>NC_141671.1:0-2400000 GCF_028749965.1 Puma concolor | reverse complement strand
TGAGGATTTCAGTTCTATCACATTCAAATGGTTGGGCATACAGCACATTGTTGATTCTTCTAAGACTTTTAAAATCTGAATCATGAATGGGGTTAGACCCACTGATGGGTGAAAGAAATTGGTACAAAACTGGCATAAAACAAATAGTCATAAATACTGAGAAAAGGATGTGGTATTTGACACTATTTTACACCTCCTTTTCCTACAAAGATGTGATCAGTGATATCAATGACATTTGATAAACAAAATCTATGCACAAAAATTTCTTAATAGAATTAATTGCACAGGTGTTTGAGACAATCTAAATGTGCAACACAAGGGAACATCACCTGACTCACACCTACTCAGAAGAACAATGAAAGCAAACCATGGTTCCAACTCTTGCAGACAAGCATGAATATAGATACATTTACCAGAGATAGATTCCTGACAAATTTTAAAATGTGTCTAATAGGGGACGTACTCACCAATGTGAAGGAGCACAAACATAAAACGCTAACTCATCCAAGGAAAACACCAATATAATAATGCAACATTAGAATACAATAATGATATATTTAAACAATATTATTTCAATAAGGACTAAGAAGGCAGTTGGGAAAAAATAAAATGCTGGTGAGATGACTTGTAAAGTGATTTGCTATTTTATGGGATTATATGTGTGTGTGAACTTATGTGGAACACAACTGATATGATATGAGATGATATGATGTGATATGATATGATATGATGATATGATACAGAAAAGTCCAGTTATAAAAATCACAAAGAAATTATTATTTCACATACAGAAAAAAATAAATACTTGAAAAAAGCATACATTATGTATGATAACTATCAAAAAGGGGATATAATGGCAAATGACATCTCGCAAAACTCAATTTTACAATAATAATTAAGAGAACAGACATCATCAGGAGGAGGTCAAACTTTCACTCTTTGCACATAACATGATACTCTATATGGAAAACCCTGGAGATTCCACACAAAAAAATGGCTAGAACTAATCCATGAATTCAGCAAAGTTGCAGGATGTAAAACCAATGCACGGAAATCAGTCGCATTCGGATACATCAATGATGAAGCAACAGAAAGAGAAATCAAGGAATCAATCCCATTTACAATTGCACCAAAAAAAAAAAAAAAACATAAAATACCTAGGAATAAATCTAACCAAAGAGGTGAAAAATCTATACATTGAAAATTATAGAAAACTTATGAAAGAAATTGAAGAAGACACAAAAAATGGAAAAAGATTCCATGCTCTTGGTTAGGAAAAACAGATATTGTTAAAATGTCAATGGTACCCAAAGCAATCTACATATTCAATGCAATACCTATCGAAATACACCAGCATTCTTGACAGCGCTAGAACAAACAATCCTAAAATTTGTATGGACCCATAAAGGACCCCGAACAGCCAAAGCAGTCTTGGAAAAGGAAACCAAAGCAGGAGGCATCACAATCCCAGAATTCAAGCTGCATTACAAAGCTGTAATCATCAAGACAGTATGATACTGGCACAAAGACAGACACTCAGATCAATGGAACAGAATAGAGAACCCAGAAATGGACCCACAAATGTATGGCCAACTAATCTTTGACAAAGCAGGAAAGAATGTCCAATGGAATAAAGACAGTCTCTTCAGCAAGTGGTGCTGGGAAAACTGGACCACTTTCTTATACCATACACAAAAATAAACTCAAAATGGAGGAAAGACCTAAATGTAAGATAGGAAGCCATCAAAATCCTCGAGAAGAAAGCAGGCAACAACCTCTTTGACCTCGGCTGCAGCAACTTCTTACTCAACACATCTCTGGAGGCAAAGGAAACCAAAGCAAAAATGAACTATTGGGACCTCATCAAAATAAAAACTTCTGTACAGCAAAGGAAACAATCAGCAAAACTAAAGGGCAACCAATGGAATGGGAGAATATATTTGCAAACAACATATCAGATAATGGTTTAAAGAACTTACCAAATTCAACACCCCCCCCCAAAAAAAAAAAAACAAAACAAAGAATCCAGTGAAGAAATGGACAAAAGACATGAATAGACACTTCTCCAAAGAAGACATCGAGATGGCAACCAACCATGAAGAAAAGCTCAACAGCACTCATCATTGGGGAAATATAAATAAAAAACACAATGATATACCACCTTACTCCTGTCAGAATGGCTAACATTATCAACTCAGGCCACAACAGATGTTGGCGAGGATGCAGAGAAAAAGTATCTCTTTTGCACTGATGGTGGGAATGTAAACTGGTGTAGCCACTCTGGAAAACAGTGTGGAGTCTTCTCCAAAAATTAACAATAGAATGGCCCTATGACCCAGCAATTGCACTACTAGGTATTTATCCAAGGGATACAGGTATGCTGTTTTGAAGGGGCACATGCACCCCAGTGTTTATAGCAGCACTATCAACAATAACCAAAGTATGGAAAAAGCCCGAATGTCCATCGATGGATGAATGGATAAAGAGAAGGGGTATATATATACAATGGAGTATTACTCGGCAATCAAAAAGAATGAAATCTTGCCATTTGCAACTATGTGGTCGGAACTAGAGGGTATTATGCTAAGCGGGATTAGAGAAAGACAAATATCATATGACTTCACTCATATGAGGACTTTACGATATAAAATAGATGAACATGAAGGAACCAAAAATAATATAAAAACAGGGAGGGGAACAAAACATAAGAGACCCTTAATTATAGAAAACAAAGAGTGGGTTGCTGGTGGGGTTGTGGGAGGGAGGATGGGCTAAATGGGTAAGGGGATTAAGGAATCTACTCCTGAAATCATTGTTGCACCATATGCTAATTGACTTGGATGTAAATTTAAAAATAAATAATTTCAAAAACCAAAGAACAGGCAACAAATAAAAGAGGTTAAATGCTTACTCCTGACACACACAAGGAGATGCAGTGATTACCATAACTGTTCAATATTGACACAAAATTCTAAAAATTTCAGTGCAAGAATCCATATTTCCACAAACCAGATGCTCAGTATGCACACTACATATTTTAAAGACAAAATATCTCAAGATAATGACTACACTTAAGATATTTAAAATATATAACACTCACTGATATATTTGACATACATACTCTGCCCTATCCAGTTCTTGAATGAATCCTGAAAAAGTGTGGGCAAGATTTCCTCAGCCTTAGTTCTATGACTGAATCGCTATTGCTTTCTTGATGCTTCTGTCCCATGGGTCTGAGCTGACCTCAGACATATGAGAACAGGCCCCTGATGACGAGGGAGTTTGAGCAAATGAGGGGATACAGCCATCAATACATACGAAATGACAGATGTAATGAACACTGACAAGGCTGTAGGGTAGGTTCTGTGGAAGAAGACGATGAAGTAGGATTTCCACTGCATTGTGTTTATTCAGGGAATGCTCTCGGGATAAACGGGGGAGGGAAGGAAGACAGCTTGCTTGTTGCTAAGCAAGGATGTGGTCTCCAGTGGAACAGAGCAGGAGCCTGATCCCATGAGAAGCTGGCCAGAACTCTCCAGTAGAAGCATCCATCTGTGATGGTAGAAATACTCTGTCCTCACTGTCCAATACTATACCCACTCTCCACTTGTCACTGCCTGAGCATTTAAAATTTCCCAGCTAAGAAACTGAACTTCACATGTTTTTCATTGTAATGAATTTAAATTTAAATCGCTTATGTGGCTACTTATTACACTATTGGACACCATGGCTCTGGAACATGAATTGCATCAGATTTAGTCCTGCCTTGGCATTGGCAGCCTTTTGTACATCCCATAAGTCTGTCACTGGCTTGAGCTGCACCCACCATGTTCCCCGACCACCTGGCACTATAGCTCCTTTGCAGGTGAGGGCAATTGTCTCAAGAAGGGAATGGCTGTGAACCTTGGAGCCCACACTCATAACAAGCAGGGTTTGGATTGGAGCCCCAGCAGGTAAAGAGCATCTGAGCAGGTCACCAACACTGTTCATACAAGAGTCCATTCATGATTGTGTGCAAGGGCAGAAGGGTGGGACCACTGTACTTTACACATGACCTCAGTGCAATCACACACACACACACACACACACACACACACACACACACACACACAACTTGTCATTTCCCTAATTCATCAATTAAGTAAACATTCAGTTTTCCTTCAACTTTGTCTTCTTCATGTTGGTATTTGTATTCAAATGAAAAATCATCATTTCTTGTTAACAATAAAGTAAAAAACAAGATGCATTGACACAACATTCACAAAATGGAATTTCCCTGTAGTAAATTTCACAAAGCATTTTCAATACTCAGTGCATATTTTAGATATTTCTGTAATACGGGAGAAAATGAGCATTTAGAAACTATAAATACTGACAATGAGTGTCTACATAGACAACAATATTTCACAGACATTATGGAACCAAAGGAATAGCGTGGAAACAATCTAATACTTTTACATATATGCATAAAAAACATATTTTATTATCACCAAAGATGCATACTTAAGTTGTTTTCATATGAGCATAGAGACGTGTGACGAATGTACTACATAGAATGAAATGTCTAGGAATGACTTGCTGACATCTCTAATCAGTAATTAAGTTTAGTTCTTCTATTTGATACACTTCCATAGTCTGTTCCTTCAGACAATTCACCACATATGCAAACAAATACAACCTTTTTATTTCAAAAACAATTGCAACTGAAAATAATTTAACTTCCCAATTCTTAAAGCAACAGAGAGACTTAGTTCCATTTTCACTCACCTTTTCTCACCTTCTCTGTTGGGTTTAAGCTATTTCCCTACCTCATTCCAAGTTACTGCCTAAATACAGCTCTGGGGATAGGAACACGGACATGTAGAATCAGAGTCTGCAGAAAATGCAAAGGTTGACTATACCAGCACTGGGTCATCCATAACTTTTTCTTATGCAAAGGGCACTCTCTCACAATGACTTCACAGGTCTTCGTGGGGCACCAGAGATCTGCACTTTGCCTCTTGGAGGTAGAAGATGAAGGCAGTCACAAACTCTCAGTATGGTTTCTCGAGTACGGTGACCTGCCTGTGTGACAGTGAGACCTTATGAGCAGGCGAAAGTGCCGTAACTCTGAGCTGTGTCTGGGCTGGCACAGAGAACTAAGTCCCTTCCCCTGCAGACGTCTCTGGGGAACGGATGCCAACACCTTTAATGAGCCCATGTCACTGAGCTGCCCAAACATGGCAATCCTCAGGGACAATAACTATGGAGGACAATGTCAGAGGAGGCCTAACCCGTCTTTTTATTCATTCGCATATCTGATAGGGAACAAATAACTCCCTAGACCTCCCCAGCTACTACAACTCTCATCTGTGATGACCTAGATGTTCTACAAAACACTTAAGATTTTTTCATCACAAGTGCCCAAAATATTTGCGTATACATATATAAGGAAGATTCCATTCAGTTACTTAATTTTAAACATAAATATTTGAATGTATCCTTCATTTAATTTCATTCATAACCAAGTGATTTGCGATCACAGAGCTAAGTCTTAGACACATTCTAATCTTTAAGGTAAATATAAAGGAGGGCAACCAAATTCTACCAAAATTTTAACGTGGCTAAGGGAATGAAATCTCAAATCCTCTAAATCACTGTTCAGTTTATATCAATTGGTTTTGGTGATGTACTCAAACAATTTTAAAAATTATGTCTTTTTAACAAAACATACATCGTTTATTTAAATTCAAGTTGTCCTTGCATTTCAGTTCCAAATGATTTAGAGTTTACCAGGAGAGTTAAAATAACCACAAAGTAAAGTGGAAGGAAGCCGATGGGTGGTTATTGGCTGTTTTTCATAGATGCATGATTGCCAGTTTCCTTTATTCATGTTCAGCCCAAGGAGATAAAGCATCTCCTGCTACAAACATTCTTAGATTTGAATTTTCTCAGTAATTCAATTCCAGCTAGATCGCATCCTGATAGTTAAGGGGAGAACTAGTATAGGCGATACACTCTGGGTGTCCTGAAGAGGGAGGGAATTACGGACCAATAATTAATGACTTTCTTCCCAGGCTTCACTCGCTGCTGCCAGTCTTACATGGTCAAATCACTTTGATAACAGCGTGGCATTATCGAGTGATGCTGACCCACACTGACATTCCTAGATGAGATATGACCCAGGGGAATGCTCGGTCACCTGTCTGAAGACACATATATAAGAACGCTCAATGGCACCACCGTTTGTATTCACTGAAACCTGGAAACATCCTAATGCCCATCACAGTAAACTGGGTCAACTGTGGCGTGTTCATGCAGAAGTGTGTACTCTACAACAAGATGAATAAAACTACAGCTAAACAAATGGAAACAAAGCTGTTCACACAAGAGTGCTGAGCAAATGATGCAAGTTAGAAAGAAATCCATCCCTCTACATAGAGTTCAAAACCAGGTAAACAAACTATTGTTTATGAACTCACACATGGGTGATAAGACTACAGTTATAGTCAAAAATATGGTCAAAACTAAAAACAATATCAAAGCACTGAATATAACAAGTCACCAACAAAGGGAAGGAAACAGTATGCACTTGGGTACAGGCCGTCCGAGGTTCTGTCCAAGGCTCTAGTTAACAGGGGTGTAGATATAATGACAATTCACTCTTAACTATTTTTTTAAACTGGACATAGTTTAATATGACAATGTTGTACAAAATACTGTACCTATGATACTAAGAAAGCAGGAGACAAAGAGGCTATAAAAAATAATGTGTATGATATTGAATATTTTTTAAAAGGATAAAAGAAGCTGATAAAGTCACATTTGGAAAAGCTAAGTTTAGAGAAAACAAATATCATTAGGAATTTTTAAGGGATGAGACAGGTAGAATAAAAGGAATACCAGTCAAAATACGATTTTATACAAAAGCAACATAATACAATAAGAAAGCAGAATTCCTTCACCAGCAGGGTCCTGACACCATCCTTTCAGTCAAGCTGGAACAGTCAGGACAGTTTTTATAAGAAAGCCCCAAATTACCACTAGCTCAGTACCTTCTCAAACAGGCAATTTATGATCTCTGAATTGTCCCAGCTCTTTGCTCTTCTTCTTCACTACAATCCTCCATCTGAAAAAAGTAGCGGGAATAGTCCAACCTTCCTAAGGCAGTTGCTGCACTGCTGCCCTGGGTCGGGATTTCTGTGGTTACCCATAGATGAACATATAAAGAGCCTAAGTGGGGAAAGTGAAAAGGAAAAGTCTTCAATGAAAGGGAAAGAGACACAAACAAATCTAGATGCACAAACAAAAGAAGCTAAAAGAGACAGGAGATATATACAGAGATTTGAGTTAAACACAGAACAGAGAATACTCACAAGATGAACAGATTCTTACTGAACTTCTGCAAACAATTGTAATCGCCATGAAAGAAAAAAATACTCACTGCGAGTTTTTGAATTTCAGGGGGTAGGTAGAGGGAAAAGATAAATGCCTCAGTTGTTTACAAATGACCACTTTATGACATTTCTGTATATCATAGGTATCTTAAGAGAAAGTTTCCTTAATCTGGAAAAGCAAACATTACAGAACCAGCATTATTTCCAACAAGAGTCACACAATTATAATCTTCCTCAGTTCATTTAGTCCCATGTTCCTAATCCTTGTTCAGTTTGAATGCAGCTTTTTAGCACTGGAAACTCTTACCCATTTTAGTATTAATCTTACAGATGTCCAATACCTGTATTTCTCCCAAAAGTCCTTTTTATAAATCTTCTTGAAGAAGAAACACGTTTTGTGAGAGAATAAGAACAACTATAAATGAAAAAAACTCAGAAATACACATTGTTAAAGATCCGATGAGAGTTCCATTATGATGCAATTGACAAAGAAGTTCAGTTATTACTGTAACATATAACACTTCAAGGAATCAGAATATTAGGTGATGACCTTATACCAAAACATTAAAACTTTAGGAATTGCATATATATTTGGGCAGTTACAACATTTACCCATGCAATACAACCTAAGATTTACCGTTGCATGACAATGCTTCTCCAAGTAACTTAGCATCCCAAATAAAAGGCCTAATTGGTCAAAAAGACTTCATTTACCCTTTAAATCCTGGGAAGTTTGTTAAAACCTTAGGAAGTTATAAAGCACATCCTAAATAGGATTACAGATCATTACAAACCTTAAAACTTTATTTATTCAACCAAGGCGGCAATAAAAGATCCTAACGGTGAATGTATAGCATTATATCATTGTTAGTAAACCCTAGCTCCTTCAACATTGAGAACTTTTAACTAAGTATTCAAAGACCTGATAAAGATAAAACCTAAAGCTTTGGTTTTTCTGGCAGACAAACAAAAAAGAAAACCTTTGTTTACATTGTCTTATCAAAAGCAAATCAACAGTCCAAGAAAACGTTGACTTTTGAATAGAGAGAAAAACAGAATTTCCACCTTATACCAGGGTACTTTTAAAATTCCATTTATCTCGGGGCACCTGGGTGGCGCAGTCGGTTAAGCGTCCGACTTCAGCCAGGTCACGATCTCGCGGTCCGTGAGTTCGAGCCCCGCGTCAGGCTCTGGGCTGACGGCTCAGAGCCTGGAGCCTGTTTCCGATTCTGTGTCTCCCTCTCTCTCTGCCCCTCCCCCGTTCATGCTCTGTCTCTCTCTGTCCCAAAAATAAATAAATGTTGAAAAAAAAAATTAAAAAAAATAAAATTCCATTTATCTCAACCTTAGTCCATCCTGAGCACACATAAAATTCCTTTCCAAAGATGTCCCTTCATGAACCTTCTACAACTTTCCTTTGCCTTCAAACGTTGTCCCAAAGCCATTTCTCTGCAACGAACCAGTCTCATTTAGGGCAAAATTACTTTCTTTGACCCTCAACAAAAAATGTACTTCCATTCCTTATATCTTTCTTACAAACTTCCTACTTTCCTACATACAGGGTTGCTTTCCTTATTTCCATCAGTCTTATGTACACTTAGCAGAATTTTAACTCTTAGGAAACCTTAGTCTCCAATTGAGGACTTAGTAACCAAGAGAGAGGTGTTATACACCAGAATTTTTTTAGATGGTAAATTCACGAGCCAATTAAGCACAAAGCATGTTTTCCAATAGATCCAAATAGCTTTAGTTACTCTGCAATGAGAAGTTGAAAACACAGCTTTCTGGGGAGGGAGCCAAGATGGCAGAAAAGCGTGGACGTTTTTTGTGTCTCGTGTCCATGAAATACAGCCAGACCAACACTAAACCACCCTGCACAACTAGAAAAGTGATCTGAGGATGAACACAACATTCTGCACAACCTGAACCACAGAATTCAGCAGGTACCTGGTGCAGATTGGTGAACTTGAGGAGACAGAAGCCGCAAAGGAGAGGGAGGTGCTTTACATGCAGAGAGAGGACAGAGACGGTGATGAGAATATGGGAAAAGCACCCCTCCCCAAAAGCAGCTGGAGAGAAGGGGGAAAACTGGAAACAGCTGCAGGGACTAAACTAAAAAGGGAGAAAGGAGAGGGCTAAAATTCCATTAAGACTGTAAACAGGGAGAATGCAAAGTCTGCAACTCTGCAGCTCGATAACTGGCAGTGCTCTGGTGGGAAGGGTGAATCCCCAGGACCAAAGTGGGGTCCGGGAGGTTCTAGGGCCACACGGGGAGTACTGGTCCCACTGCTGGAAGGACATTTGGTAGAGAATGTGAGGCCACCTGGTCCCAGCAGACCCCAGAGAAAAGCCATAGTTGCTGGTGCTAGAACAAGGTCATTAAGGGTGAAGCCTTAAGGTGGTGCCAGATGTGTGTTGTGATTTTCAATAATCCCTGAAAAGCTGCTGCTACACTACCTCACAAACTTTTTGGGGGGCAGGCTGGTACCTGGCCCAGTCTCTGTGCACTGGCAGCAGCACTTTCCCACGAACTTTCCTGGGTGTGGCTGGAACCCAGCCATTGCTCAGTGAGACCCTCCCGCAGAGGGGCGGAACAGGGCAAAGCCACATTCCTTCAGACATAAGAGGCTGGGGAAAACAGCCTCATCTGAGACAAAACTCAGGAGAGAGGTACTGCCTGGGGCTTGGTCACAGACAGTGAAAAAGCAAGGAGTGGATGAAAGCTGAAGGCAGAGGACGGGTGCACGAGTGCTAATTGGGGAGAAATGAGTTCCGATACTACAGACTGCGTAGCTGAGTGATGCCATTTTCACTGCTTCTACGCATGCGCATATGCACCTACAATGCCACAACAATCCACCCCAGTAGGGTAGCACCGCCATCTACTGGAGAATGGAGCCATTACACTAAGTCCTACCCAACTGGACCAACCTTGCTCTTCAAGAAAACAAGTATAGCCTACTTACTTATGGACTATAAAGCACATCACAGTCTGAATTGTAGGGGAAATCAAAGTAAATTCGTCATATTTCAGTCTGTTAGCAGGTCCATCTATTCAATTTTCTTTCTTATCTTTTTGTTCTCTATTTCTTTTTTTCTTGAAAACAGAAAGAGGAAAAATTCATTTTTACTTTCAATTTTAATTAAAAATATTTTCTTTAATTTTTTGACTATATGTTTTACACCTGAGTAAATTTTTTCAAATTCTATTTTACTTCCACAAGTGTATTTTAGTCTAATTCATTGAACTCATTTTTTTTCAAATTTTTCTTTTTTTTTTCTTTTTTTTTTTTATTTATATATGAAATTTATTGTCAAATTGGTTTCCATACAACACCCAGTGCTCATCCCAAAAGGTGCCCTCCTCAGTACCCATCACCCACCCTCTCCTCCCTCCCACCCCCATCAACCCTTAGTTTGTTCTCAGTTCTCAACAGTCTCTTATGCTTTGGCTCTCTCCCACTCTAACCTCTTTTTTTTTTTTTTTGTTCCCCTCCCCCATGGGTTCCTGTTAAGTTTCTCCAGATCCACATAAGAGTGAAACCATATGGTATCTGTCTTTCTCTGTATGGCTTATTTCACTTAGCATCACACTCTCCAGTTCCATCCACGTTGCTACAAAAGGCCATATTTCATTTTTTCTCATTGCCACGTAGTACTCCATTGTGTATATAAACCACAATTTCTTTATCCATTCATCAGTTGATGGACATTTAGGCTCTTTCCATAATTTGGCTATTGTTGAGAGTGCTGCTATGAACATTGAGGTACAAGTGCCCCTATGCATCAGTACTCCTGTGTCCCTTGGATAAATTCCTAGCAGTGCTATTGCTGGGTCATAGGGTAGGTCTATTTTTAATTTTCTGAGGAACCTCCACACTGCTTTCCAGAGCGGCTGCACCAATTTGCATTCCCACCAACAGTGCAAGAGGGTTCCCGTTTCTCCACATCCTCTCCAGCATCTATAGTCTCCTGATTTGTTCATTGTGGCCACTCTGACTGGCATGAGGTGATATCTGAGTGTGGTTTTGATTTGTATTTCCCTGATAAGGAGCGACGCTGAACATCTTTTCATGTGCCTGTTGGCCATCCGGATGTCTTCTTTAGAGAAGTGTCTATTCATATTTTCTGCCCATTTCTTCACTGGGTTATTTGCTTTTCGGGTGTGGAGTTTGGTGAGCTCTTTATAGATTTTGGATACTAGCCCTTTGTCCGATATGTCATTTGCAAATATCTTTTCCCATTCCGTTGGTTGCCTTTTAGTTTTGTTGGTTGTTTCCTTTGCTGTGCAGAAGCTTTTGATCTTCATAAGGTCCCAGTAATTCACTTTTGCTTTTAATTCCCTTGCCTTTGGGGATGTGTCGAGTAAGAGATTGCTCCGGCTGAGGTCAGAAAGGTCTTTTCCTGCTTTCTCCTCTAAGGTTTTGATGGTTTCCTGTCTCACATTCAGGTCCTTTATCCATTTTGAGTTTATTTTTGTGAATGGTGTGAGAAAGTGGTCTAGTTTCAACCTTCTGCATGTTGCTGTCCAGTTCTCCCAGCACCATTTGTTAAAGAGACTGTCTTTTTTCCATTGGATGTTCTTTCCTGCTTTGTCAAAGATGAGTTGGCCATACGTTTGTGGGTCTAGTTCTGGGGTTTCTATTCTATTCCATTGGTCTATGTGTCTGTTTTTGTGCCAATACCATGCTGTCTTGATGATGACAGCTTTGTAGTAGAGGCTAAAGTCTGGGATTGTGATGCCTCCTGCTTTGGTCTTCTTCTTCAAAATTACTTTGGCTATTCGGGGCCTTTTGTGGTTCCATATGAATTTTAGGATTGCTTGTTCTAGTTTCGAGAAGAATGCTGGTGCAATTTTGATTGGGATTGCATTGAATGTGTAGATAGCTTTGGGTAGTATTGACATTTTGATAATATTTATTCTTCCAATCCATGAGCAGGGAATGTCTTTCCATTTCTTTAAATCTTCTTCAATTATCTTCATAAGCTTTCTATAGTTTTCAGCATACAGATCCTTTACATCTTTGGTTAGATTAATTCCTAGGTATTTTATGCTTCTTGGTGCAGTTGTGAATGGGATCAGTTTCTTTATTTGTCTTTCTGTTGCTTCATTGTTAGTGTATAAGAATGCAACTGATTTCTGTACGTTGATTTTGTATCCTGCAACTTTGCTGAATTCATGTATCAGTTCTAGTAGACTTTTGGTGGAGTCTATCGGATTTTCCATGTATAATATCATGTCATCTGCAAAGAGTGAAAGCTTGACTTCATCTTTGCCAATTTTGACGCCTTTGATTTCCTTTTGTTGTCTGATTGCTGATGCTAGAACTTCCAGCACTATGTTAAACAACAGCGGTGAGAGTGGGCATCCCTGTCGTGTTCCTGATCTCAGGGAAAAAGCTCTCAGTTTTTCCCCGTTGAGGATGATGTTAGCTGTGGGCTTTTCATAAATGGCTTTTATGATCTTTAAGTATGTTCCTTCTATCCCGACTTTCTCAAGAGTTTTTATTAAGAAAGGGTGCTGGATTTTGTCAAAGGCCTTTTCTGCATCGATTGACAGGATCATATGGTTCTTCTCTTTTTTTTTTTGTTAATGTGATGTATCACGTTGATTGATTTGCGAATGTTGAACCAGCCCTGCATCCCAGGAATGAATCCCACTTGATCATGGTGAATAATTCTTTTTATATGCCGTTGAATTCGATTTGCTAGTATCTTATTGAGAATTTTTGCATCCATATTCATCAGGGATATTGGCCTGTAGTTCTCTTTGTTTACTGGGTCTCTGTCTGGTTTAGGAATCAAAGTAATACTGGCTTCATAGAATGAGTCTGGAAGTTTTCCTTCCCTTTCTATTTCTTGGAATAGCTTGAGAAGGATAGGTATTATCTCTGCTTTAAACGTCTGGTAGAACTCTCCTGGGAAGCCATCTGGTCCTGGACTCTTATTTGTTGGGAGATTTTTGATAACCGATTCAATATCATCGCTGGTGATGGGTCTGTTCAAGCTTTCTATTTCCTCCTGATTGAGTTTTGGAAGAGTGTGGGTGTTCAGGAATTTGTCCATTTCTTCCAGGTTGTCCAATTTGTTGGCATATAATTTTTCATAGTATTCCCTGATAATTGTTTGTATCTCCGAGGGATTGGTTGTAATAATTCCATTTTCATTCATGATTTTATCTATTTGGGTCATCTCCCTTTTCTTTTTGAGAAGCCTGGCTAGAGGTTTGTCAATTTTGTTTATTTTTTCAAAAAACCAACTCTGGGTTTCGTTGATCTGCTCTACAGTTTTTTTAGATTCTATATTGTTTATTTCTGCTCTGATCTTTATTATTTCTCTTCTTCTGCTGGGTTTAGGCTGCCTTTGCTGTTCTGCTTCTATTTCCTTTAGGTGTGCTGTTAGATTTTGTATTTGGGATTTTTCTTGTTTCTTGAGATAGGCCTGGATTGCAATGTATTTTCCTCTCAGGACTGCCTTCGCTGCGTCCCAAAGCATTTGGATTGTTGTATTTTCATTTTCGTTTGTTTCCATATATTTTTTAATTTCTTCTCGAATTGCCTGGTTGACCCACTCATTCGTTAGTAGGGTGTTCTTTAACCTCCATGCTTTTGGAGGTTTTCCAGACTTTTTTCTGTGGTTGATTTCAAGCTTCATAGCATTGTGGTCTGAAAGTATGCATGGTATGATGTCAATTCTTGTAAACTTATGAAGGGCTGTTTTGTGACCCAGTATATGATCTATCTTGGAGAATGTTCCATGTGCACTCGAGAAGAAAGTATATTCTGTTGCTTTGGGATGCAGAGTTCTAAATATATCTGTCAAGTCCATCTGATCCAATGTCTCATTCAGGGCCCTTGTTTCTTTATTGACCGTGTGTCTAGATGATCTATCCATTTCTGTAAGTGGGGTGTTAAAGTCCCCTGCAATGACCACATTCTTATCAATAAGGTTGCTTGTGTTTATGAGTAATTGTTTTATATATTTGGGCGCTCCGGTATTCGGCGCATAGACATTTATAATTGTTAGCTCTTCCTGATGGATAGACCCTGTCACTATTATATAATGTCCTTCTTCATCTCTTGTTACAGCCTTTAATTTAAAGTCTAGTTTGTCTGATAGAAGTATGGCTACTCCAGCTTTCTCTTGGCTTCCAGTAGCATGATAAATAGTTCTCCATCCCCTCACTCTCAATCTAAAGGTGTCCTCAGGTCTAAAATGAGTCTCTTGTAGACAGCAAATAGATGGGTCTTGTTTTTTTATCCATTCTGATACCCTATGTCTTTTGGTTGGCGCATTTAATCCATTTACATTCAGTGTTATTATAGAAAGATATGGGTTTAGAGTCATTGTGATGTATGTTTTATGCTTGTAGTGATGTCTCTGGTACTTTGTCTCACAGGGTCCCCCTTAGGATCTCTTGTAGGGCTGGTTTAGTGGTGACAAATTCCTTCAGTTTTTGTTTGTTTGGGAAGACCTTTATCTCTCCTTCTATTCTAAATGACAGACTTGCTGGATAAAGGATTCTCGGCTGCATATTTTTTCTGTCTAGCACACTGAAAATCTCGTGCCAATTCTTTCTGGCCTGCCAAGTTTCAAAAGAGAGATCAGTCACGAGTCTTATAGGTCTCCCTTTATATGTGAGGGCACGTTTACCCCTTGCTGCTTTCAGAATTTTCTCTTTATCCTTGTATTTTGCCAGTTTCACTATGATATGTCGTGCAGAAGATCGATTCAAGTTACGTCTGAAGGGAGTTCTCTGTGCCTCTTGGATTTCAATGCCTTTTTCCTTCCCCAGTTCAGGGAAGTTCTCAGCTATTATTTCTTCAAGTACCCCTTCAGCACCTTTCCCTCTCTCTTCCTCCTCTGGGATACCAATTATGCGTAGATTATTTCTTTTTAGTGTATCACTTAGTTCTCTAATTTTCCCCTCATATTCCTGGATTTTTTTATCCCTCTTTTTCTCAGCTTCCTCTTTTTCCATAACTTTATCTTCTAGTTCACCTATTCTCTCCTCTGCCTCTTCAATCCGAGCCGTGGTGGTTTCCATTTTGTTATGCATTTCGTTTAAAGCGTTTTTCAGCTCCTTGTGACTGTTCCTTAGTCCCTTGATCTCTGTAGCAAGAGATTCTCTGCTGTCAGCTATACTGTTTTCAAGCCCAGCGATTAATTTTATGACTATTATTCTAAATTCACTTTCTGTTATATTATTTAAATCCTTTTTGATCAGCTCATTAGCTGTTGTTATTTCCTGGAGATTCTTCTGAGGGGAATTCTTCCGCTTGGTCATTTTGGATAGTCCCTGGCGTGGTGAGGACCTGCAGGGCACTTCCCCTGTGCTGTGGTGTATAACTGGAGTTGGTGGGCGGAGCCGCAGTCAGACCTGATGTCTGCCCCCAGCCCACCGCTGGGGCCACAGTCAGACTGGTGCGTGCCTTCTGTTGCGTGCCTTCTCTTCCCCTCTCCTAGGGGCGGGATTCACTGTGGGGTGGGGTGGTCCGTCTGGGCTACTTGCACACTGCCAGGCTTGTGATGCTGGGGATCTGGCGTCTTAGCTGGGGTGGGTAGGCAAGGTGCACAGGGGCAGGAGGGGCAGGCTTAGCTTGCTTCTCCTTAGGTGATCCACTTCAGGAGGGGCCCTGTGGCAGCAGGAGGGAGTCAGATCCGCTGCCGGAGGTTTGGCTCCGCAGAAGCGCAGAGTTGGGTGTTTGCGCAGAGCGAGCAAGTTCCCTGGCAGGAACTGGTTCTCTTTGGGATTTTGGCTGGGGGATGGGCGGGGGAGATGGCGCTGGCGAGCGCCTTTGTTCCCCACCAAACTGAGCTCTGTCGTCAGGGGGCTCAGCAGCTCTCCTTCCCTTTGTCCTCCAGCCTTCCCGCTTTCTGAGCAGAGCTGTTAACTTATGACCTCCCAGACGCTAAGTCGCGCTTGCTGTCGGAACACAGTCCGTCAGGCCCCTCCGCTTTTTGCAAGCCAGACTCGGGGGCTCTGCTTGGCCGGCGAGCCGCCCCTCCGCCCCAGCTCCCTCCCGCCAGTCTGTGGAGCGCGCACCGCCTCGCCGCCCTTCCTACCCTCTTCCGTGGGCCTCTCGTCTGCGCTTGGCTCCGGCGACTCCGTTCTGCTAATCCTCTGGTGGTTTTCTGGGTTATTTAGGCAGGTGTAGGTGGAATCTAAGTGATCAGCAGGACGCGCGGTGAGCCCAGCGTCCTCCTACGCCGCCATCTTCTCTTTTTCAAATTTTTAAATATTTTCCTTATTTTTCCCCTTTATCTTTTTTCTCTTTTTCATTTCTTTTCTTTTTCTTGAATACAGAAAGAGAAAAAATTCATTTTTATTTTTAATTTTTATTAAAAATATTTTTCTTCAGTTTTTTCTCTACTATATATTCTACCGTTGTGTAATTTTTTTCAAATTCTAGTTTTCTTCCATTATTTCATCTTAGTCTCCTTCATTTTATTCATTTTTTTCAAATTTTCAAACGTTTTCCCTTTTTTCTTCTTTCTTTCCCCTTTTTTCTCTAATCTCTCAAGCCTCTTTCAACACCCAGACAAAAACACACCTAGGATATAGCATCATTTATTCAATTATTTGAGTGTGTGTGTGTAAGTTTTTAATTTTAATATTTTTTCGATTTCAATTCTTTTATTTTTAATCTTTACTATGATTAATTCATTTTATTCCTTCAAAATGATGAAACGAAAAAATTCACCCTCAAAAAAAGAACAGGGAGAAATCACAACCAGGGACCTAACCAACACAGATACAAGCAAGATGTTTGAACCAGAATTTAGAATTGCAATTATACGAATACTAGCTGGAGTCAAAAACACATTAGAATCCATTTCTGTGGCTATACAAGAAGTAACAGCTAGTCAGGATGAAATAAAAAATGTTGTAACTGAGCTGCAATCATGAACGGATGCCATGGCAGCAAGGATAGATGAAACATATCAGCAAATCACTTATAGAGGACAAGCTTACTGAGAAACATGAAGCAGGAAAACAAGAGGGAGTCTAAGGCAAAAGAGCACAATATAAGAATTAGAGACCTCAGTGATTCATTGAAAAGGAATAACATCAGAATCATAGCAGTCCCAGAAGCTGAAGAGACAGAAAATGGGGTAGAAGGTTATGTGAGCAAATCATAGAGGAAAACTTTCCTAACCTGGGGAAAGACACAAACATTAAAATCCAGAAAGCACAGACGACTCTCATTAGATTCAACCAAAACGGACCATCAACAAGGCATACCATAGTCAAATTCACAAAATACTCAGGCAAAAGAGAGAATCATGAGAGCAGCAAGGGAAGAAAAATCCTTAACCTAAAAGGGAAGACAAATCATGTTCACAGCAGACCTATCCACAGAAACTTGGCAGGCAAGCAAGGAGTGCCAGGATATAGTCAGCGTCCTGAGTCAGAAAAATATGCAGCCAAGAATGGTTTATCCAACAAGTCTGTCATTAAAAATAGAATGAGAAATAAAAAGTTTACAAACAAACATTCAAGGAGTTCATGACCACTAAACCAGCCCTGAAATAAAGTTTAAGAGCGACTGTCTAAGAGGAGAAAAGACCAACAAACAAAAACACCAAAACCCAAAAAGATCAGAAGTAACAAAGACTAGAAAGGTACAGACAACACCACCAGAAACTCCAACTCCACGAGAAACATAATGGCAATACTGGACTAAACACTCCAATCAAAACACATAGGATAACAGAATGGATAAGAAAACAAGATCCATCCATATACTGTTTACAAGAGACCCATTTTAGACCTAAAGACACTTTCAGATTGAAAGTAAGGGGATGGAGAAACATCTATCATACTAATGGCCACAAAAATAAAGCCAGAGTAGCCATACTTATATCAGACAATCTAGATTTTAAAATAAAGACTGAGGTGCCTGGGTGGCTCATTCGGTTAAGTGTCTGATTTCTGCTCAGGTCAAAATCTCACAGTACATGAGTTTGAGCACGTCATTGGGCTCTGTGCTGACAGCTCAGAGCCTGGTACCTGGATTCTGTGTCTCCCTCTCTCTCTCTCTGCCCCTCCCTCACTCATGCTATCTCTCTCTATCAAAAATCAATAAATGTTAAAAAATTTTAAATAAAGGCTGTAACAAAAGATCAAGAAGGGCATTATATCATAACTAACAGGCCTATCCATCAAGAAGATCTAACAACTGTAAACATTTATGCTCGAAACGTTAGGCACCCAAATTTATAAATCAATCACACACACAAAGACTCATCGGTAATAATACCAGTAACAATAATAATACCAGTAATAATAATAGTAATGGACTGCAGCACTCAATTGGCAGCAATGCACATATCGTCTAAACAGAAAATCAACAAAAAAACAATGATTATGAATGACACACCACACGAAATAGACTTAACAGATATATTCAGAATTATTTCATCCTAAAGTAATGGAATACACGTTCTTCTCAAGTGCGCATGGGACATTCTCCAGAATAGATCACATACTGGGACACAAATCAGCCCTCAGAGCAAAAAAGATGAAGATCACACCACGCATATTTTCACACCACAACACTATGAAACTCGAAATCAATCACAAGAAAAAAGGTAGAAAGATAACGAATACTTGGAGACTAAAGACAATGTTACTAACTAATGAATGGGCTAACCAAGAAATTAAGAAGGAAATTAAAAAGTACATGGAAGCCAATCAAAATGATAACACCAAAGCCCAGGACCTATGGGATGCAGTAATGGTGGTCATAAGAGGGAAATATATAGCAATCGAGGCCTTGCTAAAGATGGAAGAAGGGTCTAACCTTACACTTAAAGAGCTGGAAAAAGAACAGCAAATAAAACCCCACACCAGCAGAAGATAGGAAATAATAAAGACTAGAGCAGAAAGTAAGGCTATCAAAACCAGAAAACCCAGTAGAACAGATCAATGAAATCAGAAGATGGCTCTTGGAAAGAGTTAACCAATATGATAAATCCATATCCAGTTTGATCAAAAATAAAAAGGAAAGGACCCAAATAAATAAAATAAAGAATCGCATGGGAATACAAGCTGGTGCAGCCACTCTGGAAAACAGTATGGACTTCCTCAAAAAGCTAAAAATAGAATTACCCTACAACCCAGCAATTGCACTACTAGGCATTTATCCATGGGTTACACGTGTGCTGTTTCAAAGGCACACATGCACCCCCATGTTTATAGCACCACTATCGACAATAACCAAAGTATGGAAAGAGCCAAAATGTCCATTGATGGATGAATGGATAAAGACGTGGTATATATATACATACAACGGAGTATCACTCGGCGATAAAAAAGAATGAAATCTTGCCATTTGCAACTACGTGGATGGAACTGGGGGGTATTATGCTAAGTGAAATCAGTCAGTCAGAGAAAGACAAAAAACATATGACTTCACTCATATGAGGACTTTAAAAGACAAAACAGATGAACATAAGGGAAGGGAAACAATATATACAAACAGGGAGGGGGACAAAACAGAAGAGACTCATAAATATGGAGAACAAACAGAGGGTTACTGGAGGGATTGTGGGAGGGGGGATGGGCTAAATGGGTAAGGGCCACTAAGGAATCTACTCCTGAAATCACTGTTGCACTATATGCTAACTAATTTGGATGTAAACTTTAAAAAATACAAAATACAATTCAAAAAATAATTTAAAAAAATCAAGAATCACAGAGGACAGATCACCACCAACACAGCAGAAATATAAACAATAATAAGAGAATATTATGAGCAATTAGACACCAATAAAATGGGCAATCTGGAAGAAGTGGACAAATTCTTAGAAACACATAAACAACCAAAACTGAAACAGGAAGAAACAGAAACTTTTAACACACCCATAAACAGTAAAGGAATTGAATTAGTAATCAAAACTGTCCCAAAAAACAAGAGTCCAGGGCTGGATGGCTTTCCAGGGGAATTCTACCACATATTTTAAGAAGAGTTAACACCTATTCTTTTGAGGCCATGCCAAAAATAGAAATGGAAGGAAACCTTACAAACTCATTCTGTGAGACCATCATTACCTTGATTCCAAAACCAGACAAAGAACCCACTCAAAAGGAGAATTACAGAACAATTTCCCTGATAAATATGGATGCAAAAATCCTCAGTGAGATAATAGCGAGCCAAATCACACAATGCATTAAAAGAACTATTCAACAAGACCAAGTGGGATTTATACCTGGGACACAGGGCTAGTTCAATATCTGCAAATCAATCAGCGTGATACATCACATCACTAAAAGAAAGGACAAGAACCACATGGTCCTCTCATTAGATGGAGAGAAAGCCTTTGACAAAATACAGCATCCTTTCTTGACAAAAACCCTCAAAAAGGTAGTGCTAGAAGGCTCATACCTCAAGATCACAAATGCCATAAATGAAAGACCTAATGTTACTATCGTCCTCAATAGGGAAAAACTGAGAGCTTTTCCCCTAAGATCAGGAACAGGACAGGGATGCCCATTCTCACCACTGTTACTCAACATAGTATTGGAAGTCTTAGACTCAGCAATCAGACAACACAGAGGAATAAAAGACATCCAAATAAGCCAGGAGGAAGACACACTCACTCCTCACAGATGATATGACACTCTATGTGGAAAACTCAACAGATTCCACCAAAACACTTCTAGAACTGATCCATGAATTCAGCAAGGTTGCAGGATGTAAAATCCATGCACAGAAATCCATTGCATTCCTATACACCAATAATGAACCAACAGTAAGAGAAATCAGGAAATCGATCCCATTTACCAGTGCACCAAAACCCGTAAAATACCCACCAATAAGCATAACCAAAGAGGTGAAAAATCAATGCACTGAAAACTATAGAAAACTTATCAAAGACATTGAAGAAGACACACAAGAAAATGGCAAAATGTTCCATACTCCTGGATGGGAAGAACAAAGATTGTTAACAGGTCGATACTACTCAGGCAATCAACATATTCAATGCAATCCCTATCAAAGCAACACCCGCATTCTTCACAGAGCTAGAACAATCTTAAAATTTGTATGGAACCAGAAAACAACTAAATAGACAAAGCAATCTTGAAAAAGAAAACCGAAGCTGGAGGTACCACGATGCTGGACTGCAAGACGTATTACACCTTAACTGAATAGCCACCCAGGTGCCTAGGTACAATATGATTTTTGATAACAGGATTGTAATAGAGATATTCAGTGAAGATAACAAAGCTCAGAGGCATTTAGTCAAAACAAAAAGTCAAAAGACAAGACAAATCCAGAATTCCCACCTGGCTGAGATTAGGGGATTATTCCTCCTTTACCATTTCTCTGCAGTGTTCCAAGATTCTAATTGTTACAAAGCTAAAGGGCAATTATCAATAATTAATGGCACCTGCCTCACAGGCTTGTTTTGAGGAATGAATAAACACACACAAAGCATTTCTGAGAGAAACAATAAGATGTGTTACAAAGCTGTAATGATCAAGACAGTATGGTACTGGCACAAAAAACAGACACATTAATGGAACTGAGTGTTCTCCACAATAAGAGAACCTAGAAATGGACCCACAAATGTATGGCCAACCAATCTTTGACAAAGCAGGAAAGAATTTCCAATGGAATAAATAAAGTCTCTTCAGCAAATGGTGCTGGGAAAACTAGACAGCAACATGCAGAAAAATGAACCTTCACCACTTTCCTTCACCATACACAAAAATAAACTCAAAATGGAAGAAAGACCTAAATGTAACACAGGAAGCCATCAAAATCCTAGAGCAGAAAGCAGGCAAAAACCTCTTTGACCTGGGAAGCAGCAACTTTCTCACTCAACGCATCTGCAGAGGCAAGGGAAACAGAAAGAAAAATGAACTATTGGGACCTTAGCAAAATACAAAGCTTCTGCACAGTGAAGGAAACAATCAGCAAATAAAAGCAACCTACAGCATGGGAGAAGATATTTCCAAATGATATATCAGATAAAGGGTTAGTATGCAAAATCTATAAAGACCTTATCAAACTCAAAAAATGAGTAATCCAGTGAAGAAATGGGCCAAACACATGAATAGACACTTGTCCAAAGAAGACATCCAGGTGGCTAACACATGAAAAAATGTTCAAAATCACTTATCATCAGGGAAATACAAATCAAAACCACAATGAGATATCACCTCACACCTGTCAGAATGGCTAACATTAACAACTCAGGCAATGACAGATGTTGGCAAGGATGCAGAGAAAGAGGATCTCTTTTGTACTACTGCTGGGAATGCAAACTGGTGCAGCCACTCTGGAAAACACTATGTGGGTTCCTCAAAAAATTAAAAATAGAACTACCTTATGACCCAGCAATTGCACTAGTAGGTATTCATCCAAGGGATACAGGTGTGTTGTTTTAAAAGGGCACATGCACCCCACTGCACAAGAGCAGTGCTATCGACAATAGCCAAATTATGGAAAGAGACCTACTGTCCATTGATGGATGAATGGATAAAGAAGAACTGGTAAATATATGCGATGGAGTATTACTCAGCAGTCAAAAATAATGAAATCTTGCCAATTGCAGTGACATAGATAGAACTAGACTGTATTTTGCTGAGTGAAATAAATCGATCAGAGAAAGACAAATATCATGATTTCACTTATATGTGGAATTTAAGACATTTAATGGATTAACTGAGGAGAAGGGAAGGACCAAAAAGAAAAACAGAAGGAGGCATACGATAGGAGACTCTTACATACAAACAACAAACTGAGGGATGCTGGAGGAGAGAGGAGTGGGGGCATGGGCGAAATGTGTGATGGGTATTAGGAGGGCACTTCTTGGGAAGAGTACATGGCTTCATATGTAAGTGATGAATCACTGGGTTTTACTCCCGAAACCAATACAACACTATCTGTTAACTAACTTGAATTGAAATAAATACATTTATTTTAAAAAGAAATAATATTTACGATAAAGATGAATAAGTAAAAACACTTAATTAAAAAAACTAGAATAAAATCATTTGAAAAATATTTCAAATTTACTTGTGTTTCAAAGTTAAAAGAAAACTACTGAATGGGAGAAGATATTGACAAATGACATAAACAATAAAGGGTTTATATCATAATTCATAAAGGTCTTATACGTACAATGCCCAAAATACAAATGATCCAATTAAAAATGGCCAGAATACATGAATAGACATTCTCCAAAGAAGACAACATGATGACAAAAAAACACGTCAAAACATGCTCAACATCACTGATCATCAGGTAAATACAAACCAAAAATGCAAAGATATGTCACTTCACCCATGTGAGAATAGCTAAAATCAACAATACAAGAAACAACAGGTGTTGTCAAGGATATTTACAAATGGGAACTCTCTTGCATGTTGAATCCATGAATTCAGAGTTTGAACACTCGTTGCGTAAAACAATGAAGTAAGGTAATTCTCATGAGAGTCATCAGGGGAAACGTTGGATGACACGTCCAGACAAAAATCTTAGGGGCTCTGACATTCAAAGTGTTCCATCACAGGGTCTTCTGTACCGAGTCATCTGGAGTCATAGCCCCTACAGAGCACCTTCTTCATTGCTCCAGTCACATCCTTGTTCCGCAGGGTATATATAAACGGGTTGACCATGGGGGTGACGATGGTGTAGAAGAGAGAAACGAACTTGCCCTGATCCTGGGAGTAGTTGTTGCTGGGCTGCAGGTAAGCATAGATGGCCGTGCCATAGAAGAGGGAGACCACGGTGAGGTGGGACCCACATGTTCCAAACACTTTCCTCTGTCCTGCGGCTGACTTTATTCTTAGCACTACCCTGACAACATGACCATAGGAGAACGTGATTAATGCCACAGGTATGAAGAGAATGATCACACCAAAAAACAAGAGCTCAGACTCATACACAGTGGTGTCAACACAGGCAAGCTTGAGCAGTGGGGGCATCTCACAAAGGAAGTGGTCTATTTTATTTCTCCCACAGAGTGGTACAAGGAAGGTGAGCACCGTCTGCAATGAGGAGGTAGCAAAACCAAGGAACCATGATGCAGAAGCCATCAGGGCACAGAGACGGGGGTGCATGATCACTGTGTAGTGCAGGGGCCTGCAGATGGCTGCGTAGCGGTCAAATGCCATCACCCCTAACAGAATGCATTCTGTGCATCCCAACCCTAGAGCAACGAACATCTGAGCTACACAGCCGCCGAAAGAGATAGACTTGTCTGCTCCCCTGAGATGAACCAGCAGCTGAGGAACAATACTGGTCGTGTAACACAGGTCCAGAAAGCTTAGGTTGGACAGGAAAAAGTACATGGGAGTCTGCAGGTGTGGGTCCAGGCGGGACAACGCAATGATGCTTGTGTTTCCCAGCAGGGTGAGCAGATAGAAGATCAGAAGAACCACAAAGAGGACTTGCTCCAGCTGAGGCCGGTCAGAGAAACCCAGCAGGATAAAGCCAGTGAAAGAACTTCCATTTTTCTGGTCCATTCTTTCTTATCACATGTTTCCTGTCAAGACCAAGCATTTAGCAATTTTTAAAAGCAATCTTCAAAGCAATAAAATGTTGGCAGGATGTGAATTTTGCATGTTATAAGACAGGGCATGGGATTGCATAAGTAACTCTTTGAATAAATTATGGACTCATGAAATTGCCATTGTTCATATTAATTAATTCTATATTATCAGAAAAGAAAATCATAATATTTAATGTAAGAAAAATCAAATAATGGACCTATGTCTGCATCCCTCATAGGTACAAAATGTCTTTCAGTTTCAGCCTAGTAGGCTGAAAGTACTATAAAATATGTGTGTGCACGACCGTGTTTATAGCAACACTATCAACAATGGCCAAAGTATGGAAAGAGCCCAAATGTCCACCAATGAATGAATGGATAAAGAAGATGTGGTATAAACATACAATGGAGAATTACTCAGCAATCAAAAAAGAATGAAATCGTGCCACTTGCATCTATGCGGATGGAACTGGGGGGTATTATGCTAAGTGAAATTAGTCAGTCAGAGAAAGACAAAAATCATATGACTTCACTCATATGAGGACTTTAAGAGAAAAAACAGATGAACATAAGGGAAGGGAAGCAAAAATAATATAAAAACAGGGAGGGGGACAAAACAGAAGGCACTCATAAATATGGAGAACAAACTGAGGGTTGCTGGAGGGGTTGTGGGAGGGAAGATGGGCTACATGGGTAAGGGGTATTAAGGAATGTACTCCTGAAATCAATGCTAACTAATTTGGATGTAAATTGAAAAAAATAAAAAAGAGAATTTAAAATCAATAAAATAAATGAAATAAAAATATGTGTGCATTTCAGAGAAAATCGGGATAAGGGAAAAGAGGGAGGGAAATCAGAAAGAATAGGAAAGTGCTGCACACAGAGTGATAGTCAGCATTTTTAAAATTTTTTCTAATGTTTATTTATCTTTGAGAGAGAGACAAAGGCAGAGTGCAAGTGGGGAAATGGGGGAGAGAAGAAGACACTGAACTGAACCAGGCTCCAGGCTCCTAGCTGTCAGCACAGAGCCCAACATGGAGCTTGAACTCACGAACAGTGAGATCTTGACCAGAGCCGAAGTCAGACCCTTAACCGACTGAGCCACCCAGGCACCCCAGATTCATTATTTTTCATATGTATCTCATAATTGCACACAACTGGAATACACACACTACACATGGCACAGGTCATGATACAACATGATCTCGAAAATAAATTCAGTTACAGGAATTTATGACCTAGAATATATTTCTACAAAGAATTCAGTTACATTCAACACATCGCTGCTAGTTCTGCATACAAACAAATATCAGGTTTCTTTGTGTGTGTGTGGAAGTAAAACAAATAATGAGAGAACACCTGAGAACACCACCATTCAAACAGTGCTTAACGTTAACCCCAAAGATGCTTAAAATTACCATGCCAATTTAACAGGAACTCTGAAAATTCATCGGCTGTGCAGAGTCCTTTGGAATCAGAACTCTAAAATCCAGGGGCCAACACTCAATTCTTCCTTCTGCAGATTTGTGTTTCACACATTACTCCATTAGAGTAATTACACCAACCTTCATAAAATTCCTCAAAGAGGTAGGATTACTCCATATCACCATTCTAGTCACAACATTTTAAAGCATTATACAAATGGTAACTTATGTACAAAGTGTAATGCTTTGCATCATTGCCTAGGATAAAATAATTACTTGGGTAAATATATAGAGATAAACACAGATATATTCTCAAAGCCATGACAAGTCAAAGAGCTATAATGCTAACCTTAACTTAGTACAAGGAAAGGCCTAAAGGAAAGGATATATTGGTATTATACAAAATCTCCCACACCCATGTATATTATATTAATGATCACCATTCTGGAAGGTAGCCTGCAGAGACAGTCACTCTACATCAAACACAATGCCAGCTCTAAGGCTCGTCTGATGACCATTTCCATCCAGCTGCGCAGTACTGAATGAGCATAGTAACATACCAACGAAAGAGGCATCAGGACACGAGTATTTCAGTTCTATCATATTCAGAAGGGTAGACATCCAGCACATTTTTAACTCTTCCAAGAGATTTAATATATGACGCAAGTTTCTTTCAAACCAATGTGTGAAAGAAACGGGTACAAAACTGGCATAAAATAAATGATGATAGCAATGGAATAAAGAATGTGGTAATTCACACTGTTTTATACCTCCTTTGATTTCCTATGAAGATGTGACCAGTGGTATCCAGAAAGCAAAATCTATGCACCAACAATTTCTTAATAGAATTAATTATAAATGTATCAGGGACAGTCTAAATGTGCAACAACAGGGAATATCCCCTCCTTAACACCTTCTCAGAAGAGCAAATAAAAACAAACCGTGGTTCGTTCTCATGCACATGTGCACAAATATACACACATCCATCTGAAACACATTGCTGACAAATTTTTATTGCTTTAATTTTTTCAGTTATTTATTATTTTGTGTGACAGAGAGTGAGCACAAGCAGTGGAGGGACAGAGTGAGTTGGAGAGGGAAGAGGAGAGACTCAGAGAGAAATTCCCAAGCAAGTTCCTCACTGTCAGCACAGAGCCCACCTCACACCTCTGAGACCATTACCTGAGCCAAAATCAAGTGTCAGAGGCTTAACCAACTTCGCCACCAAGAGCCCGGCTGGCAAACTATTTAAATTGCCTGACAAAGGAAACATTCATGAAAATGAAGGAGAGCAAACAGAAAATGCTAACTCATCCAAACAAAATACCAATATAATACTGAACCATTAGAATAAAATAACGATACATTTTAATAGTCCATATGGATAAGGACTATGAAGACAGTTGAGAAAACAAAGAGGTGGTGAAATGAACTTGTACAAATTTCTTGCTGCTTTACAATATTATATGTGTATGGATGGGTTTTAATATATTTATATTAATTTACATTTATATATTACCTACATGCAGAATGTAGAATGCAGCTCTCATGAAATAATCTGATACAGGAAATCCAGTTCTAAAACTTACACATAAATTATTACTTTGCACACAAAAAAATACTTTTAAAGGACATATATATAGAAAGAGATAAAAAAAAATATTCATTAAAAACAGATTTTGCAAAATGAAAAAGTGGCATTCTATATAATAATTACCATCAAAAAAGTATATAATTGAAATGACACCTCACAAGAACTCAATTTACAATAACAAGAAAACAGGCATCAAATGAAAGACGTTAAATGCTTGGGACTGACAGACCTAAGGTAATAGAGCAATTACCCTAAGTGTTCAATGCTACATGTAACTCTAAACGTTTTGGTGGAAGAATACATATGTCCACAAAACCAAATGCTCAGTATGCATACTACACAGATTAAAGACAAAAGACCTCAGTACAATGACTCCATTTAAGGTGTTTCAAACATATAACATTCACTGATGTGTTTGACATACACACGCTGCCCTATCTGGTTTCTGAATGAATCCTGAAAAAGTGTGGGCAAGATTTCCGCAGCCTCAATGCTATGAATGAATCACTGTTGCTTTCATGATGCTTCTGTCCCATGGGTCTGAGCTGACCTCAGACATATGAGAACAGGCTGCCAATGACGATGGAGGACGAGCAAATGAGGGGAATGCAGTCATCACTACATAGGAAATGACACATGTGATGAACACTGACAGGGCTTTAGGGCAGGTTCTATGGAAGAAGACGATGAAGTAGGATTTCCAGGGCATGTTGTTTATTCAGGGAATGCTCTCGGGATAAACGGGGTGAGGGAAGGAAAACAGCAGAGAATGTTGCTAAGCAAGGATGTGGTCTCCAGTGAACAGAGCAGGAGCCTGATCCCATGAGAAGCTGGACAGGACTCTACAGTAGAAGAATCCATCTGTGATGGTAGAAATTCTCTGTCTTCACTGTCCAATACTAAGCCCACTCTCTACCTGTCATACCTGAGCATTTTAAATGTCCTAGCTAAGAAATCATGGTGCCTGGGTAGCTCAGTCGGTGAAGCATCCAACTTTGGCTCATGGCATGATCTCATGATTTGTGGGTTAGAGTGCCACGTCGGGCTCAGTGTTGACAGCTTAGAGAATGGAGCCTGCTTTGGATTCTGTATCTCCTCTCTGTCCCTCCCCTGCATATACTCTTGTCTGTCTGTCTCTCTCCCTCTCTCTCTCTCTCTCTCTCAAGAATAAACATTTTAAAAATTATTTAACTAAATGCATAAAAATAAAATATCTTGCTAAGAAACTGAATGGTACACTTTATGTAATTTTAATAAATTTAAATTTAAATAGCTTCCTGTGGGTACTTACTACTGAATTGGACAGCATGACTCTGGAGCATGGATTGCATCAGATTCAGGCCTGCCTTGGCATTGGCACCTTTTGTACATCCCATAGTCTGTCACTGGCTGTGAGCTGCCCCCACCAGATTCCCCAGACCGCCTGGCAATGTGGCTCCCTTTCACCTGAGGACAATTCTGTCACGAAGGGAATGACTGTGAACCGTGGAGCCCACACTCATACCAACTAGGGTTTGGATTGGAGCCCCAGCAGGTAAAGAGCATCTGAGCAGGTCACCAACAGCGTTCATACGAGAGTCCATTCATGATCGTGTGCAAAGATAGAAGGATGTAAACTCGTGTGATATACACATCACCTAAGTGCAACCACACACACAGAAACACACATGCCCCCCCACCCACACAACACACTGTGTCAAGTAAAACATTCAGGTTTTTTACTACATTTTTCCTCATCATTTGGCTACTTATATGCACTTGAAGGATCAACTTTCTTCTTAACCATAAAATCAAAATAAAGATGCATGGACAGAATATACACCAAATGGAACTTTCCTGATGTAATTTTCAACATAGCAGTTAAAAATTCCATACCTATTTTACATACATTGGTAACTGATAAGGGAGAAAATAAACATTTAAATTAATAAATATTGATATGATTTTAGCATAGAGAGGAAATATTATCTAATTTCACAGACAATATGGAATAAATGGAAAGCATGGAGGCATACAATCTGATAGTTTTACACATACAGATTCTATACTAATCTATTTCTAAAGGCAAATGTTATTCCCACTAAACATGCATATCTAATTATTTTCCACATGTGCACAGAGTGGGGCGATGCATGTACTACAATAGAATCAAATGTCTAGGAATGACGTGGTGGCATCGATAATGAACAATTACATTTAGTTCTGAAATTTTGTGAACTTCCACAGTCTGTTGCATTAGACAATTGACCATATGCAAACCATTTAGCTTTTTTTTGTTTGTTTCAAGAGCAATTGCAACTGGAAATTAACTTGTGAATTCCTACAGCGACGCAGCAACAAAGTTATATTACACTCACCTTTATTCATCTTCCCTGTAGATTCAAAGCTATTTCCCTAACTCCACTCCAAGTTACTTCCTACATACAGTTCTGGAGATTGGAACATGGACATGGAGAATCAGTGTCTGCAGTAAATGCAAAGGTTGACTGTACCAGCACTGGCTTCTCCATAACTTTTTCTTAAGGAAAAGGACACCTTCTCAGGAAGACTTCACAGGTCTTCATGTGGCACCAGAGATCTGAGCTTTGCCTCTCAGAGGTAGAGGATGAAAGCAGTCACAGAGTCGAAGTATGGTGTCCCGAGTACGATGACCTGTCTGTGAGACTTGAGACCCTAACAAGCATGTGAGAGGGTGCCTTGATTCTGAACTCTGGCTGGGCTTGCACAGAGAATCAAGTCCCTTCCCCTAATGACATCTCTGGGGAACAGATGCCCCATACTCTTAATAAGCCCATGTCACTGAGCTGCCCAGACATGGCAATCCTCAGGGACATGACACTGGAAAACAATGCCAGACGAGACCTAATCTGTCTCTTCTATTAGTTCACATATCTCACAGAGGACAAGTAACTCCCTAGACCTCCCCAGCTAACTTAGCTCCCATCTGTGAATGACCTACATATTTTACAATACACTTAAGATTTTTTCCTCACAACTGCCCAAAATATGTACACATAAATATGCAAGGAAGAATCCGTTCACTTGCTTAATTTTAAATGTAAATATGTAAACACATTTTTCATTTCATTCATAACCAATTATACAGGATCACAGAGCTAATAATTAGGCACATTCTAATCTTTACCATCAATATAAAAAAGGGCGACTAAGTTCTATCAAACATCTAATGTGGTGGTGGGGGGGGGGACTCAAATCCTGTAAAACACTGTACATTTTATAACCATTGGTTTTAAAGGTGTGTTCAAATAATTTAAAAACTTACCTGTGTTGTTAATATGTGTACATGGTTTATTTAAATTCAGCTAGTATTTGCATTTAAGCTCAAATTGATTTTGAGTTTATCAGGAGACTTACAAATACTCAATAAGAAAAATGGAAGAAAATTGATGGGTACTTTGTGGCCATTTCTCAAAGATCCATAACTTCCAGTTTCATTCATCATGTTCTGCCTAAGGAGATAAACTACCTCCTGCTAAAAACATTCTTGGACTTGGATGTTCTCAGGTATTCACATACCAGGTAGATCCCATCCTGATAGTAATGGGGAGAACTGACATTCTGGATGTCCTGAGGAGGGAGAGAATGACAGATCTGCCTGTTCCCAGGCCACACTCAAGAGGAAGAAAGGCCCCAAATACATATTCTAACCTTTCACCTAAAGAAGCTAGAAAAGGAACAGCATGAAGCCTAAGGCAAGCAGAAGAAAGGATATAGTAAACATTAGATCAGAAATAAATGATATAGAAACAAAAAACACAGTAGACCAGTTCCTTGAAACTAAGAGCTGGTTCTTTGGAAGAATAAACAAAATTGATAAACCTCTAGCCAGACTTATCAGAAAGAAGAGACAGAAACCAAATATATAAATCATGAATAAAAGAGGAGAGATATAAGCAGCTTTGTAGAAATACAAACAATTTTAAGAGAATACTATGAAAAATGATTTTCCAACAAACTGGCCATCTGGAAGATATTGGCAAACTCCTAGAAACTCACAAACTACAACATGGCAGAGAAGTAGGGGGATCCATACTTCCTGAATCTCTCAAACAAAGAAGTGTAGAGGGCAAAGGACTTTGAACACCAGAACCTGGGGAGAAAGGGGCTGAATCTACCAGGAAGAAAATGGGAAAGCTGGAGAAAAGATGGGTGGGTGGCTGCGAACAAGAGGAGATAAAAAAAAAAAAAAAAGGCCGAGTGGGTATGGAGGGGAGGGACCCCCTTCTGCAGAGAGACAAAAGGAAAAGAAAGAGTGGCCAGGGAAGTGTAGGGCTGCATCTGGAAAAGAGAAAGAAAAGGAAAAGGCAGCCGTCTCCCTGGAGTACTGTGGGAAAAGACAAAGCCTGCCTGTGTCTGCCTGTGTCTGCCACCCCCCGGGGCTCAGCGGCGATGGGGGCGGCTCAGTCACCAGTAGAAGAAAGCGGTCCTCCCTGAAGTGCAGGCAGCACAGACAAAGACAGCTGGGGCCACAAATCGGCCACACTGAGAGGTGCTCCCCCAGTGCCAGAGTGCACGAAGCAGGACGTTGAATCCTGTGCGCCTGCAGCACAGTGAGGGTGACTCAGAGTCCACCAGGTCTGGCTCCATGGAGAAGGGACTGGGGGAGCACCATTCCCCCCCACCACCAACACCACCACTAAGTCATGGACTCAGGCACCACTCCCTGGGTCCATAGTGGAGGTGGGTCCAGTTGCCCCAAACCACGCCCTTTCACACTGGGTAACTGTCTATCCACCAGAGTGGCACAGACCCTGTGGACACCTAATCCCCACAAGCGCAACACCATTGCCCGGATTCACTCTAGGTCAATTCTGGATATATACATATATTCTTCCCCCCATTTCTCCTCCTTATCTCTTCCCTCCCCACTGCTGGTTACTCTGGTTACTGGTTTCTCTAAACAGACATATTTAATCCATTCTCTTGATACATGTTCTACACCTCCTTCTTTACACTTTCTCTCTCTCTGGAATAACCAAGCCATATAGGTTCTCTGCTGGGTACCTTTATCTTCGTTTCGTTTTCCCCACTTCCTTCTTTATTTTCCTTTCTCTCTCCCTCTGCATTAAGCCTTTTAGTCTTTCTGCCTAGTGAATGTTTATCTTTTCTTGTTCCCCCACCTCCTGTCATTCCTATCTTTGTATCTGCTCTTCCATCAGCATCACCTCTACCCCTTCAGTACGTGTAGTCAGTGCTTGGGTGTGGTTTTTTTTTTGAGTGTTTAGTTTTTTGTTTTTGTTCATTTGTTTATTTGTATTATTTCTTTATGTGTTTGAGTGTTTTTGTCTCCAGTTTGTCTGTTTTCCTTTACAGAGCTACTCCAGGGAACAAATCAAAGCACACCTTGTGGAGGATCCAAAATATCACTACGACACTTGGGATGAGCACTGGGTGTTGTATGGAAACAAATTTGACAATAAATTTCATATATTAATATATATATATATATATATATATATATATATATATATATATATATATCACTACGAGCAGGGTAATAAAATAACAAAAGTCACAACAACACAGAGCAAGTAACAATCTCTGAAAAAACACCTCCTGAAGGGCCAGGCCCTGGACAGTGTATGGCCCTCCTTTAATAGAGCAGTGCTCAAGGGGTGGAGCACACAACAAGCTTTTAAAACACATAAAGGACAAAAAAAACTAGCCAAAATGATGAAATGGAAGAATTCTCCTCAAAAGAAACTCCAGGAAGTAGCTACAGCTAACAAATTGATCAAAACCAATTTAAGCAATACAAAGGAATAAGAATTTAGAATAATAGGGGCGCCTGGATGGCTCAGTCGGTTGAGCGTCCGACTTCAGGTCATGATCTCACCTGGACGGCTCAGTTGGTTGAGCGTCCGACTTCAGGTCATGATCTCGCAATCTTTGAGTGCGAGCCCCTCATCGGGCTCTGTGCTGACAGCTCAGAGCCTGGAACCTGCTCCAGATCCTGTGTCTCCCTCTCTCTCTGCCCCTCCCCTGATCATACATGTCTCTCTCTGCCTCTAAAATAAATAAAAACATTTTAAAAATTAAAAGCAAAGAATTTAGAATAATAGTCATAAAATTAATCACTGGGCTTGAAAACAGCATAGAGGACAGCAGAGAATCTATTACTACATAGACCAAGGGACAAAAAATAGTCATGAGGAATTAAAAAATGCTATAAATGAGGTGCAAAATAAAATGGAGGTGACTACAGCACAGATTCAAGAGGCAGAGGGGAGAAAAGGTGAATTAGAAGGCAAAATTATAGAAAAAGAGGAAGCTGAGAAAAAGAAATAAAAAACTCGAAGAGTACAAGGGGAGAATTAGAGAATTAAGTGATGCAGTAAAACGGAACAATATCCATATCATAGGAATTCCAGAAGAAGAAGAGAGGGGCTAAAGGTATACTTGAAAAAATCATTGCTGAGAACTTCCACTATCCAAGGAAGGAAACGGGTATTAAAATCCAAGAGGCACAGAGAACTCCCTTCATATGTAACTTGAATCGATCTTCTGCATGGCATATCATAGTGAAACTGGCAAAATACAAGGATAAAGAGAATTCTGAAAGCAGCTGGGGATAAACACGCCCTACCATACAAAGGTAGACACATAAGGGTAGTAGCAGACCTAGCTACTGAAACTTGACTGGCCAGAAAGGAATGGCAGGAAACCTTCAATGTGATGAATGGAAAAATTATGCAGCCAAGAATCCTTTACCCGGCAAGTCTGTCATTCAGAATAGAAGGAGAGATGGTTTTCTCAAACAAGCAAAAACCGAAGGAATTCATCACCACTAAACCAGCCTTACAACAGATCCTAAGGGGGACTCTGTGAGTGAAATGTTGCAAGGACCACAAAGTATCAGAGACATCACTACAAGCATGAAACCTACAGACATCACAATGACTCTGAACCCATATCTTTCAAAAATAACACTCACTGTAAATGGACTAAATGTCCAACCAAAATTCATAGGATACAAAATGGATTAAAGAAAAAAAACAAGACCCATCTATTTGCTGTCTACAAGAGACTCATTTTAAACTTGAGGACACCGTCAGATTGAAAGTGAGAGGTTGGAGAACTATATATCATGCTACTGGAAGTCAAAAGAAAGCTAGAGTAGCCATACTTACATCAGACAAACTAGACTTTAAATTATAGGCTGTGACAAGGGATGAAGAAGGGCATTATATGATAATTACAGGCTCTCTCCATCAGGAAGAGCTAACAATTATAAATATCTATGTGCCAAATACGGGGGCCCACCAATATATAAAACAATTAATCGCAAACATAAGCAACCTTATTGATAAGAATGTGGTAATTGCAGGGGACATTAACACTCCACTAACAACAATGGATTGATCATCTAGACAGAGAATCAATAATGAAACAAGGGCCCTAAATGATACACTTGATCAGATGGACTTGACAGATATATTTAGAACTCCGCATCTCAAAGCAACAGAATATACTTTCTTCTCAAGTGCACATGGAACATTCTCTAAGATAGTTCACATACTGGGTCGCAAAATATCACTTAATAAGTATAAAAGAATTGAGATCATACCATGCACACTTTCAGACCACAATGCTATGAAACTTGAAATCAACCACAGGAAAAATTCTGGAAAACCTCCAAAAGTATAGACGTTAAAGAACACCCTACTACAGAATGAATGGGTCAACCAGGCAATTAGAGAAGAAATTTAAAAATTATGGAAACCAATAAAAATGAAAATACAACAATCCAATCGCTTTGGGATGCAGCAAAGGCAGTCCTGAGAGGAAGATACATAGCAATCCAGGCCTCTCTCAAGAAATAAGAAAAATCCCAAATACAAAATGTAACAGCACACTTAAAGGAACTAGAGGCAGAGGAACAAACACATCCCAAACCTAGCAGAAGAAGAGAAATAATAAAGAACAGAGCAGAAATAAACAATATAGAATCTAAAAAAAAAAACAAACAGTAGAGCAGATCAATGAAACCAAGAGTTGGTTTTTTGAAAAAATAAACAAAATTGATAAAACTCTAGCCAGGATTCTCAAAAAGAAAATGCAGAGGACACAAATAGATAAAATCATGAATGAAAATGTAATTATTACATCCAATCACTCATAAATACAAGCAATTATAAGGGAATACTATGAAAAATTATATGCCAAGACACTGGACAACCTGGAAGAAATGGACAAATTCCTAAGCACCCACACACTTCCAAAACTCAAACGGGAAGAAATAGAAATTTTGAACAGACCATAACCAGCGAAGAAATTGAATCAGTTATCAAAAATCTCCCAACAAATAAGAGTCCAGGACCAGATGGCTTCCCTGGGGAATTCTACCAGACATTTAAAGCAGAGATAATACCTATCCTTCTCAAGCTGTTCCAAAAAATAGAAAGGGAAGGAAAATTTCCAGACTCGTCCTATGAAGCCAGCATTACTTTGATTCCCAAACCAGACAGAGACCCAGCAGGAAAGGAGAACCACAGGCCAAATCCCTGATGAATGTGGATGCAAAAATTCTCAACAAGATACTGGCAAATCGAATTCAACAACATATAAAAAGAATTATTCACCATGATCAAGTGGGATTCATTCCTGGGCTGCAGGGCTGGTTCAATATTTGCAAATCAATCAATGAGCTACATCACATTAATGAAAGAAAAGATAAGAACCATATGATCCTGTCAATCGATGCAGAAAAAGCATTTGACAAAACACAGCATCCTTTCTTGATTAAAACACTCAAGAAAATCAGGATAGAAGGAACATACCTTCACATCATAAAAGCCATATATGAAAGACCCACAGCTAATATCATCCTCAAGGGGGACAAACATAGATTTCCCCCTGATCAGGAACACCACAGGGATGTCCACTCTCATCACTATTCTTTTCCATAGTACTGGAACTCCTAGCCTCAGCAATCAGACAGCAGAAAGAAATAAAAAGTATACACATTGGCAAAGAATAAGTCAAACTCTCACTCTTCACGGATGACATGATACTTTACATGGAAAACTCAAAAGACTCTACCAAAAAACTGTTAGACTGATTCATGAATTCGGCAAAGTCGCAAGATATAAAATCAACATACAGGAATCAGTTTCATTTCTATACACCGATAATGAAGCAGCAGAAGGGGAAATCAACGAATTCAATTAATTTATAATTACACCAAAAACCATAAGAAACAGGAACAAACGTAACCAAAGGGGTAAAAGATCCACATGCTGAAAATTATAGAGCACTTATGAATAAATTGAAGAAGATACAAAGAATTAGAAAAACATTCCATTCTCATCATGCACCTGGGTGGATCAGTTGATTAAGCATCCAACATTGGCCCAGGTCATGAACTCATGGTTCATGAGTTTCAGCCCCACATTGGGCTCTGCACTGACAGCTTGGAGCCTGGAGCTTGCTTCAAATTCTGCATCTCCCTCTCTCTCTCTCTGCTCCTGCCCCACTCACACTCTCTCTCTCCTTCTCTCACAAATAAATAAACACTTGAAAAAAAATTTTTAAATGAAAACATTACATGCTCATGGGTTGGAAGAACATATGTGGCTAAAATTTTGATAGCAAACCACACATTCATTGCAGTCCCTATCAAAATAACACCAGAATTTTTCACGGAGCTAGAACAATTCATTCCAAAATTTGTATGGAACCACAAAAGACCCTGAATAGTCAAAGTAATGTTGAAAAAGAAATCAAAGCTGGAGTCATCACAATTCCGGACTTGAAGTACTATGACAAACCAGTAATCATCCAGATAGTATAATACTGGCACAAAACTGACACATAGATCGATGGAACAGAATAGAGAACCCAGAAATGGATCCCCAACATATGGCCGAGTAATCCTCAACAAAGCAGGAAAAAGTATCCAAAGGAAAAAACACAATCTCTTTAACCAATGGTGTTGGGAAAACTGGCATACAGAAGAATGAAACTGGACCACTTTCTTACACCGTACACAAAAATATATTCAAAATGGATGAAATACCTAAATGTGAGACAAGACACTATCAAAATCCTAGAGGAGAACACAGGCAACAACCTCTTTGACTTTGGCCATCGCAAATTCCTACTAGACATGTCTCCAGAGGCAAGGGAAACAAAAGCCAAAATGGGACTTCTTCAACATAAACATCCTTTGCATACAAAACTAAAAGGCAGCCTACAGAATAGGAGATGTTTGCAAATGATATATTAGATAAAAAGCTAGTTCCAAAATCTAAAAAGAATGTATCAAACTCAACACCTTAAAGGTAAATAATCCACTTAAGAAATGGGCAGAAGACATGAACAGGGATTTCTCCAAACGAGACATCTAGATGGCTAACAGACACATGAAAATATGCTCAACATCACTCATCATCAGTGAAATACAAATCAAAACCACAATGAGATATCACCTCACACGTGTCAGAATGACTAAAAATAACAACACTCAGAAAACAACAGATGTTAGTGAGGATATGTATAAAAGGAACCCTCTTATACTGTTGGTGAAAATGCAAACTGGTATAGCCACTCTAGAGAACAGTATGGCGGTTTCTCAAAAATGTAAAAATAGAACTACCCTATGACCCAGCAATTGCACTATAGTTATTTACCCATGAAATACAAAAACACAGATTTGAAGGGGTACATACACCCACACATTTATAGTAGCATTATCAACAATAGCCAAATTATGGAGAGAGCCTAAGTGTCCGTTAACTGATGAATGGATAAGAAGTGGTGTATATATATACAATGGAATATTACTTGCCCATCAAAAATAGAGGAATCTTGCCATTTGCAACCACATGAAAGGAGCTAGAGTGTGCTAAGCAAAATTGGTCAGTCATAAAAAGACAAATATCACATGATTTCACTCATATGTGGAAATTAAGAATCAGAACAGATGAACATATGGGAGGGGGTTAAAAGAGAGAGGGCAACAAATCATAAGAGACTTAAACATGAGAACAAACTGAGAGGGGATGTGGGTGTGAGATGGGCTAGATGGCTGATGGGCATTGGGGGAACTTGTTGTGATGAGAACTGGGTGTGTATGTAAGTGATGAATCACTGAATTCTACCCCTAAAATCAATATAGCATTGTATGTTAACTAATTAGAATTTAAATTAAAAAATGAATAGAAAAAAAGATATATAGATATATATATATAGTTAAAGATATAGATATCCATATATCTATACCTCTTCATCTTAGAAGATATCTATCTGTATCTCTTCTAGATATAGGTATAGATAGATATAGTATATATATATATATATATATATATATATATATATATATATATATATATATATATATATAATATGTTGCTCAGCAATCAAAAAGAATGGTGTCTTGCCATTTGCAACCATGTGGATAGAACTAGAGTGTATTATGCTAAGCGAAATAAGTCAGTCGGTCAGAGAAAGACACATATCATATGAGTACACTCATAGGTGGACTTTAAGAAAAAAAAAAAAAAAGGAACATATGGGAGGGTGAAAACAATTAAGAAAAAAGAAACAAACCACAAGAGGCTAAAGGAGAACGAACTAAAGGCTGATGGGGTGGAGATGAATGTGGGATGGGCTAGATGGGGGATGGGCATTAAGGAGGGTACTTGTGATGAGCACTGGGTGTTATATGTAAGTAATAAATCACTGGATTCTACTTCTGAAACAGGGGTGCCTGCGTGACACAGTCAGTTAAGTGTCCAACATCCACTCAGCTCATGGTTCCAGGTCCAGATCAGGCTCTCTGCTCTTGGCAAAGAGCCTCTTTCAGATCTTCCATCCCTCTCTCTTTCTGCCTCTCTCTCGCTCCCATTCTCTCTCTTTAAAAAAATATACACTTAAGGGCACATGAGTGGCACAGTCAGTTAAGCGACCAACTCTTGGTTTCAGCTCAGATCATGAACTCACAGATCATGAGTTCTAGTCCCACATTGGACTCCACAGCTCACAGTGCAGAGCCTGCTTGAGTGTCTCTCTCTCTCTCTCTCTCTCTCTCTCTCTCTCTCTCTGTCTCTCTCTCTCTATATCTGCCTCCTATATGCATGTTGTCCCACTCTCTCTCAAAATAAATAAATATATTTTAAAGAAAAATGAATATTTAAAAAAATTCTACTACTGGGGTGCCAGGGTGGCTCAGTCAGTTAAGCGTCCAACTTCGGCTCAGGCCATGATCTCCCGGTCTGTGGGTATGAGCCCCACGTCAGATTCTGTATTGAAAACTCATAGCCTGGAGCCCACTTCCCATTCTGAGTCTGCACCTCTCTCTGGCCCTCCACCACTCATGCTCCATCTCTCTCTCTCTTAAAAACTATATAAACATAAATCAAAATTTAAATAAAATAGGGAGGGGCCAAGATCGCACCAGGATGGAAGGCTTTTTTTTTTTTTTGCATCTCTCATCCCTGATATGCAGCCAGATAAACACTAAATCACCTTGCACACCTAGAAAACTTATTTGAGGATTGACACAACAATATGCAAATCCTGAACCACAAACTCAACAGGCACGTAGAGCAGAGAGGTGAACTGGAGGAGAGATAAGCTACGGAGAGCAGGGAGCTGTTTTTGCTTGCAGGGAAAGGACAGGGGACAGGAAGAGTACAGGAAGCACCCACACACACACTTAAAGAAGCTGGGCGGGGCGCCTGGGTGGCGCAGTCGGTTAAGCGTCCGACTTCAGCCAGGTCACGATCTCGCGGTCCGTGAGTTCGAGCCCCGCGTTGGGCTCTGGGCTGATTGTTCAGAGCCTGGAGCCTGTTTCCAATTCTGTGTCTCCCTCTCTCTCTGCCCCTCCCCCGTTCATGCTCTGTCTCTCTCTGTCCCAAAAATAAAATAAACGTTGAAAAAAAAAAAAAAAAAAGAAGCTGGGCTGGAGAAAAAGTGTAAGAGAGGAAACAGGCATAGGGACTGAAGAAAAAAGGGAGAAAGGAGAAGAGAGAGGGGTTAAATTCCATTAAGACTTTCTAAACAGGGAATGCAGAGTCTGAAATTCCACAGCTCAAGACCTGGCTGTGCTCTGGTGGGAAGGGTGACCCCAGGAGCAGAGAGCAAGTCCAAGGGTCGTCAGGTCATATGGGGAGAGGAGGTTCCCCTGCTGGGAGGACATTGGGTAGAGGCTGTGTGGCCACCCCATAGGCAAAGTTCCCATAGCACCCTGGAGAACAACCACATTAGCTGGTGCTGGAACAAGGTCATGAAGGGTGAAGCATGGCACCAGTTGTGTGTTGTGATTTTCCATAATCCCTGAAACGCTGCTGCTACACAATCATGTGAACTCTTTCTGGGGTGGGTAGGGACCCAGCCAGTCTCCAGCACAGTGCATCAGCAGCAGCACAGTCTCAAAAACATTCCAGGGAGCCGGCTGGCAATTGCCTGGTGAGACCCTCCCCCAGATGGTTGGAATAGGTGAAAGCTGCAGTTGCTCAGAAGTGAGGGGTTGGAAAACACAGCCACATCTGTGATAAAACTCTGGAGTGAGGTGCCACCTGGTAGCCTGACAGCTTGGTCATGGACAGTGTAGAAGCAGGGAGTGGGCAGAAACTGGAAACAAGGAGGGAATTTGATTGCTGGTTGGGAAGAGTACAGATTCTGATACTAAAGACTGGGTAGCTGGGTGACGCCATTTTCACCTCTCTTGCGCATGTACATACACACCTACACGCACCAAAGCAATCCACCCCAGGAAGCTAAGCAGCGCCATCTAGTAGACAACAATGCCGTTACACTAAACCGTGACCAACTGGGCCAACCTCACTCCTCAGGAACACAACCAGTATCTCCACCTGCTTAGTTTATGATCTATGAACTGCTTCATAATTTAATTTATAGGGAAAGTGCATGTCATTTCAATCATATTTAATTCTCTTCACTGGTCCATGTGTTCCATTTATTTCCCTTTTTCTTTTCTTTGCAAATTCTTGAATAAAGGAGGAGAAATTTTTATTTTAATTTTACATTTTTATTAAGAAGATTTTTCTTTAATCTTTTTCTACTATAGATTTTACTTTCTGAAAAATTTTTCAATTCAATTTACTTTACTTAATATTATTCTATATCATTGTATCCATTTTTTAAATTTTCACACTTTTTTTTCCTATTTTTTTCCTTTTACTCTTTCCCTGTTTTCACTAATCTATCAAGCTTCTTTCAACAACCAGACCAAAAGACACTTAGGACACAGAATCTTTTATTTGAAGTTTTTGTGTTTTTTTAAATTTTTTGGTTACATTATCAATTCATTTTCTTCCTTCAAAAAGATGAAATGAAGGAATTCAATCCAAAAGAAAGAACAGGAAGAAATGACAGCCAGGGACTTAATCAACACAGATACCAGCAAGATGTCTCAACCAGAATTTAGAAGCACGATAACAAGAATCCTAGCTGGGGTTGAAAATATATTAGAATCCCTTTCTGTGGAGATAAGAGAAGTAAAAGGTAGTCAGGATGAAACAAAACATGCTAAAAATAAGCTGCAATCTTGAATGTGTGCCATGGCAACAAAGATAGATGAATCAGAGCAGCGAATCACTGATATAGAGGACAAGCTTATGAAGAAAAAATGAAGGAAAAAAAAGAGGGAGTCTATGGCAAAAGAGCACAATATAAGAATTAGAGAACTCAGTGACTCATGAAAAAGGAATAACATCAGAATCATAGCAGTCCCAGATGATGAAGAGAGAGAAAAAGGGATAGAAATTTATGTGAGCAAATCATAGCAGAAAACATTCCTAAACTGGGGAAAGACAGAGACATAAAAAAACAAAGACACACACATAAAAAAAAGGAAGCACAAAGAACTCCCATTAGATTCAACAAAAACCGACCATCAACAAGGCATATCATACTCAAATTCACAAAATACTCAGGCAAGGAAAGATTGATGAAAGCAGAAAGGGAAAAAGAGTCCTTAACCTACAAGGGAAGACAAATCATGTCATAGAAGACTCCTCCAAAGAAACTTGGTGTCCAGCAAGGGGTGCCAGGATATATTCAATGTGCTAAATGAGAAAAATATGCAGCCAAGAATTCTTGTACCAGCAAGACTGTTATGCAAAATAGAAGGAGAGATAAGAAGTTTCCCGCCAAACAAACATTAAAGGAGTATGTGACCACTAAACCAGCCCTGCAAGAAATTTTAAGGGTGACACTCTACGGGAAAAAAGACCAAACAAACAGACAAAACAAAAACCAAAAAGACCAAAGGCAACAAAGACTAAAAAGGAACAGATAACACCACCAGAAATTCCAACTCCACAGGCAACATAATGGCAATAAATTCAACTTTCAGGACTCACTATAAACATCACTGGATTAAAGACACCAATCAAAAGACATAGGATAACAGAATGGATAAGAGAACAAGATCCATTTATATATTGTTTACAAGAGACCCATTTTAGACTTAAAGACACCTTAAGATTGAAAGTAAGGGGATGGAGAAACATCTATCATTCTAATGGTCACAAAAAGAAAGCCAGAATAGCCATACTTATATCAGACAATCGAGACTTTAAAATAAAGACAGTAACAAGAGTTGAAGAAAGGCATTATATCATAATTAAGGGATCTATCCATCAAGAAGATCTAACAATTGTAAATATTTATGCTCCAAATGTGAGGGCACTCAAATATATAAAGCAATTAATCACAACACAAACTCATTGAAAATAATACCATAATAGTAAGGAACTTCAGCACTCCAATGACAGCAATGCACAGATCATCTAGACAGAAAATCAAAAAGGAAACAATGGTTATGAATGACACACTACACCGGATGGACTTAACAGATATAGTCAGAATATTTCATCCAAACGTAGCAGAATACACATTCTTCTCAAGTGCACATGAAACATTCTCCAGAATAAATCACATAATGGGACACAAATCAGCCCTCAAAAACTACAAAACAACCGAGATGATACTGTGCATATGTTCAGACGACCACACTATGAAACTCAAACCAACCACAAGAAAAAACTGTGGAAAGATAACAAACATTTGGACAGTAAAGAATATCCTACTAAAGACTGAATGGGTGAACCAAGAAGTTAAAGAGAAAATTGAAAAGTACATGGAAGCCAATGAAAATGATAACACCACAGCCCAGAACCTCTGGGATAGAGCAAAAATATTCATAAGAGGGAACTATATAGCAATGCAAACCTTCCCAAAGAAGGAAGAAAAGGTCTCAGATACACACCTGATCAGACACCTTAAAGAGCTGGAAAAAGAACAGCAAATTAAACCAAAAAACAGCAGAAAATTGGAAATACTAAAAACAAGAGCAGAAATCAATACTATCAAAACAACAAAAACAAAAAACACACAAGCAAACAAACCAGTAGAATAGATTGATGAAACTAGAAGGTGGTTCTTTGAAAGAATTAACAAAACTGATAACCCATATCCAGTTTGATGAAAAAGGAAAGGGCCCAAATGAAAAAATCAAGAATCACAGAGGACAGATCACAACCAACACAGCAGAAATACAAACAATAAGAGAATATTATGAGCAATTATACATCAATGAAATGGGCAACCTGGAAGAAAAGGACAAATTCCCAGAAACATAAACTAACAAAACTGAAACAGAAAGAAACAGAAAATTTGAACACACCCATAACCAGTAAAGACAACGAATTAGTAATTAAAAGTCTCCCAGAAAAACAAGAGTCCAGGGCCAGATGACTTTAGGGGAATTCTACCAAATAGTTAAAGAAGACTTAACACCTATTCTTTCGAAGCCATACCAAAAATAGAAATGGAAGGAAACCTTACAAACTGATTCTATGCAGCCAGCATTACCTTGATTCCAAAACCAGACAAAGAACCCACTCAAAAGGAGAATTACAGAACAATTTCCCTGATGAATATGGATGCAAAAGTCCTCAACAAGATACCAGCCAACCAAATCAGACAATGCATTAAACGAATTATTCACCACACCAAGTGTGATTTATACCTGGGATGCAGGTATAAATCAATGTTATACATGACATCAATAAAAGAAAGGACAAGAACCACATGATCATCTCGAAAGACACAGAGAAACCATTTGACAAAATACGGCACCCTTTGTTGATAAAAACCCTCAAGAAAGTAGGGATAGAAAGTTCATACCTCAAGATTCAAAAAGCCATATATTAAAGACCCATTGCTAATATCTTTCTCAATGGGGAAAAAGAAAGACCTTTCCCCCTAAGTTCAGGAACACGACAGGGATGTCCACTCTCACCACTGTTATTCAACATGCTATTGGAAGTTTTGGCCTCAGCATCCTAAACCACAAGGGAATAAAATGCATCCAAAATGGCCAGGAGGAAGTCAAACTTTCACTCTTAGCAATGACATATTACTCTATGTGGAAAACACAACATATTCTACTGAAAAACTGCTAGAACTGATCCATGAATTCAGCAAAGTCACAGGATATAAAATCACTGCACAGAAATCAGTTGCATTCCTATACACCGATAGTGAAGCAACAGTAAGAGAAATCAGGAATCGATCCCATTGACAAGTGCACAAAAAACCATTAAATACCTAGAAATGCACCTAACCATGAGGTGAAAAAAATATGCACTGAAAACTATACAAAGCTTAAGAAATTGAAGAACAAAGAAATGGAAAAATATTCCATGCTCCTGGAATGGAAGAACAAAGATTGTTAAAACATCAATACTCCCCAAAGCAATCTAAATATGCAAGGAAATCCCTATCAAAACAACACCAGGATTCTTCACAGAGCTAGAACAAAATGTCCTAAAATTTGTATGGAACCAGAAAACACCCCAAATTCCGAAAACAATCTTGAAAAAGAAAACCGAAGCTGGAGGCATCACAATCCAGGATTTCAAAATGGATTATAGCGTAACTGAATGAGCCACCCAGGTGCCTGGGTACAATATGATTTTTGATAAAAGGATTACAATAGAGATCTTCAATGAAGATAACAAAGCTCAGAGAAATTTAGTGAAAACAAGTAGTCAAATACAAGACAAATGCAGAATTCCAAACTGGCTTAGAATGTGGGATTTGATTCCTCCCTTACCATTTCTCTACAGTGCTCCAACATCCCACTTGTTACAACGCCAAAAGAGGAATCATCCCCTAATTAATGGCACCTGCCTCACAGGCTTGTTTTGGGGAATGAATAAACCATGCAAAGCATTTCTGGAAAAAAAATAAGATGTATTACAAAACTGTAATCATCAAGACGGTATGGTACTGACACAAAAACAGACATTCAGATCAATGGAACAGAATGGAACCCAGAAATGGACCCACAATTATATGGCCAATGAATCTTTGAGAAAGCAGGAAAAGATATCCAGTGGAATAAAGACAGTCTCTTCAGGAGATGGTGCTGTGACAACTGGACAGCGACATGCAGAAAAATGAACCTGGACCACTTTCTTACACCATACACAAAAATAAACTCAAAATAGATGAAGGACCTAACTGTAAGATAGGAAGCCATCAAAATCCTAGAGGAGAAAGCAGATAAAAACCCCTTTGACTTTGGCAGCAGCAACTTCTCATCCAGTACGTTTCCAGAGGCAAGGGAAACACAGCAAAAATGAACTATCAGGACCACTTCAAAATAAAAATCTCCTGGTATTTATCCAAGGGATACAGATGTGCTGTTTCGAAGGGATACATGCACCGCCATGTTTATAGCAGCACTATCAACAATAGCCAAGGTATGGAAAGAGCCCAAATGTCCACTGTTGGATGAATGGATAAAGAAGATGTGGTATATATATACAATGGAGTATTACTCGGCAATCAAAAAGAATGAAATCTTGCCATTTCCAACTATGTGGATGGAACTAGAGGATATTATGCTAAGTGAAGTCAGTCAGTCAGAGAATGACAAATATCATATGACTTCACTCATATGAGGACTTTAAGAGACAAAACAGATGAACATAAGGGAAAAGAAACAAGAATAATATAAAAACAGGGAGGGGACAAAATATAAGAAACTCATAAATATGGAGAAGAAACTGAGGGTTACTGGAGGGGGTGTGGGAGAGGGAATGGGCTAAATGGTAAGGGGCAGTAGGAAATCTACTCCTGAAATCATTGTTACACTATATACTAACTAATATGGATGAAAATTTAAAAAAAAATAAAATTTAAAAAAATAAAAACCTTCTTCACAATGAAGGAAACAATCAGCAAATTAAAAGGCAACAAACAGAATGGGAGAAGACATTTGCAAATGACATATCAGATAAAGGGTTAGTATCCAAAATCTACAAAGAACTTATCAAACTCAACACCCAAAAAAATGAGTAATACAGTGAAGAAGTGGGCAAAAGACACGAATAGACACTTCTCCAAGGAAGACACACAGATGGCAAACAGACAAATGAAAAAATGCTCAAAATCGCTTATCACCAGAGAACTACAAATCAAAACCACAATGAGATACCACCTCATAACTGTCACAATGGTTAACATTAACAACTCAGGCAACAACAGATGTTGGTGAGGATACGGAGAAAGAGGATTTCTGTTGCAGTGCTGGTGGGAATGTAAACTGGTGTAGCCACTCTGGGAAACAGCATGGAGGTTCCTCAAAAAATTAAAAACAGAACTACCCTATGACCCATCAATTGCACTACTAGGTACTTACCCAAGGGATATGGGTGTGCTGTTTGAAGGAACACCTCCACTCCAATGTTTATAGCACTACTATCGACAATAGCCAAGGTATGGAAAGAGCCCAAATGTCCATCCACGACTAATGGATAAAGAAGAGGTAAATATATACAATGGAGTATTACTTGCACATCAAAAAGAATGAAATCATGCCATTTGTAGTGACATAGAGACAAGTAGAGTGTATTTTGCTGAGTGAAATAAGGCCATCAGAGAAACACAAATTTCATATAATTTCATGTATATGTGGAATTTAAAAAATGCCACAGATGAACTGAGGGAAGGAGGTAAAAATAAGATAAAAAAGGAGGGAGACAAATCATAAGAGACACTTAAATATAAAGAACAAACTGAGGGTGGTTGGAAGGAAGGTAGGTGCGGGATGGGCTAAATGGGTGATGGGTATTAAGGAGGGCACTTGTTGGGATAAGCACTTGGCTTTATATGTAAGTGATGAATCTCTGGGTTGTACTCCTCAAACCAATACTACACTATCTGTTAACTAACGTGAATCAAAGAAATAAAAAAAATTAGTTAAAAAAGAAAGATATTGGGGCGCCTGGATGGCACAGTCGGTTGAGCGTCCGACTTCAGCCAGGTCACGATCTCGCGGTCCGTGAGTTCGAGCCCCGCGTCGGGCTCTGGGCTGATGGCTCGGAGCCTGGAGCCTGTTTCCGATTCTGTGTCTCCCTCTCTCTCTGCCCCTCCCCCGTTCATGCTCTGTCTCTCTCTGTCCCAAAAATAAATAAACGTTGAAAAAAAAAATTAAAAAAAAAAAAGAAAGATATTTATGATAAAGATGAGAAAAAAATATTTTTAAAAACTACAATAAAATAATTTCAAAATATTTCAAAAAATAATCCTCTTTCAAAATTAAAAGAAAACTACTGAATGGGAGAAGATATTGACAAATCACAGATCCAATAATGGGTTTGAATTGAAATTTATAAAGGTCTTAGAGCAGAGGAGCCAAGATGGCAGAACAGCATGGAAGTCTTTTGTGTATATCACATCCATGAAATACAGCCAGACCAACACTGAACCATCCTACACACCTAGAAAACTGATTGGAGGATTAACACAACCATCTGCACAACCTGAACCACAGAACTCAGCAGGTAGGCGTAATGGAGAGGTGAATTTCAGGAGCAAGTAGCCCCAAAAGGTAGGGAACTGCTTTTGCGGGCAGAGACAAGACAGAGACTGGGCAAGGGGGTAGAATAGAGGAAAAGCACCCCTCCCCAAAAGCAGCTGGAAAGAAAGTGGAAAATGGGAAACAGCCACAGGGACTAATCTAAACAGGGAGAAAGGAGAAAGGAAAGGGTTTAAATTTCATTAAGACTGTAAACAAGGGGAGCGCAAAGGCTACAACTCCGCAGCTCAATACCTGGCGATGCTCTGGTGGGAAGGGTGAATCCCCAGGAACAGACTAGGGTCTGGGATGTTCTCGGGCCACACAGGGAAAAGCAGTTCCACTGCTGGAAGGACATTTGGTAGAGACTGTTGAAGCTACCTGGTCCCAGCAGAACCCGGAAGGCAGCTACATTCGCTGGTGCTAGGGCAAGGTTGTTGAAGGTAAAGTGTGGTGCCAGATGTGTGTTGTGGTTTTCCATAATCCCTGAAATGCTGCTGCTACAGTATCTCGTGAACTTTTTTTGGGGCGGGCTGGCACCTGGCCGCAGTCTCGGGGCACCAGCAACAGCAGGGTCCAGCGGGCATTCCTGGGTGCAGCCAACATTCGGTCACTGCTCATTCAGCCATTGCTCATTCAACAATTGCTCAGTGAGACCCTCCTGCAGAGGTGCAGAACGGGTCAAGGCCGCAGTCCTTCGGAAGTAAGGGGCCGGGGAAAACAGCCGCATCTGAGACAAAACTCAGGAGAGAGGGGCTGCCTGGGGCCTGGTCACGGAGAGTAAAAAAGTGGGGAGTAGAAGAGAGCTGAAGACAGAGGATGGGTGTGTGATTGCTGCTCCGGGAGAACAGACTGGGTAGCTGGGTGGCGCCATTTTCACCACTCTTGCGCATGCAAATATGCACCTACGAGCACTACAACAGTCCACCCCGGTAGGCTAGCAGCACCATCTAGTGGAGAGTGGAGTTGTTACACTAAGCCCTGCCCAACTGGCCCAATTTCGCTCTTCAAGAACGCCAGTTTCAGTGCCAGCTTAGTTTGTGGACTAAAAAGTGCTACATAGACTGACCTCTAGGGGAAAATGAAGCCATTTCAGTCCTACTTCAATCTGTTAGCAGGTTCATCTATTCAATTTTCTTTCTTTTTTTTTCTCTTTTACACTTCCTTTTTCGTGAATACAGAAAAAGAAAAACTCATTTTTATTTTCAATTTTAATTAAAAATATCTTTCTTTAATATTTATTAGTATATTTTTTACTTTTGTGTAATTTTTTTCAAATTCTACTTTACTTCCATCGTTTTATTTTAGTCTTCATCAGTGTATTCACCTTTTCAAATTTTCAATTTTTTTTCTTCATTTTCTTTTTTCTCTTTTTCATTCTTTTTTCTTGAATGCAGAAAGAGAAAAACTTCATTTTTACTTTCAATTTCTATTAAAAATATTTTTGTTTAATTTCCATTGTATATTTTTTGCTTTTATGTAAATTTTTTAAATTAAATTTTACTTACATCATTTTATTTTAGTCCACTAAAATGTATTCACTTTTTCAAATTTTCAAACGATTCTTTTTTTCTCTTTTTTCTTTTTCATTTCTTTTCCTTTTTCTTAAATACAGAAAATGAAAAACTTCATATTTATTTTCAATTTTCATTAAAAATATTTTTCTTTAATTTTTTTCTACTATATTATTTATTTTTCTGTATATTTTTTCAAATTCTATTTTTTCCACATTATCTCAGTTTAGTCTATGTCAGTGTACTCATTTTTTCAAATTCTCAACCAATTTCCTTATTTTTCTTTTTTTTCTCCCCCCCCTTTTTTTCACTAATCTGTCAAACCACTTTCAACACCCAGACCAAAATATACCTAGGATAGAGTGCCATCTATTCGAGTTTTCTGTGTGTGTATGTGTGTGTGTGTTAATTTTTAATTTTAATAAATTTTTTATTTTAATTTTTTAATTTCAATTTTTCTATCTCATTAATTCCTTTCTCCCTTCAAAATGACAAAATGAAGAAATTCACCCCAAAAGAAAGAACACAAAAAAATGACAGCCAGGGATTTAAACAAAACAGATACAAGCAAGATGTCTGAACCAGAATTTAGAATCACGATATTAAGAATACTATCTGGAGTAAAAAATAGATTGAATCCCTTTCTGCAGAGATAAAAGAAGTAAACAATAGCCAGAATGAAATTAAAAATGCTATAACTGAGCTGCAATCACGGATGGATGCAGCAGCGGCAAGGATGGATGAAGCAGAACAGAGATTCACTGATATAGAGGATATCACAGTTATAGAGAATAATGAAGCAGAAAAAAAGACGGAGATTAAGACAAAGGAACACGATTTAAGAATTAGACAAATCAGTGACTCATTAAAAAGGCACAACATCAGGGGCGCCTGGGTGGCGCAGTCGGTTAAGCGTCTGACTTCAGCCAGGTCACGATCTCGCGGTCCGTGAGTTCGAGCCCCGCGTCAGGCTTTGGGCTGATGGCTCAGAGCCTGGAGCCTGTTTCCGATTCTGTGTCTCCCTCTCTCTCTGACCCTCCCCCGTTCATGCTCTGTCTCTCTCTGTCCCAAAAATAAATAAACGTTGAAAAAAAAATTTAAAAAATAAAATAATAAAATAAAAAAAAAAAAAGGCACAACATCACAATCATAGGGGTCCCAGAAGAGGAAGAGAGAGAAATAGGGGTAGAAGCGTTATGTGAGCAAATCACAGTGGAAAACTTTCCTAACCTGGGGAAAGACACAGACATCAAAATCCAGGAAGCACAGAGGACCCCCATTAGATTCAACAAAAACCGACCATCAACAAGGCATATCACGGTCAAATTCACAAAATACCCAGGCAAGGAGAGAATAATGAAAGCAGCAAGGGAAAAAAAGTCCTTAACCTACAAGGGATGCCAGACAAGGTTTGTAGCCGACCTATCCCCAGAAACGTGGCAGGCCAGAAAGGAGTGGCAGGATATATTCAGTGTGCTGAATGAGAAAACTATGCAGCTAAGATTCTTTATCCAGCAAGGCTGTCATTCAAAATAGAAGGAGAGATTAAAAGTTTCCCAGACAAATAAAAATTAAAGGAGTTTGTGACCACTAAACCAACCCTGCAAGAAATTTCAAGGGGGACTCTCTGAGGGGAGAAAAAAATGAAAAAATAAATAAATAAATAAATAAATAAATAAATACCAAAAGCAACAAAGATTAGAAAGGACCAGAGAACACCACCACAAACTCCAACTCTACAAGCATCAAATGGCAATAAATTCATATCTTTCAGTACTCACTCTAAACGTCAATGGACTCAATGCTCCAATCAAAACACATAGGGTAACAAAATGGATAATAAAAGAAGATCCATCTATATGCTATTTACAAGAGACACACTTTAGACCTAAACATGCCTTTAGATTGAAAATAAGGGGATGGAGAACCACCTATCATGCTAATGGTCAACAAAAGAAAGCCAGAGTAGCCATACTTATATCAGACAAAATAGACTTTAAAATAAAGACTGTATCAAGAGATGCAGAAGCGTATTATATCATAATCATGGGGTCTATCCACCAAAAAGACCTAACAATTGTAAACTTTTATACGCCAAATGTGCAAGCACACAAATATATAAAGCAATGAATCACAAACATAAAGAAACTCACCGATAGTAATGCCATCATAGGAGGAGACTTCAACACCCCACTCACAACAATGAACAGATCATCTAATCAAAAAATCAACAAGGGAACAATGGCTTTGAGTGACACACTGGACCAGATGGACTTCACAGATATATTCAGAACATTTCATCCTAAAGCAGCAGTGTATACATTCTTCTCCAGTGCACATGGAATGCTCTCCAGAATACACCATACACTGGGACACAAATCAGCCCTAAGTAAGTACAAAAAGATCGAGAACACACCGTGCATATTTTCAGACCACAGTGCTATGAAACTCAAAATCAACCACAAGAAAAAATTGGGAAAGGTAACAAATACTTGGAGACTGAAGAACATTCTACTAAAGAATGAATGGGCTAACCAAGCAGTTAAAGAGGAAATTAAAAAGTATATGGAAGTCAATGAAAATGATAACACCGCAACCCAACAGCTCTGGGATGCAGCAAAAGCGGTCCTAAGAGGAAAGCATATAACAATCCAGGCCTTCCTAAAGAAGGAAGAAAGAGATTCTAAAAAAAACTGTAGAGCAGATCAACGAAACCAAGAGTTGGTTTTTTGAAAAAATAAATAAAATTGACAAACCTCTAGCCAGGCTTCTCAAAAAGAAAAGGGAGATGACCCAAATAGATAAAATCATGAATGAAAATGGAATTATTACAACCAATCCCTCAGAGATACAAACAATTATCAGGGAATACTATGAAAAATTATATGCCAACAAATTGGACAACCTGGAAGAAATGGACAAATTCCTGAACACCCACACTCTTCCAAAACTCAATCAGAAGGAAATAGAAAGCTTGAACAGACCCATAACCAGCGAAGAAATTGAATCGGTTATCAAAAATCTCCCAACAAATAAGAGTCCAGGACCAGATGGCTTCCCAGGGGAGTTCTACCAGACGTTTAAAGCAGAGATAATACCTATCCTTCTCAAGCTATTCCAAGAAATAGAAAGGGAAGGAAAACTTCCAGACTCATTCTATGAAGCCAGTATTACTTTGATTCCTAAACCAGACAGAGAACCAGTAAAAAAAGAGAACTACAGGCCAATATCCCTGATGAATATGGATGCAAAAAATCTCAATAAGATACCAGCAAATCGAATTCAACGGCATATAAAAAGAATTATTCACCATGATCAAGTGGGATTCATGCCTGGGATGCAGGGCTGTTTCAACATTCGCAAATCAATCAACGTGATACATCACATTAACAAAAAAAAAGAGAACTGTTGGTGGGAATGCAAATTGGTGCAGCCGCTCTGGAAAGCAGTGTGGAGGTTCCTCAGAAAATTAAAAATAGACCTACCCTATGACCCAGCAATAGCACTGCTAGGAATTTATCCAAGGGACACAGGAGTACTGATGCATAGGGGCACTTGTACCCCAATGTTCATAGCAGCACTCTCAACAATAGCCAAATTATGGAAAGAGCCTAAATGTCCATCAACTGATGAATGGATAAAGAAATTGTGGTTTATATACACAATGGAATACTACGTGGCAATGAGAAAAAATGAAATATGGCCTTTTGTAGCAACGTGGATGGAACTGGAGAGTGTGATGCTAAGTGAAATAAGCCATACAGAGAAAGACAGATACCATATGGTTTCACTCTTATGTGGATCCTGAGAAACTTAACAGGAACCCATGGGGGAGGGGAAGGAAAAAAAAAAAAAAAAGAGGTTAGAGTGGGAGAGAGCCAAAGCATAAGAGACTGTTGAGAACTGAGAACAAATAAGGGTTGATGGGGGGTGGGAGGGAGGAGAGGGTGGGTGATGGGTATTGAGGAGGGCACCTTTTGGGATGAGCACTGGGTGTTGTATGGAAACCAATTTGACAATAAATTTCATATATAAAAAAATAAAATAAAATAAAATAAAATAAAATAAAATAAAAGAAGGAAGAAAGATCTCAGATACACAACCTAACCTTATGCCTTAAAGAGCTGGGAAAAGAATAGCAAATAAAACCCAAAACCAGCAGAAGACAGTAAATAATAAAGATTAGAGCAGAAATCAGTTCTATCAAAACCAAAAACAAACAAAAAAAAAAAAAACCAAAAAAAAAACAAAACAGTATAACAGATCAATGAAACCAGAAGCTGGTTCTTTGAAAGAATTAATAAAATTGATAAACCACTAGCCAATTTGATCAAAAAGAAAAAGGAAAGGACCCAAATAAATAAAATAAATAAAATAAAATCAAGAATGAAAGAGATCACAACCAACTCAACAATAATAAGAGAATATTATGAGCAATTATACACCAATACATTGGGCAACCTGGAAAAAATGGACAAATTCCTAGAAACACATACACTACCAAAACTGAAACAGGAAGAAATAGAAAATTTGAACAGACCCATAACCAGTAAGGAAATCGAATTAGTAATCAAAAATCTGTCAAAAAACAAGAGTCCAGGGCCAGATGGCTTTCCAGGGAAATTCTACCAAACATTTAAAGAAGAGTTAACACCTATTCTCTTGAAACTGTTCCAAAAAATAGAAATGGAAGGAAAACTTCCAAACTCTATGAAGCCAGCATTACCTTGATTCCAAAACCAGACAGAGACCCCACTAAAAAGGAGAACTAGAGACCAATTTCCCTGATGAACATGGACGCAAAAATCCTCAACAAGATACTAACCAACTGGATCCAACAATACATTAAAAAAATTATTCACCACGACCAAGTGGGATTTATATCTGGGATGCAGGGCTGGTTCAATATCCTCAACACAATTAATGTGATTCATCACATCAACAAAAGAAATGACAAAAACATATGATCCTTTCGATACATGCAGAGAAAGCATTTGACAAAACACAGCATCTTTTCTTGATAAAAACCCTCAAGAAAGTAGGGATAGAAGGATCATACCTCGAGATCATAAAAGCCATATAAGAACGGCACAATGCTAATATCATCCTCAATGGGGAAAAACTGAAAGCTTTCCCTCTAAGGTCAGGAACAAGACAGTGATGTCCACTCTCGCCACTGTTATTCAACATAGTATTGGGAGTCTTCGCCTCTACAATCAGACAACACAAAGAAATAAAACGCATCCAAATCGCCGAGGAAGAGGTCACACTTACACTCTTCGCAGATGACATCTTACTTTATATGGAAAACCCTAAACATTCCACAAAAACGTGCTAGAATTGATTCATGAATTCAGCAAAGTTGCAGGATATAAAATCAACACACAGAATTCGGTTGCATTCCTATACACCATCAATGAAGTGAGAGAAAGAGAAATCAGGAATCAATCCCATTTACAGTTGCACAAAAAACCATAAAATAACTATAAATAAATTTAACAAAAGAGGTCAAAAATCTATACACTGAAAACTGTAGAAAGCTGATGAAAGAAATTGAAGAAGACACAAAAAAACAGAATAAGATTCCATGCTCCTGGATAGGAAGAACAAATATTGTTAAAATGTCAATACTACCCAAAGCAATCTATATATCCAATGCAATCCTGATCAAAATAACACCAGCATTCTTCACAGACCTAGAACAAATAATCGTAAAATTTGTATGGAACCACAAAAGACCCCGAATAGCCAAAGCGATCTTGAAAAATAAAGCCAAAGCAGGATGCAACACAATCCCAGATTTCAAGCTCTACTACAAAGCTGTAATCATCAAGACAGTTTGGTACTGGCACAAGAGCAGATACTCAGATCAATAGAAAAGAATAGAGAACCCAGAAATGGGCCCACAAATGTATGGCCAACCAATCTTTGACAAAGCAGGAAAGAATATCCAATGGAATAAAGACAGTCTCTTCAGCAAGTGGTGCTGGGAAAACTGGACAGCGACATGCAGAAGAATGAACCTGGACAACTTTCTTACACCACACACAAAAATAAACACAAAATGGAGGAAAGACCTCAATGGAAGACAGGAAGCCATCAAAATCCTCGAGGAGAAAGCAGGCAAAAACCTCTTTGATCTTACCCACAGCAACTTCTTACTCAACACATCTCCAGAGGGAATAGAAACAAAAGCAAAAATGAACTACTGGGACCTCATGAATATAACAAGCTTCTGCACAGCGAAGGAAACAATCAGCAAAACTAAAAGGCAACCAGCAGAATGGGAGAAGATATTTGCAAATGACATATCACATAAAAGGTTAGAATCCAAAATCTACAAAGAACTTATCAAACTTAACACCCGAAAAACAAATAATCCAGTGAAGAAATGGGCAAAAGACATGAATAGATGTTTCTCCAAAGAAGACATCCAGATGGCCAACTGACACATGAAAAAATGCTCAACATCACTCATTATCAGGGAAATACAAAGCAAAACCACAACAAGATACCACCTGACACCTGTCAGAATGACTCACATTAACGACTAAGGCAACAACAGATGTTGGCGAGGATGCGGAGAAAGAGGATCTCTTTTGCATTGTTGGTGGCAATGCAAACTGGTGCAGCCACTCTGGAAAACACTATGGAGGTTCCTCAAAAAACTAAAAATAAAACTACCCTATGACCCAGCAATTGCACTACTAGGTATTTATCCAAGGGATGCAGGTGTGGTGTTTAGAAGGGACACATGCACCCCCATGTTTATAGCAGCACTATCAACAATAACCAAAGTATGGAAAGAGCACAAATGTCCATCAATACATGAATGGATAAGGAAAATGTGGTATATATATATACAATGGAGTATTACTTGGCAATCAAAAAGAACGAAATCTTGCCATTTGCAACTACACGGATGGAACTGGTATTATGCTAAATGAAATTAGTCATTCAGCCAGAGAAAGACAAATATCATATGACTTCACTCATATGAAGACTTTAAGAGACAAAACAGATGAACATAAGGGAAGGGAAGCAAAAATAATATAAAAACAGGGAGGGGGACAAAACAGAAGAGACTCATAAACATGGAGAACAAACTGAGGGTTACTGGAGGGGTTGTGGGAGGGGTGGGCTAAATGGGTAAGGGGCACTAAGGAATCCACTCCTGAAATCATTGTCGCACTATATGCTAACTAATTTGGATGTAAATTAAAAAAAAAAATAGAGGAAGAAACTGACAGATTGCTAGAAGGTGTGTTGAGTGGGGTGTTGGGCAAAATGGGTGACCAGGACTGGGAAATGCAAGCTTCCAGTCATGGAATGAATAAGTCACAGGTGTGAAAGGGACAGCATAGGGAATATAGTCATTATTATTTTAATAGTGCCTTCATGGTGACCCTGATAGCTGACTTGTGATGACCATAGCATAATAGATACAGGTGTGAATCACTATGTTGTTTGATTTAACCAAAGTAACATAGAGTGTCAACTACATGGAAAGAAAAAATAAAAAACATTTAAAACAAAAAAATTAATTTTAAAGATACTGAACAGTGCATCGCTTCTCGGCCTTTTGGCTAAGATCAAGTGAAGATACTGAACAGTGCAACAACAGGGTATATCTCTGACCCACACCCGCTCAGAAAGCAAATAAAAACAGTCTTATGGTTCAGTCTCACACACACACAAACATATACATACACTTCTGAAATAAACTGTGGCAAATTTTTAAATGCGACTAAGAATTGAAGCAGTCAGCAAAGTGAAAGAGAGGAAAATAAAATGCTAACACCTCCCAAGAAAACACCAATATAATAAAGCACCGTTAGAATACAATAATGATATATTTAATATTATCCTCTCAATAAGGACTAGGAGGATCATTAAGAAAAGGTACAACTTTGGTGAGATAAACTTCTACAAAAGATTTGCTGCTTTACAGGATTTTGTGTGTGTGTGTATGTATGTATGTATAAAAGATGCGGAATGACTACCTACATGACAGATATAAAAATGATTATAATTTCAGTTGAAAAATAAAATATTAGACAAAGGAGATGCGCACTGAAGCAGACACAAGAATGTCCTCATCCCTGTGGTACAATTGCTCCCAGTGTCTTGAGGAGAGCACGCGGGGAGGGAACTACAGGACTCATATCATAGTCTACCATCTTCTGCTATTGTTCTCATTACAATTCAGGAAAAATATTATCCTTTAGTGACACCAGACATGGGAAATTCAGGCTGAGAAATGCACTCTCCCATCAATTCGCAAGTATATGACCTGCCAGGGCACTTGGGTGGCTCAGTCAGCTAAGCATCTGACTTCAGCTCAGGTCATGATCTCAGGGTTCAAGGGTTCAAGCCCCACATCAGGCTCTGTGTTGACAGCTCAGAGCCTGGAGCCTGCTTCAGATTGTGTCTCTGTCTCTCTCTTCCCCTCCACAACTCACACTCTGTCTCTCTCTCTCAAAAATAACATTTAAAAAATCTAAAAAAAAAAAAAAAAGTACAATCTGCTGATCTTAGTCCCTTTGTTCCTTCCTCCTCCCCTTCTCCACATCCACTCCTCTTAAAGCTTGTGCACCACACAGGCAATCTTCCAAGAGAAAGGACATATTTGTCTAAAGTTAGAGAAATTTCATTTAATTTCCTTCTTACCACATTGAAACAATGGTGTCATCAGACTAAGAACCATCATCTATATTTGGTAAGCATCAAATGACTGAATGCACTAACAGAGATTGAGTCATCTGAGACAAACTATGTAAATAATACTGGCTAGTAATACTGAACACATCCATCCTACTGAACACACCGAGCAAAGATCGGTGAGCCTTAAACTATCTAGATATGACATAGTACAGGAAAGTCAAGTTATAAATTCACACATATATTATTACTTTGCATACAAAAAGACAGATACTTGGAAAAAGCACAGATTATATATGGGGAGACAAAATGAAAACATTGACATTCTAAATGACACCAAAAAAGAATATAATTGAAATGATATCTCACAAGAGCACAACTTTACAATAATAAATAAGATAACAGGCATCAAATTAAAGAGATCAAATGCTTACTCTTGACACAAATAAGGAGATAGAATGATTACCATAACTGTTGAATGCCAACACAAAACTCTAAAATGTTAGTGCAAGAATACATATTTCCACACCACTAGATGCTCAGTATGCAAACCAAATATTTTAAAGACAAAAGATCTCAATACAATGTCTCTATTTAAGATATTTCAAATATATAACATTCGCTGATATATTTGACATATACATACTGCCCTATCCAATTCCTGAATGAATCCTGAAAAAGTGCAGGCAAGATTTCCCAGCTTCAGTGTTACGACTGAATCGCTATTGCTTTCTTGATGCTTCTGTCTCATGGGTCTGGGCTGACCTCAAACATATGAGAATAGGCCCCTGATGACGAGGGAGGATGAGCAAATGAGAGGATACAGCCATCACTACATAGAAAATGACAGGTGTAATAAACACTGACAGGGCTGTAGGGCAGGTTCTATGGAAGAAGATGATGAAGTAGGATTTCCACTGCATGTTGTTTATTCAGGGAATGCTCTCAGGATAAACGGGGTGAGGGAAGGAAGACAGCAGAGAATGTTGCTAAGCAAGGATGTGGTCTCCAGTGGAACAGAGCAGGAGCCTGATCCCATGAGATGCTGAACAAAACTCTCCAGTAGAACTATCCATCTATGATGGTAGAAATACTCTGTCCTCACTGTCCAATACTATACCCACCCTTCACCTGTCATACCTGAGCATTTTAAATGTCCTCGCTAAGAAACTGAATTTTACATTTTATTTAACTTTAATAACTTAAATTTAAACAACTTCCTTTGGATACTTCCTACAGTGTTGGACACCAATGCTCTGGAACATGAATTGCATCAGATTCAGGCCTGCCTTGGTCTTGGCACCTTTTGTACATCCCATAAGTCTGTCACTGGCTGTGAGCTGCTCCCACCATGTTCCCCAGACCACCTGGCAATGTGGCTCCTTTTCAGCTGAGGGCAATCCTCTCAAGAAGGGAATGGCTGTGAACCTTGGAGCCCACACATAACAGAGAGGGTTTGGATTGGAGCCCCAGCAGGTAAAGAGCATCTGAGCAGGTCACCAACAGCGTTCACATGAGAGTCCATTCATGATCATATGCAAAGATAAAGGATGGAACCTAGTGTACTTCACACATCACCTCAGTGCAGTCACAAACACACACACGCGCGCGCGCACACACACATGCACACACAACTTATCAACTGCCTAATTCATCAATTAAGTAAACATTCAGATTTCCTTCTACCTTTGTCTTCTTCAGATTGCTATATGTATTCATAAGATTATCATTTCTTGGGGCGCCTGGGTGGCGCAGTCGGTTAAGCGTCCGACTTCAGCCAGGTCACGATCTCGCGGTCCGTGAGTTCGAGCCCCGCGTCGGGCTCTGGGCTGATGGCTCGGAGCCTGGAGCCTGTTTCAGATTCTGTGTCTCCCTCTCTCTCTGCCCCTCCCCCGTTCATGCTCTGTCTCTCTCTGTCCCCAAAATAAATAAACGTTGAAAAAAAAAAAATTAAAAAAAAAAAAAAAAAAGATTATCATTTCTTGTTAACAAGAAAGTCAAAATAAATATGAATTGATCCAGTAGTCACTAAATGTAACTTCCCTCTTGTAATTTTCAACATAGCATTTTTTAAAATCCATATATATTAGATATTTTGGTAACTTGTAAGGGAGAGAATGAGCATTTAAAAATATAAACTGACAATGAGTTTATGCATAGAGAATAAATATTGTCTCATTTTGCAGACAATAAGGAACCAAAGGGAAAACATGGAAGCATGTAATCTAATACTTTTACACTTATGCATAAAGGACTTATTTTATTACCACTAAATATGAATAATTATTTCCACACATGCATACAGAGGTATAATGAATATACCAGAATAGAACGAAAGGTCTAGGAACAACCCTTTGGCATCTACAATAAACAATTAAATTTAGTTCTTCTATTTGGTCAATTTCCATTGTCTGTTCCCTTTCACAATGGACCATACTTGCAAACCAATGCAGTGTTTTTGTTTCAAGAACAATTGCAACTGGAAATAAACTAACTTGCCAATTCCAAAAGCAATACAGAGACCAAGCTCCATTTTACTCACCTTTTCTCACCTTCTCTATTGGATCTAAGCTATTCCCCTACCTCTATTCCAAGTTACTGCCTGAATACAGTTCGGGGGATAGGAACACGGACATGCAGAATCAGTGTCTGCAGGAAATGCAAAGGCTGACTATACCAGCACTGGGTCATCCATAACTTTTTCTTATGCAAAGGGCACTTTCTCACAATGACTTCACAGGTCTTCATGTGGTACCAGAGAACCTTGCCTATCGGAGGTAAAAGATAAAGGCAATTGCAAAGTTTCAGTAGCGTTTCCCAAGTACAGTGACCTACCTGCCTGTATGATACTGAGACCCTTATGAGTAGGTGAGAAGGTGCCGTGACTCTGAGCTGTGGCTGGGCTGGCACAGAGAATGAAGTCCCTTCCCCTGCTGACATCTCTGGGAAAAGGATGCCCCACACTCTTAATGAGCCCTTGCCACTGAGCTGTATAGAAATTGCAATCCTCAGGTACAATGACTATGGAGAACAAAGCCAGAGGAGACCTAATATGTCTCTCCTATTAGTTCACATATCTGACAGAGGACAATAACTCCCTAGACCTCCCCAGGTCTACCTTAGCTCCCATCTGTGAATGACCTACATGTTTTACAACACTTAAGATTTTTCTCTCACAATTGCCCAAATATTTAAACATAAATACATAAGAAAGAAGCATTCAGTTACTTTTTTTTAAATGCAAATATGTAAATAAACTCTTTATTTAGTTTCTTTCATAACCAACTTATGAGGGATCACAGAGCTATTAGACATCTTCTAATCTTTAAGATGAATATAAAGGAAGGCAACCAAATTCTACCAAACTTCTAAAGTGGCTAGGGGAAAAAAGTCTCAAGTCTTCTCAAACACTGTTCAGTTTATATCCATTGGTTTTAATGATGTATTCAAATAATTTAAGAATTCTGTCTTTTGGGGGCACCTGGGTGGCTCAGTCAGTTGGGCATGTGACTTTGGATCAGGTCAGGATCTTACAGCTCATGAGTTCAAGCCCCACATCAGTCTCTATACTGATGGTGCACTGCCTGCTTGGGATTCTCTCTCTTGCTCTCTCTGTCTCTCTTCCTTGCTCCCTCTCTCTCAAAATAGATAAATAAACTTTAAAAGTATACAGTTATGTGATCAAGAATATTTTGTAAAAGGATGAAATAGGCTGATAAAATCACATTTGGAAAAGTTAAACTTAGGTAAAACAGAAACATTATTAGGGATTTGTAAGCATTCAGATGTGTGGAGTAAAAGCAATACAAGTCAATATATGATTTTATATGAGGGCAACATAATAGAAAAAGGAAGGAGCAGGAAAGCTTCTCCAGCAGGGTCCTGACACCATCCATCTGTGAAGCTGGAAGGGTGACAACAGTCTTTCATCAGAAAGATCCTAATTTCCACCAGCTCAGTACATTCTCAAACAGGCCGTTTCTGGTCTCTGAATCGTCCTGGCCATCTTACCCTCTTCCTCACCATCATCCTCCATCTGAGGAAGTAGCAGGAACAGTCTGAACTTCCTAAGGGAGACACTACCGCCCTGCACTGCTGCCCTTTTTTGGGATTTGTGTGGTCACCACTGGATAAAAGATAAAGCAGCACAGAGCCTGCTTGTGATTCTCTCTCTGTCACTCCCCTGCAGGGGCTCTCTCGCTCTCTCTGTCTCTCTCTCCAAAATAAAATTAAGGGGCGCCTGGGTGGCTCAGTCTGTTAAGCACCCGACTTCAGCTTAGGTCATGATCTTGCAGTTTGTGAGTTTGAGCCCCATGCAAACAGCTCTGTGCGAACAGCTCGGAGCCTGGAGCCTTTTGCAGATTCTGTGTCTCCCTCTCTCTCTCTCTCGGCCCAGCTCATGCTCTGTCTCTGTCTCTCAATAATACAATACACATTAAAAAAATAAAATCAAATAAAAATTGAAAAAATAAATTAGGAAATGTTAAAACAAACAAAAAAGGAGCCTGGGTATGGGAAGGGATAAGGAAAACCTCCAAAAAAAAAAGTGAAAGAGAGAGAAGACAAATCTAGAATGAAACATAACAGAAGCTGAAAGAGACAGAGACTCAAGTTCATCAGAGAACAGAGAATGCTCACTAAAAGTGAAAACAGAAGGAAAATGGCAGCGAAAACAATAAATTGATGGGCAAGACAGTCTCAAAGTTCCAGAAGCTCAGAAAGGGTTGAAATAATCACAAGTGCGGTAACACAGGGCCAGACTACAAAGCAGGCATCTGGTGTCATGGTTTCACACTGAGAAGGAGCTCATTCCTGAAGGTACTGTCACCCCCAAGGACGTCTCACACAAAAGGTGTGATGTCGTGCACTGTGCACCCACATGTCTTCCCAGAGTCAGCGGGAATAACACCTGGTGGCTCCCTGTTCGGCACACACACAGCCCTGTGCCCTCTCTTGCACAAGGTGGGACTCCGGAGGCCCTGGGGGAGCAGTGCTCCCAGGCTGGAGCTGGACACTCCATTGCTTCCTAGAGGTTCTGGGGTGGGGGGGGGGTCCTCCCAAACCAGTTCACCTTGGTGGGAATTTCCTGGAACCTAAACCAACTGGGTCTATGATTCTGACGAGGAAGGAACTGTGATCACTAGAGGCCCAGACATGTGGAAAGAAGCCATAGGTCACTTGCTACGTTGCTGTCATCCAGCACATCCCTCCACACCCAAAACACACAGTCACGTCCACGCGCACAAATCATGTGCATTAGGAAGCTTCTAAAATATGGTTCACTCTGCCTTACTAGAATATTTCACTAACAAACAAACCCATGTTCAAGCTACTGAATACATAATACTTAGAACAATTTAAACAAGTTTCTATTTTAATACATTAAAATTTTTATCTTTGGCTCATTGGGGACCAACTGTACAATTCTTGTGTAAGAATTAAATATGAACATTATTAAATCCTTAAAAATGAAATATATAATCACAGCGGGGAAATTTTTGAAAGCTCAGCAAACTGATTAAACATTAAGAACAAGTGATCATGACCTTTTAACCTGTAGTCTCCACCTGGTAAGAATGAAACCTTATTTGAAGCAATTTAAAAAATATTCCCAAGTGCCATGGAAAGAACAAATAATTTCAGTCTGTATTTCTAGGTTCATATCTTGACTCCATTGATGTAAATTGTGTCATTTCAAGTAAGAATTTAATCTCTCTGTTCCAGAATGTGCTTAGCCATAAGTAAGGATACTGTTGCCTCTTGGTGCTGTAGGAAATGAATAAGCTAGAGAATGTTAACATTCATGAAAAATTATAAAGCACTCTGTAAATGCAAAGAACTACTAGCAGTTCTGGCTAAAGTCACATTTTTTTCTCAGTCAATTTTCCCAGTCACCCTCCATCGAACTTTGCTATCAGTCACTCTCTACTAAAATCTCCTTCATGCAGCTTTTATGACATTATCCAGCCTAATAGTCTCACATGTCAGTGACCATTACTTTTCTGATTCTTCTAAAACCAAAAATCCTTTACCTTTAATTTTCTTTTTACCCATTTCCCCTTTAAAAAATAATGATACTTCAGGGCTCATGGGTGGTTCAGTTGGTTGAGCAGCTGACACATGGTTTAGCCTCAGGTCGTGATCTCTCTTTGTGAGTTTCAGCCCCACATTAGGCTCTGTGCTGACAGTGGAGTCTCCCTGGGATTCTCTCACCCTCTCCCAGACCCTCCCTGCTCGCTCTTGCTCTCTTTCTCTCTCTCTCTCTCTCTGTCTCTCTCTCTCGATATAAATTTAAAATTTTTTTAAACAAACAAATTAATTTAAAAAATAATGGGGCACCTGGGTGATTCAGTCAGTTAAGCGTTAGACTCTTGATTTCAGCTCAAGTCATGATCTCACAGTTTGTGGGTTCCAACCCAGTGTTGCACTCTGTGCTGATGAGACGAACCCTACATGGTATTCTCTCCCTCCCTCTCTCTCTCTGCCCATCCCCTGCTTCTACTCTCCCACTCCCCCTGAAGGTAAATAAAATAAACATTTTTTTAAAAGTTAAAAAAATAAAATAAAAAATAATAACACTTCAACTGAACCACCAGAGATAATTGCACCAGTATATCAAGATCCTGGTCCTCTCTCCAAGTACAATCTCATACTGCCCATTGCCCATCCTGACATATCTACTTGGATGTTTACAATTCATATGTCTCCCCACCCAAACTAGCTATACCCATTCCCGTTAGTTGCCATAAAAAGTACCAATACTGGGGACTTTAAACAAGACACTTATTCTCTCATGGCTCTGGAGGTCAGTCCAAAATCAGGTGTCATCTGGAACATTCTCTCCTTGAAGGTTCTGAAGTACAATGTGTTCTATGTCTTTCCTAGAGCTTCTGCTCTTGCCAGAAGTCCTTGGCATCCTTGGTTGTAGACTGAACATTGTTCCAACTCAGCCTCTATGGTCACCTGGCCTTCTCCCTGTGTCTGTGTCTCTATCTGTTTTCTCTTCTTACTCTAAGGAAACAGTCCATTCTGGATCAAAGCCATCTTATTCATGGAAGACCTCATATGAATTTGGTCACATCTGTAAAGACCCTATTTTCAAATAAAGTCACCTTCATATGCACCAGGTGTTAGATTATGAACATATGTGCGGGGGGTGGGGGGGGTGGCACAATTCAACCCAAACAGGAGCTTTTCCTATTGCCTCTCTACTTCTGACAAAGGGACCAACTGACCTCTCAGTCCCTGACTGGCATCCTTAATGATACTGTTGATTCCCTGCTAATTCCACTATAGTCATTTATCATATGCTGGCTCCTCTTATACTGCCCTCAAGCTCCATGAGCTGAGCCAGATTTAAAGGCAGAATTTGTGATGTACTATATTGTATACTTGAAAATTGCTAGAAGGATAGATCTTAAAAGTTCTCCTCACAGACACACACAAAAGGGTGACTATGTTCAGCAACACATGTTAACTAGATTTATTATGGTGATCATTCCACAATATACACAAATATTGAATCATTATGTTGTAGGTCGAAATCTAAAACGTTATATGAAAACTGTATCTCAAATTAAAAAAGGAATTTAAAGACTAGAGAAAATGTTGTAGCCAATACTAGTAAATAGTATTGGTAAGTGGAAGTAGAGACAAAAGATTGACTACCTGTTCATCTCACCCCTCCAGAGCCTTCCTTCCTCTTTGGCTGCCTCTGGGGAGCCAAACTGAATGATCCATCTGAGGCCAATGAGTTACATGAAGCAGGATCCTCCTGGGGCCCTAAAAATACACACATCTTCAGTACCAAGAGCATGTACTTTGACCTTGGTGGCTTATAAAACTATCTCCCAGATACAATATTAGCCCTTTTATTCATGGGTAGATTCCACAGAATTCACAGATTCCAATTGGTGTTTCACGACAGACCCCATTGTCCGCTCTAAATTACAAACTGAAGGAATTTGCCCCAAAAGGAAGAACAGGAAGAAATGATAGCCAGGGACTCAATCAACATAGATACAAGCAAGACATCTGAACCAGAATTCAGAATCACAATAATAGGAATACTAACTGGGGTTGAAAAAAGATTAGAATCCCTTTCTGTGGAGATTAAAAAAAGTAAAAGCTATTCAGGATGATTTCAAAAATGCTATAATTGAGTTGCAATCTCTATGGACACCACAGTGGCAAAGATGGATGAAGCAAGCAAGGAGCAAATCAGTGATACAGAGGACAAACTTATGGAGAATAATGAAGCAGAAGAAAAGGAGACTAAGGCAAGAGAGCACAATATAAGAATTAGAGAGCTCAGTGACTCATTAAAAAGGAATAATATCTGAATCATAGAGGTCCCAGAAGAGGAAGAGAGAGAAAAGGGGATAGGAGGTTATGTGAGCAAATCATAGCAAAAGCTTTCTTAACCTGGGGAAAGACACAGACATCAAAATCCAGGAAGCACAGAGAACATCCATTAGATTCAACAAAAACCAACCATCAACAAGGCATATCATAGTCAAATTCACAAAATACTCAGGCAAGGAAAGAATCGTGAAAGCAGCAAGGGGAAAAAAAAAGTCCTTAACCTACAAGGGAAGACAGATCACATTCACAGCAGACCTGACCCCAGAAACGTGGCAGGCCAGAAAGGAGTGGCATGATATATTCAATGTGCTGAATCGGAAAAATATGCAGCCAAGAATTCTTTATCCAGCAAGGTTTCCATTCAAAATAGAAGGAGAGATAAAAAGTTTCCCAGACAAACAAAAAATTAAAGGAGTTCATGACCACTAAAGCAGTCCTGAAATGGGGACTCTCTGAGGGGAGAAAAGATGGGGAAAAAATTCCAAAATCAACAAAGAATAGAAAGGATGAGAGAATACCACCAGAAACTCCAACTCTACAAGCAACATAATGGCAATAAATTCATATCTTTCACTACTGACTCTAAACGTCAATGGACTACATGCTCCAGTCAAAAGACATAGGGAAACGGAATGGATAAGAAAACAAGATCTATCTATATTCTGTTTACAAGAGACGCACTTTAGACCTAAAGACGTCTTCACATTGAAAATAAAGGGATGGAGAAAGATCTACCATGCTTTGGGATGCCAAAAGAAAGCCAGAGTAACCATGCTTATATCAGATACTCTAGATTTTAAAATAAAGACTGTAACCAGAGATGAAGAAGGTCATTATATCATAATTAAGGAGTCTCTCCTCCAAGAAGATCTCACAATTGTAAACATTTATGCTCCAAATGTGAGAGCATCCAAATATATAGAGCAATTCATCACAAACATAAAGAAACTCATTGATAAAAATACCATCAAAGTAGTGGAAATTCATCATCCCGCTTACAGCAATGGACAGATCATCTACACAGAAAATTAGTAAAGAAACGATGGCTTTGAATAACACACTGGACCAGATGGACTTAACAGACGGATATGGAATGTTTCCTTCTACAGCAGCGGAATACACATTCTTCTCAAGTGCACATGGAACATTCTCCAGAATGGATCATACTGGGACACAATACAGCCCTAAAAAAGTACAAAAAGATCAAGATCATATTTTCAGACGACAATGCTATGAAACTCAAAATCAACGACAAGAAAAATATTGGAAAGGTAACAAATACTAGGAGACTAAAGACCATCCTACTAAAGAATTAATGGGGTAACCAAGAAATCAAAGAGGAAATTAAAAAGTACATGGAAGCCAATGAAAATTATATCACCACATCCCAAAAGCTATGGGACGCAACAAAGGTGTGGTCATAAGAGGGAAGTATATATCAATCCAGGCCTTCTGAAAGAAGGAAGAAATGTCTCAGATACACAACCTAACCTTACACCTTAAAGGGCTGGAAAAAGAACAGCAAATAAAACTCCAAAACAGCAGAAGACAGGAAATAATAAAGATAAGACGATAAATCAATGCTAAGGAAACCAAAAAAGGAAAAAAAAGAAAGAGAGAAAGAAAAAAACAGTAGAACAGATCAATGAAACCAGGAGCTGGTTCTTTGAAAGAATTAACAAAATTGATAAACCCCTAGCCAGTTTGCTCAAAAAGAAAAAGGAAGGGACCCAAATAAATAAAATCAAGAATGAAAGGGGAGAGAACACAAAAGACACAGAAGAAATACAAATAATAAGAGAATATTAGGAGCAATTATATGCCAATGAAATGGGTAATCTGGAAGAAATGGGCAAATTCCTAGAAACACATAAGCTACCAATACTGTAACATGAAGAAATAGAAAATTTGAACACACCCATAACCAGTAAAGAAATCAAATTTGTAATTAAAAATCTCCCCAACATAAGAGTCCAGGGCCAGATGGCTTTCCAGGGGAGTTCTACCAAATATTTAAAGAAGAGTTAACATTCCATTCTTTTGAAGCCATTCCAAAAATACAAATGGAAGGAAAACTTCCAAACTCATTCTATGAGGCCAGCATTACCTCGACTCCCAAGCCAAAGACCCCACTAAAAAGTAGAACTACAGACGAATTTCCCTGATGAACATGGATGCAAAATTCTCAACAAAATACTACCCAACCAAATCCAACAATGCATTAAAAAATTATTCTCCACGAATAAGTCTCCAAATGGGATTTATAACTGGGATGCAGGGCTGGTTCAATATATGCAACAGTCAATGTGATACATCACAGCAATAAAAGAGAGGACAAGAACCTCTTGATCCTCTCAATAGATGCAGAGAAAGCATTTGACAAAATACAGAATCCTTTCATGATAAAAACCCTCAAGAAAGTAGGGACAGAAGGATCATACCTCAAGACCATAAAAGTCATACATGGAAGACCCACTGCTACTATCATCCTCAATGGGGAAAAAATGAGAGCTTTCCCCCTAAGGTCAGGAATATGACAGGGATGTCCACTCTTGACACTGTTATTCAACATAGTGTTGGAAGTCTTAGCCTCAGCAATCAGACAACACAAAGAAATAAAAGGCAACCAGGGTGGCTCAGTTGGATAAGTGTCCAACTTCAGCTCAGGTCATGATCTCATCATGCATGGTTTCGAGCCCCACATCGGGCTCTGTGCTGACAGCTCAAAGCCTGAAGCCTTCTTCTGATTCCTTGTCTCCTTCTCTCTCTTCCCCTCCCCCTCTCACTCTCTGTCTCACTCTGTCTCTCAAAAATAAATAAATGTAAAAAATAAAAATAAAAGGCAACCACATTGGCGAAGAGGAAGTCAAACTTTCACTCTTCACAGATGACATGATACACTAGATGGAAAACCCAAAAGCTTCCACCAAAAAACTGCTAGAGCTGATCCATGATTTCAGCAAAGTCACAGGATATAAAATCAATGCACAGAAATCAGTGGTATTTCTATACACCAATAATGAAGCAACAGAAAGAGAAATCAAGGAATCAATCGCATTTACAATTGCACCAAAACCCATAAAACACCTAGGAATAAACTGAACTAAACAGATGAAATATCTATACACTATAAACCATAAGAAAGCTTTTGGAAGAAATTGAAGAAGACACGAAAAAGGGGGCAAAACATTCCATGCTCATGGATTAGAAGAACAAATGTTGTTAAAATGGTGATACTACCCAAAGCAATCTAGACATTCAATGCAATCCCTATCAAAATAACACCAGCATTCTTCACAGAGCTAGAACAAACAATCCTGAAATTTGTATGTAATCACAAAACACCCCAAATAGCCAAAGCAATCCTGAAAAAAGAAAACCAAAACCGGAGGCATCACAATCCAAGACTTCAAGATGTATTACAAAGCTGTAATCATCAAGACAGTATAGTAGTGGAACAAAAACAAACAGATCAATGGAACAGAATAGAGAACCCAGAAATACACCCAAAAACGAATGGACAACTAATCTTTGACAAAGGAGGAAAGACTATCCAATGGAATAAAGACAGTCTCTTCAGCAAGTGGTGCTGGGAAAACTGGACAGCGACATATAGAAGAATGAACCTGGACCACTTTCTTATACCATATACAAAAAAACTCAAAATGGATGAAATACCTGAATTTAAGACAGGAAACCATCAAAATCCTAGAAGAGAAAGGAGACAAAAACCACTTTGACCTCAGCCGCAGCCACTTCTTACTCAACACATCTCCGTAAGCTAGGGAAACCAAAGCAAAAATGAACTATTGGGTTCTCATCAAAATAAAAAGCTTCTGCACAGTGCAAAACGAGAAGGCAACTGATGGAATGGGAGAAGATATTTGCAAATGACATATCAGATAAAGGTTAGTCTCCAAAATCTATAAGGAACTTATCAAACTCAACATCCAAAAATAAATAATCCAGTGAAGACATGGGCAAAAGACATGAACAGACACTTTTCCAAAGAAGATATCCAGATGGCTAACAGACATTGAAAAGATGCTCAACATCACTCATCATCAGGGAAATACAAATCAAAACCACAATGAGATAACACTTCACACCTGCAAGATAGCTAACATTAATGACTCAGGAAATAACAGACGTTGGCAAAGATGTGGAGAAAGGGGAACTCTTTTGCACTGCTGGTGGGAATGCTAACTGGGGTAGCCTCTCTAGAAAACAGTATGGAGGTTCCTCAAAAAAATTAAAAAGAGACTACTTTATGACCCAGCAATTACACTACTAGGTATTTATCCAAAGGATACAAGTATGTTGTTGTGAAGGAGTATATGCACCCCAATGTTCATAGCAGTGCTATCGACAATAGCCAAAGTATGGAAAGAGCCCAAATGTCCACCGATGGATGAAAGGATAAAGAAGATGTGGTATATATATATACAATGGAGTATTACTCGGCAATCAAAAAAACATGAAATCCTGCTATTTGCGACAATGTGAAGCAAACATTGCGACAATATGCTAAGCAAAATTAGCAGTCAGAGAAAGACAATATACGACTTCACTCATATTTGGAATTTAAGATACAAAACAGGTAAATGTAAGGAAAGGAAGCAAAAATAATATGAAAACGTTGAGGGGGACAAAACATAAGAGACTCTTAAATACAGAGAACAAACTGAAGTTGCTGGAGGGTTTTGGTGGGGGGATTGGCTAATTGGGCAAGGGTCATTAAGGACGACACTTGTTGGCATGAGCACTGGGTGTTATATGTATGGGATGAATCACTGGATTCTATGCCTTAAATCATTACTGCACTATATGCTAACTGACTTGGATGTAAATTTTTTTTAAAATTAAGAAATTAAAAAAATAAAATAAAGACTACAATGTCACATTCACTTGTTATGGGATGTTTCTATTTCTTACTCATCATTCAGAATTGTATAACAGTTATTTCATAATGAGATGGCTGCTTGCAAAGAGAAGACATATGGAGATTTTTAATAATAAACATACAAATTTTATCTTTTGTTTGAGTTTCCTCCTGGTGCATCCGAGCAATCTGCACAGAACATGGGATTTCCTGGGAAATAGTATTCATTTCCCTTTTTTTTTGGATATATCACTGCATTCAAATATATGGGGACCTTGGATGGTGTGAGATATAAAAGCCTTGATCACTTGAAGCCTGGATAAAAGAACTTGTAAAATGGTATGAAGAGAGAATCTAAGTATATTTTACCCTTTAAAACTTTTCCTGCATTACTATACATAAAACATGTAGAATATAAAATAGGACTTGGGTCACATTGTTCCTCTATGATAATGTCCCCAAATGTCATTTCTAATGAATGGGTTGGCTCACACACTAAATCTCACCAACGTGCACACCTCACATTGGTGCGTCTCTGACTTTGCACATAATGACACGTGAGCACCACCTGGTGTGTTACCAGCTCAAGTTCCCAGTGTCACTGGCAGATATGCATCACATCCTCCCCCTCCACGACATGAAGGCTACATAAAACCATTGTCATACCTGTGAGGTCACACTGGGGCCTGATATCTGAATGGCTTTATGAGCATTGACGTTAGTAGATTTTTGTTTGACCTAAAAGTTTTTTACACTGTTGCCCACATCCTTCTGTGAAAAAAATGGTGATACAGTCAACTTATGGACCTTCTATCAGAGCCATGACTGAAATGCAAGAAAAAGTGATATGCCTCCTGCAATTGCTAAAATATACTAAAATATTAATATTTCTTGGAAACCTGGGAGGCTCAATCAGTTAGGCATCTAATTCTTGCTTTCAGCTCCGGTCACAATTCCACAGTTTGTAAGTTTGAGGCCCATGTTGGGCTCTGTGCTGGCAGCATGGAGCCTGCTTGGGATTCTCTCTCTCCCACTCTCTCTGCCCCTCTCCTGCTCCTGCTCTCTGTCTCTCTCTGAAAATAAATAAATAAACATAAAACAAATTTAATATATTAATATTTCTGATTTTTATACAATGGTTCATATTCTTATTTTGCTGTGGTTTTTTCCTGTGTGTGTAGATGGCTTTTTGCAATTAGAAATGCAATAGTACTCCCAACGGGGTGAAATAAGAAACATTTGTGGGGGTTGTTGAAATACTAATATGATGTAGATGCTATAGGAACAGTAAATCAGCATCTCCGGAAGTTACAATGAATCATGAATTCAGTACTTGAACTCTCACTTGCATAAAAGAATGAGGTAAGGAAATTCTCTTGAAGAGTCATCAGGGGAAATGTTGCATGACACCTGCAGGACACAAAATTTTAAAGCCTCTAACATTCAGGGTCTTCCATCAAATGGTCCTCATCCCAGTCATCTGGAGTCAAAGCTCCTACAGAACACTTTTTTCATTGCTCCCATCACATCCTTGTTCCGCAGGGTATATATGAAGGGGTTGGCCATGGGGGTGACAATGGTGTAGAAAAGAGAAACGAACTTGCCCTGATCCTGGGAATGGTTGTTGCTGGGCTGGAGGTAAGCATAGATGGCTGAGCCATAGAACAGGGAGACCACCGTGAGGTGGGACCCACATGTCCCAAATGCTTTCCTCTGCCCTGAAGCTGACTTTATTGCTAAGACCACCTTGACAATCCGACTATAGGAGAATGTGATTAGTGCCACAGGTATGAGGAGAATGATCATACTGGCAAAGAAGGCCTCAGATTCATTCAGAGTGGTGTCAACACAGGCAAGCTTGAGCAGTGGGGGGATCTCACAAAAGAAGTGGTCTATTTTATTTCTCCCACAAAGTGGTACAAGGAAGATGAGCACCGTCTGCAATGAGGAGTTGACAAAACCAATGAACCATGATGCAGAAGCCATCAGGACACAGAGACGGGGGTGCATGATCACTGTGTAGTGCAGGGGCCTGCAGACGGCTGCGTAGCGGTCAAATGCCATCACCCCTAACAGAATGCATTCTGTGCATCCCAACCCTAGAGCAATGAACAGCTGAGCTACACAGCCAGCGAAGGAGATAGACTTGTCTGGTCCCCTGAGATGAACCAGCAGCTGAGGAACAGTGCTGGTCGTGTAACACAGGTCCAGAAAGCTTAGGTTGGAGAGGAAAAAGTACATGGGAGTCTGCAGGTGTGGGTCCAGGTGGGACAACGCAATGATGGTTGTGTTTCCCAGCAGGGTGAGCAGATAGAAGATCAGAAGAACCACAAAGAGGACTCGCTCCAGCTGAGGCCGGTCAGAGAAACCCAGCAGGATAAAGCCAGTGAAAGAACTTCCATTTTTCGGGTCCATTCTTTCTTATCACATGTTTCCTGTCAAGATCAAGCATTTAGCAATTTTTAAAAGAAATCTTCAAAAAAATACAAAGCTGGCAGGAGGTGAATTTATCATGTTATAACACAGGTCATGACATTTTAAGTAACCATTTGAATAAATGATGCACCCATGAAATTGATCAATTACTTCCAATTTAGTTCCACATTACCATAAAAAGTAAATCATTAATATTTAATGTAAGAAAAATCAAATAATGGACCTGTGTCTGCATCAGTCATAGGTACAGAAGGTCTTTCAGTCTCAGTTTAGTAGGCTTAAAGTACTACAAAAATATTTGTACATTTCAGAGAAAATGGGGATGAGGGAAAAGAGGAAGGGAAATCAGAAAGAATAGGAAAGAGATACAGACAGAGGGAGATTCATTATCTTTCATATGTATCTCATCATTCCACACAACTGAAATGCACACACCATACATCAGAGATGATAATACAACATGACCTCGAAATTAAATTCAGTTATAGAAATTTATGACTTGGAATATACTTGTACAAAGAATTCAATTACCATCAGCCTATCACTACTAGTTCTGCATATAAACATACATCGGGTTTGGGGGGGGGGTAGTAAAACAATTAAATACTCAGTCAGAGAAATTGACAACACCACCATTCAAACAGTGTTTAACTTTGGCCCGAAAGATGGTGAAAATTACCATTCCAATTTCACAGGGACTCCAAAAATTCAGTGGCTGTGCAGACTCCTTTGGAATCAGAAGTCTAAAATCCAATGGCCAACACTTTCCTTTTCCTCCTGCAGATTTCTGTTTCACACATTACCAACTAGAGTTCATAAAATTCCTGAAAGAAGTAGGATTATTCCCTATCAACATTCTAATCAGAACATTTTAAAGCGTTATCCAAACGTGTAACCTATGTACAAAATGTAATGCTTTGCATCATTTCCTAGGATAAAATAATTACTTGGGTAAATATATAGGGATAAACACAGATACATTCTCAAAGCCATGACAAGTCAAAGAGCTATAATGCAAAACTTAATGTAGTACAAGGAAAGGCCTAAAGGAAAGGATATATTGGTATTGTACAAAATCCCCAACACCCAATTTTATTATATTAAAGATCACCATTCCGGAAGCTAGCTTGCAGAGTTAGTCACACTAGATCAAACACAATGCCAGCTCTAAGGCTCTAAGGCTCGTCTGATGACCATTTCCACCCAGCTGCGCAGAACTGAATGAGCATAGTAACATACCAACGAAAGAGGCATCAGGACATGAGTATTTCAGTTCTATCCTATTCAGAAGGGTAGGCATCCAGTACATTTTTAATTCTTCCATGAGTTTTAAAATCTGAACCAAGTTTGGGGCTAGACCCATTGATGTGTGAACAAAATTGGTACAAAACTGGCATAAAAACTGAATAAAAGATGTAGTATTTTGCACTTTTTATGCCTCTTTGATTTCCTATTAAGATTGAGCAGTGGTATCCACAAAACAAAATCTATGCGCCAACAATTTCTTAATAGAATTAATTATAAAGGTATCAGGGACAGTCCCAGTGCATCAACAGGGAATATCCCTTCCCTCACACCTTCTCAGAGGAGAAAATAAAACAAACCATGGTTCAGTCTCATGCACACCTGCACAAATATACATACATCCACCTGAAGCATACTGCTGACAAATTTTTATTTTTTCATATTTTAAAGTTTATTTATTTGTGAGAGAGAGAGAGAGAGAGTAGAGTGAGCAGAAGCAGAAGAGGCGCAAAAGAGATGGAGAGGGAGAGACGGAGATAGACACAGAGAGAGAATCCCAAGCAGGCTCCTCACTGTCAGTGCAGAGCCCGACCTCACACCTGTGACATCATGACCTGAGCCGAAATCAAGAGTTGGAGGCTTAACCGACGGAGCCACCAAGCTGAAAAGTTTTTAAATGTGACTGATAAAGGAAACACTCACCAAAGTGAAGGAGGCCAAACATAAAATGCTAACTGATCCAAACAAACACCAATATAATACTGCACCATTAGAAACAAATAATGATACATTTTAACATTATCATACCGATAAGGACTAGGAAGACAGGTGAGAAAAGATAAATCCCTGGAGAAAGGAACTGGTACAACTTTCTTGCTGCTCTACAGGATTATATGTGTATGTGTGGGTTTCAATACAAATATATATAAAGAATGTGGACCACACGTCATGAAATTATGATACAGAAAAAATCAGTTTTAAAAATTATACATAAATTATTACTTTACATACAAAAAAAAAACACTTGAAAAGGGCACACATTATATATAGAAAGGGAAAAATATTAAAAAAAGATTCTATAAAACAAGTGGCATTCTATGTAACGATTACCACCAAAAAAAGTATACAATTGAAATGACATCTCACAAGAACACAATTTTACAATAATAATTAAGAGATCAGGCAGCAATGAAAGAGGTTAAAGGCTTAGTACTGACACACATAAGTGATAGAGTAGTAGCTGACAGTTTGAGTAATTGTTCAACACTGACACAAAACTCTAAAATTTTAGTGCAAGAGTACACATTTTCACACTGGATACTCAGTGTGCACACTACACATTTTAAAGACAAAAGATCTTGGGGCGCCTGGGTGGCGCAGTCGGTTAAGCGTCCGACTTCAGCCAGGTCACGATCTCGCGGTCCGTGAGTTCGAGCCCCGCGTCACGCTCTGGGCTGATGGCTCAGAGCCTGGAGCCTGTTTCCGATTCTGTGTCTCCCTCTCTCTCTGCCCCTCCCCCGTTCATGCTCTGTCTCTCTCTGTCACAAAAATAAATAAACGTTGAAAAAAAAATTAAAAAAAAAAAAGACAAAAGATCTCAATACAATGTCTCTATTTAAGATAATTCAAATATATAACATTCACAGATATATTTGACCTACACACTCTGCCGTATCCAGTTCCTGAATAAATCCTGAAAACATGGGGGCAAGATTTGCGCAGCCTCAGTGCTACAACTGAATCGCTATTGTCGCTTTCATGATGCTTCTGTCCCATGGGTCTGAGCTGACCTCAGACATATGAGAACAGGCCCCTGATGACGATGGAGGATGAGAAAATGAGGGATACAGCCATCACTACATAGGAAATGACAGATGTGATGAACACTGACAAGGCTGTAGGGTAGGTACCATGGAAGAAGATGATGAGGTAGGGTTTCCATTGCAAGTTGTTTATTCAGGGAATGCTCTCGGGATAAACGGGGTGAGGGAAGGAAAACAGCAGAGAATGTTCCTAAGCAAGGATGTGGTCTCCAGTGGAACAGAGCAGGAGCCTGATCCCATGAGATGCTGGACAGAACTCTCCAATAGAAGCATCCATCTGTGAAGGTAGAAATACTCTCTCCTCACTGTCCAATCCTATGCCCACTCTCCACCTGTCATACTTGAGCATTTAAAATGTCCTATCTAAGGGGTGCCTGGGTGGCTCAGTCAGTTAAGTGTCCAATTTTGGCTCAGGTCATGATTTCACAGTTCACAAGGTTCGAGCCCTTCATCGGAGCCTGCTTCAGATTCTGTGTGTGTGTGTCTCTCTCTCCGCCCTACCCTATTCATGCTCTCTCTTTCTCTCTCTAAAAAATAAACATTAAAAAATTTTAAATGTCCTAGCTAAGAAACTGAATTTTATTTTATTATATCTTATTTTATCATTTTTGATTTTCAAGAGAGAAAGAGTGTGAGTGGGAGAGAGGTAGAGAGAGGGATACACAGAATCCAACGTAGGCTCCAGACTCTGAATTGTCAGCACAGACCCCCACAGTAGCCCTCAAACTCATGAAATGTGAGATCATGACTTGAGCCAAAGACAGACGCTTACCAACAGAGTCACCCAGGTGCCACAAGAAACTGGATTTTAAACTCTATTTAATTTTAATGAATTTAAACTGAATTAGCTTCCTGTGGCTACTTACTAAAGTATTGGACAGCATGACTCTGGAGCATGGATTGCATCAGATTCAGTCCTGCCTTGGCGTTGGGACCTTTTGTACATCCCATAGTGTGTCACTGTCTGTGAGCTGCCCCTACCATGTTCCCCAGACCGCCTGACAATGTGGCTCCCTTTCAGCTGAGGGCAATTCTGTCATGAAGGGAATGGCTGTGAAACTTGGAGCCCACACTCATACCAACTAGGGTTTGGATTGGAGCCCCAGCAGGTAAAGAGCGTCTGGGCAGGTCACCAACAGCATCCAGACAAGAGTCCGTTCATTTTCGTGTGCAAGGATAGAAGGATGGGACCTAGTGTACTTTACACACCACTGTGCAATCACACACACACACACACACATACATACACATGCACACCCAACTTTTCATTTCTCTAATTCATCAATTAAGTAAACATTCAGGTTTCTTACTACCTTTTTCTTCATCATATTGCTATTTGTACTCACTTAAAAGGATCAGCTTTTCTTGCTAACAATAAAGTCAAAACATAGATGCATTGACATGATATTCACAAAATGAAAATATTCAGAAAACTTCCCTGTTGTAATTTTCAACATAGCAATTTTAAAACTCCATGCATATTTTAGATATTTTGGTAACTGTTAAGGGAGAAATTAAATATTTAAGATGACAAATACTGACAATAATTTTTAGCATAGAGAGGAAATATAATCTAATTACACAGACAACATGGAACAATGGAAAAACATAGATGCATATATCTAATAGTTTTACATATATGTATACTGTATTATTCTATTTTTGAAGGGAATATTTTATTCCCAGTACACAGCCATATTTAATTATATTCCACATGTGTATACACAGGTGCGATGCATGTACTACATAGAATCAAATGTCTAGGAATGACTTGCTGGCATTCATAATGAACAATTACATTTAATTCTTATATTTGGTGAACTTCCACAGTTTGTTACTTTAGGCAATTGATCATATATGCAAACTATTTAGCTTTTTTGTTTCAAGAACAATAGTAACTGGAAATAAACTAACTTGACAATTCCTAGAGTAACACAGAGACCAAATTATATTTCACTCACCTTTATTTACTCTCCCTGTGGATTCAAAGCTATCTCCCTAAATCCATTCCAAGTTACTGCCTAAATACAGTTCTGGGGATAGGAACATGGACATGGAGAATCAGTATCTGCAGTAAATGCAAAGGCTGACTATACCAGCACTGAGTCATCCATACATTTTTCTTAAGCAAAAGGACACTTTCTCAGGATGACTTCACAGATCCTCATGTGGTACCAGAGATCTGCACGTTGGCTCTCAGTGGTAGAAGATGAAGGCAGTCACAAACTCTCAGTATCGTTCCTGAATACAATGACCTGCCCATGTGACTGTGAGACCCTTATGAGCAGGTGAGAGGGTGCTTTGACTCTGAGCTGGGGCTGGGCTGGCACACAGAACCAAGTCCCTTCCCCTGCTGACATCTCTGGGGAACGGATGCCCCACACTCTTAATGAGCCCTTGTCACTGAGCTGCCCAGATATGGCAATCCTCAGGGACAATGACTATGGAGGACAAAGTCAGAGGAGACCTAATCTGTCTCTTCTATTAGTTCACATATCTCACAGAGGACAAGTATCTCGCTAGCCCTCCCAGCTACCTTAGCTCCCATCTGTGAATGACCTAGTAGTTTTACAAAACATTTAAGATTTTTTCCTCACAACTGCCCAAAATATTTACATATAAATACATAAGGAAGAATCCATTCACTTACTTAATTCCAAATGTAAATATGTAAATAAATTCCTCATTTAATTTCATTCATACCAAATTATATGGATCACAAAGCTATTAACTAGGCACATTCTAACTTTTAGCACGAATATAAAAGAGGGCAACAAAATTCTACCAAACTTCTATTGTGGTTAAAGGGGAAAAAAATCTCAAATCTTCTAAACCACTATTGAGTCTATAGCTATAGGTTTTAATGATGTACTCAAACAATTTTAAAAATTACCTGTGTTTTTAGGGGCGCCTGGGTGGCGCAGTCGGTTGAGCGTCCGACTTCAGCCAGGTCACGATCTCGCGGTCCGTGAGTTCGAGCCCCGCGTCACGCTCTGGGCTGATGGCTCAGAGCCTGGAGCCTGTTTCCGATTCTGTGTCTCCCTCTCTCTCTGCCCCTCCCCCGTTCATGCTCTGTCTCTCTCTGTCCCAAAAATAAATAAACGTTGAAAAAAAAAAATTACCTGTGTTTTTAATGAAATGCATATGGTTTATTTAAACTCAGCTAGTCTTTGCATTTAAGTTCAAATTGATTCTGAGTTTATCAGGAGACTTCTAAATAAACAACAAGAGACATGGAAGGAAGTAGATGGGTACTTTGTGGCTATTTCTCGAAGATCTATAACTTAGTTTCCTTTATCATTTTCAGCCTAAAGAGATAAACTACCTCCTGTTAGAAACATGCTTAGATTTGAATTATCTGTTATTTCCATACCCAATAGATTCCATCTTCAAAGTTAAGGGGGGAGAACTGACAAAGACAACACCCTCTGGGTGTCCTGGAGTGGGAGGGAATTACAGATCTGCTATTAATGCTCTTCTCCCCAGGCCTCACTCGAGAAGCAAGAAAGGTCCCAAATATGCAATCTAATGTTACACCTAAAGGAGCTAGAAAAGGAACAGCAAATAAAGCCTAAGAGCAGCAGAGGAAGGGAAATAATAAAGATTAGAGCAAAAATAAACTATATAGAAACAAACAACAAAAAACGGTAGAACAGACCAACGAAACTGAGAGCTGGTTCTTTGTAAGAATAAACAAAATTGGTAAACTTCTAGCCAGACTTCTCAAAAAGGAGAGAGAGGAACCAAATAAATAAAATCATGAATGAAAGAGGACAGGTCACAACAAACATCAGAGAAATACAAACAATTATAAGGGAATACTTTGAAAAATTATACGCCAACAAACAGGCCATCTAGACGATATTGACAAATTTCTAGAAACTCACAAACTACCAAAACAAAAACAGTAAGACGTAGAAAATGTGAACATACCCATAACCAGCAAAAAAAAAAACCCAAAAAACAAAAAACAAAAAAATGGAATTAGTAACCACAAGTCTCCCAACAAACAAGAGTCCTGGGTCAGATGGCCTCCCACAGGAATTCTACCCAACATTTAAGGAAGAGTTAATACCTATTCATCTCAAACTTTTGCAAAAAAACAAAAATGGAAGGAAAGCTTCCAATCTCATCCTATGAATCCAGCATTACCTTGATACCAAAATCAGACAATTATCCCACTAAAAAGGAGAATTATAGGCCAGTCCCTGATGAACATGGATGAAAAATGCTCAACAACACATAGCAAATCAAATTCAACAGCACAATAAAGGAATTATTCATCACAACCAAGTGTGATTTATTCCTGGGCTGCAGGGCTGATTCAATATTCACATATCAATCCACTATTCACTTAGCAATCAACGTGATATACTACATTAATCAAGAAAGGATAAGAAGCATAAGATCCTGTCAAGAGATGCATAAAAAGCATTTGACAAAATGCAGCATCCATTCTTGGTAAACACCCTCAACCACATGGGAATAGATGGGATATACCTCAACATCATAAAGACCGTATATGAAAGACCCACAGGTAATATCATCCTCTATGGGGTAAAACTGAGAGCTTTTCTTCTACACTCAGGAATAAGACAAGGATGCCCAGTCTCACCAATACTAGTTAACATAGGACAGGAAGTTTTAGCATCAACCACATACATCAAAAAGAAATAAAGGGCATACAAATCGGCAAGGAAGGAGTCAAACTTTCCCTATTTGCAGATGACATGATGCTCTATGTCAAAACCTGAAAGACTCTACCAAAAACCCACTGGAACTAATACATGAATTCAGCAAAGTCACAGGGTATAAAATGAACATACAAACATCTGTTGCATTTTCATACACCAATAATGAAGCAGCAGAAAAATAAATCAAGGAATGGATCCTATTTACAATTGCACCAAAAAAAACATAATTTCACCTAGAAATTAACTTAACTAAAGAGGTAAAAGATCTGTACCTTGAAAACTATAGAACACTTATGAAAGAAACTAAAGAGGACACAAAGAAAGCGATCAACCTTCCAAGCTCATGGATTAGAAGAACAAATATTGCTAAATATCTATACCACCCAAAGCAACCTAACATTTAATGCAACCCTATCAAAATATCACCAACATTTTTCACAGAGCTAGACCAAAATATCACCAACATTTTTCACAGAGCTAGACCAACAATCCTAAAATTTCTATGGAACAATAAAGACTCAAATGTGCCAAAGCAATCCTGAGAAAGAAAATCAAAGCTGGAGGTATCATGATTCCAGAATCAAACTCTATTACAAAGCTGTAGTCACCAAGGCAGTATGGTACTGGCATAATAAACAGACATGTAGATCAATGTAACAGAATAGAAAACCCAGAAGTGGACCCACAAGAGTATGGCCAACTAATCTTTGACAATGCAAGAAAGAATATCCAATGGGAAAAAGGCAGTCTCTTCAGCAAATGGTGCTGGGCAAACTGGACGGTGACATGCAGAAGGATGAACCTGGATCACTTCCTTACACCATACACAAAAATAAACTCAAAATGGATGAAAGACCTAAATGTAAGACAGGAAGCCATCAAAATCCTCTGGGAGAAAGCAGGCAAAAACCTCTTTGATCTTGACCTCAGCAACTTCTTACTAGACATGCCTCGGAGTCAAGGGAAACAAAAGCAAAAACAAACTACTGGGACCTCATCAGGATAAAAAGCTTCTGGAGAGTGAAGGAAACAATCAACAAAATTAAAAGGCATCCAACAAATGGGAGAGATACCTGCAAAACATATCAGATAAAGGGATAGTATCTAAAATCTCTAAAGAACTTATGAAACTCAAATAATAAACCCCCCAAAAAACAAATAAACCAGGGAAGAAGTTGGCAGAAGACATGAATAGACACTTTGCCAAAGAAGACATCCAGATGACTAACAGACACATGAAAAGATGCTCAACATCACATCAAGGAAATACAAATCCAAACCACAATGAGATACCACCTCACACCTGTCAGAATGGCTAAAATGAACAACTCAAAAAATAATAGATGTTGTTGAGGACAGGGAGAAAGGGAACCCTCTTGCACTGTTGGTAGAAATACAAACTGGCACAACCACTCTGGAAAACAATATGTATGTTCCTCAAAAAATTAAAAATAGTACTACACTATGACCCAGCAATTGCACTACTGGGTATATATGCAAAAGATACAAAAATGCTGATTTGAAGGGGCACGTGCACCCCAATGTTTATAGCAGCATTATGCACAATAGCCAAATGATAAAAAGAGCCCAAATGCCCACCGACAGATGAAGTGATAAAGAAGATGTTGTATATTGTTACAAGGGAATACTACTCGAGATAGAATAGAATGAAATCTTTCCATTTGCAACAACAAATGTGGATAGAACTAGAGTGTATCATGCTAAAAATAAGTCATGCAGAGAAAGACAAATACATGATTATACTCATATGTGGAATTTAAGAAACACAACAGATGAACACAGGGGAAGGGAAGGAAAAATAAGATAAAAACAGAGAAGGAGACAAACCATAAGAGACTCTTAAATACAGAGTTAAAACTGAGAGTTGCTGGAGGGGAGGTGCATGGAGAGATGGGCTCAATGGGTGATGGGCATAATACGGCACTTGTCAGGATGAGCACTGGGTATCATACGTAAGTGATGTATCATATGTAAGTGGGTTCTACTCCTGAAATCAATACTACACTATAAGTTAACTAACATGAACTTAAATAATAAATTAAACAAAGAAGATGTGGCATATGTATCTAAAGGATTATTATTCAGCCATGAGAAAGAAGGAAATCCTGCCTTTTGCAACAAAATGGATGGGTCTTGAGGGCATTATCCTGAGTGAAACCAGTCAGAAGAGAAAGACAAGGACTGTGTGATCTCACATATTTGTGGAAACCAGGAAAGCATAGCTTGTATATACAGGCAGTAGAATGGTGGTTACCAGAGACTAAGGGGTATGGGAAGTGGGAGATGTTGGACAAAAGGTACAAACACCAGTCATAAGATGAATAAGTCCTGAGCATCTAACGTCCAGCATGGTGATTATGATTAATATTATTGTATTATCAACTTGAAAGTGGCTAGAAGAGTATATCTCAAATGTTCTCACCATGAAGAACAAATGGTAATTGTGGGGGATAAAATTAGGAATCCCCCGGGGGCTACACCGATGGGTTAACAAGGCATAAAGAAACACAAAGTCATAAAATGCTCACACCTGAGTTTGGGGAAAACAGATTGGCGCTCTAAGAATAGGGAGGCACAAAGGTGCCAAGAATAGAGAGGTACAAAGGCACCCCCAAATAGAGTGCCGAACCCCCAAAAGTAGAGAGAGAGAAGCAATGGCCTGAAATAGAATCGGAACAAAGGTGCACAATACACAGGAATAACAAGATTAGATATTCAGGGTGAAAGCACCCCAAGTTTAGTACTACAGCAGAAAGCTGCTTTCATAGGAAAATAGGGCCAGGTTAGGTAAATTGGTGAATTGGACTATGGACCGCTGCGCTGCAGGCAAAGCAGCCTGGAATGGAGATGGTTGACAAAAGAAAAGGTGTCTTGTCAACCCTGAGGTTATTCCCCCTATTTGTCTCATCCCCTAGGCTGGCAAAAATAAACAGGCACGGCGCCTCCTGTCTGCTGTTAACAACCATCTATCTATCTGCCTGGTGCCTGGATTTTGTTTTCTATTGACCCAAACCCCAAACAGCATGTATCTTCAAGACCCCCTTTTCCCCCTCACGTCCTCAAGTTAGTGTTCACAGTTTCTTTGTCTCTTTGTACATGCCCATCACATTTGTAAGCCTTCTGATCTGAACAAATATGGGGCAAGGACCCTTATTCAGGGCTCTTGTCCTTTTCCCCAGACATTAGCCATCTCTCCTTTTAATCCCGCATCCTCTCTTTTGCCAGCCAAAAGAGAACTTTAGACTTAGAGTCTATGGCAGGTAATAACATAATGTGATAGAGGTGTTAGCTAACACAATGGTGGCAATAATTTCATTATATATATATATATATATATTCACATTTGTACTTCTTAAGTTTGCTGAGTGTTCTGCATCTGTCGTATCTTAGTTTATCTAAGAAAAAATAAATAACCACAAGAGATATCATTCATTTCTTTTATCACACTTAAACTTCCTCTCCTAAGGTCATATTTTATAGCTATTTAATACAAAAATCTCCCTACAAAGTTGATAAATGAACATGTTCTTTCATTATCCCATCTACAAACGCAGCCCTCTCATTTGTGATCCAAATTTCAATGCAGACACTGAAAGATGGCATTTCTAAATGTTTACCTTGTGTGTATGTATAATGACATCAAAATGGGGTGAGTCTGTTCCATGGAGCTCTTGAGTGGTTCAAGATTCCATCAGGTACTAAAATTCTGGGTGCTTTTCTCCTTTTACTTCCTCATGTCACTTTAATTCCAAAACAGCTAGAAGAACCTTGGGGAAGAAAGGAAATGTCTCCTAACCAAAACCAGTGTCCGGTCCCTAAGGTCACCTCAGGGACCCCTTCCCCTGATCCTCTGACCTCCAGTCATTTACCCTCTCTTTTCTGCATTTACACCCAGCCCCCCTTCCCGGTGAACCACGTATCCATGCAAAGTGGTTCCCAGTCTGCACCATCAGATCTCAAACATGCCATAACACCACGAAGTGAAAGAAATCTCACCTGTGCCACAAAACAAGCATACAAAAAGCAGTCGCCTGCAAAGTGGGGAGTTGCCAGGGGTCTGTGACCTGCTCCTGCCTCCTCCGTGAGCCTGGTCAGAGCAGGACTCTGGCAAACAGTAGCTGTGAAATGTGCAGACTAGAAGGTACAGGAGGGTCTTACGGCAGTGACTGCACTCTGATGACTGATCCAGGAGTGAGTTTAGCAGGATGCAGAGGGCGTGTTCAGAGTGCAGTCACCCTACACTGCACACCCTGCCGTTATGCTAACGTGTGACAGCCCTAAGGCCAGGACAGGGCTACGAAGGTAGGGACGAATGTAACTGAGCATCTCCCTTCCAATCTTTGGGGTCACTGGTGCCACAGGGAAGGGCCTGGGGGGATGGGTTTAAATAGGTGATGGAGATTAAAGAGAGTACAGGTGATGATGGAAATGTGGAATCACTATATTGTACACCAGAAAGGAATATAACACTGTAGGTTAACTCTAATGGCATTCCATTAATAATTTTAACAATAATTAATAAATAAAACAATAAAAAAGAATAAAACAATAAAAATAAATAATATTATTCCATTAATAATTTTAACAATAAAAATTTAATTGAAAACTAAAATAATAAAAAGCAATTCTAAAGATAAAATTTTTTTGAAAAACAAAGAATTTTGTTTCAAAATGAAAACAGTATCACAATAGCAACATTACACCATAGCTTGATATCTGAATAGCTCTATCAGAATAGATGTTGGCATGTTTTCTCTCAGCTAAAATTTGTTTTTCCCACAGTTGTCCTCCTACTTCAGGGAAAAAGATGTGATCCAGTCAGGTCACAGACGTTGTAATAGAGCAGTGATCTGACTGCAAGAAGAAGCAATAGCCTCCAGCAATTCCTAGAATCTGCTGCAATATAAATATTGAATACCAAGTTCTGGTGGTTTTTATTCTTATATTGGTATGCTTTCATGGTGTGTGTGTCACTGTCTTGCAATTAGAAACGGAATAGTGTTCCCAAATGGGGGTGAACTAAGAAAATCATGTGGAACTTTTTACAATATTAATATGCTGCAGATGGTCTAGGTACACAAACTCAGCATCTCTGAAGGCTGCACTGCGTCCATGAACTTAGAGTTTGAACACTCACTTGCATAAAAGAAGAAATTAAGAAAGTTCCCTTGAGAGTTGTCAGGGGAAATGTTGAGGACACAGAAATCATAAAGACTCTGGCATTCAAAGTCTTCCATGAAAGGGTCTTCCCCTCAGTCATCTGGAGTCATAGCCCCTACACACACCTTCCTCATTGCTCCTGTCACATCCTTGTTCCTCAGGGTATATATAGAGGGGTTGACCATAGGGGTGACGATGGTGTAGAAGAGAGAAATGAACTTGCCCTGATCCTGGGAGTAGTTGTTGCTGGGCTGAAGGTAAATGTAGATGCCTGTGCCATAGAACAGGGAGACCACGGTGAGGTGGGACCCACATGTCCCAAAAGCTTTCCTCTGCCCCAAAACTGACTTTATTCTTAACATTGCCCTGACAATCTGACCATAGGAGAATGTGATTAATGCCATAGGTATGAGGACAATGATCACACTGAGAGAGAAGAGCTCAGACTCATTCACAGTGGTGTCAACACAGGCAAGCTTGAGCAGTGGGGGGATCTCACAAAAGAAGTGCTCTATTTTATTTCTCCCACATAGTGGTACATGGAAGGGGAGCACCATCTGCAATGAGGAGTTGACAAAACCAATGAACCATGATGCAGAAGCCATCAGGGCACAGAAGCAGGGGTGCATGATCACTGTGTAGTGCAGGGGCATACAGATGGCTGCGTAGTGGTCAAATGCCATCACCCCTAACAGAATACATTCTGTGCCTCCCAACCCTAGATAGACAAACAGTTGAGCTACACAGACAGCGAAGGAGATAGATTTGTCTGCTCCCCTGAGATGTACCAGCAGCTGAGGAACTGTGCTGGTCGTGTAACACAGGTCCAGAAAGCTTAGGTTGGACAGGAAAAAGTACATGGGAGTCTGCAGGTGTGGGTCCAGGAGGGACAATGCAATGATGGTTGTGTTTCCCAGCAGGGTGAGCAGATAGAAGATCAGAAGAACCACAAAGAGGACTCGCTCCAGCTGAGGCCGGTCAGAGAAACCCAGCAGGATAAAGCCCGTGAAAGAACTTCCATTTTTCGGGTCCATCCTTTCTTACCACGTGTTTCCTGTCAAGACCAAGCATTTAGCAATTTATACAATATCTAAAAAAAAAAACAACTGTTGGTGGGGGTATATTGATCATATAAAAAGACATGGCCATGACATTTTATCAAAACTCTTTGAATAAATTATGTACCCATGAAATTTCCATAGTTTTATCAATTTAGTTCCACATTGTCACAAAAAGTAAATCATTAGTTTTTAAGATAAAAAAAAATCAAATAATGGACCTGTGTTTGTATCAGTCATAGGAAATACAGTCTTTCAGTCTATGCTTACTAGTACTGTAAAATGTACATACATCTCACTAAATGTAAATGGAGTTAATTCTCGAATGAAAAGACTTAGGGTATCAGAATGGATAAGAAAACAAGTCCCATCATATGCTGCTTACAAAGACTCATTTTACATCTAAAGACACATACAAGTTGAAAGGAAGGGGATGGAGAACAATCTATCATGCTACTGGATGTCAAAAGAAAGCTGGAGTAGCCATACTTGTATCAGACAAACTAGATTTTAAAACAAAGACTGCCACAAGGGATGAAAGAAGGGCATTATATTATAATTAAGGGGTCTACCCATCACGAAGACCTAACGATTGTAAATATTTATGCCCCCAACATTAGACACCCAAATATATAAATCACTTAATCACAAACAAAAAGAAACTCATTGATAATAATGTCATAATACTAGGGGACTTCAGTACCCCAATTACAGCAAAGGACAGATCATCTAAGCATAACATCAACAAGGAAACAATGGCTTTGAGTGACACACTGGACCAGATGGAGTTAACAGATATGTTCAGAACATTTCATCCTATAGCAGCAGAATATGCATTCTTCTCCAGTGCACATGAATCATTCTCTGGAATGGATCAGATGCTGGGTCACATCAGCCCTCAACAAGCACAAAAATATCAAGATCATACCATACATATTTTCGAAGTACAATGCTATGAAACTTGAAACCAACCAGAAGGAAAAATTTGCAAAGACCAAGCATACTTGGGGATTAAAGAACATCCTACTAAAGAATGAAAGGGGTAACCAAGAATTTAAGGAGGAAATTAAAAAGTATATGGAACACAATGAAAGTGAAAACATGACTGTCCAATCCTCTGGGATGTAGCAAGGGTGGTCATAAGAGGGAGTATATAGCAATCTAGGCCTTCCTAAAGAAGGAAGAAAGACCTCAAATACACAACCTAATCTTACACCTAAGCGAGTTGGAAGAAGAACAGAAAATAAAGCCTCAAACCACCAGAAGACAGGAAATAATAAAGATGAGGGCAGAAATCAATGATATCAAAATAAGAAAACCAGTAGAACAGATCAATGAGATGAGGACCTCGTTATGTGAAAGAATTAATGAAATCAATAAGCCCCTAGACAGACTGAGGGAAAAAAAAAAGGAAAGGACTCAACTAAATCATGAATGAAAGAGGAGCGGTCACAACCAACACAGCATAAATACAAACAATAATAAGAGAATATGATGAGCAATTATACCCCAATATAATGGGCAATCTGGAAGAAATGGACAAATTCCTAGGAACCTATGAACTACCAAAACTGAACCAGGAGGAAATAGAAAATGTGAACACACCCATAATCTGTAAAACACTTGAATCAGTAATCAAAAATCTTCCCAAACAAGTCTAGGGTGGGATGGCTTTCCTAGGGAATTCTAGCAAACATTTAAGGAAGAGTTAACACCTACTTTTTTGAAGCTGCTCCAAAAAATAGAAATGGAAGGAAAACTTCCAAACTCATTCTATGAGGTAAGCAGTACCTTGATTCCAAAACCAGATAAAGGCCCCACTAAAAAGGAGAATTACAGACCAATTTCCCTAATGAACATGGATGCAAAAGTTCTCAAAAAGATACCAGCAAACTGGATCCAACAATACATTAAAAGAATTCTGCACCACTATCACGTGGGATTTATACCTGGGATGCAGGGCTGGTTCACTGCCCACAAATAAATCAATGTGATACATCACATTAATACAAGAAGGATAAGAACCCTATGATCCTCACAATACATGCAGAAAAAGAAAGTAAGGATTGAAGGAATAGACCTCAAGATCATAGAGGCCATATGCAAAAAACTCACAGTTACTATGATCCCCAATGGGGAGAAACTGAGGGCTTTTCCCCTAAGGTCAGGAACACGGTGGGGATGTCCACTCTCTCCACTCTTATTCAGCATAGTGTTGGAAGTCCTAGCCTCAGCAATCAGACAACAAAAAGAAATAAAGGGCATTCAAATAGGCAAGGAGGAAGTCAAGAGTTTACTCGTCGCAGATGACATGATACTCTACATGGAAAACCCAACAGATTCCACCAAAAAACGGCTAGAACTGATACATGAGTTCAGCAAAGTCACAGGATATAAAATCAATGTACAGAAATCGGTTGCATTTCTATACACCAATAATGAAGGAGCAGAAAGAGAAATAAAGAAGTAAATGTTATTTACAATTGCACCAAACCCCTTAAAATACCTAGGAATAAACCTAGCCAAAGAGGTGAAAGATCTATATGCTGAAAACTGTAGAAAGCTTATGAACAAAATTGAAGAAGACACAAAGAAATGGAAAACATTCTAGGCTCCTGGGTAGGAAGAACAAATATCACTAAAATGTCGATACTACCCAAAGAAACCTACGCATTTAATGCAATCCCTCTCAAATAACACCAGTATTCCTGACAGAACTAGAACAAACAATTCTAAAGTTTGTATAGAACCACAAACACCCTGAATTGCCAAAGTCATGTTGAAAAAAAAACCCAAAAGTGGAAGCATCACAATTCTGGACCTTGAGCTGTATTACCAAACTGTATTCAACAAGACAGTATGGCACCGGCATGAATACAAACACATATATCCACAGAACAGAAGAGAGAACCCAGAAAGAGACCCACAAACCATTAGATATGGCCACCGAATCTTTGACAAAGTAGGAAAGAAGATGCAATGGAATAAAGACAGTCTCTTCAGCAAATGGTGTTGGGAAAACTACACAGAGACATGCAGAAAAATGAAACTGGACCACTTTCTTACACCACACACAAAAATGAACTCTAAATGGATGAAAGACCTACACTTAAGACAGGAAGCCATCAAAATCCTCAAGGAGAACGCAGGCAAAACCTCTCTGATTTTGGCCACAGCAACTTCTTTCTGGACATGTCTCCAGAGGCAAGGGAAACCAAAGCAAAAATGAACTATTGGGACCTCATCAAGACAAAAAGGTCCTGCACAGCAAGGGAAACAATCATCAAAACTAAAAGGCAACAGATGGAATGGGAGAAGATATTTGCAAATGACAGATCAGATAAAGGGTTAGTATCCAAAATCTATAAAGAACGTAGGAAACTCAACACTCCAAAATCAAATGATCCAGTGAAGAAACGGGCAGAAGACAGGAATAGACGCTTTTCCAAGGAAGACATCCATATGGCTCAGAGACACATGAAAAGATGCTCAACATCACACATCATCAGGGAAGTACAAATCCAATCCACAATGAGATACATCTCACGACCGTGAGAATGGCTAAAATTAACAACTCAGGCAACAACAGATGTTGGCGACGATGTGGAGGAAGAGGAACTCTTTTGCACCACTGGAGGAAATGCAAACTGTTTGCAGCCACCCTGGAAAACAATTGGAGATTCCTCAAAAAATTAAAAATAGAATTACCTTATGAGGGCATCTATCCAAATGCTCTCCAAAAGTGCTGATTCCAAAGGGCACATGCACCCCAATGTGTATAGCAGCACTATCGACAATAGCCAGGGTGTAGAGAGAGCCCAAATGTCCACCAACTGATGAATGGATAAAGGAGATGTGGAATATATATATACAATGGAATATTACTCAGAGATCAACAAGAATGAAATCTTGCCATATGCAAGAACACGGATAGAAATAGAGAGCATTATGCTAAGCACAATAAGCTGGTCAAAGAAAAATACTATGATTTCACTCATATGTGGAATTTAAGGAACACAACAGATGAACATAGGAAGGAAAACTAAGATAAAAACAGAGAGGGAGGCAAACCATAAGTGACTTAAAATACAGAGAGCAAACTGAGGGTTGCCGGAATGGGAGGTGGGCAGGGGATGGCTAGATGGCTGATGGGCATAAAGGAGGGGACTTGTTGGGGTGAGCACTGGGTTATAAGTTATAAGTAGGTGATGAATCATGAAATTCTATTCGTGAAATCAGGGAATGAGGGAAAAGAGCTAGAGCCATCAGAAAGAGGAGCAGAGAGGGAGAGACGTTCTTAGAAATACGTACCTCATGATTCCACACCACTGGATTTGCACACATCTTACGTGTTTTAAAATATAGTACAACAGAATCTCCAAAATGCATTCAGATATAAGGGTTTATGACCTAGAATACACTTATTCGAAGAATTCAGTTACATTCAAAATCTCACTACTAGTTCTGCAAATAAACATTTCGGCAACATTGCCTCTGTAACTAAAGGATTGTATTTGTGAAAGCTACACCAGGTCTTTCTTCTTCTTCCTTGTTGTTGTTGCTGTTGCTGTTATGGTAGTAAAACAAGTAAAAATCAATCAGAGACACGCTGAAAACACCACCGTTGAGTGACAGTGCTTCCCTTTTGACCCACAGATGCTTAAAAGTACCAGTTTATGGGGACTTTTTTTTTTTTTGTTTTATATTGATCCATTTATTTTTTAATTTTTTATATTGATCCATTTTATTTTTTTTTAATTTATTGTCAAATTGGTTTCCATACAACACCCAATGCTCATCCCAAAAGGTGCCCTCCTCAATACCCATCACCCACCCTCCCCTCCCTCCCACCCCCCATCAGCTCTCAGTTTGTTCTCAGTTTTTAAGAGTCTCTTATGCTTTGGCTCTCTCCCACTCTAACCTCTTTTTTGTTGTTGTTGTTTTTTCCTTTTGCTACCCCATGGGTTTCTGTTAAATTTCTCAGGATCCACTTAAGAGTGAAAACATATGGTATCTGTCTTTCTCTGTATGGCTTATTTCACTTAGCATAACACTCTCCAGTTCCATCCATGTTGTTACAAAGGGCCATATTTCATTATTTCTCATTGCCACATAGTACTCCATTGTGTATATAAACCACAATTTCTTTATCCATTTAATGGGGACATTTTTAATGCCCCTAAGACTTTTGAAGTCTAGCACAAAATCATTCCTAATACAGTGAATTAATATGGTATTTTATACAGTCTCAATGTGCAACAACCTCTCACATTGGATGCCTGTTCTCTCACTTATTACTGTCAAATAGTATTTTGTGAGATGTCACTTCAATTATGTTCTTTTTTGATGGTAATTAGTATAGAAAATGGCATTTTTTTGTTTTGTATATTCTGTTTATTTTTATTTTACCTAATAACATTTTCTCTATATATACAACCTGAATATCCCCTAACTCACACCTGGTCAGAAAAGGGAATAGAAACAAACCATGTTTCCATCTCATAAACACACCGTAAGAATAAAATAATGAGGGGCTTCTGGGTGGCTCAGTCAGTTAGGAGTCCAACTCTTGATTTGGGCTCAGGTCATGATCTCACAGTTTGTGAGTTTGAGCCCCACATTGGGTTCTGCACACAGTGTGGAGCCTGCTTGGGATTCTGTCTTCCTCTCTCTCTGCCCTTCCCCCAGTCACACACTCTCTCTCAAAAATAAATACATAAACATTACAAAAAGATACATACCTAAAAAGCTTCTGCACAGCAAAGGAAACAACCAACAAAACTAAAAGGCAACCAACGGAATGGGAAAAGATATTTGCAAATGACATCTCGGACAAAAGGCTAGTATCCAAAATCTATAAAGAGCTCACCAAACTCCACACCTGAAAAACAAATAACCCAGTGAAGAAAGGGGCAGAAAACATGAATAGACACTTCTCTAAAGAAGACATCCAGATGACCAACAGGCACATGAAAAAATGCTCAACGTCGCTCCTCATCATGGAAATACAAATCAAAACCACACTCATATCACCTCACACCAGTCAGAGCGGCTAAAATGAACAAATCAGGAGACTATAGATGCTGGAGAGGATGTGGAGAAATGGGAACCCTCTTGCACTGTTGGTGGGAATGCAAACTGGTGAAGCCACTCTGGAAAACAGTGTGGAGGTTCCTCACAAAATTAAAAATAGACCTACCCTATGACCCAGCAGTAGCACTGCTAGGAATTTGCCCAAGGGATACAGGAGTACTGATGCATAGGGGCACTTGTACCCCAATGTTTATGGCAGCACTCTCAACAATAGCCAAATTATGGAAAGAGCCTAAATGTTCATCAGCTGATGAATGGATAAAGAAATCGTGGTTTACATACACAATGGAATACTATGTGGCAATGAGAAAGAAAGAAATATGGCCTTTTGTAGCAACATGGATGGAAGCGGAGAGTGTTATACTAAGTGAAGTAAGTCATACAAAGAAGGACAGATACCATATGTTTTCACTCTTATGTGGACCCTGAGAAACTTAACAGAAGTCTATGGGGGAGGGGAAGAAAAAAAAAGAAGTTAGAGAGGGAGAGAGCCAAAGCATAAGAGACTCTTAAAAACTGAGAATCAACTGAGGGTTGATGGGGGGTGGGAGGGAGGAGAGGGTGAATGATGGGTATTGAGGAGGGCACCTGTTGGGATGAGCCCTGGGTGTTGTATGGAAACCAATTTGACAATAAATTTCATTAAAAACTAAATAAATAAAAAATAAAAACATATGAGAGCATATTTACCAAGTAACTCATGCTGGCTGTAATAAATTATTGCTAAAGTGAAAAAAAAGAATGCATTCACTTGCTTAATATTAAATGTAAATATGTAAATACGTTCTTCATTTAATTTCATTCATAACCAATTTTATGGAATCACAGAGCTAATAATTAGGCACATTCTAATCTTTAGTGTGAATATAAATGAGGGCCACCAAATTCTACCAAACTTCTAATGTGGATGGGGGAGAAAAACCTCAAATCCTTTGAAACACTGTACAGTTAATAGCCATTGGTTTTAATGGTGTCCTCAAATAATTTAAAATATTATCTTGTTGTTAATAAAATGTACATGGTTTATTTATTTTTTTTTTCAACGTTTATTTATTTTTGGGACAGAGAGAGACAGAGCATGAATGGGGGAGGGGCAGAGAGAGAGGGAGACACAGAATTGGAAACAGGCTCCAGGCTCTGAGCCATCAGCCCAGAGCCTGACACGGGGCTCGAACTCACGGACCGCGAGATCGTGACCTGGCTGAAGTCGGACGCTTAACCGACTGCGCCACCCAGGCGCCCCAAGTACATGGTTTATTTAAATTAAACTAGTCTTTGTATTTAAGTTCAAATTGATTATGAGTTCATCAGGAGACTTACAAATAATCAATAAGAAAAATGGAGGGAAGTTGATGGGTACTTTGTTGCTGTTTCTCAAAGATCCGTAACTTCCAGTTTCCTTTAGCATATTCTGAGGGATAAACTATCTCCTTCTAAAAAGATTCTTAGGCTTGGATTTTCTCAGTTATTCACATTCCAGGAGGATCCCATCCTGATAGTTATGTGGAGAACTGACACTCTGGGCATCCTGAGGAGGGAAAGAATTACAACCCTGCTATTATGCTTTTCTTCTCAGGCCTCACTCAAGAGGAAGAAAAGTCCCAAATACACAATCTAACCTTGTACCTAAAGAAGCTAGAAAAAGAACAGCATAAAACCTAAGGCCAGGAGCCAAATGGTAGAACAGCATGGAAGGTTTTTTTGGCATCTCGCGTCTCTGAAATGCAGCCAGATCAACATTAAATCAACTACACACCTGAAAAACTGATTTGAGGATTAACACAACAATCTGCACCACCTGAACCACAGAACTTGGCAGGTACACAACGCAGAGAAGTGAACTGGGGGAGAGAGAAGCTGCGAAGGGCAGGGAGCCATTTTTGTGTGTGGAGAGAGGACGGAGTTGAGGGCAGAGTACAGGAAAAACACCCCCCAAAGCAACTGGAGAGAAAGTGGAAACAGCCGAGCAACTGAACTAAAAAGGGAGAAAGGAGAAAGGAGACGGTTTAAATTCCATTAAGACTCTATAAACACGGTGGGGCACAGAGTCTGAAACTCCACAGCTCGATACCTGGAGGTGCTCTGGTGGGAAGGGCGAATCCCCAGGAGCAGAGTCGGGTCTGAGCCACATGGGGAGAAGCAGTCCCCCAGCTGGAAGGACATTCGGTAGAGGCTGTGCAGCCACCTGGTCCCAGTGGACTCTGGGAGAACAACCACATTTGCTGGTACTAGAACAAGGTCCTTAAGGGTGAAGCCTGGTGCCAGATGTGTGTTGTGATTTTTCATAATCCCTGAAACGCTGCTGCTACACAATCACGGGAACATTTTCTGGGGTGGGCTGGCACCCAGAGGCAGTCTCTGGGCATTGGCAGCAGCGCGGTCTCACAAACATTCTTGGGGGTGGGCCAGCACCTGACCATTGCTCAGCAAGCCCCTCCCAGAGAGGATCTGAGCAGGTCAAGATAAAACTCAAGAGGAAGGTGTCACCTGGCAGCCTGACAGCTTGTTCACGGACAGTGTAGAAGCCAGGAGTGGATGGAAGCCAGAGACAAAGGACGGGTGTGTGATTGCTGATCCAGGAGAACAGAGTTCCGATATCAGAGGCTGGGTAGCTGGGTGATGCCATTTTCACCCCTCCCATGCATGTGCATACGTACCTACAGGTGCCAAAAGAATCCACCCCAGTCAGCTAAGTAGCACCATCTAGTGTAGAACAGAGCCATTACAATAAACCCCATCCAATTTGAGCAACCTCCCTCTTCAGGAACACAAATATCTCTGCCAGCTTAGTTTATGGACTACAAATTACTTCATAGTCTGACTTCTAGGGGAAAACGATATAATTTCAATCGTATTTCAGTCTATTGGCTGGTCCATCTATTCAATTTTCTTCCTTTTTTTTTTTCTCTTTTTGATTTCTTTTTCTTGAACACAGAAACAGAAAATTTTATTTTTATTTTGAAGTTTTATTAAAAATATTTTACTTAGCTTTTTCTACTATATTTTGTACATTTTTGTAAATTTTTCAAATTCTATTTTACTTCCATCATTTCATTTTATTCTATTTCATTGTATTCATTTTTTCAAATTTTCAAATGTTTTCCTTTTTCTTCCTTCCCCTTTTTCTCTAATCTATCAAGCTCCTTTCAACAACCAGACCAAAACACACATAGGATCAAGCATCATTTATTGGATTTTTGTGTCTGTGTGTGTTGTTTTTAATTTTTAATTTTAATTTTAATTTTTCTTTACCTTACTAGTTCCTTTTCTCCCTTCAAAATGATGGGGGGGGGGAATGAATTCACCCCAAGTGAAAGAGCAGGAAGAAACGACAGCCAGGAACTTAATCAACACAGGTACAAGCAAGATGTCTGAACCACAATTTAGAATCACAATAGTAAGAATACTAGCTAGGGTTGAAAACAGATTAGAATCCCTCTCTGCATAGGTAAAAGACGTACAAGCTAGTCAGGATGAAATCAAAAATGCTCTAACTGAGCTGCAGTCTTGAATAGATGCCAAGGCAGTAAGGATGGATTAGTCAGACCAGAGTATCACCAATATAGAGGACAAACTTATGGAGAATAATGAAGCAGAAAAAAAGAGGAAGACTATGGCAAAAGAGCACAATTTAAGAATTATAAAATCAATGACTCATTAAAAAGGAACATCAAAATCATAGGGGTCCCAGAAAATGAAGAGAGAAAAAAAAGGGGTAGAAGAGTTATGTGATAACCCTTCCCCAAATCATAGCAGAAAACTTTCCTAACCTGAGGAAAGACACAGTCACCAAAATCCAGGAAGCACAGAGGACTCCTATTAGATGCAACAAAAACCGAGCATCAACAAGGCATATCATAGTCAAGTTCACAAAATACCCAGGCAAGGAGAGAATCATGAAAGCAGCAAGGGAAATAAAAAAAAGTCCTTAACCTGCAAGGGAACACAGATCATGTTTGCAGAAGACGGATCCACAGAAACTTGACAGGCCAGAAATGAGTGGCAGGATATATTCAGTGTGCTGAATCAGAAAAATATGCAGCCAAGAATTCTTTATCCAGCAAGGCCGTCATTCAAAATAGAAGGAGAAATAAAAAGTTTCCCAGACAAACAAAAATTAAAGGAATTCATGGTCACTAAACCAGCCCTGCAAGAAACTTTCAGGGGGACTCTCTGAGGGGAGAAAAGATGGAGGGGGTGGGAGGCCAAAAGCAACAAAGACTAGAAAGTACCAGAGAACACCACCATAAACTCCAACTCTACAAGCAACATAATGACAATAAATTCATACCTTTCAGTACTCACTCTAAATGTCAATGGACTAAATGCTTCAATCAAAAGACAGAGGGAAACATTATGGATAAGAAGACAAGATCCATCTATATGCTGTTTACAAGAGACCCACTTTAGACCTAAAGACACATTCAGATTAAAGGTAAGGGGATGGAGAACCATCTATCATGCTAATGGTCAACAAAAGAAAGCTGGAGTAACCATACTTACATCAGACAATCTATACATTAAAATAAAGGCTGCAACAAAAAATGAAGTAGGACATATATCATAATTAAGGGGTCTATCCACCAAGAAGACTTAACAATTGTAAATAGTTATGCTCCAAATATGATAGCACCCAAAAATATATATCAGTTAATCACAAACATAAAGAAACTCATTGATAATAATAACATAATAGTAGGGGACTTCAACACCCCTCTTACAACAATGGACAGATCATATAAACAGAAAATCAACAAGAAAACAATAGCTTTGAATGACACATTGGAAGAGATGGACTAGAGAGATATATTCAGAACATTTCATCCTCAAGCAGTGGAATATATATTCTTCTCTAGTGCACATGGAAAGCTCTCCAGAATAGATCACATACTAAAACACAAATCAGTCATCAACTAGTACAAAAAGATCAAGATCATACCGTGTGTATTTTCAGACCACAACACTGTGAAACTTGAATTCAACCACAAGAACAAATTTGGAAAGATAACAAACACTTAGAGACTAAAGAACATCCTACTAAAGAATGAATGGGCTAACCAAGAAGTTAAAGAGGAAATTAACAAGTACACGGAAGACAATGAAAATGATAACACCACAGCTCAAAATCTCTGGAACAGAGAAAGGCAGACATAAGAGGGAAGTATATAGGAAACAAGGCCTTCCTAAAGAAGGAAGACAGGTCTCAGATACACAACCTAATCGTACACGTTAAAGAGCTGGAAAAAGAACAGAAACCCTAAACCAGCAGAAGATGGGAAATAATAAAGATCAGAGCAGAAACAGATGCTATTGAAACCAAAAGAAAAAAAACCATAGAACAGATCAATGACACCAGAAGTTGGTTCTTTGAAAGAATTAACAAAATTGATCAACCTATAGCCAGTTTGATCAAGAAGAAAAAGGAAATGACCCAAACAAATAAAGTCAAGAATGAAAGAGGAGAGATCACAACCAACACAACAGAAATAAAAACAATAATAAGAGAATATTATGAACAATTATATGCCAATAAAATGGGCAATCTAGAAGTAGTGGACAAATTCCTACAAACATATAAACCACTAAAACTGACACAGGAAGAAACAGAAAGTTTGAACAGACACATAACCAGTAAAGAAATCGAATTATTAATCAAAAACTCCCAAAAAAACAAGAGTCCAGGGCCAGATGGCTTTCCAGGAGAATTATACCAAATATTTAAGGAAGAGTTAACACCTATTCTCTTGAAACTGTACCAAAAAATAGAAATTGAAGGAAAACGTCCAAACTCTTTCTATGAAGCCAGCATTACCTTAATTCCACAACCAGACAAAGACCCCACTAAAAAGGACAAGTATAGACAAATTTCCCTGATGAACATGGACGCAAAAATCCTCAACAAGATAGGAGCCAAGTGGATCCAACAATACATTTAAAAAATTATTCACTGCGACCAAGTGGGATTTATACCTGGGATGCAGGCTAGTTCAATATCCACAAAACAATCAGTGTGATTCATCACATCAATAAAAGAAAGGACAAGAACCATATGATCCTCTCAATGGATGCCAAGCAAGCATTTGACAAAATACAGCATCCTTTCTTGACAAAAACCCTCAAGAAAGTAGGGATAGAAGGAGCATACCTTGAGATCATAAAAGCCATATATGAAGGACCCAATGCTAATATCTTCAATGGGGGAAAACTGAAAGCTTTCTCCCTAAGGGCAGGAACAAGACAGAGATGTCCACTCTCACCACTGTTATTCAACAGAGTATTGGAAGTCTTAGCCTCAGCAATCAGACAACACAAAGAAATAAAAGGCATCCAAATTGGCCAGATGGAGATCAAACTTTCACTCTTTGCAGGTGACATGATACTTTATATGGAAAACCCAAAAGATTCCACCAAAAAACTGCTACAACTGACCCATGAATTCAGCAAAGTTGCAGGATATAAAATCAATGCACAGAAATCGGTTGCATTCCTATACACCATCAATGAAGCGACAGAAAGAGAAATCAAGGAATCGATCCCATTTACAATTACACCAAAAACCATAAAATACCTAGGAATAAACCTAACCAAAGAGGTGAAAAATCCATATGCTGAAAACTATGGAAAGATTATGAAAGAAATTCAAGACACCAAAAAATGGAAAAATATTCCATACTCCTGGATAAGAAGAAAAAATATTGCTAAAATGTCAATACTACCCAAAGCTATCTATGTATTCGATGCAATACCTATCAAAATAACAACAGCATTCTTCACAGAGCTAGAAAAAACAATTCTAAAATTTGTATGGAACCAGAAAAGACCCCGAATAGCCAAAGCAATCTTGAAAAGAAAACCAAAACTGGAGGCATCACAATCCCAGACTTCAAGCTGATTACAAAGCTTTAATTTTCAAGACAGTACGGTACTGGCACAAAAACAGACACTCAGATCAATGGATCAGAATAAAGAACCCAGAAATGGACCCACAAACCTATGGGCAACTAATCTTTGACAAAGCAGGGAAGAATATCCAATGGAATAAAGACAGTCTCTTCAGCAAGTGGTGCTGGGAAAACTGGACAGCAACATGCAGAAAAATGAACCTGGACCACTTTCTTACACCACACACAAAAATAAACTCAAAATGGAGGAAAGTCCTAAATGTAAGACAGGAAGCCATCAAAATCCTAGAGGGAAAGCAGTAAAAACCTCCTCGACCTTGGCCACAGCAAATTCTTACCCAACACATCTCTGTAGGCTAGGGAAACAAAAACAAAAATGAACTACTGGGACCTCATCAAAATAAAAACCTTCTGCACAGTGAAGGAAACAATCAGCAAAACTAAAAGGCAACCAAGGGAATGGAGGAAGAAACGACATATCAGATAAAGGGTTAGTATCCAAAGTTCTGTAAAGAACTTATCAAACTCAACGCCCAAAAAACAAATAATACAGTGAAGAAATGAGCAACAGACATGAATAGACACTTCTTCAAAGAAGACAACCAGATGGTCAATTGACACATTAGAAAATATTCAACAACACTCATCATCAGGGAGATACAAATCAAAACCACAATGAGATACCACCTCACGCCTGTCAGAATGGTTAACATTAACAACTCAGGCAATGACAGATGTTAGCAAGGATGTGGAGAAAGGGGATTTCTGTTGCATTGCTAGTGGGAATGCAAACTGGTGCAGCTACTCTGGAAAACAGTATGGAGGTTCTTCAAAAAATTGAAATTGAACTACCCTATGACCCAGCAATTGCTCTATTAGGTATTTACCCAAGGCATACAGGTATGCTGTTTCAAAGGGACACATGCACCCCAATGTTCATAGCAGAGCTATCAACAATAGCCAAAGTATGGAAAGAGTCCAAATGTCCATCGATGGAAGAATGAATAAAGAAGATGTGGTGTGTGTGTGTGTATGTATGTATATATATATATATACACACATGCACACACACATGCACACACACAATGGAGTACTACTCAGCCATCAAAAAGAATGAAATTTTGGGGCGCCTGGGTGGCACAGTCAGTTAAGCGTCCGACTTCAGCCAGGTCACGATCTCACGGTCTGTGAGTTCGAGCCCCACATCAGGCTCTGGGCTGATGGCTCGGAGCCTGGAGCCTGTTTCCGATTCTGTGTCTCCCTCTCTCTGCCCCTCCCCCGTTCATGCTCTGTCTCTGTCTGTCCCATAAATAAATAAAAAAAAAAACGTTGAAAAAAAAAAAAAGTTTTAAAAAAAAAAGAATGAAATTTTGCCATTTACACCTATGTGGATGCAACTAGATGGTTTTATTCTAAGTGAAATTAGTCAGTCAGTGAAACACGAATATCATATAATTTCACTCATATGAGTACTTTAAGATACAAAACAGATGAACATAAGGGAAAGGAAGCAAAAATAATATAAAAACAGGGAGGGGGACATAACATAAGAGACACTTAAATATGGAGAACAAACAGAGGGTTACTGGAGGATTTCGGGAGGGGGATGGGCTAAATGGGTAAGGGGCATTAAGGAATCGACTCGTGAAATCATTGTTGCACTATAGGATAACTAACTTGAATGTAAATTAATATATATTTAAAAATAAAAATGTTAAAATTTAAAAAAGCCTAAGGCCAGCAGAAGGGAAATAATAAAGATTAGAGCAGAAATAAATGATATCGAAAGAAACAAACAAAACACAGTAGACCAGCTCACTGAAACTAAGAGCTGGTTCTTTGGAAGAATAAACAAAATTGACAAACCTCAAGCCAGACTTATCAAAAAGAAGACAGAGGAACCAAATAAATAAATCATGAATTAAAGATGAGAGATCACAACCAACATTGTAGAAATACAATTATAAGAGAATGCCATAAAAAATGATATGCCAACAAACTGGCCTTCAGGAAGATACTGACAAATTCCTAGAAACTCACAAACTACCAAAACAGAAATGGGAACACATAGAAAATTTTAACAGACCATAACCAGCAAAGAAATGGAATTCGTAATCATAAATCTCCCAACAAACAAGAGTCCTGGGTCAGATGGCCTCCCAGGGGAATTCTACCAGACATTTAAGGAACAGTTAATACCTATTCTTCTCAAACTGTTGTAAAAAAACAGAAATTGAAGGAGGGCTTCCAATCTCATCCCATGAAGCCAGCATTACCTTGATTCCAAAAGCAGACAAAGAACCCCCTGTCCCCTAAGAAGGAGAATAACAGGTCAGTATCCCTGATGACCTGGATGCAAAAATTCTCAACCAGATAGATATAGCAAAACGAATTCAACAGTAAATTAAAGGAATTATTCACCAAGATCAAGTGTGATTTATTCCTGGGCTGCAGGGCTGGTTCACTATTTGCATAGCCATCCACTATGCACATGTCAATCAACACGATATACTACACTAATCAAAGAAAGGATAGGAACCATATGATCCCGTCAACCGATGCAGAAACACATTTGACAAAATACAGCATCCATCCTTTTTTTGATGGGGGATGAGGAAAACTATATTTATTTTATTTACTTTTACATGCAAATTTTAATTCCAGTAATTAACATACAGTGTGGTATGACTTTCAGGTATACAAGATTACTATTCAACAATTCTATACATTACTCAGTGTTCCTCATGGTAAGTGTACTCAATCCCCTTCACCTATTTCACCCTCCCCCCACCCACCTACCCCTTGGTAACTATCAGTTTATTCTTAATATTTAACAGTCGGGTTTCTTTTGATTTGCCTCTTTTTATTTTGTTCTTTTGTTTTGTTTATTAAATTCCACATATGAGTGAAATCAAATGTTATATGTTTTTCTCTGTCTTTATTTCACTTAGCTTTATACTTCGTACATGCATCCACATTTTTTTAATTTAAATTTTAGTTAGTGAACATACAGTGCAATACTGGTTTCAGTAATAGAATTTAGTGATTCATCACTTTCATACAACACCCAGTGCTCATCAAAACAAGTGCCCTCCTTAGTACCCATCACCCATCTAGCCCATCTCCCACCCAACTCTCTCCACCAACCCTCAGTTTGTTCCCTATCATTAAGAGTGTCTTGTGATTAATTTCCCGTCTTCTCTCTCCCAACACTTCCCATATGTTCATCTGTTTTGTGTCTTAAATTCCACATATGAGTAATATCATATGGTATTTGTCTTTCTCTGATTGACTTATTTCACTTAGCAGAATACATTCTAGCTCTATCCACATCATTGCAAATGGCAAGATTTTACTCTTTTTGATGGCTGAGTAATATTCCATGGCATATATATATATATATATATATATATATATATATATATACCCACATCTTCTGTTTAATATAATCTATTGTCAAGTTGGCTAATATACTGTGTGTAGTGTGCTCTTGATATGGGGGATAGATTCCCGTGATTCATCACTTACCCACTGCTTATCCCACAAGTGCCCTCCTCAATGCCCATCACCAATTTTCCTCTCTCCCCCAACCATCCCCCGCCATTACCCTCAGTTTGTTCTCTGTACTTAAGAGTCTCTTACAGTTTGCCTCCATATCTCTCTATTTGTACCTATTTTTTCCCATTCCCTTCCCCCATGGTCTTCTGTTAAGTTTCTCAACTTCCACATAGGAGTGAAAACATATATCTTTCTCTGACTGACTTATTTCACTTAGGATAATACACTCCAGTTCCATCCACATTGCGGCAAATATCAGGATTTCATTCTTTCTCATTGCCAAGTAGTATTCCATTGTATATATACACCATATCTTCTTTATCCATTCCTCAGTTGATGGACATTTAGGCTCTTTCCATAGTTTACCTATTGTTGAAAGCACCAGCATCCATTCTTAATAAAAACCATCAACCACATAGGAATAGATGGGACATACCTCAACATTATGAAGGCCATATATGAAAGACCCACAGCTAATATCATCCTTTATGGGGTAAAACTGAGAGCCATTCTTCTACAGACAGGAATAAGACAAGGATACTCAGTCCCAACATTACGAGTTAACACAGGACAGGAACTTTTAGCCTCAGCAACATACAACAAAAAGAAATAAAGGGTATACAGATCAGCAAGGGAGGAGTCAAAAGTTCACTATTTGCAGATGACATGATATTCTATGTAGAAACCTGAAAAACACTCCAACAAAAGCTAGTGGAACTAATCCTGAATTCAGGAAAGTCACAGCATAGAAAATCAACATACAAGAATCTGTTGCATTTCTACACACCAATAAGGAAGTAGCAGAAAAAGAAATCAAGGAATGGATCCCATTTACAATTGCACCAAAAACCATAAGATAACCTAGGAATAAACCTAACTAAAGAGGTAAAAGATCTGTACCCTGAAAACTATAGAACACTTACGAAAGAAATGAAAGAAAGACACAAAGAAAGGGAACAACGTTTCATGCTCATAGATTGGAAGAACAAATATTGTTAAATATCCACACCACCAAAAGCAACATACACATTTAATGCAACCCCTATAAATATATCACCAGCATTTTTCACAGAGCTAGAACAATCCTAAAATTGCTATGGAACCATAAAGACTCAGATGTGTCAAAGCAATCCTGAGAAAGAAAAGCAAAGCTGGAGGTATCATGATTATAGACTCAAGCTATATTACAAAGTTGTAGTCGTGAGTACAGTATGGTACTGCCATAATGAACAGAAATGTAGATCAATGGAACAAAACAGAAAACCAGAAATGGACCCACAAGTGTATGGCCAACTAATATTTGACAAAGCAGGAAAGAATATCCAATGGAAAAAAGACATTCTCTTCAACAAATGGTGTTGGGAAAACTGGACAGTGACATGCAGAAGAATGACCCTGGACCACTTTCTTACACCATGCTAAAAAATAAACTCAAAATGGATGAAACACCAAAATGTAAGGCAGGGACCGTCAAAATCCTAGAGGGGAACACAAACAGCAACCCCTTTGAACTCGGCTGGAACTTCTTACTAGACACGTCTCTGGAGTCAAGGGAAACAAAAGCAAAAATGAACTATTGGGGCCTCATCAAGATAAAACGCTTCTGCACAGCAAAGGAAACAATAAACAAAATTAAAAAGCTTCTGAAAACTGGAAGGGATATTTTCACATGACATATCAGATAAAAGGATAGTATACAAAATCTCTAAAGAACTTATCAAACTCAAATAATAAACCCAAGAAACAAATAATCCAGAAAAGAAATTGGCAGAAGACCTGAATAGACACCTTTCCAAAGAAGACAATCAGATGACTAATAGACACATGAAAAGATGCTCAACATCTCATCAAGGAAATACAAATCCAAACCACAATGAGATACCACCTCACCCCTGTCAGAATGGCTAAAGTGAACAACTCAGAAAACAACAGTTGTTGACAAGAATGGGGAGAAAGGCGACCCTGTTACACTATTGGTGGGAATACAAACTGGTGCAGCCACTCGAAAACAGTATGTAGGTTCCTCAAAAAAATTAAAAATAGACCTTATGTCCCAGCCATTGCATTACTAGGTATGTATCCAAAAGATACAAAAACGCTGATTCTAGGGGGACACATGCACCCCAATGTTTATATGGCAGCATATCATCAATAACCAAGTTATTGAAGAAGATAAAAAGAAATGGAAAAACATTCCATGCTCATGGATTGGAAGAATAAATATTGTTAAAATGTCAATACTACCTAAAGCAATCTACACATTCAGTGCAATCCCAATCACAATTGCACCAGCATTTTCCTCAAAGCTAGAGCAAACAATCCTAAAATTTGTTTGGAACCACAAAAAATGTACTGTTCATGACAATAATATGTACAAAAACTCAGATCCATAACACAAAACATATTTATATGCAAACTGAGCTTTAATTAAGATCTAAAGGCTACAATGTCACATTCACTTGTTATGAGATGTTTATATTTATTATTCATCATTCAGAACTGTATGTTATTTCATAATGCGATGGCTATATGTAAAGCTTAGACATATTGAGATTTTTAACACTTAATATACATTCTATTCATTCCTTAAATTTTCTCCTGGTGAATCTAAACAAGCTCCAAAGAACATGGGATTTCCTGGAAAATGGAGGTCATTTTTCATATTTTTATAATATATCCCTGCATTCAAATTGTATGGAATCTTTGGCAGATGTGAGATACAAAAGCCTTAATCACTTCATGCCTGGATCAATTTGTAAATTGGTATGAAGAAAGGATCTAAATATATTTTACCTTTGAAACATTTGCTGCATTACTGTAGGTTTAAAAAAAAGTAGAATATAAAACAGTACTTTTGTCATTCGATGTGTTCAAAACTCATTTTTTTAATGTTTATTCATTTTTGAGAGAGAGAGAGATCATATGAGCAGGGGAGGGAGACACAGAATCTGAAGCAGGCTCCAGGCTGAGCTGACAGAACAAAGCCCAAGCAGGGCTTGAACCCACGAACCATGAGATAATGACCTGGACAGAAGTCAGACACCCAACCGACTGAGCCACCCAGGTGCCCACTCAAAAGTCATTTTTAATGAATGACGTGGCTCATCATAAATTCAAGCGAGGTGCACACCTCACATCGCACAGCATTACACACATTACACATAAGCACCGCCTGCTGTATTGCTACCTGATGCTCCCATTGTCCCTGGGATGAGTGCATCATGCCATCGCCCCCTATGCCATGAAGTCTATGTAAAATTACTGTCACACAGGTATGGTCACACTGGGGCCTAATATCTGAATGACTGTGTCAGGATTGGTGTTCCCAGGATTTCCTCTGAGCTAAATTTCATCTATCCCGTGGTTGCCCACCAATTCTGTGAAGAAGCTGTGATACAGTCAACTTACAGACCTTCTAACAGAGCCATGATCAAATGCAAGAATAAGTGATATGCCTCCGGAAATTGCTAGAAAGTGCTAAAATGTTAATATTTCTTACACTGTTTTTGTGGTTCCTATTCTTATTTTAACTACGCCTTTTATGCTATGGACCTAAATGTCTTTGGCAATTAGAATAGTACACGCAAAAGGGGATGAAATAAGAAAAACCTGTGCAGATTTTTAAAATGTTAATATGATGGAGATGCACTGGGACACTAAATCAGCCTCTCTGGAGCTTGCAATGAATCCGTGAGCTTGGATTTTGAACATTCATTGCATAAAAGAATGAGGTAAGGGGGAAACTGGGTTAGCTCAATTTGTTCAGCATTCAACACTTGATTTTGGCTCTGATCATGATCTCACACTTCATGAGTTTAAGCCCTGCATCAGGTTTTCTACTAACAATGCAGACCCTGACTGGGATTCTCTCTCTTTCTCTCCCTCTGTCTCTGTTCCTCCTCCACTCTCTCTTCCTCTCTCTTTCTCTCTCTCTCTCTCTTTCTCTCTCTCAATAAATAAACTTTTTTTTAAAAGTTTTAAAACAGAAAATGTTACTTAAAAACAAGAATGAGGTAAGGAAATTCCCTTGAGAGTTGTCAGGGGAAATGTTGGACGACACGTAAAGGACACACAATCATAAAGCCTCTGACTTTCAAAGTGTTCCATCAAAGAGTCTTCACCCCAGTCATCTGGAGTCATAGTCCCAACAGAACACCTTCTTCATTGCACCCGTCACATCTTTGTTCCGCAGGGTATATATGAAGGGGTTGACTGTGGGGGTGACAATGGTGTAGAAGAGAGAAATGAACTTGCCCTGATCCTGGGAGTGGTTGTTGCTGGGCTGCAGGTAAGCATAGATGGCCGTGCCATAGAACAGGGAGACCACGGTGAGGTGGGACCCACATGTGCCAAACACTTTCCTCTGTCCTGCGGCTGACTTTATTCCTAACACTGCTCTGATGATTTGACCATAGGAGAATGTGATTAATGCCACAGGTATGAAAAGAAAGATCATACTGAAAAATAAGATCTCAGACTCATACACAGTGGTGTCAACACAGGCAAGCTTGAGCAATGGGGGGACCTCACAAAAGAAGTGGTCTATTTTATTCTTCCCACAAAGTGGTACAAGAAAAATGAGCACCGTCTGCAATGAGGAGTAGGCAAAACCCGTGAACCATGATGCAGAGGCCATCAGGGCACAGAGACGGGGGTGCATGATCACTGTGTAGTGCAGGGGCCTGCAGATGGCTGCGTAGCGGTCAAATGCCATCACCCCTAACAGAATGCATTCTGTGCATCCCAACCCTAGAGCAATGAACAGCTGAGCTACACAGCCAGCAAAGGAGATAGACTTGTCTGCTCCCCTGAGATGAACCAGCAGTTGAGGAATAGTGCTGGTCGTGTAACACAGGTCCAGAAAGCTTAGGTTGGACAGGAAAAAGTACATGGGAGTCTGCAGGTGTGGGTCCAGGCGGGACAACGCAATGATGGTTGTGTTTCCCAGCAGGGTGAGCAGATAGAAGATCAGAAGAACCACAAAGAGGACTCGCTCCAGCTGAGGCCGGTCAGAGAAACCCAGCAGGATAAAGCCAGTGAAAGAACTTCCATTTTTCGGGTCCATCCTTTCTTACCACATGTTTCCTGTCAACAGCAAGTATTTAGCAATTTTTAAAAACAATCTTCAAAGCAATAAAATGTTGGCAGGATGTGAATTTAGCATGTTATAAGACAGGGCATGGCATTGTACAAGTAACTCTTTGAATAAATCATGAACTCATGAAATTGTCATAGGTCATACCTATTAATTCTATATTGTCACAAAAGAAAATTATAATATTTAATGTAAGAAAAATCAAATAATTGACCTGTGTCTGCATCAGTCATAGGTACAAAATGTAATTCATTCTCAGCCTAGGAGGCTGAAAGTACTATAAAAATATGTGTGTGCACCCCATGTTTATAGCAGCACTATCAACAATAGCCAAAGTATGGAAAGAGCCCATATGTCCACCAATGGATGAATGGGTAAAGAATTGTGTATATATATATATATATATATACACACACACACACACACACACACACACACACACACACAACGGAGTATTACTCAGCAATCAAAAAAAAAGAAATCGTGCCATTTGCAACTACGTGGATGGAACTGGGGGGTATTATGCTAAATGAAATTAGTCAGAGAAAGACAAAAATCATATGACTTCACTCATATGAGGACTTTAAGAGACAAAACAGATGAACATAAGGGAAGGGAAGCAAAAATAATATAAAAACAGGGAGGGGGACAAAACATAAGAGACTCTTAAATACAGAGAACAAACAGGGTTGCTGGAGGGATTGTGGGAGGGGGAAGGGCTAAATGGGTAAGGGGCTTAAGGAATCTACTCCTGAAATCATTGTTGCACTATATGCTAACTAATTTGGATGTAAATTCAAAAAAATAAAAAAGAGAATTTAAAATCAATAAAATAAATTAAATAAAATAAAAATATGTGTGCATTTCAGAGAAAATGGGGATAAGGGAAAAGAGGGAGGGAAATCAGAAAGAATAGGAAATTGATGCACACAGAGTGATAGTCAGCATTTTTAAAATTTTTTCTAATGTTTATTTATCTTTGAGAGAGAGACAAAGGCAGAGTGCAAGTGGGGAAATGGGGGAGAGAAGAAGACACAGAACTGAACCAGGCTCCAGGCTCCTAGCTGTCAGCACAGAGCCCAACATGGAGCTTGAACTCACGAACAGTGAGATCTTGACCAGAGCCGAAGTCAGACCCTTCACCGACTGAGCCACCCAGGCACCCCAGATTCATTATTTTTCATATGTATCTCATAATTGCACACAACTGGAACACACACACCACACATGGCACAGGTCATGATACAACATGATCTCGAAAATAAATTCAGTTATACGAATCTATGCCCTGGAATATATTTCTACAAAGAATTCAGTTACATTCAACACATTGCTACTAGTTCTGCATACAAACAAATGTCAGGTTTCTGTGTGTGTGTGTGTGGTAGTAAAACAAATACTCAATGAAAGAAAACCTGAGAACAACACCATTCAAACAGTGCTTAACGTTAACCCCAAAGATGCTTAAAATTACCATGTCAATTTAACAGGAACTCTAAAAATTCATCGGCTGTGCAGAGTCCTTTGGAATCAGAACTCTAAAATCCAGGGACCAACACTTAACTCTTCCTTCTGCAGATTTGTGTTTCACACATTACTCCATTAGAGTAATTACACCAACCTTCATAAAATTCCTCAAAGAGGTAGGATTACTCCATATCACCATTCTAATCAGAACTTTTTAGAGCATTATCCAAATGGGTAATCTATGTACAAAATGTAATGATTTGCATCACTTCCTAGGATAAAATAATTACTTGGGTAAATATATAGAGATAAACACAGATACATTCTCAAAGCCATGACAAGTCGCAGAGCTATAATGCTAACCTTAATGTAGTACAAGAAAAGGCCTAAAGGAAAGGATATATCGGTAGTATACAAACTCTCCAACACCCATGTATATTATATGAATGATCACCATTCTGGAAGGTAGCCTGCAGAGACAGTCACTCTAGATCAAACACAATGCCAGCTCTAAGGCTCTAAGGCTCGTCTGATGACCATTTCCATCCAGCTGCGCAGTACTGAATGAGCATAGTAACATACCAACGAACGAGACATCAGGACACGAGTATTTCAGTTCTATCATATTCAGAAGGGTAGGCATCCAGCACATTTTTAACTCTTCCAAGAGATTTAATATATGACGCAAGTTTCTTTCAAACCAATGTGTGAAAGAAACGGGTACAAATCTGGCATAAAATAAATGTTGATAGCAATGGAATAAAGGATGCGGTAACTCACACTGTTTTATACCTCCTTTGATTTCCTATGAAGATGTGACCAGTGGTATCCACAAAACAAAATCTATGCACCAACAATTTCTTAATAGAATTAATTATAAATGTATCAGGGACAGTCTAAATGTGCAACAACGGGGAATATCCCCACACTCACACGTTCTCAGAAGAGCAAATAAAAACAAACCATGGTTTGTTCTCATGCACACGTGCACAAATATACATACATCCATCTGAAACACATTGCTGACACATTTTTATTGCTTTAATTTTTTCAGTTTATTTATTATTTTGTGTGAGAGAGAGTGAGCACAAGCAGGGGAGGGACAGAGTGAGATGTAGAGGGAGAGATGGAGAGACCCAGAAAGATAATCCCAAGCAAGCTCCTCACTGTCAGCACAGAGCCCAACCTCACACCTCTGAGACCATTACCTGAGCCAAAATCAAGTGTCGGAGGCTTAACCAACTTAGCCACAAAGAGCCCAGCTGACAAACTATTTAATTTTCCTGATAAAGGAAACACTCATGAAAGTGAAGGAGAGCAAACAGAAAATGCTAACTCATCCAAACAAAATACCAATATAATACTGCACCATTAGAATAAAATAATGATATATTTTAATAGTCCATATGGATAAGGACTAGGAAGACAGTTGAGAAAGATAAAGAGGTGGTGAAATGAACTTGTACAAATTTCTTGCTGCTTCACAATATTATATGTGTATGGATGGGTTTTAATATATTTATATTAATTTATATTTAAATATAAATTTATATTTATATAAATATATATTTATATATATGACGTATATGCAGAATGTAGAAAGCAGCTCTCATGAAATAATCTGATACAGGAAATCCAGTTCTAAAAATTACACACAAATTATTACTTTGCACACAAAAAAATACTTTAAAAGGACATATTATATATAGAAAGAGAGAAAAAATATTAGTTAAAATAGAAACAGATTTTGCAAAAAAAAAGTGGCATTCTATACAATAATTACCATCAAAAAAGTATTTAGTTGAAATGACACCTCACAAGAACTCAATTTACAATAACGAGAAAACAGGCATCAAATGAAAGACGTTAAATGCTTACTACTGACAGACATAAGGTAATAGAGCAATTACTCTAAGTGTTCAATGCTACATGTAACTCTAAACGTTTTGGTGGAAGAATACATATGTCCACAATACTAGATGCTCAGTATGCATACTACACAGTTTAAAGACAAAATACCTCAATATAATGTCTCCATTTAAGGTGTTGTTTCAAACATATAACATTCACTGATATGTTTGACATACATGCTGCCCTATCCAGTTCCTGAATGAATCCTGAAAAAGTGGGGGCAAGATTTGTGCAGCCCCTCAGTGCTACGACTGAATTGCTGTTGCTTTCTTCATGCTTCTGTCTCATGGGTCTGAGCTGACCTCAGACATATGAGAACAGGCCCTCGATGATGAGGGAGGATGAGCAAATGAGGGGAATGGAGCCATCACTAGACAGATGTGATGAACACTGACAGGGCTGTAGGGCAGGTTCTGTGGAAGAAGACAATGAAGTAGGATTTCCAGGGCGTGTTGTTTATTCAGGGAATGCTCTCGAGATAAACGGGGTGAGGGAAGGAAAACAGCAGAGAATGTTGCTAAGCAAGGATGTGGTCTCCAGTGAAACAGAGCAGGAGTCTGATCCCATGAGAAGCTAACAAGACTCTCCAGTAGAAACATCCATCTGTGATGGTAGAAATACTCTGTCTTCACTTCCCAATACTATGCCCACTCTCTACCTGTCATACCTGAGCATTTAAAATGTCCTATCCGGGGCGCCTGGGTGGCGCAGTCGGTTAAGCGTCCGACTTCAGCCAGGTCACGATCTCGCGGTCCGTGAGTTCGAGCCCCGCGTCGGGCTCTGGGCTGACGGCTCAGAGCCTGGAGCCTGTTTCCGATTCTGTGTCTCCCTCTCTCTCTGCCCCTCCCCCGTTCATGCTCTGTCTCTCTCTGTCCCAAAAATAAATAAACGTTGAAAAAAAAAAAAAAAAAAAACTCCATACATATTTTAGATATATTGGTAACTGGTAGGGAGAAAATAAATATTTAAATTAATAAATATTGATATGATATTAGCATAGAGAGGAAATATTATCTAATTTCACAGACAATATAGAACAAAGGGAAAGCATGGAGGCATACAGTCTGTTAGTTTTACACATATGCATTCTCTACTAACCTGTTACTGAAGGCAAATGTTATTCACACTAAACATGCATATCTGATTATTTTCTACATGTGCACAGAGTGGGGCGATACATGTACTACAATAGAATCAAATGTCTAGGAATGACTTGGGGGCCTCGATAATGAACAATTACATTTAGTTCTTAAATTTTGTGAACTTCCACAGTCTGTTGCATTAGACAATTGACCATACGCAAACCATTTAGCTTTTTTTTTTTTTTGCTAAAAAAAAAATTGTCTTGCAATTTGCAAGAACAATTGCAACTGGAAATTAACTTGCCGATTCCTACAGCAACACAGAGACCAAGTTATGTTTCACTCACCTGTATTCACCTTCCTTGTGTATTCAGCTGTTTCCCTAACTCCTCTCCAAGTTACTGCCTAAATACAGTTCTGGAGATAGGAACATGGACATGTAGAACCATGTCTGCAGTAAATGCAAAGGTTGACTATACCCACACTGGCTCATCCATAATTTTTTTTAAGGAAAAGGACACCTTCTCAGGATGACTTCACAGGTCTTCATGTGGCACCAGAGATCTGCACTTTGCCTCTCGGAGGTAGAGGATGAAGGCAGTCACAGACTCGAAGTATAGTGTCCCGAGTACAATGACCTGTCTGTGCGACAGTGAGACCCTTACAAGCATGTGAGAGGGTGCCTTGATTCTGAACTCTGGCTGGGCTTGCACAGAGAATCAAGTCCCTTCCCCTGATGACATCTCTGGGGAACGGATGCCCCACACTCTTAATGAGCCCATGTCACTGAGCTGCCCAGACATGGCAAACCTCAGGGAAAATGACTATGGAGGACAATGCCAGAGGAGACCTATTCTGTCTTTTCTATTAGTCACATATCTGACAGAGGACAAGTAACTCCCTAGACCTCCCCAGCTAACTTAGTTCCCATCTGTGAATGACCTACATGTTTTACAATACACTTAAGATTTTCTTCCTCACAACTGCACAAAATATATACATATAAATATGTAAGGAAGAATCCATTCACTTGATTAATTTTAAATTTAAATATGTAAATACACTTTTCATTTAATTTCATTCATAACCAATTATACAGGATCACAGAGCTAATAATTAAGCACATCTAATCTTTAGCATGAATATAAAAAAGGGCCACCAAATTCTATCAAACTTCTTATGTGGTTAGGGGGAAAAAACTCAAATCCTATAAAACACTGTACATTTTATAACCATTGGTTTTAATGGTGTCCTCAAATAATTTAAAAAATTACCTGCGTTGTTAATATGTGTACATGGTTTATTTAAATTCAGCTAGTGTTTGCATTTAAGCTCAAATTGATTTTGAGTTTATCAGGAGACTTACAAATACTCAATAAGAAAAATGGAAGAATTGATGGGTACTTTGTGGCCATTTCTCAAAGATCCATAACTTCCAGTTTCATTCATCATGTTCTGCCTAAGCAGATAAACTACGTCCTGCTAAAACTTAGACTTGGATGTTCTCAGGTATTCACATACCAGGTAAATCCCATCCTGATGGTAATGGGGAGAACTGACACTCTGGATGTCCTGAGGAGGGAGAGAATGACAGACCTGCCAGTTCCCAGGCCACACTCGACAGGAAGAAAGGCCCCAAATACATAATCTAACCTTTCACCTAAAGAAGCTAGAAAAGGAACTGCACGAAGCCTAAGGCAAGCAGAAGAAGGGATATAGTAAACATTAGATCAGAAATAAATGATATAGAAACAAAAAACACAGTAGACCAGTTCCTTGAAACTAAGAGCTGGTTCTTTGGAAGAATAAACAAAATTGATAAACCTCTAGCCAGACTTCTCAAAAAGAAGAGAGAGGAACCAAATAAATAAATCATGAATAAAAGAGGAGAGATCATAACCAGCTTTGTAGAAATACAATTATAAGAGAATACTATGAAAACCGATTTGCCAACAAACTGGCCATCGGAAGATATTGGAAAACTCCTAGAAACTCACAAACTACAAGATCTGCAACATGGCAGAGAAGTAGGGGGATCCATACTTCCTGAATCTCTCAAACAAAGAAGTGTAGAGGGCAAAGGACTTTGAACACCAGAACCTGGGGAGAAAAGAGGCTGAATCTACCAGGAAGAAAATGGGAAAGCTGGAGAAAAGATGGGTGGGTGGCTGCGAACAAGGGGAGATCAAAAAAAAAAAAAAGGCCGAGTGGGTATGGAGGGGAGGGACCCCCTTCTGCAAAGAGACAAAAGGAAAAGAAAGAGTGGCCAGGGAAGTGTAGGACTGCATCTGGACAAGAGAAAGAAAAGGAAAAGGCAGCCGTCTCCCTGGAGTGCTGTGGGAAAAGACAAAGCCTGCCTGTGTCAGCCTGTGTCTGCCACCCCGGGGCTCACCGGTGAGGGCAGGGGCTCAGTCGGCAGTAGAAGAAGGCAATCCTCCCTGAAGTGTGGGCAGCACAGACAAAGCCAGCTGGGACCACATATCAGCCATACTGAGAGGCGCTCCCCCAGTGCCAGAGTTCACACAGAAGGACTTTAAATCCTGTCTGCACCCGCGGCATAGTGAGGGCTACTCAAACAGAGTCCACCAGGTCTGGCTCCATGAAGAAGAGACTGAGGGATCACCATTCCCTCCCCCCACCAACACACCACCAAGGCGGGGACTCAGGGGCCACTCCCTGGGCCCATAGTGGAGGTGGGTCCAGTTGCCCCAAACCACGCCCCTTTGGACTGGGAAACTGTCTACCCACCAGAGAGGCACAGACCCTGTGGACAGCTACGCCCCACAAGCGCAGCAGCATTGCCCGGATTCACTCTAGGTCAATTCTGGATAGATAGATAGATAGATAGATAGATAGATAGATAGATAGATAGATATTCTTCCCCCCATTTCTCCTCCTTATCTCTTCCTTCCCCTAGGCTGGTTACTCTGGTTACTGGTTTCTCTAAACAGACATATTTAATCCATTCTCTTGATACATGTTCTACACCTCCTTCTTTACACTCCTTTCTCTCTCTCTGCATTAAGCCTCTTAGTCTCTCGGCCTAGTCAATGCTTATTTTTTCTTCTTCCCCCTCCTCCGGTCATTCCTCTCTTTGTATCTGCTCTTCCAACAGCACCGCCTCCACCCCTTCTGTATGTGTAGTCAGTGCTTGGGGGTTTTTGTTTTACTCCTTAGTTTTTTGTTTTCGTTTATTTGTTTGTTTCTGTTATTTCTTTATGTGTTTGAGTGTTTTTGGCCCCGGTTTGTCTATCTGTTTTCCTTTACAGGGCTACTCCAAGGAACAAATCAAAGCACATTTTGTGGAGGATCCAAAATACCACTATGAGCAGGGTAATAAAAAAGCCAAAGTCACAACAACACAGAGCAAGTAACAATCTCTAAAAAAACACCTCCTGAAAGGCCAGGCCCTGGACACTGTATGGCCCTCTTTTAATAGAGCAGTGCTCGCAGGTGCAGAGCACACAACAAGCTTTTAAAACACATAAAGGACAAAAAACTAGGGGGAGAGGGAAGATGGCGGCGTAGGAGGACGCTGGGCTCACCGCGCGTCCTGCTGATCACTTAGATTCCACCTACACCTGCCTAAATAACCCAGAAAACCGCCAGAGGATTAGCAGAACGGAGTCGCCGGAGCCAAGCGCAGACGAGAGGCCCACGGAAGAGGGTAGGAAGGGCGGCGAGGCGGTGCGCGCTCCACGGACTGGCGGGAGGGAGCCCAGGCGGAGGGGCGGCTCGCCGGCCAAGCAGAGCCCCCGAGTCTGGCTTGCAAAAAGCGGAGGGGCCTGACGGACTGTGTTCCGACAGCAAGCGCGACTTAGCGTCTGGGAGGTCATAAGTTAACAGCTCTGCTCAGAAAGCGGGAAGGCTGGAGGACAAAGGGAAGGAGAGCTGCTGAGCCCCCGGACGACAGAGCTCAGTTTGGTGGGGAACAAAGGCGCTCGCCAGCGCCATCTCCCCCGCCCATCCCCCAGCCAAAATCCCAAAGGGAACCAGTTCCTGCCAGGGAACTTGCTCGCTCCGCGCAAACACCCAACTCTGCGCTTCTGCTGAGCCAAACCTCCGGCAGCGGATCTGACTCCCTCCTGCTGCCACAGGGCCCCTCCTGAAGTGGATCACCTAAGGAGAAGCAAGCTAAGCCTGCCCCTCCTGCCCCCGTGCACCTTGCCTACCCACCCCAGCTAAGACGCCAGATCCCCAGCATCACAAGCCTGGCAGTGTGCAAGTAGCCCAGACAGCCCACCCCACCCCACAGTGAATCCCGCCCCTAGGAGAGGGGAAGAGAAGGCACACACCAGTCTGACTGTGGACACAGCGGTGGGCTGGGGGCAGACATCAGGTCTGACTGCGGCCCTGCCTACCAACTCCAGTTATACAACACAGCACAGGGGAAGTGCCCTGCAGGTCCTCACCACGCCAGGGACTATCCAAAATGACCAAGCGGAAGAATTCCCCTCAGAAGAATCTCCAGGAAATAACAACAGCTAATGAGCTGATCAAAAAGGATTTAAATAATATAACAGAAAGTGAATTTAGAATAATAGTCATAAAATTAATCGCTGGGCTTGAAAACAGTATAGCTGACAGCAGAGAATCTCTTGCTACAGAGATCAAGGGACTAAGGAACAGTCACGAGGAGCTGAAAAACGCTTTAAACGAAATGCATAACAAAATGGAAACCACCACAGCTCGGATTGAAGAGGCAGAGGAGAGAATAGGTGAACTAGAAGATAAAGTTATGGAAAAAGAGGAAGCTGAGAAAAAGAGAGATAAAAAAATCCAGGAGTATGAGCGGAAAATTAGAGAACTAAGTGATACACTAAAAAGAAATAATATACACATAATTGGTATCCCAGAGGAGGAAGAGAGAGGGAAAGGTGCTGAAGGGGTACTTGAAGAAATAATAGCTGAGAACTTCCCTGAACTGGGGAAGGAAAAAGGCATTGAAATCCAAGAGGCACAGAGAACTCCCTTCAGACGTAACTTGAATCGATCTTCTGCACGACATATCATAGTGAAACTGGCAAACTACAAGGATAAAGAGAAAATTCTGAAAGCAGCAAGGGGTAAACGTGCCCTCACATATAAAGGGAGACCTATAAGACTCGTGACTGATCTCTCTTTTGAAACTTGGCAGGCCAGAAAGAATCGGCACGAGATTTTCAGTGTGCTAGACAGAAAAAATATGCAGCCGAGAATCCTTTATCCAGCAAGTCTGTCATTTAGAATAGAAGGAGAGATAAAGGTCTTCCCAAACAAACAAAAACTGAAGGAATTTGTCACCACTAAACCAGCCCTACAAGAGATCCTAAGGGGGACCCTGTGAGACAAAGTACCAGAGACATCACTACAAGCATAAAACATACAGACATCACAATGACTCTAAACCCATATCTTTCTATAATAACACTGAATGTAAATGGATTAAATGCACCAACCAAAAGACATAGGGTATCAGAATGGATAAAAAAACAAGACCCATATATTTGCTGTCTACAAGAGACTCATTTTAGACCTGAGGACACCTTTAGATTGAGAGTGAGGGGAAGGAGAACTATTTATCATGCTACTGGAAGCCAAAAGAAAGCTGGAGTACCCATACTTATATCAGACAAACTAGACTTTAAATTAAAGGCTGTAACAAGAGATGAAGAAGGACATTATATAATAGTGACAGGGCCTATCCATCAGGAAGAGCTAACAATTATAAATGTCTATGCGCCGAATACCGGAGAGCCCAAATATATAAAACAATTACTCATAAACATAAGCAACCTTATTGAGAAGAATGTGGTCATTGCAGGTGACTTTAACACCCCACTTACAGAAATGGATAGATCATCTAGACACACGGTCAATAAAGAAACAAGGGCCCTGAATGAGACATTGGATCAGATGGACTTGACAGATATATTTAGAACTCTGCATCCCAAAGCAACAGAATATACTTTCTTCTCGAGTGCACATGGAACATTCTCCACGATAGATCATATACTCGGTCACAAAACAGCCCTTCATAAGTTTACAAGAATTGAAATCATACCATGCATACTTTCAGACCACAATGCTATGAAGCTTGAAATCAACCACAGAAAAAAGTCTGGAAAACCTCCAAAAGCATGGAGGTTAAAGAACGCCCTACTAACGAATGAGTGGGTCAACCAGGCAATTAGAGAAGAAATTAAAAAATATATGGAAACAAACGAAAATGAAAACACAACAATCCAAACGCTTTGGGATGCAGCGAAGGCAGTCCTGAGAGGAAAATACATTGCAATCCAGGCCTATCTCAAGAAACAGGAAAAATCCCAAATACAAAATCTAACAGCACACCTAAAGGAAATAGAAGCAGAACAGCAAAGGCAGCCTAAACCCAGCAGAAGAAGAGAAATAATAAAGATCAGAGCAGAAATAAACAATATAGAATCTAAAAAAACTGTAGAGCAGATAAACGAAACCAAGAGTTGTTTTTTTGAAAAAATAAACAAAATTGACAAACCTCTAGCCAGGCTTCTCAAAAAGAAAAGGGAGATGACCCAAAGAGATAAAATCATGAATGAAAATGGAATTATTACAACCAATCCCTCAGAGATACAAACAATTATCAGGGAATACTATGAAAAATTATATGCCAACAAATTGGACAACCTGGAAGAAATGGACAAATTCCTGAACACCCACACTCTTCCAAAACTCAATCAGAAGGAAATAGAAAGCTTGAACAGACCCATCACCAGCGAAGAAATTGAATCGGTTATCAAAAATCTCCCAACAGGGGCGCCTGGGTGGCGCAGTCGGTTAAGCGTCCGACTTCAGCCAGGTCACCATCTCGCGTTCTGTGAGTTCGAGCCCCGCGTCAGGCTCTGGGCTGATGGCTCAGAGCCTGGAGCCTGTTTCCGATTCTGTGTCTCCCTCTCTCTCTGCCCCTCCCCCGTTCATGCTCTGTCTCTCTCTGTCCCAAAAATAAATAAACGTTGAAAAAAAAAATTAAAAAAAAAAAATCTCCCAACAAATAAGAGTCCAGGACCAGATGGCTTCCCAGGGGAGTTCTACCAGACGTTTAAAGCAGAGATAATACCTATCCTTCTCAAGCTATTCCAAGAAATAGAAAGGGAAGGAAAACTTCCAGACTCATTCTATGAAGCCAGTATTACTTTGATTCCTAAACCAGACAGAGACCCAGTAAAAAAAGAGAACTACAGGCCAATATCCCTGATGAATATGGATGCAAAAAATCTCAATAAGATACTAGCAAATCGAATTCAACGGCATATAAAAAGAATTATTCACCATGATCAAGTGGGATTCATTCCTGGGATGCAGGGCTGGTTCAACATTCGCAAATCAATCAACGTGATACATCACATTAACAAAAAAAAAGAGAAAAACCATATGATCCTGTCAATCGATGCAGAAAAGGCCTTTGACAAAATCCAGCACCCTTTCTTAATAAAAACCCTTGAGAAAGTCGGGATAGAAGGAACATACTTAAAGATCATAAAAGCCATTTATGAAAAGCCCACAGCTAACATCATCCTCAACGGGGAAAAACTGAGAGCTTTTTCCCTGAGATCAGGAACACGACAGGGATGCCCACTCTCACCGCTGTTGTTTAACATAGTGCTGGAAGTTCTAGCATCAGCAATCAGACAACAAAAGGAAATCAAAGTCATCAAAATTGACAAAGATGAAGTCAAGCTTTCGCTTTTTGCAGATGACATGATATTATACATGGAAAATCCGATAGACTCCACCAAAAATCTGCTAGAACTGATACATGAATTCAGCAAAGTTGCAGGATACAAAATCAATGTACAGAAATCAGTTGCATTCTTATACACTAACAATGAAGCAACAGAAAGACAAATAAAGAAACTGATCCCATTCACAATTGCACCAAGAAGCATAAAATACCTAGGAATAAATCTAACCAAAGATGTAAAGGATCTGTATGCTGAAAACTACAGAAAGCTTATGAAGGTAATTGAAGAAGATTTAAAGAAATGGAAAGACATTCCCTGCTCATGGATTGGAAGAATAAATATTGTCAAAATGTCAATACTACCCAAAGCTATCTACACATTCAATGCAATCCCAATCAAAATTGCACCAGCATTCTTCTTGAAACTAGAACAAGCAATCCTAAAATTCATATGGAACCACAAAAGGCCCCGAATAGCCAAAGTAATTTTGAAGAAGAAGACCAAAGCAGGAGGCATCACAATCCCAGACTTTAGCCTCTACTACAAAGCTGTCATCATCAAGACAGCATGGTATTGGCACAAAAACAGACACATAGACCAATGGAATAGAATAGAAACCCCAGAACTAGACCCACAAACATATGGCCAACTCATCTTTGACAAAGCAGGAAAGAACATCCAATGGAAAAAAGACAGTCTCTTTAACAAATGGTGCTGGGAGAACTGGACAGCAACATGCAGAAGGTTGAAACTAGACCACTTTCTCACACCATTCACAAAAATAAACTCAAAATGGATAAAGGACCTGAATGTGAGACAGGAAACCATCAAAACCTTAGAGGAGAAAGCAGGAAAAGACCTCTCTGACCTCAGCCGTAGCAATCTCTTACTCGACACATCCCCAAAGGCAAGGGAATTAAAAGCAAAAGTGAATTACTGGGACCTTATGAAGATCAAAAGCTTCTGCACAGCAAAGGAAACAACCAACAAAACGAAAAGGCAACCAACGGAATGGGAAAAGATAGTTGCAAATGACATATCGGACAAAGGGCTAGTATCCAAAATCTATAAAGAGCTCACCAAACTCCACACCCGAAAAGCAAATAACCCAGTGAAGAAATGGGCAGAAAACATGAATAGACACTTCTCTAAAGAAGACATCCGGATGGCCAACAGGCACATGAAAAGATGTTCAGCGTCGCTCCTTATCAGGGAAATACAAATCAAAACCACACTCAGATATCACCTCACGCCAGTCAGGGTGGCCAAAATGAACAAATCAGGAGACTATAGATGCTGGAGAGGATGTGGAGAAACGGGAACCCTCTTGCACTGTTGGTGGGAATGCAAATTGGTGCAGCCGCTCTGGAAAGCAGTGTGGAGGTTCCTCAGAAAATTAAAAATAGACCTACCCTATGACCCAGCAATAGCACTGCTAGGAATTTATCCAAGGGACACAGGAGTACTGATGCATAGGGGCACTTGTACCCCAATGTTCATAGCAGCACTCTCAACAATAGCCATATTATGGAAAGAGCCTAAATGTCCATCAACTGATGAATGGATAAAGAAATTGTGGTTTATATACACAATGGAATACTATGTGGCAATGAGAAAAAATGAAATATGGCCTTTTGTAGCAACGTGGATGGAACTGGAGAGTGTGATGCTAAGTGAAATAAGCCATACAGAGAGAGACAGATACCATATGGTTTCACTCTTATGTGGATCCTGAGAAACTTAAGAGAAACCCATGGGGGAGGGGAACAAAAAAAAAAAAAAGAGGTTAGAGTGGGAGAGAGCCAAAGCATAAGAGACTGTTGAGAACTGAGAACAAACTAAGGGTTGATGGGGGGTGGGAGGGAGGAGAGGGTGGGTGATGGGTATTGAGGAGGGCACCTTTTGGGATGAGCACTGGGTGTTGTATGGAAACCAATTTGACAATAAATTTCATATATAAATAAAAAAAAATAAAAATAAATAAAATTAAATTAAAGCAAAAAAAAAAAAAAGACTGATTCATGTATTTGTCAAAGTCGCAGGATATAAAATCAACATACAGGAATCAGTTGCGTTTCTATATACCAATAATGAGGCAGCAGAAGGGGAAATCAATGAATTTATCTCATTTATTATTACACCAAAAACAACAAGAAACAGGAATAAACATAACCAAAAAGATAAAAGATCCACATGCTGAAAATTATAGAGCACTTATGAATAAATTGAAGAAGACACAAAGAATTAGAAAAACATTCCATGCTCATGGGGCACTGGGTGGTTCAGTCAACTAAGCATCCGACATCAGCCCAGGTCATGAACTCATGGTTCATGAGTTTCAGCCCCACATTGGGCTCTGCACTGACAGCTTGGAGCCTGGAGCTTGCTTCAAATTCTGCATCTCCCTCTCTCTCTCTGCCCCTGCCCCACTCACACTCTGTCTCTCCTTCTCTCAAAAATAAATAAAGACTTAAAAAATTTTTAAATGAAAACATTACATACTCATCACCAAGTAATCCTCAACAAAGCAGGAAAAAGTATCCAAAGGAAAAAAGACAGTCTCTTTCACAAATGGTGTTAGGAAAACTGGCATACAGAAGTCGCATATAGAAGAAAGAAACTGGACCACTTTCTTACACCATACAGAAAATTAAATCCAAAAGGGATGAAAGACCTAAATGTGAGACAAGAAACCATCAAAATCCTAGAGGAGAACACAGGCAACAACCTCTTTGACCTGGCCATCGTAACTTCCTACTAGACATGTCTCCAGAGGCAAGGGAAAGAAAAGCCAAAATGGGACTTCTTCAACATAAACATCCTTAACATACAAAACTAAAAGGCAGCCTACAGAATTGGAGATTTTGCAAATGATATATTGGATAAAAGGCTAGTTTCCAAAATCTAAAAAGAACGTATCAAACTCAACACCTTAAGGTAAATAATCCACTTAAGAAATGGGCAGAAGGCGTTTCTCCAAACAAGACATCCAGATGGCTAACAGACACATGAAAATAAGCTCAACATCACTCATCATCAGTGAGCAGCCTACAGAATTGGAGATGTTTGCAAATGATATATTGGATAAAAGGCTAGTTTCCAAAATCTAAAAAGAACGTATCAAACTAAACACCTTAAGGTAAATAATCCACTTAAGAAATGGGCAGGCATTTCTCCAAACAAGACATCCAGATGGCTAACAGACACATGAAAATATGCTCAACATCACTCATCATCAGTGAAATACAAATCAAAACCACAATGAGATACCACCTCACATGTGTCAGAATGGCTAAAAATAACAACTCAGAAAACAACAGATGTTAGTGAAATGTGTATAAAAGGGAACACTCTTACACTGTTGGTGGGAATGCAAACTGGTATAGCCACTCTAGAGAACAGTATGGTGGTTCCTCAAAAATCTAAAAGGAGAACTACCCTATGATCCAGCAATTGCACTACTAGTTATTTACCCATGAGATACAAAAATACAGATTTGAAGGGGTACATACACCCACAGGTTTTTATTTTTTTTTTTTTAATTTTTTTTTTTTTAACGTTTATTTATTTTTGGGACAGAGAGAGACAGAGCATGAACGGGGTAGGGGCAGAGAGAGAGGGAGACACAGAATCGGAAACAGGCTCCAGGCTCTGAGCCATCAGCCCAGAGCCTGATGCGGGGCTCGAACTCAGGGACGGCGAGATCGTGACCTGGTTGAAGTCGGACGCTTAACTGACTGCGCCACCCAGGCGCCCCACCCACAGGTTTTTAGTAGCATTATCAACAATAGCCAAATTATGGAGGGAGCCTAAGTGTCCGTTAACTGATGAATGAATAATAAGTGGTATACACACACACACACACACACACACACACTGGAAGATTACTCGGCTGTCAAAAATAGAGGAATCTTGCCATTTGCAACCACATGAAAGGAGCTAGAGTGTGCTAAGCAAAATAAGTCAGCCATAAAAAGACAAACACCATACGATTTCATTCATATGTGGAATTTAAGAATCAAAACAGATGAACATAAGGAAAGGGGTTAAAAGAGAGAGGGCAACAAATCATAAGAGACTTAAATATGAGAACAAACTGAGAGGGGAGGTGGGTGTGGGATGGGCTAGATGGCTGATGGGCATTAGGAAGGGTACTTGTGACGAGCACTGGGCGTGTATGTAAGTGATGAATCACTGAATTCTACTCCTAAAATCAATATTGCATTGTATGTTAACTAATTAGAATTTAAATTTAAAAACGAATAGAAAAAAAGAAGATATATAGATATATATAGATATAGATATAGATATCCATATATCTATATCTCTTCTTAGATGATATCTATTTATCTATATCTCTTATATATATAGATAGATATAGATTATATATATATATATATATATATATATATATATAAATGTTACTCAACAATCAAAAAGAATGGTGTCTTGCCATTTGCAACCACGTGGATGGAACTAGAGTGTTATGCTAAGCAAAATAAGTCAGTCACTCAGAAAAAGACACATATCATATGAGTACACTCATAGGTGGACTTTAAGAAACAAAAAAAAAGGAACATATGGGAGGGTGAAAACAATTAAGAAAAAAACAAACCACAAGAGGCTAAAGGAGAACAAACTAAAGGTTGATGGGGTGGAGGCAGATGTGGGATGGGCTAGATGGGGGATGGGCATTAAGGAGGGTACTTGTGATGAGCACTGGGTATTATATATAAGTAATCAACCACTGGATTCTACTTCTGAAACAGGGGTGCCTGCGTGGCACAGTCAGTTAAGTGTCTAACATCCACTCAGCTCATGGTTCCAGGTCCAAATCAGGCTCTCTGCTCTTGGCAAAGAGCCTCCTTCAGATCTTCCATCCCTCTCTCTTTCTGCCTCTCTCTCATGCACACTCTCTCTCTTTCAAAATAAACACTTAAGGGCACCTGAATGGCAGGGTGGGTTAAGTGACCAACTCTTGATTTCAGCTCAGGTCATGATCTCACGGATCATGAGTTCAAGTCCCACATTGGGCTCCACAGCTCACAGTGCAGAGCCTGCTTGAGACTCTCTCTCTCCCTCTCTATCTGCCTCCTCTATGCATGTTGTCTCTCTCTCTCTCTCTCTCTCTCTCTCTCAAAATAAATAAATAAATTTTAAAGAAAAATGAACATTTCAAAACATTCTACTACTGGGGCTTCTGGGTGGCTCGGTCAGTTGAGCGTCCGACTTCGGTTCAGGCCATGATCTCCCAGTCTGTGGGTTTGAGCTCCACGTCAGACTCTGTGCTGACAGCTCAGAGCCAGGAGTCTACTTCCCATTCTGTGTGTCCCCCTCTCCCTGCCCCTCCACCACTTGTGCTCCATCTGTCTCTTAAAAACTAAATAAACATTTAAAAAATTTTTAACAAAAAAAATTCTAATGAAATAAATCAAAAATTAAAAAAAATATGGAGGAGCCAAGATTGCAACAGGACAGAAGGGTTTTTTTTGCATCTCTCATCCCTGATATGCAGCCAGATAAACACTAATCCATCTTGCACATCTAGAAAACTTATTTGAGGATTAACACAACAATATGCAAATCCTAAACCACAAACTAAACAGGCACGCAGAGCAGAGAGGTGAACTGGAGGAGAGAGAAGCTACAGAGGGCAGGGAGCTGTTTTTGCTTGTAGGGAAAGGACAGGGGGCAGGGAAAGTACAGGAAAAGCACCCACACACACACACTTGAAGCAGCTGGGCTGGAGAGAAAGTGTAAGTGTGGAAACAGGCATAAGGGACTGAACAAAAAAGGGAAAAAGGAGAAAGGAGAGGGGTTAAATTCCATTTAGAATTTATAAACAAGGGAACGCAGAGTTTGAAACTCCACAGCTCAATACCTGGCTGTGCTCTGGTGGGACGAGTGACCCCAGGAGCAGAAAGCGAGTCCAAGGGGTCCTCTGGTCACATGGGGAGAGGCGGTTCCCCTGCTGGGAGGACATGGGGTAGAGGCTGAGTGGCCAACTGACAGCAAAGGTCCCATAGGACCCTAGAGAACAACCACATTTGCTGGTGCTGGAACAAGGTCATTAAGGATGAAGCCTGGCACCAGATGTGTGTTGTGATTTTCCATAATCCCTGAAACGTTGCTGCTACAAGATCATGTAAACTTTTTCTGGGGTGGGTAGGCACCCAGATGGTCTCCAGGCATCAGCAACAGAACGGTCTCACAAACATTCCAGGGAGCCGGCCGGCAATTGCTTGGTGAGACCTTCCCCCAGAGGGTTGGAATAGGGCAGCTGTAGTCCCTCAAAAGTGAGGGTTTGGGAAACACAGCCACATCCGAGATAAAACTCAGGGGGAGGTGCCACCTGGCAGCCTGACAGCTTGGTCATGGACAGTGTAGAAGCAGGGAGTGGGCAGAAGCTGGAGACAAGGAGGAGACTTGATTGCTGGTCAGGGAGAGTACAGATTCTGATACTAAAGACTGGGTAGTTGGGTGACATCATTTTCACCTCTCCTGCGCATAAACCTCCACACCTACAGGCACCAAAGCAATCCACCCCAGTAAGCTAAGCAGTGCCATCTAGTGGAGAACAATGTCATTACACTAAACCGTGACCAACTGGGCCAACCTCACTCTTCAGGAACACCACCAATATCTCTACCTGCTTAGTTTATGACATATAAACTGCTTCATAATTTAATTTATAGGGGAAAGTGGATGTAATTTCAATCGTATTTAATTCTGTTCACTGGTCCATCTATTCCATTTATTTCTTTTTCTTTTCTTTTCAAATTCTTGAATAAAGGAGAAAAAATTTATTTTTATTTTACATTTTTATTAGAAAGATTTTTCTTTATTTTTTTCTACTATAGTTTTTACTTTTGAAAATTTTTTCAATTCCATTTTACTTTATTTCATTTTATTCTATATCATTGTATTCATTTCTTGAAATTGTCAAACTTTTTTTTTTCCTTTTTTTTTCTTTTCCTCTCTTTCCCTGTTTTCACTAATCTATCAAGCTTCTTTCAACACCTGACCAAAACACACTTAGGGTATAGCATCTTTTATTTGATTTTTTTGTGTGTTTTTTATTTTTATTTTTATTTTTTTACATCATTAATTCCGTTTCTCCCTTCAAAAAGATGAAATGAAGGAATTCACCCCAGAAGAAAGAACAGGAAGAATGACAGCCAGGAACTTAATCAACACAGATACAAGCAAGATATCTGAACCAGAATTTAGAGGCATGATACAAAGAATACTAGCTGGGGGTGAAAATGGATTAGAATCCCATTTGTGGAGATAAAAGAAGTAAAACCTAGTCAGGATGAAACAAAACATGATATAAATGAGCTGCACTCTTGAATGGAAGCCATGGCAACAAGCATAGATGAATCAGAGCAGCGAATCACTGATATAGGGGACAAGCTTATTAAGAAAAATGAAGAAAAAAAAGAGAGAGTCTAAGGCAAAAGAGAATGAAGTAAGATTTAGAGACCCAGTGACTCATTGAAAAGGAATAACATGGGGCGCCTGGGTGGCACAGTCGGTTAAGCGTCCAACTTCAGCCAGGTCACGATCTCGCGGTCCGTGAGTTCGAGCCCCGCGTCAGGCTCTGGGCTGATGGCTCAGAGCCTAGAGCCTGTTTCCGATTCTGTGTCTCCCTCTCTCTCTGCCCCTCCCCCATTCATGCTCTGTCTCTCTCTGTCCCAAAAAATAAATAAACGTTGAAAAAAAATTTAAAAAAAAAAAAAAAAAAAAGAAAAGGAATAACATCAGAATAATAGCAGTCCCAGATGATGAAGAGAGAGAAAAAGGGATAGGAAGTTACGTGAGCAAATCATAGCAGAAAACTTTCCTAACCTGGGGAAAGACAAAGACATCAAAATCCAGGAAGCACAGAGAACTCCCATTAGATTCAACAAAAACTGACCATCAACAATGTATATCAATTCAAATTTACAAAATACTCAGGCAAAGAAAGATTCATGAAAGCATAAAGGAAAAAAAGTCATTAACCTACAAGGGAAGACAACTCATGTCATAGCAGACCTATCCACAGAAACTTGGTGGCCAGCAGGAGTGCCAGGATATATTCAACGTGATGAATCAGAAAAATATGCAGCCAAGAAGTTTCCCTGCCAAACAAACAAAGGAGTTTGTGACCACTAAATCAGCCTTGCAAGAAATTTTCAGGGCGACTCTCTAAGAGAAGAAAAGAGCAAACAAACAAACAAACGAAACAAAACAAAAGAAAGCAAAACAAAAAACAAGAAGACCAAAGGCAACAAAGACTAAAAGGAACAGAGAACACCACCAGAAACTCCAACTCCAGAGGCACCATAACGGCAATAAATTCATAACTTTCAGGACTCACTATAAACGTCACTGGACTAAACATTCCAATCAAAAGACATAGGGTAGGGGCGCCTGGGTGGCGCAGTCGGTTAAGCGTCCGACTTCAACCAGGTCACGATCTCACGGTCCGTGAGTTCGAGCCCCGTGTCGGGCTCTGGGCTGATGGCTCAGAGCCTGGAGCCTGTTTCTGATTCTGTGTCTACCTCTCTCTCTGCCCCTCGCCCGTTCATGCTCTGTCTCTCTCTGTCCCAAAAATAAATAAACGTTGAAAAAAAAAATTAAAAAAAAAAAAGACATAGGGTAACAGAATGGATAAGAGAAGAAGATCCATTTATATATATTTACAAAAGACCCATTTTAGACCTAAAGTCACCTTAATATTGAAAGTAAGGGGATGGAGAAGCATCTATCATACTAAGGGTCACAAAAAGAAAGCCAGAGTAGCCATACTTATATTAGACAATCTAGATTTTAAACTAAAGACTGTAACAAGAGATGAAGAAGGGCATTATATCATAATTAAGGGATCTATCCACCAGGAAGATCTCACAACTGTAAGCATTTATGCTCCAAGTGTGAAAGCACTCAAATATATAAAGCAATTAATCACAACACAAAAAAACTCATTGTTAATAACACCATAATAGTAAGGGACTTCAGCACCCCCAATGACAGCAATGCACAGATCATCTAGACAGAAAATCAACAAGGAAACAATGGTTATAAATGACACACTACACCGGATGGACTTAACAGATATATACAGAATATTTCATCCTAACGTACCAGAATACACATTCTTCTCAAGTGCACATGAAACATTCTCCAGAATAGATCACATAATGGGACACAAATCAGCCCTCAAAAACTACAAAAAGATCAAGATGATACCGTGCATATGTTCAGACCACCACACTATGAAACTCAAATCAACCACAAGAAAAACTGTGGAAACATAACAAACAGTTGGACAGTAAAGAACATTCTACTAAAGAATGAATGGGCTAACCAAGAAGTTAAAGAGGAAGTTGAAAAGTACATGGAAGCCAATGAAAATGCTAACACCACAGCCCAGAACCTCTGGGATGCAGCAAAAATATTCATAAGAGGAAACTATATACCAATGCATACCTTCCCAAAGAAGGAAGAAAGGTCTCAGATACACACCTAACCTGACACCTTAAAGAGCTGGAAAAAGAAGAGCAAATAAAACCAAAAAACAGCAGATAATAGGAAATACTAAAAACAAGAGCACAAATCAATGCTATCAAAAAAAACAAAAAAAAATCAGTAGAATAGATCGATGAAACCAGAAGATGGTTCTTTGACAGAATTAACAAAACTGATAAACCCATATCCAGTTTGATGAAAAAGTAAAGGACCCAAATAAATAAAATCAAGAATCACAGAGGACAAATCACAACCAACACAGCAGAAATACAATCAATAATAAGATAATATTATGAGCAATTATACACCAATGAAATCGGCAATCTGGAAGAAAAGGACAAATTCCCAGAAACATACAAACTATCAAAACTGAAAAAGGAAGAAACAGAAAATATGAACACACCCATAACCAGTAAAGACAATGAATTAGTAATCAAAAGTCTCCCAAAAAACAAGAGTCCAGGGCCGGTTGGCTTTAGGGGAATTCTACTAGATATTTAAAGGCCCCGCGTCGGGCTCTGGGCTGATGGCTCGGAGCCTGGAGCCTGTTTCCGATTCTGTGTCTCCCTCTCTCTCTGCCCCTCCCCGTTCATGCTCTGTCTCTCTCTGTCCCAAAAATAAATAAACGTTGAAAAAAAAATTTTTTTTTTAAAAAAAGGGGCGCCTGGGTGGCGCAGTCGGTTAAGCGTCCAACTTCAGCCAGGTCACGATCTCGCGGTCCGTGAGTTCGAGCCCCGCATCGGGCTCTGGGCTGATGGCTCGGAGCCTGGAGCCTGTTTCCGATTCTGTGTCTCCCTCTCTCTCTGCCCCTCCCCCGTTCATGCTCTGTCTCTCTCTGTCCCAAAATTAAATAAACGTTGAAAAAAAAAATTCTAAAGAAGAGTTAACACCTATTCTTTTGAAGCCATACCAAAAATAGAAATGGAAGGAAACCTTACAAACTGATTCTGTGCAGCCAGCATTACCTTGATTCTAAAACCAGACAAAGAACCCACACAAAAGGAGAATTACAGAACAATTTCCCTGATAAATATGGATGCAAAAGTCCTCAACAAGATACCAGCCAACCATATCAGACAATGCATTAAACGAATTATTCACCACACCAAGTGGGATTTATACATGGGATGCAGGGCTGTTTCAACAGCCACAAATCAATCAATGTTATACGTGATATCAATAAAAGAAAGGACAAGAACCACATGATCGTCTCGAAAGACACAGAGAAACCATTTGACAAAATACGGCACACTTTCTTGATAAAAACCCTCAAGAAAGTAGGGATAGAAATTTCATACCTCAAGATTCAAAAAGCCATATGTGAAAGACTCACTGCTAATATCATTCTCAAAGGGGAAAAAGAAAGAGCTTTCCCCCTAAGTTCAGGAACACGACAGGGATGTCCACTCTCACCACTGTTATTCAACATGCTATTGGAAGTTTTGGCCTCAGCAATCAGAAGCCACAAGGGAATAAAACACATCCAAAATGGCCAGGAGGAAGTCAAACTTTCACTCTTAGCAATGACATAATACTCTATGTGGAAAACACAACATATTCTACTGAAAAACTGCTAGAACTGATCCATGAATTCAGCAAAGTCACAGGATATAAAATCACTGCACAGAAATCGGTTGCATTCCTATACACCGATAATGAAGCAACAGTAAGAGAAATCAGGAATCGATCCCATTGACAAGTGCACAAAAAACCATTAAATACCTAGAAATGCACCTAACCATGAGGTGAAAAAAATATGCACTGAAAGCTATACAAAGCTTAAGAAATTGAAGAACAAAGAAATGGAAAAATATTCCATGCTCCTGGAATGGAAGAACAAAGATTGTTAAAACATCAATACTCCCCAAAGCAATCTACATATGCAAGGAAATCCCTATCAAAACAACACCAGGATTCTTCACAGAGCTAGAACAAAATATCCTAAAATTTGTATGGAACCAGAAAACACCCCAAATTCCGAAAACAATCTTGAAAAAGAAAACCGAAGCTGGAGGCATCACAATCCAGGATTTCAAAATGGATTATAGCGTAACTGAATGAGCCACCCAGGTGCCTGGGTACAATATGATTTTTGATAAAAGGATTACAATAGAGATCTTCAATGAAGATAACAAAGCTCAGAGAAATTTAGTGAAAACAAGTAGTCAAAGACAAGACAAATGCAGAATTCCAAACTGGCTTAGAATGTGGGATTTGATTCCTCCCTTACCATTTCTCTACAGTGCTCCAACGTCCTACTTGTTACAAAGCCAAAAGAGCAATCATCCCCTAATTAATGGCACCTGCCTCACAGGCTTGTTTTGGGGAATGAATAAACCACGCAAAGCATTTCTGGAAAAAAAATAAGATGTATTACAAAACTGTAATCATCAAGATGGTATGGTACTGACACAAAAACAGACATTCAGATCAATGGAACAGAATGGAACCCAGAAATGGACCCACAATTATATGGCCACCGAACTTTTGACAAAGCAGGAAAGGATATCCAGTGGAATAAAGACAGTCTTTCCAGGAGATGGTGCTGTGACAACTGGACAGCAACATGCAGAAAAATGAACCTGGGCCACTTTCTTACACCATACACAAAAATAAACTCAAAACGGATGAAGGACCTAACTGTAAGACAGGAAGCCATCAAAATCCTAGAGGAGAAAGCAGATAAAAACCTCTTTGACTTAGGCAGCAGCAACTTCTCACTCAATACATCTCCAGAGGCAAGGGAAACACAAGCGAAAAAGAACTATCAAGAACTCATCAAAATAAAAATCTTCTGGTATTTATCCAAGGGATACAGGTGTGTTTTTTCGAAGGGATACATGCACCCCCATGTTTATAGCGGCACTATCAACAATAGCCAAAGTATGGAAAGAGCCCAAATGTCCACTGATGGATGAATGGATAAAGAAGATGTGGTATATATATATGATGGAGTATTACTCGGCAATCAAAAAGAATGAAATCTTGCCATTTGCAACTACGTGGATGTAATTGGAGGGTATTATGATAAGCAAAATCAGTCAGTCAGAGAATGACAAATATATGACTTCACTCATATGAGGACTTTAAGAGACAAAACAGATGAACATAAGGGAAAGGAAACAAAAATAATATAAAAACAGGGAGGGAGACATATAAGAAACTCATAAACATGGAGAACAGAGGGTTACTGGAGGGGGTGTGGGAGACAGAATGGGCTAAATGGTAAGAAATCTACTCCTAAAATCATTGTTGCACTATATGCTAACTAATTTCAATGTGAATTTTAAAAAATAAAAAGTAAAATTAAAAAAAGAAATTTATAAAGGTGTTATACATTCAAAATACAAATAATCTAATTAAAAAATGGACAGAATACATGAATAGATATTCTCCAAAAAGACATCCAGATGGCAAAAAAACACTTCAAAAGATGCTCAACATCACTGATTATCAGTTAAATACAAATCAAAAACACAATGATATATCACTTCATCCATGTCAGAAAGGCTAAAATCAACAACACAGGAACAACAGGTGTTGTCAAGGATATATAGAAATGGGAACTCTCTTGCACTGTTGAATCCATGAATTCAGAGTTTGAACACCCAGTTGCTTAAAACAAAGAGGTAAGGTAATTCTCTTGAGAGTCGTCAGGGGATATGTTGGAGGAAATGTGGAGGACACAAAATCTTAAAGCCTCTGACATTCAAAGTCTTCCATGAAAGCTCTTCCCCCAGTCATATGGAGCCCCTACAGAAAACCTTCTTCATTGCTCCCATCACATCCTTGTTCCGCAGGGTATATATGAAGGGGTTGACCATGGGGGTGACGATGGTGTAGAAGAGAGAAACAAACTTGCCCTGATCCTGGGAGTGGTTGTTGCTGGGCTGCAGGTAAGCATAGATGGCCATGCCATAGAACAGGGAGACCACCGTGAGGTGAGACCCACATGTGCCAAACACTTTCCTTTGTCCTGCAGCTGACTTTATTCTTAACACTGCCCTGACTATCCGACCATAGGAGAATGTGATTAATGCCACAGGTATGAAAAGAAAGATCATACTGAAAAATAAGATCTCAGACTCATACACAGTGGTGTCAACACAGGCAAGCTTGAGCAATGGGGGGACCTCACAAAAGAAGTGGTCTATTTTATTCTTCCCACAAAGTGGTACAAGAAAAATAAGCACCGTCTCCAATGAGGAGTTGGCAAAACCAGTGAACCATGATGCAGAAGCCATCAGGGCACAGAGACGGGGTTGCATGATCACTGTGTAGTGCAGGGGCCTGCAGACGGCTGCGTAGCGGTCAAATGCCATCACCCCCAACAGAATGCATTCTGTGGATCCCAACCATAGAGAGACGAAGAGCTGAGCTACACAGCCAGCGAAGGAGATAGACTTGTCTGGTCCCCTGAGATGAACCAACAGCTGAGGAACAGTGCTGGTCGTGTAACACAGGTCCAGAAAGCTTAGGTTGGACAGGAAAAAGTACATGGGAGTCTGCAGGTGTGGGTCCAGGAGGGACAACGCAATGATGGTTGTGTTTCCCAGCAGGGTGACCAGATAGAAGATCAGAAGAACCACAAAGAGGACTCGCTCCAGCTGAGGCCGGTCAGAGAAACCCAGCAGGATAAAGCCAGTGAAAGAACTTCCATTTTTCTGGTCCATTCTTTCTTACCACATGCTTCCTGTCAAGACCAAGTATTTAGCAATTTTTAAAAGAAATCTTCAAAAAAAAAAGTTGGCAGGAGGTGGATTTATCATGCTATAAGACAGGACATGACATTTTATAAGTAACTATTTGAATAAATGATGTACTCATGAAATTGATCAATTAGTTCCAATTTAGTTCCACATTACCACAAAAAGTAAATCATTAACATTTAAGATAAATCACATAATGGGCCTGTGTCTGCATCAGTCATAGTTACAAAAGGTCTTTTGTAGGCTTAAAGTGCTACAAATATATGTGTGCATTTCAGAGAAAATGGGGATGAGGGAAAAGACGAAGGAAAATCAGAAAGAATAGGAAAGAGATGCAGACAGAGGGAGATTCAGCATCTTTAAAAGTCTTTTTCTGATGTTTATTTATCTTTGAGAGGGAGATAAAGACAGAGTCCAGGCAGAGGAGAAGAGACAAAAGAAGACACAGAATCTGAGGCCGGCTCCAGGTTTCCAGCTGTCATCACAGAGTCAGACATGGAGCTTGAACAGCGAGATCTTGACCAGAGCCGAAATCAGACCCTTAACCGACTGAGCAACCCAGGTACTCCCGATTCATTATCTTTCATATGTATCTCATAATTCCACACACCTGGAATGCACACCACACATGTCACAGATTATGATACAACATGATCTCTAAAATAAATTCAGTTATAGGAATCTATGCCCTGGAATTTATTTCTACAAAGAATTCAGTTACATTCAACACATCGCTACTAGTTCTGCATACAAACATATATCAGGTTTATTTTTGTGTGTATGGTAGTCAAACAATTAAATACTCAATCAGAGAGAACCTGACAACACCACCATTCAAACAGTTTTTAACTTTTGCAAGATGCTTAAAATTACCATACCAATTTAACAGGAACTCTGAAAATTCATTGGCTAAGCAGAGTCCTTTGGAATCAGAATTCTAAAATACAATGGTTAGCACTTTCCTCTTCCTTCTGCTGATTTCTGTTTCACACATTACTCCATTTAGCATTCAAAAAATTCCTGAAAGGGGCGCCTGGGTGGCGCAGTCGGTTAAGCGTCCGACTTCAGCCAGGTCACGATCTCGCGGTCCGTGAGTTCGAGCCCCGTGTCGGGCTCTGGGCTGATGGCTCAGAGCCTGGAGCCTGCTTCCAATTCTGTGTCTCCCTCTCTCTCTGCCCCTCCCCCGTTCATGCTCTGTCTCTCTCTGTCCCAAAAATAAATAAACGTTGAAAAAAAAAATTAAAAAAAAAAAATTCCTGAAAGAGGTAGGATTACTCCATATCACCATTCTAATCAGAACATTTTAAATCATTATCCAAATGTGTAATCTATGTACAAAGTGTAATGCTTTGCATCATTTCCAATGATAAAATAATTACTTGGGTAAATATACAAAGACAGATACATTCTCAAAGCAATGACAGCTCAAAGAGCTATAATGCAAAACTTATCATAGTACAAGGAAAGGCATAAAGGAAAGGATATATTGGTATTATACAAACTCTCCAACACCCATGTATATTATATTAAAGATCACCATTCTGGAATCTAGCTTGCAGAGATAGTCACACTAGATCAAACACAATGCCAGCTCTAAGGCTCTAAGGCTCATCTGATGACCTTTTCCACCCAACTGCGCAGTACTGAATGAGCATAGTAACATACGAACGAAAGGGCATCAGGGCACGAGTATTTCAGTTCTTTCATATTCAGAAGGGTAGGCATCCAGTACATTTCTGACTCTTCCAAGAGTTTTAAAATATGAAGGCAAGTTTCTTTCAAACCAATGTGTGAGAGAAACGGGTACAAAACTGGCATAAAATAAATGGTCATAGAAATGGAATAAAGGATGCGGCAATTCACACTCTTTTATACCTCCTTTGATTTCCTATAAAGATGTGACCAGGGTATCCACAAAACAAAATCTATGTGCCAACAGTTTCTTAATAGAATTAATTACAAAGTTATCAGGGACAGTCTAAATGTGCAACAACAGGGAATATCCCCACACTCACACCTTCTCAGAAGAGCAAATAAAAACAAACCGTGGTTCGTTCTCATGCACACGTGCACAAATATACATACATACATCTGAAACACATTGCTGACAAATTTTTATTTCTTTAATTTTTAAGTATATTTATTATTATTTTGTGAGAGAGAGACAGAGAGAGAGAGAGAGAGAACAAGCAGGGGAGGGACACAGTGAGATGGAGAGGGAGAGATGTAGAGACAGAGAGAGAGAATCCCAAGCAAGCCACTCACTATCAGCACAGAGCCTGACCTCACACCTCTGAGACAATGACCTGAGCTGAAATCAAGAGTCAGAGGCCTAACAAACTGAACCACCAAGAGCCCCCACTGACAAACTCTTTAATGTGCCTGATAAAGGAAACACCTACCAAAGTGAAGGAGGGCAAACATAAAATGCTAACTCATCCAAACAAAATACCAATATATTATTGCACCATTAGAATAAAAAATGATATATTTTAACACTATCATTTCGATAAGGACTAGGAAGACAGCTGAGAAAAGATAAAGAGTTGGTGAAATGAACTTGTACAAATTTCTTGCTGCTTTACAGGGGTTAATGTGTGGGTTTTAATATATATGTGTGTGTGTGTGTGTGTGTGTGTGTGTGTGTGTGTGTGTGTATACACACACATATATATAATATGTATAATTAATATAAACATATGAATGCAGACTGCAGCTGTCATGAAATGATATCATACAGGAAAATCCATTTCTAAAAATTACACATAAATTATTACTTTGCATACAAAAAATAAATACTAGAAAAGGACATGTGTTATGTATAGAAAGAGAGAAAAAATTATTAGTTAAAATAAAAACAGATTCTGCAAAACAAAACAAGTGGTATTCTATGTAATAATTATCATCAAAAAAGTATATAATTGAAATGACACCTCACAAGAACTCAATTTACAATAACAAGAAAACAGGCATCAAATGAAAGACGTTAAATGCTTGGGACTGACAGACCTAAGGTAATAGAGCAATTACCCTAAGTGTTCAATTCTACATGTAACTCTAAACGTTTCGGTGGAAGAATACAAATGTCCACAAAACCAAATGCTCAGTATGCATACTACACAGTTTAAAGACAAAAAAATTCAATATAATATCTCCATTTAAGATATTTCAAATATATAACATTCACTGATATATTTGACATACACATGCTGCCCTATCTTGTTCCTGAATGAATCCTGAAAAATTGCAGGCAAGATTTCTGCAGCCTCAGTGCTACGACTGAATCGCTGTTGCTTGCTTGATGCTTCTGTCTCATGGGTCTGAGCTGACCTCAGACATATGAGAACAGGCCCCCAATGATGAGGGAGGACGAGAAAATGAGGGATATAGCCATCACTACATAGAAAATGACAGATGTGATGAACACTGACAGGGTTGTAGGGTAGGTTCTGTGGAAGAAGACAATGAAGTAGGATTTCCACGGCATGTTGTTTATTCAGGGAATGCTCTCGGGATAAACGGGGTGAGGGAAGGAAAACAGCAGAGAATGTTGCTAAGCAAGGATGTGGTCTCCAGTGGAACAGAGCAGGAGCCTGATCCCATGAGAAGCTGGCCAGAGCTCTCCAGCAGAACCATCCATCTGTGATGGTAGAAATGCTCTGTCCTCACTGTCCAATACTATGCCCACTCTCCACCTGTCATGCCTGAGCATTTAAAATGCTCTAGCTATGGGGCGCCTGGGTGGCTCAGTCGGTTGAGCGGCCGACTTCAGCTCAGGTCATGATCTCGCGGCCCGTGAGTTCGAGCCCCGCGTCGGGCTCTGTGCTGACTGCTCAGAGCTTGGAGCCTGTTTCAGATTCTGTGTCTCCCTCTCTTTCTGACCCTCCCCCGTTCATGCTCTGTCTCTCTCTGTCTCAAAAATAAACTTAAAAAAAAAATTAAAAAAATAAAAATAAAAATAAATAAAATGCTCTAGCTATGAATCTCAGGGTGCCTGGGTAGCTCAGTCAGTTAAGCATCCAACTTAGGCTCAGGTCATGATCTCATGGTTCGTGGGTTCGAGCCCTACATCAGGTTCAGTTCTGGCAGCTCAGAGCCTGGAACCTGCTCTGGATTCCATGTCTCCCTCTCTCTCTGTCCCTCCCCTGCGCGCTCGCTCGCGCGCTCTCTCTCTCTCTCTCAAGAATAAACATTACATTTAAATATAAATAAATAAATAAACCCTAGCTAAGAAACTGAACTTTATGTTTTATTTAATTTTAATAAATTTGAATTGAAATAGCTTCCTGTGGAGACTTATTACTGTATTGAACAGAACGGCTCTGTAGCATGGATTGCATCAGATTTAGTCCTGCCTTGGCACCTTCTGTACATCCCATAAGTCTGTCACTAGCTGTGAGCTGCCCCCACCATGTTCTCCAGATCACCTGGCACCATAGCTCCCTTTCAGCTGAGGACAATTCTGTCACAAAGGGAATGGCTGTGAACCTTGGAGCCCACACTCATACCAACTAGGGTTTGGATTGGAGCCCCAGCAGGTAAAGAGCATCTGGGCAGGTCACCAACAGCGTTCATACAAGAGTCCCTTCATGATCGTGTGCAAGGATAGAAGGATGGAACCTACTGTACTTTACACATCACCTTAGGGCAATTACACATACACACACAAAAAAAACACATACACACACACACAACACGCTGTGTCATTTCCCTAATTCATCACTCAAGTAAAACATTCAGGTTTTTCACTACTGTTCTCTTCATCATTTTGCTATTTGTATGCACTTGAAGGATCGGCTTTCTTGTTAACAATAAAGTCAAAATAAAGATGCATGGACAGAATATACACCAAATGGAACTTCTCTGATGTAATTTTCAACATACCATTTAAAAACTCCATACATATTTTAGATATTTTGGTAACTGGTAAGGGAGAAAATGAATATTTAAGACAATAAATGCTGACAATAATTTTTCAGCATAGAGAGGAAGTATTATCTAATTTCACAGACAATATGGAACAAAGGGAAAGCATGGAGGCATACAGTCTGATAGTTTTACACATAGGCATTCTCTATTAACCTATTACTGAAGGCAAATGTTATTCCCACTAAACATGCATATTTAATGATTTTCCACATGTGCATAGAGTGGTGTGATGCATGTACTACAAAAGAATCAAATGTCTACGAATGACTAGAGGCATCCATCATGAACAATTACATTTAGTTCTTAAATTTTGTGAACTTCCACAGTCTGTTGCATTAGACAATTGGCCACATCCAAACCATTTAGCTTTTTTGTTTGTTTGTTTCTTTTGAGAACAATTACAACTGGAAATAAACTAACTTGCCGATTCCTAGAGCAACACAGAGACCAACTTATATTTCACTCATCTTTATTCACCTTCCCTGTGGATTCAAAGTTATTACCTTACCTCTATTCCAAGTCACTGCCTAAATACAACTTTGGGGATAGGAACACGGACATGTAGAATCAGTGTCTGCAGTAGATGCAAAGGTTGACTATACCAACACTAGGTCATCCATAACTTTTTCTTAAGGAAAAGGACACCTTCTCAGAATGACTTCATAGGTCTTCATGTGGCACCAGAGATCTACACTTTGCCTTTCAAAGGTAAAAGATGAAGGCAGTCACAGACCCTCCGTATGGTGTCCCAAGGACAATGACCTGCCTGTGTGACAGTAAGACCCTTACAAGCAGGCCAGAGGGTGCCATGACTCTGAGCTGTGGCTGGGCTGGCACAGAGAAACAAATCCCTTCCCCTGTTGATGTCTCTGGGGAATGGATGCCCCACACTCTTAATGAGCCCACGTCACTGAGGTGCCCAGACATGGCAATCCTCAGGGACAATGACTATGGAGGACAATGCCAGAGGAGACCTAATCTTTCTCTTCTATTAGTTCACATGTCTGACAGAGGACAATAACTCCCTAGACCTCCCCAGCTACCTTAGCTCCCACTTGTGAATGACCCAGATGTTTTATAAACCACTTAAGATTTTTTTCCTCACAATTGCCCAATATATTTACATATAAACATGTAAGGAAGAATCCATTCACTTGCTTAATTTAAAATGTAAATATGTAAATATATTCTTCATTTAATTTCATTTATGACCAATTATACAGAATCACAGAGCTAATAATTAGGCACATTCTAATCTTTAACATGAATATAAAGGAAGGCCACCAAATTCTACCTATCTTCTAATGTGGCTAGGGGGAAATAACTCAAATCCTCTAAAACATTTTACAGTTGATAGCCTTTGGATTTAATGGTGTCCTCATAATTTAAAAAATTACCTGTGTTGTTAATATGTGTACATGGTTTATTTAAATTCAGGTAGTCTTGGGCATCTGGGTGGCTCAGTCAGTTAAGCGTCTGACTTCGGTCATGATCTCGCTGTCTGTGAGTTCAAGCCCCACGTCAGGTTCTGTGCTGACAGCTCAGAGCCTGGAGCCTGTTTCAGATTCTGTGTCTCCCTCTCTCTCTGACACTCCCTCATTCATGCTCTGTCTCTCTCTGTCTCGAAAATAAATAAACGTTTAAAAAAAACTTAAATTCATCTGGTCTTTGGATTTAAGCTCATATTCATTTTGAGTTTATCAGGAGACTTACAAGTAATCAATAAGAAAAATGTAAGAAAATTGATGGGTACTTTGTGGCTATTTCTCAAAGATCCATAATTTCCAGTTTCGTTTATCATGTTCTGCCTAAGGAGATAAACTACCTCCTGCTAGAAATATTCTTAGACTTGGATTTTCTCAGGTATTCACATACCAGGTAGATGCCCTCCTGATAGTTATATGGAGAACTGACACTCTGGGTGTCCTGAAGAGGGAGGGAATTACAGACCTGCTATCATGCTTTTCTCCTCAGGCCTCACTCAGGAGGCAAGAAAGGTCTCAAAACGCAATCTAACCTTGCACCTAAAGAAGCTAGAAAATGAAGAACATAGGGGTGCCTGGGTGGCTCAGTCGTTAAGCATCCGCCTTCGGCTCAGGTCATGATCTCGCGGTCCGTGAGTTTGAGCCCCGCGTCGGGCCCTGTGCTGACAGCTCAGAGCCTGGAGCCTGCTTCAGATTCTGTGTCTCCCTCTCTCTCTGACCCTCCCCCGTTCATGCTCTGTCTCAAAAATAAATAAACATTAAAGAAATTTTTAAAAATACAATGAAGAGCATAAAGCTTTAGGCCAGCAGAAGAAGGGAAATAATAAAGATTAGAGCAGAAATAAATGATATCGAAACAAACAAAATACAATAGACCAGTTCATTGAAACTAAGAGATGGTTCTTTGGAAGAATAAACAAAATTGATAAACCTCAAGCCAGACTTATCAAAAAGAAGACAGAGGAACCAAATAAATAAATCATGAATTAAAGAGTAGTGATCACAATCAACTTTGTTGAAATACAAACAATTATAAGAGAATACTATGAAAAACTATATGCCAGTAAACTGGCCATCTGGAAGATACTGACAAATTTCTAGAAACTCACAAACTACCAAACAGAAACGGGAACACATAGAAAATTTTAACAGACCATAACCAGCAAAGAAATGGAATTCGTAATCACAAATCTCCCAACAAACAAGAGTCCTTGGTCAGATGGCCTCCCAGGGGAATTCTACCAGACATTTAAGGAACAGTTAATACCTATTCTTCTCAAACTGTTGCAAAAAACAGAAATGGAAGGAGGGCTTCCAATCTCATCCCATGAAGCCAGCATTACCTTGATTCCAAAAGCAGACAAAGAACCCCCTGCCCCCTAAGAAGGAGAATAACAGGTCAGTATCCCTGATGACCTGGATGCAAAAATTCTCAACCAGAGAGATATAGCAAACTGAATTCAACAGTAAATTAAAGGAATTATTCACCAAGATCAAGTGTGATTTATTCCTGGGCTGCAGGGCTGGTTCACTATTTGCATAGCCATCCATTATTCACATGTCAATCAACATGATATGCTACACTAATCAAAGAAAGGATAGGAACCATATGATCCCATCAACCGATGCAGAAAACACATTTGACAAAATACAGCATCCATCTTTTTTTTGATGGGGGAGGAGGAAAACTATATTTATTTTATTTACTTTTACATGTAAATTTTAATTCCAGTAATTAACATACAGTGTGGTATGACTTTCAGGTATACAAGATTACTATTCAACAATTCTATACATTACTCAGTGTTCCTCATGGTAAGTGTACTCAATCCCCTTCACCTATTTCACCCTCCCCCCACCCACCTTCCCTTTGGTAACTATCAGTTTATTCTTTTTTTTTTTTTTTTACTTTTATTTTTATTTTTTTTTATTTATATATGAAATTTATTGTCAAATTGGTTTCCATACAACACCCAGTGCTCATCCCAAAAGGTGCCCTCCTCAGTACCCATCACCCACCCTCTCCTCCCTCCCACCCCCCATCAACCCTTAGTTTGTTCTCAGTTCTCAACAGTCTCTTATGCTTTGGCTCTCTCCCACTCTAACCTCTTTTTTTTTTTTTTTTTGTTCCCCTCCCCCATGGGTTTCTCTTAAGTTTCTCAGGATCCACATAAGAGTGAAACCATATGGTATCTGTCTTTCTCTGTATGGCTTATTTCACTTAGCATCACACTCTCCAGTTCCATCCACGTTGCTACAAAAGGCCATATTTCATTTTTTTCTCATTGCCACGTAGTACTCCATTGTGTATATAAACCACAATTTCTTTATCCATTCATCAGTTGATGGACATTTAGGCTCTTTCCATAATTTGGCTATTGTTGAGAGTGCTGCTATGAACATTGGGGTACAAGTGCCCCTATGCATCAGTTCTCCTGTGTCCCTTGGATAAATTCCTAGTAGTGCTATTGCTGGGTCATAGGGTAGGTCTATTTTTAATTTTCTGAGGAACCTCCACACTGCTTTCCAGAGCGGCTGCACCAATTTGCATTCCCACCAACAGTGCAAGAGGGTTCCCGTTTCTCCACATCCTCTCCAGCATCTATAGTCTCCTGATTTGTTCATTTTGGCCACTCTGACTGGCGTGAGGTGATACCTGAGTGTGGTTTTGATTTGTATTTCCCTGATAAGGAGCGACGCTGAACATCTTTTCATGTGCCTGTTGGCCATCCGGATGTCTTCTTTAGAGAAGTGTCTATTCATGTTTTCTGCCCATTTCTTCACTGGGTTATTTGCTTTTCGGGTGTGGAGTTTGGTGAGCTCTTTATAGATTTTGGATACTAGCCCTTTGTCCGATATATCATTTGCAAATATCTTTTCCCATTCCGTTGGCTGCCTTTTAGTTTTGTTGGTTGTTTCCTTTGCTGTGCAGAAGCTTTTGATCTTCATAAGGTCCCAGTAATTCACTTTTGCTTTTAATTCCCTTGCCTTTGGGGATGTGTCGAGTAAGAGATTGCTACGGCTGAGGTCAGAGAGGTCTTTTCCTGCTTTCTCCTCTAAGGTTTTGATGGTTTCCTGTCTCACATTCAGGTCCTTTATCCATTTTGAGTTTATTTTTGTGAATGGTGTGAGAAAGTGGTCTAGTTTCAACCTTCTGCATGTTGCTGTCCAGTTCTCCCAGCACCATTTGTTAAAGAGACTGTCTTTTTTCCATTGGATGTTCTTTCCTGCTTTGTCAAAGATGAGTTGGACATACGTTTGTGGGTCTAGTTCTGGGGTTTCTATTCTATTCCATTGGTCTATGTGTCTGTTTTTGTGCCACAGTTTATTCTTAATATTTAAGAGTTGGGTTTCTTTTGATGTGCCTCTTTTTATTTTGCTCTTTTGTTTATTAAATTCCACATATTAGTAAACTCAAATTATATGTCTTTCTCTGACTCTCTTTATTTCATTTAGCTTTATACTTCCTACATCCACCCACTTTTTTTTTAATTTAAATTACAGTCAGTTAACATACAGTGCAATATTGGTTTCAGGAATAGAATTTAGTGATTCATCACTTTCCTACAACACCCAGTGCTCATCACAACAAGTGCCTTCCTTAGTACCCATCACCCATCTAGCCCATCTCCCACCCACCTCCCTCCATAGACCCTCAGTCTGTTCTCTTTCGCTAAGAGTCTCTTGTGGTTTGTCTCTCTCCCTCTCTGTAACTATTTTTCCCCTTCCCTTCCCCCATGGTCTTCTGTTAAGTTTCTCAACTTCCACATAGGAGTGAAAACATACGGTATCTGCCTTTCTCTGGCTGACTTATTTCACTTAGGATAATACACTCTACTTCCATCCACGTTGCTGCAAATGTCAGGATTTCATTCTTTCTCATTGCCAAGTAGTATTCCATTGTATATATACACCATATCTTCTTTATCCATTCCTCAGTTGATGGACATTTAGGCTCTTTCCATAGTTTACCTATTGTTGAAAGCACCAGCATCCATTCTTAATAAAAACCATCAACCACATAGGAATAGATGGGACATACCTCAACACTATGAAGGCCATATATGAAAGACCCACAGCTAATATCATCCTTTATGGGGTAAAACTGAGAGCCTTTCTTCTACAGACAGGAATAAGACAAGGATACTCAGTCCCAACATTACGAGTTAACACAGGACAGGAACTTTTAGCCTCAGCAACATACAACAAAAGGAAATAAAGGGTGGGGCGCCTGGGTGGCGCAGTCGGTTAGGCGTCCACTTCAGCCAGGTCACGATCTCGCGGTCCGTGAGTTCGAGCCCCGCGTCGGGCTCTGGGCCTGGAGCCTGTTTCCGATTCTGTGTCTCCCTCTCTCTCTGCCCCTCCCCCGTTCATGCTCTGTCTCTCTCTGTCCCAAAAATAAATAAACGTTGAAAAAAAATTAAAAAAAAAAAAAAAAGAAAGAAAGGGTATACAGATAGCAAGGGAGGAGTCAAACGTTCACTATTTGCAGATGACATGATATTCTATGTAGAAACCTGAAAAACACTCCAACAAAAGCTAGTGGAACTAATCCTGAATTCAGGAAAGTCACAGCATAGAAAATCAACATACAAGAATCTGTTGCATTTCTACACACCAATAAGGAAGTAGCAGAAAAAGAAATCAAGGAATGGATCCCATTTACAATTGCACCAAAAACCGTAAGATAACCTAGGAATAAACCTAACTAAAGAGGTAAAAGATCTGTACTCCGAAAATTATAGAACACTTACGAAAGAAATGAAAGAAAGACACAAAGGGAACAACGTTTCATGCTCATAGATTGGAAGAACAAATATTGTTAAATATCCACACCACCAAAAGCAACATACACATTTAATGCAACCCCTATAAATATATCACCAGCATTTTTCACAGAGCTAGAACAATCCTAAAATTGCTATGGAACCATAAAGACTCAGATGTGTCAAAGCAATCCTGAGAAAGAAAAGCAAAGCTGGAGGTATCATGATTATAGACTCAAGCTATATTACAAAGCTGTAGTCGTGAGTACAGTATGGTACTGCCATAATGAACAGAAATGTAGATCAATGGAACAAAACAGAAAACCAGAAATGGACCCATAAGTGTATGGCCAACTAATATTTGACAAAGCAGGAAAGAATATCCAATGGAAAAAAGACATTCTCTTCAACAAATGGTGTTGGGAAAACTGGACAGTGACATGCAGAAGAATGACCCTGGACCACTTTCTTACACCATGCTAAAAAATAAACTCAAAATGGATGAAACACCAAAATGTAAGACAGGGACCGTCAAAATCCTAGAGGGGAACACAAACAGCAACCCCTTTGAACTCGACTGGAACAACTTCTTACTAGACACGTCTCTGGAGTCAAGGGAAACAAAAGCAAAAATGAACTATTGGGGCCTCATCAAGATAAAATGCTTCTGCACAGCAAAGGAAACAATCAACAAAATTAAAACCTTCTGGGGGTGCCTGGGTGGCTGAGTCGGTTAAGCGTCCGACTTCGGCTCAGGTCATGATCTCACAGTTCGTGGGTTCAAGCCCCGCGTTGGGCTCTGTGCTGACAGCTCAGAGCCTGGAGCCTGTTTCATATTCTGTGTCTCCCTCTTTCTCTGATCCTCCCCTGTTCATGCTCTCTCTCTGTCTCAAAAATAAATAAGTGTTAAAAAAAAAAACCCTTCTGAAAACTGGAAGGGATATTTTCACATGACATATCAGATAAAGGGATAGTATACAAAATCTCTAAAGAACTTATCAAACTCAAATAGCAAATAATCCAGGAAAGAAATTGGCAGAAGACCTGAATAGACACGTTTCCAAAGAAGACAATCAGATAACTAATAGACATATGAAAAGATGCTCAACATCACATCAAGGAAATACAAATCCAAACCACAATGAGATACCACCTCACCCCTGTCAGAATGGCTAAAGTGAACAACTCAGAAAACAACAGTTGTTGACAAGAATGGGGAGAAAGGGAACCTGTTACACTATTGGTGGGAATACAAACTGGTGCAGCCACTCGAAAACGGTATGTAGGTTCCTCAAAAAAATTAAAAATATGGGGCGCCTGGGTGGCGCAGTCGGTTAAGCGTCCGACTTCAGCCAGTTCACGATCTTGCGGTCCTTGAGTTCGAGCCCCGCGTCAGGCTCTGGGCTGATGGCTCAGAGCCTGGAGCCTGTTTCCGATTCTCTGTCTCCCTCTCTCTCTGACCCTCCCCCATTCATGCTCTGTCTCTCCCTGTCCCAAAAATAAATAAACGTTGAAAAAAAAAATTTAAAAAAAAAAAATAGACCTTACGCCCCAACCATTGCATTACTAGGTATGTATCCAAAAGATACAAAAATGATGATTCGAAGAGGGCCTATGCACCCCAATGTTTATAGCAGCATTATCAACAATAGCCAAATTATTAAAAGAGCCCAAATGTCCACTGACAGATGAATGGATACAGATGTCATATATTGCTACAATGAAATACTTACTACAAGGTGATGAAAAAGAATGAAATCTTGCCATTTGCAACAACCTGAATGGAACTAAAGTGTATTATGCTAAGCAAAGTAGGTCATGCAGAGAAGGACAAATATCATATGATTACACTCATGTATGGAATTTAAGAAATGCAACAAATGAAAATAGGGGAAGGAAAGGAAAAATAAAACCAGAGAGAGAGGCAAACTGTAAGAGGCTCTTAAATACAGAGTTAAAACTGAGAGTTATTGGAGGGGAGGAAGGTGGGAGGATAGGCTCAATGGGTGATGGGCAGAATGAGGGCACTTGTGATGAGCACTGGGTGTCAGATGTAAGTGATGAATTATTGGGTTCTACTCCTGAAATCAATAATACACCATATGTTAACAAATGTGAATTTAAATAATAAATTAAAAAAAGATGTGGCATACATATCAAATGATTATTATTCAGCCATGAGAAAGAAGGAAATCCTGCCTTTTGTGACAACATGGATGGACCTTGTGTGCATTATGCTAAATGAAAGAAGTCAGAAGAGAAAGACAACGACTATGTGATTTCACATATTTGTGGAAACCAGAAAAGGTGTATAGATTCAGACAGTAGAAAGGTGGTTACAAGGGGTAAAGAGAAAAAAAAAACAAGGGGCTAAGGGATCGGAGAAGTGGGAGATGTTGGGCAAAGAGATCAAACTTCCAGTTTGAAGAGGAATACTTCCTGAGCATCTAACGTACAGCACGGTGATTACAGTTAATATTATTATATTCTCAACTTGAAGGTGGCCTAGAGAGTATATCTCAAATGTTCTCACCATGAAGAAGAAATAGTAATTATGTGATGTGATGCAGATGTTAGCTGACACAATGGTGGCAATAATTTCATTATGTATATTTTCACATTTGTACTTCTTAAGTTTGCTGAATGTTATGCATCTGTCATATCTTAGTATATATAAGAAAAAATAAACACCAGAGATATCATTCATTTCTTTTATCGTTTCTATATTTCTTTCTTTTAAACTTACTCTAAGTTCACATTTTTATTGCTGCTTAATAAAAAATCTCCCTGCAAAGTTACTAAATAGAGTGTTCTTTCATTATACCAACTACAAACACAACCCTCTCATTGTGATCCAAATTTCAATGCAGAGACTGAAAGAAGGCATTTCTAAATGTTTACCTTGTGTGTCTCTCTAATAACATTAAAATAGGGTCTAGTTTGTTCCATGGGGCTGAGTGGGGCAAGATTCCTTCAGGTACTACAATTCTGGATTTTTTTTTTCCTCCTGTTACTCTGTCTTGTCACTTTAATTCCAAACAGCTGGGAGAACCCTGGGGGAAAGAAGGGAATGTCTCCTCCCTTAAGCCAGTGTCCTGTCCTTAAGGCCACCTCAGAGACCCCTTCCTCTGAACCCTCTGATCTCCAGTCATTCACCCTCTCCTTTCCACTTTTACACCCAGCCCCTCCTTCCTAGGAAACCACGGGTCCACACACGGTGTTCCCACTCTGCACCATCAGGGCTCAAACATGCCACAACACCACTGCGGTGAAAGAAGGCTCTCACCCGTATCACAAAACAAGCATCCAAAAAGCAGTCACCTGTGAAGGGTGGAGTTGGCAGGGGTCTGTGACCTGTTCCTGCCTCCTCCGTGAGCCTGGTCAGAGCAGGACTCTGGCAAACAGTAGCTGCGAAGTGTGCAGACTAGGAGGTACAGGAGGGTCTCACAGGGGTGACTGTGCTCTGATGACTGATCCAGGAGTGAGTTTAGCAGGATGCAGAGGGCGTGTTCAGAGTGCAGTCACCCTACACCGCACACCCTGCCATTATGCTAACGTGTGACAGTCCTAAGGCCAGGACAGGGCTATGAAGGTAGGGACCCATGAACTGAGGAACCCCATAACTTCTCTGTGCTGACTTGGACCACACAATAGAGCCCCACATATGACAAAACAAAACGTTGTCCATTGCAGTGAGGGGGACCCCAAAGCTATGTCTGGCCGGTCTAGGGCTTCCAGGATACTGCGTGCGCCTTCATTATTTTGTATATTTGCTAATTAGTAGTAAATCTTCTGGTTAAGAAGTATATCCCAGGTGCACCCGGTTGGCTCAGTTGGGTAAGCGTCTGACTCGAGATTTTTGGCTCAGGTAACGATCTCATGTCGTGAGATGGAGTCCCATGTGGCCTCTGCCCTGACAGCACATATCCTGCTTGGGATTCTCTCTCTCCCTCTCCCTCTCCCTCTCTCTCTCAAAAATAAATAAACTTTAAAAAAAAGAATTGTGTTTCATGTCAGTCGGACCGACACTTGGGTCACTGTGGGTACCTGAGCTACAGTGTGTACTGTGTTCCTCAGAGGCAAAAGACCTGGAAGAATCTATGACCTGCTCTAGAGCAAAATGATAGTCCAAAGCTCCAAGCACCAGAGACAGATGGAATAAAATAATTCGGCCAAATCTTGGGTACAATCCCTATAGCCATGCCAGAGTTATTGGTGAACATTTAAAGGAAATGGTTCAGGGGTGCCTGGGTGGCTCAGTCGGTTGGGCGGCCGACTTCAGCTCAAGTCATGACTCATGGTTCATGGGTTCAAACCCCGTGTCGGGCTCTGTGCTGACAGTTCCGAGCCTGAAGCCTGCTTCGGAATCTGTGACTCCCCCTCTCTCTCTGTCCCCTTCCCAGCTCATTCTCTGTCTCTGTCTCTCAAAAAGTAAATGAAAAAAACGTTAAAAATTAAAAAAAAAATAAAATAAATAAAGGAAATGGTTCAAATAATATTGGTGGCAATTTACACAACCCAGCAGCCTGTAATATACAAAGCATGGAGACCGTGGGGAGGCACATTCCCAACATTAGAAAAATGTTACAGAAGAACATTCAATCTGTTTGGTCTCTTAAGTGATTCCTTTTTTATTTAGCATGGACCCTACAGATCTTTACTATCTGTAATTTATTCCTATGTAACATGAACATTCAAATACTATCAAACATTCACTTAGAGGAAATACATCTGTTTCCACAGGGTTCTGTGTCCTTAATCACTGAGAAGTAGTTGCTCAGCCAGAACATAAGGTTGTGTTGTGTGGTTTCGAGAGACCTTGAGGGTTTTTACACCACACCATGGACAGTTCCTTTGAAGGATTTTAGAGTGACTGGTATAACTGTCAGAATGTAGTGGAAACATAATGGAGAGAAGGAAATTTGTCACCACTGGGGATAAACATTATTACAAAACTGTTTCTGTACTGGTATTCATTCAGCATTACCACATATATGGCATCAAAATATATCCCAGGTGTTGATTTCAAACGTGAATACTGTGATGCCTTTAGGGATCCAGACAGAACCATGACCATGTGATAATCTCCACTAAGCTCTCATTTCCAACCTGCCTAATGCTGTCTATGTTGCAAGATTACCGGTCATGAGCATGAGACCCTCAGGGGGTTCAAGACCCAGGATAATGCCGGTTAGCTGTCAGAAGAGGGAACAGTGTGATTGTTATGAATATGTGTCCAAAGACACAAATACATTTACCTGCACTGAACTACACACTGGGAAAACCTACCAAGAAAAACATAAACATTTCTTTTACGGTGGCATAGTCAAAACTTCAACCTCCATGAGAAAATGTACTGCTCATGACAAGAAATATATACAAAAACCCAGATCCATAACACAAAACATATTTATATGCAAACTGAGCTTTAGTTAAGATCTAAATTCTACAATATCACATTCACTTGTTATGAGATGTTTATATTTATTATTCATCATTCAGAATTGTGTTATTTCATAATGTGATGGCTATATGTAAAGCTTAGACATATTGAGATTTTTAATACTTAATATACATTTTATTCATTCCTTAAATTTTCTCCTGGTGAATCTAAACAAGCACCATAGAACATGGGATTTCCTGGAAAATGGAGGTCATTTTTCATATTTTTATAATATATCCCTGTGTTCAAATTGTATGGAATCTTTGGCAGATGTGACATACAAAAGCCTTAATCACTTCAGGCCTCTATCAAACAATTTGTAAATTGGTATGAAGAAAGGATCTAAATATATTTTACCCTTGAAACATTTGCTGCATTACTATAGGGGAAAAAAAGAATATAAAATAGGACTTGTGTCATTCAATGTCCTCAAAAGTCATTTTTTTAAATATTTATTCATCTTTGAGAGAGAGCAAGAGCTGGGGAGGGGCAGATTGAGAGGAAGACACAGAATCTGAAGCAGGCTATATATAGGCTCTGAGCTGCCAGAACAAAGCCCAAGCAGGGCTTGAACCCACAAACCATGAGATAATGACCTGAACAGAAGTCAGACACCCAACCGACTGCGCCACTCAGGTGCCCACTCAAAAGTCATTTTTAATGAATGACGTGGCTCATCAGAAATTCAAGCGAGGTGCACACCTCACGTCGCACAGCATTACACACATTACACATAAGCACCGCCTGCTGTATTGCTACCTGATGCTCCCATTGTCCCTGGGATGAGTGCATCATGCCATCGCCCCCTATGCCATGAAGTCTATGTAAAATTACTGTCACACAGGTACGGTCACACTGGGGCCTAATATCTGAATGACTGTGTCAGGATTGGTGTTCCCAGGATTTCCTCTGAGCTAAATTTCATCTATCCCGTGGTTGCCCACCAATTCTGTGAAGAAGCTGTGACACAGTCAACTTACAGACCTTCTAACAGAGCCATGATCAAATGCAAGAATAAGTGATATGCCTCCGGAAATTGCTAGAAAGTGCTAAAATGTTAATATTTCTTACACTGTTTTTGTGGTTCCTATTCTTATTTTGTGCACGCCTTTATCATATGTACATAAATGTCTTTTTGCAATTAGAATGGTACTCCCAAAAGAGGATGAAATAAGAAAAGGATTTTTTAAATATTAATATGATGGAGATGCACTGGGACACTAAACCAGCGTCTCCGGAGGTTGCAATGAATCCACGAGCTTGGAACATTCATTGCATAAAAGAATGAGGTATAGGGGGAGAACTGGGTTAGCTCAATTGGTTCAGCATCCAACACTTGATTTTGGCTCTGATCATGACCTCACACTTCGTGAGTTTGAGCCCTGCATCAGGTTTACTGCTAACAGTGCGGCGCCTTCTTGGAATTGTTTCTGTCTCTCTCTGCTGATTCTCTCTCTCTCTCACCCTCTCTGTCCCTCTTACTCTTGCTCTCTCTCAATGAACAAACTTTTTTTAAAAAGTTTTTTTAAAAAAGAAAATGTTACTTTAAAAAAATGAACGAGGTAAGGAAATTCCCTTGAGAGTCATCACGAGAATGTTGGACAACACATGAAGGACACAAAATCTTAAAGCCTCTGACATTTGAGCCTCCATCAAAGGCTCTTCCCCCCACTCATATGGAGCCCCGATGGAACACCTTCTCCATTGCGCCCATCACATCCTTGTTCCGCAAGGTATATATGACAGGGTTGACCATGGGGGTGACGATGGTGTAGAAGAGAGAAATGAACTTGCCCTGATCCTGGGAGTGGTTGTTGCTGGGCTGCAGGTAAGCATAGATGGCTGTGCCATAGAACAGGGAGACCACGGTGAGGTGGGACCCACATGTCCCAAACACTTTCCTCTGTCCTGCGGCTGACTTTATTCTTAACACTGCCCTGACTATCCGACCATAGGAGAATGTGATTAATGACACAGGTATGAAAAGAAAGATCATACTGAAAAATAAGATCTCAGACTCATACACAGTGGTGTCAACACAGGCAAGCTTGAGCAATGGGGGAACCTCACAAAAGAAGTGCTCTATTTTATTTCTCCCACAAAGCGGTATGAGAAAAATGAGCACTGTCTCCAATGAGGAGCTGGCAAAACCAGTGAACCACGATGCAGAAGCCATCAGGGCACAGAGACGGGGGTGCATGATCACTGTGTAGTGCAGGGGCCTGCAGATGGCTGCATAGCGGTCAAATGCCATCACCCCTAACAGAATGCATTCTGTGCATCCCAACCCTAGAGAGACAAACAGCTGAGCTACACAGCCACCGAAGGAGATAGACTTGTCTGTTCCCCTGAGATGAACCAGCAGCTGAGGAACAGTGCTGGTCGTGTAACACAGGTCCAGACAGCTTAGGTTGGACAGGAAAAAGTACATGGGAGTCTGCAGGTGTGGGTCCAGGAGGAACAACGCAATGATGGTTGTGTTTCCCAGCAGGGTGAGCAGATAGAAGATCAGAAGAACCACAAAGAGGACTCGCTCCAGCTGAGGCCGGTCAGAGAAACCCAGCAGGATAAAGCCAGTGAAAGAACTTCCATTTTTCGGGTCCATCCTTTCTTACCACGTGTTTCCTGTCAAGACCAAGTATTTAGCAATTTTTAAAGAAATGTTCTAAAAAATAAAAAGGAGGCAGGGGGTGGATTTAACATGTTAAAAGACATAGCCAGAGAATTTTATCACTAACTATTTGAATAAATGGTGTACTCATTGAAATTGCCATAGTTCATACCAATTTAGTTCCACATTATCAAAACAGTAAATCATTAATATTTCATATATGAAAAATCAAATAATGAACCTTGTGTTTGTGTCAGTCATAGGTATAAAAGTTCTCTAAATCTGATCATAATAGGACTGAAACTACCATGAAAATGTAGCTACATTTTAGAGAAAATGGGGATCAATGAAAAAGAGAGAGAACAATCAGAAAGAATAGGAAAGAGATGCATACAGAGGGAGATTCATTATTTTAAATATGTATCTCATAATTCCACACAACTAGATTTGCACACACCTCACATGCAGTACTTTATAATACAACATAATGTCTAAATGCATCCAGATATAGGAATTGATGACCTACAACATACTTATACAAAGAAATTCAACTACATTCAAAATACCAGTACTAGATCTGCATATAAACACACATTGGGTTTTTTTTCCCCTATGGCAATAAAATAAATAACCAGAGAGAACCAGAAAATAGCACCATTCAATTACAGTGCTTAACTTTTGTCCTAAAGATGCTTAAAATTACCATACTAATTAATAAAACTCCAAAATTTCAGTGGCTGTACAGAGTCTGTTGGAATCAGAACTCCAAAATCCAGTGCCCAACATTTTCCTCTTCCTTCTTCAGATTTCTGTTTCACACATTACACCAACTAGACTCTGTAAAATTCCTGAAAGATGTAGGATTATTCAGTATCAACATTCTAATCAGAATAAACTTTTAAAAGTTATCCAACCATATAATTTTGACAGACTGTAATGCTTTACATCACTTCCTATGATAAAATAAGTAAATAGATACACACACGGATATAAGGACAGAAACATTCTCAAAAGCAATGACAGATCAAAGCACTATAATGCAACACTTAATGTATACAAGGAAAGGCATAAATGAAACGTTATTTGGGGATTATACACGATCTCAGATGTCCGTCCATATTAGGTTAATTGTCACCTTTCTGGAAGCTACCTTGCAGAGTTAGTGACACTGGACCAAATACATTGCCAAATATAAGGCTAGTTGATGACCCTTTTCATCCAATGCTTACCGCTGAAGAAGACGACTAGTTATACGCTGGCCATAAGGAATCAGAAAATGAACATTTCAGTTCTATCATGTTCAAATCATTGGGATCATTGGGAATACGGTACATTTTTTATTCTTCGAAGACGTTTTAAGTCCGAAGCATGACCGCAGGGAGGCACACTGATGGGTGAAAGAAATTGGTACAAAACTGGCATAAGATAAATGTTCATCAAATGTGAAAAAGGATGTGATATTTCACCCTATTTTATACCTCCTTTTCCTATAAAGATGTGATCAGTGTTATCAGTGATATTTGTTTATCAATGATAAACAAAATCTATGCACAAAAAATTTCTTAATAGAATTAATTACACAGGTGTTTGAGACAGTCAAATCTGCAACACAAGAGAATATCACCTGACTCACACCTGCTCAGAAGACCAATAGAAACACACAATGGTTTAGTGTCATGCAGACACGTACAAATATAGATATAGACATAGATATAGGGAGATATAGATATAGATAGATATCTATATAGATATCGATAGATATATTTATGTGATATCAATTACAGACAAAATTTTCAATGTGCCTATTAGTGGAAGCACCCACCAAAGTGAAGGAGAGGAAACATAAAATGCTAACTCATCCAAGTAAAACAACAATATAACAATGGAATATTAGAATAAAATAATGATATATTTTAATGTTATATCAATAAAGACTAAGAAGGCAGTTGAGAAAAAATAAAACTGTGGTGAGATGAACTTGTAAAATGATTTGCTGCTTTATGGGATTATATGTGTGTATGGATTTGTGTGTGTGTGTGTGTGTGTGTGTGTGTGTACATGTGTGTTTAATATATATATATATATATATATATACACACATACATATACATATATAAACAAATGTGGATGCAACTATCATGATACAATATGAAACAACAATGTCTAGTTATAAAAATCACATCTAAATTTTAACTTCACATACAAAAATTAAATACTTGAAAAAAAGCATATTATTAGGTGAAAAAAAGATTCTAAAAGAAAAGATGGCTTTATATATAATAATATACATCCAAAAAAGGATATAATGAGAAATGACATCTCACAAGAACACAATTTTACAATAAAAATTAAGAAGATAGGCATATAATGAAAGAGGTTAAATGCTTACCACTGACACACATAAGGAGATAAAGTGATTAATATAAGTGATCAATGCTGACACAAAACTAAAAATTTTAGTGCAAGAATCCATATTTCCACACAAATAGATGCTCAGTATGAACACTACACATTTTAGACACAAAAGATCTCAAGATAATGTCTCTATTTAAGACATTTCAAATATATAACATTCACTGATATATTTGACATACAGATGCTACCCTATCCAGTTTCTGAATGAATCCTGAAAAAGAGCAGGCAAGATTTCCGCAGCCTCAGCACTACGACTGAATCGCTATTGCTATCATGATGCTTCTGTCTCATGGGTCTGAGCTGACCTCAGACATATGAGAACAGGCTGCCAATGACGATGGAGGACGAGCAAATGAGGGGAATGCAGCCATCACTACATAGGAAATGACACATGTGATGAACACTGACAGGGCTGTAGGGCAGGTTCTATGGAAGAGGACGATGAAGTAGGATTTCCACTGTGTGTTGTTTATTCACGGAATGCTCTTGGGAAAATGGGGCGAGGGAAGGAAAACAGCAGAGAATGTTCCTAAGCAAGGATGTGGTCTCCAGTGGAACAGAGCAGGAGCCTGATCCCATGAGATGCTGAACAGAACTCTCCAGTAGAACCATCCATCTGTGATGGTAGAAATACTCTGTCTTCATTGTCCAATACGATAGCTACTATCCACCTATCACTGCATGAGCATTTAAAGTGCCCTAGCTAAGAAACTAAATTTTACATTTTACTTAATTTTAAAGAATTTAAATTTAAATAGCTTTCTGTGGGTACATCCTACTGTATTGGGCAGCACAGCTCTGGAGCATGAATTGAATCAGATTCAATCCTGCCTTGGCGTTGGCACCTATTATACATCCCATAAGTCTGTCACCCCTACCATGCTCTCCAGATCACCTGGCGCCATAGCTCCCTTTCAGCTGAGGGCAATTCTCTCAAGAAGGGAATGGCTGTGAACCTTGGAGCCCACACTCATAACAAATAGGGTTGTGATTGGAGCCCTAGTAGGTAAAGTAAAGAGCGTCTAGCAGGTCACCAACAGCATTCATACAAGAGTCCATTCATGATTGTGTGCAAGGATAGAGGGACAGAACCTAGTGTACTTTACACATGACCTCAGTGCAATCACACACACATGCATACACACACACACAACTTGTCACTGGCTTAACTCACCAATTAAGTAAACATTCAGATTTCCTACATTTGTCTTCTTCATATTGGTGTATGTATTCACATGAAAGATCATCACTTCTTGTTAACAATAAAGTTAAAAACAAGATGCACTGACACAATATTCACAAGATGGAACTTCCCTGTTGTAATTTTCAAGATAGCATTTTCAAAACTCCCAACATATTTTAGATATTTTGGCAATAATGGAGAAAATGAGCATTTACGAGTTTCTAATTACACAACAAATATTATGTCATTTCACAGCCAATAAGGAACCAAGGGATAGCATGGAAACATATAGTCTAATAGTTTCACACATACGCATAAAGAGCATATTTTATTACCACTGCACATGCATATTTAAATTAATTCCCACATGTGCCTACAGAGGTGTAATGAATGTACTACATAGAAGGAAATGTCTAGGAACAACGTATTGATGTCTATACTAAATAATTAATTTTAGTTCTTCTCTTTGGTCAATTTTCATAGTCTGTTCCTTTAAACAATTCATCACATATGCAAACCAATACATCCTTTTTATTTCAAGAACAATTGCAATGGAAAATAATTTAACTTTCCAATTCTAAAAGCAACACAGAGCCTTGTTCCTTTTCATTCACCTTAATTGACCTTCTCTGTGGGATCTAATCTATTTCCCTGCCTCATTTCCAAGTTACTGACTAAATATACTACTGGAAATTATAATTTGGCCATGTAGAATCAGTGTCTGCAGTAAATGCAAAGGTTGACTATACCAGCACTGGGTCATCCGTATGTTTTTCTTAAGCAAAAGGACACTTTCTCAGGATGACTTCACAGATCCCCATGTGGTACCAGAGATCTGCACTTTGCCTCAAGGAGGTAGAAGATGAAGGAAGTCACAAACTCTCAGTATGGTTTCCCAAATACAATGACCTGCCTGTGTGACACTGAGACCCTTATGAGCAGGTGAGAGGGTGCCGTGACTCTGAGCTGGGGCTGGGCTGGCACAGAGAACCAAATCCCTTCCCCTGCTGACATCTCTGGGGAACAGGTGCCCCACACTCTTAATGAGCCCATGTCACTGAGCTGTAGAGAGATGGCAATCCTCAGGGAGAATGACTATGGAAGACAATGTCAGAGGAGACCTAATCTGTGTCTCCTATTAGTTCACATATCTGTCAAAGACAATAATTCCCTAGACCTTCCCAGCTACCTTAGCTCCCATCTGTGAATGACCTAGATGTTTTGCAAAACACTTAAGATTTTTCCCTTACAACTATCCAAAATATTTACATATAAAGATGTAAGGAAGATTCCATTCAGTTACTTAATTTGAAATGTTAATATGTGAATGAATTCCTCATTAATTTCATTCATAACCAAGTTATATGGGATCACAGTGCTAATAATTAGGCACATTCTAATCTTGGGGGTTTTTTTGGCACATTCTAATCTTTAGCCTGAATATAAAGGAGAGCAACCTAATTCTACCAAACTTCTAATGTGGCTAAGGGGAAAAAACTCAAATCCTCTAAAACACTGTACAGTTTATATCCATAGGTTTTAATGATGTACTCAATTTAAAAAATTATCTCTCGTCATTAAAATGTACATGGTTTATTTAAATTCAACTAGTCTTTGCATTTAAGTTCCAAACGATTTTGGCTTTACCAGGAGAGTTAAAATAATCATATAAGAAAAATGGAAAGAAGTTGATGGGTGGCTCTTTCTCATAGATCCGTACTTTAAATTTAATTTACCATGTTCAGCCTTAAGAGATACTCTCCCTCCTGCTAAAACACATTCTTAGATTTCAACTTTCTCAGCTATTCCCATACCAGTTAGATCCCATCCCGAGAGTTATGGGGAAAACTGGCAAAGACACTGTACTCTGGGTGTCCCGAAGATGGAGGGAATTACAGACCTGCTAATCACACTTTCCTTCCCTGGCCTCACTCACTGCTGCCAGTCTACATGCTCAAATCACTTTGATAATAGTGTGACATTATCTAGAGACACTGACCCACACTGACACTTCCAGATGCCACACATCTAGAGCAATGCTTGGTCACCCATCTGAAGACACACATATAAGAAAGCTCAACTGCACCACTGTTCACATTAACCGAAATCTGCAAACAATCCTAATGCCCGTTATCAGCAAACTGGGCAAATAGTGTTAGGAAACAAGAGTTCTCTAGAACAATATGAATAAAACTACAGCTAAACCTTTCTGGAGGGTGTTAGGATGGTGGGGAAGGAGGGGGACCTGGACCTTCCTCATCCCTCACACAGAGCTGAATTGAGGTCTTGGAACACCCAGGAAATCGATCTGTGGAATGGCAGAAGGATCTCCGCAGCTGGAGGGAGACAACTTGGCAGGTGCAGGGCGCATGTATGTGTGTTGGGGGAAATAAAATGGTGGAGCTATGAAGGAGAGGGAACCCTTTCTATGGAGAGACAAAGGGAAAGAAAGAGAGAGGGGTTGTGAAAGTGCAGCATCAAATTAGCACAAGAGGAAAAGCTCTCTGTGCCACAGATTTTTGCAAACTGCCTTTGGAGCTTGAGGCTTTCGAAGTGGCAACTCTTGAGGCACCTGGGTGGCTCAGGTGGATAAGCGACCGACTGAGGCTCGGGTCATGATCTTGCGGTCCGCGGGTTCCAGCCCCACGTCGGGCTCTGTGCTAACAGCTCAGAGCCTGGAGCCTGCTTCGGATTCTGCGTTTCCCTCTCTCTACCCCTCCCCCATTCACACACTGTCTCTCTCTCCCTCAAAATAATAAACATGAAGTGGCAACTTCCTCTGAATTTGAGCGGTGGCATGTGCTCCTGGGGAAGACGCAGCTGGCCCCAGAGTGCATAGCATGGTGTAGCTATCTCCATGGTGCACTTCTGGAAGTGGGCTTATTGCTTCCCCAAGGACAAATGACCCTACAAGTGCCAGTCTAAGGCCTTTCATCAGCAGGGTGTAGAGGCTCTACTCCGGAGCAGGGAGCAGATACAGGTGGTTCTGGGGGTCCTTTAAGACATCAGGTTTTGAATCCCAGCCAAGAGCCTTGAAGAAGGTACAGGAAGACTGTGGGCAGGCCGACACATGAGGGCTATTCTGTGAGGGCTGCCTGAACAGCAAGGGTTGAGATCCCTGCTTTGGGTAAGAGAGACTGGGGTGACACGATTTTCCCCTCAACACTAGCACAGTAGGACTTCAGAGAGCAGCACAGGGGCCCCGGTGGAGGTGGGACCCTCTTACACCAAACCCCGCACCTCCGTGCCTGGTAACTGCTTATTTACTGGAGCAAGACTGGCTGAGCCAATGCAGCCGACCTCTCCTCCAGACCAGCATGGCCCCAGCCCCAGACACCAACACACAACTCTTTTGCTTCTTTTGTTTCCTCCCTCTTCTTTTTTTCTTTTGGGATAAGGCTCGTGGTTTCTGATTTGTTTTTTTGCAATTCTTATCATATATACATTTTTTTTAATTGGGCTTTCTTTGTCCATTCTTTTCCATCTTTCTGCTTTCTTCTTGTTTATTTATCTCTCTCTTTCTATGGAATTAGACTTACAGTTTTTAAAGTCTCTGTTTGGTTTTCCTGTCTCCCTTTTACTTTTTCTCTTTTTATGGGATCAAGCTCCACCCTGCCCTTTCTTTGTCCCAGGCTTACTTCAACAAACAAATTGAAGCGCACCTAGTTAAAGGTCCCAGCACTCCCCACTGCAGCAAGGGGGAGCTCTGCAGACGACTGGAAAATAGTAGCCAAAATGCAACGAAAGAGTGTACACAACATACACCAGAAACACTTCCTGGAATGCTAGGCCCTGGACAGTGCATGGCCCTTTTTAATGTAGTAGTACTCTCAGGTGGGGGACACAAAACAAGCTTTTAAAACATGCAAAAGACAGGGGCGCCTGGGTGGCGCAGTCGGTTAAGCGTCCGACTTCAGCCGGGTCACCATCTCGCGGTCCGTGGGTTCGAGCCCCGTGTCAGGCTCTGGGCTGATGGCTCCGAGCCTGGAGCCTGTTTCCGATTCTGTGTCTCCCTCTCTCTCTGCCCCTCCCCCGTTCATGCTCTGTCTCTCTCTGTCCCAAAAATAAATAAACGTTGAAAAAAAATAAAATAAAAAAAAAACATGCAAAAGACAGAAACTTAGCCAAAATGACAGAACAGAGGTACTCCCCCACCCAACAACAACAACAAAAAAGATCATGAGGAAGCCACAGCAAGAGAACAGCTAGTAACAGATATAAACAATATATCTCCACAAGAATTTAGAATAAGAGTCATAAGACTAACAGCTGGGCTTGAAAAAAGCATAGAAGACACCAGAGAAACTCTCGCTTCAGAGATCAAGACGTAAGAACTAGTCAGAATGAATTTTAAAATACTATAACTGAGATGCACAATAAACTAGATACAATGATGGTGAGGATTGAAGGAGCAGAGGAGAGAATAGGCAAAATAGAAGATAAACTCGTGGAAGATAATGAAGCTGAAAAAATTGGAAAAGGGAATTACTCGACCAGGAGGGGAGAATTAGAGAACAAAGTGATTCCATGAAATGAAACAATATCATTATTATAGAGGTCCCAGAAGAAGACAGCAAGAAAAAGGGGCAGAAGGTTTATTTGAACAAACTGTAGTTGAGAACTTCCCTAATCTTGGGAAGGAAACAGGCATCCAAGTCCAAGAGGTACAGAGAATTCCCTTCAAAATCAACAAAAACAGGTCAAAACCATGACATAGCATAGTAAAACTGGCAAAATACAACAATAAGGAGAGAATTCTGTAAGCAGATAGGGACAAAAGGTCCTCAACTGACAAGGGTAGACACATAAGGTTAGTAGCAGACCTGTCTACGGAAACGTGGCAGGCCAGATGGGAGTGGCAGGATATATTCAATGTGCTGAATAGGAAAAATATGCAGCTCACAATCCTTTATCCAGCAAGGCTGTCATTCAGAACAGATGGAGAGATAAAGACTTTCCCAGACAAATAAAATCTAAAGGAGTTCATGACCACCAAACCACCCCTGCAAGAGATTCTAGGGGGTATTCTGTGCATGGAAAGCAGCAAAGACTACAAAGGACCAGCGAACATCACCACAAACATGAAATCTACAGATATCACAATGGCACTAAATTCATATCTTTCAATAATCACTCTGAATGTAAATAAACTAAATGCCCCAATCAAAAGACATAGGGTATCAGAATGGATAAAAAAAAAAAAAACACAATATCCATCCATATAATCCCTACAAGAGACTCACTTTAGACCTGAGGACACCTGCAGATTGAAAGTGAGGGGATGAAGAACCAGCTACCATGCTAATGGACGTCAAAACAAAGCCAGGGTAGCCATACTTATATCAACAAACTAGATTTCAAAACAAAGACTATAGCAAGACATGAAGTAGGGCATAATATAATTAAGGGGTCTATCCATCAACAAGAGCTAACAATTGTAAATATGCCCCCAATGTGAAACACCAAATGTATAAAGCAATTCATAATAAACATACACAAATTTATTGGTAATAATGCCATAATTGTAGGTGGCTTTAATACTCCACTGACAACAATGGACAGATCATGTAAGCAGAAAACCAACAATGAAACAACCCTGAATGACACACTGGACCAGATGGACTTAACAGATATATGCAGAACATTTCATCCTAAAGCAGAAAAATACACATTCTTCTCGAGTGCACATGGAATATTCTCCAGAATATATCACATATTGGGTCACAAATCAGACCTCAAAAGGTACAAAAAGATTAAGATGATGCCATGCATATTTTCAGATCACAATGCCATGAAACATGAAATCAACCACAACAAAAACTTATGAAGCCCTCAAATACATGGAGGTTAAAGAACATCTTACTAAAGAATGAATGGGTTAGCTAGGAAATTAAAGAAGAAATTAAAAATCCGTGGAAGCAAATGAAAATGAAAACAAAAGACCAAACCCCTTGGGATGCAGCAAAGGCAGTCCAATGAGGAAATACATTGCAATTCAAGCTTATCTCAAGAAGCAAGAAAGGTCCCAAATACACAACCTAATATTACATGTAAAGGAGCTAGAAAAGGAGCAGCACATAAAGCTCAAGCCAGCAGAAGAAGGTAAATAATAAAGAGTAGAGCAGAAATAAATGATAAAGAATTTTTTAAAAAACAGTAGAACAGATCAATAAAACTAAGGGCTCATTTTTTAAAGGATTAACAAAATTAATAAACCCCTAGCCAGACTTCTCAAAAAGAAAAGAAAGAGGACCCAGATAGATAAAATCACAAATGAAAGAGGAGAGATCACAATCAACAGCACAGGAATACAAACGATTTTAGAGAATACTATGAAAAATTATATGACAACAAACTGGACAATCTGGAAGAAATAGACAAATTCCTAGATACACACTACCAAAACTCACACAGGAATAAATAGTAAATTTGAACAAACCAATAACCAGCAAAGAAATCGAATCAGTTATTCAAAAATCTCCCAACAAATAAGAGTCCTGGGCCAGATGACTTCCCAGGGGAACTCTACCAGACATTTAAAGAAGAGATAATACTATTCTTCTCAAACTGTTCCAAAAAAATAGAAATGGAAGGAAAACTTCCAAACTCATTTTATGAAGCCAGCACTACCTCGATTCCAAAACCAGACAAAGACCCCACTAAAAAGGAGAATTGCAGGCCAATATCCCTGAAGAAACAGATGCAAAAATTCTCAACAAGATAGTAGCAAATCTAATCCATTAGTACATTAAAAGAATTATTCACCATGATCAAGCGGGATTGATTCCTCAGCTTCAGGGTTGGTTCAAAATTCACAGATCAATCAACATGATACTCCACATTAATAAAAGAAAGGATAAGAACCATATGCTCCTTTCAATAGTTGAAGGAAAAGCATTTGACAAAATACATAATCTTTCTTGACAAAACCCTCCAGAAATTCATGGTACGAGGAACATACCTCAACATCAAAACAGCCATATATGAAAAGGCCCACAGCTAATATCATCCTCAATGGGGACAAACTGAGAGCTTTCCCCCTAAGGTCAGGAACACCACAGGGATGCCCACTCTCACCACTGTTGTTCAACATAGTACTGGAAGTCCTAGCCTCAGCAATCACACAACAAAAAGAAATAAAAAGTATACAAATTGGCAAAGAATAAGTCAAACTCTCACTCTTCACACATGACATGATACTCTACATGGAGAACCCAAAAGACCCCACCAAAAAACTGCTAGAGCTGTACATGAGTTCAGCAAGTCTCAGGGTATAAAATCAACATACAGAAATCAGCTGCTTTTCTATACACCAATAAGGAAGCAGCAGAAAAGGAAATCAAGGAATTGATTCCATTTACAATTACATCAAAAACCATAAGAAAACAGGAATAAATGTAACCAAAGGGGTAAAATATCTGCATGCTGAAAATTATAGACTGCTTATGAATAAATTGAAGAAGACACAAAGAAATGGGAAAATATTCTATGCTCATGGGGCACCTAGGTGGCGCAGTTGGTTAAGCATCAATTTCAGCCCAGGTCATGATCTCATGGTTCGTGAGTTTGAGCCCCGCATCGGGCTCTGTGCTGACAGCCTGGAGCCTGGAGCCTGCTTCAAATTCTGTGTGTGTCTCTATGTCCCTGCCCCATTCACACTCTGTCTCTCCTCTCAGAAATAAATAAACATTTTTAAACATTTTTAAGGAAAACATTCTATGCTCATGGATTGAAAGAACAAATATGATTAAAATGTTGATACTACCCAAAGCAATCTACACATTCAGTGCAATCCCTATCAAAATAACACCAGCATTTTCCACAGGGCTAGAACAATCCATTCTAAAAATTGTATGGAATCACAAAAGACCCCAAATAGTCGGTCATGTTGAAAAAGATATCAGGGGGAGGGGCCAAGATGGCGGAACAGCATGGAAACTTTTTGTGTGTCTCGAGTACATGAAATACAGCCAGACCAACACTAAACCATCCTACACTCCTAGAAAACTGACTGGAGGATTAACACAACAATCTGCACAACCTGAACCACAGAATTCAGCAGGTATGCGGCACGGAGAAGTGAACTTGGGGAATGAGAAGGCGCAGGAAGGGAGGTGCTTTTGCGAACAGAGAGAGGATGGAGACTGCGGGGGGGGGTGGGGGCGGAGAATACGGGAAAAGCACCCCTCCCCAAAAGCAGCTGGAGGAAAGTGGAAAATTGGGAATGGCTGCAGGGACTAAACTAAAAAGGGAGAAAGGAGAGGGCTTAAATTCCATTAAGACTGTAAACAAAGGGAGCGCAAAGGCTGCAATTCCGCAGCTCCATACCTGGCAGTGCTCTGGTGGGAAAGGTGAATCCCCAGGAACAGAGTGGCGTCCGGAAGGTTCTCGGGCCACGGGGAAAAGCGGTTCCACTGCTGGAAAGACATTTGGTACAGACTGTTGAAGCCACCTGGTCCCAGCAGACCCCCGAAGGCAGTCACATTCACTGGTGCTGGGGCAAGTTTGTTGAGGGTGAAGCCTGGTGCCAGATGTGTGTTGTGATTTTCCATAATCCGTGAAACGCTGATGCTACACTGTCTTGTGATCTTTTTCTGGGGCGGGCTGGCACCTGGCCACAGTCTCGGGGCACCAGCAACAGCAGAGTCCAGCGGGCGTTCCTGGGTGCAGCCGACATTCGGCCATTGCTCATTTGGCCATTGCTCAGTGAGACCCTCCGGCAGAGGGGCAGAACGGGTCAAGGCCGCAGTCCTTCAGAAGTAAGGGGCTGGGAAAAACAGCCACATGTGAGACAAAACTCGGGAGGGGTACTGCCTGGGACCTGGTCACGGAGAGTGAAAACGCAGGGAGTGGATGAGAGCTGAAGACTGAGGACAGGTGTGAGATTGCTGATTCGGGAGAACAGACCGGGTGGCTGGGTAGCGCCAGTTTTCACCGCTCCGCACATGCGCATGAGCACCAACCAGGACTGCAACAATCCACCCCAGTAGGCTGGCAGCGCCATCTAGGGGAGAGCGGAGCTGTTACACCGAGCCCTGCCCAACTGGGCCAACTTCGCTCTTCAAGAACACAAACCCCACCGCCGGCTTAATTTATGGACTATAAAGAGCTACATGGACTGACCTCTAGGGGAAAACGAAGTAGTTTCAGTCCTACTTCAATCTGTTAGCAGGTTCATCTATTCAATTTTTTTTCTCTCTTTTTTCTTTTTTCTCTTTTACAATTCTTTTCTTTTTCTTGAATACAGAAAGAAAACACTCGTTTTTATTTTCAAGTTTTATTAAAAATATCTGTCTCTAATTTTTGTTACTATACTTTTTGCTTTTTTGTAAATTTTTTCAAATTCTACTTTACTTCCATCATTTTATTTTAGTCTACTTCGGTGTACTCACCTTTTCAAATTTTCAACCAATTTCCTTTTTTCTTTCTTTTTCTTTTTTCTTTTTCATTTCTTTACTTTTTTTCTTGAATGCAGAAAGAGAAAAACTTCATTTTCATTTCAATTTATTTTAAAAATATTTTTATTTAATTTTTCTTACTATATTTTTTGCTCTTATGTAAATTTTTTCCAATTCTATCGTAATCCCATCATACACTGTCTACATACACTGTCTACTACAGTGTATTCACTTTTTCAAATTTTCAAATGATTTATTTTTTCTATTCTTTTTCTTTTTATCTTTTTTCCCTTTTCATTTCTTTTCCTTTTTCTTACATACAGAAAATGAAAAACTTCATATTTCTCTTCAATTATTATTAAAAATATTTTTCTATAATTTTTTCTACTATATTCTCTACTTTAGTATCTTCATTTTTTCAAATTCTCAAACGATTTCCTTCTTTTTCCTCTCCTACCCCTTTTTTGTTTGTTTGTTTGTTTGTTTGTTTGTTTGTTTGTTTCTCTAATCTGTCAAACCACTTCTACACACAGCCCAAAACACACCTAGTGTCTAGAATCATCTATTTGATTTTTTCAGTGGGTGTGTTTTTAATTTTTACTTTTAATATTTTTTTAATTTTAATTTTTTTAATTTCAATTTTTCTACATCATTAGTTTCTTTTCTCCATCCAAAATGACAAAACGAAGGAATTCACCCCAAAAGAAAGAGCACAAAGAAATGACAGTCAGGGATCTAACCAACACAAATACAAGCAAGAGGTTTGAACCAGAATTTAGAATCACAATAATAAGAATATGAGCTGTGGTCGAAAATAGACTAGAATCCCTTTTTGCAGAAATAAAAGAAGTAAAAACTAGTCAGAATGAAATGTAAAAATGCTATAACTGAGCTGCAATCACGGATGGATGCTGCGGTGGCAAGGACGGACGAGGCAGGACAGAGAATCAGCGATATAGAGGGCAAACTTATAGAGAATAATGAAGCAGATAAAAAGAGGGAGATTAAGGCAAAAGAGCACACTTAAAAATTAGAGAAATCAGTGACTCATTAAAAAAAACAACATCAGAATTATAGGGGTCCCAGAGGAGGAAGAGAGAGAAATAAGGGTAGAAGGGTTATGTGAGCAAATCACAGCAGAAAACTTTCCTAACCTGGGGAAAGACACAGACATCAAAATCCAGGGAGCACAGAAAACTCCCATCAGATTCAATAAAAACCGACCATCAACAAGGCATATCATAGTCAAATTCACAAAACACTCAGGCAAGGAGAGAATCATGAAAGCAGCAAGGGGAAAAAAGTCCCTAACCTACAAGGGAAGACAGATCAGGTTTTCAACAGACCTATCCACAGAAACTTGGCAGGCCAGAAATAAGTGGTGGGATATATTCAGTGTGCTGAATCAGAAAAATATGCAGCCAAGAATTCTTTATCCAGCAAGGCTGTCATTCAGAATAGGAGAGATAAAAAGTTTCCCAGACAAACAAAAATTAAAGGACTTTGTGACCACTAAATCAGCCCTGCAAGAAAATTTAAGGGGGACTCTCTGAGGGGAGAAAAGATGAATATATACATATATATATAATATGTATATATACATATTATATATGTATATATATATACATATGTACATATATATACATATATACATATATGTATGTATGTATATATATATGTATATATATGTATGTATATATATATATATACCAAAAGCAAGAAAAGATTAGAAAGGACCAGAGAACACCACCAGAAACTCCAACTCTACAAGCATCATAATGACAATAAATCCATATCTTTCAAAACTCACTCTAAACGTCAATGGACTCAATGCTCCAATCAAAAGACACAGGGTAACAGAATGGATAAGAAAACAAGACCCAGCTATATCCTGCTTACGAGACCCACTTTAGACCTAAATACACCTTCAGATTGAAAATAAGGGGATGGAGAACCATCTATCATGCTAATGGTCAACAAAAGAAAGTCGGAGTAGCCATACTTATATGTTGGGGGCCGGGCCCCGGTGCCAGGCTGAGACCGGGTCGAGCAACGTTCCCTGTTGACTCAAGCCAACCCGGTGGTTCCCCCTCCCATTCCCCCACTTTCAAGGGCATACGAAAGCCTTGTCAAGGCTGAGAAAGTTAATTACTGAAGCCCGTGGTCTGCAGGTGTTGATAGTAATGCTACCTCCCTTTTTCTACCCCGAGTCAGATAGAAACAAACATGGGAACTGTGTTTTGCTAGCAATCTATCAACAAGGTCTTGTGACCCGTTCAGAAAGTTCACAAGGTATACAGAACTAAATTTTTTGGCTGGCAGTGATCGTGTGAAACCTGTTTATTCTTAGAATGACCTGATCCATAAGAGTCTTATATTATAAAAGATTGTGTACAGCAACAATAAAGTTGTCACTTGGGCCATCAGCCCAGGGGACCCTCCTGTTCCCAAACTTTCTCTTCTCTCTTTTTTTCTTGCATTCCCCTACCCTCAGGACCCTGACCTCGGTGATTGTCACAGCGGTCACGACACTTATAGCAGACAATCTAGACTTTAAAATAAAGACTGTATCAAAAGATGCAGAAGGGCATTATATCATAATCAAGGGGTCTATAGACCAAGAAGACCTAACAATTGTAAACATTTATGTGCCAAATGTACAAGCACACAATATATAAATAAATGAATCAGAAACATAAAGAAACTCATCAATAGTAATACCATACTAGTAGACTTCAACACCCCACTCACAGCAATAGACAGGTCATCTAATCAAAAAATCAACAAGGAAACAATGGCTTTGAATGACACATCGGACCAGATGGACCTAACAGATATATTCAGCACATTTCATCCTAAAGCAGCAGAGTACACATTCTTCTCCAGTGCACATGGAATGTTCTCCAGAATAGACCATATACTGGGACACAAATCAGCCCTAAGAAAGTAAAAAAGATCAAGATCATACCATGCATATTTTCAGACGAAAATGCTATGAAACTTGAAATCAACCACAAGAAAAAATTTGGAAAGGTAACAAATACTTGGAGACTGAAGAACATCCTATTAAAGAATGAATGGGCTACCCAAACAGTTAAAGAAGAAATTAAAAAGTACATGGAAGTCAATGAAAATGATAACACCACAACCCAAAACCTCTGGGACACAGCAAAGGCAGTCAGTCACAAGAGGAAAGTATGTAGCAATCCAAGCCTTCCTAAACAAGGAAGAAAGATCTCAGAGACACAACCTAACCTTACGCCTTAAGGAGCTGGAAAAAGTACAGCAAACAAAACCCAAAACCAGCAGAAGACAGGAAATAATAAAGATTAGAGCAGAAATTAATGCTATCGAAACAAACAAACAAAAAAAAAAACAAAAAACAAACAAAAAAAAAAAAACAGTAGAACAGATCAATGAAACCAGAACCTGGTTCTTTGAAAGAATTAACAAAATTGACAAACCATTAGCCAGTTTGACCAAGAAGAAAAAGGAAAGGACTCAAATAAGTAAAATCAAGAATGAAAGAGGAGAAATCACAACCAACACAGCAGAAATAAAAACAATAATAAGAGAACATTATGAGCAATTATATGCCAATAAAATGGGCAACCTGGAAAAAATGGACAAATCCCTAGAAACATATACACTACCAAAACTGAAACAAGGAGAAATAGAAAATTTGAACAGATCCATAACCGGTAAGGAAATCGAATTAGTAATCAAAAATCTGCCAAAAAGCAAGAGTCCAGGGCCAGATGGCTTTCCAGGGGAATTCTATCAAACATTTAAGGAAGAGTTAACACCTATTCTCTTGAAACTGCTCCAAAAAATAAAAATGGAAGGAAAACTTCCAAAATCTTTCTATGAAGCCAGCATTACCCTGATTCTAAAACCAGACAGAGACCCCACTAAAAAGGAGAACTATAGACCAATTTCCCTGATGAACATGGATGCAAAAATCCTCAACAAGATATTAGCCAACCAGACCCAATAATACATTAAAAGAATTATCCACCACGACCAAGTGGGATTTATACCTGGGATGCAGGGCTGGTTCAATATCCTTGAAACAATCAATGTGATTCATCACATCAATAAAAGAAAGGACAAGAACCTCTCAATAGATGCAGAGAAAGCATTTGACAAAATACAACATCCTTTCTTGATAAAAACCCTCAAGGAAGTAGAGATAGAAGGATCATACCTCGAGATCATAAAAGCCATATATGAAGGACCCAACGTTAATATCATCCAAATGTGAAAAACTGAGAGCTCTCCCCTAAGGTCAGGAACAAGACAGCAATGTCCACTCTCACTACTGTTATTCAACATAATATTGGGAGTCTTCACCTCTGCAATCAGACAACACAAAGAAATAAAACGCATTCAAATCAGCCAGGAAGAGGTCAAACTTTCACTCTTCACAGATGACATCATACTTTATAGGGAAAACCCTAAAGATTCCACCAAAACCTTCTAGAATTGATTCATGAATTCAGCAAAGTTGCAGGATATAAAATCAATGCACAGAAATCGGTTGCATTCCTATACACCATCAATGAAGCGACAGAGAAATCAAGGAAGCGATACCATTTACACTTGCACCAAAAACCATAAAATACCTAGGAATAAATCTAACCAAAGAGGTGAAAAATCTATACAGTGAAAAATATAGAAAGCTGATGAAAGAAATTGAAGAAGATACAAAGAAATGGAAAAAGATTCCATGCTCCTGGATAGGAAGAACAAATATCATTAAAATGTCAATACTACCCAAAGCAATCTACATATTCAATGCAATCCCCATCAAAGTAACACAAGCATTCTTCACAGAGATAGAACAAATAATCCTAAAATTTGTATGGAACCAGAAAAGACCCCGAATAGCCAAAGCGATCTTGAAAAAGAAAACCAAAGCTGGACGCATCACAATCCCAGACTTCAAGCTCTACTACAAAGCTGTAATCATCAAGACAGTATGGTACTGCACAAGAACAGACACTCAGATCAAGTGGACAGATCAATGGAATAGAATAGAGAACCCAGAAATGGACCCACAAACCTATGGTCAACTAATCTTTGACAAAGCAGGAAAGACTATCCAATGGAATAAAGACAGTCTCTTCAGCAAGTGGTGCTGGGGAAACTGGACAGTGACATGCAGAAGAATGAACCTGGACCACTTTCTTACACCATACACAAAAATAAACTCAAAGTGGATGAAAGACCTCAATGTAAGACAGGAAGCCATCAAAATCCTCGAGGAGAAAGCAGGCAAAAACCTCTTGGATCTTGCCCGCAGCAACTTCTTACTCAACAAGTCTCTGGTGGCAAGGGAAAAAAAAGCAAAAATGAACTACTAGGACCTCATCAAAATAAAAAGCTTCTGCACAGCGAAGGAAACAATCAGCAAAACTAAGAGGCAACCGACAGAATGGGAAAAGATATTTGCAAATGACATATCAGAGAAAGGGTTAGTATCCAAAATCTACAAAGAACTTATCAAACTCAACACCCAAAAAACAAATAATCCAGTGAAGAAATGGGCAAAAGGCATGAATAGACACTTCTCCAAAGAAGACATCCAGATGGCCAACCGACACATGAAAAAATGCTCAACATCACTCATCATCAGGGAAATACAAATCAAAGCCACAATGAAATACCACCTTACACCTGTCAGAATGGCTAACATTAACAACTGAGGCAACAACAGATGTTGGCGAGGATGTGGAGAAAGAGGATCTCTTTTGCATTGTTGATGGGAATGCAAGCTGGTGCAGCCACTCTGGAAAACAGTATGGAGGTTCCTCAGAAAACTAAATAGAACTACCCTACGACCCAGCAATTGTACTACTAGGCATTTATCCAAGGGATACAGGTGTGCTGTTTCAAAGGGACACATGCACCCCCATGTTTATGGAAGTACTATCAACAATAGCCAAAGTATGGAAAGAGCCCAAATGTCCATCGATGGATGAATGGATAAAGAAGATGTGGTATATATATACAATGGAGTGTTACTCGGCAATCAAAAAGAATGAAATCTTGCCATTTGCAACTACGTGGATGGAACTGGAGGGTATTACGCTAAGTGAAATTAGTTAGTCCGAGAAAGACAAAAATCATATGACTTCACTCATATGAAGACTTTAAGAGACAAAACAGATGAACATAAAGGAAGGGAAACAAAAATATAAAAACAGGGAGGGGGACAAAACAGAAGAGACTCATAAATATGGAGAATAAACAGAGGGTTGCTGGAAGGGTTGTGGGAAGGGGGATGGGCTACATGGGTAAGGGACATTAAGGAATTTACTCCTGAAATCGTTGCTTCACTATATACTAACTCATTTGGGTGTAAATCTTAAAAAATTAAGAAATAAGGTTAAATTATAAAATATAATATAATTAATATAATATAATATAATATAATATAATATATTTGAAAATATAGCCAAAGCTGGAGGCATCACAATTCCAGACTTGAAGTAGTATTACAAAGCTGTAATTATCAAGATAGTATAATACTGGCACAAAACTGACACACAGATCAATGGAACGGAATAGAGAACCCAGAAATGGGTCCACAACATATGGCCAAATAATTGTCAACAAAGCAGGAAAGAGTACCCAATGGAAAAAAGACAGTCTCTTTAACGAATGGTGCTGGGAAAATTGGCATACAGAAGTGGCAGGCACAAGAATGAGACTGGACCCCTTTCTTACACCATACACCAAAAAATTCAAGATGGATGAAAGACCTAAATGTGAGACAAGAAACCATCAAAATCCTAGAGGAGAACACAGGCAACAACCTCTTTGACGTAGGCCATAGCAACCCCCTACCAGACATGTCTCCGGGGCAAGGGAAACAAAAGCAAAAATGAGGCTTAAGATAAACAGCCTCTGCACACAAAACTAAAAGGCAGCCTACAGAATGGGAGGAGATGTTTGGAAATGACTTATTGGATAAAAGGCTAGTTTCCAAAATCTAAAAAGAACTTATCAAACTCAACTCCCTAAACATAAATAATCCAGTTAGGAAATGGGCAGAAGACATGAACAGACATTTCTCCAAAAGAGACATCCAGATGACTAACAGACACATGAAAAATATGTTCAACATCACTCATCATCAGCAAAATACAAATCAAAACCACAACGAGATACCACCTCACACATGTGAGAATGGCTAAAAATAACAGCTCAGAAAACAACAGATGCTAGTGAGGATGTGGAGAAAGGGGAACCCTCTAACACTGTTGGTGGGAAAATGAACTGGTATAGCCACTCTGGAGAACAGTATGGAGATTCCTCAAAAATGTAAAAATAGAACTACCCTATGACCCAGCAATTGCACTACTAGTTATTTACCCACAGACTACAAAAATACAGATTTGAAGGGGTACATACACCCCCATGTTTATAAAAGCATTATCAACAATAGCCGAATTATGAAGAGAGCCCTTGTCCATTAACTGATGAGTGGATAAGGAAGAAGTGGTATATATACATAATGGAATATTACTCGGCCATCAAAAATAATGGAATTTCCCATTTCCAACCACATGGAAGGAGCTAGAGTGTGCTAAGTGAAATAAGTCAGTCATAGAAAGACAAATATCATATTATTTCACTGATGTGTGGAATTTAAAAATCAAAACAGATGAACATATGGGAGGGGGAAAAGAGAGAGAGGGCAACAAACCATAAGAGACTTAAATATGGAAGACTGAGGGTTGCTGGAGGGGAGATGAATGAGGGATGAGCTAGACAGGTGATGGGCATTAAAGAGGGCACTTGTGATGAGCACTGGGTGTGTATGTAAGTGAGGAATCATTGAATTCTACTCCTAAAGCCAACATTGCACTGTACGTTAACTAACTAGGATTTAAATTTAAAAATGAGTAGAAAAAAAAGAAGATATTAGATATATATCTACAATGTTACTCAGCCATCAAAAAGAATGGTGTCTTGCCATTTGCAACCATGTGGATGGAACTAGAGTGTATTATGCTAAGCAAAATAAGTCAGAGAAAGACAAATATCATATGATTACACTCATAAGTGGAATTTAAGAAACAAAAAAGAAGAACATACAGGAGGGTGAAACCAATTAAGAAAAAAGACACATCTGAACTTGTGGGATTCAGGAGAAGATGGCGGTGTAGGAGGACGCTGGGCTCACTGCATCCTGCTGATCACTCAGATTCCACCCACTTCTGCCTAAATAACCCAGAAAACTGCCAGACGACTAGAGGAAAGGACTCTCAGGAGCCAAGCGTAGACAAGAGGCCCACGGAAGAGGGGAGGAAGGGCGGAAAGGCAGTGCACGCTACAGGGATTGGTGGGAGGGAGCTGAGTGGTGGAGGGGCAGCCCGCTGGCAAGGCAGAGCCCCCGAAGTCTGGCTTGCAGAAGTGGAGGGGCTGGACTCAGTGAGTTCTGGCAGCCAGCGGGATTTAACTTGTGGAATGTTAAAGTTGACGGCTCTGCTCTGAGAGGGTGAGGGCGAGAGGACGAGGGTGAGGGCGAGGGGAGGGAGAGGTGTTGAGCCCTGGAAGACAGAGCTCAGCTTAGTGGGGTACAAAGGCGCTGGCCAGGGCCATCTCCCTTGCCCATCCCCAGCCAAAATCCCAAAGGGAACCAGTTCCCATCACGGAACTTGCTTGCACCACTCAAACACCCAATACTGTGCTTCTGTGGATCCATCCCTCTGACGGGTCCACCTCCCGCCCTCCTGGTGCTGCAAGGTCCCTCCCGCAGGGGACCACTGATGGCAAAGCAAGCTGAGCCTACCCCTCCTGCCCCTGTGCACCTTGCGGATCCACCCCGGCTAATACGCCAGATCCATCAAAGCAGCACCACACCACAAGCCTGGCAGTGTGCAAGTAGCCCAGACAGGGACCACACCACTCCACAGTGAGTCCTGCCCCTGGGAGAGGGGAAGATAAGGTACACACAAGTCTGACTGTGGCCCCAGCCATGGGCTGTGGGCAGACATCCAGTCTGACTGTGGCCCTGCCCACGAACACAAGTTACTCCAGACAGCACAGGGGAAGTGATGCGCCACTCCAGGAAAGATGAAGTTTGAATACAAAATGACGAAACGGAAGAATTATCCTCAAAAGAAACTCCAGGAAGTAGCGACAGCTAGAGAATTGATCAAACACTATTTAAGTAATATAACGGAACAAGAATTTAGAATAATAGTCATGAAATTAATTGCTGGTCTTGAAAAAAAGTATATAGGACGGCAGAGAATCTATTACTACAGAGATCGAGGGGCTAAGAAACAGTCAGGAGGAGCTAAAAAATGCTATCAATGAGGTGCAAAATAAAACGGAGGCAACCACAGCTCGGATTGAAGAGGCAGAGGAGAGAATAGGTAAATTAGAAGATAAAATTATGGAAAAAGAGGAAGCTGAGAAAAAGAGACATAAAAAAATCCAGGAGTATGAGGAGAGAATCAGAGAACTAAGTGATGCAATGAAACGGAACAATGGCCATATAATAGGAATTCCAGAAGAGGAAGAGAGAGAGAAAGGGGCTAAAGGTATACTTGAACAAATCATAGCTGAGAATTTCCCTGATCTGGGGAAGGAAAAAGGCATTGAAATCCAAGAGACACAGAGAACTCCCTTCAGATGTAACTTGAATCGATCTGCATGACACATCATAGTGAAACTGGCAAAATACAAGGATAAAGAGAAAATTCTGAAAGCAGCGAGGGATAAACACGCCCTAACATATAAAGGGAGACCGAGAAGACTAGTGACGGATCTATCTACTGAAACTTGGCAGGCCAGGAAGGAATGGCAGGAAATCTTCAATGTGATGAACAGAAAAAATATGCAGCCAAGAATCCTTTATCCAGCAAGTCTGTCATTTAGAATAGAAGGAGAGATAAAGGTCTTCCCAAACAAACAAAAACGGAAGGAACTCATCACCACTGAACCAGCCCTACAACAGATCCTAAGGGGGACTCTGTGAGTGAAATGTTGCAAGGACCACAAAGTATCAGAGACATTACTACAAGCATGAAACCTACAGACATCACAATGACTCTAAACCCATATCTTTCTATAATAACACTGAATGTAAAAGGACTAAATGAACCAACCAAAAGACAAAGGGTATGAGAATGGATTAAAAAAAAAAAAAAAAACGAGACCCATCTATTTGCTGTCTACAAGAGACTCATTTTAGACCTGAGGACATCTTCAGATTGAAAGTGAGGGGATGCAGAACTATCTATCATGCTACTGGAAGTCAAAAGAAAGCTAGAGTAGCCTTACTTATATCAGACAAACTAGATTTTAAATTAAAGGCTGTAACAAGAGATGAAGAAGGGCATTATATAATAATTACAGGGCCTATCTATCAGGAGGAGCTAACAATTATAATGTCTATGCGCCGAATACGGGAGCCCCCAAATATATAAAATATTACTCATAAACATAAGCAACCTTATTGATAAGAATGTGGTAATTGCAGGGTACTTTAATACTCCACTTACAACAATGGATAGATCATCTAGACACAGGATCAATAAAGAAACAAGGGCCCTGAAGGATACATTGGATCAGATGGACTTGACAGATATATTTAGAACTCTGCATCCCAAAGCAATAGAATATACTTTCTTTCCGAGTGCACATGGAACATTCTCCAAGATAGATCACATACTGGGTCACATAACAGCCTTTCATAAGTATACAAGAATTGAGATCATACCATGCATACTTTCAGACCACAATGCGATGAAGCTTGAAACCAACCACAGGAAAAAGTGTGGAAAACCTCCAAAAGCATGGAGGTTAAAGAACACCCTACTAAAGAATGAATGGATCAACCAGGCAATTAGAGAAGAAATTTAAAAATATATGGAAACAAATGAAAATGAAAATACAACATTCCAAACACTTTGGGATGCAGCGAAGGCAGTCCTGAGAGGAAAATACATTGCAATCCAGGCCTATCTCAGGAATCAAGAAAAATCCCAAATACAAAATCTAACAGCACACCTAAAGGAAATAGAAGCAGAACAGCAAAGACACCCCAAACCCAGCAGAAGAAGAGAAATAATAAAGATCAGAGCAGAAATAAACAATATAGAAACTAACAAAAACTGTAGAGCAGATCAATGAAATCAAGAATTGGCTTTTTGAAAAAATAAACAAAATTGATAAACCTCTAGCCAGGCTTCTCAAAAAGAAAAGGGAGAGGACCCAAACAGACAAAATCATGAATTAAAATGGAATTATTGCATCCAGTAACTCAAAAATACAAGCAATTATCGGGGAATACTATGAAAAATTATATGCTAACAAACTGGACAACCTGGAAGAAATGGACAAATTCCTAAGCACCCACACACTTCCAAAACTCAAATGGGTATAAATAGAAAACTTGAACAGACCCATAACCAGCAAAGAAATTGAATCAGTTATCAAAAATCTCCCCCAAAATAAGAGTCTAGGACCAAATGGCTTCCCTGGGGAATTCTACCAGACATTTAAAGCAGAGATAATACCTAAGCTGTTCCAAAAATAGAAAGGGAAGGAAAACTTCCAGACTCATTCTATAAAGCCAGCATTACTTTGATTCCTAAACCAGACAGAGACCCAGCAAAAAAAAAGAGAACTACAGGCCAATATCCCTGATGAATATGGATGCAAAAATTCTCAATAAGATACTAGCAAATCGAATTCAACAGCATATAAAAAGAATTATACACCATGATCAAGTGGCATTCATTCCTGGGCTGCAGGGCTGGTTCCACATTTGCAAATCAGTGTGATACATCACATCAATAGAAGAAAAGATAAGAACCATAGGATCCTGTCTATCGATGCAGGAAAAACATTTGACAAAATTCAGCATCCTTTCTTAACAAAAACCCTCGAATGAATATTCCTGGGCTACAGGGCTGGTTCAACATTTGCTAATCAATGTGATACATCACATTAATAAAAGAAAAGATAAGAACAATTGATCCTGTCAATCGATGCAGAAAAAGCATTTGACAAAATTCAGCATCCTTTCTTAATAAAAACACTCGAGACACTCGGGATAGAAGGAACATACTTAAACATCATAAAAGCCATTTATGAAAAGCCCACAGCAAATGTCATCCTCAATGGGGAAAAACAGAGCTTTCCCCCTGATATCAGGAACACGACAGGGATGTCCACTCTCACCACTGTTGTTTAACATAGTGTTGAAGTGCTAGCATCAGCAATCAGACAACAAAAGGAAATCAAAGGCATCCAAATTGGCAATGATGAAGTCAAGCTTTCACTTTTTGCAGATGACATGACACTATACGTGGAAAATCCAATAGACTCCATCAAAAGTCTGCTAGAACTGATACATGAATTCAGCAAAGTCGCAGGATACAAAATCAATGCACAGAAATCAGTTGCATTCTTATACACTAATAATGAAGCAACAGAAAGATAAATAAAGAAACTGATCCCATTCACAATTGCACCAAGAATCATAAAGTACCTAGGAATAAACCTGACCAGAGATGTAAAAGATCTGTATGCTGAAAACTATAGAAAGTTTATGAAGGAAATTGAAGAAGATATAAAGAAATGGAAAAACATTCTGCGCTCATGGATTGGAAGAATAAATATTGTTAAAATGTCAATACTACCCAAAGCTATCTACACATTCAATGCAATCCCAATCAAAATTGCACCAGCATTCTTCTCGAAACTAGAACAAGCAATCCTAAAAATTTGTATGGAACCACAGAAGACCCCGAATAGAAAGTAATTTTGAAGAAGAGGACCAAAGTAGGAGGCATCACAATCCCAGACTTTAGCCTCGACAACAAAGCTGTCATCATCAAGACAGCATGGTATTGGCACAAAAACAGACACATAGACCAATGGAATAGAATAGAAACCCCAGAACTAGACCCACAAACGTATGGCCAACTCATCTTTGACAAAGCAGGAAAGAACATCCAATGGAAAAAAGACAGTCTCTTTAACAAACGGTGCTGGGAGAACTGGACAGCAACATGCAGAAGGTTGAAACTAGACCACTTTCTCACACCATTCACAAAAATAAACTCAAAATGGATAAAGGACCTGAATGTGAGACAGGAAACCATCAAAACCTTAGAGGAGAAAGCAGGAAAAGACCTCTCTGACCTCAGCCATAGCAATCTCTTACTCGACACATCCCCAAAGGCAAGGGAATTAAAAGCAAAAGTGAATTACTGGGACCTTATGAAGATAAAAAGCTTCTGCACAGCAAAGGAAACAACCAACAAAACGAAAAGGCAACCAACGGAATGGGAAAAGATAGTTGCAAATGACATATCGGACAAAGGGCTAGTATCCAAAGTCTATAAAGAGCTCACCAAACTCCACACCCAAAAAACAAATAACCCAGTGAAGAAATGGGCAGAAAACATGAATAGACACTTCTCTAAAGAAGACATCCGGGGGGCGCCTGGGTGGCGCAGTCGGTTGAGCGTCCGACTTCAGCCGGGTCACGATCTCGCGGTCCGTGAGTTCGAGCCCCGCGTCGGGCTCTGGGCTGATGGCTCGGAGCCTGGAGCCTGTTTCCGATTCTGTGTCTCCCTCTCTCTCTGCCCCTCCCCCGTTCATGCTCTGTCTCTCTCTGTCCCAAAAATAAATAAACGTTGAAAAAAAAAAATTATTAAAAAAAAAAAAATAATAAAAAAAATAAAAAAAAAAAAAGAAGACATCCGGATGGCCAACAGGCACATGAAAAGATGTTCAGCGTCGCTCCTTATCAGGGAAATACAAATCAAAACCACACTCAGGTATCACCTCACGCCAGTCAGAGTGGCCAAAATGAACAAATCAGGAGACTATAGATGCTGGAGAGGATGTGGAGAAACGGGAACCCTCTTGCACTATTGGTGGGAATGCAAACTGGTGAAGCCATTCTGGAAAACAGTGTGGAGGTTCCTCACAAAATTAAAAATAGACCTACCCTATGACCCAGCAGTAGCACTGCTAGGAATTTATCCAAGGGATACAGGAGTACTGATGCATAGGGGCACTTGTACCCCAATGTTTATGGCAGCACTCTCAACAATAGCCAAATTATGGAAAGAGCCTAAATGTCCATCAACTGATGAATGGATAAAGAAATTGTGGTTTATATACACAATGGAATACTATGTGGCAAGGAGAAAGAATGAAATATGGCCTTTTGTAGCAACGTGGATGGAACTGGAGAGTGTTATGCTAAGTGAAGTAAATCATTGAGAGAACGACAGATACCATATGTTTTCACTCTTATGTGGATCCTGCAAAATTTAACAGAAGACCATGGGGGAGGGGAAGAAAAAAAAAGAGGTTAGAGGGAGGGAGCCAAAACATAAGAGACTCTTAAAAACTAAGAACGAAACTGACGGTTGATGGAGGGTGGGAGGGAGGGAGGGTGCGTAATGGGTATTGAGAAGGGCACCTTTTGGGATGAGCACTGGGTGTTGTATAGAAACCAATTTGACAGTAAATTTCATATTTAAAAAATAAAATAAAATAAACTGCACTTGTAAAAAAAGAAAAAAAGAAAAATGACAGAGAGAAACAAACCACAAGAGGCTAAAAGACAGAGAACAAAATAAGCATTGATGGAGTGGAGGCAAATGGGGGATGGGCTAGATGGGGGATGGGCATTAAAGAGGGTACTTGTGATGTGCACTGGCTGTTGTATGTAAGTGATGAATCACTGGATTCTACTCCTGAAACTGGGGCACCTGCGTGGCTCGGTCAGTTAAGTGTCCAACATCGGCCCAGGGCATGATCTCACAGCTCATGCTTACAGCCCCAAATCAGGCTCTCTGCTTTCGGCAAAGAGCCTTCCTCAGATCTTCCATCCCTCTCTCTCTCTCTGCCTCCCTCTTGCTCATGTGTGCTCTCTCTCTCTCTCTCTCTCTCTCTCTCTCTCTCTCTCTCTCTCAAAGATAAACATTTAAGGGGCACCTGAGTGGCTCAGTCAGTTAAACAACCAACTCTTAGTTTGAGCTCTGGTCATGATCTCATGGCTCATGAGTTCAAGCCCCACATTGGGTTCTGCAGCTGGCAGTGCAGAGCCTGCTTGGGATTCTCTCTCTCCCTCTCTCTCTGCCTCCTCTAGCTCATGCTGTCTCTATCAAAACAAATAAATAAACTTCAAAGAAATATGAACATTAAAAAATTCTACTCCTGCAACAAAAAATAAATGTAAAAATTAAATAAAATAAATTGGAATTATTAAGCCAATAGATTTAAATTATCCCAAAGTGTTTGTTGCAGGAGAAATATGACTATCTGACACAGAATACCAACAGGTGGTACTCTAGCTAAGAAACCTGAAGAAACAGAACTCTGGACTAGAATTTTCAACTAAATACCATCAGAAATAGAGGCCCAATAGCACCCTTAGTTCACTTCTCCACCTCCATCATTAGGTTTAATGAGCTGAGAACTCTGGAAATGATTGTCCTTTTCATTTGCAGGAACTTAGCAAAGGTGCCCACCAGCCCCAGGATTGCCTTCCACCTGTGGCAGCACACCTGGGCCAGAGCTGGCTACCCTCATGCATGGAAGCAAGTATCAGACAGCCCAATAGGAGAGCTTTTTAGCCCTTGTTACGGATCTTGTTTACAATGGCACAATATGTGCTTTGAAAAGTAGAGCCTTGGACACTGTATATAACACAGTCATAACAAGACTGTGAAAGAGGAGGAGACAGACAGGCTACAGGCTTCAGTACCTAAAGAACAACACTCTGGTGAGTTCCCTGAGTTTCCATCTTCCCTCTCCTCGAACAAGACTGGGTGCAGGAGAAGCTGGCATCCCAGAAACCAGTGGGCATAGTCCAAAGAAAGGCATCAAGAAAGATGTCCTGGAGCGCCTGGGTGGTTCAGTCGGTTGAGAGTCCGACTTCAGCTCAGGTCATGATCTCACACTCCGTGAGTTTGAGTCCTGCGTCAGGCTCTGTGCTGACAGCTCAGAGCCTGGAGCCTGCTTCAGATTCTGTGTCTCCCCCTCTCTCTGCCCCTTCCCTGCTCATGCTCTGTCTCTCTCTGTCTCAAAAGTAAAAATATTTTTAAAAATTTAAAGAAAGATGTCCTCCCCTAGCCAAAGGACAGGAGTGGAGCAGCTTAGAAAAGCAAAAAACTTTTAGACACTAACCAGTGTATTCCAGAAAGTCTGTGGCCCCTTTCCCATCCACGCTGCCATGTTCAAGCTGATGTGATTTCATGGCAGCCTGGTAGAGAAGCACAAATGTCATCTGTACCCACGAGTAATGTGGTCACACCTCCCCCCTGCCAGCAGGGAAGGCTCTGTGGGGAGGAGAGGAGGCACCCACGCCCCTCCAAGCCCGTGTGGTATTAGAACCCTGGTGGGTTTACATGCCTGGGTCCCACAGGACTGGAGCAAACAGAAGCAGTTCCCAACTGACTATCCCCCCAAGGCAGCAAACTGAAACACCTAGTTATTCCCTGAAAGAAACCAATTTTCAGATCTTAATAGCTGCATCCTCTGGTGGGGTGGGGGATAGGATTCTAAATGAACACCCACCTAGGGGCCAACTGCAAGCTGACACGCACCATCTTCGCTGTGCACCACCCCCAGGTCACCTGTGGATCTCTTGAAAGGAGCTTGTGCACACATCTGGAACCCCAGATTTTGTGGCTCTTGCCCAGAGGACACATTCCCTCATAGCCTGGCTCTGGTGGCCAGTGGGGCTTGCGTTACTGGGCTTGCGTCAACAGGATGTAGTAGCAGAGACGATTCTTAAACAGCAATGCAGAGGGAGCAGACGGAAATGCCATCTTCCCAACCTCCCCTGAAAGAGATGTATTTTTTTTTTATGTTTTATTATTTATTTTTTGAGAGAGAGAGACAGACAGAGCATGAGCAGGGGAGGGGCAGAAAGAGAGAGAGAGAGGGAGACACAGAATCCAAAGTAGGCTCCAGGCTCTGAGCTGTCAGCACAGAGCCCAATGTGGGCCTCAAACTCACAAACCGCTAGATCATGACCCAAGCCAACGTCGGACACTCAACCGACTGAGCCACCCAGGCGCCCCAAAAAAGATGTATTTAACACACTTTAAAAACTCCTGCCTGATGCTTCGCCTTCCAATCGGCCTGCATCTAGGTGCTGCCTGACATCTCACTTTGGTCTTCACAAATCAAATACTGGGAGCCACTTAGAACAAAATGGAGCAGAAATGTCCTGCAGCTGTTGCCCACCTACGCCACTGCCTGAGAGGGAGGCTGAGAGAGAGATGGAGACAGAGGCAAAGGTGGAGGCAGTGAAATAACCTTCTTTAAGCCACTACATTGTCAGGGTCTTTTGTTTTTGCAGCTTATCCCTGAACGAGGTTTCCGCTAACTTCTCTGGATTTTCCTCCCATACATGTTTAGATTCTGACCCTATCACTAAATGTTGAAGTGCCCCACACCTTGGTCTCAGGTGATCTTCTTTCTCTAAAATCTCTCCCCATGAGATCTCCATTATTATGACTATAAGTGTCTTTGATATGCAATAACTCCAAAATTCCTATTTAAAATCAAGACCATTTTAATAGGCCCCCAGACTCTGTGTCTTAGCAGAGGCTTTCCCAGAAAACAGAACTTAAAACAAAGGTATGTACACAAATCTAGAAAAAATGGACAAGTTCTTAGAAACATGTAAGCTACAAGAACTGAAACAGGAAGAAATAGAAAATTTGAACAGACCCATGTAAAAGAAAAGAACAGACCCAGTAAAGAAATTGAATCGGTAATCAAAACTCTCCCAACAAACAAAAGCCCAGGGCCAAACAGCTTCCCAAGGGAATTCTACAAAACGTTTAAAGAAGAGTTAACACCTATCTTTTGAAGATCTTCCAAAAAAAATAGAAATGGAAGGAAAACTTCCAAACTCATTCTATGAGGCCAGCATTACCTTGATTCCAAAACCAGACAAAGACCCCACTCAAAAGGAAAACTACAGACCAATTTCCCTGAGGAACAGGAACTCAAAACTTTGCAACAAGATATTAGCAAACCAGATCCAACAATACATTTAAAAAAGTATTCACCATGATTAAGTGGGATTGATTCCTGGGCTGCAGGGCTGGTTCACTATCTGTAAATCAATCAATGTGATACATCATATTAATAAAAGAAAGGATAAGAACCACATGATCCTGCGGTGCTTGGGTGGCTCAGTCAGTTGAGTGCCTGACTCTTGATTTCAGCTCAGGCCATGATCTCACAGTTTCATGAGTCTGAGCCCTGCATCGGGCTCTGCACATTGACTGTGGAAAGCCTGCTTTGGATTCATTCATTCTCTCTCTGTCTCTGTCTCTCTCCCTCCCCTGCTCATTCTCTCTCTCTCTCTCTCTCTCTCTCTCTCTCTCTCTCTCTCCGTCTCTCTCTCTCTCAAAAATAAATAAGTAAACTTAAAATTTTTTAAAAATAACCACATGATCCTGTCAATAGATGAAGGAAAAGCACTTGCCAAATTATAGCATTGTTTCTTGATAAAAACCCTAAAGAAAGTAGGGATGGGAAGAACATACTTCAACATCACAATGGCCTTATACAAAAGACCCACAGCTAATATCATTTTCTCAAACTGAGAGTTTTCCCCCTAGGATCAAGAACACAACAGGGATGTCTACTCTCCACCACTGTTGTTCAACATAGTACTGGAAGCCCTAGCCTAAGCAATCAGACAAAAAGAAATAAAAGGCATTCAAATTGGCAAAGAAGTCAAACATTCACTCTTCACATACAACATGATACTCAATACGGAAAACCCAAAAGACTCCACAAAAAAACTGCTAGAGTTGACACATGACTTCAGCAAAATCGCAGGATATAAAATCAACATACAGAAATCAGTTGTATTTCTATACACCAATAAGGAAGCGGCAGAAAGGGAAATCAAGGAATCGATCTCATTTACAATTGCACCAAAAACTATAAGATACCTAGGAATAAACCTAACCAAAGAGGTAAAAGATCTGTATGCTGAAAATCATAGAAAGCTTATGAAGGAAATTGAAGAAAACACAAAGAAATGGAAAAACATTCCATGCTCATGGATTACAAGAACAAATATTGTTAAAATGTCTATACTATCCGAAGCAATCTACACATTCAATGCAATCCCTTTCAAAAAACACCAGCATTAGGGAAGCCTGGGTGGCTCAGTCAGTTAAGTGTCTGACTTCAGCTCAGGTCATGATCTCACAGTCCAAGAGTTTGGGGCCTGCGTCAGACTCTGTGCTGACAACTCAGACCCTGGAATCTGCTTCAGATTCTATGTCTCCCTCTCTCTTCCCCTCCCCCACTCACGCTTTGTCTCAGACTCTGAAAAATGAATAAACCTTAAAATTTTTTAAAAATAAATAACAACAGCATTTTTCACAGAGTGAGAACAAATAAGTCTAAAATTTGTATGGAACCACAAAAGACCCCAAATAGCCAAAGTAATGTTAAAAAAAGAAAAGCAAAGCTGGGTGCATCTCAATTCCAGACTTCATGCCATACTATGAAGCTGAAGTCCTCAAGACAGCATGGTGTTGGCACAAAAACAGACACATAGACCAATGGAACAGAATAGAGGACCCAGAAATGGACCCCCAAATGTGTGGCCAACTAATCTTAGGCAAACCAGAAAAGAGTATTCAATGAAAAAAAGTCTCTTTAGCAAATGGTGCTGGGAAAACTGGATGGTGACAGGAAGAAGAATGAACCTGGACCACTTTCTTACACCATACACAAAAATAAACTCAAAATGGATGAAAGACCTAAATGTGAGACAGTAAACCATCAAATCCTAGAGGGGAAAACAGGCAATGTCCTCTTTCACGTTGGCCATAGCAACTTCTTACTTGACATGTCTCCAGAGGCAAGGGAAATAACAGCAAACATGAACTATTGGGACTTCATCAAGACAAAAAGCTTCTGAACAGCAAAGTAAATGATCAGCAAAACTAAAAGGCAACTGACAGAATAGGAGAAAATATTTGCAAGTGACATATCAGATAAAGGGTTAGTATTCAAAATCTACAAAGAACTTGCCAAACTCAACACCTGAAAAACTAATAATCCAGTAAAGAAATGGGTAGAGGACACGGATAGACTTTTTTCCAAAGAAGACATCCAAATGGCCAACAGACACATGAAAAGATGCTCAACATCACTCATCATCAGGGAAGTACAAATCAAAGCCACAATGAAATACCACCTTACACCTGTCAGAATGGCTAACATTAAAACTCAGGCAACAACAGATGTTGGCGAGGATGCAGAAAAAGAGGATCTCTTTTGCTTTGTTGCTGGCAATGCAAGCTGGTGCAGCCACTCTGGAAAACAGTCTGTAGGTTCCTCAGAAAACTAAAAATAGAACTACCCTACAACCCAGAAATTGCACTACTAGGCATTTATCCAAGGGATACAGGTGTGCTGTTTCAAAGGGACACATGCACCCCCATGTTTATGGCAGCACTATCAACAATAGCCAAAGTATGGAAAGAGCCCAAATGTCCATCGATGGATGAATGAATAAAGAAGATGTGGTATATCTATACAGTGGAGTATTACTCGGCAATCAAAAAGAATGAAATCTTGCCATTTGCAACTACGTGGATGGAACTGGAGGGTATTACGCTAAGTGAAATTAGTCAGAGAAAGACAAAAATCATATGACTTCACTCATATGAGGGCTTCAAGAGACAAAACAGATGAACATAAGGGAAGGGAAAAAATAATATAAAAACAGGGAGGGGGACAAAACAGAAGAGACTCATAAATATGGGGAACAAACTGAGGGTTACTGGAAGGGTTGTGGGAGGGGGGAGGGGCTAAATGGGTAAGGGGCACTAAGGAATCTATTTCTGAAATCATTGTTGCACTAGATGCTAACTAACTTGGATGTAAATTTTAAAAAATAAAAAATAAAATTAAAAAAAATAGAACTAGCCTATGACCCAGCAGTTGCACTAGTAAGTATTTATCCCAAAGGATACAAAAATGTTTATTCCAAGGGGCGCATGCACCCCAATGTTTACAGCACTGTCAACAATCCCAAATTACGGAAAGAGCCCAAATGTCCATCGACTGATGAATGGATAAAGAAGATGTGGTGTGCATATATATATATATAATGTTTATTTTATTTTTGAGAGACAGAGACAGAGTGCAAGCAGGGGAGGGGCAGAGAGAGAGACACACACACACACAGAATCCGAAACAGACTCCAGGCTCCAAGCTGTCGGCACAGAGCCTGATGCGGGGCTCAAACCCCCAAGCTGTGAGATCATGACCTGAGCCGAAGTCAGACACTTAACCAACTGAGCCACCCAGGCACTCCTATATACAACGGAAAATTACTCAACCATCAAAGAGAATGAAATCTTGACATTTGCAACATTGTGGGTGGAACTAGAGAGTATTATACTAAGTGAAATAAGTCACTTGGAGAAAGACAAATTTATGATTTCGCTCATACGTGGAATTTAAGATGAACATAGGGGAAGGAAGGAAAAATAAGATAAAAAGAGAGAGGGGTGCAAACCATAAGAGACTCTTAAATACAGAGAACAAAGTGAGGGTTGCTGGTGGAAGGTGGGTGGGGGGATGGGCTAGATGGGTGATGGGCATTAAGGAGGGGACTTGTTGGGATGAGCACTGGGTGTTGTATGTAAGTGATGAATCACTAAATTCTACTCATGAAAACATTACTACACTATATGTTAACTAACTTAATTCTAAACAAAATAATCATAGGAGCACCTGTGTGTCTCAGTTGGTTAAGCGTCCGACTTCAGCTCAGGTCAGGATGTCACGCTTCGTGAGTTCGAGCCCCGCCTCAGGCTCTGTGCTGGCGGCTCAGAGCCTGCTTCCGATTCTGTGTCTCCTTCCCTCTCTGCCCCTCCCTGCCCTCATTCTGTCTCGCTTGCTCTCTCAAAAATAAATAAACATTAAAAAAATTAAACAGGGGCGCCTGGGTGGCGCAGTCGGTTAAGCGTCCGACTTCAGCCAGGTCACGATCTCACGGTCTGTGAGTTCGAGCCCCGCGTCGGGCTCTGGGCTGATGGCTCGGAGCCTGGAGCCTGTTTCCGATTCTGTGTCTCCCTCTCTCTCTGCCCCTCCCCTGTTCATGCTCTGTCTCTCTCTGTCCCAAAAATAAATAAACGTTGAAAAAAAAAATTAAAAAAAAATTAAATAAAATAATAAAATAATAAAAATAAAGGTTTATGCATAAGTACTTAGTGCAGAATGTGATACAGATACAGCATCAGTAGTAAAAGAAGGGGAACAGAAAAGGGAAGAAAAGTGGGCTTGTCATAAAGTTTGCCACCAGTGTGTGTAACTGGGTGCTCAGCCACGTATCCCCCTAAAGTACACACTAGGAGACATCCCAAGGAGAAATATTTACCATCAGCTCCCCTTCCCCATTGGCCCAATTTTCCCTCCCTGGGCACTACCTGCCCCACGATCACTAAGCTGTCTCCTCATCCGCTACCAGTGACTTAGTCGGAGCATCAGAGAAGCTATAGCGCAAGCAGAAGCCCGAGCTGAGGGATTGGCAGGTGGCACCGAATACAAACAGGGCTCACAGAACTAACTACTTCAGCCGTGGTTGAAATAAGAACGAGAGGCCCCAGTGGTCTGAGATGGTGCTCAAGAGATTCCTGGAACATTAAGATCCCTTTGTGTCCAAGCAAACACAGAGTCCCCTGCAGGGTGGCTGATAGCACAATCTCTATAAAATCTCAATACAAGAGATTTAGTGGGGTGCCAGGCTGGCTTGCTCGGTGTAGCATGTGACTCTTGGTCTTGGGTTTGTGGGTTCGAGCCCCATGTTGGGTGTAGAGATTACTTAAAATCTAAACCAAAAAAAAAAAAAGAGAGAGAGTGAGAGATTTAATAAAACTGCTACAATCTCAATGCTGTGAGCTGTTTAGAAGCTTTTGGCCAAAAATAGATCTCCTTTCTCCTCAGCTGCCGATTTAGCTAGCCTGTGTTGTTTGCCTGGAAGGGTGGTCCAGACATTTATCCTTGAGGCATCTGCATCATTACGTGCCTCAGTCTTGTATGGTCAGGGTTGCTGTGATTGCACATCACCCCCCGCGCACCAGACATACTCCTTCCTTCCCTTATGCTCAGCATCCACGTGATCTACATCATCATCTGTGTGATAACCAAGGTCAGTCATCCTCCACCAGTACAATAATCCCTTTCTTTGCTTGCTGGCCCACTGGCATGAGGGGCCCAGAGTGGCCATGAGGTAGTCATAGCTTCGAGTGCACTGAAACCACTCCTGTGTTCCCTGATGGAAACATTCTCTTCCTTAGAATCAAATCTGGCTGACCTACAGGCACAGGGATGAAAAAGACAAATTCCAAAAGCATATCGTTTGGAGGAATGTTAAAATAGATAGATAGATAGATAGATAGATAGATAGATAGATACATAGATACATAGATAGATACATAGATATAGATATATAGATACAGATATATATAGATATAGATATAGATATAGATATAGATATAGATATAGATATAGATATAGATATAGATATATAGATACAGATATATATAGATATAGATATAGCACTTCCACCCTTGGTTGATTGCAAAACTGCCCACAGTTTTTGCACTCCTCCCTGAATCTATGCCTTTTTGCAGTGTGGCTCTCCTCCACCAAGAGGGAGAGCCTTTCCCCATTCTTTGAAACTATGTTGGTCTCATGGCTTGCACTGGCCAACAGAATGCAGTAGAAGTGACATGGTGCCACTTTAAACCTAGACTTCAGAGGCTTTTCATGGTTCTACTCTCTCCCCCATCCCTCTCTCTGCCTACACCATAGAACAACTCAAGCCATCCTTCTGGGGAATGAGAGATCACATCAAGCACATAGGAGTCATACCAGCTATGGACATTCTGGAACAGTAAGCCCTAAATGAACCCAGTAGCTAACTGCAGGGATTAGAATGAGCTTAACCAAAGCCAGAAAAACGACCCATCTGAGCCTAGCCCAAATTGCTGACCCACATAAGTGTGACATAAATAAGAAAAAGCTAACAGTTACACACCCTTTGGCATCTAGACACATAGGTTGGCACTGGGGACACACTACCACACGTGGTCATTTTTCCATGCACATACAGCATCCTTGAGTTTAGAATCCCAAAACTTCTGGGTGGTATCCCCAAACTGACATATGAGCTGAGGCATTAGGAGGCATTTCACTGCCGTATCAGGCTGAACACTTTGTGGGGTTAGGGTACATGAAAAATGACCATGTGCCCATTGCCTCACCTCCTTTGCCAAAAAAATGGACCCTCTTATCTCAGGCAACATTGATAAATCAAGCATTTGGAAGCCCAGAGGTGGTGTTGTTGACAGAGTAGTACAGTCAGGGAAGACAAATCCTATATTCAGAGAATAAGTCAACTCACGCTAGAAAAGATTATTTGTTATTGGTGTAATGTTTGATATTTGATGTTTAGGGGCCTCTTGGAAGGGGGAGGAGATGCGTGTTACAACCCTCCCTGGGAGCCTGTGAACAACTTCCAGATCTTTTAATTCCTTGAATCTCCCTGGAGGATTATCTGCCAGGTACATTATCCCTAGGGTTGCAATTGGGAAACCCACAAAGGGGATAAAGTAATTGTTACTCTAATTGAGAAAGCTTGGCAAGATTGGGTTCCCAGGCATGCAAAGAAGCTGTAAACTCCAGTGCTGGGGAGTCCTGAGGTCATTCCAGCCCTCACTACACCAGATACACCTTCCCCAAGAAGCATCCCATCCCTCATCCTTGTACATCCCGGAGGAGGGACAACATTCCTTTTTTTTTTTTTTTTCCTTAATTTTTCCCATTACCTTGAGACTTATAAGCTAAAGTCTCTTCTCAGAAGATTCCTGATGTGAGCATCTGGTAAGTGTTGTGGAAAGTGAGCAGATCTGAGAAAAATGGAGGAAACATGTCTTTATTTAGATAAGTAAAACAAGTTCAGGTTCTACTCAAGGTCACCAAGCATTGTCTAACATACAGTAGGGACTAATACTATTTGTGGAATGAATGAATGAATGAATGAATGAATGAATGAATGAATGGAAGCCCTCCCTGTGAAGGTGTAAAATCTGAGATTTAGTAGTGGCTTAGTGAAAAGTTGACTAGATTTCAAATCAATTAACTCAGATACTGGCTCTGCTAACACTCAGTGTCTACATAATGAGGATATGTGACCATATTTTAGAGGTGTTATGAGGATTAGCAAACTATGAAACATTTTGATAGTGGTAAGCCTTGTCTTCATAGTTTTTCTATTTTTATGAAAATTGTATTATTTTTACAAAATTATAGAATTTACTCAGCTGATGTCATGTACTTTTCATCGTTTTATGATGTTTCCAAGAGTGAAAACATTTGGTCCTGTCAAAGCGGGGAGGGATGGGGTCTTCAACATTATCACCACTGCCCCACCTTCATGCATGAATGAAATCAATAAAATCTATGGTTATGCATCCAGAGTATATTTTCACATGCCCATAACTCCTTCTTTATGTCTCCTATATATTGTTGAAAAGCTCTTTCTGCTCCCTCCAGAATATCTATTTTCTGGAATATTCTTTCGTATATTTTCTATAAATGAATGTTTCAATATTCAGATCAGTTATTTATCAGAATCATACAAAGAGCTTAGGATAACAGTTAACAATAGGCTTGGGTCAAAATGAAAGAATCCTAAAAAAATATGTACCTGCAAAGGGTTGGATAAATGAGGACCAAAATGCCAATGGGTATGAACTTGGCCCAAGGTAGGAACAAAAAAGCAGGAATCTGTGTCTTCAGAACTGAGTTTAGGAAGAATTGCTAGGTATGGAAGGTGCAAAGGTGAAAGGGAAAATAAATAGGGGACATCCTTTTAGATGGTAAAAGCAATTAAGAAATAAGTCAAAGTTGAAGTAGAGCAAGTACTATGTGACTCTCCCCCTTTTTCTGAAAATCTACTTTATTCTTCCCTCTCTGAAAACAGGTTTCCTTTGTTATTCAGTCCACATAGCATAAAGTAGCAATAGCCCAGTTCTAAATTTTTATATCTCCTATGTCCAAGAACTAAGTCACTTCACCTGGCCATTCCCCCACCACCTCCAAAGCTACTGAAGTGACAGGGCAGAAACTTCGATGGAAGAAGAGAAGAAATTACAGGGGCCATTTTCTCTTTGGGGTTTCTCTTTAGGTAGAAATGAAAGACCTATACACTAGTAATAACTGTCAAGGCAGAGAGAGAGGCATTTGAAAACTTATGTGCAAAGTGGAGAAAGTCATGGCACTTTGGATCCAGAGAACCCAGGACTCATTCGCATTAGTGTGTAGAATGCCTTTCTCTTCCACTCACTTTCACGCTTCTGTTATTTGGCCACTGGAAAAGTAGTCCAACAGATTTCCTCCATTTTCTTGTTTCTTCCACCAGACTCTCCACCGCTTCAGCTAACATACAGAACAACAGGGCTAGGTGTAGAAGCAAGAATAGAATCCCAGTTGGTATTGTCTTGCATCCTCTGGCATGCAGTTCATCGCGCCTAAAAAATCAGTTTGTATTCACAGGCAAATATAAATCGTTCATAAAACTGGGTTTCCCTATGCAAAGATGAATAAGATTCATTCTTACCCCATGTTCTCATTAGTCCATGTGCTCTCCAAAATAATTTGTAAGCAAGGAAGCGCCATGAAAGCAAAACAAGAAAAAAATTATAAATATTTGTATCTATCTATGTATGTATTCTTAAATGCTATATGGCCTCAGGGCAATGCAGTAGAGAATGTCTTAAGAGAAGCTTTAGGTATGGTGGTCAGAGTATTTCAAAGTGAGAAAAGCCAGAGAATCATAAAGTTTCGGTTGTGTCAGGAACTTCTAAGGGTGGGAAATTAGTCACAGCAAGAGATAAGACTAGACAGGTAAGAAAGGGGTAATGAAGAAACTTGTGTGCCATGATAACTGGGAATTTGGGTTAAAGGCAATTGAAACCATTGGAAATTTTTAAGGGAAGGAGGAAATTCTTGTTTTAGAGTGATAATTCTTTAATAAGTATGAAGGAGGACTGAAAGGGGGAAAACTGTAGGAAGGAAGACCAATTTGAGGGTTATTACAAGTATCCACACAAGACATGATGAGGGTCTGACATAGTCATTACAATCAGGAACAAAGAAAAGCAGTATGGGTGTGAGAAAAGTCAGAATCAACAGGGCTTGGTCATGAACTGGATGAGTCAAGGATAACTCTAAAGTTTCTGGCTTTGATTTAAAGCTCCTCAAGGGGGGGCGCCTGGGTGGCGCAGTTGGTTGAGCGTCCGACTTCAGCCAGGTCACGATCTCGCGGTCCGTGAGTTCGAGCCCCGCGTCGGGCTCTGGGCTGATGGCTCAGAGCCTGGAGCCTGTTTCCGATTCTGTGTCTCCCTCTCTCTCTGCCCCTCCCCCGTTCATGCTCTGTCTCTCTCTGTCCCAAAAATAAATAAATGTTGAAAAAAAATTTTTTTAAAGCTCCTCAAGGGTAGAGACCATGTCTCTTTTATTCATTGTTCTCAATGCCTAAAACAGTTGCTTTCATGGTGATAAATTTTATTATTTTTTTCATGGTAGATTTTAAGAATCTATTTGTTTAATAATAATATTCTGACTCCCAAAAAATAACATCACTGGGGTTTAATTACTGACTGGATGTGCAGGTAAAGAGGTAAAGGAGAGGGAGTAGTCTGGGCTGACTCCCAAGTTTTCTTTTCTTGAACAACTGGATACATTGTGGTGCTGTTCATTGATAAAGGGCACATGGAGGGATGAACGGTCTTTGAGCAGGGAGGAGAATGTGATGGATACAGTTTGGGAAGTAGTAGCATAAGACGTCTGTGACATCCAAGTAGAAACATCCAGACAGCACCGGGAATGAGTCTAGAGAAATAATTTAGGAGAGATTGGCATACAGATAGTATGAAAGCCATGGGAGTGAATAGAATCACTCAGGAACATGTGTAGGATGAAAAGAAAAGGAAGCATAAGGAGCACCTGGGTGGCTCAGTTGGTTACGCTGGGGTCATGACCTCATGGTTTGTGAGTTCAAGCCCCACATCAAGTTGTCTGCTGCCAGAGTGGAGCCTGCTTCAGATCCTCTGCCCCCTTCTCTCTCTGCCCCTCGCCCCCACTAGTGCCCTTCCTCTCAAATAAATAAATAAACACTAAAAGAAAGAAAGCATAAGACAAAACAACAATAAAAACAAACCAAAAAAAACAGAGAAATGTCAACGTTTAACCGGCTGTCAAAGGAAGTGCATTTTGCAAAGGCAATTGAAAAGGAATGGCCAGACAGATGTGAGGAAATCTCAAAATAAACCCAAGGAAAAGAGTTTCTCAAGGGAATAATTCTAGGAATTCTAAAAACATAAGGACTTAGAAGTGAACATTGGGTTTTTCAAGACTCCAAATAGCAATTCATTGGAGTGGCTGGGGTGACAGCAAATGGCATGGGGGTGTGAGGAAATGAAGTCTGTGAGGGGTTGGGCAGTGGGGAGAGAATCAGGAGGATGGCCAGAGGTAGACATGTATCTGGAAAGGGAAGCCAAAGGAAGGAGAGACGTCAGCTGAAAGTCAAGACCCAACAGAGCAGGAAAACGTTTAAGTTACAGAAAGGAGCAGCTGGTGGTGACTGGCTGGCTCAGTCCAAAGAGCATGCAACTCTTGATCTTGGAGTTGTGGGTTGGAGCCCCACGTTAGTGGCAGAGTTTACCTATTTTAAAAATAAGGAGCAGCTGAGGCTCTGGAGAAGTGGGGCACAACGAAATGAAAGAAGGAAGGATGAGTGGAGGCACAGGCCAGTTTCTTGCACTGATAGCAGAAAGTTGGACACATCCATTAAACCCTGGTTCTATTTTCTCTGTGAAAATAGGGGAAGTGATGTGAAGGCACATGCTGCACATTCGAGAAGGGAAAATTTAAAACAGCCACTGTGGAGACTAAGGAAGAAACCTGACCTACCCAGTTCTAGCCTGATCACCAACAGTTTGCATTTATTGAGTAACCATTACTTGCTGAGAGTTTTGCACACATTAACTCATTTCAGTTTCACAAAACTGTTAAGGCAGGTGCTATTATTTTCATTCCTTTTTTTGATATATATTATTGTCAAGTTAGCTAACATACAGTGTATACAGTGTGCTCTTGGCTTCAGGAGTTAATTCCCATGATTCATCATTTACATAACAGCACCCAGTGCTCATCCCAACAAGTGCCCTCCTCAATGCCCATCACCCATTTTCCCCTCTACCCCACCCCCAATCAAACCTCACTTTGTTCTCTGTATTTAAGAGTCTCTTATAGTTTGCCTCCCTCTCTGTTTGAAAGTATTTTTCCCCTTCGCTTCCCCCATGGTCTTCTGTTAAGTTTCTCAAGTTCCACATATGAGTGAAAACATAGGATATCTGTCTTTGACTGACTTATTTCACTTAGCGTAATACCCTCCAGTTCCATCAATGTTGTCGCAAATGGCAGGATTTCATTCCTTCTCATTGCTAAGTAGTATTCCATTCTGTATATAAACCACATCTCCTTTATCCATTCATCAGTTGATGGACATTTGGGCTCTTTCCATAATTTGGCTATTGTTGATAGCACTGCTATAAACATTGGGGTACATGTGCCCTTTTGCATCAGTACTCCTGTATCCTTTGGATAAATTCCTAGTAGTGCTCTTGCTAGGTGGTAGGGTAACTTATTTTTAATTTTTTGAGGAACTTCCACATGTTTCCCAGAGCAGCTGCACCAGTTTGCATTCCCACCAACACTGCGAGAGGGTTCCCATTTCTGCACATCCAGGACAACATTTGTTGTTTCCTGAGTTGTTACTTTTAGCCACTCTGGCCGGTGTGAGGTGGTATCCAAATGTGATTTTGGCTTGTATTTCCCAGATGATGAGCAATATTGAACATCTTTTCATGTGTCTGTTGATCATCTGGATGTCTTCTTTGGAGGAGTGTCTATTCATGTCTTCTGCCCATTTCTTCACTGGATTACTTGTTTTTTGGGTGTTGAGTTTAGTGAGTTTTTATCGAATTTGGATACTAACCCTTTATCTGATATATCATTTACAAATATCTTCTCCTATTCCATCGGTTGCCTTTCAGTTTTGTTGATTGTTTCCTCCGCAGTGCAGAAGTTTTTATCTTGATAAGGTCCCAATAATTCATTTCTGCTTTTGTTTCCCTTGCCTTCATAGATGTGTCAGCTGAGGTCAGAGAGGTCTTTGCCTGCCTTCTCCTCGAGGGTTTTGATGGTTTCCTGTCTCCCATTTAGGTCTTTCGTCCATTTTGAGTTTCTGTGTCTGGTGTCAGAAAGCAGTCCAGGCTCATTCTTCTGCATGCTGCTGTCCAGTTCTCCTGGCACTGTTTGCTAAAGAGACTTTTTTCCATTGGTTACTCTTTCCTGCTTTGCCAAAGATTACTTGGCCATATATTTGTGGGTCCGATTCTGTGTTTTCTATTTTATTCCATTGTTCTATTGCTTGTTGTTGTGCCAATACCATACTACCTTGATGATAACAGCTACGTAGTAGAGGCTAACGTCTGGGATTGTGATGCCTTCCACTTCGGTTTTCTTTTTCAACATTACTTTGGCTATTCAGGGTCTTTTGTGGTTCCACACAAACTTGGGGATTGTTTGTTCTAGCTCTGAGAAGAATGTCGGTGCAGTCTTGATTGGTATTTCATTGAATGTGCAGATTGCTTAGGGTAATATAGACATTTTAACAATATTTGTTCTTCCGATCCATGAGCCTGGAATGTTTTTCCATTTCTTCCTGTCTTCTTCAATTTCCTTCATAAGTTTTGTATGGTTTTAAGCATACAGACCTTTTACGTTTTTGTTAGGTTTATTACTAGGTAGTTTATGGTTCTTGGTGCATTTGTGAATGGGATCGATTTCTTGATTTCTCTTTCTGTTCCTTCATCATTGGTGTATAGAAATGCAACCGATTTCTGTACATTGATTTTGTATCCTGCAACTTCGCTGAGTTTATGTATCAGTTCTAGCAGTTTTTTGGTGGAGTCTTTCAGGTTTTCCATGTAGAGTATCATGTCATCTGTGAAAAGTGAGTTTGACTTCTTCTTTGCCAGTTTAGATGCCTTTTATTACATTTTGTTGTCTGATTGCTAAGGCTAGGACTTCCAACACTATGTTAAACAGCAGCGCTGAGAGTGGACATCCCTGTTGTGTTCCTGATCTCAGGGGGAAAGCTCTCAGTTTTTCCCCATTGAAGATGATATATCCTGCGGGCTTTTCATATATGGCTTTTATGATGTTAAGGTATGTTCTTTCTATCCCAACTTTCTTGAGGGTTTTTATTAAGAAAGGATGGTGAATTTTGTCAAATGCTTTTTCTGCATCTATTGACAGGATCATATGGTTCTTATCCTTTCTTATATTAATGTGATGTATCACACCAATTGATTTGCGAATATTGAACCAGCCCTGCAGCCGAGGAATGAATACCACTTGATCATGGTCAATAATTCTTTTAATGCACTGTTGAATTCGATTTGCTAGTATCTTGTTGATAATTTTTGCATCCATGCTCATCAGGGATATTGACCTGTAATTCTCCTTTTTTGTAGGTTCTCTATCTGGTTTGGGAATAAAGGTAATGCCGGCTTCATAGAATAAGTCCGGAGGCTGTCCTTCTGATTCTATTTTTTGGAACAGCTTGAGAAGAATAGGTATTAACTCTGCTTTAAATGTCTAGTAGAATTCCCCTGGGAAGCCATCTGGTCCGGGACTCTCATTTGTTGGGAGATTTTTGATAACTGATTCAATTTCTTCACTGATTATGCGTTTGTTCAAAGTTTCTATTTCTTCCCATTTGAGTTTTGATAGTGTGTGGATGTCTAGGAATTTGTCCATTTCTTCAAGGTTGTCCAGTTTATTAGCATAAAATTTTTCATAGTGGTGTTTTCTGTGGTGTTGGCTGTGATCTCTCCTCTTTCATTCGTGAATTTATCTATTTGGGTTCTCTCTCTTTTGTTTTTGAGAAGTCTGGCTAGGGGTCTATCAATTTTGTTTATTTTTTCAAAAAAAACAGTTCTTAGAATCATTGATCTGCGGGGTGCCTGGATGGCTCAGTCAGTTAAGCGTCCGACTTTGGCTCAAGTCATGATCTCACGGTTCGTGGGTTTGAGCCCCGCATCAGGCTCTGTGCTGACAGCTCCAAGGCTGGAGCCTGCTTTGAATTCTGTGTCTCCCTCTTTGCCCCTTCCCTGCTCGCATTCTGTCTCTCTCTCTCTCAAAAATACACATTAAAAAAATTTTTTTAAAGAATCTGATCTGTTCTACTGGGGGGGGGGGGAGGCGGATTCTATATTGCTTATTTCTGCTCTAATCTTTATTATTTCTCTTCTTCTGCTGGCTTTGGAGTTTCTTTGCTGCTCTGCTTCTAGTTCCTTTAGGTGTGAGGTTAGGTTTTGTATTTGGGATTTATCTTGCTTCTCAAGATAGGCCTGGGTGGCAATATATTTTCCTCTTAGGACTAAGGCAGGTGCTAACTAAGGCAGGGGAAAACTAAGATTTGCAGTGGCTAAGTTTCCCAGCCTTGAAATGATTGGGTCTGGTTCCAGCTGGGCCAACCAGAGCCCACACACTACAAGACCTTTTCTGTCTCCCAGGGAGCCCCTCCATTTCTGTGCAACTATCTCATCTGTGTATGTGAATGCTGGTCTTATTTATTTATTTATTTATTTATTTATTTATTTATTTAATTTGAAAGAGAGAGCATGTGCACACCTGTGGGGGGTGGGGGAAAGGGCAGAGAGAAAGGGAGAAAGAGATTCCCAAGTGGGACTCTGTGCCATAGCACAGAGCGTGACACAGGGCTCCATCTCACAAACTATGAGATCGTGACCTGAGCCAAAATCAAGAGTTGGATACTCAACCAACTGAACCATCCAGGAACCCCCCAGTGTTTGTCTTCTTAATTGGTGTCCAGGATAGTATTTTTTGTCCACATCCTGATCCAAGTTTCAGGAATCCTCCCATTACATTGTGTGTTCTACAACTCCAAGACAAACAGGACCCAAAGTAATCATGATACCTTACAAACACGAACCCCTTTTTTTGTAGCTATGGTTAAAATAATACAAAACCATTAAAAGGACTCTTTTAAACCTGCCCTGTATTTTGACATAACTTTTTCTCTGTTATCTTTTAGTTTTATCCACTTATATTATGTAGTTATACTACATGTGTTATAGAACTTTTACGTTACTTGTAAATATTTTCCTATGTTGCTCATAGCCTTCATGTAAACTATTTTTAGGAGGCTTAACTTTTTACACTTGTCAACCATGTTACCATATTTTTCTTTTGAATCTTAAAAAGATAAGATGGTTTATCTTCTTCTTATAAATCCTAAGTGTTTATGCCTGACTAGTTTTCAAGAGGGATGGTTCATAGGGTGTTGGATAAATATCTGGAAAATATTTCTCATTAAATCTCAAAGTTCAACACAGAGTTACTTAGTGTGTGAGACTCACCGATGTTTTCCAACACACAGCAGGCAGCCAGGCAGCACCTGGCAAGGGAGGATAAATAAAACGTCAACTGATAAAATGGAAGAACATATCCATGATCAGTGAAGCTTGGGGGAGACTACCAGAGAGGAGGTAGGATGGCCTAAAGAGAAAATATTTAGTAAATGGGACTAGGGGAGTAGACAAAAACTAAAAAGGGAAATTTTTTTTGATGTCAAAAATATTTCATCTTCTGGGTCTTCATGCAGAGATACCCAAGCAATGGAACAAGGAAACCAAACCAGTGTCTCCGAATTTCTCCTCTTGGCCTTTTCAAGATGGCCAGAGTGGCAGGCTCTCCTCTTTGCACTTTTCCTGTGCCTCTACTTAACAGGGCTGCTTGGAAACTTGCTCATCTTGCTGGCTATTGTCTCAGACCACCGCCTCCACACACCCATGTATTTCTTCCTTGCCAATCTGTCTGCAGTAGACCTCTGCCTGCCTTCATCTACAGTTCCCAAGATGCTGCTGAACATCCAGGCACAGACTCAGACCATCTCCTATCCTGGCTGCCTGGCTCAGATGTATTTCTGTATGATGTTTGCCAACATGGACAATTTCCTTCTCACAGTGATGGCATATGACCGTTTTGTGGCCATCTGTCATCCTTTGCGTTACTCCACCATCATGACCCAGTGCCTTTGTGCCTCTCTGGTGGCTGTGCCATGGATTCTTGCCACTTTGAATCCCCTCTTGCACACCCTTATGCTCGCCCGTCTGCACTTCTGCTCTAACAACATGATCCACCATTTCTTCTGTGATATCAACTCTCTCCTCCCCCTCTCCTGTTCCAACACCAGTCTCAATCAGTTCATAGTTCTGGCTGCAGTGGGGCTTATTTTTGTGGTACCTTCGGGGTGTATCCTGGCATCCTACAGCCTCATCATCTCTGCTGTGATGAAAATCCCTTCCACCCAAGGAAAACTCAAAGCTTTCTCCACCTGTGGATCTCATCTTGCCTTGGTCATTCTTTTCTATGGAACAATCACAGGGGTCTATATGAGTCCCTCATCCAACCATTCAACTGAAAAAGACTCAGCTGCATCAGTGGTCTTCATGGTTGTAGTCCCTATGTTGAACCCCTTCATATACAGTCTAAGGAACAATGAGCTAAAGGGGGCATTAAAGAAAGCTGTAAGCCAGACCAAAATCTTCTCCCAGTAATTTGTACTGATTGAAAGGCATTAAACAGGAGGCAAGTCCTCATGAGATCATTGATATTCCAGTCACAGTTACAAAGCTGTTATCAAATACCTAACTAAAGTTGGCAACGACCTAAATTTGTTACCTAATCACAGGATTTATCTATTTGAGCTCCCAAAGGTATTACTGTTGTTGGCAAACATGAGGACAATAAAGTCCCTGAAAATCACAGTCAAAATATGAAATCAACATTCAATTGCATCATTAAGAACTTCCAGATGGCTCAGATCAACACGGAAACGTACATGGGGAGTGCAGAATGGAGCACCTCCCCCCAGGCCTGTCTTCGTAGAGTAGGCAGGAGGGATGTAACCACATTGTTGTGCATGAAAAACAGTAGAGAATAAAATTAAAGGTTTTGAATCATAACTGCAATGAGAGGTTAAAGAGAAAAGATATTGATGAGGGTGTAAGAGGTCAGGTAAAGTTCAAGACAAGCCACACTTGGTCTGGGTCCTAGTTGCAAAGAAATAGAAATCAATTTTATTTTTACATAGAAACAATGAGAACATGCCAAATCCATTAAGGAAGGCTTGTAGGTAAGAAGGAGCATGGTGTGTGTGAGTGAGTAAATGTACTGAATAAACTAATCTGAATGGGTGAAGTGTCCACATGAGGGATTGTGAGGAATGAGGGATGGGTTGTTATTTCTTACCCTAATGTTTTTTATATTTAGTCACATTTTGTAATAGTATCATATGAATTCCCTATAACCTATCTTTATCCCCTGTGTGAAAAGCAGCATTTATATCATCCTTCTGAAATCTATATAAATCTTCATGATGGTCTGCAGAGAATTGCCTGGAAGACTATTAACCATTTTTAAACTTAAAGTCTGTGCTGTTATTTAGAGGTGTCTATGGGAGAAGCAACCACACCAGCAATTCAGAGCATATGCCTCTGTGATCTTTGATTTGGAACTCATAGCTTATGTAACAGATTGTTTTCTGTGTCCGTGTTATCACCTAGAGTCCATATGCCATATGTCCCATATATTAAGTCATACTATCCAAAACATCTCTTTAAAGTTAGTAAGAAAAATAAATAAAATGCTTAATCATTTTTTTCTTTTTTATGTTTATTTTTGAGAGAGAGATAGAGTACAAGGGAGGGGAGGGGCAGAGAGAGAGGGATACACAGAATCCGAAGCAGGCTCCAGGCTCCGAGCTGTCACCACAGAGCCTGATGCAGGGCTTGAACCCATGAACTGCAAGATCTTGACCTGAGCCAGCTGGACACTTAACCAACTGACTCACCTAGGAGCCTGCACTTCAATTGTTTCAAATCATAACTGTAACGTTTGTTGCAGTTCAAACATTTATTGAAATGTTGCAAGGACCACAAAGTATCAGAGACACCACCGCAAGCATGAAACCTACAGATAACACAATGACTCTAAACCCATACCTTTCAACAATAACACTGAATGTAAATGGACTAAATGCTCCAACCAAAAGACATAGGGTATCAGAATGGATTAAAAAAAAAAAAAAACAAGACCCATGTATTTGCTGTCTATAAGAGACTCATTTTACACCTGAGGACACCTTCAGATTGAAAGTGAGGGGATGGAGAACTATCTATCATGCTACTGAAAGTCAAAAGAAAGCTGGAGTAGCCATACTTATATCAGAAAATTAGACTTGAAACTAACAAGAGATGAAGAAAGGCATTATATCATAATTATGGGGTCTATCCATCAAGAAAAGTTAACAATTATAAATGCTTATGCCCCCAATTTGCATGCACCCAAATATACAAATAAATTAATCACAAACATAAGCAATCTTATTTATAAGAATATGGTAATTGCAGGTGACTTTAATACTTCACTTAGAGAAATGGACAGATCATCTAAGCATAAAATCAATAAAGAAACAAAGGCCCTGAATGTTATACTGGACCAGATGGACTTGACAGATATATTCAGAACTTTTCATCCAAAAACAGCAGAATACACATTATTCTCGAGTGCACATGTAATATTCTCCAAGATAGATCACATCCTGGGTCACAAAACAGCCCTCAATAAATATAAAAGAATTGATATCATACCATGCATATTTTCAGAACACAACGCTATGAAACTTGAAATCAACCACAAGAAAAAAATTGGAAAACATGCAAATGCATGGAGGTTAAAGAACATCCTACTAAAGAATAAATGGGTCAACTAGGCAGTTAAAGAAAAAATTTTAAAATATATGGAAGCAGAGGAATGAATTTTATTGCCAGATAATAGAAAATATTTGAGTAAATAGAAGCCCCAACATACTCTTTCTTCCTTAGTAAATTTGGTAGATAAAAATGAGAAGTGAAGGGGGAGCCAAGATGGTGGAACAGCATGGAAGTTTTTTTGCGTGTCTCGCATCCATGAAGTACACCCAGACCAACACTAAACCATCCTGCACACCTAGAAAACTGACTTGAGGATTAACACAACAATCTGCACAACCTGAACCACAGAATTCAGCAGGTACACGGTGCGGAGAGGTGAACTTGGGGAGCAAGAAGCCGCAGCAGGCAGGGAGCTGGTTTTGCAGGCAGAGAGAGGATGGAGACGGGACGTGGCGGGGGGGGGGGGGGGGGGCACGGGGGAGAATATGGGAAGGCACCTGGAGAGAAAGTGGAAAATTGGAAAGAGCCGCAGGGACTAAACTAAAAAGGGAGAAAGGAAAAGGAAAGGGTTTAAATTCCATCAAGACTTTATAAACAGGGTGGGGCACAGAGTGTGAAACTCCGCGGCTAGATACCTGGCGGTGCTCTGGTGGGAAGGAAGAATCCCCAGGAGCAGAATGGGGTCCAGGAGGTTCTTGGGCCACACGGGGAAAAGTGGTTCCACTGCTGGAAGGACATTTGGTAGAAAATGTTGAGGCCACCTGGCCCCAGCAGACCCTGGAAGGTGGCCACATTCGCTGGTGCTGGGGCAAGGTCGTTAAGGGTGAAGCCTGGTGCCAGATGTGTGCTGTGATTTTCCATAGTCCCTGAAACGCTGCTGCTACACTATCTCGGGAACTTTTTCTGTGGCGGGCTGGCACCTGGCCACAGTCTCAGGGCACCGGCAGCAGCAGGGTCCAGCGGGCGTTCCTGGGTGCAGCCGACATTCGGCCATTGCTCATTCGGCCATTGCTCGATGAGACCCTCCCGCAGAGGGGCGGAACGGGTCAAAGCCGCAGTCCTTTGGAAGTAAGGGGCCGAGGAAAACAGCCACATCTGAGACAAAACTCAGGAGAGAGGTACTGCCTGGGGCCTGTTTACGTAGAGTGAAAAAGCGGGAGTGGACGAGGGCTGAAGACGGAGGACAGGTGCGCGATTGCTGATCCTGGAGAACAGACCAGGTAGGTGAGTGATGCCATGTTCACCGCTACCGCGCAGGCGTATAGGCACCTACAAGCACCATAGCAATCCACCCCAGTAGGCTAGCAGCGCCATCTAGGGGAGAGTGGAGCTGTTACACTGAGCCCCGCCCAACTGAGCCAACTTCGCTCTTCAAGAACACAAACCTCACCACCGGCTTAATTTATGGACTATAAAGACCTACATGAACTGACTTATAGAGCAAAACGAAGCAATTTCAGTCCTACCTCAATCTGTTAGCATGTTTATCTACTCAATTTTCTTTTTTTTCTTTTTCTCTTTTACAATTCTTTTCTTTTTCTTGAATAAAGAGAAAAAATTCATTTTTATTAAAAATATTTTTATTTTATTTCCATTACTATATTTTTTACTTTTGTGTAAATTTTTTCAAATTCTACTTTACTTCCATCATTTTATTTTAGTCTACTTCTGTGTATTCACCTTTTCAATTTTTCAAGCAATTTCCTTTTTTTCTTTTTCTTTTTTCTCTTTTTCATTTCTTTTCTTTTTCTTGAATGCAGAAAGAGAAAAACTTCATTTCTACTTTCAATCTCTATTAAATATTTTTATTTAATTTTTATTACTATGTTTTTTGCTTTTATGTAAATTTTTTCAAATTGTATTTTACTTCCATCACTTTATTTTAGTCTACTACAGTGTATTCACTTTTTCAAATTTTCAAATGATTTCTATTTTTTCTTTTCTTTTTTCTTTTTTTATCTTTTTTCTATTTTTCATTTCTTTTCTTTTTTCTTAAATACAGGAAAAGAAAAAATTCGTATTAATTTTTAATTTTTATTAAAAATATATTTCTTTAATTTTTTTCCTTCTAAATTCTTTACTTTTGTATATATTTTTTCAAATTCTATTTTACCCCCATCATCTCATTTTAGTCTACTTCAGTGTATTCATTTTTTTCAAATTCTCAAATGATTTCCTTTTTATGTCTTCCCCCCCCTCTTTATTTTCTCTAATCTCTCAAACCACTTTCAACACCCAGATGAAAACACATCTAGGATCTACCATCATCTATTCGATTTGTGTGTGTGTGCGTGTTTTAATTTTTAATTTTAACACTTTTTTAATTTTCTTTTTTTTATTTCAATTTTTCTACCTCATTAATTCCTTTTCTCCCCTCAAAATGACAAAACGAAATAATTCACCCCAAAAGCAAGAGCACAAAGAAACTACAGCCAGGGATTTAACCAACACAGATACAAGCAAGATGTCTGAACCAGAATTTAGAATCACGATAATAAGAATACTAGCTAGAGTTGAAAATAGATTAGAATCTCTTTCTGCAGAGATAAAAGAAGTAAAAAATAGCAGGAATGAAATTTAAAATGCTATAACTGAGCTGCAATCACGGATGGATGCAGCGGTGGCAAGGATGGACAAGGCAGATCAGAGAATCAGAGATATAGAGGACAAACTTATAGAGAATAATGAAGCAGAAAAAAGAGGGAGATTAAGGCAAAATAGAACGATTTTAGAATTAGAAAAAAATATAAAATAAATTAAAAAATAAAAATAAAAACAAACAAATAAATGAATAAATAATAAAGAATTAGAGAAATCGGTGACTCATTAAAAAGGAACAGCAGAATCATAGGGGTCCCAGAAGAGTTAGAGACAGAAACAGGGGTAGAAGGGTTATGTGAGCAAATCATAGCATAAAACTTTCCTAACCTGGGGAAAGACACAGACATCAAAATCCAGGAAGCACAGAGGACTCCCATCAGATTCAACAAAAACCAATCATCAACAAGGCATATCATAGTCAAATTCACAAAACACTCAGGCAAGGAGAGAATCATGAAAGCAGCAAGGGGAAAAAAGTCCCTAACCTACAAGGGAAGACAGATCAGGTTTGCAGCAGACCTATCCACAGAAACTTGGCAGGCCAGAAAGGAGTGGTGGGATATATTCAGTATGCTGAATCAGAAAAATATGCAGCCAAGAATTCTTTATCCAGCAAGGCTGTCATTCAAAGTAGGAGAGATAAAAAGTTTCGCAGGCAAATAAAAATTAAAGGAGTTTGTGACCACTAAACCAGCCCTGCAAGAAATTTTAAGGGAGACTCCCTGAGGGGAGAAAAGACAGAAAAAAAAAAAGCAACAAAGACTAGAAAAGACCAGAGAACACCCCCAGAAACTCAAACACTACAGGCAACATCATGGCAATAAATTTATATCTTTCAGTACTCACTCTAAACGTCAATGGACTGAGCTCTCCAATCAAAAGACATAGGGTAACAGAATGGATAAGAAAACAAGATCCATTGATATCTGTTTATAAGAGACAGATTTTAGACCTAAAGACACCTTCAGATTGAAAGTAAAGGGGTGGATGGGGCGCCTGGGTGGCGCAGTCAGTTAAGCGTCCGACTTCAGCCAGGTCACGATCTCGCGGTCCGTGAGTTCGAGCCCCACGTCACGCTCTGGGCTGATGGCTCAGAGCCTGGAGCCTGTTTCCGATTCTGTGTCTCCCTCTCTCTCTGCCCCTCCCCCGTTCATGCTCTGTCTCTCTCTGTCCCAAAAATAAATAAACGTTGAAAAAAAAAATTAAAAAAAAAAAGAAAGTAAGGGGGTGGAGAACCATCTATCATGCTAATGGTCACCTACAGAAAGCAGGAGTAGCCATACTTTTATAGCAGACAACCTAGATTTTAAAATAAAGACTGTAACAAGAGATCAAGAAGGGCATTATATCATAAAGGGTCTGTCCACCAAGAAGATGTAACAATTGTAAACATTTATGGTCCAAACATGGTAGCACCCAAATATAAATCAATTAATCACACACACAAAGAAACTCATTGATAATAATACCATAATAGTAAGGGATTTCACCTACAATTACAGCAAAGCACATATAATCTAAACAGAAAATCAACAAGGAAACAATCGCTTTGAATGACACACTGGACCAGATAGACTTAACAGATATACTCAGAACATTTCATCCTAAAGTAGTAGAATACACATTCTTCTCCAGTGCACATGGAACGTTCTCCATAATAGATCACATACCAGGACACAAATCAGCCCTCAACAAGTACAAAAAGATCGAGATCATACCGTGCATATTTTCAGACCACAACACTATGAAACTTGAAATCAACCACAAGAAAAAAAAAATGGAAAGATAATAAATACTTCCAGACTAAAGAACATCATACCAAATAATGAATGGGCTAACCAAGAAGTTAAAGAGGAAATTAAAAAGTACATGGAAGCCCATGAAAATGATAACACCACAGCCCAAAACCTCTGGGACGCAGCAAAGGTGGTCATAAGAAGGAAGTATATAGCAATCCAGGCCTTCCTAAGAAGGAAGGTCTCAGATACACAACCTAACCATACACCTTAAAGAGATGGAAAAAAACAGCAAATAAAACCCAAAACCAGCAGAAGGCAGAAAATAATAAAGATTAGAGCAGAAATTAATGCTACCGAAACCAAAAAAAAAAAAAAAAGGAGAACAGATCAATGAAACCAAGAGCTGATTCTTTGAAAGAATTAACAAAATTGATAAACCACTAGCCAGTTTGATCAAAAAGAAAAAGGAAAGAACCCAAATAAATAAAATCAAGAACAAAAGAAGAGAGATCACAACCAACACAGCAGAAATAAAAACAGATAAGAGAATATTATGAGAAATTATATGCTGATAAAGTGGGCAATCTGGAAGACATGGACAAATTCTTAGAAACATAAACTACCAAAACTGAAACAGGAAGAAATAGAAAATTTGAACAGATCCATAACCAGCAAAGAAATTGAATTAGTAATAAAAAATCTCCCAAAGAATAAGAGCCCAGTGCCAGATCGCTTTCCAGGGGAATTCTACCAAATGTTTAAAGAGTTAACACCAATTCTTTTGAAGCTGTTCAAAAAATAGAAATGGAATGAAAACTTCCAAACTCATTCTACAAGGCCAGCATTACCTTGATCCCAAAACCAGACAAACCCCATTAAGAAGGGGAACTACAGACCAATTTCCCTGATGAACATGGATGCAAAAATCCTCAACAAGATACTAGCCAACCAGATCCAACAATACATTAAAAGAATTATTCACCATGACCAAGTGAGATTTACACCTGGGATGCAGAGCTGGTTCAATATCCACAAATCAATCAATGTGATACATCACATCAATAAAAGAAAGGACAAGAACCACATGATCCTCTCAATAGTTGCAGAGAAAGCATTTGACAAAATATAGCATCGTTTTCTGATAAAAACCCTCAAGAAAGTAGGGACAGAAGGATCATACCTTGAGATCAAAAAAGTCATATATGAAAGACCCAACGCTAATACAATCCTCAGTGGGGAAAAACTGAGAGGGAAGGAACATGACAGGTATGTCCACTCTCGCCACTGTTATTCAACATAGTATTGGAAGGCTTAGTTAGCCTCAACAATCAGACAACACAAAGGAATAAAAGGCATCCAAACTGGCCAGGAGGAAGTCAAACTTTCACTCTTCACAGATGACATGACACTCTATATGGAAACCCAAAAGATTCCACCAAAAAACTTCTAGAACTGATCCATGAATTCAGCAAAGTCACAGGATATAAAATCAATGCAGGGAAAGTGGTTGCATTCCTATGCACCAATAATGAAGGAACAGAAAGAGAAATCAAGGAATTGATCCCATTTACAACTGCACCAAAACCATAAAATACCTAGGAATAAACCTAACCAAAGAGGTGAATAATCTATATGCTTAAAATTATCTATATGCTTAAAATAATCTATATGCTTAAAATCAATTGAAGAAGACACCAAAAAATGGAAAAATATTCCATCCTCCTGGATTCGAAGAAGAAACACTGTTAAAATGTCACTACACAAAGCAATCTACATATTCAATGCAATCTCTATCAAAATAGCACCAGCATTCTTCACAGAGCCAGGACAAACAATCCTAAAATTTGTATGGAACCAGAAAAGACCCCCAAAGAGCCAAAGCAATCTTAAAAAAGAAAACCAAAGCTGGAGGCATCACAATACCAGACTTCAAGAAGTATTACAAAGCTGTAATCATTGAGACAGTATGGTACTGGCACAAGAACAGACCCTCAGATCAGTGGAACAGAATAAAGAACCCAGAAATCGACCCACAAATGTATGGCCAACTAATCTTTGACAAAGCAGGAAAGACTATCCAATGGAATAAAGACAGTCTCTTCAGCAAGTGGTGCTGGGAAAACTGGACAGCGACATGCAGAAGAATGAACCTGGACCACTTTCTTACACCATACACATAAATAAACTCAAAATGGAGGAAAGACCTCAATGGAAGACAGGAAGCCATCAAAATCCTCGAGGAGAAAGCAGGCAAAAACCTCTTGGATCTTGCCCACAGCAAATTCTTACTCAACACGTCTCCAGAGGCAAGGGAAACAAAAGCAAAAAGGAACTACTGGGACCTCATCAAAATAAAAACTTCTGCACAGCGAAGGAAACAATCAGCAAAACTAAAAGGCAACCGACAGAATGGGAGGAGATATTTGCAAATGACATACCAGATAAAGTTTTAGTATACTAAATCTATAAAGAACTCATCAAACTCAACACCCAAAGAACAAATAATCCAGTGAAGAAAAGGGCAAAAGACATGAATAGACACTTCTCCAAAGAAGACATCCGGTGGCTAACAGACACATGAAAAAATGTTCAACATCACTCATCATCAGGGAAATACAAATCAAAACCACAATGAGATACCACCTCACACCTGTCAGAATGGCTAACATTAACAACTCAGGCAACAACAGATGTTGGCGAGGATGTGGAGAAAGAATATCTTTTGCACTGTTGATAGGATTGCAAACTGGTGCAGCCACTCTGGAAAACAGTACAGAGGTTACTCAAAATATTTAAAATAGAACTACCCTAAGACCCAGCAATTGCACTACCAGGTATTTATCCAAGGGATACAGGTGTGCTGTTCAAAGGGGCACATGCACCCCAATGTTCACAGCAGCACTATCAACAATAGCCAAAGTATGGAAAAAGCCTAAATGTCCGTCAGTGGACGAATGGATAAAGAAGTGGCAAATATATACTATGGAGCATTCCTTGGCAATCAAAAAGAATGAAATCTTGCCATGTGCAACTACATGGATGGAACTGAAGGGTATGATGCTAAGCGAAATTAGTAAGAGAAAGACAAATATCATGACTTCACTCATATGAGGAATTTAAGATACAAAACAGATGAACATAAGGGAAGGGAAGCAAAAATAATATAAAAACAGGGAGGGGACAAAACATGAGACTCTTAAATAGAATGAAAACAGGGTTGATGGAGGGGTTGTGGGAGGGGTGCGGAGTTACTGGGTAAGGGGCATTAAGGAACCTACTCCTGAAATCATTTTTGCACTATATGCTAACTAACTTGGATGTAAATTTAAAAATAAATTAATTAAAATAAAATTTAAATTTAAAAATTAAAAAAGGGAGTCACTCCACAGTAGTTCACTGTATGGACTGTCTCTTACCAGTCCCTTACTGATGGACTTTTGGGTTGTTTCCATTTTTTGTCATAAATGCTGCAATGAATTATCTTATACATGCAATATGTTTAAAATGTTCAAATATATCTGCAGGAATTTCCCCCAAATGTAATCGCTGGGTCAATGGACAAATTGAATATATATTATCAAATAGCACTCCACAAAACTATACCAATTTATTCATACTAATCACTTTCATGGCCTTTTCCATAGGAACTCTCACTAATGACGGTTGTTAATTTGAAATCTGGGGGAAAGTTTGCTGATAATTGTCCTTCCTATGATTTAGCTGTTTCTGAATAAGGACATTTCATAGTCCTTGACTTTTCCAAACTTGAATCTTTGTTACAGTTTCTATGAGAATCTTCCTGATATCACTGACATGGGATTTTATTTATTCATAGAATTCCTGTTTAAGTAATGATGAATAATCCCCAGGCTTAAAATTTGAGATGGCAATGGAAAATATAAACCTCAAATTTCTTGAGAGAAATAAAATTGCTTTAAGAAAAAAGGAATATTAAAACAAAGAGCACATTTTTTATTTAACTTTTTAATTTCAGAATAGTTTTAGATTTACAGAAGAATTACAAAGACTTCCTGTATATCAGATTCCCTTATTACTAGCATCTTACAGAGTATGGTACATTTGTTGTAGTTGATGAATCAATGCTAACACATTATTATTAAATAAAGTCTATACTTGACTCAGGGTCCCTGAGTTTTTGTATAACATTTTTTATTGTTTCAGGACCCCATCCAGGATACCACACTAGGCTCTTCAGGCTCCTCTTGTGCCTGTGTCACAACTGCCTGTTGTGACAGTTTCTCAGACTTTCCTTGTTTTTACAGTTTTGAGGAGTACTGCACAGGTGTTTTGTAGAATGTCCATCTACTGGGATTTATATCATGTGGGTTTTTTGTTTTTGTTTTTTTGTTTTTTTGTTTTTTTATGATTAGAATGGAGCTATGGTGTTTTGGAAGGAAGACCACAGAGGTAAAGTGCCATCCTCACCACATTCTTTCAAGGGCACATAGTATCAACATGACATATCACGGTTGATATTAACTTTGATCATACGGCTTAAGTAGTGTTTGTCAAGTTTCTCCACTGTCAAGGTACTCTTCCTCCCTTTTCCTTCTGTGCTTATGGGCAGGAAGTCTTTAAACACAACCACATTTAAAGAGGGCAGAGTATCTGCATAAATTAATTATTCTTCACAAGACATTTGCTTATCTTCTGCCATTTGTTTATTTATCCAATCATTTGTTTGTATCAGTATGTGCTCATGGATATTTATCTTTTGGCTTATAAGCCAAAACCACTTAGCTTTTTGCTCAAATTATGCAGGTTTTGCCATTGGAAGTTCACTTGGCTCCTGAGTAACTTTGATGTAACTCATCATTTTGGTTTTAACTGTTTGTTTTGTGTTTGTTTTTGAACTACTTATTTCTGAAACCATAAGATGCTCTGGACTCATCTATTTCCTCTCAGCCCTAGAATAAGCCATTTATCAATTACAGAATCATGTTAGAAAACAAGATCTGGGCACAAGGTGTGCTGGTTGCTACTGAAGTGTAATTGCTTCTAGGCCATCTCATCTGACAGAGCAAGAAAACATGTGTATACTAACCTCAGCATATATACTTACTTATCTATCTCTATTACCATGTGTATCTATGTTAAGATAATCATAACTTTATATTGACTCTACCTTTTTATCCTGGCCTGTCATCTCCTACTCCAACAGTGAGATACCTACCTCCCACCATCTGCCATCCATTTATTTAATCATTCAAATCTACCATACATATGTAATGGTTTCAGAACTGTTAAGCCAGACTCCCATGAGAAACAACTTTATCAACTAGAGTACTGTTAAGTACAGTTCCTTTTGTATTTATCATTACAGACTCTACTAATTTCCAATGTTATTTACATCAGTATCTTTCAGCTGTATCTCTACAGGGAGGTTGTTCTATGCATTTATAATATGGTTAGGTAGTTTGTCACATTCTGCATTCCATCTTGGGATCCTTCAACCTCCTAATAAGTGTTTTTAATTTGCATACATCGATTCATTTTTTTTTTCTTTTTTGGATCTTCTAATGTTCAGTGGGGTTTGACAAATAGTGTCATGTATTCACCAATACAGTAGCATACAGAATAATTTTACTGCCATAAAAAATCCCCTGTGCTTCACTTCCTTAGCCTTCCTTGACCCCAGAACCCTAGCAACTACTGATCTGCTTACTATCTTTGTTCTGTCTTTTCCAGAGTGTCATATAAATGGAATCATACGGTTTGTATCCTTTTGAGAATGGCTTCTTTAACTTGGCAATATGTATTTGATTCATCCATGTTTTCATGTGGTTTGATAGTTCATTATTGCTGAATAATATTTCAGTGTATGGGTGTATCACAATTTGTTAATTTATTTACCAATTGAAGGACACCTGAGTTGCTTACACTTTTTGGCAATTAATAAAAAGCTGCTAGAAATATTCACCTGCAGGTTTTTGTTTAGTAAATATATATTTTCAAATTTGGGCAAATATCTGAGAGTGTGATTGCTGGATTTTATGATAAGACTATGTCTAGCTTTGTAAAGAACTGCCAAACCATCTTCCAAAGTGCCTGTACCCTTTTGCATTCCCATCAGCAATCAATGAGAGTTCCTGTTGGTCTGCATCCTCACCAACAATTGGTATTGTCAATTTTGGGGGGATTTTATTGAGGTATAATTGACATATATTTGTTTCAAGTGTGCAACATAACGATTTTATATTTGTATATAATGTAAAATGATCACTCAATAAATCTAGTTAACACCCATCACCAGACATAGGTGCAAATCCTCTTTTCTTATGAGAAGTTTTAAGATCCACTCTCTTAGCAACTTTCAAATAAACATGCTATTGTCAACTTTGAAAATTTTAGTCACTGATACGTATGTATGAATGTAGTGGTATTTCCTTGTGTTGATTTGCATTTTCCTACTGCCAAACGATGTTGAATATCTTTGCATATGTTTTTCAATCCATAGACATGGATTTTCCATCTGCAAATCTTCTTTGATGAAGTATCTGTTCATATACTTTGGCCATTTTTTTTTTTTTTTTTTAAAGACTTAACTTTAAGAGCTTTTTTTTTTTTTTTCCAACGTTTATTTATTTTTGGGACAGAGAGAGACAGAGCATGAACAGGGGAGGGGCAGAGAGAGGGAGACACAGAATCGGAAACAGGCTCCAGGCTCTGAGCCATCAGCCCAGAGCCCGACGCGGGGCTCGAACTCACGGACCGCGAGATCGTGACCTGGCTGAAGTCGTACGCTTAACCGACTGCGCCACCCAGGCGCCCCAGCCATTTTTTAAATTAAATTGTTAGTTTTCTTATTGTTGAATCTTAAAAGTTACTTGCATATTTTGGATATGTCTTTTTGTAGAAATGTGTTTGAATATATTTTCTTCCAATCTGTGGCTTATGTTTTCATTCTTGTGTATTTCATAGAGAAAATATTTTTATATTTAATAAATTACAATTTATTTTTTTCATGGATCACAATTTGGGTTGTTGTGTCTACAATATAACCACCAAACTCAAGGTCATGTAGAATTCCTCCATGGTTTCTTCTAGAACTTTTATAATTTTGGATTTTACATTTAGGTCTATGAGCCATTTTGAGTTAAGTCTGTGAAAGGTACATGATTTTCTTGCATATAAACATCTCATTGTTCCAACACCATTTGCTGAAAGAGTTATCCTTTCTCCATTGAATTGCCTTTACACCTTTGTCAAATTATCAGCTGACTGTATTTGTTTGAGTTGATTTCTGGCCTCTATTCTGTTCCACTGATCTATGTGTCTATTGTTTTTCCAATTCCATGCCATCTTGACTACTAAAGTTGTATAGCAAATCTTGAAATTATAGTGTGAATCCCCCAACTTTGTCCTTTTCTCAGTATTGTATTGGTTATTCTAGGTTTTTCCCTTCCCATATGAATATTAGAATTAGTTTGTATCTACAAAATAGCTTGCTGTGGGGCGCCTGGGTGGCGCAGTCGGTTAAGCGTCCGACTTCAGCCAGGTCACGATCTCGCGGTCCGTGAGTTCGAGCCCCGCGTCGGGCTCTGGGCTGATGGCTCAGAGCCTGGAGCCTGTTTCCAATTCTGTGTCTCCCTCTCTCTCTGCCCCTCCCCCGTTCATGCTCTGTCTCTCCCTGTCCCAAAAATAAATAAACATTGAAAAAAAAAATTCAAAATAGCTTGCTGTGATTTTTGATTCATTTATGTTGAATCAACAGATCAAGGTGGGAAGAATTGACATCTTAACAATATGGAGGCTTCCAATACATTAACACAGAATCTCTCCGTATGTTTGGGTCTTTGAATTATTTCATCAATGTTTTATAATTTTCTGCATACAAATCCTATACCTATTTTGTCAAGTTTATACTTAAGTGTTGTTTTGTTTGGTTTGGTGCCATTATAAAAGACAATTTCTTTTAAGGAGCCTGGGTGGCTCATTTGGTTAAGCATCTGACTCTTGATTTCAGCTCAAGTCATGAACTCCCAGTTCATGGGATCGAGCACTGCACTGAATTCCCCTGCTCGGCATTCTCTCTCCCTCTCTCTGCCCCTCACCCACCTACTCATGATCTCTCTCAAAATAAGTATACAAACTTAAAAAATAAAAGGTAATTTGTTCTAATTTCAAATTTCAATTTCTCATTCCTGGTATCCAGGAAAGCAACTGACTTTCAGATGTTTATCTTGTATCCTGCAACACTACTGTAATTGCATGCTCCAGGCGACTTTTGTTTTGTTTTTTAGAGTCTTTGGGGTTTTCTACATAGAAAGTTTATGTTATACATGAATAGACCTATTCTTTTCCTTTCTGTACACCTTTTATTTATTTATTTTTTTATCTTACTGTCCTAGTTAGGACTTCCACTGTGGTGTGGAAAAGGAGTAGTGAGAGAGGACAGCTTTGTCCATTTCTAATCTTAAGAGGAAAAGATTCAGCTTCTCATTCATAAGTATGGAATTAGCTGTGGTTTGCTGGATGGGGTGTGGGGGATATTTTTTGTAGATGTTCTTTACCAAGTAGAGAAGTTCCCATCTACTACTAGTTTATTGAGAATTTGTATCATAAATGGGTGAATTCTATGAAGTGCTTTCTCTGCATCAAAATGATCATGATTTTGCTTCTTTAGCCTGTTTATTATATTGATTGATTTTCAAATGTTGAATCACTCTTGTATGTCTGGAATAAATCCCACTTGGTTGTTGTATAGAGTTCTTGTTATATACTATTGGATTTGTTAATATTTTGTTGAGGATTTTTGCAACTATGTTCATGAGAAATCTTAGTCTGTGGGTTTTTTTTTTCTTATAATGTCTTTATCTGGTTTTGGTATTAGGGTATTAGGTATAACAGAAAGTTAGGAAGTGTTCCCTCTGCTATTTTCAATAGATGGTGATGAAATGGTATTATTTAGTCTTTAACTCCTTGATAGAATTTACTAGTGAAACTATTTAGTGGCTTCTTTTTCAGAAAGTTATCAATGAGGAAGAGCAAAGAAGTTCACCAGAGATGACAGAGCATAATGAGCAAGGGAGAGAGTAATAGATTTGAGTATAGGTCATATGGGGTCTTATAAGCCATTTTAAGTACTTTGGGTTTTGTCTTGACTGAAATGGGGAGCTATTAAAAAGTTTTCAGCTGAGGGCTAGTTTAGGGGTTGAAAAATAATTTTCCCTCTACCATTCTAAGTTCTTAGTTGAAGCCCCTGTAATAAAAGACAATTTAAAAAGAAAAATAAATAGAAGTTCATTAACATGAGTATATAGGAAATACCAAGAGAAAAAGGAGGAACCGAGAAAGCAACATTAGAATTTTCATCTTAACAGGGAAAGGGGATGGAATATGTAAGCTTTTCAGGGGGTAAATGACTTTTAGGAAAGATGAATGGAGCCCTTAGAATAGATGGGAAGTATGAGCATTTGTGACAAGTTTGTCAGGGTGAGGTATCAACTTCTTTCTGACCATACGAGTCAATCTTCCCTGGTTGATGAAACTCCCAGGGCGGTTGTTTATGACAATGAAGTCTGTTCTGGAGGATCTGTCCGTAGGCAGATAAGGGAAATCTGGAGAAAACTTCTTTCCGCATTTGCTGTTTTTTAAGAGCCTACAGCTCAAACTAATCAATATACCAAAGGGGCATATTTGAAATCAATGTACCAAAGGGGAGGTGTGTTCTGCTACCCTTCAGTAGCTAGAACTTGTGCTACAATAGTATCACTATGACTGCTCTATTAAGAACAGACTATGAGTAGGGCACCTGGGTGGCTCAGCCGGTTAAGCGTCTGACTTCTGCTCAGGTAATTATCTCACGGTTCATGAGTTCCAGTCCTGCGTTGGGCTCTCTGCTGTCAGCACAGAACCTGATTCGGATCCCCTGTTCCCCTGTCTCTACCCCTCCCCAACTTGCGCACAAGCACGAGTGCACTCTCTCTCTCTCAAAAATAAATAAAACGTTTAAAAAAGAAAAGGAATAGGGGCACCTTGGTGGCTCAATGGCTGAGTGTCCTACTTCAGTTCAGGTCATGATCTCACGGTTCATGGGTTTGAGCCCCATGTCGGGCTCTGTGCTGACAGCTCAGCAAATCCTGCTTTGGATTCTGTGTCTCCATCTCTCTCAAAAACAAACATTTAAAAAAAAAAAAAAAAAGGTAATAGACTGTGGGAACACAGGTAGAAACAGAAGGAACACTTAAGAGGTTTACTGCCATAACCCAGAAGAGAGGGAATAGTATATCAGCCCATTTTTAGGAGAATGGATGCAATGCTATATTCACAACTGGATTGCTATACAGTAATGAAAATGAATTTTAACTCAACAACAGGGATCAACTTTAGTAACCTACTGTGGAGTGAAAAAAGCAAATACCGTAAGATTATCTGATGACATGATGCCTTTTAGATTTAAAAAAAACAACGAAAATTAAACCAGTTTGGCCATGCATACTCATCTAACAGAACTACGTTTTCAAAAAGAAAGAGAATAAATACAAAATGTATTAAAAAGAAAACCACAGCCCCAAGATGGAGTTAATTGTCTCCAGGACAGCAAACCAGGACTACGTTACAATTGCAATCTCTCTAGAAGTGAAATTTTAGGCAAACCAATCAAGAATTTTCTGGTCAGCACTAATAAAATAATCTGTCACATGGGCTCTCTCCATTCCCTTCCCCCACCCCAAAGAAGAAGAGGTAACCTGCAAGATTAGACCCCTGCTCATCCCCCCGCCCCCCACCTCCCAAGAGAAGGTGATCTTGCCTTGAGCTAATGCTTTTTCTTTTGCTAATAACTTCCTTGCCCCGCCCTCCTTCCGACAAAAACCTTCTATTTTTCTATCACTGGTCAAGGCTCCTCTCTGCTTACAATGGCTTCATAAAGATGATTAGATCTTCAAACCTACTCGATTGAATTTTTGTTAACACCACAGATGAGAAGAGATACAAGAGAAACAGCAGCAGTAAATGTAAGTTACCATCAAAGTTCTAGTTCTCACACTTTGGCCCAGGGATTCAAGAAAGTTCACATTTTTGGGGCACCTGGGTGGCTCAGTTAAGCGTCAGAATCGGCTCAGGTCATAATCTCATGGTTCAGGTCATTATCTCACGGTTCGTGGGTTCGAGCCCCACAACCAGCTGTGTGCTGACAGTGCAGAGCCTCTTTGGGATTCTCTCTGTTTCTGCCCCTCCCCCATGCTCTCAAAATAAATAAACTTTAAAAATAAAAAAGAAAGTTCACATTTCTTAGGGGCACCTGGGTGGCTCAGTCAGTTGGGCATCCAACTCTTGATTTCCGCTCAAGTCGTGCATGATCTTATGGTTCCTGAGTTCGAGCTCCACCTCGCGCTCTGCGCTATCAGCGGGGGGCCTACTTGGGATTCTGTCTCCCTCTCTGCCCCTCCCCCACTCGCACTCTGTCTCAAAATAATTTTTTTTCTTTTTTTTTAAGTTCACATTTCAGGGCATGCACACCCCGCGTGAGCCAGGGTTATCATCAGCCACCGTTTGTAAACCTGCACTCCTGAAGCCCAGGGAGGCTTCGCGAGCGTGAAGTCTGGGCGGCGCCCCTGGTGCGTGGGCTTCGGTTCCACTTCCCCCGACTTAAGTCCGCGCGAAGCCAGCGGGAGCAGCAGGGCCGCGTTTCCCGCTACAAACGGGTGCAAGGACCCCCACCCCGGAGCTCTGAGAACTCGCGGACCTCCACCAGGCCGCAAGGGAAACGGACTCAGCGCGGAGGAGACGCCGGGGCTTCTGGGAGTCGCAGTCCAAAGCCAGGCCGCCTTCTGCGCAGACTCAACGTCCCGAGGACGGAAGCTTTGAGAGACGGCGCAGCGCCGTCCTCCCACCGGAAGTGTCCGATCGGAACCATCCTGTAGGAGAGGTGAGTCCGGCTTTGAGGACCCGAGGGTCTGACCCTTTGCCCCCTGCAAGCACCCGGTCGCTACCACTGTCCCTTCGGGATTGCAGCAGTCCCGCGGCGACCTGGAGCCGGGACCGCGGAGGAATCCCGAGGAGAGGGGGAACCAGGGTCGGCGTTCGGAGGACATTGCGCCCGCCTGCCTCCCGAGGGGAGGTGGTTTCCATGGTTACCCGCGCCGCGCGTGACGTCACCGGCCGCGGGCGGGGCTGGGTCAATGGCTGGAATGACCAGCTCGGCGGCGGCCTCAGGATGGCAGCTTTCCGCCGGGAAGAGCTGCCCGGGAGCCCGCCCCGACATCTCGCGGGAGGAAGAGCGGGGACGGCCCCGCGCTCTAGTGAAGTGTATCCATACTGTGGATGTTTGTTGTTTCCCGTGTGTCCGGCAAGCAGTGGGGACCGTCAGAGGCCGTCCCGTAGGACCTCCGGGGCAGGACAGCCGCCAGCATCCGGGCGAGAATCCCTCCCCGCCCTGCTCCCGCGGCCCCTGCTGGTCCCCCTCGTCCTCCAGCCGAGTGCCCAGGTCCTGCTCCTGCACACGCAGGCGCCTGCTACTCGCCGAGCTCCGACTTTCCTGGCAGTTACTCCTTCTCTCTTCTGAGACCGTCTAGAGGCTTCTCAGGCTTTTCCTCCATCGACAAATGTGAGAACTTAGAAAATAGCGCGTGGTCCTTAACCTCCTGGAGTTCCAGCCAGTTGATGAAGAGAAACAGCCAAAGCTAAAAATGATACCAGGTGATGAGTGTTGTATTCACAGGTGTTCTGTGTTAGGAACTGTAGGGGCTCAGAGCAGGGATGACAAATTGTTTATTAGAGGGTGCAGAGTTCTTAGTCACTCCAAATATTAGAGTGAGCTGGGATCGCCATCAATCTGTTCATTCCCACTTCCTAAACTTTTCTCCTGCCCCTTCCTTTTGAATTTTTTTCTTTTATTGTCCAGTTTAAGCCCCACCAGCTCTAGGAAATATTTGCTACCCTTTGCACATAAACACACACATGGGCTCCCTGCCTTAAAACCGTTAGGATATTTGATGCCTCTTCCATACAGCTTGTTTAGTACTTCAGTTTTCAACATCTTTCATCATTTCAGTGTGTGTCATGTAAAACACATCTAGTTATGTAAATGTTTTTAACCCACGTGTGTTTATTGTCATTTTTTCCAATTGTTTTGCAAACTCACACACCATTTAATTCCTTATGGCTGTACATCAGAATACAGGTTTTCCAGGTATACCCATACTAACCCAGACAGCATCCCAGGATCTGTTTCTAACAAAGTTCCCACATAATGATTAGGCAATGAGCTCAGCTGGGAACTAACTCAGACTTTCTTGGAAATCATTGCTGTACAACTTCCAGCCCAGAGCTTTGCTTGTGTTCAGATTCTTGATAAAGTACATGTCAATGCAACAATCAGCAGTCAACTTGGTGAAACGTTTAGTAGAGGATCTGAAAGATTGATATTTGCATTCTGCTCTCGTAGTCTATTGCTTCACAGCTAAATTCCTGTTACTCAGTTTTTCAGTTCAGAAACCAGTCCCAGTTCAGAGACCATTCCCGTGTGCTGACTTGAGGAACTGGTATTTAATAACAAGACTCATGGAAGATGGATAAGCAAGTCATGATGCAGGCTTATTATATTTAATTTTATTGTCCAAGATATGGACAGAGCCAGGAACTAGGAAGGTAGAGAAGGAACTGTTGGGATAAAACAAACCTATTTGAGACCTTTGGGGAAGGAAATAGTTAACATTGATTGAAACAGCCTGTTGACTAACTTGGATTTAAAGAAAATATAATAGGGGCACCTGGGTGGCGCAGTCGGTTAAGCGTCCGACTTCAGCCAGGTCACGATCTCGCGGTCCGTGAGTTCGAGCCCCGCGTCAGGCTCTGGGCTGATGGCTCAGAGCCTGGAGCCTGTTTCCGATTCTGTGTCTCCCTCTCTCTCTGCCCCTCCCCCGTTCATGCTCTGTCTCTCTCTGTCCCAAAAATAAATAAACGTTGAAAAAAAAATTAAAAAAAAAAAAACAAAACTGGAGATATGAAGCTTTAAAAAAAAATAAAATAAAATAAATAAAGAAAATATAATAAAATAAAAAATAATAACGAACATAAATTTAAAAAATAAAAGACATGGTTACCTCTGGCTCTCAAGACAAGTTGCCCTGGGGTGCCCAGCTGGCTCAGTCAATGGAGCATGCAACTCTTGGTCTCAGGTTTGTGAGTTCAAGCCCTGCATTCAGTGCAGAGGTTACTTAAAATCTTAAAAAAAAGAAAGAAAAATTTGCCCTTATTATTTAACAGATTTATAAGTAATCCTAGTTCCAGATTTTGAATTGATAATTATCATTCCAAGCTTGTATTTTCCTTACACTTGTATGAGCACAAGTGTGGCCTCTGTTTCTCTTTCCATATTGCAGTCTATCCCAGAAATGAACAACATATTAATTAATCTCCATAAACAGTATTTTTCAGGTCTTTGTGCTCAGAAGCCTCCCTTAGCTCCCCAGTGTCTAAAAAGTAAATTCTGAATTCCAGATCTTGACATTTGAGGCTTTCTACAGGAGGGCCTTTGCCTCTGTGATATCCTTATACAAACTTGCTGAACTTTTTGCTTTCCCGCTTCCGTGATCCTACCATTAGCCACTTGTTCAGGCCATTTCCTTGCTTGTAATTTCCTATTTTTCTCTCTCCCACATCCTTTCAAAATCCTTTCCATTCTTCAGAAGTTAGTTTCTGAATTAAGCTTTCCCATCCATTACAAACGACTAGGCTCTCTTGAATCTCCCAACTTCATGAAGCACTTTGTCATTGTACTGTGCTGATCCTTTTTGGTCTTTCTGACTTACATATAATCTAATTGCGTGTGGCATGTTAACATGTAGCATCAGCTTAAAGTTATAAGTTTTATGTTTATTGTTTCTACTTTAAAGTATTTTGTTTTTAAATTTAAATTTTGGCTACTGTGAGGTAGAAATCAGGGAACTGTTGTACTCCACAGAGCAGGTATTTCAGTGGTTGTACAATGCTAAATGCCCAGTACACTTCTGTATAATGGGAAATGACAATTTCTGCGATGTGATCTTTAATCTTCATAGACAGTAATAGCTATTTTATAAATAAAAAGATACTTTTGTTTTTATTTTAGAAGAGCTCTCAAAACTAAATAGGACGCCGCACAAAGCAAAAGTGGATTTTGTGGGAATACATTTCATCCCAGGATGACGACAGAATCAAAGAAAACTACAGCTCAGAACCTTCAGGAGAATGCAGGACTTCTGATAGTGAAGATAGAAGAGGAAGATTTCGTCTGGAGGCAGGACACTTGCTTCCAGAGAAGCGATGCCCTCAGGCAGGAGCTCTGCCGACAGCTTTTCAGGAAGTTCTGCTACCAGGATTCCCCTGGACCCCGTGAGGCCCTGAGCCGGCTCCGGGAGCTCTGCCATCAGTGGCTGCGGCCCGAGATGCACAGCAAGGAGCAGATCCTGGAGCTGCTGGTGCTGGAGCAGTTCCTGACCATCCTGCCCGCCGAGCTCCAGGCCTGGGTGAGGGAGCACCGCCCGGAGAGTGGGGAGGAGGCAGTGACAGTACTGGAAGATCTCGAGAGAGGCGCTGATGACTCAGTAGTCCAGGTACGCAGGGGACAGGAGATCTAAGGCCTCCAGAGAGCTGGATCACACAGTGGGAGGAAAGGGTCTGAGAGTGAACACCCCAATGAAACCTGCAGGGGCTCTTCCTTCAGCATTTATGTCTCCTTTCCACTCCAGCTGGTGCTGTGCCACATTTCACAGTTGAGTCGTACTTAATCCATCCTTCTGCAGTTTTGTATTCCTGTGGGAGGTTCTCTTTGTGTTTGGAAGATGTTCAGTTCCAACAGAGATTCTCTCACAAGCCCAAATATACTTTATTTTTCTCAGGTTCCAGTCCTTGCACATGGGCAAGAAATATTCAGGGGAAAGGTGGTGCCTCCTGGACCGGCACTCAGTGCCCAGTTTCAGCCAGTGGACCCCAAGTCCCTTCATGATTCTTCAGCATCCCTTGTGCTGGACTATGGTAAGGAGCAGTATTACACACATTTCATGTCACTGAAGGAGTGGGGCTGTGAATTTGCCTTCTCAGAATAGTCTCAGTCACTACAGGTGGTCTTTCCTTTATTACCCCATGAGAAGTACCGAACTCTTTCCCTGTATGCCGTTGGCCAATTAAACACACACACACACACACACACACACACCACCCAGAATTTGGTTCCTTATCAAGCATATTAACATTCTCCTATTTGTACTTTATCCAGAATATTTCCAAAACACAGGATACTTTTATGAGTAAATTAAAGAAAAAAATGAATGAGAAAATGTCAGAGAATGAGTAAAGAAGCAAAAGAATAAGAGGAAGAAACGCATCAAGAGAAATAAAACATGTTAGTAGAGAAGCATATATAATGATAGAGAAGCAGATACATAATGATATACTCAGAAATGGAATATAATTCAGATGCATACAAGATCCACACTCTTATCTTTTTTATTGTACTTTTGGTCTTACAAAGCTTTCACGTTTTTATAGGAAGTGGGCCATATTTCTGGTGACCACCTCCATGGAATACTCATCACTGTTCTAAAACTCCTCTGTTTAAAAATTTTTTTAAGTTTATTTTTATTTATTTTTGAGATAAAGAGAGCAAGTGGGGGGAGAGGTAGAGAGAGAGGGAGACAGAATCCCAGGCAGGCTCCGCACTGTCAGGGCAGAGCCTGACATGGGACTTGAACTCACAAACTGTGAAATCATGACTTGAGCCGAGATCAACAGTCTGATGCTTAACTGACCGAGCCACCCAGGCACTCCTAAAACTCATCTGTTTAAGAAGTTCATGGATTCAGTATCACTTTAGGTATGAGTGGTCTCAAAAATAAAGAGTAAGTTACAGTCCATTTTTTAAAAAATACCTAAATTCTGCTTTCACGTTTGTTCTGGAAACATTTCCATCCATCCTATGCAAAATCACAACATTTCCCCCATGCTAAGACCAGCACTGCCTAACCACCTTTCCTATCATAGCATATTCTAGACAAAACAAACCCAACAACAAAGACAAGATGCATAATACAGAGTCATAAGCACAGTATAAATTTGTGAGCCACAGGCAGGAATTGTGAGGACTAGATCATAAATGGATTCTGGAAACCAGGCGGAAGAATTCATGTAAGTTGTGGAGGAAAGAGGGTGAAAGTTTCTGAGTAAGGTATAGGAGGTGACAGGGTTTTAAGGACAGCTAATGTGGTGAGGACATTCAAAGTGATTAGCAGCTCAGAGTCAAAACAGCAGGAGGCTGTGACAATCCCCTAGATAAAAAGTAGTCATAAGGAACATGGTAGCAGAAATGTGAAGAAGGGGATGTATTCAGGAGATATGTAGCAGAAAGTGGTTACAGAATTTGGTTAGCCATGGCAGATGAAGAAATGGGTGGATGGATAGATGGATGGAGGTTTTCCCCTCTGCATGCATTCTGCCTTCTTTGACCAGTTTTTCTCCCTTGTGCCCTTCAACCCTTTCATTTGAAAGGCCACATCTGAATTTTTAATTTTTTTAAGTTTATTTATTTTGAGAGAGAGACCACACACACACACGAGTGAGGGAAGGGCGGAGAGAGAGAATCCCAAGTAGGCTCTGCGCTGTCAGCACAGAGCCCGATGGAGGGCTCAAACTCACCAACCATGAGATCATGACCTGAGCCAAAACCAAGAGTCAGATGCTCAACCGACTGAACCACCCAGGCCCCCCTGAAAAGTCACATTTTTAGAGTAACCAAGTGAAGTACCAATATGTAATAGTGTTGAGTATTTCTTCCAACTCAGCAAATAGATGTTTACCACTTTCTCTTTGCGTTATTTTAGATAATGAGAGTGAAAACAATGGATCCATGCCGAAGTTGGACATTTATGAAAAAATGGAATCACAGAGAATTCTATCAGGAAGAATTTCAGAATTCATGTCAGAAGGATCTGCTGAGCCTCAAGACATCTGCAAGTCTACAGACAGGTTAAAGAGGCAATGGGAAAAAGAATCAGGGGGGTCTCAGAGACCATCATCTGCTCAGGATGGAAGTTTTAGTAAAATCCTTACCCACAAAAATACACTTACAGGTGAAATAAGCCATGATGGATGTGACAGAAGCTTAAACCTGAATTCAAGTGAATTTACACACCAGAAATCTCATAAACATAGTACCTATGACCAAAGTTTCAAATGGAATTCAGATTTTATTAAGCATCAAAAAATTTATGCTGGAGAAAAAATTCACCAATATGGAAAATCTCTCAAGAGCCCAAACCTTATTAAACATGCAGCAATTTTTAGTGGGGAGAAAACCCACCAGTGTAATGAATGTGGGAAAGCTTTCAGACACAGCTCAAAGCTTATTAGGCATCAGAGAATCCACACTGGAGAGAGGCCCTATGAATGTAATGAGTGTGGGAAAGGCTTTGGGGGCAGCTCAGATCTTACTAGGCACCAGAGAATTCACACTGGGGAAAGACCCTTCAAATGCAAAGAATGTGGACGAGCATTCAGCCTGAACTCACATCTCATCCTGCATCAGAGAATTCACACCAGAGAGAAACCCTATGAATGTAGTGAATGTGGGAAAACCTTCAGAGTGAGCTCACACCTCATTCGACACCTGAGAATCCACACTGGAGAGAAACCCTATGAATGCAGTGAGTGTGGGAGAGCCTTCAGTCAGAGTTCACACCTTCGTCAACACCAAAGAATTCACAAGAGGGAAAACCTGATAATGTAAAGAACTTAAATTTTTATGGAAGTGCTAAAGAAAGAGCAAAACATGAAAAACGTTGAATAAAAAATATTGAGTGAGACAAATGACTGAAAGACCAGTGTCTCTTTTCTCTCGTTCTCTGATTTGCTGTCCTCCATATGATCTTTACTGTGTGTGTGCTTTCTGTGAAACAGGATTTGCCTCTTCCCCCACTGACTGCTAAAGTCAAACCAGAAGGGCAGAATTTGGAGGCTGATAAGTAGGTTAGTCTGTGGCAGTGGGGGTGGAGGAAAAAGGGACTCTGTTGGGAAGTAACCGTGATTACTGCGTGGAGGGGAGAAGATTCAGGTAAAGAGGCTGATCATCAACACTAGTTAATGATCCGCCACAAGAGGAGGTGGGCTAAGCCCTGAAGTGGAAATAGCCTGAGCAACACACAACAATGCTTTCAGAACATTCCTTTAAATAAAGGCACAACAGGGGCGCCTGGGTGGCGCAGTCGGTTAAGCGTCCGACTTCAGCCGGGTCACGATCTCGCGGTCCGTGAGTTCGAGCCCCGCGTCGGGCTCTGGGCTGATGGCTCAGAACCTGGAGCCTGTTTCCGATTCTGTGTCTCCCTCTCTCTCTCTGCCCCTCCCCCGTCCATGCTCTGTCTCTCTCTGTCCCAAAAATAAAAATAAACGTTGAAAAAAAAAAATTTTTTTTTTAAAAATAAATAAATAAATAAAGGCACAACAAAACTGAATTAGTCATGCCAGGGGCACCTGGGTGGGTCAGTTGGTTAGGAGACAGTCTTCGTTTTGGCTTGGGTCATCATCTCAGTTTGTGAGTTCAAGCCCCACGTCGGGCTCTGTGATGGCAGTGTGGAGCCTGCTTGGTATTCTCTCTCTCCCTCTTTGCCCCTGCCCCACTTGTGCTTTTCTCTCTCAAAATAAAAAATAAACAACAAAAAAAAAGGAAAGAAAGTCATGCCAAACAAGAGGACCTACACAATGGTAGCATTACAATCTGTAGACCAAAATCTGTGTCCAGAGGTCTTGCCAGGAGGTAAACCAGGAGAGCCTCCAAGGCAAGAGGCCAGAATCCAGAGATTCAAACAAGACAGGAGAGGAGAAATAAACTGGGCAGGAGCTGGGGTAGGGAAAGGTGGTCAAATTGAACTGAAACGAGTTTGGCGAGACAGTAACATACCTAGGATCTTCCTGCCCCATATGCGCGGGGGGGGGGTGGGTTGGGGGGGGGTTGTCAGGGCACCTCCCTGGGGTGAACGTACCAAGACTGCAGTTCTGGGCAGCTCTCTTGACACAAGGAGGGTCTCCGGCTACTGACAATTGTGGAAGAGGGCTGAGGGAATCCGCACTGGCTGCTCTTCTCTCCAGAAAAGACCGGGTAGAGAGAGTTGACATCACAGAGTGGAGACAAGAATCCAACAAGTAGGAACTCCACCAGTGATTTCAGGACACTAAGGCAAATCTGGCTAGATTTCTTTTACCTGCTTGACGAGGCACATTTTCCCTAATGGGATAAAAACGATATAAGGCTTTAACATCCCATTGCATGCATGAGGTCTTTATGTGAAAACTCTAGCAAAACACGTCCTTTGTAGAATTATGATAATCTAATGTACAAAATCTTCCACGAATAAATAGGCTTCATAACAAATGACTTAGCATTTGTTTCTCAATTACCTTGAATTAGAAATGTCCTGATGGGATCTCAGTAACCCAATACCTGTACTGGGGGTGTTTTGTTTTGACTACTGAACGCAGAGTTTCTTTTCTGCAGGCGCTGTGTACCGCAGCCCACGGCGTGACAAGAGCTGTACCTCTCCCCCGCTCCGGGCTGGAGGAAACCGAGCCGGGGAGCGTCCTGCCCCAAAGCTCCCGGCGTGCGGGAACCGGGGCGCAAACACACGCGCTGTTGCGGGGCTCGGTCTCAGCCCCTGACCTTGATCACGTGACTGACAGTATCACCGCGGGACGGGGCACCCGAAGCTTTAAAGTAGGGGGCAGGGGCGCGAGCATCTTCAACCTTCCAGAAGGACAACGACCACAAGACCCTCAAATTCGCGGCACCGCCCCTCGGGGCCGCGCGAGGCCACCACCGAGAGGAACGTGTCCCAGAGAGGCCGAGAGGGGGGCTGCGACCCTCGGGGCCGCGCGAGGTTTCCTCCGGCCGCGCGAAGCCACCACCGAGAGGAGCGTCTCCCAGAGAGGCCGGAAGCCGGCGGCTTCCGCCCTCGGTGGCTACGCCGCTTCCGGCCGGATGGTGTGGTGGCGGTGAGGCCGGTGCGCTCCCCGAGGGCGGGCCCGGCGGCCCCGGCCGATGTCCGCAGCGCCCGGGTCTCACGTCTCTCCGGCTGCTGCCGAGGTTTAGGAACGGAGTTCCGAGATGAAGGCGGCGGCGCCGGGAAGACGCCGGTTTGGGAGCAGCAGGTGCGCCGCCCCGGCAGGCCCGGGAGGGAGCGAGGAGGCCCTCTGCCGGTGTCGCCTCCCCTCTGGCGCCGGCTGTGCGAGGCTGCGGCTCCCGGGGCGGCCCTGGAGCGTGTTCTCACGGGCACTCAGACCCGCGCTCGGTGTGGTCGTTTTCTGGTCGTGACCTGAAGTCTCACCCGCGCATTTGCTTGAACTGGAAGAGCCCAGCGTGCTCGGTTTGCTATTTTCATTTCAGTCCGTCTGTCGTCAAGCTTCACGTTCTCTCCGCATTACAGGTTTGACGTCAGAATTCACCGGCATCGCCCGTTTTCCATCGGACTTCGTATTTCCGTGCTTCACTCGGTGGGTTTCCAGATGATGGGTCAGCTTTAACCCCAGTAAAGCCTTCAGCAGCCTTTCGCATTTGTGTACGTTAATGACTCGTCTTGCCTCAGGAGTAGCCCGAAAAACACCCCCAAAGCCAGTCTCCCACATACTCCAGCCTGTGCCGTAATACGTGTTGACTCGGTGACAGCCCGTAGTGGCTGCAGCCGTGGCTCCCGACCCTGAAAGAGCAGGACCGCGCTTGGAGCCAAGAATGTGTGCTGTGCCGGAAGAACCCCCAACAACCAGGACGTAGCCACTGCTGCTCCTGACTTTGGGCGTTTCTGTTACCTGGGGACGCCTGCACCCTGGGAGGCCTCCGCCCCAACTCTAGGACCTCTGGCGGCAGTGGCGGATGTCCCACCGAGGAGCAGAGCCTGACCATCCTGCCCGCGGAGCTCCAGGCCCGGGTGTTAGAGCATCAGCCAGACAGCAGGGAGGAAGCGGCGATCCCGTGGGGGCTTTGCAGAGAGAGCTCCACGAAACAGGTCGGCAGGCGTGATTAAATAAATGAATAGCCAGCCAGGGAGACAAGCATCCGTACAGCCATGGGAGCAGGGTTGCGGAGCTTCAGGCCCCCTCGACCAGGCTACATGTACTGGTGCCTGCGTTACTTACCTTGATTCATTCTTTCATTCTTTCTTTCTTTCTTTCTTTCTTTCTTTCTTTCTTTCTTTCTTTCTTTCTTTCATGTACTGGTGCCTGCGTTACTTACCTTGATTCATTCTTTCATTCTTTCTTTCTTTCTTTCTTTCTCTCTCTCTCTCTCTCTCTCTCTCTCTCTCTTTCTTTCTTTCTTTCTTTCTTCTTTCTCTTCCTTTCTTCCTTTCTTCCTTTCTTCCTTTCTTCCTTTCTTCCTTTCTTCCTTCCTTCCTTCCTTTCTTCCTTCCTTCCTTCCTTTCTTCCTTCCTTCCTTCCTTTCTTCCTTTCTTTCTTTCCTTCTTTCCTTCTTTCCTTCCTTCTTTCCTTCCTTCTTTCTTTCTTTCTTTCTACTGGTGCCTGCGTTACTTACCTTGATTCTTTTCTTTCTTTCTTCCTTCCTCCCTTCCCTTCCCTTCCCTTCCCTTCCCTTCCCTTCCCTTCCCTTCCCTTCCCTTCCCTTCCCTTCCTTCCCTTCCTTCCTTCCTTTCTTTCTTTCAACGTTTATTCATTTTTTCGAGACAGCCCGAGTGGGTAGGGCGTGGGGACACAGAATCCGAAGCAGGCTCCAGGCTGGTCAGCACAGAGCTCCACAAGAGGACGCAAATGCACGAACCGGGGAGATCATGACCTGAGCCGAAGTTGGACTCTTAACCAACTGAGCCACCCAGGCCCCTGATCTTCTCTGGCTTCTTGAAGGTGGAACAGACTGTGTGTGCAATTTTCTCTATTCTGTGCCTAGAGAGTTGTTCCCTGAGGTGTCTTTATAATCAGGTATTAATTCTGGTTCACTCATTGAGTCTTTCACAAACCCAACCATATCTTAATTGTTTCCAGGTTGTAGCCAGGACAGGTGGACTAGGAGTGTGTTCAGAATTTCCTCACCAGGCAGCACAGAAGCCACCAGCTATTCTAGGCCAAGAAACATGTAGACTTCCAGGCCATTCATGAACAAGGTAAGCGTCAGGATCCATCTTGAGAGAGGGTGGCTGAAAACTGTGCCAGCTATCTAGGTTGAAAAGCAATTCGGAACACCTGAGACAGAAACACGGTGCTGAATCCAACTGAATATCTGTCCTCTCAAGTACAGCATTGCAGCTTGGGCAGCACTAGCAGAGGACGTGATACGGAATAACATAACGCTGTCGTCCCTATTATCTGACTCGTGAGGAAGCTGTACAGCATTCCTAACCTCATTGAACAACCTTTTCAGGCTGCTCTCATAAAGTTTATCTTTACTTAAAGCTATTTATGTTTTCATCATATGTAATCATAGCCTAACCTCTACTGTACATTTAGTACTTGCTCTGTAAAGCAGAACTCACTCTTTTGTATTAAAATGACCTTTTCTGAATTTCCCACATCCTTTGAAGCCATTTTGTACCTCTTTTCTGTTCCCTGTGATGGCAGCTACATCATCTGCCTCATCTTTCAGACTCATCAAACCCTGTTTGTTTGGTTTTTCCCTTGGTCCCTGCTGTCTTTAGTTAAAAAAGATTCTAAAATATCTTAGATTTCTCTTTTTAGTATTATCTCCTTATTGGCCCTGTTCCCTCTAGTACATTTGAATTTATCCTGACCATCAATTAAAAACAAATTTTTCAGGGCACCTAGGTGGCTCAGTTGGTAAAGTGTCCAAATTCGGCTCAGGTCATGATCTCACAGTTTGTGAGTTCAAGCCCTGCATTGGGCTCTGCACAGTCAGTGAGGGGATACTCTGTCACTTTCTCTCTGCCCCTCCGCTGCTTGTGTGCACCTGCTCCCCCCACCCTGCCAATAAGTAAATAAACTTTAAAGAAAAAAAGAAAACAAATTATTTTTCTTTGTCACTTTCAACTGCGATCCCCAAACTTACTGCTTATTTTCATCATCATCTACTTTTGACACCCATTGTTACTCTCATTATTCAATCCAACTCTCTTTGATTGTCGCTCTATTTGTCTCTTTCCTTGCCCACTTCGTCCCATAATTCTGTACCTACAGAATGGGAGAAAATATTAAAATGCAGATGGGGTGCCTGGCTGACTCAGTTGGTAGAGCATGTGACTGTTGATCTCAGGGTCTTAAGTTCAAGCCCCACATTGGGCACAGAGCCTACCTTAAAAAATAAAACACAGGCAGAGGAGGCAAACATACATTTTTCCAAAGAAGACATACAGATGACCAAGAGTTACAAGTTATCAGAGAATTGCAAGTCAAAACCACAATGGGATATTACCTCATGCCAGTGAGAATGACTGGTGTCAAAAGGACAAGAAAAAAAAAAAAAGACAAGAAATAATAAGTGTTGGTGAGGATGTGGAGAAAAGAGAATCCTCATGCACTGTTGGAGGGAATGTAAATTGGGGCAGTCACTCTGGAAAACAGTATGGAAGTTCCTCAAAAAATTAAAAATAGAACTACTCAGCAATTGCACTACTAGTTATTTATCTCCATACAAGGGTCTGACATTGGGAAAAATTGCCATGTCAAGAGGAAAAGACCTTGAAGCTTTTCTCATGCTTCTTTCCGTAGCGTCCTTTTCCAAACATATTATCTGTTGAAAGAGACCTGAATTCTTAATGAAATTGCCTGAATATATAGCCCATTATTAGAGCTTCTTATGCACAGGGGTAGTCTGAGACTTTACCAGAGCTGAACTCACCTGAAAAGCTTTCCCACATTTATTACATTCATAGGGTTTCTCTAATACTGAATAAGGCCAGCGCTTGCACTGGAAGCTTTCTCACATTCTTTACATTTCTTTTTAACATTATTATTATTATTATTTTTTTTTTTTTTTTTTTTGAGAGACAGAGCATGAGCGGGGGAGGGGCAGAGAGAGAGAAGGAGACACAGAATCTGAAGCAGACTCCAGGCTCTGAGCTGTCAGTACTGAGCCCAACGTGGGGCTCAAATTCATGAACTGTGAGATGATGACCTGAGCTGAAACCAACTGAACTACCCAGGCACCCGTCTTTACATTTCTTTTTAAGTTTATTTATTTTTGAGAGAGAGAGTGAACAGGGAGGGGCAAAGAGAGAGAAAGAGAGAGAGAATCCCAAGCAGGCTCCCCACTGTCAGCACAAAGCCCAACACAGGGCTCAAACTCACAAACCTTGAGATCATGACCTAAGCCAAAATCCAGAGTTGAATGCTGAACGGACTGAGCCACCCACATGCCCTACATTTTTTATGTTTATAGGGCTTCACTCCAGCATGGATTTTCAAGTGACCAGCAAGATGAAAGCATTGAATAAAGGTTTTCTCCCACTTACTGCAGTGATACAGTTTCTTCCCCAAGTGGGTTCTCTGATGTTCAGAAAGGGGGGAAAGCTGAATAAAGGCTTTCTCACACTCAGCAGAGTTACAAGGTTTTTGTCCTGTGTTCCAGGAGAAATTTCTCCTACATTTATCACCTGTATGTTGGAAGACTTCTTCACAACTGCCTTCCCTGTAAGTCTCCCCATGGAGTCTCCTAGATATGCAGTGCTTGCTTCAAAGGTGTGATACCTATGCAGTCACACAGGGCCCTAGCACTTAGAAGCGTCCTACTTCCGGAAAGTCCTTAGCTTGGTTTAATATGCTATGTTGTCACAGTCTTGAGATTCTAAATTTTATCTTTGAACTCATGTTCTATAAGTAAAGCAGAACAATAATGCATACACCTACGCAGAGCGTATGTCTTGCCTTCCCATTCAGGTGTAGCGTTTGTAATCCCCCAAGAACACAAAATTCCAGTGGACCCATGATTCATGGGAGTTAGTGAGATTCAAAGTAACTACGAAGTGGGGCAGAATAGGCTGCCCCAAAGTGCGCCACTTAGCATGTGGATTTTTTTGAGCCAAAGGCAATCAAGACCCAGAAGACCAGGAAAATCATTTACCTCTCCATTAACTACCTAAGATAATTTAGATAGGGGGCCTGTACCAGAAAAGGAGCTATTACCAGACATAACTTTTTCATCTGAAAGACTTAACTGCATGCCATGGCAAACGTCTGATTACCAACATCTGCTCTTAGTGCCCTGTGAATTACCCTCCTACCCTTTGAAGTCCCAGGTCCCTGGCCCATTCCTTGACTCGGGATGGCACATAAACCTCAATTGCCCAGGGGTCTCATCTTTGGGATTCCTACATGCACATAATTAAGTTTTTCTCCTGTTTGTCTATCTTATGTCAATTTAATTATTAGACTAGCCAAAGAACGTCTGTAGAAGGAGGGAAACTTTGCCCCTACATTTACAAAGTAAGCTGTTACATGTGCAGCTGAGTAGCTGGGGTGCTGACGGACAGGTGAGACCATACTTTCTTGCTGGAACCATAATTTGTTTATAATTCAGAATGCTGGCAAATGGCAGGGTCTAAGAAACAGGAACAAGAAACCCCACCGCGTTCTTATTTGTGTTATTTCCCTGGGCTAGGCAGCCGCTTACTAGAAATGATGGCAGGAAGCAAAAGGGAAGAGAGCAACCTGATGACCCTTTCTTTTTCTTCCTCCTTACTCATCAAAAGCTAAAGGTAGAGGGATCCCTGGGGGGCTCAGTCAGTTAAGCCTCCAACTTCAGCTCAGGTCATAATCTCAGGGTTTGTGACTTTGAGCCCCACACTGGGCTCTTTGCTGACAGCTCAGAGCCTGGAACCTGCTTCAGATTCTGTGCCTCCTCTCTCTGCCCCTCCCCCACTCACACTCTATGTCTCTCAAAAATAAACAAACAATGGGGCACCTGGGTGGCTCGGTTGGTTAAGCGTCTGACTTCGGCTCAGTTCATGATCTCGTGGTCCGTGAGTTCGAGCCCCGCGTCGGGCTCTGTGCTGACAGCTCAGAGCCTGGAGCCTGTTTCAGATTCTGTGTCTCTCTCTCTCTGACCCTCCCCCGTTCATGCCCTGTCACTCTGTGTCTCAGAAATAAATAAACGTTAAAAAAATTTTTAAAAATAAAATAAACAAACAAAGCTAAAGGTAGAGTTCTGGTAGAATGTGTGCCTGTAAGGAAGCGAGGAGTCACCTTTGTACGGTGTTACTACAGATCTGAAATACATATGCACATAGGAGCTACAAGATATTAATCGTGTGTGATTTGATAATTCCAGATGCTTTTATACTTGCATTTAAAACTGGCATTGTGGGGTGCCTGGGTGGCTCAGTCGGTTAAGCCTCCGACTTCAGCTCAGGTCACGATCTCACGGTCCGTGAGTTCGAGCCCCGCGTCGGGCTCTGGGCTGATGGCTCAGAGCCTGGAGCCTGTTTCCGATTCTGTGTCTCCCTCTCTCTCTGCCCCTTCCCTGTTCATGTTCTGTCTCTCTCTGTCCCAAAAATTAATAAACGTTAAAAAAATAAAATAAAATAAAAAATAAAACTGGCATTGTACTGGGGTGGGGGGTGGAGGGGCCTAGCTGGCTCTGTTGGTAGAGCACGGGACTTTTTTTTAAGTAATCTCTACCCCCAATGTGGGGCTCAAACCCACGACCCTGAGATCAAGAGTCACATGCTCTACTGACTGAACCAGCTAGGTGCCCCACATCTCTTAATCTTGGGGTCAGTGAATTTAAGCCCCATGTTGGCCATGGAGCCAAAATGAAATGAGATGAAATGAAATGAAAATTTAAAAAGTAAATAAAACTGACATTGTACAATATTAAGGTGAACAGCAAAACTCAAAATTTTAATTTTTGTTTACTTTAAATAACATTAAATTAAAAAAAACAACTGGTGAGTTATAAGACAGCAGATGGTAAAGACAAAAAGGTTTTATATTTAATATCTTTAACAATATGTTTTTCCTGCTTTTTGAACAAGGGGCCTCACATTTTCATTTTGCACTAGCCCTGCAGATTATTTAGCTGGTACTGCCTATGTGGATGTATTTCTCTAAATATTTGCTTCCTTAGAGCAAACTTCTTATTGGTACTATTTCTGTCACCTAAAGTAAAAAGATTGCACAGACAGAACTTATTATCTGAGACACCTAAGGGAAAGAGCAAAGGATGATTTAATCATGTCCCAGACTGGGTACCATGGGTTAACCTAAATCAAGCACAGGTAACCGGGTCAGTTTATGGGAGACAACACACAGCAGAGATCCAGGACACAGATGAGAACAACAGATTTTTGGCAGTAATGACAGTAAAATTATGAGAGCATTAAAGAGTTGTACCATATATAAAGCACTTTTGAAAGATATCTTCATTTCACCTCATAATTCATTCCTCTAAGGTAGATCTTATTTTCATCCCTCATTTAGAGGTGAAGAAACAGAAGTTCATAGAGGTTAAGAAACTCACCTGCAGTGATTTAGAATATAGCCACAAATTCTTTGGCACAACTCCATCTGAAAGATGGAGCCTAATTTCCCTCCCCTTGAGTCTTGACTGAATCTAGTGACATACGTCCAAAAAATCAGAATATGGTGGAAGTGGTGGTATGAAACTAGATCATAGGAGGCACTGCAGCCTCCTTGGTCTTTCTCTTAGATCACTCATTTTGGGAGAAACTAGCTGCCGTACTGTGAGGACACTCGGGCAACCCCATGGAGAGGTCCACATGTTAAAGAACTGAGACATCCTGCCAATAGTCATGTGAGGGAAGCAACTTGAAAGCAAATCCTTAGATTTCTTCAGATAACTGCAGCCCAGCCAACATCTTGACTGCTACCTCTTCTATTTTTTAATGTTTATTTATTTTTGAGAGAAAAGGTGAGTGGGTAAGAGAGAGGGAGACAGAGGATCCCAGGATCCAAAGCGGGCTCCATGCTGACAGCAGTGAGCCCCATGCAGGGCTCAGACTCACGAACAATGAGATCACGACCTAAGCCAAAGTCAGACGCTCAACCAACTGAGCCATCTAGGCACCTTTTGAGAATACCCTTTGAGAATCCTCACCTCTTGAGAATACCCTGAACCAGAACATTCTGCTAAGCCCCTTCAAATTCCTGACCCACAGAAATCAGGGGTTTGTGTTAAGATGGTACATTTTGGGGTAATTTGTTACATAGCAATAACCGTGGAGAAGAAATGACCACACTAGGAATCTTTACAGAAAGAATAAAGAGCATTGTCTGCTGGTGCATTGTCCCTAAAATATCTGCTAAGTCACAGACCCCAGTACCAGATATTCTGACCCCAAATCCTATTTCTTTACTAGATTATTCTACCCATTATACGGATGAGAAAAGAATGAGAAGAGAATCAAAGGAAAATGTGGAATTGGAAGTTGAATGAACACAAATAGGAGAGAATTAGCGAGAGCTATGAAGTGTTAGAGTAAATCCATCACCAAGAATCAGTGAAACATTATTAGAGGGACTGAGGAGGGAGAGACCATGAACTGGAAAAAGTGGGGACAACAGCCATTGATGATAACATGCTCCAATAGGGTCACCTAGGTGGCTCAGTTGGTTAAGCATCTGGCTCTTGGTTTCGGCTCAGGTCGTGATCTCAAGGTTCATGAGTTCAAGAGCCACATTGGGCTCCACACTGACAGTGTAGAGCCTGCTAGGGATTCTGTCTCCCTCTCTGTCCCTCCCTTACTCATGCTAGCGCACACATGCGTGCTCTCTCTCTCTCTCACTCTCTCTCTCTCAAAATAAATAAATAAACTTTAAAGAACTTACCAAACTCAACACCCAAAAAACCTAGTCCAGTGAGGAAATGGGCAGAAGACATGAATAGACAATTTCCCAAAGAAGACATCCAGATGGCCAACTGACACATGAAAAAATGCTCAACATCACCCATCATCAGGGAAATACAAATCAAAACCAAAATGAGATATCACCTCACACCCATCAGAATGGCTAAAATTAACAACTCAGGAAACAATAGGTGTTGGTGAGGATATGGAGAAAGGGGAACCCTTTTGCACTATTGGTGGGAATGCAAACTGGTGCAGCCACCCTGGAAAACAGAATGGAGGTTCCTCAAAAGATTAAAACTAGAACTACCCTACGACCCAGCAGTTGTACTATAGTTATTTATCCAAAGGATACAGGAGTGCTGGTTCAGAGGGAAACATGCACCCAATGTTTATAGCAGCATTATCAACAATAGCCAAATTATGGAAAGAGCCCAAATGCCCATCAACTGATGAATGGATAAAGAAGATGTGGTGTGTATATATATACACAATGGAATACTACCAGGCGATGAAAAAGAATGAAGTCTTGCATTTGCAACAACGTGGATGGAGCTAGAGGGTATTCTACGCGAAATAAGAGAAAGACAAATATGATTTCACTCGTGGAATCTGAGAAACACAACAGATGAACATAGGAGAAGGGAAGGAAAAATAAGATAAAAAAGGAGGCAAACCATAAGAGACTCTTAAATACAGAGAACAAACAGGATTGCTGGAGGAAGAGGGTTGGGGGATGGGTTAAATGGGTGATGGGCATTAAGGAGGGCATTTTTGGGGTGAGCATTGGGTGTCATATGTAAGAGATGAATCACTGACTTCTACTCCTGAAGGCAAGACTACACTGTATGTTAACTAACTTGAATTTAAATTTAAAAAAATCAATAAATAAATTTTTAAAATAATAATATGCTCCAATAGAAATCTGGGGGATAGAGCCAGATCTACAGTGATTTGGGAATGTACTAAATACAGGATATCCTCAACATTTCAAGTCAGCACAAGGGACTTCAAGCATCCATGTCTCCATTTCTCATTTAACAGAGTCACAAATACCTTAACACTAGAGTGTGAGAAGTTATTAAGCCAGTGAGAGAGTCCAGTTTCCACATTTCAATAAGCTATTACTATTCTCTGCTGATTCAATAAGTCTCATTAAGGCTGAGGAGTTTACTTAAGTGTTTCCGTTACATTTTAGTAAGTTTTATGGAGGACATACACAGATCACTCAATTTTCTAAGTTCTTGCTCCCTAGATGATTCTCCTTCCCTGTTCTAAGGCCCACCCACTGTCCATTTAACGTTCAATGACTCCCATGAAACCTTCACTGACCACCCCAGGCCAGAATAAAAGTATCCATTGTTTTACTTCCTGACTACACCTTAGACAAATAAAAAATGGGTGTCAGAAGTACTCTGGAGAGATGCTCTGGCCAAAGGTGAATTCTGCTCTTATCCCTTTCTGGTAGCACACTGAATCTCTGAGATTCGTGGCATAGTTGGCTTTCCATAAGCCAGAGTTGGAAACTCTAAGACTTGTGGTCCACTCTTCTCTTTAAAAGACATTTCCTTGGGGCGCCTGGGTGGCGCAGTCGGTTAAGCGTCCGACTTCAGCCAGGTCACGATCTCGCGGTCCGTGAGTTCGAGCCCCGCGTCAGGCTCTGGGCTGATGGCTCAGAGCCTGGAGCCTGTTTCCAATTCTGTGTCTCCCTCTCTCTCTGCCCCTCCCCCGTTCATGCTCTGTCTCTCTCTGTCCCAAAAATAAATAAACGTTGAAAAAAAAAATTAAAAAAAAAAAATAAAAGACATTTCCTGTCTAAGGCAATAAGGTAGGACCTGGAGAAAATTGGATCCAGTTGAGCTTGTGAGGGAACCCCACTGGGAATTGGAAATAGCACTTCAGAAAATACATCACAAGTAGTGTAACCAAGGGACACAGAACAGCAGACCCAGGAACCTGAAGCCCAAGTGCAGGAAAGCAGATGGCAAAGAGTAAGAGACAGACTTGGAGCCACAGAGGTTTTAGCTCAGTAACGATCTACTCATTCCAGTTTTGCACCCTTGTTCCCTCACCACCATCGTCAACTGTCCTACCCAGATTATAGCTCTTTTCTTATCCGGTGTCTAGAACGTCAAACTCCTTCCCTAAAACTTCCTAGTACACCCATTTCCTCCACACTGTGGATGCTTCTTGTGCACACAGGCTTGGAGCTCTTTGGACAGGATGGTCAAGAACTACTTAAGCAGCAGCACCTTTAGAATCTGCTCCTTAATGTGTATCTTGAACTACAGCCACTAACAGCAAAGTTCCTGGAGTTGACTCAGGGGCCCAGGCATTCATTTCCCACTAACATTACTACCTAGCGCACTGGCAAAAGTTCTGGTCAATAGACTTACTCCATTGTTGCCAGGATTCTTGCACCCTAGTCTGGCCCCCTTCTTTTATTAATAGGGGTTAGTTGGCTTTTGGAGACTGTATCTTAGGGGTCAAGGTTACTAACCCCTTTAACTCCTTAGCCATCATGATCTTGAATGGATCTGTGGTTCAGAAATATTCTTCTGAATCTTTTGGGAGAATTCCTAATGCAGAGAAGACTTAACATTTCCCAGATACAATTGTCACATACCCTAGTTTTGTATAAGACTTCATTACAACACCACAAAATAAAATCTTGTTCTCAGGCTTAGGTAATGCTTTTGTAAAGCTATACAGATAGCTTTTCCTACCTTTTCCCTCCACAATGTCCTCAAATTTTTCAGGCTTTAATATCAACCAACCAACTAAAAACCTATTTGTTAAGCATTTGCATACAAACTCAGCAGATAATAAAAAGGAAAGTTAAGATATATCCCTGTCATCTAGATGCTGATAATCTTCCAGAAATAATACTTCTGCCCCAGGAAGAGAAAGTCTTTGGTGAGGACAGACTGGGTACCAGATAAGAAAGAGAACAGAATTTAAAAGGAAGAAAGCAAAATCAAAGAAAAGCAATCAAACCCCAGCTAACAGTTCTCTGTCTTGCAGCAACTGGCTCAGGCACAGAGGATTTAGAATTGCTGAGAGAGAAAGCCAGAGGAGATGTGCTTTCCTTCTCTAACCTCTTTCCCCACCAGGGCAGGTGCTCATTCTCACACATCTCAAGCTCTGGAATACCCTCAACACCAGCCCCCCTGTTAATGCCATCAGTTTTCAGTTCAGTCATAACCATGTTTTCAATATATCTCAGTTCTTACAAGGGCGACTGCTTTGTCACAGATCATCTATGTTTGCCTGCTCAACACTGAAGTCCTATTCATTTGTTCCCTTTTAGGCAGGTTCTCTGCTAGTCCTTTAGCAAAAGCACCTAGGTGCTTCTCTGCCTCCCACTCCACCCACCAACTTAACCTCCAAAGTGGAAGCTTTTTGTATTAGCTGCAGCCCAACATCTGTTAAATTTTTCCAGCACCCTGTTTTCTGCCTGGGATTCCGATTTTCTTAACCCTTTTGTAGTGTCTGTGTCATTCATTCTCTGTACCAGTCACCCAGGGGTTAAAACCCCTGGAACAAATGAACTCCCCTTCTGCAGAAGCTCAGTAACACAAAAATGAGCATAGCCTCAAGGAGCTCACTGCCTAGAACAGGGCAGTAAGGATTCTTACCTAGAGGTAAGAAATTCAGTTCCTAAGCGATTTTTACTGCAGTCCGTATAAAAACGTCAAGTTACTAAGAGTTGTAATCGCAATGCGGTATGAAGTACTATCACCTCCAGTGTGTAGAGGCAGTGAGTTTAGTTTAACTAATAGTCGGAGAACTCGGGATTCCGACCCCCTACCAGAAGCTGTTGAGCACTGGGCCGACCAAGCTTAGGCCGAGAGCCCTCGTGTAACCCTGTCTTCCTGGCACATAACTGGTACTGAGCAGCTCGCAGCAACACTACACCGTCTGGGCATTCAGTTCTACCCAACACACTTCAAAGGGCCCTGTAGCGGTTTTATCTTGAAATGTCAGTACGTACTGTAAGTCCAGAAATCACGTCTCTTTAACGCGAGCACAGGGGTCTCCGGCTGTGCGGCACCGAGCGCGGCCACACGGTAGGGAACCCAGCGCGGAGCGGAGTCCCTCGCGTGCAGGCCACACCGGGCGGCTCGAGCAGGTCCCCACGCCGCGAGCAAGACGCACGACAGCGCTCCGCACGCTGAGGAAGCCCCTCAGCTTCCCCTCCGACGGCCGTCCTGCTGCTGAGCCAAGTGTCTGCCTGGGAGGTGTGTCAACGTTCACAGCACTCGGCTCGGAGAGCAGAGGACGCGGCCGGGGAGGCAGGCTCCCGGGAGGGCGAGGCGGCGGCGCTCGATCCCCTTAACACCGGGAGGGTCACGAAGCAAATTCCCACAGGCCCCAACCTCCCGGGCGGGCTGCCGGCTCCCCGCCCCTGCAAGTGCCAGAGGGCCGCGCCCTGCCTCCAGGATCCACTCCGTCACCTCCCGGCGCCCCGCCCCTTCATGCACCGGCACCTCACGTCCCGCCCCCTCGCGCCCCGACGCCCCGCCCCTCACGTCCCGGCGCCCCGCCCCCTCACGTTCCGGCCCCGCAACACCCCGGCTCTCCTGCTCCCCGCCTCAGCGTCGGGAGTGGTCGCCGCCGCCGCAGGCGTGCGCGGCCGGTCGGGGGCCGCCGGAAGCGACGCCGGCCGGGTGGGATTCGCGAGCGCACAGCTGCCGGCGGCACGGCCGCCTTCCCCCGGCCCGGTTAAGACTCGCGTCCGGAGAGCGCCGTACCGCGACCGGGGACTCCCAGGTCGGCAAGGGGGGGGTAGGGAAGATTCCCCCTGCCCGGCAGGGTCTGTGAGGACCACCCTGGCCTGAGGGGACCGCTGCGGTTGCTCGTGGACGCGGTGCCGGCGGGGCCGGGCGGCCGGGTGACGGGAAAAGTGTTTGCGGTCCGGCTGCTCAGCTCCCCGCGGGATCTTCCTCTTCGGAAGGTGTCAACTCCTAGAAGTCCCTGTGTCCTTTATTCTGAATGATCCCTACAACGGAGAACCCCCAAAATCCATCGTTAGGGCGGGGGAGGTGGGAAGGGTGTAAAGGATGCCCAGTGGGGCAGGTGTTCGGCAGGCGACAGAAGGCCTCCTTGTGGGCCTCAGCCCTGTGCCCAGAGAGCGGGGCGGGGCTGCGCGGGGCGGGGCTCCCGAGAGGACCCGCTCACCGCCCGGACTGTGGCTCTCACCGAGGACTCACCGGGGGCCAGGCTCCGAGTTGCTGCCGGCCGTACGCGCTCCAAACCACCCTACCCACGTTGTCCTGTTGTTACCGGGCCGTGGTTGTGTAAGATGTTAACTAGGGGAAGCTGGGTGAAGGTGCAGGGACTTTTCTGTTCCATTTTGGGAAATTTTCTTTAAAAGTATTCCAAAATAATACGTTAAAAAAAAGGTAAGATATGTTTACAGAGGGCGAAATACAGGTTTAGAGAGATTAAGCCATACGCATAAGAGAACACGACAGGATTCAAGCCCAGGTCCTTCACCACTGCCCACCGTGCCCGTGAATTAGTCCACGTTCGCTTAAACGCACAGGCCCTGCCACCACGTGGAAAACAAACCATCTGCACCCACACAGCCTACTGCCTGCGTTAAGGTGATTTTACTATTCATTTGTCTTCACTAGATGTGACACTTTCATTCTGTCTTTATCAACATGACATTACTATTCCAGGAAATTCTTGCCCTATAAGATAAAGTCGCAAATAATAGTATTTACTTCAAGAAATGACCCCTCAAAAAATCCACTTAAATGAGTATCAGACTCTCAGCTTTCAATGGAAAAGATCCAGACTTTTTGAAACCCTCAACTCAAAACTTTCACCTTGTTGTATCCACCTCTAAACTGTCGTGTCATGATCCTTGCCCAATCTTTATCCTGCCTCAGGAGATGTGCCTTACACTCCCGAAACCTCATAAAAATCCTGACTTTGCCTTCCTCCCTGGGAGATTTACTAAGACTCTGCCAAGGTAGTGCTAGCACTCATAGCAATAAATTCAGTTTGGTATTACCAATTATTTTGGCGTTATTTTTGGAAAGCAGAGATCCAACAATATTCTCAGTATTATCAAAAATGCTGTTTGACAAACATTCCTTATGTTTGGAAAAAGGTTTGAATTATTTTAAACATATTTTTTCAATTCTCTTTAATTTTGGGTGGAGCCTTCTTTCTCTTCTGAACAGAAACTTTAGACTTAGTGAGTCATGTATTTAATCAATGAGCGTGTGCGTGTGTGTGCATGTGTGTCTATCTTCTTAACAGTGGTTTTTGTAACCTCAGGAGTGTGTCCTGAAAGGTAACACACTTGTTGCCCGCCCCTGACCATCGGAGCTGGAATGGCTGGAGTACGCCTTCTACGGCCTCCTGAGGAGTCAGAGGGACTCTTCAGAGTAAACAACAAAAAATGGCCTGCCAAGGTTCAGGCGACTGGCCCACAGTGGAGCAGCCCAAACCACCAGGAGGTATTCCGCCAGCGCTTCCGACAGTTCTGCTACAAGGAGACCCCTGGGCCCCGTGAGGCCTTGAGCCAGCTCTGGGTGTTCTGCTGTGAGTGGTTAAGGCCTGAGATACGCACCAAGGAGCAGATGTTGGACTTGGTGGTGCTGGAGCAGTTCCTGACCATCCTGCCCGAGGAGCTCCAGGCCTGGGTGCGGGAGCATCACCCGGAGAGCGGGGAGCAGGCCGTGGCTGTGCTGGAGGATCTGGAGAAGGAACTGGATGAACCAGGCCAGCAGGTAGAAAAAGGGACTGTGCTCAGTGCGGGGATGGTTGGGTGCGGGCATCAGGCTGATCCTTTGTGGGCTCTTGGGATCATGTACACTGTGGGCCCTTCAGATGCCCAGACAAGCCTGCTTGTTCTCAGGTTTCAACCCAGACCTGTGCACAGGAAGTGCTTTCTGAGACATCGGTGCCCCTGGATCCAGCTAAGGAAGCAACGTATCTCCAGCCTCAACCCATGGAGATCCAGCTTAAGGGTGAATCTCAGGACCCTCAACACCAACAGGACTGTGGTTAGTGTTGACACTTGGGGCATATGGCTCCCCTGGAGACCTTAGAATCATTCATCATTCAATAAATACATGTCGAATACTTATTACGTGCTGGGCACCATGCAAGGCGGTAGGTATAGTGAACAAAGCAGACGTGATTCTGGCTTTCACGGATCTTACAATAGTTTGGTGACAGAGGCATTAAATAAACACACAAATGAATGTACCATAACAGACTGCATATGGGGGAAGAAGGTAGAGAAAGCCTTTTTGAGGAAGTAATATGGGAGCTAAATCCTAAAAGTAGAAACTAGCCATAGACGGAAAAGCAAGGCAGGCCTAACAGCATGTGCAAAACCAAGTGGGAAAGAAATGGGTTTGAAAGAAGGCCAGAGTGACTGGAACGTGAAGAGACAGAAGAGCAGAGAGAAGGCTGTCAGGGGCCAGAACACAGGGCTGTGTGGGACCAGGTAAGGAGTCCATACATCTTTAACTTTACTGTGTGTAAGACCCACCTCTGGGTCCTGCGAGAATCCCAGCCCTAGGCAATGCTCAGTAAAGGTGAGCGATGAAGTCCAAGCAGAGGGATAACACAGGATCAGAGATCCGCTCCTTGGCTGAGAGGAGCAGTGCCAACAAGGTGGTCAGAACAAAGTGAGAGCCTGAGAAATTGTGTATTCCTCGCCCGCTTGCTCTCTTTTTTGGTTTTTGATTAGGAACTAACTGGTGCTGCGTAAGCTGGACATTAGCCAGATTGGAGAAGGAGAAGAAAGACCACTTTGAAGACTTGCTGTAGCTTAAGTCAACATTGTGAGGGCCAAAAGTAGGACAGTTTTGAATGGTGATGGAAGGAAGGGAGGGATGAAGAGAGGTCACTTGTCCTAAAGCCCTGGGAGGTGCTGGAAAGACAATAGAGTTGCTCTCACTCCTCTCCTGGCTAGAACAAGGAATCCAGGGTTCAGAGTTGGAGCATTCGTACATCTGATGGGTGGAAGTGACGCCCGCTCTTCCCAAGGGAAAATGGAGTGTCATTGTTAGAAATAGTGTCTACACAACATGAGTTACGCTTTCTCTGTTGTTGTCTTCTTTGTTTTTTTTTGTTTGTTTGTTTGTTTTTTAAATTTTTTTTTCTTTTTCAACGTTTATTTATTTTTGGGACAGAGAGAGACAGAGCATGAACGGGGGAGGGGCAGAGAGAGAGGGAGACACAGAATCAGAAACAGGCTCCAGGCTCTGAGCCATCAGCCCAGAGCCCGACGCGGGGCTCGAACTCACGGACCGTGAGATCGTGACCTGGCTGAAGTCGGACACTTAACCGACTGCGCCACCCAGGCGCCCCTGTTGTCTTCTTTGTTATGCTGAGGGGAGACTTTTAAAGGATGCAGGGTACTTCTTACATATAGGTAGGAGTGTATGAAATTCATGTTTTCCAAATTAAGGTGTTTGGCATAGGATTTTCCTAAAGAACTGAAGCTTGCTGTGTGAAGGTCAAAACTATATTGTATTAGCCAATTAATGGGCATCTTACCCATATGTGTAACAAATTCTTGTAAACTGAACAGAGCCTGTCCTTTTCTTGAAGATATAAGCTGATCATTATGATTAATGATTCAGGCCTGCAGATCACTGCTGCTCTTGGAGACTTTTGGGTAGGAGGGGCCAGCAGCTTATATCCTAAAATGACACCAGACTATCATGCCAGTAAATGGCAGATATGTGATTTAAATATAGTCTGTCTCCAGGACCCGTGTTCTTAATTCCTGAGTACTGTTGGGGTATAAAAATGAGGAAGATGGAAAGTTATAGGAAATGAAACTGAAAAGGTAGGCAGAGACATTTTTAACCTTCACTGTGCATCTGGATGACTTTAAAAATATATAAGTGCCTGGGCCCCACCCTCAGAAATTGGCTTTCAGTTGGACTGCGGTGAGGCCCGAGCATGGACTTTTTTTTTTTTTTTCCAACCCTCCAGGTGATTTGCATGTGTAGCCAGCTAAAGTCAAGAACCCAGTGGATCACGAAGGGGCTGATACACTCAACAGATGAGTTTAGGTTTTATTCTGTGGGGAAGTTAAAGTTCGATATTCAGAAGTTTTAAGTCCTTGGGCAGTTTCAAAATTTGGTAATTTAAACTCTAAGTGTGGTACGTACAATCTACAAATGGCATGTGAAGTCAGAATAATTTTTTTTTTCAACGTTTATTTTTGGGACAGAGAGAGACAGAGCATGAGCGGGCGAGGGGCAGAGAGAGAGGGAGACACAGAATCGGAAACAGGCTCCAGGCTCTGAGCCATCAGCCCAGAGCCCCACACGGGGCTCGAACTCCCGGACCGCGAGATCGTGACCTGGCTGAAGTCGGACGCTTAACTGACTGCGCCACCCAGGCGCCCCAGAATAATTTTTAAAACAATACAAAACTGCACACTTCAGTACAGCCACTGTAGATGTTGGGATAGTGTGGGCCATCTGATCACACAGCTCCTGGAAAGTAAATGGCTGTAGTCACCTGAATTCTAAGTTCTGCTAAGGAGCACAGTTTCTTGAATAAACCATGTCTTTAAGTTTCTGTAAAGAAGTCTGATAGCAACAAAGTCAGTATCGGTGTACATCCCTTAGACCACTTTGGAAAACCTCCCATGGGATTAATTAAACATTGAGAGCACGTGACTTGTTTTTAGTGTTTGCTTATTGATTTTGAGAGAAAGAGAGAGCATGGGGGAGGGGCAGAGAGTGAGAGAATCTCCAGCAGGCTCCACACTGTCAGTGCCGACCCTGACATAGGGCTTGAACTCATGAACCGTGAGATCATGACCTGAGCCGAAATGAAGTCGGACATTTAACCGACTGAGCCACCCAGGCACCCCAAAACCAGTGTCGTTTTAAAATGTGAAATCAGGGGCACCTGGGTGGCTCAGTCGGTTAAACGGCCAAATCTTGATTTCGACTCGGGTCATCATCTCACTGTTGCTGAGTTCCAGCCCCACTTCAAGCCTGCTTGGGAATCTGCCTCCCTCTCTCTCTGCCCCTCCCGCCACTCACCCTCTATCTCCAAAATAAACAAAAGTCAACTTTAAAAATAAAATGCGAAATCAGTTTTTTTCATAGGAAGTTTATGAGATTTCCTGACATATCAGCTATCGAGGCAACATTCCCTCGTATACCTTTCCTGTGGGTTCGGTCTTCCTGAAGTTCGTTCTTTAATAACTACTTCAGGTGCTTTGTGTGTAGGCTTAGTCTTTGCTTATCTGAAAACACCCTAATTTGGCCCTCCCTTTCTAATCCCAGTTTAGCTAGAGTAAAATTCAGAATGACAGGTTTTTTCCTCAGGTTTTGAAGGTACTGCTGGTCCTGCCGCTTCTAGCAGCTACTCTTCTAACTGCTGTAATTTGCTAGTGAAAGGCTTCTGTCAGTCTGAATGCTTTTGTAACATTTTTAGGAATTCCATCTTTTCTTATTAGTAGTGTTTACATTTACTCTTAACCTGTATAAGATGAAGTGTCACTAAAAAGTGTGTCCTGTTAGGGTTTTATTTTTACTCATCTTCCTTTGCCCATAAATGCCCTGTTGCTCTAAGGACCCTTGTTTTTCTTCAGTTCTGGAAAATTCTCCGCTATCAGTTCTTTAAATAATGTGGGTTTTTGTTTTTGTTTTATTCCTTACGTATTTTCTTCTGGAACTCCCAGAACACACTGGTTAGGACCTATTTATCATCTGTTCATTTTGCTTAACTGCTGTTTCACATATATTATGTCTTTGTCTCTGTGGTACATCCCAGGGGAGTGCTGTTATGTTCCAGTTTATTCTCTCGGACTCTGGTTTATCCACTTTTAAAATCTCTATCCAGTTTTTATACTGTCTACTCTTGTTCCATTTTTGCTGATTTTATTTCCTAACTCTGTGTTTATGTGATGTGGATACTATGACATCAGTTATCTGTTTTAGGGATCTTTAATCTTTTCAGGATTTTTGATGAGAATAATTTCATCTGGGTTGAATTCATGTTCCAAGTGATGACTTTGTTAATCATCTTTCCTAGCATTGCATTCATGTTTTGAAATTTTCATGTCTGGGTCCATTTTGAGTTCCTTCCGATCTGCTTCACGCCCTCCCCTTCCTTAGCAATTCTCTCATTACCTGTGCCCCACTCCCACCCCAGAACCGGGGCTCCAGTGTCATGCGGGGAAACACAGACCATCAGTGTCATCACAGGTGTCCCCACAGGGTTGTTGGTCGCCGTGCTGTCCATGTGCTTGTGTGTGTGTCTGTGTCCCACCCAGACTCTGGCATGAGCTTTGAGCTAGAACCTGGCCCATGGCTTCAATTGTAGCTACCATTCTGTGGTTTTGTTCCCTTTCTGGTCCACAGAGATGTTTGTCTTGTCTTTTTAGCACAGACTTGTTTTAGAGTAATTTTCATTTTTATCACTCCATGTATGTGAAGCTGAAGTGTGAAGTCGCTGTGTTGTCCTGACTAAAAAGCACACCATTTTCCCCAACCTTTTTTAGTGGGTTAGAAATTATGTTTCTGTACTATGCTTTTTCTTTTCCTTCTTTATTTGTTTTGGCGTTTATTCTTTTTTGAGAGACAGAAAGAGAACGTAAGCAGGGGTGGGGCAGAGAGAGAGGAAGACACAGAATCCAAAGCAGGTTCCAGGCTCTGAGCTGTCAGCACAGAGCCCAATGCAGGACTCAAACTCATGAACTGTGAGATCATGACCTGAGCTGAAATTAGATGCTTAACCGACTGAGCCACTCAGGTGCCCCACCTATGCTATGCTTTTTAATAATAATCCGTAAGTTTTCTTCTCATGCTGATATGAATTTTAGTTCTATTATATGTGCAGTGATGTTTTAGATCTCATCTAGAGTACATTTTATATTTGCTTATGGCTTTAAAAGACCATGTTCTTGCATAAATGTGTACTTTGTGTAATTTTCCTTTGAATTCTGCACACAGATGTATCTAAGGTAGATGTAACATAAGGTTTTAAAGTGCCCCAAAACTTTACGATAACCACATATAACCAGTGACATGAGATTTTTGTTTTGTCACCCGTGTGGCAGGGTGGTCTGGTGAGTAATGATCGCAGGCCCTGGTCCTAAAAGGAGGCCCGGGAAAGGCTCCTATCACTCTGGGCAGCTTGCTTCTCTGCTCCACCTCATCTCTGGGTTTTTGCCCTTCATACGTGGATGCCCTGACCCCCATGACGGCTGTCACCCTCCTCAGCAGGGGGCCAGTGAGAGATCTCACATCTACTGTTAGACCTTGGCTCCTTCCCACCCTGCTCCCAGAGTCTCCTTAGCTGACCCATTTGGGCACATTTGGCCAGTGCCTCTGCCTAGGGTTAGGTCTGCCCTTCACTCTGGGTCCTAAAATGGGGTTACTTTCACAGAGAATCTGCCTTGAGTGGGACAGTCTCACTGTTTTCCAGAAACTGTCAACCACTGAGGAAGTGGCCACATCTCCCACCCTGGAGGAGTGTGGTCATTGGGATGCTGCTCGAGGCACGTCTGTAGGAGACACAGGCAGGGCAGTTATGGGAGCATGCCTTCCCTGGGTCAGGACGGTGGGAGAGTCTAGGTCTGTTAAAAGACCCTTCTCTGTGTTGGTGACTATTTACCTGGGGCATCTCAAATGACCCACAGAGCGGAGCTTCAGGTTTGACAGACTCCCAGGTTTTTGGGTTTTCTTTTTGTTTTGTTTTTTTTAATTTAACTTCATTTTTATTTTTTTAAAATTTACATCCAAATTAGTTAGTATATAGTGAAGCAATGATTTCAGTAGGTTCCTTAATGCCCCTTACCCATTTAGCCCATCCCCCCTCCCACAACCCCTCCAGCAACCCTCAGTTTGTTCTCCATATTTATGAGTCTCTTTTGTCCCCCTCCCTGTTTTTATATTATTTTTATTTCCCTTCCCTTATGTTCATCTGATTTGTCTCTTAAAGTCCTCATATGAGTGAAGTCATATGATTTTTGTCTTTCTCTGACTGACTAATTTCACTTAGCATAATACCCTCCAGTTCTATCCACGTAGTCGCAAATGGCAAGATTTCATTCTTTTTGATTGCCGAGTAATACTCCATTGTATATACATACCACATTTTCTTTATCCATTCATCCATCGAAGGACATTTGGGCTCTTTCCATACTTTGGCTATTGTTGATAGTGCTGCTCTAAACATTGGAATGTATGTGTCCCTTCGAAACAGCACACCTGTATCCCTTGGATAAATACCTGGTAGTGCAATTGCTGGGTCTTAGGGTAGTTCTATTTTAAATATTTTGAGTAACCTCTATACTGTTTTCCAGAGTGGCTGCACCAGTTTGCAATCCGATCAACGGTGCAAAAGATATTCTTTCTCCACATCCTCGCCAACATCTGTTGTTGCCTGAGTTGTTAATGTTAGCCGTTCTGACAGGTGTCAGGTGGTATCTCATTGTGGTTTTGATTTGTATTTCCCTGATGATGAGTGATGTTGAACATTTTTTCATGTGTTGGTTGGCCATCTGGATGTCTTCTTTGGAAAAGTGGCTATTCATGTCTTTTGCCCTTTTCTTCACTGGATTATTTGTTTTTTGGGTGCTCAGTTTGATAAATTCTTTGTAGATTTTGGATACTAACCCTTTAGCTGATATGCCTTTTGCAAATATCTTCTCCCATTCTGTCGGTGGCCTTTTAGTTTTGCTGATTGTTTCCTTCGCTGTGCAGAAGATTTTTATTTTGATGAGGTCCCAATAGTTCATTTTTGCTTTTGTTTCCCTTGCCTCTGGAGACATGTTGAGTAAGAATTTGCTGTGGGCAAGATCCAAGAGGTTTTTGCCTGCTTTCTCCTCGAGGATTTTGATGGCTTCCTGTCTTTCATTGAGGTCTTTCATCCACTTTGAGTTTATTTTTGTGTATGGTGTAAGAAAGTGGTCCAGGTTCATTCTTCTGCATGTCACTGTCCAGTTTTCCCAGCACCACTTGCTGAAGAGACTGTCTTTATTCCATTGGATAGTCTTTCCTGCTTTGTCAAAGATTAGTTGGCCATACGTTTGTGGGTCCATTTCTGTGTTCTCTATTCTATTCCACTGATCTGAGTGTCTGTTCTTGTGCCAGTACCATACTGTCTTGATGATTACAGCTTTGTAGTAGAGCTTGAAGTCTGGGATTATGATGCTTCCTGCTTTGGTTTTCTTTTTCAAGATCGCTTTGGCTATTCGGGGTCTTTTCTGGTTCCATACAAATTTTAGGATTATTTGTTCTAGCTCTGTGAAGAATGCTGGTGTTACTTTGATAGGGATCGCATTGAATATGTAGATTGCTTTGGGTAGTGTCGACATTTTAACAATATTTGTTCTTCCTATCCAGGAGCATGGAATCTTTTTCCATTTCCTTGTGTCTTCTTCAATTTCTTTCATCAGCTTTCTATAGTTTTCAGTGTATAGTTTTTTCACCTCTTTGGTTAGATTTATTCTTAGGTATTTTATGGTTTTTGGTGCAACTGTAAATGGGATCAATTCCTTGATTTCTCTTTCTGTCACTTCATTGTTGATGTATAGGAATGCAACCGATTTCTGTGCATTGATTTTATATTCTGCAACTTTGCTGAATTCATGAATCAGCTCTTGCAGTGTTTTGGTGGAATCTTTTGGGTTTTCCATATAGAGTATCATGTCATCTGCGAAGAGTGAAAGTTTGTCCTCCTCCTGGCCGATTTGGATGCGTTTTATTTCTTTGTGTTGTCTGATTGCAGAGGCGAAGACTCCCAATACTATGTTGAATAACAGTGGCAAGAGTGGACATCCCTGTCTTGTTCCTGACCTTAGGGGAGAGCTCTCAGTTTTTCCCATTTGGATGATATTAACGTTGGGTCCTTCATATATGGCTTTTATGATCTCGAGGTATGATCCTTCTATCCCTACTTTCTTGAGGGTTTTTATCCAGAAAGGATGCTGTATTTTGTCAAATGCTTTCTCTGCATGTATTGAGAGGATCATATGGTTCTTGTCATTTCTTTTATTGATGTGACGAGTCACGTTAATTGTTTTGAGGATATTGAACCAGCCCTGCATCCCAGGTATAAATCCCGCTTGGTCACGGTGAATACTTTTTTTAATGTATTGTTGGATCCGGTTGGCTAATATCTTTTGAGGATTTTTGCATCCATGTTCATCAGGGCAGACTCCCAGGTTTCTCTTTGCAAGAAGAGTAGTCATGTCTTTGGGGCCGCATCAGTTTCTGTCTGTCCCCACATGATAATATCCTATTGTGCCCCATATGTCCAGACATGCTTGTTCTGCGTATTTGGAAATAGGATACTTTTCTGTGCTCTGACCCCTCATTTTTCAGTACTCCAGGGGCCTTCAGGGCCCCCTGCATGGAGCTGCTTCTCAGCTCCACATCAGCACCGGCCCCCTGGCAGCTTCCCTCCTCTCACAGCCCTGTGCCTTCATCCATCTCAACCCCACTTTGGCCTTCCCTCGGAACCCCCTGTCCTCTCAGATCCTCTCCTGTTGTTGACTTACGCCCCACTGACCATCTCCGTCTGCACAAGCCATGCCTGGCCAGTGCAGCCACTGCTGGTCCCTCTTCCTTTGCCTTCCCCCACTGTCTTCCTCACATGGTGTGGAACAATTGTGTTGGTAGAATTAAGCTGTGTACTTGTAGTAGATGTGTTTAATTTTACTTCCTGTATGTTTCAGTGATGTTTGAAATCTCTCCTTTTGTTTCAGATGACGTAATCGGAATTGAGAAAGGAGAATCGATTCAAAAGCAGGAGGTTACCATAGATACAGAGTCTCCAAAAAAGTCACCTGGCCAAATCAACGGAAAAGTCCCTCATTGTGAAGAAACCCAAGAACATGAAGGACAGACAAAGAGATATCAGAGAAATTCTTCAACCGAGAGAAGATATAAGTGTGACGAGTGTGGGAGAAGATTCACTCAAAACTCAAGCCTCATTAGACATAAGAGAATCCACACTGGAGACAGACCCTATTCATGTAACGTGTGTGGCAAAACTTTCATCCAGAGTTCCCAACTTATTGACCATCAGAGAATACATAACCGATTAAAACCGTATCAGTGTGATGAGTGTGGAAAAGCCTTTTATTACAGTTCACACCTTGTTCAGCATCAAAGGACCCACACTGGAGAAAAACCTTTCCAATGCGGTGAGTGTGGGAAAGCCTTTCACTACAGCTCCGGCCTCGTTCGGCACCAGAGGACCCACACGGGAGAGAAGCCCTACCAGTGTCACGTCTGTGGAAAGGCTTTCTGTCTGAGCTCGCACTTGATTCAGCACCAGCGCGTGCACACTGGGGAGAAGCCGTACCAGTGCAGCGAGTGTGGGAAAAGCTTCAGCCAGAGCTCAGGCCTCTTCCATCACCACAGGATCCACAGTGGGGAGAAGCCGTATGAATGTGATGAGTGTGGAAAGGCCTTCAGTCACAGCTCAGCCCTGGTTGGGCACCAGCGAATCCACAGTGGAGAGAGGCCCTATGAGTGTGACGTGTGCGGAAAGGCGTTCAGTTATAGCTCCCATCTTCTGGGACATCGAAGGATCCACACTGGGGAGAAGCCCTATGAGTGTGACGTGTGCGGGAAAGCTTTCCGGCGGAGCTCGCACCTCCTGGTACATCAACGAATCCACATTGTAGAGAAGCCCTGGTGATGTCAGCAAAGGTGCAGAATTATCCATCCTCACTTTCCTGCAGAACGCCAGATAGGGACGTCTCCGTGATGGAGAAGTAGGGAATTCTGTGATCACCATTGCGGTTTCCGCTGTCATTTGAAAATACTTCTGGAGGCTGAAAGAGGCAATCACCTGACAGCTTGCCAAACAAGCATGTCGTCTGATGACCTGGGACCTTGGAGGGGCTCATTCCACATCCTCAGACTTTCCTCCTCGAAGCAGGGGCTCAGGAGATCTCTATAATCCGTTAGATATGTCCCCAGGGTGGTAGAGATGCTGCTATTCCCTCCCCTGCCTCCTTTCCTCCCTATTTTCTTTGGAGTTGGAGTGATGATCTTGTCTGAAGTGTGAGTTGAGAGTTACTTGATTTACATTTTTAAAAATCCTGAATTTTTGGTTAGCTTGATAAAAGACCTCAGCCTATCGGTTGTCTACACTAAAAACATAAATACAAAAACCACTTTGTAATTTGGGATAAACGTTTGGGTGGGTAGGAAGGTTCCATGGGATGGAGCAGGAGGGTTGATCACACACATCCGGTGACCTTTCATATCTTCCACCAGAGATGTCAAACAGGCCAGGGCGCTGTATTTGGCCTGCATGTGCGTTTTTCCCACATAGTATGTTTTGTGATAGCATGAAATTATTTCAACTTTTAAAAATCTGGAGATTTCACGTCGAATCTGACTTTCCAGATTCTCTTACAAAAACGCATGATGTGGCAATACTAGATGCCACCTTCCCACGAGCCAGGAGTTGACTGGAGCAGATTATCACCCACTGCAGATGGACACAGTCCACTACCACACAGCGACCTGTGCTCCCTGACCACCCCCTGCTCCCCCTACCTGTGTGAGCCCTGCCCTGCTCTCCGGGCTTCTCAGGACCACCTTGCCACCAAAACACTGCCCTTTAGCTTTAGGCGCTGGCCCCCAAGAAGATTTTCTCTGAAGAAAAGGCTTTCTGCTAACAAAAGCTTGAAGATTTACTATGAAAGATTTAAGGAGCACCTGGGTGGCTTAGTCAGTTAGACATCTGACTCCTGATCTCCACTCAGGTCTTGATCTCAGGGTAGGGAGTTCAAGCCCCTTCTTGGGCACTGCGCTGGGCATGAAGCTTACTTAAATAAATAAATTTAAAAATGTATACTTGAGCACCTGAAGGTAGAGGAAAGCCACGGTAAAATTTTCCTTAGACAGAATGTACAGGTACTTATTGAAAGTCAACTGTGATGGCTTCTAGCCAGACCTGTGGAGACTAGTTCTTCCTGTGAGATGAAAACAGCATGCTGATGGGAGTCAACACTAATGTTGGAGTGAACAGGCTCAGGGCCCAAAGCAGAGGTGCAGCTGAGGGAGAGAAGCTCAAGATCTGAAGCCACAGGGACGGCAAGGCCGTGGAATGAGGCCCAAATGGGAGAGTGGGGAGAGGATGAGGCCCAAATGGGAGAGTGGGAAGAAAAAGCTACGAATAAGGGAGGGTCAGGGATGAACAGGGAAAGAGAAAGGTCAGAGACACAAGAAAAACCAACCGCAAACAGGAAGTGGAAGCAAAGGCAGTGAAAACGTGGAAGACCTGGAGGCTGAAGCCCTCAGTATTAATCCACCCTTCATTTCTATGCCTTGGAGGTCAAATCCCTGATAATGAAAGACCCGTACCCAATCTCAGCTCACTGTGGTTTGTACCGCGACCCGGGCCCTATGTGGGCCTCTGGGTGATGGGACACAGGACACCTGTGTCCTATGGAAAAGCCATGTTCTACAGCTTCTTAGCAAAGCCAGCCAAGCAGAAGGACTCTCCCCAGGAGAAGGAAGACATTCTTGGCCTCTCTGGGAAGCGGGTGATTTGCCCATTCCTCCTAAAAAGGAAAAAGTGCGTTGTGAGATAGCAGTACCCATTTTATACTAAATAAATGATGTGGCAAAATGAAAAGTCCTTTGCAAACTGTGACAATCATGGCTGTTATTTGTTGGAACACCAGTTGTGTCCAGCATCTTGTATCTCATGTCAGCATCCCAACTCTTCTGTAAGGTACAATTTATTATCTTAAACAGTATGTAGATAGGATTTATTCTTACGAAGGGCTTATAATAAAATGAAAAGTTTTTATTATGTTTAAATGTTAAACAGCCTATACAAGTATTTTTAAAATATAATATGTAAAACAGTCTTAAAATATTAAAAATTGGAAATAACAAAATATCAACAGTGTATTTAGGTCATGAAAAGGGAGTGATTCTCACCTTTCTACTCTGTATATTCCAGATGAAAACATTAGAATTCATCATACACATGTGGTAAATACTTTTTAAAAATTAAAATATTACAGAATTGAGCCTTTCTGGAGATGATTCTTTGGTAGCTTTTTCAATTATTTCCTTTAGGATTGGTTTATTTAGGTTTTTCTACTTTTTTTTTTTTTTTTAAGTAATCCCTACACCCACCGTGGGACTCAAAACTGCATCGCTGAGATCAAGAGTCATATGCTCCACTGACTGAGCCAACAAGGTGCTCCTAGATTTTTCCACTACTTTTTTTTTTTAAGTTTATTTATTTTGAGAGAGAGAGAGAGACTGAGAATGCCAAGCAGGCTCCACACTGTCAGCACAGAGCCTGATTCAGGGCTTGAACTCAAGAACTGTGAGATCATGACCCGAGTCGAAATCAAGAGTCGGATGCTTAACTAGCAGCTACCCAGGCACCCTGATTTTTCTTCTTGAATAAATTTTGGAACTAAAAGTTCTTTCCCAGAAAATCCCCATCATTAAGATTTTTAAAATTTTGATAGCATACTTTCTTCTTCATCTGCTATTTGTCATTTACAATTTTTAAATTTTTTTTGTCTCAATTGGATTTACTATAGGTTTTTTGTTTTTAATGGGCTTACTTACAAATAGTTAATTTTTGGATCTATTAATGTCACTTTTTCTATTTTCTAATTCTTTTTATTTTTCTAAACTTTTACTTGGGGGTTTCTTTTTCTAATTCCTTGAATGCTCAGTGATGTGAGGAACAAAGGCAAAAAGGAAACGTAGATAAAATTAAATTTCCTTATAGCCTGCAGCCATTGACAAATAGTTGAGGCAGGCAGGGTGTAACATTTCTCCAGGAACTCCCTACTGTTTCAATGTTAATGCCTCTCACTAGAGGGAAAAACTTGACCTGCTGGATCCTTTGAGTCTTCTTTAATATATGAAAATCCCTTTGGAAACTTCCTTTGTCTTTACCTCCCCGAACTCCCAAGTAGATAATCAGTCTGTCTTCACAATCCCCGGGTGGCTCTTCCTGCCCACAGGTCCAGTCTCCGTGCTATAATAAAACCACCTGTTTGTGCAGAAGATGTCTCAAGAATTCTTTCTTTACCACATCATTTTGTTCATTTATTTTCTCCCTTTTTAAATAATGAAAACAAGTGAAAATATACACCCATAAAATACTGTTATTTTGAAATAGTGTACTTGTGGGGCACCTGGGTGGCTCAGTTGTTAAGCATCCAACTTTGTCTCAGGTCATGATCTCACCGTACGTGGGTTCGAGCCCTGCATTGGGCTCTCTCCCGTCAGCTCAGAGCCAGCTTCGGATCCTCTGTCTCCCTGCCCCTCCCTGCTCGCTTTCTCTGTTTCTCTCAAAACTAAATAAAAACATTTAATTAAATAATAAATAAAATATTTTTTAAAAAACCATCTACTAGTGTTTTTGTGAGGTGTTTTTTTTTCGGGGGACGGGGGAGGTGCGGTGGTAAATTTGGAAGATAGAAGTTAAAAAAAAAAAAGTTCAGGACCTGAAGCAGGGTTTGTGTTTGGAACCCAGTGAGAGAATTTGATACATTAGATAAGGAGGGAGAAACTCACTGAAGGGGGCAGCAGGGGATAGTGGAGCTTCCTCTGTAGTTTGAATTTGCTCATTTCTGCATCTCCTAAATGTCCCACCCTGGTGTATTTCATCACTTGTATCTGCCTTCAAAGCAAAGGGAAATTGGCTCTGTTCTTCATCTTAAAGGAATTACACCCTGCCAGCCAAAGAATTTCATAGAGAAAAGGGATATCGGTGACATTCCCCAAACAGGAAAGTTGTAGGTTGTGAAGAACGAATGATGTTTTAAAATAATTCTTTCCTGGTTACACCAGCAGTAGTAAGTTTGTGTAGAAAGTTACAGTTTACAGGGATGCCTGCCTGGCTATGTTGGTGGAGCTACAACTCTTGATCTCAGGGTCATGAGTTCAAGCCCCATGTTGGGTGTAGAGATTACTTAAAGATAAAATCTTTTGTTAAAATGTTACATTTTGGGGCACCTGGGTGGCTCAGTCAGTTAAGCCTCTGACTTCAGCTCAGGTCATGATCTCCCAGTTCATGAATTCGAGTCCTGTGCTGACAGCTCAGAGCCTGGACCCTGCTTCGGATTCTGTGTCTCCCTCTCTCTCTGCCCCTCCCTTGCTCACGCTGTCTCTCTCATTCTCTCAAAAATAAATAAACATTAAAAAAATGTTTAATAAAATATAATTTTAAAAATTTTAATAAAAAAGTTACATTTTACAGAAATATATAATGTATAAAATCAGGTTCCCTGTAAGTTTACCTGAAGTGATAATCACAGAACACAATTATTCTGTAAAAATAGTATTATATACTGTTTTGTAACTTACTTTTTTTACTCAATATGCCTTTGGTATCTTTGAGTTTTTAGCCTTTAAAAAGATTGGGCATATAAAAATTTAAATTCCCAAATGTGGACATTTGGGTTTCCCACTTCAAATAAACAATGTTTCTTAGTGTATATTTGAACATTTGTGTAAATATTTCTACATGAATAATTCCAAGAAACTCAGTTGCTGCATCAGGAGGTATGGACGTAGTAATTTTAAAAAGTCTTGCTTTCCAAAAATATACAAAGTAAGAATGCCTATATTTTCACATACTTTCCAATACTGAATATGACTAATCTTTCTGTCTTTAGTAATTTGAACAATTTAAGAAAAGTTTGTTATTGTTTTAATTTAAATTCTTTGTGAACTTGAGCTCCTTTTCATATTATTGTCTATTAATATTTGTGTTCTATAAATGTCTACTTAAGTTTGCCAATTTTTCTATTGGCTTGTTGATATTTTTCTGTGTGTGTGTGTGTGTGTGTGTGTGTGTGTGTGTGTGTGTGTGTGTGTGTAAGAGGTCTGTGTGTTTTAGGAAAATCAGTCCTGTGTCTTTTAGATGGCTGGCATATGTTACTCTGGCTTAGTTTTTATTTTCTTCATTTGAAATTGCAAATTTTAACATCGCCAGTTACATTCGTCTTTTCCTTTATGAGTTTTCAGTTATATGTCTTTAGGGTTTTATGCCATGCTCAGAACCATCCCCACTCCAAGGTAGTAATAGCTTTTGAACGGATCTCCCTGCTTCTGCCCTCGTCCAATCCCCTTCACTTACAAGTTTATTTTTAACACGGTAGTCTTTTCAGTAACTGTATCTGAACATGTTACTCCTCTTCTCAGAAATTCTGAATGGCTTCCCAAGAGTAAAAAGCAAGATCCTTGAACTCACCCAAGACCCTCATTTCTCTCCCTCTCTCTACTCCCAACACCCTTTTCTTCCCTTAGTTTTGGACACATAAGCCTCCTCCCTGTGCCTAGAATATTTCAAACACACTCCACTCCAGCCTGAGCATTTGCTATCCTCTCCCTGAAACAAATTTACCCTGATGACACACTCACCCATCTCCCTCAATCTTTGCTTAAATGCCAATGTACTAGTGAGGTCCTCCATGTCCACCCTACTTAAAATTGCATTACTTGTTTCTCCCTCCAAACTTCATATTTCCTTTATTTTCTGCTTAGCAGTAACATCCACCATCTAATACACTATACGTTTTTCTCATTTTTTTTATTGCCTGCCTCCCTACCTCATATGTACAAGCACACAGACACTAAATTATAAAATCCATGAAGGCAAGGGCCTTATCTTCTGTTATAGTTACAGCTTCCAGAACAGTGCCAGGCATAGTAGGTGAATGATCAGGGTTTGTATAAGAAAGGGAAAGGGGGGGGGGGGGGACCCAACAACGATGCATTTCTAACCCAAGAGATTAGCAAACATCGAAATATTTTACAAGATTATATGGCCAAATATAGGTAAACCAGAACATCTCTAGTAGGTTTCATGACTGGTAATGTTACCAGTTACAAAAGTACGAATACCCTTCCTCTATACTCCACTAATTCTACTTCTAGGAATATATACTATGGAAATAACCTTACACATGAGACAGAAGTATGTTTACAGTAACTTATTGCAGCAGCGTTTGTAAAAGAAAAGATTGGAAACAACCTACATGACTATCAACGGGGTAATTATTAATAAACGACGGCACATACGACCAATTGAGTACAATGCAATTGCTTAAATAGAGGAGGAAAAGAGAAAAGAAAAGAAAAGAAAAGAAAGGAAAAAAGAAAAGAAAGGAAAGGAAAGGAAAAGAAAAAAGGAAGCCGGAGGCTGCAGGAAGCCCTTTATGAACAATCTCCAGTATTAGTTGGTAGGAGGAGACAAGCGAGGGGAACATGCACCTGCCGGATGCGTCTACCCACCCGTGTGCGTGTCCCGAAAAACACTGCCAAACTAAATGCTGGAGAACACTCTTCTTAAATACTGAACGATGTGAATGCATTGTTTTTTCATACCACGTATTTAATAAGTGAACCTAAAAAGCACTGGCAGGACGCGCCGCGGGCCCCGCTCAGGGCCCGCTGGTCCGCCAGGTCCTCCCGGGAAGGCGGGCTGGGAGGTGCGGCCGCCGCCACAGAGGCAAGGCAGCCTAGAGCGGCCGGAAGTGCCCGTGGCCGACGCCATTGGCCGGCCGGGTTCCAGCCTTTGTTCCGGGCCGCCGGGAGATCGCGGTGGTGGTCCCTGTGCGTGTGCGCGGGCGAGGTGAGTCCGCCCTGGCTCCTGGGTCCTGTGCGGGGAAGGGGCCGGGGGCGGGCGGGTCCCCACAGCCGTGGAGCCCCGAGCGGCGTGTGTTTCGCGGCGGCCTGTGCAGCCGCCGTGCGTGCTCCCGGGTAACCTGTACGCAACCCGGTGAGCAGCGCGACCTTCGTGCAGGTGAGCACCTGTGGCTCCGGGCTGCGTAAGCAGCGTCCGCTGCCCCGGAGCCCCGGAGAGGGGACAGCCCCGCTCGGTGCGCGTCCGCGCAGCCTTCGAGGGCGCCGGCCGCCCGGGGTAGCGTCGTGGCTTTGCGCTCGCTGCACCTTCCGTCGTTTCTCCGCCTCCAACTTTCTCTCCGAAACAAGCTTCCCAGAGACCGGCCTTGAATCCGCCCCAGAGACGATTATCCTCCAGCACAGCCCAGAATGGCCGCAGCCCTGGGACCCGAGGGACAAAGAGGACTTGGGGTAGTGAAGGCAGAAGACCGTTACCGGGGACGGGACCCCGGCCCACAAAACTACAGCCCCCGCAAGAGGGAAGTGTTCCGGCAGCACTTCAGGAGGCTCTGCTATCGGGATGCACCCGGGCCCAGGGAGGCTCTCACCCGGCTGTGGGAGCTGTGCCGCCGGTGGCTGAGGCCGGAGTGCCACACCAAGGAGCAGATTTTAGACCTGCTGGTGCTGGAGCAGTTCCTGAGCATTCTTCCCAGGGACCTGCAGCAGTGGGTGCAGGCGCACCATCCAAACACTGGGGAGGAGGCGGTGAGCGTGCTGGAGGACCTGGAGAGAGAGCTGGATGAGCCTCAGAAGCAGGTGGGAAGGGGACAGTGCCCAGGCTGTGAGAGATGAGGGTGTATGGACCGAGCCAAAGCAGAAAAGGCATGGGAAAGGACACCTGAAGGTATTGCATATGTTATCCTAGAGGAGAACAAGGCTTAGGGAGGGACCTGGCTGCCGATGTCGAATAGCTCAAGTGTAGTTCAGTAAAGACGCTGGGGACGGATTCCGAATCAGTTTGAAAGGCAAATAGGTATCAGAGGTAAAGAAGTCTCCAAAATTCACAGCTAACTATTAAGAAATGGGCTACCTGGTAATAAAATTTTTTTAAAAATGAGAAAACCCTCTCTTTTCATAGGAAAATAGTTAAGGTGGGTTCAAGTAGATGTCAAGAATGTTACAGAACAGCACTGTCCAATAGAATTATACTGTGAGCCACATGTGTAGTTAAAGTTTTCTAGTAGCTACATTTTAAAAAATGAAACCAAGTGAAATTAAATATATTTAACCCAAAGCGGGATGCCGGGTGGCTCAGTCAGTTAAGCATCCGACTTTGGCTCAGGTCATAATAAATAACCTGGTTGGTGACTTAGAGCATCGGAGCCTGCTTCAGATTCTGTCTCCGTCTCTCTGCCCCTCCCCGGCTCACACTGTCTCTTTCTCAAAAATAAATACTAAAAAACCGTGTATATGTATATGTGTGTGTGTGTATACATATATATATATGTGTGTGTATGTGTGTGTATATATATGTATATACACACACATATATATACACTTTCACATATATGTAATCTTATATTTAATAATATATATACTTATCCCAAAGTAATCATGTAGATACTATAAAAAATGAGCTATTTTACATTCTTTTTTGTATTACTTTCAAAATTCATTGTGTATTTTACCCTTTGCATATCTCAGTTCCTGCTAACTACATGTCAGGTGCTCAGTAAGCACGTTGCGCTTGTGGCTATCATATTGGACAAAGGAGTTAGAGAAGTGCCCCTGTTTGGTGGAAGTTGGGCTAGATAATTTTTAAGATTCTCTCGAAATCCCAAGATTGTGATCCTGCACTTCTGCGGGTCCTTGTGAGAATTTCCCTCTCCAGTGGCCTGAAGTACAGAGATTAGTCATTTGTTGCCATTTGCAATTGAATGAGAATTTTTCCCTTTTGTGTTCCTGTCCCTGGCAAATGCTTCTTTTGATCTTTTCTCTAAAGGTCTTTAAGTTCTTTCACAAAATCTGCCTTTTACCAGCCCAGTCAATGTTTCATTGTCTCCAGGTCCCAGCCAATTCAGAAAGACAGGACACGCTCTTGGACAAGTTGGCCCCCTTGGGAAGGCCCCATGAGTCACTGACTGTCCGGCTCCATCCCGAGAAGATCCAGGAGGAACAGGAATCTGGGGATCCCCAGAGGAATGGTAAGGAGCAAGACTTTATGTGAGGGAAGATGTGGTTCCTTGTGTTGGACAGGAACTTTCTCACTCGGATCTTCTCCTTTTCGAGTTTTCCTGTTTATCCTCCACCTCACTCTGGAAGATTTTACCGCCCTTCCTAGTGTTGCCTTGTCGTGGAAAGAATTATGAAAATTTACTTTTTCATTACACTTAAAAGCTGCTACTTGGCTCAGTGGATGGGGGATGGAATTTACATACTCACTCAAGTTAATAACACCTTACATTTCTGGGGCACCTGGGTGGCTAGGTCAGTTACGCGTCCCAACTCTTGATTTTAGCTCAGGTCATGATCTCATAGTTCATGGGATCAAGCACTGCTCAGGGCTCAGAGCCTGTTTGGGATTCTCTCTCTCTGCCCCTGTCCCCTGCTCATGCTCGCTCACGCTCTCTCTCTCTCTCTCTCTCTTAAAATAAACGCTTTAGGGGCGCCTGGGTGGCGCAGTCGGTTAAGCGTCCGGCTTCAGCCAGGTCACGATCGCGCGGTCCATGAGTTCGAGCCCCGCGTCAGGCTCTGGGCTGATGGCTCAGAGCCTGGAGCCTGTTTCCGATTCTATGTCTCCCTCTCTCTGCCCCTCCCCTGTTCATGCTCTGTCTCTCTCTGTCTCAAAAATAAATAAAGGTTAAAAAAAAAAATTAAAAAAATAAAAATAATTTATTGTTAAACAGAGAGACTTTTTTTTAATGTTTATTTATTTTTGAGAGAAACAGAGCGTGAGCAGGAGAGGGGTCGACAGAGAGGGAGACACAGAATCCAAAGCAGGCTCCAGGCTCCAGGCTGTCAGCACAGAGCCCGACGTGGGGCTTGAACCCATGAACTGTGAGATCGTGACCTGAGCTGAAGTGGGACACTTAACCGACTGAGCCACCCAGGTGCCCCTCTTTGTAACACATTTTTAAAGTATTTCATTTTGAAGTACTGGGCATGCTATTAACTTACAGCACTGACTCTCCATTAGCAAGAAATGACAGTTTGTTCCAGTTTCACTCAGCATTTAACCTTGTTCTTTCTCCCCAGACTGTCAAGCAAGCTGTACGCATGGTGATCAAATGAGCTTTGTGGACATCTCCTCTCAGTGACCAGCAGGGCTGGGTGAATCTCAAATTGTAACTGATAGGGACTCTAGGTATTACACATGCCAAAATAACATTGGAAGGACAGCCCTGGCAGATGTCAGAACCCAGTATTTTTCATTTTGTCCGTTCTGAAAAAAGGTCTCTTGGAATCGTATTAGCCTGAGACTAACACTTAGTAGAGATACATAAACAAGACCCTGAATTCCAGCTGACCAAGAAGTAGACTGAGGTCCATGAGATGAAAAAACTCACATTTGACAATGTTCATACGATATTCTTTATATTGTTCAGTTGCAGATCTAAGGGAGAGGATTATAATTTCAGTTGCTGACCAAAAAAAAGCTGACCTTGTATTAAAAAAAAAAGACAAAAAAACCTTTTGAAGTCCTGATGAGATTTTTCTCTGGATTTCTCCCAAAGCTGTGGGGGAGAGACTTATCCTGAGGACTGGTAGATTACACTGAAGATGGTGAACTGACTATTTAGGGCAAACTCTGTCTTTTGTTGTTGTTAATATTCATCAGTAAGCCCCGGGAAAGCCAGCCCCTGGTGACAGCTATATGTAAAGAAGCTGTTGAGGCTAATGCTGATGTTTCAGAATACTTCTTTTCATGGTTGGAGGTGTCTCTGATTTCCATGATTTGCTTGATCACTCTTAGCCTGCTAACCTAGCAATACTTCTGTCACACGTTATACTTTTACACATGCTTCATCCTATCTTCCCTCATCTGATCAAACAATGGGTAAAGAAGGCACAGAGGTGAGAAGGAAACCAAAATAGTTATCACCTGCCAGAATTTAAACATTGATCAGTTCCAGGACTGGAATCTTGATCCTCTGGTTCTAATTTAGTCCTTGTAATTTCTAGCCAAGGATAACATGGCATTTACATTCCAAAACAGTATCATCTTCGAGCAAATATCCAAACTTTGAGAAAGTCTACTGCCTGGTTTTAAAAAGTGATTTTTCAGGAGGAACAGATCTGAGGACGATTGGGAGCAAGGGGGACACGGTGAGGACAGTGAAGAGTGGGCTTTGTGGCTTGGCATCAGTGAGCCAGAGTTTCCAGCCCTACCCAGGCACTGAGATGCCCTGGGAGCTCTTGCTGCTGCTTCCTTCAGGCCAAGTGAGCCCCTGAGGACTAACTAAATGACAGCTGCACTGTTAGGATTCCTAGGTTCATTGAGATGGTAGTCACAGCATGACTGAATAGGTGACACTTTCTACCCCCTCCAAATCATCAAAACAGCTATTTTCTTACAAAGTTCAACTCAAATATTTACTGAGTACTTGCTATTGTGTACTATTGTATGCAAAGCATGAGGTTGAGGACATAGTGATCAGGAAGAGGGAAAAGAGCCAATTTGGGAGATTTAGGGAAGACTTCCTGGAGGAGAGAGTATTTGAGTTGGACCTTGAAAAATACCTACGCCTTTGGTTCTCAAAATGTGTTCCCTGAATCCGTAGTATCTCTCCCACCAGGAAACTTGTTAGAAATGCAAATTTTTGAGCTCTACTCCAGCTTTATCAAAGCTGAGTGGGAAGCCTAGTATTCTGGTTTAAGAAACCATCCATGTGATTCTGATGCAAATCACGTTTCAGGGCTGGCACTGGAGATCAGAGTGTGGACACACACCAGACCATCCATTGTCACTTCCTCTATTTATCCTGCCCTGCATGCTTTCAACCTGCTTTTAACTGATTATTATCCTTCATACGGTTCCTTTCTCTGATGGTTCCTACTCACTACATTCAGTTCAGATCCCTAATCCCACTATCTTCTCCCACTTAACCACCTATGTTTCAGGCCCTGACGTGTTTCTCCCAAACTCTCAGCTCCCTCCCCGTCTGTTCTCTGACCCCCTGTCTGTCCGTCTTTGTTATCCCCAGCATATCAGTAGTCCTCATTTACCGCTTAGCACTCTGCCTGTGCACGAGATTGCCAGGTGACCCTTCAATCCACATCACTGCCTTCTCTCTTCTTACTCTCTTCCCAAATAACCCTGCCACCGGCTTCCCCGCTCGCCTCTTAATTTTTTCCTTATATCGTCGGTATGATTTGATGGTGCCAAATCTCTGGTTTGTGCATTGTATGTGACTTTTATAACACATTTAGAGCGTTCATGTGTTCTTTCTCAAACTTAGATTAGGACACCTTTGTGTTTGGTTACAGGTGATGAAGCCAGCACTAAGAATGAAGTGTTGTCCCAGAAGGAAGATACGCCCAAGGACACACAATTCCTTGGCAAGGTAAATGACGGACTTAACAAAGACATTCCTCTGCCTCCTGAACCCAGAGATGCTACTGAAAGCAAGGGCAGAGTGGAGTGGCCGCAGAGGGAAAGAAGGCGCTACACGTGCGAGGACTGCGGGAAGAGTTTCAGTCACAGCTCAGACCTCAGCAAACACAGGAGGACTCACACTGGAGAGAAACCCTACAAGTGCGATGAATGTGGGAAGGCCTTCATTCAGCGCTCCCATCTCCTCGGACATCACAGAGTACACACTGGAGTGAAACCTTATAAATGTGAAGAATGCGGGAAAGATTTTAGTGGGCGCACAGGTCTTATTCAGCACCAGAGAATCCACACGGGTGAAAAACCCTATGAATGTGAGGAGTGCGGGAGGCCCTTCCGCGTGAGTTCGGCCCTTATCAGACATCAGAGAATTCATACAGCCAATAAGCTCTACTAAGATGGTGAAGGAACAGTTCTTAGCTCCTCAGGCCTCATTAGTTCCCAGAGAATCCGCCTTAGACACTGAGTAACCTGAATGCAGGCAAAGCTTCAGTCATTAAAACATTTCTCTGGCACCAGAGAATCTACCTGAAAAAGTTTCCTTTTATTTCTAAATTAGTTCAGTTTCTTGGGAAGAGTTAAGAGTTATTTCAGAAAGCCTTGTCTGTTGACATACTGCTGACTTGCAGCCCAAAATAGCCATTTTCTTGGTGGAAAGGCAGCGAATGCTACTTCTCAGCTCTCCTTGTTACTTGACCATTCAGTGTACAACTTTGGGCAAACATTCACTTTCTTTTTTTTTTTTTAATGTTTTTACTTATTTTTGAGACAGAGAGAGACAGAGCATGAACGGGGGAGGGTCAGAGAGAGGGAGACACAGAAGTGGAAACAGGCTCCAGGCTCTGAGCTGTCAGCACAGAGCCCGACGCGGGGCTCGAACTCACGGACCGCGAGATCATGACCTGAGCCGAAGTCGGCCGCTTAACCGACTGAGCCACCCAGGCGCCCCCCACTTTCTTTTTAAGTTTATTTACTTTGAGAGAAACAGAGATCCCAAGCAGGTGCACACAAGTGTGAAGGCGCAGAGAGAGAGACTCCCAAGCAGGTTCTGTGCTGTCAGTGCAGAGCCCGACGTAGGACTCGAACTCATGAACCATGAGATCACGACCTGAGCCGAAATCAAGAATCACACACTCAACCAACTGAGCCTCTTGTGTGCCCCTAAACATTCACATTTTTCTCTGCCTTCGTTTCCCATTCCATAGCATGCAGATGACACAGCAGAAACCTACCAGATATATTGTGTTAAAGCTGCTTTTGAAATTAATAACTAAATACTATTTGTTTTCCACCACTACTGCTAGAATGGCCTAAATATTAATCTCATTTTTATCTTAAAGTAGGGAGTACAGTCATTTTGTGGAATTTGTTTGCCATTGCTGAAAAAGAGGAAACCATCAGGAAAGATAGCAGGCTAAGGAAGACATTCCAGTGGAAAGGAAAGTAGTTAAGTGATGAGTAGGAGCTCTTGGGAAGGAGGGGGGTGATGGTGTATTAGGCATCTATAATGTGGATAAATCACTCCTGAGTGTGCCGTCACTGTAAACTGAAGGACATGGGAGGGATCGGTCTAGAACTGTATTGTCCAGTATAGTAGCCAGTCACCCACACATGGCTGTATAAACTTAAATTAACTGAAATAAAATAGAAAGTTCTGTTCGTTAGTGACATTTTAAGTACTCAACAGCCACGTGTGGCTAGTAGCACCTGGATTGGACAACACAGATATAGACCATTTTTATCTGCAGAAAGTTCTAAAGGACATTGCTGTCCTAATCAATCACTGGTAAGGTATCTTCCAGCTTTGACGTCCTGTGATTCTGAGTTCAGGAAGGTAGTAAAAGAGATACCTGAGGAGGCTGCAATAGCAACAGATAAAATGCAAACACCCTAAGAAAGTAATTTAGTAATAACTTTATAGCACCTTTTCAGCCTTAGCAAAAGAGTATATTATAATTGGAGGATTGAGGACTATTAAAGTAAATACAGTAACCTAATCTAAATTAAAAGGCTAAATTATAATCAATTTTTTTCTTTCTGGCTTGGAAATATATTAGCAGTTCATGTACTTGGAACAGTTTTACATCCCTAATTTGAGAATTTTAATGACATGACAGAAATTGTGGCCAGAGGCCCAGCGCATTCAGAGTTACACCATTCAACTGCCATGCCCACTGGGTTTAGGAATAGCCTTCCCAGAACAACCAGGCAGTGACCGAATCTCTTCCTGAAGACAATAGTCAGACATCCTTGCTTTTGTATTGTGCTCGACTAGTTAAACCACCACAGTCAGTTTTGGGTCTCTACTCCCACTGGGAGATGAATCTTAGGCCATTCCTTGTAGCTCCATAAAGATAAACTGGGCTTTTACGTCTTTTGAACATACTTGGTAGAAAATTTTAAAACGTCAAGCTTCACACTCCTACTTGTTTTTATAATAATTATCTGGGCAATATTTTAGGCATTTGAAACAAAAGATTTTTTAATGGTCCTAAGAGAAAAGTAAAGCATTAAATCTCTAGTATTAAAAATGTCTTATTTTGAAAATAAAGTTAAATGCTTACTGAGTGAAGCTTCCCCCTTTACCTTTTGTCTTGCTGAGACACGTGCACGGGAGTTGTCGGCAGATCCTGACCTTGAATTTAGAGAGGCTTCTGCAGTGGGAAGAAAGATGATCCTGGCTGCCACACCATTAGGGCTCTTAAAGTTGGTAAAGACATGACAGACTGGTTTTCCTTTATCCTCTATATGCTAGAACATTCTATTCAGATAGTTGTGAATACCTGTTAGTACAAAGAATTGTCCTAGTCTTAGAGTTGGATACCTTTAAAGGCTGAGTGAAGACTAGTTTGGAGCACTGACACCATGCTACCCTTTTCTAGGTTTGGTGTTGATTCCAAATTGCCACTGCAGTGTCCACCACCTGATACTGACAGAGGGACCATAAGAGTCCAGGAGAGACAAATGTAAGGGGCCAGAGACAGCCTAGAGTGCTGCAGCAAGAGAAGAAAGGCCAGCAGAACCTGGGATAACCCAGGCATAAGGCACAGGAGCGTGAAGTTAGAGGAGATCTGAGTTGCTGGTACCATGAAGAAACGCATTGTCCCAGTAAGTGCAGAAGCCTGAAGAGACAGATGGTGAGGGTGCAACCAGTTGGAAGAAGAGCTGTGTTCAAGCCCAAAGTTAGCAGAAGAGAAGTTATCTGCTAGACACTAATCAGAACCACTGGGTCCCTGTGGAGCCACCCGCCACCCTCCATGCGCAGCACCTGATCTAGAGGAGCCCAGGTTCTTGGTTACCTCAGAAGCATGTGCGTTGCTCCTCCCATCTTTTTCAAGAGAGAATGATTGTATTTTATTTTGTTTATAGGGTTTTTTTTTTTTTTTTTGAAAGTGGTGAGGATTGTAGTCTGAAGCTTTTGTGAACTGACAAGACAGCTGTGATTGTCCAAGGCCCCTAAACGGAGGTTGGGGGGGGTGCAGCTCTCTCAGCCACAGATGGGGGTGGTGGTGAACTGGGGATTTTGAATGAGGAGCCAGCAGCTTTGAGGGGAGGAAATGGACAAGTGCAGGGGAGGTGGGGTTCCAGGAGGAATGGATGGGCATCAGTGAAAAGGGAGAAATAAGATCAGGGAGAGGGATGGAAGGAAGAGAATAAAAAGGAGCAAGGGTGTAGGGAAAAGAACAAATATCAAATAGGAGATGGTGATAGGAACAAGAGAGCGGCGAGTAATCTAATACTGGCATTGGTCACATTTGAGCCTGGGTGGTACGATACAAGCCATACGAAGGTACATTGAGTCTTAGGAGCACAGTGCATACCATTTATCGACCAGGTCTCCATTCTCTTCCTGAGCATGAAATTATCTATAATCAGAAAGTCCAATAATGAAAACACAACTAGAAAGTTTGAAATACTTGAACAAAACAAGCTGCTCTCCCATTACTGATCCCACAAGAGAGTTGCTTATACTAAGGTTCTCAGTCTTTCTTACCCAGATTCTCTAGAGCAAGGTTTCTCAGGCTTGTATTGACATTTTCAGCAAGACCGTTCCCTGTGGTACCCTGTCCCCTGCACTGTAGGATTTTCCCTGGCTTCCACCCACAGGATGCTACTAGCACCCCCTACTTGTGACAAGCAAAAAAAAAACAGGTGGGTGAGCAAATGCCCCCTTGAGGGGTCAGATTGCCCCCAGTTGAGAACAGCTGATCTGTAGGAAGATAATCTGATTTCCAGGACTGTTCTTAATCAGACACAGTAAGATTCTACTTAGAGATGGTACATGTGACAGCATTGCTAGATCCTTTTCCCACCCCTAAAAAATGATTCCCGCAGAACCTAAAATCTAAACAGCAATCATGCTAAAGAATTAGTCTGCTTTAGAAACCCATACCTCAGTGTTGAGGACCAGAGGAATCTGCCCTCCAGTGTGACTTGGGTAAAGAGCTTACACTGCATTTAAGAATGCACACTTCCCTCCCTGGCATACGTGTGGTGCTACCCTCTCCTTTACCCCGTGGCCTATCATGAGTAGACTTTCTTTTTTTTTTTTTTTTTTTCAACGTTTATTTATTTTTGGGACAGAGAGAGACAGAGCATGAACGGGCGAGGGGCAGAGAGAAAGGGAGACACAGAATCGGAAACAGGCTCCAGGCTCTGAGCCATCAGCCCAAAGCCTGACGCGGGGCTCGAACTGACGGACCGCGAGATCGTGACCTGGCTGAAGTCGGACGCTTAACCGACTGCGCCACCCAGGCGCCCCATGAGTAGACTTTCTGATTGAGATCTTCACTGTCCGCTGTAGTAGCCACCAAGTGCGTATGCTATGCAACTAAGGAACTGCAATCTTAATTTTACTTGATTTTAATTAAATTTTAAAACATAATTCAGTTATTGGAAAACCTTTAGATATATTTAAAGTATATTTGGATATGTGGATCTACTTTTAGCATTTTAAATTTTGTATAATCTCAGTATAGATCAAGTATTTTCAATGAAAATATAATACCTGAATTGAGATGTGCAATAAGTAGGAATACAGCTTTCAAAGATTTTAGTATGAAAATGAAAGATATTTGGTTAATTTTTATATTATTAGATGTTAATATTTTGGGTATACTGGTTTAAATAAAATATATTACTGAAATTAGTTTCACCGGTCTTTTTTTACTGTGGTTACTAGAAAACTTTACATGGGTGCATCACATTATATTCCTATTTATTGGACAGCCTCATCAAGAGCTTCTCGCTCTCGGGTACCTCCCATTCTCCAGGTTCCAACCGACTTTAATTCTGTGAGAGTAAGTTCTATGATGCCAAAGACTTTTTACCTATTATTGATTTTGTTTAATAATCAACAAATATTTATTGAGCACATACTGTGTTCCACAGGGGACAAGGGCAGGCTGCTCCAAAATGTGCCACTATGGCACAGTGATTTTTGTTTTAATGTTTATTTACTTATTTTGAGACCGCGTGAGCAAGGGAGGGTCCATGAGGACTAAATGGCGCACAGAACGAAAACGGAGCAGCAGCAGTGGCTGGAGCTGCACCAGGAGTTGTGGGAAGAAGTCTCCCGGGAGCTGCTACCGAGGTGCAGCAGGGGAGTCCTACAGGAGAACCGCCGGGTGCAGGGACCCTCGGCGTGGTCTCCGTGGACGCCGGGAGTCGGGAGCCCGCGGGCCGTGGCCCCGAGCGCTAGGGAGGCGGTCAGCATCCTGCTCGGCGCTCCCGGCCCCAGTTCGTTCCCTGCGTTGCTGCTGCTCCCGGGTGTGTTTTAATACCCGTCCTGTTCACCACGACCTCACTCCGCACGGCGCCCCCCAACACCCAGCCACAGCCCGGGCCGGAGATCCGCACCAGCCCGCGGTCCCGCGGCCCCTTGCAGCCCTCCGCTCCGGAGCCGCTCGCAACCGGAAGTGGCTCGCAAACGCGAGAGCTCGGGAAAACGGGTCCGCTCTTCCTCGACGGCACAAACACTGGGGTTCCGGCCCGAAAGAGCCCTGGGGCCCCAGGTGCAGGCGGAGGAGGAGGGTGTGGGAGGGCTCCCGAAGGCTATATCCCGGCGGTAGGGACGTTCCCCGAAAGTCGCTGGGCCTCGGGCCTGGGCAAACCTCCAGGATTGCTCAGGAGGCCCGACAGTGGCTGTGGGTACAGCCCTCTGCCCCCCATCCCCGCAACCTCTCATCTGGAGGAAGAGAGAAGGTGAGCAAATTTTGCCGCCCCTTAAATATGCCTGTTAGGGTTATGTTAGGCTGATTATTTAAAAACAAAACAAAACGAAACCAAAAAGGGACAGGAGCTCAGAAAAACAAGTAAAAGTTACCCTTTTGTAAGAAACATTTGCATTTTTTAAGGGAATGTCCATGTAAGGGTGTCTCCCCAGGAAGAGAAGGAAGAACTCTAAAACTCTAGAAACTTCTTGTCAACAAAGTAACGACAAATATGGTAACAATCTCATCCATCTTTACTGTGCTTCACCTGAAAGCCCCCATAATCTTCATTTGCCGACAGGTGGACATTATATTTAAGGTGGTGACTTGTGCCATTTCAAGGAGTGACGCCGTTTTCCTGGGTCTCCCTATGTATACAGGAGGTATACCTGTTACTGTTATGCCCAGAATTCGTGATCCCCAAAGACCACCAGGGAGCCGAGTCCGATGCAAAAGCAAAGAGCCTTTATTCGAGCTAGCTCGAGCTCAGTCCCCTACCTGCACCGACGCAGCGGTGAGATACCGGAGAGAGAGGGAGTTTCAAAAGCACAAAGGTTTTATAGGGGTCTAGGGGCAGTTGGTGAGGTAATGGCTGTGGCCTCAGCCAATTGGCTGGGGAAGGGTGGGAGTCCTGTTACGCAGGTCGCCGGCGTGTTTTGATCAGGAAGTTTGAACGGCTGATCGGGAGGTTACTCAAGGGGAGGAGGCGTGGTCTGAGGTTTCTGCGATTTTCCCGGAAAGGGGGCATGTCGGGGACACAGTCATTCAAGGTGGAGGACACAGAACAAGATGGAGTCGGACAGCGTAGGTCCGCCCTTTCATTACTAAACGTCTTTTTCTCCTGTTAACATTTTTATTGGCTGTTGGGGGGACCTCAGCCAAAAACCTGGAAGGGTAGCTTGGAAGTTATTTTGGCTCTCCCATAAAAGTAAAGTGCAAGACAAGACTGGAGTAAGAGAAAACCATGAAGAATGGAAAAAGGTTGTGGTCATTGTGAGCGACCTATAGCTGCTCATCTCAGCAGTCTCACCAAACTTGGCACCTGGCACAGGTGAGCTCTTGAGAAGTATTACCTGGGTGAATAAGAACAGATCTCAGGGAAAGGAATTAATAGAAAAGAAAGGAGAAGGTGAATCATATTGACTAAATTTAGCCACTTGACGAAACAACTCAAACCATTTTTCCTGTCTGAAACGTATGGCACATCTGCATATTTTAAGGGCCACTGCATACCGGAAGTGGGAGAGAGAGATCTCGGAATAAATACTAGATGAGGAAGCTTATACTCTGGTTAAGAGCATGTGCAATAATAACAAGTAATACAAAATAGAATGTGATAAATAGATTAATAAAACCCTGAGAAGAGAGACCTGTTATGAGAATAACAGACTAGTGTTTAGAATGATAGGAAACAATGAGACAACTCCTGGACTTGAGAGGACTCGGGAGACTCACAGTGATTATGGGGTAAGGAGAGGGACATTCTAGAGGGCAGTAAGGCAGATAGGATTGCTAATGGTAGAAAGAAAGGAAAAAATCTAAATGTCTGTCAATAGGAGGGACTGAAAGTCTCTGGTCAGCTCAGGGAATGCACATGTGTTCCAATTAGACTACTTTTTGCCTTACATGGGCATAGGTGATGTCAGGATAAGGCTGTAACCTCTGTAGTACTCAGCCAATGAGGAACCAGGGGACGGACTTGCACACTAGGAGATAAATTGTCTGCTGTAACTGCCCCGAGTGTGCCTGTCCATCAGACACCCACTCTTGTAAGAACATTGATTAAAGCCTTGCTTCACTGTGCTGTGAGTCGCTGCATCCCACCTTTGATCCGGTTGATGGGTTATTTCTAACAATCTTTATTATCCTTGTTAGGAAATAAATCTGCTCCAAAAGGAGATACATCTTTGAAAAGCTGAACTGAAAGAAAATTTGTCAGAAGACTTAGAGAAATGTGAGAAATCCTTGGAGAATTGTTTCCCAACATTCTAGGTAGTAGCATTTGGGGGTAGAGGAAATGTCAGCTTTTATTTATTTATTTATTTATTTATTTATTTATTTATTTATTTACTTACTTACTTACTTACTTAATATTTTTGTGTTTGCTTTATATACATGTAGATTCTCACTTTTATCATATTTTGTTTTAATATTTTAAAATATAATAAAAAACAAAAGGCAAAGAAGCTTAGTCAGCTTTGGTCACTTCTTTGAGTCTTGTAGTTTTATGAGCTCCTGTATGAACAACCCTAAAATTTTGTCCTCCAGTTAAACTGCCTCATGTTGATTTATTAGGCCAACCAAAGAACCAAGAAGGGAAGAGAGAAAGTTTTTCCTCCCCTGCCTCATTACAGCTAATCCATTTTTCTGTTCCCTGGGTTGTCTGTCCGTGCTCTGGGGTCAGATGCCTCTGCCCCTTCTCCTTCATGCTCTGCTCTTGATGTTCATTAGGTGTCTTCTGACGCGTGGTATCGCGGTATCGCTTGTATCTGGGAGTGAGTCACGTGCTGGTTACTGTAGGTGGTGTGAACTTCCATTGCAGTGGGAGGAGGCTGCTTCTGCAGCTGGTCTTATCCCGGTGGAGAGTCTCAATCTAGGTCCCACATGAGCAGGCTACAGGCGGCCTTCCTGTAGGGTGAGTGAGCAGAGAGCAGGCAGACAGGCCAAGGACCTACACAATTACCAAAACAGGAACCTTCCTCTAGGGTGCCGGGCTTCAGTGTACTTCACTTTTAGAGAATGCTATCTTTATTTTTCCTCCTCTTTGTTCCATTGTAAATGTCCTGAATCATCTCAAGTTTTGCTATGCTTCGTTCAGTCTCTTGGTAAGAGCCTTTCCGGTTGTTTTAGAAAGTGAGTATCTAGCTGTGGGCAGAGGACGCAAGCCCCAGCGGCCAGCTAGGGAACATCTCCAAACTTCCCCAAATGCAGTTCTTAAATGAATGGCCCACTCTTGCCCTTTACAATTGTCGGTCCTGAGGTTTGACATTCTCCGGTGATACTGAGTGAGGAAGCAAGTGTGAGAATCCAGCCACCTATTAAACCAGACTTCAAAGAGACTAGCAAAAATGTGAAGTAATTCCACTCCTTTCACTAACTTTTTGTTTTAGAAGATATTCTTAGATTCCATAAAATATATTAAAGTTAGCATGTAATGGAAATGTTATTGTTATTTCAAATATTTTTTAATTCCTCAGTTTTAATTTCAAATACAGCAAATCTTGATGGATATGAGCCACATAAAAATAAGCTCTTTGGGGTCCTCATTAGTTTTTAAGAATATAAAAGGAATCATGAAACCAAAATTTTGTTATTTTTTTAAGTTTATTCTGAGAGAGAGACAGAGACACACACACAGAGAGACACACACACACAGAGACAGAGAAAGAGAGAGACAGCAAGTGGGGGAGGGGCAGAGAGAGAGGGAGAGAGAGAATCCCAAGCAGGCTGACAAGCTCAGCACTCTGCACTGACAGAACAGATGTGGGACTTGATCCTGGGGACCTGTGAGATCATGACCTCAACAGAAATCAAGAGTTGGGGGGGGCGCCTGGGTGGCGCAGTCGGTTAAGCATCCGACTTCAGCCAGGTCACGATCTCACGGTCCGTGAGTTCGAGCCCCGCGTCAGGCTCTGGGCTGATGGCTCGGAGCCTGGAGCCTGTTTCCGATTCTGTGTCCCCCTCTCTCTCTGCCCCTCCCCCGTTCATGCTCTGTCTCTCTCTGTCCCAAAAATAAATAAATGTTGAAAAAAAAAATTAAAAAAAAAAAAAAGAAATCAAGAGTTGGGGGCTTAACTGACTGAGCTACCCAGGCACCCTGAGACCAAAATTTTAGAAAATTACTATGCTAGTCCATATACTACATATGAAGTGATGCTTCTGAAACTAAAATTCAGAGCAACTGAGGAGAATCTGGGAACACCTTTGAGGTTCCAGGTGTGGAAAATATTTGGAGTGTTATTGTAACAGCACTCCAACTGATCTCAAGGGTGAATTTGCTTCAATTTTATGCACTCCTTGCTTGCTGACCTAAGTCCCTGTGTGTGTGGCAGAAATAACCTGCTTTCCTTGAGATTTGCAGACCACTGGCCTTGAGGAGTGAAGGACCAGACTTTCCCAGAGGATATGGCCTGACCGCATTGGAAAATAGCTTTGCCTTTGCCAGAGAGTCTGTTCAGGGTCATGTCCACATACGACTACCACCTGGGCACCTGCTTCTCCTGTGTGTAGCCCCCTCCCTTTCCCATGCCTTCCCCTTTAAAATTCTCTGGACTATGGGGTACCTGGGAGGGTCAGTCTGTTAAGTGTATGACTTTGGCTCAGGGCATGATCTCACGAGTCGTGGGTTCGAGCCCCACGTCGGGCTCTGTGCTGACAGCTCAGAGCCTGGACCCTGCTTCAGACTGTGTCTCTCTCTCTCTCTCTCTCTCTCTCTCTCTCTCTCTCTTCCCCTCCCCAGCTCATGCTCTGTCTCTCTGTCTCAAAAATAAATTAACATTTAAAAAAAATTCTCTGGCCTCACCTGGACAGGGAAGATGGTCTTTAAAAGATTTGTCCACCCTCTTTACCACCGAGGTAACACCCTCTTTACTACCTGGGAGGTAGTCCACCCAGGTTACCGGCTTCTTGACTAAAGTAAACTTTCCTTTCCCACAATCACTTGCCTCTGAGCACAGATTTTCCAGCAGCGAGCAGCTGACGCTAAGTTTGGAAATGTTTCTCCATCTGGTAACATTAATAGAAATTTGTCCCCTGCTTATAGAAGTGGGGAAGTAGAAGTAACTGGAGTCTAACACTTTTGTGCCTTGGTGGGGCTGCTGTTGTTGTTGGACTTAGCAACTCAGGAAGTTTATGTGTCCTCTAATCCCTGGTGTGGCTAGTTCTAGTAGTGGTCTAAAACATGAAATGCTTTCTTAGGGTATGGCTCAGTTGGTTAAGCATCTGACTCTTGGTTTGGGCTTAGGTCGTGATCTCACCGTTTGTGGTGAGATCTCAAGCCCTGCACTGGGCTCTGCTTCTAGTACGAAACCTGCTTGGGATCTCTCCCTCTCTCTCTCTGCCTGTCCCCTGCTCGCTTGCTCTCTCTCTCTCTCTCAAAATAAATAAACTTAAAAAATTAAATGCTTTTTTTCCATAGTAGGAAGTTAATGCATAATAAAGAATATTTATAAGTGAAAAATCAAGAAATAGCAGTGTTAGTACATTATAAATATAGAGGTTAATATGAAAAGTCAAAGGAAAGAGTTAACTGGATATCTCTAGGGAATAGATATTGGTAGGGAATGGAGGAGTGAGGCCTGGTGTTTTTCACACCATAAAACTAAGAGTACTATTTAGTTTTGTTAACTTTTTTTTTTTTAAGTAGGCTCTATGCCCAACATGAGGCTTGAACTCACAACCCTTGAGATTGAGAGTTGCATGCTCTACCAACTGAGCCAGCCAGGCGCCCCCAACATAATAAATTATTTTTAAGTTTATTTATTTATTTTGAGAAAGAGAGAGAGCATGCAAATAGGGAAGGGGCAGAGAGAGAGGGAGACACAGAATCTGAAGCAGGCTCCAGGCTCTGAGCTGTCAGCACAGAGCCCACTGGGGAGCTTGAACTCACGGACCATGAGATCATGACCTGAGCCAAAGTCAAACGCTTAACCAACTAAGCCGCCCAGGTGCCCCACCAACATATTTTCAAGATTCATCCTCATTATTCATCTATTAGTAGCTTCTTTTTATTTCTGAGTAGTATATATTGCATGAACATTACACTATTTCACTCTCTATTCTCCTATTGATGAACATTTGGGTTTTTCCAGTTTGGACCTATTATGAATAGAGCTGCTGTGGACTTGTGTTTTCACATGTCTTAGCTAAATGTCTAGAAGTGAGATTACTGGATCAGAATGTAGGCATTATTTAACTTCATTAAAAATTGCCAATTGCTGAAATTAGCATACCATTTTAATTCCCACTAGCATTGAATAACAGTTCCAATCGCTTCATATCCTCACCAGTACTTGGTGCTGTTAGACATTTTAATTTTAGCCATTCTAACGGATATGTAGTGGTTTTAATGTTTTGTTGTGATTTTTGTTATATTTCCCTATATGACGTTGGGTACCTTTTCATGTACTCATTGGCCATTCACATATCTTCTTTTGTACAGTGTCCGCTCAGATCTTTTACCTACTTATGTTAGTTTGTCTTATGATTGAGTTGTGAGTGTCCTTTGCATACTCTGTATACTAGTTGTCAGAAATCTGTATTACACATGTTTTCCAGGCTGTAGCCTCTCTTCTCATTTTCTTAATGGTGCTTTTTCTTGAGCAGAAGGTTTAAATTTTGATGAAGTCAAATTTAGCAATATTTTCTGTTATCATTAGTGCCTTTCGAGAAATCTTTCCTTAGGTCATGATACTATTTTACTTCTAAACTACCTATGTGGAGCGCCTGGGTGGCTCAGTCAGTTAAGCGGCTGACTCTTGATTAAACTCAAGTCGATCTCAACATGATTGAGCTCCACGTTGGGCTTTGCGCTGATGGCATGGAGCCTGCTTAGGATTCTCTCTCTCTCTCCCTTTCTCTCTGCCCCACCCTCTCTCTCTCTCTCTCCTTCTCTCAAAATAAATAAATAAACTTAAAAACAAAAACAAAAACCAAGGGCAGAGTTCCTAGTCTGTTGCCAGTTACTTCCAGTCACCACCCCATCTGGGAGGCAAGAACTATAAAACAGCAAAAATAAGTGTTTTGAAGGAGTCTAGAAACACTGTAACTTCTCAGTGCTTATTCTTATTTGTTTCATTGTGATGATTAGATGAAAACAAAAAAGCCCTAAAAACAAATAAAACTACTAAGATTTAGTCCTGATGGGTGGACAGAATATTTTCTGGTTCAGGCTGGAGACCGGATAGAGACATTGGCGGTGGGTATCAGTAGCAGCAGCTAAAGAGGGGAAGTTAAGGTGAAGATTGGAGGGGCACCTGAGAACTCAGAATAAGTGGGTAGTTAGGAAAGATGTTGAAGGAATCATAATAGGAGGGGGACCTAAACAACACAAATAAGACATTTTCCTCAACCCCCACCCCCAAATCCTAGTTAGTCTGAAAAGCTAAATCTTTAATACAATGGTATTAAAGTGTGCACGAACACTGCAGTAGGTGACTGATGTCAGCCTTCTGTAATCTCAAGTGACCTCAAGGAGATCCCAAAACAGGAAGAACCGGAAAAACAGTGAAACACAGGCCTGCAGGCAATACTTCTGATCAAATATGATAGACACATAATGCATTAAGGCGACATGTAAATTAAGATTTACACCTATGTGGAAGTCAGTGAATCTTAACGTTTACAAGGACAGATGGTAGATACCCTGAGAGGGCAAGGATTTGGAGCACTGCTTGCAAGCACATGTACTCTTTCCATTTTTGCATAGGACCCCTGGAAGCTAATAAGCATGCAAAAGCAGTTGTTCAGAAGAATCTGAAATAGTGTCTCAGTAAGACAAAGACTGGAATAAAGCCCCTACTAATCTACTGTGAGATTGGCTTTCTCTCAGTCAAGAAAAGAATGAATGTAGATGGGAACGTAGATATGTGGTATTAAAACAAAAGTCCACTAGTGAAGCTTCCCTCCCGGGTTTGGTATTTGAAAAGCTAAGCTACAAAGCTGGTTTTAAGAGATTGCAATTCAGTAAGATAGAAAAGGGCTGAACAGATACAAAGATTCAGAGGAAATTTATTCTCAATCACAATGGTTGGTCCTTCTTTCTCTCTTTCTCTCTCTCTTTCTTTCTTTCTGAGAGTAGAGAGCGAGCGAGAGCGAGAGTACGAGTAGGGGAGAAGGGCAGAGGGAGACAGAATCCTAAGCAGGCTCCACACTCAGCACGGAGCCGGTTGTGGAGCTTGACATGGGGCTCGATGCCCCCAACCCTGGGATCATGACCCCAGCCGGGACCAAGAGTCTGACACGCATCAGACTGAGCCACCCAGCCGCCCTTACAATGGTTGTGTGAACACAACAGTACAAGGTGTACTATTATTAAGCGCCATAGGGGATTCAAAAGGCTGTGAACCGTGATGGGGAGGAATTCCTCAAACGATCGGCAGTCTGTACAGGAGGCTCGGAGGACAGCCGAGTGCGGGGGTCTTTCCGCGCCCAGTCGCCAGCATCGCCAGGGCCCGAGCTCGCACCCACGTCCCCACTCCCGCCGGGCAGCGCTAAGCGCGCACCGGCGGACGAGCCCGGGACCTGCGGAGGGCGGGGCGCCGGTCCCCCTAGCCGGCCGGCCATAGAGCTTCCAGACCTCCAGGTTCCTAGAGAGCCTCCGGAAGTGCCTCCCGACAAGATGCGCGTCGGTCGAGGTTGTGCCTTCGCGGGTTTGGAAGTTAGAGGCCGGCGGGCCCGCGTCCGACTACAGCTCTCGCCCCGGTTTGCCCCCCGCCCTTCCTGCGAGTCCGTCCGTCCGTCCTCTGCAGCCTCCCTTCCCCGCCCCGGGCCGCCCCCGGAACTCGCGGTGAGTAACGGGCCGGGCTCCGGGCGGGGGAGGGGAGGGCTTTGTGGGCCAGAGTAGGCCGCCGCCGGGGCCAGGCCTGAGGGTCCGCAGGGGGCGCGGACTCGGCGGGAACCGGGACAGACCGGGTCGGGGCCGGGCTCAGGGTCCGCAGGAGGCGCGGACGCGGCGGGAACCGGGGACAGACGGGGCCGGGCCTGAGGGTCCGCGGGGGACGCGGACGCGGCGGGAACCGGGGACCGAGGGGCCAGGGCCGGGCATCAGGGTCCGCAGGGGGCGCGTCCCCAAACTCTCGCTTTCTTCATCCCGTTCCTCTTTTTGGGGTGCTGTTGTTCTTAAAATGGGAAACCGGCCCCACGTTATCTTCTATGCAACTGTTCCCACGATCCGAATTGTTTTTACTCAGCAATTTTGCATTTCCTTCACGATACAAAAAAAAAAATTTTTTTTTCTTTTTTTTTCAAGCTGTACTTTGTTTTTGGAATCCCCGAATTATCCTTGGAAACCTATGTTTGCTGTTAAGGCAATCTGCTGTTCGTAGTGTATGCAGAACACGGTGGCGCGTTGAGATAACTGCACAAAAGACACATTTGTCACATCTCTGGGGTAATAGAGAATTCACCCTTACTCAGAGTACTTACTTTGTTCCTCAAGGCCGACTAAAGTAGATGCCTGGGAACCCTTTTTGGAGGGGCCCCGTTTCTAAAACTCAGGGCACTCACGAGTGGTTTTTTTTGTCAGTCAACAGTAAGACCGCCGCTACCACCTCTCAAAACAACCCATATTCCTGTTGTTTGATTAGTTCAGTTAAGTATATTTATGCAGGAATCGTTTTAACAAATCGTAAGTATTTTGAATTTGTGGTGAAGGGTGAAATGTAGCAGATGTTCAAACTGGCTTCCTCGCTTTGATAACTGTAAAGCACAGTTTTGGCTTCGCCTGTTTTTCTCTTGACCTTTAAAGCCTGGACAATCTCTTTCTTGTTTTGTTTTCGGTTCTCAAACATCCCCAAGTGGACCTCATTAGTTTGAAGGAAGAAAAGCATTCCTTTTCATCTATTAAGAGAATAATGCTTTTAAATCTGAGTTGTGTCTTTAGTAGTTCACAGGATTATGTAGCATTTGAGATCAGGAGATTGTACATGTTGACTATTTTAACTTGCTGAATCAATAAACTTGAGCAAGTGTTCTTTTTTTTTTTTTTTTTAAGTTCATTTTATTTTGAGAGAGAGTGGGGAAGGGGCAGAGAGAGAATCCCAAGCAGGCTCTGTTCTGTCAACGTGGAGCCCCATGTGAGGCTCAAACCCGTGAACCTGAGCCAAAATCAAGAGTCCGATGCTTGACTGAGCCACCCAGGTACCCTTTGACCAGGTATTCTTTTTTTTTAATGTTTTACTTTATTTTTGAGAGACGGAGAGAGACCGGGCATGAGTGGGGGAGGGGCAGAGAGAGAGGGAGACACAGAATCCCAAGCAGGCTCCAGCTCTGAGCTGGCAGCACAGAGCCCGACACGGGGTTCGAACCCACAAACCGTGAGATCATGACCTGAGCCGAAGTCAGACGCCCAACCAACTGAGCCACCCAGGCTCCCCGACCGGGTATTCTTAAAAGAGGATGTAAGAAGCAGCCTTCACCCCTAAAGTGCTTACATGAAACTGAGAGGCAGGTACATACTAGACTAATATTGTAGTCCAAATATTGAAGTCCAGTTATAGGTTGTAATTGTCAAAAACTTGATTGGAGAGGGAAGAGACTAAAAAGTGGAAAATTAGATACTAAAAAAAAAAAAATAATCAGGGTGGGGAAAGGACAAGACTGGTTGGCTGATTTGGTGTAAATTATGAACAGACCTGATAATTAGATGACTTGTCTGGGTTTCACTATTGAGACTTTATTAAGTGTTATTTACTATGATGTTAATATGTTATATTTACTTTAATATCTTAATATAAAGTTCTTTTTAATTTTTTTTTAATGTTTATTTGTTTTTGAGAGAGAGAGAGAGAGGGAGAGCACGAGCAGGGAGGGGTAGAGAGAGAGGAAGACACAGAATCCAAAGCAGGGTCCAGCCTCCAAGCTGTCAGCACAGAGCCTGATGTGGGGCTCAAACTCATAAACTGCAAGATCATGACGTGGTTAAGTCCAAGGCTTAAACCAACTGAGCCACCCAGGCGCCTCTTAATTGACTTTTCCTAAATTTTTAAAAATTATTTTAAGATGTGGGGCACCTGGGTGGCTCAGTCGGTTAACTGCCCGACTTCACTCAGGTCATGATCTCACAGTTCATGGGTTCAAGCCCGTATTGGGCTTTGTGCTGGCAGCTTGGAGCCTGGAGCCTGCTTCGGATTCTGTCTCCCTCTCTCTGTCCCTCACTCACTCACGCTCGCTCTCTCTCTCTCTCTCTCTCTCAAAGATAAGTAAACATTAATAAATAAATATAAAAATTATTTTAAGACCATGGATATTAATCCTCGCTGTTCAAAACAAAAACGATTACGCCTTGTCTCAAATTCTCCACAAAATCTCAACCTCTTGCCCAGATTCATTTTTCCTTCAACCCTCACTATGCCAGGAAATCCCCCTGCTTCTCTATAAAAATCTTCATGAATTAAACTCTCTGATGTTAGACACCATATTTAACCCTATCTCTTACTTCTCTGTTCTTGGTATTAGTAGTTTACTCACCAAACTATTGTTCTCATCCTTACCTAATTACAAAAAAATTTTTTTTACATTTATTTATTTTTGAGAGACAGAGCACAAGTGGGGGAGGGGCAGAGAGTGAAGGAGACAGAATCCAAAACAGGCTCCAGGCTCTGAGCTGTCATCACAGAGCCTGACACAGGGCTCAAACTCACAATCCATGAGATCACGACCTGAGCCGAAGTCAGACACTTAACTGCCTGAGCCACCCAGGCACCCCTCAACCATATCGAATTTTAAAGATAATTTTCCAACTTTTTTCCTTTTCTGTCCATGCTCTCTAAGGGTGGTTTTTTGTTTTTTTAAGTTTATATACATATATACACACATATACATACATACGTGTGTGTGTATGTGTATATGTGTGTATATATACCTATATATGTATATGTAACTTTTTTTTTTTTTTTTTAAGAAAGAGAAGGAGAGAGTGTGCGCGATCTGGGGAGGGGCAGAGACAGAATCCCAAGCAGGTTCTGTGCTGTCAGCACAGAGCCCGACACAGGGCTTGAACTTACAAACTGTGGGATCATGACCGGAGCTGAAATCAAGAGTCAGCTGCCTAACCAACTGAGCCACCCAGGTGCCCTGATATATTTTTTAGTAATCTTTACCCCCCAACATGGGGCTCAGACTCAGCATCCTGAGACCAGGAGTCGCAAACCCTTTCCACTGAGCCAGCCGGGCATCCCTGTAAGTAAGGTTCTTAATGGCCCTGGAGTCCTTGCATGGGCATCAGGTCTGTGAACTGTGCTGAAATTGAATGTAAACTTTTGTGCCTATGGGGTTTTTTCCTATGGAAAAGCTCTGTGTTTTCAATTGATTGTAGAGACTGAACTACCCCTACCCCATTCTTCCCCCTGCCCCCTAAAAAAAACTCCTGAAAGAGGCACTGCTTTCAAGACTCACATCAAGAAGTAGATGTAATCTGATTTTCCTCCTAAGGGCCTGTCTCTCCTCTTTCTTTGAGGATTATAGGTGTGGTTTTATCATGTTCATCTCTTGCCAGCTGTTTTGGATATACTGCCTTCATTTATGCTCCTTTCCATTGTCTGTAGTGCTGCCTTTGTGATCTTTCTGGAATACAAATATGTAATAAAACTTCCTTGTTTTATAAGAGGGACAGAGAAGAAGGCGACTGCCACAAACAAACATTTGCAATAAAACTGTGGCCATGGGCACACATTTACAGTACCTACACAATGTGATCAATCCTCTATTTGGACCATGTGAAAAATGTCTTGGCAAGAATGAGCACCTTAATCTGCTTGTGGGTTGGGGCATGTCAGAGTGGGAGTGACAGACACCTCATGAAAAAAATAGTAGGTAAGCTGAGACTTTTAAGTTAGAGTGAATGGTTTCAGCTAGACCGGGGTTTATGAACCTTGGCATTGACAGATCATCCTTTGTTGGGGGGTCTGTGTTATGCATTGTAAGATGTTTAGTAGCATCTTGGGCTTCTACCTACTGGATACCAGTAGCATCCCTTCCCTTCAGTTTTAACAACCAGAAATGTTTTCAGAGATTGCCAAGTGTCCCTCGGAGAGGGGAGCAAAATTGGCCTGGTTGAAAACCACTGAACTAGAATAAAGAGCCCTGTAATACAGTGGAGCTTAAAGAAAGCCATATTTGGGGGTGCCTGGGTGGCTCAGTTGGTTGAGCGTCCGACTTTGGCTCAGGTCATAATCTCACGGCTTGTGAGTTCGAGCCCCGCGTTGGCCTCTGTGCTGACAGCTCGGAGCCTGGAGCCTGCTTCATATTCTGGGTCTCCCTCCCTCCCTCCCTCTCTCTCTCTCTCTCTCTCTCTCTCTCTCTCTCTCTCTGCCCTGTCCCACTTGTGCGGTCTCTCTCTGTCTCTCAAAAATAAATAAAATAAACATTAAAAAAAAAAATTTTTTTTTTTTTTTTAAAGAAAGCCACATTTGGAATAGGTATGTGAAGGTGAGCTTATAGTAGATAAAGGTAAGCAGGTTTACATACCATAAAGGCCATTGCATATCATGCTGAAGAGGTGGGTTCCCTTTCAAAAGATTTTAAAGTGATGAGTTATATTACATATTTATTAAAAGTCTTTCTAGAAAGGTGTTAATTTTATAGGGTAACATATTATAACAAAGTAGCACAAGCTGGGTGGCTTAGCACAGCAGAAATTTATTCTTTCATAGTTATGGAGGCTAAAAGTCCAAAGTCAAGATGTTGGCAGGGGCGCCTGGGGGCGCTAAGTTGGTTAAACGTCTGACTTTGGCTCAGGTCATGATTTCGTGGTTCATGGGTTCAAGCCCCACATTGCGCTCTCTGCTGTCAGAGCAGAGCCTGCTTTGGATCCTCTGTCCCCTCTCCTCTCTGTCCCTTCCCCACTTGTGCCCTCTCTCTCAAAAATAAAATAAACAGAAGAAAAAAAAACTTAAAAAAAAAAAGATGTTGGCAGAGCCACGTTCACCGACTTTCTGGTTGTTACAGGCATTCCTTGGCTTGTGGCTGCATAACTCCTTACCTCTGCGTCTGTGGCCTCACAGCTCTCTTCTTTGTCTGTGTCTTCACATGGCTCTCTCTTTGTATATCTCAGTCTCTGTGTCTCTTACTTTCCTAAAAGAACACCAGTCATGTTGTATTAAGGGCTTACTCTACTCCAGTATAACCTTATCTTAACTTAATTACATCTGCAAAGACCCTATTTCCAAATAAGGTCACATTCGCAGGTATCAGAGGTTAGGACCTCAGCATGTCTTTTGGGAGGACACAGTTCAACCCACAACAGGCAGCTGTGGGGAACATGAATGAGAGAAAAGAATAGCCAAAGGCAGGAAGACCACTTAACCACTGCAAGTACAGGCAAGAAGTGATGTCTGCTACCAAAGCTAAAGGCCATAGACATACCCACAAAGAAATAGGACCCTTTAATAAAGTCTTTAGATCTATAGGTTTCGTATCTAAATCTTGCTCTTAAACAAAGACAGATACCTTCCGTGTTAGATATTATGAATAATAGCCCTTGAATGATCTTTGATTCTATCAATAAAGTAAAAGATACAGATCTTTACTTATAGAGAACATACAATTAAGTTAGGAAGTCAAAACTCCTTTGCCACTAATAATACATAACTGTAGGAAAATTACTCATTTAAAGTAAGCTCTACACCCAACGTGGCACTTGAACTCATGACTCTGAGATCAAGAGTTCTATGCTTTTCTGCCTGAGGCAGCCAGGTGCTCCAAGAAAAGATTTTAAAGGAGAAAATATTCTGTCTGTTCCTTTAAGAATAGGTATTTGGGGCACTAATGAAAGAAATTGGAGAAGACTTAAATGGAGAGATAGAGTGTGTTTATAGAATGGATATTAAAATGTCAGTGAGCTATATAGATCCAGCACAAATCCAGTTCCGGGAGAGAGGGTTGGTAGGAATTTGTATCAAAAGACCATGGAATTAGAAAAAACAGGGGCGCCTGGGTGGCGCAGTCGGTTAAGCGTCCGACTTCAGCCGGGTCACAATCTCGCGGTCCGTGAGTTCGAGCCCCGCGTCAGGCTCTGGGCTGATGGCTCGGAGCCTGGAGCCTGTTTCCGATTCTGTGTCTCCCTCTCTCTCTGTCCCTCCCTCGTTCATGCTCTATCTCTCTCTGTCCCAAAAATAAATAAACGTTGAAAAAAAAAATTTTTTTTTTAAAAAAAAGAAAAACAGAGGCTCCTGGGTGGCTGAGTGGGTTAAGCGTCTGACTCTTGGTTTTGGCTCAGCTCACGATCTCACAGTTTGGTGGGTTTGAGCCCTGCATCAAGCTCTCTGCTGACAGTGTGGAGCCTGCTTGGGATTCTCTCTCCCTCTCTCTCTGCCCCAACCCCACTCACGCTGTCTCTGTCTCTCTCAAAATAAATAAACTTAAAGTCAAAACAATTTTGAAAATATTGCAACAAGTTGCAGGACTCTTAATATTTGGTTTTAATATTTTAAAGCTGCAATAATCAAGACAATTTTGTTTGGGGAAAAGGGTAAACATATAGGTCAATGGACCAGAATACAGATTACAGAAATAAACCCACACATACGTGGTCAATTGATTTTTGACAAAGATGTAAAGATAATTCAGTTGGTAAAGGGGTAATCTTTTTGAAGGTGCTGGAACAATTTGGTAGCTATGTTCCAAAAAATTAAACTCCATCCACAACTCAAATTCTGTACAAAAATTAACTCAAAATTTGGGATGCCTGGCTGGCTCAGTAGGTGGAGTGTGTGATTCTTGGTCTCGGGGTCATGATTTTAAGCCCCAGGTTGGGTGCGGAGATTACTTAAAAAAATTAAGTCAAGATGGATCATAGACCTATGGTAAAACGTAAAACTATAGAAGTTTTAGAAGAAAACAGGAGAAAATCTTTGCGACTGTGAGTTAAGCAAAAATTTCTTAGGTATGACACCAAAAGCACAATCCCTAAAAGAAAAAAAATGACAAATTAGACTTCAGAAAAGATATGGATTTGTGTTCTTGGAAAGGCACTGTTAAAGGAATGAAGAGGAGGAAATATTTGCACATCATATATATCATAATGGTCTTGGTGTCCAAGATAGGTAAGGAATTCTCAAAACTCAATAATAAAGAAGTTTATTTTTAAAACAGGCAAAAGTTTTGAGCAGATAACTTCACCAGAGACGATAATATGGATGGTAGACAAACAGGTGAAAGGATGCTTTACAGAATTAGAAGGAAGATGCAAATTTAGACCATAGTGAATAGGCATCTGGGTGGCTCAGTCAGTTAAGCAACCAACTTCAGCTCAGGTCATGATCTCGTGGTTCGTGGGTTCGAGCCCCACATCAGGCTCTGTGCTAACAGCTCAGAGCCTGGAGCCTGCTTCAGAATCTGTGGCGTGTGCTCTCTCTCTCTCAAAAATAAACATTTAAAAAAAAAAAAAAAAGACCATAGTGAGATATCAGGGAGTGGTTAAAAAATAAACTAATTAATTAAACCATAATGAGATACCATTACATACTTGTTAGAATATCTAAAATTAAAAATAAAACCATATCAAATGCTGCTTGTTAGGATAGAGAGAACCAGTTCTCACATACAGCCAGTGGAATGCAAAGTGTTGTAGGCACTTTAGAAAACAGTTTTGGACTCTGCTGTCAGCATGGAGCCTGGTTTGGATCCTCTGTCCTCCCCTCTCTCTTCACCCCTCCCCTGCTCATGCTCTCTCAAAAATAAATAAACATTAAAAAAAAAAAGTTTTACAGTTTCTTATAAAGTTATACATACACCTGCCATGTGATCCATCAGTTTTACTTTAGATATTTACCCAAATGAAATGAGAACATGTTTACACAAACCTCAAATGTAAATGTTCATCGTGCCTTTATTTGTAATCGTCAAATACTGAAAATGAGTTGAGATACCTCTCAACTAGGGAACAGATAAACATACATCTCCATAAGGAATAAAATACTGGTACACACAACATTGATGACCTCATATGTATTATGCCAAGGGAAAGATGCCAGACTCAGAAGGATACCTACTGTATGATTCTATCTATAAAACATTCTGGAGGTTGTTAGTGTGTGTAGATGGGGCATTTAGGTTCCTGGAAAGGTAGCAACCAGTGCTCCAAAGAGTTGTAGAGTGAGATAAGGTCCATGGGAGAAGTAGTTGGCTTTGACATAGGAGGGAAGATGGAGAGCACAGAAGGATAATGGACATTAGGTGGAGAAGACTTTGGTGTTAGGAATTCTGGACAATAGCTTGAGCTAGATTGTGTAGAAATGTATGTCTGTTGGGGTGCCTGGGTGGTTCAGTCCTTAAGTTCAGGTCATGATCTCATAGTTCGAGTGCCACATTGGGTGAGCTTGAGCCCTGCTTCAGGTGAGCTTGAGCCCCACTTTGGATGAGCCCCGCTTCTCTTCCTCCCTCCCTCTCTCTCTCTCTCTTCCCCCTCCCCGACTCCTCTCTCTCTGTCAAGAAAGAAAGAAGGAAGGAAAGAAGGGAAAGGAAGAAAAAAAGAAGGAAGGAAAGAAAGAAAAAGAAAGAAAGAAAGGTCTGTTGAGCACAAGGGATAGGTTGAGAGTTGAAGTGTGTAGAAACAGTATAGCTAGAGTTGCAAATACTGAAGGTTAAATCAGCATCAGTGAAGACCAGCTGAGGTTAAATGCAGAACTTCAATTAGACCCAGTCTACGTGGTTTCCTAACTTTGTTTTGCCATATTCCCCATCCCCAAGGAGAGGAAGCAGAAGGAAGGGAATATTCCCCAGATGGATTTGGCATGGCAGAAAGCTAAGGAGGTAAGGTGTTACTTCTGGAACAGTGGAGAGGATCACTTAAATGACCAAGCCCTGAAGTCTGTGTTGTGGTAGGAACTTGTTAAGATGTCTTAGTAAATGACTATGACCTTTGATTTGCTTTAATATTGTTTGACGATTTCTCTTCTCCAAGAATTGCCCTTAGAGAAGAGGCCTTTGGAAGGTTCTTCTTACGAAGATAGAAGAAGGTAGTGGAAACGAGCCTCCTGAGTTTTTCCAGCCCTAAATGGCAGCAGAATCAAGAAAGTTGTCAGCTTCATCCCCACCAGACCAAGCTCCTGAAGAAGACCTTGTAATTGTCAAGGTAGAGGAAGATCATGGCTGGGACCAGGAATCTAGTCTGCATGAAAATAATCCTCCTGGCCAGGAGTTATTCCGTCTGCGTTTCAGGAAGTTATGCTACCAGGAGACATTAGGACCCCGAGAAGCTCTGATCCAACTCCGCGCACTCTGCCATCAGTGGCTAAGGCCAGATTTGAACACCAAGGAGCAGATCTTGGAGTTATTAGTGCTAGAACAGTTCTTGACCATCCTGCCTGAGGAGCTTCAGACTCTGGTTAAGGAACATCAGCTAGAGAACGGAGAGGAGGTGGTGACCCTGCTGGAGGATTTGGAAAGACAGATTGATATATTAGGACGGCCAGTAAGTAGATGGATGTGTGCATGCTGTGCCCACGGTGTGTGGAAGCTGGGTGATAGACACCAGCACCGCAGCAGTGGAATGAATGCTGGGTGTCGATTTCTGTTTGGGAGGATAAAAATAGTTCTAGTGCGGTATGGCTCATATTTGTAGAGTCCTTTTTATTTTTGTAAAGGATATGTGTACGTTTTTTATCCTCAACATCCTTGCAATGATCTTTGCCAAGTGGGAAACTGGTATGCAGGGAGCTTGAATTACTTCAGTGACTTTGGACACTCATAATTAAAGGTAGATCTGAGACCAGAACTAAGGTTTCCTGGTTTGTTACCAAAAGTTTTTTCTGTTGAATAACTGCTCCAAGTTTCTGTTTATCAGGCTTCCCATGCCTTGGGAGTGCAAAATGGTAGGAAGGGCATCAGAAATGATGCCTTTCTGCGCTAATCAACACATTTGTGTTCTTACTGCCTCTAGGAAGTAAGTGAGATTCTGCTTCCTCCTTTCCCAAGCATGTGTCCCTAGAGATGAGCTCTTCTTGATTGTTTTATGTTGTTCACTTCCTCTCGCAAAGGAATTTCTTGTAATGCAGCTGCCCTGTTGTTTTCAGGTCCCAGCCCGTGCACATGGACATGGACTCTGGGAGGAGGTCGTACATTCAGAGTCTACACCAGGGCTTCCAAATACTCAGCTCCGACCCATGGCAATGCAGCACAAATCTCCGGTGTCCCAAGGGTCACAAGAGAAAGGTAAGGAACCAGATTTCATTGATGAGAGGGAGGAATAGAAAAGAAAGTACCTGTTGAGTTCCTGGAGAACCAGGAACTAGAATTTTTGTGTACAGACCAGTCCTAAGATCTGAGTTTAAGTGTTTATCTAGGCTTCAAATATAGATTGTCAGTCCCATTGGTAAGTTCAAGAACAAATCAAAGAATTTGGGGATTCTTCTATATTCACACATTTCTGTTATCCCAGTATATTTTTTGTAATTTTAATTTAATTTAATTTTTAAATGTATTTATTCTTGAGAGAAAGAAAGTGAGCAGGGGAGGTGCAGAGAGAGAAAGGGGGACAGAGGATCTGAAGCAGGCTCTGCAGCCGACAGCAGAGAGCCTGAGATGGGACTCAAACTCATGAGCTGTGAGAGCATGACCTGAGCTGAGGTTGGATGCTCAACCAACTGAGCCATCCAGGTGCCTTCCCAATGTTTTTTGTTTTTTTTTTTAAGTTTATGTATGTATTTTGAGAGAGAGAGAGGGAGAGAGCATGTGCATGTTGGGAGGTGGGAGGGGCAGAGAGAGAGAATCTCACTTGGTCCCACTAACAGGATCATGACGTGAGCCAAAACCAGAAACCAGAGTTGGGTGCTTAACAAGTGGTGGGGAGGGGAGGATGTGCTAGCAAATGCATGTACACGTGAGAGCATGAGCTGGGCAGGGTCAGAGGGAGAAGTAGAGAGAGAATCTCAGGCCAGCTCCACACCTCGAGCCTGGACATGGGGCTTGATCCCATGACCCTGGGATCATGACCTGAGCTGAAATCAAGAGTTGGACATTCAGCCCACTGACCAACCCATGTTACCTCAATGTATTAACAACATAGGCGTTTTGAGGTTTTGCTGGTATCATCATGCCACTTTATTTATAATTATTTCAGTATATAATTCTTCAAGCAAGAGCACTTTCTTTGATAGCCACAATAAATGCATCACAATTAGGAAGTGTAATGCTGATACTGTACTAATCTGGTCCATAGTTCATATACATGTTTTGTCAGTTGTCCCAGTAATCTTCCAGAATCTAATCCAAGATTCCATTTTGCAGTCAGTTGTTTTGTCTCTATAGACTCCTTTAATTCAAAATAGTTTCTTGGCCTTTCTTTGCCCTTCATGACCTTGACATTTTTGAGAGTACAGGTTGGTTATTTTATAGAATAGCTGTAAAATTTGGGTTCGTGTGATGTTTCCTTACGAGTAAATTCAAGTTGTGCATATGTGTCAGGAACTCCCCAAAAGTACTGTTGTATCCTTCTCAGCATTACAACAGGAAATTGTCCTGTTATTGGTGTTGGTACCTTTGATGACTTGGTTAAGGTTATTCTTGGTTAGGTTTGGGGCACCTGGCGGCTCAGTGGGTTAAATGTCCAACTCTTGATCTCGGCTCAGGTCATGATCTTACAGTTAATGAATTTGAGTCCCGCATCGGGCTCTGCGCTGACAGCAGAGTCTGCCTGGGATTCTCTCTCCTCCTCTCTGCTGCTTTCCCGCTGGCGCACACTCTCTCTCTCTCTCTCAAAATAAATACGCGTTTTTTTTTTTTTAAAAGGCTTATTTTTGCTAAGGTAATCATTGTGGTTACTATTTTTCCCTTTGTGATAAATAAGTAATTTGTGGGGGAAGTACTCTTGAGTCTGTGTAAGTATTTGGTCCACATCAAACTTTTGTTGCTAAAATACTAGTTTTAATATTCATTGTTGCTTCTTGATTGAATCGGTGATTACTAAGACTTACAAACTGATGATTTTCTAACTATGTCATTCCTTCTACACTTACTTGTAATAAAGAGTGTTCCCTCCCCATTTTATTTTATATGTCAGTATGGACTCCTAAATTCTTACTTTATTCCAGAAATAAAGTATCTTTAGTTATCTTTATTTTATTATTGTGTTTATTTTGATGCTTAAATTGTCTCAGATTTGTTCAGAGGAGGCCCCCTTCAGTCTGGCTCCTGTGTCCTTTTGACACTTCCCTATCGTTTTTTTGAGAACTTCTTGCAGAACAAGACCATTCTAGTGTCATCTTGTATTTACTCTGCGTTTCTTTTTTCATTTATGTGTTTTATAGCCATTCTATATAAATGGGTTTTTAACATTCCTAAAGAAGAAACATAGGAACAGTTTCAGTTAGTTATATAATTCTTGTCTAAAGTTCTAAAGCGTATTACCCAAAACACAGTAGTCTGTTTATTGGTGTTGCACTGTCTGATACCTATGGGAAGCAGATAGTGGCAGTCATGGTGGACATTTCAGGAAGGTAATAGAGTTAATAGAGGCAGATTGGTTCTGTTGGCTCTCATATTCCATTTGCCAAGACATGAAGACCTGAAGAAATGCTGTACACAAGCACAAGGATAGAACGTAGTTTTGGTGGTAGAGAAGAAATTGAAAAGCAGTTCCTGTTAGGAAACCAGCACTCTATTTTCGACACGGAATTTCAGGCTGAGTGGGACATCAAAGTGCAGATGTCCTGTGGGCAGCCATTAGTGTGGGCCCAGAGCCCAAGATACCAGATTTGATTTGATTTGATTTTTTATATTTTATATTATTTCATTTTATGTTTCATTTTAATGTTTTAAATGTTTATTTAAGCAGTCTCTATACTCTATACTCAAACTCATGACCCCGAGATCTGGAGCCACATGCTGCACGTACTGAGGCAGCCAGGGGCCGCTCAGCACTTCTTGTGCAAAATCTCTGACATGCATATCTTCTGAAATGCAGACAGCTTTGGAATGGGTTAGTGCTGACTCCTGCAACTGTGGGACAGGGTGGTCTCACTCCTCGCTTCTTTCTCCTCTCAGCCATCTCTACTTGTGAGAGTCCTGCCTCTTCCCAGAAAGGAAGTCCTGGGAACCAGGAGATGACGGCCACACTTCTCACAGCAGGGCTGCAGGTGAGTTGTACTGCTTCTAGATCTGCTTTGCAGCACCGGTGGCATCTGCCACGTGCCCGGGCTCTCTGTAGCAGTACTCACCAGGAACTTGCCCCAGATGTTTCTGCATGATTCTTGATTTCCCCCACCAAATCTGGTGCGTTTTCCTCTTTGTCCCCCGCTTAGTTACATCCCTTTACACAGTGTGTTCCCACCTCTTGATCCTCCCCAGCACTGGCGGACCTCTGACAGTCTGGGTTTGAGCCATGGAACAGTGCCAGTCCCACATGGGGATTTTGTTTTGTTTCAGACTTTGGAGAAGATCGAAGACATGGCTGTGTCCCTAATTCGAGAGGAGTGGCTTCTTGATCCATCACAGAAGGATCTGCATAGAGATGACAGGCCAGAAAATTACAGAAACATGTTCTCCCTGGGTAAGGAGAGCTCTGGTTATTGTCATCATTTAAGGTTTTTTTTTTGTTTGTTATGTGATGGTAGCTGTGAGGTGTCTGAAAGACATTCTTAAGTTTAAACTCAGGAACTAACAGAGAGAAACAGTGCTGGCCCACGGACTTTTATTCTCTGATCCAGGGCTTACTGTGGGTACTGTTCTGTCTGCCAGTGGGAGTCCTCTGCTCCCAGCCCTGTGGGACTTTCGGGCCTGTCGTGCTCCTCCCTGTCAGTGCCAGGGCTTTTCCCATTTCTGTCCTGTTAGGTCATTCACTACGTCTGTATTCCTACCCACTCCCCAGCTGCCCCTCAGGTGGTCCCTTCCCTGCCTTCGTGCCTCCCAACAACCCTCCTTGTTCATGGCACTTCTTCCCCATTTGGCTTGTGGTACTTCTGCTTGGCCCTGTTCTCATCTCCCTGTATTATGATAGCAGCTTGGAGACAGATGGAAGCTGTGTGATTGCTGGTAGTTCTTCCATGTGTGTTTTCCTTTTCCCTTATATTCTATTCCTTTCTAACATGGAGAATAGAAAGTGACATTGGCTTGATGTTTATCACATTTTAATTTCAGGTGGTGAGACCAGGAGTGAGAACAGGGAATTAGCTTCGAAACAGGTAATATCTACTGGAATCCAACCACATGGAGAGACAGCTGCCAAATGCAACGGGGATGTTATCGGGGGTCATGAGCGTGGAGAAGCCCGAGATCTTCTGGGCAGATTAGAGAGGCAGCGGGGAAATCCCACCCAGGAGAGACGGCATAAATGTGACGAATGTGGGAAGAGCTTTGCCCAGAGCTCAGGCCTTGTTCGCCACTGGAGAATCCACACTGGGGAGAAACCCTATCAATGTAACGTGTGTGGGAAAGCCTTCAGTTATAGGTCAGCCCTTCTTTCCCATCAGGATATCCACAACAAAGTAAAACGCTATCACTGTAAGGAGTGTGGTAAAGCCTTCAGTCAAAACACAGGCCTGATCCTGCACCAGAGAATTCATACTGGGGAGAAGCCATATCAGTGCAATCAGTGTGGGAAGGCTTTCAGTCAGAGTGCAGGCCTCATTCTGCACCAGAGAATCCACAGTGGGGAGAGACCCTATGAATGTAATGAGTGTGGGAAAGCTTTCAGTCATAGCTCTCACCTCATTGGACATCAGAGAATCCACACAGGGGAGAAGCCCTATGAGTGTGAGGAGTGTGGGAAAACCTTCAGGCGGAGCTCACACCTCATTGGCCATCAGAGAAGCCACACTGGGGAGAAACCCTACAAATGCAATGAGTGTGGGAGGGCCTTCAGTCAGAAGTCAGGCCTGATTGAACATCAGAGAATCCACACTGGAGAAAGACCCTATAAATGTAAAGAATGTGGGAAAGCCTTCAATGGGAACACTGGCCTCATACAGCATCTGAGAATTCACACAGGGGAGAAGCCCTATCAATGTAATGAGTGTGGGAAAGCCTTTATTCAGAGGTCAAGTCTCATTCGGCATCAGAGAATCCACAGTGGAGAAAAATCTGAATCCGCAGGAGTTTAGGGAAAAAACTACAGTCCTAGTGTGGGCATTATTCAGAATTAGAGAATCCACATGCTGGTGAGAGGTCTTTCAGTGCAAGTAAAAAGCCAGAAACTTTGTCATCACTACAACCTTAACGTAGGATCAGAATCGATAGCGGTGGCAGAGTTTGAATAGCTCTTCAGTAGTTTGGGCCGGTTCCTTGATGCAGGTGGATCAGCTTGACTGTCTTAGGAGGTGTCTGATGGAGTGGAGCTCCTGGTGGCCTAATGCATCCTTTAGAAACACAATAGCATCTGAGCAAGTGGCTGGTGGTGGAGGCACTTAATTTTGTCTTTCGGGTGAGTAGCTGTAGGTGTGAGAGAGGCTCCTCCCGGTTCCTCTGCTTCTTCCCATCTCCTGTGATCTCCTTCCCCCACTGATTCCCCGGCAGGCGCACTTGTTATCCTGAAATGATCTGAGAAGCTACTTTAGAGTTTGAAGCAGCCTCCCTGTGAGACTTATATTTGTATTTAGCTTTCTAAGAACCTAGTTCTAGGGAAATTTTTACAGACACATAATGTATTTATGCTTAAGTGTGCGTGTTATTTTATTCCAACGTTCCTGATAGTGGAAAACCGTATTCCCACGCAAACTCAGAATGCTATATTTTTAACAGCACTCCAGCATTTTTCTTCATATATCACCTTCACTGACTCCTCTGAGTCACTGAGCATCCATACGTGTCCTCCACCACCCCCACCCCCAGCAGCTGTGTCAGCAAAAGAAGTGATGTTTGTGGGAGTGAAGCAGAGAAGGAGGTGAGTGGAGACTCAGTCTGGCTGCTCTCGAGCTTGGGTGGTTGTACCTTTGGGTGACTTCCGGCTCTCTTTTCCACCTTCCCACTGTATGCCGTGGTGCACAGAGGTGTGGACACTGTTCCAGTTATAGCATCGCGTGGGCGAAAGGGGAGACAGGTGCTTGAAGACCTAAAATCCTTACAAAGAACGTGCACTCATCCCTTCTGGCCCATTACAGTCCTGCCCTCTCAGGTTCCTGTCAGTCTGCACAAACCCCTGACTGGATGGTCTGTCACTGCTGTCATTGCGTTCGTCCCCCTTCCTTATATGGCCTTAGCACCTCACCCTTCATTCTCCATCTGTCTCTTGCCATTAGCTTTATAAATGCACAGCGGTGATCTGTCAAATACCTCACCCCACAGTTCCTCACTGTTCGGAATTCGTCTGTAAGCTAGCGGAAACACAATATTAACTCATTACCGGGCACTGTCTTTCTCCTTTGAGGCTTTCCATATACCAGGGGATATTGTATAAAGTAACAAGGCTGTTTTAAGCAGCACACCAGAACCTGTGCATCCGAACATGGTCTGCCCTTTAAATTTGGCGGTCCGGGTTGTTGCTGTAGCACTACCACTCCTCCCAACATTTGGAAGACTTCTAGTCTTGAATAGTATCTCGTTTTTGACCATTACCCACTTGTTCACCAGACTTGGAGTTGAGTCATTTTTGGCTTTTTTTCCAAAGTCAGCTTTCAAAACGGGAATTGATTCCATTAATCCTATGCCGAAGAATATGCTACACATTCTGAAGAAAACGCCAGGAGAATTTACACAACTTCACACTGACCTGAACAGGGACAGCACTTACTAATCATGTTATTTTAAGATTGGTGTTTTTAAAAACCAGTCGTAAAATCTTTCATTGTAAAGGTCCAACTTTTATATCATAAATTCCTTCCCTATAAAATCCCTTCTGTATCCTGCTGTGGCCCACCCTGACCACTGACAACATCAAGGTTGTTATACCTATTTCATTGAGCCATTGATACCCACCTGTCATAGGTCATGCTTGGTTTCCTTGGTTAACTGTTTCTATTTTCTTTTTTTTTTTTTTTTTTAAGTTTATTTATTTTGAGAGAGAGAGAATCCCAAGCAGGCTCAGCACTGCCAATGCAGAGCCCAGTGCAGGACTTGAACTCCTGAACTATGAGATTATGACCTGAGCTGAAATCAGAAGTCAGACAATTAGCCGACTGAGCCACCCAGGCACCCCTCCTTGGTTAACTTTTTCCAAATAGTGCTTTCCATTATCCTTTATTTTCTTACTGTCCTTTTTTTTTTTTTTTTTTTTTTTTTGGACTATAGATTCCCTTGCACTTGAAGGGAATTCCATTCCTCATTCTCTTGTACTTGAAATTTCAAGACACCAGGAATAAATCTGGACTCTAGATCCTTGTTCTCTGTGTACCCTCTGTAAGACACGAACTCTGCCTGAGGCCAGTGCTGCCCACATGCGGGTCTTACAGGATGGAGTCACTGTCCGAGGGAAGATACGTGCACACGTGCACAGTCTCCCAGGCGGTTGAGGGGAGCACTTGTCCAGTGAGGGCTCTTAGAGTAACGTGTTGAAATGACTGTAGGCACACCAGCTAACGTCTCTTTACTACAGTAATGTGTAGCCATGCTATGCATTAAATCCATAATTACTAAGCATCTGGCAGAATTCAGAGGAAAGATGTGCCCTGAAAGATCAGTGTTCTGCTGGAAAGAATAAGGACAGACTGTGACCTGAAGGAACTATTGAAGCCGGTTCAGCCGCATCCAGAAATAGCCACATGGTGTAAGAAGGTAGAAAAGGCTGTTGTTTATCTGGGGCACACATAGAAGTCCATTCTTGGTCTCCGCTAATCACTCTGCACCAGAATGTGGTTGCTCCATCTTTATGACGTTATTTTGAGCTCTTAACTGTGAGTGATGTGTGCTAAATTCCTTTATATCCTGCAGATTCTATTTTTATGCTCTTGATCTGAAATGAACTGTTCACCAATACCTTCTCCCATCGTGATCTTCTCATTTTAGGACCTGGCATGATAAAGTGGTTCTTCTGTCACTCTGCTGCCATCCAACATAGTCCTAGGAGAGGCGTCTTAGGCTTCAAAGGTTTACTCCATTGAGCAAGTGGCAGTGCTAGAATGTGGTGGATGATTGCCATACACGGCAGTTAGCTTTACTCTTGGTTCTGAGACTCGAAATAGTAATAGCTGACATTTATTAAGTATGTACTGTGTGCCAAGCTCTATGCTAAGTGTTTCTCATGGTTATGACACACATTATATCTTACATTTTATAGATGAGGAAATAAGCTTAGAGAAGTGAGTGAGTTGACCAAGGTCATGTAGCTGGGAAATGACAGAGCAGGGGCTCTGCCCAACAGTGTCAGATTCTGGAGGCTGTGCTGCTGACCACTGTGCTGTATTGTCTCTAATGAGCACACTGGCCCTGGCCAGCCATTGGAAAATCCAGTGTCCCTGGCCATAAGATAGGTAGCTACTGGGGAAGGGAATGCATAGTGGTACAGCGCTGTGTAGTGCAGTTGATTGAAAATGTCATTTTGATTGATGATTGTATCTTTAAATGCTGATACTTTTGATGCTTTGTAGTATTAGAAAGCTAAATTGTACAAGTAAAGCATGTTTAAAAGAGTAACTGGCAGGATAAAGCAATAAGGTACAGATTCGAGTACATTTCTCTAAACTGCCCCAAGGAAGTAGAATTGTGGGGGGAAATGAAAAATACCCATGCACCCAGCCAGGCATATGGTCCGTTGGGATGACAGTAGTTAAGTTTACCTACAGCGTAAAATGTGGAAAACCTTCCACTTCACTGCCCATATCCAGCTGCCATTCTGTTTTTCTTGTCATTCATGATCTTTCAAACATGTCATCCATTGTTCAACCCTATTTTCTCATTAATATATTCTTAAAACTTCTTATTGGCTTATGTGCTCAGCATGCCACTGAAGTGTCCTATGGACAAATATCAATGCCTTTTCTAAGTTCTTGTCCTGTTTTGTTTTGTTTTTGAGAGAGAGAGAAAGCGAGCATATGAGCAGGAGAGGGGCAGAGAGAGAGAATCCCAAGCAGGCTGTGCACTGTCAGCAGGGAGTCCAATGTGGGCCTCAAACTCAAGAAACTTGAGATCATGACCTGAGCCGAAAGCAAGAGTTGGACGCTTAACTGACTGAGCCACCCCAGGCGCCCCTTGTCCTTGACCTATATTTCGCACTGTTGAGTAGGGACCCTGCATCTCAGGAATTCTTTTCTTTGGCTTGTGGGATCTTTTTTGATCATTTTCCTCCTAATTTTTAGCTTTTCTTTATTGGTCTTTTTTCTCCACTGAAAATAATCTCCATGTCTTGGTTTTATCCAGTATTTTTTCTGTATTTGCTTCTATTTATGTTTTGATTATTTACACTTACCTTCTGTATTTCAGTACTTTAATTATTTCCCACCCTATGGGTCAGTTACCTACATAATTTGATATTTGGGAACAGAACTCCTCACTCTTGTCCCCCAGCCTACATTTTCCTTTTAAATAGGCATTATTGCTTAGCTTCTTTACCTTGAATAGACTCCCTGCCCTTCATGTTTCTTTTTTTATTTTTATTTTTTAAAGTAGGCTCCATGCTCAGGGTAGGGCTCAAACTCATGACCCTGAGATCGTGTCCTGAGCTCCTCAGGCGCCCTGCCCTGTCTTGGAGTTGTCCTTTAGTCTTTTTCTGCTCTTCACTGTACGTGTCTCACATCTTGCTGAGTCATTCCAGTTCTCCGTTTTCTCCTTGAGGCTGGATCTTTTACATTTCTGCCATCCCCTGCAGCCTTCCTTAGAGCCATGCCATCTGAGGCCCCAGCTGTTGTAATTCTTTCTTTCTAGTGTCCTTGCTTTCAAGACCCCCTTCAGTAACGCTTCTAAGGTGATCCTCCTCAAAATTCATTTTCGGTCAGAAACACTCAGCAGATGATGGCTGTCCCAGCAGTGGTGTTCCAGGTTCTCCATGTTTTGCCCTTCATGTTTCACCTGCCTCAGCCTAATTCTCTGGCATATTCACCTTGACTCTTCTTGTTCAAACTTCCGTGGCCTTCCACTGCTGTCTTACAAGCCCTTGCCTCCGTGCCTTTCTCATGCAATTTCTTTTGTTTGGATTGGGTTTTTTTTTGGCCCCACTTACGCATCCATATCTTCAAAGCCTAGCTTCTTTATATCTTCGAGTGGGCTCTCCCTGACTTCACCTCACACTGAGACCTCCCTTGTTCTGTGCTGCCTCAGCACTTACCCTTTGAGTTTGTACTGTGGTCCATGCACTTACTAATATGTTGCTTTGTAATTTTCTAGCTCTCTGTATTGTAGTTTCACATTTGTATTTATTTTCAAAATTAAATTGTAAGCTCCTTGAGGGCAGGAATAATAACTTTTACATTTGTATCTCTGCACCCCCTAGTGCCTAGTACAGTGCTGAGCACACAGTAGGTGTTTAATAAATGCTTGTTGAATCGTTGTGTGGATTATTTATGGAGTTCTATAATTGCCTGTACCTAAGACTAAAAAATCCAACTTCAGGGGAATATATGTGAAAACTGAAATAAGAAGCTCTCCATTTGGCCAAATTTATTCTTTAAGGAAGAAAATAGGAATAGTAAACTCTAAAGATTACTGTGTTAAAGTTATTGTTGCAAAAGTGCTGCAGAATAGACTTTTGTATCTGACGTTAAACCAGTGGTTTTCAACTGGAGAAAATTGGCAATGTCTGGAGATAGCTTTGGTTCTATAATCGGTGCACAGGTGGGATGCCACTGGCATCTGGCAGATAGAGGTTAAGGATACTGTAAACACCTTGCATGCACACACAGCCCCCACGACAACAAAAATTATCTGGCTTCATATGTTTAATTGGGCCAAAGTTGAGAAGCCCTGGGCTGGACATATTTAAGGTATATAGGAGAAAGAAGAGATAGGAATACTAGCATTGCAATTAGAAAAATTAGCTATGGCAAGGTTTAAAAGAACCCTGTTATATATATTTTAGAGTATGTAAGATTAGAAAAGAAAAAGCCTTAATGTTTGGAGTTCACAGCAATATACACATCAGGGTGATGGTAAACCATAAAATGATTGATGATGTTCTAAGGTTGCTTTCAGGGTCAGATCTGCCTCCCTCATTATACCAAGTACCAGGTGTTACAGGACTACAGTCTGGTTTCGTTTTATAGAATCAAAGATAATACTTAGGGCGCTATCCTTTTCGCAGGGGGCCGGTAACCTATAAAAGACGTAGCTTTGGAGACAACACATAACCTTCAACAGTTCCTTTGGCAGCAGCTAGGCAGGATTAACTAGTCCAAGGAAATCAAGCCAGAATGCAGTCAGAGTTTGCCAAGTAAAACATACCCACTTAAGTTTTTAACAGAGTTTTACTCTCACCTAAGAAGGCAAATATGTAGAAAAAAATGTGATTTCCTAAATTAGTTTTAAAAAACCTTTTAAGAACATTCATCTTTCTCATCATCATTAAGTAGCTCAATGGCACTTAAACAGGTTTAAAAAGTATCAACTCGAGTTAGAAAATCGGTTTCAATGTGTAGTTCACCAAAGAAATCACTGCATTGCTCTGTTGTGTTTAATTATTCATAGTCTATAGAATGCTAGGCTTGGAAGTGACCTTTGAGATCATTTCCCAACCCATTCTGCAAACGGAGGTCCACAAAGGCCCGGCGACCACTGGGTCGCCCGTTAAGGTTTGTGGCGCAGGTAGAAGAGAATCCTGGCTTCCTGATGCTTTGCCCATTTCTTTTCTGACTGGTTATGCGCTCAGGTCTGACCCTTGTTCTTGTGTGTTCTTAATTGTTACCCCGCCAGGGGGTGGATCCGTACTTTGAGCCTCCAACTGTAATGTTTTATTCTACGACTTACTCCTTTCATCAGTTTGTATGTCCATACAAGTATACTGACTCGGTACCTTGGGTTAAATTCTCCCATTAAGGCCAGTTGGTGTCCCAGTCAAGTTTTGAAAGCCCCGTCCTCCTGGGCCTGTTCCCTAATCTTCAACACAAGGAGCGGCTCTGGCCTTCTGATCGTCAAAGATAAAGCTCTGAGCACCTGCACTCCCGCCTGGCGGTTTTGGGGATCCTTCAGGGTCCCCCTGGAGATTCTGCCTTTCCCGGCCGCGGTGTCTTCAAATTCCAAGATTCCAGAGTCGTCCGTTCTACACTGGACAGAATCAGCAAAGGGAAAGCACCTCTGTGAGCGAAGGGGTCTCGGATCGGCCTCCGCGGACCACCCGGGGCGGCGGCGCTCCAGGATTGGGCTGGTGGAGGACCCGCCCGGAAGTGTCGCGCGGGCCGCCCCGGAAGTGCCGGGACTTCCGGCCCGCGGGCGGCGGTGGCGGCGATTACCTGCTCGGGCTCACCTGCAGACGCGAGTCCCGCGTCCGAGGGAAGCACGGGGGAGTCTGGCCGGCCGCCCCTTCGGCCGCGGACCCGACGCCCCAGTGCGGCCCGGTCTTTCCCACGGCCTCCCGAGATTTATGGAGCCGCCGTGACCACGTGCACCCCTGGTAGCTGTGGTGTAGCCCCCAGCCGACCCTCGGCCCGCCTTTCCGAACAGATGGGGAAACTGCGGAGGACTGGAAAGACGCACTTGGGGCAGGCTTCCTCTTCCACCCGGGTGCCCGGGACTTTTCCTGGTGCGTGCGGATACACTTGGGCTGCAGCTTGGCCCGTGGGGCCGGTGCCCGGCTCTCGGCAGCCGCTTCCCCACCCGCGCGGCCTGCGGCGCTGTTCCCGCCTGGCCTGCAGTGCCCTGCGGCAGGGGCGAGTCGGGGCACCGGCCCCACCGGCTGCCCAGCCTGGGATCGGACACGCGACCTAGCAGATCAGCCCCTTGCTTGACACTGCGTTTTTTCTCCCGCCCCTCACTAGTTAGTGTGGCAGATATGGCAGTCTTTGCTTTTTCTTTGAGTAAGATAGTGTTTCTTTTACAAAAGAAGGGCAACGAAGAGGAGACCCGTAAGAGGAAGCTTACTGAATCGCAGACTCTAATGCGTGGCAGCATTAGAGGAGCTGTTTTCTCTGCTTTCAAGAATTCTGTTACTAGAAAACTCCTTGTTCTGGGCCGGCTCCAGCTCAGTTGACACTGGCTGAGGCCAGTTCCTGACCTTTAGGCCTAAGGAGTGCCAGATCTGGGAGAGGGACGGGCGTGGCGTGGGGCGGCGGGGGCGCGGATCAATGAGAAAGTGGCTGAGTTGGATGAAACCAGACAGCAGGAAGGGAAGGGAGAAGTATTTATTAAGTCATCGTAAACGTTTAGTCTCTTAGGGATGTTTTTTTCCATTTTGGGGGCCTATAGGTCTAAACCTGTGATGTGGCCAAATCACTTAATCTCTCTGTGCCTCTATTTCCTCATATGTAAATGAGGATGACAAAAGCACCTGCCGAATTGTTATCATGATTACATGAACGGTACCTGATAACAAAAGTTGTATCTAGATATTGTCATTATTTTTCTCCATACCTCTCTTAACTGGTCTGCTCTAATGATTCATTTATTTATACAGTGATACATTCATAATTTCATGTGTTTAATTTTTTTTTTTTCAGGTCCCAGCTCTTGCACAGTCAAGAAGTAATCTAGCAAGAAATATCAGCCCTGGGAGCCAAGGGAGGGAGAATCACTGTCTCCAACTCCTACCCAGGAACGCACCATTAAAATCTCAACTATAGGAACCCTTTATCCCACGAGAGGGTTGTAAGTATTAAACCTTGACATTCTGTAGTTTTCTGAAGATTCTACAATAAGGCACCTGAGAAGACTCTTTTTTTTAAGTTAATATAACATATCAATGTAGGTGTGCTGTTATGAACCCTCAGCAGAATCTGCTTCAAAGTGAGGGTAGAACAAGAGGGCACCCGGCTCACCTGCCATTTCCACAGTATGTTATTGATAAAGAATTCTGTCTTTGCTGCCTGTTGTCTGAGACAAGCTGTATTCTGTTTTTTTATGTGTCTTTGACTCTGCTTAAGGTGGTTTTGTTATTTTACCTTGCAGGAATTTTGATTCTTTGTATTGATTTCAAATTTATCAATCTTTTCATTTATAGCCTCTGGATTTGGGCTTATAATTAGAAAGGCCTTCCTACTCTGAGGTTATTAAAGACTTCTCCCACATTTTCCTCTGGTACGTTTATAGTTTTCATTTATGACATTTGAAACTTTGATTTAGGGGCGCCCAGGTGGCTCAGTCGTTTGAGCATCCAACTTCGGCTCAGGTCATGATCTGGCAGTGTTTGAGTTCAAGCCCCACGTTGGGCTCTGTGCTGACAGCTCAGAGCCTGGAACCTGCTTCGGATTCTGTGTCTCCCTCTCTCTCTCTGCCCCTCCCCCGCTTATGCTTGGTCTCTCTCTCTCTCTCTCTCTCTGTCAAAAATAAATAAACATTAAAAAAATTAAAAAAATGTTTTAAAATAAATAAATAAAACTTTGATTTATTTGGAATATTGACCTGTATATAGACTGAGGAAGGAATCCAATTTAACATTTTTCCAGATGAGTACCTAGTTCTCACCATACATTTATTGAGGAGTCTACTCGTCTTTTTCTTACTGATTTAGTACCTTTTTTCTATGCTAAATTTCTCCCTCTGATTGCATCTATTTCTGGACTTTCTATTCTGTGCCATTTGTCTGTCTCACCACTATCACACTGCCTCACTGAGGCTTTGTAATATGTTTATGATCACTTAGGAAAAGTGCTCCTTCATTGCCCTCCTTTTCAGAGTTGTACCAGGGAGTCTTGCTTGTTTACTTACTTGTCTATGTGAACGTTAAAATCTATTTACAAAAAAGTTGGTATTTTTTATTGGAATAGTATTAAATTTACAAATTAAGAAGTAGTTTCTGAGTGCAAAGTGGAGGGATTTTAGGACTGCAATCGATCTGGGTTCAAATTTCATCTGTCTCCTTTTTTTTTTTTTTAAGCTTTCTGCTTTTTATTTATTTGCTTATTTTACTTTTTTTAAGATTTTATTTAAGTTGAAGTTAGCTAACATATAGTATAGTAATGGTTTCAGGAGTAGAATTTACTGATTCCTCACTTACATGCAACCCAGTGCTCATCACAAGTGTCCTCCTTAATGCCCATCACCCATTTAGCCCATCCCCTCCTCCCCAAACCCCTCTAGCAACCCTCAGTTCTCAGTATTTAAGAGTCTCTCATGGGGGAGCCTGGTTCGCTCAGTTGGTTAGGTGTCTGACTTCAGCTCAGGTTATGATATCACAGTTCGTGGGTTTGAGCCCCACATCTGGCTCTGTGCTGACAGCTCAGAGCCTGGAGCTTGCTTCAGATTCTCTCTCTCTCTCTCTCTCTCTCTCTCTCTCTCTCTCTCTGCCCCTCCCCGCCCCTCCCCCGCTTGTTCTCTGTCTCTCTCAAAAATAAACATTAAAAAATTAAAAAAAAAAAAATAGTCTCTCGTGGTTTGTCTCCCTCTCAGTTTTTATCCTATCTTTTTAAGTTTGGGGGGCTTTTTTGTTTATTTTGAGAGTGAGAGAGAGAGAGAGAGAGAGAGAGCATGGGCAGGAGAACAGCAGAGGGAGAGAGAGAGAATTCCAAACAGGCTCCATGCTGTCACTGCAGAACCAGTTGCCAGCCTCAATCCCGCAAACCAGGAGATCATGAGCTGACCCGAAAACAAGAGTTGGATGGTTAACCGACAAAAACACCCAAGCGCCCCTATCTTACTTTCTTTTCCCTTCCCTTCCCCTGTGTTCATCTGTTTTGTTTCCTGAATTCCACATGTGGGTGAAATCATATGTGGTATTTGTCTTTCTCTGATTCGTCTGCTTTATTAGTTGTCCAACCAAAAAATTTATCTGCTTTTCAGTTTTCTTACACATGAGAGGAGGAGCATAACGTTTTATTTGCGGAATTAAAGGCGATAAAAGGTGCAAAATACCTGGTTTGAAGTAAAAACCTTGTTTGTTGACCAGCTCAGGGACCACTGAGGAAGAAGCCTCCGGGGCCCTAGAGCGGCCGCAAAGCGAGGGCAGCAGGGATCTGCGGAAGTCGACGGCTCCGCCCCTTCCGACGCCGTACTCACCTCGGAAGTGCAGGTGTGGGGTCTGGTTTCGGAGCTGGGGGCCTGCTCGCTCCCTGGTCTCGGCTGACCACCACCCTGGCCTCCGCCTGCTTTCTCGCGCCCCTGCCGCTCTTCCTTTGCTCCCTTGCCCTGCCCCTCCCCTTTCCCCTCCTGCCGCTCAGGCTTGCGGAATAACAGAGACTCTGGGGGAGGGGACCGCCCCGTCCTGGCCCCTGTATCCTCCCCTACTTCGTGTGTGTGTGTGTGTGTGTGTGTGTGTGTGTGTGTGTGCGCGCGCGTGCGCGTGTGCGCGCGCGCGCGACACTCAGGGACACCTGGCAGTTTTATTGAGATGTTCCTGAGATCTTTTTGCCTCAAAGAAAAAAGCTAAATGAGCTACTCATGAAGATTCCTTTCTTTTGCTATTTTACATTTTTATTTATTTTTGGGAGCCAGCAGAGCATGAGAGGGGTAGGGGACAGAGAGAGAGAGAGGATGACACAGAATCTGAAGCAGGCTCCAGGTTCTGAGCTGTCAGCATAGAACCCGATGCGGGGCTCGAACTCATAAACTGAGATCATGACCTGAGCCGAAGTCGGACGCTTAACCGACTGAGCCCCTTAGGCGCCCCTCTTTTACTATTGTATATTGCATTTTTCTGCCCCCTCTCAGACTCTTCTGCTTAAAAGATGAGGGCACATGTCCTTCTTCTCACAGATTTCTTCAAAGTTAAAAGTGTTAACCCAGAGGTATCTGATTACAGCCCAGAAAGGTATTTTGTACATACCCGTAGCTCTCCGGTATGAGGAAGCCCATTGAGGCAGCGGCAGGATAGGATCATTCCAGTTTGAGCGAGCTGCAGACCTAAAGGGGTTTGGGTAGGACTAGGGATTCTTCATATTTTCTTAATAAGAGCTGAGCAGCTTCAGCCACAGGCTTCCGTGGGTAACCATGTTTCCTGGGTTCTGGGCAGGAGTTCATGTGCATGTGACCCCTGCCCTGAGTGAGCCTTTTTCACTGTTGCTAAGGAGCGACTGTTCAGAGAAACGTGATAGAGCATCACTGAGAAATGATTCAGCCCAGCCATGGAGGGTAGTGTCCATGTGCCAGTGGGCCTGTGCCTGACTCGTGGGGAACTTCCACACCCCACCCCACAACAGGAGCAAGGAAACTTCCACACCCCACCCCACAACAGGAGCAAGGAAATCAGAGGTTCAGAAAAGACACATTTGTATGAAGAAACATTCAAAGATACAAGAAACTAATAAAAATTACCTATGGAAGTGGTAAACCGAGGGGGATCAGGGTGGAATGGAAACAAGATTTGTTTCTATATGTCGTTTTTTTTTTCTTTAATGTTTGTTTATTTTTTGGGAGAGAGCACACAAGAGTGGGGGCGGCGCAGACAGGCAGGTACAGAGGATCCCAAGTGGGCTTCCTGCTAACAGCAGAGAACCCTAAGAGGGTCAAACTTGTGAACCACGAGATCATGACCTGAGCCAAAGTTGGACACTTAACGGACTGAGCCATCCAAGTGCCCCTCTATATATCTTTTCAGAGGGTTTTGATTTCTCTTTTTTTTTTTTTTTTTTTCTTTGAGAGAGAGGGGCATGAACCATGAGATCATGACCTGAGCCACAGTCACATGCTTAACCACTAAGCCACCTAGGCGTCCTGACTTTTCAATTGTATATTATCTAGTCAAAAACATAGGCATACTTAAAAAAATTTTTTTTAATGCTTATTTATTTTTGAGAGAGAGAGAGAGAGACAGAGCACAAGTGGGGGAGAGGCAGAGAGAGGGAGACACAGAATCTGAAGCAGGCTCCAGGCTCTGAGCTGTCAGCACAGAGCCGGATGTGGGGCTCAAACACACGAACCATGAGATCATGACCCGACCCGAAGTCGGACGCTCAACTGAGCCACCCAGGCGTCCCAAACTTTTAAGTTTTTAAATTCAAGTTAATTAACATACAGTGTTACAATAGTTTCAGATGTATAATACAATGACTCGACAGTTCTATACAGTATTCTGTGTGCTCATCATGACAAATGCGCTCCTTTATCCTCATCACCTATTTAACCCATCCTCCCACTCCCTTTCATCTGGTAACTATCGGTTTGTTCTCTGTAATTAAGAATCAGTTTCTTGATTTGTCTCTCTTTGTTTTCCCCTTTGTTCATTTGTTTCTTAAATTCCACATAGGCCTGAAATCGTATGGTATTTGTCTTTCTCTGTCTTATTTTGCTTAGCATAATACACTCTAGTTCCATCCACATCATTGACACTTGGGCTGCTTCCATATCCTGGCAATTGTCAATAATGCTGCAATAAATGTAGGGGTGCATGTATCCTTTTGAATTCGTATTTTTGTACTCTTTGGATAAATACGTAGTAGTGTAGTTGCTGGGTCTAAGGTAGTTCTATTTTTAACTTTTTGAGGAACCTAGACACTGTTTTCCAGAGTGGCTGCACCAGTTTGCATTCCCACCAGCAGTGCATGAGGGTTCCTCTTTCTCCACATCTTCACCAACACCTGCTGTTTCTTGTGTTATTAATTATAGCCATTCTGACAGGTCAGAAGTGGTATTTCATCGTGGTGGTTTGTTTTAATGTTTTGTTTTTTTTATTTTTTATTTTAATAAAAAATTTTTTTAACATTTACTTATTTTTGAGACAGAGAGAGAGCATGAACAGGGGAGGGTCAGAGAAAGAGGGAGACACAGAATCTGAAACAGGCTCCAGGCTCTGAGCTGTCAGCACAGAGCCCAATGCGGGGCTCGAACCCATGGACCGCGAGATCATGACCTGAGCCGAAGTCGGATGCTTAATCCACTGAGCCACGAGGCGCCCCATAATGTTTCTGTTTTTGAGAGAGACACAGAGTGTGATCAGGGGAAGGGCAGAGAGTGACAGAGACACAGAATCAAAGGCAGGCTCCAGGCTCCGAGCTCTCAGCACAGAGCGTGATGTGGGGCTCAAACCCACAGACCACGAGATCATGACCTGAGTTGAAATCAGATGCTTAACCGACTGAGCCACCCAGGCTCCCTCATCATGGTTTTGATTTGTATTTCCCTGATGATGAGTGGTGTTGAGCATCTTTTCATGTGTCTGTTTGCCATCTGTATGTCTTCTTTGGAGAAGTGTCTGTTCATGTTTTCTGCCCATTTAAAAAAAATTTTTTTTAATATTTATCTTTTGAGAGAGACAGACAGAGCATGAGCAGGGGAGGGCAGAGGGGAATGGAGACACAGAATCCGAAGAAGGATCCAGGCTCTGAGTTGTCAGCACAGAGCCAGACGTGGGGCTTGAACTCACAAACTGAGAGATCATGACCTGAGCTGAAGTTGGAGGCGTAACCTACTGAGCCACCCACGCGCCCTTCTGCCCATTTTTTAATTGGATTATTTGTTTTTTGGATGTTGAGTTTAAGTTCTTTATATACTTAGGATACTAACCCTTTATCTGATATGTCATTTGGAAATATCTTCTCCCATTCCATCGGCTGCCTTTTAGTTTTGCTGATTGTTTCCTTTGCTGTGCAGAAGCTTTTTATTTTGATGAGGTCCCAGTAGTTCTATAGGAACTATAAGCCCCTATAGTTTTGCCTTTGTTTCCCTTGCCTCCGGAGACATACCTAGGAAGAAATTGCTATGGCTGATATCAAAGAGGTTACTGCTTATTTTCTTTACTAGGATTTTAACCATTTCCTGTCTCACGTTGAGGTCTTTAATCCATTTTGAATTTATTCTGGTGTATGGTGTCAGAAAGTGGTCCAGTTTCTTTTTTTTTTTTTTTTTTTGCATGTTGCTGTGCAGTTTTCCCAAGCATTTGTTGAAGAAACATTCTTTTTTCCACTGAATATTTTTTCCTGCTTTGTTGAAGATTAATTGATCATATAGTTGTGGGCTATTCTGCTCCATGGATCTATGTGTCTACTTTCTTGATCACTACAGCTTTGTAATATAACTTGAAGTCCAGAATTGTGATGCTTCCAGCTTTGCTTTGCTTTGCTTTTCAAGATTGCTTTGGCTATTCGGGGTCTTTTGTGGATCCACACAAATTTTAGGATTGTTTATACTAGTTCTGTGAACAATGATATTGGTATTTTGGTAGGGATTGCATTAAATATGAAGGTTGCTTTGAGTAAATAGACATTTTAAAAATATTTATTCTTGGGGCGCCTGGGTGGCGCAGTCGGTTGAGCGTCCGACTTCAGCCAGGTCACAATCTCGCGGTCCGTGAGTTCGAGCCCCGCGTCGGGCTCTGGGCTGATGGCTCAGAGCCTGGAGCTTGTTTCCGATTCTGTGTCTCCCTCTCTCTCTGCCCCTCCCCCGTTCATGCTCTGTCTCTCTCTGTCCCAAAAATAAATAAACGTTGAAAAAAAAAAAATTTAAAAAAAAAAATAAATAAATATTTATTCTTCCAATCCATGAGCATGAAATATCTTTCTATTTCTTTGTGATACATAAACACATTTTTGAAGTTTATTTTAAGTAATCTATACAACCAATATGGGACTCGAACTCACAACCTGAAGATCAGGAGTCCCATGCTCTTCTGACTGAGCCAGCCAGATGCCCTGCATAGACAGATTTTTAAGTAAAATTTTCAGAATAGTTTCTGTGCACTCTGGACATTTAGAGTTACAGAAAGATTATGAAGATAGTACAGAGAGTCCCCATATACTTCATGCTTAACTGACTGACACTCAAATGACTGAGCCACCCAGGTACCTCAATGACCTTGACAGCTTTGAGGAGTTTTTTGGTAGAATGCCACTCAGTTGGGAATTGACTGATTTTTTCCCATTACTATACTGAGGTTATAGGTTTGGGGGAGGATGACCCCAGAGGTTAAGTGCCATTCTCATCTCATCAAGGGTACACATCATCAGTTTATTACTGTTGAGACGTAAAACAATTTGTAAAGTGGAAAGAGGCAGAGAAGAGATAATTTGTGTAGTTTAAGTTTGCAGCAAAAGTTTCATCAAGTTTTCTTCCCAGAAGATAAGAGAGGGCACCACGCTGTCCACACATGAGTCTGAAGGAGCCCCATTCTTTGGAGAGGGGAGGGGTCCGTTCTGTCACACTTGCACGGGATACGAAGCATCCCTGTTGCTAAGGTGCTGTCACAGCAACATCAGCGGCAGCAGCGGTGGTGGTAGCAACGGCCAGAGCTTTTATCCCCGTGTTTCTCTTCCAGCCAAGTAGTGTGGACTTCTGTGTGAGTGGTAAAAACCCAGCTGTCAGTGAGGCTGCTGTCACTTTTCCAAACTTGTTACCAGTTGAAGTTCTGGTTCTTTTCCCTTCTGTATTTGTATAGTCCTTCATCTGCTCCACTATCTACAAATCTCTTCAATTCCTGTCTTGTTTCCCGACTTAATTAAAGAAGTGAGAAGTCTTTTTAAGTAGGAACTAAGTATTATTTTGTAGTCACTTATATTCCAGATTCTGTGCTGTAGATACCATTATAAAGGGTAATTTTTAAATAGACGTTTGAGTCAGGTGTTCGTTCTAATAGTTTTGTGATATGTTACTTTACAGACATTTGATTGGTGTGTCCTGGGTTTGTCAAGCATGTTTGAGGCTTCTAGTTAAGTCTGTGTCACATCCTATTGCTTTAGCAACAAGGAATAAATTACACTGAAACCTCTATGTGTTATTGTTTCAGAAGTCCAGGCCAGAGGCACGAATAAGGTGTCTGTTCTGAAGGGAAGAATTCTGTAAGGATGGACCCACACCAGCAGGTTGCCAGCTTACGGAATGGGAGTACATTACAGGTTTCTGAGCGCGAGAAAACCTCTCAGTACGTGAACCAGGTTCAAAGGCGGGAGGACAGGCCCACGGAAGGGAGACGGTATGCCTGTAGTGAATGCGGGAAGAAGTTTGCCCAGAGCTCAGGCCTCGTTCGACATCGGAGAACCCACACTGGCGAGAAGCCCTACGAGTGTGGTCACTGCGGAAAAGCCTTCAGCGTGCGCTCCACGCTCACTGTGCATGAGAGAATCCACACTGGCGAGAAGCCCTATACCTGTAATGAGTGTAGGAAAGGCTTCAGTGTGAGGGCACACCTGATCATACATCAGAGAATCCACAATGGGGAGAAACCGTATGAATGTAATGAGTGTGGCAAAGCATTCAGTGTGAGCTCAGACCTTATCAAACATCAGAGAATCCACTCTGGTGAAAAGCCCTATGAGTGTGATGAGTGTGGGAAAGCCTTCAGCGTGAGCTCCGCCCTCATCAAACATCAGAGAATCCACACAGGAGAGAAGCCGTACGAGTGCAAGGAGTGTGGGAAGGCCTTCTATGTGAACTCCGCCCTAATTAACCACCAGAGGATTCACTCTGGAGAAAAGCCGTATGCGTGTGGAGAATGCAGGAAAGCCTTCAGCCAGATCTCAACCCTAATTCACCACCAGAGAATCCATACTGGAGAGAAACCGTACGAGTGTGACGCATGTGGGAAAGCTTTCCGTGGGAGTTCTAATCTTACTAAGCACCAGAAAATACACGCCAAAGGAAAGCGTCATCATTGATTTATGTGACGAAGATATTCCAAAGGCCTTTTTTTTTTGTATCAGGAGTTAACACTAAGAGAAGGGCATGGAAGAAGTTGATGTTTTAATTGATACCTGGTCCTTTAGAATATTGAAGAAGTGAGAAGTCCGTGAAAAGTGCTCCAGAATGACTAGTTAAAGCTCTGAAATCACGTCGACTTCTGAGAATGCGCTTTCACAACTCACAAGGTAAGGCCCTTTAAATACATGTATACCGTAATGTAGTTTGTTTTGGTTTAGTAAGAGCAGATTTCAGTATTTCAAATATTTTTATTTTCCTCATGTGCAAACCTTCTGTTGTTGTTGTCGTTGTTGTATTATAGGTAAAACCTGTTAAGTTTGAAATTGGAAGTAGTGTTGATTGGTGGAACAGGAACCACATATCCTCATTGTATCTGGAAATAGGAACTGATTGGTCTTCTTTCTGTACCTCCATGCTCTCAGGGGTGATTCGATGGGTTAGTAACCTCCTTGGCAGAGGGTAGACTGCCTTTGTTTTAGGCAGAAATCTAATAGATACTTTGTCAGGGTCATTCTTGCTTAGTTGGCAAAACCCCAGGACTCTTGACTTCCTGAGCCAGTAAATCCCTAAACTTGACTGAGCTTCCTGAACCAAAACAAACAAAAACAAAAAGCCTCTCTAAAAGTGTCAGGTGATGGGGCGCCTGGGTGGCGCAGTCGGTTAAGCGTCCGACTTCAGCCAGGTCACGATCTCGCGGTCCGTGAGTTCGAGCCCCGCGTCAGGCTCTGGGCTGATGGCTCGGAGCCTGGAGCCTGTTTCCGATTCTGTGTCTGCCCCTCCCCTGTTCATGCTCTGTCTCTCTCTGTCCCAAAAATAAATAAATAAATGTTGAAAAAAAAATTTAAAAAAAAAAATAAATAAATAAAAAAAATAATAAAAAATAAAAGTGTCAGGTGCTCCGATCCCTTGGATTTGGTGTTTCTCAAGTGTGGTGAGGGATTTGCAGACTCAAGAGGTATGAGACTGGGCAAGCTTGGGAACTGTTGTTGAGTTGAGGATGGCATTGGTTTTAGGATGACTTTCAAGGATCTCTTTGAGTGACTCCTTGAAGTTCGATGCCTCATATCAACCGGGAGAGCTCAGATTTGGGAAGTGGTACAAAGTTAATGAGTTCAGTCTGGAAAATGTCTTTGTCATATCTGGAAATCCCAGTAGAACTGTTCATCAGAATGTACCCTAACTTTCTAATCCCGTCCCCAGACCTACACCCAAAAGTTACACATGCATGTATGAAGCTCATGGAAGAGATCTGGACTTAAAAATTACTTTGTTACTATTTTTCTATATTAATAGTGATTTCTGACCCCTGGGTGGCAGGCCAGGAAATTCTTGTGAACCCTGAAACTAAACCACACGAGGTTCAAGATGAACACCAAAGTGATAGAAATTGCAGATTGATTTGGTCTGCAATAGGACTCTGTGTTGTAAAGAGATACATAGTTTCCATGATTTCTCATGAGCATCTGAGGCAAGACAGCCCACAGACACACTGGACCCCATGAAGCTTTGAGCCCACTTGTGCGGTCAGGCACTGAGGTCAGGGTTGCGTGTGGAAACACACAGCGTGAAGTCTGGTATTGAAGGCGTGCTTACCACTCTGCCCAGGTAAGTTTCAGTATGGACGTGGGGGCTGAAGGCAGAAAAGGTCCCGGTTTTGGAGCGCACACTGAGGAGACAGAACCTCACCGAGGCATGGGGTGTGCTGGAGAGAGTAAGGCACATACTTACAGGCAGGAATGAAGTGCCTCAACAAAACACCAGGAAATTGTCTACGACATTGGGTCGAGGTGTGAATTCCTTTGTCCTGCTTCTTTCTGCCTTTTGACAGTTGAGGAAGACTGGTTTCTCCTTGCTCTGTCCCAGAGAAAGTTCCCTGCCATGCCATTTCTGTTCTGTTATCGTCAGTGTTTTTAGCATTGACTTCTTTGGCCCCAACTGTCTCGGTTTGTCCCTAGGATGGAGGTTTGCAGACAGACTCTTCTGGGTGGAGAATACTCTTCTGAGATCAGCACTGAAGCGATGCCATACCCCACCCCAAACCAGCGCAACTGAATCCTAAGCAGTAAGTGGTGCGTGTCTTGAAGACTTTGAAGGGGGCAGACATTCTGGAGAAACACATTTCTTCTGCTGAAGAATGTAGTGGTAGGAGGGCAGGATCCATGTAACATGGTTATTCCTTGTGAGCTCAAAGTACAGTGTTGATGGTCACCTGCTGTGGGTTGGGCCTTGTGCCAGGTCTAGGAATACAAAGGTAACTGGAAAAAGCACCCCAGTCTTCAGGGGCCTCCCAGTCTACTTGGGGAGAAAGGTGCAGAGAGAAAACAGTAAATACAGCGAGAAAGCCACTGGGTTTGTACAGGCTACTTTGCACCGAAGGTGTAAGAACCACTCGTGGAACCATTGAAAAGGCGTCAGGAGGGTGAAATCTTAGAGGAAGAGTGAGTTCTTCGGCCCCAGGAAAAGGGATAAAGGAAGGGACTTTGGGAAAAGCATGTTTAAAAGTATGTGTCTGGGGGCACCTGGGTGGCCCAGTCGGTTAAGCGTCTGACTCCTGATACCGGCTCAGGTTGTGATCTTGTGGTCGTGAGTTCGAGCCCGCATGTGACAGTGTGGATCCTGCTTGAGATTCTCTCTCTCCCTCTCTCTCTCTCTCTGCCCCTCCCCTGCCCCCCCCCCACCGTCTGTCTCTCAAAATAAATAAACTTAAAAATTTTTTACTTCATTGTAGTTAACGTACAGTGTTACATTCGTTTCAGGTGTACAGTGTAGTGACTCGGCTGAAACTGATTTTTGTGTATGAGTGAGGGTCAGATTTCATTCTTTTCTCATATGGATATCCAGCTGATCCTGCATTACTTACAGGAAAGACTGTCTTTTCCCACTGCTGTACAAGGCTCATTTGCATATATCAATTGTCCTATATGCATAGGTCTGTTTCTGGTTCCTCTGTTACGTTCCATTGGTTTATTCGTATTTCCTTGGGTCGGTACCACATTTTCCTAATGATTGTAACTTTACATTACATTTAGGTATTCTGTGGAGCAAATCGTCTTACCCGAGGAGTCCAGCTTGTTTGCCCCTCGTGGGGCAGAGCCACCCTCCCACGCTGGACTCCCAGGCACAGCCACCGTGTGCAGTCTCTGTGTTGCCGTCAAGGATGGCAGGGCTTGTAGGCATCCTCGTGCTGCAGGCCACACCTCCACCTGGAGGCCTGGTATTGGGGACCTTGCCCAAGCAACTCTGCCAAGACTCTCTCGCTGGGGTAGAGGAAACTTGAGCACACTTTTCCCCACTCTAACTCTCTATTCCGTACTTTTCCACTCCCGGCTCTCCCCCGGCCCCCAGGAGTGCTCTCTTGGCAGTGAGACAGTCCCCACAGCCGTGCTGGTTCTCCTGTCCCTTGCCTGACGCTGTCAGATGAGTAAGAATGGAACACTGCAGGCGCCAGCACTTTCTCGTGTTGAGCGTCTTGTTAATGCCGTAGCAGGGATTCAAGGCTTAGCTGTTACTTTTTTTTCTTTTTTAATGTTTATTTGTTAATTTTGAGAGAGAGAGAACACAGGAGGGGCAGGGAGAGGGAGAGAGAGAAAGAATCCCAAGCAGGCTCCTCTCTCTCAGCACGGAACCCGATGCGGGGCTCGAACCTATGGACCCGGAGATCGTGACCTGAGCCAAAACCAAGAGTTGGACGCTCAGCTGGCTGAGCCACCCAGGTGCACCTCTGACTTTCATTTTGTCTGTGTTAACTGACCACCAACACCTGGCAGCTGGTGCACGAAATGGTATGAGAGTGTACAAGTTGACTTAGTGTAATTATCAACTAGACTTTTGTTATGTAACCAGCACCTCCCCCCACCCCCAGCTACCACCCCAAATCTGTTGCTCACGGTACAGGACTTGGTCTTGCTTATGTTGTGTGTCAGCTGTGGCTCACTTGCAGATCTGCAACACGTTCTGTCCACTCCAGGACCCAGGCTTGAGAAGTAAAAGAAAAACGGTGGCAGGAACACACAGTGGCTTTTACAGGAGAGCATATATCATTTGCATTTATGTTTCATTAGCCAAAGCAGGTCAAATAGCCAAGCTTAACGATAGGGTGGGGGAAAATAATCCTTACAAAGATGGCCATGAGGAACCAAAAAAAATTGATAAAATCTACCATCGAGAGGGCCAATGTTTATGGAATGCTTTCTATGTCGGGGCTTTTTCTGAGTGCCTTATGTGTGTATTTGTCAATAACAAACAGTGGTATGAGATACATACCACTACCATTTTACAGCTGCAGAAGTTGAGGAGCAGAGACATTAAATAACTTGGTCATTTGGCCAGGAAATGGTCAAGCCGGGGATTGAAACCAGGAGTGTAAGGTGATGACCTGTTCTCTTAACTACTAAGCTGTAACGTGAAAGTTTCAGCATGAAGGTTGTTCCTATGCCGTCGTGGGCCTCAAGGAGCCAGTGTGTTATGCTGGTAAAAACTTTCAAGGTGAGATTCGAGAGCCCTTGGTTCCAATCTGTTTTTACCTCTAAGTAACCATATTAGGCTAGACTAATGCCACGTAGCTGAGCCTCAGTTTCTATATCCTTAAAAATAAAGGAGACATGTCAAATATTTTGACATCCCTTCCAGCTTTGAGATTTTTGTAATCTCTCCAGATAGATAGTAAAATGCTTTGCTGACGTGATGGCCTCTTTAGTCTGCTCCTTTATATGTGGTTACGTTCACAGGCGACTTGAAGAAGTGTTGCGTCTCCTCCCTAGTCCGTTCCTTCTGTTTTACTTCTATTTTATGTTAGTGAGAATATACTAGTAGTAGTAACTTCCACTTACTGGGACCTTCTCTGTTCCAGGTACCTTTTCAAGCTCCTTTGGTAAATTATTTCATTTAAAAATATAGATGCTAGGGGCGCCTGGGTGGCTCAGTCCATTAAGCGTCCAACTTCAGCTCAGGTCATGATCTCGCGGTCCGTGAGTTCGAGCCCCGCGTCGGGGTCTGTGCTGACAGCTCAGATCCTGGAGCTTGTTTCACATTCTGTGTCTCTGGCTCTCTCTGCCCCTCCCCTGCTCATGCTCTGTCTCTCTCTCTATCTCAAAAATAAATAAAAACATTAAAAAGATTTTTAAAATATATAGGTCCTATACTTAGAAGAGAAGAAAGGATGAAAAAAGTGCTCTTAAACATCCATATTTGAGCACTTTTAAAAAAGCACAGGAAAATAGCCCAAAGAAAGCAAAGGGAAAGAGCAGAAATTAATGAAAAACACGTGTACAGTCTTACTTAGGACTTTTGCATATGAAAAGCCCTATTCTGGGTGATTTCTCTCCTAGGCTGCTCTCATTTGTTACATTTGACTCCTTTTCCCCCTCTAAGGAAAGGGTGCCTATTTCATGATCAGCCTGTTCTTTCAGAGGGTGACTCCTGGCCTTAGACAAGGAGTCTATCTCCCTGCAGAGTTTTGCGGAAGTCTAGCACAGAGGACTAAATGGGAACATTCCCCAGGGCCTCCACAAGTCCAGGGGCTTCTGAATAGGTCAGCCAAGTGAGGGAGGAGCCCCTTTGAGGAATCACAGCTTGCACTGCTTCAAGCCAAGGACAGTATCACTCTGATAAAGGGATAAGTCTCACTGATAAGTATCACTCTGGTAAAGACACTTGGGAGAACCTGCCCTGAAGTTCACTTCTGTCAGTGCCCTGGGAGTGGGAAATTCTCCCTTCACCTTGCGCACAATTTCAGCTTCAGCTGTGATAAAAGCATCTGCTGCTCAGTCTAACGTGAGTGCTCCAGAAATGCCTCTCCCTGAGAAAACAAGCCCTGGAGCACCAGCAGTCCTGACTGAGCCCCAGCAGACTTGAGGAAACCCTATGAGGATTCTCAGCCCGGAAGGACCTTCAGTGTAAACCCAGGTCCCGTGGCACTGCACAGCAGAGAAGCCACCTAAAGAAGAGTCCCATGAGAGTAAAGAATGTGGCAAAGCCTGCGGATACTGGGAGGGTCTTGTCAGGTGTCAGAGGACCCATGAGGATATCTTCAGTGCTGTAAATGTTCGTGTGAGCTCAGCTCTCATCAAACAGAAGCAAATTCATCTTGGACGCGAGTGCGTAGGTGGAAGGTCTTCATTTGGAAGCAGCGCTTCTTGCCAGAAAACCCATAAATGGAAAAATGTGGGAAGGCCTTCACTAAGATCAGTCTTCTCCATCAGTAAATACACCCTGGAGCAAAGCCCTATATGTGTGACTGCTCTGGGGACCTTTCAGCGTTAGCTCAGTTCTTACAGTGGATCAGAGATTCCTCTTTGAGTGTAAGTGATACGGGAAAGCCTTCAGTCAAAGTTCAAATCTTACCAAACATCAGTCTGTACTGGAGAGAAGTCTTCTGCCTGGGGCGGGTATGAACTCCTTTCTTCAGACATCAAAGGATACACAACAAAAATAAACTTCAATTGTCAAATATATGGTAAAGGTATAGTACAGGACTTTTTCAACATCAAGCATCACAAGTAGGAAGAGCATGCAACTCTTGATCTCAGGGTCATGAGTTTGAGCCCCATATTGGGCCTAGAGATTATTAAATAAATAAAAACTTTAAAAATCCAACTGCATACAATCATTTGACCATTTTATGGAATTAAGACAAGTGTTTATTAGAGACTTTGTCAGGTCACTTCATGGGGAAAAGTGAATTAAAACATCTGTGACAGATCTCTATGGGTATTTAACTTTCTTTGGCACAGTTAGCTTTCATTTTCTGTAGTAAAGGTAGAGAATGGGGGGAAAGTCTTTATTCACAACCTTTGATGATTGAAACATTATTACATTTATTTTTGGCTTGGAATTCATGATGCTAATTAAAATAGTTTTTCTAAGAATGATTTTGACATTAATTCCTTTGACGCATTTCTACCAGACTTACTCCCTTTTATTTTTAGAGTGTTAGTATCTGGGAAATGCTGCAGATATCTATGGTTTGGTAAATCGTTTCACAGAATTTCCTATGCCTTTGGGCAGAAAAAGTAGATGAAGACACATGGGTGGGCCATGTGAACTTATGATTTGCTAAACAACAGACCAAATTTACCTTGTTCACTTTGTGTGTCTAATATATGGAAGGAATAGTGACCCATACGGAGAAGGCTTGAGCATGTGCTCAGTGAAGGGTCCTGCTTGTGGGTTGATAGCAAGTCAGCCTGAAGAGGGAGCTGTCACAGTTTGTCATTGGATCTCCCACCTTCCCAGGCCTGTCCACAAATGAGAGTGGTTATTATTCAGTGTGGATTCGTTGTGAACTCACTTCATGGAATATCATAATCATTGGTCTGTGTGTGGCCTTTTGTTTTTATACATTTTATTTTATCTCTACCCCCCCATCCCAGTCCCATTTCTCCCAGTTCCTTCCAGTCACCCGTAAATCGTTGTGTTCTATCTCATTCTATGCCCTTCTGCTTTTTGAAGCCAATGAATTATGAATAACAATTCACTAGGCAGGTTGAATCCTCTGCTGTGAGGTGGTTACTTAAGTCATTTGCTCTAATGACTAAGTGAAAGCCATTTAGGGTGTTCACCAGCTTTGCTCTGAACACCTTTGGGAGTGTTTTTCTGAGGAGCATACACAGGAATGAAACTGCTGGCCCACAGGTTATGCACAGTGTAAATTGCACTAGCACGTAATTGTTCTTTTTCCGTGTGAACTAACAGATCTATCTGGTATCTTAACCTGATGGTGATGTCACCTGTCCCACATGGGTTTTGGGAGCTGCAGACTTCCAAACAATGCAGGTACTTTCTCATCTGGTGGCGCCGTGGGGTGAGGCAGATCTCCAAGACAGAAATAAAGAAACCTCAACTTCAAAAATAATGCCTGACTTCTCAGGGTCTGGTGATGCGAACTGATACTGCTACTTAAAATGCAGTGTGATCCTAAAAGCTACATACCAGACCATGCTGTGTGTAAAGGGGAAACAAAATACTTTTCTAAGAACATCCCAGAAAGGGAGTGTAGCAGGTGCAAAGGTGCTGACATACTGGAGAAATAGCATGGCCGGTGAGACAACAAGAAGAGAGGAGGACACAGGTGAAGGGGGATGGCCTATAGAAATGACCTTTGGGTTTTACCCTGAGTGAAATGGAAAGCTTATGGCTGGATTTTAAGCAAAGATGTGGCGTAATCGGTCTTAGGCTTTGAAAGGATTCCTCTAGCTGCCTTGTGAAGCATATAAAGGGACAGGAGTGGGAGCTAAGAGAACAGTTAGGAACCAATGAGGTAATCTAGGCAGGAACAGTGCCTTGGACACAGGTGCTCAGCAGAGGTGGTGAGAAGTGATGGATCCTGGTTACACATTGAAGACCATGCCACAAGGATTTTGCTCATGGATAAGATCGAAAGAAGAGGCAAGAATCACCCAAGTGTTTTGGCGTGGAAGAACAGAGCGACCTTAACAGAGATGAGAGGATGCGGCTGGAACAGTTATTTTTGAACAAGTGAATGTGGGATATAAGTTAGTGCCTCCCAGAAGTTTTGCTGTTTGAGAAAAAAGGAACATTCTCGGCACAGTCTGCCTGTCAGCCCAGAGCATTCTTCAGCCACACCGGGCTGAGTCCCAGATGAAAGACTTTTCTTTTTTAAATTTTTTTTTTTTTAACGTTTATTTATTTTTTTGGGACAGAGAGAGACAGAGCATGAACGGGGGAGGGGCAGAGAGAGAGGGAGACACAGAATCTGAAACAGGCTCCAGGCTCTGAGCCATCAGCCCAGAGCCCGACGCGGGGCTCGAACTCACGGACTGCGAGATCGTGACCTGGCTGAAGTCGGACGCTTAACCGACTGCGCCACCCAGGCGCCCCGAAAGACTTTTCTTACAGGCACTTCCCTCTTCCTCCACCCAACTGCTCCTGAAGACGGGGGACTTACGAAAGCAGTATTTTCTCAGCCACATTGTAGAAAGGACATAGATGTAAATTGCTGAGTGACATCCTGGAGTTGTCTCATTTAAATTTACAGAATGAGATAAACTGCCTGCCTCTGAGAGTTACAGCAGGTCAGTTCTAACCTCCGAGTCCATAGTTTCTTGGGAAATATTACCTGTGGTATATTCTTCTTTTTGAAGAGTAATCAAATTAGTGATATGTAAATGTTCTCTTAGGTTAGAATGTTAAAATAGGAGTGGAACAGAAATCACTTAATAGCTATTCAGACTGCAAGAACATGCACCCGGAATTCTGCTTGGGGTAATGGTGGACAGAGTCCTATGGACCAGTTCTCCCACTGAGAAGTGGGGACGCTGGGCAAAATGCTTTTAAAAAAATCTATCCAAACACATTAAAGAGCTAATTTGAGAATAAAAGATTAGAGTGAAAGAGTATGTATATTTAAGGAGATGATCCTTTCTTTGGGCATCTTCTGATTCTGGAAAGGGTACCTGAGAGGGTGAGTCAAACTCTTGATAGGGTCACAGAAAAAAAAGTCACCAAAGTTAGATTCTGGAGACTGCCAACATAGGAGGTAGTGCAGGTAAATGCCCTCACTCTGGTGTGTGGGACCCCAAAGACTGTCCTCTAAAAGTACACGAACCACACATAGGCTCTCACAGGGGCCACTGCTCTGCTTTGAATCCTAATCTCTACAGTGGATTTAAGTGATTCCATAATGCCAGTGCCCACAGGTACTGGGAGGTCGTCTCTATAAGAATGTAATATTCTCTTAGGTCTGAAACTATTTCTATAAGCAATTTTGCAAAAACAAATTTTAAAAATTAGGAACATGAGAAGACAGATGACACAAAATCCAAGAAAAGCAATTGATAGTAGAAACACATCTGGGAGGGACACCTGGGTGGCTCAGTTGGTTAAGCCTCTGACTGTTGATTTTGGCTCAGGTCACAATCTCCTGGTTCATGAGTTTGAGCCCCACATTGGGCTCTGTGCCTGCTCGGGATTCTCCTGTCTCTGCTCCACCCTAACCCTCTCAAAAATCAATTTTTAAAACGCTTAAAATTTTAAGTTAAAATGGATCAAAGATGTAAAGGTGAGAGCTAAAACTTTAAAACATTTAGAAGAAATCTGGTGTAAATATGACCTTGGATTAAGGCAGTGATTTCTTCAGTAACACCAGAAACTCAAGAAACAAAATTAAGAAGAGAAATTGGACTTCATCAAATTATAAACCTTTTTTGCTTCAAAGAACACTATCAACAAAGTGAAAAGACCTCCCATGGAACAGAAGAAAATCTTGGCAAGTCATATATCTGATATGGGTCTAGTACCCAGGATACATAAAGAACGCTTACAACTCAGCAACAAAAAGACTGACAACCCAATTTAAAAATGGCCAAAGGCTTTGAATAGATATTTCTTCCAAGAAGATATGCAAATGGACAATAAGTCCATGAAAAGATGCACGTCATTCTACATTAGGAAAATTCAAATCAAAGCCATGAGATACCACTTCACACCCAGTAAGGTAGCTATAATAAAGATAGGAACAGGTGTTCACAGGGATGTAGAGAAATTAGAACCTTCCTGCATTGCTGGTGAAAATATAAAATGGTGTAGCCACCTTGGAAAATCGTTTAGAAGTTCCTCAGAAAGTTAAACATAGAGTTACCATATAACCCAGCAATTCCCCTCCTAGTTATATATTTTTAAAAAATTTGAAAACAGGTGTTCAAATAAAAACTGTACATATGGGGGCGCCTGGGTGGCTCAGTCCATTAAGTGTCTGACTTCAGCTCAGGTCATGATTTCACAGTCTGTGAGTTCGAGCCCCGAGTCGGGCTCTGTGCTGACAGCTCAGAGCCTGGAGCCTGCTTCAGATTCTGTGTCTCCCTCTCTCTCTGCCCCTCCCCTGCTTATGCTCTGTCTCTCTCTGCCTCAAAAATAAATAAAAACATTAAAAAAAAAAACTGTACATATGGGAATGCAAGTTGGTGCAGCCACTCTGGAAAACAGTATGGAGGTTCCTCAAAAAACTAAAAATAGAACTACCCTATGACCCAGCCATTGCACTACTAGGTATTTACCCACGGGATATAGGTGTGCTGTTTCAAAGGAGCACATGCACCCCAATGTTTATAGCACCAGTATCAACAATAGTCAAAGTATGGAAAGAGCCCAAATGTCCATCGATGGATGAATGGATAAAGAAGATGTGGTATATATACACAATGGGGTATTACTCGGCAATCAAAAAGAATGAAATCTTGCCATTTGCAACTACGTGGATGGAACTGGAGTGTATTATGCTAAGTGAAATTAGAGAAAGACAAAAATCGTATGACTTCACTCATATGAGGACTTTAAGAGACAAAACAGATGACCATAAGGGAAGGGAAACAAAAATAATATAAAAACAGGGAGGGGGGCAAAACAGACGAGACTCATAAATATGGAGAACAAACTGAAGGTTACTGGAGGGGTTGTGGGAGGGGGGATGGGCTAAATGGGTAAGGGGCACTAAGGAATCTCCTGAAATCATTGTTGTACTATATGCTAACTAATTTGGATGTAAGTTAAAAAAAATAAATTAAAAAAAAACTGTACATAAATGTTCACAGTAGAACTATTCATAATAACCAAAAAGTAGAGACAATCCATTTCTGTTGATTAATAAATGAATAAACAATTGTGCTATCATCATACAATGGTACATTATTCAACCATAACAAGGAATGAAGTATTTATACATGCTGTAACATGGATGAACCTTGAAAACATTACACTAAATGAAGGAAGACAAAAAAAGGCCACATAGTGTATAATTCTATTTTACAAAATGTCCCAAATAGGAAAATCCACAGAGACAGAAAGTAGATTCATGGTGAGAGGTATGGGAAGTGACTGGTAATGTAAACAGAGATGGAAACTTTAAAAATTAATGAAAAGGAAATAATAATAAAAAACACCATAACAAATGAAGAATGCTTTGAAGGACTCATCAATAGACTGGACAATCATTAGACACTACTAATGGTGTGGATTTATTTTGGGGTGATGAAAATGTTCTAGAATTAGATAGTGATGATGGTATCTCAAATTTGTAAATATACTAAAAATCACTGAATATTACACATTAAGAGGGTGAATTTTATGTCCTGTGAATTATGTCTCGATAAAAAATATTAAAATCTATTCATTCCATGTAGGGGAAGGGAATACCCAGGCCTGGTCTTACCTTCCCATACAGGGGAAGAGCAAGCCCCAGCCTGTTCTGTCCTTCCTGTCTCATGTAAGGACGGAAAGGGAACAAAAACTGAGAAGCACTTGTGAATATCACAGTCCAAGGCCACAGACTCCCTGAAAGACTGAAACCTAATCTCAGGACTCTAGAATGCTGCTCTCCCCTCACCCTATCGCCAGATTAATAGGGATCCTATATAACAAGGGAAACAATTGGAACAATTGCACAGCTTAGTTCTATTTAAGAAGTCCAGAGGGAAACCCAGAAGCAAAAGGTAAGGCAAAAACACAGACACCAGACCAAACTTTAGCTCTGATACCTACAGCTATAGCAAACAATAAATACCCAAATTCTACCTACAAACACATAAAATCCCGCACTATTTATCTAAAGACCTATTTACCTCAGTTCTTTTTACCTAATTTATTATGTCTGGTTTTCAAAAAACAACAACAAAAGAAGGCACACTAAAAGGTAAAAAGCAGGGGCACCTGACTGGCTCAATCGATAGTGCATGTGACTCTTGATCTCAGGGTCATGAGTTTGAGCCCTACGTTGTAGAGATTACTAAATAATAATAATAATAATAATAATAATAATAATAATAATTTAAAATTTAAAGTAAGGTAGCAGTAATCAAAACTAAACTTAGATTCAGCAGAGATGTTGGAATTACCAGACCAGGAATTTTTTTTTTTTTTTAATTTTTTTTTTTTTCAACGTTTATTTATTTTTGGGACAGAGAGAGACAGAGCATGAACGGGGGAGGGGTAGAGAGAGAGAGGGAGACACAGAATCTGAAACAGGCTCCAGGCTCTGAGCCATCAGCCCAGAGCCTGACGCGGGGCTCGAACTCACGGACCGCGAGATCGTGACCTGGCTGAAGTCGGACGCTTAACCGACTGCGCCACCCAGGCGCCCCAGACCAGGAATTTAAAAGAACTATGATTAATATGCTAAAGGCTCTAATGGGAAAAGTAAACAACATGCAAGAACAGACTGGTAATGTAAACAGATGGAAACTTTAAGAATTAATGAAAAGGAAATAATAATAAACACCCTAACAAATGAAGAATGCTTTGAAGGATTCATCAATAGACTGGACGAGGCCAAAGAATCAGAGAGGTTGAAGAAATGTCACCGATAGAAACTTGCCAAACTGAAAGGCAAGGAGAAAAGAATTAAAAGGAGGGAAAAGAATAAGAACTTTGAGGCAAAAGGCAAAGTATAATTCATATGCTAAGGGAGAGGAATGAAATCAGATAAAATGCTCAATTAAAGCCTCAGAAGGCAGAAAGAGTGGAAGAAGAAAAAAAAAAAAACAAGAGCCATGAATAGACAACAGTAACAAAAATTATAGGTATTAACTGAACTATATCAATAATCACTTCATTTAAAAAAATTTTTTAACATTTATTCATTTTTCAAAGACAGAGACAGAGTGTGAGTGAGGGAGGGGCAGAGAGAGAGGGAGACACAGAACTGGAACCAGGCTCTAGGCTCTGAGCTGTCAGCGCAGAGCCCAATTCAGGCTGATCACAAACTGAGATCAGGACCTGAACGGAAGTTGGACACTTAACCAACTGAGCCACCCAGGGGCACCAATAATCACTTCATTTTTTTTAAAGTTTTATTTATTTTTAAGTAATCTCTACACCCATTGTGGGGCTTGAACTCATGACTCCGAGATCAAGAGACACATGTTCCTCCAACTGAGCCAGCTAGGTGCCCTTCAATAATCACTTTAAACATCAGCGGTCTAAATATACCAATTAAAAGACAGAGGCTGGTTAAATAAAATTTAAATTAAAAAAAAAAGGTGGGTGGGGGGAACCTCCTAGATCATTAAAAAAAAGAGAGAAAGACAGTGAATTAAAAACAAAGAAAAAAGGGGTGCCTGGGTGGCTCAGTCGGTTAAGCATCCGACTTTGGCTTAGGTCATGATCTCACGGTTCGGTTCGTGAGTGCAAGACTCACATAGGGCTCTGTGTTGACAGCCTGGAGCCTGCTTCAGATTCTGAGTCTCCCTCTCTCTCCGTCCCTCCCCCACTCATGCTCTGTCTCTCTCTCTCTGTCAAAAATAAATTAACATTAAAAATTTTTTTTTTCTAATTAAAAGAAGAAATCAAGACCCAACTTTAAGTTCTCTACAAGAACCACTCTTTAAATGTAAAGACACAGATTAAAGAGATGAACAAAGATACACCATGCTAACACTCATCATAAGAAAGGTGGAGGGGTGCCTGGGGGCTCAGTCAGTTAAGCGTCCAACTTTGGCTCAGGTCATGATCTTACAGCTGGCTTGTGGGTTTGAGCCCCATGTCTGGTTCTGTGCTGACAGTTCAGAGCCTGGAGCCTGCTTCGGATTCTGTGTCTCCCTCTCTTCCTGCCCCTCCCCTGCTCACACTCTGTCTCTCTCTGTCTCTCAAAAATAATAAAAACAAAAAAGGTAGAGTAGAGGTGCTTGGGTGGCTCACTCAGTTAAGCATCCCACTCTTGATTTGGCTCAGGTCATGATCTCATGATTCGATTCGTGAGATTGAAGCCCTGAGCCTGCTTGGGATTCTCTCTCTACCCCTCCCCCACTTGTGTTTTCTCTTTCTCTCTCTCAAAATAAAATAAACTTAAAAAAAAAAAAAGAAAGGTGTGAATGGAACTAAAGGGTATTATGCTAAGTGAAATTAGCCACTCAGAGAAAGACAGATCTCATATGACTTCATGCATATGAGGAATTTAAGACACAAAGCAGATGAACATAAGGGAAGGGAAGCAAAAATAATACAAAAACAGGGAGGGGGACAAAACATAAGAGACTCTTAAATACAGAGAACAAACTGAGGGTTGCTGGACGGGTTGTGGGAGGGGGGATGGGCTAAATGGGCAAGGAGCATTAGGGAGGACACCTGTCAGGATGAGCACAGGGTGTTATACATAGGGGATGAATCACTGGAATCTACTCCTGAAATCATTATAGCCCTATATGCTAACTAACTTGGATGCAAATTACCAAAATAATAAAAACATTAAAAAGGAAGTTGTAGTAACTATATTAATCTTAGACAAAGCTAGCTTTAGAGCAAGAAAATTTACTGGGGATAAAGAGGGACATTACATAATGACAAAGGAGTCAGTTTTCCATGAAGACATTACAATATTTTATGTATATGCACCAAGCAATAGAGTGTCAAAATACATAAGGCAAAAACTGGTACAAATGCAAGGAGAAATAGATGAATCCACTCGTAGATTTGGAACCCTTAACATCCCTTTTTCAGTAATGGAAAAATCCAGTAGGCACAAAACGAGTAAGGACATAGTCGGATTGAATAACAGTGTCATTCAGTTTGGTTGTAGTGGACATCTGTAGAATACTTTATCCAACAACAGCAGAATACTCATTTCTCTCAAGCACCCATGGAACATTCACCAATATTGGCCACATTCCAATGGCCATAAAATACACCTTAACAAACTTAAAAGAATACAAATCATACTAAGTACGCTCTCAGACCACAATGGATTTAAAAGAAATCAGTAACAGAAAGATAAGTGGAAAATCCCAAAATATTTGGAAGTTAAACAACATACTTCTAAATAAAACATGGGTCAAAGAAGTCTCAAGAGAAATATAAAAATGTTTTGAACTAAATGAATACTTCTCAAAATTTGTGGGATGAAGCAGAAACATTGTTTAGAGGAAAATTTATACCACTGAATGTATATATTAGAATAGAAAAAATGTCTAAAATCAAAAATGTAAGCTTCCATTTTAGGAAATTAGAAGAGCAAATTAAGTCCAAAATGAGCAGAAGAAAAATAAATAAAAATTGGAGCAGATATAAGTGAAGCTGAAAACAGGAAATCAATAGAAAAAAATCAGTGAAACCAAAAGCTGTTTTTATTTTTTTTAAGATCAATAAAACTGATAAACTTCTAGCCAGGTTAGCTAAGGAAAAGAGAGAGAGAAGACACAAATTTTAATATCACTGTGGATTCTATAGATATTAAAAAAAGGAATATTATGAACAACTCTATGCCCTCAATTTTTTCACCTAGATGAATCGTACCAATTTTTTGAAGGACACTACAATTCTGATTTCAATTACAATGTGTGGGTCTTTTTTTCCCACACCACCAAGCAGTTCTCAGATATCAGGTGGGTGTCATGCAATTCAACTCAATTCTGATACTATCTACCTGGAGATGGCATCAGATTTTCTCTGTTAAGGGCTCAGTCCTGCAAGACTGCCCCCTCTCCCCACCTAAGATGCCAATCACAAGTCCTAGGTTGTTACCTGAGCTTCAGACAACGAACTATAGATGGGAGGGACCAATGACCCCATCCTTTGGTTTGATTAATTTGCTAAAATGGCTCCAAAACTCAGGGAACCAGTTTACTTACTAGAATACTGGTTTATTAGAAAAGGATAGAATTCAGGAACAGATGCACAGGGTAAGGTATTGAAGAATGGTGCAGGACTCCCATACCCTCTCTGAGCATACCACTCTTCCCAAATCTGTGTTCACCCACCAGGAAGCTCTCCTAACCCCCTTCTTTTGGGTTTTTGTGGAAGCTTCATTACATAGACACGATTGATTAAATCATTTTCCATTGGTGATTGAACTCAATCTCCAGCCACCCCTTGCTGGGGGGGGGGGGGTGTACTTAAAGTTCCAACCTTCTAATCACATGGTTGTCCCCTCTGACAACCAAGCCCCCACCCTGAGGGGCTTCATAAAATTCACCCTATTAACATAACAAAAGATCTCATTGTCACTCTCAACACTGAATGGGGAGGAAGACCAAATATATGGTTTTTATTACAAGTCACAAAATCACAAACACAATTACCAAAACTCACACAAGGAGAAATGGACAATCTGAGTTGGCTTATATCTATTAAAAAAATTAAGACAATAATTAATCTTCCCAAAGTACCAGGTACAGATAGGTTCACTGGTGAGTTCTACCAAATATTTAAATAAAAATTATGTGACTGCTGTACTATATCATTTTTTTTACATTTATTTATTTTAGAAAGAGAGTGAGCAGGGGAGGGGCAGAGAGAGGGAGAGAGAAATTCCAAGCAGGCTCTGCACTGTTAGCACAGAGCCCAATGCAAGGCTCAAACACATAAACTGTGAGATCATGACCTCAGCTGAAATCAAGAGTGGGACACTTAACCAACTGAGCTATCCAGGCACCCCAATGCTGTACTATCTCTTAAAGACGATGAAAGCATAGAGGAATACTTCCTAATTCATTTTATGAGGCCAGTATTATCCCAATACCAAAATCAGACAAAGTTATTACAAGATGGGAAAACTGCAGACCAATATATATTTCATAGATAGATTGAAAAATCTTTATTAGAATATTAGTAAATTCATTCCAACAATGTATAGAAAGAACTGTATACTATATCCAAGTGAAATTTATTCTTGGTATGCAAATCTGGTTCACTATTTGAAAATCAGTTAATGTAATTGTCTCATCAATAGGCTAAAGAAGAAATGTCATATAATCATATCAACAGATGCAGAAAAAGCATCTGACAAAATCAAACACATTTATAATAAAAACTCTCAGCAAACTAGGGATAGAGAGGGAACTTCCTCAACTTAATAAAGAACATCTACAAAAACCTACAGCTAACATTATATTTAATGGTAAAAAAAAAACAAATGCTTTCCTATTTAGATGAGGAAGAGGATAAAGATGTCCCTTCTCACCATTCCCACTTAACACCATACTGGAAGACTTATGTAACGCAACAAATGAGAAAAAGAAATGAAAGTAATGTAGTTTGGGAAGGAAGAAATAAAACTGGCTGTTTGCCATAACACGATTGTCTCTGTAGAATATCCTAAAGAATACAAAAATAAAAATAAAAACCCTTCCTGGACCTAATAAGTGATTATAGCAAGGTTGCAGGATTCAGCTTAATACAGAAAAAATTGCTTTCTTATATAACAGCAATGAACAACAGGATTTTGAAATTAACATTTACCTTAGCACCAAAAAGATAAATACATAATTTGGTATAAATCTAACAAAATGTGTACAAGATCTCCATGAGGAAAACTATAAAACTCTGATGAAAGAAATCAAAGATCTAAATACAGTAGGAGATATTTCATGTACTCTGTTGTCATGATTGTCATTCCTCCCAATTAAATTATAGATACAATGTAATCCCAGTAAAATCCCAGTTAGTTCTTTTGTAGATACCAACAAATTGGGTTTTTTAATGTTTATTTATTTTTTTTGAGAGAGAGAGAGAGCAAGCATGAGCGGGGCAGGGGCAGAGAGAGAGGGAGAGAGAGAATCCCAAGCAGGCTCCACACTGTGAGTGCAGAACCCAGTGCGGGGCTACATCCCATGACCATGAGATCATGACCTGAGCTGAAATCAAGAGTCGGACACTTAACCAACTAAGCCATCCAGGCGCCCCTCCAACAAATTGATTCTAAAGTCTATAGGGAGAGGCCACAGACCCAGAATAGCTAACTCAGCATTGAAGGAAACAACAGACGACTGACACTTCCTAACTTCAAGACCAGTTATAAATCTACAGAAATCAAGACACATGATATTGGCAAAAACAATACACAAATAGATGAACAGAATGGAATAGAGAGCCCAGAAATAGACACATACTCCTGAGGTCCACACCGCGGAGGAACAGGAGGCTCTGAGTGTACCGAAGGTGGAGGAAGAGAAGGACCCTTCCTGGGAGCAGAAGCCTGGATGGCTGGGGGAGGTGCACCTTTATCAGGAGGTCTTACACCAGCGCTTCAGGCTCTTCCGTTACCAGGAGATGCCTGGGCCCGTGGCTGCGGCCCGAGACGCACACCAAGGAGCAGATCCTGGAGCTGCTGGTGCTGGAGCAGCTCATGACCATCCTGCCCGCCGAGCTCCAGGCCTGGGTGCGGGGACAGCACCCGGAGAGCGGGAGCAGGCGGTGACCGTGTTGGAGAGTTTGGAGACAGCACACAACAGGTGGGGAAAGGTTAATCCATCGTTCCTTGATTAGACACCAAGGGTCTGCCAGCAAAGAGAGGGGGCCTGTGTAAGCGAGGGGATTTCCGGCCCTTGTTGCTGGGCTAAAGCGTTGTCCTTTTGTTTTCTCTTTGAAACTCTGCTGCTTATGTGCTTTGTGTGAATTGATTATGACACAGATCTCGTTATTCTGCTTCCTGTATCCATAGGAATTGTTTACAACATGTTATTTTTTAGTAATCTCTACAACCAGCGAGGAGTTTGAACTTCGAACCCGAGATCGCGGGCTCCACTGAGCAGCCACGCGCCCCCGTAGCAGATTTTTTTTAATCAAATTTTGAGGTTTTAGCTATTGCCCGATATCTGTGATGGTCTTGTAAACCCAGCTCTACCTGTATGTCCTTAGGTTGAAGCCAAGCTCTACAAACAAGGACGTGGGACCTGTGAGCCTTGCAGATCAGCCCTGACCGTCCAGCCAAAGTGTGATCCTTGGGAGCACAGGCTTGTGCAAGAGAACAAAGCCTCAAAATGTGAATCCTGGTGGAGGTTTTGAAGCACTGAGTAGATCGCATCCGCCTGGGAGCTGTATTTCTGGCAAGAAAAGTGGTGTCTGGGGGTAGAATAAATTTAACACCAAAAGGTTATTTACAAAGTGAGCATATCCAGAGCTGATTTAATTTTGAATTAAGATACTCAAAATTGTTGAATTTTGGTTTTGTATTTATTTTATTTTATTTTATTTTATTTTATTTTATTTTATTTTATTTTTTTATTTATTTTATTTTATTTTTTATTTATTTTATTTTATTTCATTTCATTTTATTTCATTTCATTTCATTTCATTTCATTTCATTTCATTTTATTATGTTCTGCTTAAGATAGCACTTTTCAATTCTATGAATCCAATCACCAAGGAACTATTTAAAAATATAGATGCCCATCGGGCGCCTGGGTGGCTCACGGTTGAGCATCTGACTTTGGATCAGGTCACCATCTCACTGTTAGTGGGTTCGAGCCCCACATCGGGTTCTGTGCTGACAGCTCAGATCCTGGAGCCTGCTTAGGATTCTGTGTCTCACTCTCTCTTCTCCTCCCCTGCTAGCTCTCTCTCAAAAATAAATGAACATTGGGGCGCCTGGGTGGCGCAGTCGGTTAAGCGTCCGACTTCAGCCAGGTCACGATCTCGCGGTCCGTGAGTTCGAGCCCCGCGTCAGGCTCTGGGCTGATGGCTCAGAGCCTGGAGCCTGTTTCCGATTCTGTGTCTCCCTCTCTCTCTGCCCCTCCCCCGTTCATGCTCTGTCTCTCTCTGTCCCAAAAATAAATAAAACGTTGAAAAAAAAAATGAAAAAATAAAATAAAATAAATAAATGAACATTAAAAAAATAGATGCCCAAATCTACCATACATTTACTACAATAGATTCTAGTATTATATTTTTAAATTAATTATTAAAAGGGCTATTATTATAGAACAATAGTTTATACTTCAAAAATTGTAGTAGAGAAGGACATATAATGAAAATAAAAGTTCCATTCCAACATTCTCTAATATATATGTATTTCTAAAATCTTTCCATGCCTCTCAAGCCCCTGTCCCTCTTTTAGGTCAAGTGGGATTATTTTTGTTATTGTTATTTTAATGTTTATTTATTTTTGAGGGACGGAGAAAGAGAGACAGAGAGCGTGAGCAGAAGTGGGGCAGAGAGAGAGGGAGACACAGAATCCAAAGCAGGCTCCAGGCTCTGAGCTGTCAGCACAGAGTTCTGTGGGGCTTGAACCCATTGACCATGAGATCATGACCTGAGCGAAAGTCGGACATTTAACCCACTGAGCCACCCAGGCCCCCCAGGTCAAATGGTATTATCCTGTATGGACTGTATTTTCTTATTTTCTATATTCTTGATGTTCTGGCATTTAGGACCTTGATCCTGGTGCCCCTGGGAGAGCTAGCTGATTCCTAGAGACAGTGGAGAACTCCCTGCAAGTACCCTTTTCATATTTGAACCAGATAATCCAGAGTCCACTCCCCAGCCGGCTCCTTTATCAGGCTCCTTTATCAGACTCTTGCACACCAGTCCCCTATTTCTGCTGCTGTAAATCCCCCCCCCCCGGGGCAAGGTGGTGGATAACCGCAGAACATCCCAGTAGAATCATTCAAGCTATGCGATCCTGAGTTCATTCAGCAACCTACCCTACCTTGCCTATTCCTTCTCTGGAAAACTCCAGTAAAGCTCTAGGCCACACTCTCCCCTCTCCTGCCTCCTGCCTTCCTACGTGGCCTGCACGAGGTGCCACACCTGCTGTTCCTAGGTATCTGTGGAGATCGAAACTTCTTCATGATAGTCCTTCCCATGCCTCCTTGATTAAGACAAATCCTGGGTACATTTTACTTTATTTTATTATTTTAGTATGCTCACCAACTTTTTAAAAAGTTTATTTGTCTTTTTTGAAAGAGAGAGCATAGGCAGGGTAGGGGCAGAGAGACAGGGAGACAGAGGATCCAAAGCAGGCTCTGTGCTGACAGCCGAGAGCCTGATGTGGGGCTCAAACTCACAAAACCATGAGATCATGACCTGAGCCGAAGTCCAACGTTCAACTGGCCGAGCCGCCCAGGTGCCCCTAAATAATACTACTCTTATCAATAGAACTACTTTATTCATTTAATAGGTCTTTAGTTTTGTGTTGCATACATATAATTAATTTACTAGTCTTCAGCTGATATACATCTAAGCTGTTTGTAGTATTTTTATTACGCACAGTGCATCAGTAGGTGTCTTTATATAAAAGTCTGACACTTGTGTGGAATTCCTGGGAGAAACACTTCCCGTAGTGCAGGCGCAAATGACAGGCACTGAATCGCCATGGTAGATCCATCACAGGGCAGCAAGGCTGCGGTGGTTGCCTGCGGAGTGAGTGCAGGGAGCACGCAGGGTGATGCAGAAAGACAAGTGAGGATTTGGACATTTTACTTTTATGCCTTTTGTACTGTTGAAGTTTTCCCCAGGAGTATCTATTCCTTCATCGTAAAAACAAAGGGCACAGGCTTTGGATTCCTGTAGACCTGTGTTCCAGACCAGACTTTACCACTTACCTGCCATGTGATCCTAGGCCACTTACTTAATTTTTAGGTTTCAGTTCCTAAATCTATTACCCAATTCATGGTGTTGCCGTGAGCATCACCAAAAACTGGCTGATGGATTGGCATTTCAGCTGTCTATTTCCGTGTACCAAACCACCCCCAAAACGTAGTGGCTGAAAGGAACGACCATGAATTGTCTCCCACACTTCTGAGGGTGTCTTCTGTTGCACGTGATACCAGTTTGTGTTATCCAGGGCCCTCCTGGGCTGTGCTGCCCAAAATACCTTGCTCCCTTGTCTCCTGCCTTATCAGGAGGCAGAAAACTAGGCCTCTAGAGACACTGTGATGGCCTCAGGTTCTCTTGGGCTCTCCCGCCATCTCTCTAGAGGGTGACTGACCTTCTTACAGGGCAGCTCAGGATCTCAAGGACGCAGACGCACGTTGGTAAAGTCTTCGTCCCTGAGCTGACACAGCGTTACTTGCACCACATTCTGTTGAATAAAGTGGGTCACGGGCCAGCCCAGATCCTGTGTGGGACGACTATACCAGGGGTAAATACTGGAAGGTATGTTTGGTGGGGACTTTTGGAAGATTCTTGGGGAATTTTCATTTCATTCCGCCATTTTGAGTTTAGATCTGGGCCAGGGCCCTGAGGGCCTTTATTTATTTATCTTCATTCTCTGTGACTCATAGGTGCAGTGAGTGTCAAAAACCATTAGGATGATGGCTCTCGGTTATCTATCCTAATCTTTCATCAAAACCCTTTATATGGGACATGTGGCATTTAAATCATTGACTTGCTCTTCCAGCAAGGACTATGAGTGGTGAATTTGCTCCAAAGCCAAGTTCCGCGGAAAGGAGCACATTGGATGTTTTCTAGGATGCAAGATGTGGAGAAACCTCAATGTGAGGGCAAATCAGGACAGCAAAAGGTCGACTCCATAAAAGTCAAACAACACAAATGTAAGGAGTGTGGGAAGGCCTTTGCTCAGAGCTCAGGGGTGGTTCACCCCTGGAGAATCCATATTCAGGAAAAACCCTATCAATGTAACCAGTGTGGGAATGCTGTCAGTTATAAACCAGCCCTTCTTTCACACCAGGAAGTTCATAATAAAATAAAACGATATCGGTATAATGAATGGGGGAAGGCCTTCGGTCAAGACACAGGCCTGGTTCATCATCGGAGTATCCATACTGCGAAGAGACCCTCTGGGTGTAAAGAGTGCAGTAAACCATTTAGGCAAAGCTCACACCTTATTGGACATCTGAGGGTCCACACCAGAGAAGCCCTTCAGATGTCATGGATGTGGGAGGGCCTTCAGTCAGGGGTCGGGACTCACGGAGCATCAGAGAAGCCACACAGGAGAGAGACCCTACCTGTGTAAGGAATGGGGGAGAGCTTCCCGAGGGGGCACCAGCCTTACTCCACACCTGAGGATCCACAATGGGGAGAAGCCCCATCAGTGTGAGGAGTGTGGACGAGCCTTCATTCAGAGGTCAAGCCTTGTTCATCATCAGGGGATCCACAGAGGGCAGAAGTCTGCGTTTGTGTCCTAACTGTAAGAAAGCCTTTAATCACGCATCAGGCCTTACTGAACCACTCTAGAAAGCTATGCTGAATACAGACCCTATCGCTGTGTGGTAAGTTCGGGACGTCAGGATGTGGTGTGTCCATTCCATTGTTATTCTAGGCCGTGAGACAGTCTGATGTCACACATCCGGTTGAAAGATCTGGCGGCATCAGGGGAACAGACTGCTGACATCCTGCCTCACTCTGCAGGGAATGCTGCCCTGCCTCCTGCTCCTCCAGTCTCCTCCCTTGTGGTCCGTCTGCCCTTCTGCTTCCTGAAGGCACTGTCATCACATACCCTGACCATCCCGATGACCCAGAGACTCCCGTGTTGTGGGCAGAGGACCACAAAGATGTCATGTGTGTTCCCTGCAGAGAACTTAGCAGGCTGCATGGGGATGTGATGCTGTTTTTAAAGTTACATAAATGAGGGGTGAACTAGGGAGAGGTTTTCAAATGACTGCTCAGTGAGGTAATTTGCCCTTTTGTTCATCTCCCCTTCACCCTATTGGTGCCAGGGGTGGGGGGCCACCTGCCCTCTTGTTCTGAGGATGGACAAACAGGTGACACCTGGTGCCGGACGGAGGTACACTCTCAGCACGACATCCAGGGCCACAGGGGAGCACGAGGAACAAACTGGGACTTTGGGATGCAGGCTTTGCAGTAACAAGAGGACAAGGTGGCCCCGATTTCTTGGGAGGATGTGACTGGCGTGTTTGAATAACGTTGTGCACAGGTGAGGAGGTGAAACCTGGTAGGTTGAGGCTGAGGTGGAGGGCAGCTAGTCTAATGTCGAACCAGCCGGGTGGGGAGCATTTCCTGCTAGGTGGGAGGCAGATCCGGCCAGAGCAGGAGAGCCCACTTAGGCCTAAGGGTCCCTGTGAGGCTCAAACACATCAAAGCAGCTCATGAAATTTTACGCCTTGCCGTGCACTTTGTCAGCTTAGGGGAAAGGCAGTTTTTAGGAAGGAGTTACAATGTATATTTGCATCCTCAACTCCGCACTTCATTCATACGTCCTCTTTTTTCCTTTTTAAATCTCAGTGATACACATTTCTCTTCCAGTTTATCTCTGGGGGAAAAGTCCCAGAATCACCTTTGGCCATCCAGCACTCCAGGTGGATGTGCTCACATATTGTAGTGGGACTGAAGGGACATCAGGTGCCAGAGCCTCTAATCCTTCTCCTGCATCCTCCTGACTTTTTTTTTTTTTTAAGTTTATTTTGAGTGAAAAAGAGAGTGGGGGAGGAGCCGAGAGACAGAGAGAATCCCAAGCAGGCTCTGGGCTGTCAGCACAGAGACCAATGTGGGGCTCGAACTCACCAACCATGAGATCATGACCTGAGTTGAAACCAGAGTCAGAGGCTTAACCAACTGAGCAAGCCAGGTGGACCTCCCCCTTCTGACTTTCTTATGCTAAAAAATAGTAGATGTTTCAAGCTGAGGTCACTGTCCACTGTAATCATCTGGACGCTGATGTTCTCATTATGCATTAGTTTATTTTTTCAGCCTTGAAATAAACAGCCTGAGAAGCATTGGTGTCCTCTTCTGCTTTGAATGAAATATACTTTTCACTACCAGGACTTAAGAAATTAGAAAGTTTATGGGGCACCTGGGTGGCTCAGTCAGTTAAGCATCTGACTTCAGCTCAGGACATGATCTCACAGTTCATGGGTTTGTGCCCTGAGTCGGGCTCTGCTGACAGCTTGGAGCCTGGAGCCTGCTTCAGATTCTGTATCTCCCTCTCTCTCTGCCCCTCCCCTGTTCGCTCTCTGTCTCTCTCACAAATAAACATTAAAAAAGATTTAAAAAAAGAACTTAGAAAGCTTATAGAGAGTATATATAAATTGGGCATTTCACTATATTAATATTTGTATGGGGATGGTATGAATAAATGCCAAGAAAACGTTGGAGGTGCTAATTGTTCATACTTACTGCCATCAAAGTACTTCTATTGTTTTGCTCTGTTTCAAGGTCTAGATAGGAAATACTTGAGAGGTTGAAGTCTACAGGCCAGCGGGAACAGTCAATAAATATTTTAAAAATAAGAGAGACGTGGAGACATTAAATCTCCCTGAAGTTAGACACCTCAAAATTGAAAATCTAGGCTTTCACACAATACCTGTACATTTGAGGAATTTTCAGCCGATTCAATGAGTTCTCCCATGAAATGTGCTGATGCACTGAGCTTTCTGGCAGTAGGAATTATAGCAGAGATTAAAACTGGTAGCCAAAGGTTCAGGTACATTTGGCAGACATTTTTGTAGCCCTTTCGTTGTTTTTAAGAATTGAATTAGCTGCCAACTTTAAAATGTTAGAGATTTTATGTAAAAGCCTGGATTTCCATCTTATTTTGAAAAATTAAGACCTGGCATCATTGGGCCAGATCTCTCTTGATATGCTTTCTAGTTCATTGGCATCATCACCCTCTAGCTTATGATGCATCTGGGCCCTGGAGACAAGAATTTGCTTATCTAGAGAATGACAACTTAAGAAGAGGTTTATGTTTAATGGCAGAGAAAATAGAAACAATGTGAAGTTTGATCTTTTTGATTGGTTGTTTGCAAAAAAAAGGGGGGGGTGACCAGAAGTTGAGGAAATTTTAAAACTAGGATTATTTATTTATTTTTAATTTATTTATTGAGAGAGAGAGCATGCGAGCAAGTTGGGGAGGGCAGAGAGACAGGAGCAGACTCCGCACTGTCAGCACAGAGCCCAACGCAGGGCTCAAACCCACGAACCGCAGGATCATGACCTGAGCCAAAATCAAGAGTGTGACGGTCAACTGACTGAGCCGCCCAGGCACCCCAGGGTTCTTCTTCTTCTTCTTCTTCTTCTTTTTTTTTTTTTTTTAAGTTTATTTTTGAGAGATCAGGGAGGGGTAGAGAGAGGGAGAGAGAGAATCCTATCATCTACCATCAGCACAGAGCCAGACTCTGTGGTGGATCCCATGAACTGTGAGATCATGACCTGAGCCTAAACGAAGAGTAGGTGGCTAAACAGACTGAGCCACCCAGGCACCCCTAAAAATAGGATTATTGCTTGATTTAGCTTAAGTGAAAGTAATAAATAGGTACTGTAAATGTCAGTAATTTGACCTTTGTGGCCAAACATATTCACAAGTAGACAGAAGAGCTCTCTGCACAGGGACGTGGACAACACACATTTCTCAATATGTTACTTGTTTAAAGAGTGGTCATTGCACACGTATATGTCGTGTATTTTAAGGGTATGTACTGCTACAAGTATTACTTTACTACTAAGTAAAACATGGATTCAAATTTGATGAATTTACCATCTAATGGGAAAGACAAATGAACACAAATCAAGAAAACAATCCTGCCTGGAAGAACTGGGAAGGTATACAAAGAAAACGGGCAAGGGCATTGGTAGGACTTTAAGGATGAATTTTATCAGTTCAGGTCCTCCAGAGAGAGTGTGAACATGTGTTTTTGTCAGGAATCAGCTCAGGCAATTGCGCGGGTTGCTAAGTCTAGGACCTGCAAAGCAGGCTGCCAGGGTGGGAACTCAGGCAGGATCTCCACGTTACAGTCTTGAGGCAAAATGCCTTCTTGGGGATGTTTTTAACTTTTAGGGCCTTTGGCTGATTAGCCAAGGCCCATCCGGCCGTGCGAGAATGGGAAGGGAGGTCTCTGCTCAAGTCAACCGATCCCAGAAGTGAACCCCAGGTACCAGGTCGCTTCGCGACAGCAGCCGCGCCGTGGGAGCGTGAAGCCACCACAGCAGAGGCGCAGGGCGCAGTCAACGCCGCCGGCGTCCCACGCGATTCTCCCGAGGGCGCCATGCAGTGCAGTCGCGTTGTGCGCGGTGCTCCCGTACGCGTAAACGCGTCCCGCGGAGGGGCAGAGCATGGCCGGGCAGCAAGCCGTCTCGGTGCTGGGGCCACGGGAAGGGCACAAGCCTACCCTCCCGCACAGACTGGGTACGTGGGGAGGCAGGTGGCGAGCGGCCAGGCGGCTCCGAGAGCCGGAGGCGGGCGGGGGTGTCGTGACCACACCGGCCCGGGAGCGCAAGCCATAGAGACGCCCGGACCTCCCGGTACCTATGCAAACCCGGAAGTAGCCTCTCGGGATCCAGTTCCGCGGACCACTCGACGGCATCTAGTTGCGCGTCGGCGTGGGCTCGCGGTGCGGCGGGGCGCGGAGAGGGGATCGGACAGAGGGCTGGGGCTGGAGGCGAGGTGAGGGGCGTGGGGCGACCCTCTGCTTGGCCTGCCCAGCCGGCCCCGGGGGCGGGCGCTCACGCTGCTCAGCCCGGGCGAGCGTGGCATTACTTGTAGCCCCGGGGGCTGTGAGCGCCGCAAAGACCTGCCTCCGCAGCCTGGGTGCAATGTGTCCCTAAATTGTTTGGGTCGGCTTATCACCGCTATCGTGTTAACAGGCTTATCCAAGTTCTCCGCTGCCCGGGTCATTTTGTTGTGTTTACAATACGTTCTGATCCCCTCCCCCCACCCCCAGAGTCCAGAAGAGCCTTCACCCTGACTCCGACTCTGCCCCGAGTCCAGTGAGTTTTGTCTGGAGCCTTCACAGCCCGAGTTGTCTAAAATTTGGTGTAACCCTGACTCCTGTCGTCCACACTCCCTGAGAGCAGGAGGGTTTGCACGTAGTGAACCGGGAAGAGAACATTTTGGGGAGCTGTCGACACTGCCTAGGAAGGTGCGTCCTGTCCGCACTCTTGCATTTCCGGCGCTTCTGCGGAGGAGGCCTCTGGGCCCCGCGAAGACCTAACGGGCTCCAGGAACCGCCGTCAGTGGCCGAGGCCAGACGTGCATGCTGCATACCGAAGAGACGAGCGGATCGCGGATCCTGGATCCTGGATCCTGGATCCTGGATCCTGGATCCTGGAGCTGCTGGGGATGGACCGGCTTCCCTGCCCCCCGGGGAGCTGGAGGCATTAAAGGGGAAGCCACGCGGGGTAAGGGACGGAGCTGCATGCGGGAGGAACAGGTGGCCTGGCGGGTAGTCACAGGTGGACGTGACCCTGAACAGACTCGCGCCGTTTTCCAATCCGGTCTGGTCCTTCACTCCTCAAGGCAAATGGTCCGCAAATCTCAAGGGAAGTTGGTTATTTCTGCTACGGACCAAAGGACTTAGGTCAGCAAGCAAGGAGTGCGTAGGCCTGAAGCAAGGTCACCCTTAGATGGGTTGGAGTGGGTTGGACCGATGTTACCGCCCTCCCAAGGCTGTATCAGCTGATTAGAGCATCTATTCACCTACACAGTGAGGTCAAGTTTTTGTTGTTGTCATTTGTTTTTAGTAAATTACCACACAGCAAGGATAAACTGTTTTTACCAGACAAATGGGCTTTAGGCTCAACAAATTATTTTCCCTCGTCTATACAGGATGTTCCTAGAAAGTAAGCATTCTTATCCCAAACACTGGGTTATTTTTATTTTCTAATATTTAAGGCAACTTAAATAGAAGTGTACCTCAACGAAAACGACTTCATTTTGTTGACGGCATGTTGTGCTTTCCTGATCCTGTTGCGTGTATTCCGGGAGACGCCGGAAGTGGGACGCGGCCGCGCGCGCCAGGGGGCGTGGCCTCCAGGAGCCGCGGGCTGGGCGCTTCCGGGAGCCCGGCGGCCGCTTCCGGGAGCCGGGGGCTGGGCCCCGCCCGCTGCGGCGGAGCTGGTTGAGCGGCCTAGTGTGTCCCTCGCCTTGGGGTCCAGGGTTCGGGCTCGGACCCCGGCGGGAGCGGCCCTGCGGACCCCCGACGAGCTGAGCCGCGAGGGCGACCCGGAGTGGGGGCCCCTCGATGCGAGCAGGGAGTAGGGCTCCGCGCTCGTCGTGGCCAAGCCAGCACGAACGAAGGTCACTGCTGTCGTGACCGCGGTTCCTCAGCGCTTCTCTCCCTCTGGGTGGGCGCATGTGCGCGCGGACGGACGACCCTGTGCCACCTCACGAGGCTTGGAAGTGTTCCCTGAGGCCGGGGCGCCGGATTCGGAGGCTTCCTCGGCCCGCGCGCCCCTCCTCCAGTGACGCGACACCACCCTACGCGCGGGGTTCCGCTGGTAGTTGTGATTGCTGACTGCCCCGCGTGGAGTGGACGCTCCAGGATGCCAGGGCTCTGTGCACTGACGCAGTTCGAATGCCTGCAATGCTTTCTGCACAGGCTCGGCCTCTATTAGTGCATTTTTGTGGATTTACCGAATGAATAAAAATAGTTACTGTGGTCACAGGTCTTGCGTGGTTCTTCACAGGATCTGCCGTTTACCCCCTATTTAGTTCTGTGCCCTAGAGCGCCCTCAGCAGCCTCCAGGTGACACGCCAGCAGAAGCCAGGCAGGATGGCTGTGGACCCAAGAAAGTCTGCCGGCCAGTTCCACCCTGAATGGGGTCAGCAGGGGCCTGCGGTGGTGAAGGTGGAGCTGGAGGAGGACAACGCCAGGAGTCAGGTGCCGGACAACCAGCCCCCTGCCTGGGAGATCTTCAGACAGCGCTTCAGACACTTTTGCTACCAGGAGACGCCTGGACCCAGGGAGGCACTGCGCCGACTCCGTGAGCTGTGCCGCCAGTGGCTGCGGCCCGAGACGCACAGCAAGGAGCAGATCCTGGAGCTGCTGGTGCTGGAGCAGTTCCTGACCGTCCTGCCCGCGGAGCTCCAGGCCTGGGTGCGGGAGCACCATCCGGAGAGCGGGGACGAGGTGGTGACGGCGCTGGAGGATCTGGACGGAAAAAGAAATGTACAAGTAGGAAGGCACTGGTCTGATATGGTTGTGGGTGACTGGGAACAAAACTTCCTCAGTTGTGGAGCTCTGAGGGAGCAAGGGCAGAACCAGAATTCAGCAGGGGACTGAGCGTCTTGCTAAGCCAGTCCTGAGCAGAGGGAGAGGGAGGGAACTGCAGATTCAGAGATGGTGAGTAAAGATAAGGAAGACATTTTATCTTTCAGACACTACGAGGAGCATCATGCTCCTTACTTTAGAGGTCTCTCAACTCTCAGCCACAAAGAAGGAGGTGAAATCATTCCCAGTTTGCACACATGGAAACTAAGGTCAGAGAGGTTGTGTAACTTGGCCAGGGACACACAGGCAATAGTGAAATGACAGAAACAAGTCTTGATCGGATTTTGCTTTGCTTACTTTTCTAGCTATTTCTCAGTGCCCCAGAAGGTAAATAAGGCCCTGTTTTCAATTTTCTTTTTCCTAGTGTCTCAGGGGATATTTCTTGTGGATTCCTCAAGGAGTCCTTCCAAACCAGTTTAGTCTCTTAAATTTTCAGTGTCCTTAGGGCTTAATCACTACTGCTTGTCTCCAGGTTTCAGCCTGTGTTCTGGAACAGGAAATCCTTTTGCAGAGAGTGACCCTTCAGACGCTGGATGAAGAATCTTCATACACATGGGTTCAGCCCCCAGCAATCCAGTTCAAGGGCAAAGGACCTGAGCCCCAACCATCAGAGGAAGGAGGTGAGGCAATACTTTCCCTAGGGAATTTGGACGGAAATGAACTCTGAGTTGAATTTTTTTGTGTGGGGTATGACATGTTCATTCCTTGTGATGAGGGTTATTAAAGAACATGATGAAGGCAACATTTTAGGTAATAATGATTAAAAGGCAGTAAGTCATATCAGAACAGCCTCAGTGGTATGGTTGGTTTTAAATATCCGTATTTGCAGGGCACCTGGGTGGCTCAGTTGGTTAAGCATCCGACTTCAGGTTAGGTCATGATCTCGTGGTTTGTGAGTTCAAGCCCCACATCAGGCTCTATGCTGATCACTCAGAGCCTGGAGCCTGCCTTGGATTCTGTGTCTCCCTCTCTGCCCCTCCCCTGCTCATGCTCTGTCTCTCTCTTAAATAAACATTAAAAAATATGTATATCTATCTTTGAATTTTCTGCATATGGTCTAGTAGAAATGTTATTTAAAGAATTTTGATGCCTATATTTTTCAGTTGATACTGATAGGATATTAACCCTGTAAAACTATATTAACTGTTTTGAAAGTTACCTTTTATTATTACCAGAGAAGTATATATGTATTGTTCAAAGTTAGAAAGTACATAGTAGTAAAATAAGAAAACAAAGCACCATGTTCTATCACCCAGAGATTATTACAACTGATTTTTCATTCTGTATCTGTGTAGCTTTTTATGTGCATGTGTATTTGTATGCGGGTATGTGTACACGCATGTGCGTACACACACATACCTTTTACCAAAGAGAACTCATACTCTGCTATTTTCTGATCTATTTAGTTCAGCTAATGATCTTTCCTTTCCCCCATCAGTACATCTTCATGTTACCTAAATTCAGTTCAAATTCAGATTGGCTCAGTTTTTTTCGAAAATGTATTTAAAGCTGATTTGTCCAACTCTGGGTAGAATCCGGGGTTGTTCATGCCTCTTAATTCTTTGCTACATTAAAACAATTCCACTCCCATTTTTTCCCCATAACCCAGACTTTTTGATGAGCCCAGGCCAGTTTCCCAGCGTCTGGAGTTTTTTAATTGCTTCCTCATTGTATCCTTTACTTTGCTGCCCACGTACCTTGTATTTGCTATAAACTGGCAGTTGCATCTAAAGGCTTGAAGGATTTGAGTTAAACATTTTGGGCTAGAATTAATATTAGGTAATAAGAGACATTAATACCTGGGTGATCCGCTATTTAAATCACCGGCTTAGCATGATGACAGGAAATAGCTGGTTTTCGCCCTCATAGCTAACTGTGAGGTGTCGCCTTGCCACTTTGCGAATAGCCAGTTCCCCGTCAACAAATTACAAATGTTTGATAAACCTCGTATGGGTCAAACATTTTATTAAGAGTTACAGGATGAATTTGTAATTCTTTCATTCCTTCTCTGTTATTAACTGGCATTCTTCATAGTAAAGCTTTCCTTCATCCGATATGTCTGTTTGGTCACTTCCTTCTAGGCAGTCATGATTGATGCTTAGTTTCCCCCTTTTATTGACCAGTTTTCAAATTCAGGAAGTGGTTTATTAGGCACCTTAAATGGTGACATGAGATTTTAGGTTTTTTCCTGTGTGGGTATCATTATGGACGTAGGCATTTGTATTGAGTCAGCGTGTTTCAACCCACCACATTTCAATCCACCCTTTCTTCCACACATCTTTGGCTTATGTGGATGTCTTCAGTCTTGCTCCCATCTCTGTTAATTTTGGCTCTGTTAATTTTGAATGCTTGCTTTTACTTTTTGAACAAAATAAATTGTTTCAGGCTCACCTTGTATCTTCCCTGTACCCGGATCTGCTGTCAACCATTGCTGAAGGAGCCTTGGTTTTTTAAATGGAGAATAAGATCTGGGTGTGAGGAGTGTTCTTTATCATGTGGGTAACACTGCTTCTAGGACATTTCATGGGCAGAGCTACATAATACATATTTTTTCCTAACACGCATGAATTTATATTGATGTATTCAATTGTTCTACCATTACAATGTTCCATTACTTTTCTCTATTGTATTTGGTGTCTGCATTTATTTTTTTTAATTCATTTCTTATGTTCTCCTTTGGCTGGCTGGCTGGCTGGCTGGTTGGTTGGTTGGTTTATTCATTCACTCGCTCACTTATTTACTTAAGGTTGTGACAGTATCAGGTGATCCCGAGAAGCACAGGAGTGGGAATGGAGACACTAAAGGGAGAAAAGCCAATAAAGTGCATGAGTGAGCAGGCTGTCTTGGTTTATTTAGTTGTCTTTGTTGTTGTTGTTTTCTAACTTTTGATGTGGGTTGATTTATATATTTTCATTCTCCTGTTTACTAATATAAATATTTGGTGGCATGAATATTTCATTGAACACTGCTCTAGATGAATTCCAAATGTTCTGAAATGTAGTGTTCTCATTGTTATTTTCTATAAAATCTGAAATGTGTGTTTATATTTTGCCTTTGAAATAACAGTTGTTTTTTCTTTCAAATGTTTGTTTATTTACTTTTGAGAGAGAGAGCGAGCGAACAGGGGAAGGGCAGAGAGAGAGGGAGACAGAATCTTTTTTTTTTTTTTTTTTTTTTAATATTTTTTTGGGGGCGCCTGGGTGGCTCAGTCGGTTAAGCGTCCAATTCAGCTCAGGTCACAATCTCGCAGTCCGTGAGTTCGAGCCCCACGTCGGGCTCTGGGCTGATGGCTCAGAGCCTGGAGCCTACTTCCGATTCTGTGTCTCCCTCTCTCTCTGTCCCTCCCCCATTCATCCTCTTCTCTCTCTGTCTCAAAAATAAATAAACATTAAAAAAAAAATTTATTTTTTTATTTTTTTTAAATGTTTATTTTTGACAGAGAGAGAGACAGAGCATGAACAGGGGAGGGGCACAGAGAGAGGGAGACACAGAATCCGAAGCAGGCTCCAGGGTCTGAGCCATCAGCACAGAGTTCAACACAGGGCTCGAACTCATGGACCACAAGATCATGACCTGAGCCAAAGTCAGATGCTTAACTGACTGAACCACCCATGTGCTTCTTTTAAGATTTTATTTTTAAGTAATCTCTACATCCAACATGGGGCTCGAACTCATAACCCTGAGATCAAGTGTTGCATGCTCTACCGGCTAAGCCTGCCAGGTGCCCCTGTCTGTTTTTTTATATCACCTATAGTTTCTGCTTTAGGAAAGTTGCCACTCTGTTATTTTCTGTATAGTTATTCATATGTGTTACATCTGCATTGCAAATTGTATTCTTTATTTTAGCATTTTTAAGTGCTCTTCTTTGTCTCATTTCATGCTTTTGGCCTGCATCTCCCCTTTCAAAATCTTGACTCTTTCTTTCTTTTTATTTGCATTTGCTTAATTTATCCTTATTCACATATTTTGCTGTATATGTGTCTCTTGACTATACACATAGAGTTGAGGGGAGCCTGGGGGGCCCAGTCAGTTAAGCGTCTGACTCTTAATTTCGGCTCAGGCCATGATCTGCTGGTTTGTGAGTTTGATGCCCCCATCAGGTTCTGTACTGACAGTGGGGAGCCTCCTTGGGACTCTCTCTCTCTACCTCTCTGTCTTCCCCTCCCTGTGCATGCTCTCTCTCTCAAAACGAATAAAATAGGGGTGCCTGGGTGACTCTGTCCTTTAAGCTTCCAACTCTTGGTTTCGGCTCAGATCATGATACATAATACATGGTTTGTGGGATGGAGCCCCCACATTGGGCTCTGCACTGACAGCACAAAGCCTGCTTGGGATTTTCTCTCTCTCTCTCTCTCTCTTTCTCTCTCTCTCTCTCTCTCTGCGCCCCCCCCCCCCCCCCCACACTGTCTCTGTCTCTCTCAAATAAATAAACTTAAAAAGATAAAAATAAATAGGGGCACTTGGGTGGCTCAGTTGGCTAAGTGTCTGACTTTGACTTAGGTCATGATCTCGTGGTTTGTGGGTTTGAGCCCCGTGTTGGGCTCTGTGCTGACAGCTCAGAGCCTGGAGCCTGCTTCAAATTTTGTGTCTCCCTCTCTCTCTGCCTCTCCCCAGCTCCCTCTCTCTCTCTCTCTCTGTCTCAAAAATAAATAAACTTAAAAAATAAATACACACACACACACACACACACACACACACACATACATATATAAAATAGAGTTCAGTTTTGCTCTGTGAGCAAATCTAGTGTTTTTTAATGAGTTAAGCCATTTGCATTTATTGATATGGCTGTTAGGACAATTATGTTTGACTTTAACATAATTTGCTTATGTTTTTTGTTCTACGTGTCCTCTATACACATATGAATATATGAATATATGAACAGAAGTACAAACATTCATATGTGCATAGATACATATGTGTGTGTGCATGTGCGTGTATATGCTTTTCAACGTGTGGTTTACTTTTTTTTTATTTTTATTTTTTGGACTTTATTTTTAAGTAACCTCTACATCCAACATGGGCCTTGACCTCAACCCTGAGATCAAGGGTCTTGTGCTCTTCCAACTGAGCCAGCCAGGTGCCCCTCCACTCTTTCCTTTTTAGTTGTAGTAGTTCTTACACTGAGGAAGCTTTGTGTTTTTGTGCTAGTTGTACATAGTTATCAACTACTGCTTAACAAGGGTACCACAAAGTTAGTGGCTTAAAACCATACACGTTTTATCTCACAATGCCTGTGGGTCAAGAGTCTGGGTTGGCTCAGCTGGCCCCGTGCTTCTGGGTCTCTTACAAGGTTGTAGTCAAGGTGCTAGGGCTGAGGTCTCATCTGAGTTGTGACTGGGGAAGGATCTATTTCCAGCCTTACATCGATGCCGGCAGGACTCACTTCTCTGTCAGACAGGGACTTCTCTATCTCAGTCCCTTGCTGGCTGCTGGCCAAGGCCACTCTTGCCACATGACTTCTCTGTATGGTGGTGGTGGCTCTCTTCATCAAAGCCAGCAAGCCAGCAAGGAAGGGTGTTAGTGGAGAGTCCATCGGCAAGATGGGACTTACAGTCTTATGTCACTACAGAAGTGACAGCCTGTCACCTTTGCCACACGCTGCTGGTAACTCAGCCATGCTTTGTTCTTTCTTGCTTCTGCACCTGTACCATGACTAACATAAGAGATGATGCGATATCTTCTGTTAACATCAACCTAAAATCAAGACTAACCTTTCCAGCTGTCTATCTCTTACATTGCTTTTGAGTTATCTTTTCTCCTCAAGTTGTGTGGTCTGTTGTTCCAGATGGTGGAGTGAGGACTGACAACGTGATGTTAGACGTGAAGCAGGAACTCTGTGAAGAAACAGAGCCTTGTGGGAAGGGGCCTGATGGACAGGATGGAACTTCATCTCAGCATGCCAAATACACAGGGGACAGGGAGCCCAGTGGAACTTTGGAAAGGCAGGACGGGGTTGCCCCAGGCAGAAAAGTCTCTCCCTGTGAAGAATGCAGGAAAACCTTCACCTGGACAAGAGGCCTTCACACGCACAGGAGGACCCACAGCGGGGAGACACCATGCTCACACACAGAGCGTGGAGAGGCCTTCATCAGACAGTCAGAGCTAAGCCAGCACCAGGAGCTTCGTGGCAAGGAAAAGCCTTATCACTGTCAAGAGTGTGGCAAAGGTTTCAGTCAGAAAGCAGGCCTCCTCCAACATCTCAAAAGCCACACTGGAGAAAAGCCATATCGATGTAGTAAATGTGGCCGGTGTTTTAGTCGGAGATCAGTTCTTACAAAGCATCAAAGTGTCCACACTGGAGAGAAACCTTTTGAATGTACAGACTGTGGAAAAGCCTTCTGCCATAGTTCAGACCTAACTGAACATCAGCGATTCCACAAGGAGAAGCCTTATGAATGTAACGAGTGTGGGAAAACCTTCCGGCAACGTTCACATCTGATTGAGCATCAGCGAATTCACAGTGAAGAAAAACCCTATGAATGCAAAGTGTGTGGAAAAGCGTTCACTCAGTATGCAGGACTTAACCAACACCAGAGAATCCATACTGGAGAGAAACCTTTTGAATGTCCTGTGTGTGGACGCGCCTTTAGCCGGACCTCAGAACTCATAATACATCACAGAATCCACTCGGGGGAGAAACCCTATGAGTGTGCTGAGTGTGGCAAAACCTTTAGCGTGAGCTCAACCCTGGTCATACATCAAAGAAGCCACACTGGGGAGAAGCCCTATAAATGCGGTGAGTGTGGCGAAGCCTTCAGCCAACGCTCGGGCCTTAATAAGCACAGGTTGGGAGGGAAGCACGGGAACCCCCCTGAGCGAGGAACACACAAGTGTGGTGAGTGTGGGAAGACCTTCACTCGGTCGACCGGCCTGCGGAACCATACAAGAATCCACACTGGGGATAAAACCTACCAGTGTCCTGAGTGTGGGAAGGCCTTCACCAGGGGCGAGCATCTTATCGAACACCAGGCGATTCACAACAAGGTAAAGCCCTATCAGTGTAAAGAGTGTGGCAAAACCTTCAGTCAGAAGACGGGTCTTAGTCACCATGTCAGAATCCACACGGGAGAGAAGCCTTTTCAGTGCCCGGAATGTGGGCGCGCCTTCAGTTGGAAGTCAGATCTCAAGAAACATAAGAGAGTCCACTCGGAGGAGAAGCCCTATGCATGTGAGGAGTGTGGGAAGGCCTATAGGCAGAGAGCCACGCTGCTCCAGCACCTGAGGGGCCACAGGGAGCTGAGCCCGGCCGGCCGAGTGAGTGCGGGGAATCCCCCTGGGGGCCCCCACCCAGTACCAGAGAATCCGCTGCACCCTGACACCCCGCCCAGGCGTGAGGTGAAAACTGCGGGGAGAATCCACGACTCCTTTTCTTAACTGACATAAAATGTTTCTTGAACTTCATTATTTAAAGAAAACCAGAGATGCCACATTGGAAAGTTTTTATAGGAGCGCTGCGGTGGCTCGGTTAAGCATCCAACTTTGGCTCAGGTGGTGATCTCACCATTCATGAGTTCGAACCCCATGTTGGGCTCTGTGCTGACAGCTCAGAGCCTGGAGCCTGCTACGGATTCTGTGCCTCCTTCTCTCTCTGCCCCTCCCCTCTTACACTCTGTCTCTCTCTCAAAAATAAATAAACTTGGGGCACCTGGGTGGCTCAGTTGGTTAGGTGTCCGACTTCAGCTCAGGTCAGTATCTCACAGTTAGTGGGTTCAAGCCTTGCATCGGTCTCTGTGCTGACAGCTCAGAGCCTGGGGCCTGCTTCAGATTCTGTGTCTCCTTCTCTGTCTACCCCTTGCCTGCTCATGCTCTGTCTCTGTCTCTGTCTCTCTCTCTCTCTCTCAAAAATAAACATTAAAAAACAAACAAAAAAATTTAAAATAATAATAAATAAATGTACTTAAAAAATAAGTTTTTATAAAGGTCATAAATGCTGGAAAAGTTGAGAATTTAGAAAAATAAACGTCAATAAGCAATTTACATGTGATTACCTTTATTAAATGCAACTAAGTATCAGTTAATAGGATGAAAAGTCCACAAGGGAAGCTATAAAAAAAATTATATTTTCTACTGAATTCATATGTTTTCATGTAGTGTGTTTTCAACCCATTCTAATGCCTCACTAGCTTTAGCCTAGCCCTGCGTTGAAATTACTACTCTGAGTACCGGCCCCCGGGACACTACAATGTCCAAGTTTGGAATGTGTGGAATGTGCGAGGTAAGTTGTCTTGTTTCCTTCCCTCCCTAAGCACGCCCTTAGCCACAAGTGGGTGGCCTGCAGACCCTTCCTGATCTCCACCCTTATAATTAGCATTTCCTGATGAAGAAAGGATGTGTTATATAGTTTTGTTTTTTTTTTTTAATTTTTTTTTTCCCAACGTTTATTTATTTTTAGGACAGAGAGAGACAGAGCATGAACGGGGGAGGGGCAGAGAGAGAGGGAGACACAGAATCGGAAGCAGGCTCCAGGCTCTGAGCCATCAGCCCAAGGCCTGACGCGGGGCTCGAACTCACGGACCGCGAGATCGTGACCTGGCTGAAGTCGGACGCTTAACCGACTGCGCCACCCAGGCGCCCCAGTTGTTTTTTTTTTTTAATGTTTATTCATTTTTGAGGGAGAGCACGAGCAGGGGAGGGGCAAAGAGGGAAGGGGGCAGAGGATCTGAAGCAGGCTCCAGGCTCCGCAGGTGACAGCACAGAGCCCAATGTGGGACTTGAACTCACAAACCATGAGATCATGACCTGAGCCGAAGTTGGACGCTGCTCAACCCACTGAGCCACCCAGGCACCCCAAGGATGTGCTATAGTCTGAGTGACGTGGAGAGCATAGTGTGTTGGCCTCCAGTAGCTCAAAATCAGGGGTGGGGGCACATTCTGACCAAAGCCAAGGGCATACTCTTCTCATTGTGAGCACACTCGAGCTTACAACCGAGGACAGAAGGGAAGAGGGAAAATCAAACTTTTCATTCCAGCATTTTCGCCCTCCTACAGGTTATATTTACACAACTGAAAACCTCTTTCGGAACTACCTGTGTCCCTCGGGCAATGACATGAGGGACTTCTGTGCTGAACCTCATAATAGTTTTCAAATACTGGAGAGTATTTTCTCATTTTTTTGTGCTGTCCGTAATGGAACAGCTACAGATGTGACACATTTTATTTTATTTTATTTTTTTTAAATTTTTTTTTCAACGTTTATTTATTTTTGGGACAGAGAGAGACAGAGCATGAACGGGGGAGGGGCAGAGAGAGAGGGAGACACAGAATCGGAAACAGGCTCCAGGCTCCGAGCCATCAGCCCAGAGCCTGACGCGGGGCTCGAACTCACGGACCGCGAGATCGTGACCTGGCTGAAGTCGGCCGCTTAACCGACTGCGCCACCCAGGCGCCCCAGATGTCACACGTTTTAAAGTTTAATCTGCATTATTAACGTTGTCTTCAACACTTTCTTAAATCTAGACAGCCAGCAAGAGAACAATCCTGCTTCTCCTTTTCTTCGATGTTTGCATCATGTCTCTCTTCCCAACCTTTTGCTTTCCATTTACCTGCATCATTAAATTTGAAGAGTGTTTCTTACAGACGGCACATGTTTGGGTGACGGGTTTTTAATTTATTCCCCCAACTGTTGTCTTAGGGTTGGTGGATTGAACTGAAGCGTTTTCTACTTACTGTCATCATTGGTATTTTAAGGCTTAAGTCTGCTATTTTTTTTCTTGTTCCCTGTGTTGCATTTCTGTGGTTTCTCTTCCCTGCCTTCTTGAACATGATTTTGGAAGTCCATCCTGACTGGTTTATAATGGTTTTGAATGTATCTCTGAATAGCATCTTTGTCGTTGATAACAGCTGTTATTGTGAACTGGCTTTCAACCCACATACACTCTACCCCTTTCTCTCCAAGAAATACATCAGGTTTTGTTCATCTTGACTTGAGAACAACCGTAGACAGGAATACAAACATTCTAAACAGACACGGAGGACCAGAGTTGGGTTCTTACCAAAGTCTGTGTTGGTTTTTTCTGTTACTGGTTACTCTTGCATCTCAGGAGAGCCCGCAATGAGGCCCAGCAGAGGGAGCCCACCAGGACTTCTGGAGCTAAGAAGGGCTGAGAGCAGGACTCTGTTTTATTCTCAGCCTATCTCTGCACTTCAAGCAGTACCTGACATGTATTCGTTGCTCCATAAATATTGAAGGAAGGAAGGAAAGGAGGCTTCTGGGCCTTGGTCAGCTCTGAGTTCGTTACCAGTGGCTGAGGCTGGAGACACACGACCAGGCGCTGATCCTGGAGCTCCTGGTATATTAAGTGTTCTTGACCATCCTGCCTGAGGAGCTATAGGCTAAGTTCAAAAACATAATCCAGGGGAAAGTGATACCTTTGCTGTGGGAGAAATCTGGTAAACAACACCTTAAGTAATCCAACAACAGCTAGTAATGGGAGGAACTGATCTATGGCTTCTGATATCATTGCTTCACTGAGGACACATCACTTCTGTGGTATTTTTGGCAAAAAAAAAAAAAAAAAAAAAAAAAATGCATAACCTGAATCTAGTCGTGAGGAAACATTAGGCAAACCCAAGTTTGGGGCAGAGTGTTCAACAGACCAACTGCCCTGTGTTCTTCAAAAATATCTATGTTTGAGAGACAAACATTGGGGAATTGTTTTAGATTAAAGGAGATTAAGAAATGTAATGTGAGCTCAATGTGTGAGCCTAGGTCGGATCCTAGACTGGAATAAAATTTATGTGAAGAACATTATTGGGACAGTTGGCATAATGGAAACATGGACCATTCATTCAATAATAGTATTGTATCAGTGTTCAGTTTGAGTCAGGCATTGTTTTGTGGCCCCAAAGGCAGAATGTCTCTGTTTTTAGAATGTGCATGTTAAAGTGTTCAGGGATGAAGGTTCTTGGTACCACAACACATCTTTAGGAAGTTTAGTGGGTTAGTGAATGACAGCAGTCAGGTACACGTGGAGGAGAAAACCAAGTGTCAAGCATTAATAATAGGCAAATCTCAGTAAAAGGGATATAGCACTCATGTTGTTCCTATAATTTTTTCTAAGTAAAGGTTGAAATAAAAACCATACCCACACCAGAACAAACCCAAAGAGTGAATATCAAGTATTGGCTTTTATTGGAGAAGTGTACAGAGTATGTGATAAGCCAGGCCAACTTGTGGAAGGAGGGAGGTAAGTGACAGATGTCTCAGTATAGGAAAGGCTGGAACGCACTTGGTGACAGTACTAGTCTGTATATTCTGGGTTGTTTTGACAACTCTACCAGACACTAGAAACTTCTCATGTAAGGAAGGTTTTCTCGTTGGATTTCTTCTTTCCAACAGAGGCCAGTTTGCACTGAAGTGTTTTCTTGTAGCATCTACATTTTCCACTGGATGATTAGCAAGCTTCTTTCAGACTCAGGACTCCTTTAAGATGAACTCACATACCACTTACCTCACAGACACTGAAATTCTTCTAGCGGCCGTTCACCTCACTAGACATAAGCATTAAATAATGCAGGTTTAGAGCTGAAAGAAATCAAAACAAAACACCCTCACTCCTTTCTCAAGCCTTTGTTAAGTGCCGACCCTGTGCCAACCATATAAAGGAAAACGATGCAAAAAATGTTTAACAGATGCAAAATGGGCATTCTTCCAAGATGAAAAGTGCTTTATTGGGAAGAATTATTTTATTTTTATTTTACTTCATTCAGAGAACAGAAGCTTGATTTGCGGTGTGTCTCAGACCACTGCTCCTGACTTCCTACTGGATTTACAGTGTTTATAGGCAACATAGTTCCCTTTCAATAATGAAAAACTGGCCCAACTATGGTAAGAATATAAGTCTCCCTTAGGGTGTTTGGTCTTCTAATTTGTCATTAGGTCACTTTTCTGCTCTACACCCTTTGATCCTCCAAAACTAAGACTCTTCACACTTCCCTGGTCATTGAGAATGTTTCTCCTGTTTCTCTTTTTTTAAAGTTTATTACTTAGAGAGAGAGAGAGAGAGAGAGAGAGAGAGAGATCTCGGGTGGGGGAGGGGCAGAGAGAGAATCCCAAGCAGGCCCCATTCTGTCAGCACAGAGCCTGATGCAGGGCTCCTTCTCACAAACTGTGAGATCATGACCTGAACCAAAGTCAAGAGTCAGGTGCTCAACCAACTAAACCACCCAGATGCCCCTCCCCTGTCTTTTTTTGTAGTTTTTACATCTCACTTCTGTAGGGAATAGAAATCACTTCTGTTACAGGCCGATAATATGATCTCCATGTTCCCCTATCCTTGCAAATACAATGTGTTCTTAAAACAATTGACATCTGGGGGCGCCTGGGTGGCTCAGTCGGTTAAGCGTCCGACTTCGGCTCAGGTCATGATCTCACAGTCCAGTCCATGAGTTCGAGCCCTGCGTCGGGCTCCGTGCTGACAGCTCAGAGCCTGGAGCCCGTTTCAGATTCTGTGTCTCCCTCTCTCTCTGCCCCTCCCCTGTTCATGCTCTGTCTCTGTCTGTCTTAAATATAAATAAACGTTAAAAAAAAAGAACATCTGGAGGAGCATCAAAAGTTATCAAAGGTGGTGTCAGGCCTTCAGACGCCACTCAAATGTGAATTGCCATAAGCTCAACTTTTAAAAAGTTGAGATATAATTGGCATATATAAGTTTCAGGTCTACAATATAATAATTTGGTATTTGTATACATCCTGAAGCAATCACCACAGTAAGTGTAGTTAACATCCATCACCATGTATAGTTACAATTTTTTTCATTGAATGAAAACATTTAAGATCTCTCAGCAACTCTCAAATGTGCAATACAGTATCATTAGCCATAGTCACCATGGGATACATTACAGCCTCCTCCCTTATTTATTTTATAACTGCAAGTTTGTATCTTCTGACCACCTTCACCCATTTCACCCCCTCTCGCCTCCCGCCTCCGGTGACCACCAGTCTGTTCTCTGTGTCTGAGTTTGGTTCGTTGTTCTTTAGATTCCACATATCAGTGAGATCATATGGTATTTGTCTTTCTGTGTCTGACGTATTTCAGTTAGCATAATGCCTTCAGTGTCCATCCAGGCAAATGACCAGATGTCATTCTTTTTTATGGCTAAACAGTATTCCGTTGTATTTATATACCAGTTTCCTCATCCAACCATCCCCTGATGGACACTGTGGTTGTGCTCGTGTCTTCGCTACTGTGTGTAATGCAGCCATCAGCATGTGGGTGCAGATCTCTTTCTGAGCTCGTGTTTTCTTTGCCTTTGAAAGTGGGATTTCTGGATATGTGGTAGTTCTATTTTTATTTTGTTGAGGAACTTCTATGCTGTTTTCCATAGCAGCCATTCCAATTTACATTCCCACCAACAGTGAACAAGGGATCCCTTTCCTCCACGTTCTGCCAGACCCTTGTTATCTCTTGTCTTTTCGATAATAACTATCCTAACAAGGGTGGTTTGGATTTACATTTCCCTGATGGTGAGTGATGTTGAGCACTTTTTTCTTTTTTAACGTTTATTTATTTTTGAGACAGAGAGAGACAGAGCATGAATGGGGGAGGGTCAGAGAGAGGGAGACACAGAATCCGAAACAGGCTCCAGCCTCCGAGCTGTCAGCACAGAGCCCAACGCTGGGCTTGAACTCAGGGACCTCGAGATCATGACCTGAGCCAAACTCAGCCGCTCAACCGACTGAGCCACCCAGGCGCCCCTGTTGAGCACTTTTTTTATGTACCTGTTTGCCATCTTTACATCTTTTGGGAAATGTCTATTCAGATCCTCTGCCCATTTTTAAATTTTTAAATTTTTTTTTCAACGTTTATTTATTTTTGGGACAGAGAGAGACAGAGCATGAACGGGGGAGGGGCAGAGAGAGAGGGAGACACAGAATCGGAAACAGGCTCCAGGCTCTGAGCCATCAGCCCAGAGCCTGACGCGGGGCTTGAACTCCCGGACCGCGAGATCCTGACCTGGCTGAAGTCGGACGCTTAACCGACTGCGCCACCCAGGCACCCCCATTTTTAAATTTTTAAAATCAGTTTGGATGTGTTTTTCTTTTTCTTTTTCAATCGAGTTGCATGGGTTCTTTATATCCAGGCACATACCCCAGAGACACTGCAGCTTTAGTTCCGGACCACTGCAGTAAAGTGAGTCAAATGAATGTTTTCGTTTCCCAGTCGTATAAAAGTTGTGTTTACACTACTATTAAGTGTGCAATAGCATTGTGTCTACAAAAACCACATAGATGCCTTAATTTAAAGATCCTCTGTTGTTAAAATGTGCTAACCATCATCTGAGCTTTCCACACCCTGTAACCACTGACCACAGATCACCATAACAAAAAATACTGAACAGGATGAAATCAAAAGGTTGAAAACGTTGTGAGAATTACCAAAACGAAGTGAGCGAATGTTGAAAACATGGCGCCAATAGCCCGCTGGATGCTCGGTTGTCACCACCTTCACTTTGGGGGGAGAAAGGCAGTGTCTGTGACGTGCGGTAAAATGAAGCCTGCGGGTATTGGGGGTATTGGTCCCCATCAGACATGTGATTTGTAAATCTTTTCTCGCATCCAGCAGGTTGCCGGCCCTGCGCCCCCAGCGCGGAACCGGGCATGCGCCCGGTTTTCGTCCCGGCTTCGGGCCGTGTGGCCGCCCCCCACCCCCAGGTCGTCAGCACGTGGGGAAGTTTCGGCGGGGGGAGGGGAGGGGGGCAGGGCGACCTCCCCAGGCGGAGCCCCGAGAGCGAGGCGGGCCTCCCCTGTGCGCTAGCGACCCCCATCCGTGGCTTTCCGCTTGGACGAGAGGCGCTTCTGCTCTCGGAGCGATTTTGCGGCCGCGAGCCCCGCCCCCCACCAGCCTCTTAAACTCGCAGGCGGCTGTCAGTCTGGGAAGCGGCGGGGACGGACCCGGGGAAGGGCTCACACCTGGTGGGGGAGGAACCCGGGGGGCGGGGGGAGGAACCCGGGGGGCGGGGGGAGGTGGGGGGGCGCACCCCTGGCCGCGCGGAGGGACCCGGGGGAGGGCGCACACCCGGGGGGCGGCCCTGCGGCCTGGGGTTAGGGAGGGGTGCTGGGGGGTCGTCACCACGCGGCGGTGCGGGGCTTCGGCAGCCTGCGGGGAGACCCCCCCCCTCCCCCCCCCCCCCCCCCCCCGCCTGCCCGGGGGAGCGGGTTTGGCGGCACCGCCCGCAGTTCGCGCTCCCGCGGCCTCTGCGCTTTCCCGGGAAGGCGCGGAGCTGGGGCTCTGAGGCGGCACCTGGTGGTCGCGGGGCAGAGGCGCGGCCCGCGGGGGGCGAGCACTTCCGTGCACCTGCGCCGGCGCGCCCGCGTCCCACGTGCTGGGCTCGGTCGTGCGCGGGAATTTCCGCCAACGGGGGGACGAAGCTTCCCCACCCCAGCTCGTCCGTGTGTCCCCGCTCATCCGGTGTCCCCTCCGGAGTCTAGTGCCTCGTGTGCGGGGACCGCATCTGGCGTATTTTGCCATGTGGTCAGAATATTTTATGACGGAAAATGTTAAAGTTTTTTTTCCTTTTTTTTTTTTTTTTTTAATTAGTAAACTCTACCCCCAACGTGGGGCTCGAACTCAGAACCCCTAAATCAAGAGTCGCTTGCTCTCATGACCGGGTCAGCCGCACCCCTACGTTTATTATAGAAATTTTTACACACAAAACAAAACCAGGAAACCTATAAAGCCTCCAAGTGCCTCTCCCGCCCTCTCCCTCCCAGCCCCCTCTGTCTATACGATTTTCCTCCTGTACTGTAAGGAAAATCCAGGTATCATTATTTATTTTATCCATAAAGATTGCAATGTGTAAGAGAAGAGAGGTGGGACTTTTAAATATCAGCACTGCGTATTTAGTGAGCATGTCTAGTAGGGGGGAAAGTGGCTTCTTCAGATGTCTTTGTTTTATTCTTTTTTATTTTGATCAGTGTGATTATTTTCTTAGAATGGCCTTTTTAAATTATTTATTTATTTATTTATTTATTTATTCATTTATAAAGTTGTGAGAGAGAAAAAGCGTGAGTGGGGAAGGAGCAGAGAGAGGGGGAGACACAGAATCCGAAGCAGGTTCCAGGTTCTGAGCTGTCAGCACCGAGCCCCACACTGGCTCAAACCCTGAGATCATGACCTGAGCCAAAGCCAAGAGTCAGATGCTCAACGGACTGAGCCACCCACGTGCCCCTATTTACTTTTTCAATGTTTACTTATTTTTGAGACAGAGAAGGAGATGGAGAATCCAAAGCAGGCTCCACGCTGTCAGCACAGAGCCCCACTTGGGGCTGAAACCCACAATGTGAGATCATAATCTGAGCGAAGTCGTGAGTTCAACCCACTGAGCCACTCAGGCTCCCCTAGAATCAGGTGCACAATTCCATTGCCCAAAGTTGGTAGATAGAGGTTTGCTTACATCATCGGCAGGACCATTTCCTTTTAAAGGATCAAAGTTAAGGGCACCTGGGTGGCTCAGTCGGCTAAGCCTCTGACTTCAGCTCAGGTCATGATCTCACAGTTCGTGAGTTTGAGCCCAGAGTGGGATTCTGGGCTGACAGCTCAGAGCCTGAAGCCTGCTTCAGATTCTGTGTGTGTCCCTCTCTCTCTGCCCCTCCCTCACTCACACTCTTTCTCTAAAAAATGAATAAATGTTAAAAAGTTTTTGAAACAAATGTAAGGGATCAATGTTAAATACTGATTTTATTAATTTGAACATAATCTGCAATATTCTTCAGGAACAGAGTCACCTAGATGTTCATGCTCATAGTGATGTGTGATATCTCCCTCCATTTCCCTGCTGTCATTGAATACCTTGCAATTGCCTCCTTAAAGTCTCCTCTCCCTGGACTTCATTTACTTTTTACATTTAGCCTGGGTCCTTTTTCTGTCAAAACACACTTTCTTCTCAGAAGCTTGTACTTGGATCTTCAGGTTTCAAGACCAACCTGCCACCCTAGCTAAGAAGACATCTACAAATACAAGAGTGTCTTTATTCCAGTTAATATGGATTCAAACAAATTGGTTATCAAAGCTTTTGTGAGATTGGAAGTTTTCTTAAACATTTTCCCTATTCTTTTGAATAAATTAAACACATACAATTGTGCAGTATTTAAATAAATTGTCAAAAGAAAGAACAGAATCAGGGGTGCCTGGGTGGCTCAGTCGGTTGAGCGTCTGACTTCGGTTTGGGTCATGATCTCCCCGTCCGTGAGTTCGAGCCCTACTTCCCCCACTTCGGGCTTTGTGCTCACAGCTTGGAGCCTGGACCCCGCTTCAGATTCTGTGTCTCCCTGTCTCTCTGCCCCTCCCCCACTCGTGCCATGTCTCTGTCTCTCAAAAATAAATAGACATTAAAAAAAAAGAAAGAACAGAGTCATTAAAGCTGGAAAACAAACCAAGAATCAAACGATCTCCTGGTGAATTAGATACATCACACACACACACACACACACACACACACACACACACACACGTTCCAGAATCTTTACCCTTGGTAATTAAAATCTTGACTAGGGAGTCAACCACTCATTTTGGATATAAATCTGATAATTTTTACAGTCTTCTAAAAAGCTAAATTCGTCAGCAAACTCTTTGCCCTTTGCCCAGGGTTTGCCTGGGGCTGAGGGCGCCCCAGGGAGGAGGAACTCAAAGGGGAGCTCAAAGGGGAAAGCTCTCAGCATCAAACCCGGAGTGGTCGCCCTGCAGGCCCTGCCAGTGTGCATCTGAGTCAGCTGCAGGTGTATCTTGGATATATAAATATATCTTGGATGTGGTCTTTCAGAAATATTAAACAGACTGTATTCATCCTCTGCTTGTGAGGCTTCAATACGTTCCCATTGTAGTTGGGGTAAAATTTCAAATCCTGAACATAGTCACTGCCTGTGTGAATTGGCCACACTGTCCCCAGTGGGCTCGCTTTCCCCACTGTCGCCACTGCTTACTGGGTCTGGCTCACACTGGCCTTCTCCCAAGCTTCCTGACCACAACCCCCCTCCCCTACACACACCTCTCACTTGCCCTGCCTGTCCCGACACTGCCCCAATTTTATACCAAATGTCACCTACGCACCTAAAGGGTGTCTGTTCAGAGCCACATTCCCTAATCTCCCAGTGAACGTGAATTCCCCCATGCTATTGTTCTCGTGCCACTCTGTACATTTTTCCTGTCGCCCAACAAAATTTTGAGAGGCCTGAGAAAATTAAAACTTAACAGCTTAAGTTACAGGAAACTGAAACCTAACCAAGCTTAACCAGCTTGTTCCGCTTCTGTACAATTGCTTGGCGCGCCCATGTATTCCTGATCAATCATTATTGCCTGGCACATCCGTATATTCTTGATCAACCATTGTTGCTTGGCACATCCGTGTACTCCTGATCAATCATTGTTGCTTGGCACGTCCGTGTACTCCTGATCAATCATTGTTGCTTGGCACATCCGTGTACTCCTGATCAATCATTGTTGCTTGGCACGTCCGTGTACTCCTGATCAATCATTGTTGCTTGGCACATCCGTGTACTCCTGATCAATCATTGTTGCCTGGCACGTCCGTGTACTCCTGATCAATCATTGTTGCTTGGCACATCCGTGTACTCCTGATCAATCATTGTTGCTTGGCACATCCGTGTACTCCTGATCAATCATTGTTGCTTGGCACATCCGTGTACTCCTGATCAATCATTGTTGCTTGGCACATCCGTGTACTCCTGATCAATCATTGTGATACCTGTACCCCCGGTTGTGGTCTGGCCTAAAGGCAGGAACCAATCGAATATCGTTAAGTGTCCAACTTTAAACACCAACCAATTGCAGCTCTGTAACTGTGGAAAATTCCTGATTTCCCCATGCCTTGTTTGTACCTGTCTATAAAAGGGGTGTAAAAACCTCTCTCGGGGCCTCTTGGCGTCACCAGCAACGGGGGCTCAGAGGTCCAGGTTCGAACCTGCAATAAATGACCCTTGCTGCTTAGCTTTGACTCTGGACTCTGGTGGTTCGTTTTGGGGGGTCTCTTAGACTCTGGGCGTTTCAATTTGTGGTCATGTACTTACGTGTGTTCTTTGTTTAAACGTCTCTCTTCCCCCTGACAGTGTATGCTGTGCACGGGAAGAGAAAGGACGTTTGTTAAATAGTTGTTGAGAGAACAGAGGCGTGGACGGCAGGTGCTGTGATTTCATCCCGCTCGGAGTGCAAGTTCTTTCGGTGGATTTGCGGCAGTCTCTCCTCCTCCTGCAACTACACAATATTAATTAAACAGGATCACCATCAAACACACGTCCCAAGCTTGAACCTCGAGTCCCCACACCGCTCAGTGATTGAGCGTTATCTACACACGTAGGGAAGGAGAGAAAAACCAGAATAAGAGGCGCAGAGGAGCTGAGACCGTCTGAAGGATGGTTATGGGGGAAAAGGGCGGAGACACAGGGTTAGCGCAGGGTGCCTGGGGGAAGTCCCACTCGGACCCTGGTTGAGAGCGGGTAGTGATCAAATACCTTCCCGAAGATCAAATGCTCCCCCTGAGGAAATGAAAACTGCGACTCGGATCCCCACTGACAAGAGATGGGGAAGAGGAGCCCCATCCTCTGTGGTTGGGCGGGAAACAAGAAATGGGTTTAGGAATCTGGTGGGAAGACAGCCCAGGCGGGAGCACAATTCACTGTGCTACCAAATATGGTGAGAAGGCTGTTTCCCACTGTCCCGAAGACGTCCACAGGACCCGACCTCTTACAAGTGGCGTCCACCCGCTTGATGTGTAAGATGTTAAGACGAAACGCCTTCCTATCATATATAAAGACCGCTGGTAACCCTAGTGGCCATTTCTTTGTGTCTTCATTTCCGAGCAGCATTTGGCGCTCTTCACCATGCTTCAGCCTTTGAATACTTCGTTTAAATTTATCTTTACCTTTTTTTTTTTTTTCAACGTTTATTTATTTTTGGGACAGAGAGAGGCAGAGTATGAACAGGGGAGGGGCAGAGAGAGAGGGAGACACAGAATTGGAAAGAGGCTCCAGGCTCCGAGCCATCAGCCCAGAGCCTGATGCGGGACTCGAACTCCTGGACCGCGAGATCGTGACCTGGCTGAAGTCGGACGCTTAACCGACTGCGCCACCCAGGCGCCCCTATCTTTACCTTTTAAAATGAAATCACTGGAGTGCCTCAGTGGCCCAGCCAGTAGAGCATCCAGCTCTTGATCTCAGGGTTGTGAGTTCAAGCCCCAGGTTGGGTGTGGGTCCTTCTTTAAAATAATGAAATTGTTAAGTAACATAAGGTTAAAGAAAAAGTGAAATCTTGAAAAACCTTTAATAAAGAACGTTGAAAAACTCAGCTGTTAACAATTGACATACATCCTTCAGGACTTTTTTTTTTTTTAATTTTCATATCAGAGACTTTTCAGAAATGGCAAAAGGTTCGTGCCCAGTATATAAAAAATAAATGCCAAATAAATTTTGAAAATATTGGCATATGTTAAAAACTCTTCAGCTAACTCATTAAAAAGAAATGCACAATTGTTGTGTGATGCTTAATAGATACGTAGGTGTAGGTGTAAATACTTCTGTGAGGGTAACGTGGAAAGTCGAAGTTTGGGACCTTGATAAAATTGATGCTGCAGCTGAATGGCCCTCACTGATATTAAATATCTGAACCAGGGGTGCTTGGCTGGCCCAGTCAGTAGACCGTGTGACTCTTGATTTCCAGGTTGTAAGGTGGAGCCCCACGTTGGGTGTAGAGATTACTTTAAAAAATAATAAATATCTGGGGACACCTGGGTGGCTCAGTAGGTTAAGCATCCAACTCTTTGCTTCAGCTCAGGTTATGATCTCAAGGTTCAGTTCATGAGTTCAAGCCCCACATGGGGCTCTGTGCTGGCACAGTGGAGCCTGCTTGGGATTCTCTCTCTCTCTTTGCCCCTTCCCCGCTCATGCATGTGCTTGTGAGTCCTCTCTGTCAAAATAAGTAAATTTTTAAAAATTAAATAAAACCCCCTTTTAAAAATAATAATAAATATCTAAATTCATTTTATCACCTAAAATGAAACACAGTACCAAAACAATACAAAAATGCTATGCATACGGTTCTACAATTTGCCTTAAGAAAAAGTAATTGGGAAAATATTTGTCACTTACTACATGTAGCTCTGTGTTGTTCTTATTAATGACCACAGACTCCTCCAATGTTATGCTTGATCATAAAATTATTCCATTTGTTAGGCATTGGGCAGTCTCTAATATTTAACTATCAGAAGTAGCCCTCCACTAAAATGTATGTAATGTGTGTGTGTGTGTGTGTGTGTGTGTGTGTGTGTGTATTTTTTCACACTAGTGTTGGTATTTCTCTAGCAGAATTCTCTACTAGTGGGCTGACTGTTGGGTTCAGGAAGGGTATGAACTTTGTAAATTTTAATAGGTCTTATGCAATTGTCCTTCAGGGTGGCTGGGCCCGTTAACACCTGCATGGGCAGTATTTCAGAAATCTGAAGTGGGAGTAGGGGAGGGAGAATGAGGTTTTAAGTGTCCTATCCTATGTACAAGTTAGCTGGTGCACTTCAGTTATGTTCATTAACTGTCTGATTGTCTTCTGTGCATTGACCATACCTGGTGGGGTTTTTATTTATTTTTTTTTTAATTTTTTTCAATGTTTATTTATTTTTGGGACAGAGAGAGACAGAGCATGAGTGGGCCAGGGGCAGAGAGAGAGGGAGACACAGAATCGGAAACAGGCTCCAGGCTCTGAGCCATCAGCCCAGAGCCCGACGCGGGGCTCGAACTCACGGACCGCGAGATCGTGACCTGGCTGAAGTCGGACGCTTAACCGACTGCGCCACCCAGGCGCCCCCAGGGTGGGGGTTTTAAATTTTTTTTTTTTTCCTACCGGGTTTTCTTTTTCTTGTTGAATACAATTTCATGTAATTAATTATTAGTTTATTTATTAGTCCGAAAACAACTTACAGTATCAAAGACTTACACAACAATTACTGTTTGCAAGATAATTTTCTAAGCATTTTATTGATATTAACTAATATTCATCACAATCTTATGATTAAAAAAAAAACTAGGATTATCAACCCAAGAGGTTTAATTAATTGAAAATATCCTTTCTAGGTATCTTGACTCTGGTGCTCAGAGTTTGAATTAAATGTAGAGCATTTCATCCTGCATTTAACTACAGTTACTGTTTGCTTACTCCGGCATTGCTGGACGGGGATGATCAGAACGCACACACGATTCCCGGCCCTCCAGCTGAGGGAGGGTGGTGTCCGTGCCGCTCCCCCCTCCCCTGGGAATCGTTCTGAAGTTGCTGGTGGGAATGGGGTTGCCCTTGACTCTCTGAAGAGCGAGTGTCCCCGCAGAGGAACGGGAACGACGGTCCCATTTAGCGGCGTGGATGCGGTAGCCCAGGTGGTAGTTTCGTGCTGACCGGAGGGATTCTGAAATTCGGAGACCGCGGGGGAGAGAAAACCACTCCCCGCAACACAGCTGAGAACAGAGCTAAGAGAGTGCACGGGGAGGGAAAGAAGCGCCAACGTTTTGGCGGAAAAAGCGCGTCTTCCCCCAAAGCTCTGCACTAAGTAAGCACCAGACCCTCAAGAGTGCGGGAGGCGGGGGGTTGCAGATGAGAAGTGGGGGCCGCAGTCAGAGATGCTCGGGACGGAGCCACACCTGCACCCCGCCCTGCAGGACGGACCGCGACAGGTGAGCGCACCTGGTGCCCAGCCGGATGGGCCTCCCCGCACGGACCTCCCCACGCCCGCCTCCCGCAGGGACCTCCCCGCACGCTCTCGCCTGCCCGCTTCTTTCCGAAGCCCATTCTCGCCCTTGTAGGTCAGCGCCCAGGCCTGGTTCCACCTGCTGGCGGGTGTTTGCCCCCCCCCCCCCCCCCCCCCCCCCCGCGCCGGGGCCGTGGGGTCTGTGTCCTTTCAGACACTTGACTCGGACCGGGTGTGGCGAGCAAGCCAGGGAAGGGCGACCGGACTCATTGGGGGAAATCCTGGAGTGCAGCGGGGAGGAAGAAATAGAACAGCCTGGGTTCCCGTGCGACGAGGTGGCCGAGTGGTTAAGGCGATGGACTGCTAATCCATTGTGCTCTGCACGCGTGGGTTCGAATCCCATCCTCGTCGGCTGGCTTTCCTTCCGGTAGTGTCGCCCTTCCCAAGCGATGCGTAAGTGTTCCCTTTTGCTGAGTTAATTCCTCACTCTCCACCCAGTGGAGTAGTTCCCTCTAATCCCGCCCCACCCCTCCTTCCCTGCCTTTTCAGTAGCTCTGCTCCTGCTGGAACCTACTTGGTCAATTGAGTTAGTGGATTCACGTTTCAGCCCCCCACCGAATTTGCATTCCCTGACAAGTTCTGCTTAGAAAGGATTCCCCACTAAGGAAACGACTGAATAATTGAGCACCAGAGAAACATGTTGCCTAACAAAGAGGAACTGATACAATTGTCTGCCGAGTAACACTGTAACACTGGACCTCACGGCTTATTTAAGGCATTTTCAAACTAATGTTATCTCTACTGCAGTTTTCATCTGTTATTTATACTAACTTTAAAAGCAACAGTTATTTCCTAAGGATTCCTGTCTTTGACAAGGAGGGATATGAATTCTTAGAGGTATGACCAAACTAAAAGTCACATTCCCAGTTAGGCCTAAAGATTTCTTCCTGAGGGGAGCAAAGGAAAATGTTAGTCTTATGTAGTTTCTACTGTGACTTCCATATTGGCAGAACTTGGGGGGGGGGGGGATAACATATTTATTCATTTAATTATTTCCATTTTTCCCAAGACACATGCTTTTTCTTTATTTTTATATTTTTAATTAATTAACTTAAGGAAACTCTATGCACAAGGTGGGGCTTGAACTCACAACCTCAGGGCTGTATGCTCTACCCACTGAGCCAGCTGGGCACCCCTATTATTTCCATTTTTGAGAAGTTCTACAGCCACATGATTCAAAAAGTATAAAAAGCTATACAGCGAGTTTTGTCACCATTTACCGTCCCCACCAGCAGGATGCTATTAGCCCTCGTGTATCCTTCCAGAAGCAATGTATGCATGTGTAATATTAAGTTGTCAAGATATATCATTGAATGAAAAAGAACGTCGCGCAAGACAGTATGATGATGCCTGTAAAAAGCAGTCCTGTATCTGTATCTGAATAGATACACCATTTTGCACGTGTGTGTATCTGCATCTGTGTGTAAATGTCTAGCAAGGCTGTGCTGGGCTGCACGGTGTGTGCATTTGTGAGATACTGCTATTTTTCCTCCACGGGGGTTGTACTGATCTACACTCACCACCAGCAAAGTGGAAAGCAGACCAGACCACTCAGGCTTGTGCAGCCCTATGGGGGGGGGGGGGGGGAGGGTTGTTATTTCAACAAGCATTATCACATCATCTACATGGAGACACAACCACACACAGTGAGAAGGAAATGTTTAGGAATCCCGAGCTCTCATATGCTTGGTGGCCTTGGTTTATCACAGAATTTGCAGGTACCCACGGGCCGTTTATCAAGTGGACTAAATATTTAAGATTTAATGGAATTTAGGGATTGATGAGGTTGAACCTTTGTGTGGTTTGAGGGTAGAACTCCTTTGACTGTTTTATTAGAATGAAGTTTTTAGAGGTCTAGGTCAGAGGTCTGGATCGGATCACCGGATTCAAAGCACTCACCTGGCATTGTTTTGGTTTCCAGTGCGTCTCCCCCCAAGCAATAGCATCGTCATCCCCGGGAAAGCTGCTAGAAATACAAACCCCGGGGCTGGGGCCCAGTAAGACCTGCGGGCAAACCTAATTTGTGCCACAGCTACTTCTGTTTTGTTTCAAAACGCGGCTGAGACCTGGTTTCTTGGTGCCCATCTTTTCTCCCCAGGACCCACGTCTCTCCCATCCTTCCAACATCAGCATGATGAAGGTTTATCCTGAACCTTCGCGGCTTTGCCTGGTTTAGTGTCTCCAACCCCTACTGTGGGCCATGTCCTAGGACCCACAGGGCGAGCTAATGTGGCGCGAAAGACATCCGCCCAAACCATCAGGGACAAACCTGTAAAACGACAAAATCCGTTTATCGAATCAATGCAGCGACGGGAGACCCCACAGGAACGAGCAATGCGTTCCAACAAGGGGGGGTGGGGGGGGAGGAATGGCCTTTGTTGGGATCTGAGTCCCTGGAGCAGGGCTCCGAGGAGCCTGGGGGACGGAGGGAGTGGCGGGAGCTGGTCGGTGCCTGTTTCCGGTAGGATTCTCTGGGGCAGAGCACTGTCATCAGAGGGCGGCGGGGCCGGGCGTGGCGGGAGGCAAGAAGCCCCTTTCCACCCCTGCTGCAGGTGGGCCTGTTTCCGATGAGTGGCCCACTTAGTGCACTTTCGTCTGGCAACCCTGATGGAGCGCTGGCAGGCCGGGGCTGGGGGTCCGGGAGTCCCCGGCCAGGGACCACCCCCCCCCCACTCGAGGACGCAGCTCAGGGCTCCGAGACGACGTTGTCACTCCCTGAGGCTGAGTCAGCGCCGCGCATGCGGAGACCGGACGCCAGGGCCGCAGCGTGCACCCGGGTCCTGGTTTGTGACCCTTGCGGCGCTGCTCCCGCCGGTGGCGCCTACTCCGGACGTCCGCTCAGGACACGCGCCGGAGGGGGTTGGGGCCAAGCAGAGACTGGAGCGCAGGTGGAGGCGCAGACAGGCGGAGGACCAGGTGGCCTGGGGTCCGGCTTGAAGTCGCTGTCACACACGTCCGGTGGGAGAGGGAATTGCCTTCGGGAGGGCAAACTGGAGGGTTATTGATTATCGCCACTTAAAAAGTAGATCTCAAGGGGCCTGGGTGGCTCAGTCGGTTGAACGTCAGACTCTGATCTCACCTCAGGTCATGATCTCAGCTCTTGGGCTCGAGCCCCACAATGGAATTCTCTCTGTTTCTCTCTCTCTTTCTGCCCGTCTCCTGCTCTGTCTCTCTCAAAATAAATAAACATTAAAAGAAAAAGCTTCATGTATTGTTGACTGACCAAAGATATGGAGAAAGAGGAAAATCAATTTCTCTACACGTGAGTCTAGGTATTTAATATAATGCCAATAAAAATTAACATAGAATTTTGTTTTCAAACTGGGTAATTGCTTCTCAAGTTTATGTGAAAGTAACAAGCATTAATAGCCAGGAAAATTCAGAAAAGAGTAACAAGGAAAACGCAAGCCTCTGGGATTTTAAAACATATTACAAGCTACAATGAACAAAGTACTGTAGTATAAACAGGATAGAAAATCCAGAAGTAGGCAATATCAATATTTAAGCATTTGATAAAAATGTCATCTCAGGTTACTAGAGGAAAGATAAATCATTCAAGAAATGGTACTGGGACATCTGTGTAAAAATCTGAAGAAAAAAAAAAGTAGAGTGTAGTCCGCACCTCACGTCTTACAACTGGATCATTTCCAGGTGGTTCAAAATTTAAGTAGGAAAAAAGTAAAACTGTGAAAGTACTAGAAAAAAAACTACATGAGAATTTTCTGTTATAGTCATCGCACAAAGAAGGCCTTTCTTATCACAGAAAACATATAAAATTAGTAAATTTAACTAAAAAATTAAAAATTGCTGTAAACTAAAGCCCCCATAAAGAAAGTAGAATGGAAACATTACAAATTATCACAAAGGTCTAATTTCCTTAGTATATGATGATTATACGAGTCAAGAGAAAAACGAGCACAAGTAGGAAAAAGGGAAAGGGTGTAAACAGAAAGTTCACAGAAGGAAATGCACATGAATATTAATGTCTCATTTTTTTTCATAATTAAAATGCTAGTTGACACTACAAAATATACCATTTTTTGCCTATCAGCTTTGCAAAGGTAAAAAATTTGGTGAAGATTTGGGGTGGCATCAATTTTAGATATTGTTAGAGAATTGTAGTTTTTTTTTTTTTAATTTTGTTTCGATTTTTATTTATTTTGAGACAGAGACAGACAAGCAGAGACGGGGCGGGGAGGGGGGGCGGCCTCCGTCCAGCAGGGGGCGCGGCTGTACACCCGGCGGGGCGGTGTCAGCTGCGTTTGGAGGCTGGTTCTCACCTGCCGAGCCTCTAGCATCTCGATGGGCACCCCCTCCCCCTGCGGCAGGGGTTCTGGCCACACGACCCATGGGATGGGCTTTGTCCACAGTGATGTGGAGGGCTGCACGCGGGGGGACGGGCAGAACGCCTGGTGTGTGTGGGGGGGGGTGGGGTGGGGGGGGTGGGGGGTGGGTGTGTGTGTGTGTGTGGTGGGGGCGCTGGCCGGGGGTTGAGGGGGCAGTGTGTCTCTGCCTGGTCGGCGGGAGCCCACCGCTGCGCCCACCTCCCGGACGGGGCCGCGTTTACTTCTGGGCTCCGTGCGTCCGGAGGCCCAGGCCCCCACGGGACTGGGCGGCGTGTTGACCCTGGCTCTGAGGCTGGACACCTGCCTGCCCTTACTGGGCGAAGGAGAAACCGCTGAAGGTGTTTCGTCCTAAGCCATCGGTCACCTGGGGCAAACACCGTCTTAAGAAAATCTGAATTCGGAAACAGTTACTCCCAAGGATTTATGTGTTTATATATAATGAACACCATGTACGCACCTACATTTATAATTGTTCATTTTGCCATATTTGCTTTTTCTTCCTCTGCTGAAGTATTTCGAAGTAAATTATACACATCATTACACATAACACCTTTGAATACTTCGGTACCCATCTCTAAAATATAAGGACATTTTCCTATGGATGTACAATATCATTATCAAACTCAACAGAAGAAAAAAATCACAGGGAGATTTTTTTTTTTAATGTTTCACATTTTTATTTAAGTTCTAGTTAGTTAACATATATTATAATATTAGTTTCAGGAGTAGAATTTAGTTATTCATCACTTACCTATAACACTCAGTGCTCATCGCAAGTGCCCTCCAGAGGGAGACTTTTAAACATTTGCCCTTTTATACTTCTTGTATTTTGAATCTGTTGCTATGTAACATATTCAAAGATAATAAATTTTCAAGCTAAAAATAAATTGAATGGGGGGCACTTGGGTGGCTCAGTTGATTAAGCGTCTGACTTTGGCTCAGGTCATGATCTTCGGGTTTGTGAGTTCAAGCCCTGCGTGGGGCTCTGTGCTGACAGCTCAGAGACTGAAGACTGCTTCAGATTCTGTGTCTCCCTCTCTCTGCCCCTCCCCCGCTCGCACTCTGTCTCTTTCTTTCTCAAAAATAAATAAACATTAAAATTTAAAAAAATAAATTGAATGGGATCTTTATTTTTGTTTAATATTTTATTTTTAAGTAATCTCTACACCCAAGGTGGGGCTCAAACTCACAACCCCCAAATCAAGAGTCACACGCTCTACCTACTGAGCCAGCCAGACACCTCTGGATAGGATCTTTAATACTTAAAATTGACCAGAAAGCTATGGGGTCTGCCCAAGGTAGCATTAAAGGACAGGAAAGAAGGATTCACAAGAACCTAGCTGAAAGTACAGATCTGGGGGTGGGGTGCATCTGGGTGGCTCAGTGGGTTAGGTGCCTGACTCTTGGTTTGGGTTCAGGTCATGATCTCCCGGTTCATGAGTTCGAGCCCCACATCAGCCTCTATGCTGACAGCTAGGATCCTGCTTGGGATTCTCTCTCTCTCTCTCTCTCTCTCTCTCTGCCCCCCCCCCTCAGAAATTAATAAATAAACTTAGAAAGTAGACTGGGGGAAAACACTTCATTTCAATGCCCAACTAAGTTAGGGCTGGTGTGAACAGAGCTTTCATCAAGTCAATACCAAGATGGTGGGCATGGAAAGCCAATGGAAATCCAAAAAAAAATGTATCGCTTTGAAGCAGTTTTGTTCTCTCCATTATAGAGAGAGTCCAATGTAATCAACAGGTGACTGGCTGTTCCAAATGGAATGTTACATCATACCCAGGGTTCAGAATTGATTGGTGACATCCATAGAGCAGATGAGCTTGCCCACATACTTACTTGCCCACATACATAACTATCTTGGGTTAGGGAAGGTTCATATGGGACATCAATATTGTTATACTTGATACATTTTAATCCTCATACCAGCTAGTTCCCTCAATCTCTTTGTTAACAGTTCTCCAAATCCTCTTCTCCACCTTCTTCTTGTTCTTCTCCCTCCTCCTCCTTCATTTTTTTTTTTAATTTTTTTTTTTTAACGTTTATTTATTTTTGAGACAGAGAGAGACAGAGCATGAATGGGGGAGGGTCAGAGAGAGGGAGACACAGAATCTGAAACAGGCTCCAGGCTCTGAGCGGTCAGCACAGAGCCTGACGCGGGGCTCGAACTCACGGAGTGTGAGATCGTGACCTGAGCCGAAGTCGGCCGCTTAACCGACTGAGCCACCCAGGCGCCCCTCATTTTTTTTTTTAAAGCTTATGACATAACCCACAGAAGAGTCAATATCCCAATATACCTGTTTCCAAATTCAGGTAACGCTCAATGTTCTTGTAGTCAGCATTTCTTCTTGTTTGAGCTGAATCGTGGGTTTTTTAAAAAATGTTTATTTTGAGAGAGAGAGAGAGAGAGAGAGAGAGAGAGAGAGAGAGAGAGCATGAGCAGGAAGGGGACAGAGGAAGAGGGAGATAGCATCTCAAGCAGGCTCTGTGGTGCTTCATTGTCAAGGGGCTCAATCCCATGAACTGTGAAATCATGACCTAAGCTGAAATCAAGAGTCTGATGCTTAACCCGCTGAGCCACCCACGTGCCCCAAGAATAACGTATTTGAACTGTATTCCAGTTAAAGGGAAGCTGGGAATTTGTGGCCATTATATAGTTTGTTGGAAAAGTTTGTACTGAGGGCTCTGGAAGTGAGGTGTGTTGAAGAGAGTGATCAGGATTTTGAGCAGATTTGCTTCATGCTGCTGCTCTTAATGATAACAGACTTATTGGATATTCAGAAAAAGTCAAAATAAAGGATGAAGCTTGTGTTTATTTAATGACCTTAGATGGCTAGGTTGAGGAAACCAACCGAAGAAATATATAGAGCTATAGTTTTGGAGTTAAAACGCATCACAGAATTTACATTAACATTCAAGATACTTTCCTACTGCTGTAATTAGAATAAACAGTGAGGTTTTGGGGGTGCCTGGGTGGCTAAGTGTCTGACTTCTGCTCAGGTCATGATCTCAAGGTTCATGAGTTCGAGCCCCACCTCAGGTTCTCTGCTGTCAGTACAGAGCCTGCCTCATCTTCTCTGTCCCCCTCTCGCTGCCCCCCCCCCCCCCAGGCTGGCACACATGCTGTCTCTCTCTCTAAAATAAACGTTAAAAATATTTATTAAATAATGAGGTTCTGTTAAAAACAAAACAAACATAATTTATGCAATACTATCATTCTGGTTGGCATGATAAAATTGATGGATGACTAGTACTAATAATTATGCTCTTTTGTACAAATAAAGCCAATTTATTTTGGACAGATTTTGTATTACCACTAAAAATCCAAAAAAAACCTTTGTAGCAAAAATCAAAAGGAAGGAAGGAAAGGAGGAAGGAAGAAGGAAAGCAGAAGGAAAAAAGGTAGGAAGGAAGGAAGGAAGGGAGGAAGGAAGAAGGAAAGTCTATCAATGTATAGGGGCCTGGACAAATAAATTGCAGTCTCTGTGCTTGATGTACTCAGCCACCAAATGAGTCGGACCTACACGACCAATAAAGAGGTCTAAGATACCTGAAGTGAAAACGTTAAAATAAGTGATGATTAAAAAAAAACCCTAAATGTAAAATAGCTTAATGCTTGTCTATGCAGCTGCGCGTGAGAAAGATCGGAAGTATACACGCAAATCCCCAGCGAACCATGACAGCGGCGATCCCAGGGTAGGGGGACCTTAGTGACAGTATGGGATTTCACCTTTTACTTGGTTGATTTTGGCGTTGCTGAGGTTTTTTAAAAACCACAGGTAATATATTCTTAAAAAAAAAAAGTTTTAAAAATAAGTGTCGTCAAATTAATGACCTAGGATTCCTGCGCTTCAGTTTAAAACCTGCGCGGGGCGCACCTGCGGCCGCAGCTCCAACCACGTGAGCCGCGGGGAGGCTGGCGGCGGGCGGCGGACGGCGAGACGCGGGATCCTAGAGCGGCCCGGAAGTGCCTCGGCCCCGAGCGCCCCCCGCGGCCGGCAGCCCCCTCGGTGCGGCGCATTGTTCCGGCCGGCGCGCTCCCGCAGACGTCGCGTCGGCGCTCTCCGTCTCCCTGCAGCGTCCAGCTCCCGTGAGTAGGCGCCGGGAACCTGGGCGGGCGTGGCTGGGGGGGGGGGGGGTGGTTGGCGGGTTGCGGAAGGCGGGCCTCCGCCCGGGGAGGGGACGTCGCGCGGGCAGGGCCTGGGAAGGCCGCGAGGCTCGAGGGCCGCCACTGGGATGACGGCCGCAGGCTGGACTCGGCGGGAACGGCCTGGGCGGCCGGCCTCGGGGGCGGGGGAGGCACGCACGGGTGTAAGATGTCACACCCTCTCCTTTCGGTTCTGAAGCCGGTGAAGGGGCTTAGAGCGGACTGGCTTTCAGGCGCAGAACGTGCCCGTTGCCCTTCCGCTTCCCTTAGCCTCGCGATCCTCGCGCCCTGGAGCGTTGGGAGCCCTGCTTCCCTCCTGCCCGAACCCCGGATCCGCATCCGTCCACGCATACCCCTCCGTCCCGAGATCCGCATCTGTTCCTGGATCCTCCTCCGTCTCCGGATTCCCCTCCGTCCGGGGATCCCCATACACCCCGGGTTTCCATACACCCTGGCTCCGCAGCCGTCCCCGATTCCCATCTGGATCTCCCTCCACCCCAGATCCCCGTCCCTCCCCGGATCTCCATCCACCCAGGATTCCATTCCCTGGACGTCCTGTCCACCCCACCCCCACCCCCACCCCCGTCTTCCTTCCCCTCCCCACCTTCCCTCTCCCCCCGCCGCGGCTGTCCAGCTGGAACTCAGCTGCGGGGCGGCACTTCCAGGTGACTGAGAGGCGCAGCCTGGCTGGGAGCAGACCGCTTCCCCCAGGGCCTCTGTGCTCCTGAGGACTGTCCTCACAGAGGGTTTGACCTTAGGCAACCTCAAATCGTGGTTGTCACCAAACCTCAAAGGGTGACGTGAGCCTTAAATGTGGTCTCGCATCCGAAAGCATGTTGTGGACTGCAGCGCAGCGCTGTTACTCTCAGTTTAATAAAGTTTTCAATGAATTTAGCTCAAAGGACAACAACCTGAAATGGAATGGTTGTTTTCAAGATTAAGTTTTGAAACTCTAGCAAAGAGTCCAATGAGAGTTAGCTCATTCATTTGTCAAAGATAAGAGCAGTATTTTCATCTATTCTTTCTCTGATTTGACTTTGAAAAAACGAGTCTGAACTTTTTAACAATTCCGAGTGAATTGTGTGGTCCCTGTTTTCTCCACGAGCTCTGTAAGGCATCTTTATTGCTATTTCTTTACATTGAGAAACTGAGATTGAAGGACGATAAGAAATTGGCTGAAAGTCAATCAGTAAATTGGTAAATGTTGGAACCATAATAGAATCCAGTTCTGGGTAACTTGAAAGCCTGTGATTTTTGCACATTATGACCTTATGTTTTCCATTATTCCCATCCTTTGGTCACCAAATGACTTTACTTTCAGTGAAGAGGCTTGGGGTCTATGACAGTTGCTTATGGTATCAGTGCCCATCTCTAGCTGTTGTCATTCTTCTATATAAACAGTGATTTTTACTGCTCAAGAGGGAACCTCTCAAGGTGCTTCTAAAACACGACTCCAGCTGGAGGGTGCTTTGTAAACTATTCAAAGTCAGGATGAATACAGACTCAAAGGAGGTTTTGCCCATGGATGTACATGGTCCTGAGGCTTGGGAAGAACTGACCGTGAAGGTGGAGACGGAAAGTCGCCTCCAGATGCAGGAATCCAGACTGAAACGTAGCAGTCCCCTGGCGAGGGAAGTCTTCCGAACGCGCTTTCGACAGCTGTGTTACCAGGAAACTCCTGGACCCAGGGAGGCCCTCACCCAGCTCCGTGAGCTGTGCCGCCAGTGGTTGAGGCCTCATGCCAGCACGAAGGAGCAGATCCTGGAGCTGCTGGTGCTGGAGCAGTTCCTGACCATCCTGCCCAAGGAGCTCCAGGCCTGGGTGCGGGAGCACTGTCCAGAGAGCGGGGAAGAGGCTGTGATTCTGCTGGAGGATCTGGAGAAGGAGCTCGATGAGCCACAACTTGAGGTAGGAAGGGAGATTTGCAGGGAAGAAGTGTATGTGTGTCATCAAGGACCCTTGGATCCCTTGTTTTGTATCCCCTTGACTGACTCTGACCCTGACTCTGCTTCCTGCTGCCTTCTGGGAAGGGTTTCTTTAGACAGTTAACTTCTTCAGAAGTCAAATGTCACCTCTCTGTTTCCAGATGGTAGCCTACGGACAGGGACGAGAAGTCTGCTCTAGAGAGACGGTGCCTCTAGGCGAGCAGACATCACTGAGCCTTCAGTCCCAGCCGGAGGAGCCCCAGCTCCCTCGTGACACTGCCCAAGAGTCCCGCCCTACTGGAGAGACAGGTGAGGGATAGGACTTTTCTGGTGTTGAACACATCCCCTCTTGTCAAGCAAAAACAAATGAAAAGTCCAGACCTGGGGAACCAGGGGCTCAGAAGTCCCTTTACCAGGTAAGGTCAGCGCTACAGCTCCTCACTTTGTCCCCTTCCCTGCGTTCAGGCTTCCCCTGTGAACTATCCTGTCATCTCTCTGGTATTCTGGCACGTGGTACCTTAGGAAAACTTCCAGGAATCACCGTGGAGGGCAGCTTTAGAGAATGGGTACGATGCATTCAAATCATGGCTTTGCGTTTTAGAAGCTGCTTGTACGTGGGCAGGTTTATTTAACCATTTGGTCTCAGTTCCCTCATCTCCAAAATGGGGTTGATAATAGCATTGCCTTAGTTTGCTTGGGCTGTCGTAATAGAATGACACACACTGGGTGGCTGGAACAGAAATTCATTTGATCACAGTTCTTGAGGCTGGATCTCCAAGATCAAGATACGAGCAGGCTTGGTTTCTGGTGAGACCTGCCTTCCTGGGTTGTTGATGGCCACCTTCTCGCTTTGTTCTCACACATGCCTTTCTGTGTATACGTTCCTGTTGGAAGAGAGAAAGAAAGTTCTGATGCTGTTACCTCTTATAAGGACATTAGTCCTATTAGATTAGGGCCCCACTCTTTTTTTTTTTTTTTAATTTTTTTTTTTAATGTTTATCTACTTTTTGAGAGAGAGATTGACAGAGTGTGAGCAGGGGAGGGGCAGAGAGAGAGAGAGGAAGACACAGAATCTGAAGCAGTCTCCAGGCTCCGAGCTGTCGGCACGGTGCCTGACGCGGGGCTCGAACCCACAAACCATGAGATCATGACCTGAGCTGAAGTCCGACGCTTCACCGACTGAGCCACCCAGGCGCCCCATTTAGGACCCCACTCTTAATTACCCTAATTAATTTCCTAAAAGGCCCCATTTTTAAATATAGTTAGGGCTTCAACATGTGACTCTAGGGGGAGGGAGACAACACAATTCAGTCTAACAAGTATGTACCATAGAAGGTAGTTGCGAGCACAGAACAGACAACTGATGGGAAGCACTTGGCAGGCATTTTGCTTAGTATGTGGTCGCTGTTCTTCCAGGTCCCCCTTGCCCATTTGGGCTTACGCTTGCAGTATAAAAGGGTGAGGAAGGGGTGGGGAACGCGCAGTGGGTGGCAGACTGGACGGGGGAATCCAGTGGAATCAGTCTGGCATCTCCTGGTGTGTCATTCAGTGGCGGGTGCAGGCCTGGGCGCTTGGGGCTGTGCCAGCTGTCGTCCTGTTCTCGCTCTCGCTGTCACAGCTGGCTCCGCTTCTGTCTGATGTCTCACCAGGACAGCGTAGCCTCTGCCGGACTATTTATTAACTTTCTAACAGTCAGTCTGCAGTGGCGTCTGCCGTTTGCATTTTCACTTCATCAAAGCCACAACTTCTCTTGCCTCTCTGCTTCCTGCCTCTATTTCATCTACCCTAGCAGTCATGCAGTTATCATGGATTTCTGCCACTTGGAACATATCTCTTCATTTTAAAAGATTCTTTTTTTCTTAGTAAATGTGCTCTGCAGACCTTCCTCTGGCTCCGTGACCTCATCAGATTAAATTCCTCTGATTTCATTTTCCTCTTTTATGAGCATCTTCCCAGTCAATTCCTTTGTTTCTTCCTCCTCTCCGTGAACTTGGACTTTTTATTTTCCAGGCATGTTTCCCTTGCTTATACCTTCAGGAAGCACATCTGAGTAAGTCCATCCTCTCATCCAACCATTCCTCCATCCGTCTCTCCATCCCTTCGTCCCTCTCTCCATCCCTTCATCCCTCTCTCCCTCCCTTCATCCCTCTCTCCCATCCTCCCATCCATCTATCCATCCATCCATCCTCTCATTCATCCATCCATTCCTGCATCCATCCCTTCGTCTATCCATCCTTTCTTCCATCCCTCCTTCCTCCTATCCATCCATCCCCTCTTCTTTCCTTTCCCTCCCTTCCTTCCATCCACCCCTTTATCCTTCCTTCCTTCCTTCCTTCCTTCCTTCCTTCCTTCCTTCCTTCCCTCCCTCCCTCCCTCTCTCCCTCCCTCTCTCCTTCCACCCATCCTTCCATCCTCTCATCCATCCATTCCTCCATCCGTCTCTCTTTCCCTTCATCCCTCTCTCCCATCCATCTATCCATCCATCCATCCTCTCATTCATCCATCCATCCCTGCATCCATCCCTTCGTCTATCCATCCTTTCTTCCATCCCTCCTTCCTCCCATCCATCCATCCCCTCTTCTTTCCTTTCCCTCCCTTCCTTCCATCCACCCCTTTATCCTTCCTTCCTTCCTTCCTTCCTTCCTTCCTTCCTTCCTTCCTTCCCTCCCTCCCTCCCTCCCTCCCTCTCTCCCTCCCTCCCTCTCTCCTTCCACCCATCCTTGCATCCTCTCATCCATCCATTCCTCCATCCATCTCTCTTTCCCTTCATCCCTCTCTCCCATCCTCCCATCCATCTATCCATCCATCCATCCTCTCATTCATCCATCCATTCCTGCATCCATCCCTTCGTCTATCCATCCTTTCTTCCATCCCTCCCTCCCATCCATCCATCCCCTCTTCTTTCCTTTCTCCCTCCCTTCCTTCCATCCACCCCTTTATCCTTCCTTCCCTTCCTTCCTTCCTTCCTTCCTTCCTTCCTTCCTTCCTTCCTTCCCTCCCTTTCTCCCTCCACCCATCCTTCCATCCTCTCCTCCATCCATCCCTTCATCCAGTCATTCATTAAGCATTTGCCATGGCCATAGGAGAATACACAGAGGACATCTACAAATCAAAAAGTTCTCTTCTAGGACTGTCAGCGCAGGTATATGTTGTACATGTAGGAAAAGCCAGTTTTGTTAAGCAACATAGTAAGTGTTTGAGATTACAAGGACCAAAAACCAACGTCCAGCTCTTCAATTTTTTTAAATTAAGCTGCATTTAAGGTTACTGTATAGTACTGAGTTTGCTTTTCTTTCAGAATTCATGCTGATAGTAAAAAATCCAAATAATATAGGAGTTTGTATGTAGTAAAACATGAAAGTTCTCCGAATTTTATTCCCCAGGAGTAGCCACACTTGTTAAATTGTTGTGTATTTTCCAGACTTTTTCTATGTACGTGTAGAGTCTGTCTAGCTACAGGTCTACCTTTTGTCATGCAGTTTGTTAAAGAGGTGGTATAAGAACCCCAAATAAAGAGGTGAGTTAGGGTGATACCACATGTGACAGTGCCTTGTAAGTCATGGAGGGCTGTGTAAGTGCTAATTATGAAAAAGGTGAGAAATGTCTTTGCTTTCATTCTACCCGGTTTCCTGGTATATCTCAACTATAAATAGGAAGTTTGGGCAGAAGGCCAGTACCGATCCCATTTGTGGTCCGTTTCTTCTCTGCAGACACTTTCCTGTTTTCCACACCTGTTGTCCTCTGCCAGCTAAAAGGAGCGGGAGAACCGTGGTCTGACAACAGAGGAGCCCTACAAGGCGCCTGTTCTGGTGCGTGAGCGACAGTACAATTAGATGGGAGAGAAAAAGCCGGATGTTTTGGCAAAAGGACGGGGGTTGGTGGGTGTTTTCCTGAGACTTTTCTGGGTTGCAGGGTGGAAATCTGTTGGTTCACAAGGTCCTTGGGAGCTTCCCAGGTGTCACCTGAGGCTGCCCCTTATGTGGGGGGCAGGAAGAGACCAGAGAAAGGGGGTAGATGGCAGTTTTAATAAGCAAAGGAGGCTTGTCCTGGGCATGGCAAAATGCGTAGATCTCGGCACCCGCCCACACATTTTACAAGTTTATGTAGAGGCTTTACCTGACTGCAGTCATGCGTGCTGTCCAGGTAGTCACTGTCCTTGGGGCAGCTTTTGGGAGCGGGGCAGGCAGCTAGAGCTCACGTTTCAAGTTCAGGGGAGGGGGTGAGGAGCTTTCGATTGTCCAGATCCAGCTCATGGGTCGGTTGGCTGTCTCGTAGTCTCAATGGCTTCCCCCAGCAGTCATGCCCAGGGAACCTGAGACATCCTGAAGATTCCACTGGGCTGTGCTCTGCTGTCTAGACAGTTTGGGTCTGTGTGTCTCCATTCCTGCCTTCAATTCCTTCAAGTCCGATTGGGTTGGTTGGACAAGTGTCCGGTGTGGGCCAGTTCCATCGGGTGCCGTGTGCCTCCTGTGCCCATGCCTGGGCCGGTCATTTGAGGCCGTAGCAGCAGGCTCGGTTTCAGTCCTTTGTTTTTTATTCATTCAACAAATATTTATTGAATAACTGCCATGTGCCAGCCGTGACCCAAGGAATAAAACAAAAAGATCCCACTGTCATGGAGATTAGACTGTGGGATGGGGGAAACACATAGCACACAGACGGGGTGGCGATGCAGCGTGTCAGACGGTGGTCAGTGCTGTGCACCAGGCCGGGACTGGAGCGAGTCGGGGGCATCGAGGGCGCCATGGGTGTGGCAGGCCAACCGCAGCCCTGAGTACAGGAACCAAGAAGGTGGGAACTGAGCAAACTCTAGCTGTTGTCCGAGCCTAGAGCTTTCCAGGCAGAGTGTGGAGCCAGTAAGGGCCTTGTGCTGGAGCCCAGTGGGACAGGCCAGGTCATACCTGGGACGTGCTGGGACACACCTGGGATGTCGCGGATCTGACGGTTGTAGTACTTCCTGTCCAATGCCCCCAGAAGAGTGGGAGCACTTGTTCCATAAAGGAATGAATAAGTACATGGTCTCTTTGAGGCTCTGCACCCAAATCGGGGAGGGGTTCTAGGGGAAAACTAGGAGAAGGCACCCTGACGTTGAGCTGCCCTCCCCATGAAGAAGCCTGAGGAATCCTCTCCAGGCCCCTGCCCTGTCAGGAAGGACTGAGCCACATTCTGCCGGAGGGCAGCCTTCCCTGTCACTTGGAGGAAGGCTTCCGCACTGGCCCTTCTGTTTCCAAGCTCCTCTCTGCTCTGCGACCTGGGATCACACCAGGCGGAAGCAGTCTGCGGTTTTGTGCGCACAGGGACCCTCCCGTGGGGTCGGAGCAGGTGACGCTTGCCTGGTCTCTTGTGTTTCAGATGCAACGAGCATGGCTGAGGACGGAGAAGTGGTGCCGAGGAAAGCCTGTCCTGAGATAGCAGAGTCCCGCGGGGAAGTCCTTTCCGCACAGACCTGGGAGGAGGCACGCGGGGGGCCCGGGCCTGGACAGGGCTGGGCAGAGGGGCGCCGGGGCGGCCCCCCGGGGCGGGGATGGCACACATGTGACGAGTGCGGCAAGACCTTTGCCCAGAATTCGGGCCTCACCCGCCACCGCAGGGTGCACACGGGCGAGAGGCCCTACGCGTGCGGCGAGTGCGGGAAGGCGTTCAGCCGCAGCTCGGGGCTGTTCAATCACCGCGGCATCCACGACGCGCACCGGCGGTACCGCTGCCGGGAGTGCGGGAAGGCCTTCAGCCAGAGCGCCGGCCTCATCCAGCACCAGCGCAGCCACCGGCCAGAGCGGCCGCACCGCTGCGCCCAGTGCGGGAAGAGCTACGGCCGGCGCTCCTTCCTCCTGGAGCACGAGCGCAGCCACACGGGGGAGCGGCCGCACCGCTGCGCCCGCTGCGGCAAGGACTTCACCCGCCAGTGCAACCTCATCCGCCACCAGAAGACTCACGCGGCCGCCGGGCCGCGGTGACTCTGGGGCGCGCCGGTCCCTGCTCACGGGCCCGGCCCCCGGGGAGGGGAAGGCCAGGAAGCGTCGTCTTCTCGCCCCCTCCTCGCGTTTTGGAGCAGACGCTGAGCCGTGGTCTGGGCAAATCCGAAGAGGAAGCTTTGGGTGTTTGCACCTGCTGCTTCCGGCCCTGGTTCTCCCCCTCCCCACCCTGCTTCGCCCTGTACTCCCCCTTCTTGTTTACTCAGATGGCAGCTGCTGAACCTTCCTAGTAATGGAATAAATGGCGCTGCCAGGCCAATATGCCTGAAACACGTGCGTCCCTGTTTAATTCCATGAGGTCACATAGAGCCCTGCTGATGTTTTATGATACGTGGGTCTTCAGTGTTCCCAGGGCCAGTTCCTCTGCGCCCACTCCTTGTCCACCCCACCGCTTCCCCTGCTGCACTCATTGTGCCCTTGGAACAGGGGCCACCGTGTGCAGGGTCTACCTACCCGCGAGGGGCGGGGACACTGCACTGGCCTTGTCCCTTGTATGGATGCAGACGGGAAGACTCAAGTCCAGGCTTGGAGTCAAGGTTGAAAACCTGGACCTTTATTGTGGAATAATTTGAGCTCCTGAAAACGGTAGTTTTCACATGCTCTTAATTGGGTTCCCTAGTGTTGACATCTAACATCACGTAGTTAAACCCCTGGCTTCAGACTTTATCCTCAGTCTGTTGGGGTGTTGTGCTAGTCTCTGGTCACCCGGAACCCCCTTCGTGCCTGTCCATCGTCAGCACCACAGGTCACTTATATCCCAAGTCCAGGGTCATGCCAGGGAATTGGATCATGAGCCATGTAACGTGCTTTGAAAACAACCCTCTTAGATCTCCTGAGTCCTTCTTTTCTGTCGCTTGGCTCGGTCCGGAGAAAGATTCCCCCCCTGAACATGTTGGGGTTTTCCTACGGTTCCACAGCTGGTGCAGCGGTTGGGCAGCAGCTCAGAGGACAGCTGTGTGGCCTTGAGTGTCTTCCTTCCAGGGAGCTGCCTTCCCGGGGATGTGTCCTTGTGGGGAGACGAGGCTCCCCTGGTCAGGGCGGAACAGACCCGAGGCTCGCGGCTCCCTTATTCCCTCTTATGATTTCTCCACCGAGGCTGCAGCCCCATCTCTCTCCTTCAATCCGCTAGAACGGACGTCCCCCAGGCACAGGAGCAGTGCCCTCAGTTGGCCAGGGTAGCCGGCCCTGGAATTGGGGATTCTATCCTTTACCTCCAAGGGAGAATTTCAGACAGAAGTGGAGCACAGTAGTGACCCCCGTGTCCTCAGCACCAGCTTCCACGGTTATGACTCGGGGCGCATTCTGTCTATGGACACCTCCACTTCCTCTGGGGGAGCTGGAGGAAGACTTACAATGTACAGGTCGGTCAGACTGAGATCCTTAAGTGGCTCTTCTGACTGAGCCCCTTCTCAGTCCGAGTCTCCCTCTCCTTTCTTCTTGTTTCTTGGGAAGTTGGATTTTAAGTCAAAACTCTTACGAACAGTTTCCCTTCACAGGGAGAGAAACTACCTAATGCAGATTCCATGAAGCACCAGCTTGAGCCATTTCCCTCACTCTGTCATGGAAGGTTCTACTTCTGAGAAGCCCAAGGTGAGTTTCCACATCATAGTAGGCTTGAAGGTAGGCCCTGGGATCATTTGGTAGAAATGTTAGCATGAAATACAGACATGGTCTGAGGATTCGCTCCCGCTGATTATGTCAGTTGTCATAGAGTCTGCGGTCTTGTGTGAGTTCAGACTCAAAGATTCAACTATGAAAGTAGCCTGTCCCCATCGCTTGTTATGTCTGCAAACCACGTGGTGCAGCGGGGAGGTTGAGGACCAGGAGCCAGGGCCCCTGGGATGGAGTCTCAGTGGATCCTGGAAGTTGGGGCCTTGGATAAGTCTCCTGGATTGGATTTTTGAGAAGCGGAGCCTGGGCAGGGATTCAGGTTCCGGGGTGGGGGGTCACTCGGAGAAGTAACAGCAGGGGAAACGGGACATGGAGAAGGAAAGGGCTGAGCAGGATGTGGTCTCGGTCCAGCTTTAGCCTAATTTGGAGGAAGGGCCTCTTGAACAAAACTTACTCGTGTGCGGCACTCACCGGTCGAGGGCTGCCCTCATGGCAGTGGGGATGGGCGCACTGGCCGGGTGAAGGCCAGGGCACAGAACCACTGGCATCTGTGACTGCGCCCAGGCTCTCAGGGCCTGTTCCCGCCCCTTTGCAGGACTGTTCTGAGGAGCAGCAGACGGCAGTGGTACGGAAGGACACTGGGGTCCATAAAGTACACGTCAGATAAGGAGAAGGTGACGTGATTACTAAATGCGAACATGATACAGAAAAGGAGGGTTGGACAGCAGTGAGAGACTTCCTTGTAAGTTAAGGTTTTTGTGGGACTTTTTCTTTTACCTCAATTAAAAAAAAAAGATGTATTACAGACTGCTGTCACATGGGTTTAAAAGTAGATCAATACTGGGGCGCCTGGGTGGCTCAGTCAGTTGAGTGTCCGATGTTGGCTCAGGTCATGATCTCACGGTTCATGGGTTTGAATCCCACAACGGACTCTGTGCTGACAGTGAAGGGCCTGCTTGAGATTCTGTCTCTCCTCTCTCTGCCCCTCTCCTGCTCTGTCTCTCAAAATAAATAAAAACATTAAAAAAAAAAAATAAGGGGCACCTGGGTGGCTCAATCGGTTGAGCATCTGACTTTGGCTCAGGGCATGATCTCGTTTGTGGTCTGTGAGTTTGAGCCCTGAGTTGGGCTCTGTGCTGACACCTCTGAGCCTGGAGGCTGCTTCAGATTCTGCGTCTCCCTCTCTCTGCCCCTCCCCTGTTCACGCTGTGGTTCTCTCTCTCTCAAAAATAAACTTTTTTTTTTTTTTTTTTTTTTTTTAAGTAGATCAATATTTGCATCAGGGAGCTGAGAAAAAAGTAAAGACTTGTGTCTGGAGTACAATTCCTCGTTTCCCGCACATGTGGTTCAGCATTTAGTTCGTGTGGAACATAAATCTGCGACAGTCTGTCAACTGAATCCATCTAGGAATGCTCCCATCCCGACCTCTTTTGTCCCCTGCTCGCGTGTACCTGTCGCAGTTGGCTGGGGCTGCCATCACTATGCGGCGAGGTGGGGGGGGAGGCTGGAAGTTCAGGATGGGGATGCTTGCAGGGTGCCGTCCCTTCTGAGCCTCCTTTTGGCTTGTCTGCTGGCTGCATCTTGCTCTGTCACATGAGCTCTGGGTCACATGAGCAAAAGGGGTCACATGAGCACAGAGCAAGATGCAGCCAGCATGACCCCTTTGTGGGGGGGGGTAGGGGGGATGGAGGGAGAGAGACAGCTTATCTCTAATAAGCTTATATTGCTGATACTAATGCAGCTGGTCCAAAGTCATTTTTTAATATTTACCTTTGAGAGAGTGAGAGAGTGCGTGTGCGCGTGTGCATGAGTGGGGGTGGGGCAGAGAGAGAGGGAAAGAGAGAGAATCCCAAGCAGGCTCCACACTGACAGTAGAGAGCCCAATGTGGGACTCCATCATGACCTGAGCCAAAGTTGAATGCTCAAGCAACTGAGCTACCCAGGCGCCCTGGTCCAAAATCTTTCAGAGAATATTAGCCTAGTATCTCTTTCCCATCCTTTTTATTTTTACTTTTTCCCATCCTTTTGAAAAAAATTGTTTCCTTCGGATAACCTGTGTACAGAATTAGATTAATTATAATGCTTGATAGGAGTCATGGTCCACGAATGACTAACTACTTTATTAGTTTGGTAACTTAGGTAGTTACTTTAGTACTTAGCACTCATTAACATGCCATTAAACACAAACAAAACAGAAGTTAAGACCTTGAAAAACACCTGTGTTATCTGGTCACTTGGTACCCCTCATCCCGTACCTCAATTTCCCAATTAAAGGAACATCATCTTGAATCCTGATTTTATAATTTCTTGCTTTCCTATTTTTATACTTTTACTACATATGTTTTCCTACTAACTAGAGTTTTTATTTTAATTGATTTTAGTAACTCTATAAAATTTCCTGTGTTCAATCTTGTCTTTTAACTCCTCAGTGTAATCTGATTTTGTCTATTCTGATTGTCAGTTTATTTCTACCACCCAATTTTGTCTTTTCTGTTTTCCATGATTTTTAAAAAAATTTTCTCAGTTCCTGTTTTATGCTGCTCAGTTTGTATTTTCTTCTTTTTTCCCCCATTTACATGTTTGAAAATTTCACATTTTTAGTCTTTATTTTTACTGGTTACGCGTAAAATTTTAATATGCCCACCTGACTTGTGAGATTATGAAACTGATCTCTATCTGTGCCCTTCTCCGTGATATTACGCAACACCTGAATACCTCCTGTGGACCTGCTCCAGCAGCCCACACCACTGTGGATTAGTTTTCTAGTTATGCCTGACCCCAAATTGACCTTGTCACTATAATTATTGTTGTTACTGGGTTTCTAATAGTCAATGACTAATTAGGTTTTCATGTGTGCGTTTTAACAAGTTGATTTTACTCACTGAGGCTTCCTTGGAGATTCATTTCTCTTCTCACTGAAGCATGTCTTTTGGTGGTTTAGCGGTGCTGAGTTCCCTTCGGCTTTGTGTGAACATGTTTTCTTTCCACTCTCCCCCTTGAATGTTGGTTTCCATGTATTTGCAGTGACAGAGCCCTCATTCACTCAGTCTGCGTAGAAGGCTTACAGTTTTTCTCTTTCAGCACTCTGAAGTGCTTCTTCCAACTCGAGATTTATGGCTTCCATCAAGTCGGGCAATTCTCAGTCAACGTCTCCATCCAAATTCTCTCTCAGGAAATACCTCCTCCTGGCTCTCCCGTTACATGTATGCATTGGGCGTTCTCCCACTGTCTTCCAGGTTCCTCCTTCCCGTTGTGTCTTGCTGATCTCGCTGTGATATATGTCTTCAGATCAGTCATATAGTTTACGTATTCTCCATGAGCTGTATTTAATGTGCTGTTTACTATATGTGACTTTCATCTCAATGCCTTTATATTTCGTTTCCTGATGTTTTATATGATTCTTTTTCAGAACTGCCTCCTGGTAAAATACATTTTACCATTTCCTTCAGATTATCATGTTATCTGAAGCTCTTAGGGAGCAGACTCTGCTATTCATTTCTACAGCCTTTTTCCAGGGTAAATGCTTACTCTGGTTTGTATTTTCTGCCATTGCTCATCCCCAGGAGGGATTCTTTTGATATGTGGCAGCACCCTGTTTTGGAGGTTATGGAATTGTTGCTACGGGCTTGTTCTGTATTTACTTCTGCTAAATAACTCGAGGGTTTCCTGGACCCAAGACCATAGATACTGATTTCTGAATATATTAATTTTTGGAATTTCAGATTCCTGAAAAGCGGAGGTACTGTGAATTGTGATTACACTTTCTCACCTCCCCTCTTCTCTAATGGGCTTTAATTTGTCTCCAGAGGCTCAGGAGACAAGTCCTCTTACGTCAGCAGCACAGTTGTTCTTGCTTCTTGTAGGAGTCTCATTTCTAGTTTCTTCTTGTCTCTTTTTGTTGTGTTTTAACATGTGTCCACAAATTCCCTGACACCCCTCCCTTCCAGAGGTAGAGTCCAATCTCATTCTCCTTGAGTTCGAACCGAATTTATCCTCGGGTTCAGAGATTTTTTTTTTTCCTCACATGTGCCCAGTTTTCTAAGAAGCCCATCAAAAGCACTCTTCATTTTCGTTAACGGTGTTTTTCATCTCTAGCACTTTCGGGTTCTTTCCTAGGATTTCCATCTCTCTGCTGACATTGCCTATCTGTTCTTGCACACTGTCTGCTTTATCTGTTAGAGCCCTTAGCATATTTATCATAGTTATTTTAAATTTGTGGTCTGACCACTCCACAATTCCTGCCGTGTCTTGTTCTGATGCTTGCTTGCCTTTTCAAACTGTGTTTTTTGCTGTTTGGTATGCCTTGTAATTTTTTTTCTTGAAAGCTAGACAAGATGTGCTGAGTAAAAAGGAAGTGCTGTAAATGTATATATATATATTTTTTAATGCTTATTTTTGAAAGAGAGCACGTGAGCAGGGGAAGGGCAGAGAGAGACTGGAGACACAGAATCCAAAGCAGGCTCCAGGCTCTGAGCTGTCAGCACAGAGCCCGACGTGGGGCTCGAACCCATGAACCGCGAGATCACGGCCTGAGCTGAAGTTGGACGCTTTAGCCAACTGAGCCACACAGGCGCCCCAGGAAGTGCTATAAAATGGCCTCGAGCAATGTGGCTGTGATGTGTGGGAAGCATTCTGTTATTAAAAACAAAACAGGCCCCAAATGCAGTCACTTATGCTAAGTCCCACGTCACCAAACTGAGATGTGACTTAAACACAGGTCCGGCTCTCCTGGAGATGGAATATCAAATAAACTAGTCAATCAGGAATCACCTGGTCAGCACTAGTTAGGTAAATATGCCTGGTAGATGCCCGTCATCCCCTAAAGGAAAGTGACCGTTCAATAACCAACCTGCTTTTTCTGCCCAGAGTAGCTCCCTTGTTCCCAGACCTTTCTTCCTTCAAGTCCTTCATTTTTACAGCTCCTCTCCATGCTTCCATCTGATGGGTGCGATGCTGCGCAATTCATGAATTGCTGAAGCCAGCAAGATCTTTAAATTTTACTCAGTTGAATTTGGCTTTTTATTTTTATTTATTTTTATTTTTTTTTAAATTTTGTTTAATGTTTATTTATTTCTGAGACAGAGAGAGACAGAGCATGAGTGGGGGAGGGGCAGAGTGAGAGGGAGACACAGAATCCGAAGCAGGCTCCAGACTCTGAGCTGTCAGCACAGAGCCCGACGCGGGGCTCGAACCCACGAACTGTGAGATCATGACCTGAGCCGAAGTCGGTTGCTCCACCGACTAAGCCACGCAGGCACCCCGAACTTGGCTTTTTAATGTTAAAGTCCTTTGACTAGGTCTCAGTGAGTCTGTCTGGACTGAACTTCACAGGTATCTCTCAGTGTTCTCCTCTTAGATGGGATGCGGTAGTTAGAGCTGTTATTTCCCTTCTCCCACAAGGAAGGCTAGAGCGAGTTAAATTGGGTATTTCTCTTCCCCCAACCCAGTTAGGATCTGATAATACCCCAGAAGGTTAGGCTCTAGTTAACTGGTCTCCCCTGAAAGCAGGCCTGATTAAAAAGAACAGAGTGCTCTGTTTATTTAAAATTAGTTCCTTTCCTCTCCTCCAGCCGGAAGCAAAAGGGGATTTTTCTCCAGTGTTTACTGTGGGAACCTGGTTGAGCTCCTGGAGGTAGAACACATAGTGTTGTGCAGGCATCGCTATGACCGGAGGCCTCCCTGGAGGTTTTAACTCTCAGAGTTGCCTTCATTGAGCTCCAGCAATTCCACCATTAATATTCAGGTTTTCCAGGAGCGCCTGGGTGGCTCAGTCGGTTAAGCGTCCTACTTTGGCTCCGGTCATGATCTCATGGTCTGTGAGTTCGAGCCCCGCGTTGCGCTCTGCGTTGACAGCTCAGAGCCTGGAGCCTGCTTCGGATTCTGTGTCTCCGTCTCTCTGCCCCTCCCCCACTTGTGCTGTGTCTGTCTCTTAAAAGTAAATAAATGTAAAAAAAATTTTTTTTTTTTAATTCAAGTTTTCCTGCCCCCACACTGGTGTCACACTGGTTTTTACACTTAGGTTTCTGCTTCCTAGACCTTCCCTCCCTGGATTCATCTGATTGTCTCCAGTCTGGGCAGTTTGCCGTATCCTGCCCTCTCTTCTGATCCAGGAAGTGTTACTGACTTTTCAGTCTGTGCAGCTCTTTCCATGTTAGGTCAGAGTGGTAACTTCCAGGCGCCTCACACTCAGAACCAGGAACCGGACATTATGTGTAAGCTGAGTGTAGCCACTGGCTTCTCACAACTAGACTGTGGTGGGGGCATCCAACTGCCTCTTGGTGGTTGCCTGGGGGAAGTGAGCTGGGTGGAGAGGCCCAGGTAGCACTGAGCCCTGCTGCTGGCCCGCCGTGCCGGCTAGGAATCCTCCAGTCCCAGTCAAGGATGACAGCGGCCGTGGCTGATACCTTGCCTGCAACCTCACGCAAGACCCTGAGCTAGAATTACCCACTTAATGTATTCTTGAGTTACTGAACTACAGAAATATAATAAATGCTGTTTCAAGCCACTGAGGTTTGAGGGAATGTGTTATTCAGAAATAGCTCATTCACTGCCTTACTGATGGCCGGCGCCCAGGTACGGTAGCTCTGAAAGTTCCCGTAGCACCATTCCACAGCCTTGCATGGTACCTGCAAGTTCCCTCCTTGTTTCTGGCACCTGGAAAATCTCCTGTTCTTTCTTTTGAGCTCAGCTATTTAAATTTTCTTTTGTTATACTTTATCATATACTTGTGTCGGTTGGCCATGTTAACATATGGTGATTTTCTATAAAATTTTAAATTACTAAAATTCACTCCTGAAAAGATAGAAAGGTTAAAGAGACTGCGTATTTCTTAGAATTAAGTTTGACTGAATATGATAAAATAGTCTAAGTAATAGCGGCTTAAATAAAATTTCATTTATCTTTTTTGTAAAAGAAGTATAGAGGCAGACAGTTTGGGACTGCTATGGCAGCTCCCCTATATCATATAGGAGATTGATCGGTCTGTCTACCTACCTACCTATCTAACTATCTATGTCAAGATATCTGCATATGTTTTGTTTTCAGGGATATAGGCTCATCTTTTTCTGTTAAACCACCATGTTGTCTGGTGACATTTCTCAAGATCAACTTAGAGATCCAGTGAGGCTGCTAGATCTCCAGCAATCACATCTGCGGTATAAGAGTAAAGGAGTAAGAAAAGCAGAAGGAAAAATAAACGCCCAGCCTAGCTGACTCAACTCCCTGTGGGCACTTCTCAGCAAGTGCCACAGGGCACTTCCACAAGTGCCCCACTGACTTAAACGCAGTCTCTGGGCCACAGCTGGCTGCTAGGGAGACTGCAAAATGTCCTGTAGTGGCACTGCGTCTAGATAAAATCAGGATCATGGGCGTGAGGAGGAAAGGGAAAGTGGACGCTGGGTGCACAGTGAGCAGTCTCTGCCATAGACCAATAACAGAACAAACACAAAACCCATCACAGTTCTACCCCTAAGACGGCACCAGGTTCACTGAATTACACAGGAAAACCTGTAAACATTCTAAGGAACATGAAGCTGGTTTTATGTAAACTTTTATGGAGCATAGAGAAAGAAAAGGAAGTTATTCCAAATTGGGGTTTTGTTTTCAGTGTTCTTGAGAAGTAATTGACATACCTCACTGTGTAAGTTTAAGCCAAGTTCTTTTTATACAGTAAGTATTACATTGATATTAAGACCTGTCAACGCTAGCATAGAGAAAACTGCCACTGAAATTTACTCATAAATATTAATTTAGTAATCCTAAGTAAATACTAGCCAAAAAGACCCACAGCATATTAAAAGAAGGATGGGCTATGACTGACAGAGATTTAATACCCATTTAAAAAAAAAATTTTTTTTAACGTTTATTTTTGAGACAGAGAGAGACAGAGCATGAACGGGGGAGGGTCAGAGAGAGGGAGACACAGAATCCGAAACAGGCTCCAGGCTCTGAGCTGTCAGCACAGAGCCCGACGTGAGGCTTGAACTCACGGACCGTGAGATCATGACCTGAGCCGAAGTCGGCCGCTTAACCGACTGAGCCACCCAGGCGCCCCTTAATACCCATTATTAAACTAGGAATAAATAGTTACAAATTTAAATCTTAAAATAACTTCTGAATTGGCAGCATGAGGGGCTCCTGGACCCACTCAGGGTGAAACAATCATAACTTGTGAAAACTACCTCATACGGTCTCTGGAAATTGTCCTAAGAGCATACAGCAAATGAGGAAACATTTATTCAAGAAAATCTACTAAATTTTGGTAAGAACACAATCTATGGCACTTTTTCTTTTTAAAGTTTACTTATTTTTAAGGGAGCGACAGAGAGAGTGAACAGGGGAGGGGCAGAGAGAGGGAGAGAGAATCCTTAGCAGGCTCTACACTGTCAGCACGGAGCCCAATGTGGGGCTTGAACTCACAAACCGTGAGTTCATGACCTGAGCCCAAACCGAGTTGGATGCTTAACTGATTGAGCCACCCAGGTGCCCCAACACAATCTATGGCACTTGTGCCATGAACTACTTTCTATCCTATCCCTATCCATTGGCTCAGCATGAGGGAAACTCCAATCTGGGTGGATATGTCCAAGAAGATGGGGGTACCAAGCAAAGGCTAAGGTACCACCCTAAGAGGGACAAGACATCGAAGTTTTATTTTTCAGAGACTAAATTCCAGGTAAGTGAAACCAATTAAGTCGAGCTTTTTCCTCCACCTGGCCCCCATTCATAGGGCAGAGGCTCTACTTCAGACACGGCAGGCTAAGAATACTGGAGCCCAGGGGCGCCTGGGTGGCGCAGTCGGTTAAGCGTCCGACTTCAGCCAGGTCACGATCTTGCGGTCTGCGAGTTCGAGCCCCGCGTCAGGCTCTGGGCTGATGGCTCGGAACCTGGAGCCTGTTTCCGATTCTGTGTCTCCCTCTCTCTCTGCCCCTCCCCCGTTCATGCTCTGTCTCTGTCTGTCCCATAAATAAATAAAAACGTTGAAAAAAAATTAAAAAAAAAAAAAAGAATACTGGAGCCCAGAAAGCCCTCACACAAGTTCCACGCATAGGACAGAGGTTCCATGCTGGGAAGACTAGAGGCTACTGCCTGGCCCAACACCCTAATCATAATGCAGAAGTGTCACTGAGAGGAGTAGGTCACTGTCCCTGTCCTCAATTCTGGAGCAGGGACTCAGAGATTTTGACCTGGGGAGGGGGTGGGTATAAGAGCAGAGGGCTTTGAGGCTCTCCCCAATGGAATGGACTATAGTTGGAACAGATTATGGGAAAGATCAAGCCTAAAGGTACTCTCCAAAACAATGTCGATTTTGGTAGTAAGCAATTTAAAGTAAGCTAACCATGAAAGCTAAATGATAATTCTTAGGCTGGCTAGTTTACCAAGGAAAACCAGGGAAAAAGACAAGTAAGGAGAGTCCTCTTGGGCTCAGAAAGAAACCTTACACATATTGGCCTCAAAAAGTATCCCTACAAAGGGCTTCAAATTTAATTGGATCACACTTAAATAATTGATGGCAAAAGGCATTGCTGAAAAGAATAGAGCAATCAGCCACCAATTAATGCTGCCTAACAGCAGGATGTGATACCAACAGAGACGGGTTGCTAAACCAAGAGGAGTGGGGAGATAGAGAGTCCTTCTAAATCACTGTCCTGTCATATCCCATCGTGTATATATACTACAGTTTCATTAACCATTCATCCATAAGTGGACACTTACATTGTTTCCATACCTTGACTATCACAAATAGTGTTGTAGTGAACATGGAAGTACATATATATTTTTAAGTGGCATTTGTCGTTTTTGGGTTTGTCTTTTGTTGTTGTTTGCTTTAATACATACTGACGTGGAATTGCTGGATTATATGGTAGTTAGATCTTTAATTTTTTGAGGAACCTCCATACTGTCTCCATAGTGGTTGCACTGATTTACATTCCCACAAACAGTGCATGAGGGTTCTCTTTTCTCCACATCCTTGCCAGCATTAATTTGTCTTTTTTGATAATAGCCATTCAGACAGGTGTGAGGGGATATCTCATTATGGTTTTGATTTGCATTTCCATGATGATTAATGATGTAGAGCATCTTTTCGTGTGCCTGTTGACCATCTGTGTCTTCTTTGGAAAAAATGGCTATTCAGATCTTTTAGTAGTTGGATTGTTGATGGGTTTTCTTTGTTTTGCTATTGACTAGTATGAGTTATTTATGTATTTTGGATATTAGACCTTTATCAGATATGTTATCTGCAGATACCTTCTTCCATTCCATAGGTTGCCTTTTCATTTTGTTGGTGGTCTCCTTTGCTGAGCAGAAGCTTTTTAGTTTGATGCAGCCCCGCTTGTTTACTTTTGTTGCTGTTGCTTTGGTGTGAGATTCAAAAAAGATTCAAGACCTACATCAATGAGATTACTGCCTGTGTTTCCTTTAAGGAATTTATGTTTCAAGTCTCACATTCAAATCTTTAATCCACTTTGAGTTAATTTTTGTATATGGTACAAGATAGTGATCCAGATTCATTATTTTGCATGTAGCCATCCAATTTTCCCAACACCATTTATTGAAGAGACTGACCTTTCCTCATTGTATATTCTTGGCCCCTTTGTCATAAGTTAATTGACCGTATATGTGTGGGCTTATTTCTGGACTATTTTGTTTCATTGATGTACATGCCTGTTTTTACACCAATGCCTTACTCTTAATTACTACAGTTTTGTAATATAGTTGGAAGGCAGGGAGCATGATGACTCCAGCTTTGTTCTTTTTTCAAGATGGCTTTGACTATTCAGGGTCTTTGATGGTTCCATACAAATTTTTAAATTGTTTATTTCTGTGAAAAATGCTATTGGAATTAAAAAAAAAAAATTTTTTTAATGTTTACTCTTGAGTGGGGGGGAGGGTCAGAGAAAGAGGGAGACACAGAATCCAAAGCTGAGTTGTCAGCACAGAGCCCAACGTGGGGCTCGAACTCACCAACCATAAGTTCATGACCTGAGGTGAAGTTGGATTCTTAACAACTGAGCTGCTTAAGTTCCACCGCCATTGGAATTTTAATAGGGATTTCATTGAATCTGTAGATCGCTTCGGGTAGTATGGACATTTTAACAAGATTAAATCTTCTAATTTATTAACAATGGATATCTTTCCATTTATTTGTACCTTCTTCAATTTTTTTTCACTAATGTCTTATAGTTTTCAGAATATAGATCTTTTACTTCCTTAAGTTTATTCCTGGGTATGTAAATCTTTTTGGTGTAATTGTAAGATTGTTCTCTTAATTTCTCTGATAGTTATTAGTGTATAGAAACACAATAGATTTTTGTGTATTGATTCTGCATCCTGTAATTTATTTCAGTTTTGTGTGTGTGTATGTGTATATATGTGTATATGTGTGTGTAGTCTTTAGCGTTTTCTATGTATATCATGTATACATAGAAATGTATAGTGCTGGGGTGCCTGGGTGGCTCAGTTGGTTGAGCATCTGACTTCGGCTCAGGTCATGATCTCACGGTTTGTGGGTTTGAGCCCCGCTTCAGGCTCTGTGCTGACAGCTCAGATCCTGGAGCCTGCTTCGGATTCTGGGTCTCCTTCTCTCTGTGCCCCGTCCCCGCTCATGCTCTGTTTCTCCCTCAAGAATAAATAAAACGGGCGCCTGGGTGGCGCAGTCGGTTAAGCGTCCAACTTCAGCCAGGTCACGATCTCGCGGTCCGTGAGTTCGAGCCCCGCGTCAGGCTCTGGGCTGATGGCTCAGAGCCTGGAGCCTGTTTCCGATTCTGTGTCTCCCTCTCTCTCTGCCCCTCCCCCGTTCATGCTCTGTCTCTCTCTGTCCCCAAAAAATAAATAAATGTTGAAAAAAAAATTTTTTTTTAAATAATAAAAAGAATAAATAAAACATTAAAAAAATTTTTTTTAATGTATAGTGCTCTCTATGTATATCCATGTATTATCTGTAAATCATGACAGTTTCACTTCTTCGTTTCCAATTTGGATGCCTTTTTTTCCCCTTTTTCATACCTAATTGTTCTGGCTAGGACTTTCAATACTATGTTGAATAAAAGTGGTGAGTGGGCAGTCTTGTCTTGTTCCTGATCTTAGAGGGAAAGCTTCCAGCTTTTCACTTTTGAGTATGAGGTTTGCTGTGGGCTTTTCATATATGGAATTCATTATGTTAAATTCCCTTTACACCCACCTTGAGAGTTTTTATCGTAAAACATGTTAAATTTTGTCAGCTGTTTTTTCTGCATCTATTGAGATGATCATATGATTTTGCTCCTTCATTTTGTTATGTCACGTGGTGACGTATCACGTTAACTAATTTGCAGATGTTGAACCATCCATGCATCCCTGGAATAAATGCCACTTGATCACATATACAATTCTGTTTATGTATTGTCGAATTTGGCTTGCTTATATTTTGTTTGAGGATTTTTGCATTTATAGTCAATAGGGATATTGGCCTGTAATTTTCTTTTATTATGCCATCTTTGTCTGGTTTTGATGTTAGGGTAATGCTGACTTCATAAAAGGAGTGTCAAGTTCCTTCCCCTTTTCTTTTCTGGAAGAATTTAAGATTGTTATTCTTCTTTGAATATTTGGTAGAATTCACCAGTAAAGCCATCTGGTCTTGGACTTTTAGTTTGTTGGGAAGTTTTTGATTACTGACTCAATCTCCTTCATAGTAACTGTTCTGTTCAGATTTTCTATTTCATCAGGATTCAGTCTTGGTAGGTTATATGTTTCTAGGAATTTACCCGTTCCTTCTAAGTTGTCCAAGTTGTTGGCGTATAACTGTTCATAGCAGTGTTTTAGGATCCTTTGTATATCTGTGGTATCAGTTGTAACATCTCTTTCATTTTCTGATTTTTTGAGTCCTCTCTCTCTTTTTGGGTAAGTGTAACCAAATGTTTGTCAAGTTTATCTTTTCATTTTTTTTTTTTATTTTTTAATTTTTTTTTTCAACGTTTATTTATTTTTGGGACAGAGAGAGACAGAGCATGAATGGGGGAGGGGCAGAGAGAGAGGGAGACACAGAATCGGAAACAGGCTCCAGGCTCCGAGCCATCAGCAAAGAGCCCGACGCGGGGCTCGAACTCACGGACCGCGAGATCGTGACCTGGCTGAAGTCGGACGCTTAACCAACTGCACCACCCAGGCGCCCCAAGTTTATCTTTTCAAAGAAAGAGCTTTTAGTTTCATTGATTTTCTTTCTATCTTTTTAGTCTCTATTTCATTTATTTCTGCTGTAATCTTTATTATTTTCCTCTACTGACTTTGGGCTTCATTTGTTCTTTTTCTAGTTTCTTGATGTGTAAAGTTAGATTGTTTGACACTTTTTGTTTTTTGAGGTAGGCACTTATCACTATGAACTTCTTGGAACTGCTTTTTGCTGCATTACCTCAATTATAGTATGTTACATTTCTATTTTCATTTGTTTCAACTATCTTTTGATATTTCCTTTGATTTCTTCCTTGACCCATTAGTTGTTCAGTAGCATGTTGTTTAATCTCCACAGATTAATGAATTTTTCAGTTTTATTCATGTAATTAATTTCATACTAGTGTGGTTGGAAGATACATGATTCAGTCATTTTAAATTTGTTAAGACTTGTTTTGTGACATATGATCTATCTTGGAAAATGTTCCATGTGTTCTTCAGAAGAATGTGTACTCTGTTGCCTTAGGATGGAATGTTCTGTAAATATCTGTTAACTCTGTCTGGTCTAAGATTTCCTATCAGGTCAGTGTTTCCTTATTTTCTGTCTGGATGATCTGTCCATCAATCTAAGTCCCTACTATTATTGCACTACTATTTCTCCCTTTATTCCTGTTAATATTTGCTTTATATACTTAGGTGCTCCTATGCTGGTTGCCTAAATATTTAGTGTTACATCTTCCTGTTGGACTGACCCTTTTATCATTATGTAATGCCCCTCTTTATCTCTTATTAGTCTTTGTTGTAAAGTCTATTTTATCTGCTAGAAGTATAACTACTCCAACTTTCTTTTGATTTCCATTTGCATGAAATGTTTTTCCATCCCTTAACTTTCAGTTTTGTGTGTCCTTACATCTATAGTGAGTATCTTGTAGTCAGTATACAGATAGGTATTGTCTTTTTATCTGTTCAGCCACTCTATGTCTTTTGATTGGAGAATTTAGTCCGTTTACATGGACTTAAGGTAATTATGGATAGGGATATGCTTATTGCCATTTTATTGTTTTCTGGCTGTTTTTGTGGTTCCTCTGTTTCTTTCTTCTTTTCTTGTAGCCATACAAATTGGGGCACCAGACTGGGTATGAGCTCCTTTTTGGGTGACACCAAATATTACAGTCCCATGAGACCAGGAATGTAATTCCCTGGCGTCCAGAGACAGGTGATCCAAAGGAATACCCTGAGTGGCAGCCACAAAAATCAGGATACCAGATGCATGTAAAAGCTCCCTTATAAGAGATACTGTGCTCTGAAGCACAGTTAAGGAAGAATACAAAGATGGTGCCTGTTTCCCTCTCTGGAATGTTCCAGCAGGCTCCTAGATATGTATCGAGTTAGATGATTGCCCCTGTGGCCAATGTTTTAATATAAGCAAGTGAGTCTCCTTCACTTTCAATCTGGGTGCTATCAGCTGCCTCTGGGCACTTGGATGGGTGAGTCTGAGCACGTGAGTCCTAGAAGAGCAGTTTCTCAGATCACTTTAGTCTTGTGGGTCTTGGAACACAGGCCCGTCGGTTTTCAGTTGTATGTTTTGGGGAGTTGTCTCTCAAGTGTATGTCTTAAAAGTTGTTATGCCTAATGTGAGTTTGAGCCCAGTGCTCCTCACAAAGAAGCTCCAGGTTTTGAGTTCCTTCCCAGTTGTACGTCACTGTGCCAGGAGTGGGCTTTATGAGGGGATTCCGTCCCAGACTCTTCTATGTGCTTCAACCTGTTTTTCTTCTGGTTTGCCCATGTGTAGTTGTCACTAAGCCAGCCTTTGTTTTTTAAGAGGAAATTGTTCCCTTGTAGCTGGACTCAATGTGTGGGAACAGGTGAGTTCAAAGTCTCCTATGGAACCACCCGGAACTACAACCTCCGAGCACTTGTTTGTATAGGTGATCCTCACAACCCCGTGGGTAAGCTGCACCTTTTTTCCTTCTAAAGGAGAAAGCAGAGAAATAATATTTCATAGGGTTATATGCTTCTTTACCAAAATTAAGAACATGTCCAGGAGGGCTATTCATCAAAAGCTCTTTTCATAATAACTATTCATTCTACCCAAGTGGAAAAAAATATGTCTTAACCAGCCCCTTAACTCATGCAAAGGGAGAAAAAAGAAAATGGAAGACTGCATTGCAGCAGATGGAGGAATTAAGTAGAATGGCTGACCAATCGACACTAAAATTCATAAAAACAATTTTAAAAAGCACAAAAAGTAGCATTTTATTCTACTTTAAATATTGGTTATAGCTTAACTAAGCAACGTATTTTACTGGATCTAATTTCATCTAGAAATAATTTTTTGACCACCTTTTTTCAATAGGCTAGTGTTGAAGCCACTTTATAATTCACTTTATAAACATACCTTTGCTTTATACAAAAGCAAGGTGTCCAAAAGACTATCAACAAGGTAATTTTTTCAGTTGAAATTACACAATACTGCCAGACAGATAATATCTTGATCACGTCAGTGGCTCTCTGGTACTTAACTGAATAAAAGTTAAGCTCCTTGCTCTGGCAGTGAAGACCCCTACAATGTACCTACTTTAAACTTGCCCTATTTACTAAATCTGACAAACTCAGCCTTTCTAGCTCTGTCAAACATTACCCTATCCATGTGATAATAACAGCTCACAGCCAGAAGAAACCTTTTCCTCTCTGAGATTCCACACCCTTCAGCTCACCATTCACAGGGCATTTCTCATGGCACTGATTTATGTACATGTCTTATCAACTTTAGTATACTGAAACCCTAAGCCTAGGTATGCATGTATGTATGCATGTGCTTTATTTATTATTGGACACAGTAGGCACTTGAAAGTATTTTTCTACAATATGTCCTCCTCCACAGAAAAATATTTTAGGCTGGGAAGGAGCGGAAAGAACGAAAGGAGGCACAGTGGTCCCTTGTCAATCTCTATGACTTACACATGTACGCTGTCTAGTTTATCAAAAGCTTTCACATACATTTATCTCCATGACATAAATAAATACCAAAGGAAAATGAACAGTGTTTAAGATCAAGGCTATTAGGAAAAATTTAGAAAAAATAGAGACAAGGAAATGGCTAGCTTTGCAAAAGTAACAAAAGGTTAATTTAAGGAAATTTTAAAAGGCTAAAACAGATTAAATGGAGAAAGTCCATAGAATTTTGGAAAGCTACAGAAGTTCTAAATTAGACTCCAATGAGCAGAAATGAAGACAATGAAAGACTTCAGAGAAGTGATACAGGGAGAGCCCCACGGTCTGCAGCATCTCTGGTCAGTTTGCGGTGCTTCAGAGCACGAACCCAGAGAATACCATGTTGGTGACTCAACAAAACATGGTCTGAGATCCATGAGAAATGGAAACCATTTTTGGCACAGCTTGGAAAAGCCGGATGCTGGTGGCATCAGGAAGATGTTAAGTCTTTGAAGAACTCTGTAGAAGGTGATTTGGGTGAAAACAAGAGATATCACAAAATTCTTATTGTGGCTTCACATGTTGATACTTTGGATATTGTGGAGTAGGATTCCCAATGTGATTCTGAACAGATACATTTTCTCTGTCTACACTTGGGTTCCCATCCTCATTGGCTGCCTCTGACCCTATCTTCCTATCCCCAACCAACACACCAGTTCTGAAAACATGAGTGAAATTTGTTATAAATATCTGGCATGACTCCTCTAACTTGGAGGAAGCTTAGCTGGTATAAGCTGTGGTGCAACTTGGCTCTGAATCGGGAGAGAGGCATACAGGTGCTGTCTTAGCACTTTGTTAGGCCCAAGATAACTAAGAGGTGAGAAACAAGCTGTTCAACAACACAGGATTTCTATCAAAATTCATCATCATTTTGATCTGACTTGATCAATTCATTTATTTACCAGAACGTGAAAGGTTTATCCCATAAAAGGAGCAAAATTAATGTGAACAAATATAATATGGACCAAAGAATGGAGTTACATGGATGGAGCAATCTCACAAATCTAATTAGAAGCTGCTTAAGGCATTCTTACAAGTACTATGCTGGTGAAGAAATATGGATTCTCCCACCCCAAATCTGACAACCCTATGTATTTGGTAATAAATACATTAGACCGACCCAGAATCTACAACCTCAGAGAATTAGACACAAACACAAATAGCCTTAGAAAGTCCTCAGAAATCTAGACCACATCACATTTTCAGAGTTATGGAGGTCACCTCACTGGTGTACTAAATAAACGTTTATAGCACCTACACACAAGGCACAGTGGGGAGTATAATATGGCACAGATCTGACCAAATGGCGAAACATTCGTTATAGGCAAAATGGTCAGAGCAGCAGCCCCCACGTCAGAGCCATCTCGCCAGGAGACGTCATCAAGTGCTGGCTGGAGGTGGTCAGCCAGTCTGGAGGCCCATTTCAGTCCAGTAGGTGAGAACAATCACTTCATGTCCTATCTCTGCCAGACAACTCTCCCAGAGCCTCCTATCAAACAAGCTGTTTCCCAGCCACCTTCTAGAATGTAGAAGACAATGCATCCCTCCAGACTCGGCCTTCTAACACAAGATGGCATGTAGCGGTCAGTAAAGCCTCAGCCCAGTTCTGTGAGGAATGAACAAATCTGGCATGTATGACGTGGCTCACTGTGATAGAACTTTCTTTCCAACATGGCTCCTCCGGTGTTGAACGAGGTATGAAGTTCGGGTGAAGCCTTTCCCACATGTGTCACACTGATAGGGTTTCTCACCAGTGTGGATTTTCTGATGTTCGATAAGGCTTCTACTCCGAGTGAAACTCCTGTCACACTCGTTACATGTGTAAGACGCGGGAGCCTCAACGTTTTCCCACCGGCTTTCCACCCTCCCCTGACTCTCCCAGGTCCCTGCACATTCACGATCCTGCACATTTTTATCGCCGTGGATCCTCTTGTGTCTGAGGAGATGTGAATTCCGCCTAAAAGCTTTGCCACACATGTTGCACTGGTACGGCTTCTCCCCTGTGTGGATTTTGTGATGTTCAAGGAGGCTGCAACTCTGGCTGAAGGTTTTCCCACACTCCTCACACTCGTAGGGCTTCTCCCCAGTGTGGGTTCTCTGGTGTTTGATGAGGTTTGAGCTGTGACTGAACACCTTGCCACACTCCTCACACTCATAGGGTTTCTCCCCAGTGTGGACTCTCTGATGGATGACCAGGGCAGAGCTCCCGATGAAGGTCTTGCCACAGTCTTCACATTCATAGGGTTTCTCCCCGGTGTGGATTCTCCTGTGTTTAGTCAGGCCTGAACTCTGAGCAAAACTCTTTCCACATTCATGACAGTAGTGCCGCCTACTTCCTGTGGCAGTTTTCTGCTTTCTCGGGAACCTGCCCTCCTGTTCGCCAGCTTCGGTGCCTTCAGGAATCTGGGCAGTGTCTTCACGCAGGGGGCGTGGTATTCCCCCAGCCTCTTGTACTGGCCGGACCTCGTCCACAGGCAGGGCCCGGATCTCGGCCTCTGTTTCACCACCTGAAATAACAAGTGGCCACACGTGGTCAGTGATGCCCTGCCACGCAGGAAAGCTGTGACTACAGTTCCACATACGCGGGGATGAGGGTTTCCGTACAAGAACGAGGATGGGGACGAAGGGGAGAACGGGTGCTGGGGAGGAAGGAGACTGAGAACGGGCCTGGGGTCATTGGAAGCAGGGTGATGGGGGGTGGAGGAGGGTGGGAAGGACCGTGCTGGGGACACTCGCAGAGGCTCGAAGTCCTGAGGACGAAGGCAGGGCCCTGCACTGGGGCTGGACTCGAGGAGGGCGGGGCAGATGGCAGCGGTAAGCAGGCACGCGTGAGGACTTGGAAGTGTTCTGTGCGACACAAGGAGAGCAGGCACGTAGAAAGCGATCGTCAGTCAGGGACGGTCCTCTTGGCTCTTATCCCAGGCGAAGACAGGGGCCCCGACACGACAAACTTCGGTGCTGACAGATCTGAGCCAGAGCTCCTGCTGCACCATGGTCGAGCTGCACGAGCTCAGACGGGTCAGGCTGTCCTGTGTGTCCTGCACCCCAATCTCTAGCTCACTTCTCACTCTCGCCCTACAGTCCCACGGCCCATTTCCTGAGGACACCCCAGCTCTCGTCCTCTGTCGGAACTAGCAACAGAGAGGGGACCAACGGTGACAGCCCTACTATGAGCCAGGACTGTGCTTGGGGCTCTACCTGCCGTGTCCCACTTAACCCGGCCAGGACGCAGCAGGAAAGGGAAAGGAGCCGGGCCGGAGGGTTAAAGATCGGGTCACGCACGTGGTTAGTAGCTGGGTTCAGAAACGGTGGCTCTGAACGCAGACAGAATTCAGACAGCGTCTTACAGCCCAGTAGGTTCTAACCCACAAAGGAAGCCACGAAAGCCTACGACGAACCAGCCCCCGTCAGTCTTACCCGGGGAGGTCAGGCCGCCGGGGTTCTCCCGCCCTTCATCTCCGTGGAAGCTCCCCCGAGAGGAATCGAGCCGCGCCCAGCCAGAGGAGAAAGCCAGGGCCACGTCTTCCGTTTTCAGCAAGCCCTGAAACGGCACACGGGCCTCCTAGTTCCTCTTACCCAGAGTCCCTCCCGGAGCCGGGGGCTGCGCAGAGGGGCTCAGGTGGTGAGGGGACAGTCCCTGAAGGCTCCGCAGACCAAGCCAGCACGGCACCTAACGCTGCTTCTCCCGGTCTTAAGTGACGGCTTCATCAACAAAACCACTGCGGAAGTAGAGTGACAGCACGTGAGGACAGGTGTCTCCACACAAGTGCTCCAGACACCGCTCTCTCCACACAAATACTCCGGATGCCCACGTCTCCACACAAATAAGCCGGACACCCTGGTCGCCACGCAAATAATCCGGACACCAGGGTAGAAGGTAAAGAGATTTGGAAAACGAAGGCCACGCCACTGCAAGGACCGGAACTGACCCCCGCTAGTGATGTGGCTGATTTGTATTAACAGTTATTCAGATACACTGAAATGTGGGTCTGAAGTGAGGAAAGTCAGGGAAGCCAGTGGACACCACAGAGCCTCCAGGGCGTGAAGGACCGGGTAAGAAGTTCAATCCAGTTTAAGTACAGACTGTTGCGGTCGTGTGACTAGTTGAGACACGTGGGCATGCCGTATCCGTCCCGGCAAGCTTCGGGACCACGTGGTTACCCCCCGGTAACAGGGCAGGAAAGCAAAAGAAAACCTTCGGGACAAAAGCACCGTCGCAACAAAAGCTTCAGTTTGCTTTTGCAGAATCACCCTTACTGATGAAGAAGATCCCACTGAAGAAGGGGCTGGCCAAGGACACGGAGTAGGGGTCTGGGAAACAGCACCCAAGCTAGTCATGAAATAGGACGAGGCTCCCAACTAGACACCAGGAAGTCAGACAGCGACAGACGACACTAGCATACACGAGAAAGTTGACATCCCATCTGGCGTTTGGCTGGAGGATGTAGACGGGGAGGGGGCGACCCTCCCAGGATGCACCCCGGTAGCGAAGGGCAGGGAGGGGCTCCAGCTCACCTGGGGCTCTGGCGGCAGCCTGGCCGCCACCACTGCGTCTCCTCTGCAGCGCCCTCCCGGGGCAAGCCCAGGACCCTGGAGAACTAGGAAGGAAAGAAGCTCTGGATGAGACGTCCCTGGCACTCAGCCTCCCTGGCCTTCGGAATCCAAGCTCAAACACTGGGCCTGAAACTTCGTACAGCGTGTGTCTTCCCAAAGGCCCGATCCCTACCCGCTCCAGTCCCGGGGCCTAGAGACCAGTGCTGTGCTCTGCCGACACACAAAATCTATGCAAAAACGGCAGGATCCTTGGAAGGGATGGTGAGTTTAAACCACATAAAACAAGCTTTTCATCTGAAGATACTCTGGGTTTTGCTTGCGAAGGGGAGAAAAGTAAGATTTCGGTTAAAATGCCTTTGGGGGTCAGTAAGGGCTTTCTGCTTTGGTTTGGAAGAACTAGAGTCAAAATAAAGCTGGAACCAGAAGGCAGAAATGGGCATCTGCTTGTACAGAACTTGCTCAGCGTCCAGAAGAACCCGAGGTCTCCCTGGAGGAGGCAAACTTTACATGGAACACAGAACAGCTGGTTTAGCTAGAGCCTGTGTTGGAAGTCAGGACTGCGTGTTGGCCGGCGTCTCAGTGCTGTGTGTCTTGGGACACGTTCAGGGCACGTGAGAAGACACCGCAGGACATACAGCCAGTCCTGTGGAGTAAATCCTGCTATTTTCATAAGAGACCCAGGGTTGAGACATTTATACTCTAATCCGCGGTAGTCCTGTAGTCTGTGAGATATTCCGACGGGCTTTACAGAGTCTGTTCGTTTTCTTCTTGGCACTTACCACTACCGGAAGCTGTACTGTCGTGTGTATGTGCTGTCTTCCCCACTCGAATGTAAACCCCAGTGCCACCAGGAAGGACTCTGTCTCACCAGCGGCCGGTCCTCAGCACCAACCACACTGGCTACCACGTAGGAGGCATATTACGTGTTAAATGAATGGGGAACCGATTCTTTCCAAACCACCATTTCAAATTTCTCTTTCAGTCTCAAAGTGGAGTCCGTCAGTGATGGCCAAATAACGTCGCGGTCAGCGCCCCTATCAGATGATCGTCAGTGAAGCTGGACGAAGTCTGCAGGTTCACGCGCCCAGAAGAGAACACTCACCTGTGCCTGGTAAGGCCCGTGATCCCAGAGATTCATGCTTGAGCAGAGCCCTCACCGGCTGGAACTGGGCACTCCGTGATCCGCGGGAAGGTGTCAGTGCTGCCATCTCGCAACAGACAAGCTCTTGGCCCTGGTCACCACCTGGGACCTAGAGGTTATTCATTCGTTTTCATTATTTGTCAGACATTTCTGGAGCACTTCCCATGTGCCTCAGAGTTTCCAGGGGCACGAAAAAGATTAACTCAGGTAACACAGACAACAACCTTGAGGTGGGTACCGTTACCGTGATCATTTCACCGATGAGGAAGCGAAGGCACACAGAGCATAAGCAGTTTTCCCAAGGTCACCCAGCTAATAAGTGGCGGTGCTAGGACGGGCGCTCAGGCAAGGGGACCCCAGAGCCCGTGCTCTTTGCCATTACCAGGTGCTCCCACACTGTATACGTTGTGCTTTTACAAAGACTTTTGGGAACTGGTGCTGGCTTTCAGAATACTCCTATCTTATCTGACAAGTGAGGGTAATAATTTCTCGTTTATAGGGTTTTGTTACTGGTTTTGAGAACCAAGAAAGATCACAGAATGTGAAATCACCTAACGCAGGACACACGGTCTATCCCCACTAAAAGGTGGCTTCCATGCATTTATGGGCAAATTGCAGTTGTCAAGTTACTTTCTCACGTGCAGCTCAGAACTCCCCACATCTTCTGTAATGACTGAGGAGGCTGAAGCTAAGAGACTTGAAACGCCTTCACTGTGAAGGGCTCGCGGGCAGCGGGCCCCAGTGCAGACCCGGATCTCCTGGTCAGTGGTTAGGAGGCTCTGGCTGCAGTCCCCTGAAGGAACATTAACTGGTGCCCAGAGGACACCACCTTAGAGCAGACTGGCAAAGCAAGAAGAGGTGGGGAGATCAACCTGTTTTCCACCAGGGGTGTTCTCTAGCCTGGGGTCCTTGGACTCCTCCCATGTGGTCCATGAACTTGGAATAGGAAACGAGTACTTTTATTGTTACCAGCCTCTAAGGGAACGTGGCCTTTCCTTCTATCAGAAATCGAAGCAGCGATCATGTGGCATAAGCCACCGCACTTCGCCACCAGTAGAAATTGCAGATGTTTGGGGGCGCCTGGGTGGCCCAGTTCGAGCCCCGCATCGGGCTCTGTTCTGACACCTTAGAGCCTGGATGGAGGCTGCTTTGGATTCTGTGTCTCCCTCTCTCTCTCTGCCCCTTCCCCGCTCATGCTCTGTCTCTCTCAAAAATAAACACTTAAAATTTTTAAAAAGAAAAATTGCAGATGTTTTCACACCACATTACGGCACAACGAACAGTGTCAAAGTCACTCATGCTTCTAACGACTTTGAAACTGCACCCGGGCTATTGGGCCTGTGCCCAGGTCTTACTGATTAGTGCAACAATTTTAAAAAGCTCACGCCTAACGTTGTCACTCATTTGTTTAATGCATTGCTGGCTGTATTTCAACATAATCGAGTTCTTCTGTGATCCTTCATGTATCTAAAACTTCTGTTACGAGGAGGGGCCCAGGGACTCCACCCGAGTGGCAGAGAGAGAGAGAGAGAGAGAGAGAGAGAGAAGTTCGGATGTTGACGGCAACGCCCCGCCCTCGGCCCCAAGACTTGGGTTAGAAACCGGGCTCGGGGCCTCTACCTGCGGTGTCCGCGCCTCCAGCTGTCTCTGCAGGTGCTCCAGGAGCACCACCACCTCGTCCCCGCTCTCCGGGTGCTGTTCCCGCACCCAGGCCTGGAGCTCCGCGGGCAGGATGGTCAGGAACTGCTCCAGCACCAGCAGCTCCAGGATCTGCTCCTTGGTGTGTATATCCGGGCTCAGCCACTGGCGGCACAGCTCGCGGAGCCGGCGCAGCGCCTCGCGGGGCCCCTCGGCCTCAGGGTAGCGGAAGCCCCGGAAGCGCCGGCGCGAGCGCTCGGGGCCGGGGCCCGGGCTGCCGGGCGCGGCCGTGGGGACGTCCTCCTCCTCCTCCTCCACCTTCACGGTCAGGATGCCCGTCAGCAACCCCGGCCGCTCCTCTGCAGTGCCGGCATCCAAGGTCGCGCTCGCCTTCGACTCCCCGGCCATCCCGGACCTGGCGCTGGCGGACGGCTGCGCCTCTCGGGGCGGTTCCTCTGTGCGTAAGTCGCTCCCTCGGCCTCCCGCGGCCGGAGCCGGCCTCCGCGCCCGCCCCGGGCCCCGCAGCCAGTCTCCACACCGCCGGCCGGAATCCGCGGGCGCCCTCGGCACGGGAGAGCCGGAGCGCGGGGCCGGAAGCCGGGCCGAGCCACTTCCTGGGCCCTCTAGGACGCGTCTCTTGGTGGCGGCCCGTTAACCCTTCGGCTCTCGGGCCGCCGCCGGCGAGACCGCGAGAGAGGACGGAGGGCTGTGGCTTATGCTTGGCTGAAGCCGACGTCTCACGTTGCAGCGAACGCGGGCCCGCTGGGCCCTCAGAGTTCTGGCCTGAGGCCTTCCCCCGCGGCCGCGGACGTCACTGGGCCAGGCTGGGAGAGCAGCGGCTGCACCTGCGCCTGACCAGCTCCGCCTCTCCTGCGAGGCCCGCCGGCGGGAAGGCCCTCCCCGCCTCTGACTTCGTCCTCACTTCCATGCGTCCTTAACACCTTGTCCGCGTGAACCGCCACCAGCGCCACTGGGATCCTTCCTGCAAAAGCAACCCGAGATCCCCAACGGCCCCTACCAGTTACCGCTTTCCATTTTCTGTGGCCTCCCCTCGGGCAGCCAGGCTTGTGCTGCTCCCTGCTTCCAGCCACTCCCGTGTCTTTGGCCAGGGGACCCTGTTCACTCCTGTCGCTCTCTTCTTGTTCCTTCCAGTTCCCATTCACACTCTAGCACAGCGAAAGCTACACACTCTCAAGCCACATTACCTGGGCTCCTAATCCTGGCTTTATTTGCCGCTTACTAGCTGAATGACCGCAGTTAACTATATAACCTCTCTGTGCCTGACTTTCTGAATCTATAACTGAGGACAGTAATAGTAGATAGGGATGTGAGCAGTGGGTGAGGTTTTTTATGTAAAGCTCTTAGAATAATGGCTAACCTGTAATAAGCTAGGCCTACCCTAAAACGGTAGGAAGCCCTGAATTCCTTTGAGCCAAAGGAGGCTAGATTTTAAGCCAGAAGTGACAGCAGTTATTTTGCCGGACTGAGATGTCAGTGAGTCTGCTTTCTACTCAGAATGTAAGTTTGGTAGATGTTTTTTAATTGAAAAAATATCATGGTAGTACCTTCCTGAGTTTTAATTCCTCAATCTATCTCTTCTATTAATCTCCTGGCCTGGGCATGATTACCCGGTGGGCACACTCAGCTACCTCCACCCCTGCCCAGTCCTAGGGTCTGGCAGCTGCTCACCCCGGGGCCCCTGGTACTCAAGGGCAGCAGGTGCAACCGCTTCTCCAGTCTTACATTGGTTCCTGTGTAGACTGGGGTGCGCATTTGAACTAGGCATAAAATGCCTTATGCCTTTTGCTGTCAGCTCTTAAAAAAGCCGTGTACGAGTGGACCCCTGCAGTTCAAACCCATGTTGTTCAAGGGTCAGCTGTTCTTCATTTAGTCCCATTGCTCCTGCCTTTATCAGGGTAAGAAACATAGGTTGTAGTCATAATACAAGTGTTTGTTCCTCTTCCCAACATACATTTCAGTAATCTGGAGCATATCCGTGAGATAACTCCTGTAAAAACACTGTAAAATGTAAATCAGGGCACTGTGTGGAAGTGCAAATATGAGCAGCTGAAGGGGACTGTCAGGTCATGTAAGTGTCATTAGTGAATGACTGCTTTTGTTGCTTGGTGAGTAAAGGTGACCCACATGTTTGTAAAGGCCATAAGCAAATGTAATTTGGAGGGATGTTTAATTCCAGCTCGTCCTCAGAGTTCTATATAACTTGTGTGTTAGGAATTTCTTAGTAATAAGTATAGATTGTGACAAACTAATGTTATATGGTTACTGCTGAGATACCATAAGAATTATATTCCACCCCTGTGATCTGCCAAACAGAATTACCCTAAATCTAATCATGAGGACATTATCAGATAAATTCAAACTGTCGGACATTTTACAACACAATCACCCTGGACTCAGCAAAACTGTGTCAAGTAATATTTAAAAAGTGGATGTAGAAGTGTAGGTAGAGAAACTATTCTAGATTAAACAGACTAATAAGTAATCACAATCAAATGCATTTAAGGAAACTTGACTGAATTTTAATCCCATTTTAAAGACGTTATTGAGGGGTGCCTGGGTGGCTTGGTCGGTTAAGCATCTCACTTCGGCTCAGGTTATGATCTCCCGGTTTGTGGGTTGAAGCCCCACAGTGGGGCTGGAGCCTGCTTTGGATTCTGTGTCTCAGACTCTGTGCCCTCCCCCATTTGTGCTCTGTTGGCTCTCTTTCTGTCAAAAATAAATAAACATCAAAAAAATTTAAAGACATTATTGGAACAATTGAGGAATTTTGAACATATCCTGCATATTAGATAACACTACCTAATATTTAATGGTAATATTAAAGTTCTTTAGAATAATGATGGCGTTGTGGTTGTGAAGGAGAATGTCCTTCTTAGACATTGATTAGTGGAGTATTTACGGGTGAAGCATCATAATGTCTAACTTTCAGTGAGTAAGAAACACAATCTTAACAATTAGTGAATCTAGGTAAAGGATATGCCGGTGTTTAACTTTTCTGTAGGTTTGAAAGGTTTTTTTAATATTTGGGGGAAATTTATGTAAAACAATTTTGAGAAAGATCTTTCAATACATTTCTGTGCTCTATCTGAATGGATATTTGCTCATCTATAAGTAAAATTAAGAAAATAAGAGACTCTCACCACGAAAAGTTATGGTAGGCATTTATTTTTATTCCTATTGTCATATTTTTTACACCACTGCTTTCTCTACTAAATCAGAGGTCAACAAACTACTGCCTACAGACCAAATTGTTCCCCTGCCTGTTTTTGTATGGCCTTAGCAAGAAATTTTATATTTTTAAATTATAGGGGAAAAATCAGAAGAAGAATAAAAGTTTGTGACATGTGAAAATTAAAGAAATTCAAATTTAAGTGTCTATAAGGAGTTTTATTAGAACACATTCATGTTCATTTACATATTTTCTATAGCTGCTTTCACTCTACAATGGTAGAACTGTAATTTAGCAAAATATTATTCCTCAAAAATTTTTTTTTTACTCTTAGGGTGCCTGGGTGGCTCAGTCAGTTAAGTGTCCAACTTCAGATCAGGTCATGATCTCACAGTTGGAGAGTTTAAGCCCCGTGTCAGGCTCTGTGCTGACAGCCTGGCGCCTCCTTTGGATTCTGTCTCTCTCTCTCTCAGTCCCTCCTCTGCTCATGCTCTGTCTCTGTCTCTCAAAAATAAGTAAGTGTTAAAAGTTTCGGGGGGCGCCTGGGTAGCTCAGTCAGTTAAACATCCAACTTCGGCTCGGGTCATGATCACACAGTTCGTGGGTTCGAGTCCCGCATCACACTCTGTGCTGATAGCTTGCGGCCTGAAGCCTGCTTCAGATTCTGTGTCTCCCTCTCTCTGCCCCGCCCCCGCTCACACTCTGTCTCCCTCTCTCTCTCTCTCAAAAATAAACATTAAAAATATTTTAAAAAATTTATTCTTCCTGTTAGAAGACTTGTGTTACAAAAATGTATTTAATTATATATTTTAACAAAATTAACTTTTATTCAGTTTCTAATCAAATACTATAATACTTTATTGTCTTTCACTAAAAAACGTAAGTATTTACAATTTTATCAGTTTGGGAAGACAAACAGAATAAAAATGGAGAAAAGTGATCAAAAGACAAATTCAATGATAGAATAAATATAGCCTATTTAAATGCCTGCCTGGCCCTGTTGGCTGCTGCCGGAGTGAATTCTCAGCCTCAGAATTAGCATAGTTCAAAATCTCCTTCAGCTTCAAAACGTCCAAGGGAGAGATTTTGGTGACTTCAAAGAAGATCTGGTGAAAATACTTGGAATGCAGAGTCTCCAGCTTATTGCAAGGACACAAAATCAGCAGGATGTTCAACTGGTTGATCAAGGGGTGAAGATCAGAGGTCTTGTAGCCACTGTAATACTCCAGGGTAGGAGCCCAGTGTCTGAACTTTTTCACGTAGACAGCCAAGAGGAAGGAGTCAGCAGCTAGCTTGGAAGGGCTTTCCAGGATATAGTCCTATTCCTGCAGTCGTCTCACAGATGAAGCGGCACGGGGTCAATGCCTTCGTGCTGGCATGGAGATACCTAGTGTATCTGCACAGGAAGTGATAGGCGATGGGAATACTGATATCAAGTTTGAGAGTTTGCAGTTTGCCAACTTCCATGCATCTTGCTGATAAATATATAAAAATCTAATTTTATCTTATTCGATTTAATTTCCCACCTCATTTAGAGTCTTAGCATCAGGAAAGCACTTATACCTAAATTCTGATTTAGTTTTTCTGTCACTTTCCAAGTCTGTTAAATAACTGAGGTCAACTTAACTACAGACAACCAAGGTGATGGTAATGCCTATGTACATTTTAAGCTAAGAGGGAAATGATCTTGCATGAAATGCTAGCCATTTCAGACAGTGAACATAGTGTATGCATAAACTGGTTCCCAACCACAAAATTCCTGAAGAAATTAACCAAATTAGGAGACATCTACAAGACTGGGTTGCCCTCTCTCTCTGCCCCTCCCCCGTTCATGCTCTGTCTCTCTCTGTCCCAAAAATAAATAAACGTTGAAAAAAAAAAAAACATTTACAAGACTGGGTTGAATGCTTCCCTGCATTTCAGGGGTAGAAACGTCTGTGAATTTTAAGAATTAAAATCATGCCTCTGGTCTTCACTTGGCTCAGAGGCTGAGCTTAAACTTTTTGATTCCAAAAGTTCTGGTGCTTGCTTCCAGTAGGAACAAGTGGGGTTTTGAAGTCTATAAACGTGCTTCGCCATGAAACTGGTGGACAGGCTCCTTTCTAAGGGATCAACAAAAGGAGCACGGGAAGTAAGGGGCTCCCACCAAGGGGTGACGATAAAGAGGACCGAGGGGATCATGGAGACTTGAAGGGTATCAAGATGGTTAAAGGCGAATACCCAAGAGGAGTAGCAGACGTTTGAACAGTATAAGGGTCACTGGCGCAAATTCCTCTATTTGTGTCCCCGAGGGCCAAGAGCAGCGCAGGCAAATCGGAACCACGAGAGGAGCGGCGCATCTCCACCAAATGCCCCAGGGAAACCTTACGGCCTGACGCCTTCCGCCCTCGCCCGCGCGCCACGCCTTCGCCTACCAACCCACCGGAAGCGGAAGCCTTGCGGGCACCGTTGCTGACGCGCCTGCGTGGGCACCGTTGCTGTGGCGCCTGCGTGGGCGGGAAGTGCCGGCAGTACGCAGTCTCCGTGGCCACTGCTGGGCGTTGGCCGTTTGGTTGCCGGTGGAGGCGTGGCTCATGGCCCCGGTGTCCCAGTCCCGCTATCCCGAGGACGCCGCCGGCTCTCGGAGGCGGCGACGCAGCTCTGTGGGGAGCCCGCCGTCCGCGCTGGCCAGACGCTTCCCTTGTGGAGGCCGCTCCCGCTCTCACTCCCGCGGCCGCGAGGGCCTCAGGCCTTCGTGGGGGGTGTCGGGCGCTGGCGACCCGAGTCCGCTGGGCCGATCTGAGTCTCGGGCACAGCCTTCGGGGCCCCGCAACTACGCGTTCTCGTGCTCTTCCGTCCACTCTGGCGGATGCCGCTTCCATCACCACCACTATGCGGGCGACCTGCAGTGGGCCAAAGAGTATGAGAAGGAGAAGGAGGAGAGCTATCGTCAGAGGTGGCTGAAAGAGAGAGAGAGGATTGGGGAGCTGGGAGCTCCTGAGGTGTGGGGGCTCTCTCCAAAGTTTCCTGAGCCGGATTCTGATGAACATACCCCAGTGGAGGATGAAGCGGTAAAGAGTCAGGAGACCAGCAGTTCAGATTCCAGCTCCGAAGAAAACGGGAATACCAGTCGTTCAAAAAGCAAGAAAAAAAGAAAGAAAAAGTCTAAAACGAAACATAGGAAACATTCTGATAATAGTGATAGTAATTCAGACTCCGACATTAATTCTAGTTCTGATGATAAAAAGAGGGCCAAAAAAGCCAAGAAGAAGGAAAAGAAGAAACACAGGGCAAAAAGAACCAAGAAAAAGAAGAATAAGAAGACTAAGAAAGAATCCAGTGACTCAAGCTTTAAAGATGCAGAAGGGGAGTTGCCAGAAGATACCTGGATTGAGCAGCCAAAGATTACAGATACCATGGATCTAATAGGCCCAGAAGCACCTGTAATACATATCTCTCAAGATGAGAAACCTTTGAACTATGGCCATGCTCTGCTCCCAGGTGAAGGTGCAGCAATGGCTGAGTATGTGAAAGCTGGAAAGCGAATCCCACGAAGAGGTGAAATTGGGCTGACAAGTGAAGAGATTGCTTCATTTGAATGCTCAGGTTATGTCATGAGTGGTAGCAGGCATCGTAGAATGGAGGCTGTACGACTGCGTAAAGAGAACCAGATCTACAGTGCTGATGAGAAGAGAGTTCTTGCATCCTTTAACCAAGAAGAAAGACGAAAGAGAGAGAATAAGATGCTAGCCAGTTTCCGAGAGATGGTGTACAGAAAGACAAGAGGGAAAGATGACAAGTAAGGACCTTGTGTTGTACAGTGGGACTTTAACAACAATTTTATGTAATCAAAACAATATGAAAAGACTTAACGGTGCTACTGTATCTATGATGTTAGAAAGTCCTTCAAGGGGCGCCTGGGTGGCACAGTCGGTTAAGCGTCCGACTTCAGCCAGGTCACGATCTCGCGGTCCGTGAGTTCGAGCCCCGCGTCGGGCTCTGGGCCGATGGCTCGGAGCCTGGAGCCTGTTTCCGATTCTGTGTCTCCCTCTCTCTCTGCCCCTCCCCCGTTCATGCTCTGTCTCTCTCTGTCCCAAAAATAAATAAAAAACGTTGAAAAAAAATTAAAAAAAAAGTCCTTCAAGAAAAAGCTGCTGAGATCTGTATTTATTTTTAACTTAATACGTGCACATAGTTTAAAAAATATTCAAATGCTATAGTAGAAGTTAATAAAAGGTCTTTCACCCTAGTCGCTAATTCTTCTCCCCAAAGAAATCTTTTTGAGGTCTTTTATGTCTGTTCATAAGTTCTGTGTCTATGCAAGCATATTTCAGGATAAAGGCTGGAGATATTAACCTGAAGGTTATTTTCCCTGTTGCTCTGATTTCTCTCTCTCTTGAAGGGCCTTATGGAGCCCTTCATTTGTCCCAAGGAAGACCAGAAGAACCCCAGAAAGAAGAGAGGATTCAATTGAATGTAGACTTCTGGTTGCAATTAACAGCTGGTGTTAAAAAGTAAAGATTTACTGGCTCATGAAATTGCAAAGTCCTCCGGGAGAATGGGTGTCCTGTGTGGCTTTATGCGACTTTGGCTTTCTTCTTCATCATGGGTCATCTTCCTCCTTAGGCTAGTTTCCCTTAAATAACAAAAAGGCTGCCAAAGGTTCTGGATTTGATTATATACTTCCTGGTCCACCTCTGAAGAAAGAACATTTCTGTCTTGGCATTCCAAATAAGAATCCTGAGATTCACCCTAATTGGATTAGCTTAAGTTACATGCCCACTCTCAAAAAAATGTACTGTTGCCATGGAAATAGGCCCACTCCTGGAGCTGTAGGTATAGTCCATTTATAGGCTACATACATGGGGAAGAACTGGAAGGCAGATAGGCAACCAAAAAAATGCCAAATATAGTTGTGAATGATTTCTAAAAACCAATACATGTGCTTTCAAGCCAAAATTTTGCTGAAGCTTGGTTTTGAATATTGGGGAATACCTGATTGGAGGGGAGATAGGGTTTATCCATAAAATAGATATAAAGAAGAAAAGATGAAGGTCCATGGTGCTTGGGGTCTTCCAAAGAGTGGATTAGCTGCCACCTTAGACTAAGAGGACAAGGAAAGAAATGAGCAGGTATAAAGAAGAATGCAGTTGGTGGAGCTCATGAAAAGGAGATCAGATCAGGAGGGATCTCATGGACAACAGAGTTGACTAGCTAGCACCGGTACTGGAGAAGACTTTAGAGTGAGCTCCACTCATGGTCTATCATAAACCTTTGTTTTTATCCAGTGACATCTGCCTGAATTTTAAGATTTCATTTCATCACTAGGCAAACTACCTCATTTGAAAAGGGGGCCCTGTGGCGCACCTGGGTGGTTCAGTTAGTTCAGTTAGCATCCGCTCCACCTCTTGATTTCAGCTCAGGTCATGATCCCAGGACTTGGGCCCCATGTCAGCCCCATGTCAGGCTTGGGATTCTCTCTCCCTCTCTGTCTGCCCCTCTCCCTGGCTCATGCACTATCTCTTAAGAAGAAGGGGAAGTAGAAGCGAGGAGAAGGAGAAGAAAAATAGAGTAAACTCCCTTTTCAAGGCTCAAGACCCTACTAAACCCCACAGAACTGAAGGTGAAGGGGTTCTAGAATCTCACAGGCAGTGTGATGTGGAAGGGCACTTTCATCCTAGTAAATGACATTGACGCCGAACCACACTACCTTGAGAATTTCCCCAAAGAGGGTTGGGCAACACTACTAAAAACCAGTGTTACATATGTATATTTCTATTTTTAGAAACAAACCATACAGCATTACATGCATGGACTTACACCTTGCATTTTTCACTTAATATATCTTGGAGATGTTGTAATCAGTGCATATAAATCTACCTTATTCTTTTTAATTAATGACTTTATAATATATTGAATGAAAGGACCATATTTTATTGGATGTTTAAGATGTTTCCTATATTTTGCAATTACACAGTATCATAGTGAAAATCTTTGTGGATATGGCCACCTAGAAGTAGAGTTCTTGGATCAAAAGGAAAATATTTATTAAGTGCTTTTCTTTTTTTAAATGTGTATAGTGTCTTCTCTTTTTAAGTTACTTATTTATTTTGAGAGAGAGCACTGGGGCGGGACAGAGACAATCCCATGCAGGCTTTGTGCTGTCAGTGCAGAGCCTGATGCAAGGCTTGAACTCATGAACTTTTGAGATCATGACCTGAGCTGAAACCAAGAGTTAGATGCCTAAGCGTCTGAGCCACGCAGGTGCCCCTAATAGGTGCTTTTTATATACTAGGGACTATGCCAGGTGCTGGCTGTAAACCAGAGAGCAAATTAAGTTTGATCTTTGCCATCACAGAATTTTACATTCTACTGGAGGAGACAGGCCTTTAAAAAACTAACAGACAATATGTATTAATTGCAGTATGCTGTGAAGAAAATAAAGGACTAGAGACAGTAATTGGGGGACATTTTTGAAGGAGTGGTCAGGAGGGGCACCTCGGTGACTCAGTCGGCTGGGCGTCGGACTTCGGCTCAGGTCATGTTCTCACGGTTCATGGTTCCAGCCCCGCGTTGGGCTCTGTGCTGACAGCTCAGAGTCTGGAGCCTGCTTCCGATTCTGTCTCCCTCTCTCTGGCCCTCCCCCACTCACGCTCTGTCTCACTCTCTCTCTCAAAGATAAATAAACATTTTGTAAAAAAAATTTTAAAAAGGGTGTTCAGGAAGAGTTTAAGAATGTCACGTGTAAGTTCTATGTGTTTTTACATTTTAATAGGATTGCAACATTGCTTTCCAAATAAAATTTACCAGTTCTCACACCTATATCATCAACAATATCGTACTTCTAAACCTTTTGATCTTTGCCAATCTGATGGGTGAAAGGTGGCATTTTATTTTTTTATGTTCATTTAAGAGCAAAGTTGAGCATCTTTTCATATATATATATATATATATACACACATGTATATATACATGTGTATATACGTATATACATGAGTCCTATAATTTTTGGTGTATGTGTGTGAAGTACTCACATTGGCTTCGCCCATTTTCCTACTGGCTTGTTGGTCTTTTCTTATTAATCATAAGAATTCTTCAAATAATAAATTCTCTCTCACATGTCTTGGAAATATTTCCCCTCTTGTCTGCCTTCTGAATAGCTTTTCTGGGAAACACTTGATCATATTGTTCTTTAAGGCCCAAAGATTCCCTAATACTAGCCAATTAAATATCTTTGTCTTTTTCACTTGGCAGAAAGATGCAGCTGAGAAGGCAAGGCAGAATTAGAGGGTTTTGCCAAAATGATAAAATACACACAATGCAACACACAGTGCCATGCTCAGAGCAGAGTTCCCATGACAGTATTCTGTGCCGTCAGTAGGATTGACTTCCTGGTTAATGTTGTTATTAGGGTCCTGCCAATATATCTGCCTTAAAACAAGACTGTGAGATTTATAATTTGATTACAGATCATGTTGTCTCAGGGGAGCTAATAAAAGGCAGTAGAACTTTTTTTCCTTTTTAAGTAGTGTTGCCCAGAGTACATGGTTATGGGTTGTGGAATAGAAGAAAAACAGAACAACAAAAAATTTGTGTCATATTTAGGCTTCAAAAACCATCAGAATCATTGTTTACTAAACTCTATTCAAGGAGCCAGTTGAACAGATCAAATAGCTTGAATTAACCACCAGAGTTACACTGAGGGTTTTTATTTTTTTATTATTATTATTATTTACGTATTTATTTAAGAGAGAGTAAGGGGAGAGGGGCAGAGGGAGAGAGAGGGAGAATCTTTTTTTTTTATTATTTTTTTAATGTTTATTTATTTTTTTGAGACAGAGAGAGACAGAGCATGAACAGGGGAGGGGCAGAGAGAGAGGGAGACACAGAATCTGAAGCAGGCTCCAGGCTCTGAGCTGTCAGCACAGAGCCTGACGCGGGGCTTGAACCCACGGACCGTGAGATCATGACCTGAGCCAAAGTCGGACACTTAACCGACTGAGCCACCCAGGCACCCCGGAGAGGGCGAATCTTAAGCGGGCTCCAGATCCACCTGAAGTCCGACTTGGGGATCAATCCCATGACCCTGGGATCATGACCTGAGCTGAAATCAAGAGTCAGATGCTCACCTGACTGAGCCACCCAGGCACCCCTACACGTAGTTTTATTCAGTACTGAGAAACAGCCCAAGAAAGCAAATTAGATTGGCTACTGCTGTTTAATTACAATCCATAAATTTTGTGAGACATCGTTAATTTTACCATGAGCCATTATTTTATGACTTTGGGGGATTATGTAAAATAGTGTTTCACGAGATATAAAAACTCCTCCACTGGAATAAGGGGTTCTAATGAGGATTTCGCGGTAGATTTTCTCCTTTTCTTCACCTTCTCCTTCTTCTTTAGCACAAGAGGAGATATTTTCTACCTATAGCTATAAGCAACTTAGGGAGTAAGAAATTATTAATTTGGCAAATAGCTGTCTTTTTACTCTTAACAAATTCAGGGGCATTTTTATGAGAATCCTTGTAAGATTTCACAGTCAGTCTTGGGGGAGGGTTTTTTTTTTTTTTTTTTTTGAGATGTATATGGTTTTGGCATATAAAGGTAGTATCCATCTATTCCTATTTTATTAGGAGTTTCCCCTTTTAATCAGAAATGCATGTCAAATTTTATTAAATGACTTATTAGCATTTAGGGATCATAGGATTTTTCTTTATTTGCGTATTAATAAGATGGTTTAAAGTTATAGATCTCCAGGCGCCTGGGTGGCTCAGTCTGTTAAGTGTCCAACTTTGGCACAGGTCACAATCTCGAGGTTCATGGCTTCAAACCCTGTGTCAGGCTCTTAGTTATCAGTGCGGAGCCAGCTTTGATTCCTCTGTCTCCCTCTCTCTCTGCCTCTCCCCGACTCTCTCTCTTGAGCATGCGCGCTCTCTCTCTGTCTCTCAAAAATAAATACACGTTGAAAAGAATTATAGATTTCCTAATATTAAACTATGAATTAAATTTATTGGACTCATTTGTAGGTTTTTGGTTGTTTGTACCACTCACTGGTCACATAATTTTCTATTTAAAATTCAGAATAATGATGGGGCACCTCGGTGGCTCAGTTGGTTAAACATCTGACTCTTGATTTTAGCAAGCCCTGTGTCAGGCTCCTCGTTGGCAGCACAGAACCTGCTTGGGATTCTCCTTCTCTCCCTCTCTCTCCCTGCTTGCACTCTCCCTCTCCCAAAATAAATAAATAAACTTTAAAAATTTCAGAATAGTAATATCTTGCCGTACGGGTGGAAGCAGAGAGAAATGCAGAAAGCATCATTACAAAAAGATAACTGCTAATCTTATGCTATAGCATGGTAGCATGACTTGTAATGCAATTGTGCCTCTAGTGATCATATAGAAAAGGAAACTTTTATTTTTAATATCTTAAGAATGGACCTGATGAAAACATACAGACCACCATTTTGTTTACAAAAATAAGGATAATTCTGGGGGTGCCTGGGTGGCTCAGTTGGTTGGGCGTCCGACTTCAGCTCAGGTCACGATCTCGCGGTCCGTGAGTTCAAGCCCCGCGTCGGGCTCTGTGCTGACAGCTCAGAGCCTGGAGCCTGCTTCAGATTCTCTGTCCCCCCCTCTCTCTGCCCCTCCCCTGCTCATGTTCTGTCTCTGTCTGTCTCAAAAACAAATAGTAACATTAAAAAAATATAAAAAAAAAACAAACTAAGGATAATCCTGGAAAATGAAAATCTCAAGTATGAAAATTGATTTTTGTTATTAGCAACATGTAGACTATCCTGGTAAAAATAGCATTTTTATTTATTCTCATCTACATCTACCCCTTCCAAAAGATACAGACTACTTAAATTAAAAATGCGCACCTTGAATTTTGTAAAAATACTTTGTTAACCTGCATTACTGGTTTTGGTTTTCATGGGATATTCAATACAATACCAATAATCTGAGCCTTGATACTATGAGTGACATTTAAGAAGCCAGTCATCGTAGGGAGTTTGAAAGGGGCAGTAAATGAATTAAGATCTTTACTTCCTTTTTTAAAACTTTTATTTATTTGTTTGTTTGTTTATTGAGAGAATATGAGAGGGGGAGGGGCAGAGAGACGGAGAGAGAGAATCACAAGTAGGCTCCATGCTGCCAGCACAGAGCGTGACATGGGACTTGATCCCACAAACCGTGAGATCATGATCTGAGCTGAAATCAAGAGCTGGGCTCTCAAGTGACTGAGCCACCCAGGCACTCCTATTTACTTCCTTTTTAAATTAAATTTTATGGTTATCCCTTATATAATTGGTGTAAAATATATAAGCCCTTCTTTAGAAAGAGAAAATCAGACATGAGTTTTCTGTTCAAGAAAAAATGTTAAGTTCTAATTAGTAAAATATTTGCATTCATTGGATTTGTTTGCCTTAGTAAGTTTTAAAGTGAACATGTTTCATTGCTACTTTAAAAGATACTTCCAAGCTTCTGGCACCCAAGGAGGAAAGGGTAACTCTCCTTGTCACAATGAAAGGTGTTTTTTTTTTTTTCTTTTGTTCTGATCATTTCAATGCTGAAGACACTGAATAAATTACCTGTCATAAAACAATGATTAGTATGATATTTAATGCTTTTTCAAAACTATTAATTAATCAGACGTTTGTTTAGATTTTTAAAAGGACTTATCTCATTCAAAGACTCTAAATACAGTTTTTGGTAAAATGAACAAGAGGGAATATTCTGTATCCTTCTGTAGAATTTTTGGTAAAGTGATATCTAATGCTTTTTCCCCTGAAACCTACATTCATTGCAAAGTATTGTAGATTATCCTTTTACAGTAATAGACTTAAATTTCATTACCTTAAATATTCCAGTTCAAATACATTTTCATTGTTCAATTTAATCTTCAGATCTTTGCTACTATGAAAAAAGGGGAAAAACCCCATGCGTTGACTTTTTTTTTTTTTGCCATTGTGTTTAACGACTGTTTAAATCGGGGAGAAATGGAAAAGTATGTGACCGTGTTTAATTTATGAAGCAGCAAAGTGGAAACGACGGCTCATCAGGGAAACACTGAACTGGGCTAGCCTGTTTTTATTTGAAGGAAATTAAGTCCGGCTTAAAAAAGAGAAAAGCCCGCGCGCGCACCTGCACACCGCGGTAGGGCGGATTGAGCCGGACACCATCGAGCCGCGGTCCTCCGCGTGCCTAGAGCGGAAGCGACGTCGCGCTGGGGGGCGGGTGTTGGCGCTCGGCGCGTAGCGCAGACGGTGCCGGAGCAAGCGTGGCTGCGCCTGCTCGTCAGCTGTCGGGTGCGTAGCGTCAGTGCTGGGGCTTGGGAGGGCCCGCGGCCGAGACTGGGGGCCAGTGGGGCCCCAGGTGCAGGGAAACGCTCGGCGACGAAGGAGCCGGGCGGGAGATGTCCGCCGAACTGGGCACAGCGTCGGCTGCACAGGCGTCGTCCCGTGAGCGCAGTATTAAATCCCTATCGAAGGTAAGCCTCGGAGGCTGGTACTGGAGCAGAAACCTGAAGGACATGGTGAGACCGATGTGGCCTTTGGGGGACGAGCTTTCAGGCAGAGGGAACCGCCTGCTTGACGCACCGGAGGAGTAGCCAGGCCCCCAGGCCACCGTGGGCGGGGCTCAGTGTGCGGGGTGGTTTGGAGGTTTTGGGGGGCATCTGTAGTTGGGGACTCACGATGAGATGAGACCCGAGGGGCTCTTGAACCAGAAAAGTGGTCAGTAGCGGCCAGATTGCTGACCTACCTGGAAGGTGGAGCCAGCAGGCGCTGCTGTTGGAGCAGATGTGCATTGTGAGAAAGAAGGCAACGATCATCCCAAGGGTTTGGCCTGCGGCTGCAAGAGCTACTGAAGGAAAGATCTGAGCTTGAGCTTTGGGACCTTGTGTCAGTTATTTAGCTGTCCGTGTCCCGGTACCTTGCTCTGTACAGTGAAATTTGTACTCGTGTCTTGATGCAATTGTGTGAGGATTAAATGCATAACTTTAATAAAGTACATACAACAGTTATGGGGCGCCTGGGTGGCTCAGCCGGTTAATCGTCTGACTTCGGCTCAGGTCATGATCTCTCGGTTCGTAAGTTCAAGCCCCGCGTCAGCCTCTATGCTGACAGCTCAGAGGCTGGAGCCTGCCTCGGATTCTGTGTCTCCCTCTCTGTCTGCCCCTCCTCTGCTCATGCTCTGTCTCTGTCTGTCCCCAAAATAAATAAAACATTAAAAAATTAAAAAAAGTGCATGCAACAGTTGTGCTGGCTTATTGTTTCATTATGCTGAGACATGAAGGGTGTGTGGGCACAAATGAGAAAATTGGACGATGAGGAGTGTTCCAGGAAGGAGTAAGACGTGGGAGGACCCAGGAACAGGAGAGCATTGAAAGTCTGAGGAACTGAAAGTTCACTAGTCATAAGAAAATTTTAATTTTTTTTTTTTTTTTTTTTTGAGAGAGAAAGAGACCGAATTCAAGTCGGGGAGGGGCAGAGAGAGAAGGAGACACAGAATCCGAAGTAGGCTCCAGGCTCTGAGCTGTCAGTACAGAGCGAGAAGTGGGGCTCGAACCCACGGACTGGGGAATCATGACCTAAGCTAAAGTCGGACACTTAACCGACTGAGCCACCCAGGTGCTCTGGATTTGACTTTTTGTATCTTAGGTCCATTTTTTGACCAAAAGAAAAAAACATATATGTATGTGTTAGCTGGGACTTACCACGCACACATCCTGGACTATATAACAGCAAGCTGTATTTGGAACCTAACTGGGTTTTATAGCTCTTTTTAAACCCAGGAGCCATTTTTCACAATTCATTTAGATGTCTGTGTAATCCAGAACAATACTTTTTATTTATGTGAAATCGACTGTTTTGAGGAGTCCGTGTCTGTTGTAGATAAGATTCCTTTGGGATTTATCAGAAAGTCTCCTCATTATTAGATTCATGTTAAATATTTAGTGAAAATGCTGCATAAGTGATAAGGCAGAAGGTCAGTAGTTGTCTGTTGTTGTTGCCAGGCTTGATCATTTGATTAGGTTTGTGGCTGCCAGACATCTCCATTTATTTCCCTTTGTAATTAATACACAGTTAGCATGATGATTCTTTGAGATCGTGAGAATGCCCTTTTACCCAGTTCTTTTGCCCAGTGCCTTTGCCCATGTGGTCCTTGATTCAGTTGGTTATTTTGTCAAGCTGCAAAATGGTGATTTTTCAGATGTGTTATTCCTGCTCTGTCAGCCGGCAATCTTCTGTAGAACAGAGTTTTCTCATTCTGTATGTGTGTTCCATTTTTAGGAATGGTCGTTTCAGAGAAAGAAAATTTGATAGCGATTATTGCAAATGTATAAGCCCAACCAAGGCGTGTTGCTGTTGTTATTATTGTTCCTACTACTGTTATTGTTTCCGTGATTCTTGGTTTTACATTTTCAGGAGGAGACCATCAAAAGGAAGTTTTCTGAAGCAGAGAGAGCAAACACGCGGACACTGGGGATGGCGACAGCACCGCTCGGCGCCCGTTCCCCAGCTCCTCTGAATCTGAAGAAGGAGGTGCTTCGGACCATGAAGGGGGATCCCCACTCTACTGGGGAACAGGGAGTCCGGCTGCCGGGAGATGGCACAGGCCTGGGGCAGGAGCCGTTGTGCAAACAGTTCAGGCAGTTGCGCTATGAGGAGACCACAGGGCCCCGGGAGGCGCTGCGCCGGCTCCGCGAGCTGTGCCGCCAGTGGCTGCGGCCCGAGACGCACAGCAAGGAGCAGATCCTGGAGCTGCTGGTGCTGGAGCAGTTCCTGACCATCCTGCCTGCCGAGCTCCAGGCTCGGGTGCGGGAGCACCATCCGGAGAGCGGGGACGAGGTGGTGGTTGTTCTGGAGGATTTGCAGCCAGAGCTTGGAGACGCAGGAAAGCAGGCGGTGAGGACCAGATGTGCCCTTTTGCAGGAAAGCAGGAGTTGGGACCTGGGGCCGGAGGCGAGGGCATGAGCTGGGCACCCGGGGAGGGCCTGCGGAGCTCCTGTTCGGGTTCTTTCCTGTCCGGTGCTCAGAGCCATTGGCTCGTCCCACGGCGTCACCTGCTGTCCCCTGGGAGGGACCGGCCGTGCTGCTTCCCCAGCCTCTTCTTTGTCCCCTGGGCTTTCTCCTTCTTCTTCTCACGTGGGAGTGTCTCTCTGAACAGCACTTTCCTCCTCAGCCCACAGGTTCCTAACTGTCCCTGCATGTCCCCGCATGTCCCTAGGACCCAGGCCAGGCTGAAGAGCAGATGATACTGGCGGGGGCGGCAGCCCCGGTGGAAGCAGTGCGGGGGCAGCGCACCCAGCCGGAGCATGAAGTTCTGGAGCCTGAAGGAGACAAGGGTAAGCAGCAGCTGCGTCTCGGGGCGGGCGAGAGGTGGGCATCGGCGTCCCTTCCGAGGCCCCGCTGTCGTGTTTGTCTTGAGGTGGCTCTGTCGAGGTGTGGTGTCCACGTGGTGGAGTTCACTCTGAGAGTTTGGTCCGTTTGTCTCCTCAGACAGGAAGACAGTCCGTGATGCAGTCGCTGCCACAGTCAGGACTGGAGGACTCTCGTCCACCCACATTTCCCCCCATCCTTTCCATGGTGTTTGTGTTCAGCCGAAACAGGACCTCTCCTGCCCTGGCCTTCTCCTTCCCTCCTTCACTGCAGGGGTGAATAAAGAAAGGATGGCTGGTTTCTCACCCAGCCCGTGCTCCATTGCTCATTTTTTTCTTGTCTCTTTCAAATTACTGTATAATTATCACTTTTATTTCTAAATGTCACCTAGGTTAGTTTTTACTCTGCTGTCTTGTCTTCGTCGTTGAAATCCGCCTTTCTTGTTTCTGTTGCTTACGTTTCTCCCCCTCTGTCCGGCCTTACAGTCCTGCTTCCTGGTACTTGTGTCATCTCAGTGCTTCGCTGGGATTCTTACCTCCTGCTCCTTCTCCATCATTTACACTGTTAGATTCATTAACGCTGTTCCCGTCCCTAAAACCCTTCAGTGAGCTGAGTTATGCTATTCTTTCTACATATGTTTTTTTTATCATTTGAAAAATTCCATGATCAAGAGGAAGAAATAAAACCAAGAAGAAACCTACCACCTGCAGTGACTTCCAGCAGGCAGTGAGAGAGGCCTCCCTGGCGGTGGTGTCTGTTGCCTTCTCAGCCTCACATCTATGAGCTTGACTTTACCAGTTTGCTTGAGACTTTTAGCACTGACGGTTCCATGTCCTGGGAAACCCCTGAGTCCGTTCCCCTGTGGCCCCCTCACACCACGGGTCCCCTTAGTCCAGATGAATCAGGACGGTCCATCCCCCTGTGGTCCCATCACACCATGGGTCCCCTTAGTCCCGGACGAATGAGGATGGTCTGTCCCCCCATGGCCCCATCACACTGCATGTCCCCTGAGTCCTGGACAAATCAGGACTGTCCTTCCCCCTGTGACCCTATCACACCGTGGGTCCCCTTCATGCTGAGCTACATTCTGTTTCCCACTTGCTCCTTGCTGTTTGTCTCCTCTGAGTTTCTCCTGCCACGTTTCTTCTGTCTGGAGTAATTTGTCCTCGCTTTCCCTAATTCGTACTCATCCTTCAGGGCCTTAGACCTCCCTTTCTCAACCTTCCCAAGGTCCCCCAAACCTGGACGACTTTTCTGTGGAAAAGGACCTGTGTTCCTAGAGCTCCAAGATTTCTCCCATTTGACCACGTCGTATTGTTGCTGGTTCATGTCTTTTTTTCTCCTGCCAGAAAAGGGCAGGACATTGTTTTGTTTCCTGAGTCTGCTATGGCTCCTGGGTCGAACAGACCCTCAGTAAATGTTTGCTGAATGGCTGATTGTGATTCTAAACCTTCTTTTACCTTCTTTCCACCTCCCCTGTTCAATTTCTGAGTCTGTTCAAAGGTCCGCCTAATGGAAATTTGCCGAGCAAAGTAGCTGAAAGAGAGGGGCCTGACTTTTGTGAACAGCCTTGCGGAAATGAATTTAGGCCCTGTCATCCATGATGGGCACTATTTGAAATGCGACAAGTAAATGCAGTCACAGTAGATCCTTGACGCTGTTCCTTGCCCTCTGGGTCTGTTGAAAATGCTATTTTACACTCAAAGTTCAAGTTATTTTCTGGTTTCAAGACACTCCCCTCTTTTTAGTGCTTATGTCGTTATATCATGGCTGGTAAAGGATCGCTCCTGTCTTTCTGTAACCCCTCCCTCCCCTGTGGGCGGCCTCCCTCCTGCAGAGGGCCTACACACGCAAAGTGGCTTGTCCCGCTGAATCTTCCTGCCCCACACGGGACCCGCGGTCTCTGGCGGCTCCTTACCAGTCGTCCACATCATACTGACCCTCGCATGCTCTCACCTTACACTGCTTGCTGCTTTCTGTGGCCCACACTGACGAACTCGCATTGGCTGGTTATTCCTGCTGCTTACAACGGCTCCTGCCTGTCGTTCTCGCTCTGCATCTTTGTTCTTACTCCTGTCCTCTTCACCCGCCTGTGCCTGCGGGCCTGAGCTTAGGTGTTATCGGCAGACATTGCTTACGATCTTTCACGTACCACAAACGTGAGCTAATTATCCCAGCACCGAGGTCCCCTGTCTTGTTGAACTGCACAGGAAGGCAGCTGCTGCTGTCCAAGGGTATCGGGAAAGTCCAAGACACTTTTGTCAACTTCATGTCACCCTCAGGGTCTTGTGGTCCAGTGGTTTTGATTCACTGGAGGACACTGAGCCCAGAGGGTTTAAATCACCTTTCTAAGATTACACAGCTAAACAGTGATACAGTGGGCATTGTGTCCACATTTCTTCATTTCCGGTGCTTTCCCTTATGAGCCCCAAGGTCCTCAGTTGACCTCACTTTAAAAAAAATTTTTTTTAAATGTTTATTTATTTTTGAGAGAGAGAGGGGGAGGGAGAGAGACCGTGAGCAGGGAGGGGCAGAGAGAGGGAGAACCAGAATCTGAAGCAGGCTCCAGGCTCTGAGCTAACAGCACAAAGCTCGATGCGGGGTTCGAACTCATGAACTGTGAGATCATGACCTGAGCCGAAGTTGGACGCCCAACCAACTGAGCCACCCAGGTGCCCTGACCTCATTTTTTTATACTCCAGCTGACAAACCATTTTGAAGAACGTATAGGCAGGCCTTTTAAGACTGTTTCCTTGTTTGCTAACTGTGTGCTGTGTATATCACATATAAAGTTCAAACCAATGGGGATAAGCTGCCTCCTACCACAATCCCCATCCTCCCCCGAGCAGCCACCGTTAACAGTTTCTTGTGTCCCCTTGCACGTATGTCCTGTGCAGATACACACAACCACAGCATTTCTACCAGCATACACGGCTTGCTTTAAATTTATTCCTCCTAGGGGCGCCTGGGTGGCTCCGTCGATTGGGCGTCCGACTTCGGCTCAGGTCATGATCTCGTGGTCCGTGAGTTCGAGCCCTGCGTCGGGCTCTGTGCTGACAGCTCAGAGCCTGGAGCCTGTTTCAGATTCTGGGTCTCCCTCTCTCTCTGACCTTCCCCCATTCATGCTCTGTCTCTCTCTGTCTCAAAAATGAATAAACATTAAAAAAAAAAATTTAAATTTATTCCTCCTAAATGCAAGTTCCTTTCCCAAAGCATCAAAAACCAAGTAATTGGTGATATATGTTTAATGTTTCAGGTGAGAAGACCAGGGTTGAGAACGGGAAGGTATTTGCAGAGACAGACTCTCGTGGAGGAGTGGAATCAGCCAGGAAAGTATCTGAACCCGTAGAGCCTTGTTCTGAGGAATCTCACTTGGAAAGGCAGCGGGTCGAGCCCAAGGAGAAGCCCGAGTATAAATGCTCAGAATGTGGGGAGGGCTTCGCCCGCCACTCGGACCTGGTCACACACGAAGGCGCGCACACGCGAGGGAAGCTCTGTGAGTCTGCGGCGTGTCACAGTACTGGTCTTACTGGATGTCAGAAAACCCGCCCTCGAGAGAAAGGTCATCAGTGTCAGGAGTGTGGGAAAGCCTTTCAGAGGAGTTCACACCTTGTCAGACACCAGAAAATCCATCTTGGCGAGAAGCCTTACCAGTGCAAAGAGTGCGGGAAGGTCTTCAGCCAGAACACAGGCCTCTTGGAACACCTCCGGATCCACACTGGAGAGAAGCCTTACTTGTGCATCCACTGTGGGAAGACCTTCCGACGCAGTTCCCACCTCAACCGGCACCAGAGAATCCACAGTCAGGAGGAGCCCTGTGAGTGCCAGGAGTGTGGGAAAACCTTCAGCCAGGCCCTTCTCCTCACCCACCACCAGAGGACCCACAGCCACTCCGGAAGCCATCGCTGTAATGAGTGTGGGAAAGCCTTCAGTCTGACTTCAGACCTCATTCGACACCATAGGATTCACACCGGAGAGAAGCCGTTCAAGTGTGACATTTGCCAGAAAGCCTTCCGCCTAAACTCCCACCTGGCTCAGCACGTGAGGATCCACAAGGAAGAAAAACCCTATGAGTGTAACAAATGCGGAGAAGCCTTCAGGCAGAGGTCGGGGCTTTTTCAGCATCAGAGATATCACCACAAAGACAGTATGGCTTGACGGGGCGTCCTGTCTGCGGAGACCATCACAGACAGGATGTCGACAAGCAAACAGCACGTCAGGAAGAGTCACTGCGGCCAATTCTAGCCTCACAGAACTCGGGGGGGTGGGGGGCCACACGGGAGGCTGTGCGCATCCACTTGTGCTCAGCCTTGGCCCATAGAGATCTGACCCTAGAGGGTACCATGGGAACAAGAGCATTCTTTACTGCAGGACTTCTCTGAGCCTTTAACATGGTAAATGCTTGATTGTGCATCTCTAGGTAGTAGAGAGCCTCATGATTGAGTTAGGGCTTTGAAGTCAGCAGCAAGTCACATATCCACAGATTTATAGGCTTAAACGGAACAAGAGCAGCTTGATAATTTTACATCTGGTGCAGTAACAATGCCTGTAAAATAAAGCTAATGACATTTGGAAATATACCACTCTTAAAGGTGTCTTAAAGTGCAGGTTTAATGGTGGACATTTTCCCCCAGTGGTTTTACTAATCACCCCCTACTGGCATCCCCCCCCCCCCCATCTGCAGAAGCATTTTAGAAAGCAAAGATGATCTAATTTTACCATTTCCCACCCCTAGTCTTGCTACAATACTTCACTCATTCAGGTTAGAAATCCAGGTTAAACTGTGGGAGAGATTTTATAAGTCATGTGAATGAACAGTGCTGAGTGAATCCAGGTAGTAACTGTCTTGATACAAACTTCAGTGTCAGGAAAGTGGGTCCTCCATAGACACTGTTTAGGAAATGGGGAAAGAAATTAGACTGTTTTCCTTTAATACTGATGATGCAGTTAAAAAAATTTTTTTTAATGTTTGTTTTTGAGAGAGAGACAGCGCGTGAGCAGGGGAGGGGCAGAGAGAGAGGGAAACAGAGAATGCAAAGCAGGCTCCAGGCTCTGAGCTGTCAGCACAGAGCCTGACATGGGGCTCGAACACACGAACCATGAGATCGTGACCTGAGCTGAAGTCTTGCGCTTAACCGACTGAGCCACCCAGGCGCCCTGATAATGCAGTTTTAAAATGTTGCTTGTTCTGGAATTCTTTGGAAGCAAACAGTAAAGTCAGCTGGGAGGAGATCATGATCTTTGTACTGTGAATACCAAAATGTCACGGAAATGATAAGAACAGTAAGCTTCAGGGAGTCCACTCATGAAGCATCATCACTGCTTGCTGATCGGCAGTAGCTGCTTAGGGTGTAGTGTCTGGGAAAGACTTCTTAGTCTGCCACAGGAGCGAGGCCTCGTGTGTGGCTGAGGATCTATCTAGTTCAGCTGCATATAGATTACGGGAAAAAAGTAGGAGTGATTTCATGAAAGCTTGTTTTTCTCTCAGAATAATCTGAAGATAAGCAGTCCAGGACTGATAAAGTGGTTCCATGACACCGCTAGGGACCCTCCCTCTGCTTTTCTGTTCCAACATGCTAGTGCACACCATCAGCCCTTGAGGTGGTCACATGGTCCTTGGTGGTGCCGAAGCTCCAGTCATCACATGCAAGATGCAGACAGGTGGGACAACAGATCCCTCGCAGTTAAGCCAGCCTTCTGCAAAAAGCGTCCTGTAAGTACATATGTCGCACGCCAAAACTTGGGAAAGGGAGTCTGGAGAGTGTCTTGTTCTGGGTTGCAGGGTGCCCAGCTGAAAATCAGCCTTCTGTCACTAAGAAGAAAGGGTAGCATGAAGGCCGGAACAGGCACTTGGCAGTCTTTGACCCACTTCCTTTCGTCCTGCATCCGGCTGTATGCAGGCCGACTGAGAGCAATGTCCTGGGGGACACGTACCATGTCCTGGGGGAGGACAGAATCTGTAGGAGAAGCAGTGCAACGTTTTAAAAATTTATTTATATTTTGATGGGGCGCCTGGGTGGCGCAGTCGGTTAAGCGTCCGACTTCAGCCAGGTCACGATCTCGCGGTCCGTGAGTTCGAGCCCCGCGTCGGGCTCTGGGAGGATGGCTCAGAGCCTGGAGCCTGTTTCCGATTCTGTATCTCCCTCTCTCTCTGCCCCTCCCCCGTTCATGCTCTATCTCTCTCTGTCCCAAAAATAAATAAACATTGAAAAAAAAATTTTTTTTTAATTTATTTATATTTTGAGAGAGAGAGAGCATGTGCAGAGGAGGGGCAGAGAGAATCCCAAGCAGTGCAGAGCCGGACATGGGGCTTGAGCTCATGAACCATGAGACTGTGACCTGAACTGACCAAGAGTCAGACGCTTAACTGACTGAGCCACACAGGGACCCCAAAGCAGTGCAACTTTTTTTTATTAAAGAAATTTTTTTAATGTTTATTTTTATTTTTTTAACATTTATTCATTTTTGAAAGGCAGAAATAGACAAAGTGCGAATGGTGACGGGCAGAGAGAGAGGGAGACACAGAAACAGAAGCAGGCTCCAGGCAGTGAGCTATCAGCACAGAGCCCGACACGGGGCTCAAACCCTCAGACCGCAAGATCATGACCTGAGCCGAAGTTGGCCACTTAACCGACTGAGCCACCCAGGCACCCCTTAATGTTTATTTTTGAGAGAGAGAGAGTGACACAGTGTGAGCAGGGGAGGAGCAGAGAGACCGGGAGACACAGAATCTGAAGCAGGCTCCAGGCTCTGAGCTGGTAGCACAGAGCCTGATGCGGGGCTCAAACCCATGAGCTGTGAGATCATGACCTGAGCCCAAGTTGGATGCCCAACTGACCAAGCTACCCAGGCGCCCCAAAAACAATGCAACTTTTCAGGCACTTTGGTATTTCATGGAAACACAATCCTATGCCATCCGTCAGGAAGTCTTTTTCTCTGCCTTTATGGGTAAAATTGAGTTGATATCAGGGATGTTACCCTGTGTGTTTTGAGGGCTGTGCTGAGGTTAGTACGTAAGCACTCAGCTCCATGTCCTGGTTTAAGTCTGTTTGATTCTTTTCAGTTTAAGAAGGAAAGAACAGAGAATGTCGTCATTATTCCCATGAAAAAGCAGTGACAATGACAAGAATGTATGAAGTATGAAGAATGATCTACCCTTAAATATCTGGAAATTTTATTTCTGCGTTTTTTTCTGGTGATACTATAGTACACGCAGTATAAATTTATAAAGGTTCTAAATTCACTGGCATCTGAAATGAGCTCATTCCTCTCACGGTCCCAGGGGAAAAATGGTGTTCTCATAGGTACCCCCGGGGCACACCCATAACCGCCTAGACACGAATGTAGAATACAGGTAGATTTTATTTTTTATTTGTTTTTTAGATTTGTTTTAGAGAGCAAGCTGGGAAGAGGGGCAGAGGAAGAGAGAGAGAATCCCACACTGAGCATGGAGCCGAACCGGGGCTTCATCCCATGTCCTTGGGATCATGACCCGAGCTGAGACCAAGAGTTGGACGCTCAACTGACTGAGCCACCCAGGTGCCCAATACAGGTATCTTTTAATAATCTGCTTTCCTCATCTATTCTTGAAAATTACAGAAACACTGGGCGCCTGGGTGGCTCAGTCGGTTAAGTGTCTGACTTCAGCTCAGGTGATGATCAAACAATTCGTGGGTTCGAGCCCCATATTGGGCTCTCTGCTGTCAACATGGAGCCTGTTTGGTATCCTCTGTCTCCCTCTCTCTCTCTGCCCTTCCCTGATTCACACGCATGCTCTCAAAAATGAAATAAACATTTAAAAATTTTTAAAAATTAAATACAGAAACATTGAACAAAGGGCAGATGTTATAACAGGTATTGATGAAAGTTTTGGTTACAATGCAACACATCTTTAAAAATTTTTTTTAATGTTTATTTATTTTTGAGAGAGAGAGAGAGAGAGAGAGAGAGAGAGAGCAAGTGGGGGAGAAACAGAGAGGGAGACACAGAATCCGAAGCAGGCTCCAGGCTCTGAGCTGTCAGCACAGAGCCTCATGCGGGGCTCAAACTCACAAACCATGAGATCATGGCATGAGCTGAAGTTGGACGCTTACCCACTGAACCACCCAGGCACCCCACAATGTAACACATCTTAGACACTCTTAAAGCAAAGTTGGAAGTCTGTTTAGACTGCAGGAACCCAGAAAGTATGAGCTGTATTACAGCTCTCTAAAACAAATCTGAAAAACAAATTCTACTGATCAGCATTTCTGTTGGAATAGTATCCTGTAATATTCAAACAGTAGTGGAATGAAAGTCCTTGTGTGTCTTCATTTCCTGCTCACTTTCTGGTTTAAAAAACATAATGTTATTAATAAATGTGCTGTTATAAAACTAGCATGAAATAATAGGAAAGGGAAAAATAAATCACCCTTTCACCTATCAAAATAATCACTATTCAGTGTGTGTGTGTGTGTATATATATGTACAAACTAATTGTGATTAGTATTGATAGTTTCTGCTCAATTTAATTTTTGTATTTTTTAAAGTTTATTTATTTTGAGACAGAGTGAAAGAATCCCAAGCAGGCTCTGTGCTGTCAGCATGGTGACTGATGTGGAGCTTGAACTCATCAACCATGAGATTACGACCTGAGCCGAAATCAAGAGTTGGACGCTCAACCCACTGAGCCACCCAGGCGCCCCTCTGCTCGATTTTTAATATATCATAATTGTCCATGTTGTATCTTCATAAATTCTTAATAAATTAACTCATGTTTACTTATGATAGAAATTCACATAAATTGTAAAAACTGTGAAAAATATAAAGAAAGAAAATCATCCTGTTTATGGTCCAGATATAATCTCTTAATAATGTATTTTGAGATACTGAAGCATAGAAACACTTAACTTTTCTCACTGGACTTAATATCATGAACAATTTTTATTTGTAAAAGAAAAGTACAATCAATTTGCTTATCTTCCCAGTCCATTCTAGTCCAGATCTGCCGTAATCCTGAGTTGGCAGCTTGCCACGTGATCCTTCTCTGACCACTGAGGATTGGACCAAGAGGGGACCTGTAAGCCAGGTGTGGTCATTTGGATACCCCCAGAAGTTTGATACTGGATCAGATTCTGGTTGGTCTCTGTTAGGCATTTGGATAAGAAACTAATCTAGAGCTCGAACCATTTTTATGATCACATAAAAACTAAATAGAAACAAATAGAGACAGGAGCCAGGAGAAGCAGGTCTGGCTCTCAGCTTCTGAGGTCCACTGTGCTCCCAGCTGGTCCTGGAGTCCAGGGAATACCCTTGTTTCCTTCTGTTAAAGGTTTCTTTGAAGTTAGTTTGACTGGGTTTCTGAACCTTGCCCACAAATGAACAAAAACATCCCTGATTAAGACAAACAGATAACCAAAAGTCTTCATGGAAGATAACTTTTAATATAGGTGGCACAATATTCTATGATATATGTTCCCATTGTGAGTCATTTAGTTAATAATTCTGTCACCGTAAACAGTATTTCAGTGAACATCCTTGTACATACAGCTTTGCTCACTTGTACAATTATTTTTCTTCGTTCAGTTCCTGTAACTGGACTTAATGAGGCAAAGGGGTAAGCGTCTTTTCTTTTTTTCTTTTCTGTCTTTCTCTTCCCTTCCCACCCCACCCCCAACCCGCCCCCACCCCTCTTTCTTTTTTTTTTTTTTTTTAATTTTTTTTTCAACATTTATTTATTTTTGGGACAGAGAGAGACAGAGCATGAACGGGGGAGGAGCAGAGAGAGAGGGAGACACAGAATCGGAAACAGGCTCCAGGCTCCGAGCCATCAGCCCAGAGCCTGACGCGGGGCTCGAACTCATGGACCGCGAGATCGTGACCTGGCTGAAGTCGGACGCTTAACCGACTGCGCCCCCCAGGCGCCCCCCAACCCCTCTTTCTTAAGTAGACTTCATGCCCAGCACAGAGCCCAATGCAGGGCTTGAAATGACACCCTCAGATCAAGACCTGAGCTGAGATCAAGAGATGCTTAACCCACTGAGCTATCCAAGCACCTGATAGGCACATTTTCTAAGGCTTTTGATTCATTTGCCAGGTGGTCCTCCAGAAAGGTTATACTAATCTACACCTCATGTTAGCAGTCTGTGAAAATGCCCACATTTTTCATACCCACATCAACCCTGGGAACTACTCTTTTGATTTGCCAAGCTGGTACCTTTTAAGTGGTTTTACCAAATCTTTTTGCTGTCAAAGTTGAACATCTTTTTATATGTTAATTGGTCAGTTATAATTCTGATTTTGTAAACAGCCGTGTTCACATTTTTCTGGATTTTTCTGTTAGATTTTTCTTTTACTTTAAACAGCAGTGCCCTTAAAAATTAACCAGGGGATCTGTATATAAAATTTTAAAAGCACATGCTCTTTAACAGATCAATTCCAATGTGTAGCATTTAACCTGGGATTATAAGCATGTAAAGATACTGAATGTTCTCTGCACCATTACTTACTGTATACACACACACCTACATATACACACACACATATGTGTATACATGTACACATAAAACAGGGATAGTTAGGTAAATTATGGTGCATCCATACAATGGAATATTATTTAGCTGTTAATAAGCTGGTATGGAAAGATCTCCCAGCTATCTTTTTTTTTTTTTAATTTTTTTAACGTTTATTTATTTTTGAGAGAGAGACAGAGCATGAATGGGGGAAGATCAGAGAGAGGGAGACACAGAATCCGAAACAGGCTCCAGGCTCTGAGCTGTCAGCACAGAGCCCGACGTGAGGCTTGAACTCAGGGACCGCGAGATCATGAACTGAGCCGAAGTCGGCCGCTTAACCGACTGAGCCACCCAGGCGTCCCATGATCTCCCAGCTATCTTAACAGAAAAAGCTGAGGTGCAAAATCCTATGGTGATCCTATAGGTCCATATTCACTCAATAAATATTTATTGAGTGCTACTATGTGGCTGGTGGCGTCCTGGGAAAACACACACACAAAATATTAACAATGGTTGACCTTAGGGATGGTGCACTTTTCATTTTCCAGTCTCTATGCAACTTGAGTTTCTATAATCTGCATACTTAAATTTTAAGAACTTGTGCTTCTTATTTTGTAATTGTTCATTTATCTGTCTAACCAGCAGCCTGAGAAGATCCTAAACAGTCTCAGTTTTGCCTTTGCCGTCTTGTTTTTAATTGAAAAGATTTACAGAGAGGAGGGTGGGCGCGGGGCATCGGGACGCGCCTGCGCGGGGCGGAAGGAGCGACGGGGTCCTCCCGGCGCACCAGAGAGAAGCGCGGCCGCCATCCTAGAGAGGCCGGGACCGCGATCCTAGAAAAGCCGAGACTCGACTGCCCGTGGGGCGGAAGAAAGAGCTGTGGAGACTCGGCCTCGGGGTTGCTGGGAGGCTGGCGCTCGCGAGACCGTGACGTCTTCGTTGAGTGCGGTGCTTGGGCTTTTGGTGGACTGACCGGTAGTCGGACGAGTACGTATTGAGCGGCAGCCGAGTGCCTCCGGGGTGCCTGAGGCCACCTCGGGGGGTGGGTGGGGGCGTGTGCTGGGCTGCGGGAGCCCTCGGTGCATTCTGCACCCGCCGCGCGGACCGGGCACCAGGTGGGCGCTGGACCGTGTGGAGGGGAGCCCCTGTCCTCGGGCGTCCGGCGAAGGGGGACCGGGTGGGCGTGGCTGGTCGGGCTCGCTCTGCGGTTTTCCCTGTGTGGACTTGAGGTTCAGGGAGGTGTTTGCGCTGGGACTTGGGAAATCGGCCCTCCTGGAAGGGCAGTCCTGGCCGCGAAGGAGAAAGCGGGCGGATAGAAATTGAGCAGTCAGCGTGGCAGGGATGCGGAGTTTGCGAAGGCGAGGGCTGTCTAGGGGGCCCGGGTTGTCTTTCATTCCGGGGTTAACATTCCTGCAGGATAAAGACGTGCTCAGATGTCTATCCAGTGACAGACAAACCAGTAAAAGCCCAGGGAAGGGCAGGTCCTGGGGAGTGTGAATTTAGTTCAAAAGGAGCAGTTGAAACTCTTTGGTGGGGGAGATGCGTTGAACAAGGTCCCAACTGTACTTTAGGAAATATTAACCCATAATAGAGTGGACTGTGGGGCAGGGATACCACACAGAAAATTACTGTATTGCAAATTTTATTGCCATGCAAATGGTAATAGGGGAATAAAAGGGAAGTAATCGCTGTTAGAGGCGTTTTGGAGGAAGAATTGGCTGGACTCAGAATAATATTGTACAGGGGCTGGTTTTAAGCCTGAATGCATGGAGGATGGTGGTGATGCCAATGGAAATATGGGGGAAACAGTGAGTTGAGCTTTGAGGGCACTTTGATTTCAGTTTGGGATGTGCTGAAATTACGACCCAGGAGAGGCTGGAAGCTGGAGGCATCCTACTGTCATTTCAAGACGTGAGTCTGGAATGTAAAAGGCAGGTGGAGTCAGCCAGAGATTTGAGTGTTCCTGGAATAGAACTGAAATTGTGATTAATGAGATCATACAAGGAGAAAGTAAGGAGAGAGAGAGAGAGAAGAACCTGAAGCATGTGTTTCAGTGGTCTATTCTTAACATTAAAAAAATTAAAAATTAAAACACCAAAGTTAGTGGCTCAAAACCACCTCAGCTTATTACTTTTCATTGATTTTGTGGGTTGACTGGGCACTTCTAGGGCTGGACTTACCTGTGGTTGCACTCAGGTGGTGAATCAGCTGGGAACAAGGCCCCCGCTGGGCTTTAGTTGGGGGCACCTGGGTTCCAATCCACATGACCTATGCATGGCAGTCTCGTGGCAGTGTGCCAAGAGCTGTAAGCACTTCCTCTTGCAGAACGATTATTCCCGTATTCTCTTGGCCAAAGCAAGTCACAGGCCAGCATAGATTCAAGGGAAGGACAAGTAGACTCCACCTTTTGATGACAGAAGTGACAGAATCTCATCATACGAAGTTTTAGAGGACAGGAGACTTTGTAAACAGTCTACCTCCCCTGCATTTAAGGTGGAATATTCTGTGGGAAGTACACAGATGAGAGAGTATGTTAGGATTCCTCCACGGATGAAATTCTCTTCTCTCCAGCTGGAGTGTAGGCTGCTCAAGCATCTTTTTGTTTACTCTGCTTCCCTCACATCCCTTACCTCCTGGATCAACCCCCCCTCAGGGTTCAAGATATACTTCTCATTAACTTCACTGGTAGTATAGGCAAGCAGGCTCAGTTTCTGAGCATGACTTACAGTGGGGACAAAAATACAAGTATGTTTATAGAATTTTGAAGCTCTTCGAATTTACTGATCCATTTTTAAAATTATTTTTATTTTTTTTAAGTTTACATCCAAGGTAGTTAGCATATAGTGCAGTAATAATTTCAGAGATAGAATCCAGTAATTCATCTCCTACATATAACACTCAGTGCTCATCCCAACAAGTGTCCTCCTTAATGCCCCTTGTGCATTTAGCCCATCCCCCCACCCCAAACCCCTCCAGCAACCCTGTTTGTTCTCTGTATTTAAGAGTTTCTTATGTTTATGCTGACTAACTTGGATGTAAATTTTAAAAAATAAAATAACATTTAAAAAACAGAGTTTCTTGGGGCGCCTGGGTGGCGCAGTCGGTTAAGCGTCCAACTTCAGCCAGGTCACGATCTCACGGTCCGTCAGTTCGAGCCCCGCGTCAGACTCTGGGCTGATGGCTCAGAGCCTGGCGCCTGTTTCCGATTCTGTGTCTCCCTCTCTCTCTCTGCCCCTCCCCCGTTCATGCTCTGTCTCTCTCTGTCCCAAAAATAAATAAACGTTGGAAAAAAAAAATTTAAAAAACAGAGTTTCTTATGTTTTGTCCCGCTCCCTGTTTTTATATTAACTTTTGCTTCCCTTCCCCTGTGTTCATCTGTTTTGTATCTTAAATTCGACATGAGTGAAATCATATGATATCTGTCTTTCTCTAATTTCACTTAGCATAATACCCTTCAGTCCAATCTTGCAAATGGCAAGATTTCATTCTTTTTGATCGCCAAGTAATAATACTCCATTGTATTCTTTATCCATTCATCAGTTGATGGACATCTGGGCTCTTTCCATAATTTGGCTATTGTCATTAACACTGCTATAAACATCGGGGTGGGTGTGCTCCTTCAAATCAGCATTTTAATATCCTTTGGATAAATACCTAGTGGTGCAATTGCTGGGTCGTAGGGTGGTACTATTTTTAATTTTTTGAGGAACCTCCATACTGTTTTCCAGAGTGGCTGCACAAGTTTGCATTCCCATCAGCAGTGCAAAAGGGTTGCCCTTTCTCTGCATCCTTGCCAACACCTGTTGCCTGAGTTGTTAATTTTAGCCATTCTGACAGGTGTGAGGTGATATCTCATTGTGGTTTTGATCTGTATTTCCTTGATGATGAGTGATGTGGAGCATTTTTTCATGTGTCGGCCATCTGGATGTCTTCTTTGGAAAAGTGTGTGTTCATGTCTTTTGCCCATTTCTTCACTGGATTATTTGTTTTTCAGGGTGTTAACTTTGATAAGTTCTTTATAGATTTTGGATACTAACCCTTTATCTGATACGTCATTTGCAAATATCTTCTCCCATTCTGTCGGTGGCCTTTTAGTTTTGCTGATTGTTTCCTTCTCTGTGCAGAAGCTTTTTATTTTGATGAGGTCCCAGTAGTTCATTTTTGCTTTTGTTTCCCTTGCTTCCAGAGATGTGTTGAGTAAGATGTTGCTGTGGCCAAGGTCAAAGAGGTTTTTGCCTGCTTTCTTCTCTAGGATTTTGATGGCTTCCTGTCCTACGTTTAGGTCTTTCCTCCATCTTGAATTTATTTTTGTGTATGGTGTAAGAAAGTGGTCCAGGTTCATTCTTCTGCATGTCACCCTTCAGTTTTCCCAGTACCACTTGCTGAAGAGGCTGTCTTTATTCCATTGGATATTCTTTGTCAAAGATAAGTTGGCCAGAGGTTTGTGGGTCTGTTTCTGGGTTGTCTCTTCTGTTCCACAGATCTGAATGTCTGTTTTTGTGCTGTTCCTGATCCATTCGTATGCCTCAGACGTTCGTTTGGAAAACATTCTGAAGTGTGAACCTGGGCTAAGTGAACCTTTTCCTTTAAGTCTTTAGGCTCACCATGGATGAAGCTGTGCCAGGCCCCGCACCTGAAGGTGCAGACAGCCGTGTGACAGTGAAAGAGGAGGACTCCCCCTGGGAGCAGGTGTGCGGCTCTTGGGAAAGCAGCTGCCACGCCCAGGAGCTGTGCCGTCTGCGCTTCCGGCAGTTCTCCTACCGGGATGTGACTGGGCCCCGCCAGGCTCTGGCCCAACTCCACGAACTCTGCCGCCAGTGGCTGCGGCCCGAGACCCACAGCAAGGAGCAGATCCTGGAGCTGCTGGTGCTGGAGCAGTTCCTGACCGTCCTGCCCGTGGAGCTCCAGGCCTGGGTGCGGGAGCACCACCCGGAGAGCGGGGACGAGGTGGTGACGGCGCTGGAGGATCTGGAGAAAGACACAGGACAGCAGGTTGGAAGAGGATGTGTACGGTGGCATGGGAGGAGAAGTGGGGAACGTTTGTCTATTAATTTTTACCTTTTTTTTTAATTTTTAAAAATAATTTATAACTTACAGAAGTATCTGGGAAAGTAGTACAGAGAACTGTCTGCTGCTCACCCAGACTCCCTAGTTGTTGACACTGTGTCATGATGTGCCTGCTCTTGTGCAAGCCACCCCCTTTCCTCTCTCTCTGCGTGTCACACACACTTACACACTCATGCAGTATTTTTTCGACCATTTGAGAGTTATTTGCAGATACTACACTTCTTTATCTCTGAACACTTCAGAGTTCAGTGTGTATTTCTTTTTTTTTTTTTTTTTTTTTTAATTTTTTTTTTTCAACGTTTATTTATTTTATTTTTGGGACAGAGAGAGACAGAGCATGAACGGGGGAGGGGCAGAGAGAGAGAGGGAGACACAGAATCGGAAACAGGCTCCAGGCTCTGAGCCATCAGCCCAGAGCCCGACGCGGGGCTCGAACTCCCGGACCGCGAGATCGTGACCTGGCTGAAGTCGGACGCTCAACCGACTGCGCCACCCAGGCGCCCCAGCAGTGTGTATTTCTGATGAATGAGGGCGTTCTTTTGTATAACTGGAATACAAAGATCAAGTTTTGGGAAATTAAAATTATTATGGACTATCATCCACACGGTAGTCCTTGTTCGCGTTCTGCCAGGTCACCTCCGTAGTGTTCTCTGTGGCAGTTTTACTCCGATCCAGGATACAGTCCAGCAACCTATGTTGCATTTAATTGCCTCTTTAGTCTCCTTGAATCTGGAACAGTGACTTCGTCTCTTTTTTTTGTTTTTTTAAAGTTTATTTATTTTGAGAGAGAGAGTGTGTGTGTAAGCAGGAGAGGGGCTGAGAGGGAAGGAGAGAGAGAATCCCAAGCAGGCTCTGCATTGTCAGCCCAGAGCCCAATGCAGGGCTGGAACTCACGAACTGTGAGGTCATGACCTGAGCTGAAATGAAGAGTGGGTCGCTTAACCAACTGAGCCACCCAGGTCCCCCACTTGGTCTTTCCTTGTCTGCCACGACATTGATATTTGTCTTACATTTTCTCTTGATAAGGTCCGTGTTGTTCCTTTTGCCTAGAATGCCACAGAAGATATGTTTGCCTTAGTGCATCACATCAGGGAGGCACATGGGGATGGGTTGTTGCATTACTGATGAGCTTAAGGTGGTGTCTGTCAGATTTCTGTTTCCTAAAGTTACCACTTTCCCCTTGGTAGTCCCCTAAGTAGCCTGTGGGAGCTGTCCTGTGATAGTCTCCATCCGCCAGTGTGAGCATCCACCTGGGTTTGTTTGGTTTTCTTTCTGGGCGGGCATGCTTGGTCCGCACTGTCCTCGTTTGCCGCGTATCCCCAGCACGTAGAACACAGTCCGAGTCTCCGTAGGTGTGCAGTCCCTCTTTACCAAATGGGTGGACATCTCGGTCTGCTACTCTCTTATTTACTGCTGCTTTGAAAGATTAAATGGGGCTTGTCTGGTATTTCCTTGAAGATGTCCCTAACTGCTGTTCAGTCCTGTTCCCACCAGGATGCATTTTCAAGGTAAATCTTTTATCCCCAGGCTTCTGTCTATACTCGGGGACAGGACATGCACTCACTGGTGACAGAGTATCAGGGAGCCTCTTCAGAATGTCAGAGCCTCCAGCTCCTGCCCAGGGTAACTGCCTTGAAGTGTGAACCTCCAGAGCTCTGCCAAGAGAACCCCGGAGAAGTGAGTGGTGAGTGCCAGTGCGTGTGTAGTACGGAAATTGGGAGCAGACACTGACAGGCGCTTGTTTATCTGTGTCTTTCAGTTTTTATATATAGGTGGGTATATATCTATGTCTGTATTTATGTCTATATATGTGTGTGTGTGTATCTATCTGTCTATATTTTTTCCCTACCCTGTATCTAAGCAAGCTTCTAAAAACATTTGGAATTGTAAAATGTTAGGATCCTGAGATCTTGTCCAATTCCCCTCCCAATAGTTGGGAAAACCAAAAGTCAGGCTGTTTAATGACTTGCCCAAGGTCATCAGAGGCAGAGCAACATCTAGAATTCAAGTCACCTGACCTTCTGACGGGAGGTCTCTCTGCTACTTACCTTTGCTCTACATGTCTAATTCTACACTTGTGGGTGTTTTCAATATTTACTTGGCAGCTTTCCACAAATTTACCTTTTTCCCCACAATAACATTGTCTTCAGTATCCTCCCTGCGTCTAACCTGGAGTCATTTTAAATGCAGCTGTGGGCTTAAACAGGTTCTCTCTGTTCTCCATTGAAGTGCATTCTTCTGTGTGCAGGGTCCCCCCACTTTCCATACCCAGGCTTCACCTCCAGGAAACCATCCCAACTGTTGCTTATTGTTGAGCTCTGTGCAGGCATCTGGCACAGTGTTTGAAGTCTGCAGATGGATTGATAACAGACAGAAGTACACAGAAAGTTCAAAGAAGAGACCTTAGAATTCCACAGTGCAGTGTTTTTTAACCTTCTCATGAGGGGTGCTACTAGTTTTTCCCCGGAAGTTATTGAAAACTTGACTCTCTTCCCTGGAAAATGTAGGTACATGCAAAATTATGCATATGATTTCAGAGGGTTCGTGGTTTACCCCAGTCACAGTTTACCATGGTTTACCAGATTCGCTACGTTGGTGATCTGTGAATACTGATATTTTGACAGTAAGTGTAGAATGAATAAACGGTTCATATAATAAATCACTAGAGGGAGATGAAATGTATACGGCTCATATTACTTATGGTGTTTACTCATATCATGTAGCATGAATAGGACTTGATACTTCCCTGCTTATTTGGCTGATGGTTCTGTCATATTTCTGCAGCTGTGAAAAACCAGCATTGCGTGAAGCCCCAGAATAGTTTGTTTATCTGAAGAAGTTGAGAGGTAGTGGGGAGCCCCACAGTGAGCAGACATTCCTACTTACCTATGAGATGATGAATATACACCTACTGAAAGCAATTTTGTTTTGACTGGAGAGGAGAGAGGGGTAATGAACAGAGGTGGGCAGTTGTCAGAATGGTGAGGATGGTAATTGACAAATAGGTAACTGATCATAGGATGTAAGATTCTTTCCTGTAAGTGAATGCTTAAAAACAGCATGACATGGCTCACAAACCGGACCCCAGCCGCATTGTGGGCAGGACAGTGGCCTCTTGTGGTTTTCTGTGTCCCCAGAGGGAGGCACCACTGCTGTGGTAGGTGTTATCCAGATGAGAATGCTCTCTGGGCCTTCCGGAAGCATGCTTTGTCATTTTCAAAGACTTTTTTTTTTTTTTTTTTTAAATATATATCCTTTTAGCTCCTTCCGAATATTTAAAGACTCTAGCTAAAGGCCTACCTATCAGTTATAAACCCAGCACATTTCTCCAGGTTACCTGACAGTACATGACTTAGACCAATTTCCCAGACAAGTGGTGTTTCTTCCTCCTGTGCTGGGATTTTCAAGGGATAGTAAGTTAACCAGTGTGGCTGGAGGGTAGGGTTTGTTTGCAAAAGAGTGTGTGGGAGAAATGGGGAAGTCACGTGGGAACGTTTTGTGTCATTAAAGTTTGGACTGTCATTAAAAAGTTGCGTGCCATAGAAGCCTTTTTAAAAAATTTTTTTTATGTTTTGACAGAGGGGGGGGGGGAGGGGCAGAGAGAGGGAGACAGAATCCCAAGCAGGCTCCAGGCTCTGAGCTGTCAGCACAGAGCCCTATGCGGGGCACGAACCCACAAACATCTCATGACCTGAGCTGAAGTTGGACATTCAACCAACTGAGGCACCGAGGCGCCCCAGCCTTTTTTTTTTTTTTAAATCAAAAATATGATTTACAGCAATTGTAGTGTGTGTGTGTGTGTGTGTGTGTGTGGTATTCTCATCTGTCATGGGACACTAGAATTAAATGAAAACTCACGAGTACTGTATTTTTCCCAGTCTCTCAATGCTCAGTTGTGATAGTCTTAGTGTCAGACACATTGTTGAGTGTTTGCATGTTGGTGGAGAAGTAGAAGGGACCTTGAGGTATGACCCAATAGACTGCACCTGAAGCCTGCATCCTCCTGTTCTGTCTTGAGCAGGGATGCACAGCAGCAGATCAGTGTGGTGTCTGTATTGAACTTTCTCATATGTGAAAACATCTCTCTGCCTCTTTCTCGGGCTTAACCCTAATGCTCTTCCACCTGAGGAGGATGATAAGGAGCAAACACAAAGTCTGATTTGACCTTGGCTATCTCAGATTTTCCATTGTCTTTGTTTTCTTTCCTCACTGCATTTTATGTTTGCCCCTTTCCATTTTCTTTCCCATCCTCCCCTTCTCAATATAGCCCCTTCTCTGTCAGCAGACCTGTTTCACATTGTGCTTTTTTAGTTGAAGGGTTTGGCATGTATGTGCTGTTGGGGGAAGTTGGGGGTAAGGTCGCAACAGTGCATCAGGGACAAGCCTGTTTTTCCAGCAAGCTTTATTAGTTCCTCTAGATACGAAACAACACCAGCGAAAAGATGCTATGGTGATCCATTGTGTCTGGAGCAAAAAAAAAGTGATGCTACAGTCTTGGATAAATTCTGGGTTAGAATGATCATGTCTTCTTCATTTAGTTTTGTGTAGCTGGTATTAAGCTGATCTGAAAATTAATAATACATGACCTCAGGGGGGTCTTGCAGTTTTACAAAGAGCTTTTGTGTTCATTCATTTGATCTTCACCAGCCCTGAAAAGTGGACTATGTTTTCCCCATGGCACAGATAAGGAATGGGAGGCTTAGCAAGACTGACAGGCCCAAGGTCACACAGCTGCAGCTGTAACCTAGTTCTTTTTTTTCTTTTCTTTTAATTCCAGTGTAGTTAACATACAGTCTTATATCAGTTTGAGGTATATAATACAGTGATTCAACAATTTTGTGTATTAGTGCTCACCACGGTAAATGTTACTCTTAATCCTGGTCACTGATTTCACCCATTCCCCCACCCACCTGCCCTCTGATAAACGTCTGTTGTTCTATGTATTTTTTTTTTTTTTTAAATGTTTTATTTTCAGAGAGAGAGCAAGCAAGCGAGAGCTCAAGCGGGGAAAGGGGCAGAGGACAGAGAATCCCAAACAGGTTCCATCCTGTCAGCATGGAGCCCTATGCAGGGCTCAATCCCACAAACCCTGAGATCATAACCTGAGCTGAAATCAAGAGTCGGACACTTAACTGACTGAGCCACCCTGTTCTATGTAGTTAAAAGTCTTTTTTTTGTTTTTCTATGTAGTTAAGAGTCTATGTAATTAAGAGTCTTTTTTGGTTTTTCTCTTTTTTTCCCTTTGTTTTGTTTCTTCTATTCCACATGAATGAAGTCATATGGTATTTGTCTTTCTCTGTCTTATTTTGCTTAGCATAACACTATCTAGCTCCATCCATGTCACTGCAAATGGCAAGATTTCATCCTTTTTATGACTGAGTAATATTCCTGTGTGTGTCTGTGTGTGTTGGTGTGACTCCATTCGTGTGTGTGTGTGTGTATACTTCTATATGCGTGCCACATCTTTATCCATTCATCTATCAGTGGACACTTGGGCTGTTTCCATAGTTTGGCTATTGTAGACAATGCTGCTATAAACAGAGGGGTGCATATATCCTTTTGAATGAGTGTTTTCATATTCTTTGGGTAAATACTCAGTAGTGCAATTACTGGATCATAGGGTAGTTCTATTTTTTATTTTTTAAGGAACCGCCATACTGTTTTCCACAGTGCCTGTACCAGTGCATTTGCCACCAACAATGTGGGAGGATTCCTTTTTGTCCATATTTTCACCAACACTAGTTGTTTCTTATGTTTTTGAGTTTAGCTATTTTCACAGGTGTAAGGTGATACCTCACTGTAGTTTTGATTTGCATTTCCTGATGATAAGTGATGTTAAGCATCGTTTCATGTGTCTGTTGGCCATGTGCATATCTTCTTTGGAGAAATGTCTGTTCGTGTTTTCTATCCATTTATTGGATTATTTGTTGGTGTTGAGTTGTGTAAGTTCTTTGTATTTTTTGGATTTTAATCCGTTATTGGACATGCTATTTACAAATGTCCTCTCCCATTCAGTAGGTTGTCTTTTAGTTTTGTTATTTCCTTTGCTGTGCAGCTTTATCTCCATATAGTCCCAATAGTTTATCTTGCTTTTATTTTCCTTGCCTCAAGAGACCTATGTAGAAAGATTTTGCTACAGCCCTGTCAGAGAAATTACTGCCTATGCTCTTGTCTAGAATTTTACGGTTTCGTGTCTCAAATTTAGGTCCTTAATTTATTTGGGGTTTATTTTTGTGTATGGTGTAAGAAAGTGGTGCAGTTTAATTCTTTCACATGGAGCTGTCTGGTTTTCCCACCACCATTTGTTGAGAAGACTGTTTCTCCCATTGCATATTCCTGCTTCCTTTGTCAAAGATGAATTGACCATATAATCATGGGTTTATTTCTGGGCTTTCTACTCTATTCCATTGATCTATGTCTGTTTTTGTGCCAATATCATACTGTTTTGATTACTGCTGGTTTGGTGTTTTTTTTTTTTTTTTTTTTTTAAGTTTATTTATTTATTTTGAGAGTGAGGGAGTGCAAGTGGGGAAGGTACAGAGAGAGAGGGAGAGAGAATCCCAAGCAGGCTGCATGCTGTCAGCATGGAGCCTGACGCAGGGCTCAGTCCCACCAACTGGAAAATTATGGCCTAAGCCTAAATCAAGAGTCAAACACTCGACCGACTGAACCACCCAGGCTCCCTGATTATTACTGCTTTGTAATATAACTTGAAATCTGGAATTGTAATACCTTCAGCTTTGTTTTTTCCTTTTTCAAGATTGCTTTGGCTATTTAGGGATCTTTTGTGGTTCCATACAATTTTTTAGGATTGTTTGTTCTAGTTCTGTAAAAACTGCTGCTGTAAATTGCTTTGGATAATATGCACATTTTAATTATATCTGTACTTCCAATCCGTGAGTCTTTCATTTGTGTCATCTTCAGTTTCTTTCCTCAGTGTTTTACAACCTCCTTGGTTAAGTTTATTCCGAGATATTTCATTACTTTGGTGGAATTGTAAATGGGATTATTTTCTTAATTTCTCTTTCTGCTGTTTCGTCATTATATAGAAATACAGTGGATTTGTACATTGATTTTGTAACCTGTGACCTTACTGAATTATTAATTCTAGTAGTTTCTTGGTTGAGTCTTTTGGGTTTTCTCTACATAGTATCATATCATCTGCAAATAGTGAAAGTTTTCCTGCTTCCTTACCAGTTTGGATGTCCTTTATTCCTCCTCCTTCTCTGATTGCTGTGGCTAGGACTTCCAGTACTATGTTGAATAAAAGTTGTGAGAGTGGACATCCTTGTCTTGTTCCTCACCTTAGGAGAAAAGCTCTCAGTTTTTCCCCTTTGAGACTGATATTAGCTGTGGGTTTTTCATATATTGCCCTTATTATGTTGAGGTTTGTTTCCTCTAAACCTTCTTCGTTGAGTGTATCATGAATAGATATTGTACTTTGCCAAATATTTTTTCTTTTTTTAGTTTCTATTGAAATGATTGTATGGGGTCACCTGGGTGACACAGTTAAGTGTCCAACTCTGGGTTTCGGCTCAGATCACGATCTCACGGTTTTGTGAGTTTGAGCCCCGCACAGAGCTCTGTGTGCAGTCAGTGTGGAGCTTGCTTGAGATTCTCTCTCCCTCTCTCTCTGCCCCTTCCCCACTCATGCTCTGTCTCTCTCAAATAAATACATAAACTTAAAAACAGAAAGAAATGATCATATGGTTTTTATCCTTTTATTGATATATCACATTGATGGATTTGCAAATATTAAATCACTATTGCATCCTTGGAATAAATCCCACTTTATTGTGGTGAATGATATTTTTAATGTATTGTTGGCTTAGGTTTGCTAATATTTTGTTGAGGATTTTTGCATCTGTTCATCAGAGATATTGGCCTGTAGTTCTTTTTTGGTAGTGTCTTTATCTTTTTTTTTTTTTTTTTTTTTTAATCAGGGTAATGCTGGCCTCATAGAACTAATTTGGGAGCCTTTCTTCCTCTTCTACTTTTTGGAATCATTTGAGAAGAATAGGTGCTAACTCTTCTTTAAATATTTGGTAGAATTTGCCTGTGAAGCCATCTAGTCCTGGACTTTGTTTGTTGGGAGTTTCTTGATTGCTAATTTGATCTTCTTGTTGGTAATTAGTCTGTTCAAACTTTCTGTTTCTTCCTGATTCTGCTTTGGTAGTTTCTTTGTTTCTATGAATTTATCCATTTCTTCTAGGTTGTCTAATTTGTTGGCATACAGTTTTTCATAATATTCTATTAGGTTTGTGTTTCAGTGGTGTTGATTGTTATTTATACTCTTTTCATTTGTGATTTTGAGTCTGTTTTTGTTTTTAATGAATCTGACTAGAGGTTTATGAATCTGGTTGATCTTTTCAAAGAACCAGCTCCTGGTTTCATTGATCTGTTTTTGTTTTGTTTTTTTTTTTTTTTTTTTTTTTTTTTTTTTTTTTTTTTTTTTTTTTAAACAGAAAGCTTTATTTTTTTTTTTTATTTATTTTTTTTCAACGTTTTTTATTTTTTTTGGGACAGAGAGAGACAGAGCATGAACAGGGGAGGGGCAGAGAGAGAGGGAGACACAGAATCGGAAACAGGCTCCAGGCTCTGAGCCATCAGCCCAGAGCTTGACGCGGGGCTCGAACCCACGGACCGCGAGATCGTGACCTGGCTGAAGTCGGCCGCTTAACCGACTGCGCCACCCAGGCGCCCCTTGTTTTGTTTTTTAATGTTTATTTTTGAGAGTGAGAGCCAGAGTATGGATGGGGGAGGCAGAGAGAGGGAGACACAGAATCTGAAGCCGGCTCCAGACTCTGAGCTGTCAGCACAGAGCCTGCCTAACACAAGGCTCAAACCCATGAACTGTGAGATCATGACCTGAGCTGAAGTCAGATGCTTAACTGACTGAGCCACCCAGGTGCCCCTCAGATCTGTTCTATTGTGTTTTTAGTTTGTATATCATTTATTTCTGCTCTAATCTTTATTATTTACTTTCTTCTGGTGGTTTTGGGTTTTGTTTGTTCTTTTTCTCTCATTCAGGTGTAAGGTTAGGTAGTTTGAGATTTTTCTCGCTTCTTCAGGTAGACCTGTATTGCTATAAACTTCCCCTTAGAATCACTTTTATTGCATCCCCAAGGTTTTGGACTGTTGTATTGTCATTTTCATTTGTTTCCATGTACTTGTTGATTTCTTTTGTTTCCTGGTTGACCCATTCATTGTTTAGTAGCATGTTATTTAACCTCCATGTTATTTGTGGTCTTTCCAGATTCTTTCTTGTGGTTGATTTCGTTTTCCTTCCTTCCTTCATTTAATTTTATTTTCTTTCTTTTTAAAAAAAATGTTTTTTTAATATTTATTTTTGACAGAGAAAGAGAGAGAGATAGAGCATGAGCAGGGGAGGGGCAGAGAGAGAGGGAGGCACAGAATCTGAAGCAGACTCCAGGCTCTGAGCTGTCAGCACAGAGCCCGACGCGGGGCTTGAACTCACAGACTGCGAGATCATGACCTGAGCCAGAGTTGGATGCTCAACCGACTGAGCCACCCAGGCGCCCCTTTTATTTTCTTTCTTTAGGCTTCACTTCCAGCATGGAGCCCAGTGCAGGGCTCAAACTCACAACCCTCAGATTAAGACCTGAACGGAGATCAAGAATCAGGTGCTTAGCCAAATGAGCCACCCAGGTGCTGCCCTGATTTCTAGTAATATAGTATTGTTGTTAGAAAAGATGCATGGTATGACTTTGATCTTTTTGAATCTTTTGAGATTTGTTTTGTGGCCTAATATGTGATCTATTCTGGAATAATGTTCTGTGTGTAATTGAAAAGAATGTGTGTTGTGCCTGGGTGGCTCAGTCGGTTAAGCATTCAGCTCTTGGTTTCGGCTCAGGTCATGATCTCACGGTTTGTGAGTTCAAGCCCTGCATCGGGTTCTGTGCTGGCAGCCTGAAGCCTGCTTGGGATTCTATCTCCCCCTCTCCCTGCCCCTCCCCTGCTTGCTCTCTAACTCTCTTTCTCTCTCTCTCAAAAATAAATAAACATTAAAAAAAAAGAAAAAGAAGAGAATGTGTATTCTGGCATTTTAGGATGGAATGTTCTGAATATGTCTGTTAAATCCATCTGGTCCATCAAAGCCATTTTTTCCTTGATGATTTTGTGTTTGGATGATCAGTGCATTAATGCACAAAGGGTGTTAACCCCCTCCCACTATTATTACTGTCATTTATTTCCTTTGTTTGTTATTAACTGTTTTATGTATTTGGATGCTGCCATGTTGCGTGCATAAATACTTACAATTGTTATATCTTCTTGTTGGATTTTGCCCTGACTATATAGTGCTCTTCTTTGTCTCTTTTTACAGTCTTTGTTTTTTTTTTTAAGTTTTTTTTTTTTTCAACGTTTATTTATTTTTTTTGGGACAGAGAGAGACAGAGCATGAACGGGGGAGGGGCAGAGAGAGAGGGAGACACAGAATCGGAACCAGGCTCCAGGCTCTGAGCCATCAGCCCAGAGCCCGACGCGGGGCTCGAACTCACGGACCGCGAGATCGTGACCTGGCTGAAGTCGGACGCTTAACCGACTGCGCCACCCAGGCGCCCCTACAGTCTTTGTTTTAAAGTCTAGTTTGTCCGATATAAGTATTGCTACTCTGGCTTTATTCATAAGTGTTCCTCCATCCCCTCAATTTTAATCTGCAGCCGCCTTTAGTAGGCGCTTATAGGCAGCATACAGATGGGTCTTGTTTTTTTAACTACTATGTCACCTTATGTCTTTTGATTGGATTTGTTTAGTCCGTTTACATTCAACATAATTATTGATAGACAAGTATTTATTGCCATTTTTTACTTTTTTGTGATTGTTTCTATAGATTTTCTTTGTCCTTTCTCCTCTTGCCCTCTTTCATGGCTTGTTGGCTTTCTTTCTTGTATATTTGGATTTCTTTCTTTTATTCTTTGCATATCTGTGACTGGCTTTGATTTGTGGTTACCATTAGGTTTGTGTATAACCTCTTCTGCATATAGCAGTCTGCACTTAAAGATGATGGTCACTTAGTTTTGAACTCATTCTTTATTCTTCTCCCCCTCCCACCATTCAAGTTTTAGGTATATGGTGTCATATTTTACTAATCTCTTTCTTGACTGATTTTTACAGATATACTCGTTTTTACTTATTTTCTTTTTTTTTACTTTTCATACTCTTACGGTCTTTCCTTTCCACTCGAAGAATCCCTTTTAATACTTCTTACAGGACTTTTTTAGTGGTCATGGACTCCTTTAGTTTTTGTTTGTGAGAAACTCTATATCTATCCTTCTATTCTGAATGATAGCCTCACTGGATAGAGTTTTCTTGGCTGCAGATTTTTCCCGTTCAGCACTTTGAATATCAGGCCACTCCCTTCTGGCCTGCTAATTTCTGCTGAAAAATCTGATAGCCTTATCAGGTTTCCCTTGTATGCAACTCTCTTCTCTTGATGCTTTTAAGATTTTTTTCTTTGTCACTACTTTTTGCCTTTTTTATTTTTTTTTACTTTTTGCTGTTTTAATTACTATGTGTCTTGGTGTCAACCTCCTTGAGTTAAATTCTTGGGAGGATCTCTGTGCCTCCTGAATCTATCTGGATATGTTTCCTTCTCCAAATTAGAGATGTTTTCAGCATTTTTTTTTTTTTTTTTTTTTTTTTTGAGAGAGAGAACGAGTTGGGGAGGAGCAGAGGGATAGGGAGAGAAAGAATCCCAAGCAGGCTCCATGCCCAGCATGGAGCCCAATGCAGGGCTTGATCCCACGACCATGAGATCATGATCCAAGCCGAAATCAAGAGTTGGGTGGTTAGCTGACTGAGACATTGAGACACCCCTCAGTTATTTTTCAAGTCAATTTTCTCCCCCCCCCCTCCTTTTTTTTAAACGTTTACTTATTTAAGAGAGCATGAGCAGGGGAGAGGGAGGGGCAGAGACAGAGAATCCCAAGTAGGTTCCCCACTGTCAGCACGGAGCCCCACAAGGGGCTCAGGCCTGCATACCATGAGATCATGACCTGAGCTGCAATGAAGAGTTGGATTCTCAACTGACTGAACCACCCAGGCAGCCTTCCCTCCTTTCTATCTCTTCTTCTGAGATCCCTATAATATGAATGTTAGGCTTGGTAGAACCACTGAATTCCTTAAGGATTCTTAATTTGCTTCTCCTTTTCTCAGTTTGGTTACTTCCCATTATTCTGTCTTACAGTTTGTTAATTCATTCCTCTTTTTCGACTAGCCTGCTATTTATTCCTTCAAGTGTATTTTCTTCTTCACAATGTGCTTATTTTTTAAAAATTAATTTTAAATTTACATCCAAGTTAGTTAGCTTAAAGTGCAACAATGATTTCAGGAGTAGATTCCTTAGTGCCCCTTACCCATTTAGCCCATCTCCCCTCCCACAACCCCTCCAACAACCCTGTTTGTTCTCTATATTTGAGTCTCTTATGTTTTGTCCCCCTCCCTGTTTTTATATTACGTTGCTTCCCTTCCCTTATGTTCATCTGTTTGTATCTTAAATTCCACAAGTGAAGTCAATATGGTATTTGTCTTTCTCTGACTAATTTCGCTTAGCATAATACCCTCTAGTTCTATCCATGTTATTGCAAATGGCAAGATTTCATTCTTTTTGATTGCTGGGTAATACTGCATTATATATACACCACATCATCTTTATCTGTTCATCTGTCGAACATTTGGGCTCTTTCCATACTTTGGCTATTGTCGACATCGCTGCTATAAACATTGGGGTGCCTGTGTCCCTTCGAAACAGCACACTTGTATCCCTTGTATAAATACCTAGTAGTGCAATTGCTGAGTTGTAGGGTAGTTCTATTTTTAATTTTTTGAGGAACCTCTATACTGTTTTCCAGAGTGGCTGCACCAGCTTGCATTCCCACCAGCAGTGCAAAAGAGATCCTCTTTCTCCGCATCCTCGCCAACATCTGTCGTTGCCTGAGTTGTTAATGTTAGCCATTCCGACAGGTGTGAGGTGGTATCTCATTGTGGTTTTGATTGTATTTCCCTGATGATAAGTGACGTTGAGCATTTTTTCCATGTGTCTATTAGCTATCTGGATATCTTCTTTGGAGAAGTGTCTATTCGTGTCTTTTGCCCATTTCTTCACTGGATTATTTGTCCTTCAAGCGTATTTTTAATTTCATGAATTGTGTTCTTGATCTCTGATTGGTTCTTTTTTGCCATTCTGTTAAGGGTCTCACTGATGTCCTCCACTTTTTTTTTCAAGTTCAGTGAGTATCTTTAGGATTATTAAAATCTCTATCAGGCATATTACTTATATCCATTTCACTTAGGTCTCTTGCTGTGGATTGGTCTTGTTCTTTTGTTCGGGACGTATTTCTCTTTCTCATTTTTTCCAGTTCTCTGTGTTTCTGTGTGATAGGAAAGTTAGCTACTTCTCTTGCTCCTAAGGATAAGAGCCTTGTGAAGAAGAGGTCCTGTAGTGCCCTGCCCTGCAGTGTCCCCTGTTCCTAGGCCTGGTGCTCCAGGGAGTGTTTTCTAGGTCTCTTGTGTGTGTTCTGCTTTTGAATCTTGGCCTGTTTTTCCGTGAGCCAGTTGTCTGCAGAGCTTCTCTTTGCCTCTTCTGTGCAGTGTTTAGTCCCTAGTGGGAGTGGGGTGTGTTTTCATAAGGGGTTGTGAAAGGTCACTTGTGAAAGGTGACCTGCCATGGTCGCTGCCGGAACTGAGGTCCTACAAAGTGCGCTGTCAGGAGATGTGTTGGCAGGGTTTGTGCAGCTCTTCTGCAGGCGAGGCCCTGGGTGCAGAGACTAATCTGAGGAGGACTAGAAAGGGCAGCTCTGACCACGTGTAGGGGTGGGGGCTTGGTGGAAGGAAGTCATGTTTAGAGTGTTGGAGCTGAACTGGTTCCTCAGGTGGCTGCTTTTTATGCTGGGGTGAGGGAGATAAGTGACACCTGCCAGCTCCTTTGTTCCTGGAGGGTCTCCCTACGACCCCTGTCTCTCCATGCCATGTTCCGAGTTGAGCAAACCACTCTCCTGTCTGCCCCTGCCATTTTTCAGACTGTTCGTTCCACGCTGTACCTGCACGGGCTGTTTGTCACCCTAAGGGTGGGGACTCGTCTTAATACCTTCAGACTCTCCCAGAACTGAGCCCGCCAATTTTTAAAATTCCAGGATGTGAGTCCCACTGGTTATAAGAACTCAAGAAATTTGGCCCCTCTCACCCTCAGAGGCAGATGGTATGGGAATTTGCCCTCTCTTTTGTGGACTCCCTGTGTGAAGGCCTGTTTTTGCCCATCATCTTGCCACCAGCTCCCTCCCCACCACGGACGGCCATGGTCTGGTCTGTTTCTCTCTCAGACCGCATCCTTGCCCTTCCTGCCTTCTTCAGCGTGCTCTCTTCTTGGTCTTTAGTTGTGAGTTTGTTCTGTCAGTCTTCAGGTAACTTCCAGGTTATATACACTGATATGGATATTCTCTAGTTGTTCATGTGGGGCGTGGCGAGCGTAAGGTCCGTCTCCTGTGCCATCTTCCCAGCTGACCCTCTTGCTTTTAAAACTCTCCTTACGTGACCTTTTGCCGTTTTATTTATCATGTGTCTTGATGTGGACCTCCTTGGTTGAGTTTTTGGGACGGATCTCTTGCCTCCTGGATCTGGATTTCTTTTTCCTTCCCTGCATTTAGGAAGTCTGCAGCTATTATTTCTTCAAGTAAATTTTCTTCCCTCTTTTCCCTCCCTACTCCTTCTGGGATCCCTGTGGTGTTAGTGAAGCAGCTTGTGACTGCATCGAGCACGAATGGAGTCAGAGCAGGTGTTTGCCAGAGATGCAGTAGCAGGAAACTGTTGGGCACTTTCCCTGTGTTGTCACCTGAGAAACTTTTCGTTGGTGGTGGGACCTGCAACCAGACCAGACCAGCTCTCTGCCCCCGGCCCACTGCTGGGGCTATACCTGGAGTGGTACGTAGGACTCTCTTCTCCTCTCCCTGGAGCAGGAGTCACTCTGGAGTGGCGGTTGGCTCATTTGGGCTGCTTGCATGCTGCCATGCCTGTGGCCCCGGTTTGGATGGGCTCTGGCCACAAGTGTAGTGGAGGGGTGGATCCCCAAGGTGCAGCTTTACTAAGGTTTTCTGCACAGCTCTCTGTGAATGGGGACTGAGGCCAGCTGGGTTGGAAGAGGCGGATCCATCACATTTGCGAGTTGGGGAGAGGTGGTGTTAGCAAGGTTTTCGACGGTCCTCTGGGGAGGGTACCCACAGTGCTGGGGCAGGCCTGGTTGGAGGGGTCAGATCCCCCAAAGTGCAGGGTGAGGTGTAAGTAAGTTAGGTAGTGACTGTTACTGCTGCACTAGCTCCCGCAGGTCTCCATGTGTCTATCCTGGGGGCTGGGGGAGAGAAATGGCACCTGCTGGCTCCTTTGTCCCTGGGGAGTGGTCTTCCAGGGTTCTGTCCCTGCAGACATGCTCTGAGCTTAGCAAAGAACTCTGCCTCCCATAGGCCCCAGGTGTTTTTCCAACCGCTGCTTCTATGCTGAATCTCCATGGGCTGTTGTGTCGTCTCTTTAAGGGCAGGGACTTAGTTTTCTCTTGGCCTCCATTCTTTCCCAGAGCGGAGTCCGGTGATTTTTTTCTTAAATGTTTATTTCTGAAAGAGAGAAGGCAGGGATACAAGTGGGGCAGGGGCAGAGAGAGAGATGGAGACAGAGGATCAGAAACCGGCTCAGCACTGACAGCAGAGAGCTTGACGCAGGACTTGAACCCACAAACCATGAGATCATGACCCAAGCTGAAGTTGGATGATGAACCAACTGACTGAGCCACTTAAGTGCCCCAAGCCCGGTGATTTTTAAAATTCCAGATTTTAAGTTCTGCTGGTTGTAAGAATCTTGAAATTCGGCCCCTCTGGTTTTCAAAGCCAAATGTTATGAGGCTTCATCTTCCCACATGGGCAACCCTGTGATTGTCTGTCTACCCTCCCTGTGCCTGCAGATGCCCCCACCCCGGGGAGAGTCCTGTGGGTATTAGCTCCTCACTGTATCTTCGCCCTTTCTACCTTCTTCGATGTGTCCTCTTCTTTACATTGAGTTGTGGCTCTGTTCTGCCAGCCTTCGGGTTGCTTTCTGGGGCATTTACACTATGATGAGTGTTAGGTAGTTGTGTCCGAGAAACAAGGTGAGTGCCATCTTCCCAGCAGTCTAACTCCGTTCTTTTGCCAGCAAACCCAGTTTGTCTACATTCTCTTTCTCTGGTCAGTCTGTAAACCCAACCCACCGAGAGCAAACTTCTTAGCTTGTACCTCCTTTGCTCCAGGCCCACTGCTGTGCATATAGTCGAAGCTCAGTTAATAGCTGATGAGTGTTCTGGCTTCTGCTGGGTTTGTCTTTTCATTCCTTTGGGGGCCACATAGGACTGGTTCGTGGCCTTCAGTTCTTTCTTGCCTGTGTCCTGTTCTCTGCCTGCCAATTCTATGGCCTCATTGTCAGATGACATAGCCCCCATACTCGCATAGTTCTTAGCTGTCTTTACCAGAAAATTCTACCCTTCCTTCCCTCCCTCCCGTGTACCCAAACGATGGTCAGATGGTTGAAAGAGGGAACTGTGCCTCCTCTGAGAATTTTTAGACACACCTCTTCTTACTGTCAGTATTCAGGTGTGAGCCTTAAAAACAGAACTTGACCACAGAATCTCATTAGGCAGTAACTGATTTTGTAGTATTCTGGTGCCTCTTCTTAGCTCAGGGTGATTTGCAAAATTGCCTCTTGCATTATCCAAGGAATCCAATTTTCTGTTATCTTGAACTTAGATGCTGAGGCAGCAGAGCAGTTAGGAGGAGATAGTGGTCAAGGGTTTCACATTGTGGTACAATATATCGGCATTTGAATGGTGTGATCCCTGCCTTCATTAAAGGGCAGTGGTTTAGGCCTTAGCCTCCAAACTGGAATCCTTCACTCTCTCAACTGAGCAGGCTAGAGTTGTGCCTGCCTCGGTGGTGTGGTTGCCCCGGAAGCCAAGGCCTTAGGATTGTCCATCAGGGTCAAGACCAGACCGCACGATGGCCTAAAGGTGATGTGAACGGAGGGTCTGGGAGAGCCACGTGCAGCCCACAACCTACTTTCATTCCTGGCATCCTTCAGATGAGAGAAGCATTCTGGCCCCAGGCTCCAGGACAGGAGGAAAACATTCCAGAAAGACAAGAAGAAGGATAGGTGGAGGTCTGAATTCCAGCTCTGCTATCTGCCAACGGTGGGACCTGGGCAAGTTAATTAATGGGTCATTGATTAAGCAGTCAATCAACAAAGGTCTGTTTGGCTGTATGTGCCTTTATTTTAGAATTTTTATTTTAAGTAGCCTCTGAACTCATGACCTTGAGATTAAGAGTCACATACTCTATCAACTGAGCCAGCCAGGTGCCCCTGACTTTACATGCCTTTGAAATTTTTTATTTATTTTAATTTTACCTCCAGCGTAGTTAACATGCAATGTTACATTAGTTTCATGGGTAGTGTAGCTTACTTTTTTGTGAGAGAGCGTGTAAGTGTCGGGGAGAGGGACGATTTCAAGCTGGATCCTATGACCCACACCAAGATCAAGAGTCGGACGCTTAACTGGCTGAGCCCCCCCCCCCAGGTGCCCCACTTATTCTCGGTGGTTCTGGAATCAGCTCCTATGTGGCACATTCCTAACATTTTTACCTCATGTCTAATGTCACTTGTATTTGTGTCTGGTGGGGGGGGGGGGGTTCTTTATTTCCCTGCCACCACAACTCTTCCTCTTTTCTACTTTCCCGTTTCCCCCTGGCCTCGTATCTGTTCTCAGCTTAATTTCTCCTTTAGCACTAGCTTCTCCCTCCTCTGATATGTACCAGTGCATCACCGTAAAGCACTTGACCAGTTCATAAGCACTCAGTTGTGTGGATGGCAGGCCCTGAAGTTTTAGAATGGTAGGCTCCCTGGCAAAGTGGACACGGCCATGGGGGATGTTCACTATACAGAAGGTGTGCAGGCCGGGCCCCCACAAAAGGCGCTCGTCAAGGCTGTCAGGTCTCACGCGGGACTTCTGTCTCCTCCCAGCTCACGGGCACGTGGGTAGCAGTCCTCACCTGTGGGAGCTTCTGGGTGGCACCAGCCCCCTGCGTTCCCCTTGTGATGAGAGCAGACCACGCATGCCTCGCGCAGGGGCTCGTTTCAATGACTGGCTGTTGCCTCATTCTGTACCGTGTGGAGGAGGCACATCCACGTCTGGAGGGAGGGAGGAAGGGCAGGGAGATGCCTGGTCGCAGACCGTGCCTCCACTCCTTTGAGGCTCAGGGCCGGATGCTTTATTTTGGGAGGTTCCTCCTCACACTCCTTTAGATTCTTGGTGTTCCTGCACAGACCTCACAGTTACGATGGTAATAGGAATTCTGTCCTTAGCAAAACTTCACAATACCACAGATGACCCTTTTTTTCCTTGATCTCACGGTGGTTCAATCATTTTCCTAGTCATTTAGTTAAAATTTAAGTCCTGTGTTGCTACCTCAGTTTTCTCAAAACATGTGCCTGTGGAGTCCTCTCCTCACTTGGTCCCTTACTGCGGATTCTAACTGGTTCCTGATCCTGTTGAGTCTTCTGTTCTTAATTTACTCTTATGAAAAGAATTGTATAGGAAGTAAAACTTACAGGATTTTCAATCAATGTAACTGACGGTGTGGGTTGAACTGTGTCCCCCTGAAAGATCTGCGTCCCTAACTGTAGGTACCTATGAGTGTGGTCTGATTTTGAAAGACACTCTGTGGGTATAAGCAAGTGAAGATGAGGTTGTACAGGATCTGGGAGGGCCCCAGGGCTGGTGACTGGTGTCCTTATAATGTGAAGGCAGAGATCAGAACAAGGGACCTCCCAGCCAGAGAACCCTCTGGACTGCTGCCGACCCCCACAGCCCAGGAGAGAGGCAAGGATGGTCCCTGTCTTGGCACCACCGGTCTACAGTGTGGAAGCCACCACCCTTCACAACTGGACCCCTGTCCTCACCACAGCGAAGACCCCCAAGAGGCTGTCCGTTGCCGATTTCCCAGAATGGCCACTTCTGAGTCTGGCTCAGAGGAGAGAGCGCTCCTCTATGGGAACTCAGCTCAGAAGGTTACAGACTTCCATCTGATAAGTAGTGACAGCCTTGGGTTGCTCCCCTGTCCCATCATTAACTCTGACCTGGCCCCGGGGAGCCCACATTCCCTCCAGACCCTTGCTTTCCCTTCCGCTTCTGCCCTCTGCCTGCACACTTCTCCGTCTTTACCATTTTGCATCCCTCCCCCTCAGGCAGCTTAATGATTCTTGTTATCTTCTCTGATCATTTCTCACGAGTCCTGCCTTGCTTCCCATTTTCTTCCCTATAAAGGGCCATGTAATTGTCGTCTTCAGACAGCTCTTCATGTCTGGAAGTCTCACAAACTCCTCTTCCTGATCCCTTCTTCATATTGGAGGAAGTTCTCTTCACTCTCTGCGAATACTATTGTCCAAGTAGAATTTTCTCTAAATTTGCTTTGCCTTGTTAGACATGCTCTCCAGCTAACTGACGTTTCTTATTATCTTCCCATGCTGTGCCACACTTTGTAGGACTGGCTGTGACGGCACTTCTGGGGCACCTGATGATTATTTTAATTTGAAAATCCTATTCCCTCTGGATATTGAATTGAGGGGGGAAAATGCAGATGATGACATTTATATTCTTATTTTAGCTGAAGAAGCTGTAAGTAAAGATGGATTGTTTAATGCAAAGCAAGAAACTTTTGAAGAAATACAGCAAGGTGCTGAGGCCTCAGGAGCACCCAACAGGTGAGTGTCCATGTTAAGTGGAACTGATCCTGCAGCTGTAAGAACAAATTGGAGTGACCAGAGAACCTAGTTGGTCAAAGCTGCTTCCCTGGAAGAATACAGGAAGAGAACTACTCTCCCTTCAGGAATGGTAGGAGGCCCCGGGCCAGGAACAGGACCGGTCAGTATCCTCGTTATACAAAACCTTCGGTTGGTACACAGTTGCCCCCAGGAATCCTATCCTGACTCTGTTTACCCTGCCTGGCCACCTTTCCCTGGGTTCCCTTCTGTCTTGGTGGAGCTACAGAGAAGAAAAGCCAGAAAAGGAAGAGAATTCAGACAAGAGTGAGGGCTATCATGGCAGTGGAGAAACGAAGAGCACTGGGAGAGTCCTGAACAAGAACTACCAGGAAAGTGGCTGATGAAGCGGAAATTAAAGATAGTAGTAGGTACTTAATAAGCCTTGGATGTGGAGGAAAGGGGAAAGGGAAGGGAGGGAGATGTAATGCAGATACTCCTAAAGCAGAGAGGGAAGGACCTGACCAAAGGCAGGGGGTTGGATTTGGGTGAGGCCACTGGCTCCTCCGAGATGAGCACAGAGGAGGAAGAAAACATGATGGGACAATTAGCTTGAAGCCTGGGGTGGGGGGACACTTGCTCATCTCAGGGAAATGGGGCTAAATCTTAGTGAAAATGGAAAGGTGTTAAAGCTTAAGAGAAGTGAAATTTTTCATAAAGCTTTTGAGGTCCGAACCAAGCTCTACCAGACACGTTTTGTGACCATTCTAACTGCAAAACAGGAATATATTGTGCCTGTCAGACGTTTAACTTCAGTGAACAGAAACTGACTCAGCATCTCCCCACCACTACCCCTGCCCAGCCACACACACACACACACACACTTACACACTTTCTTTCCCACTCCCCCCCCCCCACTACTAACTCTCCTTTCCTTGTACCATTTAGGGCCATAATGTGTACCCATTGTCAATATTTGTCAAAAATATGCACTTTGATGTGAATGTTTTAAACTACTTAAATAGTATTGTGAATATTCTGTCACTCAGCATAACGTTTTAGGAGCTATCTGCACACATCTACTCCTTTACCTACAGCTGCCACATACTATCTGTAACGTACATCTATGGCCTGTCAGCTTCCCCAGAGATGGTCACCCAGCTGCTTCCAGGTCCCCGTCAGCAGGGACACTGCTGCACGGAACAGCCTCTACGTGCCCCCTGTGCGAGAACTTCTTTGGGACAAACACCTAGGAAGAGAACTCCGAGTCGTAGCGTGTGTTTTACTAAAGTTAGCTCAGTATTGCCGACTTGACTTCTGAGAAGAACACCCCACCTGTACTCGGCTCAGTAGAGGGTTCACACCCTTCCAGCATTTGTCATTACTCAGTTCTCAAACCGAAGGATCCAGGCTCTTGGTCTCTTGTTCTACCATCCTTAGTGTGCTGGTTTCTGACCGAGGACCATGACGGTCCCTGCAGCTCGAGTACAGAAAGGAGGTAGGAGGGCATCTTTCCCCTTGTTTGTTCCTGGCACCACGAAAGGAGAGGCCTCCCCCCGCCCTCCCCCGTTCCTCACGGGCAGAAATGGACTTCTCTGACCACCTCTGGCTATAAGAGAGGCTGGGGACGGGGGGTACCAAGGAAAGGGGAATGGCATCACTTACTATGCCTGGCTTAGACCAATTCATGCCTTTACCTGGACGCACTGCTGCCCCCAGAACGGGGTCTCTGACTGGCTAAAGGGAAGAGGGCAAGGGGCATTGGCAGGAAAGTCCCCGACTCTGCCACTGTCATGAAGCAGGTAATTAGGGAAGCTTTCTCTGGGTGTCACAGGTCAAGGTGAACTAGACAGAGGTATGCATCAAGAACTTGGTTTGGAGAATCCAGGATGAACTGATAGGAGAGGTCAAGAGAGTTTGGTTGACAAGACCATTTTCCAGGCACATCTTTAGAAGTTTCCAACTTAGATATTTTTTTCTTCCACTCATTCAGGAAGCATTTTATCACTTGTATTCAGAGGCCTGTGTCACAGAGACCCCCACCTGCAGTGGGTCATGTGAGGGCACAGTGGAGCAGACAGAACCACAGTGCAGCGGGACACGTGCCTGTGCGGTGGGTATGGAGAGGCACCCGGCCGAGACCTGGGATGCTGGAGGAGGCGTCCCAGAGCACTGACCTCTGAAACAAGACTCGGGCACCAGGCAGGAATTTGCTAGATGCAGAGGAGATGGAGAGAAAGCAGACAGAGAAGTGAATGTGCCTGTGCCCAGACAGGGTTGGAGAAGACTGGGAGGAGTTACAGGATCCATGGAAGGCAGACCGTCTCAATGAGCAGGTTTCTGCCTGAGGAATGGTCCTCTTTGGAGTAGGAAATAAGGCTCTGTTTGCGGATACCAAGATGTGGAGTGTGGGGAACGGGGATAAAGGGGCAAGAGGGAAGGAGCGTCAGTGTCCCTCGTGGGATATCTGCGGCCCTGCTCGCTCTGGGGTGTGGATTGAGAAGAACCAGCCAGGGTCTCCACTGGGTGAAGTTTTGCTGGTCTGGGGCTAGAGGAGGGACACCGCAGCAGGGGGTTGATGAGCCTGGCCTGAGAGGGGCTGCTGTGATGGATCATGAGGTCCACAAGTAGGGAGGGAAGGGAGGAGTTGGTGAGATGCGAGGGTAGCGATTGAGCATGACGACAGGGCCGAGGAGGGTCCCTGCAGTTGAGAGTATTTGGGAACCCTAGGATGGGTGGTGTATTGAATGGGCCAGACAAGCACACTGGAGACACCTCGGATGATAAAGGCTTTAAGGAAATGAGTCAATACATGTAGTGTGAATTCTATTCCCTTCACTGCTTTTTGCCCTTCAGTCTTTTAGAACTAGACTGTTTAATGTCCTGTTGGTTTCATCTTGGTAACTTTAGCTTGCTTCCTTGTAACCCCATAAAAATCAGTTCAAAGGCAGGAAGTTTGAGTTTCTCCCCAGAGCAGAGTGTCCACCAGATGAATGTAGATCCTTCCGTGTTCAGAAATCCTGTGAGAGGTGTGAAGAAGCCCAGTAAATAACCTCCTTCCTGGTCCAGGTTTAGAGTCAATTGATAGAGCTACAGGAGTAAAAGGATTCTGGAAAACCTCAGCTTCGTTACTGACGGAAGCTCAACTGGACAGGGAAGCCCTGAAGCAGAGGACTCGGCCCATCTCCCACTGGAGAGGCTGGGGTGGTTCAACTTGGGCCCAAAGGAACATGGGATGTTTGCCACTCGCTCCTGAAGATGGGGGAGGCACTGCCCTCAGCTGCCCAGTTCCTTGTTTCAGACTCAACAGCTACTGGGAGGGAGGCCCCCAGTGTTAGGTCTGGCCAAAGTCCTAGGAGTGAGAAGGGGGTAGTCTTTGCAGAAGAATACTTAGGTGTCACCAGATTCATGATGTCATGGTGAGGAAGACTAAGGATTTTTATAATATGGTAATTTTTTCATTTCCAGAGATTGTATGCTCCAGCCACCTGGTGCCTCAATCTGTACTGACAGGACAGTTGTACATATGAACACCCTGAAGGACCGTCACCCAGGTGACTTGTGGGCCCGAATGCACATCTCCTCCTTGGAATATGCTGCAGGAGACATTACCCGAAAAGGGAGAAAAAAGGACAAAGCTCGAGTGAGTGAACTGCTCCAAGGCCTTGCATTTTCTGGTGACTCAGATGTAGAAGAAGAGAACAAGCCTGAGGCCCACCCTGCTCCAAAAAGGCTAAAGATATCAAACGTCCCAGAGAAGAATTGGACCAAAAGAGATCTTAAACCCAACTTTCCAAGCTGGTCAGCACTGGATTCTGGACTTTTGAATCTCAAAAGTGAAAAGTTGAACCCAGTAGAACTCTTTGAATTATTTTTTGATGACGAAACATTCAGCTTGATTGTCAATGAAACCAATAATTATGCATCTCAGAAAAATGTCAACTTGGAAGTCACAGTTCAGGAAATAAGGTGTCTGTTTGGGATCTTGCTTTTGAGTGGATTTGTGAGGCGTCCCAGAAGGGGAATGTATTGGGAAATCTCTGATACCGATCAGAACCTGGTCAAGGATGCAATTAGAAGGGACAGATTTGAATTGATTTTCTCATACCTACATTTTGCAGATAACAACCACCTAGATCAAAAAGATAAGTTTACAAAGTTGAGGCCTCTCATAAAGCAAATGAATAGAAATTTCCTCCTCTATGCTCCCCTTGAAGAACACTATTATTTTGATAAGACAATGTGTGAATGCTTTGATAGTGACCAATTCCTGAATGGGAAACCTATTAGAATTGGCTATAAAATTTGGTGTGGCACAACCACACAGGGTTATCTGGTTTGGTTTGAGCCCCATCAAGAAGAATCATCTGTGATGGTGGATAAGGATCTTAACCTTGGTTTAGGTGGAAATCTAGTGATGCATTTTGCTGATGTCCTTTTAGAGAGAGGCCAATATCCCTATCACCTGTGTTTTGATAGCTTCTTTACAAGTGTCAAATTGGTTTCAGCCTTGAAGAAGAAAGGAGTGAGGGCAACAGGAACAATTCGTGAGAACAGGACTGAAAAATGTCCCCTTATGAATGTAGAACATATGAAAAAAATGAAGAAGGGGTATTTCGATTTCCAAGTCGAAGAAAATGAGGAGATAATTTTGTGTCGTTGGCATGGAGATGGCATCATCAGTCTGTGCTCCAATGCCGTAGGCATAGAACCGGCCAGTGAGCTAAGTTGTTGTGCCGATGATGAGGAGATCCATCAGATAGCTCAACCGTCTATAGTGAAATTGTATGATGAATGCAAGGAAGGTGTAGCTAAAATGGATGAAATCATTTCCAAATACAGGGTGAGAATAAGAAGCAAAAAATGGTACTCAATTTTAGTGAGCTACATAATTGATGTAGCCATGAACAATGCATGGCAGCTACACAGAGCCTGTAACCCAGATACCTCTCTAGACCTCTTGGATTTTCGGAGATATGTTGCACATTTCTACTTGGAGAACAATGCTAATCTATCAGATTAAGGCAGATAAAATGCGCATAATGCTAGTATTAACAAGATAAAATCACAGGTATATATCAGATTGTACCCTTCCAAAGCAAACCTGATGTAATGAAATTAACATTTTAAAAAGTCGTATCTATGACCTATGTAAAGTTTCAAAGAAGTAATTTAAAAAATTGTATTGACTGAGTGCTACACCTTTTTCTATGACTAATTTTGGTGTGAAACATGTGGGAAATAACTTGGATTAATTTGTGCATTGAAAGAAGGAAATTGTGTCTCTTTAATTCTTTGTGGAGGTTTTATTTTTGTTTTTTTTGTTTTTTTTTAATTCAGGCAATGCCATAATATCCAAAGACTGATGCTGAATCTACAATTGAAAAATTAAGGCGGGACTCATGATGTACAGATGATCTTAAAACCTTAGGTGATAAGAGGCTGAAGACCTCAGCTTTAGTATAAAACTGGATCAGATGGTGCATAGGAGAGAAGGGCCAGGCAAGCATGCTGAAGAAGAGTGCTACAGAGGAAAAACTGGAAGTGAAGCAGTGCCTTTGAAAACTGAGAAAAATGATGAAATATGAAGCAAATCAGGTAATGACAGCACCATCAGGAAAAGAAGTTAGGAGTAAAGCTGACATAAAGCCCCTGTTAAAATCAGTTGGGGAAAACATATGTGCCAATAAACTGGACAACTTAGAAGAAATGGACGAATTCCTAGAAACCTAGCCTCCCGAAGCAAAAGAATAGAAAATTTGAACAGACCAGTCACCAGAAATGAAATTGAATAAGTAATCAAAAAACTCCCAGAAAACAAAAGTCCAGGGCCACACAACTTCACAGGAAAGTTCTTCACAGGAAAATTCTACCATACATTTAAAGAAGAATTAATACCCACTCTTCCCAAAATATTCCAAAAATAGAATAGGAAGAAAACTTCCAAATTAATTTTATGAGGCCAGCATTACCCTGATGCCAAAACCAGATAAAGACACCACCAAAAAAAAAAAAAAAAAAAAAAAAAAAAAAAAAAACTAAGAGCCAATATCTGATGAACACAGACACAAAAATCCTCAAGAAAATATTAGCAAACTGAATCCAACAGATTTTAAAAAACCATACACTACTATCAAGCAGGATTAATTCCCAGGATGCAAGTGTGGTTAAGTATTCACAAAACAATGTGATACATCACAATAAAAGAAAGGATAAAGACCAGGTGACTGTTTCAACAGATGTAGAAAAAGCATTTGACAAAGTACATTGGCTGATTCATGATAACCCTCTGCAAAGCAGGTCTAGAGGGAATGTATCAGCATAATTAAAGCCTTATATGAAAAATCCATAGCCAACATAATGTGAAAAACAGAGCTTTTCTCCTCAGATCAGGAGCAAGACAAGGAGGTCTGCTATCACCCCTTTTATTCAAAATAGCACTGAGAAGTCCTAGCCAGAACAACTAGATGACATAAATAAGAGGTATCCATGGTATCCATATTGGTAAGGAATTAGTAAAACACTCACTGTTTGCACAGGACATGACACTATGTATCAAAAACCCTAAAGACTCCACCAAAACCTACTAGAACTGATAATATGTAAGGAAGCAATATACAAAAATCAATTCACAGAAATCTGCATTTCTATACACTTACAATGAGCTAGCAGAAAGAAATAGTCCTATTTACAGTTGCACCAAAAATAATACGTACGTAGGTAACAAATTTAACCAAGGAAGTGAACGACCTGTACTCTGCAAATTATAGAACATTGATGAAAGAAATTGAAGACTACACAAATGGAAGATATTCCATGCTCATGGGTTGGAAGAACAAATACTGTTAAAACATCTATAAATATCCAAAGCAATCTATAGATTTCATGCAATCCTTACCAAAATGTGAATAGCATTTTCCAGAACTAGAAAAAAAACCTAAGATTTTCTAAATAAAAGATCTCAAATAGCTAAAGCAATCTAAGGAATCTACTCCTGAAATCACTGTTGTGATATATGCTAAGTTGGATATAAATTTTTTAAAAATTAAAAAAATTAAATTTTATTTTGGGGATGCCTGGCTGGCTTAGGTTGATAGAGCGTATTGCTCTTGATCTTGGGGTGTAGATGTTACTTAAAATACTTTTAAAGGTTTTCTTAGTGCAGAACCCAATGTGGGGCTTGATCCCACAACTGTGGAGTCCTAACCTGAGCCTAAATCAAGAGTAGGGTACTTGGGGTGCCTGGGTGGCTCAGTCAGTTGAGCATCCGACTTCAGCTCAGGTCATGATCTTATGGTTTGTGAGTTCAGGCCCCGCATCTGGCTCTGCTGACAGCTCAGAGCCTGGAGCCTGCTTTGGATTCTGTGTCTCCCTCTCTCTCTGCCCCTCCCCCACATGTGCTCTGTCTCTGCCTCTCAAAAAATAAAATTAAAAAAAATTTTTTTTAAAAGATTAGGGTACTCAACCAGCTGAGCCACCCAGGTGCCCCATGATTTTATTTTAAAGTAACCTCTACACCCAATGTGGAGCTCAAACTCACAATCAAGAGCCATATACTCTACCAACTGAGCCAGCCAGGTGCCCCTGGAGGACCATACACAAAAATAAACTCAAAAATGGATTAAAGACCTAAACGTGAGACCCAAAACCCTAAAAATCTTAAAGGAGCACACAGGCAGTAATTTCTCGGACACTGACCATAGCAGCATTGTTCTCCAGAGCAAGGGAAATAAAAGCAAAAACAAACTATTGGGACTACATCAAAATTAAAAGCTTCGGCACAGCAAAGAAAACAAAACTTAAAGGCAACCTACTAAATTGGAGAAGATATTTGCAAATGACCTATCCAAAATATATAAAGAACTTCTACAACTCAAGACCAACAAAACAAATACTCTAATAAGCAGAAGACCAAAACAAACACCATGAAACAGAAACCGAAGGCATGAACAGGCATTTCTCCAAAAAAGACATCCAGATGGTCAACAGTAACATGAAAAGAGGCTCAACATCACTCACCATCAGGGAAATGCAAATCAAAAGTACAATGGGGTATCACCTAACACCTTTCAAAATGGTTAAAATTAATAAGAAATTAACACAAAAAATAAGTGTCCTTGCGGAAGTGGAGAAAAAGGAACCCTCTTGCGCTGTTGCTGGGAATGCAAGTTGGTGCAGCCATTATGAAAAACAAGCACAGTGGTTCCTCAAAATATTAAAAACAGAATTGCCCTATGATTCAAGGATTGCACTATGGGGTATTTACCCCCCAAATACAAGAACACTAACTGAAAGGGATAGGTGTTAAAATACAGATTGTTGCAAGAAGAAAGGACACTATATAATCATAATCACCAAAACAGAGAAGCTAGTAACAAACATAAAGGAAATAGCCATAGTAATATACTAATAGGGGACTTTATTACTCCCTATACACGAATGGATCATCCAAACAGAACATCAAGGAAAAAGTGGCTTTGAACGACACATTGGATCAGATGGATCTAACAAATACATTTACAACATTCCATCCTAAAACAGCAGAATGCACTTATTCTCAAGTGCACACAGAACACTATTCGAAATAGATCACAAATTTCAACAAATTCAAATAGACCAAAGTCATACTATGCATTTCCTGCACCCCCATCACAATGCTGAGGAACTAGAAATCAACCATGAAAAAAATCTGGAAAGAACACCTATAAAAGAAGGTTAAATAACATGCTACTAAACAATGAATGGGTCACACAAGCAATCATGGAGGAAATTTTTTTTAAAAGCATGGAAACAAATGAAAATAACATTTAGGACAAAAATCTTTGAAATGCACAAGCGGTTTGTTTATAGCAATACAAGCCTACAACAAAAAGTAAAATCTCAAAAACCATTTAACCTTACACCTAAGGGAGCCAGAAGAAGAAGAGGAAAAAAAAAAAGCCAATTCCAACATCAGTAGAAGAAAGGTAAGAAAGATTACAGCAGGGTCACCTAGGTGGGTCAGTGGGCTAGGCATCTGACTCGATCTCAGCTCAGGGACTGATCTCAGGGTTGTGAGTTCAGGCCCTGTGTTGGGCTCTGCACTGAACATGAAGACTACTTAATTAAAAAAAAAAAAAAAAAAAAAAAACTATAAAAAAAAACAAAACAGATCAATGAAACCAGGAGATGGTTTCTTTGAAATGATCAACAAAAATCGATAAACCTTAAACCAGACTCCTAAAATGACTCAAACACAATCGGAAAAAAGATAGCTGACACCCAATACCACAGTAATACAAAGGATTAAGAGAATATGATGAAAAATTACATGCCAAGTTGGACAACCTAGAAGAAATGCATGAACTCCTAAAGAAGAAATAGAAAATTTGAACAGAATGATTACAAACTCAAATTTCATTGCTGGTAATCAGCTCCCAAGAAAAAAAAGTCAAGGGCCTCATGGTTTCACAGGTGAATTCTACCAAACATTTAAAGAAGCATTAACATCTACTCTTCCAAACAATTGCAAAAAAAAAAAAAAAAAAAAAAAAAAAAAAAAAAAAAAAAAAGAGGAAGGAAAGCTTCCAAATTCATTCTATGAGGCCAGCATTACCCAGATACCAAAACCAGACAAAGACACCACTAACCAAAAAAGAAAAACTACAGGCCAATATCTCAGATGAGCACAGACACAAAAATCTTCAAAATATTAGCAAATTTGATTCCAAGAATATATTTTAGAATGTATGCATCACAATGAAGTGGGATTTATCCCTCAGATGCAAATGTGGTTTGACATTTGCAAATCAACATGCTACCTCACATCAACAAGACAAAGGGTAAAAACCATATGACCCATTTCAATAGATGAAGAAGCATTTGGCAAAGTACGACATCCATAGTGTAAACCCTCAACAAAGAAGGTTTAGAGGGAACATACCTCAACATAATAGAGGCTATATATGAAAAAGCCACAGCTAACATCAAACTCAACGGTGGGGGGGGGGGGGGGGGAAGCTTTTCTCCTCAGATCAGAAACAAGACAAAGATGCCCACTCTAACCACTTTTTTCACCATAGCATTCCAAGTCCTAGCGGCAGCAATCAGACCAGAAAAAGAAATAAAAGGCATCCAAATTGGTAAGGAAAAAGGAAAACTTTCACTATTTGCAGATGACATGACACTACATGGAGTAAATCCTAAAGACACCACCAGAAAACTAGAACTGATAAATGAATTCAGTAAGGTTGCAGAAAACAAGAATCAATACACTTATAATGAAGTAGCAGTAGAAGGAAATTAGAACAACCCTATTTACAATTACACCAAAACCAATCAAATACCTGGGAACAAACTTAACCAAGGAGGTAAAAGAGCTGTACTTTGAAAACTATAAGAACACTGGTGAAATAAACTGACAATGACACAAACAGTCAAACAGTCCATGCTCCCCAGAAGCCTGGGCAGCTCAGTTAAGCACCAGCTCAGGTCATGATCTCATGGTTTGTGGGTTGGAGCCCCACATCTGGCACTGGACTGACAGCTGGGATCCTGGATCCTGCTTCTGATTCTGTGTCTCCCTCCCTCTCTGCCCCTCCCCTGCTTGCACACACGTGTTCTCTCAAAAATAAATAAAACATGAGCGTTCCTGGAGCGGGAGAACAATTACTCTTAAAAGATCTATATTACCCAGTGCAATATACCGACTTAATGCAACCACTATGAAAACAACAACAGCATTTTTCACAGAACCAGAACAAATAATCCTAAAATTTGTATAGGAACCACAGAAGACCCCATATAGCCAAAACGTTGAAAAAACAAACCTGGAGGTGTCACGATCCCAGATTTCAAGCTATTCTCCCTAACTGTACTAATTGAAACAGTATGGTGCCGGTACAAAAACAGACATATAAAGCACTGGAACAGAATAGAGATCCAGGAAAGAAATCCAAAATTATATGGTCAATTAAGCTTCGACAAAGGAGGCAAAAATATACAATGGAAAAAAGTCTCCTCACAAATGGTGTTGGGACTGGACAGCTCCATGCAAAAGAATAAAACCAGACGACCTTTGTTCACCACAGATGAAAATATGCCCCCAAGATAAGTTAAGGACGTAAATATATGATCTGAAACCATAAGAATCCTAGGTTAAGAGCATAGGCAGTAATTTCTCAACCTTGGTGGCAGCAAAATATTTCTCGATGTGTCTACCGAGACAAGGGAAACTAAAGCAAAAATAAACTACTGGGAGCACGTGGAGATAAAAGGCTCCTGTGCAGCAAAGGAAATCACCTAAGAGACAAAACAATGAATGGAAGAGATTTACAAACGACATATCCCGTAAAGGGTCAGTATCCAAAACACAAAGCTGGAAGCATGGGTGCGTAGGCATAATAAAGTACACTTTTACCATCATCGTTTAATTGAAGGAGATCACATACCGAAGTGCGTGATAAAGGAGGTGTGTTCTATAAAGCAGTGAGGACGCCCGAGCGCAGTGACCACGCACATGTACGTCTGGTAGGTACACCGCGCGCGCACACACACACACACACACACACACACACACACACACACACACACAATATTACACCGTGTAAACATACGCCGCCACATGTAAGTAGCAGCACTCACAGACATGGGCTGGGACACCCTCGAGGAAAACCTCAAGCGGTAGACGCGAACGGCAAGCGCGCCGGCACATGCGCGGGGAGCCGCTCCTCACTCTCGGCCATGCGCGAGTCCGGCCGGCGATGTCGTCCCCAGCAGCGACCACGGGACACGACCTCCACGCCAGCCCACGGGGAGCAGCCCGCAACGCGCGCCCTCCGCTCTAGGAGGGCCGTAGGGACGAAAGTCCGGCCCGGCCGCCTGAGGGGATTAGCGCTCCTCCCAGACACGGCTCGGAGCCCAGGGAGGCACCGCGTCATGCCCACGCGGCCCGCGGGCGCGCACCGTAGCGCTCCGTGCCGTCACCCCGGGGCCGAGGCCCGCGCTCACCCGGCCGCGGCGGGGCTACCACCGAGGCTCCGGAGCCGGGCCGGCGAGGCCGCGCGGACCCCCTTCCGGCGCACGCCCGGCCACTTCCGCTGCCTCTCTAGGCTGCTCGGAGGCTGTGTCCGCTCTTTGGCCTCCTCGCGGGCGGCCAGCGGAGGAGTAAGAAGTGCCCCACTCCCCACTCCCCCAAAGCGGACCTCCCGTAGGAAGCCAGGCTGGCCCTAGCCTTCCAGTTCCCGGCCCCGTCCCACTTCTCACCTGCCGCAGGAATGGGTTTCTCACCTGTTGCCTTGCCTCCTGAGATGCGCCCTCCCACCCCCCAGCCTTCAGCCTTTCCACAGCGGCGCAGAGACGGGAGGAGCTCGTCCGCGGGCACACAGCTGCAGAGTAACGAACACCTGCGCTGTGCTGACAAACTAGCGTACTTCTCTGCGCCTGCCGCCGGACCCCAGCGCCCCCCAGTCCCCCACCTGCCCCGCCCGTCCCCTCCCCGCCCCCACCCATCTTCTCCCCGTCCCCTACCTGCCGCTCGCCGGCCGTCGGACCTGTCCCCACGCTCAGCGCCGTGTTCTCCCGTGCGCGCGAAGGCTGTGGGCTCCGGACGCTGCGAGTCTCCCGGCAATGACGCTGATACCTGTGTGTGAGGCACCACCTACTCCTTCTAGATGAGGAGGGAAAAACCGACTTTCCAGGTGCACAAAGTTTCCAGGCACTTAATAGGAGACACTAGATGGGGGCGTCAGTCAGCCTCAATCAAATATGAACCTCAATCAAGTACAACATGACGCCGATGCGGGGCTCCGTTTACGCAGTTATAAAGGCCCGTGGTGAATGCCCACGGCCGCCCCTTCTGCGGGAAGGTGAGGATCATTACACAAACCCAATGGAAAGCTATCTTCATTCCATCCCTCAGGGCCTTTGCTCCACCTCATCCCTTTGCTGGGAGGCGTACCCTCTTCCCACATTGTACCGAGGGACTCCCTCACCTCCCATGATAAAGGAAATTTTCAGCTTCTCATGTTTGTGGGCCCTGCTCCTGGACTCCCAGGGAAGCTATACTTTAACATTTGCCAAAGGCAGAACACCTGGGCAAAACCTCAAAGCAGGGGCTCTCTTTCTGCCCTGAACACACATTGTACCTCTGCCTGGTTAAAGTTACCAAAAAGCATTCTGAACACAAAAGAAACAGGAATCACCATCCCTGGTTGCAGTAAGTTTAAAGCCATGCTGCCCTGCAGATACTAAAACAGTTCCATAAGCTCCCCGATGACTTGCAACTTTTTATGTAAAAACGTATACACCGCAACACCAAACACTCCCTTACCAGAGCCCTTTTTGAAGATTGTGTATCCCTGGCAGCTGTCCTAACTTGGGCTCCAATTAAAAACTCTTCCTTTTGTAAAGAAATTCTAAAAGGTTTGTTCATTCTGCGCCCAACATTTCTTGGTGTAGCCGTAGGAGCTCAGAGCAACTTACCTGAAAACCGCGGGAGTGCTCGAGAAAGCACAGCGGGTACCAGCACGGGCCCTTTATACCCCTGACTTCGCGGCCCCTCCAAGGTGTATCTGCTGTGTTCTCCCGCTCTCCAGAGCTCCTCAATTTGAGTTGATGGGCTTGTTATTTGAGCGGTCAAAGGTTACAGGTAATGTTCTCTAAGTGGGGATGACCTAGAGGGGGAAGTTTATGGTTGGTTGTCTTAATTTAGCATTATACTAATTGATGTTATTAATATAAGGCTCGAATAAAATTTTCTGGTTAGAAAAGTGAGAGACTGAATCACAGCTCAGATGAAGGGACACTTGCTTCTTCTGGCCAAATGGTGCCTTCAGGTGACTGAAAGCCTAGCGGGAGTATCTGAGGAATTCCTTGAGATTTAGCTCTCCCGTAGGAATTTCCTGTCTCCTAAGGTAATTCATGATTGGTTTATCCGGGGACGCATCCATAAGGACTGATTGTCCAGTGCTCTGAGCCCCCTAGACGGCCTTAGGCCTTGCTGGGAGAAACTGAGACACATGAGAGTGTATTACGGCTGTTTAGAAGTAACATTCACAGGCAGCACCCTATCTACCCCGTTTAATATCCTTAGATCTTATTCAAGCCTTAGTCTAAAAATAAAACAAATTAGGGGCACCTGGGTGGCTCAGTGCGTTGAGCATCGGACTTCAGCTCAGGTAACGATGTCACAGTTCGTGGGTTCGAGCCCCGCCTCGGGCTCTGTGCTGACAGCTCAGAGCCTGGAGCCTGCTTCCGATTCTGTGTCTCCCTCTCTCTCTGCTCCTCCTCTGCGTGCACTCTGTCTCTCTCTCAAAAATAAACGTTAAAAAAATTTTTAATAAAATAAAAAAATAGGGGCGCCTGGGTGGCACAGTCGGTTAAGCGTCCGACTTCAGCCAGGTCACGATCTCGCGGTCCGTGAGTTCGAGCCCCACGTGGGGCTCTGGGCTGATGGCTCAGAGCCTGGAGCCTGTTTCCGATTCTGTGTCTCCCTCTCTCTGCCCCTCCCCCGTTCATGCTCTGTCTCTCTCTGTCCCAAAAATAAATAAACGTTGAAAAAAAAAAATTTAAAAAAAAAAACTTTAAAAAAAAAAAATAAAATAAAATAAAAAAATAAAACTAAAAGGAACAGAGAACTGTGTTCCAAAACTCCTGGAAAACCACCTCCCACCCCCAGGGAACTCTGGCAGGCTTTACGGACAATACATATGAGCCTATACCTGCAAGTCCTTACTAACGGGAAAATGTAAGGAAAACCAGAGTCTCAGATGTCCCAAGTGGAGTTCTTTTCGACATGTCTGGATTAGTGTCTTGTGCGCAGCATTACAGAAAACCAGCTAGAAGGCTAAGCGGTCAGAAACTAGGAAGCCATTTGGGTCAGTCAGTAAAGCCTCAACTTTTGTGAGGAACCAACACTCATAGAGACACTCTGGGCTTCGCTTGGTTTGTTTGTTGCCGTAGCATTTGGTATCTTTGGATAAAACGGGCCATGTTCTAACTGGAAAATGGAAAATAAGTAATTAATAGATCCATAAATTATAATGCTATCTTATGATTAGATTTGTTTTAATAAAAGGGAGATATTTGGAAATTGGGTCTTTAAATGTTTTTTCCACAAATATATTTAAAAAAAAATTTTTAATGTTTATTTATTTTTGAGAGAGTGCAAACAGAGGAGGAGCAGAGAGAGAAGGAGACACAGAATCTGAAGCAGGTTCCAGGCTCTGAGCTGTTAGCACAGAGCCCGACACGGGGCTCAAACTCATGAACCGTGAGCTCATGACCTGAGCTGAAGTCGGACACTCAACTCACTGAGCCACCCAGGCACCCCATGCTTTTTCCACAAATATTAATGAAACTTAGAGTAGCAGTTGTTTAGGAATGCCTGGAGGTTAGCAAAGGGGAAGTCAGGGCCAGCTATGGAGAGGGTCAGAGACCTGTCCTGGCAGCATTCCAGAACAAAGCACAGGCCCAAGATTACTGACAAGGTAGGCCAGAAACCCCTGACCAAATAATGAAGAAAAGGCCCAAAACAAACAAACAACCAAAAAATCCTGCTTCCAAGAAATTCCTGCTCCAAATAATGGATATTCCACCCCCTTAACAACTGTCAATAAAAAACACAAGCCCTAGGGACACAGAGCATGCGGGGGGGGGGGGGGGGGGGGGGGGAGTGGAGGGAGAGAGAGAGAGAGAGAGAGAGAGAGAGAGAGAGAGAGAATCTTAAGCAGGCTCCGAGCTGTCAGCACAGAGCCCGATGTGGGTTTCCAACTCATGAACTGCGAGGTCATGACCCGAGCTCAAGTTGTATGCTAAACCAACTGAGCCCCCCAGGCGCCCCTCAAGAGCGTACTTTTTAAATAAACTTTCCCCCTTGTGTCGCTCATTTGCTGTGTCCTTGAATTCTTCTGATCAGACGGAAAACCTCCTGTTTAAAATAAACATCTTTGGGACAGGCTGGGTCGAGACTCCAGGGCCCAGAGTCTCCCCAGTTTACTGGGCAACACTTGGACCAGATTATTGAAACAGAACCTGAAAAATAAAATGAAAACATTCCCAGATTCTCCCTTCCATTTTCTCCCTGCTGCAGGCTCGCCCTTAATGAGGCCTTTCTTCCAGACTCTCCCCCTGCACCCCTCAGAAGGCCTCCTCTCCCCCACCCCCTGCTTTTCTCCTTTGCCCCTCTCGCTTCCTGTGGCTGCTTTCTCCTCTGTGGGCTTTTCTTTGCCTTCCCGAATAGAGAAGGGAAGGAGGGAAGGAGACGGGAACGTGCGGAGCCCTGGGGTGGGGAACCCAGAGGGGCAGGCTCCAGTTCAGGGCGGTATGTGGGAGCGGCAGGTACAGACACCTCAGCGGGGACCTGGCCCCTGGGTCCTGGATGCCCAGGGTCCCCGGGAGGGCCGGGGGTGAGGGCCGGCAGGCCTGCGGTGTGCTCGTGGGCGCGGGGCAGCCCCTGGGCCTTCACCCCCGGAGCTCAGGCACAGCTCAGGCACGAAGGACGAGGACCGGAGCGTTGTCTAGGCGAACATGGAGGGCGTCTTTCAGACTCCCCGCGTGAAGGTCGGGCTGGATTTGCCTGTGCCAGACACCGCCTCCCCCTCCGCCCTCTTGCGCGGGAGCACAGCTCTGGGGACTACACGCTGCGGACCACGGAGGCTGCAGGACGGAGGGGGCGGGAGGGAAACCGCACCGGCCTGGCGCCCCTTCGCATTTCCGAAGAGCCTCGTGGCCTTGGTGCTCCGGGAACCAGCAGCAGCGCCAGGAGCGTGCTGAAAATGCAGATTGCTGGGCTCCGCTCCGACCTTTGGAATTAGAGTCTGTATTTTAAGATCCCAGGCGATTTGTAGATACTCTAAAATTTGATAAGATTATTCTAGGATAATCTGAATTTAGCCAATTGTTCTACTCACAAATGAAAGTCAAGGAAATTTAAAGAGCCACCCCCCCTCCCTAAACTGTAAGAGCTATAAGGGAAACCACACACACACACACACATTCTAATTTTTTAATAATAAACTTCAAAAACAAAGGTTTAGCACAGCATACTTTATTATTTTTTTTTTTTTAATTTTTTTTTTCAACGTTTTATTTATTTGTGGGACAGAGAGAGACAGAGCATGAACGGGGGAGGGGCAGAGAGAGAGGGAGACACAGAATCGGAAACAGGCTCCAGGCTCTGAGCCACCAGCCCAGAGCCCGACGCGGGGCTCGAACCCACAGACCGCGAGATCGTGACCTGGTTGAAGTCGGATGCTTAACCGACTGCGCCACCTAGGCGCCCCTAGCACAGCATACTTTAAAGCTGAACTTTTACTTTCTCATTTTAGAAATTCTGCCTCAGATTTTGACTGTGGAGACAAGTATAATGAGAATGTCCGCAGGGGCATTTAATATCCTAGGGAGTCCCAGCATGCTCACAATGCCACCTATATTCATTAGATGGCATCGTTTCTTTTCTAAATCACAGGGCACAGTTTTTGAGAGCTGGCTTAAGTGTTTCAAAGTTTGTGTTAACTTAGTCTTTTTTTTTTTTTTAATGTTTATTTACTTTTGAGACAATGAGAGAGACAGAATGCAAGCAGCAGAGGGGCAGACAGAGGGAGACACAGAATCCGAAGCAGGCTCCAGGTTCTGAGCTGTCAGCCCAGAGCCCGACACGGGGCTTGAACTCACGAACCGTGAGATCATGACCTGAGCCAAAGTCGGACGCTTAACCGACAGAGCCACTCAGGCGCCCGTGTTAACTTAGTCTCATGTGCCCCGTGCGAAGGGCGCCGTTGGCACCCCGTTATAGGTGGGGAGACTGTAGCGCAGGGTCTAGAGTGAGTTACCCAAGGTCGCACGGCTCACAAACAGAGGGCAGGACTGGAACCCACGCTGTCTGGTGCCAGAGCCCGTGCTGAACTCTGACAGCGGACGGTCTGTGCGTGCTGGTCTCTCCAGTTAAGCAGCAGGCCGCCCCAGGTCAGCAGCCGCCCCAGGTCAGCGGCCCCCCTCCTCCACAGAGCCCCCTCCATGATTCTTGCAAGGGCACTCAACGTCGCCGACCGACCTCCAAAAGGCAGAGGCGGGGGAAGAACGCTGACCGAGAGGCTGCAAGTGAAAGAGTCCACCGAGCAAGCGTTCAAGTGTCCCCTCATTATTTACAACAAAACTGGAAACCTGAAATATGGTAACGACCTGCACTTAGATATCTCCCGGCACACAGCGCTCTAAGCTGTCAGGACCACACGTTTCACGCCACGGACAACGCTGCTTAGAGAGTACACCACCCCCTCTGATGGTCGTCCACCACATTCCTCGGGGAGACCACGGCACTGATTCTCATTCCCAACCCTTAGGTGTGTATAAAATGTAACTTTTACGGGGGAGGGGGGGGCGGTGGGAGGCACCTCGTCTTAATATTCTTTGAATTTACCCAATCTTTAAATTTTTTTTAATGCTTATTCATTTTTTGAGAGACAGAGAGAGACAGAACATGAGTGGGGGAGGAACCGAGAGAGAGGGAGACACAGGATCCGAAGCAGGCTCCGGGCTCCGAGCTGTCAGCGCAGAACCCGACGCGGGGCTTGATCTCACAGACCGTGAGATCATGACCTGAGCCGAAGTCGGATGCTTAACCGACTGAACCACCCAGGCACCCCTGGATTCACCTAATCTTTAAAGAGTATACTGAGGCCCCCGGCGCTCCTGGATTTACCCAATCTTTAAAACGTATACACATACACAGAAACCAGTTTTTCAGAGTTGTTCAGTATTCAGTATCACCCATGAACAGCCCCTCCGCAGCAATTTATTTCCAGGTGGTTTCGGTCTCCTTTGAGGGAAATCATTAGAAACGAACCAAAGGATAGGGAAGAAGGGGGGTGCCCGGAACCGCCCACAACCACGGCCGTTCACCAGGAGACCCCGGCACCGGGTCTGCAGACGAGCCACTCGTTCCGGAGCACCGTAAACTTGGCCAAAACCAAATGAGCCACGCGAAAAGCCGACTCTCCAAGACGGCCCCGTCCAGGAGTCTGGGGGCCCGGGGAATTAGTCCGGTTTGGCAATGGTATGGATTCTAAAATGCCTGATGAGGTTGCAGTGGTGGCCGAAGGCCTTCCCGCACTCGTCACACGTGTACGGTCTCTCCCCCGTGTGGCTCCTCTGGTGCTTGCCGAGCAGGGTCCGCCGGCTAAAGCGCTTGCCGCACTGGCCGCACTGGAAGGGCTTCTCCCCCGTGTGGACGCGGAGATGCTGGAAGAGCCCCGCGTTCTGGCTGAAGGCCTTCCCGCACTCGCCACAGCGGTAGCGCTTCTCCCCCGTGTGGATCCTCTGGTGCTGAACGAGGTAGGAGCTCAGGCGGAAGGCTCTCCCGCACTCCTCACAGCCGTAGGGCTTCTCCCCCGTGTGGATCCTCCTGTGTCTGATGAGGCCGTTGCTGGCACCGAAGGCTCTCCCGCACTCCTCGCACACGTAGGGCTTCTCCCCGGTGTGGCTCCGCTGATGCTCGACCAGGCCGGAGCGCTGGCTGAAGGCTCTCCCGCACTCCTCGCACTCGTAGGGCTTCTCCCCGGTGTGGGTTCTCTGGTGCTGGGTGAGGACCGAGCTCTGGGCGAAGCCTTTCCCGCACTCGCTGCACCTGTGCGGTCGCTCTCCGGCGGCGCGTCCCCTCGGCTTTCCCGCCCTGCTCTCCCGCTTCCAAGCTTCCGGACACTGAGAGTCCAGGGGAGCGTCTCTTTGGAGTCGGCTATTTCCAAAACGTTCCATTTCCTTCAAAACTTCTTGCCGCACGGCCGACTCCTGGCTTTCTGGTACAACGTCGGCACCTGGAACGGTAAGTGCACGGACAACGTCACGTCTTTGTCCTTTAGGGGCAGCACAGCCACGGGACGGGGCATCGGAAGATCCTGTCCAAGCACACGCGTTCTAAGAGCACAGAACTGGCGGAGTGAGGAAGACAAGGGCTCCGGAGGAACCTGAGACCAGAGCGGGGTCAGGAGCACTGCTGTGATGGCTGCAGGGGCCCCGGAGAGGGCGAGGCTCCCGAAAGGAGGTGTGTAAGCAGGCGCGGTTCCACCTCTTTCACACACATTAACTCAGCAAATCCCCAAACGACTCTAGGACTGTGATGATTTATTTCCATCCCATGGATGCGTCAACCAAAGGTGCCGGATGGCCACCTGGCCTGCCCAATGTCACAGAGCTGCTAAGTGGCCGTGCTTAAGTTACAACACAGGCACTCTGACCCCAGAGTCCACGGTCTTAACTGCTACCCTACACAGGGCCACCAGAGATCCCAGGTGGACCCATCAAAGTCCTTACCTTGTTCCCCAAATTTGTGGGGACCAAGAGATTCACATTGGAGCTGTGTCACCGTGGCCTGAAGCTGGATGGCTCTTGATTCCTGCTTGGCCTTCACATGCACCCCATCCTCTGACAGCACTTCCGAATGGCCAGGGGCATCGTCTGGGGCCTGGAGGCAGGTAGGTATATTTGGGTTCATAAGAGAGGGACACGGGAGCCCAGGCTAATATACTATGGAAGGAACCGTCCGAAACATTGTGTAGAGGGATGGCATGGGGACAGGCCCAGAGTTCAATCCCTACTCCTGCCTGATTCCCTCCCCTTGAGTGTGAGCTGTACTTAGTGACTCAGAAGCAATGGTCTACAACTTCTGCTGAGACCAAGTCATACAAAGCACTGTGGCTCTATCCTCATGCTCCTTTTCTGTCTGTCTGTCTGTCTGTCTCTCTCAGGGAAGACAGCTGATGCGTGAGGACACTCAGCCGAGGCAGAAACCCACGCGGCAAAGAACTAAGCCCTCCGGCCAACACCAGTGAGGAACTGGGGCGCCCACCAGCACCCACGGGGGGAGCAGTCTCAGAAGTGGATCCACCAGCCCCAGGCGAGCCGGAAGGGGGCTCCCCTGTGCACGGGGCTGGAATAGGCCCCAGCCCTGCGGCCACCCACTCCAGCGACCCCGGCGCTACGCCTCGCCTCACCGTGTCTGGGTTCTGGGTGGCGGGATTAACGGGGGGCCTGTGGCCCTGACTCACTGTAAGGCCCTGTTGCTCTATGCCTCAGTTTCCCTCTCCACCTCAGGAGAGTGGGTTAGATCACCCCAGCCTCAGAGGACTGGTAAAAAGACAATCCAAGTTAAGAAAACAAATCTTCACTGCAACCCCGTGAGAGACCCTCCTAAGCAGCTCCCTAGGTCCTGACGCACAGGGTCCGTGAGGTAGTGCTGGGGTTGTTTAAGCCATCACGCTTGGGGGTAGTTTGTTACACAGAAACTGAGAACTGGCTGCAGCCAGCTGGCCCGGGTCACTCGGTACGCGGCGTCTGGGAGCCCATCTTCCTACTCTCACCTGATTCTCAGGCTCACTGAACTCCCTCTCCAGACCCTCCAGCGCCGTCACCACCTCGTCCCCGCTCTCCGGATGGTGCTCCCGCACCCAGGCCTGGAGCTCCGCGGGCAGGACGGTCAGGAACTGCTCCAGCACCAGCAGCTCCAGGATCTGCTCCTTGCTGTGGGTCTCGGGCCGCAGCCACTGGCGGCACAGCTCGCGGAGCCGGCGGAGCGCCTCGCGGGGCCCGGGGGACTCTTGGTAACAAAAGTGCCTGAAAAGTTGGCGGGAGGCCTCCTGAGTAGAAATGCCGCTCTCTCGAAGGAAGGTCTCCTGGTCCCAGACACGGTCCTCCTCCACCTTCACGGCTCGAAGTCCGGGCTGCTCCTCCGCCGAAGCCATCCCGCTCAGAAGGCTCGCCGCAGCCCGGGCAAGGGAAGCGGATTCAAGGCTCCCTGGCCTGCTCTTCTTGAAGAGCACACACCTGACGATAAAACATTATGTATTCATGGAAGTGAAAAAGTGCCGGAGAAGTAAAGCACGGGAACAACGAGCATCGTGCTACCGTTTACGTTCATGAAAGTACATCTAGGCTTTTACTTACCTGTGTCCAGAATCTGGAGAAAAGCATGTGGCACATAACCGCCCGGCCTCCTCACTCTCTCCAGCGCCTTCCCACTGGGAGTCTGTGCTCAACCACGTGACTGGACCTGGCCACTCTGCCATCAGCAAATGCGACACAAACAAAGGTTTGGGAAGAACTTGTGTGACACAGCCCCCGGGCTTGCTCTCCACGACCGTGAGGAGGAGGACCCACTGCCCCCCCCCCCCCCCATGACAGAGGCACATGGACACTCCCGGCTCAGCTGACAGGCAGCTGGCCCCCAGACGTGTGAGCCTGGACGCGTCTGCCGAGCCGAGCTGCTCGGCGGCCCCCCAGCTCGCTGCAGATACGCGGGTAAGCCCTGCCCAATCAGCTGCACCCCACAGATTCTTGTGCTAAATAAATGTGTATTGCTGCAGGCCGCCAAGTTTTACGGTTGTTACACCATGTTATTATGGCCACGAAAAACTGAGACACGGCCTTGGCCACTGGGGAGGGAACCAGGCAGGTGCAGAACAAGAATAAGGGAAATCTACACAGAATACTCTCTACTTTTCCTGATTTTTGTATCATTTGAAATTCTTATTGCGAGAAAACAAACAAAAATAAATAGTGATTTAAAAACCTGCTAGACACTCAATACACAGTAGCATCAGGTAAAGAACAGGACACACAAGACTAGCTGTAAAATCAAATGATGGGGGCGCCGGGGTGGCTCAGTCGGGTAAGCGTCCAACTTCGGCTCAGGTCACAATCTCACGACTCGTGGGTTCGAGCCCCGCATCAGGCTCTGTGCTGACAGCTCAGAGCCTGGAACCTGCTTCTGATTCTGTGATTCCCTCCCTCTCTGCCCCTCCGCTGCTCACGCTCTGTCTCTGTCTCTCAAAAATAAATAAATGTGAAAAAAAATCAAGTGATGAGTGCTATAACAGAGGATTTAACCAAATATCCAGAAAGCAAAGAGTAGGAAAAGATCATTCTGACTGGGTATGGAGCAGTGAAAACATGTGGCTTACGGGCAGATGCATTTGAATTAGGCCTCAAATAACAAACAGGAATTTGTCAGGCAAAGAGAGGGCGATGGGAGGAGACCCAACAGGACCAAAGCTCTCTAAGGTTACAGGGCACAGAAGATCTCGGGACCGGTGTGGGTGCTGGTGGCTGGACTACAGATTACAGGGTGTGGGCAGAAAACGTGTGGGAAGAGGTAAGGTGGGAACAGAAAACAGCCTTGAACTCCAGGCTGAGATGTTTAGACTCTATCCTAAGGAAAACTGAGGGGCAGCGAGGCTTTCATGTCACTGTCACAGCATTAGATCTGTGTTTAGAAATACTGAGGAAGATTCAGGAAGGAAATCGTGAGAATATGTTGCAGGGTTGTGGACTGTAAGCTGGGAGGCCGAATGGTGGTTACACTGACAGTTTGCTTTAATGGTAGCATTTGAGTTTTATACACGGCCTCAGCCCAGTGTTAACAGAATTACTGGGGTGCCTGGGGGGCTCAGTTAAACGTCCGACTTCGGCTCAGGTCATGATCTTGCAGTTTGTGAGTTCGAGCCCCGCGGCGGGCTCTGTGCTGACGGCTCGGAGCCTGGAGCCTGCTTCGGATTCTGTGTCTCCCTCTCTCTTTGCCCATCCCCTACTTGCTGCCTCTCTCTCTCTCCAAAATAAACATTAAAAAATAGAATTATCAATGTCTGAGAGAATTTACAAGTTTTCCAGTTGTACTTTATTGCGGGAAAATGCATTTATCCCATTCAGTCAAATACATGTGCTGACCAGATGCCTGGCATAGTGCTCAGGTCAGAGCGGTGAGAGGAAACAGACTTGGTCCTTGCCTTTATGGCGCTTACGGTGGGGGAGACAGACGCTCGTGTGGTATCTACATGAACAACGTTATGGTGTTGGGAAAACGGGAGAGTCACAGAGACTGGAGCTTATGCTTTGCCAATGTCCACGGCCAACTGCATTGGTTTTACTCTTCACTGCAGTACCGAGTATCAGGTTTTTGGAGTCTTCAGTCCAAGAAGACTGTAAGTCTGAGAAGTCCTAACTACGGGTTTGCATTTAGCTTCATGATTGTTAAAGGTGTGGCTTACCACGGGGTTACATTTACGGCAACAACCGTTCTGGGATTATGCTTAATGCTGCAAGAACCGCGGAGCAGCGCAGGCAGATCCTCCACACACCCAAAGCCACAGGCGGGCAGCCTCTGTCTGTTCTCCCCACAGCGGCCGGGGGAGATCTTACCTCCTGCTCTCGTGCTGCCCTGAACCTGTCTTTACTCATGGACGTCTGTGGACCAAGAAATGAATTTTCCCTTTTCATTTCATCAAGACGTGGCAAGGAACGGAAGGGAAGAAGGACGGGAAACACCCTCTTTCCCTTCTCCCCAAGCTCCCCCCCCACCCCCCCAGGATCTGTCAGCATTATCTGGTGCTCCCAGGTCTCTCTCCACTCCCGATCACATCCCAACTTGCTACAGATCCCAAACACCTCTTATGACAAAATGCCTAGAAGATGTACAAGTCTGCATTTGCCATAAAATTATGGATGGAACTTTCTTCAATGTTTTACTTACCTGATTTATTCAATTAAGTGCCCTGATTCAATTAAGTACAATTTGGTGTCATCTGATTTCCTAGGAGGAAGCAGGTAGCTGATACACATCTGATGAACCAAATGTAATGAGTTAAAAAAATTTTTTTTTGAGAAAAAAAAATTTTTTTGAGTTTACTTATTTTTGAGAGAGAGAGAGAGAGAGAGAGAGAGAGCGAGCACAAGTGGGGAAGGGCAGAGAGAGAGGGTGACACAGAATCTGAAGCAGTCTCCAGGCTCTGAGCTGTCAGCACAGAGCTCAACGTGGGGCTTAACCCACAAAACACAAGATCATGACATTAGCTGAAGTCGGATGCTTAACTGAGCCACCCAGGTGCCCCCGTCATTGAATTCTTTATGTGACCAAGACCCTTTGGTGACATCTTTGGGATTACTAGGTGAAAGCCTCAGGGCCAGGGAGTCTCTCCAGTTCACGCAGCAACATAATTAAGGTTACTAATTAGTGGACCTTATGATAGGAAGATAGATCTCTGGGTGGGGCTACACTACTTCTATGACTTTTTAAAAATTTTTAAATTTTATTTTAGAGACAGAAAGAGAGAGAGAGAGAGAGAGAGAGCATGAGTCGGGGAGAGGACATAGGGAGAGAGAATCTCAAGCAGGCTCCATGTGTAGCCCAACGGAGGGTGGGGTGGGGATCATGACCTGAGCCGAAATCAAGAGTTAGACACTCAACCCTCTGGGCTGCCCTGGTGCTCCCTTACATGATCTCTTTAAATGCAGACTATTCTCTGGCTGGTAGCAGACGAGGAAGTCAGAGATTTGAAGCATGAGGAAGATTTGATGCACATTTGCTGGCTGGTCGCTGGAGGAAGGGGCCACGTGTAAAGGAAGCTGAGACCAGTGTCCTGCTGGCAGCCAGCAAGGAAAGGGGGACCTCAGTTTTACCAGGAACTTCTGTCCTACAACTGCAAGAAATTGAGTTTTGACAACTTGCATTTCTAAAATATAGTGGACAGATCTGGTGCCGTTTTTGTTACACACTCAAAGTTTCAAAGTTTTCCTATTTGATTTCTTCTGATGTCGATTCCTGTGTTCTAGATCGATGTTGCCATTTCCTCAGTCATTTTACTCCGTAAACGTTCCCTGAGCACCTACAATGCATCAGGCCACTCAGCGAGGCACCAGAGATATAATCGTCAAGAAGACAGAGCCCGCCCCTGTTTTGCTGGGGCTTATGAAAGACAAAAGTAAGAGCAACAATGGTAAAAGTGAGGAGGCAAATGATACAGTGACAGTTGTGGGGAGTACTGTGAGGAAAACCAACCACTGAGTTACCAAATAAATGGAGCACCTGTTAAGACAGGTGGGTGGGAGGTAACGTGTAAGCTGAGCCCTTAACAGCAAAAAGGAAGTGAGCCACGCAAAAAGCAGAGATGGGGGTCAGGAAGAGCGCGTGACACCGTTCAAGGCCCATGTGGTCACACACATGAAAGGCTGGAGCGGATACAGACAGAAGAGTGAAGAGTGGCAAAGAATTAGGCCGGCAAGACAAGCCAGATCGTGCAGGGCCAGGAGCATGGGTTTCATTTGAAGCGCAAAAGTCACAGTAGGCTTTTACGAAGGGAAGTGAAGAGACCGGATTCATGTTTTAAGAAGCTCTGCTACTGGATGGCGAATGAGCTTAAGGAATGACGGTGGAGCCAAAGTGCAAGCCGAAAAGCCCAGAGGTGAAAGAAGAGTGGGGAGGGAGGCCGTCGCAGGGGATCCAGAAAGACTTCCGCCTGAATAATGTATTCTTCAAGTTTGTTTAACTCTGAAAAATACAACTGAAGGGCAAAACAGCTTAATTTTTACTGTACAAAAATGCTTGTCTTTGGACAGATGTTTACGGAGCTGTGCTAAGAGCTGGGTTTACAGAGTTTAGAGCTCAAGGGGAGAGAATTACAATTTGGTGAAATACAAGGCATGATTTTGGAGGTGTGTTCAGGCAGACTCCTGGAGGAAGTAAGTGAGCTCATCCTAAATCCAGTATTCAGTTTCTTTCTTTCTTTTTTTAAGTTTATTTACTTATTTTGAGAGAGAGAGAGAGAGAGAGAGAGAGAGAGAGTGAGTGGGGGTAGAATCCCAAGCAGACTCCACACTGTCAGCACAGAGCCCGACTTGGGGCTCGATTCCACAAACCATGAGATCATGACCTGAGCAACAATCAAGAGTCGGACGCTCAACCTACTCAGCCACCCCTAATAGTCAGCTCCTAGAATTACCTCTAACCCACTAAAGAACTCACAGATACTAAGTGTCAATGATGTGCCAGGCAGCAAACACATGCGTCCTCCTGTTCCTTAGCTGAACTAAAAACACGGGAGGAAAAAGCATAAAAGAGCATTTTTCTTATTAGCTTCAGCGCATTAGCAACAGAGAGATCAAAAAAACCGTAAACCACTTGTGTTGTAAAATACAACCCAAAGCACGACCAACTGCAACGACGAGTAGAGGAACCGCGGGTAAATCCAGAAACGACGGTGCTCTCCTCCTGGAGGTCTGTCAACTCCTCCCTTCAACGGACGGGGAGAAGCGAGGGGAAAGGCAGGACTCGTTTTTAAATGTTAAAAGACAACTGCTTGCAATGAATAGTCTTTAGCTGGATCCTAGTTGGTGCACATCAGTTGGAAAAGACATCCGTAGGACGACTAGGGACTAGGTGTTAGGTGATTTTAGGGAATGCTCCTACATCTAGTCAGGTGCGTTAGTGATTTGCTTCCATAAAACCTCAATTTTTAAACTAGGAATGACAAGTCATGACGCTTGTGAGGTCTTTCGAAATATTTAGAAAAAAACAGATGCAATAATGCTAACACTGGAGACGCACAGGGGGCGGGTACCGGGGAGTCCGGCCTTTCCCGGGGAGCAGGACCCGCCGCCGAGCGCCTCTTCCCCGCCCCCTGCGGGAGTCTCTCCCACCGCCCGACGGGGCGGGACCGTCTTCCGGGAGCCCGGGGCGAGGGGCGTGGGGCGAGGGATCCGAAACTCACCTCGGGTCCAGGGAAGCTCCAGGGCCGCGGCGGGTAGCGGCGCCCTGGCAACCAAGCGGCCGTGAAGGCCGGAAGTTCGTCAGCCGCCTGAGCCCCGCTGTCTTCCAGGAGCTTTCCTGTCCTCTCTAGGACCCCGCAGGTCTCTGCGTCTCGGTGGCCACCCCGCCGCCCAGCTCCGGCTCCCGCGAGCCCCGCCAGCCCTCCCGCTTGGGCGGCCTCGGGTACGCAGCAGTTCCGCCAGTTCCAGCGCTCGCCACCCGTGGCTCTCTCGGTGTTGGCCGCACCACAGGAGATGGTGGTTGTGGGGGTGATTGATTGACTCTTGACCGTCGTCTGGATTCTCGGAGTCGAGGAGGAGACGCGGACACGTGAACAAGTGACTACATAAAGCTGATGTGTAGCCGAAATGAAATAAATGTTTGTAAATCGACCAGGCTGTAGTGACCGCTCTGTGTACTTAGAACACAGACACCCGTACTAAGCCGAATAGGCGGCCCAGAAGGCACAGGAGAGCTGGCGTAGCGCGGGGAGCATCCGGGGAGAATCAGGGAGGAGCGCGGAGAGCATCGGAGGAGGATCCGGGGAGGAGCATCGGAGGAGGATCCGGGGAGGAGCATCGGAGGAGGATCAGAGAGGAGCGTGGAGAGCATCGGAGGATCACGGAGGAGCGCGGGGAGCATCGGACGAGGACCAGGGGAGGAGCACGGTGAGAAGCAGGAGAAGCACGACAGGACTGTGTGTGACCACTGCTGGATGGCGCAGGATGGGACTTGTACTGGTCCCTCAGCAGAAGTTAGGTGATGGGAGCACGTGTTACTGTGGCTGTGGTCGCAGGATGGGAAGCATCTGAGACGAAGGGGGACCAGTGAGGAGACTACTTCCAGGAGCACAGGCGGCTGTGCACCGAGTGCACGCTGACAGCCACGCGCCAGGCTCGCAGGTGGCGGGGACCACGCAGCGCACGCGGACGTCAGGCGCGGGGAGCTCTGGTGGCTGGGACCACCGAGTGGCGGCCGGCGGCGGCTAGAGAGGCCCAAAAGTCCTTCGCGCAGCCGCAGCCGCAGCCACGCCCCGCCCCGGGGGCGCTACTTTCGGAACTGTTGGGGTGCGGCGAGCCGGCTTCCCCGGTCTGGTTGGGGTTGCCGAGGAGCCGCCTCCTCCCGCGAGGGGACCCCGGGGAGGCAGCGCCCGCCTCCGGGTAGGTGCCGCAGCCTCGCAGTGTGTGCAATCGGGACTCCGGGTCACACACACACACACACACACGCACGCACGCACGCACACACACCCGCCGCGACGATGGGGGCCAGGTCGCGCTCCATTCGAAGACAAGGTCAGTGCCCGGGTCCTAAGTCTCTGTGCGGTCGGGCCGTCTGGTTCGATTCATCCCCCACGTATTGGCTTTGTGGCTTTTGGCCGGTCCCTTGATCTCTCTGTGCCTCCTCACCTGACTGCTTTGTAAACCGGGGAAAATGATATCACCTAAGTCGTGGGGTTGTTGTGAGGCTTCAGCGAGTTAAGATGCGTAACACGCACCAGGCACAGAGTAAGAACGATTCAAAGATTTGCTGTTATCATTGCTATTGTTACTTCTCATTATGACGGCCTGTTCTCTTTCATGAGTGATCTTGGCTTTTCTTACGTTTAAGTTTTAGGGCCATCTGTCAGTTTTCTTCGTGATGAACGATTTCTCGATTTTAGAAAGGAAAATAAAATACTCTCAAGAAGAGCCTGTCCCTAAGCAAAGACCCAAGCTGGTGTTGTGTGTTGTGATGCTGAGACTCCCCCAAGGCTTTAAAATTTGGGAGTGCCCCTTCCTCGGGGCGCCTGGATTCACTAGGAGCAGGAATGGTTTAACAGTGAAGGTTTCGGACCCCAGTGTTAGAGGTCACGGGTCCTGTCCCCGAGCTGCAGATCTTCCAGTTTGCAAGCCTCCAGGAGAGCCCTACGTGCTAGCCTGATGTATTTGTCTGTAACTTATTGTTTCTACTTGTAGGTTTCCTTGTTACTATTTAAAATTAGTTTGGGAAACTGAGTTCATACCCCAACACCTTTAACTCCAGTCCTAATAACAGGACTTACACTAGATTTTTTTTCCATATTTGTAACTCTCTTCTATGATAATGAGAAATTCTGCTCTCCTTATCTTCAAGATATTTACTTATTTGATCACACTTCCTGTTTATAGCAGGTCCCCCAATCCACTGCCTTCTCACTCTGTTCATTTGGGCTTAGACCCCGAATACCACCGGTGGTGAAACCTGGATGGGGAATGTGAGATTGATGGTAGTGATGAATCAGTGCTAATCTTCCTGCCACACGTGCCTCCCCCTAGCTCTGGGGACGCCCTCCTCACACCACTTGGGCTCCCAGGTGGCTGGCCAAGGCCCTCTCACCTCGTGTGACCCCACCGAAATGCTTCTAGACTGTATTGCTCAGGAAGGGAAAAAGGAAGGTAGGATGTTAATTTTTAAATGGGGGGTGGGGGAATATCTAACCTAGATCAATGTAGAGAGAACACTACCATGAACCCCAGTATGCCCATCACTGAGCTTTAACAACTACTATCTATCTCCATTTTCTTTTTTCTTTTTTAAGTTTATTTTGACAGAGTGTGAGCAGGGGAGGGGCAGAAAGGGAGAGAGAGAATCCCAACCAGGCTCTGCACCATCAGTGCACAGCCCGACAGGGAGCTCAAACTTAAACAAACCGTGAGATCTTGACGTGAGCCAAGAACAAGAGTCGGAAGCTTAACCAATTGAACCACCCAGGAGCCCCTGTTTTGGCCATTTTCTTTCATACCTCTATCCCCTCCTTCCTCTCTCTTTCTTTCCCTTGCCTCCCCCCCCAATCCTTCCTTCCCTTGTTTCCCTCTTTCAGTACTTTAAGGAAAATTCCAGCGATCATCTCTGTTCACCCATAAATACAACTACAGTACTTCAATGTTAATTTCTAACAAATAGGATTTTTTTTTAAATTTTTTTCCCCAACGTTTTTATTTATTTTTGGGACAGAGAGAGACAGAGCATGAACGGGGGAGGGGCAGAGAGAGAGGGAGACACAGAATCGGAAACAGGCTCCAGGCTCCGAGCCATCAGCCCAGAGCCCAACGCGGGGCTCGAACTCACGGACCGCGAGATCGTGACCTGGCTGAAGCCGGACGCTTAACCGACTGCGCCACCCAGGCGCCCCACAAATAGGATTTTTAATGTAATCATAGCATTATCACACTCAACAAAATTGCCGGTAATTCCTTAATATTGTATTCAAATTTTCCTGATTGTTTGAAATATGTCTTTTAAGATTTTATTTTCTTGTTTTTATTTTTTTATTGTTTATTTTTGAGACAGAGCATGAGCAGGGGAGGGGCAGAGAGAGAGGGAGACACAGAATCTGAAGTAGGCTCCAGGCTCTGAGCTGTCAGCACAGAGCCCAACTCGGGGCTGGCACTCATGAACTGTGAGATCATGACCTGAGCCGAAGTTGGATGCTCAACCGACTGAGCCACCCAGGCGTCCCTAAGATTTTATTTTTAAGTAATCTCTACACCTAACGTGGGGCTCAAACTCACAACCCCAGGGTCAAGAGTTGCATGCTCTACTGACTGAGCCGGCCAGGCACTCCTGAAACGACCTTTTTACAGCTGGTTTTATTTTTTTCCCCTATAGGGTCCAAATACAATTTACCGTTTGCATTTGGCTGATTTGTCTATTCAGTCCTTTTTAATCTATGACATTTTTCTTTCCCTCCTCCTCTCTTTTTTTTTTTTGATGTTTATTTGTTTTAAGAGAGCGAGCAGGGGAGGGGCAGAGAGAAGAGAGAGAATTCCAAGCAGGCCCCGCACTGTCAGTGCAGAGCCTGATAGGGCTCTCCCTTCCACTCTTCCCTTCTCCCTTTCCTGGATCAGTGGACTCATGGGGCGGGGGGAGTGGCAGGAAAGGTGGGGGAAGAGTTTTCTTACCTGTCTGTGCTCAAATTGGAGGGGACGGATCTATAATCCCATCCTCTTCCATTTATTCCAATAAATGCTTCTGTGTATCAGACAGCGTTCTTCAGTGCTTTACAGAGATCACGTGTGTAACTGCACGAAGTAGACCCTTTTGTTATCTCCCTTTTAGAGACAGGGAGACCGAGGTACCGAGAAGTTAATAGGCAACATGTCCAGCGTCACTCAGCAAACAAGTGGCAGAGGTGGGATGTGACCCTCATGCCCGTGTTCTAACCATGAGGAGTGGAAGTTTACGCAGCCTGGTGCTGGCACTAGTTACGGTTAATGCCTGCTGTCCTGTGAGGTGGCTCTCCTGTGACCCTCCTGACATCGGACACTCCCCAGTGTCAGAGCAGTGGTCACCCCTCCCTTGGCTCCTCCTTGGGACTGTCTGCAGGGGACACAGACCCCCAGCCTGTTTGCACACCCTTCTGCTGCTGGTGTCCAACCAGGGGACACCTGGCTCCCTACAGTGCCTGCCTCTGTTCCCTGGGGGCAGCTTTGCCCTGACTCACCTGCCAGGGGAGTCCTCCTCTGGTCCCAAGTTACTCCCAAACTGAGACTAAGCACATTCTGTGAATGCAGGGTTTCTAAACTATGGCCCTTTAGCTCCCAAGGTAAAATTCAGCAATGTCTGGAGACATTTTTTCGATTGTCATAACTGGGGGTGGACGGAGCTACAGGCATTTAGTGGGGGGGGGGGGGGGGTTGCCGAACATCCTACTCTACTGGGAAGCACCCCCAGCCTCCCAGACACACAGTTAATCCCACCAAAATGTCAGTGGTGTCCCAGTGGAGAATCCATGGTTTACAGAAATAACTAATTACCTAGTGCTTTTTTTTTTTTAAAAGTAGGCTCCTCACCCAACTTGGGGGGGCTTGAACTCACAACCCAAAGGTCACAAGTCAAATGGTGTACTGACTGAGCCAAGCAGGCACCCTTCGTCTCTAATGCTTTTGCATTCATTCATCGGTTCACTTACTACGTGTCAGGACCTAGGAATACAAACATGGGTAAGCTAAAGACAGAGCTGTTGGCAGGAGGCTCACAGTCCATCAGGTTTGGCAGAATTTTAAATAGAGAACAAAGATGCACAAGAACTGTTGTTTTTCATACGAATTTGAGTACTCCGGTGTGCTTTCCATAAGCTCTCGTTTGGTTTTCCTGAGGAAGGTAGGAAGTGTCAGGGGAGGAGACCTCATTCTGCCTAAGAGGCTGGAAAAGGTGCTAGGCAGGGGGCATTCCAGCTTCAGAGCTGGCGTGGCTGGCCTGCAGAGATGTGACATCCTGGAAACAAATACTACGTTAAGCTGTCAGGGCAGCAGCTGGCCTCCTACAGATTTGGGCAAACTTTGTGCCCACTGAAAAGCCGATACCTCCGTTGACTGGACACCATCTGAGGGCCTTGGATGGTGAGCCCTACCTGAGCCCCACTGGCTCCTTGGCTGGGTGCATTTAGCAGTTCTCAGCCTGCAGGACCAGAGTTTATTTACCAATTCATGGGGACAGAGGATGAGTAGTGGGTGTGAGAAGAAACAAGTGCTTTACTTGGGTAAGAATGGCAGCGGAAAGGGGCACCTGGGTGGCTCAGTCGGTTAAGTGTCCGACTTTGGCTTAGGTCATGATCTCACTGTTCGTGAGTTTGAGCCCCATATCAGGCTCTATGCTGACAGCTCAGAGCCTGGAGCCTGCTTGGGATTCTCTCTCTCCCTCTCTCTCAAGAATAAACAAACATAAAAAAAAAAAAAAAAAAAAGGAATGGCAGAGGAGGGACTTGATTAAGTATGTATTTTAAAAAATTTTTTTTTTTTTCAACGTTTATTTATTTTTGGGACAGACAGAGACAGAGCATGAACAGGGGAGGGGCAGAGACAGAGGGAGACACAGAATCGGAAACAGTCTCCAGGCTCTGAGCCATCAGCCCAGAGCCTGACGCGGGGCTCGAACTCCCGGACCGCGAGATCGTGACCTGGCTGAAGTCGGACGCTTAACCGACTGCGCCACCCAGGCGCCCCTAAGTATGTATTTTAGAAGAGGTCCCTTGGGGGGGAAGGTGGGGAGGAAGAGAGGCATTGAAAGCAGAAAAGGCTAGAGACAGTGCTGAGGGCCTGGGCCAGGACAAGGGCAAGAGCAGACAGGAAGGGACAGCTCTGGAGACATCCCAAGGGTAGAATAGATGAGGGAAAACCTGGCAGGTGGTGCTGCTGTTTCTAGAGAATGCCAGACTGGGGCAGGAGCAGAGTAGGGGGAAGAAAACCAGCATGGTCTGAATTGGGTTTATTTGTAGGATTTCCAGCCAGAACTGCCTGGGAGGAAGTTCAGAATAGGGATTAGGAGTCTTTAGCCTAGAAGTGAGAGTTAAAATCTTGCAGGTGGTTAAAGACAGTCCTGGGGAAGAATGTGGAGAAAGGAAAGGGTGAAGAACAGAATGGAGAAAGGCCAGGGAACTATATGCTATTAGCTGACATTTACGTGCTATTTACCACCAGCCAGGCAGTGTCATAAGAACTGTATGCACATACCTAATGCTCACAATATCCCTGGTACGGTGGGGGAGGTGAGGCAGAGATGTGGACTACTTTGCCACGGCCACTCAGTAAGGAAGCATTGGAGCCAAGATCATGAGCCCGGCTGTCTGGCGGGAGAGTTCACCTGACCAGGCTGTAAATGGGGGCTGGAAAGAAATGGGAAGGAGAAAAGCAGGAGTGGGGCCCGGGATCGGGGACGAGACTGTTTCCGGAAGTGGACAGCAGCATCAGCTTCTTGAGAAGCAGCCATGGAAAAGGCCAGCTGGGGGCGCACCTCTGGCGCAGGAGCTCTCAGTGGTCACCGCTGGTGGCTTGCTGCTGACAGTGTGCCGAAGGCCAGCGGGAGGCCGGTACTGCAGTCGGAGTCTGGACGTTTCCTTTCAAGAAGTTCAGCTTGAAGGGGAGGAAGAATGGCAGGGTGAGGATTGCTAAGGACGAGGTGCAGCCACTCTGCAGCACACGGTGGTGGTTTCCACTGCTTTGATGTTTCTCACAGACACTAAAGATCTCCAGCCCAAAGCTGGGAGGGGCCTAGGGAAGCCCTACTTTCAGCTGAATTTGGGTCAGTTTTATGCCTGTTGTTTGGGCAAGACTAACATCAGAGAGAACTGGGAGCCCCACTGGCAGGTGTCCAGGGCTTAAATCCAGTCCTGTTGCTTTTGATTCAGGGCCTGCCTTTTCCTAAACTCTTCCCCCAAATGTGCGGCCTTAATGGCAGAAAAGGAGCTGGTATTCACTTTCCGCTGCTGCGTGACAATCTACACAATCTATCTGCTTAAAATGACCAGATATTCCCCATCCCGTACGTAGGTCAGAAGCCAGGCAGGCTCAGCAGACTCCTCATCTTACAGTCTTCCAAGGCCAATTCAGGGTGCTGGTAGGGCGTTTCTGGGGCGGGATCTGCTTACAAGCTCGTGGAAGTTGGTGGAATTCAGTTCCTTGTGCTCAGTCCAGGCATGAGAGCTACGAGCTACATCATCATATTCAAATCCTGGGACCTGGGCAGGACTCCTTGGGGTCTTAGAACTAGGCCACCCACAGAGCAGGCTGCAAATGGGATGATCTGAGCAGTCACTGTTTCTTTCCTGACTAGTCTTGAGATGGGGGGTGGGGGGTTTCAGGCCCACCCCCTAGGATCCCTAGGAGCCTGTTGTGGGATTATGGTTTCAGGTGCTGCAGAGATGGAGCTAGAAGAAACCGCAGCTGCCCCCTGGCAATGTCTGGGCCCCCGGGCCTGAGCGAGGGGGCTGCCAGCACTGTCGCTGGTTACTCGTGATTTTCCACCAGCAGGATCCTCCTGCAGGAGCACGGCGGCCCACTAGGGCCAGATCCAGGATGGCTGCAGAATCGGCGGAGAGCACAGCCTGGGACGCCCAGCCCACAGAGAACCACATGGGGCCTCTGGTGGCGACGACGGAAGCCAGAGAGGCCTCTGCCCCCGTGCGGGACGCCAGCCCCCATCGGGGTCCCGAAGACTCGCGCCGGCGCTTCCGGGGCTTCCGCTACCCTGAGGCCAAGGGGCCCCGCGAGGCGCTGCGCCGGCTCCGCGAGCTGTGCCGCCAGTGGCTGAGCCCGGATATACACACCAAGGAGCAGATCCTGGAGCTGCTGGTGCTGGAGCAGTTCCTGACCATCCTGCCCGCGGAGCTCCAGGCCTGGGTGCGGGGACAGCACCCGGAGAGCGGGGACGAGGTGGTGGTGCTCCTGGAGCACCTGCAGAGACAGCTGGAGGCGCGGACACCGCAGGTAGAGGCCCCGAGCCCGGTTTCTAACCCAAGTCTTGGGGCCGAGGGCAGGGCGTGCCGTCAACATCCGAACTTCTCTCTCTCTCTCTCTCTCTCTCTCTCTCTCTGCCACTCGGGTGGAGTCCCTGGGCCCCTCCTTGTAACAGAAGTTTTAGATACATGAAGGATCACAGAAGAACTCAATTATGTTGAAATACAGCCAGCAATGCATTAAACAAATTAGTGACAACGTTATGCGTGAGCTTTTTAAAATTGTTGCACTAATCAGTAAGACCTGGGCACAGGCCCAATAGCCCGGGTGCAGTTTCAAAGTCGTTAGAAGCATGAGTGACTTTGACACTGTTCGTTGTGCCGTAATGTGGTGTGAAAACATCTGCAATTTTTCTTTTTAAAAAATTTTAAGGGGCGCCTGGGTGGCGCAGTCGGTTAAGCGTCGGACTTCAGCCAGGTCACGATCTCGCGGTCCGTGAGTTCGAGCCCCGCGTCGGGCTCTGGGCTGATGGCTCAGAGCCTGGAGCCTGTTTCCGATTCTGTGTCTCCCTCTCTCTCTGCCCCTCCCCCGTTCATGCTCTGTCTCTCTCTGTCCCAAAAATAAATAAAAAAACGTTGAAAAAAAAAATTAAAAAAAAAAAAATTTTAAGTGTTTATTTTTGAGAGAGACAGAGCATGAGCGGGGAAGGGGCAGAGAGAGAGAGGGAGACACAGAATCCAAAGCAGCCTCCATCCAGGCTCTAAGGTGTCAGAACAGAGCCCGATGCGGGGCTCGAACTGGGCCACCCAGGCGCCCCAAAACATCTGCAATTTCTACTGGTGGCGAAGTGCGGTGGCTTATGCCACACGATCGCTGCTTCGATTTCTGATAGAAGGAAAGGCCACGTTCCCTTAGAGGCTGGTAACAATAAAAGTACTCGTTTCCTATTCCAAGTTCATGGACCACATGGGAGGAGTCCAAGGACCCCAGGCTAGAGAACACCCCTGGTGGAAAACAGGTTGATCTCCCCACCTCTTCTTGCTTTGCCAGTCTGCTCTAAGGTGGTGTCCTCTGGGCACCAGTTAATGTTCCTTCAGGGGACTGCAGCCAGAGCCTCCTAACCACTGACCAGGAGATCCGGGTCTGCACTGGGGCCCGCTGCCCGCGAGCCCTTCACAGTGAAGGCGTTTCAAGTCTCTTAGCTTCAGCCTCCTCAGTCATTACAGAAGATGTGGGGAGTTCTGAGCTGCACGTGAGAAAGTAACTTGACAACTGCAATTTGCCCATAAATACATGGAAGCCACCTTTTAGCGGGGATAGACCGTGTGTCCTGCGTTAGGTGATTTCACATTCTGTGATCTTTCTTGGTTCTCAAAACCAATAACAAAACCCTATAAACGAGAAATTATTACCCTCACTTGTCAGATAAGATAGGAGTATTCTGAAAGCCAGCACCAGTTCCCAAAAGTCTTTGTAAAAGCACAACGTATACAGTGTGGGAGCACCTGGTAATGGCAAAGAGCACGGGCTCTGGGGTCCCCTCCCTTGCCTGAGCGCCCGTCCTAGCACCGCCACTTATTACCTGGGTGACCTTGGGAAAACTGCTTATGCTCTGTGTGCCTTCGCTTCCTCATCGGTGAAATGATCACGGTAACGGTACCCACCTCAAGGTTGTTGTCTGTGTTACCTGAGTTAATCTTTTTCGTGCCCCTGGAAACTCTGAGGCACATGGGAAGTGCTCCAGAAATGTCTGACAAATAATGAAAACGAATGAATAACCTCTAGGTCCCAGGTGGTGACCAGGGCCAAGAGCTTGTCTGTTGCGAGATGGCAGCACTGACACCTTCCCGCGGATCACGGAGTGCCCAGTTCCAGCCGGTGAGGGCTCTGCTCAAGCATGAATCTCTGGGATCACGGGCCTTACCAGGCACAGGTGAGTGTTCTCTTCTGGGCGCATGAACCTGCAGACTTCGTCCAGCTTCACTGACGATCATCTGATAGGGGCGCTGACCGCGACGTTATTTGGCCATCACTGACGGACTCTACTTTGAGACTGAAAGGTAAATTTCAAACGGTGGTTTGGAAAGAATCGGTTCCCCATTCATTTAACACGTAATTATGCCTCCTACGTGGTAGCCAGTGTGGTTGGTGCTGAGGACCAGCCACTGGTGAGACAGAGTCCTTCCTGGTGGCACTGGGGTTTACATTCGAGTGGGGAAGAGAGCACATACACACGACAGTACAGATTCCAGTAGTGGTAAGTGCCAAGAAGAAAACGAACAGACTCTGTAAAGCCCGTCGGAATATCCCACAGACTACAGGACTACCGCGGATTAGAGTATAAATGTCTCAACCCTGGGTCTCTTATGAAAATAGCAGGATTTACTCCACAGGACTGGCTGTATGTCCTGCGGTGTCTTCTCACGTGCCCTGAACGTGTCCCAAGACACACAGCACTGAGACGCCGGCCAACACGCAGTCCTGACTTCCAACACGGGCTCTAGCTAAACCAGCTGTTTTGTGTTCCATGTAAAGTTTGCCTCCTCCAGGGAGACCTCGGGTTCTTCTGGACGCTGAGCAAGTTCTGTACAAGCAGATGCCCATTTCTGCCTTCTGGTTCCAGCTTTACTTTGACTCTAGTTCTTCCAAACCAAAGCAGAAAGCCCTTACTGACCCCTAAAGGCATTTTAACCGAAATCTTACTTTTCTCCCCTTCGCAAGCAAAACCCAGAGTATCTTCAGATGAAAAGCTTGTTTTATGTGGTTTAAACTCACCATCCCTTCCAAGGATCCTGCCGTTTTTGCATAGATTTTGTGTGTCGGCAGAGCACAGCACAGGTCTCTAGGCCCCGGGACTGGAGCGGGTAGGGATCGGGCCTTTGGGAAGACACACGCTGTACGAAGTTTCAGGCCCAGTGTTTGAGCTTGGATTCCGAAGGCCAGGGAGGCTGAGTGCCAGGGACGTCTCATCCAGAGCTTCTTTCCTTCCTAGTTCTCCAGGGTCCTGGGCTTGCCCCGGGAGGGCGCTGCAGAGGAGACGCAGTGGTGGCGGCCAGGCTGCCGCCAGAGCCCCAGGTGAGCTGGAGCCCCTCCCTGCCCTTCGCTACCGGGGTGCATCCTGGGAGGGTCGCTCCCTCCCCCTCTACATCCTCCAGCCAAACGCCAGATGGGATGTCAACTTTCTCGTGTATGCTAGTGTCGTCTGTCGCTGACTTCCTGGTGCCTAGTTGGGAGCCTCGTCCTATTTCATGACTAGCTTGGGTGCTGTTTCCCAGACCCCTACTCCGTGTCCTTGGCCAGCCCCTTCTTCAGTGGGATCTTCTTCATCAGTAAGGGTGATTCTGCAAAAGCAAACTGAAGCTTTTGTTGCCACGGTGCTTTTGTTCCGAAGGTTTTCTTTTGCTTTCCTGCCCTGTTACCGGGGGGTAACCACGTGGTCCCTAAGCTTGCCGGGACGGATACGGCATGCCCACGTGTCTCAACTAGTCACACGACCGCAACAGTCTGTACTTAAACTGGATTGAACTTCTTACCCGGTCCTTCACGCCCTGGAGGCTCTGTGGTGTCCACTGGCTTCCCTGACTTTCCTCACTTCAGACCCACGTTTCAGTGTATCTGAATAACTGTTAATACAAATCAGCCACATCACTAGCAGGGGTCAGTTCCGGTCCTTGCAGTGGCGTGGCCTTCGTTTTCCAAATCTCTTTACTTTCTACCCTGGTGTCCGGATTATTTGCGTGGCGACCAGGGTGTCCGGCTTATTTGTGTGGAGACGTGGGCATCCGGAGTATTTGTGTGGAGACAGCGGTGTCTGGAGCACTTGTGTGGAGACGCCTGTCCTCACGTGCTGTCACTCTACTTCCGCAGTGGTTTTGTTGATGAAGCCGTCACTTAAGACCGGGAGAAGCAGCGTTAGGTGCCGTGCTGGCTTGGTCTGCGGAGCCTTCAGGGACTGTCCCCTCACCACCTGAGCCCCTCTGCGCAGCCCCCGGCTCCGGGAGGGACTCTGGGTAAGAGGAACTAGGAGGCCCGTGTGCCGTTTCAGGGCTTGCTGAAAACGGAAGACGTGGCCCTGGCTTTCTCCTCTGGCTGGGCGCGGCTCGATTCCTCTCGGGGGAGCTTCCACGGAGATGAAGGGCGGGAGAACCCCGGCGGCCTGACCTCCCCGGGTAAGACTGACGGGGGCTGGTTCGTCGTAGGCTTTCGTGGCTTCCTTTGTCGGTTAGAACCTACTGGGCTGTAAGACGCTGTCTGAATTCTGTCTGCGTTCAGAGCCACCGTTTCTGAACCCAGCTACTAACCACGTGCGTGACCCGATCTTTAACCCTCCCGGCCCGGCTCCCTTCCCTTTCCTGCTGCGTCCTGGCCGGGTTAAGTGGGACACGGCAGGTAGAGCCCCAAGCACAGTCCTGGCTCATAGTAGGGCTGTCACCGTTGGTCCCCTCTCTGTTGCTAGTTCCGACACAGGACGAGAGCTGGGGTGTCCTCAGGAAATGGGCCGTGGGACTGTAGGGCGAGAGCGAGAAGTGAGCTAGAGATTGGGGTGCAGGACACACGGGACAGCCTGACCCGTCTGAGCTCGTGCAGCTCGACCATGGTGCAGCAGGAGCTCTGGCTCAGATCTGTCAGCACCGAAGCCCGTCGTGTCGGGGCCCCTGTCTTCGTCTGGGATAAGAGCCAAGAGGACCGTCCCTGACTGACGATCGCTTTCTACGTGACTGCTCTCCTTGTGTCGCACGGAACACTTCCAAGTCCTCACGCGTGCCTGCTTACCGCTGCCATCTGCCCCGCCCTCCTGGAGTCCAGCCCCAGTGCAGGGCCCTGCCTTCGTCCTCAGGACTTCGAGCCTCTGCGAGTGTCCCCAGCACGGTCCTTCCCACCCTCCTCCACCCCCCATCACCCTGCTTCCAATGACCCCAGGCCCGTTCTCAGTCTCCTTCCTCCCCAGCACCCGTTCTCCCCTTCGTCCCCATCCTCGTTCTTGTACGGAAACCCTCATCCCCGCGTATGTGGAACTGTAGTCACAGCTTTCCTGCGTGGCAGGGCATCACTGACCACGTGTGGCCACTTGTTATTTCAGGTGGTGAAACAGAGGCCGAGATCCGGGCCCTGCCTGTGGACGAGGTCCGGCCAGTACAAGAGGCTGGGGGAATACCACGCCCCCTGCGTGAAGACACTGCCCAGATTCCTGAAGGCACCGAAGCTGGCGAACAGGAGGGCAGGTTCCCGAGAAAGCAGAAAACTGCCACAGGAAGTAGGCGGCACTACTGTCATGAATGTGGAAAGAGTTTTGCTCAGAGTTCAGGCCTGACTAAACACAGGAGAATCCACACCGGGGAGAAACCCTATGAATGTGAAGACTGTGGCAAGACCTTCATCGGGAGCTCTGCCCTGGTCATCCATCAGAGAGTCCACACTGGGGAGAAACCCTATGAGTGTGAGGAATGTGGGAAAGCCTTCAGTCACAGCTCAGACCTCATCAAACACCAGAGAACCCACACTGGGGAGAAGCCCTACGAGTGTGAGGAGTGTGGGAAAACCTTCAGCCAGAGTTGCAGCCTCCTTGAACATCACAAAATCCACACAGGGGAGAAGCCGTACCAGTGCAACATGTGTGGCAAAGCTTTTAGGCGGAATTCACATCTCCTCAGACACAAGAGGATCCACGGCGATAAAAATGTGCAGGATCGTGAATGTGCAGGGACCTGGGAGAGTCAGGGGAGGGTGGAAAGCCAGTGGGAAAACGTTGAGGCTCCCGCGTCTTACACATGTAACGAGTGTGACAGGAGTTTCACTCGGAGTAGAAGCCTTATCGAACATCAGAAAATCCACACTGGTGAGAAACCCTATCAGTGTGACACATGTGGGAAAGGCTTCACCCGAACTTCATACCTCGTTCAACACCGGAGGAGCCATGTTGGAAAGAAAGTTCTATCACAGTGAGCCACGTCATACATGCCAGATTTGTTCATTCCTCACAGAACTGGGCTGAGGCTTTACTGACCGCTACATGCCATCTTGTGTTAGAAGGCCGAGTCTGGAGGGATGCATTGTCTTCTACATTCTAGAAGGTGGCTGGGAAACAGCTTGTTTGATAGGAGGCTCTGGGAGAGTTGTCTGGAAGAGATAGGACATGAAATGATTGTTCTCACCTACTGGACTGAAATGGGCCTCCAGACTGGCTAACCACCTCCAGCCAGCACTTGATGACGTCTCCTGGCGAGATGGCTCTGATGTGGGGGCTGCTGCTGTGACTGTTCATTTTCCACATAATGGGTCCTCCACAGTCAGATTTGTGACATCTTACGCCTCCCAGTGTGCCTTAAACACAGGTGCTAATAAACATTAAATTTAACACTGAAATGACCTTTGTAGATCTGCATCACAATACCAACTAGATTTGTGAGGAACTTCTCATGAAACCTGGTGGTGCTTGTGTCTAATTCGGAGGCTCTAGACTCTGAGTTAATCTAGTGCATTTTTTGCCAATCAGAGGATTGGCAGTGGGGTGCGTGTGGGATTACTGTGATAGAAGGAATCCGATTTCTTGCCCAGACTAGGAATTTTCATGTGAATACCTCAAACAGGCTCTTCATCATTAAATCACTGTGAATGTGTGCCACTCTTGGGATTCCATTCTTTAATATCACTAGTCTTTGCAGAGAAAATAGTTCTATGCGGACTGTATGAAAATTAATCAAATCAAAATAAAATGATAAATTCTCTAATGCTCAGCATCTTGATTCTCACCTTTTCGTTCTCTTGGGCCCAGTGCTCTCTAAAGCTACAGACACTATCCTGCCCATAGCCCACTCCACCGAAAAGGATAGACCGAGTCACGACCTACGCCTCCTAAGTTCAAACTTCCTTTAGGTCGGTAGATTCATACCAAATATTTAAAGCAAGTATTAGTTAGGCTTCAAAATTCCATTATTAATGTGGGACCATCTTGGTCTTAAATATTAATTTCCATGTCATCAACGTGGTACCATCTCCTTATTCACGATGAGAATTTTAGCCATGAAGTTAATTCATGAGGCTATCTACTTTCCTTAATATTTAAAAAAAAAATTTTTTTTTTTAATTTTAGAAAGAGAGAGTGTGAGCAGAGGAGAGGGACATAGCAGGCACCATGCTCAGCACGTAGTCCAACACGGGGCTTGATCCCACGACCCTGGGATCATGACCTGAGCCGAAATCAAGAGTCAGACACTCAACTAAGCCACCCAGTCAACCCTATCACTTTTCTGAAGCACACTTTGTAGACTGTCTTTTTTTCCCCTCATGATAGTCAAATTTTGTGAGAAAAATTTTTGCAAGTCAGCATTACAGAAGAACAGTGACCCTTGAACAACAGTGGTTTGAACTGCACAGGTCCACTTATTTGCAGATTTTTTTCGATAAATACAGTACTGTCAGTATATTTTCTTTTCCTTACTATTAGTAACATTTTCTTTTCTCTATTTAATGTGAGAAAATAGTATATAATTATATATAGCAAAAAATACATGTTAATTGACTTTATTTTTGTCTTCTGGGCAACAAGCTATTAGTAATTAAGTTTTGGGGGAGTCAAAAGTTATGTGCAGATTTTCAACTGGACAGGGGTTGCTTTCCCAAGCCCCACATTGTTCAAGAGTCAACTGTAGTATTTTTATTTATTTAGTTTTGAGAGAGAGAGAGAGAGAGAGAGAGAGAGAGAGAGAGAGTTTGAGCAGGGGAGGGGCAGAAAGAGGAGGAGACACAGACTCCGAAGCAGGCTCCAGGCTCTGAGCTGTCAGCACAGAGCCCAACAAGGAGCTCGAACTCACAAACTGTGAGATCATGACCTAAGCCACAGTTGGATGCCCAACCGACTGAGCCACCCAGGTGCTCTTACTTTTAGTTACTTTAAATCCGTGAGAGGTACAGCATCACACAGGTTTTGTGGCCCGTGGCCTTAGGAGGAAGGCTGCTTTGGAATTTGTCACAACCCATGCCACTGTTTCTCTAAGCACAAGTTACTTTTACCCAGATTACCCTGGTTTTATTCTGTTTGCCACCAGGAATCACTGTGGTGTTCTTTGCTTTGTACACATAAGCACATCTCTTGCCTAGACAGAATTCAGTACTGAAGCATAAACACCTTCAATTTTAAGAAGAGCTGTGTGCTCCCTCTGGTTCCGGAGACCCCACTTATAGCCAGCAAAAATGGCTTTGGACCACAGCCTTCCAGACATATTTGTCGTTTCAGGAGTCCTGAATCCATAGGCTCCAAGATGGTGGAAAGAGTCACAGAACAACACTTTTAAATTTTGGTGAAGAAAAAATTATTAACTGTTCCTTTAATCACCATGCTTTTGATACCAATTCTAAGAATCTTTGCCTAAATCTAGGTCCTGATTATTTCCTATGCTTTCTTCTAAAAGGTTTATAGGTTTTGGTCTTATATTTTCATCCATGATTCATTTTGAGCTGATTTTTGTATAGGGTGTGAGATTTAGACTGTTTTTGTTCTGTTTGACCTATGGACATCCATTTGTGCCAGCACCATTTTCTGAAAAGGCTATCCTTTCTCCCCTGAATTGCTTCTGCACCTTTGCAAAGAATCAGTTGGGCATTTCCGTGTGGACCTGTGGTCCACAGCACTGAACTCTGTTTGCACCACTGTGGATGGTAAGCTTACATCAGGCTCATTGACTCCTCCTACTTTATTCTTTTTCATATTTTAGTTTTTCCCAGATCCCTTGGCTTTCCATATAAATTTTAGAAGAAGCTTATCTGTATCTACGAAAACTCCTTGCTAAGATTTGATAGGATCTGTATCAAACCTGATTTATTATCAGTGTAGGGAGAACAGATCCCTACTGTGTTGTGTCTTTTAATCCATGAACACAGTGTGTCTCCATTCATTCAGATCTTCTTTGCTTTCTTCTATCAGGATTTGGGGAACCCAGTTCCGAATTGAAGTCCACCAATGAACTTGGAATCAGATTCTTTCCAGGTGCCTACCAGGAAGAACCCAACTGGCTGACACCTTGATTCTGGCCCTTGTGAAACCTGGAGTAGAGAAACCAGCTGGGTTAACTGGGACTTCTGAGATAATAAATTTAGGTTGTTTTAAACCACTGAGTTTGTGGTAATCTGTTAAGATGGCAGTAGAAAATGAATAAAGATAATATAAGTGTCACCTGGGAACTTACTAAAAATTCGGATCCAGACCTACAGATACTGAATCTACATGTAACAGGATCCCAGGTGATTTGCTTACACTCATTTTTGAAAATCACTGGTAAAACTTTGCCTGCTGTAGAAGTGAAACAAAGAAACTGAAAAAGAACCCAGGTTTGAATGTTCACAGAAAGAAATTTTAATGACCAGAAAAGAAAAAGAACACCTTATAAGGAACGTGGGCCAAAGACTCTGGGTTCAGAGAGTCTTACTTTCCCCGTACCAGTCAGGGTTCAACCAGAGAACAGAGGATATCTGTCTACCTAACTACCATCTGTGTATCTATCAACAGGCTTATGCTTTTGGGGGGCTGGCTAAATAGCCTTCATGAGGCTCCAAAGCCCACAAGCAGGTAGTCAGGAAGGGAAGATCACAAGCCAGCAAATACCTGTGTCTGTTCGTTTGACATTTGTGACAAAGGTATCCTGTGGAAAGTGAGCCTGTGTGGAGTTGAACACACAGGGCTGGGTCAGGAGTCAACCAGAAGGAAGATCCAGGTACCTGAGACGCTGGTGAGCCAGCGGCTTAGCAACAGCACCTGTGTGCCACCTAGTGGCTGTGGCCTCCTGCCTGCCCGGTAACTCTCAAGGGACCATCTTTGCAGCCCATCCTAATTGCAACATACTCAAAAGAGGATTCTGGGGAGTGTAGTTTAGCTTGGCCAAGCTGACACAACATAAGCCATCAAAATCCACCCCTGTCAACGTGGTACCAATACCCATTTCCTTAACCATACTTAGTCGCCTAATAAAGACAGTTACAAAACTGCACTTCGTCTAAACGATACCGGAATCCTCATAGAACCATCACCACACTCTGTCCTCAAGAAACAATACAAAGTCCCTCTCCCTCTCCTTACCCCTCCCCTACTTTTTTTTTTTTTTTTTGTCTTTGCTGATGTTCATTCATCTCCTACCTGATTCACTCCTTTTGAAACCCATAACCCAAATACTGAGGTATAAAGTTAACTTTATATCGACATGTTACCAGCAACAGATGTTATGTTAAATGATAAGGAGAGACAACAAAAAATCTGGTTGATACACATAAACATTCATAGCAAAACAAGAAAGTCATAACTACCACTGTGCTTTTTTTTGCAACTAGTCACATGGTCTTAACTGTTATTTGTAACAACGTTCTTTCACTATCCATTCCATGTTCCCATTGACCCAGCAATCACCTCAGCTGCTTGTGGTTCTCTGCCTCGTGGAGTGACCCAAGCCTTCATTCCCAAAGAGACTGAGGCCCGTGCTGGGTTGTCATAGTCATCCACCGACGTTAACCACAGGTCGTATAGCACTAAAATATGCCCAGAAACTCCTGGATTCCTCCTTATTCCTCATTGTCTAGTACCAACCCACTTTCCCCTTGGGGTGATCAGTCACCCCAGCCAGTCTAGTGAAACTTTGTTGATTCAGGGGCATTGTGGAGCCCAAAGTGGCCAGCTATCAGTCTCAACTTCCAGTCAACGGAATCCTTGTGGTGCCAGGTGGTGTCGTCTAGGCGAGCATTCCTCCCTAGACCAGCAGAAGCTAAGGTCAGATTCAGAAATAAAAATTTTGCTAGTGCATTTCTGGTAGGGGTAGAGTGAGTGAAGTATCTTCTATTTCCACCCCTTGATTTCTGGACTTTTTGACCCTCCCTATGGGAGAAATAGAATCATATATTAGACGTTGATTTAGAGCATATATCGCATCCTGGAAAACAATACCAATTCTGCAAAGCATGCCCACTTAGCTGAGCCATAATTGAGGCTTTAAGATGCCATTTTACTGTTTTATCAAGCCACGTGCTTCAGGATGATGAGGACTATGGTAAGACCAGGGAGATCCATGAACACAGTCCCAGTGTCCACTTCACTTGCTACGAAATGGGTTCCCAGGTCAGAAGTGACGCTGTGTGGGGCACCTGGGTGGCTCAGTCGGTAAGCATCTGGCTTCAGCTCAGGTCACGATCTCGCAGTTCATGAGTTCAAGCCCTGAATCGGGCTCTGTGCTGATAGCTCAGAGCCTGGATTCTGCTTCAGATTCTGTGTCTCCCTCTCTCTCTGCTCCTCCCCCACTCACACTCTGTCTCTCTCTCAAAAATAAACAAACATTAAAAAAAATTAAAAAAGAAAAAAAAAAAGTGACACTGTGTGGAATACCATGATGGTGGATAAGACATTCTGTAAGTGCACAGAAGGCAGCTTCGGCAGAAGCACTGCAGGCCAGGAAGGCAAATCCATATCCAGAGTAAGTGTCTTTTCCAGTGTGAACAAAACACTTCCCGTTCATGGTGGAAGCAGTTGAGTGTACTTAAGTAGCTGGCTGATCACACTGAGAAATGATGCATCCTGAGAGTTTAGTGTTGGTTTCTGTTGTTGACACATAGATTACTTAGCAGCGGCTCTAACAAGGTTGGCCTTGGTGAGTGGAAGTGAGCCCATGCGTAAACTCAATCCCTGCATCCATGGCCACTTTGTTCAGGATCCCATTAAGCAACGACAGGAGTATCTACGGAAAGAGGCTGACAACTATGACACAGGTCACCCTACCCACCCAATTATTAAAATCCTCTGCTGAGGTCACCCTTTGGTGAAACACTTAATGGTACATGTGTAACTTCATGTTCTTGCTCATTTGGAGAGGTCTATTCAGTTTTCCCCAGACCTCCTTCTAATGGTTCCTTGAACATTTCAGCCAAACCAAGAACTACAACCCAAAATTGTTAGACTCCTACTTCTGGCCATCTCTCGCCTAAACAAAATAAACAACCAGGGGCACTGCTTGAAGTTAGGTCTCCTGGGGGACTTCCTTTTATCACTGTTCTAGACTGTCCATCCCAGAGCAGGCCTATAGTGCTGCAATGGTCTACTTTTGTAGATGTCATGCAGATTCATCCGTAAACCAGGCCCAAGTTGTTTTCTTACTCCTTCAACTGGTCATAGAGAACTCCTCATGAGGCTATAGGTTCAGGCAAATAGAGAAGTAATGCAACAAGAGTAAAGGTCTTGAGTACTTGGGTCACTTCCTCATGTAACTTACATTTGTCCGCAAGACTGCTCAGGCCTGACCATATGTATACAACTTCCATTTAATAATGAAGCTGCTGTGCGTGCCCAATTTTAAGGCTTGGTATATCGAATAACATCCAATTCATGGTGAACAGATCAGGTTACATGACAACTTAGTGGTCTGTGGCCAAACATTTATTCTCTAGTAAGGTCCAGTAGCAAGCCAATAGCTGTTTCTCAGAAAGAGAGTAACTATTTGAAAAGAATGGCATGGCTTTGCTCCAAAACCCTAAGAGTCTGTTCTGTGATTAACCTATAGGGATCTGCCAATGTCCTTTTTTTTTTTTGAAAGTTTTTATTTAAATTCCAGTCGGTTAACAGTGTAATATTAGTTTTAGGTGTACAATATTATGATTCAACATTTCCATACAACACCCAGTGCTCACCACAACAAAGTGCCCTCCTTAATCCCCATCACCCATTTAGCCCATCCCCCCCACCCAGCTCCCCTCTGGTGACCATCAGTTTGTTTTCTACAGTTGAGTCTATTTCTTGGTTTGCCTCTCTTTTCTCTCTGCTCGTTTGTTTTGTTTCTTAAATTCCACATGAGTGAAATCATGTATTTGTCTTTCTCTGACTTATTTCACTTAGTATAATCCTCTCTAGCTCCATCCATCATTGCAAATGGCAAGACTTCATTCTTTTTTATGGTTGAGTAACATATATATGCATATATATACATATATATATGCATATATATGTATATATATATATACACATATATATATATATACACATATACACACACACACATACATACATACACACACATACATATACATACTACATCTTTATCCATTCTTCAGTCGATGGACACTTGGGCTATTTCCAAAATTTGGCTACTATATATAATGCTGCTATAAACATCAGGGTGCATGTACCCCTTTGAATTAGCATTTTTATATTCTTTGGATAAATACCTTCCAGCAAATTGCTGCATGGTACAGGTAGTTCTATTTTTAACTTTTTGAGGAACCTCCATACTGTTTTTCAGAGTGGCTGCACCAGTCTGCATTCCCACCAGCAGTGCAAGAGGGTTCCCTTTTCTCCACATTGTTGCCAACATCTGTTGTTCCTTGTGTTGTTGATTTTAGCCATTCTGACAGATGTGAGGTGATAGCTCACTGTAGTTTTGATTTTCATTTCCCTGATGGTAAGGGACGATGAACATCTTTTCATGTGTCTGTTGGTCATCTGTATGTCTTCTTTGGATAAATGTCTATTCATGTCTCCCCACCCCATTTTTTCTTTAAAGTAGGCTCCATGCCCAGTGTAAAGCCCAAGGCAGGTCTTGAACTCATGACTCTGAAATCAAGACCTGAGCTGAGATCAAGAGTTAGACGCTTAACCAACTGAGCCACCCAGGCACCTTTTTTTTTTTTTCCCTACTCATGTCTTCTGCCCATTTTTTAAACTGGCTTATTTATTTTTTGGGTGTTGGGTTTTAAAAGTTCTCTATGTATTTTGGATACTAACCCTTTATCAGATATGTCATTTGCAAATATATTATCCCATTCCATAGGTTCCCTTTTAGTTTCATTGACTGTTTGCTTTGCCATGCAGAAGCTTTTTCTTTTAAGTGTCCATAGTTTATTTTTGCTTTTGTTTCCCTTGCCTCACGAAACATATCTAGAAAGAAGTTGCTACAGCTTATGTTAAAGAGGTTACTGCCTGTGTTCTCTTCTAGGATTCTGATGGTTTCCTGTCTCACATTTTAGGTCTTTAATCCATTTTTTTAATTAAAAAAAATTTTTTTTTAATTTATCTTTGAGAGAGAGAGAGAGAGAACAAGTGAGGGAGCAGAAGAAAGAGGGAGACACCAAACCCAAAGCAGGCTCCAGGCTCTGAACTGTCAGCACAGAGCCTGACATGTGGCTCAAACTCACGAACCATGAGATCATGACCTGAGACGAAGCTGGACACTCAACCGAGCCATCCAGGAGCCCCAGGTCTTTAATCCATTTTGAATTTATTTTTGTGTATGATGTAAGAAAGTGGTCTGGTTTCATTCTTTTGCATGTTGCATCCAGTGTTCCCAGCACTATTTGTTGAATAGACTTTTTCCCATTGGATAGTCTTTCCTGCTTTGTTAAAGATTAATTGACCATATAGTTGTGGCTTCATTTCTAGATTTTCTATTCTGTTCTATTGGTCTATGTGTCTATTTTTGTGCCAGTGCCATACTGTTTTGAATACTATAGCTTTGTTTATATAACTTGAAGTCCAGAATTGTGACGCCTCCAGCTTTTTTTTTTTTTTCAAGTTTGTTATGGCTTTTCAGCATCCTTTGTGATTCCATACAAATTTTAGAACTATTTATTCTAGCTCTGTGGAAAATGCTGTTAGTGTTTTGACAGAGATTACACTGGGGTATGCCAGTGTTTTTAAGAAACATCTCTATCTAACACTGGATACGCTCTATTATGTGGGAGGAATTTCTAGTTCCTAAAAGAGCACTTAAAGGGGCTGTAATCTGGGGCACCTGAGTGGCTCAGTCGGTTAAGTGGCCGAATTCGGCTCAGGGCATGATCTTGCGTTTTGGGGAGTTTGAGTCCCATGTTGGATTCTGCACTGACAGCTCAGAGCCTGCTTGGGATTCTCTGTCTCCCTCTCTCTCTGCCCCTCCCCGGCTCATGTGTGCTCTCTCTCTCTCTCTCAAAAATGAATAAATAAACTTTAAAAAGAGGGGGGAGGGCGTAATCCAACCTACTTAAAAGGGGAATCTGGAAAGCTTGGGTTATTTTAGACAGTAGGGAGCCAAAGATGGATTTGACTTAAATGGCCTTTAGATAAGCATGTAAAGAAATGGTCATTGGTAAAGGTTGGGTGCTACTAGACATCTAATGGGGAGGAAAGTAGGTGAAGAGACAAGTACTAGTATTTAGTGACTATCCTCTGTATGCCAGGTACTGTGCTGGGCTTACATTTATGATGCTTATATTGATGCTTTAATTCCTACAAGTGGCCAATTTAGGTATTATAATCTGTTTACAAATGAGGAAACTGAAGTTCAGAATAGTTCAGTGATATATGCAAGAAAAAAGGAAGAAACTAAAGTTTTTTACTTAAACATAGGTCTCTAACTCCAAAATTCATATGCCTTTCACTACTTTGGCCAATTAACTGAAAGGAAGAAAGTAGCTGTAGATTGCAGGGAGGACTATCATTCAGGAAAACTAGATGGAGGAGGGAATAAAGGGGAAAAAGGGGGGGAAGGGGGGTGAAAAAGGCAGATAGTTACTAAATGAGCAAGATGGCTGCCCTTCAAGGAGTAAAAGCAGGGCAAGAGTTAAAAGGTGTCATTGTGAGTGCTGGCCTCCTATACCTACATAGGCATGCATTTTGAGGGAAATAGAATTAAAAAAATTTTTTTTTAACATGTATTCATTTGTGAAAGGCAGAGAGAGACAGAGCGTGAATGGGGGAGGGGCAGAGAGAGAGAGGGAAACACAGAAACAGAAGCAGGCTCCAGGCTCTGAGCTGTCAGCACAGAGCCCAATGCAGGGTTTGAACTCACGGACCTCAAGATCATGACCTGAGCCGAAGTCAGCTGCTTAACCGACTGAGCCACCCAGGCGCCCCGGAAATAGAATTTTTAAAAAATAGTTACACATGCAAAGTTTTGTCACCATAAAACTGAAAGGCAACAAATGAATCTAAAAAGAAAATCCACAAAGGGTGCTCCATATGAGGTAGATATGCATGTACAGTCAGACTTAGACACACCAAATAAACAAGACTACAAGGGGCACCAACAAGGATTATGTCTTCTGCCCCAAAAGCCATCTTCTAGGGGAGGTTTTACCCATACAGAGTTAGAAAGTAAAACACGTTGCTATCCAGGCCCCCAAATATATACATTTTTGGAGATGTAAATTTTAAATGATATTAATGACTGATTATTCGGCTAAATTATACTTCCTTATTTGAATATGTACAATTTAGTTGGTACATATATCTTTTAAACCCTCAAGTTATTCAGTGGATGCCTCAGAGTGACTGGATTTCTGTTAATAGAAAAGGTTTATCCTAGCAATAATCCTGTATAATTAATGTTTTGTACCTTCCCCAAAAGATGTGTTAAGTGATTAAGGACTCTAAGTATGTTGAATTCCATCTTTTGCTAGTAACACTAAAAATGTGAAGAACATGAAAATGGAGTAGCTAAAATGTCAGAAAACAGAAAATTGTTAATCCCATTTGTCTCATTCCAAGTCCAATAGCAAATATCCCAGATCTGATATCCAAGTAAGTCCCAACGACTCCTACAAAACCTGAAACAACCAACCAGCAAAAATTCCCAGCAAACAAAAACAACCTAAGAGCTAAAGCATTCTCAATGAGATCACAAACACTCCATTTTCCTTTTCATTTCACATTTTAATTTCTACCTGCATTATTTCCAGGGAACAGAGTGCTGTGTTTTTTAGCTCTGTATTCCCTGAAAAATCCAATGTAACCTCAAGTCATTTGGCCACTGATGTTTGTGATGCTGAAATTGGATGCTGGGTAAAAATTAGTATAATAAAACAACCCAGAGTGCCTACTGGTGAGAGGCAAAAATGATTACATTAGCACTTTCTGTCACTGCTAGCCATGTGGTTCTTTGCTATTTGTTACACATACATACATACAATTAGCTCTCCTTTTTTCCCTGTTGCCCTAAAAGCCTCTCTCTGCTAAGAATCTCTACCTCCAGCGTCCAGCTCAGTGCCCTACTCAGAAGCATTTACTGACACAGCTTAACTAATCACAGAAAATCTGTTTCCTTTCTTTGTCATAAGGTTCTGGCAAGAACCTCATTCATTCATTCATTCATTCATTCATTCATTCATTCTCCCAGGCCTGTTTTAGGCGCCCCAGATGCTGCCTGAACAAAATAATAACAGTCGACACGTACAGTTGTTAACTCCCGCCAGGCACGGTTCTGGGCAATTTACATTTCTTACTCACGAGTTAAAAACAGACACGAATCTCTGCCGTCGGGGGCTCAGACCCATGTCGGGGTGGGAGTGAGTTGGCTGTGAGGCAATAAGCAACAGACGAAAACGAAGAGCGGGTTATAGAGGACATGAAGCAGTAGGAGCTGTATGAAGAGCAGTCGGGATGCACGTAGGACAGGCCTCCCTGAGGTGACCCCTGAGTCCCGCAGGCCACGGAGCGGGGCCCGGACCCTCCACCCGTGGCCGAAGCCTCCCAAAGGCCCTGCCGCGGCTCCCCAGCCACCACGCGCGGTCCCGCCCCGGGCCGACTTCAGCGCGGGGCCGTCGGGGAGGGGCCAGGAGGGAAGGACGATGGAGGCCTCCCCGGCCCGACCCCCAACTCCGCGTCCTCCCGGGGCTCCCAGCCCTACCTGCAGAAGACGTCAACCGAGAAGAGCTCCCGCGGCGCACAACCGGCCACCGCGGGAGCCGCCGCGCTTTGCGTCTGCCGGATGCGCTTCCGGGCCGCTCTAGGATGGCATGAAGGTCCCTAACTCGATGGTTGTCCTGAGAACGTTGTAGGGAGCGGCTGGCTGGGCCTAGCGGGCCACGGGGTGCGGTTCTCCCGGCTCGCCTTCCCTTTCCCTGCCGAAGCTGGCGCTCTGCACCCCTTCCTCCCGCGGACTGTGGGGGCCCAAGTCCGTCTGTAAGGTTCAGACGCTTTCCTTATAGGGTTGTTTGCCCACTTGACCAGGCTTGTTCTATATGGTCCTTTAGCAAGTAAGTGCTTTGTGAGTACTTGCTAGATGAAAATAGCGCCTTACCCCTACCGGCCTGCTACTTATCTGTCCTTTGATCAGGGACCAGCCAATGAACATGCAAGATCCAAAAGAAGTGCCTTGCTCGTAGGAAATATGAGTGGGCAGCCCTGTTGATTCTTCTTCCTCCTCCTGGTTCTTTCTCCTTTCTCCCCCCTTCTTTCTGTTAATATACCCTGCTGAGAAAACAAACTTCCCACAGATAAACTTTGTAGGGTATTAAATTCAATACTGGTGGGGACATGAGTCAAAGGATGACGATTTCAGCGTTTCATTTCCTGGTTGAGAGAATACAGCCTAAGGAATCAGGTAGTACATTTAAAAAGCTGGTCTTGGGGTGTCTGGGTGGCTCAATCAGTTAAGCATCTGACTTTGGCTGAGGTCATGATCTCAGGTTAGTGAGTTCCAGCCCCACATTGGGCTCTCTGCTATCTTCGCAGAGTCAGCTTTGAATCCTCTGTGTTCCTGTCTCTCTGCCCCTCTCCCCTGCTCTCTCTCGCAAAAATAAAATAAACATTAAAAAAAAAAAAAAAAAGCAAGCAAGCGCAGAAACGTTCCAGAATTTAAACCAAGAAAACATGTGTTTCCTACTTCCATTTCTTGCCAGTTTTCTTCTTTTCAACAAATTTCTCAACTTCAGCACTATTTACATGTTGGGCTGAATAATTTTGTTGTGAGGGGCTGTTCTGTGCATTGTACGATCAGCAGTATCCCCGACCTCCACCCACTAGATTCCAGTATCTCCTTCCTCTCCCCTCCCAGCCACTAACTCACCTCCCCCAACACTGACCCCCCACCTTCCTGCCAGCTGTGAAACAAGTCTCTTGATATGGTCAAATGACTCCCAGGGGACAAAATCACTCTGGTTGAGAAGACATTTGAAAACACTCATAAAAGACCTTCTTCATATGGTCTTTTCCCACCCACATCTCGTGGCAACTCCACTGAAGCAGTCCAAGCAGCCCCTTTTTCCTGACCTTTCAGATTCTAGTAGTCCATATTAAATCTAAGTTACCTCATTAAAAAAAAAAAAATTGTTTTAAGTTTATTTGAGAGAGTGGGGGAGGGGCAGAGAGAGAGAGAGAGAGAGAGAGAGGGAGAGAGAGAATCCCAAGCAGGCTCCTTGCTGTCAGCACAGAGCCCAATGCAGGGCTCAAACTCATGAACCATAAGATCATGACTTGAGCTGAAACCAATAGTAAGGCACTTCGACTGAGCCACCTAGGCGCCCCTAAGTTACTTCATTTTTAGCATGAAGTCTAATGATGTGTCACCACTCTACCTCTTCTGTTATGGCTGACAGCATTGCCTTTGTAGGGTAAAAGCAGTGTAATGAAACTATTTTTTAAAGTTTATTTATTTTGAGAGAGAGACAGAGACAGAGAGTGCATAAGCGGGGGGGGGGGGGGCAGAGAGAGAGGAAAGAGAGATTCCCAAGAAGGCTATGTGCTCAGTGCAGAGCCCAACGTGGGGCTCGATCCCACAAACCGTGAGATCATGACCTGAGCTGAAATCAAGAGTCAGATGCTCAACTGATTGAGCCACCCAGGTGCCCCAGTAGAATGAAACTATGAATAAACTATCAGGGCTCCAGATCATGGATTTCTTTCATACCTACAGACCAGCGAAGAAAACTGTATCATGAAGGGATGTATGGAGTGAGGGGTAGTTGGTCATTTCCATGTGATGGCGGTAGCTCCATAGGTATTCTTGGGGTATAAAGTTCTGTGTTCTCAATTAGTAAGTTCCCTAGAGGTTAGAAGGTCATATTTTTCTACCTCGCTTTTGCATTTAACAAACGGCTGACCCAGCACAATACACCTATCAAAGCTGACTGACAAAATGGTACTTCTTAGAGAAGGGGAAAAATGGGCAAAAACTTGAACAGATACTTCAGGAAAAGGCTTTATAGGAACGACAAATGCTCCCATGAAAAGATGCTCAATATCTTTAGTCATTAGGAAATGCAAATCACAATTACAAGAAGGTACTACTGCACACCTATTAGAACGTGTGAAATGAAAGACCGACCTTACCAAGTATTAGAAGAATGTGTAGTGAAGGAAAGCTCGTGCGCTGCTGGTACGGGTGTGAAAGAGGACAGACACTAGAAAACAATTTGAGTTTCTTTAAAAGTTAAAAATATTCTCATCACGTAGATCCAACCATCCCACTCCTAGGTATTTACTGAAAACAAATGAAAGCATATGTCTATACAAAGACTTGTACACAAATGTTTATACCAACTTCATTTTAGGAGCCCCCAAATGGAAATAACCCAAATGTCCATCAAAGGGTAACTGTATAAACAAACTGGTGTATCCATACAATGAAATACTCAACAATAAAAAGAATGGATTATTGATATATGCAACAACATGGATGAATATCAAAATAATTATGCTGAATGAAAGAAGCCTAAAAAAGGAAGGAACATACTGTATTCCATCCATACATAATTCTAAAAAATGCAAATTTATAATAATTTATAGGAATTTCTAGCAGAGATTGTCTGGAGATGACGGCAGGGTGCAGGGAAGTGTGGAAGGGAGGAATTACCAAAACACACAAGGCAACTTTTTTGGGTGATCTGTTCGTTATATTGATTGTGGTGATCAATAAAACACGGGTGTGTACATGTTCAAACATATGTGCAACTGTATACCTTTGCAGTTTACTGTACATCAGTTTCCCTCAATAAAGCTATTTAAAAAGTCATAACTGATTATATTGCAGATTCGAGGCAAATAAATTTTAAAATATAGATGAAATGGTTAATTTTCTAGGCAAATATTAGATCACCAAAATTGACCCCCATTATAAATAGAAAGCCCAAAAGGGCTTTTTATTTATTTATTTTTAACATTTATTCATTTTTGAGAGAGAGACACAGAGAACGAGTGGGGGAGGGCAGAGAGAGAGGGAGACACAGGATCTAAAGCAGGCTCCAGGCTCTGTGCCACAGAGCCTGATGTGGGGCTCAAACCCACGAACCACAAGATCATGACCTGAGCTGAAGTCAGATGCCCAGCTGACTGAGCCGCCCAGGTGCCCTCCAAACAGACTATTTTTTAATAGAAGAAACAGAGAAGGTTACCAAGGAACTGTCCCACAGAAAAGCACTCAGCCCAGATGGTTTTACATCAGAATTCAAACTCCAGAGACTAGCTAATTCCAATGCTCTATAAATTGTTCTAGAGTATTAACAATGAACAAAAATGTAATTACTTTTAAAATGCAGTTAAAGTGTTGAAACCTAGGGGTGCCTGGGTGGCTCCCTTGGTTAAGCATCTGGCTTCAGCTCAGGTCATGATCTCATGGCTTGTGGGTTCAAGCCCCGCGTCCGGCTCTGTGCTGACAGTTGGGAGGCTACAGCCTGCTTTGAATTCTTCCCCTTTCTCTCTGCCCCTCCCCTGCTTGCACTCCGTCTCTCTCTCTCTCAAAAATAAATGAAACAGTTTTTAAAAAATTATAAAATGTTGAAACCTAAACCTGAAAAATACAGTACAAAAAAAATTACAGACCAATTTCATATAAACATTGAAGAAAATGGAGTGAATAAAATATCAGCAAACTCATTAACACATTAAGAAAAGAATACACCATGACTAAGCAGGACTTATTGCAGGAATGCAATGTTGGTTCAATATTAGAAAATCCGGGGCGCCTGGGTGGCGCAGTCGGTTAAGCGTCCGACTTCAGCCAGGTCACGATCTCGCGGTCCGTGAGTTCGAGCCCCGCGTCCAGCTCTGGGCTGATGGCTCAGAGCCTGGAGCCTGTTTCTGATTCTGTGTCTCCCTCTCTCTCTGCCCCTCCCCCGTTCATGCTCTGTCTCTCTCTGTCCCAAAAATAAATAAACGTTGAAAAAAAAAATTTAAAAAAAAAAAAAAAAAGAAAATCCTTGCACATAATATAATAATGAAGTTAAAAAATAATTTAAAAAAATGTGATTTCTATAGATGCTAAAAAGACCTTTTATAGAATGCAGTCCATCTTCTAAATGGACTGTAATACCTATGCAAAAAAAAAAAAAAAAATAGGGATGTACAGCAAATACACTCAGAATTCTGAAATAATCATTGCAAAGTTTTAAAATCTATATTTATTCCTATATTTAGGAATTCCTAAATTCCTATATTCCTAAGTATTCCTGTATTTAGTAACCTAGTATAAAATACATAAGCCTCATTCTCTCTCATAGAGATTGGGCTATATTAACAACTTGCTGAAAAGCTTCTAAACATCTTTTCCCCTTTTAGTTTGTTTCAGAATTGAAAAAGGATAATAAGCAAGTTACAAGAAGCAAGTATTAGCCTTCACATTATATAATGTATTATCTATAAGGGGAAATATCTTCATCATTATTTCTCAATTTTACTATCTTAAAAACAACAACAACAATTAAACCAAAGACGGAAAATATATACTCTGAAGGATACTTGCATGGCCTTATGCTGGAGAACACAGAAGCAGTCCCAAATTTAGGGGAGCATCCAACAAATTAATGACGTGGTTCTTCATTACATGTACTGAAACTTTATAAATGTGATTCGTGTGTCCTGGGGTACAGACACAAACCTATTCAGCCCATAAACAAGTAAAATAAAATGACCACAGTAGACAGTAATCTGCTCTTGTTGAATGAAGCTCTGAGAAGAGCAGACCTGGGAGAAACATGTCCCCAGTGTGCACTGTCACCCAGGAGACAGTGTACCAAGTCCTGACATGCAGGTGAGCAGCTCATTTCAAAATTCCTGGTTGCTCACATCTACAGACTCCTCTAGATAGCAAGAAAGAACTGCTGACCTTTCCTTTTCTTGACCTGAGGCATCCACTGAATGTTTTTATTGGCCAAATTGGGCAATTAAGAATACCCATTCCATGGGGAATGGAACCTGTGCACTTCTATTAAATTAATTTTTCAATACTGTGGAGATTCTGTTGTTGAGATTTGGTCTCTGCCCATACAATTTCCTGTGATCCTGCCATTTATAAGAACCTCTCTCATACGGATTCACTGATGTTTACCAAGGTGGAACCACCCTGAAGACTTCCATACTCCTCACACTGTCTGGGTTTCTCTTTAGTGCGAATTCTCCACTGCTGAATGATAAAGCTGGTGATTCCACGCAAAGCATGCCCACATTCATCCCGCTGACAAGATCTCCCTCCTGCGTAGACTCTCTGGTGCAGTCGGTCCTGACTTCTGGGCCAAGGTGTTCCCATTTCCTTCACGTACAGTTCGTTGAGGTTCTGTGCTGAATGAAGGCCTCCTCACAGTCACCACATCTATGCAGTCTCTCGTTTGTGTGGATTCTCTGATGTAAAATAAGGCCACGATACATGAAAGCATGCCCACACTCCTAACACGGAGCATTTTCCTTGTGGTGGATCCCCTGGCAGGAAAGGAGGGACCCGCTACAAAGAAAAGCCTTTCCAAACCTGTTGCCCTCAATGAGGTTCTCTGCGGCATCTGTATTCCCTGATGCTGAGTAAGGACTCACCAGTTACTAAAGCTGCTACTACACTTACTGCATAGATGTTGCAGTTCTAGAGAGATCCCACCACAGCATTTCACATCTGCAGAATTGGAAACAAGTCCTTATTTTTATTCTTAGGATAACCATCTAAAAAAACGCACAGATAATTCAAATGTCAGTTGTCTCTTCTGCTGAGATAATGAGACTAAAAATGAAGAACAGTAACAAAGGTAAAACCCAGTTTGACTTAAAGTACACGCCTTTATGTGTCTAAACTGTCATCTCAGGTTGGCAAATTGCCCAAAAAGGCATGTGAGGTTCCACTTGGAGTGAGAAGAGACAGCTGGGAAGAAAGTTTGGAAGAGCAAGGAGGATTTTCCCACAAAATGTGACAAAGAACCAGGAAGGTATAATCAAAAAACTTAAGAAGAGATCAGTTTGAATCCAGAGATAAAAAATAGAATATAATGAAATCAAGAGAAATTTTAATTTGTTAGGAGTACTTAAAAGGATCATTTATACCAACTGAAATGTACCTAGGCCACTACTACAGACAAATAAATGCTCTACAAATATTGGTTGAGTGAATCAATGAATAGTGGGATATGACAAAAGTTAACTTGAAGCAATAGCTAGGTTTCAGTTATAAAACGCACACTGTTTTGATATGGGAAAATGTTTCAAAATTACATACTATTTTGATATGGAAAAACTAAAGTCGGGAAAAATAATTTTTCCAGTAATGTTCAGGACTAAAACATAAGAAAGCAGCACTTTGAAGTAAAGTAGCTGAATAGGTCACACCAAACAACAAAACTGCTCACAAATATAGCTGAGTTTCCACCTAAAGAACTGGGCAGACAACAAGGACACAGGGGCAAGTTTTCAAGGGAAAGGACATGAACTAATGAGAGACCCAAGAAGCTTCTTTTCAAGGATCTCTTCTCTCTGCAGACACCCTTTCTCACTGGATTTCTGTTTCAAAAGGCAATAATGATGAAAGTCAAACTAAAATTGGGTCTTAACAGGCTGCATGTGAAGCCTCGGATTCTGAAGTACTTTCTCTGCCATATCTTGTTCTATCCTTTAGCCTGGACCCTAGAGCCAATAGGATGAAGCTGGTCTTGGAAAACTGAATTTGAAGTTAAACACTCAGTAAAAACACCCAAACAACAACCCAACATCGGAAGCTTCCCAGTGTGCACAAATACCAGGGGGAATTAAAGCCCCGAGGGAGGCGCTGGGTTTTCACTTCAGAGACATATGGTGGATCCTACAGTTCAGCTTTACTGCTTTCTGTGCCATTCCAGAGGGCTTTCACTAGTCAAGCCATAACATAAGCGATTATCCCGACCCTTTCCACCTGATGGCTTTCCCTCCAAGCTGTCTCCAACTTCTCTAGCACAAGTGATGCCTCTTCTCCACATTCTGGGTATTATCCCTGCCTAACTGTGCAGCTCCCTAGGTAGGTGTCAGGACCTACTTCAGCACCTGCTCCTTGGTCTGTTTCTGATCTCAGCACCTGCAAGTAAAGTTCTCTGAGTCGTCTGGCAGCCCCGGGGTGGGGGGCAGGCAGCTATCTTGGGTAGTAGCAACTTCAAAGTCTGAAGGAATATCCGTGACTTCTTTGTCAGCGTGGTCCCAGGCACAGCCCTCTCCCTCGGCCATCAGTCACGTTAGGGACCTTCCCACAGGAGGAACGCCATTCTGGAATGAGAGCACTCAGGAGAAGATTCACTCCAGCTTGAGGTTCACGCTGGTTTTTCAGAAGTATTTCCTTGTAGTCGATCTTCTTCCTGGGACACAAAATAACATTGTTAACAAAACCTCTAAACTTTGTTAAGCTCTTTTTTTACTCAAGAACTCACTACTCAGACAATGCACTGAAAGAAAAAGGAACTTTGTTAGGAAGCTAAATACATTAGAAGAGTGGGAGTGGCTTTGCAAATTATTAGCTAGCATCCTATGCTAAAATCTTTTACTTCCTAAATATTAGTTAATAAAGCTTGAAAGACCATGGCGCTCTTCCCTTCGGTTCTTCCCAGAGAATCCCAAGTAAACGATAAGAGGATAACATGAGAAATGAGAAAATAATAACAGCTAATATTTATTTAAAAGTGACTACAGGGGCGCCTGGGTGGCGCAGTCGGTTAAGCGTCCGATTCGGCCAGGTCACGATCTCGCGGTCCGTGAGTTCGAGCCCCGCGTCGGGCTCTGGGCTGATGGCTCAGAGCCTGGAGCCTGTTTCCGATTCTGTGTCTCCCTCTCTCTCTGCCCCTCCCCCGTTCATGCTCTGTCTCTCTCTGTCCCAAAAATAAATAAACATTGAAAAAAAAAAAGGGACTACAAATTTACTCATTTAAGTAGACACTATTATAATTCCACTGACAGCTGAATGATACTGTGGCACAGAGGGATCAAATCGTTTGCTAAATCACAAAACCGGGAAGTGGCTTCTAGTCGTGAGTCAGATCACCTCCCCAGCCACCCACTGTCCCACAGCCAAGGTATCCTAATACAATTCAAAACTCGGAGGCCATCCTTGACTTCCCCTGGAACCCTGAAGTCTGACCGAAGCCCCCCCCCCCCCCGTCCCCGCAGTCCCAGATGCCGGGTCAGAGGCAGCGCCAGCCTGGCGCGCGCAGGGGTACCAACCCGCCCTCTCCCGATACAGGTGCGCGCAGAGGCCGGCGGAGCGCGCGCTTCCCGGTCAGCTGCGGGCCCCAGCCGCGGCGCCACAGGTCTCCTCTAGGAATCTGGAGGCCTTCTCCTCTCGGTGGTTGCCTGGCAGAGTCCCCGCCCCGCAGAGCATCCCGTCGGGGCCCACCTCCCGCTGCACGACCGAGCCAGAGCCGCCTTCCCCCACCCCCCGAAGACAAAGGGCGCGAACCTGGGCTGCGTCATCTCCGGTAACCAGGGGGAGGACTCCCCCTGCCGCTCGGGGAGGCCTGTCCCCACGGAGGACGGCGACTGCGGGACTGGGTGGCGCACCTGGCACCAGTCCTGGGGGAACTGCGCGCGGGGACAGGTGACCTCTGCGGCGGGCGCTCCCGGTGACCGATCACCGCAAACGGCCGTACAGCACCTCAGAGGCGCTAAGCGCCGTCCAAGTGCTTCGCGTGTAACCCACTCAGCCCACCTAGCTGCCCCAGGAGATGGTGGTACTATTGCCATGTTCCCCAAGGGGAAAGTGAGACACAAGGCTAGTAAACCGCTTGCCCAAACTCACTCAGCTGGAATTTACAGTAAACTGTAAGCTGCCACTTTTAGCGGGTATGAAATGATGAGATACCTGCTCCTAAGTATCTCAGTGAAGTAGGCACACCGAAGCACTAGCTCAAAAAGTAAAATATGCGTATCAGGCTTAGGAACCAATAAACACCTAACCCTTGGTTGTTACTAGGTACTAGTTACCTTCTAGTACAGTTACCTAACTAGTACAGTTAGGTTACTGGTTACTAGTAACCTTCACTTAGAAAGCCCTTGGGACATCCAGGACCAGGCCTTTTAGGCTAAAGACCTACCCAAAGACCACCTTCAACTGAGACGGGTGGGAGACCAGCCTTGACTGATGGGCTGATGGGCATTCAGACCCATGGGTGAGAATCAATGGTTTCCATGAAATCAAGGGAAAACTCCTGGCTTTCAACGGTGGTCTTATGTGAGCTAAGGAGCTGATCAACTGAGAAGCTGAAAATACTCCTCACGGTTGGCTTTGTCAAAATCTTATTGTATGTATAAAACATACACAACACACATTTTTATAAAATATATTCATACGTATATACTCTCCCTATATTTACAGAAATACGTGTGTAAAAAATGTGCAAGGACTCCTTACCAATTATACCCAGTATTTGGAATGGCAGGATCTACAGAAATGCCAATAAAAGGAACTGCTAGAGCAGCTGTGACAGAACTTTTCAGTGCGAAAGGATGGACGTTGAAAATAAAGGTTATCACATGATTATCACCAAGTTGAACAAGCACTTGCTGCTCAAAGTCTGGGCTGTGGGGACAGGACAGGCACCTGAAAGAACTACTTTATATAATAATGATGGTTTCTTTCATCTTAGAAGTGGTATTAGCTACATAGAAGAGATCCATTTGGGCTACTGGGTAGATCCAAAACGGGATAGCTTTATGATGTGCACCAATGGAGACTGCCAAAAATCTCCTATTCTGTCAGAGTGAATTTCAGCCAGGAGGGGGATCCCTTTCTCTAAAGAGCCCATTTTTAGCGGAAATGTCTCCTGTGGGCACCCTCCTTGTGAGGCAACAAGAATTAGGGCTCATGTTATGCTGACCAAACCTCATCCAAGAGTTGGTATGCAGAGAGGGTGGTGGTGGTATTATTAGCCTTGGGTGTTTGGACCCAGGACTCTGGGGTTTCTGAAGTATCTTCCAGAATAGTGACAGATTTTCCAGATAATTACTTGATTATGACTGCAAAACAGGGTTCCTTCAACTGAACTAGACAAGGAAGGATGGGCTCTGGAACTGGGCCACTGGCCTTCAAATCTTGGCCCCACCACATTCCAACTTTGTGACCTGAGGCAGCTTCAACTCCTCCAATTCACAGCTAAAAATAAAACCGTGTAAAGCACTTTAGTAATGCCTGGCCCTTAATAAGCTGTTAATGTTACATGTTACTAACAAATCCTTTTCTTGACTCCAAAAGATGGCCAATAAGGACTCTGTAAGAGTTCTGGAACAGATCATCTATGGGATGTAACAAGAGGCTACTTCCATTCAGGGTACGGGAGTGGAGCTGCTCCACGTTCTGGTACCTTCGTGCTCTCCACCTCTGCCCTCAACACACAGCAGACATTTCTCAATTTGGAGCCCTGCTCAGTCCCACTTTTTCTGCTTTAGCTTTATCTCATACCTAAAATTCCAGGAGCCTGTTCCTACAACTGAGGTTTCTTTTGGAGGAGGCCCATCTTTCTTCCGTTTGCAACCCCTATTACACCCCCTGGAGCTCCTGTTTGTCACGTTACTTTTCATCCTGAGCCTCCTTCACTTTTCACTGCTTTAGCAATTTGATTCTCCCCAAAACCCTACAGGAGCTTTTTGTCTTAAACACTGAGTATCTTGTTTACCTTGAATCAACCAGAAAAGAGAAGCCAGTCAATCTCACTCTTATCCTTAATGTTATTCCCAAGCCACCGCTTCGCGATTCATCATTTGAGTGTTGCACCAATTGCCCAAGCTGGCTGTTATGTCACTACTCTGGACTGACATTTCTACCTTGGACTTGCTTCAGTGTTCTTTTTCCTTTCCATCCTGCCACCTGTTGTTGATGGTTTCAAAATCTGCGAAGATAAGCTATTCAAACGAGCCTAGAGCCTGTCACCGTTCTACATCTACCTTTTTTTTTTTTTTCAACGTTTATTTTATTTTTGGGACAGAGAGAGACAGAGCATGAACGGGGGAGGGGCAGAGAGAGAGGGAGACACAGAATCGGAAACAGGCTCCAGGCTCTGAGCCATCAGCCCAGAGCCCGACGCAGGGCTCGAACCCACAGACCGCGAGAGCGTGACCTGGCTGAAGTCGGACGCTTAACCGACTGCGCCACCCAGGCGCCCCTTTTTTTATTTTTTAAAAATTTTTTTCATACATCTACCTTTTATTCAGAACGACGTACTGTGGACTTCACTGTGAGGCATTCTCTGTGCACCGCACTCCCCAATTCCATGTCTAACCTCGGTCACATCCTCCACTTGCCCCTCAGGGTCTTCTACTCCTGTGTTGCCCATTTAGCTCCAATTATTCTACTCTATTTCCTTATCCTGGATAGTTTGAGCCCCTTTGATGTCTACCTGGAAACGCCAGGTCACTCACCTTTTCTTGGTAGTGCAACTACCAAGCATAAGAAACAACCAGAACAAAACCTCCCCCTTTATTTTTAACCAAGTTATGAACTGTATCCTATATGATAGGCATATCCCACTATTCTGGATCTTTGTCTAGGGTTCATTCATATTAAGCAAATAAAGGTGTTAGAGGCAAATGGAGGAACATGTCTGCCCTGAGCGGATATGTTTAACAGCAGATGAAGGGCGGAACCCACAGATAACAGCACTGAGAGCCAAAAGCAAGTTTAAATTAAGAGTCGTGTTCCAGTGAGCAGTAAGTTAGAGGTTTGAGGTTACTATGAAGAGTAACTTCAGTCCGGATAACATGTCTGAAATCAGGCAAGGTGACAAGCATGGACAGCATATGAAGGACATTCTCATTTGGGTTCTCATCTCTAAGCGACGTCCCCTCCATCAAAGAGCTTGCAAGAGTGAGAGACGCATGGCAGGGGAAGCTGGGAAGAGAACAGAACACACCCGGCTGAGAGCCCCCAGCCTCACTCAGGGAAACAAACTCAGTTTTCTGGAGGCAAAAAAGGAGGTACCCAACCCCAGCTGCCTCGACGCCTTCTGTGTGCAGCTCCAATGTTGGTCTTAGGATATAACACCTCAAGGGTCCTCAACTTGAGAGTGAGCTGTTTTTCAAATGTTCATTTGCTTTCCTCTATCGTGAACTCAGGATGTTTTCCCTTAGTCACAGAAATTGCAATCCCAAAAGCAAATCTGACACACAATGTACCTAAATTATAGTACTATTATTATTATTATATTATGAAAATGTGCTCACACTTAAAGCTTAGAAGCTAGAACGTATCAATTTCTCCAGGGACTTCTGGTTCCAACCAGTGATGATACTATGTTCGGGATAGGGTGATGGACACAGGGGCAAGAGATGGGGGCCGTCGGGAAAGGGGGGCAGAGTACATACAGTAGTGGGGAGGAAACAGGATAGACATGGCAGCTGGACAGAACGGCAGTTAGGAGTAAAGACGCTAACTACCCTCGTTTCTCCCCTGTCCCTTGTGTGTCTCACCACTTCAGGCCCACTAAGGAGCTAGAGGTGTGGGGAGAAGAGGATCCTGGAGTTGTGTGGGATGATCTGGGGGAGGGGGGGTGGGGGCAGTCCCAGAGGTTGTAGGGCCTGTTGCTGTGCCTGGTGAGGTACAAAGGGAAGGATATCAGAGGACATGTCAATGAAGATTAAAAATAATCTCTGTAAATAAAAAGATAAACCGGGTGCCTGGGTGACTCAGTCAGTTAAGCATCTGACTCTGGATTTCAGCTCAGGTCATGATCCCAGGGCTGTGGATTCAAGCCCCTCCTTGGGCTCTGCACTATCAGTGCAGAGTCCTCTCTCTCACTCCCTCTCCAAATAAACAAACATTAAAAGAAAAAGAAGAAAAGATAAACTGAGCAGGAGCCACGTGTGCGTGCCTGTTGTCCACGACTGAGTCACAGGCCCTCATCTACAACAGAACTGCTTACTCAGTGATACGGGAGTCCGGTCAACTAGCTTTTGGTTGATGTTTTTGCACAAGCCTCAAGGGATAGAGTCACTAATCTTTGGCTCTTTTATGTGCTCAAGAAGGTATACAAACCAAGAAATTGTAAACCAGTTTTGAAGAGCAACTATTAGGGAATTCAGAACATAAGCTGGGAAAAAACAGAGGTTAGGAGCAAACCAGAACACCAGCACTCTCCCCTAACTAACACACAGCCTTGTGCTCTGGTGACCCCTGGGTGCCTCACAATGTAGGTCAGTCTCCGATTTCCTAAGACTTAAGTTGGAAGAGGTGGAAAGGCCATCCCAAAGCCCCTGATGCTGGATGGCTGTCTAATTTCCCTGTTCACTCCTGTCCTTCAGAGCTTTCCCCACGCTAAGAATCTGCAGTGGCCTGTGTTTAGTGGCCCGTGTTGACGCTTCCCCACCTCACAGGCGACCATGAAGGCAGCTGCGATTCAATGCAGTGTTCCTTGAATTTTAGAATCAGGTGACTGTGGAGCTTGGACAATGGGGATTCTCGGCCCCCGCCCCAGACTTCACGAAGCAGGATGTGAGGGGGTCGCAGGCATCTTAACCAAACTCCACAGGGGACTCTGACATGCACTGAAGGGGAGAACCACGAGAGCAAGGGACAGGACAAGTCAGAGACCTACTGCCGGCCCCTCCCTGTGACACTGTAGCTAGGTCACCCTCTCCAGAAGCAGGCGTACCCTCACTTTTAAAACAGAGAAGGATTTTAATTTACAGGCAGATCTTAGGAATTAAGAAAAGTGCTTTGTGCCTTTTGTAAGAGGCACCGTCCGCACCCTCCCAGCCCGGCCCAAGCCGTTCCCAGGGTATCTCCGCCACCGCCCACCTGAACAGATGCCCCACCTCAGGCTGCTACTGGCGCCACAAGCCCCGAGCATCCTCGCCTCCCCCTACGTGGGCTTTACCCTGGTTTCCACCCCGCCTTCCAAATCTGCCCACGGAACCCCGATCTTCAATACAATCTTGGCTGACCCGCTCAGGCATTGGTGATCCGTCCTTCAGAACGGACAGCACTGGCCGCCACCCGCCACCTCACGGACACGCGGCTCAGATCACTTCTGCCGTCCTGCAGTCCGATCTAAGCTCACACATGACCTGACGGACCCCAGGCTCCACCGCAAACTGGCGAGAAGAGGACTTTCGTGTCACGCTCTTTGTCCTACACGCCAGCTGATGTCACGCACGGCACACGGCGAACCCTTTACAAGACGTCTGAGGTGTCCTTGTAGCAACGGTGACTGCCGTTGGAATCACTCCCAAGCTAGTATTCCTCTTCAGCCTGTACTCTGGGACACAGCGTCCCCGTGGTCATCCCAGAAACAGACTCCTCCCCTTCGTGGACAGTCTGCTGCTGCCTATGAGCTGAGGGCTGCCTGAACGACTCCCCACACTCATTAGAGGGAGCACCTCTACTATGGATTCTCTGGTGTTTGCTAAGATCTGACCTCTGTCTGAAGGCTTTGCCGCACTGGTCACATCGGTAGGGTTTCTCCCCAGTGTGGATCCTGTGATGCTGAATGAGGCTGGTGATGCCTCGGAAGGCGTTCCCACAGTCGTCACACTTGTACGGCCTCTCTCCGGTGTGGGTTCTCTGGTGTTCCGTGAGAACTGATCTCTGAGTGAAGGCCTTCTCACACTTATCACACTTGTAAGGTCTCTCTCCAGTGTGAACTCGCTGATGTTCTACAAGGCTTGTCCTCTGAATAAATGCTTTTGCACATACGTCACACTTGTAAGGTTTCTCCCCAGTGTGGATTCTCTGATGCTGAACAAGGCCACTCTGACTGAAGGATTTCCCACACTCCTTACACTGATGGCACTTTTCTTTGTGGTGGATCTCCTGGTGGGAAACCAGGGAGGAGTTATAAACGAAGGCTTTCCCGCACTCGCTGCACTCATAGGGCTTTGCCCCAGTGTGAACTCCTTGGTGTTGAGTGAGTATTGAACGCCGACTAAAACTTTTATTGCACTGAGCACAATGGTATGGTTTGTCTCTCGTGTGGATCTTGAGATGGTGAAAGAGGCCCGCTTTCTGGCTGAAGGCTTTGCCACATTCGTTACAGTGGTAGTGTTTCTCTCCTGTGTGGAGCCTCTGATGTTGGTTAAGAGCTGACCAGCGGCCAAAGGCTTTGCCACACTCATTACATTTATACGGTTTCTCTCCGGTGTGTATTATTTTGTGCCGAATCAGCACGGTTCTCCCACGGAAAGTTTTCCCACATTCCTCACATTTGTAGGGCCTGTCTCCAGTGTGGACCCTCTGATGTTCTAAGAGGTTCGAGTGCTGACTGAAGGCTTTTCCACACTCCTCGCACTCACGAGGTTTTTCTCCTGGACAGACCCTCTGCTGTTCAGTCAGACGGAGTCTGTTCTCATCACCCGCAGACTGTTCACCTTCCCTGGAGTGTCCAGAAGACTCTTCTGTTTCTGCTTCGGATCCGTCCGCTTCTCTGCACCTAGCCGACTGGGACATGTCACTTTCAAATCCGCTACACATATTCCCCTGCGGTGCCGCTTCTTCAGACACTTCTTGCTTCAGAGTTAAATTCCTGTACTTATTTCCAGTCTCAACACCTGAAACTGCAACGGATCACAGTTACTAGTTTCCACCTCATTAGACAACATGCTCACCTCATCAGACACTCATTATTCAGGTGAAAAACATATTAAGAACCCAGAGTTTCTGCAGGACGGTACAATGGTATTAAAACATAGAACAGACCTAATACATAAAACACTCCAAAAATTGTTATGGAAAAGACCAATAATCCAATAAAAACTGGGCAAAGGAAAAGTTGTTTCCAGGAAAGGAAATACAACAGCTCTTAAAGATGCCCACCTCAAAACAAGGGAAAAGCAAACTTGAGTATTGAGGTACAATTTGCACCCATCACCTCCGTCCATCAGTAGAACACTGTTCATGAAATGGGTATCACACGTCGCCAGTGGGAGTGTAAACTGACCCGGGCTTCATACAGACCAAATTGCCAATATCCATCAAAATGACAACTGTATTTAATCTTGGGGCTAGTAATTCCACACATGGGAATTTATACTGAAGTACTCACACATGCTCACCACAGCACTACCTGTTAGAGCAAATCACTGGGGACAACTGGGGAATGGACAAGTTAATTGTGTGGTTCATCCATACATTAAAATTTTTTTTAACATTTATTTTTGAGAGACAGAGCATGAGCCGGGGAGGGGCAGAGAGAAAGAGAGGAGACACAGAATCTGAAGCAGGCTACAGGCTCTGAGCAAACTGTCAGCACAGAGCCTGACGCAGGGCTCGAACCCACAAACCGTAAGATCATGACCTGAGCCGAAGTCGGATGTTCAACTGACTAAGCCACCCAGGCACTCCCATCCATACATTTTAATATTAAGGTGCTGTTAGGAAATAAAAAATATGGGGCGCCTGGGTGGCGTCTGTCTGACTCTTGATTTCGGCTCAGGTCATGATCTCACCGTTGTAAGATAGAGTCCAGAGTCGGGCTTTGCTCTGAGTGTAGAGCCTGCTTGGGACTCTCTCCCCTGCTGCCCTTCCTCCACTCATGTGCGTGCATGCATGCTCTATTTAAAATTTTTTTTAGGGGCGCCTGGGTGGCTTAGTCGGTTAAGCATCCGACTTCGGCTCAGGTCAGAATCTCACTGTCTGTTGAGTTTGAGCCCCATGTCGGGCTCTGTGCTGACAGCTCAGAGCCTGGAGCCCGCTTCAGATTCTGTGTCTCCCTCTGTCTGCCCCTCTGCTGCTTGCACTCTGTCTCTCGCATTGTCTCAAAAAATAAACATTAAAATAAATAAATAAATAAATAAATAAATAAATAAATAAATAAATAAAATAAATTTTTTTTTTTAAAAACACAAACCTTTACCATCTTAGTAATAAAGAGAAGAAAATGTACTTGCTTGAATGTGGAAAAACGTATACATATAAAAAGATCTCTAGGGAAGCACATACAAGAAACAGAACAGTGACAACTCATCTCAGGGCAGGGAGAAGACCAGATGGCCGAGGGAATGAGTGGAAGGAAAACTTGTCACTGGGTAACTTTAAGTTTTTATCTTTGAACTATATGAATTTTTACCTATTTTTAAAAATTAAATGTAGAGAACACAGAGATAAGGAATGTGGGGTCTTTCGCACATTCACCAACTTAACATTCCGCCACATTTGCTCTGTTGTTCCTCCTTTTCCTAAGAGTACACATATATATGCTTTCTCCTGAACCATCTGAAAACTGCAGACATCCTGGGCCAAAACCTGGTTACTGAAGGCAGGAGGACAGTAGCACCATCTGACAGGATAAAGGCCAGAAATAGCAGGGAAGTCAGTATGAAGGAAAGTAACTATCAGAAGGACTCAATTAAGTGATCTCATAAAATACTGCAGGAGTGGAGAACAAAATATTAACATGAAGAGAAAACGAGAGTTGAAGCGTGACAAACCGAACCAGCTGAGAGTCCGTGCACGAGAGGCTGTCCTGACTGTGATGAGGAGAAACGGTACACGGAACTAAAGAGGCCCCAGGTCCTGTGCCTGCCTGTCTTCCCTTCCTCCCAAGCTGCTCCGTCTTCCTTACCTTGCTCCTCCGGCTGGGCTCCAGGTCCTGGAGATTCATACTTCAGCCGGGCAACCCCGGATGGGAGGGACATGCCAGGCTCCCATCCTGTTCCCACAAGGGCCGTCTCCTGCAAGAGCGTGTCCTGTTGCTCAGTGTGGACAGGGACACGGTGGACACATTCATCCTGCCAACAGGAAACAACGGTATAGGATCCGATCCGGGGCAGTGACACCCGGCTCTCCGGCACCTGCACTTCTTTCCAGACATCAGCCTGCTGTAACGCGCCTCATTCTTCAAGGCCTGTATACAAGCCACCTCCTCCAGGAACCCCGCCCTTCTGTTCTGAACCGCTAAAAAATGCTGGCTGTGCCACCGTCACGTCTTTGTCTTGTGCTCAAAGTGGAGATGCGAGAGGAAGAAAATAGGAAGGAGAGAAGGAAGAGAAGGTAAAGGGAAGCAACGAGCACAAGAAAAGAACTTGGGGGAAATTAACAGAAGAGAAAAAGAAAAAAAGGATGGGCTAAGTGAAGAGAAATGATGGAGAAACGAGGCAAAAAGGCAGAGGGAACAAAGGAGAAAGAGGGAGGAAAGACAGGGGATGGGAGGAGGAAGCTGTTCCCTACAGTCTCTGCTCTTCTGAGGCTCCTCCCCCACTTCCTTCCAGGAGATGACCTTGTTCTCTCCTTGTCCAAGGTCATGGTCACATCAGAGATCACCCACTCTTTTCTTCGTCACCCCCCACACACTTACTCCCTTCCACTTAGAGGAAGAGGCCTTTGCTTCATCAAGGCCCGTACCTTGTAACCTCAACTCTTGCCTTCAACCCCATCCCTTCCTGCACCTCTGACCTCTGCTCCCTAAACTCACTCACTCTGGCTTCCACTCCTCCACGGAATCACTCCCTCTTGTATTTAAAAATAAATCGTATTTCCCCAGCGTGGTATGAAAGGCAGCGATCCGGGGGCCACACTTTGTTGCTTCTTGGTTCAGGAGCTCCATGTCCCTGGGTGGTTTCTCAGATCGTGCATAACTCAGACTGTGCATGAGGCACATTGCGGGGGCACTGGCATACAACAGACCCTCAAGTTACCCCCCAATCCTGCAACAGCTACATTCTGGGAGTAAGAAATCACCACACGCTGCCTCTACTTCCAACACAGCTTCGTTCTGTAATTTCTGACCCCAGAGTAAGAGCCAAAGTCAGTAGGATGCTCTCAGAGGCAGACAGAAAAAGGTTTTCAGACCTCAATTTGGAAGGAGAAAAAGGCCAGTACAGTGAGCTGTGCCTTCCTTCTGTCCCTGGATCTCTGGTGAGGCCTCAGAAATCAAGATGAAATTCCATCAGCCACCCCCAGCATGCTTTGAGGGAAAGGGCAGTACAAAGACAACATGTTTAAAACCGAATTACTTCTGCCCGCACTTGGGAGTGCCATTCTTTCTTCTGGTTCTCTTCCCATCTCCCTGGCCACTCCCTCTCATTTTCCACCGTCCTGTCGATCCTTTTGTCCCACAGCTTTAAATATCACCCATATTATGACAAGCTCCAATTTTGTTATTTCCAGCACACATCCCTCTGCTGAGTGGAGTTGCTTGCCCAACTTTTCCAATTGGGTTCTAAGAGGAATCTACAATTCAACACGTCCAAAACCTAGTAACTCTAGATTCCCACCCCTACTCCAAACCTTCTTCTTTCCCCGCCTTTATCATCTCCTTGAATGACAAACCCATGTGACACGATGCGATGTTCAAACAAATCCCCTCAAGATCCAACTGCATCTCGCTGCTTCCACTGCTACTGTCACAGTTCAAGCCACTGGTACCTCCTGCCTGGATTAGTGTTGACTGGGCTTCCCTGCTTCGACCTTTGACCCTGGGCCTCCTGCACTCCCACCATGAACCCTAATCTAGGACTCTTCCAACAGAGCGGCTGGAGTGATTATTTTTAAAATTTAGGTCATAGGGCGCCTGGGTGGCTCAGTCGGTTAAGCGTCCGACTTCGGCTCAGGGTCATAATCTCACGGTTCGTGGGTTCGAGCCCCGCGTCGGGCTCTGTGCCGACAGCTGGGAGCCTGGAGCCTGCTTCGGATTCTGTGTCTCCCTCTCCCTCTGCCCTCGTCCTCCTCATGCTCTTTCTCTCAAAAATAAACAAACATTAAAAAATAAAAATAAATAAATAACATTTAGGTCAGATTAAACCTCTCTTCTGTTCAAAACCCTCCAATGACTTTCCATCTCAGAATAAGATCCAAAGTCCTTACAATGGCCTGTAAGTGCCCCTATGATTTGATCTCGTTCTAACTACCTGATTTCATCTCCTGCATCTCTACCACGATAAGCACATTCTCACCTGCCCACTATTTCCTCTGGCTGAATATCCTCAGCCTAGGTGACTGCACAGCCTGATCTCTGCTCTAAATGTCACCCCATCTGGAAGGCCTTCCCTCACCAGTCTGTCAAAAATCCCACAATCTCTGCTTCATTCACTGTATACCTTTTTTCTGCTTCATTGCTGTTTTCATATAGGATTTATCTCCACCTGGCACCACCTGGTTACTACTCTCATTAGACTAGAATCTGTTTACAAGACAGAGGCAACTTCTGTGCTTTGTGCACTGCTGCGTTTCCAGTGCCTAGAATGGTGCCTGGTGCGTATTAAACGTTCAATAAACGTCTTCTGAACGAATGAACTTTCCCCCAATCCACCATCCCCGATAGCCTTGAACTCTGTTAGGAGCACCTCAATTACACTAGTCTCTCAAGCTTGAAATCCCCCGCACTTAGCCTAGAATAGATTGCTCCGTAGAGAGTTTTCCCTTTTTTATCCATCTAATCTATCATCGTTTCCAATTAATACTTACCTAAGACATGCCTCATCCTTCATAGCCTCACCGTCTTGACTCTACTTCAAACTCAGATCTTCAAACTCTGCCACATGTTCCTCCCCCTTGCCAATGCTGAGTTGCACTTCTTGTTTTATTACTTCCCTGTTTTATACTCTTCATACCAAGACTTCTGAGTCTTGATTCTATTGACATGTTGGGTCAGAAAAATCCTTGTTATAAGACGCCATCCTATACGTTATAAGATATTCCAAAACATCCTTACCCTTTAGCCGCTCGATGCCAGTAGCACCTCCCCCCACTATGACAACCAAAAATGTGCCAAGACATCACCAGATGCCCTTTAGGGCAGAAAATTGCCACTGGTTGAGAACCGCTGTCTTTTATCAATGTTGGAACAAAACAGAACAGAATTCTACATAATTTGGTTAGATCCTGGCGTTAGAGAAGCTCACTTAAAGAGAAAAGGTTAGAAGCTTGTGTCCTACAGAACAGACTCTACACTCCACAGGTGATACTCAAGGTCCTGGACTCTGTTCTCAACCCTTCTACTCACTACCCATGTGTCGGACCTAACTGGGCTCTACTACTCCAGGAATCTCGTCCCTGCTCTCTGAACCTTCCTCTCTGCTCTGACCTCACATTCCTCCAAGATGGTGACCTTGATTTCTCCATCTTTTAATCCTTTAATGGATGCAGAGCAGTGCATATACCTGCAAGACCTTATTTCTTAATTACTTGTGTCCTGCAACAGAAGCGATGTCCCTTCCAAGAGACTGCTGCGCACCCCGTTATGCTCACTTAACATTTTCTCTTAGAAATCTTATTTCTAAAGAAGACATCCAGATGCCTGACACGTGAAAAAATGCTCAACATCACTCATCATCAGGGAACTACAAACCAAAACCACAATGAGATACCACCGGACACCTGTCAGAATGGCTAACAGTAACAGTAATGCTAGTCAGGCAACAACAGATGTTGGCGAGGATGTGGAGAAAGAGGAACCCTTTTGCGCCGCTGGTGGGAATGCAAGCTGGTGCAGCCACTCTGGAAAACGGTATGGAGGTTCCTCAAAAAATTAAAATGCTACGACCCAGCATTGCACTACTAGGTATTTACCCAAGGGATACAGGTGGGCTGTTTTGAAGGGACACATGCACCCCCATGTTTATAGCAGCACTATCGACAATAGCCAAAGTATGGAAAGAGCCCGGATGTCCATCAACAGATGAATGGATAAAGGAGATATGGTATATATGTATATGTGTGTGTGTGTGTGTGTGTGTGTGTGTGTATACACAATGGAGTATCACTCGGCAATCAAAAAGAATGAAATCTTGACATTTGCAACTACGTGGATGGAACTGGAGGGTATTATGCTAAGCGAAATTACTCACAGAAAGACAAGCATCATATGACTTCACTCATATGAGGAATTTAAGATACAAAACAGATGAATATAAGGGAAGGGAAGCAAAAATAATATAACAACAGGGAGGGAGACAAAACAGAAGAAACTCATAAATATGGAGAACTGAGGGTTATGGGAGGGGTTGTGGGAGGGGGGAGGGGCTAAATGGGTAAGGGGCACTAAGGAGTCTACTCCTGAAATCATCGTTGCACTATATGCTAACTTGGATGTAAATTAAAAAAATAATAATGAAATAAATCTTGTTTCTAATGTTTCTGAGTAGCATTTCATCAACTAGAAACCATAAGCTCATTACAGAAATACAGGATCCTCCCATAAAAAAGATATAAATAAGTTAGGTCTACATTAACCAAATTTCCATGACTTGGTGGAATAATGCTGTCCTTTGCTCTGGCCTACAAATCCGTAACTTACCTTATCTCAGTCACAAACCATCTCTCATTTTCTCACCTGCTCTCCAGGCTCGTCCAGCTCCCGTTCCAGATCCTCCAGCACGGTCACCACCTCGTCCCCGCTCTCCGGGTGCTGTCCCCGCACCCAGGCCTGGAGCTCCTCGGGCAGGATGGTCAGGAACTGCTCCAGCACCAGCAGCTCCAGGATCTGCTCCTTGGTGTGTGTTTCTGGGCTCAGCCACTGGCGGCACAGCTCGCGGAGCCGGCGCAGCGCCTCGCGGGGTCCAGGCGTCTCCTGGTAACAGAAGTGTCTGAAGTACTGTCGGAAGACCTCCCTGCTGTGGGTGTTGTTCTTCTGCAGGTTCTGATCCCGTCTGGTGGTATTCCTGTACCCCTCCTCCTCTTCCACCTTTACTTCCAGAAGCGCACCCTGTTCCTCGTGGGCCGGCGCAGCCCAGGCCGACGCCATCGCGGCCGTGCAGAAGCTCTAGCGGTGCTTCCAGCAAGGGTGGACCTGAGGGAGAAGCCGTCGCTTTTAACACAAGCTACACCATAAGCGAAAACTGCAAATTCTAACAATTTACTTCTGCGCTTTGCAAGCCACCCCCACGGTAATTCACGACAACTCACGGAAACTGAATACGAAAGACTTAAGAACACATTAAAGAGAAAGATTCAGTAAAAGGTGCTAAGGGTTTAAGGACTTCACAAAGGCAACACTTCCATTTAGCCCTAGAATAAAGGACGACCAAATGGAACACAACCAACGATGAGAGCAAACAAGTAATAATAAAACACTGAGACGGCCTCTTTTAACGGGCAGGCGTGTGGCGGAAACCACGAAACCGGCGCGGCAGCCCCGCAGCAGGTGAAAGGGCGGCGGACGCCGCTCCCGAAGGCTATCCCCGCCCCTGCGGCTTCTCGGGCCGGCGGGGAAGGGCAGGGGAGAGCAGCAGCGCGCTCACCTGCAGCTCCCGAGGCCAGCAGCCGGGTCCCTCCCGGGGAGACCACGGGTCACGCGGTCCAAGCCGCCGGGAGCCCGAACAGCCCACAGCGCCCCACAAAGGCCGGAAGCGAGCCGGGCGGGAGCGCGCGCACTTCCGCTCCAGCCTCAGGAAGGGGCGGGCACTCGCCGGGCGGATCCCGCGCTGCCCCACGAGGTCGCGAGAGTTGGCCCCGTGGGCGCGAGCGCACTTCCGCTACAGCCGGAGGCCCCAAGGGTCGCGGCAGGTGGCCGGGGAGCTGGCTGGTGTTGCAGGTCTCGGCCCTGCCGGTCCCGCCCGCCGTCCCCGCTGCCCCGCCCCACGGTGAGCGAGGCCTGGCACACCTGGAATTGGTGCCACTTTGTAATGTGTGTAATTCTTTTTATAGATTTTTAGCGTCAACTTGCCAGTGTTTTGTTGGGGACTTGGCGTCTCTGCTCGTGGGACGTCTTGGCCCGTCGTCTTCCCTTCTGTGACTTCGTCCGATTTTGTAGGCTCCGCCGCGTGGGTGCCAGTCCCAGGCACGACCTGCGCGGTGCGAGTCTCGTCACCGGTGCAAGTGCCAGGAGAAAGTACCTGCGCGTCGAGGGGCAAGACACGGGAAGCCGAGGAGCAGAGTTCCTGTCTCGTACACGCGGGAAACCCAGGGATGTAGGGGCACAGAATAGACGTTAGTTTATTACTAACATTTGGACAATTTATAAACCAGGTGATTCCAACATTTAAAAAATGCCGTCTCCTGTGATATTTTGATAAGCCTTCTAACTACTTCTAAAATGAAAAGAAAAATTCACTCAAATGGTGAAACTGTAATGTCAGATCACTTTGTTACTTTGTACATAAAATATGAGCATAGATACACTTGATTAGCTCAGAGTCATGCTGGGCGTCTTTAGGGAAGTTAAAAAGGAGGCAAGAAAGGAGAAAAAAAATTAAACAATTATATAGAGAATCCAAAAAGAACTTTATTATTTTTTCCCCAGGCTTTATATCTGGGTGGATAAGGGTATTTTGGAAAATTAAAGATGACTACAAATTTTTCCATGCTTTTCCTGTTTAGCTGTAGAGTCTATGTCATTTCCTCTTGAGTCTTGAGTGGGCTTGAGGACAGCTCAAATAAAATACAGCAAAACTGATGCTGTTTTAGTTTCCCAGCCTGAGCCCTTAAGGACAGCAGCAGCTTTCACTGTTTTTTGGAACAATTGCTCCTGGAGTCCTGAGCCACCACAGAAAGAGTCCGACGGCCCTACTGCAAAGATCACATAAGGAGGCCCCAAGACCGTCCTTCTAGCTGTTCTTGCCCCAAGGCACTGGGCATGGCAGTGCAGCTTGGATTTTCCGGCAAACCCAGCTGCCAGATAAACACCACCAAGTGCCACTGTAAGATGCCACACGAAATGGAAGAAACTTCCAGCTGAGACCTCACCAAATTCCTGGCCCAAAATCTCATGGGATGGTTATTCTAAGCCACTGTTTCATTTTTTTGTTTGCCTGTTTGTTTATTTACTTTGAGAAAGCATGAGCAGAGGTGAAGCAGGGAGGGAGGGAGACAGAGAACCCCAAGCAGGCTCCGCACGGTCAGCCCAGAGTCTGATGTGGGGCTTGAACTCACAAACTGTGAGATCATGACCTGAGCCAAAATCAAGAGTCGGATGCTTAACCCACTGAGCCACCCAGGCGCTCCCAACTATATTCTTCAGTGCCTGTAGAAGCAAAAGTAAATCTAGAGGAAGGTAACATCATTCAGAACCTCAGCTTTTTTCCACAAATTTTCACATGTAGTGTGACTCTTGATCTTAGGTCCTGAGTTTGAGCTCTACACTGGGGGTAGGGATTACTTTTAAAAAAATTTTAAAAACTGAAAAAAAAAAAAAAAACCATTTTCTTTGTATACAGTATGTGATGCATATAACATACAAAATATGTGTTCAACTCTTCAGGTTATAAGCAAGTCTGGTCAATAGTAGGCTCTTGATGATTAAGTGTTTGGGGGTCAAGTTATACTGAGATTTTTGTGTAGGGGATCAGTACCCCTAACCGCATGTTGTCCAAGGGTCAACTGTACTATACTCAAGAGTAGGAAAAGATCATTGTTTATGGTGGTCGCAATGAATAATTAACCTGATCATCTTTCTCCTGTAGAATTCAAAATAAAGAGAATCCTAACAATTTCCCTGAACTTAATGCAATGTAAAATAATGGTTTTGTTTTTCTTTGTGACTCTAGGATTGCTTCCTTTATTTTTATTACCTGCCTTTCCTGGGCATTTGAGTTTGCTTATTCTCCCTTGAACACTAACTTGGGTCTTTTCTGTTTTCCTAATACAAATCAATACACCTCTTTTTGAAAAAAAGATGCACCTGGGGCTCCTGGGTGGCTCAGTCGGTTGAGTGTCCAAACTCTTGGTTTCAGCTCAGGTCATGATCTCACGGTTCGTGAGTTCAATCTGGGCTGCCTGCTGACTGTGGAGCCTGCTTGGGATCCGCTCTTGCCACTTCCCTGCTCATGTGTGCACACTCTTGCTCTCAAAATAAAAAAAAATAAACTTTAAAAAATAAATAAAGATGCATCTTTCTTGTCTGGAGTCTTAACTGGGGGCTACATGTCACACATCATACCCTAGATAGGAACGGAAGGTGCAAGAACTCACCATGTCATTACTAAAAAGATGCTGAACAAGTTTTTTGACTTGGCAAATCATAACTGCAGCATTTAAAATAATCATCTAATAACATTCCTATTTGTATTTTATACATAACTTAAATTTTCACTAAAATAATTTAACAGTCCAAGCTTTTGTGAGAACTGTATTTAAGAACTAATTAAAACATCTGGAAATCTGAACTGGTGGTCCATAAGCAGCCCTTTGAATCACTAAAATAATGTAGCTGCTTGAGGAGACTTAAAAAAAATTTTTTTTCAATGTTTATTTTTGAAAAAGAGTGCAAGTTGGGGAGGGGCAGACAGAGAGACACAGAATCTGAAGCAGGATCCAGACTCTGAGTTGTCAGCACAGAGCTGGACACAGGGCTCAAATTCACGAGCTGCGAGATCATGACCTGAGCTGAAGCTGGACTTCAACTGACTGAACCACCCAGGCACCTTGCTTGAGGAGACGGTTAAGGAAAAGTAAATGGCTTGTTCTGTTGAATCTGACAAGGTTTTGAGGGACATTCTGAAAGGCCAGTTCCCATCAAAGACCACCCAGAGGTCTGGTATGAAGAAATTCTGCCTTGCTGATTTCACATGCTGGACACTTTAAGAGTTTGTTTTGTTTTGTTTACAGAGAGCGAGCGCAAGCAGGGCAGATGGGCAAGAGAATCTTAAGCAGGCTCCATGCCGAGTGTAGAGCCTGACATGGGCCTTGATATCACAACCCCAAGATCATGACCTGAGCTGAAATAGACACTTAACTGACTGAGCCACCCAGGCTCCCCTAAAATTTTTAATGTTAGATGAGATGCTACTGTTCACAGGCTTTTCCATTCACATTTATCAACTTCTCACACTCTCGAGTTTTCTGGTATTTAATAAGGAATGAAATATCCAGGAAAATTCTTACATCGATTAAACGAAGAGTTTCTCTCCAACACAGACTCTGATAGTGAAAAATCTCTGTGTTCTGACTGTAACCTTTCCCACACTTGTTAAGATGGTAACACCTCTCCTTGGTGTGAAGTCTCTGGTCCTGGTTAAGGGCTGACCGTCCAAGGCTTTACCATACTTGTCACTTTTATTATAGGGTCTCTCTCCAGCATGGGTTCTCTATGATGAACTAGTCCAGTGTCTGCACTGAGAGCTTTTCGATATTCTCCATATTTGTGGGTCTAATTCAGTGGGAATTCTATCTTCAATGAAGCCAGCACTCTTGGACTAAAAGCTTTTCCACATTTCTCATCTTCATGGCATTTCTCCTGTGTATCTCAGATGCTGGATAAGGATGGAGCTCTGAAACTCATTCCACATTCATCACTTATGCAATCATAGATCTATTTCTAGGGTTCTCTGGTATTTTGGGACTTCTACATAATTCAGGCACTTAAGAATATTGCCATCAAATCTAGCAGTGTGTCCCTGTTGGCATGTTATTTCTTCAGATTTCTTCTACTTTGGAAACACCTTCTCATTTTCCATTTTGACCAAATCACCTGAAAGAAGAGATTGAAAATTTCAGCCTAATTCCCTCATTCACACATACCTTACTCAGTTACTTGCTCACTGAACAAGTCTCATTCAAACTACATGCTAGAGGGAAGAAAAAAAAATGTTTCATGTAAGACAGATGTGTATTGAGTTTATGACATAAACTATAGTGTGTTACTTTAATTTTTTTATTATTTAAAAAAAATTTTAATGTTTATTTATTTTTGAGAGAAAGAGCAAGCGGAGGAGAGGCAGAGAGAGAGGGAGACACAGAATCCGAAGCAGGGTCCAGGCTGAGCTGTCAGCACAGACCCCGATGCAGAGCTTGAGCCCATGAGCCAAGAGATCATGACCTGAGCCAAAGTCAGATGCTTAACTGACTGAGCCACTAGGCGCCCCTATAGTGTGTTATTTTTAAAAGGGAAGGGTGTGCATGTACACATGTGCCTATAATAAATAAATAATAAAAGGATAAACCATTAAAGAGCAAAAAAGGTTACCTATACGAGAGAGGGAACAGGAGGAGGAAAAGGAGAATTTTCTTGAAAACATTTTATAGATTTCATGTATAAAATTTTGTATTTCACATAATTTAAAAAATGAAAAATAATTTTTTTTTTTTTTAACGTTTATTTATTTTTTTGGGACAGAGAGAGGCAGAGCATGAACGGGGGAGGGGCAGAGAGAGAGGGAGACACAGAATCGGAAACAGGCTCCAGGCTCTGAGCCATCAGCCCAGAGCCCGACGCGGGGCTCGAACTCACGGACCGCGAGATCGTGACCTGGCTGAAGTCGGACGCTTAACCGACTGCGCCACCCAGGCGCCCCGAAAAATAATTTTTTTAAATAAAAAATAAAATAAAAAAAGCAATCCCTAAACATTGAAACAGAAATGAAACAAACTGAATTTAAATGTGTACCTGCTGGTGACATAACCACACAAAAGAGAAATTATTTCCAATGTCCTTTGCAGAATAATTTTTTTGTATATACCCAATGATATAGAACTTAAGGACAAAAGAATGGAAAAATCAGGCACCACCATTAAGCTGTTTATAAAAACCATATTTGATGGTAATGCTAACATTTTTTTTGAGGCCACTGAGATACTGTGGGATAAAACAGATGAGTATTTGATACTCTATCATTCCCAGTGTCTTTGAGAAGTCTCCAAAAGGAGATGCAGATGAAACATTAAGGCCCTGAATTTGAACTCGAACTGTCAGTATGAATTCACAATACATACTTTATCTTAAATTCTTCCTAGCTCTGAGCACTGAAAGGCCTAGGAACAATGTCCAATAACAATATGAGCATTCCTAGCACCTTATCTTTGGTTTTAAAATACCATTTCTTACTAAACAGAATCTGGGGTCCTTGGGAAAATGATTGATTTCAGGAGGAGGAAAGGAATTAGAGGAGTTTATACTTCTTTTTATACCAGAAGCAAGAAAGCTGTCAAATGCCTAGACTCATGTCATAAATATAGGAGACCAGCAGCTGAGAAGTGTGCAGAAGAGAAACCCACCATGTAAGACAAGAAGCCTGCTGCATAAGCTTCAGTTTATTTGTTCCATAAACGTCAACTCATTCTGGACAGCTAATTTTTAATAAAGACCTGATTAAAGTAAAAACGAAAAATAATTTGATATCTGTACAATGGAACTTATGTCAGCCATATGTATACATTACATGTAACTCTTGGGAAATATGTCCATAATGTAATACTAAATTTAAAAGTAGTGTCAGTTGGTATGTTCAATATGATTACAATTTGGGCACATATGTGTGCTTGTCCAATGAGCACATAAAAATACTAAACAAGTTTTGTTTTCTACACGAAGTCTTTGAAAATGCACATTTAATAACTTTTCTATTATATGTAGCCTTTGAGTCATTTTCTATTGGCTTCAATGTAGAAAAATGCTGTCCTGCCTTTGGCATAAAAGGTCAGGCCCAGGGAAGCTGGCAGTATTCAGTTAGAATGGAGAAACAACCATTCAATAGAAGCAGGATTTCCAACAACGTCGGTGCAAAGTAGTGAAGGGAGAATGACAATCAAGGTTAAAACAATGTGCTTAGAGGGACAAGGTAAAAATGAAACAAGACATCAAGTGAAAGGTAGGCAAAAGGTTTAGTGATGAGGTTCATTTGGAAAAATGCAAAAGACATTTCTGATCTTTTCCCCAGTAGGATCTCCTCTTTCTCCTCAGTAGATTCAGAACTGAGCTGCCCTGTTTCTGGCTGGAGCTGCCCTGCCCTCCCCGCCCCGTGAGTCTTAATGCTGCTGCCAGGCAAGCCATTTGCCCTTAGGGCCCTCGTTTGCCCTTCCTGTCCCCATAGGAGGACAAAGGACCCAGGGACAATTAGAGAAATTTGACCAGGGAGATATCTGCTAGGGTTCTAGAGCATAGATCCCAGTATTAATCGGGGAACAGAAGAGGAGGACAGAAAGCAGAGTTTCCTTTGACCTACAAGGACAGGGAATAAATGGACAGGGAGGGGAACACAACTCTGGCCAATGCATCTTAGCCATTTCCTCTCACTACACTTGAGAGGAAACTTCAAGTCTCTGCTCTCTCTCTTGAGAGAATACCTGCCTCTAGCAATAGATTGTTTCTTCCTTATCTCACCTTCCTCCTGGATGGTCCAGCTTCCTCAACAAGCCCCCAGTCCAGTAACAGCCTCCTCCCTATACACTGGATGCTGCCCCCACACCCAGGCCAGGAGCTCCGTGGGCAGGATGGTCATGAGCTGCTCCAGCACCAGCAGCTCCAGGATCTGCTCCTTGCTGTGCATCTCGGGCCGCAGCTACTGGCGGCGGAGAGCCTGCCTGGAGCTGGACTCCTGAGGCCCAAGGGAATCCTCCTAACAGAACTGCCATGAGTTTTGTCCGAAGAACTGTCAGAAGCACCATTTCTGTGCAGGCTAGATGCTTTAACTATTTGACATCCCTTCTGTTCTTCTGCAGCCCAAAAGGGTTGGACTGAATCATTCCTGGGCAAAGCAGTTCACCACAACAGTAGCAGGGGCTTAATAAAGCTGGTGATAAGGCATAACACATCACTGTTAACAGAGATCAACTCCAAACTAAGAACATATTTACTCAGAGTGAATTGCTGTGGTCAAGTCAATGATTTGAAGGTAAAGACGCCCTGTAAAAGATAAGACAAGCACAAAATGTCATTAGAAAAATGTCCTAAAATTGACTTATAGACAATTCGGTTACTTTAGGACTAAAGAACAATACTAGTAGCTTTTAGATCTAGAAACTGAAGTGAAATATTCAGATAACGTGAAATATCCCGATAACAAAAACAATGCAAACAGCTTTGCTTACTTGAATTGCGTGTCACAGATTTAGTCAATCATATTTATAAATCAACCTCTCTGTGCCAAGAATTATGCTAGATTCTTTCAAAGGCATTTTTAGTTTTAGAAAAGAACAGTGTGCATGTCAGTTGGGGTGTCCCACATTTGAGTTAGGGGTCCCAAGTCAATTAACCAAAGTCCCCCTTGTATACAAACCCAGTGAGTATTTTTCGGTCCTTTACTTACCAGATGCCTCTGCAGCTCCTAACACTCTAACCACTCCCAATCTTCTAAGGAACTGCAATCTTCTGGCTGTTTTCCCATGAGCTGGCTTTTGTAAAGTGCTTAGACCAACACCTGGTGCTCAAGCTTCTATAAGGGCTTGTCAAAAGCTCATTCTTAAGTCCACTTTATGGCTCTTCTTCAGCTTGCCAAGAAATGTCCGGTTACCCTAAGCCGGGATCCGGCCTTCTCATTCCACATTCATTCTGGGCAATCTCGTCCATTCAGTAGCATCTGAGAACTGAGACGCCGTCACCTAACAACTCCTAAATCTATTCTCTTTTCCCAGTCTTACTTTGGAAATCAAGACCATTATAGTCCAATGGTGTAAGACTCTTCCAGTCCTAGGTCTTAAAAGCACCTCAACACCACCAAAAATTAACTCATCATTTTCCCCTCATAATCAATGGCTCTTCCAAAATTACTCATTTCTTTCTTTCTTTTTTTTTTTTTTTTTAACTTTACTTTGCTCTGGCTGTCAGCACAGAGCCCAACTAGGGCTCCCACAAACCACAAGATCTTGAGCCGAAACCAAGAGCTGGACACTTAAGGACTGAGCCATTCAGGCGGGCCTACCCATTTCTTTAAAAATGACACATTCATTCCCCTTACCATCTATCTAATCCAAAAACCTAATTATCCCTAACTATATTGAAAATAAAGCTCGTAATACGTACCACGTGCCGGGCATTGTCCTCAGCACCTTTTCAACAATCTTTCTCCCTTAGACACCAAGTGGAGTTAAATCCGCGTCTTCCACACAATCCACTCCACCCTCGTCACTTCCACGGCCAGCACCTGGCTTTCACCAACTTACAGTACCGGCTCTTTTCGTGACGCCTGCGCATCTCTCCTCTCTCTTGCTTCCAGTCCTACCCCCTTCCAATCCATTTGCCACCCCGCTCCTGAAATTTCTAGAAGCCTAGTAAGATGACGCTACTCCCGTGCGTGAAGACAGGGACTCCCGTCTCTGCGGAGTCCGCCTCCCGGAGCAGCGCCAGCACATTGACCACCTGGGCTACGAGGTGGCCGCGCGCGGACCCGGGGCAGCGTAGCCGGGGCCTGCTCCCTTCTGCGAGGCAGATGTGCGCACACACATCGCGTGCATTCTGTGCGGGAGCCGTCACACGGAAAGGACGGAGAGGCACACTGCCTTTTCAAGTCCAAGTTCCCTGGGGTATCGCAGCTGTCACCTGCTCATCCTCTCTGCCCCGGCCACAGCACACCCACCTTCCCTCGGCTGCCTCCGGCCGCCCGTTTCCGTTCAGCTCTCCGCCTCACCGGGAAGTGCCCCCACCCCCGGCTCCGGGCATCCGCGCGGTATCGCAGGGGCGTTCCCCTCTTCCCCACGGCACTGTGAGCTGGAGGGGTCTTAAAAGCACCTGGAGACCCGCACTACGCGACCGGCAGCCCATGTCCGCTCGAAGGACGCGCTCACTTCTCAACGTTCTCTGAGCCGAGGAAATCACACTTTCCTCCGTTTTCTAAGTCCTGAGACCCCGTCACCATACGTCCTCCGAGACAAACCCTCCCGGCACAGGCGTGCAAGGTCATGACCACCGCCACGAAGGCCTCGATGAAAACAGGACTCCGGAGGGGGACAGAAAACCGCCGCCGGCCGTAAAGACGCACCAGCGCCCGGAGCCCCGAAGCGGGTGGCCCGCGCAGCGCTCGCGTCCACGTCCGCGGGCGGCGACACAGACGAGACTGCGTCTCTGGGAGCGGCCACCAAGCCTCGCGGGCGCCTCCCGCCGGAAAAGGCTCGCGCTAGCTGTGGCTCACACGAGACCGGAAGTACGTCACGACGCCCGGGCACGCCTCCACCCGCTCCTCACCGCCCCTCTAGGAAGCACAGAGGTCCCGCATCTCAGTGGTTGGCCGGCTCCCACCGCAGGGGCCCACGGTGGCCTCTGCACAGCGCAGGCGGGTCCACCGGGTGTCCAGCAGCCATTCAGCCTGGGACGCAGTCCTCCGTTCCCTAGTACCCTGGTCCCGTGATACCCATTGCCCACTCGGCCCCCAGGGTCCGAAGCAATAATCGACACCCACCTGAGCAAAGCGGCATTAAGAGGGGCAGGTGCTGGCTTGCTGTCCACCGTCTCAATCTTTGTGCATGTGACTCCGGTCCTTTTGAGCAACCTAACCACTTACAGATCCCTGACTCTGCAGAATTAGCAGAAAGTGAGGGGAAGCCACATGCCCGGTCCCCGCTGTGAATGGCCCCGGGGCAACTGCGGAATGTGGGGCCTGGTCAGCCTGTGTTTGGTACCCTGCGGTGTTAAGAGCGCTCTGGTTGCACAGCCCGTGAAGAATGTGCATCAATTATGATAACTTAGGAAACTTGGCACAATCTCTGGACCTCATTCATCCTAGCTACTTGCTTCAAACGTCTTGCCCTCTGCCTTATTCCTGCGAGGTTGTGATCTGGCGCGCTATATTCCCACGCTTCCTCTGTATGTTAGAGGTGAACAGCCCATACTGGTCCATCGATCCTATACCACTGAAATGCTCCTATGCTTCTGGAACGTCATCTCTCTTGTCTGGTAAGCCATAGTCTCAACAGGCTCATCTTAAGTAACTAGCTATTTTAAGCGTTTTGTTGTTGTTTGTGGGGTTTTTTTGGGGGGGGGGGGGGCTTTTCCAGGTGGGTGTTGTTTTTATAGGCATACCCACCCCTTCTTACCTAATCCAATAAATGTGTTAATGGGGATTATTTTAAACCAGGCAGATGGTGGCTACTTTGGTCTAGGTGGCTACACCTAAACATCCCACAGCCTCCTTCATAGATGCTCTACCTTAGCTTTCATGAGAACATTGTATTCTTTCTGTCTCTTCTTCTTCTATCTCCTCAGCAGGAAAAGTCTTAAGTAGGAAGACCATACATCCTGATTTATGCCTCTTGGCTGGCTGTAATTATTAACAGCAATCCCTTTCATTCTCAGAAGTGTCCTAGATTGGGCAATACATTACATATAGCTACCTCAAGTCTGACAACCACCGATACGCTAGCTGAAATGCAGATTCCCAGGTCCTGCCCTCACAAACATTCAGCCAGTCTGTGGTAGTGCCCAGGAAACTGCAGTTCAAACAACCCAGGTGATTCTAACACAGGTATATATTCAGAAGCAGCGGCTTCATCATAGAGCTGAGACGTTGGCATGGAAAACTGGGTGTGAGTCCAGAGAGACCTAAAAAAAAGAAATCAGTGATTTACACACTGTGCTTGCCTCCTCTTTGTTACGTAGAGCACGGAGAAGAGTGAGGAGTGAAGAGCAGTGGGACTCTTTTCACTGCTAAGACACATGGACCAATTGAGAGCCAGAGGGCTAATAGGTATTATTTATGGACAAAGCACGTTTCTTGGTAACAACGTCTCTTTTTATTTTTTCCTTCTCTTTGGTCACCACTTGTTGGCCTAATCCAGTTTTAGCGTGTAAGTTTGCCTGGTTCCTTTTTGTTCTCACATTTCGTTCTTCCTTTTCCTTTTTCCATCCTGTTTTGTTGCTGCTGTTGCTGTTTGCAGAGGCCTAAAAGGTTCTGAGCCTCCAAGTCCAAGTGCCTGTGAAACCTTATATAATTCACAATGATCTTTGTTCACAGTTTTGTTTTAAAAAATTTTAAGATTTTTAACTTTAAAATTTTTAATGTGATTAAAAAATAGATCACAACGAGTGTTTAACCACTTTGGACTTCACTGTTCTCATGCAGGTATGAAATTGCTCAACTCAAAATTTCTTCTTTAAATTTTTTTTTTTTTTTTTAACGTTTATTTATTTTTTGGGGACAGAGAGAGACAGAGCACGAACGGGGGAGGGGCAGAGAGAGAGGGAGACACAGAATCAGAAACAGGCTCCAGGCTCTGAGCCATCAGCCCAGAGCCCGACGCGGGGCCCGAACTCACGGACCGCGAGATCGTGACCTGGCTGAAGTCGGCCGCCTAACCGACTGCGCCACCCAGGCGCCCCCAAAATTTCTTCTTAAAGCTAATATTTTCTGATTTTTTGTTAAGAAACTCCTATAGTACAACAAAATACTTTCAATGATTCCATTATGCTTTAACAAAGTGTTCCGTGACCTCTGCATCTGGCCCCCACCCCTGTACACTCATGGCTCTTGAGCCTGTCTTAGCTGGGCCTTCTTCACCCTGTTTCCTCTATTGCAGATACTTTCCGCTATCTTCCAGCTCTTTCTACAAATAATCTACTTTTCTCTCAACTTTTACGTTCTCTCTCAACTTCTAACTCAACATTTAACCAGTGACACACATGTATACTGGTACATAGATTTCAAAACTGCTCCTGAGAAGATACTTCATATTTTATAATTTTGACTTTAGATATGCCATTGTTTTAAAATTTTCTCAGAGGTATTTTTTGTCTTATTGGAAAAATGTAAAACAATCCTCCACTATAAACTGTTGTTTAAAGGAAAAATATTGTCAGATAGAGAAAATAGAAGTCATTTTCAAATACAAAATCTGGACAGAGACTTGGTTCTCCTTGAAGATTTGGTTCCTCAAATAAAAATTATAGTGAAAGAGAGTCTTCAGGTCTTTTACCTACAGCTCTAGATAGCTTTCAGTTGCAAAATTCTCAGTCATTTCTTGACATACAGTGTCCACTGTCCTAACAATGCTCAGAGGGGTGCTGTACTATCCCTCAAGAACCAGTAAGGCTTTTTTATATTTTTGGTAATCTCTACACCCAACGTGGGGCTCAAAATCATGACCCTGTGATCAAGAGTCACACACTCTTCTGAGTGAGACAGCCAGGCATCCCTCGAACCAATAAGTCTTTTTAATTGGATTTGAATCAGTACTTCTTACACCTTGCTCAGCCATAAAACTGACTAGTCTTTCAGACTGGGGCTTTTCAAAGGCATAAGGAGAGATGGTTACTGGTTTACAGAGCAGCTGAAAGGAGATCAATGCCAGAGACCCAATGGGTTGAGTGAAAAGAGCCAGGGTAGAAAAAGAAAAGAGAAGTGAGGGTAATTCAGAAATGTAAAGGGAGACAACACCTAAGAGCACCCTGCCAGGAAGGTGGAGTAATCATAGGAAAGGCCAGGGCCTACATGCCCCTGTCTAGCGGTTAAGTCAACTAATGACAAATGTGCATCCCAGATAAAATAATTACAAGAACAATCCGTATCAGAAAACAAGGCAAGTTAGTTTGATGAACTGTCAGTAGTTTTGATCATGTTAACCATCACTGCACTCGAGTGGTATATGCCTCTACAGCACAGATAACATCTTTTCTTTCTTGGCATTTTTATCAGTTATTGAGAAAATTTAGAATTTTTGAAAAGCTGTGAAAACAAAAAAACAAAAACAAGCACAAAACAAACCAAACATTCAATCTTCAATTGCAGCTGTAAAAACAATCCATTAGAACTATATCCTTTAAAATCCTGATCTGTTCATATTTTAAGTCTTTTAAGAGCTGATATAATGGAATTATCCAAACATGCTGTTTTGGCATATTCAGAGGTATCTGTGATGCTTACAAACTCAGATTATTAGACTGTATGTCTCATATTACTGAATGGAATATATGTTTACTTGAGAAGTTGATTTTATTTCAAACTTAAGTCTACTATATTTTTCTTCACTTTAAAATCTATATGTATTTCCTCTGGAAATAGTTAAACCTCAAGATACAGTAAAATACAATCTTGAGAAAATAAGATTTTTGAGAAGGCCTACAATTACCCATAAGCGGCGACACTAATGGTTTGAAATGCTGAGAATACAGAGCCAAATACACGAGACTGAAACCATCCCCATCACTCTGCATTTCTCTGTAGAAGAATTATGTCCACCTCTAGTTGCCGAAACCCTGTTTTCCAGCTCACATGGAAGTTGTTAGCTTTTAAAGTTTGACTTGAAGTACATTAGGGAGGGGAATGAAATAATTTGTAACATTTCAAAGTAGTGGTTGTGCATTACACCAGTGTGTTAAAAGTATGGAGCACCAGCAAATGAGATACTGTCCACGTGTAAACAGAGAGGAAGCTGGCTGTTTCTCTAAAGATTGTATTGTTTCATGAACACAGCAAGGGGTTGAACAGTGTAAATATACACCATCTTGGGGCGCCTGGGTGGCGCAGTCGGTTAAGCGTCCGACTTCAGCCAGGTCACGATCTCGCGGTCCGTGAGTTCGAGCCCCGCGTCGGGCTCTGGGCTGATAGCTCAGAGCCTGGAGCCTGTTTCCGATTCTGTGTCTCCCTCTCTCTCTGCCCCTCCCCCGTTCATGCTCTGTCTCTCTCTGTCCCAAAAATAAATAAACGTTGAAAAAAAAAAAATTTAAAAAAAAAAAAAATATATACACCATCTTTCCGTGGAACAAAGGAAATAAGGTTATATATGTTCACGTTTTCTTGTATTTCCATGAAGAAACACTGAAGATATGTAAGATACTAGAAAAATGGCTACCTATGAGGGAAAAGATAGGCTCCCTTTTTTTTTTTTTTTTTTAATTTTTTTTTTTCAACATTTATTTATTTTTGGGACAGAGAGAGACCGAGCATGAACGGGGGAGGGGCAGAGAGAGAGGGAGACACAGAATCGGAAACAGGCTCCAGGCTCTGAGCCATCAGCCCAGAGCCTGACGCGGGGCTCGAACTCACGGACCGCGAGATCGTGACCTGGCTGAAGTCGGACGCTCAACCGACTACGCCACCCAGGCGCCCCTAGGCTCCCTTTTTAATGTGGCTTTCATACTTGAATCAGATGAAGAATTGAAAGGGCGGACCTACGCCGGCCAACTCCATCTTGTTCTGTGTCCTTCACCTAGACCACGCCTCCTCCCCTTGAGTAACCTCCTGCTCACCCATTCAAAATTCCTGATCAAAACATGCCCAGCGACCTGACCTGCGTAACAGGACTCTGACCCTTCCCCAGCCAATCGGCCGAGGCCACGCCCCTTCCCCAGCCAATCGGCTGCCCCTAGACCCCTATAAAACCTTTGTGCTTTTGAAACTCGCTCTCTCTCCCTGGTATCTCACCGCTGCGTCGGTGCAGGTAGGGGACTGAGCTCGAGCTAGCTCGAATAAAGGCTCTTTTGCTTTTGCATCGGACTCGGCTCCCTGGTGGTCTTTGGGGATCACGAATTCTGGGCATAACAGAATGAATTATCTTCTTGAAAAGTCCCTCTAAGTAAATTAAAAGTTAAAAAAAAAAATCATTCACTACAAAAATAAATAAGGGGCACATGAGTGGCTCAGTTGGTAAGCGTCTGACTTCGGCTCAGGTCATGATCTCGCGGTTTGTGGGTTCATGCCCCGCGTCGGGCTCTGTGCTGACAGCTCAGAGCCTGGAGCCTGCTTTGGATTCTGTGTCTCCCTCTCTCTCTGCCCCTGCCCTGCTTGCGTTTTGTGTCTGTCTCAAAAATAAATAAACATTAAAAATAAATAAAATGCCCCAAATGAGGGATCAGTGGAAGGAGTGCTTCCTGGAACTCGGCTGTAAACCGAACAGAGCAACATGCACAGACGGGAGGCTTTATTGAGCTGTGCCTCAGTGCCTTCTAAATCCTGGAAGTTCCTTCTAACCTCAGTGCCTTCTAAATCCTGGAAGTTCCTTATACTAGTCATTTCTACATGGGGATAAAATGCTTCCAGATGCTTAGAAAGAACACTAGGAATCAGGAGACAGGGTTCCAGCTCCAGCTCGGTGAACCAGCTGAAAGGTCCGCAGTCACTTCCAGCCTCCGTTTCTGTATAAGGGACACAGAAGTGATCTGTAGGGTCCCTTATGATGTTTCTATCATGGTTAAGTGACCTGCAGTGTATTTGGTACTCTAATCTGGATTGTCATCACCATAGATTCCCATTTCTTTGTGTCCTAGGCTTAGTATAAAGCTTGGTAAACGTTCAATCAGTGTTAAGGGAAAGAAGTTTTTTTAAGCATGACCTTGGTGGTAATTAATAGGTAATGCTGAGAAGCATGGAGCTTATAAAAAACAATCAACGTGGAAGGCTGATCACACTTTTCAACTTCTGTATATGTTTGAAATTTTGTATAACTAAGGATTAAATAAATAAAGCAAAATCCAAAAATGCTTATAAATCACAGGAAAAATGCAAAGAGGCCTATATTTTCATAATGAAGATCAGAAGTGAGATACCAGATTTTTAGATAAGTTTCTTGGTCTACACAACTCTGAAATCTCGAGCAACAGTAACACATTGATGTGTCCTCACTTGGGTCCTTGGTTCCTCACTGAAGGCGGAGTCAGTGGAACTCTACAGAGTTCTTAACAGGGAGAAGCCTTCTGTGTATCTATGGGAGGATTTATCTGTCCCCTTTTGTAGGTTAAAAAGCAAATTATCATATCTTATGAGAAAACAATCAAATCATTTAAGTTGCAAGTTTTACTGCCATTATTTTTAAATTAATTTTTAAATACTCGAACTACTTTTAACATAATTGTGTATTCAGGTAGCATGTAATTTTTTAAAACTTTTTAAAAAAAGTTTCTTAGAACTCGGACGAAGGAGTTTTCCTAGAGCACACCTGGAGAACTTTCTGCACAGACAGGTGTGGGACCAGTTGATGAAGTCACCACAACAGTGTTCACTACTGCAAACACAGATGTCACAGACCTCAGAGAAGCTGACAGATGGACTTAACATATTATGCTTCTCTCAGCATAAAAACACGGACAACTTCCACAGTCTGCGCTCCAGAGGACCGAACGATTCTTTTCCTAGGACTCTGCTTCAGGGACAAAGTGAGAGCCTGCCCCACCACCTCCACTAGGGTCCGACACCAGGAGCCTCTGCCCTACCTGCTCCAGGGGGCTAGCGGCACCCACCCCAGGGTGGACCTTCCGATGCTGGACGAGGTTGCAGTGATAAATAAAGTTCTTGCCACAGTCTTCACATTCATAAGGCCTTTCTCCAGTGTGAATTCGCTGATGCTTAATGAGGACAGAACGTCGGCTGAAGCTCTTCCTGCACTGGCTGCACTGGAAGGGCTTCTCCCCCGTGTGGATCCGGAGGTGATGGAAGAGCCCCGCGTTCTGGCTGAACGCTTTGCCACAGATGCCACACTGGTAGCGCTTCTCCCCGGTGTGGAGTCTCTGGTGCTGGAACAGACCCGAGCGCTGGCTGAAGGCCCGTCCGCACTCATCACACCCGTAGGGCTTCTCCCCGGTGTGTGTCCTCTGGTGCTCGATCAGGATGGAGTTCTGGGTGAAACTCTTCCCACACTCACCGCAGACATAGGGTCTCTCCGCCGAGGAGCTGGCCCGCTGCCTCTCCCACCTGCCCTCCTGGTCACATGTGTCTGCACACTCAGGCCCCAGAAGAGTGTCACCGTTCAGTTTCTCAGGAACTTCCACAAGACGTTTCTTCTCTTTACAGAGCTCCCTCTTCGGGGCTGACTGCACACTCCAAGCCCCAGCCTCATCCCCTGAAATGAGAAAATGGATCACATGAATGTCATGTTTCCAAACGGAAAAGAAAAAAAGCAACCAGGAGGGTGGGGGGCAGGGGACACATAAGCACGGTTCTGTGTACTTCCCCCACCTAGACAAGGATGCCCGGACCTCAGGGAGAAGACACACTGAACTGTAACTGTCAGGGGACTGTCTTCTCCCCACCAGGCCGCAACCTTCCCCCCACTACCCCTCCATGCAGGTCACAGTGTCCTCAGGACCAAGCACAACGCCTGGCACACAGCAGACGCTGAGCAGATGGACGGTGAGGGAGTGAGGGAGGCCTCTGAGGAAGTTCCAGTCCTCACCGATCTCCCGAAGCAGGCACACCTCCCGCGACCTGCACGGACGCGGCCCTTCCAAGGTTGGGGGCTGGCCGCTTGATGAGTCCTGGGCTGCTCCCCGACCTGCCTCCTCCTTCACCAACTCTTCCTGCTCACGGGCACAGGCTGGAACCTGCTGGAAATTAAGGACGGTTAGAAATCAAATGTCAGGGGGGCGCCTGGGTGGCGCAGTCGGTTAAGCGTCCGACTTCAGCCAGGTCACGATCTCGCGGTCGGGCTCTGGGCTGATGGCTCAGAGCCTGGAGCCTGTTTCCGATTCTGTGTCTCCCTCTCTCTCTGCCCCTCCCCCGTTCATGCTCTGTCTCTCTCTGTCCCAAAAATAAATAAACGTTGAAAAAAAAAAAAAAAAAAAGAAATCAAATGTCAGAGAAGACATCGTAAGGAGGCATCCTCAGGCCCACCGCACGGGAAAAGAAGGACCAAGAAACTAGCAGGAAGAAACAGGCAGAAGGACGGGGCACCCACAATAGACCACATCAGGCACAAAGAAATCCTCGTCCTCTTCCTGTTGCGGCACAGAAACCCCACACTCATTCTTACGGCTACCGACCTCTGTCCTGCCCTCTCCCACCTGTTCTCCCGGCTCGTCCAGCTCCCGCTCCAGATCCTCCAGCACGGTCACCGCCTGCTCCCCGCTCTCCGGGTGCTGTCCCTGCACCCAGGCCTGGAGCTCCTCGGGCAGGATGGTCAGGAACTGCTCCAGCACCAGCAGCTCCAGGATCTGCTCCTTGCTGTGCGTTTCTGGGCTCAGCCACTGGCGGCACAGCTCGCGGAGCCTTCGAAGAGCTTCGCGGGGTCCAGGGGTCTCCTGGTAGCAGAACTGCCTGAAGCGTTTACGGAAGATCTCTCTGCTATGCGGGTGATCTCTCCACGGGCCAGATTCCTGCCCAGAGGCACAATCCCCCTCTTCCTCTTCTACCTTTACTGCCAGACGTCCTTCCTGCATCTCTGGAGTCTGAAGGACTGAGGCTGTGGCCATTTAGGCTTCACTATTCAGAAAAAGAATCTATCCTTGATGACTCCCTTTGATCTTTTCTTCTGAAAATCCTAAAATCTAAAACATAATTTGCAGAGAAAAAAAACATTAAAATGTAGAAAATCTTTTCTGCTCGCGGGCACTGGGGTATTTATAGCAAAAGCAGTCACTGTCTAGTGAAGAGCAGAGAATGCATGACTAACAGTAAGGACTTTGCAAATCCTGAGGCAGGTGATACAGGGGAAGGAAAACAGAAACAGAACACGTTCCCCAGAACCGCCCCCCCCCCATGGTTTTATTGAAGAAGGGACCATTTTGATCATCCGCAATGAATCAGCTCAAGTAACTCAGTTAGAATAAACTGAGTTTCCATTTGAATGGCAAGATCCTAGACGTGGCGTAAGTGTCATGCTGAATGGAGGTAAACAAGCATCATGGTGCCAAGTGGTCACAGAGGACGCTAAGAGTCAAGGAGAAAAGGGAAACAAAATGGAGAAGGGAGAAGTAAAGATAAAAGGACAGAATGAGGAGCAAAAGAAATGTACTGGGGAGGAGAGGCCAAGTCTGTCCAGTCGGGTGAGGTGTGTAGGAAAGAGTTCTGTATTTGCGCTGAGACCCGATCTTCCAGGTACAATCTGCGCGGGCCCATCTTTCTAGGGGATATGAAGATAAAATAAGATCATGGATAAAGAGCACGAGAAGCTGGCAGCTTGGTAAATCCTAAAGTATTGTAAATTACTACTATTGTTATTTTTCTTATAAATCTTATTGAAGGAATAAATGAATCCTAGCAATCAAAACACCATGGCAAAAGAATCAGAAAGTAGTCAAGAGATATTAAAATGAAAGAAATATTGGTTCTGATATTTTAGAATTTTTTTTTTAATTTGAGAGAGAGAAAGAGAGAGCGCACGTGTGCACACGGTGGAGGGGCAGAGGACCAGGGAGAATCTTAAGCAGGCTCCACACTCAGTACGCAGCCCAATGCAGGGCTCGATCCCACAACCCTGGGATTGTGACCTGAGCCTACCGAGTTGGACATTCAATCGACTGATCCAAGCCTCTGGTTCTGATATTTTAAAACAGGGGTAGGGTCTGAGCTGTTTCTTGTCCTTTAATTTCCTGGAAATTGTTTATCTTTGAGACTTTGAGGATGGACAGTGGACAGCAATGTGTAAAATAAAACCAGTGCTCATAAAGACACAAATGTCTATGACCACATAAAGCTTATGAAAGAATCTAAACCCGAATAGTAATTAATGAAAGCAATTTTCTGAAAGAATATTATGTAGCCTAGTGATTTCAAAGGATCATTTTTGGGCAGAGGCTTTCAAACTTTTTTGACCAGGACCCGCAGTTAAGAGGTATTTTATACTGAGACCCAGAACACATATATGCATGTGTGTGTACATGAATGCATGAGACACGCACACACATAACTGAAATAATAACTTCACAAAACACTAAGCACCCTTATTCACGTGATATGTATTATTCTTTTTCTAAATCCCGGTTGTTGTTTTTAAACCCCAAAACAAAAAACCCTGGTCACAGCCCACATGGACTTCATGATCCACATGAGTCATGACCTATAGCTTTAAAAAGTTGCCAAATTTAAGTAAAATTATTATAATTCATTGTAGATATAACCCAACACTGTTCTTAGGTATTGGAATCCATCACAAAATAAAAAGAAAAACTAAGGAGAGGGTATTTAATTACAACTGAACATGGATCACTTACGAGTACAAGAGAAGTTAAATGTGCATCGCCAGTATTAGGCATACTTATCAAGAAGAGAAAGACTACCAGGGCAGGGAAGCATTGTTCTGGGTAATCTGCAAATATTATCCTTTCCACAAATTCCTAACATTTCTGGCTTCACTAACTTTTATAGTCACCACTCCAGGAGAAGTGGATAGGGTTTTTTCCTCCAAAGACAGGATCCCTGAGCTCATATTCCCTCCCCAACTTTGCCTGGCGCTGACTCACCATCACTTTGAGTACCACGTTATCTTTTTCTGTCCAAACTTCTCACACACCACCCATGCATCTAGCCAACATTTACTTAGAGCCTGCCATATTCCAGGTACCGTTCTATGCACTAGAGATAAGCTGCAAAAAAAACAAAGTCCCTACTTCCATGGGATTTACATTCTAATAACAATATCAGTAACAGCTGACATATATTGTTTTTGAGGTACCGGGCATTGTACTGGACGCTTTACATATATTACCTCATTTCATCCTCAAACGACCTCAAGTAAGCTTTTGTTATTACCCAGTATCATAGATGAGAAAATGGAGGCACAAAGACTTTAAATCTTCGTGAAACAAGTTTCACAGGCCTAGGTGGGGAAGCCGCCTTTTAAACCCCACAAATCTAACTTCAGAATTCAGTCTTGAGCACTACACCACTCGTCCTCCTCTACGTGGGAAGGAAGACGGAAGGGGCCAACAGGGACAGACGGTAATAGGCCAAACAGCAGCAAACGCTACAGAGAAAATTCCAGGTAAAGGAGATGGGGAGAAAGGTCTCCATTTCATGTGGGGCATCAGGGAAGGCCTTGCGGATAAGGTAACATCTGAGCAGAGACTCGAGAAGCGAGCGGCGGTCACAGGACTCCCTGGAGAAGGATGGTTCCACACAAAGGGAACCGAGTCGTTGGAGGCCAGAGCACGGCTGGGTTCTTCAAGCAACAACCAGTTGAACAATGTGGTGACAGCAGAGAGAGCAAAGGGTACAGTGATAAGAGTCAGGTCGGGAGATTATGAAACGCCATGTGAGGGCTCTGCCTTCTAGTCTAAGACATGTGGAAAGCCATTGAGGTTTACAGTGGGGTGGGGGATGGCGACGAAATGTTACTTACACTTACTATGAAAGTATAACCGGCTGCCGTGATAACAGACTATGAGTAAAGTGGAAGCAGAGACAGAAGCTATCTAGTCTTTGAGGGAGCGAAGATTGTGGCTGCAAGCAGGGTCTGCAGGGTCTATTCTAGGGTGTGGAAGTTTGGGGTGCAAGTATCAAACAGGTAAATGAAGGACACGCGCTCTGATGTCACTCAGTTAACCGAACACAGGTTCAAAGGATTAAACGGCGACTCATGCCCTCTTGTTTTGTCAATCTTCTAGGCCCTGAAAAAGGTCTCTTTCCTATTTGCTGCCCGTCTGCTTTGGCTTTAAGTCAAAGATTTTCTATTCACAGAAAATGCAGCTGAAGCTTTGAGTTCTGCTCATAGAAAGTCATCTCCGCTCTGTGGTGTTTCACATCTTTACTCAGTTTCACGAAGATCGATTTCCCTCTCTTCTCTGTATAGGCTCCTTTTCGCTTTCCTCCCCTGATTTCATTTCTGTCTGGTGGCCTCACACCGGCACATCTCTGCTGCTTTTTGAACCCAGTGCTGCCCTCCTGCTCACAAACAGACAGCTATTAATCTCACTTAGGTTCACCACCCCATTGTACACACCTTCCTTGACTTACCGTGGGGCTACGTCCTGATGAACCCACCATGAGTTGAAAATATCATAGGCTGAAAATGCACCGAGTCCACCTAAGCGACCACACATCACAGCTTAGCCTCACTTACCGTAAACATGAGCCTACAGCGGGGCAAAATCACCTAACACAAATCCTGTTTTGTTGTTAAGTGCTGAAAATCTCATGTGCCTTAGGGAATATTGTCCTGACAGTGAAAAACACAATGGTTATAAATGTATCCGTTATTTCTCACAAGCAACTTGAGAACGATCAAACTCATAATTCGAAGTAGTATGAATGTGTACCACCCTTTGTCGGGGGACCATCGGTACATGCCAGGTAGAGAATTAGCATAATAATCTCTCACACTTAAAAGAACCACATCTGCATTTGAAAGCTGGTTTCTCCTAGAGTCTCAGCAAGCTTGATACTCCCAAATCTACCACTGCCCTCAGGGAGGAATGCTCTTTACCAAAGAAATACATGCTGCTGAAGATCAAGCAGCATGCAACCAAGTATGTCTTTATCATAACACACCCCCAAACCTTCCCCCCTGACATCACCATCTAAGGCCCCCACTACTTACTAGATGCAGCCACAGACTCTCCCCGCTGAGGTCACCATCTAAGGCCCCCGACTACTTACTGTACGCACTCCCAAACCCTCCCCCCTGATATATCACCATCTAAGGCCCCCGAAACACTCAAGCTCGGCTCAAGACCAGTCAGGTCTCTAGCTTCAACTGTTGGGCCCCTCTTGTTTTCCCATATTCCACACGCAAAACCTGCCCGCTCCACTCCGGCTTCTCTTCTCACTGTTCTTTAGTCAGGCTTTCCTCATCCCTGCTCCATGTCCGTGGTCTTGCCAGCTGCACTTGTTCCAACCCTACCCAACCTCTGCACCTTGATTTGAATCTCACATCCTTTGAGGTCTTCCTCATGCATCCCAGCCCACCCTCTTCTTCCTTCCAGCTCTTCTATCATTTTGCCCCCAGTCTCTATCTTGCAGTTAGCTCTCACATTAAAACAAAATCCCAGAAGTACAGAATAGCCAATTCCTTCATCAAGCTCTACTCCCCAGAAGTAGACACCGTTAAAGATTAGACTGTATCAGGGGTGCCTGGGGGGCTCAATCGGTTGAGCGTCCGACTTTGGCTCAAGTCACGATCTTGCGGTTTGTGGGTTCGGGCCCCGCATCGGGCTCTGTGCTGACAGCTCAGAGCCTGGAGCCCGCTTCGGATTCTGTGTCTCCCTCTCTCTCTGCCCCTCCCCTGCTCATGCTCTGTCTCTCTCTATCTCAAAAATAAATAGAAACATTAAAAAAAATTTTAAAAAGATTAGAATGTATCTTTCCGTCGTCTGTGCATCTTTAATGTGTGCACGCACACACTCACACAAACACAACCTTTCCTATTCATCGGCAATAAGTACAAAGTGGTATAAGGTAGCAGATTTAGTTATGAATTCTGACTTACTAACAACGTGATCTTGAGCAAGTTACTTGACCGGTTTTTCTGATCCTCAATCTCGTGTACAAAATGAGGACAGTTCCTTTGCAAAGTTGTCAAGAGTATTACAGGAGACAATGCATACAAAATGGTTCGGCACAAAGCCTGGCACACAATAAACTTCCACCTTTTAAAGAAATACTGTACAATTTTTGGCTTCAGGTGGCTTAATCAATACCTGCTACCTACCCTCGGGGCCAAGACTGTAAGGTTTCCTTCCTATTGCCCAAAGCACAGCAAGGGTAAGTGGGCGGGGAAGCACGTGTTAACACACCACTAAAGTAGCTGTTTCACCAACCTTGCAGACATACTCTGGAAGACATCCATCCATGTGTTCAGATAACACTTTACTCTTCAATCCTAACCGGAAGCCCAGGACTCCTGAGGCCTGAAAGTGGGGAGGACCAGATTCAAACGAGATAAGTAACCCCTGGGCTGTGGCCGTGAAGCTAATACAGAAAAGAGAACAGAGTCCGCACAGCAGGTTTAAGAAAACGGCCTGGATCTGAACCCTAACTACACCTCTTACCAGCTGGTATGAGTTGGGTCGAGTGAGTGGGCCTCACTTTCCTTCTCGATGTTAGAAAAGGGGGCAGGAGAGGGCTGGTCCGTACTCGGAGCCTACCTACATACGTTACTACCTGGAAAGTGCTTTGAACAACGCCTGCCCAGAACATACTACCTGCTGCTGAAATATCCGCTTAACAAACATGAGCAAATCGCGAGCGCCCCTGTGGGTGGTGAACCAGACCCCGAGAGGCCGAGAGGAACGCTTCTCCGTCGGCGCCTGTCCCCTCATCCTACTATGGGGACGGCGACGGCCCGCAGCGCCCGAGCTCGGGTCCGGCCAGGACGCCCCCGCCTCCCGCACCCGGCCCGGTGACAGAGCTCACACACCGGCGCGGCCCGACTCCGAAGCTCACCGAGCATCCGCGGGAGGAGAGGCCACCCCGCCAGGCCCCACCGCCTCCCGGTCCTTGACAACCACAGCCCGCACAGTGACCGGCTACAAAGGCCGGAAGTGCGTCACGCGCGCCACCTCCGGGACGGCGTTCCGGCCGCTTTCCTTCCAGCGAGCCCGGAGGTCTCACGCCTCTATGGTCGCCCCGCCGAATCGGCTCCACAGGTGGAGTGAGGCGCTGGGAGGTTTATTCTGCCCCGCGGGGCAATGGGACAACAGCCAACATAGTGTTTAGCCCATATTAACTTATTCATTCTGCATTGCAACCCTGTAAGTTAGGTACAGTTATCCCCATTTAACAGATGAGGAAACTGACGCACGTTCCCTCTGCATTTGTTGCCATTCCTGCAAAGAAATCATTTTTGTGCACTTTACTTAATTGCACGAGATATTCCAGGTTCACTTTATATATTACCTGCCCTAGACCTAGAATCCACCATTGTTCCATAAAGCATGAAGCTCTGGTTCCTTTCAGTGGAGAATGGTATACAGAAACCAGCCGATAAGCCATGGGTAGTAGGATATATCATTGCTTCTAGGCCATAGCAGTGAGTATATATATAATTTTTTTCCTTCAGGATTTTATCTCATTTTTTATACAATTTTTAAAGTTTATTTATTTTGAGAGAGAGAGGGAGCAGGGGAGGGGCAGAGAGAGAGAGTCCCAAGCAGGCACGGAATTCAACGTGGGGCTCCATCTCACAAACGGTGAGCTGAAATCAAGAGCTGGCTGCTTAAGCGACTGAGCCACCCAGGTGCCCGGAAAGTTACACATGATTTTTGACTGCACAGGGGTCAGAACGCCAATCCCTGCCTTGTTCAAGGGTCAGCTATATACTCATGCCCCATTTTCATTAGTTTTAATTTATCCTGTCCTTCCTTCCTCTTTCCTTCCTTCTCTCTCCTTTCTCTTGCAAAAATAAGCACCTGCCTTCTTTACCTCCATAAAGTATATTATATACACTCTTTTATACCTTGCTTTATCACTTATTAAAAAACCTGGAAATTATTCTAAATTTGTTCATTGAATATATATATATATATATATATATATATTTTTTTTTTTTTTTTTTTTTTACAGTGGCATAGTACTCCATCGTGTGGCTTTTTCAACTAGTCTTTGAGGGATAGGTATTTGGATTGTTTCCAATATTTTAACAAACAATGCTGCAATGATAAATGATCAATGAAGAAACAGAAATGAGAAGTGAGGAGAGAGAAAGGGAGGTGTCTTTGTAAGGGCTGTATTACTTTGCACTCTGAGAATGCCTGTTTTCACATAGCCTCCCAGACTGTATGTTCTTAAACATTCATATTTTGTTAATATGACAGGTCATTAGGTATTTCTTATGCAATCATAACCCCAATGATTAAATCCTTGTTAAAAATGGATTCATAGCATATTATGAATAATTGAAAAAGTTAAAGATAACAGAAACAAAGATAGTCCATGCTCATTAACTGCAAGAACCAATATTGTTAAAACATGCACACTACCCAATGCAATCTACTGATTAAATGCAATCTCTAACAAAATACTAAAAACATTTTTCACAGAACTAGAACAAATAATACTAAAATTTGTATGGAACCACAAGACCTTGAATAATCAAAGCAATCTTGAAAAAGAACAAAGCTGGAGGTATTACAATCCAGATTTCAAGATATACTATAAAGCTGTCATAATCAGAACAGTGTGGTACTGGCACAAAAACAGACACACGGATCAATGGAACAGAATGGAAAACCCACACATATGTGGTCAATTAATCTTCGACAAAGGAGTTAAGAATATCCAATGGGGTAAAAGACAGTCTCTTCAATGAATGGTGCTTGGAAAACTGAATAGCTACATGCAAAAGAATGGAACTGGACCACTTTCTTACACCATACACAAAAATAAACTAACAGATTAAAGACCTAAATGTGAGACCTAAAACCATACAACTCCTAGGAGAAAACATAGGCAGTCATTTCTTTGACATTGACCGTAGAATCATTTTTCTGGATATGTCTCCTCTGGCAAGGGAAACCAGCAAAATTAAACTATTTAGACTACACCAAAATAAACAGCTTTTGCACAGCAAAGGAAAGCATCAACAAAATAACAAGGCAATCTACCGAATGGGAGAAGATATTTGCAAATGATATATCCAATAAAGGGCTAACATACAAAATATATAAGGAATTTCTATAACTCAGCACCAAAAAGGTCCAAATAATCCGATTAAAACATGGGCACAGGACCTGAATAGACACTTTTCCATGGAAGACATTGAGATGGCTAACAGACACGTGAAAAGATGCTCAACATCACAAATCATCAGGAAAATGCGAATCAAAACCACAGTATCACTTCACACCTGTCAGAATGGCTAAAATAAAAAAGACAAGAAATCAAGAAATAACAAGTGTTGATGAGGATGTGGAGAAAGAGGAATCCTGTACGCTACCAGTGGGCATGTAAATTGGTACCACCACTGTGGAAAACAGTATGGAGGTTCCTCAAAAAAAAATTAATAGGATTGCCACATGATCAAACGGAAGGCCTTCCCACATTCATCACATTCATAGGGTTTCTCTCCAGAGTGGATTCTGTGATGTCTGTTCAGGTCAGAACTTCCACTAAAGGCTTTCCCACATTCATCACATTCCTAGGGTTTTTCTCCTATATGAACCTGCTCATGTTTGCTGAGGTTTGAACTCACTGAAAACCCTCCCACAGTCAGTGTGCTGGTTTAAGGAACGGCATCTCCAATGAGCGAGTCCTGTGCTGTTACTGAAGGTTTTACCACGTTCGCTCCTCTTAAGCTTCCTCCCCGGTGTGATTTCTCTGACATCTAAGAAGGACTGCGTCTTGACTAAAACTTTTCCCACACTGATCACACTAATATCGTTTTTCACCCATGTGAATCAGGGGGCACTTAAAAAGCTTTGTTTTGACTAAAGGCTCTCCCACACTCTTCACATTGAAAGGGCTTCTCCCCCGTGTGGATTCTCTGACATCCAAGAAGACTGATGCTGTGCATGAAGCTTTTCCCACACTGATCACATCTGTGTGGCTCTCCTTCCTCTGAATTTCCTGCCAGACCTGTCCTTGCATTCATGAAGGTCTCCAAGATGGGTCCCCTGGAAACTGGTCCTGCCTCTGCAGATTCCACGGAGAATCATCTTCTGTGATTCCATTCCTTTGGACACTTCCTGCCTCCCAGCCAATGTCCCAGCCTTGGGCTTGGTCTCACTATCTAAACTAGGACATGGATCGTTCCAATGTCACTTTCTTTCCAAACTTTTTGTTATGGAAAATTTTAAACATCTATAAAAGTAAACAAAATGGAAATGTCGCCTGTTTGAGCTGATGGACTATTACACCCCAAGGGACCATTTTTCTCTTTTGTAGTCATGTTCCCCCAACAATCAATAAATATCTCTTCAGCTCAGTTAAGGAAGGAAAGTACTAGAGAGGAAAGGTGAAAGCGGTACTTACCAAGGTAGGACAGAGAACAATATTTACCAAAGGGCACAGATTATTAAAATGTTTGTTAAAAGTCTAAGTTTATAGGAGGTGCCTGGGTGGCTCTGTTGGTTAAGCATCAGACTCTTCATTTCAAGTCATGATCTCGTGGTTTGTGGGATCAAGCCCCGAGTCAGGCTCTGCACTAACAGCACAGAGATTGCGTGGGATTTTCTCTCTGTTCCTCCCCAGCTTGTGCTTGCTCTCTCTCTCTCTCAAAATACATAAATAAACTTAAGAAAAAAGTCTAAGTGTATAAAGAGCACTTTAAACTGCAATCAAATTCAATTATAGCAAAAAAGCAAAAGTGTATTCATTCTATTGCTTGGAAAGAAAACTTCCTCTTCCTCTTCCCCCAAATAGGGCACTCCTTGAAGATTCAGTGTAAACTGATAATTCCCTTATGTTAACTAAGATATGGAAAAACAGTTTTACTGAAATTTGGCCCGAGGGAGATAAATGTCCCACCAAACTCATTAAATTTTTTTTTTTTTTTTCAACGTTTATTTATTTTTGGGACAGAGAGAGACAGAGCATGAACGGGGGAGGGGCAGAGAGAGAGGGAGACACAGAATCGGAAACAGGCTCCAGGCTCCGAGCCATCAGCCCAGAGCCTGACGCAGGGCTCGAACTCACGGATCGCGAGATCGTGACCTGGCTGAAGTCGGACGCTCAACCGACTGCGCCACCCAGGCGCCCCGACCCACCAAACTCATTAAGATGAAGATTCTACCTCAACTCAAAGGAAATACCGGAAAAGGTCTGATTTCTTGGCTGTTCTGGTCACTCTGTTCCTATTTTCTGGAGATTGTGAAGAGGATCAGGACGTAAAAAGGGGATCAGGAAACTTTGTTAGTGGGAAGCACATCTGACATGCTGTGTATGAAGTTCTTCCTGACATGGAGAGAATGTGGGAGGGCAAAAGGATTGAAAGCAGACTGGAGTAACATGCAGGGGAAGGTATGGGCGTGAACACAGGAGGGAATTTAACGTGGAAGAAGATAGGAGCAGTGCAGTCAAAGTGAAAGGTTTAAAAGGTGGCTCTATCCTAATGGGTAGAGAAAACTTAAAAAGACAGGATGGGGCAAGACACTGAGGAGGCCTCTGTAAAGATCATAATGGAGAGATAATATAAGAAGCCACTGAATGATGTGATAATTCCACGCTTTTTTTTTTTTAAATTTTTTTTTTTTTTTTCAACGTTTATTTATTTTTGGGACAGAGAGAGACAGAGCATGAACGGGGGAGGGGCAGAGAGAGAGGGAGACACAGAATCGGAAACAGGCTCCAGGCTCTGAGCCATCAGCCCAGAGCCTGACGCGGGGCTCGAACCCACGGACCGCGAGATCGTGACCTGGCTGAAGTCGGACGCTTAACCGACTGCGCCACCCAGGCGCCCCTACCACGCTTTTTTAATGAAAAGCAAAGATGAGTATGTTAAAGTAAGTAAGTAAATACGTAAATAAAAATCTTTTGCTTAAAAGGTCAAGAATACCGGTTATACTTTGCAAATAGAGAGGCAGATGAGCCAGGGAGGATTTTGGGTGAAATCATGCACGGCCATCAGTCTTCTTGGACACTACTCCTGATTAAACTGTAAAGAATGGCTGTGATTGGCCAAGCAGGAGCCCAGCTACCCTGATCCACCTTTCCAGACAGATCCTCCTCTTTCTCACCTCTCTCTAGGGAATGGGGCTCCAAGGTCATGCTGGGGGGGGGGGTCTCCACATGCTGGAGCTGATCACATGGTGACTGGCAGCCGGTTCCCAGGGATGTCACTTCCTCCCAGAGCACTTCCTGTCCATCTGCTTGGAATGTGCCCTGGGGACAATTAGGGACCATGGGGCTTGGGAAGAAAGTGCCCTGAGAACTAGATGTAAAACCTTGGGAAGTACTTCCCATGGAGCCAGGACAGGGAGAAAGGACTCAACAGGCTTAGAAGGAGAGATGAGGCAGGAAAAGGAACAGACAGAAACAATGATGCAGGACAGGGACAGAAGCTCATGGCTGCCCTCACAGCTCTCCTACTGACCTAACCGGTAAATGCTGCACTTTGTCACCACAGAACATGCCTCTCTTCCCACCTGCTCTCCGGGCTCGTCCAGCAACCGCTCCAGATCCTCCAGCACAGTCACCGCCTGCTCCCCCCTCTCCAGGTGCTATCCCCGCACCCAGGCCTGGAGCTCCTCGGACAGGATGGTCAGGAACCGTTCCAGCACCAGCAGCTCCAGGATCTGCTCCCTGGTGTGCGTTTCTGGGCTCAGCCACTGGCGGCCCAGCTCGCGGAGCCGGCGCAGCGCCTCGCGGGGTCCAGGGGTCTCCTGGTAAGGGAAGAGCCTGAAGCGCTGGTGGAAGATCTGACTGGACTGGCTGTTCAGCTGCAAGTCAGTTTCTCGTACGTAAAAGTGATCTTCCTCCACCTTTACCATCACAGGTCCTTCTTGTTGTCCATCTTGGATAAGATCTGTAGCCATTTTCTCTCAGCTGGGGGCGAGGGGAGGGGTCCGCGAAGACGGCTCTCTGCTGCAAGGAGATTCCCCTTCACAAAATGTAGGAAAGTGCTAAGATGAAAAATTGCCACCAGTTAAAAAGGAAAATCTACAATTTAATCTACGTTAAAGGCTGCCCAGAACACTTTGGGAAAAAGAGGGCAGAAAAGATTTTTGAAGTTTGGCTAACAATGATTGATGTAGATGATGAGGAGTTGACATTCTTGGTAATGGAATTTTTTTTTCTAATGGAAATTTCTGACTATTTTCGAAATTAAGGTTATAATCCTTTTCCTACCAATCTTTCCTGTGCTCACTCTACTCCAATTAAACCCTTCAATTTTATTAAATTTTATTCAAGTTTATTTATTTTTCTTGAGAAAGAGGAAGAGCACACACAAGTTGGGGAGAGACAGAGAAAGGGGAGAGGGAATCCCAAGCAGGCTCGGCCTGCTTTGCAAACAGCACAGCGCCGGATGCGGGGCTCCCCTCTGACACTCGGGACAGCCCTGGGGAGGGGAGCCGCCGGGGCGGGCCCTCGTGGGTCACCAAGAGACCGGTCTCCGGCATGCGGGGTCTTACCCTCTGCGCGGCGGGTCCGGAGCTAAGTCGGTGAGCTTGGGCTCACTCACCCGGAAGCCCAGAAACCCCACTTCCGGCCGGCCTATAACCCGGAAGTGCGCCGTACCGCTCTAGGAGTTCTCGTCTCTGTGGCTCCCGCCGGCCGGAAACCGCTGCGTTTTGTCCCAGGTGGTGCCGTGTGGCCTGGGAATTGGCAGAACCAGGGCTCTGCCGGGTCAACACCTGGCTGGCTGGTCCAGAAATGACAGTCAGTCTGGAGATACTGATTTTGTTCTTCTTCCACTCCCCCCCCTCCCCCCCACGGTTTTCCTCTTCCTCTCTCCACCTCTGCCATCCCGAAGTCTACACTTCCCCTTGTCCCTTTCCGCATTTTCCACCCGGCTCGTGTGATCATATATGCAGACACATGTTCATGTGCAATTACAGACGGGCACTGTGGTGTTTAACCGGTCGGTTAGTTTTGTGCTATGGATCGTGGGGGAGCAAGAATACCTGTTGCCCTAAAGATCCTTATAGCCCAACAAGAATCAAATTGACGGATTGAAGGGAGAGCATCAAATTTAATAGTATACGTGAGGGGAAGCCACACAGACATGACATTCTAAAGACTGGCAAAATGAGGCACATATGTCATTCTCAACTAAAGAGAAGGGGTCGGAGTCTGAGACTCCAAGGGAAGGAATGCAGTTCACCAGATGAAAAAGAGTTAAGTGTCTGGTAAACAAACGTTTTCACGACCGCTCAGAAACAATGGGAAATAGAGGAGGACCCTGATCAAAGAAGCCTTGCCAGGTTCCTCTATGTCCACCATGCCTACTTCATACCATAGTGTGGTTGTCCATGGTTACCGCTCTTCCTGGAGCAGCTCTTCTACCTAAATTCTTTTTAGGTAACTGTGGGGGCGGTAAAGAGCTTTTCCAGAATCTGCTGGGTTTCTATTGCTTTTTGACTCAAAATAGCCTTCACACCTAGGAGGCCCATCTTGGGACAGCCTGCCCTTGGTCCCTACAGGATCCAGTTACTAAATCTCTGTGTACCTCATTTCCTTATCTGTAAAATAAGAATAACAGTACACATACCAGGCAGTTATCATGTGTAAAGAGCCCCTACAGCCAGATAGATCCTTCCAAGTCATCTGGAATAATTTTTAAGCATTATTTTTAATGGTCTTAAGGCATTTATTTTAATAGCTAATTTACTATCAATAGCATACTAAAATATATTTCTTTTTGTTTTGACGTTTCTTTATTTCTAAAGAGAGATAAAGCGCACAGGAAAGGGGCAGAGAGAGGGAGAGAGAGAATCTCAAGCAGGCTTCCCACTGTCAATGCAGAGCTCAACTCAGGGCTCGATCCCACAACTGTGAGATCACAACCCCAGCTGATATCAAGGCTTGGACACTTAACTAACGGAGCCACCCAGGATCCCCCTAAAAAATATTTCTTTTGTTGTTGTTGTTGTTATAATGAACAAGTCTGCAATATGTATTCTTTTTTTAAATTTTTTAAATGTTTATTTATTTTGAGAGACAGAGAGAGACAGAGCACAAGTGGGGAAGGAGCAGAGAGAGAGGAAGACACAGAATCTGAAGCGGGCTCCAGGCTCTGAGCTGTCAGCACAAAGCCTGACTCCGGGCTCAAACTCATGAACCACGAGATCATGACCTGAGCGGAAGTTGGCTCTTAACCAACTGAGCCACCCAGGTGCCCCTGCAGCATTTATTCTTATGCATGCCCTCCTCATAGATGATTTTATTTCTAGTAAAATTGCTGGGTAGAAGAACATATATATTTTTAATAATAACAGGTCCTGTTAGATTGCTTTCCAAAAGGCTGTAACCACCTCATATTTCAAAGAACAACAGACATCTTAGCTTTTCCAAAATGAGGACAAGGATCCCCTCATGTCACATGGGAGCGAGAAGGTTTTCCCAAGATTATCCTCTAGTCTTGGCCCTCAAAGCTCTTTCTCTAGGGTCCTGTTGCCCTCCAGATAACAGCACTAAGCTAATTTACATATTCCAACTATTTCTCACATTTAAAAAATATTATTTTCTAAAACCCATCAACTTCTTTCATATACCTATCACATTTCCCAGCTTGTATTAGCAGAAGGAGCCAGGAACCCACGTCAGTTTGCAACCTTGTCTGCATTTTTAAAAATTTGTTTGTAAGACCAAGTTTTGTCACATAATGGTATATTGCCCTATGTTTCCCCATACATAAACTATCTGTATATTTATCTATTAGCTGTTGCTTATCTAGTGATTGCAGGGTGATATATATATTATATAATTATTATATTTTGCATAGAAAAAATATAATATTGGCTACACTTTCAAAACCACAACTTTACTTTTTATGTTTATTTTGTGACACACATCTTTATCATTTCTATTCATCTTGTTTGGTCTTACATTCCATTTATTCAATTGTCATAAATTCAATTCCCTTCTACAAATGTGACAGAAAAATATATTATTTTTAATGAATAGCTTTTTAAAATGTTAACTTTTGATTCAAATATAATTTGTTATAATTTATACTATGAAGAATAGACCCAAATTAAGTAGTTACCATACCAACTTTTTGATTCACATTTAATTTGTTGCGATTAACAACACCTGTTGTAAATGTGTTTTTTATGAAGGTGCTTATTTTCATAAGCAAAGTGTGAGAAAGAGAAATATATATTTGGTCTTTGTCCCCAGTTCCTGACACAGAACTTGTGTTTTCCTGAGTGATAGGGGTGATAGGAGCATCTTTTATTATTCATAACAAGCCCTTCCAGTCATACTAGAGTTTATCCTAATAACGTGATTCATGGCCTCCGGATGAAGGGGCTGGTTGCCAGAGGGAACAACCTCTATTGGAGGGTTGGAATTTCTGGCCCCTTCCCTGGATTCCCCAGAGAGGAAGAGGCTGGAGATTGAATCACTCACCAATAATTTAATCAATCATGCTTGTGTAATGGAGCTTTCATAAAACCCCCTAAATAATGGGGTTTAGAGAGTTTCAAGGTTGGTAAACACATTGAGGTGCTGGGAGGTGTCATGCTCTGAGAATGAATGGACATCCTACCCACCACCCCTCCCTGCCAAGCCTCACCACCTGCACCTCTTGCATTCAGCACTTCCTAGGTGGTTTTGTTTTGTTTTGTTTCGTTTTTTTAGTAACAAACTGGTAAAAGTAAGAAAAGTGTTTCCTTGAGTTTTATATACTGTTCTGGCCAATTATCAAACCTGAGGAAGTTGTAGAAATCCTTGACTTAGTTTGTGGGTCATAAGTATAGGTGGCCTGGACTTCTGATTGACATCCAAGGTGGAGGCTGTTTTTGTGGGACTGAGCCCTTAAGTTGTGGAGTCTATGCTAACTCTGGGTAGTTAGTATCAGAATTGAATCGAATTGTAGGCCACCCCATTGGTGTCAGAGAATTGGCTGGTGTTGGAAATAAACCAACATAACTGGTGTTAAAAGTGGTGTAGATAAATATAGCACATGAAGGTTTTCTTTAGTTGGCTTTTGAGCACAATTCTGGTGAAACATATATTTAAAGGAGGATATATTTCAGTTTATTGTTGAGCTTTTCAATTCAGAGTAAAGCATCATTTTCTCATATTCTTTTGGACAAAATGGCACTCCTCAGAAATCTCCTCAAAGCTCCTTTAACATCCTTGTTCCTCAAGGTGTAGATGAATGGGTTGGCCATAGGAGTAATAACACAGTAAAACAGTGTCAGAGCTTTGGTAAGGTCTTGAGGGCTGTCCCCTGAGGGCTGCATGTAGATGTAGATGCCGGGGCCATAAAATAAAGACACCACCAGTAAGTGTGATGAACAAGTGTTGAAGGCCTTAAGTCTCCTATCAGCAGAAGGGATTCGAAATACAGCTTGGGCAATACAACTGTAAGAGACAAGAATCATGGAGAGGGGTCCCATTATCAGAAAGGTGGCCACCACTGCTAAAGTGACCTCATTGATTGTGGTGTCCGTGCAAGCCATCTTAATAAGCCCGGGCAGCTCACAAAAGAAGTGATCTAGCTCCTGATTCCCACACAGGGGCAGCTGGACTGTGAGTGTCAACTGCAGCAGTGAATTTGCCAAACCAATGAGCCAGGCTGAGCTGGAGAGCTGCTGGCAGTGCTTGTGGTCCATGATTACAGAGTACCTCAGAGGCTTACACACAGCCACATAGCGGTCTAAGGCCATGATGCCAAGCAGGACACATTCAGTACAGCCCAGCCAGTGAAATATATAGGCCTGCACCATACAGCCTATATAAGTGATGTTCTTGTTGGAGCCTCCCAAGTTGAACAGCACTTGGGGTACAGTCGTGGTGGTGAAACAGAGGTCCAAAAAGGAGAGGTTTGTGAGGAAGAAATACATAGGACTTTGGAGTTGGGAATCTAGTTGAGAAACCAGAATAATAGCAATATTTCCCAACAGTGTCAACGTGTAGGAAATCAGGAGGGCAAAGAAGAGAGGGAGATCCAACCAAGGGTATTTGGTAAAACCCATAAGAATTAAATCTTCTGGAAAACTTTCATTCATGTGCTTCATTGAATTTTGATGGGAGACACCTGCTAAGAACAAGGAAGATAAGGTTGATTTTAAAACCCCAAGTTAGGGGCGCCTGGGTGGCGCAGTCGGTTGAGCGTCCGACTTCAGCCAGGTCACGATCTTGCGGTCCGTGAGTTCGAGCCCCGCGTCAGGCTCTGGGCTGATGGCTCAGAGCCTGGAGCCTGTTTCCGATTCTGTGTCTCCCTCTTTCTCTGACCCTCCCCCGTTCATTCTCTGTCCCAAAAATAAATAAACGTTGAAAAAAAAAATTAAAAAAAAAAAAACCCCAAGTTAGCAGAAGTTTTGAAGACATGAGAAAAAATATACTTTTATGCGAGACAGGTGGGGGACACGCTCAATATAAATCATAACAGTAATGAATATCATAATTATAATTAACATTATAAAGTAACATTTGAAAAGCCCTTTCAGTAGAGAAAGTGCTTTCAAATCTATATCTATATCATCTATATCTATCTATATCTATATCTATATCTATATCTATATCTATATCTATCTCTATGTATCTATATCTATCTATCTATCTATCTCTTTCCTAAATCAAAGCACTGTGTGATAGGTTAGTGGACATTAGTGGTTGTGGCTCTTCTGTATGATTAAAGAAGCCATTGGGAGGTGGGCAGTGTATTCTTCTCCCAGCAACCTTGAGCTAAAGGGTACGTGTGATCTACATGTGGTCAGTCAGACTCTTCTACACAGGATTCGAATCTTGGTAAAATGATGCAAAAGAATGGGGAGGAGGAAACGGACTGTCAGAGCAGGTGCCTCCCTGACTGATGTCCCATGTGACAGCATTAAAGGATATATCCTTCATCGTCTTTCTGGAGTGGGATCTTGGCTGTGTCTTGATTCCCTTCATTTCTGCTTGTTGATCAAGTTTGGTTCTTCTCCTTTTGCGTTGATGCTGTAAACTACCACTCTTCCAATATCTCCTTTCTGCTTAACTTATCAGAATCATTATCTTTGTTTACGACCAGGGACCTTGACTGAAACACAAAATGGTACCAGAAAGTGGGTTGAAATTTTCTGCAGGTCTCTCGTAAGTCAGGGCACTGAGGAGGAAAGAGCGGGACTCCAAGAATTGGAATGAGGATATAGGTGGCATCCAGATAAATCAGGATGACAGGATCCCAAAGACTTCCAGAGGGGAAAATATGCATATGAAGTACAATAAAATAAAAAATGGTACTGAACTTCCTAACAGCAACCATGGAAGTGAGAAGGGAAGGGCGATGATTTTAAAATTCTCAAGGAAATGATTTCTAACCTAGAATTCTATTCACAACCAAGCAATCAAGTATGAAGTTAGAAGAAGACATTTGAAGGCATGAACAAAACCCCAAATGCTATTTCCCAGGCACCATTTCTTAGGGAGTTATTGGAAGCTATGTACCTTCAAAATAGGGGAGAGAACAAAACAATAGGACGACCCCAGGAGACAGGGAACCCAGGATGAGGGGCAATCCCATAACAACAGTAATGGGATGTCTTGGGACCGTGTTAGAGTACAGCAAGGGTCGAACAGCATAGCTCCAAAAATGATAAAAATAAAAATTAAAAAAAGGAATTTTGTACCATCTGCGATAGAACTGAGAGGAGAGTTTTAAGCAGCTGTGGTTCATTACATGATTCCATCGTTACTAACGTTTACACAGTCACGAAAGCGTAAACCCTCAATGCTGCTGTAACTAAACAGTGTGATGTGTGAATACTCGGAGGGTGAGGCATAGAGCGCGCTCTCTCTCTGTCTTCTCTCTCTCATTTGCTCTTCCTTTCACTCTCTCTTTGTTATGTAAGGGTTAAAGTTTCTCATTTTTCATAGTAAATAATAAACAAATCATGTTTAAAGTGAAAAAATCCAAATAGAATGAAAGCTGGTTATTAGGAAATATGGGTGAATAGAAGAAAACACCAAAATTATTAAAAATGTGTTACCTCAGGCGAACAGGAATCAAGAGTGAGGAGCGATGAGGAAGGTTTTTCGATGCGAGCTCATAGTATTCTTTTATTTCTTAACTTCGAACATAAATGAAAATTAAATGAAAAGGGATGGAAGGGGATCTTGAGATCTCTAAGTGATGGCAAAGGGCATTAGAGAGAGACGCGTTTTTTTGAAAACCGGAAGCACGCACTGATGATGCAGCCTAGGATGCATAGACTGGCACAGTGGAAAACCAGGTTGTAGAAATAACTCAAGTCCAGGATATGGAAAATCTTGGATATGAGGTTAAGGGGTCTGAGCAAACCAGGACTTTTTTCAGAAGGACTGTGAAATGACGGGAGCGGCACTCCGAACATTTACTAGGGCCGCAGAATGAGGGATTGAGGGGAGGAGACTGGAAACTGGGGGGTCGGTTGGAAATTTGCTGCAGGAGTCCAGGGAGAGAGGCTGAGAGTGTCAGCTAGGAAATGGTCAGGAGGACAGAGGAAGCAGTGGAGAGAAATCTGAAGTGTTAGTCTGAGGTGCTGAGAGAATGGAAATGCAATGAACAGGAAGGGGCTTGTATGTGAGGATTGATAGGAGTATGTGATTTAACCAAAAAAGGCATCCTAAAAAAAAGGTAAAGTTAAAGCTTGGCCTGTAACAATGGGTCCTCAGGGTCCAGAGGATGAATTCTGCTTCTCAAGTCACTTCTTTTTTTTTCAACGTTTATTTATTTTTGGGACAGAGAGAGACAGAGCATGAACGGGGGAGGGGCAGAGAGAGAGGGAGACACAGAATCGGAAACAGGCTCCAGGCTCTGAGCCATCAGCCCAGAGCCCGATGCGGGGCTCGAACTCACGGACCGCGAGATCGTGACCTGGCTGAAGTCGGACGCTCAACCGACTGCGCCACCCAGGCGCCCCTCAAGTCACTTCTGTGTCAACTTGACCAACTTCCCATTCACGAAGTGTCACACAACCACCTGAATCTATGGTTAGGACGCTTTGTTGCTGCTATTTCACCACCAAGGACAGATATCAGGGCAGAGGCAGTGGTAAGGGAACATGTCTCTGAAAACAGAGGACAGGGGCACCCAGGGTGGCTCAGTCGGTTAAGTGGGCAACTTTGTCTCAGGTCATGATCTCGCTGTTCGTTGGTTGAAGCCCCATGTTGGGCTCTGGGCTGACAGCTCAGAGCCTGGAGCCTGCTTCAGATTCTGTCTCCCTCTCTCTCTGCCCCCCTTACTCATGCTCTGTCTTTCTCTCTCTCTCTCTCTCTGTCAAAAATAAATTAAAAACACAAAACAGAGAACATAATAAACTACATTTGCCAGGAAGTTCCTACATCTGCATATGAAATGGCAGAGGAAAAGAATAAAACAAGATCCCACAGCATCCCCTCCCCCACCAAAAATCCTCAATACTTTGGCTTATCGGTCACTGTTCACAACGTTTGATCTTCACATTTATCTTCAGAGTATTGGCCTTTAGAGAACTGATTTTTAGTGACACCTGCTCTCTTTCCTCCTGTCTCCTAGACAATGGGATCTTTTGCACATAATTCTGGACTGAAGTGGAGACACGCTAGCCATCGGTCTGGCAGAATGAGAATTCATTTAGCTCATGGGGTCGCCTCACCATGCTTGATCTTGTTCACAGTTTGGAACCTTCACTTTCTGTCTCAAAACAAAATAAAACTGAACAATACCCATTTCCCTCTTGGCTGGTGTGACTAGAAAGAGACATCACCAGAACATACCTCTTCTCATTTGAACTTGTATTAAGCAGGTGTCTTTAGCTATAGAAGTTTTAGTCAGGAGAAAGATTGCAAAAGGGTTGGATCCCAAAAGTCCTGGGAGAGGGAAGCAAGCACGATTCGGCTTCAGTAAGAGCCACTAAGGGTCTTGATGCGGCAGGTAGGGTGAATGTGTTTCCTGAGGCCTGGGTTCCAAGTCTGGTTCAAAGGCATATAAAGCCAGTTCTCACCCATTATGCCAGTGGCCCCTGGGGGCGGGGTGGGGCACATCCCTGGCAAGTGAATCTCCCTGGAGAAACAGCATCCATCTTTCATTTACAGTTTGGGTTATGATTATAGAGGGCATCACTGCCTCCACTCATTAGTCCCATCATAATAGCAAGGGGGAGTAGGATTTACCCCAACAATTTGCAGAAAGCATATATTGCATTAATGATGAATGCAATGACGAATGTTCTCATACAATGCTAACAACTCCTTGAGATGGGCACTATGAATGTTCTCATTTTATTTTATTTTTTAATGTTTATTTTCTTTTGAGAGAGAGAGAGAGACAGAGTACAAGCAGGGGAGGGACAGAGAGAGAGAGAGAGAGAGAGAGAGAGACGGAGACACAGAATCCGAAGCAGGCTTCAGGCTCTGAGCTGTCAGCCCAGAGCCCAACACAGGGCTTGAACTCACAAACCAAGAGATCATGACCTGAGCCAAAGGTGGACACTTAACCAACTGAGCCACCCAGGCGCCCCTAATGTCCTAATTTTATAGCTGAGGAACTTGAAGCTTAAAAAGGTGTAATTTGTCCAACGTACCCAAGGCTCACACATTTCCAGAATTCAGACACCAAGTGAATTCTTCGCAAATGTCATGAGTAAGCATTGGTTTTCTTATGTCTGAAGTGTTTAGGATATGTGTTTATTTGGTCTTTTCAACCATATTGGAGTTTCCTTGGAGACAAGGCTCATGTCTTTCTCAGCTGGCTTCAGGACGGTGTTAATCAAATTGAGTCTTCCTTTTATTTCCTCCAAAGGCTGGGACAATTTCCAGCTATCTCCATTATGATATGGGAGAATATGTCAGACCAGGTCACTCCTCAGGACCAGGCAGAACAGAAAAAGCAATTTAAAAAGTGTTTTAAAGGCCAAATCCTTGCTAACTATATGACAACACTTTTTTTTCTCAACACTTTCTTCACATCCACAAAGCTCCCTTTCCAGCAGGTAGCACTTTAGCAGCTCTTAGATGCCGTTATGACGAAGTTGTTACTCAGAGCTCAGCCACACAATTCTCCCTCTCCTGCTTGTTATGGGCTGAATTGTGTCCCCCCACCCCCGCCCTTCCAACTCATAACTCATATGTTGAAGCCCTAACCCCTAATGTGCCTATATTTGGGGATAGGGTCTTTAAGGAATTAATTAAGATGAACTGAGGTCATAAGGGTGGTGCCCTTAATAAGACTGGTGTCCTGATAAGAAGGGAAAGAGCTACCAGATCGATCACAGTGTCTCACTGTCTCTCTCTTCCCTTGAAAAGCCATGTGAGGATTCAGCAGGAAGGCTGATGTCTACAAGGTGGAGGAGAGGCCTCACCAGAAAACCACTCTGATGGCACCTTGATCTTGGACTGTTAGCCTCCAGAACTACGAGAAGATAAACTTCTGTTGTTTAAACCACCCAGTCTGTGATATTTTGTTACAGCAGCCCCAGCTGACTAATACACTATGTTTAAATCAAAAGAAGCAGGGGATGAGGAGAGCTTGTCCAGGGCAAAAGAAGATAGATCCTAGGAGACAGGCCCAGTTTGTTCACAGGGCCTGCTCATTCCTAATGGAGAACTTCTTACATCATTTCCTGAGGTTTTGTTTTACATTTTCCTCTTCCATGATTCAAACATGAGTTGAGCAGTCGTTCACTGGGCAAGAATTTTCTCAAACAAACAAACAAACAAACACCAGAGTTATCTCCTGTTCCCAAACCCATTGGACTAGGTTTGAGATCAGTCCAAGTCACTTAACTTTGTTCAGCTCTGTGACCAAAGACTTCATTATTGACTCTAATAAAATAGAAGACATGTATCATGAGAAAAGCATGGGTTCTAGAATCAGACAGACAGACTTGGGTTTGACATTGAACTTTGTCCTTAACTATGTATCTGTGAACATTATGGAGGCTGTTTTCTCATTGACAAAGAGCTATTTATTACATGTGTTCGACAGGATTGGTGGGTTAAGAGAGGGTGGGTCTGGAAACACCTGGAATACTGTAGACGTCCCACAATTCGAACTTGATGATAGGAGGGTAAGTGGATGTTCGTGAACCAGCACGAAAATGCGAAGGGCATACCGCCACCTCCCTCTGGGTTCAGCTCTGTCTGTAATATTTTAAGCTGGAGTTTTGCAAAGGTAATTGCTAAAAGTACACACAGCTGGGTCCTTCACCAAATTAAAACCTCTGGGGATGAGTCCCAAGAAACTGTTTTAACAAGTTCCCTAGGTGACTCCAGTGCATACCCAGCTTGGCAATCACTGCGTTGTAGGATCGTTCTGCGTTTTAAACTGCAGAACTGAAGTTCAGTTTCCCGTGGGGCCAATTTATTTAGTTCCTTGGGGACTAAAAGCCTCCCTTGAAGACTGAAGACACATAAGAAAATATAAATTACTATTTTATAATTTAGTAGTATTTGGAAAATCACATGTAAAACATACCATGCTGGGTTTTCTAGAACCACTAATAAATTCTGTGGGAGTTCGGAAAAAGGTTTTAAGAGTTGGGAACATTTATATTCTCTCCCCCCCCCTCCCTCGCCACGTCCCTCCCCCCCCCCCCAAAAGCGAGGACACGGAGGAGCTTCAGCAAAGTAGGGAGTTGCCGATTTCTGTGTTTCTCGCCTCTGAGAGTCACCGGAGGCCCATTTCTATTGATTCCCTCTCTTACAGTTGTTATCACTTTGATCATAAAGGAACATCACTTTCCTTTGAGAGTGAGAATTTCACAGTCACAAGTGCTTTACGAGTGATTGTGTCAGAATCTATAGAAACACTGAATACAGTGCAGAACAAGGAGCAGAAGGGGTTAATGGATCAATAAGAGAAAAGCCGAGGCCCCACTGGGACTCGAACCCAGGATCTCCTGTTTACAAGACAGGCGCTTTAACCAACTAAGCCATGGGGCCTGCGCGCACAGCGGGGTCGGTGCTAGGTCTGTCCTCGCTCTCAGACTAAACGTTCCCGCCCCGGCAGGTGCAGGTGCAGGACCCGGTGGGAAGCGGACACGCTCCGCGCCTCTGCCCTGTTAGGCCTCCCAGCGCTTCGTTCGGTCCAAGGATAACCCACAGCACCTCTCTCAGGCCGAGGCTAGCCCTCAGTAAGTCGACGCCATCCCCCGTAACCCCCAAGCGGGATGACGTCTTCCAAAATCACACCTTGCGGGGGCTGCGCCTCTTCTGTAACGTGGACTCCACCTTCGAATGTGCGAAGTTGGGGTCTCTAACAAAGGAGCTTCACGCAGGACTCTCGGAGCGCCGCCCGAGCACCCGGCACCTGCACTGCGCAAGCAGTCACTTGCAGGGAGGGTCAGGAGCTGGGAGCGGGATGCCGGGGTGTGGACCTCCGCCAAGCGAGGCATGCCGCGTCTCCAATCCACGACGCCCGCGCGGAGGGCGCTGCCGGGACCCGCGCAGGTGCCCCGCTGGAGGCGAAGGGGAGGAGGAGAGGCCCCCGGCGCCCCAGCTGGTTCCTGGGTCCGGGTCGGCCCTCCTGGGGCTTTACGGTTCCGGCGAACGCTGCTCCGCCCACCCCGCGCAGCCCGGGCCGCCTGAGAGGGAGGGGCGTCTTCAGTTGGCGACGGGGACGCCTTCTCCCCTCTAGCACCACCCCCCCGAGGTCGCATCCCCCGCGGTGATCCGCCCCAACCCCCGAGGTCGCACCAACCCGTGACCCGCTCCCCGACTCCCCCTCGAAGTCGCATCCCTCGCGGTGACCCGCCCCCCCGCCCCCCAAGTCTCACCCAGCCGTGACCCGCCCCCTCCCCCCGCCTCCCCGACGTAGCACCCCACGGTGACCTGACCCACGCCCTCGAGGTCGCACCTCCCTGCAGTGACCCGCCCCCCGGCCCCCCGAGGTCGCATCCCTCTCGGTGACCCGCACCCCGCACCCGAGGTCGCACCCCAGTGATCGCCCGCACCCCCTCCCCAAGGTCGTACCCAGGGCGCCGAGAGCCAGGCGCACAAGCTGGCACCTGGTCTCGCTGCGCCCCCGGAAAGGCTCCGCGACTGACCGGGGTGGGGTCTGGGACTGGGGGGATGTCTGCGGGCAGGGGTCCCGGACACCCGGAGGTGAGGGGCGGAGGGCGGGAGACCGGGAGGCAGGGACCGCCGTGGGAGGACGCGCCCAGACCGCGTGTGGACTCTGCTCCGCGTGACATCCGCACCGAATTCCAAAGGATCCTGGCCCTAAACTCCGGGTCTTTGTTTTTCTCCCTCCCTCCCTCCCCAAACTTATCTCCCTCCCTTCCTTCCCCTCCCCTCTCCCTCCCTTCCCCCCCCCCCCCCGCCCCCTCCGCCAGTCAGGCAAGCACAACCCCGAGTGCAGCTCCCCTGGGGGGGAGGCAGGGATGGGGAGGGATCCCCGGTGACTTCCACCTGCAGACCTTGAAAACATTTCCCTGCTGTCTACCTGGACCGAAGACCCGAGACTCAACACAGCCTGATTGATAGATTCAAGGAAATCCCAATCCAAACTCCAGCAAGTTACTTACAATATTGACAAACCGATTCTAAAGTTGAGACAAATGGCTCAGAATAACCAACACAAAACTGAAGAAGAACAGATTTCGAGGACTGTCACTACCTGACCTCGGATTTACTAGAAAGCCATAGTGATCAAGACAGTGTGGTGTTGGTGGGAAAAATAGAATGGAACAGAATAGAGCCCGGAAATAGATCCAAAAGGGACTGGGGAACTTCATTTTGAACTTGCTCAGGACTGGTGCCTCCTTCTTCCCTCAAGGGCTTGCCTTTGCAGGGGGAGTGTCTACCACGGTTATCTACGCCTGTCCCACCGCTGCATTTGGGGGAGCAGATAGCCTGTGAATTTCGCACATTTGCAAACGCGGAGGAATTGTGTCCCGAATCGCTCACACGTAGAGCCACCGCTCACACACCCTTCGTAACTGGGCTACTTAGACGACTTGACGCTGAAATGAGTTGAGATCTGGGGAGACTGGGCCGGGGTGCGTGTTTTGTCCTGGGGGACCCGCGGAAGGCTTTGGGGAGCAGGGGGCAGGTTGTTAGGTGCGATAGCGTCTCCCCGCCCCCTCCCCGGGATCTCCGCTTCCCAACCTCCAAACCTGTGAGCACGCTATCCTGCACGGCAAAAGGGGCGTGGAGGACGGGAGTGAGTCACGGGTCTCGAGGCGCGGTAGTGGCCTGGCTTCTTGGTCCACAAGGCGTGGGGAGGGGACAAAAGTCGCGTGCCTTCTCTGAGGCTCGAACTCAGGACCTTCAGATTATGAGACTGACGCGCTGCCCGCTGCGCTAAGAAGGCACCTGCCCGGTGGGCCTCTCGGCCTCTCCATCCGGTCCAGCCCCGGCACCCGAGGCACACCCCGGACCCGGGAGGTCCTGCCCGCTGTCGTGCGGCCCTCCGCGGACACTGTGTCCCCGGCAGGTCACAGTGACCGATCCGAGTCCCCGGGGTTTACCCTCGAGGAAAGAAACCGCCCCGAGCGGCGCCGCCACAGGGCTGATTTCACCCCAGCCCCACGTCGGCCCCGCGTGGGACCAGGGCGCGCACCCTCCCCACCCCCCCGACCCCCGCGGGACCTCCGGACGGCGGGCCCCGCGCCTGCCCCGCACACCCGCCCCCTGCCCCCGAGTGGCCGCGACCCCCGTCCCCGACGTCCAGGCAGCAGGTGCGGCGGGACCTCCGAGGACGGGGAAGGAGCCGCGGGGTCGGCCCCGGAAGACCACCGGCCACGCGGACCGCGTCCTGACTCAGTGCAGGCCTCCCACGTGCCATCTGGCAGCCCAGGAAACGATTCGCCTGGTTTTCCTGCGAGTAGAAGTTCCTGATTGGAAGGGCTTCGTGGAAGGGCTTCGTGATGTGCGAAACGGGATGACGTCTAACAGGAGTGTTTACGCCACCGAACCCTGCACACAAGACGGCCACGGATGCTCAGGAGGGACGCGGGTAGTGACAGTGATTGGTATAGCAAATAAAAAGTCCAAAGGAGGGAGCGGCAAATATATACATTAGAGTATGATAACAGTGGTAACTAAGTAAACAGAGCAGGAGGGATTGTTCAGCGTATGGTGTTGAGAAGTTATTTGGGAAAACAAAGCTTTCAACCACCTGCAATAATAAAATAGATTCCAAGTAGATATAAATTTTAGTTGGGGGGGGGGACCAGAAATATAATTATTAGCACTGCCAAGGGAGACATTTTTATGATTTTGGTGTAGAAAACTAATTTTTGCAAAAAAAATTCAGAAACAATGAAAGTGACATAACTCACTATATTAAAGCCATATTCTGCTTAGATACTCCGTCATCCCCTCAAGGAAATTGCATAAGCGAAGTGAAAATTCAAATGAACAAATGGTGGGGAAATGTGTAAGTTGTGTTGTGAAGTTAATTTTCCTAATGTAAGTAACTTCTATACCTCAGCAAGTACATTCCAACTCACAGGAAAGACGTGCAAAGGGTGTAGACACTGAGTTCGTGAAAAAGGAAAAACAAATGGCTGTGAAACATGGAAATATTATTAATCTTTTAATAATTATAAGACTTATGAGATTATAATAAGTAATATTCTTAAGAGAAATGCAAAAATGCAGCTACAGAACTGCAGCGAAACCCCACTTTGCACCTGTCGGGCTGGCAATCAGAGAAGCTAACAAAGACAATCGTTTGGGCTGGTGTTGCTTAGCATTTACACACACTGATTTAGAGTCCCAGGCTCCTGTGACAGGTCACCACCGGCTCAGCGGCTTGAAGCTACAGGTATTTCCTCTCAGCGCCGGAGGCCACAAGCCCCAGCGTCAGTGTTACTGGGGGGAAACCAAGGCGCCGACAAGGTCCCAGCGGCTTGTCTCGGCCTCGTATCCATACCCTTTTTCTTTCCCCCTCTCTCTTGGACGGTTGTGAGGCGGTTAAGGTCCGCCTGAACCATCCAGGATAATTTCCCCATTCCAACTTTTTGCCATATAAGGTGATATTTACAGCTTCCAGGAATGGGGAGGAAGGGGTATTTTTCTGTCCACTACAGTCACTACGTCCTGAATCCACCTACAGGCACGGGGTTTCCTGGTCCTAACTTTAGTCTCCTTCTCTCCTTGCATCTCTAATGTAAATCTCCTCGTGTATTATTGAGAATATTAGATGGCTTAATATGTGTAAGGAACCCATGACAGTATCAGGGGACTAGCAGGACACACGTGGCAGTTGTGATGCTCACACTGCGCGACAGGCTGGCGGGGAACCAGGACCTTCCCAGGCGCTATAGGAAGACAGTTTAGTAACATCTGGGGGAGGCCAGACTCAACAAAAGTGCCACCCCAGGTCGGGTCTCACGACCGCTCCGCTGGTACCGCGCACCTGCTGTTTAGGGAGCTCGGTGTGGCTGGTGGAGGTCTCACTTCCGTGTGAACCTCATGACTTTACATTACATATAAATAATTGGCAGCCAGACCTTTTTCTAAGGTCTGCTCACAATATAAAGGCTGGCAGCGGTGGGATTCGAACCCACGCCCCCGAAGAGACTGGAGCCTTAATCCAGCGCCTTAGACCGCTCGGCCACGCTACCGCACGCCTGCCCCCTCGTGGATCCTGCGGGTGATGAGAAACCTCCCTCCCCCCCCCCCACTCTCCCCCCCCCCCCCCCCCGCCCCGCGATCCTTCCCCGGGGTTCTCCCCCTCCCACGACCCCCGGGGCCAGAACACCGCACACCCCGCGGGGTCCGCACGGGGGGGGGGGGGGGCGGGCGCCGCTTAGAGCCCCAGCGCCGCAGCGTGCACCCCCGCCCCCCTCCCGCCCAAGCCCGGGCCACTGCCCATCTACACCGTGGACACGACACAAACGTGCGCACAGAAGTGATGGAGAGACGCGTGTCACTTCAGGTAATTGGCTTCAAAGAGCACGTCCCAGGGGAGCTCACTGTCACTACCCGCGTCCCTCCCGAGCATCCGCGGCCGTCTTGTGTGCAGGGTTCGGTGGCGTAAACACTCCTGTTAGACGTCATCCCGTTTCGCACATCACGAAGCCCTTCCACGAAGCCCTTCCAATCAGGAACTTCTACTCGCAGGAAAACCAGGCGAATCGTTTCCTGGGCTGCCAGATGGCACGTGGGAGGCCTGCACTGAGTCAGGACGCGGTCCGCGTGGCCGGTGGTCTTCCGGGGCCGACCCCGCGGCTCCTTCCCCGTCCTCGGAGGTCCCGCCGCACCTGCTGCCTGGACGTCGGGGACGGGGGTCGCGGCCACTCGGGGGCAGGGGGCGGGTGTGCGGGGCAGGCGCGGGGCCCGCCATCCGGAGGTCCCGCGGGGGTCGGGGGGGTGGGGAGGGTGCGCGCCCTGGTCCCACGCGGGGCCGACGTGGGGCTGGGGTGAAATCAGCCCTGTGGCGGCGCCGCTCGGGGCGGTTTCTTTCCTCGAGGGTAAACCCCGGGGACTCGGATCGGTCACTGTGACCTGCCGGGGACACAGTGTCCGCGGAGGGCCGCACGACAGCGGGCAGGACCTCCCGGGTCCGGGGTGTGCCTCGGGTGCCGGGGCTGGACCGGATGGAGAGGCCGAGAGGCCCACCGGGCAGGTGCCTTCTTAGCGCAGCGGGCAGCGCGTCAGTCTCATAATCTGAAGGTCCTGAGTTCGAGCCTCAGAGAAGGCACGCGACTTTTGTCCCCTCCCCACGCCTTGTGGACCAAGAAGCCAGGCCACTACCGCGCCTCGAGACCCGTGACTCACTCCCGTCCTCCACGCCCCTTTTGCCGTGCAGGATAGCGTGCTCACAGGTTTGGAGGTTGGGAAGCGGAGATCCCGGGGAGGGGGCGGGGAGACGCTATCGCACCTAACAACCTGCCCCCTGCTCCCCAAAGCCTTCCGCGGGTCCCCCAGGACAAAACACGCACCCCGGCCCAGTCTCCCCAGATCTCAACTCATTTCAGCGTCAAGTCGTCTAAGTAGCCCAGTTACGAAGGGTGTGTGAGCGGTGGCTCTACGTGTGAGCGATTCGGGACACAATTCCTCCGCGTTTGCAAATGTGCGAAATTCACAGGCTATCTGCTCCCCCAAATGCAGCGGTGGGACAGGCGTAGATAACCGTGGTAGACACTCCCCCTGCAAAGGCAAGCCCTTGAGGGAAGAAGGAGGCACCAGTCCTGAGCAAGTTCAAAATGAAGTTTCCCAGTCCCTTTTGGATTTTCGTGTTGGGCCGGCTCTCCAGGCCTGGGAAAAATCCCCTCCCGCCCGGTCTCTGCCATGGAAGTTGGGCTTCCTTCCCCCTGAAGGCAGCACATGTTCCCGGCCAGGCAGGACGCTCAGCTCCCTCACTCTGACATCTTGGAAGTTAAGCGTCCTTCCGGGTGGTCCGCCTTCTGTCCCAGTTGGCAGAGTGTCTGCCCATCTCACACTCAAGACCCGGTGAGCGTCCTCTGCATGCCATGCAGAATGTGCGCTCCACGGATGACAGGCTTGGGGCAGGAGGCCCTTCCTCCCTGAAGTCACCAGGCTCCAGATCACCCTTTTCCGTAAAAGACTTCATTCAGTTGGTCTCAAGTCCCCGCACCTCCTGGAAGGCGGTTTGAGGAGGAAACAGTAAAGAAATCACCATTTCTACCCCAGGTCTACATGGGCTTTTCTCAGAATCCATTCAGCGTGGACAAGGGTGAGTACTGAGAGGCGTTACTGCTACGTCACACGGTGAGACTCTTTCATTTTGTAAGAAACTGCCAGGGGGCACCTGGGTGGCTCAGTCGGTTAAGCATCCGACTTCAGCTCAGGTCATGATCTCACAGTCTGTGAGCTCGAGTCCCACGTCGGGCTCTGTGCTGACAGCTCGGAGCCTGGAGCCTGCTTCAGATTCTGTCTCCCTCTCTCTGACCCTCCCCCGTTCATGCTCTGTCTTTCTCTGTCTCAAAAATAAATAAACAATTAAAATACAAACAAACAAACAAACAAAAGAAACTGCCAAGCTCTCTTCCAGGGTGGCTGCCCCATTTTGCATCTGCACCGGCAACGAATCAGAGCTCCTGTTGCTCCACGTGGTCACCAACAGTTGGTGTTGTTCGTGTACTGGAGTTTGGCCATAGCAGTAGCCACCTAGTGGTATCCCAGTGCTGTTTCAGTCTGCAATCCCCTGATAGGGCAGACGGTGTCGAACACCTTTCCATATGCTTATTTGCCGACTCTGTCTCGGTTGCGTTGCTTCTTCAGATATTTGCACATTTAAAAAATTGAGTGGTTTGGGATTACATCAAAATACAAAGCTTCTGCACAGCAAAGGAAACAATCAACAACACTGAAAGGCAACCGACAGAATGGGAGAAGATATTTGCAAATGACATATCAGATAAAAGGTTAGTATCCAAAATCTATAAAGAACTGATACAACACCCAAAAAACAAATGACCCAATTAAAAATGGGTAGAAGACATGAACAGACATTTCTCCAAAGAAGCCATACAGATGGCCAGGGGTGCCAGGGTGGATCAGTCAGTTAAGCCTCTGACTCTTGATTTTGGCTCATGTAATGATCTCGAAGTTTGTGAGATTGAACCCCACATGTGAGCTCTGTGCTGACAGCTTGGAGCCTGCATGGAAACTTCTCTCTGCCTCTTCCCCGCTCTCTCCTCCTCCCTCTCAGAATAAATAAATAAACCTTAAACATAAAAAAAAGAAGACTTCCAGATGGCTAACAGACACATGAAAATATGCTCAACATCACTCATCATCAGGGAAATACAAATAAAAACCATAATGAACTATCACCTCACACAAAACGGCTAACATCAAAAACACAAGAAATAATTAGTGTTGGTGAGGATGTGGACAAAAAGGACCCCTCTTGCAGTGTTGGTGGAAATGCAAATTGGTGCAGCTGCTGTGAAAAACTGTATGGAGTTTCCTCAAATAATTAAAAATAAAACTAACCTATGATCCAGGAATCACACCACTAGATACTTACCCCCCAAAAATATAAAAACACTAATTCTAAGGTATACACGCACCTGGATGTTTATTGCAGTATTATCTACAATAGCCAAATTATGGAAACATCCCAAGTGTCCATGGATACATGAATGGATAAAGAAGATGTGGCATAGAATATACAGTGGAATATTACTCAGCCTTAAAAAGAATGAAATCTTGCCATTTGCAACAAGATGGATGCAGCTAGAGAGTATAATGCTGAGCAAAATGTCAGTCAGTCAGAGAAAGACAAATACCATATGACCACTCACATGTGGAATTTAAGAGACGAAACAGGCAAAGGAAAACAAGAGAGAGAGAGAAAGAGAAACCAAGAAACAGACTCCTAACTATAGAGAACAAACTGATGGTTACTGGAGGGAAGGTAGGTGGGGGGCTGGGAGAGATAGGGAGTAGGGATTAAAGAGTACTACAGGTATCATGATTAAAAAAAATAATTGAGTTGTTTGGGGTTTTTTTAGGAGTTATCTTTTCATGTGTCTGTTAGCCATCTGGATGTCTTCTTTTTTTTATTTTTAAGGTTTATTTATTTATTTTGAGAGGGAGGGAGAGAGAGCGGGGGAGGGGCAGGGAGAGAGAGGGAGAGAGAGAGAGAGAGAGAGGGAGAATTCCAAGCAGGCTCCAAGCTGTCAGCACAGAGCCCACACGCAGGGTTCAATCTTACAAACTTCGTTTCAAACGAAGTGGCCTTAGGTGTCCCCCAACCTGCTCTTTTCCCACAGTAACTTTGTCCTCCCCTGGGAATTCTTGGGTCCCGGACATTTTAACTTCCAGTTGATCATTATTCCTAAAGTTTCCTTAAGAGGATTAACAAGGGATCTTAACTGTTTATTCTCCACCCCCCCCCCCCCCGCAAACACCCCAAGTTTTCTTTTTGGTGAACACAGGATTCATGGTTCATGAATTTCTCTTATTTTATGAAATCATTATAAATAGAGCTGGAGATTGCTAGAATCTAGAGACATTACGCATTTCTCCGTGTCTGCCTGCTTTAAACTGTAACACCCCGCAGGTGCTCAAAAACCCTTCTACTAGGAAAAGCATCCTTCCTTGGCAGTGGGTCGCATTTGAACTGTCATCTCCCTAAGAATCCACTTTTCAGGAGCAAGGAGCTCGAGCAAGCTGCAACCGAACAGCTCGGGTTCCACCGCCGGGAGATTGGTGAGAGTTTGGGGGGTGAGTAGGACTGACTCGAGGGGCCTGGCCAACGTAAAACGATTCTCAGGAAGAGTGGGTTTCAGAAAACGCCAGGCCCTACTGGGAGTCGAACCCAGGATCTCCTGTTTACGAGACAGGCGCTTTAACCAGCTAAGCCATAGAGCCACCCGGGAGCCGGGACCGCGCTGAGGCCTCGTGTCCCTTGGACAGGGTGGAAGCGAGCTCGCATCGCGGCCGTCTCCGGAAGACACGCAGGTGCGGAGGGAGGCTTCTCTCCCGCAGGACGCGCTGGGGGCAGAACACCAGAAGCACCAGGAGGCCGCAGGGGCGGACCAAGGGTTTTTCTATTACCCGGAGGAAGAGTGCCACAGAGAGTCGAGGCCACGCAATCCGTGGTGAAGACCGTGACCAGAAGGACTATTCACGACTTAAAGATGACCGCAGGATTTGCACAGAGCGGCTGGGCCCGGGCACCCGCGTACCTGCCCGAGGCGCCTGCAGCCTCCAGATTCGGGACACGAAGAGCCGCGCGTCCCGGGCGAGCGGAGGAGGCCGGGGTCAGGGGGCCCTCAGCGACAGGTGGCAGCGGGCCCCCGGCCCTGTTCCAGGGCTCAGCCAACATCTGCGGGAACGACTCTGCAGGGGGCGCCTCTCGGGAGGGGTGCGGAGTGCGAGCCACGTGGTCAAGTTTTGAAGCATCCACGAGGAAAAAGCCGTTTGTCGGCTGGTTTCCCGCATCTCCGGTCCCCTCGGTTGCTCTCGGCGACAGTCTGAAAATCAGCTGGCCAAGCATGGCAGGCCTGCTCCGCTCGAACCCGCCGCGCCCTCAGGTGACCCCCCTCTCGCCCCCCCCCCCCCCCCCGAGGTCGCCCCCTGAGGTGACCTGCCCCTCCCAGGTCACCCCTGCCCCCTCCAGGTCGCCCCCCTGCAGTGACTCGCCCCCCCCCAGGTCATCCCTGCCCCCCTCCCGAGGTCGCACCCCTGCGGTGACCACCCTCCACCCTCGAGGTCGCAGCCCCGCGGTGACCCTCACCTCCTCGGTTGCACCCTGGACCCGGAAGGCGCCCTGTTGCGCTGCGCGGGCGGGAGGCGCGGCGTCAGGGCGGGGTGGGGCCTGGGACCCGAGGGTCTGCGGGGGGGGGGGTGGGGGGGGGACCTGGAGGGGCCGGGACTGGGGGCGGCGGGGGGTGGCTGGGAGGCCGGAAAGGCGATGGGGGTAGAGTCGGGGGCCCACCCGGACCGCGCGGGGGTTCGGGGCCGGATTTTATTCCCCGGCCGGGTCCCCCTCCGCACCCCCAGCCCCGTGTCCCGGGGGCAGGGTTCAGGCGGACGATCCAATCCGGGGGCTCGGCACCTGGCGTCCGGTCGGTGGGCTCAAGGGGCGGTCTGAGCACACGCGTCGACTCGGACTGTGCGGGTTGCAGGCCGTGGGACTCCCGACGCCTGTGCCAAAGGGAGTGGGTGATGCGCACGGGGCCGCCTGGTGTGTCTTCTCTACATGGGAAATCGCTCCGAAAGAATCGTGTGTGCGCGCGCGCGTGTGCGCGTGCGTGTGTGGGGCGCGTGTGCGCGATGAACTGTGAATATTACTTTTGGGTCAGTTACTCATTTATCTTTTCACTTTACTTGGAAGTTTTGTTTTGGTTCTTTTTTGAATCTCGGCAAACTATTTTGAGATTCACAAACTGAGGGAACATAGACATTACTCACCAAACACTTGAGGGATCTGAAGTGTCTGTTGTGGTCATGGAGGTAGGAGAGAGGTTCTGGCCGCTCTATTTAGCCAGAAGTCATGAGACCACAGTCTGCATTTGCAAAATGAGTTTTGCCATTAAAAAAAAAAAAAAAAAATCCTTGGACTCCTGGAGTGAGTTTTGTTTGGTGCTGTTGAATTAACTATTTTTGCTGGATTCTTAGTTATATTTTATTTGGGATGTGGATCTTTAGACGTTAGAGTTGAATTCTTCTCACTTGGTTTTCTTTTGGGTGCTACTTATATCAGGTTTTGGTGGCCCTGACCAGCGGATCAGGCAGCTTTCCATTTCTTATGCCCTGGAACTGTTTTCAACTGGCCGCGGGAGTGATCTGATCCTTGGCAATTTGAAGGAACTTGCCTCAGGGAGTGAGTGCTTCTCAGAGTGGAAAAGAGGCCTGACGCCCTGTTCATTTGCTTCTCTGGTTAACATTCCAGCAGAATGTTTAACTTGGGCACGTCCTACTGTCTGTGATTCTCGGTGTATTTGTTGAGAGACAACGACACTAAAAGACTAACTGATCCACTGTGTCTATTGTCCTCGTATATTGTCCTAAACTCATTCATTACTCTTATCACCAGATACAGAGGTATAAAGTTGTAAATAATATTTGATTTTTGCTTAAACTATCTCTCATCTATTCATATATCTACACTTTCCTTACTAATTTTGAATTCTGATTTTATATTTTCCTGGGATTAGACTTGCCACTGGGTTGTATTTTGGTTTCATTTGTCAAGAAGACTTTTTTAGCTCTCCTAGCATGTAAACAGTTTTTCTTTTTTAACTTCTTTCTTCCATTTTCATTTGGTAGGTTTTGTGGTCTTTTATTTACTTTTTAAGTGGTATACTAAACAGTATTTCAGGCATTTTTCATCTTATTCTTTAAGAAATGCATCTGAGGTTATGAATTGTTCCCACTGACATGCTTTAGTTACATCCTACTGGTAATGATATATGTTGCCTTCTCATTCTGTTGTGCATAGCCTTCAGTTCTAGTTTTCATTTTCTCTTTGAGATATTTTAAGAAGAATTTGATTTTTTTAAGCAAAAAAAATTATATTTTTAAATTATATTTTGATTCTTATTTTTACCCTTATTTTCTAGTACATTATTTTCTAAATTAAGAAAATATTTTGACAGTTTCTTACTGACCAATATACAGTCAAGTTATGAAATTCCATGGGTAATTTTAAAATGGTGTATTCCCCATCTTTAGGAAATAATTTGTATTTATTGGGTTAGTTTTATTGATTATTTTTAAAGTTTCTTATTGCTTATTTCTTTGTCCATTGATATTTCTTGGAGTGAGAATGGTAAATTAAAGCCAATTATTAATTGTGTCTTTCTGCTTGTATCTCTGATGAATTTCTGCTGAATGAAAATTGCTGCTTTATTTTTTTGAGCATAAGTATTGAAAGGCAAAAATCTTTGTAACTCCACTTATAACTTTTAGTATTTTTAAATCCATGGTTTTGAAATTTTAAAATGCTGGGAAAAACTGCAATTGGGATTTTTGAGTAGACCTACTGTGTGCCTTTTAGAGAAATTCTAGGGGTAATGGAATCTCTCAATCTGGCCGAGAACTTCCCAGAGACTTGAATAAAATGTGTTTCTGACCTGAAAATCTGGGACGAGTGGGAGAATCACCCTTTTGATGTTGGTGTTTTCTAGGTCCCATCCTTCATTGTCCTACTTTTCCTGGAGAGAATATTCATACTATTCCATACATTCACATCTCCCAACTACCCAAAATAGGCTGATGCCTTCTAAATATCTTTCTCACAAAGACCTCTGTAGAATTTCATAGGATCGTAGACAGCTGCCTATGAGACATTTCCACCTTATCATCTCACAGACACCTGAGCACATCCAGTCCTTCCTAGTCTTTTCTCCTTGTTACACCACAATCCAGAAACCGGGTAAGTACCCGAGATGATGCTCCATCATCCATTCCCTCCTCACGCATGTATTCATAAGGGAATATGCAGTCACGGCTGTTTAGGCTCAAATAGGGATCTTTTCCTAACTCACCACAGCAATCACAGCATTAGTAGAGTGTTCCAAGTGGCGCCTGCTGCTGTGAAATCATAATTTGATGTCATTGAGAGTTTTTGCTATTAATGCAGGTAACCCATCAATAAGCCAGCTATTCCAAAGATACAATTCTAGTTTTAATCTGATATTGTCTCTAAAGAACCTTGTAGTTTAAGTAGATACAAACCTGAGTTTTTGCCTGGACAAAAACATTCTGGATCAAGTTTCCCATGAGGGATAGTTGAATTTGCCCCCCAAATTATGAAAAACAATCCTAAATGATGCTATGTAGCATCCCAAGTTTGTCCTTCTTGGCATGGAGGGAGTTGTAGACATCGGGTGACCTCCTGGCTGGGACCATGAAGGGCAGAATGAGCCGCAGCCCCGTGGCACCTCAAAACTTCAAGGCAAGCGTTTTGTCCTCGCGTTCTTGCTACCTTCTGTCCCCTGACGGACGGTACCTCTTAAAATGCAGGACGGGTGTGAGCTTTGGTTCCTGATGAATAATCCAGTTATGGAGCACCTGCCACAGTCTTGTGTCCCCAGGCCTTATGCTCCATGTGGCTAATGCCAGGCTCACATCAACTACTCATCCTCTTTGCACTGAGAGAAGACAAGTAGCAAGTTTAAAGTTAGCTCACATTTTGGCTAGGGTTTTTAGACATGGCCCGTGAAAATGTACTGGCATAAAGTGGCTGATTTCAGGAGAACTTGATACCAGACATAGAGGCATGGCTTCTACATAACTTTGCAAATTAGGAATATATGTTGAAGCCAGGAGATACCCTTAGAACACAGTGATTGATCACGATTTATTTTATATTAGAATTTTATTATTTTTAAAATTTTTGTTTATTTATTTTGAAAGAAAGAGATGGAGAAAGAGAGAGAGAAAGAGGGAGAGAGAATCCCAAGCAGGCTCCACACTGTCAGCACAGAGCCCGACGTGGAGCTCAAACCTACAAACCATGAGATCAGGACCTGAGCCGAAATCAAGAGTCAGACACTTAACCGACTCCGTCACCCAGGCACCCCCAATTTTATATTAGAATTTTAAATAGACTATTAAAGTCGTAAATTATTTTCTCTCCTTTGGTGGGAAGTCACTGTCTGAGACTCAGTTTTCCCTAATTAAGGGAATAGATAGAAAAATTGCCCTGCTGAGTATCACTTAGTTTTGATTACCATTTCTACACCTTTCTAAGTAACAGTCCTCTTTGTTCCATCATATAATCCGCGTATTCCATGTATTCCTTATATTCCATTTAGTTTATCTTCCAAGTTACTAACGTCCTTGGTATCTATATTTAACACAATTCAACACAATTTAACACAATTAGGAATTCCGCCTGTCTCACCAGCGACTTATTATCTATGCTTCCCACATCCTATGAGGTTTTGCCTTTATCTCATGAGCTACTACCTTAATTACTCCCTAGATAGGCTTTATCCATCCAATTTGCTTTCCCACTTTCCATATCACATATTATCAAATAGTACAGCAAACTCATATTTCATGACCCACCAACTGAGCATTCTGTATTTCTGGGCAGGCTGCCAGTGTCCTGTACACGAACGGTCCTGAGGTCCCGGAGGCGAAGACAGAGCTCCAGGCCCAGGCTGGCGGGGTTACCGTGTGAAGCTCAAGGTGTCAGCATATCAGGTTCTTCAAAACTAATTTGTGGGGTGATACTCAATTTCAATTCCTTACAGATTTGCCTGCCGGAAGCAAAGAAATTGGAAAGAGAGAACAGATCTGAAAAAAGAAAAGATCCCCAGTCATCTTTTCTCTAGTCCCTCTGAAATTATAATCTAAAAATTGACGGGGTGCCTGGGTGGCTCAGATGGTTGGGTGTCCGACTTCAGTGCAGGTTATGATCTCATGGCTCATGGGTTCAAGCCCTGCGTCAGGCTCTGTGCTGACAGCTCAGAGCCTGGAGTCTGCTTCGGATTCTGTCTCCCTCTCTCTCCGTACTCCCCTGCTCATGCTCTGTCTCTCTCAAAAATGAATAAATGTTATAAGAATTTTTAAAAAAATAAAAAAAACCCTAAAACTAAGAATTGGTATGAGCTGTACGTCTGCCCTAGGTGTCGCTCTGAGGTGACAAAATGGTTTGCACAGTGTCGAGGCCACTACATTTCTGAGGCCAAATGGCGTCTGAAAGAATTCAACGTACGTTGCTCTTTCCTTTTAGAAGAACAAAAGGGTGGGTAGTCTGTGTGATTTCACAAGGAAAATTTGGGCAGGGGGGAAGGGGAACAGAATCTCTATCAGGAACTTCCCAGATTCAAAGAAAATAATGTTTCTGACCTGAAACTTGAGGAAAGCAAGAGAAAATTCTGTAGTCAGAGCAGCGAGTGAGGTGGGCTGGCAGGCGGGGTGGTGACCGGAGAAGAGAAAGCGAGACTTTTCCTGGGCTCCAAATCACATTGCAAGTCTGAGTCTTTGGGAAGATAAAGGAAAATTGTTTTGACTTGTTCAAGCGGACAGAAGACTTTATCTAAGACATCTGCAATGGAGCCCAAAGTTTGGAAATAGGGGAGCCAGACTGAACTCCGCTCCGCACACAGCAGGGACCTGTGGGCACTTACAGCTGACACGCAGGGTGAGGGGAAGTGGGCCAAGCACTGCTGAGACGTAGCAGGATTCTTGGCAAAGCCTGGCCAACGTCAAGTCCTAGTTGAGAAGGGGGATCGGAGGAGCCTGACCAAGGTCTGGTCAAGGAGGAGGTGTGTGAGATGATACACCTTGAATTTGGGCCCACGTGGAAACCACAAAGGTCAGACACCGAGGGCACTGACAGCCGGGGGATGGCTGAACGGTCCATGTCAACCCTGGGTCTTAGGAACACCTACCGGCTGAACGGGGGAGGCAGTGGGGCTGAGGCTGAGCACAGTGGGCGACCACGTGAAGTGCAGGGGCAATTCTTTCATCCTGTGTCAAGACGCCAGCATTTTGTGCACAGCCTCCACTCCCCGGGGCAGCATATACTAGGATCGCCTGGAAGGCCTTTTATTTTATTTTTTTTTTTAAATTTTTTTTTTTCAACGTTTATTTATTTTTGGGACAGAGAGAGACAGAGCATGAACGGGGGAGGGGCAGAGAGAGAGGGAGACACAGAATCGGAAACAGGCTCCAGGCTCTGAGCCATCAGCCCAGAGCCTGACGCGGGGCTCAAACTCACGGACCGCGAGATCGTGACCTGGCTGAAGTCGGACGCTTAACCGACTGCGCCACCCAGGCGCCCCTGGAAGGCCTTTTAAAGCACACACTGCTGTTCTCACCCCCTGAGTTTCTGATTCAGTAAGTCTGGGAGCGAGCTAAAAACTGCATTTCTTTGTCAAATATTTTTAATGTTTATTCATTTTTGAGACCAGGGGGGAGGGGCAGAGAGAGGAGGACAGAGGATGTGAAGCAGGCTCTGTGCTGACAACACAGAGCCCAATGCGGGGCTCCAACTCAGGCACCGCGAGATCATGACCTGGGCTGAAGTCGGACGCTCAACCGACTGAGCCCCCAGACGCCCCTCAGAACTGTGTTTCTAACAAGTTCTCAGGTGATGCTGTTGCTACTGGTCCTGGTCAGGACACATCGCCGAGAGAATGAACTCCCTACGGATGGAGGGTGAGGAGGGGAACACGTGGCTGGGTGGAGACTCTCGGGGGTCCCTCTGGGTAAGGAACTGTGGAGGGTAGTGGCCAGCCTCCATGGCCTTACCCAGGTCTGCTTTGGCAGGATGGTGCCCCTGCCCCCGCCTGTGGCTCCCAGCTGCCCCTTCCAGCCAGAGGAGTCACCTCACCTGGAGGTCTCACCCTGGGGCTGGGGGCGACCCCACAGCCAATGGTTGACTGACCTGAGTTACAAAAGACCATCCCTCTTCCTTCAAGGTGGAATGATGATAGCGGGCTTTATCCCGAGGTAATCTCCAGCAGAAATCCCGAGTAATCTTTCTTCCTCTGCCCCATCCTGCATCACTGGTCCCTTCTTCTGAGACCACTCAGTAAGCGACATGTGTCCAAATCTCAGTCTCAGTCTGCTTCCTGGGAACGGAAGCCAAGTCAAGGGGTATTTGTGGGGGTCACAGGATGAGATCCGATGTACTCTGGCATGGACCCTGGCCCTCCCTTTCTCAGATTTGGGGACTCCAGCTTCCAGAACGAACAGGTGCTCCCAAAGCCCAGGAACGCCAATGTTCACGCAGTCCTTGGGGAGGCCTGGTTTCTACGTGGTAACTGCCGGAGGGAGAGTGTGCTGGGGTCTGGCCTCCGGGAGTGGCCGCATCTCAACTCTGGGAGTAGGCGGTTAGAGGGTCTGAGTCCTGGTTCCCTGGACTTTGGAAACCACACCCCACCCCCCATCCCGCCTGGGGACTGTCCTCAAAGGTTTTGTGATCCGCAGAGCAATAGTCATTTCAGACACCTGTTAGGTGGCTGGTGGGGTAGATGCCTGTGAAAACACCGCACCGAGTGTATCTAATTTGCATGATAGTCTGTGGGAACTTCTTGTTGGAAGAAAAAACTCCGCAGCAATAATAGAGCCAGTGAGGTCATGATGAGCACCAAGACGGCAACAGTAAGGTTCCAACTTCCTTAACGGACCTAAGCAGTCCTGTGCAGCCCGCCCACTCCCAGAAGGTTCTGTGTGTGGCTTTCCCAGGGGGACCAAGATCTGTCACAGGGGTCGGTGAGGAGGGGAGAAGTGGGCACTTTATCTCCGGATCCCCCCTTTATAAAGACTTCTACATTCTCCTCATCATTGCCACCATCCTCTGCAACACCTGCCCCAGTTCCCCCACCTCCCAGCACCAGGAAGTTCCCCCCCCCCCCCCCCCCCCCCCCCGCTGGCCTCAGATCAGCTCAGCCTTTCTGTCCCCTGCAGGGTCAGCCCTGGGGCAGGGGGAGGCATCACGGAGGGAACCTGCATTTTTCACAGCAGCTACAGGATGGAGCCTGTCGCAGACGCTCAGCATAACCACTCGGGGAAGCCGAGCCCTCTTCCTTCTTGGCTTCGGGACTCTCCCACGGACTGGGACTTGCTGCCCGGAGCGCTCACTCTCACGCAGCAGTTCTCTGCTTTACGCTGAACTGGAACCTTGAGTGGCCCCCGCCTCCTGCACCCACTTCCTGGCCCCTGATGATCCTCATCGGAAAGTAGTAACAGGTGTGGAAGCTTCTGGGGGTTCTCAGGAGAAACTCCACACATCTCCCACCGTGACTGGAGAGGCCCTGCGGCCCCTCCTCACTCCCTCCCTGCTTGGCGAGGCCTCTGGGGGTCTCACATCCCGCCCGAGGGGACGCCACAGACGGCCAGACTTTGTTTTCCTGACTGGATTTTGAGTGCAAGAAGACAAAACATCCAAATGTGGGGAAAACATTTTCCTCTGAGGTCAGACGCAGCCCAGTCCTGGAGGCCAGACCCCAAGAGTCTCCGCGGCAGTTCCTCCAGGAGGCCGGGTCTTCCCCGAGGACCGCGTGAACGCCTGCGTTCCTGGGCTCCCAGAGCACCTGTTCCTTCTGGAAGCTGGAGTTCCCAGGTCTGAATCTCTTCCCCTGCCATCGCTGGCTTTGCCAGTTTGCACGTTCTACACAGAGGTTAAGTCAGGGATTGCTTCCGTCCCGGGGCACAGCCGATGTCATGTCTCACCACTGACACTTAAATTCCCTCTACGTTTTAAGTGCAAAAAAATATTTAAAGTGCAAAAAAAATTTGAAATTGGTTGAAAGTAATTTCTGAAAGGGAAAATAAAAAGAGCTATTTTGCTTCACTTCCTCGTGCAAGCCTCTCCTAGTTTCTGGTGTTCTGCAGTCTGTGCTCACAGAAAGGACTGAACCCTGGTGATAAGGCAGCCGCTGGACGGGGCATCCCAGCACGTTCTTTGCTCCTGACTAGGGGGGCACTTTGTTTCACTTTCCTTCCGTTTTTCTGTGTTTTTAGATTTTTAACTGTGAGCAGGAATTTTACAGACAGAATGTTTGTGTCTTTGGAGAGAAGCAGGGCTACCTCACATGGGGGCCCCCAGGGGACCCCAGTGGGAGGGGGCGGCTGCCTCTGCAAGGTCAGTGTCCACGGTTACGGCCGCCAGCCCCACCTGGTGTCTGGATGGGCCAGGGAAGCATCCAGAGTGCATGTGGGAAACACAAAATACTGAGGGTGCAGGGATGTAATCCGGGAGCGGGGAGACACCTCGGGAAACCAACTCTGCTGCAGAATTTCCTTTATTTGAGTCAGTGATGAGAAGAGGTATGTGTGTGGCGGGGGGAGGCTCAGGGTGAGGACAAAGCCCTAACTTCAGAATGAAGGGACATCCCTGCCCTGGAGCCACTAAGGGACAGGGGCCAAGGAAGCTTGGGTAGGTCCAACCCAGAGGGGCTGGGGGCCCCCATCAGGGAGTTGCCTTCCTTCAGGGACCCCAGGTTTCCACCCTCACCCGGACTTCAGAGGCCCTGCAGGAGTGTGCAGGGTGTGGGGGACAGAAGGCCTCACTTGGGAGAGGAAGAGCTTCCACCCCAGGGCTATCTTCAAGGACAGGAGAGGTTATGAAGGGGGTCTTGAGGGTCTTGCTGCCAGTTCCTGCTTTCTTCAAACCTCCACGATGGGGAAGGACAGACGCCAGAACTCCTGGGGATCACCTTTTTCAGGGATATTTGGTACTCTGAGCCATCTACCCGGAAATCTGCTTTTCCTTTGCAATGCAGTGGAAAAAACCTGATATTCGGGGAGCAGAGAGTTGGGGAGATAGGTTTTCGTTGCCTTGTTCTCAAGCACACACACGAGCACACGCACACCAACACGCACGCATATCCAGGATGGCGGGGTCACAGGGACGCTGGGTAGGAAGGCATGTGGAGCAAAGATGGGCCCAGTGTTCAACCATGTCCTTCAGGTGGGAGGCAGGTGGCTATTTCTGAAGGCCTCTGGGCCTTTCTACTTGGTTTTTAGCTGCTTCAGGTACTCCAGGATGTCTGATCTGACGGTGCTGATGGGAGCCTTGTGGAACCAGCGCATGACAGGGACCCCGTTGGGCCCCACCAGGAACTTCTCAAAGTTCCAGCGGACGTCATGGACCTTCATGGGCTCCCAGAACAGCTGGTCTGGTGAGCCCAAAAGATCAGAGGTCGGAGGGCAGGAGTTCTGGAGCAGAGATATGAAAAATAGAAAACAGGTTTTTTTCCCCCGTGCTTCTGTAAGGTCCAGTTTTATCTGGAACCCTAGAGTACTCAGCATCCACGTGTCAACATGTGAACCCCCGACGTGCCCCCAGTGAACCACACATTTTAATGCAACATCACCAATACAACAACCAAGAGCTAAAGAGTATGACAGAAAATAGTCCTCCCTTCCCAGTCTGCCTCTCCCACGATTATATCATGGTGCTTCAGTAAAATAATAGCTTCTGTTTTCTTTGCTAAGTCCTACCATTTCTATAGCTTTGGTTTTCTTACCCGAAAAAAGAAATGGTTCGGTTTAGAGTTGTGGTTCCCAGAGTCTGGGGCTTCATAGGGTGGTAAAGGTTTAATAACTATTTTCCGGAGATGAATGTAGAATAACCAACATTTATTTTGACAATAAGAAAAATCAAAAGTCTACTTAACTGTAAAATTTAAAAGTAGCAGACTTTTAAAGGATTAGGTCGAAGAAAAATCAATAGCATCACCATTTTTGAGCAACAGAAATGGCAATTTATAGGATTTAACAAATAATTTAATATCAGAATAAATGATGGTCTTTTAGATTCAAGGAGCTGAGCTTTGCGAAAAACTCCCCACATTGCCTTTTTTTTTTTTTTTCTTCAGTTTGCAATGGATGGGTGAAAATTTCAACGGGGACCAGACTTGTTTGGCAGACCAGCATGTGGGAACCTGTGGCCTAAGAGAACCTGGGTGGTTCTAAGACTCGGTGACGCTAAGACAAGTTGCCATACACACTCTACGTTATGAATTCCATGTCCGTCTCCCTGACTGGAGAGGAGCCTCCAGGGAAGGGCTGGGCCCTATTAGTGCTTTTGGGCTCCCAGTGGGCAGAGATCCTCACACCTATGGGAATTCCATAAACGACCGCCGAAGAGTGAATCGCTACCCTTCAGTAAGGGGCACTGGTCCACATCAGGACTGTCACAGGTTACGTTTCCTGTAGTTGAAGCTCGAGCCTCACCGTGGACATTGCCATGATTCTTGAACTTATCTAGGCATTTCTTTCCAAGGAATCCAACCTTGATCCAAAACGAGCCCCATGCTTTCGGGGCATCTCTGCCTATGACCAACGCCTGCCAGGTGTGTGGGCACTCACCTTCAGGAAGGTAAAGACCTTCTGTTCGTTTTCTCCATTCACATCCCCTTTCTCAAAGAGCTGAAAGCTGGGGACGAAGCCGCCACCTGGACGCACATACCTGCAATGAACCAGCGTGTTCCCAAGAGGGCGCAAGTTAGGACAAGGAGGGATGGTGAAGGCCACCATAACTCTACCACAAAAGTTAGGATAAAGAGGGAGACACGGAAGACAGGGAAGGTGAGGAAAGAGAGGTCTCTGGGAGTCAGGACATCATGCTTTATGGAGCCAGTAGAGACTTCCAAGAAAACTGGAAGGCATATTTTAAGGTCAGGATCCCGATTCATTTTTATTGCCCACATTCCTGCCGTCGTCCCGTACTTCTTTTCCATTGGACATTCCCCTCATGTCATTATCAAGGAGCTCAAGGCAGAGCGAATGCTTGAGCACGGCCAGCAGGCAAGTTTGCACGCAAAGCTTCACAATGATGTTCTTGGACCCAATGATCCAGCACCCACCCTGGAAGTTTCCAGAGGAAGCCGGCCTCCAGGCAGAAGGAGGAAGGGAAATCCTGGCAGGGTCTCTGCAGGGTCCCAGCAGGCACTCACTTGAGCCCGGAAAGGATCTCTGAGTTCTTTCCTGGTTCTTGTTTTCCAAACTGGTTGCAGGGAAAGCCCAGCACAACCACGCCATAGTGCTTCAGCTCGTCCTGAAGTGCGTTCAGTTCTGTGGGAAGACAGCAGCATGGGCAGACTGGCCTGCAGGCCACCCTGCACAGGGAAAGACCACTGGATCGATTCATTGATCATATGAATAAACTGAGGACTATGAGCGTCATCCAGTGGGGGTGCTTGTTAGAAAGCACAGGTCGGTTAGCCCTGTGGGGCAGGGGTGAGGAAAGGGGCAGGGGCGGGGGCCTGTGTGATTCTGAGTGGAAGTAAGATTTAAATGCCACTGCCACCTTCCTTAGTGGTAGACTGACTGACTGGCCAAAAATTTTCAAGGCAAAGGCAAACAAAATGGACAAGCTACCCACCCCCCACGATGCCCCATGACCACACACCTGATACCCAGGCCTCCTCCCAGGAGCACTCTCGGGTACTGTCACCTGGGCGCAGAAATTCAGAGCCTGGTTCCAGAGCATTCTCTCCCCTCTTGTTTACTCTGCTTCCTTGGGACGCTCACGGGGATTCCAGACCACAAACTCCTGTGCTCTCCTGCTGCCAGGAGCTGCTGACTTGTGTCCAGAGCCTGCCAGCGTCTCATCTTCACCACTCTCAGTCCCCGCGTATTCGGTCCGCATTACCAGTGCCAGTCAGTCCACGCAGACTCCGCTCTGGGCTCTGCCGCGGCTGCCTCCCCCAAAAACCTCTTCTTAAGTGACAGTGCCTTCCTGTTTGTGTATGTTTCTTCAGCGACCGTCCGTACTCACCTTTGTCTTTAACCCTCAAGAACAGTCCCTTCCTGTGGCACAAACACCTAGCCGATCCTGGCTCTAACGCTTCAGCGGATTCCTTTAACTCTCTCAATTTCCCCATCTGGAGTAAAGTTTGAATGAGACGCTCTTTACGATTCTCATGCGCTAGTTTAATAAATTATATCGCACCAACAGAGTGGAAACTATGCCTTCGCATAAATGAGGACACTCATCACGCACTGATACACAATAACATCCAAGATGCTTGATTATGTGAAAAAGCACGGTGCGGGACTGCACGTGTGTATTCGTGTATTTCTACAGGAGAGAGGTATCTGCCTGCATAGACATTAGAGGTTTATGAAAGTCTACACCCTAAACGGACGACAGTGGTTTCCCAAAAACAAAGAAATGTGGACGTTTGCACTGTTAAAGCCTTTTGTATCTTTTACATTTTGAATGTTGTGAATACAGTCCCTTTTCAGAACAAATTTAAATTAAAACTGAACATTTAAAAGCAGATTCTCATTCCACGGAATTGCTGTTTATACATCACAACTTTGTTTTCGCTTTTTTTTTTTTAAATCTTTTTTTTAAAATTTTTTAACGTTTATTTATTTTTGAGACAGAGAGAGACAGAGCATGAACGGGGGAGGGTCAGAGAGAGAGGGAGACACAGAATGTGAAGCAGGCTCCAGGCTCTGAGCTGTCAGCACAGAGCCCGACGCGGGGCTCGAACTCACAGTCTGCGAGATCATGACCTGAGCCGAAGTCGGCCGCTTAACCGACTGAGCCACCCAGGCACCCCTGTTTTTGCTTTTTTAATTTAAGTAGGCTTCATGCCCAGTGTGGGGCTTGAACTCATGACCCTGAGATCAAGGTCACAGGCTCTACCAACTGAGCCAGCCAGGCACCCCTAAACGTCATAACTTTTAAACTTACTATATTGTTTCCAATTTAACTGTTTGAAGGGAGAAAACTGCTACTTGCTAAGTGATATTAAACTGTTATTTAGGCTCTTCTAAGTAGATCCTGACGTGTTGTAAAAATTAAGTAAAAATTTAGTCTGTAGCTTTTCAGGGTTTTTCCTAGGGCCCATTGTACATAAAAAAATAATAAATATAAAGTGACCCCCCCCAAACTATTTTAAATGTAAGATCTTTCCATAATCTGTGCTTTTGAGAGTATCTTTTTATACACAATTTCACCATTAAATTTAAAAAGTCTTTAGAGTCCCTTGGTGAATGTGAACCATTTTTTTTGTGGTTCTTTGAAAATTAACTAATTATAATATATATAATACACTTTTATGTTACATATAACTATATAATTTATTTTAAATAGTATATTTAATTATGTACATTATATAATTATATACGTATAATTATAATATATATTATATATAATTATGAAATTCATATAATTTTGCCTAAATCAAGCAGCCCCCTGCATGTTAGCCCTTGTAGGCTGCTGTAACAAAATACCATAGACCTAGAGGCTGAGGAACAATAACAGTGTATTGCTCACAGTACTGAAAACTGGAAGCCGGAAGTCATGGTGCTGTTGTGGTAGGTTCTGGCGAAGACTCTCTACTCTACCAGACTGCACACTGCCCAGCTTCTCCCTGTGTCCCCCCCACGGTGCAAGGGCTGGGCGTTCCGTGGGGTCTAATCCCTCCATGGGGGTCCCACCCTTGTGACCTTCTCCCTGTGTCCCCCCACGGTGCAAGGGTTGGGCGTTCTGTGGGGTCTAATCCCTCCATGGGGGCTCCACTCTCATGACCTCAGTACCTCCTGAAGGCCCCATCTCCTATCACCATCATATTGGGCATTAGGATTTCAACATATGATTTTGGGGGGACACAAACATTCAGACCATAGCACCTGCTAAGTATTAATTTTAAAATATCAAAATTTAGGGGCGCCTGGTGGCTCAGTCAGTTAAGGATCTGCCTTCAGCTCAGGTCATGATCTCATGCTTTGTGAGTTCAAGCCCTGAGTCGGGCTCTGTGCCGACAGCTCAGAGCCTGGAGCCTGCTTTGGATTCTGTGTCTCCCTCTCTCTGCCCCTCCCCACTTGCACTCTCTCTCTCTCTCTCTCTTTCTCAAAATAAACATTAAAAAATAAAATAAAATAAAATATCAAAATGTAGTGAACCATGTATCTTAGAGATGAGGTTGCAACGTACTTAAATTTAAGTGGTGTTAAAAGAGAAAATTCCTGGGGGCGCCTGGCTGGCTCAGTCAGAAGTGTGTGAGACTCTTGATCTTGGGGTTGTGAGTTCAAGCCCCACATGGGGTATAGAGATTACTTAAATTAAAACTTAAAAAAAAAAAAGAGAAAGTTCTTGGATTTCTTATTATTGAAGTTCCATTAAGACAAATTGATGGGAATAAAAAGAAAAAAGGACAAATCGATGGGACTTTCTATTAAAAAATTTATAAAAATTTATTTATTTTGAGAGAGAGAGAGAGCATGAGCAGGGAAGGGGCAGAGAGAGGGAAAGAGAGAGAATCCCAAGCAGGCTCCACACTGACAGCATGGGGCTCCATCTCACACACCTCGGGATTGCGACCTGAGCCGAAATCAAGAGTCGAACACTTAACCAACCGACTAAGCCGCCCAGGCTGGGCGCCCAGGAAATTTGTTTTTGATCAGTTGAATAGATACCAATGTGGACATGTCAACATGTGGGACATTCTTCTTAAAAGCTGTTCGTGTATTATTTTGATTCCGTTCTTTGTGGCGTTTGGTGCCCTTAACCTTTTGGATTAACCTTGAAAACAAGCATTTTAAAAAGGCAGAAAAATTCTTGGTGTGTCAGAAACTGCATTTATCTCTACTGCAATCCATCTAAAAGTTTAAATAACCACGTCTGGACCAGCAGGGAACCCAGAGTCTTCCCCAGGAGCTCACGGAAAGAAAGAATCCACCTCAGGCGTGGCAGAAGGTCGGGCCAGGTTGGGAGAGATACAGCACCTTCCCAAACGGCCACCGCACCAAAGATCATCGCTCAGAAAACCACATCTCCCTCTTCTGTCCTGCGGCAGTGCCGTGGAACCCGAGTGTTTTCCAAAAGGTCAGAGATCAGTCCTCTCTGCTGTTGTCAGCAGCGGGCAAGAAAGACAGAGGCGGCCCCTGAAAGCCAGGCTCTGGCCTGGGAGTCCAGCCACGGCTTGGCGTTTCCCTGGTACAGTTAGTTACACAGGACATCAGTGTCGCACAACACGGGACCACGAGGACTTAAGACAAAACAAGACCGCTCCATAATCACATTGGCACACAGACAAAACATGAACCCTGTCCAAATCGCAAAAATGCCCCAAATTTCCCTATTCTTGTCAACGTAAGGGACTTCTGCTTCTTCACTGGCTACAGTTTTAGCCTTATTTTATCCTCCTACCTCGTAGATAGGATCTACTGAGACAAAAATTTTTTTTAATGTTTGTATATTTTTGAGAGAGAAGGACAGAGCATGAGTGGGGGAGGGGCAGAGACACACACACACACACACACACACACACACACACACACAATCTGAAGCAGGCTCCAGGCCCTGAGCTGTCAGTACAGAGCCCGACACAGGGCTCGAACTCATGAACAGTGAGATCATGACCTGAGCTGAAGTCGGACACTTAACCGACTGAGCCCCCCAGGCGTCCCTATGAAGGCGTATCTTTTTTTTTTTAATTTTTTTAAATGTTTTATTTTATTTTTGAGACAGAGAGAGACAGAGCATGAGCAGGGGAGGGGCAGAGAGAGAGGGAGACACAGAATCCGAAACAGGCTCCAGGCTCCAAATTGTCAGCACAGAGCCCAATGCGGGGCTCGAACTCACGGACCGCGAGATCATGACCTGAGCCGAAGTTGGACGCTTAACCGACTGAGCCCCTCAGGTGCCCCGATGAAGGTGTATCTTAATCATTGTCACAGAACTGTCCCCACTTCTTCACTTCCTGACAGCATCCAGTTCAGGGCAAAACTTCCACCCCTTGAATTCTGCCCCAGAGCACCTAACACAAGCCCAGATTCTCAAATAAGTTCTTTCCAGCACCTTCTTACTGAGGAGCCCCATGGCTCCCCACAGTAAATGTTCTACCTCAGGGCGTCGAGGAACAAACCACCTCGTTTGGTGACAGGCACGTTCCTGGCCTCTGACTGCATCTTCGGGAGAATCTTATTTCTCAGATCTGGAGATAATTCTGTTGGCCCCCAAGGAGTAGAGTGGTGGCAGGACTGAGGGGGACGGACGCATGTGATCACCACCCCCTCCCCCAATGGCAAATTGGGAAAACCTCTGGAATTAGGATGTGGCCATCTGACAAAGCTGGTTCCAAAAGAATTGAAACACGTGTTCTTACCAGGATACTGAGCTGTCAAGCCACAGTAGGAGGCCACGTTGACGAAGAGGACGACCTTGCCCGCGTACTGCTTGAACTGGATGTAGTCCCCGTCACTGAGCGTGAGGGCACCGTACTCGTAGATGGTGCCTGTCACCCCTGTATAGCAATCCATCTGGAATGTAACAAAAACAACCATAATGAGATGATATTGACATAAACAATGATCCCCAACACCCGTGGACTTTTGCAAAGTGCTTGACGGTCTTTCATGTAGTACCGTGGAAGTCTAAGAACTGAGAACACTTTTTCCAGCAATATTTTTAGTTATGGCGAGGCCACCACTAGAATGTGTGTCTTGTAAGTGACATTCCTTTTTGTGGGGGGGGGGGGCTGTCTGGCTTCGTCGGTAGAGCACATGACTCTTGATCTTGGGGGTGTGAGTTTGAGCCCCACATTTGGTGTAGAGATTATTTAATTTTTAAAAAATGTTTACTTACTTTTGAAGGAGAGAGAGAGAAAGAGAGACAGAGCATGAGTGGGGGAGGGGCAGAGAGAGAGGGAGAAACAGAATCTGAAGCAGGCTCCAGGCTCTGAGCTGTCAGCACAGAGCCAGACAAAAAAAATGTCTGTATGTGCATGTGTATATATGCGCATGCACATATGTATAGGCACACACATGTGCATTTATGTGCATTGTGTGCATATGTCTGCATGCATGCACACATGTATGTGCACACGAACATGTGTGTATGTGTGTGCACATGTGACGCTCTAGCCGTCCCTGGAAGATCAGCACGAGTGTCCCCCGTGCTCTGACACTGCACACTAACACCATGCTCCAGTCATCCCAGCCCTTCTAGAGTTTGCTTAAGAGATCTCTGCGGGTTTACATCCATTTTTCATCTATACGTTCTTAAACTGTGATTTCCTTCCCTCAGAGCTGGGCCAATAACGTGTTCTCCATCTGGGTCCCATGGAGGCCGTGCCCAGAGCTTTGCCAGTGCGGTGCTCACTGGTACAGAACTCATCTTTCTTGTCCCCTGTTGTGGACAGCCGTGACTGCCCCTGGATGAAATGGGACACAGGGGAAGGAGCTGCCCACCCACAAGCAGCCGTGTTCCAGGCAGACCGGGCCGGGTGACAGGCTGGACTGCTCTTGTCTGAGGAGATGGCAGACCCCCCGAGACTTCACAGAAGTCAGAGAATTCTAGAACGATGGAGCGGGAGCCTCCAGGGATCTGGTCCATAAAGGACGGCCTGGAGCAGTAAGGGGACCGTCTATGGACGAGCTTCCGCAAGGAAAGGCCACATGCTGTGCACTTCTCGAGTCTGTAGCTGCTTCCTCACTGTCCTGGAGGAGGAGGTGACCCTGAGCAGGTGCCTCCTCTAGGTGTCCGCCCGTTCGTCCACACTGGAGCACACACGTTGATCCAAACGTCTGGGAACGCTGGCCTCCGAACGCCCCTAAGATGCTGTCATCCGTGCGCCTGTGTTCCTGTGCCTCTGCCTTGGCTCCACGCAAACCCTTCCTGCTAGTTGCCTTTTCGCTACTTAACTTAAAACATCACATGCAGGGGCGCCTGGGTGGCTCAGTGGGTTAAGCGACCGACTCAGCTCAGGTCATGATCTCACAATTTGTGGGTTCCAGCCCCACGTCGGGCTCTGTGCTGACAGCTCAGAGCCTGGAGCCTGCTTCGGAATCTGTCTCCCTCTCTCTCTGCTCCTCCCCTGCTCATGCTCTCCGTCTCTCAAAAATAAACAACACACACACACACACACACACACACACACACACACACACACACGGAAATCGTTCCAAGAGCTGTGATGCGTGCACCTCTTGCCTTCGTGCGACCTTACCTCTGGGCTCAACAACAACTCCTGGCTTTTGTCTCTCACGTGGATATCACCCCGTAAGTGGGACACAGAACCCCAAGAAAGCTGTACACTTGAAGGGTGGACCTTCCCAACTCCAAGGTGAGTTCTGCTCCAGTCTGAAGGGATCAGGATACTCTAAAATGCAGCCGTTTATTCAGAGGACGGCTTTCTACCGCTGCAAGTCCACGCCAACCAGGCGGCACAGACCGGGTGCCTCCCACAGGTTGCGTCTTGTCCTCTCACAGAGGGGAAATGCTCTTACAACAGCTACCAGTCTTTGGCCATTTTATATGCATCATCTTACACATCACAGGGACCCAATGGCAGAGCGCTCAAAGTGGGTTGCGGACCTAGACAAGTATCACCTGGGGACATATTAGCAATGGAAGTTCCTAGGTTCTCCCGAGACCTGCGGAATGGGAAACTTTGCGGGTGATGGGAGAAGAACGAACGAAGGCCAAGTTTTGCTGTGGCTCGCAGTCTCCAGGCAGGGCTCCCGAGGCATGTAGACCGTAACACTCCTGCAGCTCCTGCGAGACTTCCTCTCACGTTTTACCACTGCAGCTTTGCTCTGGTCAGTGTGACTTCACTAAGCACAAACACCCCCCTACATATACGTTAGCAATCGTCACCAAACATACGGATCAATACACATCTGGAGGGTCTCAGGACTGAGGTCTTACTAAACAGTAATAACTAACCTTATCGTAACAGCAGCTCGCCCCTCAAGGTCTTGGAAGCCTTGCTTCCAAATTGCTGACACTTATGCTGTCCCCCAACCTCCTGTAATCGGTCACTCCTCACAACCCCAGTGCAGCTCTTCCTGTCCCCGGGTCCTGTCCCTGTGCTATAATGAAACCACCTTTCTGCACTGAAAACGTCTCAAGACTTCTTTCTTGACTGTTCACGGGGGGCCTCCCACCTGGTTGTTGTCTGGGGGTCCCTGCACTTTACCACGGCATCCTCCACCTTCTACAGAGGAGGGGGAGGCCAAGAAAAACGGACGTAACTGGTTTAAGGCCACAAGTGAGGCTGTTTTTGAATGAATTTGTCTGGTTTTAAAGTTTAAACCTGTCGGTACCTCAAGGCACCTATGGAGTCCCCACCCTGCGTCCTAAGGCTCGTACACACATCTTTCACAGGGTGGCTGGTGACCTCCAGTGTGGGGACTTCGGGGCATCAGGCGCTTTGCGACAGAGCAAATCCTCCTCCTCTGGTACAAGCTTTGTCCCCCAGCCCACCCCCAACCGCTGCTCACCAGCCCACGTCCCCTAAAACTACATTGGGCCAACAAATACTGGCCTTGTGTGTTTTATTATTCCCCGGGAAAAAAAAGCCCCTGTTCCCTGACCCTGACGCCCCAGAGTGCATCCCGGCATCAGCTAGCTCTTTTCCCACGAGCTCCAGACCAGGGGCGCGGCGCCCAGGCAGCCCGGGTCCCACCTGCGGTGGCACCACCGCCCGGCAGGGGGCCGCTCAGCAGGGCTCCGGACACCTCGGCCTCGGACGAGGCCCCGCAGGCCAGGTGAGTCGTCGGGCGCTGCGGTCCGCTGGGTCCCCAACGGGACACTCACCCTCATGGTCTGCGGTTTCGGGGCCGGCTGAGCGAGGCCTCCCAGGAACAGGGGGAAGAGGCACGAAGCCCAGAGCGGCGGGGCCATGGCCGGTGCGCGCTCGCCTAGGAAGCTCTGCGCTGCCCGGGAGCGTCGGCCCCTTTTGAGCGCCCGGCGGGAGCGGGGCGAAGGCGCGCCCTCCAATCGCAAGGCGGCGTGCACGCGCGCACACACACACACACACACACACACACACACACACACACACGCGCACGCACCTACCCCCTCCCCTCTCCCCTCCTCACCCTCCCTGTCCCCTCCCCGCTGCCTCTACACGCTCCTCCTCCCCTCCCCTTCCCCGCTCCCCCTGCCCGCTCGCCCCTCCCTCGCGCCTACCGCCCTCCGCTAGCCCGGGTGCATCCGGGAGACGTCTTGCACCTGTTCCGGCGCACGTGTCCGGGCGGGTGGCGGCGGAGGCCACACTTCGGGACCGGGAAGTGCCGTCCCCACCCTCTCCAAGTGACCGGCCGCCCCTAGGTGCTCCCCGCTTTCTGGAAGTGAAGCTGCCGCCACTGAATCAGAATCTGCTTTTTCAAAAACGAGCGTCACGTGGTTCGTGTGCGCAGTAAAGTTTGAGAAGCGCAGTCCTGGAGGACGGTACCTCTCGGTCCTGTGTCCCGAACCTCCATCAGTAGTCACGGCGCACTGTGTTTCCTAATGACGCAGTCCGGCCGCGGGGCCCGAGAGTGCCCCGGAGAGGACCTCGTTCGCGTAGGTGGCGCAGCCGGGGGCGGGGGGTCACACCTGCAGGGCGGTCGCAGGAGAGAACGACCTACACTGTGAGTCCGGAGCGGCCCTGGGCTGGGGTCTCTCTCTGTAAAGCACCTGCCCGCTTCCTCCGAAACACCTGTCGTTGCGAGGCCCTAACGGACACCGGGCGGGGGCGCTGCAAGGCGTGTGACTGGGTGGAGAGGCGCCCCCACCCGCTCTCCCACCTGCTCCCGCCGGTTTGCCCGCCGGCTCGGCTCGGCTAAAGACCCCTGTGAACGGAGGTGCTAAGTCCTTCCTTCTCGGCTATAAGCCCTTTCCGCCCCGCCTCTGCCAGGATCACCCGCGCGCGCCTCTGCGCCAGACCCCGAGGCTGGCGAACTCTCTGGAAAGACAGGCTTCCCGTCGGCTCAGATCTCCCGGCTCTTCTCAGGGGCCTGTAAACTGGCCTGGTCGCTGATCCCTGTTCCAGCCTGCAGGTCCCCAGGACATTTGCAGCAGCTGAGCAGAAGGCTCCCTCCGGGGGGGGGGGGGGGGGGGGGGGGCGGTGCGCAGACCTACACGCACTCCCAGGCTCTCCGGCCTCTCCCCGCTCAGCCCCCAAATAATGGCCCAACCGCAGACTAGGAGGTGACTAGGAGGTGCCGGAGACCATTGAGTTCAAGACCCCTGTGCACCACTGACCAGCTCCTTGACGCACAAAAGGCTCAGGTCTCTGAACCTTAGTTTTCTCGTCTGTGATATGGGCACAATTAATAGTGTCTACCTGCTAGGCTTCAGCAGTGCTGATAACGATACAGGACCGAGCCCAGCGCCTGACGCGGGCAAGCAGCCATTCACACACTCCTCTTCCTGCTTGAGGAACCTGAGGCTGGAGGGAGGTCACCAGCGGGTCATGGTGAGATGAGAGCAAACCCGGGGTCCCTGTTGTAGGCCCCTTGGTCTTCTCCCATATGGATCATCAGTTGTGACTAAATCCCCACCATCTCTCATGTGGACATTTGCTCATCATACAGTAACCTGCCCTCGAGTGGTGAGGACCCTTCATCACAGATCATCAGTAGGGCCGATGGCCCCAAACCCCAGCTCCCCAGGTGTTGTTCCAACATTCCTCGTGAACTTTCGAGCACCTTGGGTTGAGGCTTCCAGCAGCCAGAAGTGAAGGTGTGGGGCGCACACCAGGATGCACCTGTCTCCGGTCCACCGGAATGAATGTCAGGGCTCCGTTTCCCTTCTCTCCTCCTTCGGAGCCTGCATCCTGACCTGCTTCCAGGAATTTTGCTTTGGTCCGTCCCTTGTCTCCTTCCTTCCAGAGTCTTCTGTGTCCGTCTTCCTCCATGCTCCGCCTCTGTTGTATGATCTTCTGGGGATCAACTTTGTTGACACCACTCTTATGTTGAAAATGCTTTGGTTCCTCCCTAATTCCTACACCTTTAATTTGAAATTCTATGGAGCACTCCAGATTTGACATCGGCCCAATTTCCGGGCCTATCCTTCACTCTGTAAATACTACATTTCTGGCAGATTGAACTTGCTCCATCACCCCAAGTCCACCTATCAGGGTGTTGAGTCTTGACCTCTTAGGTAAAACCTGGGCCAGTACTTCGGGATCGTTCCTGAAAGGTTTCTTGATAGATTAGTTACATATTTTTATCAAAAATAATGGGACACAATTCTATCAAATAAGACTTCAGAGGTAACTCTCTGAGGCCCGAGATACTAATCAGGTCCTGAAGAGCTTGACCAGGCCTTGAACTGGACCCAAGATCAGGTCTGCTAAAGCCTAGGGCAGAAAAGGGTGAGACTCAGATCAGTTTGTCTCAGTCGCTGTTTCTGTGACCCAGTCAGGACTGAGCAGTTTACAGGACATCGGGAGGGGTCCTGGGGTGGGGGTGGGGGGCAATGATCTGCTCCAGATCATAGGGAGGGGTCCTAAGGGGATCAGTGATCTGTCCCAGATCATAGGGTGTTATGGGCTGAATCATGTTCCCCCAAAAGATATATTGAAGCCCTAACCCCCTGGACCTCGGAATGTGGCCTTATTTGAAGATAGGATTGCTGCCAGTGTGACAAGTTGAGGTCATACTAGAGTATGGTGGGCCCCTAATCCAATGTGACTGGCGTTTTTTATAAAAGGATGGCCATGGGGCATCTGGGTGGCTCAGTCGGTTAAGTGTCAGACTCTTGATTTCGGTTCAGGTCATGATTGCACGGTTCGTGGGATCAAGTCCCACATTGGGCTGCTTGCTGATATCATGGAGCCTGCGTGGGATTCTCTCTCTCTTCCTCTCTCTCTGCCCCTCCCCCACTCACTCCTGCTCTCTCTCAAAAAAAAAAGAAAAGAAATGTTACTTGGCTTCAAATCTAACTTTTTGTTTGATTTTAAAACTTCTTTGACTTCTTTAAATGCACTAACAGCACGTATTTGGATTTTGAGAAGAGTGATGATTTTGCTGTTACATTTCTGTCCAAGTTCATGACTACTACAGCCTTACCCTTGAGCATGCCTCAGATCCAGGCTGGCTGTGGCCTTCAGGAGGGCCGCTGGTCCTGAAACTGTCCTCGGGGGCCCTGCCACCATTGCCAGAGATCCCACCCTCATCTGCTCTGAGAGATCATTCTTGTGTTCAGTGAGACAAAGGAAACAACGCGTGCAGGGGAATGTGCCCTTTCCCAGGTGAAGCCAATGTCCACTATTCCCACCCACATGTTCCAGGGAGTGCCCCCGTGTCCACGCACAACTGTGGGCGCTGGAGACCCCGTGGCAGCCACGAGAGTTAACCAACTTGTCCTCCGTAGACCCAGCCACCCCCAGTAAGGTGATGTCCCAGAGCCTCTGTGAGTCTGGCCTTCCTCCTCCCTGGGAAGGAAGGGACACTTCAAGCCAAAGCCTGTCACCTGGGCAGGGATCTGGGACTATGAGATGAACATCTTCACTGCCTTTGACACTTTGTATCTTTTCATTTCTCCACATCTTTTGGGTTGTTTCCTTGTTTGTTTATTTTGAGGAAGAGAGAAAGCAGGGGAGGGGCAGAGGGAGGGAGAGAGAGAGAGAATCCCAAGCAGGCTCTGAGCTGTCAGCACAGAGCCCATGGCGTGGTTCGAACCCACAAACCGTGAGATAATGACCTGAGCCTAAATCAAGAGTAGGATGCTCAGCCGACTGAGCCACTCAGGTGCCCCCATATTTCCACATCTTTTAAGAGGAGGCCACCAGACCTCTTGGTGATTTAATTTGACCAGATTTCACCTTGGGAAGATTGGAAAGAGAAAGTATTGACTTCGGAAACCTCTAAAAGTTTAATGCTTGAGTATTTCAGCTTCTTGAATTCATATATGGGCTTTCAGAGGCCGAGAAAGTGGAGCGATTGCCCCTCTGGCCTCGGGTGGCCTTACCTGAAAAGCAAGCACTGGTCTCTGTCCCTGTGCCATCAGGTCAAGTCAGGGGCCACGAAGGGAAGCCGGGAAGTGTCACCTCTTCCAGGGGACTCTCCGCCAATGGTTCGCACCAAGTTCTGGCCTGGGAGGTCCCTGCAGCTCCCAGCCTATGTTGGGGCAACTCGTCCTCTCTCTGGACACGACCTGCAGGAGCAAAGTAGAAACGCAGGCTTCAGAAGGGGCGGCAGAAGCAGAGTGGGAGAAGCTGGGAGAAGCAGAGCAGTGGTGAGGGGAGAGGGGACACCAGGGGCGCAGGGGAAGGAGCGAACAGAGCACGAGGAACGGAAAGGGAGGAGAATCAGTCTGCATCAACTCCCTGTTTACTGAGTATCAGGAATATTTAGGTAGATTTTCTTATGAAAGCATCACCAGAATAACCATAAGGTTAATACTTTCTCCGTGTTATAAGTAAGGATATAAATACAGAGTAAAAACAAATAGCTCCCCAAGTTCCAGGCCGAGTAATATGTCGAGCTGGGACTCACACTCAAGTATGTTCTGATCCCAAATCCGGACCCTGTGGTAACTGAAGTAATGGCCCCCAAAGATTTCAGGTGTTAATCCCCGGAACCCAGACGTTATCTTATCTGGCAGATTTTGCAGATGTGATCAAGTTAAGGATCTTGGGATAAAGGGATTACCCCCGGATGATCTGAGTGGGCGCTAAATACAATCACACGCATTCTTAGGGGAGGGAAGCAGGGAGATTTTGCTAAGAAGACAGGACAGGTACGACAATGGGAGCAGAGGTTGGAGCAGCGCCAGGAAGGGGTCACGAACCTTCTTCCAGTTGCTCTTGACGTGTTCCTCCTTCTGAGCCCTTACCCACAAGCAGCCTTTCATATCTCTGTTTCTGCAACAGTGAGGTAAGGCATTTTGGGCTTTTTCTATCATGAACCTCAAGATTCTTCGAGTCTCCACACATTATCCAATTCCAAAGCCACTTTGAGATATGTATAAAACAGATAAATATATAGATATATCCCTATTTATATCTACATTTATCTCCTATTAAATATGTAGATGTCTAAAAAATAAATATGTAGATATCTGTATCAATGTAGGTGTATTTATGTTTGTGTATATATGTATAGGTAGAGAGACAGAGAGGGAGGGAGGGCGATTTATTATAAGGAATCGGCTCATGTACCTGTGGAGGCTGGGAAGTCCCGAGATTGGCTATCAGCTGGCTGAGAACCAGGACAGCTGATGCAGTTCTAGTCTGAGTTTGAAGGCAGAAGACTGGTGCTGCAGCTCGAAGACAGGCAGAGTGAAAGAATTCTTTCTTACTCAGCCATTTTTTTTTTTTTTTTATGTTTAGACTTTCAACAGATAGGATGAGGCCCACCCACGTTGTGGAGAGCAATCTGTTTTCCTCATGCTGCCAATTTAAGTGTTACTCCCGGGGCACCTGGGTGGCTCAGTCGGTTGACCATCCAGCTGTTGGTTTTGGCTCAGGTCATGATCTCACGGTTTTGTGGGTTCAAGCCCCGCGTTGGGCTCTGTGCTGACAGTGTAGAGCCTGCTTGGGATTCTCTCTCTCCCTCTGTCTCTCTCCCCCACTCATGCTATCTCTGTCTCTCAAAATAAATAAATAAATGTTACTTTCATCTGCGTGATGAATCACTAAATTTTACTCATGAAACCATTATTACACTATATGTCAACTAACCTGGATTTAAGTAAAATTTAAAAAATTAAAAAATATGTATATATGTCACTCTCATCTGGAAACACCCTCACAGACACACTCAGAAATAATGTTCACCCAAAATATATGGGCACCCCATGGCCCAATCAAGTTGACACAATAAAATTAACCATCATGGTAAATGTATTATGAAGATTGACAATGTGAACATCTTTTTCTTTATATATATATTTAGATAGGTAATGTCTATGTTTAATCACAACAGTAATATACCATATAATTATATAATTCAAGAGATTGGATATAGTGTTATAAAATTCTAAGGTCTTTATATTGCCGAGAAAGAGGGTAAAATGAAGCAGATTAACTATTTATGAATAGAATCTGATATATCCCGGATGCATTTTGTAATCTCAAAGAATGTTCAAAGTGTATATAATCATCAACCTTATGGGAGTGGGGGAGGGGGAATAAACATATACCAAATAGTTCAAAAGAAAACTAGAATGAGAGAATATTGGATATAGAACAGAAGAGACAAAATAGACACCTAACACAGAAAGATAAATAATGCTTGAAAGTAAAGGGTAGGAGTTACTAAGCATAAATAAACCAAAATGAAATTTGCTATGTTGTTTACAGACAAGGTAGACTTTAAGGCAAAATGGATAACAAAGGATTTAGAAAAAATTTTCGTACTGATTAAGCATATAATTCACCAGGAAGATAAAATTACTGTAAGTTTGTAAGCACCTAATAGCATAACTAACAATATATAAATTAAAAATTGACAGAAACTGGGTCACCTGGGTTGCTCAGTTCGTTAAGCATCTAACTCTCAATCTCAGCCCTGGTCTTGATCTCAGTGTTGTGAGTTCAAGCCCTGAACTGGGCTCTGTGCTGGGTGTGAAGCCTACTAGAAAAAAAAAAAGTTATTAAAAATTGACAGAACTCTACAGAGAAATATACAAATCTGCATATAGTAGAAAATTCTAACATACTTCTTTTAGTAACAGAAAAAGCAGGAAAAACATGAATAATGGCATATGAGATTTAATCAGCACATATTAAATATATATATATTAAATATATATATATTATATATATATATATTAAATATATAGAACACCTAACAACTGCAGAATACATATTATTTTAAAGCACACATGGAATATTCACAAAAATTGACCATATGCTGGGCTATAAACCAACTATAAATTTGGAATGAAATGAAATTTGAAATTTGAAAGTATACAGATCTCATAGAGCAGAGTAACAGGATCAACCAGAAAAGCCTGCTTGTGCATTCCTGCTGACCTACAACATATTTCCATGCATCTGCCGTGCGTGTGATTCTACTTCTTAGATTTCTAGCAAAGACATGCTTTCGAACTATTGTCTCCTTGTTCTTAGCATGCTGAGCCTTGATTGGTTTAGGTCCCCAGGAAGCCCTAGCATATGCATAGATGAGCGTACAGAGGCTTTTTACACAAGCTTTGCTTGTACAAGGTCACCAGTTACAGAACTGTCCTGGGCACCACACTTCGATGCCACAGCACACGTACAAGCACGGAATGTTACTTCTGTGCACTAGCTCTCAGAGCTCAGAAGGCCTGTGTGTGTGTGTCTCCTTCAGTGGGGGCAGGTAGGGCCTCCCACAGGCACAGCCGCGGACTTACAGTTTTTCAGGCTATAGCCTGAACCAATAGCTCAGGACCAGAGAGACACTCTGAGCTTCTAGGGATAGCTGTATTTGTTTCAAAGGCTCTGAATACATTGGGAACTGGACAAATATTTGGCCAGAACATCCACTCTCAGTTTCTAGATGAAACTCATGTCCTTAGAGGAAAAGATTTTCTGTTCCTGCTATTTTAAGCAAACCTAACATCGCTACAGACAGCAAGAGTATTGAGGGATCGGGAACCCCTTGGTGTTATAACCGTAGTGCGCAGCGTCATTTTTCTAGAGAGTGAGGAGTCCATAGTTTTCAACAGATCTGTAAAATGGCTTACGTGCGTCCAACCAGATCTATGAGCTATTACTCTAAGACATCTAGAGGTCTACCTATTCATCCGACGAGTGTTCATTAAGCTCCGGATGAATAAAAGCAGGTGACTTTTAGACAAGCTGGACAGAGTGAGCTGCACTGGACACAGTGAGGTTTACACCTCATGGGTAGGTAGACCATAAAGCGATGTATGCTTGTTTCATTGAATAAACAAGGAAGTTGCAGAATTTGAGAAGCCCTGGAAAGAAGACCACAGATGAGATCACACAGCGTAACCAGGAGGAGTCGGAGGGGGTCCCTCCATCCAGGGGACCCGGGAGGTGAGACCTGGGACACGGCAAGACTTAGGGAGAGGCAGCGCCGGGTGGAGGTGGCTGGCAAGACCCAGAACAGACCGGAGCGGCTGGAGGATGCGAGGGCTCCGACTCCGGGGCGCCTCGTGGTCGTTTGGATTCTGTACGTTCGCTGAGCAGCCTTGGGACCTGCAAGCGGGAAAACACCGTGTCAGATTTAACCGAATATTTTCACAACGTTCACTCGCCTGCTGCATCGTAAAGGGCCTGTGGGGGCCCAAATCGAGGCAGACAGATGACCGATCATTTCTTCCTCCCTTCATGAGTTCATCTAGTTTCTCTGCGTTACCGGCTCGCTCGGTTCTTGACCCAGACGCACGGAAGGGTGGAGACGCGACACCAGAGTGGGGGCATAGCTCATAGGGCTGCTACGTACCGTTCACGCAACAGAGAAAGCCGGCCACTGCGGAGCGAGAGTGGGACCGGCCCCGGAAGCTCTAGCCGCATCCTCTTAAATCTGCTTTGTGTACGAGCAGATTGGGCTTGGATTGACTTGTTTGACCGGCAGCTGGTGGGTCCATCACACTTTGGCTTGGAGCATGCGCCTGCCCCTGATGCATTGTTCTAACTGTATTTATTCACGCATTGCGTATTTATGGGTTTCTAACGAGCTTTTGCTGTGACCGGAAGGGCAAGTTGTACCTTTTGTGCGCATGCTCAGCTCTTGGAGCTCGCCCCCCACCCCCAACCCCACGCCCCGCCCCCGCTGTGGCTTCTGAGCCGGCTCTGCGGTTAGGCCTTTCCTGTCCTGTTATTCCTTGGAGGTGGCTCGGAGGTTGTGGCCTGCACCTGCTTTATCCCTCCTTACGCACGTCTAACTACCTGCCTCCTAATTCAACAAATACCTACTGGAAGCCAGCTTACATCCTGACGCTCTTCCTTAGAACATGCTCTGATTTATTAATTTACATTTTTATTTGTTCTGTCCGCAGGTAGAAACGCTATTTCAGGTCTGATTCGATCAATATAAAGCACATTTTTTGGAATACTGTGCACTAATCAATATAGTCCAAGATCGCATTCTTTTCTCTAATATCCTTGGAACACTATCAGTTCACTCATTTTTATTTTTTATTATTCACTTTGGCCTTAATGTCAACCAAAAGTCAGTCTAAGTTTATATGAATTGCCATTTTGAGATTGGTGCCCATTTCAGTTTACCCACCCAGGAAATTGAACTTTAAAAAATATTTTTTAATGTTTATTTATTTTTGATAGAGTGTGAGTGGTGGAGGGGCAGAGACAGGGAGACACAGGATGCAAAGCAGGCTCCAGGCTCTGAGTTGTCAGCACAGAGCCCAACACGGGGCTCGAACTCACAGACCAGGAGATCACCACGTGAGCCAAAGTCTGATGCTTAACCTGACTGAGCCAATCAGGCGTCCCTCCCCACCTGTTCCCTTTCTGCTATAATTTAGCTTGAACACTCACACACACACACACACACACACACACACACACACACACACAGGAAGTTCGTGGCAAGGCTAGTCACACATGTCTGGGAAGTCATGGATTCTCCTGGGTGCCTGCACCAGTCGGAGATGGAACTATGGAATTCATGTTTCCTTCACAGCAAGTTCCAGATGGCATCACAGATTTCTATTAACTTATCCTGATGCAAGATTAACCCTCCTCCTCAGAGTCCGGGGCGGGGGAGAGGGACCAGCCCCCACCGCTCACCGATCCGGGAATGGCTTCGAAACGGCTTCTTGTCAACCTGGTCCCTGATGCCTAACTCACTGAGCCTCGTTCTGTCTCCCATTTGTTTCCATTTCTACACTCTATACCCTTCGCTGTCCACGGCTGCTGTCTCTTTCTCTCCCTGCCTGTTGTGTCCAGGGACAAAAGTTGGGATTTAGGGCTTAAACAGACCTGGCTTTGAGTTCTTTCTAGCTATGCAGTTTTGAGCAATTTTAATTTGTATGCGTATTAGTTTCTTCTTTGTAAAAGAACATAATAACGATGACTTTTAAAATAAACATTAGTGAGAATTTATACCTAGAAATGCCTGGCACAGAGTAAGGACTTAGTGACTGCTCACAAAAATCCCACTATTTGTCTGTCTTCTTTCTTCCTTCCCCTTCCCTCTCCACTTATCTCTTTTATTTACCCTCTAACTGTGCTATTCCTTTTCTATCCGTTAGTTTTAAGAAGCCCCCTTCCCGGCTTGTTACCTTTGATTAAATATTTTCTATGGAAACTCTCAAACACACGCAGTCAGCAGGGCGAAGAGTAGCCTTGACCTCATATACCTCCTACTTGCTTCAGCCGTGATCAGCACATTTCCCGGCCAATTTCATCGACATCCACATGTGCCCCCAGCCCTCCCCCCTTGCACAGACACACGGAATGGTTTTGATGCAAACTCCAAACATCATATCACTGCATCTGTAAATACGTCCTGCCTCTCTTGATCTTAGGCAGAAAGAGAGCCAACCTTGTCCCTGGGTGTCCCTGGGGTGACTGCAGGGGTTTTCTAGGTCAAGTCCTGGTGTTATCCTGGTGCCCTCAGACCCTTCATAGGGTGCCAGAGGCGAAGGGGTGATAGAGAAGTCAAGTGGTCTCAACCGAGAATCTGTTCTGCATCCGATCTGATTGCAACGTGGATAGACGGTTGTGGGGGTTCGGTTGTAGCTGTGTCTGGCCCTGGCCTGGTGGCTTGGACCGGCCAGTCTTTCTACTTTACTGAGCATCTGGCTCTCCCATATACAGCTGTGGCCTGGAAAACCTATATGCCACAGGAGAACTCAAAATCCACAGAATTTCTTGATTCTTACTTTTGCTTCCCAATCGCCTAGGGGTAACAACTGATCAACTCAGCTTCAGAGGAGCTCAGAATCTCTCTCAAAAGCTGAGACAAAAAAACCTGAGAATGTCAGCCTTAGAAAGGACTTTGGTGATTTTCTGATTTATAAATGGGTAAACTGAGGTCTAGGGAGGTATTTTCTCAAAGCCTCACAGATCTGGGACGTCATTGGCGATGGCCACAGGGCATGTTTGTTGACAAAAGGCATCTTTTATTTAGCATATTTATTCTTTCCCTGGGAGCAAGGGCCTGAGGCATAGACTGCAGAATCTGCAGGTGGGAGGGCTCTGGTTTCCAACCGTGTGGGTTCCTCAGGTTCCGGTAGTTGTGCCAGGACACGGAGCTCTCTCCCACGCCCTCCCCCAGCCCATTAGAGCTGGAGTAAGAGACAAGAACACCTTGGGGAGCACACACCCTTCCTCTCACTGCCTCCCACCCTCACCTCCAAGCAGCAGAGCTCTCCCTGGAGCAGAAAGCTGGGGTCAGTGACACGGCTGTGTGCCAGGCCTCCTGGCTCTGGGGAAGTCTCGGGGCCACAGTCAGCCCAGACCAGGGGAGAGTCCCAGACCTCAGCAAGTTTGGGAAAGGAAGTCAGCAGGTTAAGAACACGTGTGGATGAAAATTAAATGCAAAAGGACTGTGGTCTCTCTGGGACTTTCCTCCATTCCCAAACACTAGGTCTACACTATTCTGACACTGCCCAAGTCATGTCCCCTGTCTGAACCTCACTTTTCCATTGCAAATTCCAGCAAGGAATGTGTGTCCTATCTGCCTAACTGGCTTACTGGGAGGGCTAAATGGAATTAACGATGTGAAGGACATTGGTGAACTACAAATATTACATAAACATATGCAATATTATTTTAAAGTTGCAGATTTAGGGATAAGTCGTATGCCTCACACTTACATCCAGAGTAAAGAAAATCCTGGAGGTCTGAATGGGGATCCCAGATGCCAACGGAGATGATCTAATTCAGGGAAAATATTCAAGTAAAACTAAATGGGGACCAAAATCTCTATGTCAGGTCTGGGTTGCAGAGGCTGGGTTTGAATCTGGGATGAAGAGGTGGACAGCATCTCAGCAAAAGCTGAACCTGTTTCCTTTATAACCAAAGGAACCAAACTCCTGTTACTTTTAATTAAAACACAAGAAACTTGCTGTCGATTTTCAGGCAGGATCAAGTCAGTAACAGAAGTGAGAATGGGGAGTCTGGAGGTTTTATTTAACTGCCGCTCATTAGCTGTGTCACCTTGGGCAAGAAAGTTCTCCTCCAAGGAGTCCTAGCTCAAGGAAAAGTTGGAGTCTGAATGGGAAAAGTAGGCAGTGGTTGATACATAGTGATTTCTGCCACCCTGTGTGGGGTGAGCTGAGGGCAAAGTACAGGTTATAGCCTCCCCCCGCCTCCCCCCCCAGGTGGGACATGTGTTTCCTTGAACACTCCTGGCTGTCCAAGAACAAAAGAAAGGGGTGTAAGTGCTTGCCATGGTGATGTGGGAAACTAAGGCAAATGAAAAATTAAATTCCCTTACTGCCTACAGCCCATCGACAAGTTCTTAAAACTGATAGAATGACCTCCCTCTACGGGGTCAGCTGCCTCAATGATGACACTTCGCTGGGGGCAAAGGGAACCTTGGCTTAACATTACCCTGACCCCCCCAGGATCCTGCAAGTCTGCTTCCTTTGTCTTAACCGCCCTGAGATACATGCTGGCAAACATACTCCAAGCATATGCAACCCCACCCTATATCTGAAGGGTCTCATGACTGAGGTTTTACTAAACGGTGATAAGTGGCATTTCCCTAGCAACACCAGCCCCTCAAGGTCCTGGAAACCCTGCTTCCAAAATTCCTTACAGACTTACTCTACCCCTGACCCCCTCCCAACCTGAGGGTACCTAATCAGTTATCTGTCAGGACAGCTCTTCCTGCCCACGGGTCCTGTCCCTGTGCTTTAATAAAATCACCTTTTTGCACCAAAGATGTCTTCAAGAATTCTTTCTTGGCCGTTGGCTCTGGACCACCTCACCATCACCTTAAAACTTCATCATTGTGTATTAAATATCATGGATTACAGGCAAGTGTAGGATTTTTAAAGTCAGAAAGTGAGAAGAGTTTATGGTTCAGTTTAGGTCTGGACAGGTTTCCAGCCTTAACTCTATGGCTCAGGTTACAAACGTTTCCACCTAAAATCTTGTTTGGTAAAATCTGATAAAATTGCATCCTTGTCCTCTAGGTGGGAAGAAACATAGAGGTAATTTGGGGGGGGGGAGTGGAATCCCAAAGTACTCAGAATAATTGACCTCCAAGTTCAAGAATATAAGTGCAAAGAGGTGTGTTTTAGAGACTGGATGGATTCGGCTGGTGTGAAGTCAGGGAATCGCAGGAGGGGGTGCTGGGAAGGAGGCTGGGAGCCTGTCCAGATAGGCGTGGTACGCGCTGGAGAGGCTGGTTTTGATGCTGTGCTCAACTGGTTGACCCTACTGTCTCTTTATCAGTGGAGGGGGGTCGCCAGCCGGGGGTCCGAAGGAAGTGAAGAACCTGGAAGAGAGAAGACAAGAGGGGGGTTATTTGCACCTTCCGGAAAGGCAACAACAGGGACTGGATAAGCGGCTCCAGTGGATGGAAGAGGAGGAGGCAGGGGTGCTGGAACGGGCAGGTGGACCGGGACGCCATGGTGACAGGAAGTGCCCTCCCACCGTGGAGCCCAAGCCCTGGAAATTTCTCTTCTCCCGGACAGAATTCTCAAACAGTGGAGATTTTAGGTCACTTAGTCCCACCACTGAGTCAGAGTTTATGATGAAATCTCTTCTGCTCTCGAGTCATTGAGCAAGGAGAAAATAGTGAAGAGAGCAAGGAATTGATAACAGCAATGGAGGAGCAGTTAGCAATTTCCCACGACTTTGGGTAAACTGGGTTTTCTACTTGTGCATCAGTTTCTTAGTTGAGTCAACACTGGATGTTTACCTTGGCCAGGTCATGTTTAGACTTTGAATGAATCATCTCCTCTTTTTTTTTTTTTTTTTTTTCAATTAGCCCTGTAAACTTTGTATTATTCTCCCAACTTCATAAACAAAGACCAGAGGCACACAGGGTAACTTGCCCAAAGTCACACAGCTTGGGAAGGATAAAGGAATGGAAAACATTGGTAAGTAACAAAAACATTATTTTTGAGGCTGTATATTTTAATGTCCATCGTTCTTGAGCTGAGACAGAGGCCACCGGGGGCAGGTGTCAGGTCTGCTGTCCGGAGGTTCACACGGCAGGAAACCGGGCTGTGGGAGCTTTGGGGCTGGGTCAGAGGTCATTGTTTTGGGCTCCCCACCCCCCATCCCCCAGCAGATTAGAGGCCTCGGAGAAGAGATGAGGAATCTGGGATAACAAAAGCGTCTGTTTTCCAAGAGAGCTCAGGAATGCCCAGACTCAAAGAACTGAGCCCCATCAGACTTGGAGGTGGAGGCTGCCCTTTGTGTGGACCTGGAAGGGGGGGGTGGCGACAAGCTGGCTGAGAGGGACTTCCCCCTGGGGGTGGGGAGGGGTGGGTAGAAGAGAGAGCTGCCCACAGACCGTGTGTGGGGAAGGCTGTGGGAAGAGAGGTGTGGGGGGAATCCAGAGCCCGACGTCTCCCTGTTAGTCCTCGAGGGCCAGCCCAGACACCCGCCCTCGACTTGGGATTCAAAGCCAACCTGCACCAACCTTCACCTTGTCTCAGTCATTTGGCTTCCTGTCGTCTGGGGCCCCGACCTGCCACTCTGAACGATTGATCGATTGTTTCCTTGCCCATCCTCCCGAGAGCCGGAAAATAGGGGTGGATTGGAGACAAGAAAAAAACATTTTAAATTAATATAATAAGGCAATCAGTGCACAGCCTGATGATAAAGTGCCATAAATGTTTGAGTTTGATGAACTCAACCACTTGATTCTGATGTCCAAAGGTGGGGGGCGGGCGGGGGGGAAGTGAGTGTTTTTTTTTAAGCTTTAAGGGGCTAGTAATCTGATAAGGAATGTGCAAGTTTTTCCAGGATTACAAACCATAGGAATAGGAAACATATTTTAGCTATGGGGACGGTGGGGGGGTGGGGAGAATGTGGTTTGGAAATCAAGGCTGTAAATAATCTACAGAACAAAGGGGGCTTTGCAAGGACAAGCGGTTGTGAATTGAGGAGTGTGACTCACTCAGGCCTCAGCACCTGGGATCCAGAAGTGCACCGTATTGTACACAAGAGGGACAAGGAGGCTGGGAGGCCTCCGGGGAGGTGGGGTGGGGTTAAATGTGTTACTGAAGCGGGGTATCCAGCAATATCCAGGCCTGTATCCCTCACCCAGTCCCAATTTTAGCAGAGACGATTGAGCAGTTGGGGACTTGATAAACCAAGAGCTGCTGGCTGAGAGGCAAAGCGTTTTTATTCGTGCCTCATCACCATTTTCCTTCTCAGGCCCTGGGGCTTCCAGGAGATTGAGAGCACTTTCAAAAGGAGCACATTCAGAATGGTAGATTCTCTTCCAGAAAACCGGCAGCCGCTGGCGGCTCCCTCCCCCGTCTGGTGTGCAACCCCCCCCCCCCCATACCAGACCAACGACAGCCAGGCGGGTGCCTCCGCGCCTTTTAACTGTGGCCAATCTGATAAACACAGAATGCATCTTTTCTTATTTATACGTCTTTGATTATTGGTGAAGGAGAACGTCGTATCCCAGCACAGATGCCATTTGGTTTCCTGCCTGGCGCCCATGTGTCTGTTGGGCTGCTTGTTTTTTCTTACTGATTTGGGAGCGCTTGCAGGCAGGTGTAGCATGCGATATTAATGTGCTTCCTTCACATTTATTGCAAATATTTTTCCTCCCTCAGGGCCAGTTTCCTTCCACCTCTCTTAGAGAGGCCCTCGGTGGTCCACAAATCATGATACCCCGAATGGTATTTGGGGTCTGTGTGGTCCTGTTTCCAGTGACTTTACTGCAAGGCTGGGGAGGCTCTCTCTGCATCTGGACACTACCCTCCACCCAGCTAAAGCAGACAGTAATCTTCAAGGACCATGGGCCCTTGCCCTCACCTTTTCATAATTCTGCCAGAATTTATATGAGTCCCAGGCCCTCATCGCACTGGTGAGCACTGAGTGCACGTGGGGGTGTGTGTGGGTGAGGATGTGGTTTAAATTCTACATCCCCGCTTAATGCCCCAGAAACCCTTGCCGGCTTGCGACTGGCCTGCACGGGCTTGGCTAGTGTGTCAAAAGGCTGCCAGAGTGCGGGAGATCCCAGCCTCCAAGACCAGAACCTCACACCTAGGCATGACGGCACAGTTACCTGCCTCCTCCCTCTTCCCTCTTCTGCTAGTCGGCGTCATGTGCACGAATCCCAAGCCCCCAGAGAAGGTGAAGGTGAGTGACCTCCAGAGGGGGCGGGGCGGGGCTCCAAGGTAGAGTCACCCTTCTGTCCTTCTGTCCTGCTTCAGTCATTCTTGCGAGACTCCCGCCTCCGCTTGCTTTCTTCCTGTGCTTTCCATTAACCTTTCTTTTCTTCTTGCCTCTTCTTCAGTCCTACAAACGGTGTTCCTTGAGCCGAATCTAGGGAGGAGGCTCCTTACTGTGGTCCTTGCTCCTCTCCATCTCCATTTAGGGTCGCCTGGACACCCTTCCAGCCACGTCAGTATCGGCCTCAGCTGGGCCCCAGACAAGGCTGGCGCGGGCATCACAGTGGGCGGCAGGGTTTGGGCGAGACCGTGGGCTAAGTCCTCTCAGTGGGATGCCCACGAAGAGGAGGAAAGAATCAATGTGGAAGTTTTACAGATGGATAAAGTCACAGAGCTACCAGAGAAGCATAAATCACGTGCAGAAATAACTGGAGGACTGAAGCAACTGAATTTGGAATCAAGTGTTGGATTCTGGCCTCAGTCTAGTCCCATTTCATGGCTCCGTTGCCTTATTGAGGCAACGTGTGTGTGTGTGTGTGTGTGTGTGTGTGTGTGTGTGTGGCGGTGGGAGGACAGCTCAGGGATGGATAGATGGGATCTAGGTGACTTGGAGGCAGAATGGGATCATGAAGTGAGAGGCGAGCAAACTCTTGTCCGTAGCGGGGGGATCACTTTTGGTCACCCTTCACCTCTGTCAGCCTCTGCCATCTCATTACGAAGTCGTGGGTGACAGTGTCTACCTTGTGGGTGGCTGAACAGTAATTATGACACGTGCGATGTGCTCAGTAAAAGGCAGCTCTCGGAAGATCTTCCTACTGCTCTGAAATCGACCAGAGAACGCTCTACTTTTGAGACTTGATGTGCTTTTCTGTCACTGTATGCTGCCTGGTTGGGTATGAAGGCCCCGGACCCTGGGCTGTAGAATTTGCTTAATGAAAAGCTGGGTCTGGAGGTATAGGAGACCTGTCATGTGGACTTAGATATGTTGGAAGCAGCACTGAGTGTCAGCAGTAAGTGCCGCAAAGGGCTCTCCAGGTCCAGAGTCTCTAAATCCCCACACCCTGGTACCCAACATGATTGTCATTAATTTTCACTGCGGTAGCAAAGGGGGAAGAAGACAAATCATGAAAAATGTTCAGCTTGGCACCGGCACCATGGACATGGAGATCGATGCTTTCACACAACATTCTCAGTTTTGCTGGCATGTGTGTCTCTGTGCACTTAGGGGAAAGCGCAGAGGCCTGCTTAGAGGAGGCAGCCTTCTGACCAGGGGCAGGGACTGAGGCCCGCAGCCCGGTGTGCTAGCGAGAGCAGCAGCTGGCCAAGAAGGTTGGAGAAAGTCCAGTTTTGTTTGTGTGGCATCAGGACCAGTGCTGGCTGGCTGGCTGGCTAAAATCCTTTCTAGTCCCTTGGATTTCCAGGGAGTCTGGGTTAATCCTACTTTAAACCTGGACCTTCCTTATCGCATTTCGTCCTTCTCCCCTTTCTCTGACCAGTTCCTCTCTGCCTTTGTCTCGCCATGAGGCTTGGTAGCTTCCTTTTCACACTCCCTGGGTTCTGTGAGGCTGTGCTGATGAGCACTGTGGAGTCCAGACCCTTTGGGTCCCTCGTGGACTCTACAAGAATAGAGTGGGGGAAGAATAAGGCGAGATCTGCCTTGTAGAGGAATTTAACCTAAAATCAGGCAGCGAGAATGTCGTGTACAAAGTATTTCTGTTATATGGAACTTATTTGTGTCACATAGAATCCTGCTCAAGTATGCTCAGAAGATCCGGGGAGGAACAGGACAGACGGAGCCAGTGATGAAGGCGAGAATTCAATTCCTAGAGCACGATGCGGTGGGGGGCTGATTATGTGAGAGCAGGTGCTGCTGGACAGATGTTCGCGGCACCAGCAGATGGTCTCGGGCTCTCGCTGTCCTCTACTGGGAGCTACAGAAGGAGCGTCACGGTGGTGGCTTGTAAAACCATCACACGAGCAAGAGAGACGTGAGGGACAGAAGTATCCCAAGCAGGGCTGACGTTAGCTTCTAGAAGGTAAAACCTGGAAGGCCGCTTGAAGAGCTGATGGGAATCTAGATGAATGTCTTCGTCTTACCCGCAGGGGAACTGAGGGCCAAGGATGAGAACGGCCCAGGTTCACAGGGAGCTGGGGAGCAGAGCTGGCTTTGGATCCCCAGGCCGGAGTTCCTTCCACACCACGCTGATGCGTGGAGCAAGCAGTCGGGAGGCCTCGGGAAAGTTACAGAAGTGACCAGGCCATCCTCAGATACATAAGCCATCCCACACCTGCCCTTTGTGGGAGAGTCTAGGCGGGACACCTTCAGTCCAGAACCAGCAAGAAGCCTCATTTCCACAGAAGCACACAGGGCAGCGAGCTTTTCTCTTTGGCCTCCCTTACTTCGTGAACCTCTGCTCTTTTCATCTCATCCTGGCACGTTTCCCGGCGCCCGGATAACGGGAGGGGACATGACTGCCTGCCGCTCAAACACCATTGGCGGTGCAGTCACAGGACGTAAGTTTCCATCGTGTCGTGGATGCCTCGCAAAAGCCCTGTTTGTTTGCTGCTTCGTTTTCGGTTAATGCAGCCGTTACCGTTTGAGTGCGCTGACAGATTTCACAGGTGTTAGGAACTGTCACTAATATTATCCTTTTAAAAATCTTCCAGATGGATTGCTACAAAGATGTGAAAGGCACCATCTACGAATATGACGCCCTCACTCTTAATGGAAAGGAACACATTCGGTTCAAGCAGTACGCGGGCAAGCACGTCCTTTTCGTCAACGTGGCCACCTACTGCGGTCTGACAGCTCAGTATCCTGGTAAGAATTCAGAGCCACTGTCCTTGGGGTTACAGTTTCCTGCTCAGCATGTTCTAAGTCCTAAGTAGAATTACATTCTAATTACGCCTTGAAGTAGATCCTCAGGACCCAGTGACTTCATTCCCTCATGTCAGGAGCCAGCAAGCAACGGCCCACGGGTCAAATCTGGTCAGCCTGCTTCGGTGAACAAAGTTTTATTGGGACACAGCCATGCCCATGTGCTTCCATACTGTCCGTGGCTGATTTACGCCTCAAGGCCGGGTTGAGTAGTTGATGACAATAGGGATGGAGACCATCCGGCTTGCAGAGTCTAAGGTGTCCACTGTCTTTATACAAAGTTTGCTGAGCCCTTCCCTACATCCTGCCTCTGCTTTGCTCCTGAGATTTCCGGGAGAATAACATATATCTGAGGACTCGGGGCCTCGGCGCAGATTCCAGAAGTCTTGGTAAATACGAGACAGCACTGATGTTTTTGAGACTTTTCCAGGGTGACTTGCTAAGGCAGAGGCGGCGGGGATGGGCTGCAGCTGTGTCTGTCCGGAGAGCTGGCCCAGCAGGTGGGGGCAGAGGCGAGTCGTCCGGCTCCACCTCAGGGTCTCCTGGACGTGGTTTCCCCGTCTCTGTACGTTACTCAGGGAGCGATTTCATCTTTCTCGTATCTTCGGCCGTGTGGTTTCGAAGCCGGCGAATAATGAACAGGATGGATTTTAACCAGAAATAGAGGCACTTCTTATGTTTGAAGTAATAAGAGTTTCATTTTTTTCTTGTTTTTGATTATGTTGTGTTTTGAACAGGTAACATATTCAGAAGGCTCACAAATTATAGGAATCAAGTCTAGAGTGAGAAGAAGTCTTTCCAGCTCCTTGTCCCCCTCTCTCTAGATGACCGGTATTATGTTTACAGAATCCGCAAATTCTTTTTTCTGCCCCCCCCATTGTAACATAATGTAAATACTGCTTGTCACTTTGCTTTTCGTTTTAATAAACTATTTATTTATTTATTTATTTATTTTAAGTAGGCCCCATGTCCAATGTGGGGCTTGAACTCACAAGCCTGAGATTGAGAGTCACCCACTCTACTGACTGAGCCAACCAGGCATCCCACTAAAGTACTTTAGAGTTCAGACCACCTCCTCATTCTTTTTAAAGACTGAATGACACTCTATTGGACCGTAATTCATTTTACCAGTTTACGGTGACTTTAAAAATTCATGTATTCAGTTCCCACTCTGTACAGAACAGACGAGGCAACTGAGGAATAGTTTCCCAAGGATTGGAAGATGGGATTCCTAATTTATTGTCTCTTTCCCAGAGCAAGTGACCACATACGATGACTGAAGACAGGTAAGAAGGATGTGGGGAGAGGTACTGGGGAACCGTATGGAATCAGGAAGCCAATGTCTAGTTCGTAAAGAAAAAGGAAAGAAGAAAGAAAAGAAAAGGGAATGAAAGAAGAGAGGAAGGAAAGAAGAAAGGAAGGAAGGAGGGAGGGAGGAAAGAAAAGGACTAAGAGGAGGCTCCTGTTGACCAGTTGGTTGTGGAGAATCTTCGTGGGACCGGCTAGTGTCTGTCAGGGCACTGAAGCCATCTAGCCAGAAAGGGTTAACAAAGAAGCTGATGACAAAAATCTGAGCAAAGGATGGGAAGACAGAGGAAGGAGGCAGGTGCAGGCTCGTGTGTTCCGGCATGTCGGTGAGGACTGACGTAGAACATCCTGAGGATGTTGAAGAACACCGGGAAGCTGGGCTTGGAGTTTCTCTGGCTCTCTCTGCCCATCAGGTCTATTTCCTGCTCCACCCAGGGGACCCAGTCCGTACAGAGGAGAGAAGCCCATTATCGTCATCTGTGTCTTTTTCTTAAAAACAGAAAGAAAGAAAGAAAGAAAGAAAGAAAGAAAGAAGAAAGAAAGAAAGAAAGAAAGAAAGAAAGAAAGAAGGAAAGATTGGGGCACCTGGGTGGCTCAGTCGGTTGAGCTTCTTGACTTTGGCTCAGGTCATGATCTCTTGGCTCATGGGCTCAGGCTCTGCATCGGGCTCTGTGCTGACAGCTCAGCCTGGACCCTGCTTCGGATTCTGTGTCTCCCTCTCTCTCTGCCCCTCCCTTGCTCACACTCTATGTCTCTCTGTCTCTCAAAAATAAACATCAAAATTAAAAAAGAAAGAAAGAAAGAAAGATTCAGTCCTGCAATTAACCAACCAGGGAAGGCAAACATTTTTTTTTTAGTTGTGGTTAACAAAAGATATAACATAAAATTTACACTTGTAACCATTTCCAAGTTGTACTGACCAGTAGTGTTAAGTGTGTTCACACTCACAGATCTGGAGACAAACCTCCAGAACTTTTTCATCCTGCCAGACTGAAACTGAACCCATTAAGTAACCCCTGCATGCACTGTCCATAAGCAGTCACACCTGTCACAATCCATAGTAACCTGGTGAGGTTTTGAAGAGTAAAGATGACTGGGGCCCAACTCAGAAGAAGGGCCAGAGAATTCTCTGGGATGGGACCTGGGCATCCCTGCTTTTCAGGAAGGGCCCTCTGCTGATCCTGATGTGCCACAGATTGGGGAAATATTACCCTATAATAAAGGGCTTTTGAATGCGTGTCTGGAGCTCCAGCACGTAACTCCAGCCCTGTCACTAAAGGTCTTTCCAGCTAGAGACTTTTCCTTCCCTGAGCCTCTGTCTCCTTCTCTGTAAAATGTGTGGCTCCATAGATCTTTCTCTACACAAGGCAGAGTCTCCGGCCAGGCCACCAGACGGTCTCTTCTCTTCCCACAGAACTGAACGCACTTCAGGACGAGCTGAAGCCCTGGGGCCTGGTCGTGCTGGGCTTTCCCTGCAACCAGTTTGGGAACCAGGAACCAGGAACCAGGAGAGAACTCGGAGATCCTTCCGGGGCTGAAGTGAGTGCCTGCTTGGGCCCACAGGAGGCCTCTGCCCACCTTTCTTCAGTCTGCGGGGCATGCTCACACGAGGCTTCCTGGGTGGGGGGTGGGTTACACCGACATCAACTTTGTCCTTCCCTGACGTGGGTCTGGCAGTATCTGGACACTCTCCTTCTCCCTGGGAGTGAGGTCTGGATGGACCGCAGAGGAGCAGGACAGCAGAAGGAGCCGGAACAGAAGCAGTGCAGGGGCACAGGCTCAGGTTGCGGAACAGAGACAAGTTACAGGAATCAGGGAGCCTGACGTGAAGAATGGCCTTATTTCCCCGGGGCCCTGTTTTCTGTATCTGCCCTTCTTCCTGCCCTTCCCATGACCCCCAGCCCCGAGGCCCCCCACAGCCTTCTCTCCTACACTCTGGAGCTCTCTGGCAACTGTGAGTCATTGCAGGTATGTGCGTCCAGGGAGAGGATATGTACCGAATTTCCAGCTTTTTGAGAAAGGGGATGTGAATGGCAAAACAGAACAGAAAGTCTTCAGCTTCTTGAAGGTGAGTGAGTTACTGACCCAAACCTCTTCTTCCCTCTTCCTTTCCTTACAACCGATGTGGTAGAAAAGGGTCTCATGCCCGCAAACAGGATGAGATCTTTGCAAGAGATCTCCAGCTCAGCAGAGGGATCGGGGTTTCATTTGTCCATTTATGAGGCTCTGGCTTTGGTGACGGAGAGCGCTGTGTAGAATGACAGTGTTTCCGAGGACCAGCCTGCGTGGTGAATTCATTCATTCAAGGTACAGTTGCGGAGTCTCAGGCAGTTTCCTAAACAATACGGATAAAAAGAAGACACAGTCCCTACTCCTTGATGGGTTAGTATTGGAGAGGGAGACGTAGAAATCAACAGGTTAATAAGTGCCTTTGATAAAACGCTGACTTTTAGGTACAGAGAACTGGAGGCCACTTTTAGGCAGCGCCGGCTCACATCGCGATTTTTATACACTCTCAGCAAATCGGAGAAAACAAAACAGTGTGAGGAGGGTTTCGGAAACTCAACTGACTTATAGGGTTTCCCGTCAGTCTCAGGTTAGGACGTATATAGAATTTATTCTTACAGTAACCTTTTTTAAATGAAATGATGAAGTGATGATGTTTCTGAAAGGTTTTGTTATTTGATGAAACAAAATGTTGGAACTCCATGTTGGTCCCAAAGATATTTGTGAGATGCTTCTGGCCCAGGAACCCTGAGACCTGGAGAAGCACATTCTAATCTAAGCCATTCACTTTGCAGAACAGGAAACTGACAGCCACAGAGGTGACGTGTCTTACCCACAGCAGCATGGCTGTGTGATCACAGGGTCACCGGGGAGCAGGAGGGGGGGACAGACTCTTCCTGTAATACTGACAGCCATCTTAAAAAATATATTTTTTTAAACATTTATTTAGGGGCGCCTGGGTGGCGCAGTCGGTTGAGCGTCCGACTTCAGCCAGGTCACGATCTCGCGGTCCGTGAGTTTGAGCCCCGCGTCGGGCTCTGGGCTGATGGCTCAGAGCCTGGAGCCTGTTTCCGATTCTGTGTCTCCCTCTCTCTCTGCCCCTCCCCCGTTCATGCTCTGTCTCTCTCTATCCCAAAAATAAATAAACGTTGAAAAAAAAAATTAAAAAAAAAATAAAAAATAAAAATAAACATTTATTTATTTTTGAGACAGAGAGAGAGAGAGAGAGAGAGAGAGAGAGAGAGCATGAGTGGGGGAGGGGCAGAGAGAGAGGGAGACACAGAATCCCAAGCAGGCTCCAGGCTCTGAGCTGTCAGCACAGAGCCCGACACGGGGCTCGAACCCACAGACCGTGAGATCGTGACCTGAGCCGAAGTCGGACGCTTAACCGACTGAGCCACCCAGGCGCCCCCCGACAGCTGTCTTGATGGTTGGCATGGTGGCAATCAGAGTTGTTGAGAATCACAGGAAATCAGAGTACCTAGGCATGGGAGGGGCGGATTCCCCGTGGGCGAAAGTAGCAGAAATGATGTTGTTTCTCTGTTCCTTCTCTGCTCCAGCTTTCCTGCCCTCACCCCTCTGAGGTGCTGGGCTCTTTCAGACACATATCCTGGGAGCCGGTAAAGGTCCACGACATCCGCTGGAACTTTGAGAAGTTCCTGGTGGGGCCCAACGGGGTCCCTGTCATGCGCTGGTTCCACCAGGCTCCCATCAGCACCGTCAGATCGGACATCCTGGAGTACCTGAAGCAGCTAAAAACGAAATAGGAATCCCGCGTGTGGGGCGGGAGCCATCCTGCTTCTTACCTGAAGACCTGTTTTTTAAAAATTCCGTATTTCACTACGCTGTCTTCCTAAATGGCCTCCGCTCGACTCAATCACTCTATCCTGCCGAAGTTCCCCCTCCCTACCAAGTAGATTGATGCTCAGAAGGCTGCTGCTATTTCTCCTTGTAAGAGTACGGACGTGGGAGAAGCACAAAACACTGGAAACCCTACATCCTCAGACGCCTGTTACAGATGGCATCACTCCTATCCGTCAAGGGAATATCAGCCTTCCGTGAGGATGGGTCAGTCTGCCACAGTATCCTGGAGAAGTGTGTTCCTAGACACCACATTGCCCCTGCTCTCTCCACCCGACAGGTGTAGAAAGAACAGTGGGGTGGTAGCACACAGTCTGGGTTCCACCTCATAACATTTTCCCTCCCCTAAGGACAAACACGCATTGTCAGTTCCCAAGTCTTTTCAGATCATCGTTCACCCGTGACACCCACCGTCCCACATGCACACCGACCTGTCATTCCGGTTTAGGAGCCCTGAGGTGGAGTGGGAGCAGGGGACTGCCTCGCATGAAGGGAGGGGCATCTCCAGAGCCTCCCTCTCACTTAGATCCTACAGAAACTTTCCTAGGGTCTGACCTCTAGTGCACTCAGGCTACGACACCCGGGCCAGGCGCCCTTGGAAGGATGGGCTTTCCTCTCTCCATCCTACGTTCCTCAGCATCACAGCCAGCCCTGTCCTGTCCCAATAAAATGTTTTCTGCAGCACCTGGCATCACTGTGGTGGTTTTTATACCTTGTCCTGTGCTCAAACTTGTCTCATCTCTCTGTTCTTTCTCACTGTAACTACCAGAGATGGTGTGTTTCCCAAATTACCTTAACCCCTTGCCTAGAAGGAACTGTCCTCCCAGATCCTTGGAAGGTTGTCACCTGGTGGCTCTGAACTGTCACCCCTGATTAGGAGTTTCTCAGGTCAAAGCCATGTCCCCTCTCCAGGGGCAGCTTGTATCCAATTACAGTCAGTGGAGGGTATAAAAGGCAAGACCTGACTTCCCAACTTGGGACATCTCTGAAGGGCCCGTCCTAGCTGCAGACAGCCCCGAGGGTCTGATGCCTTTGTGTTGACCCTGAAGTAGTGTTCCAGTAAACTCTGAATGCAGATCTCCATCTTTGAGTCCCTACAGGTAACCAAAGGGGATCTGAGAAATAAGATGCTAAAATGAGAGTTAATAAAATTTTTTTCTAGTCTTTACTTGCTTTTGAGACAGAGCAAGACAGAGTGGGAGCAGCGGAGGTGCAGAGAGAGGGAGACACAGAATCCGAAGCAGGCTCCAGGCTCTGAGCCCGATGCAGGGCTCAAACTCACAAACCATGAGATCATGACCTGAGCCGAAGTTGGATGCTCAACAGACTGAGTCACCTAGGTGCCCCATATATATACATATATAGGTGTATATATGTATAGATAGATAGATAGATGATAGACGAGAGTTTTGAAGCTGAACTGTCTGCTATCTGGCTGGCAGTGTGGGGGGTGGGGGGAGCACAAACAGCCAGAATACAGACCAGCAGGTGCAGTTTTTACAACTCTCACCAAACATGCACAAGGCGGTCACACTGGTAGCTCCATGTGCTGGTGAATGTGATGGATCAGGCACTTGAGAAATGTGAGAGAGTGGTGAGAGAGGTGATATAATTTTAAGGCAATTTTAAGGTTGTTCTGAGAAGAAATTGATGCTTTGGAGGGAGATGCTTAAAGGCTGAGGGTGACCTCTCACCAGATAAAGGCTAACTGTGAAAACCAGAGTGCCTCCCCAAGAGGAGATAAAGAACTTCTCATATCCTGCAACTCAAGAGCACAAAGGGCAAGGGTTCAGGTTCAAGACTTAATCGTAGGAATAGTAGGACTCCAAAGAAGGTTAAACCCTCAAACCAGATTATCTCCTATGCTCAAGTCACATGGCCTGGATTGGAAAAGAATAGAACCTTGAGGCATTGGATGGATACATCTGGTTGGATGCGTTAGAACATCTAAATCCCCAGACTTTCCAAGACCCCCAGCCCTCCTTATTAAGCGTAAGCACGTCCTTCTTGCTTGGTGATAATGCAGAGGCTGGTGCTCTGCCAAACACCCATTCAATATCCGCCCAAAAAGAATTAGATTCCAAAGGTTCCTGATCAAGGGGCATGAAACACAAAGTTAGCTGAAAGAGAGTTCATGGATATTGGAGCATTTTCACCAAGTGCAGAGGTTTTACACATTGGCAAGAACCAACACACCGTTAGGATTCTCCTGTTTGGACAAAGAAATGGCCCTCATCAAATGTGGTAGAAATGCCAGGACTATTGTGTCTAATGACACAAAGGAGGGATCAAAAGCTCCGAAAAGTAATGCTGGAAAGTCACTGAAGACAAAGTATTGCAGGAGTTTGAAAACATAAAAAAGAATGTGCAGGATCACGGAGAAGTGTGTGGTGAGTGTGGTTGATGAGAGATTCTGCTACAGAAGTGGCCTCGCTGTTAACGATGCGGATTATAGGATCCTGAAATGATTCGGGCCAGAGATGGCGGCACTCATACATCAGAATCTGTGTGGGGGGTGGTGGGGGTAGGGGCAGGCAACTCTGTAGAGTGTCGGAGATGATTAATAGAACACGGCATCCCTAGAAGCAAGGGAGATGAACAGCCAACAAGGTATCATTGTCTGCATAATCAGAAGAACCTAGAATACATAACCAGTAGACTGAGGGCAGCAGCCCCAATTAAAAACAAAATCAGCATACCTTGCTCAGCTCTGATCTTGAACCAGAGGAAAAGCCAAGTCCTGAGGAAGTAGGACCCTGCAACAGCACCACAAATATAGAAAATATAATTTCCCCATTCCTTCCCTAAAGGGACTTGTGACCATTCACTCAGCAGCCATAAACTCAAGAAAGAGAAACACCCTTACATTTCAAGGACTGTTTTTTTAAATTTTTTTTTTCAACGTTTATTTATTTTTGGGACAGAGAGAGACAGAGCATGAACGGGGGAGGGGCAGAGAGAGAGGGAGACACAGAATCGGAAACAGGCTCCAGGCTCAGAGCCATCAGCCCAGAGCCTGACGCGGGGCTCGAACTCACAGACCGCGAGATCGTGACCTGGCTGAAGTCGGACGCTTAACCGACTGCGCCACCCAGGCGCCCCATCAAGGACTGTTTTAAATAAGGTCCAACTTGACATTGATACTAGAAGGCCCACTGTGTCATCATGGCCCCTGGTTAGAATGGAGGCTACAGGGTCCAGGCAGCAAATGGAGTCCTGGCCCAGGGCTGGTTCATCCACTAAGGCCATGGATCCATGGGGCGGAAATTTCTCCTGTCCCCAAATGTACAATTAGAATGGTATTTGTGGGAGTTGGTGTAACCACTACATTGACTTCTTGGCATGTGGTCTAAGGAACTATCACAGTAGGAGAAGCTGAGAGGAAGGCCTGAGGCTGACTCCCCAGTTCCCAGCTGGGCCAGTAAATGAAGCCATTCAGGTGAATGGAAACCATCCTCCCAGGGACCGTGACAGATGGACCAAAATGGATGCACAATTGGGATCCCTATAGTGTCTCCACTTAATGCACCAGTTTGTTCCCTACAAAGAGTAAAAGAAAGAGTCTGGAAAATGACAGTGGACTACCTACCACGATCTACACCGAGGAATAGCCCTAATTGAAACCATTGCACCTGCTGTGGTATCTTTGTTAGAAAACATTAATTTACACCCTGTGATTCTTTAAAGAAATATGTGGAAAATGAGATTTAGTATGACCTTTTTTGGAATCATTAGTTTAAAAAAATCATCTGAACACCATAATAAAATCTTACCCTTGACTCATTACACTTTCTGTACATCCCAACACTATCATCTTATCCCCAAACCTGGCTCAGGGAACATCTACATTTGTTTAGAGTTAAGGACATCGATCCTTTGGGAAGGGTCAGAGACTGACTTTTCAGCTAGGAAGGCCACATTCCTACTCAGAAGACACTGTTTATGGTTTTGGGGTCAGAGACAAGAGGGGGACAATGGGTTGGTCAGACGTTTGGCCCTTCCCCAGGACCAAGTCCTGAGCTAGCTCTTTAGCTCAGGCTGGGCTACTCCCAGGAAGAGAAGACAAGGGATCAGAAGGAAAGACAGTCTGTGTTCTGGAGCGCTGGTCCTTACACTGTAAAATGTACCTCAGCACCAAATATTCTCTTCATCAGAAAACAGGGAAAGACATCTGGCAGCATTGATTAAACTGTGGTATATCAGTGGATGGACTGAACATTGTGCAAATGTGTAATAACGTGGAGTAACAGGTCCAACCCAATAGCAAGGACTATATAAGTGCTTCCTTTAGCTTGCCCATCACGGGAAATAGTTTATGTTATAGTGCTAAATAAAAACAAAATAATACAGCAGGTCAGGAGCCGCTCCTGCCACCACCAACATGGAGACTTTGTACTGAGTCCTGTTCTTAGAGCTCAAATCTGCATCCCCCCCCCCCCCCCCACCGCTGCACCGCTGAAGCTGAAGACGCCACCGTGGGTGCACATGCTGTTGGCCATGACTGTGTACGCTCTGGTGGTTCTTACTTCCTCATCACCAGAAGAATAATTTATGGTGTTATTGCTGAACCTCCAAGTGTTGGCTGTATGACAGATGAACATGGGTGTCAGAGACCCGTAGCTTTCCTGGCCTACGGGGTTAATGGACAATATGTTGTGGAAGGACTCACATCCAGATTCCTGTTTACAATGACGGACTCAGGTTTCACAATCCTGGACGGATCAAATGCACCAAACATTCCCACACTCAGTAGATGTCTTCTTCTAACTCATTGGATTCGTCTGTGTCCTGTTGAGTTTTGTCATGGCTAGAGTGTTCATGAGAAAGAAACTGCTGGGCTATCTGATAAGTTAAAATGCCTTTTGAGAAGAAATCAGTGGACATTGGATTGGCTCCTGTTAACAAAGTTTTAAAGGCTGTTCCAACCTTCTGGTGTGAAATGTGGAAAAGAGTGGAAAGCAGCAGTGAAGTGAACCCTTTGTCCACTGAGAATACCGGAGCATGTTCAAGCCTGAGCTGGAATGTCCTCTTGGTGTCAGAGAGACAAAACTCATCACAGTACTTCTTCCTGCTGGACCATACTGATGTCCCAGCCAGGTTAAGTGGCATCCCCCTTTTAGTTTTTCACTTCTAATTTTTTTTAACATTTATTTATTTTTGAGAGAGAGACAGAGTGGGAGCAGGGGAGGAGCAGAGAGAGGGAGACACAGAATCTGAAGCAGGCTCCAGACTCTGAGCTGTCAGCACAGAGCTGATGTTGGGGCTCGAACTTACAAACCCTGAGATGGTGACCTGAGCCAGCCAGGTTCTCCTGTTTTTCATTTCTTAAAGAAAATACACTCATTTCTACAACTGTAATATTGAATAAAGCGATTACTTTTTTACAGTTCTTTTCACGTTTTTTGGAGATAACACTTCTGACTTTTAAAAATTAATGTAAAATTGGAAAGCGAGATCCCATAAGTAGAGAGCTCTGGACGGATGGTCAGCTTTACCCATGGTGCTTTGCCTCTAAACAGAGTATGTGACAGTTACTGCAGATATGTATGCAAGACTGTTTCCTGCACAATATTATGTATTTGAAGTGCAGAAATAATTTTTCCGATTAAAAAATACATAAATGCGTATGTGGGTATGTATGAGTGTGTGTGTGTGTGTGTGTGTGTGTGTGTGTGTGTGTAGTTACAGCCTTGCCCATTCCAAAAATACTCCAAGGAAAACCTTCAGAGAACAAAGTCTGAAATGAGCTACAACGCATGGAAACAATGGGTTTGCATGTGAGACCTTAGAAAAATTCTCGCGGAATTATCACATTGTTTCCTGCATCTCCTTAGCCCGGGTTGCAGCTGTGTATTTGCAAAACAGTGTTTTTCTGAAGGAAATATTATCTCTCCGAAGGTTTCGGGGTAGGAAAGTGTCTTAACATCGTGGGGTTAGAGCACAGGGGCGAGGGGTCGGGAGGGCTGGTGTCCGGGCGCGGGAGGAAGGCCCGCGGGAACCCCCAGCTGGAAACGCAGGTGGAATTCGCTCCTGCGGGCGGAGCGGGGGGGGGGGGGGGGGGGGGGGGGGGGGGGGGGGGCTCCTCCGAGGGTACGGAGTCTGCGTCGCACGTGGCCGTTTGGACCGATGTGACCTGTCGTTCAAGTGCTTTCCAATCCCAGCTTGGGTGTAGGGAAGCCGCGGGGACGAGAGCGGGGAACCGCGACCCTCAGCCTCCAGCTTCCGCGGCGACGGCGGCCCCGGGGATCCGGGACCGGGCTTCCGCCCGCGGCTGGTGGCCTCGCTCGCACGACCCGCTTCCGCAGCGGGCGCCGCCTTCGGCCGGAAGCATATATTAACACCACCTCCGCAGCCTCACTCCCGCACGGCTCCAGTGGCGCAATCGGTTAGCGCGCGGTACTTATAAGACAGTGGCCGGTGGGCGATGCCGAGGTTGTGAGTTCGAGCCTCACCTGGAGCACTTTTACCGCGCCCGCTGCGGCCACCCCTGCGAATTCAGGGGAGCGGTGGGGAGACCCTTGGGGGGGGGCGGGGTGCTGTCGAGCCGCTGTGACCTCATCCCCCGGGAACCTCCTGCAGGGCCAGTCCCCGCGTTTTTGCAGCCGCCTCCTCCCGGCGGTCGCCAGGACACCTGCTCAGTCGCCAGAGACTCAGGCCCAGGCTCCACGTGCGCACAGAAATTATAAAACCACTGAAAAGTACTCCTATGTCTGATTTGTTAACTGCAGGAAATCAGGTTGTTTTTTTTAATAAGCATTTCCGTGGAAAATCTGTCTTGGACCCGTTCCCTTACCTTAGTTTCTCCGCGGCTCTGGGCTTGGATGGGACGCTCGCCACGCGGGCCCGCAGGGCCTGAGGCTGGCGCCGACGACGCAGGTGCTCAGCCCCAGAAAACCAACGGACCCATCACCGCCTCCGAGCTGCGCGGGAAACCCGCGTGCGGCCCCATCTCACCGTCTGGGTCTGAAACGTTACCGGAGGCATCCTGGACACAGAGTCCCCAGCTTCCCGGGGTGTGTGTGACGGTCCCCGTGCACATGCGTCAGTTCTCCGGGCGCCGTGACGGTTTGGAGTGTCCACAGCGGCGGCCCACACTGAGCGGCCCGCCCTGCACGTGTAGGTTCACAACCAGGCTCACAGCAGATTAGACGGACGCTGGGCAACGAAGGGATAGAAGATAGTTCAGTTACCAACACGGACAACGGACGTAGCATAGAGGTTGTTCACAGAGTTGTTTTCAGTGTTAAAAGGACATAATAAATTATCCATTAAAAACGGCCACAAATTCCTCCCATCTCCAGGCATGTCCCTTTGCAATGTGATTTTGCAGCTACTTCCATCAAGAGGTGGGGTCTGTTTCTCTCCCTCCTGGTTGTGAGCTGATCTTGTGATTGACACTGACCAGTACAATGCTGTGGAAATGATTTTGTAGGGGCCCCAAGATGAGGCCTCAACAGGTTTTGCCCCTCTTGGGACCCTGAGGCCCACCTTGTGAAGAAATTCCAGCTCACCTCCTAGAGGGTGCACAGTCACATGGAGAGAGGGGTGCTGGATCCCAGCCAGTCCAGTGGACTCCCCAGACACGTGGGTGGTAACATTTTGGACCATCTGGTCCTAGTCACGCTGTCTGATGACTGCAGGCACGGCAATGGCCACAAGCAAAGTCCAGATTGTGGGCCTGCAGAGTTGCAAAAAAACAAAAACAAAAACAGTTATTGTTTTAAGCCAATAAATTTGGGTGAGGTTTGTTACAAAGATGTAGATGACTAATAAAAGCATTTAACACAGAATAAGAACCTAAGATAAATTAGATTATTACTTTGGGGGATCTTCTCATTGTCCTAAGCATCGGGTCCTCTCTGCTCTTGCCGCAGGTGAGAGACTCCAAAATCGTTGGGGACCCCGGGCTATTTACGTTTATTCCATGAGTAAGCTGTCTCCTTGGGTCCTTGCACCGAACTCAGAGTTGAAAGTCAGAATTTCTGAACCTCAAGAGTGAGGCGACTCATGAGTGAGTAGGCAATGTCCACATTCCTTGCCTGCTTTTGCAAACAGACTAGCCGTATTCTTGCCAGTGTTGCCTGTCCGTCTCATAAGTGTGCTGGTTTGCTTTATCAGCCATGATAAGGAGACAAGGGGCTGATGTCCACATTGAGACATATTTGCATATTGAAGTAGTTCAGAGATACCAAGAACTCATATATATATATATATATATATATATATATATATATATATATATAAAATGTATTGTTGGACCTCTATAACATAGAGAAATGTAATGTATTTGCCAAGAACACTAATTGTGAATGGATTAAACAACCCAATCAGATGGCAGAGATTGTCATACTGGATTAAAAACAAAGATCTGGGGCACCGGGGTGGCTCAGTCGGTTAAGCACCTGACTCTTGATATCAGCTCAGGTCATAATCTCATGGTTCAGTTTGTGGGATGGAGCCCCGCATCCGGCTCTGAGCTGACAGTGCGGAGCCTGCCTGGGATTCTCTCTTGTCTCTCTGCCCCTCCCCCCTTTCTTCACACTCTTTCTTTCTTTCTTTCTTTTTTAATAATTATTGTAGTTTAAAAAATTTTTTTTACTACTTGTGTCTTTTAACCTTCATGCTAGCTTTTTGAAAATGTTTATTTTATCTTTGAGAGAGAGGGAAAGCGAGAATGAGTGGGAGAGGGATGGAGGGAGAGAATTCCAAGCAGGCTCTGCACTGTCAGCACAGAGCCCAATGCAGGGCTTGAACTCACAAACCTCGAGATCATGACCTGAGCCGAAGTCGGACACCCAACTGACTGAGCCACCCAGACGCCCCTCACTCTTTTTTAAATGTTTATTTATTTTTTGAGAGAAGGAGAGAGACAGAGTGTGAATGAGGGGCAGAGAGAGAGGGAGACAGAATCCGAAGCAGGCTCCAGGCTCTGAGCTGTCAGCACAGAGCCTGATGCAGGGCTCGGAACCCACAGACCATGAGATCATGACCTTAGCTGAAGTGGGACGCTTAACTAACTGAGCCACCCAGGCGCCCCAACTCTCTCTCTCTTTAAAAATAAATAAATAAACTTGAAAAAATTAATGTTGACAAATTTGCCAATCTTTTTCCTCATTGTTGTCATGTTGTGCATGTTTATGAAATTCTTCCCTACCCCAAGTTTACAAATATATTCTTTTTTATAATTTTATAAAATCTGTATATATTTGTTTTTTACGTGTAAGTCTTAAACAGGTTTTTTTTTTTTTCTATATGATGAAGTACAGGTCAATCCATGTGTGTTCATTTTTTCTAGAATTATTTATCTAAAATTCATTCCACCCCCCATCTGTAGAGTATCCACTTTTCTCTATCCGGTGTCCACATGAGCACAAGTTGTTATCTTTGATTTCTCTGTTTGGTGATCCCGGCCAATGCCATGCTTCTTTTAATTACTGTTGAAACTTTGAATGAGTCTTAATATCAGGTGGAATAAATCCTCTCATTTTGTTCCTTATCTCCCTCGTATCTTCGTTAATTGCCCATTTACACTTCTACATACATTTTAGAACTGAGTTCATCAATTTCTAAATATAAATTAGTTAGGATTTTGGAATTGCTTTGAATCTATGGATCAATTTGGGAGATGTGACATCTCTATAGTACTGGCTATTTCATTCCATAGACTTGGTATGTATCTCTATTTATTTGGGTCTTAAACTCTCTCACTAAATTTTCATAGCTTTTTCCATAGAGGTCTAATGGACCTCATAGACATCATTTCCCTTAGGTTCATTAGATTAAATACTATTTATTTTATTGGATTTATTATTAAATATGGCACATTTTATGCAATTTGTCCTATGACAATCAATGCATCTTATTTCTTTTTACAATTGCCTATTACTTGTATATAAGGATACAATTGATTTTCATACATTTATTTGCCTCCAGTACCTTAGAATACTCTGATTTTAATTATAACATTTTAGGAAGAAGAGTGCAAGAGAAAGAATTCTAGTACCAGCCCTCTGATTATAGGACTATGCCTCTGTTACATGTGTTAACATACCCTAACAAGGTAGGTGTCTTAATCAACTTGACTAAGATGTTTATTCCTCACAGTTCTGGAGGCTGGGATGTCCATGATCAGGATGTCAGCGTGGGCAGGGCTGTCTTCTTAGCTGGCGGGTGTCTGTCTTCTTGGTACGTCCCCACACGGCGGCGAGGAAACTCTGGTGTTTCTTCCTCTTTTCATAAAGGCTCCCATCCCATCATGGGACAGCTCCACCTTCATGATATAATCTCAACAATATCCCAAGGGCACCACCTTCTAATACCATCATATTGGGGGTTAGGGCTTCAGCATAAGAATTTGGGGGGACATAGTCCATGATTATAGGAGAGTTATAGTTGTCTGTATACTTGCAAACACTTAATATTTTCACTCTTTTTAAATGTCTTCCATTCAGTAGTATCTTATTGAAATTTTAATTTCCGCTTTTCTGCTGACTTGATGTTTGTCACATTTTCATATGTTTCCTGATCTTTCAGACATCTTTCTTTGCGGGGAAGTGAGTACTCAATAGTTTTCCCCATTTTTTTTCTGGATTTTTCTGGTTTGTTTATTATTGGTAGGAATTCCTTAAGTACTCTGGAAATGCATTATTTGTCAAAGTTGCTTTTATTTTTGGCATCACTTAAAAAATAAGTGTAGCTTAAAAAAAGTGTAGCTTATGGTCAACTAAAACGCATGAACCTTGTTTTTATGAGGTGCTGTTAATCTCCAATATTGTGCTGGGCAATTGATTTCTCCCAAGTTTAATGCACCCTCTGGTCAATAGCAATTGGGGATGTCAAGTTGATCAGTGATCATAACTGATCAACTGATAGTTAGAAATCACATGCAAATGTAATCAGCACACTTATTATATGTTCCACCAAATCAGTTCAAATGTAGCAAGAAACGTCCACAGAGAGCCTAGACCCCAGAGCTAGGATTCTACTTGGGCTTGACTTACGTTTGTCTTATGGGTCGTCCTTTGTAAACCTAAGCCTTTCCTCAGTGATTACCACACTCCACAGGCCTTCACAGCGTGTCCTGCTAAAAAAAAAAAAAGCGTACAAAGCCACAGAATCTCTACATTAAGGTTGCCTTTTAGACTTCAAAGTTTCATTTAGCCTCTTTATAAATTCAGGATATTTTAATACCTCCAGGACTTCTTGTAGATAATACTTACAGAATTACAGCGGATTAATGGTGTTTTTAATATCCTGAGATACTATTTCAGTGGGTGTATAGCCTTAAAAACTACAAGTAGGTAAAAAAAAGTTTCCCTAGCATTCGTTCACAACTTAGCCTCATATTCCTCTTCAATCCTTTTCTTTTCCCACTTTAAATATAATTTTTCTGGGGCTCCCAGCTGGCTCACTTTGTACAACATGTGACTCCGGATCTGGGGGTTGTTTGAACCCCACATTGGGCATAAAGATTACTAAAGAAATTAAAAAAAAAAGATTGTGTGATGATAAAATGAGTTAATATTTTAAAAAATAATATGATTTTTCCTTGTTGGAGAAGACCGAAGCAAATGGGTGTTAAATGGCATTGTTTTCTTCAGTCCAAGGTAATATTGTACCACTTTCCTGCTACGGTGGGTTTATCTCTCCCCGGTTCCTTTCTGCTGTAAGCTTTTTACAAAGCATGTCCACACACACACCACAGCCAGTCTGTGGGGCCACCATGGCAGGATCAGAGCTGCAAAGGCAGGACTTCTGCTTGTTGACATCCTTGACATCAAGCTTCTCACGGCAGAGACTACTGAATTGTTCATTTTTATCCCAAATAACAGGAGGGGTGTGTGGAATTTAAAATACACCAATCTTGGTTTAGTTAATAAATGGTTTCTTCCTTGAAGAGGCTGAGGTCTACATGAGATCACCCCTACCTCAGGGGCATTAAAAATTTTATCTTAGAGAGAGAGTGCGCACATGCGAGTGGGGGAGGGGCAGAGAGGGAGAGGGAGACAGAGAATCTTAAGCAGGCCCCACACTCAGTGCAGAGCCTGACTTGGGGGCTCAATCCCATGACTGTGGGATCATGACCTGAGCTGAAATCAAAAGTTAGATACTTAACAGACAGAGCCACCCAGAAGCCCCACTCAGGGAAATTATGTGACGCTGGCTTCGGAACGCCTCGTGATCCCGGAGGTCTGTGCTCCTGAATTCCCCGCATCGCCTTTCTTCCCTCCCTTTCTCTTGTACTCCAGCTCGGTGTTCTGCCTTCATGCATTACTTTCTTCCCGTCTTCCAAAAATCTTTATCATTAGGTGTTATTATTATTATTATTATTATTAGTGGTTTTGGAACACGGGATTTTTAGGAAAACCAACTGACACATATTGTTTATTTTCTCTCTGTGTTGACTCCCATATTGATCTAATGGGCACACTAATAACCCCCTGATGATTAGTGAGGATTAAATGTGATGTATTTGAAGATGGCTGGCACGTGGAAGGCAGCTTGTGAATGTCGATGTTCTTCTCTTCCTGCATGCTTCTTTCTCTCATCTTCTTACCCCCCTTCTTCTTCTATCTTTCCTTATTCCCCCCTTCTCTGCCTTCCCCCCTTCCTATCTTCCAAGCCTAGACTCCCACAACACCTTCTGGCCCCATGGACTCTGTCTTCACCAGGATGTGAGCCAGAATGGACACCTGGGTCATGAGAGGCTGAGAACTCTAGGATCTGAGTGTTCCAGTGGTAGTCTACTGGCCCAGGGCAGCTAAGGCCCTGTGAGTAGGCAAAGCTCTTTCAGCCTCAATTTTTTTTACTCTTAACCTGGTTGCAATAGGGATAGGTCATACTTTCAGCTGGGAGTTCTGAAGTAAGCCTACCATGTTTTCTGTAGGATCTGGACTATTTGCTCTTCTCATGCAGGAGGCATGCTCCGAAGGTACTCACAAGCTTACCAGAGCTTCAGAGATCTGGGAAAGCAGAGTCTACTTGATCTGAACAGTGAAATCGGGCCCATAAAGAGTTTTCTTACCACTCAAGAGATAATTTCTACAAGGGGAGCAAAGGTTAATGTCATAGATGGTTAGGAACTAGTAACAACAGGTGAGGGGCCGGATGACATAGTTAGAGCCCTAAAGTAGGAATACAGAAATTGGGTTCCTTCCATTGCTATTAACCACATGATGTGGCATACACATCACTTTATCCCCTCTGAGCTTAAAATACATAATGTAAATGATAAATATAATTTATTGTGGACAGGCCAAATGTCATGCCTCATGCTCAGTGCTTTATATATGTGTGTTAATCATATTTTTAATTTTCTGTATTTCCTGATGCTTTGACATCTTGGGACCTCGGCAACCCTAGAGAAAGACTGTCCTTGTCCCTGCGGGCTAATCAATTCCCAGAGGTAGGAAACAACCCCATGCCTTTTCTGTGCAAACCAACCAGTCCAGAATCCAGGCTCCAAACGTTTGCCTTAATCAAGCCCTTATGCTCTGATCCACTATCCTGCCCTCATCTCCCCAGGGCCAGACACCAGATAGCCACGGACAGCCCCCAAACTTATCCAAACTGCCCAGTGCTTAAGACTGTCTCCCTGTCTCACACACTCCTTCCCACAGAGACCACAGTAAAGTCTCTAGCCCACATCCGCCTCCCCCTTCTCTGCCTCTTGACTGACCTGGTGCTTCCCCTCTCCCCTTTGTGACAGGCCACGGCTTCTGTTTCCGGGGATCTGTGAGTATATAAACTTCCCCTTTCCTGACAGTCAAGTCCCCTCCTGTGTGTTCCCAGACTGGGCTAAAACAACCCAGGCGTACTTTGGAACAACATAATGTTTCATCTCACGCGGCAGGAATTATTATCATGCAGTGTCTGTGAGCAATGGCAGAGGGAGATCTCTGCATGACTGTTCTGGAAGGGCTCTGGGGTTTTTGAGGCCCAAGTTGGTGTCCTTGCCTGATTATTCTCAGATTAGAAGCCCCAAGAAGAGCTCAGAATTCTAGAGAGAGAAATGGTTTCTGTCTTCAAAAAAAGCCTTCAAAGCCTCCCGACCCACCAGCCCTAGCTGGGCCCAGAATCAGCTGTACCTGGACTTCAGCTCCAGAAAGCGCCCAGAGGAGACAGGGGGACACAAGGGACTGGGTCCAGCAGGCACACAGAGCAGGAGGGTTTCAGCCACGTCAGCTGCTCCCGGTTTGCCTTGTAGCACTCTCTCAGAGCCCCTAAACGCAGCCTTCACCAACTGGTAAAAAATAAACAATGAAAACTGTAATAAATAGAAGTTGTCTATTGGATTCGCAGGCTGCTGTGGAGTAAAAAGCAAAGGGCTTATTGTAAGTGAGGGGAGCAAGGTTGTATTCTCCAACCCCCTGTTTTATCATCGTGTGTAACATCCGCTTACGGTCAATCTCTTTGTGTATTCACGCCCAGTACATTAACATCGATTAGATCTTACGAGCTGGTATATTGTAATAGATCTATATAATCTAACAACTTACCTTCATATATCATCACATCATCTGAGAATAATGACACTTTTCTTTCTTCCTTTCCAGTCATTTAACCTTTTATTCCTTGTGTGGGCATGACTGCCCAAGGCGATGCATGAGGCACACAGAAATCCATAATCTTCAATAGAAATGATTATAGCTGGTATCCTTGATTAGTTACCAAGCTCAAACAGAATGTTCTCATTATTCTACATACATTCGATATTTCACATTTAAGGTGATGTTGACTATACTTTCTCAAAGATGCTAGGTTAGAGAAGTTACCTTCTATTGCTAGGCTGCTTGGAGTTTTGATCATGACTGAATGCTGAATTTTATCAAGTACTTTTTTTGTCTCTATTGAGGTGATCGCAGGGTTTATTTCATTCTTTTTTGGGGGGAGGGGGGTTATTTCATTCTTAATGTGCAAATTGGAATGATTGATTGACTGATTTTTAAAATTTACATCCAAATTAGTTAGCATATAGTGAAACAATGATTTCAAGAGTAGATTCCTTAGTGCTCCTTACGCATTTAGCCCATCCCCCCTCCCACAACCCCTCCAGCAACCCTCAGTTTGTTCTCCATATTTATGAGTCTCTTCTGTTTTGTCTACTTCCCTGTTTTTATATTATTTTTGTTCCCCTTCCCTTATGTTCATCTGTTTTGTCTCTTGAAGTCCTCAAATGAGTGAAGTCATATGATATTTGTCTTCCTCTGACTGACTAATTTCGCTTAGCATAATACCCTCCAGTTCCATCCACCTGGTTGCAAATGGCAAGATTTCATTCTTTTTGATTGCCAAGTAATACTCCACTGTGTGTGTGTGTGTGTGTGTGTGTGTGTGTGTGTGTGTGTGATACTACATTTTCTTTATCCACTCATCCATCGAGGGACATTTGGATTCTTTTCATACTTTGGCTATTGTTGATAGTGCTGCTATGAATATGAGGGTGCATGTGTCCCTTCGAAACAGCACACCTGTATCCCTTGGATAAATCCCTAGTAGTGCAATTGCTGGGTCATAGGGTAGTTCCATTTTTAGTTTTTTGAGGAACCTCCATACTGTTTTCCAGAGTGGCTGCACCAGTTTGCATTCCCAGGAATGATTTAATTTTTAATGATAAACTAACCTTGTAATCTTGGTATAAACTTAAGACCAAAATCACTTACAATTTTAAACATGACTGTGTTCAGTTCCTTAACTTTCATTATAATTTGTATCTATGTTCAAGAGGGAGACTGACTGATGGTCTTCCTTTCTCATAATGTCCCCATCAGGTTAGGTATGAAGGTAATACCAGCCTTGGTTGGGCAGTTTCCTTCTAAAACGTTAAATATGGACCTACCGTATGGCCCAACCACTCGACTGCTAGGTATTTATTCAGGAAAACTGAAAGACTATATCCACACAAAGGCTTACGTACAACTGTTCATAGCAGCTTTATTCGTAACTGGAGATATTCACCAACAGGCAGATGTGGTATGTCCATAGAACAGAATACTATCCAGCAATAAAAAGAAGTGAATTATTGATACAAGCATCATGGATGAGTCTCAAAATAATGATGTGAGTGAAAGAGTAAAGACAGCCCATATTGTAGGATTTCATTTACATAAATTCCGGATAACTACAAGTTATAACGTATAACTTGTATAAACTACAAGTTACAATGTTTCATAAAACTACAAACATACTGACAGGAAGCAGTGGGTGTGGGAGGGGACCGGGGTTACAAAAGGGCACTGATGGACACTTGGGGGTGTGGCCTGTGTTCATTACCTTTATTGTAGTGATGGCTTCTTGAGCTATACCTATGTCAAACTCATACATATGTTTAAATATATGCAGTTGATTCTAAGCAAACTATACCTTATAAAGCCATTTAAGATGTACATTAACTAAATAAAATAAAATGTACATTACCTGGAAGACAATCTCATTATGGCTTTCTGCAAACGTAATTGTGGGTCTCCTTCCCTACACTGTGGAAGTGTCCCCTCCCCGGGCCCTGGGCTCGCCCCGCAGCAGGAGCTGACCCGCGCTGCCCACCAGGAGCGTCGGGCTCGGCTGAGTTGGGGCTGCTGCCCCGCATCCCAGAGGCGGCGGGACGGACGGTGGGCTCACCCCAGGACAGGTGGGCGGGAGAGGGGTGAAGAGCGAGCGCGCGGAGGCGGGGGCCCTGGCTGTGTGATCCCCACCCCGGGTGTGACATTGACTGTTACGATGAGGGGAGAGGGGGGAGGTCAGCGCTGGGGCCCCTCCGGGTGCAGACGGCTTTGGTCCGGGGTCGGCCAGCCTGTGGCCACACCCGCGTCCGCGTTCCTGCAGGGCGTGCTGGAGGCGGGCAGTTCTCTTCCCCGACGGGGACCGTGTGGGGAGGGTCGAGGGGACCGGGGCCCAGGCCCTGCTCTGCCTCAGAAGAGCTATGTCTGGTCAGATTTATTTCTTCTTTGAATAGTTTAAAGAAGTCCTCAGTAAGCCTCGGGACATGGGATTTTCTAGGTAGGACTTTTGACAACTAATTAAAAATATTTCATCGTTTAAGAATATTCACATTTGATATTCCTTCTCGAACCTCCCTTGACACGTCACGCTGTTCTAACATTTCGTCCACTTCGTCTAAATACTCAGGTGTATTTGCCCAGATTCTTTTCACTTCCGCGGTAGCTGCTCCTGTTGGTCCCGGTTCGCTGGGCTCCCCTCCCCTGCAGGTCGGGGGTCTCCGCGCTGGGTCCAGGGCACCGGGACAGGTGCACCTGCCGAGCCCAGGTGCACAGATCTGCAGGTGGTCCAGCGGCCATGGGGGAGGGGGGCGTCAGTCCGACTCAGCGGGAGTCACCACCTCGGATCTAAGGCGTGAGGGGTCCTCCTTTCGAAAGAGGCAACATTTAAACTGACTTAAGAGACAAGTCGCGCAAGATAACAGGTTTTCTGTGCGCCTGCTCTTAAGTCACTGAGCGCGGCCGCGCGCCACCCGGGAAGGGAAGGGGGAGGACGGTCGTCACGGACCTAAGCGACCTACAGGGACCCGTGTTACAGGGTCGGGAGAGCAGAGCTCCTCAGCCTCCGAGCCCCGCTGCGCTTCCCCGCCCCCGTGCACCTGCCCGGCACGGTGGGAAGGGGGAGTCGCTCGCGCGCTTCCCCGCACAACTGTGCGCCTGAGACGCACTGTCGCATGTCCTTCCAGCGACTGAAGGGTCGGACAGAGATGTGAGAGTGAAAAAGGGAACAGCAACCACGAAGGGATTCGAACCCTCAATCTTCTGATCCGAAGTCAGACGCCTTATCCATTAGGCCACGTGGTCCCACGGCCTTTTTGTTGCAAAAGCTACAACAAGTGTTGCGAATCTAGACTCTGGCTTGTCCGTGCGTTGCTCTCTAAAGTGATGGCGCCCTCTCGGTTAACCCCGGTTCGGAGGCAGCGCGGTTGACATCCACAAACGCTGCATAATCCACCTGCTGACAAGCTGTGACTCCCTCCTCGCCTCTGCCTTCACCCGGACCCCGCACCTCCCTCGTGCAGCTCAGCCAGCTGCTTCCAACTGTAAAGACGGGAGAAAAGGACTGAAAGTCCCTCTGTGATCAGGGCCACAGGCTCCCAGGTCACCTTGAGAGGTCAGAACGGAGACGCCCCGGGAGTAAAGGAAAATCACCAGGAGTGGGACAGAGAGCCCCTCCTGCGACGGCTCAGCTTAGCCCCAACCCCGCTGGGGCAGCCTCAGGTAGGGCGGGATCCAGGGCCTCCTCGGCCTGCTCTCCTGGAAGCCGTGCAGGATGGAGACGCCAGAGCCTCCCCCGACCTTTGTACGAGGCCCCAGAAGGTCCCAGACACCGTGCACGACCGAGAAACGTCCCTCCTGTTCGGAGCCACACAGCGGAGTAGCCCCAAATCATTCAACAAACTGAATAAATAGTCCATTTTTCCCCACAGAGAAAACCCCAAACCCAGATATTTTCATCTGCAGGTTCTACAAAATATTTTAGGGAGAATAATTTCAACTGGACACAAACACTTACATAGTCACAGAGGGAAGCTTTCCATCTCATTTTATACGACCAACCTCATCCTGATGTCAAAGCCAGGCCGAGACAGGTGAGAAAGGAAAATCATCGGCGAATCTCATTCATGGAAGTAAAGGCAAATATCCCTTAAAGAAAAAAAAAAAAAAAAAAAAAGCAAACTAGATCCAACAGTGCTTAAAAATTGTGACAAGCGTGGGCTTATACCAAAAATTGAAAGTCAATCTAGCATTAAAAGAAGTTTTTATGATTCAGCACATCCAGAAATTAAAAGAAAAAAGTTATGTGCACCTTAGTACAAACAGAAAAAGCATGTAAATTAAAAAGGTGTAATGACTAGAAAGGAAGAAACAAAGTCTCTCCCCCCCCCTTTTTTTAACAGATTGTGTGCTTGTGTAAAAGATCAACTAAACAAACAAAAATAAACAATTATAACTAGCAAAAGAATTTTAACACATTTTCCTGATAGCTATAAAAATTTACAAAAGCAATTGCATGCAACAAAGAAAAATCTAGATACCACACAAAACAAGATAGTCACATGATAATATTTCAGTAATAAGGAAATACCCCAAAACAATTATAGCATGGTTTCATGTATAGAAACTACAAACTAAACATACTAAATAATCTATTTTTTTATGGATACATGTGTAGTAGTATATAAAAGCAAGAGAATGATTATCACAAGCATTATTATACTGGTTATTTCAGAGTGAGAGAGAGAGATAAAATGGAAATATTGTTTCTTAATTAGTGGCTTTCTTTTTTAATTGAAGTATAAAAAGCATGTGGGAAAGTGCTCAAACATACATGTAAAAACCTCTTTGATCCTGGCTGCAGCAACTTCTTACTCAACATGTCTCCAGAGGCAAGGGAAACAAAAGCAAAAATGAACTATTGGGACCTCATCAAAATAAAAAGCTTCTGCACAGCAAAGGAAACAATCAGCAAAACTAAAAGGCAACCGACAGAATGGGAGAAGATATTTGCAAATGACATATCAGAGAAAGGGTTAGTATCCAAAATCTATAAAGAACTTATCAAACTCAACACCCAAAAAACAAATAATCCAGTGAAGAAATGGGCAAAAGACATGAATAGACACTTCTCCAAGGAAGACATCCAGATGGCCAACCGACACAGGAAAAAATGCTCAACATCACTCATCAGGGAAATATAAATCAAAACCACAAGGAGATACCACCTTACACCTGTCAGAATGGCTAACATTAACAACTCAGGCAACGACAGATGTTGGCGAGGATGCGGAGAGAGAGGATCTCTTTTGCACTGCTGGTGAGAATGCAAACTGGGGCAGCCACTCTGGAAAACAGTATGGAGGTTCCTCAAAAAGCTAAAAATAGAACTACCCTATGACCCAGCAATTGCACTACTAGGGATTTATCCAAGGGATACAGGTGTGCTGTTTCAAAGGGACACATGAACCCCCATGTTTATAGCAGCACTATCAACATAGCCAAAGTATGGAAAGAGTCCAAAGGTCCATAGATGGATGAATGGATAAAGAAGATGTGGTATATATATACAATGGAGTATTACTCAGCAATAAAAAAGAATAAAATGTTGCCATTTGCAACTAGGTGGATGGAACTGGAGGGTATTATGCTAAGCGAAATTAGTCAGCCAGAGAAAGACAAAAATCATATGACTTCACTCATATGAGGACTTTAAGAGACAAAACAGATGAACATGAGGGAAAGGAAACAAAAATAATATAAAAACAGGGAGGGGGACAAAACAGAAGAGACTCCTAAATATGGAGAACAAACTGAGGGTTCTGGGAGGGGTTGTTGGAGGGGGATGAGCTAAATGGGGGAGGGGCACTAAGGAATCTACTCCTGCAATCATTGTTGCACTATATGTTAACAAACTTGGATATAAATTAAAAAAATAGATAATCTTAAGAAGTGGTAAATTACATGTAATATGTTTTTTATATTCATGTTACCAGAGTAGTGTACCAATTAAGAGCATAGACACTGAAGTCGGATTATCTGATTCTTAATATTATTGTGAGCTAAATAAATTGCTTAATCCAAAAAAGCCACAACAACATACATGTATACAGATCACTGAATGTTTACAAAGAGAAAATATCTCTGAATCTTCACCCAGATCTTTTGTTCCAATTTATTGCCACTATTTCCATCAAATGAAACCCAGAACTCAATTTTGTCCCTTGGGCTATGTCAAGAAATAGAACCTCACCAGAAGCTCTCCTCATGCACCTCGTAACCACTCTCTTCATAAGGGTCACCACTCTCTTAACTTCTGACATCACTTTTCAGTATTGCACATTTTAATCACTTATGTAAGTAGAATTATACAGGATGTGCTCTTTTATGCCTGGCTTCTCCTGTTGTTGCAGTTAACAATGTTATTTTTTGTTGAATTGCATGAATATGTCACAATTTATTGGTCCGTTCTGTTCATGATGGACGTTTGGGTTGTTTCCAGTTTGGGGATATCATGAACAGGGCTATTAAGGACACTCTTGTAAATGTGTTTTGTGGGTGGACCTGTGCACAAATTCCTCTTGGGTATTGTAGCTAGGAGTCTGACTGTTGCTGAAGTTTGCTGATCGCTTTCAAGACCCATCACTCCCTCACATCTAAACCAGCTCATAAGAAAGTGCAGAAGCTCCCTCTCTTGGCTCCAGTGGGAAGGTCAAACCACACTAGCCCCGGCTGCCACTCGGGAACCTTTGCCCAGCTCCACCCCTCCTGCTCTCTCAAGCCATTTTTGGACCTGCCTGGGAGCCTTGTCTGCTCTCCCCAGAAAGCCTCATAATGTGAGTAAACATTTTCGTAGCTTCCTGGTGCACGTATAGCATTATCAGTCTTGTGATTTAAACCAAATGCAGGGGGTGGGGGAGACCACTTGCTTTCAGCTGAATGACGGCAGGACAGGTATGTACTTGGGAGTGGGCTTGCTGAGTCACTACAGGAATGTTGAGCTTCACTACAAATACTGCTGCAAGCAGCACGTGTGATTTGCATCCTTCTGTAATTACATAAAGGAGCAATGGACAAGTTGAAAAGGGACAAGGATGAAACAGGACAAACTAGACAAAAAGGTAGATGAGCGACAACCTTCCACAGCCCAGCAAAGCAACTGTTAAACCTGGGACTTGATTTCCACACCGTGGGAATGCCAGTGTCGCTGAGGGCACTGGAATTTCTACTCACTCCCTCGAGGATGGATCCTCTCACTACAGTGATTGTTCCTCTGAGGGCCCAGTCCCTGCCATGGTGGCGTCTCAGAGCACACAGCACAGGTAACAGAGCTCACAGCAGCAGTCTGAGCTGGAAGCTGGCCCACAGTAAGAGCTGAGAAAGCTGCTTAGGTGGCGGTTGATTTGGAAGGATGGGGAAGTGACCTTGCATAGGTAGGAATTGAGTGGACAATCCAAATGCATATTTCAATTAAATGCCCCAGTTTGAAAGAATTGAAGCCCCTGACCAGTATTTATAGTGGGGGATGTGAGGATTAGGTTGTCAACTCTGCGTTCTTACAAAATACATTCTTGCATCTTTTAGAAGTAAAACTACTTCTTGCGTGCACGTCTCCGACACGGTAGAGGGCTAAAGGACCCCACGTTCCGGGTTACACTCCAGTCTCTTTGAGGACATCAGTTTCAATCTACCGCTGCCAATATTCTTGTGCACTTCGTGTCATTAAAGCAATTACTTTCTCAGATAAAAATTGGTCGTTCAGAAAGACCAAAGAGAATTCAGTTTGAGGTAATTGGCTTGGTGGCACAGAATTCTTAACATAAGTAACATAGTTAAGTAGATGAGCATTTTAGTGAAATTGCTAAAAGTCTTTCAAAAAGAACTTGTGACAATTGTGGTCAAGGTTGAGGACAGAGAAATGTTAACGTCTTTTTCTCCTTCATACCAAAGAGCAAACAGAACAATGACTAAACAAACAAAAACCAGACCAGAACCTCCAAGCACTGAGGCACGACTACAAACGGTGTAACATATGCATGATGGAAATACAGGAAAGGAGAAAGAGAAAGTAATGGGAGACATTTTTGATATAATAATGACTGAGAATTCCTCCCAACTTAATTTCAGACACCAAATCACAGACCCAGAGAGCACCAAGCATAAAAAATGCCCTCCCCCAAAACAAACCAAAAAAACCACACCCCCAAACCCACAAAAAAACAAGAAAACACCAAAAAACCCCAAACAAGCAGACAAAAACCCCACCACCTAAAATCAAACCAAAATAAACAACAACAGCAGAAAAAAAACACTATACCTACACATCTTATCTTTTTTAAACAAAATTGTAATGTTTATTTTTGAGAGAGAGAGAGAGAGAGACAGCATAAGAGAAAGAGGGGACACAGAATCCGAAGCAGGCTCCAGGTTCTGAGGTGTTAGCACAGAGCCTCACACTGGGCTCAAACTCAGGGACCATAAGATCATGACCTGAGCTGAAGTCAAGGCTCAACCGACTGAGCCACCTAGGCATCCCTCTACATATATCATCTTAAAACTACAGAAAGAAGGAAGGAAGGAAGGAAGGAAGGAAGGAAGGAAGGAAGGAAGGAAGGAAGGGAAAATAAGAAAAAATTCTGAAAGAAGTCAGAGGAAAATGCATCTTATCGACAGAGGAACAAAGATAAGAATTATATCCGATTTCTCCTCAGAAACTATACAAACAAGAAATACTTAACATGCTGAGAGAAAATAACCTCACCAAACTAGAATTCTGTAATCTACAAACTTATTCTTCAAAAGTGAAGGGGAAATGAAGACATTCTCAGATAAACAAAAAGTAAACAAATTTGTGGCCAGTAGACCTGTTTTGCAAGAATTGTTAAAGGAGTTTTTTTTTTTAAAGAGAAGAAGAATAACAATATAGGTCAGAAACTCAGATCTACACTAGAAAAGGGAGAGCATTCAAGAAGGAACACGTCAGGGTAAAATAAAAACTTTTGTTTTTCTTATTCTTAATCTAACAAACAACTGTTTGGTTCAAAATAACAATAGCAACAATGTATTCAGTTATGTATGCTCCTTTATATATCTCATGTATATATATATGCTTATGTTTGCTTATTGATAAGTGAATGGCAGAAATGATACAAGGGACATGAGGAGGGTACCAGGAATGTTTTGTTATTATAAGGTACTCACGTTACTCATGACAAGTATTGCATTATTTGAAAATGGACATTAGCTGTAAATATATATTGCAAACTCTGGGGCAACCACTAAAAACAAGTTTGTAAACAAAAAGAAGCATAGTCAATACGCTAAGAAAGGAGAGAAAATGGAATCATATAAAATGCTCAATTAAAACCACAAAGGGCAGAAAAAGAGGGAAGCCTTTGACAAAATACAACACCCATTCTCAGTAAACTATGAATAGAGGGGAACTTTCTCACCCTTATAAGGAATATATCCAAGAAACCTACAGTTAACATCACACTTGTGGTAAGAAAGAGGAAGCTTCGCCATGAAGATCAGGTACAAGGCATTGTATTAGAAGTCCTTGCTAATGCAATAAGACAAGTAAAGCAAATAAAAGGTATACAGATTGGGAAGGAGAAATAAAGCTGCCTTTGTTCTCAGATGACATGATCATCTGCATAGAAAATCCAGAAGAATTCACAAACAAAAAATAAGAGGAAAACCCTCTGGAATGAATAAGTGATGCTAGTAAGGTCAAAGATACAAGATTAATTTACGAAAGTAAATTGCTCTCCTATATGCCAGCAATGAAAGTGGAATCTGAAACTAAAAACACAACATTTTTAGCACCCCAAAAAAGAAATATAAATATGTAAAGACCTATACAAGGATAATTGCAACACTCTAATGAATGAAATCAAAGGAAAGTTGGTTAAATGGGGAAATAGTTCACGTTCATGGACAGGAACAGTCAATATTGTCAAGATGTCAGATCTTCCCAACTTCATCTATAGATTCAGTGCAATCTCAGTCAAAATCCCAGCAAGTTATTCTGTGGATGTTGATAAAACGATTCTAAAGTTTATATGCAGAGGCAAAAGACCCAGAATAGCCAACACAGTGTTGGAGAAGAGCAAAGAGAGGGCTGACGCTGCTGACCTCAAACTTTCTGCAAAGCCACAGTCATCCAGACGGCGTGCTGCAGTCATCAGGATAGACAGACAGACCAATGGAACAGAACGGAGTCTAGAAATAGACACGCACAAATAAAGTCAACTGATTTGTGGCGGAGGAGCGAATGCAATTCAATGGAGCAAAGACAGATGCTGTTAGAGTAGCTGGACATCCACATGAAATGTGATCTAGACACAGACTTCACACCCTTAACAAAAATGACCCCAAATGGATCACAGACCCAAATGTAAAATGCAAAACTACAACCCCCCTAGAAGATAACGGATGACCTTAGGTCTGGCAGTAACTTTTTAGATATGACACCAAATGCATGATCCACAAAAGAAATAATTGATAAGCTGGATTTTATTAAAATTAAAATCTTTCACTTTGCAAAAAACAATGTTGAGAGAATGAGAAGACAAGTTATAGAGTGGAAAAAAATTTAAAAATACGTATCTGATAAAGAACTGATACTCAAAATATACAAAGGGACCTTAAAACTCAAAAACAAAAGAAAAACTGTTTAAAAATAGATCAAAGAGGGGCGGCCTGGCTGGCTCAGTCAGTCTTGGTTTTGGGTTTGAGCCCCACGTGGGGCTCCGTGCTGACAACTCAGAGCCTGGAGCCTGCTTCAGATTCTGTGCCTCCCTCTCTTTCTGTCCCTCCCCCGCTCACGCTGTCTCTCTCTATCTCTCCAAAATACATAAACATTAAAACCTTTTAAAAATTAATAAAAAATAAATGAAAGAAAAGACACCTCACTAAGGAGATATTCAGATGGAAAATTAGCATAGAAAAGATGCTCCATATAATACATCATTGTGTAAATGCAAATTAAGGCGGCAACGAGCTACTACTATATACCAATTAGCAGGATCCAAATCCAGGACACTGACAACACCAGATGCTGGCGTGGATGTGGAGCCGCAAGAACGCTCATTCATCCCTGGTGGGAACGCAAGATGGCACAGCCACTTCAGAAGACACTTTGTTGGATTCTGACAAGAGTAAACATACTCTCACCGCATGATCTAGCGATCACACTCATTTCATTTACCCAAAGGAGTTGAAAACTTATGTGCACACAAAAAGCTGCACACAGGTGTTGATAGCAACTTGACTCATAATTTCCCAAACTTGGAAGCAATCAAGATGTCCTTCAGTAGGTGATTGGAAAAACTAACTGTGGTTCATCCAGACAATGGAGTGTTATTCAGAGATAAAAAGGAATAATCTATCAAGCCATGAAAAGACATAAAAAAACCTTAAGTGTCGTTACTAAGTGAAAGAAGTCAATCTTAAAAGTCTGTGTACTGGGGCACCTGGGTGGCTCAGTCGGTTGAGTGTCGGACTTCGGCTCAGGTCATGATCTCACGGTTCGTGAGTTCAAGTCCTGCGGTGGCCTCTGTGCTGATATCTCAGAGCCAGGAGCCTGCTTCAGATTCTCCCTATGTTTCCCTATGCTATGTGTCTCCCTCTCTCTCTGCCCCTAACCCACTTGCATTCTGTCTCTCTCTCAAAAATAAATAGGAAAAAAAAAAGTCTGTGTACTGTATGATTCTGATGACAGGACACTCTGGAAGAGGCAAAAACTATGGAGGCAGGAAAGAGTTCAGTGGAGACAGGAAAGAGTTCAGTGGCCACCATGGTTTCACGGTAGAGTGGAGGGATGGATAGGGGAAGGACCAGGAATTTTTAGGACAGTGCAATTATTCTGTAGGACACCATAATGATGGACACATGTCATATTCGTCCAAACCCATAGAATGTACAAGAGTGAATTGCAATGTAAATGATGAACTTTGAGTAATAACAAATGTATCACCCAGGTGGGGAGGCTTTGCATCTTATGGGAAATCTCTGTACCTTCCTTCAATTTTCCTGTGAACTTGAAATGGTTGTAAAAAAAATAGTCTCAATTTTAATTTTGTAAAAAATGTGTTTTTTTTAAACGTTTATTTATTTTTGAGACAGAGAGAGACAGAGCATGAACGGGGGAGGGTCAGAGAGAGGGAGACACAGAATCCGAAACAGGCCCCAGGCTCTGAGCTGTCAGCACAGAGCCCGATGCGGGGCTCGAATTCACGGATGGCGAAATCATGACCTGAGCCGAAGTCCGCCGCTTAGCCAACTGAGCCACCCAGGTACCCCTGTAAAAAATGTTTTTATTCAGTTTTGGGAGACAGAGAACTAGCAAGGGAGGGGCAGAGAGAGAGAAAGACACAGAATCCGAAGCAGGCTCCAGGCTCTGAGCATGTCAGCACAGAGCCTGACGCGGAGCCCGAACTCACGGACCGCAAGATCATGACCTGAGCCAAAGTCAGGCGACCAACGGATTGAGCCACCCAGGGACCCCATGAAAGATAGTCTTAATTTTAAAAAGAGTACTTCTTCAGCACATTTTTTTCCTGACGTACTCTTGTCAATATGCAAATCATTTGTTCTTCATAACATTCAAATTGGTGTTAAAATCAAAGTAGTAAAAACTCAGTCTTAAAATATGCTTGATAAGATTAATAATATTTTAAAGGGTAACATTTATTTTTTTTTTCAACGTTTATTTATTTTTGGGATAGAGAGAGACAGAGCATGAACGGGGGAGGGGCAGAGAGAGAGGGAGACACAGAATCGGAAACAGGCTCCAGGCTCTGAGCCATCAGCCCAGAGCCTGATGCGGGGCTCGAACTCACGGACCGCGAGATCATGAGCTGGCTGAAGTCTGACGCTTAACCGACTGCGCCACCCAGGTGCCCCTAAAGGGTAACATTTAAAGCCTACATGTCACTATCTATTACTGTTTAAAATTATCTTATTCATATATAATAAAATACATAGAAATTAAGATATATCACACATCACTTTAATGTTTATTTATTTTTGAAGGAGAGAGAGAGACAGAGCATGGGTGGGAGCGGGGCAGAGAGAGAGGGAGACACAGAGTCCGAATGCAGGTTCCAGGCTCTGAGCTGTCAGCACAGAGCCTGAGGTGGGGCTCAAACCAACGAACTATGAGTTCATGACCTGAGCTGAAGTTCAGACGCTCAACCGATGGAGCCACCCAAGTATCCCTCTATCTTTTAATATATAAGTATGGATACTCTCATTGATGACGTAGATAAAGCTATCACAAGTTTTGTTCTTAGGCACTTGTGGTTTATCTGACATCTTTTCCTCAGACTGCTTCCTCCAAGATCAGGCCACAGCTTCAGAGACCAATACGGTGCCTTTGACATCACAGCAGCTTGGATGCTACCCAGACAGCCAGTTGGTAACACCCAAGTATTACTCCTTCTTCTTCTAGTCCACACATGGTGCTCGAAATCAATGCCGGGGGCAGGGGGATGCTGGAAAAATTGATGCTCCATATTTTCTTAATTAACCCAAAAGTATTATATCGGCTGCCCAGTTCATTGAGCTCAGAGCATGTGGAGTATCGTCAATTCATAGAGAGAAGGGAATGTGCCATCGACACGTATATTTTTCAGTGACCACGTCCATTCCAGGTTCAGCAGAACTGTGCCTATATTCACGCACACCCTGTTTTCAGACCAGTTGAATTTATGTCTGTATACAGGCTCACACCATAACTATCAACAAACTTATTTCTAAAAAGAGTTTATCTTTAGGTTTAAAATATTTTTGTCAGTTGGCATCAGTAGTGACAGGCAGTGGCAAGATAGAGTGCAATACATTCGAAATTCACGTTGTCCCCAGTGTGCCCTTCCTTCAAGCTGGCCATGGGTGAGACCTGCCGATTGGGAGTGGACAATCCCACCTTCCCAGTCGACGACTGTGCTCCTCTGTCCCAAAGCTGTCAGTGACCGGAGCAAGTTAAGGACAGTCACTGAGTCTTTTGTCAACAGGTGTCCAATCTTCTCGTACTTGAGAGGAGATACTTCCTTACAGGCCAAAAACTCTGGTAAGTTAAAAAACTTCTGGTAAGTTAAGTAAGTAAGTAAGTAAGTAAATGTTGAAAAAGCCTTGGGGTTTCTACGGGAAACACTGTACCAGGAACCCCTGCTTATACTGCCGCGGAGACCCTCACGCTGCAGTGGAAGTCTGTGGAAGAAACGGGACATGAGCACGCGGCCCCGTCTCATTCTGCAGAAGTAGCCAGTGCCCCGTAATGGCTGCCCTTCTTTTCGCTCATGTTTTCTGCTTGACTAAATGCATGCGCACCCACACACAATAGTTTTGTGTTTCTAAACGCACGGAAATAAAATCATACTGGAGTAAGTATTCTGATTTGCTGCTTTTCATTCACCCTTACATTGGGAGATTAAAACCCGAAATACGTTGTTACTACAATATTGTTCTTGCGACCTTTGGGAGGTGGGGTGCGGGTACCCCCCCTCAGCTGACCTTGCGCTCTCAGGCTCTCCCCTCACCCCCGCTCCCGGCCCCCTGGGGGACCCGGGCCGAGACTAAAGGCCTCCATCCCAGGGCAGAGGGCTAGGCGAGGGGCGTGGATGGCGCTGTGGGTGGGGGAAGGACACTAGGAGGACAGTAGGAGGGCTGGGGGAGGGGTGGGGGGGGGGGGAGGACACCAGGAGACAAGGGGGGGAAGGGAGGGGCGGTAGAGGGGAGAGACTTTCCTCGGACCGGGTAGGAAATAGGGGAGGACGCCCTGAGACTCCATTCCTCACTCATTCAAGCCTCGTGTATGCATTCCACAAACGCGGCCGAGAAACCGGCTCATGCGCACAACGCAGCCAAACCGCGTGTGTGCGGCGGCCCCGGGGGGGGGGGGGGGGGGGGGGGGGGGAGGAGCCGCGTCCTCACGACCTCTGCAGCATGCTCAGGGCGCTCTTTTGTCCAAGCGGATGCGCCAGCATAGCCCCGAAGACGCCCCGCTTTTAATCGTCAATCACCGGTTCCCGGTTTATCGAATCTCTGCCCGAGTCAGAAAAACCTTTGTTCCAGAAAATCCTCAAAACTCGTGGTAGCTCTTTCTTGTTCTTAAGGGTGGACTCAACCCCAGGAGGTGGCCCCCAGCGCCGCGCGCCCCCTCCCCAGCTAAAAGGCTGGAGCCAGGCCCCGCTGGGATTCGAACCCAGGATCTCCTGTTTACAAGACAGGCGCTTTAACCAGCTAAGCCACGGAGCCAAACAAAATACTTGCTTCGATAAGTACCTTTTAATTTACCTCTTGCCCCCCCCCCCCGGCCCACCTTGTGTTTTGTTTTGAGAAACAGGACTTTCCGTGCTGGTTTCATTCATATGCAGGCACTTTGTGTGGCTTGCGGTGGCTGAACCAGGAGCTGAAATGAGGCCACAGACCGCGTATCTGAGTCCAGACTTCAAGTGAAAATGATAGGTCTCACGTTTCTATAGCACTTTACAATTTACTGAAAGCTTTCAAATTTATTTCCCCTTTTGGAGGCAAACCGTAAGAGACTCTTACGTACAGAGAACAAACTGAAGGTTGATGGGGGTGGGGACAATGGGGGATGGGCATCGAGGAGGTCACTTGTTGGGATGAGCGCGGGGGTGTTGTATGTAAGAGATGAATCACTGGGTTCTACTCCTGCAGCCCAAACCAAACTGGGTGCTGACTTGAGAATGAATGAATGAATGCACTTCCCCCTTGAACTCGAAAGGCAACCCCAAGGTGCTGAGCACATTATTGTCCCTATTTTACATTCAACACCAATGAAGTCAGGGACTTGTTCAGGTTCACTCAGGCAAACACCAGGGTCAAGACCTAAGCTCCTTTTCTGACGCTCATCCAACCACATTGTTAGTACAGCATTTTCCAGGTGCTGTGGAACACAGAAGCCCAGGAATCCTAGGGACTACAAGAGCAGCAGTCTAGTTCTTGCTCATGCCCTCTGTCCATCGTGACCCAGCCCAGGGCGGTGGGGTCACCTCTACCTGACGCACTGATGTTCTCTCGACAGAGGAGTAAAAAAGGCCAAATCAAGGACTGTTTGTTTGCTGCTGCTCAAAAGTAACCTGTCGATTCTGCTCACATTCCATTATCCAGGGTGAAGTGAATAAGGCAATTAAAGATGGGGGGGAGGGGGAGTAATCAACCGACCCCAGGAAGTAACCTTGCCCCTGGGAGTAATCATGGCACCCCAGGAAGTAATCTTGCGCCTGGGAGTAATCATCTTTAACCCCAGGAAGAGGCAGCAAATACTTCTGAATAATCATCTACCACAACGACAAAAATCCAGTATTATCTCTCACTTTCAAAACCCAGGAGTTTTCTTTTTTCTTTTAAAGTTTTCTTCGTTTGCTCATCTCCTCCCTATTTGTGTTGAAAATGTTTAGTTTTGTGTCTTTCAAGCTTTATTCTCTTTTACTGGACAATAACTATCTTTATGTGAGAGAGAAGGTCTCGAGGTTTATGACTGGGCTTAAACCAACAGCCAGGATGTGTCCTGATCCTTTCCTTTCCACCACATCCAAAAATCCTTGAAGAGGCAGCCAGGAGCCGGGTCATGTCAGCCTGGCCAGGTCAGGGCATCTGTATCAGGTGACAGCACTGGCCGAAGCACACAGCTGGACGAGGGCAGGGCAGGGGAAGGCAAAGGCTTCCCAGCAGCAGGCTGGCCATGGTGCAGAGGTGACTGTCTGTAAAGGCTCCCTTCAGACTCCTGTTTTACCAAGAGTTCTTCTTAGCAACTTTCATGTTACCAAGCATTTTGTAGAGTTGACAATCACTTGCATGCCTCTCTCTCATTCCTTGGCTCCCGTTAAAATCTTATCCCCAGTTCTCTCCTTACTTCTTAGGGTTCCTTCCCCACGTCTTGTTGAGCGCTGTTTTCCTACCTGACTCTCACATACAGCAATTCCAAGAACTTGGTCCTAGGAATTTCTCCTACCATTCCTCTCATTCTCCTTTAGATAATCTTACTGAGTTTCATGCTGGTCAAAACCTTTCATCCAACTCCAAATTTGTAGTTTAGCCTTCTGTTGGAACTCTGATTTCCCCAACAAATGCCTCAAACTTATCAAGTCAAAAAAGGTCATCTTTTTTTGTCCGTTCCTCCTACACAGACCTTCCCTGTGTCTTGATCCTAAATCACTGAAATAACATCAATAGCTGTCCCGAGGTCAAAGGTAGGCCACATGGGGATTAGGGAAAATTTGTATGAACATATTGTGGAAGTATCTTTGTAAAAATCAGGTATTTTTAAATTTTCTAAAGAAACCGCTACTATGTATAATTATATACAGGTATGTTCCTTGTGAAATAATGTAAGGTTTCATTTCTACACCTGTTGTCTTCAGTTCATTATCCTTCAACATGAAGAAAACTTCCTTCTCCTTGAAAAGAGGGGAGATCTGTATTTCTATAAAAGGTTTGGACAGTATACTTTTCCTAACCCATAGAGAATTTCTGGCTTTACTTATCTGTGAAATTAAGTATAACAAGATCAGTAAGTTTATAGTGGGTTAATTAACCAGAATTGGCATGGAAATTTGTTGGAAAAAACATAATTTATAACTTTAAACAACAAACTCAATTTTTTAAACACACATCTTTAATAAATACAGTTTCCTATGACAAAATATTTTATTAACAAGTCCTAAATTTAGGCAATTACTATTAAAATCCTTGAATTTAATAGGAGAGCTTCTTGCTCATCTCAGCAAATATATTAGCCAGTAATTCAATTTGTTGATGAGAAGATGGTTATATTTATACATATAAATTATATAAATATGTATTAATGTACTTAATATGTATTAAATTATATATACATAAAACCTTAATATGACCTTAATTCCACCTGGCAAATGCTCTATATTTTTGTAGCAATTGGAATGGAAATATTTTCCAATCTTCTCCCCTTTCTTTATAACAAAATGATTTTTTGTATTTTCAAAAGCACTTGAGTAAACCATCACCTTCTTCTTTCAAGATTTTTAAATTCTACTGTGATTATAATTTTGAAAATAAATTTCATTTTAACCAAAGTTGAATTAGAGTACTTTTTTAAGCTTACAAATGTATATTCCTAGAGGCATTCATGACTGAATGATTTTGCAAAATCTATTCCCTGTCTTGATACCTGCTGTTAAAGTTTTGAGGAAATAACTCTTCAGACTTTCTAATACACATGAAATACAATGTCCAATTTAGGATTGTACTACATAAACTGTTTTATAATCTTTTTTCAGTTAATACAGTATTTTGACCAGTTTCCCATGGAAGAAAATACATATAAATTTTTATTATTAAGACCACTTAGGGGCGCCTGGGTGGCTTAGTCAGTTAAGCAGCCGACTTCGGCTCAGGTCGTGATCTTGCGGTCTGCGAGTTCAAGCCCCATGTCGGGCTCTGTGCTGACAGCTCAGAGCCTGGAGCCTGTTTCAGATTCTGTGTCTCCCTCTCTCTGACCCTCACCCGTTCAGGCTTTGTCTCTCTGTCTCAAAAATAAATAAACGTTAAAAAAAAAAAAAAAAAGACTGCTTAGAATCTAAATGTATCAAAGAAGCATTACTTGACTAAACAGTTCCTGTGAAGTTGGCTCCTGGATGATTTCCTTTTGTGTAGAGTAATATAAACTCTCCTAACATATCAATCTCACAATTAGATTTGGGGCATAAGTTACATAATTTTCTAAAAATTCTAGTTGTTGGTAAAATGTTGCCAAGTTTTTAAATGTTTCCATGCTTATTTCTAAATTGTTGTCTTGAGAGGCTGTAAGCCCTAAGAATTTCTCCGTCCAGCCAGCATCCAGAAAGTGTTTGACATGTTGACCAGTATTGGCGGACGTGGAGGGTTGCCTCTCTCTGCCATTCTCCGTCATCTGGGTGACAGAATTCCCGTTGTGTGGCAGTGCCCTGGTATAGGGGATGAATCCGGATTTTTCTAAGCCAGCCATGGCAATCCTCTTCCCCTTAAATAAAGAGATGGGTAGGGTAGTTATGTGACCCAATTACACTGTTTAGTTGAAGGGGAAACCACTGGAGGTTGTGGAAAAGACTTTTTCTTACTGGTGAAAGAGTTTCCAGAGAAGGTTCTTTCTACTTAGCTGTTTTTCTGCGAGTGAGCTGGGAAAGCCAGCTGTGACCTCTGACAACAAACATCAGGACAAAGACCAACAGACAGGAAAGGACAGAACACAGAAAACCTGGCTCCCTGACCACATTTCTAGGTTACTGAAATAATCCTGAGGCCACTTTATCTTGCTACATTAAAAAAAAAATGTGTTTATGATTTAAAAGACTTTTAGCTGAATATTCTGTTTTTTTTTTTTTAATGTTTTTGTTTTTTTGCCCTTGCTGTGTCCTCCCTAAAAAGGAGGTATACTTTCCCAATCCACTGACACTGGGTTTAGCAATAGGACTTGATTTGACCAGTGGATGTGGGTGGAAGAGGGTGTGTGGTTCTGAGCTGGGCTTTCAAAGTCATGGCCAAGCTCTCCAGCCCATCTGCATCATACCAGCAGAAGGGCACACATGGTGGCTGCTGGTCTGGAATGAGAAGACACGTGGAGACATAGACATAGCACAGCCAAAGCCCCGCCAGCCCCAGCTGAGCCCAGCAGAACGGCGCCAAACAACAGGCCTGTGAGGAGCAAATGTCTTACTTTAAGCCGCTGGGTCCTTGACCCATTTCTTTTTTCTTTTGCTCTGTTCAACACTTTTCTTATTTATTCAAAAGATCACCATCAAACATATAATAGAGCAAGTGTATCTATGTACTATGTATTCAAAATGTTTTCCCAATTACTAATTTTTTTTATATTTATTAATACTTGTTTCAACATAGAACTATAAATTTTCAATGGGCTAAATCCAATGCTTCCTTCTTTATAGTAACTTTCCTGGGAGTCATTCTTTGATGACTTTCCCTCCCACTCTTTACATAATTACCATCTAAATTTATCCTAACATTTAAAAAGTACATTTAAACAATAATGTATCTGGGATTTATATTTTGGCAAAAGTACTAAAATAAAGGTCTTCATTTGTTCCAAAGTATTAGCTTCCTATCCCAGAGGTAGTTGTTACTTCCTCTTTTGAAACATCATTTTTATGATACAATCTTCCCTTGACTTATGAAGGCAATTTGTGCATGAAAAATATAAGGCAAATCATAAGTAGAATATTAGCATTTGTTACAATGCAAAGTATTAATACAATCCTGAGTCCCTACATTGACATCTATGTGTTAATTTATTCACCAAATATGTATTGAACAATACCATGTGCTAGGTATTTTTCTAGGTCATGGGGATATAGCAATAAACAAAATAGATTAAAAACCCCATTCTCTCGGGGTGACTGGGTGGCTCATTGGGTGGAGTGTCTGACTCTGGCTCAGGTCATGACCTCTTGAGTTCGAGCCCCATGTCGGGCTCTGTGCTGATAGCTCGACTGAGCTAGGCTGATAGCCTGCTTCAGATTCTGTGTCTCCTTCTCTCTCTGTCACTTCCCTGCTCTCTCTCCCTCTCTAAATAAACGTTAAAAAAAATCCACTCATGGCTACCACATTCTAGTGGGAAACAGAAAAATTTATAAGGAGAGAATAGGAAACCAGGGCAGACAGGGGTGGATTGTATAAGGCAGTCCAAGCTGCTGTAAGCTTTGTGTTTTATTTGGAATGAGATGGGAAACACGGGAGGGTGTTGAGCAGAGTGATATAATTTAATCTACACTTTGAGAATATCTCTCTGGCTGTTGAGAATGGACTGAACAGGAGTGAGGGCAAAGTCAGAGAGATCAGTAGGAGTTATTTGTAACGACACAGAAATCTCAGAAAGAAAGGGTGAGGGTTGACTCAGTGCTATTGATAAGATAAAGTCGCCATTCCCTGTGGTGAAGAGAGGTTGGGTATATTAACGTGCCAGTTACTACACAAGTACAGAAAACACTTATAGATGGGTTACAGTCAGACTAGGTTAGATACATGCATATCTCCATCATAAATTTGAATTTCTTGCTAGTTTATTTGCTCAGATGAACAAGGAGCTCTCCTATCAAATTCAAAGATTTTAATAGTAATTGCCATTAGGACTTTCATTGAAATATCTTGTCTGTAGGAAATTGTATTTGTTGGACAGAAGTGAAAGCAAACTGGGTCTGTTCCTTATATATGTTAAAAACCAATTCTCAGCACTCTGCTCTGCCCAACTTACCTGTTATTTAGCATTTCAAGTTCCTTCTTGGCGTTTTAACCCCAATAAGTTCACATTCTTGCTAATATTATCTTACGGTAAATGTTTATCTACATTTCCCAGATGTTTATTCTTTTCTTTGCTTATCATTCCTTGTTGAGCTTAGATTTTCCTTCATGGTTAAATTTTATTCTTTCTTACTTATGTCTTTAACAGCTTTTTTTTTTTTTAACTGAAAGTTTGTTGGTATCGTGTCTCTCCTGACATTTGTGAAGATGTTTGTACTCCTCTCTCATTCTTTTTTTTTTTTTTTTTGGCAACCCTCTCTCATTCTTGAACACCACAGTGACCAGTGGCTTGCATCTATCTTAGCTTGACAGTTATTTTTTTTCAGCTCTTTGAAAACGTTTTTCAACATTTTCTGGCTTCTGTCATGGCTGTCGAAAAACCTACTGTAAGTCAATTTTATTTATTTGTTATTTTTAAGTCCCTTGTTGCTTTTAATATATTTTTCCCATTATGATGGATCTATGTATAAATTTAGTTTTATTTATCTGGCTTTGGGCTGTTTTGTAGCTTGATTTTGAGGGCTCAGGCCGTTCTCAATTCTAGAATATTCTTGTGCTTCATTTCTTCAAAGATCCCTCACTGCCCCTTCTCTATTCTCTTATAAACAGATGTTGGAGATTCTCGGTCTTTCCTTCATAATGTCAGTTCTTTCATAATTTTCCTTTTTAAAATCTTTTCATCCTGTCTTCAGCATCACTTTTGTCAGATTTACATTCTAGCAACTATTTTGTACCTTAAACTTTGAAAAGATATCAAAGAATATTTATAACTCAATACAAGGTATTTAAAAAAAAGAACAGTATGTTGAACACTGTTTTATTCACCACCCATGTTGAGAAACAAATCATGACCAAAGTGGTCCTCCCTGAGCCCCTGCCCTCCTCCTTCCCCCGCCCGACACAGGGCACCTCCGACAGAAACTCCGTTTTCATATTTTGTAGCGTTCTCTTTTCTTTACATTTTTACCACCTCATATCTCTCATTTGTGCTGTTGAGGTTTTCATATTTTAAAAAACATCATTAAGCGCTTTTTTTGACATAAATGGAACAATACTTCAGTATTCTTCTGCAACTTTGTTTTCTCTTTCAATATTATGTTCTAAATTTAACCCATGTTGATGTGTGTAATTATAAGTCACTTGTTTTGTTTTGTTTTAATTTAAATCCAAGTTAGTTAACACACACTGTGGTCTTGGCTTCAGAAGTAGAACTCAGTGGTTCATCACTTACATACAACACTCAGTGCTCATCCCAACAAGTGCCCTCTTGAATGCCCATCACCCATCTAGCCCCGCCCCCCACCCCCCCCAGCAACCCTCAGTTTGTTCTCTGTACTTAAGAGCCTCCCTGTTAACAGTCTGCCTCCCTGTTTGTATCTTATTTTTCCTTCCCTTCCCCCAAGCTTATCTGTTTTGTTTCTTAAATTCCACACATGAGTAGGTTTCATGCTCAGTATAGAACCCAACGTGGTGCTTGAACTCAAGACCCTGAGATCAAGACCTGAGCTGAGATCAAGAGTCAGACACTCAGGGGCGCCTGGGTGGCACAGTCGGTTAAGCATCCGACTTCAGCTCAGGTCACGATCTTGCGGTCCGTGAGTTCGAGCCCCGCGTCAGGCTCTGGGCTGATGGCTCAGAGCCTGGAGCCTGCTTCCGATTCTGTGTCTCCTTCTCTCTCTGCCCCTCCCCCCTTCATGCTCTGTCTCTTTCTGTCTCAAAAATAAATAAACGTTAAAAAAAAAAATTAAAAAAAAAAAAAGAGTCAGACACTCAACTGAGTAAGCCACCCAGGCGCCCCCAGGTCACTTGCCTTTTCAAGTAAACTTTATTGAGGTATACCATACATACAATAAAATGCACCATTTTAATTACATAATTTTGATGGATTTTGACATATATATATATATGTATATATATATTTCATCACATCTCCCAAATTCTCTCAGTGATGATGTGATTTTACTACTGTAATCTAGTTGTTGAGTAACATAGTACATTGTATTCTGTGAATGGACATTTGGGTTGTTTCCCACTTGGGCTCTTATACACTCTGATGTCATAACCATTCAGATGCACGGCTCCTCCAGGGCTCGACACATAACCAACGGTGGACGTGGTAAGACTTCAGGGCGTGGACATCTTCAAATGTACTGAATAATAACTTATTTAAAAAGTTTTACAGCTTTGTGTTTCACATTTAAGTCTCTAATGCATTTAGAATGCAGGGGTCCAATTCCATATGCTCCCAAATGGATAGTCATTTTTTTCTTTTCTCCACTGAGCAGGAACAGTCCTGTCATATCAGGTTTCCATATGTTGGTGGGATTGCTTCTGGGATCCCTGTTACACTGCAGTGGCTTATTTGTCTGTCTCTGTCTTCATACTACCATGTCTCACACACTATAGCTTTATAATGAGTTTTAATGTTCTTAGCCAGTCTGATGCTTAGCTCTTGTGTATACAGATACTGGTTATATTGCATAACACCTGCACTGGCATATTCAGTAGGACTGTAAACTGGCACCTTTGTAACACCAAGCCTTTCAATATGTCCCCTTGCTTTCCTCCTTAGTGACATGTCCCCATCCACACCACTATCTCCAGGATCGATCACACAGGCCTCATGGCCTCCATGCCTCTTAGTCTGCACTTTACTTCCCACATTGTAGGCACAGAAATCTTGCTGAACTGTAATTCGGGTCTATTTATGATCCCTTAAGTGCTTACCAGTGTCTCCCGGATGAAGGCTATGCTCCTTACCTGGGTTTATCCTTGAGAACCGGCTTCTGTTCTGTGGCCTCCTCACCTCTGGCCTCCTTCCTGACCGATAGCACCCCACACGCCCTTGTGCTCTGCCCAGAGTTCACTCTTGGTTCCTCGAGTTAACTATGACAGATCTTTCAGATGGGAAATGGTAATTTGGAAAAAATTTCCCTCCTAAAGATGCAAAAGAGATTTCAGTCAGAAATTAACTTGTGTTTACTAAGATAAAGCACATCATAATCACACTCCTAAAAGTCATACAGTCCATAACGGCCTCATGCTCTTTCCTTTTTACGTTTTTTAATGAACCCAAGGCTTAATTAATTAAAACCATAATTGTATCAATAATAAATAATAGTAATAATTGGTTGTATTCAGTGTAACACAAGTATAGCAGAATATAAAACACATAGTATGTTCTTTGAGCCAGTAAATGCATGTTTTATTTCATCATAATAATGCCTAATTCTATGTTTGGAGCTTTCACAATAATCTTTCTATCTTGGTGTGAAACCAGAAAAGACATTCTGGAAGTTATTACTTAGGAGTGCCCAGGAAGGGTGCAAACTGGGCTGGTTTCCTCATCCAGTCTGCAGGGTCCTAGCGGACCCCCTGCAGGAGGGACACAGCAACACCACAGAGCCCTGCGCCTCCCAACCCGACTCAATCCTTCTCAGTGTCTGAAAAATCCTGGGAGCCGGCCAGCCCGGGAGGGAGGCCCAGGGCCGCACTGCATCACTAACACCAGTCAGTTTCTCCCTCCCTCCTCCTCCCCCCTACACAAAGCCCTGCCCTGGGTTTCTTCCTCACTTCCTTCTTTTTCGGGCTTGTCACCACCAGGGCTGATGGGGAGGAGGTCCTCTGAATCGGGGCATAAAGTCTGCAAAGCCTCCAACTGCATATCCCTCTTCTGACCTGCTGCTTCCCCCAAACTCAGCCCTACTCATGGCAATAAACCTTGCTAGGAGGCCAGGTTCGTGGAAAGATGTCAAAGTATGTACACACACACACACACACACACACACACACAGTCAACTGGTAACCTGCTCTCTGATTAGACCCTGGAATTCTAGCTTTCTCATGGGATCATGGGAGATATTTTTCAGGGCATTTGCGGGGGCCTTGCCCACAAATATATGTACAGAAAGAGAATCGACCTTCAGCTTAACTTCCTTCACCTCTTTCAACCCCCAGCAGCTGTAAATGTCATCAGCCTTTGCTGGAGGGCTCTCCCGCTGCAGGACCACTGTCCTGAGCGGGACACTAGCTGAGGGCTCAGACTTCCACTCCTTGGTGTCAGCCGACCCACAGGGAACTTGCATCCCTTTGTCACTCCAAAGTGTGGGATCGTGAGCTGACCTGCAGGAATAACCACCGCTCTCCAACCTCTTCCTCCTGCTCAGGCAGCCACAGGGCCCATGAGCACATCCTCGGCCTAACCCGACGCCCAATCTGGGAGTGAAATGCAAGGCCCTTCGTCCTGAAGGATCACTTACAAGTGACTTCCTGGCAAAATCAAAGCGGGTGCTTCCTGGCATGTCTACAGACATGTGAACTCACTGCACAACAAGCAGAAAATAGAAGAAAAAGATCACATGACTTACAGTCACTAGTCACCCAATTCATGTTAAGGTTTCATGTAAACTGTACCTCAATAAAGCTGTTGAATTGAAAAAAAATGTACAGTAAGATAATAAAACACACAGGGAGGAGGAAACAGAAGAAAGTCCAATTTCCCAAAATGTGAAAAAGGTACAGGTAAAGCAATCCAGCCTCCTGGTAGCGTATCATTTGCAGGAGAAACAGGTAGCCAGTAAAGAAAATATCCAAGAAGGCCAAAATTCACACCAAAAATTCTGCCCAGATGATTCTAATTCTGTTCTCAAATATCCACTACTTTATATTTCTTACAGATAAAGAGGACTTAGTTCTCTTTTAAAATGTATTCTTTATGTCCATCAGTTTATTTTCTCCCAGACACTTGAGGTATTTATAGAAATAAATATAAAATCACCACACATATATTGCTTTTTAATTTTGAAAATTGGAAGCACAATACTTTATTCAATCAATAAAACAAATGGTAAAATTTTTTAAATGTAAGTCCCTTAGTTCCAAAATATAGTCAGATAGGAGACAGGACACATAAAATGTAGGTGGAAGAAATTAAACCATTGTTGCGTATATCTATCCACCAATACCACCTTTTTTGAGAAGCTGTAAGATTTTATCAAACACACACAATAAAATATAATCCTACTGAAGGTTCTGAATTGAATGTGAAAAATGTTTCCTCCGCTTTCTAACATTTTTGGGATCCATTCCAATGAAACTTTTTAATCAATAAAATATTAGTGACATTTCGTATGACTACATATCTTTCCCGTCTTCAACTTTCAATGTTACATTTCTTTGAAAATAAGCACTTACTGTTATGTTGCTTTTCTGTCTAGGAAAAGACTCATTTTCCTCAAGGATCTTGGCATGTTTTTACCCTAAAGAAACTGCCATGTGCTAACAGTCTGTTTTCTATAATTCCGAGTGAGTGCAGACAGGAGAGCAGATATGTGTGCCATTTTTCTGAATCATCTCTGCACAGTAGAGGTTATAAATCTACCTGAAGAGCTCGCCATACCTGGCTCTGTCCCAGAGAACCTGAACAGCAATCAGCTCAAGCAAAATCTAAAACTCTGTACCTGACCTAAACTCATCACTATGACCCAATCCCCCACTGCTATGAGGTCAGAATTCATGAATATGAATCCAAAGCCATGACACCATTACATGATAAGTGTTTCCCTGTCCTCACCATGTAAACACTGTGTGTAGACATGCACCAACAAAGGAAACTTAACATTAGCTTCCCACCTGACCACCCAGGACACTCCGATTCCAATTCCAGCCTTAAATTCACTTCCCCTCACTGATCTAATCTGCCATTTCAGAGAAATCACTGCCATCCTGAAGTCATCCTACAATCTTCATATCCTAATGAAATACAACAATAACAAAGACATACAAAATACAAGACCAAAATTTTTTAATGTTAGAAACAACAGATTTAAAATTACATTTTAATAAATATAAGAAATATATCAAGAAAAGAATTATAAAAACTGTACATGTAACTGAAAGTGTACATACAATTTATATAGAGAATTGCTATTTTAATAACTTTCGTATTCCGTAATGCGTATATGCACACTTCGACTGAATACCTTAAAGTTTTTAATGTGATAAGTGAGCTTGCTTCTTGCTTGTTAATTTGTCTAACCTGGGCTGGATGGATGACAATGCTACTCTCAGGGGATAATGTATATTCAAACTGTTTCTGTGCTTTGTCTTAATGACACTTAAAGTCGAGAACCCGGTCTCGCACAGGGACGTTGAGGGGAACAGAAGAAGGGATTTTAAAGCAACCTCAGCAAGCTCAGGATACTCATTTTTAACTTTTATCCAAAATGAAGGAAGTGATGCTGTATTTTCAAAATTCATTTTCAGTCCTTCATCAGCAGCCAGCTTCAACAAGTTATCCTGCAGGGTGACAGTTAAATTTAAGTTATCTTTTGATGAGAGGAATGGATTTTGGATCCATGAGTTCCCTATGCGTGGATCTTCTTTCGATGGAAAATACAATTCAAAACAATCTAACAAATTTGTAAGATGTTCATTGATAACTTTTCGCAGATAGACAATATCAAGGTCATTACCTACTTCATGGATAATTGTTGTTAAATTATGGAACATGTCATAACAATTCACAGAAACTCTGTTTCTCCAAGCTTCTAACTTTTGTTTTTGTCCTTCAATCTTATCAGCCATTGAAAAACATGTTGCATTCTTCCCTTGCATGGAAACGTTAAGATCATTAAAAATACTGAAGATATCAGATAAATAAGCAAGTCTGGCTGTCCAATTCACGTCTTTGAAAAGTTGGGACCAAACTGGCTTCTTGCTTTGCAGAAACACTAAGAGTTCATTTCGTATTTCGAACATTCTTGATAGAACTTTCCCCCGTGATAACCACCGCATCTCCGCGTGCAGTAACAGCTGCTTGTGATCCGCTTCCATATTGTCGCACAACAAAGAGAACAATCTCGAATTTAATGCATTAGATTTTACATAATTCACAATTTTTACTGTGTCAGTAAGCACACTATTTAGTTCAGCTGATATCTTTTTCATGGCCAGACCCTCTCGATGAATGAAGCAATGTGTTATTTTACACTCCGGCGCAAGTTCCTTAATCTGGGCCACCACCTCGGACCGTCTCCCTGTCATCGAAGCCGCGCCATCAGAACACAGGCCTACACAAAACTGAAATTGCAGACCACACTTGTTGACGACATAATTCTTCACAGCTTCACACAGTTCTGAGCTAGTTGTGTTTGTTGGCAAAGAGGCTGAAAAGAAGAATTCTTCCTTTATGTCATCATCGTGTTCAAACCGCACGTACACCAAGAGAACAATCATGTTAGCGATATCTCTGCACTCGTCCAGCTGCAGCGAGAAGTACTTTGCTTCTTTTATTTGCTCTATGAGCTGGTCTTCCATGTCACTGGCCAGCTCCTGAATGCGCCGGGCGATGGTGTCATTGGACAGGGGCACCTGAGCCACCTTCTTGGCAGCCGACTCTCCCAGCATCTCCAGGCAGACCTCCTTGATGCAGTCTTTCACCAGGGTCTCCGCAATCGTGTACGGCGTCTTGGACTTGGCCACAGGCAGCGCCACCTTGTAGGAAGCCCGCAGGGCGTTAATGTTTATGTGAGAAACACTAAGCACCTGCTTTGGTGGGCTCTTTAATTCACTACTCTTCCTCTCAAAGAATTCTTTTGGTTGTGAACTCATTTCTTTATGTTTTGAATATAAATGCCGCTTAAGTTTTGATGGTTTCATCGCTTCATTAGCCAGGATATCTCCACAAATAATACATTGTGGTTTCAGCACCTCACCATCAATTACAGCTATAAACCCAAACTCAATGTACGAGGGGTCATATTTCCGGGTGAAACCTGTGTGAACTCTTCTGCCTTTCGCTTCCTCAGGCTGACTTCCACCTTTACCGTTTCTTCTACTCCTGCCCCCAGATTCAGAAAGGCTATGTTTCTTCTTGACAAACAAGTCCAGTGAAGCTCGTTTTGCCATCTGAAAATCAGGATTAAAAATAAACACAAATGTTACTTTCCTCCTTTGTCTAATAATGTTAAACAAATTAAAAACTAGGTTTGATTACAAATTTAAAAATGGTTTTAAAATGAAGTTATAAAGATAAATAAATGCTTACATTTTTTCTGAGTTACAGCAGACAAACTAGCCATAAAATATCACGCACTGTAACTGTGCTTGAGTGCTATACAATGCCAGCACACGACTTGCCCTAGGAGTCAACATCCCTACCTCCCAGCATTCTACTCGGAAACGCAAGTCAAGTAATCACGTGCTGGGCACTACGGCAATGTCAAATTGTGGCTAGTTTCTAAATACTCTTGATTAGTACACTTGCCCTACTGTGGACTGGTATAAAGTTTGCAGACCAGCGCTGATCCGAAGATCACACTCCAGTACCACTGGCCCAAATCAGGTGTAGCCCCCATATTTCAAAACTCAACCCTGAACACACATTAACTCTATCAAACCTACGGATTTAAAATAAAGCTCTTTGGCCTTATCTCATGTTCTCCATTTATATCTGAAAACTGAACTTTTTCTCAACACAAACCCATATCTCACAATCCAACTTGTCATCTCTTGTCCTTCCTAATTACTTCACTTGACCCAAGATGCCCTTTCTTGGCTCAGCTCCCCACCCAAAGTAACATTAAGTTCAGCTTTTCTCATGTTCATCCTCCTGTAGAAACACACCCTCACACACACCACTTACCCCCTAGATCTTAGCTTCCTTATCCCCCCAAGGAATTCCTCACACCAGGACAGAGTGAGAGACTGTCATCACCCCACACAACAAATAAAGCAGCATTCAAGGTTATAACTTCCAACCTGATAAAAGGGTGGTGGTGGGGGGCGGGGGGGGAGATAGGAATTAGAAGTAATGGGCTTTTCTCTGGAGAAAACAAATCCAAGTTGACCACCCTGTGCTTTATTTAGTATATACCCTGCCAAACATTCTCACTCATCATGAGCACAGTGAAGAGTAATGAAGCTCTTTCCCTGCTTTCATCTACAACAGATACTCAAACTCTTACCCAATCCCCTACTTTGTCTGATGAAAATGGTGTCTCTGAAGGCTTTAGCATTTTGGAAGGTTGACCAGTCAAACTTCTTTGGATCTCATCATGTTTCCTTTTCATTGTGGTGGTCTCGTAGCAAAGACTGCACGTTATTCTGTGATGGTAGCCCGCAGTCCCATGTGGGGAGGGCACCCCGCAGACTGCATGGACACTTGCATCACATGATATGCAACTATTAGTACCTGAGCATTCTTTTTTACAAACTACACAGGATAAAAATTTTAATCTGCTTTCAGGAGGGTTTTTCATGGCCACCGTAGGAGTAATAGAAAGATTCTCTTCAATATCACTACTATCGGTTCCAGTCTCAACATTTTCTTCATACTGTGCTCCTGGTGGATTCTCTAATTCTTTGTCAGCTGGTTCAAATTCACTTTCTGGATTTGGGCTGGCAATGAGTTCTTCGGTTAACTGAGGATGACAGAGGCCTGGCTTAGCTTCAGAGCTAAATGTGCCTTCAAATGGATTTGGTTGCATACCTCTGTGATAGGGCTGATTTTGGATCATCTGAATGAACCACAAAAACTCAGCCCAGTGTGATGAATTGTTAGTTTGCATCCAGGAGATAATCCTATTTTGGATATCATCATTAATTTGGTTCATAGAACTTTGGCTTTGACAGGGCTGAGGCTTCCCATGGACAATTTTCAACTCTGGCCAAATATTACTGAGTTCATAGACAATCTGGCTTGAAAACTCCCTCCCATTGTCAGATTGTAGGACACTGGGAGCTCCAATAATTGTAAAAATATCTAAAAGAGCATGTGCCACTTCCTTAGGCCTTTTAGATTTTAGTGACCGCAAAAAACTCAACTTTGTACGAAGGTCTTGATAATGCATAATAAACTTATACTCCCCATCAGGATTCAATTGCATGTCTATAATATCCACCTGGCATCTTGAACTAACTTCCTTAATTGGTTTTGATGTTATAACTTTTTTGAGTTTCGAATGTTTCTGTTGGCATGGTCCGCAGAGGGTCAGGTACAGCATTATAACTTCTTTTGTGATGTTTTTGTATTTTGCTTGTAGCTCCTTTTCCATGCGGGTACGTCCTCCATGCCCAATGCTGAGATGTGTGTTGTGCAGAATGTCAAATAACTCCTCACTGTGTAAGTAATACCGAACTTTATCTGTATCCCCATTTATAGCCTCAATCAGCTTCTCATTTCCTTGCACAAGGATCACATCAAACCTCGCTAAGCGACGGTAATCAACAGACTCCTTTCTTGCCTTTGCTTTAGCCTCTTTCACTTCCTGTATTAACTGACAGTACTTTGCTTTGGAAAATATCTTGGTATTATTACTTTTGTTTTCCAGCAACACTGCTAAGTTCCTGAAGAACTTCTCTCTCATGTTTTCTGGTTCCATTTCTGGTTCATTAGTGTCTAAGCTACTGGGGTTATCATCACCCACCCTTTGAGACATCATGGAAAGCCACAAAAATGACCCTAAAATATAGAGAAAAAAATCAGTTAGAATATTTGGGAATATCACTTGAAACATATACACTGCCCAAGCAGTCACTAGAGCTTGGGGTAGAAACAGAGGCGTGGGCACACAAGTTGGGGGAACACAGGTTTGGTTAGGGAGCCCAGCCTTGGAGAAACAGAAGGTAAATGAAGAACCCAAGCTAGGAACAAAAAGTTCTGATCTAGTAAAGAGATGTGACTTTCCAGAGCAGTATCTGGGATTAGCCTTAAAGTACTGTTTTATGTAAAACAAGAAACAAATCGATGTTATTATTTATTAACTATAAAAGATGATTTGTTTTGGCTAGAGAAGCCTCAGCAATACAGTAATAGATTTTTTTAAAAACTTTATTTTTTAAGTAATCTCTACACACTACGTGGGGCTTGAACTCACAATCCCGAGATCAAAGAGTTTTGTGCTGTACGGACTGAGCCAGTCAGGTGCCCCAGTAATAGATCTTTTTTTTTTTTTTTCAACGTTTTTATTTATTTATGGGACAGACAGAGACAGAGCATGAACGGGGGAGGGGCAGAGAGAGAGGGAGACACAGAATCGGAAACAGGCTCCAGGCTCCGAGCCATCAGCCCAGAGCCTGACGCGGGACTCGAACTCACGGACCGTGAGATCGTGACCTGGCTGAAGTCGGACGCTTAACCGACTGCGCCACCCAGGCGCCCCAATAGATCTTTTTTTAAAAAGCCCCAGACTATACCATGTTTTGTCCTATTAAGTCAAGTTAACTGTTACAGCAACATTTGGGGCTTATGTTTCAATGTCTCAAAATGCGACTGAAAAGACCACCATATGGACAGTACTTCTTTCCACGCGAATACATTTTGTGTCATGCTGTGGAGCCATGAGTAGGAAAGGAGGGTGAAGCAGGATGAACTTGGGGGAAGAAAGGAATATAGGGCAATGTGAATGAGAACCAGAACATGAGCTCCAGAAGCAAGCAGGGTATTGGTAGGTGCAGGATAATTGGGGAGTTGTTAGGACTTCACAAGACGTAGAACGTGTTGATTATACTGGAGATTCTGGAAAAGACGTTGCTCCAGAACAGTCAGCCTGTGCTCTTGCCCCCCTTATCCTATTAACAGTCCTTGAAATGCTAAGGGCATAGACCAGAAATTCCATTTTCTTCAGAATTTCTGAGTAGCAATCCAAGTCTTAAACATCATGTGTGACAAAAACTGGGGCAGAGGCTTTAGAAATCAGACCAATGGGCACACGGACGAGTGCTCAGCATCCCTACTGATTTATCCTCTGATTTATCCACAGGGACATAATTCCATTGCAAAATATCCATCAAAAATCTTGTATTCAATGATTTCTTACATTATTACCTGGCTGCTTAACTCCTTTAATAGCATCACCCAACACTGGCTGACCTTCCCTCAGATGAATTCAGTAAGGTTGCAATGGATGAGATTTCATAGCTTTTCAGCAAGGAGACCCTTCCCGCTCCCAAACGTCATCCTCCTTCTGGACCTCACCATTATCTTGCAGTGGGCGTGGCTCTGGAGATGCACATTCCATTCTGTCTTCCATAGATGGGAGCTGGGTACCCAGGCACTCCTGTGCCGCATCCAGGGGACTCATTTCCTCCATAGGAGTTTCAGGCCCATTTGTGTCCTGTGGGACCTGGGGACAAATCGATACATCTGGAAATGAATATAGGTGATCACTGTACAAAGCATAACTAAACCTCAGAACATTCTTGTACAGAAATAGAATGTGAGAAGAAAAAAAGTCTTCATTGAATTTTCTTTTCAATGTTTATTTATTTTTGACAGAGAGAAAGCACGTGCACGAGTGGGGGAGGGGCAGAGAGCAAGGGAGACACAGAATCCAAAGCAGGCTCCAGGCTCCGGCCCGTGTTCAACTTGAACTCATGGATTGCAAGATCATGACCTGAGTGGAAGTCGGATGCTTAACTGACTGAGCCAGCCAGGCGCCCCTTTGCTGAATTCTTAAGATGAATGCCAAACAGAATAAGGAGAGATATCAAAACAATGCTGGGACTAATAAAGCAGAGCCATGCAACAGAAACTGTCTCCATTGGACAGAAGTCGGTACTCATCCCTGTGGTTTTGGCTTTGGGGAATAACAACACAAACATTAAAGGAATCCTAAGTTGTGACAATTAAAAGAAAGTTGTCTGGGGCGCCTGGGTGGCGCAGTCGGTTAAGCGTCCGACTTCAGCCAGGTCACGATCTCGCGGTCCGTGAGTTTGAGCCCCGCGTCAGGCTCTGGGCTGATGGCTCGGAGCCTGGAGCCTGTTTCCGATTCTGTGTCTCCCTCTCTCTCTGCCCCTCCCCCGTTCATGCTCTGTCTCTCTCTGTCCCAAAAATAAATAAACGTTGGAAAAAAAAAAAAAAGAAAGTTGTAAATGGGTTTCAGTGTAAGCAATTAAAAATAAATATTTGGGGTGGGGGTTATGCAAATTATCTGATTGGGACTATTGCACCCAGAAAGGAATCTGACAGTTGTTTTAGAGTCAATGTGGAAAACTGGCCCAGTGTTATGCATGGGGAAAAAGAAAACATCATCTGCTCCTTACACTAACCATCTCATGTATGGTTTATAACTAAATTTCCCTAACTGTCCCCAAAATATATTTTATGGTTTTAAGTCCATGAAACAATATTTATACATTATACCTTTTGCTTCCTCTCATCTAAAAAAGACAGGCATCTTTTTTATGACATTCAATTTTGAAAAGTCAGACCCAGTTATCTTATAGAATGTCAGAGATTTGTCTTATTTCCTCACAAACAGATTCTGGTGAGTAATTTTTGGAAGAATACTACGTAAGTGATGTGTACTTATGGTGTCATGTCACAGGGCACATGCTATCAAGTTATTTCATTATCGATAATGCTAAATTTGATCAGTTAGTTAAGGCAGTGATCACCAGATCTATCCACTCACTTTCCCACTGTAATTACTAAGTCAGCAATGGGGTAAGAGCATGCATGGACATCAATAGCCTATTCCCCAATGTTTTTAGCATTCACTGATGATTTTTGCTTGAATCAATTTTTATACTGGGGGCTACTGCCTGCCTTTATAATTTCTTCTACATTTATTAGCTAGCAATTTCCCATAAAGAGCTTTCTATCATTTTGAATATCACTATAGACTTATTTTGTAATCTATTCCTTCCTTACTCATGCTGGCCGCCAACTGTCTCCCATATGGCCCCTGGGGCCCCTTTGATCAGGCTCCTGCATTGTTTGAACATGACCCTGCTAGGTCACATCCATTTTTCCAGAAAAATAAACATATGACCACATTGTTGTTTCCCTGTATCAGGACTAGTTTCAACGGTTTTCCCAATAAGTCTTGATTCATTTTGGAGCAACAGTATTAGTAACAAAGACTGAGTAGGAGGTTGGCTCATTGTTAATGATGCCTCGTCCCCTCCAGGCACTTTCATGGATAGAGCTGGTAAACATATTTACAGAATATCATGAATTCAATACAATTTCAACACAGTAAGATTTATTTCACCTTTCTAACATTTATTACTTTTGAGACAGAGAGAGACAGAGAATGAACAGGGGAGGGGCAGAGAGAGAGGGAGACACAGAATCTGAAACAGGCTCCACGCTCTGAGCTGTCAGCACAGAGCCCGACGCGGGGCTCGAACTCACGGACCATGAGATCATGACCTGAGCCAAAGTCGGATGCTTAACCAACCAAGCCACCCAGGCGCCCCTATTTCACCTTTCTATATTCCATTTTAATATATACCTTCTCCCACGGTGAAACAAAAACTTAGTTCAATATGATGTATATATTTTCTCATTTGCCCTCACCTACAATAAGCGCAGAACAGTTTCAGAATTTACAATGCTTTGTGTTGTAGAACATTTCCAACAACATACCTACTATGTGAAATCAATATCTTTGCAGCTTTATATGTACGCAGACAGTAAGTATTCCACTAAGAGAATATAGTCAGAGTACTGTGTTCAAGTTACTTGTTTTTTTGCTCTGTTATTAATAATAATTTGATATACAGTTGAGTTCATCTGTTTCTGTGTTTAATCACTTTGAATTTAACATTGCTTTTTATTTTTATTTTTTTATTGTTTTTGTTTTATTTTTTATTTTTGAGAGAGAGCGAGCGAGGGAGGGGTAGAGAGAGAGGGAGACACAGAATCCGAAACAGGCTCCAGGCTCTGAGCTCTAAGTACACAGCCCGACGCAGAGCTCAAAATCACGGACTGTGAGATCATGACCCGAGCTGAAGTCAGGTGCTTAACTGACTGAGCCACCCAGGTGCCCTTTAACATTGCTTTTTAAATATTTGAAGCATTGCTTTTGAATTTTTTTCTCTAGGAGATATTTCTGAATAGCCAGTACTGGGACTCCCAAGTTTCTGCCTTTCTGTTAAGTGTCATGAAAAAAACACTTTTTTCTAAGCCAATTTAGAAAAGAAAAGAAAAAAAAAAAGCTATATGTATCTTTACTCTAGAAGCCAATGTATCTTTTCTTTGAAAAATTGTAACAATACAAAATTGCCATAGCATTCCCAAATGCAGAAGTTATGACAGGAAAATAAAAGTCCCAATAAAGTATCCAAGTGAAAAAAATATATATTTGAAGCATTTAAATGGTACAAAAGATGAAAACATACAGTTTTCAAAAGTTTTTTAATTAATTAATTAATTTTTGGAGAGGGGAGGGGCAGAGAGAGGAGGAGAGAGAGAATCCCAAGCAGGCTCCGTGCCATCGGCTCAGAGAGCAACGTGGGGCTCAATCCCACAAACCACAAGATCATGACCTGAGCCAAAACCAAGCATCCAACACTTAACCGACTGAGCCACCCAGATGCCCCCAAAAATCAAAACACATATTCAGAGTAATATTGCTTATATTCTACTCCCCCTTCACTTCCATAAGAAACCATTTTTGTTGGTGATGGTTTACCCTCAGTTTATTTTTGCAAAAATATGTAAAACACATATATACATACATATACACCAATATTTGCACTTATGTACATATATACATAATATATACAAATTTAATGCAAATGTGTCTATACTTTTCTATACTATACATAGTAGTTCACACCTTCCTTTTTTCACTTGCTAGGAGAATATTCTCCAGAGGTCATCTCATACCAGTTCATAGATACCCTCTTCATTTTTATGTACATGGTCCAACGTTACATTCATGCGCCACAGTTTATTCAGTCACTGTACATGGATCAGCATTTAGGTTGCTTACAACATTCTGCTTTTACAAATAGCTGCAATGAAAAACTATGTCTACGTCATCTCTTCTTTGTAGATGCGTATATTCAAAGCAAATTCCCAGAAAGGGTATTGCTGGGTGGGTCAAAGGGCACAAATAGGCATTAGATGCACAAGTAGGCGTTAGATGCACAAGTAGGCGTTAGATGGTGCCCAAATCTGCCCCACCCCCAAAGGAAAGGTGCCATCTTGTACGTGTACCAGGGACATATGACAGGACCTATCTTCCAGTCAGGCCACCACACTGTGTTGCCAAGCTTTTGAAATTTTGCCATCTGACAGGTGACAAAAGTACTTCAATGTAGTTTTGACTTGTAATTTTATGATTGAAGTGGAGCACCTTTTTGTACAGTTAAAAGTCATTCATTTATCTGTTTATGAAAACTGCTCATGTCTCTTGATCATTTTTATTGCATTTGCCAAAAAGATTAGCTTTTATCTATGATAAATCTTACAAATATTTTCACTAAAATTTATCATTGTTATTTCTGTGTGGGTTTTCTGTCCTGCATTTTTAAATTATTTCATAAAGAAAAATTTCTTGATATTATTTCTGGGTTTGGAGGAATTCTGTACACCCAGATAATAAAATACGTCATTCACACTTTATCCTAGTAGTTGGGTATTTAAAATTTTATGTATTGATCTCTGACACATTTAAAGTTTATTGTTTCTGATATATGGTATGAGGCATAGATTTAATGTGCCTTTTCAAAATGGCTATGTCCCTTTATCCCAGCATTTATTTAATTTTTTTAACGTTTATTTATTTTTGAGATAGGGAGACTGAGCATGAGTGGGGGAGGGGCAGAGAGAGAAGGGGGGGGTGGGGAGACACAGAATCTGAAGCAGGCTCCAGGCTCTGAGCTGTCAGCACAGCACCCAAAGAACGCTGGGATTGAACCCACATACCGCGAGGTCATGACCTGAGCCAAGATCAAGAGTGGGCTATTCAACTGAGCCACCCAGGTGCCCCTTCCCTTCTCTGATCTTAAGAATAAGACATCATATGTGGGGGCACTTGCTGGCTGGGTGGGTTGAGCTGACTCTTGATATCAGCTCAGGTCAGGATCCCAGGATCATGGGATCAGTCCCACCTGGGGCTCCTTGGTGGGTGTGGAGCCTGCTTAAGATTCTCTCCCTCTCTCTGTCCCTCTCCCTCACTTGTGCTCGCTCTCTCTAAAATAAGAAAAGAGAAAAAGAAAAATCTGGATTAAAAGAAAAAGACATCCTATGTAGATTGGTTTGTATAATAAATAGGCTACGTTTCAATTTGCCCGAATCTTTACATAACTGGGAGAAACAGAGTCGTGGAGTGAAGACGATATGCCAGCCGGGGGACAGGGGAACCTGCTGCTTATAGTTCAATAATCCTATCAGTTCTGCAAAGACTCTTACAGCAACTAAAACACGAACCCGAAGACCTGCGGCTGCGGCTGCGGCCGCTCCTCCCCCATCGCGCCCGCGCACACCCTTCTGTCTATGCAGCGGAGGGACTCGCCAGGGCCCGGAAGGACGTCCACCACCGGACTTTAAAGGGTGACTCCGGGCGGCAGTAATGAATTACAGAAATGAAATTAACCTCAAACCCGTTATGACGGTCATTTGTCTTTCACTCTATGATTCCTGGATTTTATTTTTAAAATTTTCTAATACGAAAGTTCTGGTTGTAAAATCGTGGTATAATGCGGCCACAGTCATTAGAAATGCATATATTTCCCAATTAGACACTTATATTGGCTTTAAAAAATGGGGGGGGGAGGGGGTGTTCTTTTTGTCACATGACAAGAGGTGTCGAGGAGGGCAGCTGTCCTCACCACCCTGGGGTTCTTGCTCGTGCCCACCATTGTGCAGGCCTGGACACCAGCTATGTTCAGGACAGGCGGTGGGCAAAAACAGAATAAACGCACCTGCCCCATCTTACAAGGAAAGTAGAAGCTTTCACAGAAACTGCCAGAAACTGTGCCTACTTCTCCCGGGCCAGGCCTGTGTTGCATAGCCAACTCCAGTAGGAGGAAAGCTGGAGAAGTAGGTAGGTACATGGCCAACATGAACAAAATCAACGCTTTTTATGGAAGAAGCAAGTGTGTGTGTGGGGGGGGGGGGGGGGGGGATATAGGTTTCCCCTGCTACACAAAAGTAGTTTTCCTGTGAAAACTGTTGAAGCAGAAAGGGCATAGAGTGAACAGTATCCCCACTTTCTGTAAGTTCATATAGGCCATGCTGCCCTGACAAAAGAACTACACTAGTTCCTGTGTTTACTGACCTGAAGAATCCACAGAGTATTTTCATTTTTATGAAAAAGAGCGGTTACTGTGCTGATGCAGGTCTTTTGTAAAAACAAAGTGGTATCAAGTGGAGAGCTAGAACCCACACTTTCTGAAAGCAGGGGTGCCTGTGTTCCGAGAGGGCAGCTAAGCATGTCTGCAACAATGGCATTTCCCCTTCTTCCAGAAATCACATAGAAACAAGAAAAATGAGAAACATTTATGCAAACTTAGTATTCTAGAAGACTAGGGAGAGCTCTATAACCCTGAGTCATATGAAAATCTATCAAATACGAACATTACCCAGAACTGACCAAACACCAAGTCCTACCACCGGCCACATTTCTCAACAAAGTAGAAGAGGAACATTCTAAAGAAACAGGCACATCTGCAGGGAAAAAAAAAAAAAAAAAACAAACTATATTGTTTCTTTGAAACAAAAGGAGGAGGTGTGCTGGCTAGAGGGAAGAGGAAAATACATGCTTTCTACAAAACTAAACACAAAAGTGACAGGATTTATGGAGAAAATAAAGTTACAGGATAGACTACTTAAGATATACACAACTTTGTCACCAGAGTGCTAATAAAACCATGGTCCTAGTAATATACAAGCCTAGTCAGAAAGATACTATAAAGGATGATTACATCCCGTATAGCACTGTACCTCAGTGAGGTGATGCTACTGTGCCACAAAGTGGGCTCAGGAAAGCGGAAGGAGGAGTAGAGACTCTGTCCTCAGAAGTTCAGGAGGAGAAGCATTTGCACATCTTCCAAGAAATGCAGTGATTTTAGAAAACCATGATTTGGTTCTGGCTCATCAATCGTGTGTTTACTTCTTTGACACTGACTTACAGACGCAGTTTCTGCTGCTTAAACATTTCCCTTCTTTTGTAAAGGAGCTGCTTATACGGTTCCAAATGGGGACCTTATGCATGAAGCACAATCCTGTGGCACTCTGCATGGCAGTCATTCATCATCTTCTGTCCACTCCCCCTGTATCCTACCTGAACCTCAGGTGACAGAAGTGAGCCGTCCGCTCCCCCTCCGTCCTACCTGAACCATCATGCCAGGCCTCCACAGTAATATCAGTGTCAGGTTTAATGTGCAATTGACTCCAGAATGCGAAAACTGTGTGTGCATTTCACCCGCTGTAGGTGCAATAAACACCTTGAATGTTCTCCTTAAGTAATAAGCTTTAAAGGCTGCAATCACACCCCAATCAAGGGGCTGGAGTAAAGAAGTTGTACTAGGAGAGAAAAGAGAACTTCAGTATCTGATGAAAGGGTAGCAACTGTTGGAGGAGGGATTGATGAATGCTAAGACTTTTGAAAGATAATTTTTTCCTCCTGCAGTTACCTTTTTAAGTCACGTAGAAAAAAACATCACCTAAAAGACCAATAAATATCTGCCTGTTATCCAGCCTCTCTTGTTAGAACTACAGCAGGCTAGTCTTTCCGACTCCTTTCAAAGCTCATGCATAGAGAACGTGAGGACTCACAGCAGTCCTCAGCTTTATATTTCCACTGGGATTTGCACCCCACATCACATCACACGATCTTGCGTGGCCTCAAGCCCTCGTGTGTGTTGTGTGTTTCCTCCTTAGAGATACAGACCCTTGAGGGAATGTGCTTCCAGTGCAGCCTGGTTTCATCAAAATTAAAATCTGATCCAGGGCATAGCCTTCTTCATCAATCAGATTCCTTAACCCTGGGAGAACCGTACAGCTTCCTCTATCTGCACTCACAGTTCACCAGAGAGCTTAGCACTGGAAGACACAGCCGTTCTTGAAGTCACTAAACCAGCCACTGCTTCCACTAAGTGAAGACACTTGTAGCTTTTTTCTGAAGGTCTTCATATATTGCGAAGACTTCCCTTTATTTGAGAAAGGATGCCTCTGATTCCTTCTTTGTTTGGTATTCAATCCACACACTTAACCAATGTTCCAGTTTTTCCATTTCCTTACATCCCGTCCAAACAAACTGTGTAGCACTGGCAGATGTTCCAGCTAGAGCACTTTCTGTTACTTCCCAGTTCTTTTACTGTCTCTAGCAGTATGCAACGTTGACTCCTTTACACCAGTTGCACAATGTCACAGATTCTTCCATTTTTTTAAAAGCATTTTGTAATTTTGAGCTTTTCTTCAATTCTTAAAGCTGTTCTTTTATGTTCGCTAGCAGAGATTTTATCACCAGCATGCTTCTGTGGCACTTGTAAACCCCTCTGCTTGCTCATTTTCTGGAATACAAAAAAGTTTAACAAAAAATGCACAAAGTTGGGAGGGAACCATGCAAAGAAGCATTTCCAAAACAGAGACTGGCCAAGAGAAAGGATGTGGAGGTGAATGGGCAAATGGGCGTTTGGTACGGTACTGCCCGTCTTCACGGTTTACTGCATCCGCTATAATCACACACCTTGCATTCAGCTGCTCTCACTTGGCGGCCCAAAACATCGACTTGCTGGTAAAATTCATGTACGTGCCAGAACGATTTCAATGTTACATGGACTCATTTCCTTACTTATCAATCTCATATGAAAGATCTGCATTCCAGAAAAACATGTCTTAATGGATCAGACTGTATACATAAAATGTTCATATTTAAGGAGTTCAGATACTCAGATACTATGATGGATAGTATCATTATAGAAATGTGACTGGTAATGTCCGTAATGTTCTAAAATTACTGTCCTAGAAGGCATGTATGCTCCCTTAAAAATAACCTCTAGCGTAAGGGTGAAAAACCAGATACTGGACTCAATACGTTTCACATACCAACAACTCCAAGTACTGAAAACCATCTAGAAAATGATGGAATTAATCTCTTTGTTGTACAAACGAAGACATTAAAGCCCAGAGAAGGTTTGATACGCCAAAGGTTACACAGCTAATTAGTGACAGGGCCTATTATGGAACCCAAATCTCATCATTCCCTTTTTCCTGATATTTCTACTAAGTGTGGCTACTTCTCTATTTGTCTTTCCCAGAAGGTGTTCCTTATATCCTGATACTGATTTGTTTTCATATATGGTCATAGTGGGCATCAGAAGAGTTTAATCTCACAGCCACTAAATAAAGTGTATCTTCTACTGATAAGCAATAGATCAAGGTTTCCCATGTGGTTACATCATCTACTTCTGTGGATTAGCTGTCACTTACGTGCAAACTGTTATCCCATAAGCCTGAATCTATTCATCTACACCGGTGATCAAATAATAATGCCCCAAACCGGAATGTGCCGCCACCAGTGTGGAGTTGATGGCACGTACTCCAGCTTGGACCCACGCCCTCAACTTCTGCGCAGAAGAGGCACCTCCAAGGTCTCACCTGCTGTCTAGGCTCGTCCAGCTCCCGCTCCAGATCCTCCAGCACGGTCACCACCTCCTCCCCGCTCTCCGGGTGGTGCTCCCGCACCCAGGCCTGGAGCTCCTCGGGCAGGATGGTCAGGAACTGCTCCAGCACCAGCAGCTCCAGGATCTGCTCCTTGGTGTGTATATCCGGGCTCAGCCACTGGCGGCACAGCTCGCGGAGCCGGCGCAGCGCCTCGCGGGGTCCAGGCGTCTCCTGGTAGCAGAAGTGTCTGAAGCGCTGGCGACAGAGTTCCCTGGTGTGACACAGAGTCTTCTGCAGGCAGGATTCCTGATCCCACACATGGTCTTCTTCCTTAACCTTCACTTGGATGATGTCCCCGTGCGCCTCTGACGCTGGGCTAGCCGAGGCTGGGACGCGCGCGCAGGCCGCGGCCATGCTGGACTCCACCTGCGGTCTGGGCAGGTGCGGGGCGTCCCGCCCGCTCCTCAGTCAGCGAAGTTCTGCACGGAGGAACCCCGTCAAACACAGAAGACAGACGCGGAGAGAGGGGACTGGCTTCCGTGGCCCCACGGGGCGGCCACCCGAGCGCCTCCGTCCGCAGGGAAGCGGTCCCGGCCCGCCCCGGAAGCGGCGGGCTCTCAGCCGCCAAGGGGTCGCAGGGCCGCTCGCCGCGCCGCCCGCTACCTGCGAGGCGCAAAGCCGAGGCCGCCGTGGCCCCGCGCGCAGGAGCCGAGCCGGCCGGGGGCAAGGACGGGCCGAGGCTGCGGGCGGCGCGCGGCGCACGGAGCCGGCTGTCGCCGCGCACACGCCGCCTCCCCGCGGCCGCAGTCCGCACCTCCGAGGGCCGCCGTCCCGGCCGGCGGGGCTGCCCCGCGCTCCCACCGCGAAACGCGCCTCCCCGCCGGCCCGGCGCGCACTTCCGGTCCGCTCTAGGACTGCGGGCGGTGCGAGCTCTCGGTGGTCGTGGCGGCCGACCGCTGCGCCCCGGAGGCGAGCGCGCGGGGGCCCCGGCTCCGCGATCTTCCGCGGGGGAGCGCTTCGCGGTGCAGAGGCCGCCCGGGGCTTGCTTGGCGCTCCGACCGGCGGTTCTGAACAGACCAGCGGGACGGACGGCGGCCGCCGCGGCCGCGGTTTTGCAGGCTTTGCCCGGCCTGTTCTAGCAGCCGCCAGTCAGGCTCGGAAAGGGACTGCGAGAGCGGGTGTCCTCTCTCCATTTTACGGGTGGGAGACCCGCAACTCACAGCGTGCGCCTCTCCCGGTGACGCGGCGGCGCCGGCTTGGCGAGCCGTACCGCTGCCGCCGGGAAACCCGCCCCAGAGGCGCATCTGCGCGATCCGGCGCGCTTCCAGAGCGCCGGCAAGAGGCGGGAGGGCACGAGAGCTTCCTGCGCGCTGCGAGCTGCTCGGGGCCGCACGCTCTGCAGGCCGGTGACGGCAGGTGCGCGCCCCGCAGGTCTGGTGCCGGCACGTGCGCGCCCTCCAGGCCCGCGGCCGGCAGGTGCGCGCCCCCCAGGTCCGGTGCTGGCGTGTGCACGTCCCGAAGGCCGGTGCTCGCAGGTGCGCGCCCCGCTGGTCCGCAGCCGACAGTGCGCGCTCCACAGGACGGTGCGGCCTGTGCCCGCTTCCCCAGGCCCCCGCGGAAAGCGCCGAGCAGGAGGTCTGAGAGCACTAGAAGCGTCTCAGGCCCCCGCCCAGATTCCTGTTCCTTCTCCCCACCCCGATGGCCCCTCGGCTATGCTGAGAGCGCTCAGAGAACGGTAGATCCCACCCCAAGAGCGTTTGTTGAACTGCCGAATGGCGTCCTCTCCCCATTCTGTTTCCTTCTACTTTGGTCCCTAGTGATGACTCACATTTTGGCATTTCTGATGCAAGAGGTTTTGAAGAATCAACATTTCTTTTGGAAAGCTCTAAATTAAAAATGCTTACCCTTGGGTTCTGTAAATGGTCTTGAACGAGTCCCTAAACCCAATGAAATTGTATGTAAAATGTTTGCTTATGTGCCCTCGTCATCAGACCTTCAAAGGATCGAGATGGAGCCCCACCTCACCCCCACCCCCAGTTTCCTAGCCACTATTAACGTGTTGCGTTTATCTTTTGTGGTTTTCCCCTAACCAACCGTTAATCCTTTGCAGTCAAAGATTCTGTCTTCTGTCCCTTTCACTTTCTGTATACTTTGATCATGGTCGTGCTGAGCACAGTAGGCAGCTAATATGAAGTCAACATGACTTTTAAGTCCTCTACGTAGGGGCTTTAATTTTTTGGTACATTTTCACTTTTAACATCTAAAGTGGCATACACCTGTAAACAAACTATATGTGTGTGTGTGTGTGTATAACAAAAGTGAACATGCAAAAAATGAAAAGCTCCTTCATCCCTCGTTCCATGTCTCAGAAATATTCATGCCAAGAATTTAGTATATATTCCTCAAACCTATTTTAAAATGAATATATAAACTCACACACTAAGACTTAACCAGAATTAGATCATGCTATATATCACAAGTCAGAAATTGCTGGGATTTGTTTTATTTTTTTAAATTTTTTAATGTTTATTTATTTTTGAGACAGAAACAGAGCATGAATTGGGGTAGGGGCAGAGCGAGACACAGAATCTGATGATGTAGGTTCCAGGCTCTGAGCTGTCAGCACAGAGCCTGATGTGGGGCTCGAACCCACCAACTGTGAGATCATGACCTGAACTGAAGTTGGACACGTAACCAACTGAGCCACCCAGGTGCCCCTGGGATTTGTTTGTTTTAAATTAGATCCTCTCCCAAAACTGCCAAGCCAACATGTGGGCACCTCCATCTGTCCCAGTCTTTTTTAGTAGCTGGATATTATTTCCATTAAGCAGATGGGCACATTTTCACATTTTGACATTGCAAAATATTACACTGAACATTCTTGAACATATTTTATTTTTAATTCTTTTGTGCTTAAAGAAAAATTGTTGAAAGATTATTTTGAAAGATATTGTGAAACATCCCTTCGGAAGAGTATTTATCATGACCCCCCCCCCCATTTGCATGCACCCTATCCAAGGCCTGGAAGGGATAGTCCTGTATGACGTATGTTTTTTTGTAAAAGTTGCAGAAAGATATTATAATGGAAACTAGTGAAGACTGTTGCCTCCTTCTACCGCAACTTATCCTGTTACATCATCTAGGCCTTAGAGTGGCTGTGTCTAATTCTGTACAGATAATGTCTATTCCTTTTCTTAAGCAGGACCCCCTAAAAGGTGTAAACTTCAGACCTCACAAAATCTGGATACCAACGGAGGCATGCAGGAAAGTGCTCCGACTGCCTTGAGATACATTTTGCTCCTCGCCTCTTCAACGACACCACAGCGTCAGATTTCGTGCTCAGCCTGGCCTCTTGGAAGTCTGACCTACTTCTGGGTCGGAGCTCGCAGTTATTGCCCAGGGGATATTTAGCCGAGACTACAGATGGCTGTGTTCGCCCTTTTGGTTGGTCCCTGGTATAACAGGTAGCTTTCTGGATGTTGAATCTGCAATCTGAGATCGAGTTTCGCTCAATGGCTCCTCTCAAGAAGAACCTTTTATATTTTGTAGTTGGTGGGATTGCGTCTGCATGCTCAGTGGTATTCAGTTTCCCTACTCTCACCAAACAAACATAAGACCCTGGGAAGTAAGTTCCACTTTCTAAAGTTCACCTGAAGACCTGGAGACCCTCCTGGGGTGCCCAGCACCTTCAACATCTCCAAGGACACACATGTCCCCAGAGCGCTCAGTCCACCCCCCCCCCAGGAGACTCCAAGCACCACCCCTGCCTAGGTTACTTCTCACCTTCTCTCCCTCCTCCTCATTCCTGCCACCTGCCCCCAATGCTTGGAGGGCAGCGTGGAGGTTGCAGGAAAAGCTTCCAGTCCATCTTAGGCGGCCCAGGGTGGGCTGTCCTCACACCAGCATCGGTGCAACTGAACCACAGGGAGCTGAGGCTCAGGGACAAGTGTGTGCCTCCGGAACACTACTGTCACTGTGTAGACAGGAACAAACTGGAGGTAAAGATCAAAACTAGGAAGTCCTTACACTCAATTTACCTTTGTTTATTTTTATTTTTTTATTTTACGCGCACACAAGCTGGGGAGGGACAGAGAGAGAGGGAGAAAGAGTCTCAAGCAGGATCCAGGCTGAGCCTGGGTGTCACAATGGTGAGAACATGACCTGAGCCAAAATCAAGAGTCCCACTCTTAACCAGCTGAGCCACCGAGGTGCCTCTCGTTTTACCTTTAGGATGATGAGAGAAACAGGGTCTCAGGAAGGAAGGATTTCCTTCAGCAGGACAAGAGCTACATTAGGAAGCGACAGGTATGTGTGTTTTGTAAAGATGACTCTCTTCTATGTCATAAGAGGCACCTCCGCTTACCTGGTCTGTGATCAGGCTGATTGCAGAGGGAATCAACCTTTTCTGTTGGGGTGTTGCCATAGCAACAGGTGGTGTCTTCTTTCCACCTTGTGGGTGCTAGTGTGAAGAGGTCTCCCCCACAGTGTTGACTCTCTCCTGAGATGGCCCGACAGCCCTGCCCGTGTGGGAAGTCTATATCCGCAGTCCTTCTCCCAGCCAAGTCCACCTGCAGCCTGCGGTTTTCTCGGCCACGCGGCACTGACATCCTAACCGACACAAAGTCCATACTGCAAATAGACCCTGGACTTCCAACTGCCCTCCTGGAACTTTATGGAACAGATGGAGTGAAGGAACAGAAGGAAGAACCACTTCTTAACTATTGAAGAGGAATTTAATGATGTAATCATTATGATCATATCCAGCATCAAGGTCCCACCTGTCCTAGTTCAGATCCAATAATTCAGATTTATTCCAAGCCTCTAAATTAAGGTAACGGAAGGCCTGGGGGGAGGGGTGCCTGCCCCTAGCTGACCCAGGACTAGAGAGAAGGCCACAGAGCAGCTGCCACGGGAGCAGAGCCAGCCAGGCACATGACGGAGGCTGGGAGAGAGTGTGGACACTTGTGCTGGTACCTCATGTGTTCCATGGCTCTCCTATGCCTTCAGGAAGCGGAGGGAATCCCTATGGGTATTGACAAGGGCTCCCTCCTCGGCCAAACTGGTCAGGTTCTTCTGAGATTTCTTCTGAACTGGGCTCCATCCTTGGCCTGTCAAGCCCAGTCTTACTAAAGAATCCTATGGAGTCCAGTTTGGGCATGAATCCTGCTAAACCAGTTTAGGTGGGAAACCCCCTACCCTTGATATCCAATCAGGTTCCTTTTGCTCCACTAAATATTCAATCAGGTCTTTTTTGTTTGCTTGCTTTTATTTTGTTTTGTCTTGTTTTAGCAAGTTTCCATCCAGCGACTCCCTCTCCCTGCCCATTGGCCATGAATCCCCAGCTGCCCTCATTGTGTTCCAAGGGGAGGTCAGTCTCCCTGTTGTACTTCAATAGTCTAAATAAAGCCTTCCTTGCCTGTTTAACCCCATCTGGTGCAATTTTTCTTTGATAGTTCCCTCAAAGAACTTACAGACACATCCTGGGAATATTTCTTATCCAGAGAAAACAAGCTGCAATCGACTGTGTAGAGGTGTGACCAGGGTAGAATGAATCAACTAACAGTAGCCAATTTTCTGATGATATGAAAACAGATTTTAAAATCTGTACAAGATAGGAGAGATGTGGCTGGGAAGATAAAAGACCAGAACAGCTTTCCCGGGCTGAACATTTACAGAAATAAAGAGAATTCTGCGTGATTAGATATAACATGTAGATACCTGAGGCAGATACAAGGTTTTCGGGTCAACAGAAGAAACATCTGATGCTTTATTAAATCACAGACTCCAAAGCACACACTCCCTGAGATCATAATTTAATAGATTGAGTGAGGCCCAGAATTCTGCAGCTGAAGCAGTCCAGAGATCATACGTGAAATATTGCTCTCAGCTTAAAAAGATAAAAACAAAAATTCAAATGAATTGAAACAAAAATAATTCTGCTTTTATAAATGTAAGAAGTGTTTTGTCATAATAAGGGAAATGGAAATTAAATTGTATTGCAATACCCCTTTCTCCTACTAAATGAACAGAGAACCCAAGCTGACAAGATACTCTGTTGGGGAGGGGGAAGGGAGCAAGATTATAGGTTTGGAGTGTAGAGTAATAAAATTCCTTTGGTGGGCAATTTGGCAATATGTCTAAATATTTCCAATGCACATAACCTAGGACCAGCAAACTGATTTCTTAAAATGTATGCTGCAGTATTTACAGGTGCACACAGTCGAAATTACACGTTGGGGGCAATGGGACACTTTGTTTTAAAAATTATTTTAATTTGAGAGAGAGAGAGAGAGAGCGCGCACAAGCAGGGGACAGGCAGGGAGAGAGGAAAAGAAAGAACCTTAAGCAGGCTCCACACTCACTCCCATGATCAGGTAAGCATGACCTGACCTGAAATCAAGAGTTGGTTGCTTAATCGACTGAGCCACCCAGGGGCCCCAGAGATTTTTTTTTTTTTTGAGGCGACACTTTAAACATGTTGAAAATTGCAGTATAATTAAAATACATATATAGCTGAAAATTTCATGCAAAGTACAATATAAACAATCATTTGCATATCTTTGTGGGTGACTTTATCATTTAAGTCAGGCAAGTGTTTTTCTATATCCCTCAGTGGACCATTCTTCAAAAGACCTAGAGGCTCCGCGGTGAGTATAAACATCTTTCTTCTCTCCAGAAGGTCCGCATCTCAGATGCTGGATCCAGCGACCCCACTCTGACAGGTGCTGCTGACCAAGCGTTACCCGGGAGACCCCGGACGCTCTCACAGAGCCCGCCTGTGTGCACCCCGGCTAGGGTTCAAAGAAAACCTCCCGACGAGGGTGGGATTCGAACCCACGCGTGCAGAGCACAATGGATTAGCAGTCCATCGCCTTAACCACTCGGCCACCTCGTCCGGTGCCCGCACCGCGCGGCCGGACTCTTCGCCCCGCGGTGGGTGCCGCGGTGACGCCTCCGCGCGTTTGCTCTCCCCGCACGCCGCCTCCACCCTCCCCGCCGGACCCCGGACAGGCGTTTTCGGGTCCCTCTCACCGCAGCAGGTGCTACATGAGCAGGCACAGCCAGCGCGCCTCCGTGTGACGCGCGGACACCTGCTGCCCCCCCCCCCCCCCCCCCGGGAGCTCCCGGACTCCGGGAAAGGCCGGGATCTCTGGTACTCGCCCCTGAAATGCGTCAGACCGCGGGGGCACACCTGCATTTCCCTCCGGTTCGCTTCTCTGGGCCTTGGCGCGAACAGAGACCGGGGAGAACTGGGCTGGAAACAAGGCTACACGCGGGCGCCCGGCGGAGACGGCGTGGACGCCAGAGCAGAGCGGAACCGAGGCAGGGCTGACCTGGCGCGGCCGCCACCGCTCTTCGGGCCCCGGGAGCCCCAGGTGGGGAAGCCCGCGCCCCGGGAGCCGCAGGTGGGGAGGTTGGGGCCCCGGGGAGCCACAGGTGGGGAGGTCGGAGCCCAGGAGAGTCGCAGGGGGGGAGGTCGGGGCCCCGGGGAGCCGTAGGTGGGGAGGCCCTTCCCCCCTCCTTCCCCGGGGAGCCCCAGATGGGGAGGTCGGAGCCCCGGGGAGCCGCAGGTGGGGAGGCCCGGGCTCCATCCCGCTCTCCGTGACACTCGGTGCAGGCCACCTAGCCAACTCCATCACCACCCTTCTCCCCCGGAGGAAGCCTACCTTGGCCGCTTCAGGTAAACCAGCATTCAGAAACTCCTTTCACTCACTAGACTACGTTTGTTTTTTCTATATTTCGTGCAGGATTTTGGAGAGAAATGGAAGAGAGAAGATTCTTACTTGCCAAGATGCCGTTGCATTTTCCTTCCTATGAAACCTCTACTTGTGTTCTGAGCTCTGGTCTCCCTCCCAGGGTCCCTTACCGAGTTTATAAACTCACCTTTGCATGCACCGCCCATCATGGGAATCCACGGGTTAGAGGACTGAGGACTTGTTCATTTAGTGAGTCAAACAATCGTATCACTTTTTTGAATGAGGTCGGCTGTTATGATTTTCCTTCAGCCTTGAGTCAGGACTCCCGTTTTGTTGTTCAAAGCATCCCTTCTCATTGTCCTGTTCACAGTTCCAAGGAAACCTGATTTTATACCAGTGACTTCAAAACTACTTCTCAAGACAACTTTTCAAGAGAAAATTTACCTGTTAGATTAACAAAGATTTTTCTTTTAGACAGTTCTCCCGCCACACTCCCCAGAGGGCAGGGATCATATTTCATTATTCATCATTTTACACCCAGCACATCAGCATGTAGAATGAATATGTAAAGTGCTTTAAAATGCCTGACACTGGGGGCGCCTGTGGTGGTCAAGTGGCTGACTTCAGCTCAAGTCATATTCTCACCATTGGTGAGTTCGAGCCCATGTTAGGCTGTGTGCTGACAGCTCAGAGCCTGGAGCCTGCTTCCAATTCTGTGTCTCCCTCTCTCTCTGCCCCTTCCCTGCTCATGCTCTCTCTCTCCCCCCCCCAAAATAAATAAACATTTTAAAAAATGTAATACCTGACACTGCAATCACTATGTAAATGCTTTGCATTACCATTATTATCCCTCAGAAAAGACAACCAGCAGAGAAAACATGAACCAATAGTATGTGCAGGCAATCCACAGAAGTAGAAACAATTCAGACGACAAACATAATAAAAGAAGCTTCCCTTCACATATATTTAAAGATATGCTAACTAAAATAGTAATATATTCTCCCCTCCATTAGACTGACAAGTATTTACAAAATTCATAATAACAAATCTGGGCCAGAGTTTCGGAAAGCAAGTTTTGAAATACTGCTGTGAAATTGTAACTTGGCACAAACACATTAAAGGATAATTTAAAAATTTTTTTTTCAACGTTTATTTATTTTTGGGACAGAGAGAGACAGAGCATGAACGGGGGAGGGGCAGAGAGAGAGGGAGACACAGAATCGGAAACAGGCTCCAGGCTCCGAGCCATCAGCCCAGAGCCTGACGCGGGGCTCGAACTCCCGGACCGCGAGTTCCTGACCTGGCTGAAGTCGGACGCTTAACCGACTGCACCACCCAGGCGCCCCTAAAGGATAATTTTATAAGACCTATTAAAATTTAAAAACTTACATCCTTTTTCCCTTCCTAAAATCCAACTATCAAGTAGGGGTAGGAGGGAGGTAACTCCAACTATAGTATGTGTACTTTTGTTATCATTATTATTTTAAGTAAATATGAAGATAAATTAATAGAGTTTTAGATAATATCAGTGAGGCCGCTTAGCCTCATCCTCAGTTTTATGAAGACTCAAATATAGACTTTTCTTGATATCTCCAAAGTACATTATACATACAATTATTGTATATTTATTTGATGTTAACAGAGTTCATGTTTAAACATAATTATTTCAACTATATCCCAACTTTTAGAATATTCCTTTTGTATTTTATTTTAAATATGGTAGAAAACTAAAAAAAAAAAAATGCCACAGGCCCTTTGCAACTTTGGAAAAACCATGATGGGCATTGACATAAAAAATGCCTGGAAGAATATATACCGACTGTCAAATTTGTTATATCCAGGGCTGCAGCTAGGGGGCTCCAGCACTTTCCATCTCATTTTTGTAAGGTTTTACTTTTTACTGTAGTCTCAAACATGTATTAATTATGTAAATATAGATGGAGATAGGACTTTTGGTTTCCGATCAACATGTAGAGAGCTTGGAAGGCGTCACTCCCATCCTCACGACAAGGAAAGAGCTGAAACAACCCTTCTTAGACCCATCAGAGAACTGAGGTCACCGAACTAACTGCTGCCTCCAAACTGGAGAGACAGGTAAATGATCACAATTTTCCAGAGCAGAAGCCAGGAGGTGGCAGCAGAAATCAATACCAGGGCAGGAAAATTAAACCATAAGTAATGAATTGCTGGAGGCTCAGTGTAGAGTAGCTTGAGGGTTGAACACTGCAAGGAGGCTCTGTCCTGGGAGAGCCCTCTGCTTTCCTGAGTTTTACCTACAGGAGCTCCACCAGGCTCTCACTTTGAAGACCAAGAAAAAATACCCTCTTGCCTGTGGCTAGGAGAGGGGAAAAGTAGCCATTCTGAAATGTAGTACACAATAGCTATTCTTGAATGAATGCATGAGTGAATGAATGAATGAATGAATTTAAAAATCTGGATTTTTAATAAAAGCACCGCCAAGCACCAAAATGCAAGGTAGAAGAGCTTCCTTTGCAAGAAGGAGCTCTTTGTTCTCCTAACAAGTCGGTCCACAAGGAAGCTACTTTATCACGATAAAACTTCTAGCAGATAACACAGGAGAAAATCTAGGTGGCGTCAACTCTGGCAATGGGTTCTTGGATGCAACGCCAAAAGCATGATTGTTGGACGAAATAACCAATAAGTGGTACTTTATTAAAGTTTAAAAACATATGCTCTGCTAAAGGCAGTATCAGGAAAATGAGAAGACAAGCTACAGACAAGCCACAAAAAATATCTGAAAAACACGTATCTGATAAAGGACTGGTACACAAAATATACAAAGAACTCTTAAAACTCACAAACAAGAAAACAAACAACCTGTTTACAAAAATAGGGAAAAGATCTGGACACTTGACCAAAGATGTACAGATGGCAAGGAAAGCATTAAAAGATGCTCAGCATCAGGGCACCTTGGTGGCTCAGTAGGTTGAATGACCAACTCTTGATCTCAGTCAGGTCATGATCTCAGGGTTTGTCCAGAGCCTGCTAGGGATTCTCTTTCTCCCTCTCTGCCCCTCCCCTGTGCATGCTCGCACTCTCTTTCTTTCAAGATAAATAAATAAACTTAAAAAAAGAGATGCTCAACATCCTATGTCATTAGGGAATTGCACATTTAAACAATGAGGTGCCACTACAGAGCTATTAGAATGGCCAAAGTCCAGAACATTGACAATGCCAGATGCTGGTGTGCATGTGGAGCAACAGGAACCCTGATTCGTTGCTGGTGGGGATACAAAATGGTGCAGCCGCTCTGGGAGACAGCTTGTTAATTTCTTATAACACTCAACACAGGTTTATCCTATGAGGAAGCAGTTGCACTCCTTGGTATTTACCCATATGAGTGACAAACGAGCTCCCACAAAATCTTTCACGTGGATGTTTCAGCAGCTTTATTTGTAATTGCCAAACTTGGAAGCAACCATCCCTCGGTAGGTGAATGGATAAGTGAACTGGTTCATCCAGACAATGGAATACTATTCAGTGTCCCCCAAAATGAGCCATTAAGCCGTGAAAACACAAGGAGCAACTTTAAATGCATATTACTGAGTGAAAGAAGCTGGTCAGCTTTAGTCAAAACTCCCATAAATAGTATAAGTTAAGTCTTGTTATATACAATTTAACTGTCACTTAACTAGCAGTTGGAGGTAATTTCTGCTTAAAATGACTACTGATTTATTTGCACTTTTAAAACCTTTTTCTCCTGTCATTATTTTGCTTAAACAGATATTGTATGAGGTTTTTTTCGCTTTCTTTTATTTATTTAGTGGCTTATTAATTTTTTACAACTTTTTTTCTCCATTTGTTTGGAATGTAATCATTCCATTTCCATTGTTTTAGTGAATATTTGAAGTAACATATATAATTATCTTAACAAAATATAAAGAAAAAGATCTTGATATTTTTAAAAAAAAATTATTTGAGAGGGAGATAGAGGGCAAGCAGGGAAGAGACAGAGAGAGAAGACAGACCCCCAAGCAGGCTCCGTACTATGAGCACAGAGCCCGATGCGGGGCCTGAACCCATGAACTGTGAGATCGTGACCTGAACTGAAGTCAAGGCACCCCTCTTGATCTTTTTAAAAAACATAAAGTCTTTCAAAACACTTTAGTCCCTCTTCTTCCACTTTTTAAAAAATTGTGGTAAAGCTCACCTAACATAAAATTCACTGTTTTCATTAAAGTGTACAATCCAATGGCATTTAGTCCCTTCACAACGTTGTGCAGCCATTACCACTATCCGAACATTTTCATCACCCCAATCACCCCAAAGGAAACCTTGTACCCATTAAGTAGTCATTCCTGAAACCTGCACTCACCCCCAGCATCTGGAAATCACTAATCTGCCTTTTGTTTTTTCTATGGATTCACTTATTCTGGGTATCTCCTATAAATGGAATCACACAGAATGTGGCCTTTTGTGTCTGGCTACTTTCACTCAGCATAATGTTTTCAAGGTCCGTCCATGCTGTAGTCTTCCTTTTTGATGACTGAATAATACTCCATCCTATGGATATACCACCTTCGTTCACTCATTTATCAGTCTATGGACACTTGTGTTATTTTCACTTTTATTGCTATTGTGAATAGTGCTGCCATGTAGATTTGTGGACAAGTTTTTGTTTGAACACTTGTTTTCAGCCTTTTGGGTATCACCCAGGAATGGGATTGCTAGGTCCTACGGTCACTTGTTGTTTATTAACTTACTGAGGAATCACCATTTTCCACAGCCGCCACACCATTTTACATTCTCACTAGCATTGTCCAGAGTTCTAACTTCTGGATCGACTCAGATTTTCTATTTCTTCACGATCCAGTCTTGGGGGATTGTGTGTTTCTCAGAATTGTCCATTTTATTTAGGTTTTCTGATTTGTTGGTGCATAATTGTTCATAGTACCCTCTTATAATCCTTTTATTTCTGTAAGATCAGCATTAATATCCTCACCTTACTTTCGGCTTGAGTCATTTGAGTCTTTTGTCTTTCTTTTTTAGTCACTAGCTAAAGATTTGCCAATTCTGTTATCTTTTCAAAAAGCAATTTTTGGTTTCATTGATTCTATCGTTTTTGTGCTCTCCATTTCATTTATCTCTGCTCGAATCTTTATCATTTCCTTCCCTCCATTTCCACTGAGTTAAGTTGCTTTTCTTTCTCTGGCTCCTTAGGGTAGAAAGTTATGTTACTTATTTGAGATCTTTCTTCTCTCCAAATGCAGGCATTTACAGCTATAAATGTGTCCCATAAAACCATAAAACTTGGCGTTTTGTCTTTATTGTCTTCCAGCCGAGTATTTTGTCCATCTCCCTGATGACCACCTCTTTGACCCAGTAGCTGTTTACAAGTATGTTTTTAACTCCACATATTGGCGTATTTTCCAGTTTTTGCTTTGTTATTTGATTTCTGGTTTCATTCGATAGTGGTTGGAAAATACACTTTGTATGATTGGAATCACTTTAAATTTGCTGAAACTTGTTTTGTAGCCTAACATAAGCAGCTTCTGTCTCCAGGCAGCATTCTCTGGTTGCTATTTTTATTAGATTCCAGAGTTCTGCAAAAGTTGTTTCTGGTTTTTTGCCACCTAATCGTCGCTTTAGTGGAGACGCGGATATTTGGAGTCCCCTCCTCCTCCGTCTCTGGTTATGCCCCTGCTCGCCATTTTTTATGGTTACAAATTAGATACTACTATTATTTTATTCAGATAATTATTGTGCAAATTTTCCTACATGCTCACATTTTGTTTGTTCTCTATTTATTGTTGCGTCTCAGACTATCATTCTAGTATTTTTCTTTTTCTCTGAAGTATATCATTTTGAGGTTGTCTTAATAATTAACTACCATTTACCTTGCCTTTGTAAAGATAACCAATAAGTGATTAAGAAAGGTGACTCTTTGTAGAATATCTACAGATAAAAAATGCAAAAGAAATGCTTTTTAAAAATCACCATTTTATACCCCTTAATGCATAATGAATCTAGGCAGTAATAATCAGTGGTTGAATAAGCCATTAGGTGGAAAACAAAGGTGTGGATCTGAACCCACCAAACAGCCTTAGCGTAATTAGAAGTGGGAAAACCTAGGTTATATGCCACCTCATGTGATACTATAGGAAATCCACCATAAAACCCATAATGTATTCTAGCCTAAAACAACCGAATATGAGTCTAACAAAACTTCACTGTCTAACTACCAGTTTACAAGAGATATGGAGAATAAGAAAAACACATTAGGTGCTACCGCAACGGTGAAATCAACCACACTCAGAACATAAGAAATTCTATGGGACAGATTACCCAGTTGCATAAACAAGTGAACAGCATAAAAAAAAATAAAAGAGACCCCGTTAATCTTGAGAATTTTAAGAGATTTTCTCAACCAAAAGCAATGTGTGGACCTTCTTCAGATTACGAATGAAACAAATCAACAACAACAAAAAAGGCATGTTCACAAAACCGAGAAAATTCACCATGGACTGGGTATTAGATAGTATGAAGAATCTTGTTAAATTGTTTAGATGTGAATTTTGTTGGAATTTTGTTTTTTAAATGACTATATACAGAAATATTTAAATTTTTTTTTTTCAATGTTTATTTATTTTTGGGACAGAGAGAGACAGAGCATGAATGGGGGAGGGGCAGAGAGAGAGGGAGACACAGAATCCGAAACAGGCTCCAGGCTCCGAGCCATCAGCCCAGAGCCTGACGCGGGGCTCGAACTCGCAGACCGCAAGATCGTGACCTGGCTGAAGTCGGACGCTTAACCGACTGCGCCACCCAGGCGCCCCAAGAAATATTTAAAGATCAAATGCATGATGCTTGAAAGTAGCTTAAAATACTTCAGAAAAAAAAAGGATGATAAAATAAGAATGGTGTATGTTAATCATTGTTGAACCAGGTTGAGATGCATATGGACATTCATTATATCGTTCTCTCTAACTTCACGTAAGTTCCGATGTTTTGATAACATGTCTCTGTGAGAGAAAATTTCCCCAAGTTAGGCCTGCAGGACTCATTCATAGTAAGATCACACAACCCTCCCAACCGTAAGGATGACCACAGACGCAAGAAGATAAACCACTATGCTTATGGATCCGCAGATACAAAACATGACATATTTAGGCCTAAACGGCAGCAGATGTTGAAATTTTAAGATACAAGATAAAGAACAGCGATGTGGGATATACATCAACAAATTAAGGAGACAGTACACCAGAAGAATGAGTAGAATGATATAAAAATTTAGAACTCAAGAAATAAGATACAATAGTTGAAGCTAAAAATTCCTGATAGGTCAGGCTAAACAGCATGTTAGCTACAGCCTAAGAAAGAATTACTACATTGAGAGATGACTCCAAAATGTTGGTCCAGAATACAGCAAAAATAGTTAAGGACACGGAACAAAGTCAGCTGTGACAGTCTGGTTTTAAACTCCCTGTTTTTATTTGTAAATGGTGTTAAAAAGCTTCCATTCGGGGCGCCTGGGTGGCGCAGTCGGTTAAGCGTCCGACTTCAGCCACGTCACGATCTCGCGGTCCGTGAGTTCGAGCCCCGCGTCAGGCTCTGGGCTGATGGCTCAGAGACTGGAGCCTGTTTCGGATTCTGTGTCTCCCTCTCTCTCTGCCCCTCCCCCGTTCATGCTCTGTCTCTCTCTGTCCCAAAAATAAATAAACGTTGAAAAAAAAAAAAAGCTTCCATTCTTGGGGCGTCTGGGTGGCAGTTAAGCATCCAACTCGGTTTCGGGGTGTCAGCTCGTGTCATGATCTCATGGTTTGGTGAGTTCAAGCCCCATGTCAGGTTCTATGCTGGTAGCACAGAGCCTGCTTGGGATTCTCTCTCCCCCCCTCTCTCTGCCCCTTCCACACTCATGCTGTCTCTGTCTCTCTCCAAATAAATAAATAAACTTTAAAAACTTTTTTTAAAAAAGCTCCCATTCTTGAAGGTTAGTTTGATGAGCACACAAGTCTAGATTGACAATTATTTTATTTCAATCCTTCTAAAATAGATTTCCTTTTTCCCTGGTTTGTTATGGAAATTAACATTGTAACATTAATGTTAACATTGTTAACATTGTAACTGTTCCTCCTTTGCAGTAGATCCGTCCATTTTCTCTGGCTGATTTCAGACCTTCTCTTTGGTAACACACTTTCAGTGTGAGGTGTGAAGTTATGGTTATTTGCTTTTCCTTGCTTGTGATACACTGAGCTTTCTGAATCTACGTATAAAAAGTTTCTCTCGGGGCGCCTGGGTGGCGAAGTCGGTTGAGCGTCCGACTTCGGCCAGGTCGCGATCTCGCGGTCCGTGAGTTCGAGCCCCGCGTCAGGCTCTGGGCCGATGGCTCGGAGCCTGGAGCCTGTTTCCGACTCTGTGTCTCCCTCTCTCTCTGCCCCTCCCCCGTTCATGCTCTGTCTCTCTCTGTCCCAAAAATAAATAAACGTTGAAAAAAAAATAAAAATAAAAAGTTTCTCTCCAGTTCTGGGCAATTCTAATCTCTTATGTCTTCGAATATGACCTCACCTACGTTTTTCTCTTCTTCTATTCCTGGGCTATAATTATATATACTCAGAATTTCTTATTTGTTCCTACATCTCTACTATGTTCTTTTATCCATTTTCTGTGGCCGTGCAATAAACTACCCCAAAACTCAGAGGCTTAAAGCAACACCCACTCATTTTCTCAGAATTCTAGGGGTTGGTAATATGGGCAGAGCTCACATGGGCTGTATCATCTCTTCTGTTTGTGGGGTCAGCTGGACTAGTCTCTCCGCAGCCAATTCGCAGGTCAGCTGGAGACTGACGGCTCCAGGACAGCCCCAACCATATCTGACAGTAGGCAGGGACTGTTTCTGGTTTCTCAGGTTTCCTTACTGTGCTCTTTCTAGATGGTGGCCCAGCTTTCTTACACAATGATAGCAGTGTTCCAGGAAAATGAAGGCTGACGCTACAAGGTTTCTTGAGACCAGGCTTGAGAGTGGCACATTACCTCATTGTACTCCACTGGTCAGAGCAGCTCAGATTCAAGGTTCAGAGGAATAAATTAGACTCCACCCCCTGACGGGAGGAGGTGCAAATGACCTGTGGTGAGGTTCGTCTGTCACGGCTGACTTTGTTCCATTTCTTAACTACTTTTGCTGTATTCTGGACCGACACTTTGGCATCATCTCTCAACATTTTGATGAAGAGCGGGATGTTTGGGGTCTTAGGTTGCTGCCCCACAAACCAGGTGATCCATGGAAGGCACAGTCTCCAGGTAATTACCCCCACATTATCCATGATAAGTATCCCCACATCAGCTATGTAGTACTCTGGTGGGAAATGCATGCCTTGAATGTGATCGTAAGAAAACAGACCCAAAGCGAAAGACATTCTATTAAAAAAAAAGAAACAAACAATAAAAAAAGGACACGCTTCAAATGGCATGTTAATGTCATAAAAGCCCCCCCCCCCCAATCTGTGAAAATGTTCCAGATTAAAGAAAACTAAAAAGGCCAACTAAATGCAATACCATCCCCAGACTAGATGCTGTAGGAGGGGCGATTGGGTCAGTTGGGTCAAATACAAACCGTAGATTAAATAACAGCTGTCTCTTAGGGTTAAATTCTCCCGTTCACCACAGTCCTGAGGTCATGAGGTCAAGGGTTTAAGGGTAACTGAACATGAGATACTCCCTAATGAGAGAAAGAGCGGTCAAACCACAAAGCAAATGGAGTAAAATATTAGCAATAGCCAAATCCGGGTCAAGGGAATAGGGGCAATTTTGTACTATTTTTATTTTTTTCAACTTTTCAGTAAGTTTGAAATTGTTTCAGAGGCAGAGAAAGACTCCAGGGAAATCGGCGACTGGGGGTGGGGCCGGACCCGGCCAACTCTACAGCGTGAGGAGCGGTCCCCCAAACCATCCGAGGAACCCCGAATTCCTCACAGCTGGGGGGGCTGCTCGTGGAGGGGGGGTAGTGGGGAGGAGGAAGTCAGGGCTGCTGGGCCAGCTCAACCCCCCCCCCCCCAGCAGCACCCCTGCCGCCCTCCGCTGGCCCCAGGGCAGGGGTACCTGCCACCCAGGTTCCCAGCTTGTCCTCGGGGTCCATCCAGGACAGGGTGACCCCGCGGGGACGGTCCCTGCCACAACCGCCCAGCCTTCAGCGGAGGCTTCTGGCTCCCGGAAATGGGGAGGATTTGAGGGCCTCGGACCCCCGGAGGCGGGAGGCGCTACGCGCCCCCTGGGCTCCCTCGCCACACGCCCCCGCTGCGCGCGCGCCTCCCTCCCCTCCCCGGGCTGTCCCCCACCCCGCGCCCCCGCCCCCCGCTGCGCCGCACCTGCTGCGGCCTCTGGGGGCGGGGTTGGGGGAAGGAGCGCAGAGCACTGGAAATGAAGCTGGGAAGAGCGAGAGAAGACTGACCGTGTCTTTTCAGCTTCCTTCTTCGTTTGGAATCTCATTTTGTGCTTTTGAGGTTTTTTTGGTTTGTTTTGTGTTTTGAAACCGCTTCTCAGCCTGTTTCGCAGACGAGGCAGCTCGCACCGCGCGCTCCCTGCAGGTTACCAAATCTTTAGGAGACCAGGAAGTAATGATTATAAATCACGACAGGAATCCAAAGTGGCGCGCTCACAGTCGGGGGTGTAGCTCAGTGGTAGAGCGCGTGCTTAGCATGTACGAGGTCCCGGGTTCAATCCCCGGCACCTCCAGCAGTTTTGAGGGGTCGTGCTCGTGGTCAGAACACCTGCCTGGCGTTTCCCCCGCTAGACCCGGTACCCTCTTCCGTTTTCCACCCGGGCGCCCTGGGGTCAGGACCCCCGACTCTTGCCCCACACGTGCCCTGGACCCCTGATTTCTGTCCCACACGCGCTCTGGACCCCCACTTTCTGTCCCACACGCGCCCTGGACCCCCGATTCCTGTCCCACTTTCTGTCCCACACGCGTCCTGGACTCCCGATTCCTGCCCCACACGTGCCCTGGACCCCTGATTTCTGTCCCACACGCGCTCTGAACCCCCACTTTCTGTCCCACACGCGCCCTGGACCCCGGATTCCTGTCCCACTTTCTGTCCCACACGCGTCCTGGACTCCCGATTCCTGCCCCACACGTGCCCTGGACCCCTGATTTCTGTCCCACACGCGCTCTGAACCCCCACTTTCTGTCCCACACGCGCCCTGGACCCCCGATTCCTGTCCCACTTTCTGTCCCACACGCGCCTTGGACCCCCGATTCCTGTCCCACACGGGCCCTGGACCCCCGATTTCTCTTCCACCCGCGCCCTGGACCCCCGATTCCTGTCCTACTTTCTGTGCCACACGCACCCTGGAACCCCGATTCCTGTCCCACTTTCTGTCCCACACGCACCCTGGACTCCCGATTCCTGTCCCACACGCGCCCTGGACCCTGTGCAGCAGAGGTAAACAGCTCTTGTTCCAGAAAACTTCAATCAAAGTAAATGACCTGTCAGGCTCATTGTAGACATAAATTTGACTAAAGGACCACTTCCACTGCCCCCAGACAAGCATCCCACAAGTAAATCTGCATCGCTTAACCAATTCCAAAATGACAACTGATTTGCCCAGGCCACAGCTAGTGTGAAATAATAGTTGAATACATAGTATAAGACGGGGGGGTGGGGGGACTGCCATCACTGTTAAACTGATTCATTTCTAGGGATTATTTTTCATCCTGGAAAATAATTCTGGGTAATATGTGTTGTTCAGAGATTTTTACGATCTGTATCACTATTTTAGTCTCTTTAAGGTATTTTGTGGTCAAACAGATTTAAAGTTGTTTATGATTAGGCACGGATGTCCATTAACTTCACTACTATTTAGCGCTGTGATGAAGGTATAAATCAAGGCCTTCAGATACGGGAAGAATAGAGGATTCGGCATTGAATAGAGACAAAGTTATCTTTCTAGGTCTTGGTAGTATTATACATCTGGAAATCAGCTTTCTCTACAAATAGAGAATTTAGAGAAACTGGTTGTAAAATCAACACACACACACACACACACACACACACACACACACACACTAGTTCTTTGGAGGTTTTTGGATAACAGCTCATTCTCTTGAACGCTGACAAATGAAGGGAGAGAATCAAGCATTTATGGATAATATGGAATGTTTTTAGGAGATACATATAGTTGGTAAGGGAAAGATTTTCTCCATCGAAGAATCACAGCTAATAAATGCAGGAGGAAGAATTAAAACCACAGTCAACATTTTACTACTGATATTGCTGTAATGCATCCAGGTTGCGATCATCGATGGTGGCTACAACCATGGGGAGAAATTGGACGGGGAAACCTAGAATGGATGGAGCAGGTGGACATCACCTGAAACCAACGATTAATTCCATGAGGCTAGAAGCGAGACGGTTACACATCACGTGCCTCCTAATGCTGTAAAACAGAACACGCCCAACCCCACCAATGAAATACTGGCGTTAAAAGATGACTGCTTTCTCCAAGCAGATGGAGCCAGTAACACATTACAGTAAGTATTGGGAACGCCAGAAGATGGGTTTTTTAAGTTTTATGTATTTATTTTGAGGGAGACAGAGACAGCACAAGTGGGGAAAGGGCAGAGAGAGAGAGAGGGAGGGAGAGAATCCCAAGCAGGCTCTGCGATGCCTGCGCAGAGCCCGATATGGGGCTTTATCCCCAAAATGGATGTCCCCAAATGGACCTCAGTGGCATAGCAATTATTTTTTAAACGTTTTATTTATTTATTTTGAGAGAGAGAACGCACGCACATGCATGTGGGGGAGGGGCATAGAGAGCGGGAGAAAGAGAATCCCAAGCAGGCTCCACCCCATCAGCGCAGAGCCCCAGGGGAGGCTCCACTAACTCAGAGATCATGACCTGCGCTGAAATCCAGAGTCCCCAACGGACACCTAGGCGCCCCAACGGCATATTAATTACTTTTAATTGCAGCTACTTGGGAAACAGCAGGTTCAAGGACATCACACCCTCCTCTGTGCCCTGGAAGCAGGAAATAAACTTTCCATACGAAAGGGAGTTTCCTGTACTAAAGTAAAAGACATCCTTATCACCAGAGACGCGGGTTGTAAAATTGAGACAGCTGTATAAGCTCGTTACTTTTTCAGTAAATCTACCTCAGCCCCAATTCCGCTTAAAATCCCTTACTAATCAAAGTCCCCAAAACGTCTGTTTGCTCCGTCCTGTCATTTCCTCACGAATTCATCTTCTCTCTGTCTAAGTGCTTCTCAGTCTCACTATTAAGCCTCTTTTCACCCTGGTAACCTGTGTCAAGCCAATTTAATTCTTAGTCCAGTAAGAATTCCGGATGGAAGAAAACTCCTTTCTCTCAGTCACTTCAGTATTTGAAGAGGGGCCTGCCAAGGGCTAAATAAGAAGCGAATTGGAGCGTCTATAAAGTGGAGATGCCGGGGATCGAACCCGGGGCCTCATACATGCAAAGCATGCGCTCTACCACTGAGCTACATCCCCACCACGAGAACCGCTCCCTTCTCCTTAGTTGCTGACCCAGGTCCTCCCTCATTCACAGAAACGCCATCAGGTGGATCTAACAAGCGCTTATTACCTAACACATCAGAGTGCCCGGCGCTCCCCTTTAATGCGCGTTTTATATTTGCAGATCTGTGTTATTTGGTTACGTTTGCCTGCTTCCCCCTAGGGTGATGTCAGAAGGGCAGAGCCCTGAGTGTCCTTCCCCATCACCCTACCTCCAGCCGACGGCACCGAGCCTGGCACGCAGCAGCCCCTCAGTAAAGGGTGGCGAGGGATGCCGGAGAGGTGACCTCTGTCCAGGGTTCGTGTCGCAGCGCAGAGAACCGTGCGGTGAAGTGCGCGGGTGAGAGGCGGATTGTATCTCGTTCAGGGCAGCGGGGCGGGCGCTCCGGCCCACACCGGACGGGCAAGCGTACCGCGCACTCTTGAGGAGACACCGGACCCCTGAACAAAGGCCCGTTTGCGCTCGCAGCGGTGGGCGGCGACGCTTCTCGATTTCGGCCGAAGTTCTGCGCGCAGGTGGCGCGTGGACGCCCCAGGTGAGCCCCCGCAGCGGTCCGCCCAGGGTCTGGGCAGGTGCGGCTCTGAAACGCACTCGTGGGTTTCACCTAGCGCATCCTCTGCAAAGATGCGCGGGAGAAATGAGACCCGGGCGGCCGCTGGGTGGGGGTGCTCTGGGCTCACGGGGGCCGACCCCCGGGGGGTTCCCCGCCCAGACACCTGCATGCGTCCTGCTCGTCAGCCAGCGCAGCACGGCCCTTGCCGCCCGCTCCCAGGGCTGCGATTTCGGCCTTCAGGTTCACGCCGCGCGGCCCACCACCCGGCCTCTGCCTTACGCGGGGCTCGGCGGGGACTCCCCGGGGTCGCTCCCAGCGTTCGTAGCCAGGTCACATTTTCAGCCCGTGCCCCGGTCTGCCTCACACTTCCTCGTCTTCCCTCAGGCCTTTCCTTCTGGCAGATTCCTTGGCCTTTACCGGCTTTACTGCCGCGGGCGGGCGGCTCCTCGGTGTTTGGAGCGAGCCGGGCTCTGTGACCAGTCCGGCTGCTCCCGGTGACCCCGAAGCCCTGGAACTCTCCCAGAAAATGCCCACAGCGGCGATGGTGCCCTGCGCGTCCCGAAAACGCACCCGGGCACGGCCGAGTTGGGGAGGGAAGGACAGTGGACGTACAGCCAGAGAAGGAAAGGTAAATTGGAACCGGGAAGGGAGACACAAACATAAACAGAAGTGTCTAAAAACAAGCAATGAAGCCAACGGTTCTACCCCCGCAGGACGCGAGGCCCTCGGCGAGCCTCCACGTCTCACCGCAAGCCTCCAGGAGAGCCGTGCCAACCACTTCCCGACCGACGTGCGCAAAGAACCCGACCTCCCTGCGGGAGCGTGGTGTCCCTTCGCTCTGCCGACTGCAGTTCGCGCCAGCCCCCAGTTGTCCCCAAGCTTCTCTTGGTCCCGGACCTCACCTGCCCGCCACCCACCTGCAGACCCCGCCGGGGGAGTGGTTCCTGTGCAGACCAACCTGTGCACAGCACCACCGTCGCGTGCACACCACCGTCGCGTGGACACCACCACCCCATGCACACTCCGTGCACACCACCGTCGCGTGCACACCACCGTCGCGTGCACACCACCACCCCATGCACACCACCACGGCGTTCACACCACCACCCCGTGCACACCACCACCCCGTGCACACCACCACTCCGTGCACACCACCACCCCGTTCACACCACCACCCCGTGCACACCACCACCCCGTGCACACCACCACCCCGTGCACATCACTACCTCGTGCACACTACCACCGTCGCGTGCACACCACCACCCCATGCACACTCCGTGCACACCACCACCCTGTGCACACTACCACCGTCGCGTGCACACCACCACCCCGTGCACACCACCACCTCGTGCACACCACCACCCCATGCACACTCCGTGCACACCACCACCACCAGCCCCCTCCTCCGGGACCCCGGGAAAGCCCCCGCCCCGCCCCGCCCCCTGACTCATTTGCAGGTTTGCGCCGGTGGGATTTTAGCCAGAATGAAGGTTCGGTGCGGGAGAAGGAGCCTGAGACACCTGCTGCCGGGTACAGGAGGGCGGCGCGCGCGAGCGGCCGGGCGCAGGTGCGCAGGTGGCGGGCGGAGCCGCGGGCCCCTCTCCCCCAGCCTGGGGCAGGGCCAGGGGCCGTAGCGAGGGGGCCGGCGGCCGGTCTAGTGAGGAGGGAACGAGACTCGTGTGCCACGACTCCTGCGTGGTCCCCGGACGGTCAACGTGGCCAGATTCTTAGCGATTCGGCCTCGGGGGTTTTGGAGGCTCAGCCCGCGGACTGCGCTGACCGGCGGGGGAGGTGCTAACCTCTACGCCCCTGAATCCCGTCCGTGGTGGGATCATGGGGTGCAACTGTTGCCCCGGAACAGGAGTTTTTATCATTTTGGTCATAACTGCCCTGGGTGCCGGTCGGCACCGCGATTCGATGCTTGAGTCCAGTCCTGGACAGGGCGGTCTGCCCTCCTGCCCTCGCTCCCTCCCACGTGACGTTCGATGCAGGCTTGAGGTCCTCGGTTCATCCCTGGTCTGTCCACGCACGGGACCTCTACACCTGTAGACGCGCTTTCTTTCGGCCTTTTGCCGTTCTTAATCTGCCTTCGCTCGTCTTTATCTTCCTCTTTTCGAATGGCCAGTGGACAGATGATCTGATGCTCAAGGGCTTTCCAACATCGAGAGAAAGGTCTGATATGGTTTGTACGTCAGTGCACAATTCATTAAGCTTTAAAAATTAACATTTGTAAATATTCACACTGTTTTCACAGTGTATTAAAAACATAAATTCAAAACTTAGATTTCCCTTTCACACAAATATTTATAAAAACTCAGGCCTTATGTTAAATTGTTTAATCTGTAAATGTTGGACGCACCTTAGTCCTGCAGTGTTGTTGGAAAATGATGTAGTGAGGTAGCATTCTGCACAGCAGACTGTTCAAAAACTCTGTTCCTGAGTTTTTGCGTGTATCAGCGTCACCTCCGGGTCTTGTCAGGACAAGGGTTGCTGGGCCCCCATGCCTCAAGTTCTGGACTCACCGAGATGGGGCCTGAGAATTTGCACTTTTAGCAAGATCTCAGGTGATGATGATGCTGCGGATACAAAGACCATGCTTTGAGAGCCGTTGCCTCACCCTAAACCCCTTTCTACAGTATGAAAACCTGGATTTATGTTTGAATCTTCAGCGTCTTTCTTATACTTTTTATTTTTTTTTTAAATTTTATTTTCAACGTTTATTTATTTTTGGGACAGAGAGAGACAGAGCATGAACGGGGGAGGGGCAGAGAGAGAGGGAGACACAGAATCGGAAACAGGCTCCAGGCTCTGAGCCATCAGCCCAGAGCCCGACGCGGGGCTCGAACTGACGGACCGCGAGATCGTGACCTGGCTGAAGTCGGACGCTCAACCGACTGCGCCACCCAGGCGCCCCTCTTACACTTTTTATTCCACAGGATACAGGTTTACTCACCCGGTCTACGGAGTGGGCTCTTCCTTCTTGGGCCGAGATTTACACACACTGTGGACAATTCCAAGCCTAGAACCTGAGACTGAGTGGACCCTGCAAGATGACTCTGTCTCCGTCCTGTACCTAGGACTTTGTCCGTCCATCACGACATTCCCCAGGGGGTTGCTGTAGCCGTCTGTGGGTCTAGTTTTTCTCATGCCAGCCTTTCCAAAAGCCTCATGATCTGAATGACATATTCTTGGTCATTGTTAGGATAAAACCCGAATTTCCACGTGCTTGTTTTGAGCTGGGCCTGGGCAGATTACGGTGAATCTAAAGCCTTTAGTGATATTGACTTACAAACATTTTCTTTCTGACATTCAAGACCTGTAAAATTCATATAATTCTTGCACAACAAAGTATAGCGAAATACATTTTACAGAAAACTTGATGTATATTCATAAAGAAAGGTATTTTTGTGCCCCATAAACTCCACAGTTCTGGGGATGTAGCTCAGCGGTAGAGCGCATGCTTTGCATGTATGAGGTCCTGGGTTCGATCCCCAGCATCTCCAGTCTCTTGCCGCTTGTGGCACGCCTTTTTAAAATGCTACATCTTGAACCAGACGTCTGTGGCTTTTAGCCCTTTTGACACTTTTGAGCAATTTAAACTGGAGGCAACTAAGTCAGGTTTCACTCTGGCTGGAAAGCCAAATATGCCGCTGAAGAAAATACTCGACTTGCTCTGCCAAGGGCACAGACTGATGTTCTGTTCCCCTTGAACAAGGAGCAGAGGCGAGGGTAAGGAGAGATTAAGCTAAGATGATGGACTGGTTATTTCCACTTCTGCAACTTTGCTTTGTCAGCAACTTTTTGAACTTTGTCATAAGTGCCTCTACCGTTCATAACCAAAGAAATCCTTTACGTCTCATTCTTTCTGTTTTAGAGGAGATCACATCTAAAGCCAGCCACTGACTAGGAAGTCCACCACTGGTATAAATGGGGTAAACACATGACTAATTTCTAATGAGTTGGTTGCTGGAAGCTGAGAATGTAACAAGGAGAAATTGTAGGCCAAGAACAGTCTTCAGGTACAAGAGGAAAGAGAGACTTGGTTAGAAATCCATGCAGAGAGCAAAGGGTTTTATTAGCTTCTCCTTGGTTCTTTTTGTAAACCAGAAAAAAAAAAACTGCTATTACCAATTATCATCAGGGACATAGGCCAACAGTGTCCTCTAAAAACATAGGCTAAGAAAATTTGTTCTTGGAAATCATGTTAGTAACAATAGAGTATCCTTATTATCTAACTGATGTGGCTTAAATGACTTTGGCTTTGACAAAAATTTTGCTATGACTTTGACATAGAAACTTAGACTCTATTTCCAACCGCTTTCCAGAGTTTCAGTAAGCATTTTCAGGAACATCTTCTAAAATTTATGATAACTGTATAGTTCTCTTTATTACTTTTTTAGAGAGAAAGCAAGCACATGCCAGTGGGGGCAGAGAAGCAGAAGGAGAGAGAGAGTCCTAAGCAGGCTCCGCACTCAGCATGGGGCCTCATCCCGCAACCCTGGGATCGTGGCCTGAGCTGAACTCAAGAGGCGGTCGCTCGGCAGACTGAGCCACCCAGATGCCCGTCTAGCTCTGCAGTTTTAAGGAAACAGGATGTGAGTCCTATTCCCAGGCCTGCCTGATGCTGCCCCTTTATAGACAGTCCTGCTTTGCTTTGATTCTACAAAACACTGTTTCGATTATATTATACTATATTATATTATTATATTTAAAACTTAAACTCGCCCCCCCCCCCAAATCCTACAATGACGATGCCTCTTGCTTCATCTGGCCAAAGTCTGTACTTCTGTTTACATTTCCCCCATTGCCTGAGCAAGGATTAAGTTCATCTTTTACGTGTGAAGATTCAGCAATTGTAATTTATTTAACATTTTCTAATACAGAAGCGAAAAAATTGATATGGCGAGGCTAAGAAACAGAGACTGGTCTTTAAATAAAGTAAAAATTTGGGGCGCCTGGGTGGCGCAGTCGGTTAAGCGTCCGACTTCAGCCAGGTCACGATCTCGCGGTCCGTGAGTTCGAGCCCCGCGTCAGGCTCTGGGCTGATGGCTCAGAGCCTGGAGCCTGTTTCCGATTCTGTGTCTCCCTCTCTCTCTCTGCCCCTCCCCTGTTCATGCTCTGTCTCTCTCTGTCGCAAAAATAAATAAACGTTGAAAAAAAAAAAATTTTTTTTTAAAAAAAATAAATAAATAAATAAAGTAAAAATTAATGTTCTTGAACTTTCTATAGGGAAAGCCTATTTAAGACACCAAAAAAAAAACCCTACATAAATAAAAATATTGATTCACTTGCCTGGTCATATTTAATATAAAGACACTTGTGGTTGCCATCCACAAGCCAAGGGGAAAGGCTTTGGAGAACGACCCAACAAACACCCGATTGCAGACTACTTTCCTCAAGAACTGTGAGAAAAAAAATTCCCGTTATTTAAGCCATCGTGTCTGTGGGGCTTTGTGATGGCAGCCCTAGAAAGCTGACACGATTCTAAATGCGCCCAGGAGGCAGTGCTATTGTTACTGTCTTCACACCCCAGGGATAAAAGGAGAGTGTACATTTGTTGGATACGTATTGGCATTCAGCATGCATTCCTACTTTCTTCTGGTTGACAGTCTTTACTGGAGGGCTTGGAAAGCTACAAAGGATATGTCCCATACCCCCTTGCACCTAGGGATCTTGATACAAATGATATTAAAACAACTATTAGGCACACTTCTCTGAGGTTTACAAAACAGGATATTATCCTGCTCATTTTGGCCATTTTCTGCTGGCAAGCCAGACTGTGGACACATGTTTTCTCTGTAGCAATGTTACAAGCCCAGCCTCTGTAGAACAGGAGAGAGAGCGGTGACAGAGCCAATGCCATCGTCCACGTTCCAAGGTGCAGTCACAGCTCCTGAGTTTGGGAAGGGTTCTAGACAAGGCGGTCTCCTAAGCTTAACCCCATGGTTCGCAGACATGGTGGCATGTCCACGAGCTCAGCAATGTTATCACTAGCTTCCCTTGTAAAGCAGTTCTATAGATATGTGTATCCTTGTAATCAGGGGAAAGCACAAACACAGTCTTGTGGATATTTCTTGGACTCTTACTTGAAGGTCCAGTCTGAAGTCTGTCTCTCAATCACTTCTGCTGACTTTATACTAATCCAGTTTCCTGTTTTTAAATCCTTCCTGCATAAGACATTTAGAGTGCTTCCTGTTTACTACACTCAACTCTGAATTGTGCTTCAGGTTAAGAAATATCAAAATAAATACTGATAGTAATGGGCTATAACCTATTGGATACAATAACAACCTGTGAATCCGTACAAATAAATAAGTCAATGAAGAAGAAAGAAATCGTCTTCTTCTTATACTAAGAAGTCAAATTATAAATATAGAAAGAATGACGGGTTTAGAAAATCACCATTTGGAAATCATTACATTAATAATTGATTTAGGCAAGAATCATCGAGTGATAAATTAAATAGGTAAAAGTTGAATGAGAACAGTACCTTTACATAGTCTCAAAGCATGTCCTCAAAAGATACTTATTAATTGCAAAAAAAAAAAAAAAGGTAGTTACGGAGAAATCTGGAAGACATCATCATAAGCAAGTGACCAACATTAACATCAGCAAGAACGGGACAATATGGGACAGTTGACATTCTATGTCCATTGATGTGATGCACTGAAAAAGATACATCAGTTGTATTCCTGCCCAAAATACAGAGCCTAAATTAATTGTGAAGAGGCCGCAGACTAACCCAAATTATGCAGTATGTTACAACATAATTGCTCTGTACTCTTCGAAAATGGCCATGTCAGAAAAAGAAAGCCCACAGGTTAAAGATGAAAGAGAACGACAAACGAGTTCAGTACATAATCAAAGATTTTTGCTAAAAAGGGCATCATGGGGGGAGGAGGACTGACATCCGCAACATGTCAGAGTTGGACCCTCCTTCCCCCAACAAGCGCACTATTCAGCAACAAGTCATTAATCCCTTCCTGAGAAATCAGGAACTATTGGAAAGGCTCCCGCACGCAGGACTGTAAACCAGATTAGAGCTCCAAACAGTAGATTTGAGATTGAGATTAGAGATGATTTCAGACTAAAAAATTGGAGTGAATGGCCAAGACAAAAAAGCTTTGCAGGCCCCGCTGGGAGTCGAACCCAGGATCTCCTGTTTACGAGACAGGCGCTTTAGCCAACTAAGCCACAGAGCCAGCTGCGCGGCGGGCGGAGGGACTTTGGTGATCAAATCGCGGTGCATTAGGGAGAAAGCCACTTCCGCCAGGTTCCCGCGCTCGCCCTAGCGGAGGAGGTCGCGCTCGCATGGGCGGGGGCTCGCGGGGGACACCCGGGAGCTCGGACTGGAACCGGCACGACAGCACGCATGCGCGCACCCTCCCCGTGCCGGGGAAAAAGCCTGGACCAGCCTCGCGGCGGGAAAGGCGGGAGCCGAGCTGAGTGTTGTGCGCGGGAAGGGGCTCGTCCGCGTGACGTCACACCGATCGCGGTCTTCGGGAACCTTCCGGTGAGAGGCCGGGTGAGGGGCCGGCTCCTCCCTCGAAGCAGGTGGGTGCGGCTTCCATCCCGGCGCGCAGAGGACCGCGCGCTGCGCTCGGACAACCGAGCCGAACCGAAACCAGCCGGGCGCCTAAAGGTTCCGGGCGGCTCTGCCCGAGCAAGTAGCAGAGGGAGCAAGGCGGCTGCTCCGGGGTCGCCGCCCCGTCCCGCGCCGCCCGGTGCCGCAGCCCCGCAGCCCCGCCCTCGCGGGCTCGAGCCCACCAGCGCCCCGCCGGCCGCGGCAGGTGCACAGGGGGAAGCGAAGTTTGCGGCGGCGGCGGAGGAAATTCCTCTTCGCTTTGGTGTTTCCAGAGGCTGCACTTCTGTACTTTCCTCGTGGACTCTCAGCTTGTGGCGGCTAAACAAGCATCAGCTGACTGTGTAAATAAACATCACACAACCAAGCATTCGTCCTTAAACCGTCAAGGACTGCACCCAGGTTTTCTGCCTTTAATGAGAAGAAAGTGCTACCAGGGAGGGGATGAAGTCGCCGGTTTAGAAGGCGACGCTGCACGTCCGCCCAGCTCCCGCTGCCCGGTTAAAATGCAAGACCGAGGACTCCTGAATTCTGTATCCATCCAAGCAAGGCTAGAAGGAATTCTGCATGAGGAGGCCCTCGAATCGCAAAGTCGTTTTAAATTCCTTTCTTGAATCAAATGTGCTGGCCTTGCCATTTTCTATTCCACTCACAGTGTTTTGGTAGAGAGTGTAAACACATGTCTGCGAACCAGATGATCACTTTTCAACTTAGTCTGTTCGCAAACTTCTGTGGCTAGGACGGTGTTTACTGTGTACTCCAGATACTGTGGGTTTACTGAGTGTGGAAACCAGCACCCCAAGTCATAATTGGGCCAGGGACCCCGGCATTTCTGAATTCTAATTAGCTGCATTGTTTATGATAAGGACTGAATAAATTTCAGTCACAAAAGTGCAATTGGGGGGCAGCTGGGTGGCTCAGCCGTTGAGCATCAGAGTCTTGATTTAGGCTCAGGTCATGATCCAGGGTCGTGGGTTTGAGCCCCCTCCGCCCCCGCCCCCCCCCCCCCATGAGCTCTGTGCTGAGCGTGGAACCTGCTTAGGATCCTCTCTCTTTCTCTCTCTCCCTCTGCCCCTTCCCTGTTTGTGCCCCCCTTTCTAAAATAAAAAAATAAAAAAATAATTTTAAAAAAGTTCAATTGGAATGTCAACATTTTCAGTGAAGTATGGCCAATAAGAGTTGTACTACTGAGAACCTAGCATGTGTCCGGTGCTGAAATGACTTCTGTGGTTACAACTAGGTACAAGATGGCCACAGATGGGAGGAAACGAAAGGAGAAATGTTACTGAACATTGTAAGTGTTACAATAAAAGAAATACAAGATAACAGATGAACGCCTAACAGGGCCGGCAACATAGTTAAGTACATAGTACTCCCTATGTACATGGCTCAGTACATTTTCTTGGTCATTGCTCTTTAATTTATTAGATTTTTCTTCTAGAAAAAAAATTATGTGTGTGTATAAATGATACAGGTAGCACTTGAAAACATCTGTAATACTTTCAAGTTAATCCCAGGCATTTAACCAAAATAGGAATCTGTGCTGAGGTGCAATGAAATAAACCTGACCAAGGTCCAGTGGTGGGAAGGTCTGGAAGGCACTTTAAATAAAATTATCATGAAAGCAAAAAGAGGCAGAAGCTGGGGAACCTATTCCAGCGAGGGTCTCCCAGAAGTAGACTTGCACAGGGAAAGGACTGTGAGTGAACTGAAAGAGCAAACACCATGAGACTATGGGCCAATTTGATGTAAAATTGCTTGACTAACATTAGACGCAAAATAGCTACATAAGGGAGCACGGATACTGGAGCCTGGAGATTTTTCGTGATTGCACTGATTTCTCATGACCCTCTGAGTGCTTTCTCTCTTGAGAATAGGGTGAGTTGATGTACCACTAGCTAATGGGTGTTATCAGTGGAACTACGTCCCCCTAAACATCCATATGTTGACATTCTAACCCCCAGGCCTGCAGAATGGGATAGAATTAGTGAAGATAAAGTCACCGTGGAGTAGGGTGGGGCTCTCTGATATATTATATATGTACTATGGATCCATATATACCCCTGTCCTTGTACAAGGGGAGATTTGGAGGCAGACATGCCCACATGTGAACATGAACACCAGCATCTGGGTGATGCATCCACAAGACAAAGAAGATTCCAGCAAACCACTAAAAGCTGGGGGTGGGGGGAGCATAGAGCAGGAGAAACGACCCCGCCTGCACCTTGATCTTGGATGTGTAGCCTCTAGAACTGCCAGGTAATAGACTTCTATTGTTTCGGCCACATAGTTTGTGTTATTTGGTTATGGCTGTCCTAGGCATCCTCCTCTGAGGAAGAACTAAGTTTTTTCCTGTGTTTTGCCCCAACCTTAACTGAAATAAATTTATTTTAAAAGGGAACTACTGAATAAGGGGGAATGGGAGGAAAGTGCAAGAGGTTCCTATGTCCTAACTAAAAAGCTGGACAAAAATTCAAGTTCAAAAGCAAAAAGAAAAGGAAAGTAAAAAAGGAAGGAGAAAGGAAGGAAAGAAGCAAGGAAGAGGAAGGGAGGGAAGGAATAAAGGAAGGAAGGGAAGGAGGGAAGTAGGCGGGGAAGGAAGGAAGGAAGGAAGGAAGGAAGGAAGGGAAGAGGGAGGGAAGAGGAGGGAGGAATGAGAGAGGGAATGAAGGGAGGGAGGGAGGAAGGGAAAGGAGGGAGGAGGGAGGGATAGAGGAAAGGAGAAAGGAAGGAAAATGAAAGGAAAGAAGGAAGGAAGGAGGAGGAAGGAGGGAAAGGGTGGGAGGAAGGGAGGGGAGGAAAGAAGGAGGGAGGGAGGGAGGGAGGGAGAGACAAAGAAAGGAAGGCAGTCAGGCAAGCACAAACAGAAATATGTGTCTGATCAGTGATCAGGTCCAAAGTTCCAGAAAACAACCAGAGGTGGGGAGACATGGAAAGAAATATGGGGCACTCAGAACTGGAACCCCTGATGTGTTGGGAAGGGGACAGCTTCAGCCTGGGAAGGAAAAGTTAAGAACAGGGATACCATGGAGGCTTGGGGGAGAAGGATCAAATGGGGGTAACCAGGTAAGGGGCCATTACAAGGGGAGCAAAAGCAAAGACTGAGTGAGGAGCACACAGGGGCCAGAGCCTCCAAGGGGGGTTGAGGGGGGAGGCGAAAGAGCAGGGAATGTGGGGAGCATGGGTGAGTGAGATCTGGGACGGAGGTGGCGGGCAATCCGCACCAGGATACGTGGGGGTGCAGGAAAAGGCACTTTGAGGAAGACTGGAGAGGTGCAGGCAGTGCAGAGGGCAGAGTGGGCTGTTAGGGGGTCAGAACAACAGGCTTCTAGTGTAAGGTGTAGACTGCAAGGGTCCACGTGGAGAGAGGAAGGGAAACGAAAAGGCAGGGGTCCATCATTTTCCTAGAAAAAGAAAGATTTGGATAATGAGTTTATGAGGTCTATTGTAACATTCTCTGTATTAATATCTTAAATATCTCATAGTTAATTCTAATAACAGAATGTTTTGCATAAACTTTCACATGATCACGTTAGAAGAAGAATATGGAAGTAGAGCTGGAGGCCAGCGCACCTGCAAACTCCGAGCATGAGCCTGGTTGCTTTACACGTAGTAGAGCCTCTTCCATAATCAAGTGTTGCTACCATTTCTAGACTTCCAAGTCTATGAATTCAATGCCGGAGGAAAGTAGCGAAGGGTAGAGAAATGGTCTTTGTCCCTAAGTGGCTATATTTAGATACAAAACAATGTATCCGTGGGCCACCATACTGTGGCTTTCCTAGAACACACGCCATTCTTCCTCAAAGTGATTCCTATTTCTTCACAAAGGTAGGGATCGTTGCTTCCCTGGAGAATTGGCAGACTTTTGTTAGATAAAATTTTACACAAGAGAATGCCAGGACCTAAGAACAAAGTGTGACAGTTTAATTTTATGTGTCAACTCGGCTAGGCTGTGGTGCCCGGCTGTCCGGTCAGAACCCAGTCTCGTTGTGGCTGTGAACATGTTTTTTTTAGACGCGATTAACATTTATATTGGTAGACCTTGAGTGAAGCAGATTACCCTCCCTAAGGTGGGTAGGCTTCATCCAAACACCTGAAGGCCTTAAGAGTAGTTCCCCCAAGGAGGACACATTCGGCTTCTGGACTGCCTCTGCACTCAAGACTGCCCCGTCAACGCTTGCCAGACTTTTCAGCCTGCCCTGCAGATTTCAGACTTGCCGGCTCCCACAGCTGAGTGAGCCAGTTCCTTAAAATAAGTCTCTCCCTCTCTCTGTCTCTGTCTCTCTGTCTCTACACACACACACACACACACACACACACACACACACACACACAGCACCGGCATATTTCTCTGGAGAACACGGACTAGCTCACCAAGTAAGAAGATGTTCAATTGCTAAGAGAAAACACCTGTACAGCTCCCAGGAGACCAGCAAGACCTTCGGGCTCAAGGAACTCCTAGCTTCTAAACCTGACCCCAGGCTGAGTGTTTAAGCTCTCCCAGATTTGCTGCATTCTGCTGACATCCCGGTGCCCGGAATGCAGTCTGGTTCTATGTAAATGTCTGCATGAGAAGTGCAGTTGGCTTGTCTCCTCATCTGGTTTGTCCTCTCTTCGTACCTGAAGACCCAATACAGGCAGGAAAGAAAAGAGATTAGCCTTCTGTGCTATCTACATACCTGGACATATCTTACTTTCAATTACCAAGAGGCCCATGGTCACAATTTAAGATTAAACTGTGCGAGGATCGCCCAGTACTCCCATGCAGGTCGGCTATGTCTCATTCTCCTTGAAATGAAAAGAATAAGGTGTATTTCTTTTTCATGAAACGACCTAGGTTCACCTCTAATTTTCTCTGGCCACAAGACTGTAGAAACTGCTAAATGGAGTCAAACTCAGTGTGGGCTCAGAGAAATTTCATTGTTCCTAAATAAAAGGAGTCCTTAGCCTTTTCAATGCTAAGGAATAAAGATCAGCAAATCGCATTTTCCCCAGATGTCAGCTCTGCTCCTTTCTGTGTTCTTAGAAAATAGCTGCATTGCTTTCTATCTTTGCTCCTCTTAATATTCCTTGGGCCAAAAGAAAAAAAAAACTACAAAAAAAGTGAGATCTGGCTTTATGTGATTAAAACAGTCATCTCTTGAAATATTGTTAAAGACATTATTATCTTCCTATCAGGGAGCCGGAATCACATGACACATTAAAACAAGCCCTCCTTTATGAAGACATAGCCCCAAGTTACCAATATCAACCCCCGCATTCCAGGAGTAATTTTATTTCAGGAAACTTGTAAGTCTATATCAGAGTCTCTTAGATCACTGAGAGATACCTCCAAATTTAAATCTGGGGGAGGAGAGTTTAGGGTATATGCCTTCTGTTCCAGATGGCCCTCAATTATTAGATGATCTCCTTTCTTCCCAGTGACCAGCTTTGCAAGCTAGGGACCTCAGGGGGAGAGAGGGGGAGAGGGGAGAGACAGAGAGAGAGGTGGAGGGGGGAAGAGGGAAGGAAGGAGAAAAAAAGAGAAGAGAGAGAGGGAGAGAGGAGAGAGAGAGGAGGGGAGAGGGAGAGAGTGACAGAGATGTGTGGAAGAGGGAGACAAAGGGAGGGGGAGAGAGAGGGAAGGAGGGTGGGGGAGAGGGAGAGAGAGCCCTCTTCTCTCTACTTAATGGAACTGAACGTGAAGAATTTAAGTTCCATCCGATTGGTGGCCTCCAGCTGCCCCTGATGTGGCCAGCCTGGGGACTGCTCAGATATCTGCGACCATCTGAGTGGCCAGTGGCGTCTCTAGATTAGTTTAGCCTAACTGAGAAAGGAAAAAACCTGCAGACGACCTGCCTTATCCCTCATCCCACCTTTGAGGGCATTTGGAGAGAATTTCAGTAGACACCATTGGGGTCAGGGGGCCAGCTGTGGTGACAGACGGGGATATTAAGGTCTGACATAAAGGATGCTGGCCACGGTCACAGTTTAGGCCGGGCTCCTGCACCTGCTAGGAATCTGGGACGTTCAGGGTCGTGTCTGCGGTCCCTGGGACTCTAGGGAGGCCTGCCTGGGGGTGGGGGGGAGCGAAGCCACAGAAAACCGTTCCCTAAACCCCCTGCTGGCAGAGGTGACAGAGGGTCCCAGGTGGAGAGGTGGAGGCTGAGGCACGAGGGATAGGACGCCGCGTTCGGAGACCCGGCAGACCCGGCGGTGGACGGTCCTCACCCGCAGGCGCCGCGTCTACGGGCATAGATTCTCCGGGTTGAGTCTGCAACCTGCACACCCGGTCCGCGCAGAGCACACCCGGACCCAGCCCTCCCGGGGTCGCACCCGGGGGAGAGAGGTGGGGCTGGGGAGGAGGGGGGAGGGCCTCCCACGCGCGTCCGCACCCCCACCCCGGGGAGGAAACCCCTCTCCCTGTCGCGCGTCCACAAACCCCCACCCCGGGGAGGGACACCCCTCCCTGTCGCGCGTCCGCACCGCCCCACCTGGGGGAGGGACCCTCCTCCCTGTCGCGCGTCCGCACCCCACCCCCACCCCGGGGAGCCTCTGGCGGCCACGGCCTGGAAACTCAGCGAAGATAACGGATTCATCCGCAACCTTCTGGTGCAGACTTTTCGCGGACAAACGTCACCAAGTCACCAAGGCTTTCTTCCTGCATGGGCGGGGGAGGGAGGGGGGAGCCGCTCCTGATTCGCTTCGTGGGCAAGCGCGGCCAGGCACGCAGTGGAGACGGTGGAGGGGTTCCGTGGACAGCCCCGCACACCGCTGCCGCGGGGGATGGGAGGGGGCTAAGATTAATCGGCTTCTGCGGGGATGGACCCGGGCCGGAAGCAAGAAGGAAGCCGCGTCCCCTGCGAGGGGACAAAAGGCTGGAGATGCTGGGGATCGAACCCGGGACCTCATGCATGCTAAGCATGCGCTCTACCACTGAGCTACATCCCCACCGCGAAAGAGCCAGCTTTTCCAAACTGTCTTCACAGAACGATACAAATTTACCCCCTTCACACTCTACATGCGTGTGCGGTTCGGGGAACTCGGGTTTCCATCTCTGTCTACGGAAACCCACTGCCCAGGAACCCTGACCTGCAAGCCGTCCCCGCAGTAACCGCGGGGACACGCGTATGGGGAACCTGTAAGAAACACGCTCCCACAGCTTCCCCCCGTCAGTGCCTCGCTCTTCCCTCTGGAGGCACGTGGGCCAAAGGACAGGTGCTTCAGGGAAGGAAAAACCGCTTTGCCAACGGGACCCTCCAAACTGTCCCCAATTCTCCCCCCACTTCTGCACCCCGCCCCCGGGCTCCAGAAACAGCCCTGCACCTCATTCCCGGGCTTCAGAAACTGCTCTGCGCCCCGTCCCGGGCTTCAGAAACCTCACTGCATCCCATCCCCGGGCTCCAGAAACCGCCCTGCACCGCGTCCGGGGATCCAGAAACCGCCCTGCACCCCATCCCATGATCCAAAACAGCCCTGCACCCCATCCCCAGGCTCCAGGACCGCCCTGCACCTCGTCCCCGGGCCTGCACCCCATTCCGGGGCTCCAGAAACCTCCTCGCACCCCGTCCCCGGGCTCCAGGAACTTCCCCGCACCCCATTCCCGGGATGCAGAAACAGCCCTGCACCCCTTTCTCAGGCTTCAGAAACCTCCCTGCACCCCGTCCCCAGGGTCCAGGAACCGCCCTGCACCCCATTCCTGGGCTTCAGAAAGCGCTCTGTATCCTGTCCCAGGCTTCAGAAACCTCCCTGCACCCCATCCCCGGGCTCCAAAAACACCCTGCACCGCATCCCGGGATCCAGAAATTGCTCTGCACCCCGTTCCGGGCTCCAGAAACCGTCCTGCACCTCGTCCCCGGGCTCCAGAAACCTCCCTGCACCCCGTCCTGGGCTCCAGATCGCCCTGCACCCCATCCCGGGATCTAGAAATCGCCCTGCTCCCCATTCCCGGGATCCAGAAATCGCTCTGCACCCTGTCTCGGGCTCCAGAAACCGCCCTGCATCCGGTCCCCGGGCTCCAGGAACTTCCCTGCACCCCGTTCTCGGGATCCAGACACAGCCTTGCACCCCATTCCCGGGCTTCAGAAACCTCCCTGCACCCCGTCCCCGGGCTCCAGGAACCTCCCTGCACCCCATTCCCCGGATCCAGAAACAGCCTTGCACCCCATCCCAGGATCCAGAAATCGCCCCGCACCCCGTTCCCGGGATCCAGAAATAGCCCTTCACCCCGTCCCCGGGCTCCAGCAATCGCCCTGTACCCTGTTCCCGGGATCCAGAAACAGCCCCCCACCTTTCCTTGGAAAACTGGGGCCGGTGGAGGGAACTCTGTCACAAGAACGATCTGCTTCCTCTCCCCTCGACTTGGGGAGCCAAAGGGCGGAGATGTAGAGTGCTGCCCACGGCTCGTGGCCCCCATTTATCCAAAGAATGCAACCCAAATTCGGAGACTGGGAGTTCTGCGTCTTTGAAACAAAGGGCCTGGAAGGAGGTGAGAGAGGCGATACCGTGGAGGGCTTCCGTGGGGCTTTATTTGCTACACAGACGTGGTTCTCGGCCATCGGGGCCCCTTTCTCCCCAAGGGTTGCGAGCCGAGGCTTGGCGCCCGAGTGCGCGCACCCGGTGACCCAAGAGCAAATCTGGAAGGACGGAGGGGATGCGGGGAGAAAGGAGCGCAGAGCTGAGGCTGCCGCGCGCAGAGGCGCGGGCGTGTGAGCGGCTCGGAGGGGCCGGCTGCGCGCAGCTAGACCCCTGGCCCGCGCCCCGCGCCCTTCCTCCCGGCTGGGGGAGCCCCCGGCCCGCGCCCCACACTCCACACCCTTCCTCCCCGCTGAGGGGGAGCCTAGCGTGTGTTCCCGCACTGGGGGTGGTGGGCCCACACAGTCTGCGCAAAACTGAGTCGTCTCGAGTTCAATGGCCCTTCCCTTCCCCAGGGCCAGTGATGGTTTTCAAGGAAGGTACCGGACCCTCTGGTGGACACACACACTAGCCAGTCCGCAAAAAGACCAATTTTCTCAGGATAAAAAGAGAAACACGAGAGGGCAATCACGGGTCTTCGTTTAACCTTGCAACTCGATTTTCCGGGAGTGTGGTTCCTGATAATAGTCTGTTATCTTAAAGGAAAGGATAAAAATTATTTTTTTGTGAGCAATTATTATTTACTAAAGAGAAAATGTGTTTAAGGCCTGCGGTGACTATTAGTTATCTACTGTGTAACCTGGAGGTAGGCATCATTGTGTGCCTTCCTGAAGGTTGGCCAAGACACTGCTATCCCTAATCCTACAGTACCTGGCCCAAGTAATATCTGAGTCATTTTTTTTTTAAAGAGTGAATGAGTGAGTGGATAGACAGATGGATGCTTGCATAAATAAACCAATAGAATATTTCAGTGGCCACTTAGGAGATTTCAAATGGGAGAAATCATGAAATTCGCTTTCATTCCCCTCAATTCCAACAGAGAAATGGAAAATGTATAAAAATGTACCAGTTATCAAAACGAACCCAAGAAGTTACAGAAAATCTGATTCAACATACAGCCATTTAAAAAGCTGAATCGAGAGTTTGAGCAACATTTCCATAAAATATATTTTCTAGTCTGATATTATTTTATTGGCACGGGATATGAAATCTGAAAGGAAATGATAACTCTGTTATACAAAATATTCCAGCAAACAGAAAAGCTTTATAAGTTATTCTAGGAGAGAAGCATAATATTGCCACCGAAACTCAATGGAGAAAACTTAAGAAAGAAAAATTACAGGACAATTTCACTAACAAACACAGAGGCAAGAACATAAATAAAAACCCCAGCCAACAGACTTCCAGTTTCTGATTCCATAGGTAAGGACTTTGGAAGTTACCACTCCATCCTACTAACCAGGAAAAAGCAAAACAGGCTGAAAAATCAGCAACTACTGCCCCCGAGTTTGGAAAGACAGATGGTGAGTACAGGGAGTAAACACACTCTGGACTTTTATCCAACATGGCACCGGAAGTCCTATCTCCTGCAGTCAGGCAAGAAGGAGAAATAAAAGGCATCAGGGGCCCTGGGTGAGTCAGTCGGCTGAACGTCTGACTGTTGATTTCTGCCGGGGTCATGATCTCACAGTTGTGAGACTTAGCCCCACGCCAGGCTCGGGCTGACAGCGCAGAGCCTGCTGGGATTTTCTCTGCCCCCTCCCCCAACTGTGCTCGCTCATGCTCTCTCTCTAAATAAATAAATAAACATAAAAAATAAAAGAGAAATAAAAGGCATACAAATTGGAAAAGAAGAAGTAAAACACTCACTATTTGCAGGTGACATGACACTATGTATAGAAAACCCTAAGGACGCCACCAAAATCTAGGAAAACTAATAAACAAGTCAGTAAACTTGCAGCATATAAAATCAATGTACAAGAATCAGTCGTGTTTCTAATAATGATCTGAGAGAAATTAACAATCCCATTAAAATTTTTTTTTACATTTATTTATTTTTGAGAGACAGAGCACAAGTGGGGAGGGGCAGAGAGAGGAGACAGAATCCGAAGCAGGCTCCGGGCTCTGAGCTGTCAGCACAGAGCCCCACCCCACGTGGGCTCGAGAGAGCCCCACGGGGCTCGAACTCACAAACCATGAGATCATGACCTGAGCTGAAGTTGGACGCTCAACCAACTGAGCCACCCGGGCGCCCCAACAATCCCATTTTAAAGAAGATGTGGTATATATAAACAATAGAATATTACTCAGCCATAAAAAAGGATGAAATCTTGTCATTTACAACAACATAGATGGAGCTAGAGAGTATTATGCTAAGTGAAATAAGTCAAAGAAAGACAAATGCCATATGATTTCACTCATATATGGAATGTAAGAAACAAATGAGCAAAGGGAAAAAACAGAGAGAGGCAAACCAAGAAACAGACTCTTAACTACAGAGAACACACTGGTGGTCAGCAGAGGGAAGGTGGGGGGAAGGGTGAACTAGGTGATGGGGATTAAGGAGGGCACTTGTGATGAGCACTGGGTGATGTGTGGAAGTGTTGAATCACTAAATTGTACTCCTGAAACTAATATTACACTGTATATTAACTAACTGGAATTTAAATAAAAACTTTAAAAAATGTTTACATGAAAAAAAGAAAGAAAACAATCCTATTTATAGCTGTATTGAAAAGAATAAAATACCTAGGAATAAACATAACCAAGGAAGAAAAGATCTATATACTAAAAACTATAAGACATTGATGAAAGCAATTGAAGAAGACATTAAGAAAATGGAGAGATATATATCCATGTACATGGATTAGAAGAATTAATGTTGTTAAAAGGTACCCATACTACCCAAAGCAATGTACAGGTTCAATGTAATCCCTATCAAAATCCCAATGACATTTTTTATAGTAAAAGAAAAAAAAATCCTGAAATCTGTATGGAATCACAAAAGAAATGGAAGAGCCAAACAATCCCAGATAGAACAGAGCTGGAAGTTTCACACTTCCTGGCTTTAAACCGTACCACAAGGCTGTAGGAACCAACAGTATGATACTGTCGTGAAGACAGACACATAGATCAATGGAACAAAATAGCTCAGAAATAAGCCCTTGTGTATATGGCCAATGAATTATGACAAAGGACCCAAGAATATACAATAGGGAAAGGATAGTCTCTTCAATCAACGGTGCTGGGAAAACTGGACAGACACATGCAAAATGAACCTGGACCCCCATCGTACTCTATACACAAAAATTAACTCAAAGTGGGTTACACACTTAAGTATAAGACCTAAACCATTAAAACTCCTAGAAGAAAACACACAGGGTAAGCTCCTGGACACTGGTCTCAACAATGATTTTTTGGATTTGACAGCAAAAGCAGAGACATAAAAACAAAAATACAGAAGCAGGACGACATCAAACTAAAAAGCTTCTGCACAACAGAGAGAATCGTTAACAAATGAAAAGATAACCTATAAAATAAGCAAAAATATTTGCAAATCATATATCTGGTTAGTTATCCGATAAGGGTTTACTATCCAAAATATATAAAGAACTCATACAACTCAATAGCAAAATCGAACAATCCAATTTAAAAATGAGCAGAGGAACTGAATAGACACTTTTCCAAAGAAGACCTACAAATGGCCAACAGGTACATGAAAAAGTGTTCAAGGCACTCATCATCAGAGAAATGCAAATAAATACCACAATGAGATCTCACCTCACACCTGTTCCAATGGCTATTGGCAAAAAGTCAGGGCTGTAGGCAAGGATGTGGAGAAAAGTGGACCCGTCTACACTGCTGGTGGGAATTTGAGCAGCCACCACTAAAAATACAGAGCTCCTCAAAAATTAGAAACAGAGCTACTATATGATCCAGCAACTCTACTTCCGCGTGTGTATGTCTGTGATATTGTGCTTTATAATAAGAGAAAATTTGTATTTGGTTTTCATACTGTTGCTGGCACACAGCTCCTAAAACCCACAGAATTTCCTAGGTCATTAGAGCGGCAAAGATGTGTTTTGTTATGTTAAGAGTGACGGCTTCTGCCTTTGGGGGCTGGGTGCCAGGAGAACCAGCCCGGCGGCAACAAAGGTTGGAACTTCTAGCCCCACCTCTCTAACTTTCAGGAAGGGGAGATGGGCTGAAGCTCAAATCAACTACCAATGGGCAACGATTTTATCCATCATGCCTGCGTAGTCGCGCCTAAGCACGGAGATTTCTCTGCACCGAAACCCTAAAGAACAGGATTTGGAACAAAGCTTCTGGGTTGGTGATCACGTAGAGACTGGGGGTGAGTGGCACACTTGGAGGGCAGAGAAACTCCATGCCCTTCCCCTAAGCAGTTCTTCCATCTGGCTGTTCTGAGTTATACCCTTTTAATCCAGTAAGTAAACTGTTTCTCTGAGCAGTGTGATCTGTTCTGGGAAGTTAATCAAACCCAAGGAGGGAGGGTCATGGAAACCTCTGGTTTATAGTCAGTCAGTGAGAAGTACAGGTGGTGTCCTGGACTTGTGACTGGTGTCTGAAGCAGAGGAGGGGAGAGGAGAGGCAGTTCTGTCGGACGGAGCCCTTAACCTATGGGATCCAATTCTATCTCCAGGTAGATAGCGTCAGAATACAGCGGAACGCTAGGACACTCAGCTGACACACAGAGCATTGCTTATTGGTGTGGGGAAATTCCCTGCACACACACACTGGAATTTGGTTATTAGAATCACCTTTGAATATTCAAAAGAAATTAAGATAGATATCGAAGAGATATCTATTCACCCATGTTCACTGCATCATTAATTGCAATAGTAATATATGGAAACAACCTAAGTGTCCACCAACAAATGAATGGGTAAAGAAGATGTGGCATATATATTCAGTACAGTATTATCCAGCCACGAGAAAGAAAATTCTACCATTTGTGACAACATTGGTGGACCTTCAGGGCATTATGTTACATGAAATAAGCCAGACAGAGAAGATAAATATGGCAAGGTGTCACTTCTATGTGGAATCAGGGTGGGCGAAAGTCAAACTCATAAAAAACAGGGCAGAAAAGTGGTTGTCAGGGGCTGGAAAATGGGGTAAATAAAGAAGTTGGTCTGTCACCTTAACATGACTTCTGCCCCAGTTCCATGCGGAAGTCCCCATTGTGAAAGCCCCTTCATGAATATGGATGCACTCTTAGGCTAAAACTTCCCAGTTTTATTTTTGAGGAGACACTGCTTTGAGAAATATCCCTGGTGTTCTCCTTTATTTCTTGCAAATAAAACCCTTCCTTTTCCTACTCTTTGGGTTGGTTGTGTCTTTTGGCTGATGCCCCCCTCCCCCCTAGATAAACCCAGTGTCAGGTAACAGTGAGTCTGATGTGTTCCCCTCCCCACCCCCAACAGCACCAAGCGATTCTCCAATTATCAGCGGACACTGACTGGGTGTCCTACAAATTTAATTCAGATCTGACCCTATGTACCTGGAGACACTATCAGATTCCATAGGTTAAGGGCTCAGTCCCACCACACCAGACAGCCCCTGGGTGGCTCAGTTGGTTGAGCGTCCGACTCTTGGTTTCGGCTCAGGTCATGATCTCACAGGTTTGTGGGATTGAGCCCCTCATCAGGCTCTGTGCTGACAGTTTGGGATTCTCCCTGTCTCTCTTCCCACCCCTCCCCCACTTGCACACACACACTCTCCCTCTCAAAATAAATAAATAAACATTAAAAAAAAAAAAGATGGCCCCAATTCAGATGCCAATCACAAGTCCAGGGTGTTACCTGCGTTTCTGACTGACTGGATATAAACTGGAGGTTCACACAATTGCCTCCTCAGATTCAATTAACTTGCTGAAGTAGCTCACAGAACTCTACTTACCAGGTTAGTACTTGATGTCAGGTTATCTACTTGACCAAGTCCTTATAAAAGATATAATAAAAGATGCAGGTGAACAGCCAGATGAAAAGACAAATAGGGCAAGGTCTGGAAGGGCCCTGAGCATGGGAGCATCTGTCCCCATGGAAGTGGGTGCACCCTCCCCCCCCAGCATGTGGATGCTTCACCAAGACAGACAGTCATCAAATCTTGTTCAATAGTTTTTATAGTGGTTAGTCTTCAGACCTTGTCTTCCCAGAGGCCAGTGGTTGAGGCTGAACATTGCAACACTGTAACCACTCAGTTGCTCTGGGACCAGCGAATCCAAGGCCATGGAGGGGTGCCTTTCTAACCTACCACATTAGCATAAATTCATGTGTGCTTAAAAGGGGCTCCTTATGGGTAACAAAAGACATTCCTATCATTTGGGAGAGCACAAGGGTTTTAGAAGCTCTATGCCAGGAACCTGGGACAAAAACGGAAGATATTTCTTGTTGTGCCACAACGAAAAATAGCAATTATTAAGACAGGGAAAGCAAATGACTAGGGGACAATATTGGGATCACCAGGCAGCAGTGTCTACCCATTTAATATTGGTTTCTGTGAACTTAAAATGACTCCCATGAGCATGGTTAGGTGTTTTCCTTTGGAAAATTTTGGCTTCCCAGGCATTGGCATGGTTAGTTTTAACCTCAGTTAAGGACCTTGCTAACAAAGCCCAGTGCAAGGAGGGAAGGGAAGTTGGTCTGTGGGTGTTTAGGAGTTTGAAGAATGGCTGGAGATGCATGCTGGAGTGAATGAGCAGGGAGGCAGCATATGGTTTTGAGAGGTAATGGAGAGTAGCACTGGGAGTCCGGGGTGATTGACGAGATGCGTGTGGGCAAAACAGGGCACGGCACCCATGGGGCAGCTAAGTGGCGATGTGCTAGACTAAAGATATATTTTGAGAAGTGTCAGCTTATTGAGGGCGTTAGAGCCATCTAGTACACAAGAATGCTTAGGAAGGATGTGTAGTGTAGGAAGAAAGATCATCTAGGTCCAACCTTCGCCAAAATATGTCCATTAGATTTAGAGACAAAGGCCTCATTGGTGACTCTGGTAACCGATTCACTGGAGTTCTAGGGGTCAAGGCCATATTTGAGGGCTGAGAAGGGGGAGTGAGATGAGGGCTAGAGACAGGGTGCAAAGACTGGCAATTCAAGAAATAGAGCTGGCGTCCAGAGAAGAGGAAGAGTGGGGACCATAAGAGAACATGCAGCTAGGGGAGAAACTTGAGCCATTTTAGATAATAATAAGAAGACGCCAGTGGAGAGGAAGAGATGTAAGAAAAAAGAAAGAGCAATTGACAGAACAGGGTCCCTGCAAACACAGGACACGATGGCTTGAACAGTTGGAGGACTAGACCTGGGGGGGTTCAGTTCTTGCCACTAAAAGTGTAGTATGGAGACCAGTGACATTTGATAGGGTTTGGGGGTAATGGTGGGGTCTGCAGCCGACAGCCAAGAAAGAATTCTTGAAGATATCTTTGGTGCAAAGAGGTGATTTTATTAAAACACGGGGACAGGACCCATGGGCAGAAAGAGCTGAGGGGTGACTCTTTATATGCTGTGGAGTTGGGGGAGAAAAAGTCAAGAGGAGGTTTCTTAAAGGGATTTCCATATGCTAATAGAAGACTCACAGATTACCGGAGGCCGAGCTGTTGTCAAGCAAAGGTTGTTTTTCCCTCTAGCAAAGCATCAACGTTAGGACAGTAGGAAGTTCCTGGAGATGAAGCTACCAAGAGATCACCCTTTTCTTGTAATTTACAAAGATATTTGTGAACTGATGGAGACTCAGGTCCTGTTGTCTCTGTCAGTTCAACCATAGTGTTCTGTCCTTTCCTTTGTCCTAGGGCAACCAGGAGACCCTGAAGAATATCACACATTATCCCACCTGGGGTAGGGGGGAGGGCATTCTTAGCTTTTGCTTGGTCCTCAGGTTGCCTCATGCTTCCTCATCAGCATTGACATCACTGGGAGCTGGTTATAAATGTAGAATCTCAGATCTCGCCCCAGACCCATGGAATTTTCTTTCTTTTTTTTTATCTTTATTTATTTTAGAGAGAGAGAGCCGGAGTGGGGGGAAGAATAGAGACAGAGGGAGACACAGAATCTGAAGCAGGCTCCAGGCTCTGAGCCATCAGTACAGAACCCAACACAGGGCTCAAACTCACGAACCATGAACCACGAGATCATGACCTGCGCTGAAGTCGGACACTTAACCAACAGCTGCCCAGGTGCCCCTGGAATTTTCATTTTAACAAAATTCACAGGTGATTTTGTGTGGATAGTCAGGCTTGAGTAGCACTGAGACAAGGGATATTTCTTTCATTTTAGCAGACAGCAATTTAAAAAGGATGGATACGCACGTTTTTTAAGGTAGTGAAGGAAGTTATGTGAACCTTCAGTTGACTGAATTTTTATGTTTAAAGTAGGAGGCAAAATTAGCAGAAGGGACAGAAAGTAGGGTTAGATGTTTCAAGGAACTGAAGCAACTACTGTAAATCTTACTAGGGAACTACAGAGGAAGAGTGGCATTGGCAAAGGTAACAGAAGTCACCTCTCTCTTTGCCTCAAAGATAGAAATTTGGACTGAAGTCCCCAACGTCCTATTTGGACCCAAAGGGACAAAATTCATAATGATGCCATTGATCTTTGCTCCTTCTCTCCTCTCTGAAGATGACGCCAGCTTGAATCCTTACACAGGAGGGGACGGAGGTATGGACTGCCTCTCGGACCCCTGCAGAAGAGGGTCTGGCTTCTTTGTTTTTGTTCTGAGTGGGGGAGGGGGTGGGGGGACGCAACAGCAGCCGAGCTCCCCAGGCCTCATGCTGGGTGGGGACACAGGGGAGACTCTGGGTCCGGCCTTGGGGACCATGCACTGACGACCCACTCAATTCTCAGAGCGGCACTAACTTTCCTGATGGCATGTTCTCCAGCTGTACGTAGCCATCTTTGTGCAAACAATAAGAAGGTGTGTTTGGAGTCATCTACGGTTAGACTTCTGAGGGAGGGTGCTCATAGGAAACCAAGGAGTCTGCGGTCATTGTCAAAATGTGCTTGAAGGGGAGGGTCAAAGACTCTAGGCTGGGAGTGTGGCTTAGAGTGTGCAGGCTGCTGTCACAGAATACTGCAGATTGGCTGGTGTATGAGCAACAGAAATGCATTTCTCACAGTCCTAGAGGCTGGGAAGCCCAAGATCAAGGTGCAGGCAGATTCGGGATCTGCTGTGCCCTCACAGGGTGAAAGGGACGGGACAGCTCTGAGGCCTCCTCTACAAGGTCACTAATCCTGTCATGAAGACTCCACCCTCAAGACCTAAGTACCTCTCAAGGGCTCCACCACCAAACACCATCACACAGAGGACCAGGTTTCAATCTGTGAATCCTGGGCAGTCACAAACATTCCTTCTATAACCATAGGGAAAGAAGAAATTGTAGGAAGTGAAGATTCACAGGGAGAAAGAAAAGCTAGGGAACTGGGAGCTTCAATTCAGTAGAAAAACAGAAGTTGTGGAAGTAATGGGATGAAATTGCCAGGAAGTGGATTAGAACTGGGTTGTAAGCTAGTGCAGTGCCTGGCGTAATGGTCCCATACGACATCCATGTCCTACTTCCCAAACCTGTGAATACTACTTGACACAGTAAATGGGACTTTGAAGATGGACTGATTTGAGCATCTTGAAATGGAGAGATTATTCTGGATGACCCATGTGTACCCAGTGTAACCAGAAGGGTCCTTGTAAGGGAAAGAGGGAGTCAGGAGGATCAGACTCAGAGACCGATTGGAAGATTCTTTGAAGAGCGACGGAGAAGCCACAAGCCAAGGAACACCGGCACCTCTAAGAGGTGGAAAAGCCCGGAGAACTGACCCTTCCTTGAAGCCTCCAGAAGGAACACAGCCCTGATGACAGCCTGGTATTAGCCCCATGGGACCCACTTCAGACTTCTGATCCTTAGAAATATGAAATAGTAAACGTGTGTTATTTGAAGACACTACTCTCACGGCAGCTCTCAGGGACTAACGCAGATCTCAGTACTGTTAATAATAGCAGTTAACACTCTTGAGCACACACATTACTCCAGGGCACCATCACAAGGACTTTTACAAGATTTAACTCACTTAATCCTCATACTAGAGATTTAATATTCACTGAGTTTTTTTCCCATGAGTCAGTTATCATGCTAAGTACATTAAATATATTATCTTATTTAATATTTACTCAGCCCTGTGAGTTGGCATCATTATTCACCCCATTTTACAGATGATGGAACTGAGGCTTAAATAAGTTAAATGGTCTGCCTCAGATCCCACAGTAGCAGGGCAGCTGGGATCTAAACCTTAGCATTATGTTTCCAGAGGTCATGTTCTTAAAAAATCACTATATTCCACATGGACTTAGTATATATTTTTTACACTGGCTGGGACAGTCCTATTGGTCTTTTTTTAAATGTTTATTTACTTATTTTGAGACAGAGAGGGAGAGAGAGAGAGAGAGAGAGAGAGAGAGAGAGAGAGAGAGAGAATCCCAAGTGGGTTCCATGCTCAATGCAGAGCCCGACATAAGACTCGATCTCAGGACCCTGAGATCATGACCTGACCCCAAATCAAGAGTCAGGTGCTTAGCTGACTGCACCACCCAGGTGTGCCCCTGGACTTAATATTTTAGCATAATCTTGATTCCTGCTCAGGTGCAGAGGATGGCCACAGAAGTGAGCTGCTAAAGACAGTAGAAGCAAAGGTGATTGGGAAAACAGAGATGGAAAGAGCCAGAAGCTGTTGATCTGGTGACCTGTCTACCTGGGTGCTGATATCACCAAGACCCAGTGGAAGAAGTGAGGCTCCAGTCTCAGTATCCATTCAACTAGGAAGAATCTTCTTGATGAGAAAAGTGAGATAATGGATAGACCATAGCTCCCAAGGGCCAGAGTGTTGTTGTTTTAACGCAGATAGAAATGTAATGGTTCGGAAATTGGAAATGTGGCCTCAGGAAGGTCCCAACCCCTCCTGATTCTGAAGTTGAAGGATGTGCTGGATCTGCTTGAAGCAGCAATGTCATTAGGGTGAGCCAGTTTAAGTTAAAGCAAGAAGGTTTGGCTAGATGGGTTGTTAAACATGGAAACTTGATTCATAAAGAGTGGAGTCGAAGGATTCAGGGGAGACAGACTGCATGTTTAAGTCATTAAACTGGAAGGACGGAGGGTATGTCTATCCTGGAAGGTACCAGATGGGGTAGAGAATTGGGGGGTTCTTGAGTGGTGAACTGGGATAGCAAGAATGAGAGACAGTGGGTTAAGCGGTCAAATGGTTTCTAAGTCAATTAACTGTTCCCCACAGTCGAAAAGATTCCATTGGAAGTGACAACAATGGGTAAGAAAGCATGATTAATTAAGATATTAAAAGATTCAAACAGACAAGGCTCTTAGAATTTAGCTCCGTCCCAGAGACGGATTCCCTGCTGGACCTCAATCTTTGAGACAGTCAGCTGTGCCCACTGTCCAGGTCATTAGGAGCACACCAGCCTCTGGCTTTCTCACTCCTGGGTTCCTAAGGAATGGTCTCAGCACAGGTTTTGATGTCCTGAAGCTCACTCCTCAGTGCAGGTCCCCAGGCTCTCAGGACTTTTGCAATAATGACTGAATTGTTTTCATCTTCTCTCACCTCCATTCCCAATCCATTTTCACATTACAGAATTAACTTTGTAAAATTAAAATCCGATTGTGGCCATGTCTTGTTTATAAGGCTTCATTGTCTCTGCATTGCCTACTGGATCCTTTGGGAAGGCATCCATACATGGGGACATGGTCATTGGAAATGTGGGGTGTGTGTGTGTGTGTGTGTGTGTGTGTGTGTGTGTGTGTGTGTGTCTGCGCTTCTTTATTATGTTCAGGGAATCTGACAGTTTTAGAGTCAGATGCTTGCTTTCAAGGCTGCTGGCATGGATCCAAACCTGGCCAAGCAGATATTCTTCTCCACTTAAGTGAACCATATGCAGTCTTTGCTTTTTGCAACCAAGAACACTGACTGATAGAGTCCAAAATCTCGCTGAACCACACAGTCCTACATCTCCCACATTTCCCTACTGAATCCTGTGATCCAGTCTCACATAACGACCCAAGTCTTCCAACGTTTTCTGCCACGGCTTCATGCTGTGCACACGATGTTTGTCACGACTACAGTTAACTCTATGATCCTCATTTCCCGCTGTGAACCTCGCACTTGTTCTCTAATACCCATCACCAGTCTCTGCTTTTGTGAAGCTTTGCCTGACCCACCTCCTCAAGAAGAATCGATCCGGCCCTCTGCTGTGTCCCAGTGTGTCTCCTACAAACCTCCAGTATGGTGCTTATGAGAGAGCTGCATATCCGGCTTATAAATCGTCTCTTCCTCTCCTTTCGGCTCCATCCACTGATTCATAGTGCGGTTACACGGTAACAAACAAAAGCCACCTGACAAAGCCTCAATAAGGAAACTATTGGATTTCCTTATAAGGGCAGGCGATTACATGGTATCAGTTCACCGTATTTTTAAATGTGAACAGAAACGGTAGATTGTTGCTATTTATTATCAATAGTTCAAAGCACTGAGTTGAATCAAGGAATGAATGTAAGTGCCATCGGAAATCACATAAGCCTAAAAATCCATTTGATGAGAGATGCCAGATGGCAGCGCCACCCGGGCCTCCAGGGCCGTCAGGCAATCTTTTATGGGTTTCTTCCCACCCGTGGGCTGTTTCTAACCTTACTGCCTTCCCGAACCTCCTGCACTGACCAGACCTCCCCTGCCCAGAATCCTTAAGTAAAGCCAAAGAACCAGACAGAAATGAAATGGTAGCGACAGCATATGAAGAAATTATTCTAATGGTCCTCGGGTGGACCCTTGAATACTGACACCCAATTCCCACCTCAACACCAGGAACCCTCCCCCCTCCCTCCCCTAAAATAAATACTAAAAGCTATTTTGCGTTTACTGATTATTTTCCGGGGGTAAGTGGAATGGATGGGACCTCATTGAATGGAGCTAAATCATTCTGTCATACGCACCTGTATTCCCTCCTCCTGGACGCTTTCATAGGATGAACTTACTTTTAAGATGGCCCCTCTGGCTTTGCACCCCAGGGGAGCTTTCAGAAAGCAGGGAATGTTAGTTACTGTGGGTAGTTAATGAAATGGCAGTAAAATAAATAGGCAGACGGGAAATAGCTCGACCTAAAGAGAATGGTAACAGCAAAAATGAGAACGGGCTAAAAAAACCTGTTTTCTCTGGCGATTCCAGAGCAGAGGCTGAACTGGGGAAGGATGGGGATAAAATGCTACCGTGGAGATGCCGGGGATCGAACCCGGGGCCTCATACATGCGAAGCATGCGCTCTACCACTGAGCTACATCCCCTGGCGCAGGGCACCGGCTGGGCAGCCTCCCTGTCCTGTTAAAAGCGCGGGTTATTCGGCGTTGGGCCTGCGCGCGGCGGTCGGCGAGGAAGAATCCCATCTGCAGCCTCCTTGGGTGTCACCAAGGGCCTGCATCCCGCACGCGGCGCCAGCTTCCAGCTCTAGGCTGCAGCGAGCAGAGCTGCGGACGCCTGCTTCCCATCCCGCCGGCCTCACCGAGCACCGGGCAGGGCGCACGCGGGAGTCCTCTGGGACCCTGGCGAGAACGCTCCCCGTCCCGGCGGCCTCACGGAGCACCGAGCAGGGCGCACGCGGGGGTCCTCGGGGACCCTGGCGAGAACCCTCCACCAGCCAAGGACTTATGGAAAATGCGACCCACATGTTGGAAAGGTGAATGAATCTGGGGAGGTGCCGCCCCCGACCTGATCCCGCTCAGAGAAACACCTGTCCAGGTAGATGAAAACGTGGAAATCCTGTCACATCTTCGTCCCCGGAGGCCACGGCTCGGCTCCGGCTGTCACCGCGGCGGACACCGCGAACCTGGACTTCGTGAAGAGTCTTCCACTTGAGAAGCCGGCGATTCCTTGTTTCCCTCTTTTCTTGACCACGTGCCAGCTTCTGTTTGATCGCGTCCAGCTGAGACCCCGCAGGGCTGCGCGGAAGAGGGGGACCCACACCGTCTCACCTGAGCCCCCCCCCCCCCCACCGCAAGGCTGAGCGGAGGGAGCCCGCACCAGACCCCCTGAACTACCGCAGACCCCGCGGCAGCCACCCTCCAGGGTCTCCTCTCACCTCGGAAGTTAGACAGGAGAGAACGGCGACTGTTCAGAAGAAACTGACAGCAGCGAAGGCGCAGGATCCATAAAAAGAGTAACTGACGAGTGGGACTTCACCAGACAAGCCGTAGACTGGGAGAAATACTTTCAAGGCACGGATTTGATAGCGGACCGGTATCCCAAGTGTACAAAAACTCTTAAAACTCAACAGTGAGAAAACAAACCTCTGATCAAAACCAAAGCAAACCAAACAGGCCCAATACATTAACACTCACCAAAGGAGACATGCGGAGTCCAGACAAGCACCGGGAAGGATGTCCCACATGTGTCCTCAGGGAGGTGCAAGTGACAGCAGTAATGAGACGCCAGGACACGCCTACTGGGTGGAATGGCCCAAACCCAGAACACCAGCACCACCTAGTGCTGGGGGCGTGTGGGATGAGGAAACTCGTTTCTTGGAGCCAGAAACCACTCCGAGTGATGCTGTGATGGTGCCATTATCCATTTGTCAAAAATCCTACCAGGCGCAACGCTGAAAGGGAGCCCTAACACGCTTGGGGGGTAATGATGGACCAATGCAGGCCTTCCTTCCCTATACCCTTGATTTCTCTTTTTTGTCTCACTCTGTGGTACTTCACGGATATTGGGGAGTGCTGAGGGGGACCTCCTTGCCTTACTCTTGACTTTAGCCAGAAGTTTCGAGTTTCTCATGGTTAAGAATAACGTTAGCTACAGGATTTTTGTAGATACCTACTCTTTATCAAGCTGAAGATTTCCCCTTCTGTGCTGAGTTTGCTGAGAATTTTTATCATAAACGAAAATTGGATTTTTATCAAATGCTTTTCTGCATCTATTGATATGGTCATGTGATTTATCTTTAGCCTGTTGATGTGTGGATTAGGTCAACTGATTTTCAAACGTCCAACTAGCTTTGCATACCTGCAGTAAACCCCACGTGGGCATCATGTTTAATTCTTTTTTGCACATTGTTGGACTTGATTTGCTATTATTTATTTATTTATTTATTTATTTATTTATTTTTGACACAGAGAGACAGAGCACGAGTGGGGGAGGGGCAGAGAGAGGGAGACACAGAATCTGAAGCAGGCTCCAGACTCTGAACTGTCAGCACATAGCCGGATGCGGGGCTCGAACATACGGATCCGCGAGATCAGGACCCAAGCCAAAGTCGCATGCTCAACCGACTGGTCACCCAGGCGCCCCTGATTTGCTGTTTTTTAAAGGATTTTTGCATTTATGTTCATGAAAGATATTGATCTTAACTTTCCTTTATAGGAATGCCTTTGTCTGGTTTTTCTGTTAGGGTGATGCTGGCCTCATAAAATGAATTAGTAAGTATTCCTGATGCTTCTATCTATTGGAAGAAATTGTTGAGAACTGGCATAACTTCTTCCTTAAATGTTTGGTATGATTCCCCAACGAACCCATCTGGCTCTGGTACTTTCTGTTTTGGAAGGTCATTGTTTATTGATTTAATTTCTGTAATATATATGCATATATTTAGACTTTCTATTTCTTTTTGTGTGAATTAATTAGTGTAATTTTCCTTTCCTTTTTACTGAAGAACATTTTGACATAGATAGGAACAAAGAGGATGTTATAATGAATTTCCGCATATCCACTACTCAGTTTTATTAAATGCCAACTCATAACCAACCCATTTGGTGCATAATCGGATTAGCTCTGGTGTCCAATTCTGTTCCGATGAGTTTGGGCATCTTTTCATACATTCATATATTTAAGACCCATTTCTATCTCCCTTCTGTGAACCATCTTTTTATATTCTTCACCAAATTTTCTGCTAAATCTTGGATATCTTTCTAATTGATACATAGGCTCCTTCTATATGTATGGGGGCGTAGTAATTGGTATTTTCCCAAATACGTCTCTTCCCCTTTTCTGGGTGTACGTTCGGAACATGTTTCTCGGCTCCCTTGAAGTTAGGTGTGACCATTTTTTTCCCACCCAAATGAGTAAATGGATGCATGTGGCTTCTCTCTTGAACTTTAAAAGCAGGTGCCTAATTTTTCATAGCTCACGTTGCCTCTGAAATAGCAACGGACACTATTCTAGATAGAAGCTGAAGTCTGCCACCCCAGAATATGCCATTTTGGCAAAACGATTATTTTTAGTTGGAGGTAAATGAGAATCAGCAGATTTGAAAAGACGTTCCCACAACTTCCTTTATCTGAGTAAAAGCAGACACTTCTGAGAAATGAGGGCTGTCACAAATTCCCCCTCCCGGGGAAGTTTTCTGGCCGTGGAGAAGTACAAGGTTGGTGCTGCAATGCATGTGCCCCAACAGACCTTCCCGCAGTTTGCTGCAGGAAAGTCCCAAACCCTTTTCCTCTATTTTGTCACTTCTCTACAGATGTGTTCTTCTCTGCTAAGATGCTGGGTCAGCCCACGTTTTAGCTCCATCATGAAATAGTGCCACATAACACAGGCTGCGTGCCTTAGCCCACGTCTGCTCACGTTCCCCTTGTTCGTGTTTTAGGTCAGTTTAATTTGCAGGGCCCCAGGTGGTGAATTTAAACTGGCTAGGAGAAAAAGATGTTTTTCCTCCTCTACACTGCTTTATCATCCTAATTCTCAATCCCAGACTGAGAATGCTGGCGAGGAGAGCCATCAGCCACCCACGGATGGGGGGGGGGGGGATGTAATGTGCCAGAAATAAGCTTTTATTGTGAAGTCACTGAGATTTTGTGCATGTTTTCCTTACACCCTAATCAAGCCTACACTTAGTGATGTGTGGAAACTATCCTTTTTGTGATATGAAGGGCAATTCTATTTTCCCAGTCTGAGATTTCTCTTTGACTTTGCTTGTGGGTTTTCACTCTGTCCTACAGCAGGTTTTGTTTTGTTTGACTCCATGATTATTCTAATAGTACATATTTATTGTATAAAATTTGGAAAGTAGGAAAAGAGTAAATATACTGAAGAAAAACTACTATACTCTGACCAGTCTTTCAGATGCTCTCTTGAAATAAAATTTGTCAATATTTTTCTTTTTTTTTTTTTAATTTTTTCAACGTTTTTTTATTTATTTTTGGGACAGAGAGAGACAGAGCATGAACAGGGGAGGGGCAGAGAGAGAGGGAGACACAGAATCGGAAACAGGCTCCAGGCTCTGAGCCATCAGCCCAGAGCCCGACGCGGGGCTCGAACTCACGGACCGCGAGATCGTGACCTGGCTGAAGTCGGACGCTTAACCGACTGCGCCACCCAGGCGCCCCTAACCTATAAAAATTCCTTTGGAAACTTCCTTTATTTCAACTGCCCCAAAATATATACTGTGAGCTGCTATCTTTTCAAATGTATGTCTAAGTGCCCTTTCAGATGTGAATTTCACCTTGTTTATGATAACTTCCCTTGTTGAAAGTACATATATCTGAATCTCTTTTCAAATATATATCTTATCTTTTTACCGTTACACAGTTTGTTTTTAAAGCAAATACATACTCGAATAGTTTTAAAAAGTATATTATCAACCTTCTGAATGTGTGTGTGTGTGTGTGTGTGTGTGTGTGAACCCAAGAATTTCTCTCCCCAGTGGATTGCAAAGTAATTTCTGGAATATTAAGGGATTCCGAGGGTTGTGGAAAATTTAAATACGGGTTTCTGCCTGCAGGAAGTTATGGAGGGAATATGTACTGGCAGAAAGTCAGAAACCTCTTTCCAATCTTAACACACCCATTTTATGAGTGAATGATTTGGTTAGAAGACAATCTTAGATCATTCACAGAAAAAAATGTATCAGCCTTTAGATATCAGAAAGAAAAAAGATTGTAGAAGAGTATGAAATATGAAGCATCTTGTCAGAAGGAATTCAGGAGTTCCTCTTCACTTCTGGAGGAAATACCACAACGTACCAACCAGCGGGAGAGGTGCTTTTCCTACAGCTTCGTAAAGGGGACCCCATCCGCCCCAGACGGGGCGCCACCCCTCGCCTTAATAAAGGGGACCCCATCCGCCCCAGACGGGGCGCCACCCCTCGCCTTAATAAAGGGGACCCCATTTATCCCACACGGGCACCTGAGTTCCGCGTGCAAGCGGCTGCTTTCGACACGTTGTCAACAACAACAACAACAAAAAAAACGGCCAACATCAGGCAACTGCCCTGACCTTTCCTAGGCGGTCAGAGGAGGCCCGGTACGGGAGCCCGAGTAGCTCAGCTGGTAGAGCATCAGACTTTTAATCTGAGGGTCCAGGGTTCAAGTCCCTGTTCGGGCGGAGAGGTTGACCTTTTTCCCCTGAATTCTCACGTCCAAAAAGTGTTTGAGCAGTTCTCCCCTCCCGTGTCAAGCAGATTGGATCCAGGCGGGGGAGTGGTGCTCCGACTGGGGCGGATGAGGGCCCCTGCACCAACGCGGAGAGTGGTGCCTCCTCTGAGGAGGATGGGGTCCCCTTTACCAAGGCGGGAGTGGGTTTGGAAAGGATCTCCCCGCCCCCGACGACCTCAAATCCCACAGTTTGGGTAGAAACGGGTGGATTTTCTCTTGCGACAGAAGTGTCCGCCCCACCGGTCCTTTGTCGTACCTGGAGGGCAGAGAAAGGATGCGGAGCCGGCCGGGCCCCCCACCCGCCTACCCACATCCTCCTCCCGTGTACACATCCGCACGCAAACCCTCCGCGCCTTGTCGGGTGGCGGTTCCTTAGGCTCGAAGAGGAAGCCTGGAGGCCGGCGCGGAGGAGGCCGTGCCCAGCCGCTCGGGGGTGGGGTGGGGTGGGGTGGGGTGGGGTGGGGTGGGGCGGGGCAGGAGCGGGGGTCAGAGGCGCGTCCGGGCCGCGCTCCCCGAGAAGCCCCGTCTCACGGACGGGCCCCGGGTGGCGGCGCCAGCACGGGAGGCTCTGAGCAAGAGAGGAGGAAACGTGGGAGACCAGCCCCGAGTCCTGAACATTCTGTCCCCCGGTTCCCAACCGGCGGTGAAACATGGGGGAGGGGAACCCAACCCCTCGGGGATGGCGGCTCGTCCTCGCGCGCTCTGTCTCTCTCTCTCTCTCACACACACACACACACACACACACACACACACACACACCTGCTCTCACATCTGCAGACTGTACTATCCGCTTCAGTAAACGTTCCTGCTTGTGTCGCGTCTGTGCTGGATTCCTTCTGCTGAGACCCAGAACCTTCCCGGGCATCTTCGGGTCCGGCTGGGTCGAGGCCCCCGGACCCGGTGTCCCCAGGTCACCGGCTGGCAGCCTCACCTCGCCTCCGCCCTCGTTCGCATCACCCACGCCTCACTCCTCTCTCCTTCCGCCTCCTCCCCCAGGAAGCCTTCCTAATTTCGAGGTCCACGGCTACCGGGTTCCCAAGGTCTCGGAGTCGGGGCTTCCCGGATCTCTGCTACATTTTCAGTCCGGGGAGCTTCTCAGTAGTGAATCTTTCTGTGCGGCCCCGCGGGGCTACTACGACACTCGGTGGCCTAAGGCGGAGAGCGTCCCCCGGGCGCCCGCGGGTCCGGCTGTGGCCGCGCCGCCCGCACGGGCTCTCACGTCAACCCCGCGCCCTGGACCCCGCTCCCCGATCCCCGAGCCCCGCGCCGTGCTCCCGGTTCCCCGCGCCCCGGCCCCACGCCCCGCTCCCCCGCGCCCTCTCCCTGCGCCCCGCGCCCGGCTCCCCGATGGAACGGAAACGCTTTCTCGACGGATCAGTGGGACCCGGCGCCAGCCGACCGCCGCAGAAAGACCCTTGAAGCAGGAACCCCAGGCTCCAAAACCAGCTTCAAGCAGCCGTTCTTCTGTTTTCCAGAAATTCCTAACCCCCCCGGTCCAGCGCTCAGGGCTCCGTCACTTCAGCGTCACCATTCTGCCTTCCCCTTACAGGTGGAAACCCGGTTCGGTACGCCAGCTCTCCGCGGACGCGGCCATCGCCCGCAGGTGGTGTTTCTTACCCGGTTCAAGTCCATCGCGTTCCAGGACTGCCAGATACGTGGTCGTCGTCCCCCCCCCCCCCCCGCCCCGTTTCCGTTAGTGGATGAAGATTTTCGGTCTTCTCTTCCCATCTGGACCCAGACTTCCAGAGACAACTGAGTTTTTCCCTTTGTACCCTTTCTTGCGCATTTTCTAGCAGGCCTGTGGGAGCCGGGAGCAGTGGGGCGTCAGGGACCCCGCTATGACGGCGTGGAAACCCGCGGAACCACGGAGGTTGAGCCCGCAGGGACTGACAGACCTGGAGGGCCATCTGCGTCACGTGGCCTGGCCGTGTGGGGGGCCCCAGCTGTCAGCCATTTCCCCAAAAGCGCGCCCAGCACGTGGATTCCCTCGGAGACGACACTGGCGGGGTCCCAGCGCTGCAGGCGCTCTCGCAGCTCTGCCCCGGTGCCGAGCCTGAGGCCCTATAGAGCCTTCCTGCTTAACCCCGGGAGGTTACGAAGAGTCACGGGAAGCACATAGGTGCTCCTGGAAGGGAAAACACGGAGTGCCAGCTCTTGTCTCTGCCAAGAATCACCAGAAGGAAAATTGAAGACAACAGCCAGGTCACTTGAAAAGGAATCTGAGAGCAGCCCTCGCGCCCTGACACAGACACGGCGTCCGAAGAGTGTTTCTGAGCTGGGAGGGTCTGGGCGCCTGGGACGCCTGTGCTCTAGGCGGTGACAGTGACGGACACATAGGTGACAGCTGCTGTAACAACAGGGCCCCCTGAGCCCGTGTCTGTTCCATTTGCCTGTGAGCGGCCCAGCCTCACCCCTCCTGGCCCCGTAGCCTGGGAGAGGGGAGATTTTGTTTGTACTCAGGGGACAGCAAAGCTTGTTTTGAGACTCAGGTTTTGCAGAATTTCTACCCTGTGATACACTGACTAGTACCCGAAAGAAAATGAAAATGTAACGCATTGTGATACATCCACCCAACGTAGAATCATGTTTAGAAATGAAGGAATTCTGTAATTGTTACCCACACCTTGTTTGTTTCAGGAAACACGGGGAACTTACACATCTATCTATTCCCACCCTTCCCTCCGTGTGCCCACAGCCACTCTTACACACACACACACACACACACACACACACACACACAGACAAACCACACACACAGACACAACACACACACACACACACACACACACACACACACACACTGCCCCTCTGGGCTTCATCTCTCTCTCCGATCCTTGCTGGGACCTTAACACGTGTGTTCCCTTTTATGACTTTCCTTAGCGTTCTAGAAACAAGTGCTAGAAACGGTTGAAGAAGCCGGTTGAGGTGATGCAAACTTACTGAATCCGGCACGAGTGCGCGGTGACCTTCCAGAAGACCGCCAAGTGGGGCAGAAGGCAAGAGACTTCCAGGACAGCGACAGGTGGAAACTCGGATGGGCCGGGGCCGCGGGGACTTGGTCTGGGGCGGGAGGGCAGGGACTGCGGTTCGGGTCAAGCAGGTCACCCCGACAGGGACTCGCACATGAGGAGCGAGAACCCCGTGCGCGGGTGGAAGCGGCGTGGAAGGGTTGCTCGCGGACACGCGAGGATTTTATGCCAGCTGCGCTCGTGCGCAGTTCGGGGGTTTCCGGCGCGAGGCCCAAGGAACCCCCCGCCCGGGGCCGAGACCCGAGGGAACCCCACCCCCCCGACGAGGCCTGAGGAAATCCGCCCCCCATTTCTAAGTGGGGCTTCTCCCGAGTCCGCGGCCCCCAGCGCAGCGGTTGGGTCGCGGGGTGTTTTCCGGGTCGCCCCCCAGCAGATTTGGGCTCCGGCCCCCGCACCCCAGCCACGCGGTGACGGGCGGTGGTCGCGCAGGGGTGCGCGCGCGGGGCACGCAGAGGCCTGGGGTCGCGGTGTGGGGTCAGACCCCCTGCTGTCACAGAACAGGACCTGAACGCGGGTTCAGGTTTCATCTTCCCTGTCCTGTGTGCGTCCTGCCCTTTCCGGACGCCGTCCGTAATTAGACCGTGGAGGAGGTCGGGTGGTGGGCGGGGTTCCTTTTTTCACCTGCTGCGGGCGCGGGGCGGGGGTGGTGCGTGACAAGAAAAACAAGCCTGCAGATTCCCTGATCCCGGAGAAAACTCGGGCTGGAGGTGCCGGGGATTGAACCCGGGGCCTCGTACATGCGAAGCACGCGCTCTACCGCTGAGCTACACCCCCCGGCCTGCGTCCCTGTCTCCTGCTTCATAAAATAGCACTTTTATTTTTCCTTTTTTTACCATCTAAGAACCGGCCTGCAGAGTCTACTGGGCTAAACTTCGCTGCTTCCAAACTCGCCAAACTGGAGAGCATTTAGCGGCTTGGTCGGAATAGCGCCCCTGCCGACCCGAGAGCCGCCCACCCCCACCCGGGTACCTGCTCCGGGCCAGCTCCTCAGGGCAGGGTCTGCGTGGCCTCCGCCGGAAAGCTCGCGTCTCCCACCCGGACCGCAGCGCCGACGTTCAGACGGACGCGCCCCGCGCCCCGCGCCGCGGCGGCCGCAGGTGCACCTGCGTGTTCTGGCGCCGCGCGCTGGGAGACGTCCGCGTCCGCCCCGCTGTCCCTGTGGGTCCCCCTCCCGAGGTTCAGGTCCACAAAGGGTTGTACGAACAACAGCCTCAGAACTGCCTCCACTTTAACTGAAGCGACTTCGTCCCGCACTGGAGGGAAGAACCGGGGCGCAGGGCAGGCAGGGGGCAGCCGAGCAAAGTTGGGGCACCGAGCGAAGCCGGCAAAGTCCTTCCCTGGGACACCCGCTGACCCAGCGGAAAGCCTGCTGTGGGTGCAGATATTCGAAAGAACAAAATCAGGGAACGCGGGGAGACCTCTAAGTGGTGCCCTGGGTGCTTGGGGGTGGGGGTGGGGGGGCTCCTGGACCCCGAAGAGCAAGCGGGAGTGGTCTGTCCGGGAAAGACCGAGGAAGAGGCCGTTCGCTCGGTGGCCTGCTTACCGACTTGAGCCCCGTGGAGTGCTGACGGATGTCCTTCGGGTGGATCTGCGTTTAAAGACCCGAGGACGTTAAGTGTAATTGAAGCGCCCCCGCCCCCTTGATTCTCTGCAAGATTTACCGGAGACACGAGCGCGTCTGGATGTTTGCAATCAGGTGACACGTAAGGAGACACCTGACCTTCCAAATGGGAGATCTGGGACTTTTAGACCTTCATTCCCGGGCTCTCCCCGGGTATTTCGGCCACACCTCCACCTTCATGGACACTGATAGTTTCCGTGTTCGGAACAGTTCAGCGAGCACTGCGTTCCTTGAGGAATCCTTCCCTTGCTCCCTCTCTCAGAAGTTGGGGTCCATACCCTGTCACGTTTGGTGATTGACCTGGACTAAGGAAAAGGAGGGGACAATCAGTGAGCACGTCTTCTGCGCCTCAAGCTTCACACAAGTGCAACTGAGAACCCAGAAGGAAATTTAACAAACATTGTGCGAGGGCCGTCCTCTTCCTTGGTCTTTGTTTTTCTCTCCGGTTCATTGGTGAGCTGCGCCATGGGCAGGGGCATGAGCCTCTTCGTGGGGGCGATGGCACCCTTATTCCTCTCCTTTCCAGAGACCCCCGAGTGAGCGTGGTCTTTCTTCCTGCTCACTCCTTCTGGTCTTCCTTGTGCTGATGCTGCTTGGACGTGCACAACCTTGAAGGGGAAAGAGGGAAGCTGTGTTGAAGGAATCCAGGAACACACCCAGCCTCTCCTGCAGGTGAGCCCGAGCTGGGCACCTGGGTACACCCCACACTCCAGCAAACCCTCTACAATGGATGGTTTCCCTGCCTACCAGGTTATCCTAGGATCTCACAGTTGGTAGAACAAGGTTTGCTGTATTTAGCTTCACTAGTTCACAAAATCTTAGCCCGAATCTTTTTTGCCCCTCTGCAGTGAGAAGGGTATCTGAATTCTAGGCCAAAGATCCCGCCACTAAGATCCCCTGAGTGCAGCCGACTCCAAGGTCAGCTCAAGTACCAGGGGGAGTCCCAGGTGGAATATTCACCTCTGTCTCCAGTTCCCTTTTCTTTCAACTTCTGTTGTGACTTCTAAGCAAGGAAGACCCTGCTAAAATTAAATACAAAATAGAGACCAGACTTGAAAATTGCCTGAGCAGACAGGACCACATAAGCCACATAAGCCACAGTGAATGCAGCTATCTTGTGAACACAAGTGTAATGTGGGTTGTCCCTTGTAAATGCCTGAAAAGAACCAAGTCACCTGCTTAAAAATGGTGTAAGATAATCACTTCTAACCAATCCCTGCCATCTGGAAATCAATGCAATACCCAATCCCTATAAAAATTAAACAGCTTCATCGGGGCGCCTGGGCGGCTCAGTCGGTTAAGCGTCAGACTTCGGCTCAGGCCATGATCTCACCGTTAGTGAGTTCGAGCCCTGCTCAGGCTCTGTGCTGACAGCTTGGAGCCTGGAGCCTGTTTCGGATTCTGTGTCTGCCCCTCCCTCTGTCTCTCTTTCTCAAGAATAAATAAGCATTTTAAAAAATTAAAGAGCTTCCCCACTTTCACGTTATAAGCCATCCTGTGATGTCATGCCTTGAGCTTTGTATCAGCTTTACATCTGAAAGCTCCCAGTTCATGAACTATTATGTATGCACGATAAACTCATACTAAATGTGATTTTATCGATTTGGTGGTTTTTAATTTAATTTTAATTTTCTGGTCTTTGATAACCGGTAAGATAGTGCAGAGGGGCAGATAGAAGATTAGCAGCATGTCACCTCAGGGAAATTACATCCAGGTTGGAGAAAAGATACAAGTGGAATAAAGTAAGAACCTTGGAGAGAGACAAAGCATGGCGAGATGAGTGATGTAAACACAGATCTCAAAATCTAGGCTACTGTGGGGGAGATGAGACAGAAGAGGACTGAATTGGTCACAAAACTTGGTCATAGGTGGAGAATAGTGTGTTTCACAGTCACTGCTCTAGTAATCCCTGGTGTAGACCCAGTTAGTGGATGCTTCAGCTCTAGTTCAGGAGACCCCCATACAAAGACGAAGGAAGAGGAAAGTAAAAAAAGGCTACAATTTATCACAGAGCCTTGTTTGGACAGATTCTCACCTAAATAAAGAAAGCACAGAGAGGCAAATATGTGAGCTGGGACACTAGGTTTTACAAAACCTTTGCAAAATCTAAGACCTTGGAAAACCTCCAGAGGCCTAGAGAAGTCTTCAGCTTCATCACATAGAACGCAGAGCCCTGGGTTGTGGAAGAAGCACTGGACACCGTTGAGGAAAACCATCAGTAGTTTCCGTGACTTTGAAGTCTCCCCAGTGATTCTAGTAATCGGCCAGTTCGGGAACCATTAGACTGGAAGGTCAAGCACCCAGAAATTGCATTCAGTTAACTTACTGGAAAAGTGCCATCATCCAAAAGGAGATGTATCTACAGGTGGCCCACCGCATCCTTCTCCCCATCTTCTGAATACAAAACAATGGGCAATGTCCCCTTTCTCCGGGAAAGAGAAGGTGATGACGACATTTGTCCCACAGGAAGACCTGATTTGTAGAGTCCAGAGCTGTCGTGGCTTGGGCAGTGCCAGGCTGCTCGTGCTGCTGCTGGAGAACACTGTGAGCATGTGCGGGCTGGTGGGGGGGACCTCCTTGCAGGAGCCTCTGCTACAGGTAGCTCCTGCAAGAACCACAGGAAGCCAGCTTTCCTGAAACCCCATGTGTCCCTGTGTGGGGAGCGTGTTGACTGCGGCATTCAGGCTTGAACGTCTCTGGTATAAGTGGGGGCAAAATCCACATGAAAACCTGGAATAAAGAAAAAGTACAAGGCAAAAATCCACTTGACTAGACATCAATGATCTCTTTGCCTAGGGAGTGGTATGGCTCTGTTGGTGAAGGTTTAGTCTTTGGTGCGAGACTTCAGGATTTCAGGCCCTGTTCAAGCTACTCTTTCCTTTCCCCTACACATTTCTAAGTCTTAGAAGAAGCTAATTGAAACCTGGCTTTCTCTTAGGAAACTCACTATGGTGTTTATAGTGTGGGCATCTCTGTGCATACAGCCTCATCTCTTCTCAACTGGTTTCTGAAGTCAAGACTTTGAGGGGGCAAAGCCAGAGTTGCAATAGAATGAGAACACCATTGTTCCAATGTAGGCAACCCACTAATCCTCTTTAGAGACTTACAAGATTTAGATGGGTGAACAAAAGAGTGGATGTAGGCATGAAAATGGAAAGACAGATTTGAGAACAAGGAAGAGTGTAGACTGACACAGGATTTGCAGCCATGTTGGATTTGGGGAGTGAGGGATTCACTTAAAAGACCTCTAGGTGGCTTGACCAGACTTACAGTAAAACCTGGGTTTCTGAGCATAGGTTGTCCTGGAAACATGCTTGTAATCCAAAGCACTTGTATATCAAAGCGAATTTCCCCATAAGAAATAATGGAAACTCAGATGATTCGTTCCACAACCCAAAAATATTCATATAAAAATGATTACGGTGTTTAATTACAATACTGTAATATAATACAAAATAATAAAGAAAATACAAAATATAAAGAAAAACAAATTGACCTGCACTTACCTTTGAAAACCTTGGTGGCTGGTGTGAGGGAGACAAGAGAGGAGGATTATTGCATAGGACAACTTTCACTATCAGTAACGGAATCACTGCTATCTCTTGGTTCAATGGAACCTTTTCCTGCACGGGGGCCATTGTATATGCTTGCACAGATGTTGACTATAGCACAGTATTAATAATATAATACTTAAATTTAAATAATTAAAATACTCGTCACAGACTGTATTTAATGTAACTGGCAATAAGGCAGCAGAGGAAAGGGTCTACATCTGCAGGCAGCCTGACCTAAAATGAAGCAAAGGATTCCTAAGCTCACTCTTGGATGGAAAAGCAAAGGACCGTCCATAGGTGTTTGGAAACAAAAAATACACTAGTGCCAGTTACGGGCACCTTCCAACGTGCTGAAAAATCACTGATTTCTGCCAAACACAGCAGCCTGAGACCCAGCATCTGAGCATGGGAGATGATCACCCACAATCCCAGAGAGAGAGAGAGAGCATGCCATTGGCTCAGTTGGGATCACGTGACATTTGGTGTCACAGACGACTCATACTCCAGGACATCGCTTGTTTATCAAGTTAAAACATATTAGAAATGTTTGCTTACCTTGCAGAACATTCACAGAACAAGTTACTCGCAATCCAAGGTTTTACTGTGTATTATGCTAGTAAGTACAGAAGCATGAACAGGATTTCTTCTAGGTTTTTGTTGTTTTTAGGTTAATTTGTTTCTGCATTAGAAGCAAGAAACAGAAAATTCTTGACACCGTTATGTGGCTTTAGGCTTTGTGTTAGCATCGAGAAACTTGGGCATGAATTAACAATGTAGCTTAATGGATAAAATGTTTAATTCCAACTAGAAAATTAAGAGCTCACAATTGAAATTGGATCAATACCTTTATCTTCTGATACCAATGGATAATTTTGAGCCCATCTTACCACCTAGTCTCCAAGGGCCCTCCTTTTCATGGAGGGCCTTAGGATCCTTAGGATCCTCATCTTTAGGATAAGAGATATCTACAGAGTTCCCGACTCAGAGATTAGAGCCTTCTGAAACCTCTATAAATTGTTACTTAGATGTAGTAGGCTCTACAGTGAAAAGAAGTGTCATGCTTCCTGCCAGTAATGCCCACCTAAGTCACTAATATGGATGACCAACTCAGGGTCGAGATGTCTGACCCCAGCGATCAAGTCTGCAATGAAGTTTGCATAGATTAAAATAGTAACAGCGAGGGGGCACCTGGGTGGCTCAGTCAGTTCCAGCCCCACGTCAGGCTCCTTGCTGACAGCTTGGAACCTGGAGCCTGCTTCAGATTCTGTGTCTCCCTCTCTCTTTCCCCCGCCCCTCACTCGTGCCCTGTCTCTCTCTCAAAAATAAATAAAAATGTAAAAAAAAAAAATTAAAATAGTAACAGCAAGGACCCGCAGCGAGTTCAGAAGTTCTTTTTCCTCTCTCATTTCTACGTTCCTTTCTCTTCAGCAATATTGCAAAATGGTAGCTCTGGTTGGAAAAGCTGATTAATCTGGTGGCTACTTGTGGCTTTACACTCATTTCTTTATGTTGTGCCTATCACCCTGTGTAGGAACAACCCACTGGATCTTGTGACAAGACAGGGGGAGAAAGGAGACAATTCCCTATTTCCAGAGTCAGGGGAAGACAGAGCCGGCCTAGATCCATCAGGAACCGAAGCCAGAACTTTCACATATGCCAGAAACACAGCCTCCCATTGAACCATCTTTGACAGTGACAGGTTTTTTGTAGCATCCTGCAAAATATATGTATATTTCACTTATTTTCTGTGGTTCTTTGAAACCCTCACTTTTGAAACCAAAAGCCCATTCCGTTGGGGCATCTGGCTGGCTCAGCTGGTAGAGCATGTGACTCTTGATCTTGGGGTCATGAGTTCAGGCCCCGTGTTTGGGTATAGAGCTTACTTTAAAAAAAATAAAAAATCAACTGGATTTAATAAGACTTTAACAAAACGATGTTATTTTTTTAAGTCCGTTGTGTTAAACCCACTATATCTATAACCTCAACCTAGATCCATAAAGAAAGGATAATAAATTCTAGACTGTATGATACCATTCTGCTCTTACAACTTTACCTGCCTCAGTCTCTCCCAGACACCCGTTCACTGGCCTAAAACCTCTTTTTATATTATTTTCAAGCCACACCCACGAAATTCCCAAGATGGAACTTTCTCTTCCTCTCTGAAGTTTCTTTCTCTCGTGCTACAAACCAGTTCCAATCCAGTCTCTCTTGACCATCTTGTCCACACCCACGTTCAAGTGTCATCTGTCTACAGTTGACTTGTGGCTTTATTTTCTATACCATGCCTGCCTTCTCCACCTGCAATCAATAAAGCCCAGGAAATACCTCCTGGGAAAGAAGAACTTCAGCACCACCATATACAAAACAAAAATGTCTCCTATTTCCAGTGGTCTCTTTTCTCTCAACTTTGTAGTTATGAAATGGCTTCACACTACAGCTGGTAAGACCCGAGAGTAGGTTACCAAGAATTCTTGTGGGTTTTGATGTAATTGCCTTCTAATCTTTTGTACTCCCAACCCCTTGAGGTCAGAGACTACTTCATTCACACTTTAAGTCAAGTGATTAACCCAATAATTGTTTCAATATAAGTAGCAGATACAAGACTTTGATTGAATTGTTGCGGCGTGAACTGGGGAGCCCCCTGGTCCTGGGGCCTCCACCCAGCCCAACCCGAACGAGTCCTCAAAGGTTCTGAGCCTTGTCAGGGGAATGAATTCAAGGACAGACACGCATCATGGTCAACAAGCCACACAGATGGGAAAGTTTATTAAAGCAAAAGGTACACTCTGGAGATAGGTGAGCTAGTGAGAGCCCAAGCACCCCGGGGATGGAGTTTCTATCTGTTATTGACAGTTGTTAACAAGCAGGAGGAATATTCATTACCTGGGGGTGGGGATTTCTTGGAAGCAGGATCGTGTGCCTTCTCCTCCATACTTGCTCAGGGGCTTCCTGTCCTGGCTCCGCCATCTGGGGCCCGTCTGGTGTGCTGGGGCTTCTGGGGAGTGCGGCAGGACAGGCCTCTGACCCTCCCCACGACTGGGCACAGCCTCCTCCGTGCTGGTCTCCAGGCTTCCTCTTAGAGCCTAATTAACTGCCCACTCTAACACAATGAGTGGAAGGTAATGGGTGCACAGCTGCTGTTTTTTGTTCTTCTTGGAGGGACACAATGAGTGCATAATATATTTCTTTCAAAATTTCACTAATCACCAATTTCTCTGGTCTGGGTTTATAATTCTCCTTTAGAGGCTGAGAAATGATGGCTTCAGACCTCAAACGTGCTGCGATAATTTAAGTACTGTCGAAGCCTCCACCACTAGAGCTTAAGCAGAACAATGCGGCTTCTTCTAAATCTAGTGTTGCCATTCCTTCTCTCGGTGCTAAAGAATCACCATTTGGATTGGAAGTTCTCCCTTTTCTTCCTCTTCCATTTGCTTCTCCTTTCCCTCTTTCTTCTCTCTTTTTTAACTCCTGCTCCTCGTGAAGCCGCCTCAGCTCCTCCAACCAACCAAATCGTCTTTAACTTTGAGCAAGTAGCCTTAGCCCATGTCATTGATGAACTTAAACCTTTCCTTGTATCTTGATACAAGATCATGAATTCTTTCCTAAAAAGAATGGAGCCTCCTACCCATCACCAGGCTCTCCTGCACCACCCTGGGCACCAAGGAAGCAAACCCTCTTGCACAACCTTGAGCCCTGAGATAATGTCTGTAGCTGTCGCCATCAAAACTGTGCATGATTAAGAATTGCCACAGATCACTGCATCCCTTAACTGATTAACTAAGTCCCCTTAAAAACCCCATCCCTGGGCCAGGCAGAAACCTTGGAGGTGGCTTTTGGACAAGAGTCCGCCTTCTCCCCAGGTTGCTGGGCTCCTGAATAAAGGTCATATTCCTTTCCAGTCAAATCTTGTCTCTTAAGTATTAGCTTTTCAAACCAGGGGCAGATGAACTTGGGGTTCAGTGACACATTCTCTCTAAACTAAAAAAGGTTTCTTTGTTTGGGTTTTGTTTTGTTTTGTTTTGTTTTGTTTTAATATTGGGTGAGTTTTGATGAAGGGAAGCCCTGTTTCTTAAACAATGTCGCAGCTTACCTGGCACCCTCACACACCTCTTTAAACCATATTTAACTTCCACATGAAGAAAACACAAAATCCCAGTCAGCCATCTTTTGGTGATGTTTCTATGTGTCCTAACAAATACTTCCTGGTATCCTGTTACTCAAATTCTGGGTCATAAAGATAACTACAGTGACTAGTCTTATGTTATGGGGTAGTTGTACTCACTTGAAAGTTCCTCTTCCTCCAAATTCATGGGCGTCCTGGGACCTCAGAATGTCACTTCATTTGGAAATAGGGTCTTTGCAGATGTAATCAGGTGCAGATGAGGCCATTAGGTGGGTGCTAACCCAATAGGACTGGTGTCCTCATAGGAAGAGGGAAATTTGAACACGGAACTCCAGAGACAGAGACTTGGACTGATAAGGCTGCAAATCCAGGAAGGCCAGGAGAGAGGGGGTGCTTCTGGCCCTTCTAGTCCTTGTGTCTGCCGAGTATTGGTCATCATAGCCGTCCGCTCCACCTCTATTCCATATTTCCTTCTCATCAACAAGCACTCCAGCTGGCCGAGTGAGGCTCATCCACACTGCCAAAAGTTTGGTCACATTAGCAGTGCTCCCTATATCAGGTTATTACAGTTTTCATTGACTTTTTAATCACAGTGCATGAGGTCATTGACAGGTACCCCTGGGAAATCTCCTTGAGCTCTACACATATTCCCTATGTAACCCCATTGTATAGTAGTGCAACCTCTCCTCTCTAGTGCGTCTGAAACAGCAGGGTTGTATGTAGTAGGTCCTGAGTTGTCAGCTTAAATCTTGGCGCAACTGCAGATAATAGGCGCCACCAGTATGGTGGACACCATGGCACTCCACCAGGAGGGGGTGTAGCTCAGTGGTAGAGCGCGCGCTTAGCATGCGCGAGGCCCTGGGTTCAATCCCCAGCACCTCCACATGGCCATCCGGGAGGGTAAGCTTTTGAACGAACTCCATGGGTTTGACTCTGGAAGGAGTTCCAACCTGACATCTCACTCTTTCTTTCCCTGGTGGCATTTTCATGCCGGGCACAGTGTGGAAGGATAGGGAAGAGCAGGGAATAGGAAAAAAGGGAAAGTTTCTTCTCTGTGTATTCACTTGAGGATAGTGAGAAAAAGAGAAGAAATTTGGTGCAATTTGTCCCAGGATTCTTACTCTTTTCTATCTTTCCTTTTCATGGTTGATAATTTAATACTTAGTCATTTCAATTCCTAAGGGCTTGGTTCCTCCAAACTGACTGCTTCAACACTGCGGTAATTATACCTGCACTAGGTAAAGACAACACGGCTATTCTTATGTCAGTGGTATGCCTGTCCTGGCATTCAGATCAGTGTGGAGTTCGGTCAAAAGTGAACCTGCAGGAAGGAAGCATGGAGGTGCTGGGGATTGAACCCAGGGCCTCGTGCATGCTAAGCACGCGCTCTACCACTGAGCTACACCCCCTTCTGGCGGAATCCTGTGGTGTCCACCATACTGGTGGCCCCTATTATCTGCAGGTGCACCAAGATTTAAGCTGACAACTCAGGACCCACTGCATACAACCCTGCTGTTTCAGACGCACTCGAGAGAGGACACATTGCATTCCAACCTGCAAAGCCCTTAACACAATTAGCCTCATAACTGTCCGACCCTCAGAGGACTGCGGGCAGCCGACTTCCTGAGTAAAAGTTCCTGTCCACCACCAAGGAGAGTTTCAGGATGGAACATTCTCTTGGTTCTTCAGTTTCCTTCCCTCCTATCTGCAGAGCTCTCAGAAGAAAAGTGGTGCGGGGGATATACAAAAACAGTACCTGTATAGGATCAAGCGCTAAAAACAAACAAAACAAAACAGAACAGAACAAAAGAAAAGAAAAAAAGGACAAACCAGTAAGGTGAGGCCACTCAGGAAAGTGAGGTCCAGGTTGGGAGACAATGTGGAGTAAGTACTTCACAATATTGGTGTGAAATGAGGAGCAGAGTGTGTCTGTCACTTCTTCCCTAAATTGCTGTGCCAAACATCTGTGTCTAGGGAGGTGGGGTCCTCACTCTGTCTAGACGCTGCATCTCGTTCTGAGAGCCGGAAGGACAGAAGACAGGAAAGTAGACTAGAAAACACACTCCTGTGTACATAGAGCCTCTTTCAGAAGAAAATGCTCTCCAGGGGAACTGGAAGGAAGGAAAGAAATGAATTTGCTCTTTATAAGCCCCTTCTTACAGAACACACCAAAACTCATAGTGAAGTTGTTCAAGCCCAGAGTGTAGGTGGGTTGTCACTTGAACTCAGGGCCACTTCCACTGAAGACACATGAGGATCCGTGGTTCCACACGTAGTAACGCACAAACCATTATAAAGAAAGCTTTCTCTTCTCTCTCTTTCTTACCAGTATAGACTCAGGTTTTCTTATTGTATCCATTAGATTACATTCCTTCATTGTTCATTTTCCATTTTAATACTCAGGGCTTCCAACATTTCTCTAGAGGCCCCGTGTCCTTTTGAGCCTACCGTCATCTTTTGAGCACTTTCTTACATTCTGGCACAGAGACATGGTCTAGGGTCCTTTTGTGATTCCCCTGCCCCAGCCCTGGGGTGACAGCAACTTCCTCCAGCAGCCTTGGCTCCTGCTAGTGGGGATCTGTATTAAGAAATTAAGATAGAGCCAAATTATGGAAAGAGCCCAAATGTCCATGGACTGATGAATGAATAAAGACACGCATAAAGATGATATGTATACATATAAATAAGTCAGAGAAAGACAAATATCATATGATTTCACCCGTGGAATTGAAGAAATTCAACAGACGAACATAGGGAAAGGGAAGGAAAAATAAGATAAAAACAGAGAAGGAGACAAACTATAAGACTTTTAAAGATAGAGAACAAACTGAGGGATGAGGGAGGGAGGTGGGTGGGGGATGGGCCAGATGGAGATGGGCATTGAGGAGGGCGCTTGTTGGGAACAGCACTGGGTGTTGTTTGTGAGTGATGAATTCTTGGGTTCTATTCCTGAAGCCAAGACTACACCATATGTTAACTTACTTGAATTCAAATAACTAAATCTTCAAAAAAGAGAAATTAAGAGAGGAGACTAGCCCTCCTCGTTGTCACTAGGGCAGCACTGTTTCTGTGCTTCTGGGCTGGCAGACCTATGACCCGGCTCCTCATTGCCGTCTTCTCATGAAGCTTTGAGGGGCCCCAAGGTCAGGGCGGGCTGAGGAGCATGAGCGGGTCTCGGGAAGCACCATCACCTTCATCCTCACGCGGCTGCACAAGAGACACCGTCTAGGCGGTTCTGAAATAAGGAGTCGTGTGTAAGGATGTTGGCGCTCAAAGCTTCGTGTCCTCAGGACGCCCAGCGGGTAGATGGCTGCGACGAAAATGCTTCTGAAAAAAGTGTGCCCACACCGGGGGTGTAGCTCAGTGGTAGAGCGCGTGCTTAGCATGCACGAGGCCCCGGGTTCAATCCCCGGCACCTCCATTCCCCAGGCTGCTACATCTCCTCGAGGAGGGATCTTTTGATCCTGGAGTGAAAAAAATCCAGGTTTCTGTCTGCAAGTCTCCATCCTCCTAGGAGGAGGATGCTATCTTGGCGACCTTCTAGCCACTTTGGAACACAAGGTAGAAATTCGTGCTCATTCACTCAAAGTCAGCCTTTTCATCCTCCACCCACCCTCGGCAACCAGCGCTGCATTCTCCAAGGGTTCACTCCGCCATCACAAAGTTGGGAAAGTCAGAGTTCCAAAAGCAGGAAACCCTCTGACCGGAAAGGGCATCTGCTAAGACAGTGAAACCATACCCACCTAGTCTTTCCTGCACCTCGAACATCAGGAGCCAAGTCAACAGGGTTTTCCCGGATTTGAGGGAAAGTTTAAAATTAAAGGCCTAGAAAATCTGAAAAAGTCAACCTGCTTCGGTACCTTCAGAGGAAGGTTTCTGCTCTGCAACAAAGAACACAGGATTGCGGGATTGCCCAGTGATGAAAGGTGGCCCGGCTGGCTGCATAATCTGCTGGGCCCTGGTCAGGGACTGCGGCTGGCCCTGATGACATGTCGGGTGACAGACCGGGGGGAGGCCAGCCTAGTCCGCTCCTTCCCTGAAAGACCGAGAGAGAGATGTTCAAGGACACCGAAGGTAGCCACTCATGGCAAGCACTTGCTCCTCTCCCTGCCCTGTTTGGATTCCAAAATAAGAGAAGGGGGCAGAGTGGGGGAAACATCCCCCTCGCACTGGTCCTGAGCTCAGACTCCGTGTAGCTGGCAGAGCACGGCCTCCTGGAAAGGCTGTAAGAGAAGACGGATGGCAGGTGCCATGAGCACTTACAGGAGAATCAGAGAAGCCACTCACCTTCTCCCCTGATTTAGGGCAATTGCTTTTGCTTGTGGGGCCACTGGACCTTTCTCCACAATTTTTCAATCCACGGTCCTGATAACATAGTAACTTTGGTGAATCCATATGAATTCAATCATACAACCCAGTTTATAAAGTAAAATAGTCTTTATGCCTGACCTAAACCAGGAGAAAATATTGCACGGAGAGACTTGAATGCGAAGCAAGAGATTTGAGGGAAAGGGCAGCTAACTTAGTTTTGAAGTTATTTCTACACCCAAGGTGGGGATTGAACTTACGACCTGGGGATCAAGCAGCCCAGGCTGTACCGACTGAGCCAGGCAGGTGGCCCAAGAGCTTCTATCGTTGATCACGAAAGAGGTGATTGGTTTGCTGTGCGCCAATTCAGTGTTTGTCACAGATAATGAGCCACTCTCAGGAAACCAAACCACGGTATGAATCGAGAGGTGCTATGAAGGCTCTTCTTCAAGACTGTGGGAACCTTGTATCTCTTGCCCCGCCCCCCGGGGCCCCGTAAGTTCGGGCGACATTGGAGAGTCACGCAAAATCACCAGTTTTCTGTGTACTAACTCACATCGGCTCTAGCGGACATGTTCCACCCAAAGTAAACGCTCCTTTCCTGCAAGAAGGGCCCCCAAGCAATCCCATGCCTCCGGGTTGCACACAACATCCTCAACATCCAAGCCGCAGAAGACGTGCTGTCCACTCTTCCCGACCTGAGGCCCGCTGAGTCCACCCATCCCGCACACCCGGTGATTCAGCCAAACATAGGTCCTAAGATCACGTGCATTTATTGTTTCCTCCAAATGTCTTCATTAATTTTAATTCTGTACATATTATAAATGTGTAGTTATTCATAAGACAGAAATGTTTTTATGCCACGCTACAGTCTGTAAATGCTGTGGGTTTCTCAAATTGTTATAAATAATCGAAGGAATACTAAAGAAAATTCTAAATGACTTATATGTTTGTATCTATTGCGGAGTTCTGAGAAGATAATTTCCTTACGACAATGATTCTTAAACTTTAGCAAGACCATGTTCTTGAAATCTACAGTATAAATGAATTGTATGAAAGACTTTGTTTTCTTCTGATGGAGACGTCAGTTGCTGCTTACACATTCTTCCCGGAACATTCTTCCTGTGATCCTCACGTCTTCCTAATATCCTATCCCTGTCTCTCTCCCCTGTTCCTCTCATCCCTCAGGTCATTGTCTCCACCTTCATGGCAGAAGTTGGTCTCTGGCTCAGGTTCCTCCACTCCAGATGCTTGAATACACACACACACACAATCATGAGAGTGCCATCAAAATTGGCTTGTCTCCCAGACTTTGTGATACGTCCCCCTTTCTAATAAAGAGCTTGTTACCAAAACTTGGTGATCCAAATGGGACCATCATACATCCTTGCACTGTGCCATGTTGCCTGATCTATTCTGATTGTGATTTCATTTAGAAATTAAAAAATAAAAATCTAAAGTGTAATTGGAAAAATCTCAAGAAGTGTGTGTGTGGGGATTCCAGTATGCTACTCAGCAACACCCTTTTTCATTCATTCCTACCTTGAATGTTATATGCGTGTGCATGTGGGGTGATGGCCAATCATAGGCACAGTGAAAAGACCCAGAAGAATCTCTATAGTGTGTGTGTGTGTGCATGTGTGTGTGTGTGTGTCACTGTGGTGTGCATGTTGTTATGAGAAACTACTTGGCATTAGGCCATCTTGGTTTCACTGGTGACATGGGGAAAATTGTTGAACATCGCTGGCCATTTGCACAATGAACTGAGCCTTTTAATTCTCCCTCCTGCCAAACAGTCTTGCAGCGAACCTACCATTACTGGTAGAGTTTTGTCCCTGTCTGGAATGTCTAACTTTTCAGGGCTCCAGGAAAAGAACAGTATGAAGCATTCTTAAATGAAGGATACGTTCACTACTGAGATTAGAATACTAAAAACGTTGACTAGAATTTAAATAAAAATTTGAGAAAATAATCAATAACTTAAAAATAAAAATGGAAAGCAGATGACAACCAAGGTCATAAAGATTCAGATCTGAAAACCAATTTCATTCACTGACATCAATAACTTCCTTCTTGGTATTCCTTATTATGGATACTAAATCAGTTTATTTTATTTTGCCATTATTCATTCGACATTTCTAGGTCAATATCTTTGATGCAACATTTCGCTAATGTCTTGGCAATTATAGTTTTTAATAAAGTAGCATTTTATAAAAGTAGCCTGGATCACTAACGTTCTTATGTAAAATATTGAACATCTGCTCCCTTAGCTTTTTAATTCAGTCTTCTTTTCAAAGAGCTCTTTTTATTTTGAATTTATTTTATGTTTTGGTGTTAACATAACTTAAGTTCTAATGGCTTTGTTCCTTGATTAGCCAACACGTTTCTGCAAATAACCCCATTAGCACCTCACCATCAATGAAAACTACAAAGCCAAACTTAACCTATGAAAGATCACATGTCCACCTAAAGCCAGAAGGACCAATTTTGGTCTGCATTTTTTGCAATCATTTCTATCCTCATCATATTGAGATACTACCACTTTTTTGACAAAAAAAGAAAAAGAAAAAGAAAAAGAAAACCATTAAATGAACCTAATTTAGTCTTCAATAAATTAAATTTTAAAAAATATATAGTTTGGAGCCTGCTTCGAATTCTGTGTCTCCCTCTCTCTGTGCCCCTCCCCCCATTCACACACTGTCTCTCTCTCTCTCAAAAATAAATAAACATTAAAAAATTTTAAACATATGTATGTATAATTTTAAAATTCCAATTAGCTACTAATGTTAAACTGTAAAATTTTTAAAGTTTTTAAAAAATGTTTAATTATTATTTTTGAGAGAGAGGGGGAGAGAAAACCCAAGTGAGGGAGGGGGCAGAGAATCCCAAGCAGGTGCTGCACTGTCAGTGCAGAGCTCAATGTGGGGCTCAAACCATGAACCGTGAGATCATGACCTGAGCCAAAGTCAGATGCTCAACCAACTGAGCCACCCAGACTCCCCTAAACTATAAATTTTTTAAAATAGACCTAAACACTTAAATATAACAAGATATGAAAAAAACATAATTTCTCAGGTTTTCATATGCTTTTGGGTTAGTTTACAGGTTAACCCTAAAATATCATGTGCCACAATATGGTCCCACTACACGTGACTAGTGAAGTAAACCAAAATATATCACCTAAAATATGCCACTTTGACATAAAAATTACTTTGACCAGAAGGCAGTTAAGAAGCAGCAAACACAAGAAAATCTCTCTCTACCCTTCCCCTTCCTGCCTGAAGTCAGGATCTAAAGTCTCTGTTTACAGGAGATGGACATGTACCAGCCTGGAGAGGCACCAGACGAAGATGCAAACAGACCTTTTCCCCATTAGTTTCCTACCATGTCTTTACTTTCCGCCTTGCTGCCCCTATCGCCTAAAACTGTCTTCCTCAGTCCTGTTGGTCCTGTTGTTTCTCTGAAAGTTTCCTGCTCTTTGTAGAAGATGCTAAGAAGTTCTAAGCTGATGTTTTTAGCTACTGTTTGTTGAGGTTCATCCCACACGATATATACTTCACACGTTAATAAACTGTTTTTTCTCTTATTCATCTACCTTTTGGTTAGAGCCCCAGTTGAGAACCTCGGATGGGTAGAGGTGAAGTTTTGCTCCCCTGTACTAGTCTGTTTCCCTCTCTTTGTTCTATTCACTGAGCAGGCGGACAGCCCCCATTAGACCCACACACTGTTAGGTGAGCCAGGTCCTCTGGGTATGCACGTGGGGGTCAAAGCCATCAAAAGTTTCCCCAACATTTTTAAGTCCTTATTTCCACGTCTACACTCATTTTATGGGGAACCAGTAGCAACTAATGGAAGTCAGCAGAGACAGGTATGTCTCCGAACTTCTCGGATTATGAGGCAGTGTAGTTCAGCGGTCGAGTGCATTCCTGCCCTTCCCCTTCTGTCTCTTAAACCACACACGGACAGCCTTTCCTCACTTTCCTCTCATTGGATTAATTTACTCACTTTGCCCTGTTTATATCAGAGTTCGGTTCATACCCTGCATGGGTTGCCTTTGCTCTGACCCATCTCAACACCACGGGCCTCATCGTTACTGATGATGTCTGTCTTCCCAAGGAATATTTGATTGAAGGAAACAAAAGAGAAAGATCTGGAACTGGGGACGACAGAGTTACATCAAGCCTGAGGACTCGATTCCACTGGCAATATCTTGCAGAGGCATGAAAGAGAAAACAGAAAGAGAAAGAAAAAGTAACAGATGAGATTCTCAGTCAGTTATCTCTTAAAGGGCATTATTTTTTCAACTGTGCCTGGGTCAATGTACTAGCTGCAGGCCAAGGAGAAACAAACCTTCCCGGTGACAGTCCCTTCCCCCTCCGTCCCCACCCTTCTGTCTTCAGCTAGAAATTATCCTGTACAGTCACCAGAAGGAGCAAGCAACGGGTCGTGATGCTTTCTAAACAAGTAAAGTGGGGTCCTCCACAGAAGAGAACTAATCGCTCAGTGCTTCCAAAGGTGAGAAACGTGGGGGTGGGAGTCAGGGTGTTGGTGAATCCACAGTGTTCTGGTGCAACCAAAATAGGTCTCTCCTCCTTACTGGATGCAGGAAAAGTACTGTTTTTGTCTGAAAACATTCTCATGCCTCCGCTCTTTGTACACAACTTAATAGACCATGTCCTCCTTCACCGGTTCCTGAGGTGAATTCTTCAGAGCTCTGACATAGGGAACTTAGGGATTTCATGCCGTCAGGTTCTCCTTTGCATCCCTCACTAACCACCCACCCCCACTGTTTTTAACTCTCTAAATAAGGTCATGCCTGTTATACAGAAGTTCCGATCACATAGAGAGCACTGGAAAAACATGTAAAGGCTCTGGAGTCAGAATGAAGGTCGTCAATGGCATAGACAGGAAGCAAAATGGTCCCTTGGCCATTAGCCATAAGAGCAAAAGGACTGAGTCCCATCTCCTCTCCCTGACTCCTGCAACCACGAATCCCGATGAGAGAGAGACAGTGCTACGTACTGGTTCAGAGCACCTAGCATATCCTGGATGTCATTACCCCAGCTCCCAGAAAACTGTTGTCACCTAGCCCGTACCATTACCAAGTACTTGGAAGGGCAGTCCACCATTCCAGTAGGCCAGCTGCTTCAGAGAGATGGCGAACTCCAGAACATTAGCCCACCGCCATACTCCATCTGCTCCTGAAATGGTTTCTTATCTCAGAAAGAATGCTGTGCAATCACAGGACACAGCAAATTCATGGATGGTGGTTTGGCCAGAGCATTGTGAGAGGTAAAGGCAAATCTCCACCCAGGGTCAGTTTCTATTCCGGTGACAACATACGCCGACCCTGTAGTGTGAACTTGGTCAGGTGTAACGAACCCGACGCGAGGTGGGTAACTGGTTCCTCCTTGGAATGATAACATGTGAAGACTCAGGGTTTGTGATGTTGTGAGTTTGGTCACTCAGAAGAGGCTCGAACCAGATCTATTTTGCTGAGCTCATAGTGACCTCCCAGCTCCTTGAACAAGGACAGTGGTGGCAAGGACAGGAGAAGCTTACAGACTTAGCAGAATGGGTCATCTTGTCCACCTGCCCATTCAGATTCCCCTCTGAGGACAGTGCTCTTTGGAGAGCATTCACTTGGGGAAGAAATGCCCTTAGACTTTGTACTTTTGGAGAAATCTAACCCTCGGCCTCCTCCCCAGACCTCTTTGTCACCACGTCCCCAATAATTTTCCCTCCAAGCCTCTCTGTAATCATCCAGCCAAACTGTGAGATGCTCTCAGTAATTACCGCGGACTATATATCACCTCTGTCCTTGCAGGCAGAGCCAGCAGGTGCCTGAGTGAAGCAACGCTCCCTGGGAAGATCCGCCTTCCCCACTGGCCATCAAGTACGCTGGACCCTGCTGGCTTTCGTGTGGTGCAGCAGAACCACCTGGAAGCCCGGCTGGTCTTTTCCCTTCTTCAGTTGTGGGAAACACCCCATGAGGCTGAGGGTGTGGGCTGAAAACGTAGAGAAAATGTCCCAAGTGTAAGAGCCAAGGGAACATAGCTGTTTTCTCTGCCTGTGGTCCGTGGTTGTCGACCCTGCTCAGATACTCTGCTTCTACTTGTGGTGAACTGATGCTGTCCATGCCCAGTGTTACAGCTGTGTGGACTAGAGAGACCTCCGTCATGACTGGAAGCCCCCCGGTCCCACTGTAACTTGGTGACTTGTGCTCGAGAATCCAAGCTCTCCTGGACCCAGTAGCAAGCTACAAATTATTTTATTAAAGAGGATAACAATTTTCAGAGGATGCCATAGTCTTTCCTCTAAATCCCAAAGGTGCGTCCTGTGACTCACTTGTAGAAAAATGCATAAACTCCAAATACCATCTGCGTCTTCCACAGACACTCTGAATGCTTTGCTGGGTCACAGAGGTCAGCTGTCACTGTGGCCTTCATACAGCCTGGAGCTGCTACAGACTTCCTTTGTTCCGGGCTTCACACAAAATAGGTAGCTTTCGTAGACACAGAGAGGGGGCTGGTAGTTGCCAGAAGCAGGGGTGGGGGGCGAAATGGGTGAAAGGTGTGATTCCCATTCATAAAATAAATAGGTCCTAGGGATGTAAGGCACAGCACGGTGACTATGGTTGGTAATACCTTACTGCATATTTGAAAGTTGCTAAGAGGTTACATCTTCTCATCATAAGAAAAAAAAAACATTTTGTAACAGTATACAACATGAGCAACTGTGCTGGTCATTTTACAAAGCATACAGATACCCATTATGCTGTACATCTGAAACTGATAGAATGTCATGTGCCAATTATACCTCAATTTAAAAACAACTGGTTTAAAAAAAAAAACAAATCTGGTAGCTTTTCAAGTACAAATGACTCTGTATTGTCTCCAAAATTTAAGGAGGCTCACTGGACATTTTACTTCTTTTCTAGTGGGACGAGCCAGAAGCAACAGCTTTTTGGTCACCACTGAAGGGTTATGTCAACACGGTCGATAGATAGGTCACAGAGATGACAGGCTCCTGAACTCTTGTGGGCTGTGCTTTCACACTGCAGCCTGCACATATTAACCAAGGAGTCTATACCGGCGGCTGCTTGTAATCAAAGACTCAAAACCAGGTCCAATAAGCATGTTATTATCAATATAACGGACCAGCGCGATATCCTGCACAATGGAGAGGTGAGCAGTGTCCCAGGACTCGATCGTTAAAGGCTAGGCATGCCCTGTGCTCCTAGACGAGACTGGAAATATCTCACCGGCCCTGCCCGTCGGAGGCGAACCATGCCTGATGGCTGTGTTACTCTGCCAGGGCTCCCGAAGCAAAACACCAGAGATTCAGTGGCTTCCACAACAGAAATTCATTTTCTCACCGTTCTGGAGGCTACATGTCCAACGTCAGGGTGTCAGCATGTTTGGTTTCTTCTGACGCCTCTCTCCTGGAAGCAGCCCTCTCACCACGTCCTCCTGTCTCTCCTCGGTGTGCATGCTGTCTGCGTCCTTGTCTCCTCTTCTTGGAAGGACACGGTCCTTACCTGAGTCATACCGGATTAGCCCGCACTCATATGACCTATCTTACCTTAATTATCTCTAAGTACAGTCACAGTCTGAGGTTGGGACTCAGTGGGTTGGGGCTTCAACACAGAATTTTGGACAGACAGAAGTCAGCGCGGAGCAGTGGTCAGTTTCCGACGCGAAGAGTGAAATATTTTCTGCGGCAGTAGGTGCACACGAAGTACGAGTGGCCGCGACATTTGCTCCAGGAGGGAAATCCTACCGGAGGTGGAAGCGACCACTTCATTCGGCTCACGATACTGTGCTGCCATTTCTCACCATGACTCTGCTCTCTGCACAGGCCAGACAGGCAGCGGGACGGCCAAGTGCTAAGAATCACCTCCCTCTGCATCTTTCAAGTCCTTGCCGGTGGTTCTTGTATTTGGAATTCTTCCAGGACCGCAGTATCCTTCGCAAATATTATTTCTGCAAGTGGAGAGAACTCTGATGGCTCCCGACTGGCGTTTCCTAACTTAACATCTCACATGTCCGGAACCCGACCCAGATCTCCTCGAACTGAGAGGAGGCTGGCCCCACTTGAGCAGGGAACTTGGCACACAGCTAAAAATGTACACGGTAAGTATTACTTTTCTAGTCTTCCCCAAAGGAAGTCCACTCACCGAGGCAATTGTAAGAATGTTTGCAGATGACTGAACACGATTCTGAGCTGACATTAGGTATTGGAACACATTAAAATGTCGCTGTGGTCTATGGTTGGGGGGGGGGGGCTTATACAGGTCATGTGAACAGTAGAATCAGGTCTATTTTACTGCAGGCCTATTTGGATCCCTGAGTCTGCCCCATAGCTATTTCCAGACCCAGGATGCCTTGCTGCAGTAGACACAGCCACGCCTGTATCCCATCATCACAACTGGGTCCGGGAGCCATTGCAATTGTAGCGTCCATCTGTCCCTCCGGGCCTGCAGAGAGTAGCCCCTGCAGATACTTTTACGAAGGATGCTGTTTTCTCCTCACCAACACATTCCTCAAGGACTCAGAGAAGAGAGTCCTCTAGACCAGGAGTTGGCAAACTTTGTGTAGATGGCCAAAAGGTAGATATTGTAGAATTTGCAGGTCACATGGCAAAATCAAGGCTATAGATACTTATATAACGACTTTTAAGCATGACATTAAAGTAGAGTAATATTTGAGTACAGTTATTATTACTACCAACAAAGAATGGAATTATCTTTGGGGGTGACATTCTGTTGAACTGGAGTTCCAAGTTGGTGTTCCTGATCGCAGAAATTTCTCACCATTCTTGGAGATAATGAAACAACGGAAAGAAGAGAAAAATGACGGACAAGATGTGTTTCCTTCGGTCTCGTTTATTCTCTGAGTGGTGCCTGGGACACTTCACAGGACACAGAGGAGCGGGGAGGCCTCCAGGGCTTCCCTCATCCCCACCCCCTCCTGTCCCCTCCTCACTGACCACCACGCTGGGACAAAGATATTGGGCACCTGGACAGTCGCACTTAAGGAATCCAAAAACACCCAAAGACACCCAAAAAACTTGAAAACAGTCCAAGTACTGGCGAAAAAAAAGACAAGAAAACACTCCTAATAAGGAGCCGAAATAGCTCAGCTGGGAGAGCGTTAGACTGAAGATCTAAAGGTCCCTGGTTCGATCCCGGGTTTCGGCAGGTGCAGTTTTGCTTCCCGTGAATGAGCCACGTGGGTGTGTTCCAGTAACACGTCACACGTGGACGCGGGGATCCGAATTTCTTACACGTGCCACGTGTCACCAAGCGCTGTTTTCCTTTTACCTTTCCGCCTCTTACGACAGTAGCGGGTGCTCGCTGGGGTCGCACCTGCACGCGGTGCGCGTTGTCCACTGCGTGAGCCGGGCTGGGGCTCCCCTCCTCCTGTTCCCTCCTCACCGACCACCCTGCCAAGAGTCTGAGCACCGTGCACGGAGGAAGACCGCAGACTCCGAGTCTTTCTGGGTGGACAAAGATATTGGGCAACTGCACAGTCGCACTTAAGGAATCTAAAAACACCCCCAAAAAACCGACAGTTCAACAGTCTAAGTATGGGGGGGGGGCGCGGGGGGAAAGGCCTCTCTTAAGGAGCCGGAATAGCTCAGCTGGGAGAGCGTGAGGCTGAAGATCTGAAGGTCCCTGGTTCGATCCTGGGTTTCGGCAGGTGCTGTTTTGGTTCCCGTGAACAAGGTGTTCATGCAGATGACTGAGCCACTGAAAAGGGCCGATTGCACAGAGGCTGTGCTGTCACTCAGGAACAGGGTCGCGATCGCAGCCCACTTTTGTTGTTCCCAGCTGTGCGAACCTTGGTCACGGGAAGGAACAGGGACGCGGGACCCTGACAAAGTGCGGACGACGTGTCGCCGTCACTGCGATGTAGGAGGGGAGGGGAGCGGAGGCAGAGGGGGTAGAGGAGGGGAGCCGAGGGGAGCGGAGGGAGAAGGGAGGGAAGGGGAGGAGAGCGGAGGGGAGCAGAGCGGAGGGAGCGGAGGGGAGGGGAGCGGAACCTAGCCGAGGGGAGCAGAGGGGAGCGAAGGGAGGGCTCCCCAGCCCGGCTCACGCAGTGGACAACGCGCACCGCGTGCAGGTGCGACCCCAGCGAGCACCCGCTACTGTCGTAAGAGGCGGAAAGGTAAAAGGAAAACAGCGCTTGGTGACACGTGGCACGTGTAAGAAATTCGGATCCCCGCGTCCACGTGTGACGTGTTACTGGAACACACCCACGTGGCTCATTCACGGGAAGCAAAACTGCACCTGCCGAAACCCGGGATCGAACCAGGGACCTTTAGATCTTCAGTCTAACGCTCTCCCAGCTGAGCTATTTCGGCTCCTTATTAGGAGTGTTTTCTTGTCTTTTTTTTCGCCAGTACTTGGACTGTTTTCAAGTTTTTTGGGTGTCTTTGGGTGTTTTTGGATTCCTTCAGTGCGACTGTCCAGTTGCCCAATATCTTTGTCCCGGCGGGGTGGTCAGTGAGGAGGGGACAGGAGGGGCGTGGAGGACGAGGAGGAGGACGGGGAGGACAAGCCGGCGCCCACCTCCCCACGCTCCTCACTTGGTGACAGCCCCTGCTCACAGACTGCCGGGTCGGAGGGGAGGGTCTGCCCTGGGGTGGAGGCCCCGCTTCTGGCTTCCTCCCGCCTCGCCCCCGCCCTGCCGGGCTCCGTGCCTGGGTGCCTGGAGGTCCCCGCCTCCCCCACGTGCCTGATCCCGGGGCCTCTCCACGCACCGGGTCCCTGCAGCCCCGCCGAGCGCAGGTCAGGTGGCCGCGGTCGGGATCCCAGGAGCAGAGCAGGGATCCGCGGCCTGCGGGACGCCTGGTGCGCAGGCACGCGGGGGGCCTGGGGACTGGGCGCCCACTCCCCCGAGAGGCTGAGACACCCCCGGGACAGAGGCAGAGGGACAGGGAGAGGGTGTGAGGCCCCGATGCGGCGTCGCGGGCCTGGTCCCCTGATAAAACGGGCGCACTGGGACCCGCGCCCCCCCACCCCGCGGCCTCCCCTCCAGGGTCCCCGTGCTGCGGGAGGACATCCGCGCGGAGCCCCTCCCGGCCCCTGCCCCAGTCCCTTGCTGACCTTCAGCGCTGAGCTGACCGCAGGCCCCTGCCCCAGTCCCTGCTGACCCTCAGCGGTGAGCTGACCAGCACAAGGCAGCAGGAAGACCGACGAGCCCATGTGCGGGTTCAGGTGGTCCGGGTGGCTCTGAGTGGGTCAAAGGCCGAGGGGACGCAAGCCCAGGAAGGGGTGAGGCCCGCCCTGGACACCTGCTGGGCAAAACCCTATTGGTGAGAGACCCAGGCTGGCCGGCAGCGGGGCCCCGTGGCTTAGCTGGTCAAAGCGCCTGTCTAGTAAACAGGAGATCCTGGGTTCGAGTCCCAGCGGGGCCTGGAGTGTCTGTGGGTTTGCCCCTTCCGCTGAGGGGTGCTGGCCCTTTCCCTTACACTGCGATTTCTGCAGCTTTTTTTTTTCTATCATAGGTACCCCCCCCCCGCTCCCCCCCAACTTCCCGACCGTCTCCCCGCAGCCCCAGACTTTGGACAAGGAGAATCCCAAGACTTTGGAAACAAAATGGAACAGACTTCAGAAACAGCCACACAACGCAGGAGTGTAAGAAAGCAAAGAGCTGTGCGACGATCTTAGCCTCTGCTACTCTGTTTTCTCAGGTGCCTTTTCGTGAATGCAAGCACCATGCAGTGTATTCCAATCCTGATTTCATATAAAGAGCTGTGCACGGATTAGCCGAAGTCCGGGGAGGGAATACAGACTGCGGGCATGAATCTTAATGTGGTGGTGGCCAGTGCCCTTGAGGTCATAATTCAACTGTGCTATAATTATAACATATTTATAGTCTACTATATAACTATGTTATAATTATATTTATAGTCTATTATATAACTATGTCATAATTATAACTATGACTGTATTATAATTCAACCCCTGGGGACCCTGGGGTGGCCGTGGAGGTGGGTGTACTGAGTCCAAGACGTGTGTGAAAGCGTACTGTGAGTGTCGACTGAATGTCGGGCCCAGTGCAAGGAGACAATGGACAGGAAGCCCATCCTCGCTGCCAGCCTGGCCCTGAGCGTCTCTTCTCCACCTGCTGCACTCCAGCCATCAGAATTGCCCCCAACCTCGGCGGGCGTCAAATCAGGGCTCATATCTGCTGTGCTCTAACAGAAATCCAGAATCTCTTCTGCTGTGCAGAGGCCGCGCCTTCGTGCTTTTGAGATAAGAGTCTGGAGTATAATATGTGGTCATCCCAGGGGCAATAGTTTGTGGCTTTCTCCCCGACATGGATTCTTCCTCTTGACTGTACCCATCGTTCAGAAAATAAATAGATAAATAAATAAATACATTTTTTTAAGGAGAGGGAAAATACCATTAAAAGTGGTAATAAAATGTAAACTTTTTTCCTTTCTTCCTTCTCTCTCCACCTGTCAATGTATTTTTCGTTTGCTTTCTTAATGTCATTCTAATTAAGTAGAATTAACATTGTGAATTATCAGCATGAATTTTGTTGTTCAACTTTTTTTCCTACATCAGTTAACAAAATATAAGTTTTAAGTTGTCATTATTATGGAGTTTCGAGATGGCCAGGGTAGATCTCGGGGTTACTGGAGTCTCTGTATTAGGATCAACAAAAGGCTGCACCTGCCGAAACCCGGGGTCGAACCAGGGACCTTTAGATCTTCAGTCTAACGCTCTCCCAGCTGAGCTATTTCGGCTGCCTGGAGGAGGGTTTCCTGATAATTGGTTTTGCAATACTTAGATTGTCCTCTACTTCCAATTTAGGAGATTTCAGATTCTTCAAGTGTTGCAAACTAATCGTCCAATACATGTACCTATCCAGAAATCTGGGGGATCTTTTGTCTTCCGCCTGTATTAATATTGCATCCAATTCCTGGCAGGTGGGAAGGTGGGTGCAGGAGGAAGACAGAAAAGAGGCGTAGGGTTTCCTCCAAAAGCCTTTCTGCTCTTCTGCAACTTGGCTAATCCAGACACATCTCAGAAAATTAAGGAAACCAAAGAAAACATTTCGTGAGGTCCCTTACATAGGAGAAAGTCTTTGTGACCCTGGGTCAGACAAATATTTTGTAGATACAGCAGCAAAAGCATAAAAGTTTGATAAATTTAACCTCATCAAAAAACTTTAAATCCTGCTCTGTGCAAAACTGTTTAAGAGAACAGCAAGGCCAGTCACAGACTGGGAGACAACCTTTGCCAACCACATTTGCACCTTTATATCTTATAAAGGATTTGTATCTAGAATGTGTAAAGCGCTGTAAACAGCCAACAAAAAGAAAACACGATTTTAAAACAGACAAAATATTTAAGCAGATGCTTCTCCAAAGAAGCAATAAGGATTGCAAATAAACAAAAGGTGTTCCACATCGGTCATTAAGCAAAACATGAATTAAAACCATAATGATATACCCTTGCACTTATGACTTGCTAAAATTTAAAAATGCCAGGCATACCGAATGTTTGCAAGAATGCGGAGGAAATGAAACTCTCGTATCCTGTTAGTGGCAAAGGAAAACAGCATTACTTTGAGACACTTCGTCAGTTTCTTAAAAAGTCGAAGATATACCTTCCCCGTGATGCAGCCACTCACATCCTAAGTATGTATCCAAAAGAAAAAAATAAACCTATTATGTCCATACAAATTCTGGGACACGAGTATTCATATGCTTGTGAGAGCCAATAATGGGAGAGAACCCAAATGCCTTTCCGTGGGTGAACTGATAAACAAATTGTGGTCTATTCATACCATGGAATATTCCTCGGCATAAAGTGGAATAAACTATTGATATGTACAACATGGATGAATCTCAAAATAATTATGATGAGTGAAAGAAAATCAAAAAAGTAGATATGTGATTCAATTTGTGTAAACCTTTAGAAGCGAACTAATGTATAGTGACAGGATTAGATGACCGGTTTCTTGGGGTTGGAGAGGCAGGCAGGAGTATGACAGAAGGTGAACCCATAAACGTTTTCTCCCTCTCTCTCTCCCCTTCCCAGCCTCCCTCTCTCCTCCTCCCTCCTCCCTCCCTCCCTCCCTCCCTCTTTCCTTCTCTTTTCTACACTTGCCAGAGAGCCGTGGGGTTCAGACCATTTCTCAAGATGCGGAATGGAGGGAAGCAGCAGGATTGGAAATAAGTGACAATGATTTTCATTTTGCACGTAGGGTGTCAAAGTGCTTCCTTGATTTTCCAGAGCAGGAAATCCTGGTCTTGAAAACGGCTGGTGAGAAAGGTCAGGTTCCACGTAGAGGGTGAGTGAGGAGAAAGAGTACAGACCCTTGAAGAGGTGGGTGGGTGCAGACAAGATGGTCAGTGAAGATTAGGCGCAATGATCTACGGAGGAGGAAAAAAACGTGGAGAAAAAGAGAATGAAGTCAAGTGAAACTTCCAACTGGAGACTTTCTGTGGTAGCGGTTCTCAAAAACAAAACAAAATACAGGCGTTAGGACGGTAAGATCTTAGAGAAGACTGACCCTGACAGGGAAGAACCTAGGAGCAGGAATAGTATCAATTTGGATTTAGAATTTACTATTTTTGAGTATAGACAAAAAAAAAATTCGGATTTAGAAATACAATTAGTGGAGTTAACAGAATGCATTTTCTGGCGTGCGCACGCATGCACACACACACACACACACACACACACACACACACAGCCTTGCCCAAGAATACAGAAAATAGCTGTATTTCCTAATATATCACAAAACAAGTGGCTCTCACCTGGGGGTGTAGCTCAGTGGTAGAGCGCATGCTTTGCATGTATGAGGTCCTGGGTTCGATGCCCAGCACCTCCAGGGGCACCTCCCTTTTTCCTATCCCCAGTCACCAACCAAATCTGCTTTTCTGCCTTTTGTTACTTTTTTTTTTCTGCTCACATGAAAAGTAAACATGATTGGTGCAACATCAGAAGGAAGAAATGGGGAATAAAGAGACTTATTCAACAACCCCGAATGCAGCCAACATAACCAGCTTTGTCACACAGAGTATCATTTTACAAAAGGAAGTAAGAAAGAGGAAGAGAGGAGGAGAGACGGGGAGAGAGTGGGGGGTGAGGAAGAGGAGAGGGAGAGGGAGAGAGAGAGGAACCCAATTTCGTTAGCCTGAACAGCTAATCCTAAAGACCGAGGCATGGGAAAAATTAGGGTGACGCGAGCAGGATTCCAACTGTCTCTGGAAAAGTACTTTGGCCGGCAAACCAAAGCCTTGGACAAACCACTATTGGTGAAACTTCATCACATACCAGGAATAGAACACATGAATCCCAACAAGGACTTTTGTTTGTTTCTTCAGTAAGAGCCTGAAAAATGACAGAGTAAGGAAAATCCCCACTCAACCTGCATTAATTTTGGAGACAAAGTAATGTTCTTCCTCTGCAGCAGAGAATGCTTCGCTTTCCGATAAATCCAGGGAATGGAGAGCTCTCGTCTTCTAAGAAGTCAACCATGCCCTTGTGTCCTTTCCATCTTCCCATCCCACTGCGTCTAAAGAAGGTGGAGGAGCCCTAGGTGTGCTGTGGAGGCAGGAGACCCTCCGTGTCAATAAACCGGCCCTGTCGACAGTATTCCTACTCAAAGAGTGTCCTTTGGGGACTGGTGGAACTGATGGCCTAAGTGACCTACACGTTCTGTGATTGCTTCTCTCAAAGTGGCCACTCCGGGAAGCCGCCCTGCAAGGCGTCCACGAAGGATCACCGTGCTATGAGGGAGCCCAAGCTAGAACCGTGAAGAGAGAAGGGAACAGAAAACCGCACAGGGTGGTGCCCCCTGGCACCTGTGAGGCCAGCCTTGCTACCAGCTCCGTGAAGAGCAGAGAATACCCCAGCTGGCTATAGGAGCAGAGGAAGGCCCAGCCAAAATTGCTGACCCAGGGAATTGTGAGCAAATGTGATAGATGTCTGTTTAAAGTCACTCGATTTTGAGGAGTTTGATACACAGCATTGTATAACTAAAATCGTCCCAGACTGGCAACGATAGGCAAAGAAGACATCACCACCTTATCCGGAAGCTGATAGCAGGAGTGGGACTTTTACTGGTGTTCTCAGGAAAATGTAAGGCCATGATGAGAAGTATAAATGTTTTACAGATGAGATCAGTCTAGGAGCAATCTCATTTTTTTCCACAAATACCAATAAGTTCTTTACTAGTCTTTTAAAAATGTTTTAGGTTTATTTATTTAGAGACGGGGCAGAGAGAGAGAGAGAGAGAGAGAGAGAGAGAGAGAGAGAGGATTCCAAGCAGGCCCTGTGCTATCAGTGGAGAACTCAACTTGGGACTTGATTCCGAGACCCGGATCATGGCTTGAGCCGAAATCAAGAGTCGATGCTCCACCCACTGAGCCACCCAGGTGCCCAGGTGCCCCCTTTATCTTCTGGTCTTAACGGACAACTTTAAGTCCTTACTCTACCCACTCCTAACCGGCACTCTCCTCCCAGACACATGAATGTCCGAAATTCAGGGTCAGAGATGTCTAGAGAATTCCAGACTCCGCTTGTAATGTGTTTAAGAGACACCCTCAAGGGGCTATCCTGTAGACACTTGAAATATGCCTATCCAAACTCAAACTATTCGTTGCCCCCTTACTGCTGCACATACGCGCCCAAAGCAAAAGCAAATCAACAAACCAGTCACAACAAGGACAAAAAGAACAGAACTGTCTCCCCTCCTCCTATAGTTACTATTTTGTGCAGAAGGCGTCACCATCTGCACAATTCAAGCTGCAGGGCTCCCTAGGTGTAAGTATTTGCTCTAGGAAGAGCCCGGGCCCTGTGATTGGACCTCGTTCCTCGTTCCAGATTTCTCCCTTGCCTTTCATCCTTAAATTCTTGTTCAACTCGTCTGGATCCTCGAAGGAACCTCGGAAGTTGCGTGCCTAGATGAGGACAGAGTAGAAGTCGCTGGATTGTACACGTCAGGGCTGTATCGTGCTCTCGCCCCCTCAGCGCCCTGCTTCTCAGAAGCCAGCTGAGCCCTCAGGCGGTGACAAGAGGAGGGACACGCTGGCGGTCGTTAGGCGGCGCCCTTTCCGTACAGAAGCTGGAAATAATGCAGAGGAAACAGGAAACAACTCCTCCAGAGGCCGTAACTCCGACCCTCATTGAGAGGCTGAGACCCCACTGAGCTGCAGACCTCGTTACAGCAGGTGCAGCCTGAACTCGCCGAGCTGGGCGCGTCTACTTTCTCCGACGGAAATACAACGTGAGCCGCGGATGCGGTTTTCACTTTACAGGCGATACCGCCCCCTGCGGCTGGGGGTGTAGCTCAGTGGTAGAGCGCGTGCTTCGCATGTACGAGGCCCCGGGTTCGACCCCCGGCTCCTCCACCCGTACTTTTTCCTCCACTATTACGTCGTTCCCGCTGCGTGGGATTTGGTGCCGCCCGGGACGCGGGCGTTCTCGAAGAAACGCGGGAGAAGAAGGCACGGCCGCAAGGCCGCCTGACGCCCCACGAGGCAGCCACATCCACGGGGACGTCTGCCGCGGGTCTCACCCGGCAGAACCCCTGAAGAGCAGGGCAGGAAAGGGAAAGAATGCATCTGTGACGTTTCCTAGGTTTGAGGAGCACCATGCGGTCCAAGGCGCGGGGGCCGGGCTCCTCTGCTTCCCCCCCCGCGCCCAGGGTGCCCCCCACCGCGCCCCCGCTTCCGGGGACGCCAGGACCGCGGCGGTGCGAACCCCGCCAGACTCCCGCGGGGTGGGCAGTGGGCGCCTACCAGCCCTGCGGGAGTTTAAGCCGTAATTTGGGAGCCGGGGCGAGACGGTAAGGGACAGGCCCTGGGGTTGGCGGCTCGGTTATTTTATATTTTATTCCGAATCGGCGCGACTCTCGCAAGTGTACCCAGAACACACCCTCGAAGACCCCAAGTAACCCCACCACCCCCTCAACCAAAACGCCTCCTGGAGCTAAGTCTCGGGGACCCGGACATTTTGTTCTTAAATCTTTAGGTGGATTAACACCTCTCGGAGCACCACACCCAGAGTCCCGCGGAGACGGGGCCGCCGGGGTCTTGGTGGGATGGGGCGGGTGTACCAAGGTCCTGTGTTCACACAGACCAACACTTGTTACAGAGACGGCGCGGACAGCGCAACCGGGAGCATCTCTGCGAGGCGCCCGTTTCCCGCGCGAGCCCCGTGGGTGAGCGCACCAGCCCTCGCCTGCTCCTTTTGTGTTTTCGACCGGGGCGTCGAGAAATCTGAAAGACGGTGCCTAAATCTCCTCCTTTGGAAAAACCAAAAGCACGTTCCTCATCGCTCCTCCAGGATCACAAGAGGGAGCAGGGACCCATCCCCGCCCGCCCTCCCCCCAGCTGGGTTTCCTCCTGGGCTCGCGCCGCAGACGGACCCTGTACCAGCGAGGCCACAGAACTTCCTGCCAGGGCCATCGCTGGGCTGTGGTCATCCAGGCGTGTTGGCGACACGCTGCTGGTGGAATTACCTGAGCAAAGGCTGAGCGAGCGAGCGTCCCTTGTGATTCTTCCTCCTGACTCCCGACTGGGCGCAGGAACCAGCAGGGGAAACCGCTGGGACCACCTTCCTCCATTTTGCCACGCGCGGGTTCTCCGGGCACGATCCTGCTCCTGCTCTTTATGGCCTTGGCCTCGCTGTGATTGGTGTGGAGCCCTGGAACTGCCTCAGGGAAGCTCTCGGGCAGCTGCTAAATAAAAGTCAAGACAGACAGTAAGTCCCCCTCGGGCCATGTAATTCACGAGGGCATCCCTATTCGGGATACACTTTTTCCAGGGGGAGGGAGTAGCTGACCCCAGAACCTAGAAGCCGCAGACCCGGACATGCATGGCCCACCTCAACTCAGGTGGCCTCAGGTTGGCCCAAACGTGCGGCTCCTCCTCGGGGCAGTCTGGCTGTATCACAGATTTCCCGCATCAGTACCCCAGGGCCTTTGCACCGCCAAAGCTTCTCGCTGTCACCCGGGCAGGAAATGCTACAAAAAGGGCACAAAAGGGCAGAACCCGAATCATTGCCTCAGGGAACTTAGACCCAGATGGAAAGAGGGTACAGATCCCACATAAAAACCAGTATGTGTATGCTGTCACATCGGGTCAGAACCCGGGCCTGGGCCTCACCTTCCGGAGACCCACAGCGAGGCACCTGGGAGGCGCTCTGGACGCAGAGCAAGGACCTCTTCTCGGCAGGTTCACAGTCACAACAGTTCCCCCCCCCCCCGGGGGTTGTGGACAAATATTCCAACCTCGATCACCACAGCGGCTTCCCTGCTGTTGTCGGAAGGGATCCCGGATGGGCGGTTCTCCTGTCGCTTTCCATCGGGCTCTCTTGTCCCCGTGCGGAAACTGTACCTTCCTGACTCTCTCCATTAACTGCGTGTCGCTCTCAGGTTCACCCCTGCACTCCTCTGCCCCGAATCGCCCGGCGAGGCTCCGTCGTCGCTGGGAAGTGGCCGGAGCGCGCGCCCAGAGGGAGACGACCTTGAGGAGGAAGGCGGTGAATAACCCCGTCGCCCCGAGGTGACCTGTGGATCGGAGACAAGATGTTGGAGCAGGACTCAGCGGCTGCCGACCCCCTGGGGACCGTGCGGGGGGGGGGGGGGGGGACTTGGCGAAGGCGCGCATTCCCTTGTCCCCGGACGGCTCCGGTGCTCGCTGACCCCCCCCCCCCCACGGGCGGCGGGTGTAGGGAGGCGTCCATAGGATCGAAGCGCCTGCCCAGACCTCTTTGTCCACCGCGAAGGTTCCAGAACCGCCAGCCGGGAAAGCGCGGCCGCGGGAGCTGAAGGGAGCGGAGCTGCCCGAGGAGGCGGCACCGGGGCGAGCGCGGAAAGGAGGAGGGGGCGGCGGCGCAGGACTCGGAGAGGAAAAAAGGGGCAGAGGGGCCGCGGGGTGGGTCTCTGCGCCCGCATCTCCACCAGAGCGCAGGCTGCGGTGCGGAGGTGGGGGGGGGGGGCGGGGGGGCGCCTCGTCTCTGTTCCCACCCGCAGGTCCCCGTCCTCCTGCGAAAAGTGGGCTCAACCCCGGGTGCCCCACGGGAACGCGTAGCCCCCTTTGCCCCGGCTGTCAGGGCTCTGGGGGCGGCTCGCTACCTCTGGGGGTAACGTTCCCGCTGCGGGTTCAGGGGGCCTCCGAGGCACCCGAGGCGCCCTCCCCTGGACGCAAGCCTAAACACCCGTCACAGGAACGAGCTGGGGTCCCAGCGCCCGGGGCTGCTGACCGGCCGACCTTTTGCTGCCCAATCAAGATTCTGGGGGGTGGGCGGGGGTGCAGGGGCGAGTGGGGACCGGACGACCGGCAGGACAGGTGTCTCCTGGGCCAGCAGTGTGTCCACTGAGGCAAGCACAGCTGAGGGAAACGGGGGGGGGGGGGGGGTCTGAGATAGTTTCTCCAAAGGCCTCCTTGTCTTTCTTCTTCCCACTTCTTAGTAATAATTACGAATAAATCTTAGTAATAACGAAAGCGGTCCCGTGCTCTCCCTTCGGGTGGATTCTGTACTGTGCGAAGCAGTCGGGTCGGGAGATTAAGGGACAACTAAAGTGCGCACTTTGCGGAGACGGAAAAGTACCGGGCCGAGCTACCCGGCTCCGAACGCTTGGAGGTGCCGGGGATCGAACCCGGGGCCTCGTGCATGCTAAGCACGCGCTCTCCCGCTGAGCTACACCCCCTCGAGGGCAGGGGCTTCGGGAATGGCCACTGCACCGTCTGGATCGGTTGGCAGGTCCTTCCACCTCCGAAATCTTGGGAGTGAATCCTGCCTCGCAGCTGCGCCCGGGGAGAAACGCGTCCGGAACCGAAGGCCCCCACCTTCCTCCCAAGGCGGCCTGCTGAACCTTCGGATCCCCCTTCTCAGAAAACGTCCTTCTCTGCCCACGAAGCCACCAGACAGACAAAAGGTAGTGCGGGGACACAAGGACGCGCCCCGTGGGCACCCTGGAGACGATCGGCTCCGGTGTGGACTTGGGACAAGAGGGAGTTCATTCACAGCACGCGACCCGCCACACGCGACAAGGGTGTGTGTTGGCCACGTTCAGCACCGGCTTTGGAGACGCGACAGCGCCTCTGTTCGGGCGCCGCGGTGGCTCTGGTTTTGAGGACAACACACGAGAGGACACGGCCCTGCCCCGACCGCGTCCGCTGCACAAGCTTTCTGCGCACCGAGGGGAGCCTGGGGACGCTGGGAGCAAACTGCGACACAAACGCGCCCTCTGTGACCCCTCCCGAAGCCCGCGCGTCCCCGACTGTCCTCAGTCCCCGAGGCGCGGAGTCGTCACTTCCCACCTTTACGCAAAATTCGGTGCAAATGGTAACGCAGATGCGAGTTTTGGAGAAAATCCTAAACCCTATGGCCGGAGAGGGGACGGGGAGGAGCGGACAGGTGCCCGCAGAGGTCACGTTGTTACCGCCCTGGAGAGGCCCAAGGCTTCTACCTGGACCGAGCTGAGGAGCGGACCCGCGGAGGGCTGGAGCAGGGCGAGCGCAGGGGAGATGATGGAGGAGAGAAGAGGCCGCGAAGAGGAGGAGGAGGAAGAGGGGGAGGAGGGGGAGGAGGGGGAAGAGGGGGAGGAGGGGGAAGGGGAGGACGGGAGAGGAGGGGGAGGGGAGCGGGAGGAAGAGGAGGGGAGAAGGCGGGGAAGGAGGAAGATGGGGGGAGGAGTGGGGAGGAGGGGGGAGGAGGAAAAAGATGAGGGGGAGGAGGGGGAGGGGGGAGGGGGGGAGGAGGGGGAGGAGGGAGGAGGAAGGAGAGGGGGAAGGGGAGGACGGGAGAGGAGGGGGAGGGGAGCGGGAGGAAGAGGAGGGGAGAAGGAGGGGAAGGAGGAAGATGGGGGATGAGGGGGAGGAGGGGGAGGGGGGAGGAGGGGGAGGAGGGGGAGGAGGGGGAGGGGGGAGGAGGGGGAGGAGGGGGAGGGGGGAGGAGGGGGAGGAGGGGGAGGGGGAGGAGGGGGGAGGAGGGGGAGGGGGGAGGAGGGGGAGGAGGGGGAGGAGGGGGAGGAGGAGGAGGGGGGAGGAGGGGGAGGGGGGAGGAAGGGGAGGAGGGGGGAGGAGGGGGGAGGAGGGGGAGGAGGGGGAGGGGAGGAGGGGGAGGGGAGGAGGGGGGAGGGGGGAGGGGGAGGAGGAAGGAGAGGGGGAAGGGGAGAAGGGGAGAGGAGGGGGAGGGGAGAAGGGGAGAGGAGGGGGAGGGGAGAAGGGGAGAGGAGGGGGAGGGGAGAAGGGGAGAGGAGGGGGAGGGGAGCGGGAGGAAGAGGAGGGGAGAAGGAGGGGAAGGAGGAAGATGGGGGGAGGAGGGGGGAGGGGGGAGGAGGGGGAGGAGGGAGGAGGAAGGAGAGGGGGAAGGGGAGGACGGGAGAGGAAGGGGAGGGGAGCGGGAGGAGGGGGAGGGGAGCGGGAGGAGGGGGAGGGGAGCGGGAGGAAGAGGAGGGGAGCGGGAGGAAGAGGAGGGGAGAAGGAGGGGAAGGAGGAAGATGGGGGGAGGAGGGGGAGGAGGAAGATGGAGGGGGAGGAAGGGGAGGAGGGGGAGGAGGGAGGAGGGAGGAGGAAGGAGAGGGGGAAGGGGAGGACGGGAGAGGAGGGGGAGGGGAGCGGGAGGAAGAGGAGGGGAGAAGGCGGGGAAGGAGGAAGATGGGGGGAGGAGTGGGGAGGAGGGGGGAGGAGGAAAAAGATGAGGGGGAGGAGGGGGAGGAGAAGGGGGAAGACTGAGGAGGGGTGGTTGGGGGATAGGCCTGGGGGTGGGGGGAGACCGGGAGCATGTGCAGGTAGAAAATGACCGAGGCCCGGTCCCGCCACGCGGTCTCCAGGCCCCGAGGAGGGAGGTTCGGAGAAGGGAAGCCCCTTCGGCTGGTTTTGCCGAAGGTCCTGGGACCCTGAGAGTGTCCCGCGGCCTGTGTCGCAGCGCACGGAGGCCGCGCATTTCCAGGGCGCAGCCCGGGTCGAGGATCCGCACCAGGAGCCGGGGTCCTGGGATTTGGGGGCGCCACGATGTACGCACCCCACGTGGAAGCAGCGCCGAGTCTAGAAACGCGTTGTAACCCGGTTTTCTGCTCGCGCATCTCACTGGCAGCGACGGGTTTTTAGCGCGTTTGGGTTTCAAACACAAGGACGAACGGAGGTGGGGGCGGGGTTCAGCAGTGAGTAAACGGTACGGTTTGAACGAAGATTAGACACCGCCGCGCTCCCGAGCGTGGCCAGGTGCGCACAGGCCCTGAGCTGATCCACTGCTAGCCTCGTGCGCATTCTTTCGCTTCCCACGACCTCTCGACCTCCCGAAACTCTTGTAGGCCGAGGGCTGAGCCCAGCCTCCTCTGGGGCGGGGCGCTCTGGCACTTTTCCACGCACACAATTGCCGTTTTGTTTTACCCCGCGCTGGATGGAAGGACACCTGCACAGAAATCAGGGGCACTCGCGCCCCAAGTCACCCTCGTGTCAGTGTGGGCGCTGAGGGGGACAGAGCTCGGTTACGCGCGCGCATTCACCCTGCGGAGGAATCTTTGCTCTAAACCCTTTTAAACACTCTCTTCTCTTGTATGTCCCGACAGAAGTCATTTTTATTTTGTAAATGGCGTTTAATTTTAGAACAGTAATAGATTTTCAAGAAAAAACCCTTGAGAATGTTAGAGATTTCTTCTATCTCAGTATCCAGTGTCTCTTATGATTCTCTAACATTAAGATGATATATTTGCTAAATTAATAAACCAATTGATATATTTTATTAAATGAATTCCGTAGTCTATTCAGATTTCCTTAGTTTTTAGCCTAATAGCCTTTGTCCGATCCACAATACACATTACATTTGCTTGTATGTGTCTTCAGGGTTGTTGTTGTTGTTGCTGTTGTTGTTGTTGTTGTTTTTCTGCGACAGTTTCTTAGATTTTTCTTGGTTTTGATGACTGTATTAATCAGGGCTCTCCAGAGAAACAAAGCCAGTAGGATACATAGAGATTGTCAAAAATCCAGAAACAGTAAAAATCAAAGCCAAGCAGTGAAATCGTATTTAGTAAGGGTTTATTGTGCATCAGAAACAGTTCCGGAACTCAGTCTTCAGTTCCAACACTGATAAGAAGCTCAGGGGCATGGCATCACAAGATGGCTTATAGAGTGAAAATGAGGACGTTGTTTAACCTTTAAAATGACCGGTTATTACATCGGGGGGCTCAAGACAGCAGGAGATGGTTAAAAGTGATTATCTTACACCATTTTAGGAAGATGACAAGCTTCTTTTACGATTATTAGAGACATTTACAGGAAATAACCTCCATTAAGTTTTACTTGTATTCATGAAATAAGCTAGATTTGGGTTCACTTATGTGGTTTACAGGGTTTTGTTTGCTTGGGGGATTTTTGAGGGTATTCTCATTTTATTTTATTGTAACAAGATATATGTAAGAAGAGATTTCGTGTGGGAATTGGCTCATGTAGTTGTGGAGGCTGAGAAGTCCTATAATCTGCCATTTACATGCTGGAGAATCAGAAAACCCAGTGGCATTGTCAGTCCCAGTTGGAAAGCCTTCCAGCCAGGAGCTCAGGATGTCTGAAAATGTAGATTTTCAACATGTAGATTGAAATGTAGATTTCCCAGCTCAGGCGAGAGACAGTCTCCTCTCCTTTGCCCTTTTGTTCCTCTTGGACCCTCATTGGTGGGGGCAGGTCTGTTCACTCAGTCTACTGAATCAAATGCTAACCTCTCCCGGAAACACTCTCAGACACACCCAGAAATAATGTTTTAGCACTTCTCCCGGCATCCCTTAGCCGGGTCAAGTGGACACACAAGATTGGCCATCACAATGACTTTGATACTTTAGAGGAACTCTGGTGAGGTATTCGGTAAGATGCTCTCTGCTGGAATTGTCTGCTCTTTTGGTCATGATTAGGCTGGGGCACTGAGTTCTGGGGAGGAAGACCACAAGGTAAATATTTATATATTTATAGATCTATCTATCTATCTCTATATATATTTCATCACATATTAAGGGCATATATGACCAGCATGACTTATCATTGTTGATGTTAAAGGAGAACTTTTAAGGGTGGCTCAGGTCATGATCTCACTGTTCACCTGCGTCGGGCTCTGTGCTGACAGCTGGGAGCCTAGAGCCTGCTTCGGATTCTGTGTCTCCCTCTCTCTCTGCCCCTCTCCTGTTGTTGCTCTCTCTGTCTCTCAAAAATAAATATGTTTAAAAAGAGAGAACTTTTACAAAATATTGTCTTTGGCATCTTCGAAGCAACTGCTGGACTACACCAAATATTTTTCCAACACTTTGTAGAGAAAAATCCCAAAAGTAATGAGCTGTATTTGCTGTGTCCCACATCGTTAGTTAGCAGAAAAATAATTGTGATGCTTTCTGTTACAAATTCCTTAGTTCAAAAGAGAACAAAAACCCAGCTAAGTTAATTATATAAGTAATTGTATATAATTAATTATTACATATAATGGGTAAATGCTTTTTAATTTAAATACGCTTTTTCTCGTAGGCTCCATGCCCAATGCAGGGCTTGAAGTCACAACCCCAAGATCGTGAGTTGCATTCCCCACCCACTGGGCAAGCCAGCCCCCCCTAGGTGTTTTAATGTAAATATATTTGAGCTACTGTGCACAAATCTCAGATTGGAGTGGGAAGTTTCTTGAATCAGAAATGCCAGAGAGGCTCTAGCTTAACGATTTCAAAATTAGTGGACTTTCTCTTGCCAATTGTTAGGTTTTTCAAAACTGCCCCCAAACGACACTGATGCTTTACGAAGGATGTCTGGCACAGGCTGATTTCTCTGGGCTTCAGTACCGACATACGACCCCAGTATCTCCATATGTGTTCTCTGCCATGTAACCAAACCTTTCTTGTACTTTTTCACTCATGTTCTCATGACTCCCCTGCTCACCTCACAAGAAAAGCAATGATCCAATGTTCCTTGTCTTTGCAGCGCCTGGTCCCAGGTCCTACCTACTCTGTAGTCTTTGCTACCACACAGACGGCTGTTTTGCTAAAAGGAAGACAAGATAAGACAGAAAAAAGATGGGGGGGGAGAACTCACCGTATTTCCATCAAGAAGCAAACACCTACCCAACACTTACAAGTTGACCTTGAGTTCTATTTTTCAGTAACATTGAAGAACGGAACAGAGAGGGAAAGATGAAAGGAGAGGAAAAATAAAGCGCCTAACAGACATAGTTGTTGAGTCTAATTTTGAGTCACGAAACAGACACTAAACAGAGAAGCAGAGATGTTCCAACGGAGCTCCCCTACCTCTCTCTTTTCTTCTGGCTCCCTCCCCCACCCTTCCATTCGGCACCACCAAAACCTGGATCCCAAATCTTTCTGGGTGAGTGGTAAGTGCGTGAGTGGGTGGTGGCAAACGGCAATGCTTAAGGGATAGGAAGTCGTCCAAAAGTGAAAGTTACAAATCATGTGAACAGTTGAAGAAGCAGTTGAAATATTGATCCCTCTGAGATTAGATCAGAAGGGACAGCCTGGGGCTGACTTAATCCCTGGTTCAGAACCAAGTTTTGGTAAGATGACGCTGGTTTTGGTCAACATCAAGTCTGGTCCTTCACACTTTTTCCCACAAATCACATGATGGAACATATCAACACTGTGCGCTTGTAATAAAGACAAATAATGGAAAGATTAGAGAATAATTGACTTACTGGCTTTGACTAAATTCTCAGGGAAAGTTGGATCCATGAGCCCGGATAGTTCAGTCTGAAAAGTAACAGACAGACACTCACTATGAGTGTTCAGATTTCAAGGGCCTCTTCTGGCCTCGGTATCCCTGACCCCTGGTATTTCTTACTCTTGCATAGAAGCCCTTTGAAACCTGGCTTTCCAGAGAAGCATTAACAGTTGGCTTTTCCACCCCTCACCTCCTTTTCTGGGCCATTATCAGCCAGTTCTAGTGAGGGGCTTTAAGCCGGGAGATCCAGGGCGCGACAATGTTAGTGACTATTCATTCACTAGTGCTTTACTGCTATCTTTACTGATTAGAGGCCACTAGCAAAATGCAGGCTGTTGGTGACTCACTGGCACACAGGCTTGCCAGTTTCCAAAAGACTTCTTCATGTTTCTGAAGACTTTACAAAAAGCTTATAAAGACTAACTTTAGGTTTCCGAAGAAACTTTAGGTTTCGAAGACTTTACAAAAAGCTTATAAAGACTGACTTTAACTTCTCAGGGGTCCGTCCCATTGCGAGTCAAATGAAAGAGTTACTGTTTCTTGTCCAGCAAGAAAGCAGCGACCACGAAGGGACTCGAACCCTCAATCTTCTGATCCGGAATCAGACGCCTTATCCATTAGGCCACGCGGCCAGCCCCATGGGGGGAGGGTTTCCAAACCCACAAGCTGAGATGTCTCCTTGTAAGATTTAATTTTGTAGCCGGAGGAGGATTTAATTATCAGCCTTCAAACCCCCCTCCCCCCCCCCCCCCCAAAAAAAAGGAACAAAACCCCATCCGGGATCCCTAACAACCATTACTTAGAACAGGTGCACGGAGGGGGACAGAGTGACGTGATTCTTCCAAGGTCTCTGTCTCAGTCGCTGGCAAAGACCCACGCGTGGGGGGGGGGATTTGCGGGGGGAGAAATAAGAGCCCCAGGGTCGCTGACCCCAGGGTGGGGGAGCGCCGGTGTTTGGTCGGCCCTGCCCTTCCGGCTTCCTCCGGGGAAAGGCGGCCGCCGCGTCCTGCTTTCGCGCGCTGGAGACACTTTACCACAACTCATTCGTGCCGGCGGCATTAACAACCTGACCCTGCACCCTCAAGGGCAGGGGGTCGCCCCCCAGTGGGGCGGGGTGCTGGTCCCCGATCTCCGTCGGAGGCTGGCTCAGGTGCCTTGTGCTGACTCCCGAAGTGCTCCAAGGTGGGGAGGGGGTAAGGCGCAAGCCGCGTGCACGGGCGTCGGCCTCCTGGACCCTAACGGCCCAAGGGCTGCCCCGTTCCCGGCACCCCCGCGCATCGACCCCCCGGAACCACCGGGGGCCACCTCGTGTTGAAACGTGCGCGGCCCAGTTGTCGGGGTAGGACGGGTCAGAACCCCCCACAGCCACCCCCCCCAAAGTAAAGCAATGACAGATCCTCCCCGTCCCTTATCCTCTGGGTTTCTGGAAGAGTCCAGACAGACCACACTGCTCTTTCTTTTCCTGTGCCCAGCACCGTCTTTCCTCCACTAGTCCTCTCGCCTCTGCACCTGCCGGTCAGTCGCTGGATCCCCTGGGCAGGCAGGGTTAGGTCACGCTGAAGAACCACTTTAGGCCATGCTCGGGATGGGATGTTCTGTCTTACCGAACTTGCCAGGACGAGTCGCCATTTCTGAGACCAGAGGAGGCTAAGCGTTAAGGCCTGGCCCCGGTGGGTCTGGTTGGACCAAGGAGATGCTTCCAGATGTTTCCTATGCATCCGACTCAGTTGAGCGCCTTTCTTCCTGGAGATGGGTTCAGTGAGAAGACTGCATGACGGTCCCTTGGATCCCCTTTTGGGGAGGCTCAGGGCACCGGCAGAAGGAACGGAACCACGCACCTGTCAGAAGCAGGCCCGGCACCAAAGTTCCTGAACTCAAGCTCCTTCACAGGCTGGGAAGGGTCTCGGCTGCTGTTCCTCCAATTCTCCCTTGTGGATTTTGTGCTCAAGGAATAGCAGACAGAGACCTCAAAACGCCACCAAATTTTTAAAAACTGGAATTTTTTGTTGTTGTTCAGTTTGGGGGAGGAACAAATTCACGATCCGCATAAGCAGCAGAGTAAGGCTGGTGGACTGGGCAAAACCGTCCACATTTCTTTCTCGCGGAGAAGGCGGCGACGTCAGGACATGAAGACTGGCACAGATGTTTTAAAAATGACACTAAACAGGGGCGCCTGGGTGGCGCAGTCGGTTAGGCGTCCGACTTCAGCCAGGTCACGATCTCGCGGTCCGTGAGTTCGAGCCCCACGTCGGGCTCTGGGCTGATGGCTCAGAGTCTGGAGCCTGTTTCCGATTCTGTGTCTCCCTCTCTCTCTCTGCCCCTCCCCCGTTCATGCTCTGTCTCTCTCTGTCCCATAAATAAATAAAAACGTTGAAAAAAAAATTAAAAAAAAAATGACACTAAACAGCCCATAGGTAGCTTTTGAAAAACATAAACTTTTCTTTCTAGGGATGATACAATTTCCCCCCAAAGCCATTCAGTGCTTCTTTCTCTGAGAGTTTTATCCGATGTGCTCCAGGCAGCATTTCTCTAAAAATCTGAAATATTTTCCATGAACCATTTTGTGAGGAATCCAAGGAGGACTGGAGAGTGTGGAAGTCCTATTCTTGCTGCATCTGTCTGGATATTTTGCTCGAGGACGTGGGTGGCAGAGGGTGTCCCTAGTCAGAAGAGGCTTCTGTAGTTTTGGAAAAGGGTTCTTCCTTCCTCTTTATTTTTATTTTTACTAAATCAGAGGGCCTGCCAAACCCTGGATCAAATATGAATTCACACCTTTAGAGCAAGAGTCTCCCAATTTGGTCATGTCAGCCACTTAATTTAGGGCCTATTCTTAAGTTCTGAATTCGGAAAGCGCAGCATGTCCTGTGAGTTGTGATTCGAACCATACGTTTGCTCACTCCCGCAGGAAGAACGTCTGTAGCCCTGGAGATCTGGGCACTGACCCCACGTGCTGTGTGCGCAGCGGCCGACAATGAAGGAAAAGGTAAAGAAATGTCAGGTTTTCTATGCTACCTGCCACCTGCTTGCTCGCTGGTGCAGACACAGCTGGGGAAACAGGGAGAGGAAGTCGCCTGTGGCTACCTTTTCTGAACCTGTCTCTTTTCGCTTCCTCTTCTCCTGATGCCTTTTCTCTTTCCGCCTTGCTCTTTAATAAAGCTGAGACTGGAACCAAAGGTACAAGTGCTGGTTTACGTGGAGCTGGCTTGTTACTGCCTCCTGCTGGAGGGATCCCGAGTGAGCTGTCTCTCTGTCCGCTCCTCAATCCGATACTCCCTGTGCTGGCTTCGCCACAGTTCAGGGGTCCCAAGGCCCTTGGATACACCTTTACTTTCAATAGGAGCAGCAGACAGTGAGAGAAGACTGAAGCAGGAAGAGATGGTGAATTTGGAGGGAGGAGAGGAGGAGGAGGAGGAAGAAGAGGGGAGGAGTGAGGAGGAGGGAGGGGGAGGAGAGGAGGGAGGAGGACAGAGGGGTAGGAGGAGGAGAGGAGGAGGGGAGGAAAGAGGAAGGAGAGGAGGGGGAGGACAGGAGGGAGGAGGAGGAGGGGGAGGGAGGGAGAAGGAGAAGGAGGGGGAGGGAGGGGGAAGAGGAGGGGGAGGAGAGAGGAAGGGGAGGAGGGGGAGGACAGGAGGGAGGAGGAGACAGGGAAAAGTGGAGGAGGAGGGGGAGGGAGGAAGGGAGGAGGAGGGGGAGGGAGGAGGAGGAGGGGGAGGGAGGAGGAGGGGGAGGGAGGGAGAAGGAGGAGGAGGGGGAGGGAGGGGGAAGAGGAGGAGGGGGGAGGACAGGAGGGAGGAGGAGACAGGGAAAAGTGGAGGAGGAGGAGGGGGAGGGAGGGAGGGGGAGGAGGAGGAGGGAGGAGGAGGAGGGGGAGGGAGGAGGAGGGGGAGGGAGGGGTAGGAGGAGGAGAGGGAGGAGGGGAGGAAAGAGGAAGGGGAGGAGGGGGAGGACAGGAGGGAGGAGGAGGAGGGGGAGGGAGGGGGAAGAGGAGGGGGAGGAGAGAGGAAGGGGAGGAGGGGGAGGACAGGAGGGAGGAGGAGACAGGGAAAAGTGGAGGACGAGGGGGAGGGAGGAAGGGAGGAGGAGGAGGAGGGAGGAGGAGGAGGGGGAGGGAGGAGGAGGAGGAGGGAGGGAGGGGGAGGAGGAGGAAGGGGAAAATCACAGGAACGACAGGAAGGAGGACTTTGGTCCTGAAGGAAGGCCCCAGGTGCGGAGGATGACGCCCAGGCCCCCTGCTTGCTGAGACACCCCCCCTCCCCGCCCCAATGAGGTGCACCGTCGCAGACACTCGGCGGTTGAGCGCGTGTCAGGACTGATTACCGCCCTTGTCTGTGGGTGTTTGGGGGAGGAACGAGGCAGGACGAGGTCGCTCTGTCAGCACTACTATTTCTGAAATCTTTGGGCCGCGACCACCCCAGGGAGGAGGCGCTGCCTTCAGGCCGACCCCCAACAGCGCTCCGCGGCTGTCCCCGGTCTCTCAGCCCTGGGACTGCTCGCCCTGCGCGGGGGCTGCGGTCCCACCCAACAGCAGAGGGAGGGGTCCCTTGTGGAACATTGTCGTGCGCCTTCAAGCTATTCCTCCTTCACTGTCGGCCCCTCCGACGTGTAAGGGTGCAAACAAGGGCCGTGTGAGCAGCGTGTGTGCAAATGGGAAACATTCAGGTGCCGGTGCTTGGCTAGAACCCAGAGCCTCCGCTCTGAAACCTGCCGGCTTCCTGGAGGAGACGGTGCATCTTTGGTTCTGAACAACTGGGGGGTGGGGGACAGAGAGGAGAGAAAAAGAGGAAAAGGTCCCGGAGATTGTAACGTGTCTCTAAGGGCACTTTTTCCCAGTGAGGAGAATTCAAAGGATGTTATTTGAGAACCAGGACACGAAATGATAGGAAGTGCCCCAATGTGCAAACCAATATTAGATACGCACAGAGAGGAAGCAGTGTGTGAGCCTGGATAGCTCAGCTGGCAGAGCATCAGACTTTTAATCTGAGGGTCCAGGGTTCAAGTCCCTGTTCAGGCGTAATCACTCTTGTTTTGCCCTGAGCACCCAAAGGGTGTAGGAGAGAAGGGTTCCGCTTGCACATTGACTGGAACTTTGTCTACTCTTTGATTTGTAGGCGCCACCTCTATGGAGATTGCCGGCCTGGAGACTCACACTTTTATGGGGTTTTTAGGGAAGAGTCATCAGGTGACTGGAAAGAAGAGCAACCAACACTTCTGAACTCTAAAAACAAGAAAAAAAATTGAAACAAAAATAATTTGAATGACAGTGGCAATTTCATCAGAAACCATAGAGGCCAGAAAGAGTGGCATATATTTTTTTTTTAATTTTAGAGACAGAGTATGCAACAGAGTGTGCAAGCAGGGGAGGGTCAGAGAGAGAGGAGAGACAGAATCTCCAGCAGGCTCCCCGCTCAGTTCAGATCTTGATGTGGGGCTTGATCCCACAACCCTGGGATCATGACCTGAGCTGAAAAAGAGTAGGACACACTCAACCGACAAGCCACAGGCATCCCAAGATGGCACTTTTTCAAGTGCTGAAAGAAAAGGACTGTCAAACCAAAATACTATATCGAGAGAAAATATCCTTCAGGAATGAAGGGGAAACAAGATACTCCAGATCAAGGAAAACTAAGATAATTGCTCGCAGCAGAACTACCCTAAAAGAGTGGCTCCAGTAAGTTCTCCAAACAGACAGAAAATGATAAAGAAAGCAATGTTGGGCATCAGGAAGGAAGAAAATACATTGTAAGCAAGAGACTTGGCAAATATAATAAATTTTCATCATCTGGAGCTTTCTAAGTTAGTGTTTGACAGTTTGAAGGAAAAGGTATAACATTGTCTGACATGGTTCTAATGTATGTAAAAGAAATTGCTAAGACAAGTACATTACAAATGAGGAAGGGTAGAGTGACAAGAAGGGAGGTAAGGTTACTACAGTTCAGGCAAAATGGTGACACAAGGTGTCTGTGGGAAGGCAAATCCACATGATGTACGTCCTGGAGCAGCTGCTGAGAATCTATGCGAAGGGAGACAGTCCAAAAGCTACACATAAAGGAATATGGAATCCAAAAGATGTACAAGTAGTCCATAAAACAAACAAACAAAGGAACAAAAAGCGAAAATCACAGAACCAAGCAGAAGCAAAAAAATAAAATGCCAGACTTAAGCCCTAATGTATCAATAATTGTAGATATAAATAGTCTAGGTACACCAATCAAAATACAGATATTAAGAGGGTGGATTAGAAAACATGACCCTCCTGTCTGCAGGAAGCTCACGACAAATATAAATACAGAGGCAGGCTGAAATTACGAGGGGAAAACAGATATGTCATGAGGGACAGCCAGAGTAACTATGTCATCAGTAAAGTAAGCCTCAGGACAAACATCATTAACAGAGACAAAAAAGGACATGATATAACGGTAAAAATTGTACATTTACCAAGATGGCAGAGTCATCCCTGATACCATGCACCAAACCACAGAGCTGTGAAATATGCGAAGAAAAAACTAAGAACTGCTAGAATTGAAAAGAAAAATAGAGGGGCGCCTGCGTGGCTCAGTCTGTTGAGCTTCCGACTTCTGCTCAGGTCATGCTCTAATGGACTGTGGGTTCGAGCCCCGCATCGGGATCTGTGCTGACAGCTCAGAGGCTGGAGCCTGCTTCAGATCTGTGTCTCCCTCTCTCTCTGCCCCTCCCCTGTTCATGCCCTGTCTCTCTCTGTATCAAAAATAAATAAACATTAAAAAAATTTTTTTAAAGAAAAGAAAAATAGACAAATCCACAATTATAGTTGAAAACTTCAAAACCTCTCTCAGAATAATTGATACAACTGAACAGGAAATGATCAAGCATAAAGAAGAACGCAAAAATACTATTGGCCATCAGCATCCAGTTTTTTTTTCTCGTTTTTTAAAATGTTTATTTATTTTTAAGAGACAGAGCGTGAGTGGGGGAGGAGCAGAGAGAGAGGGAGACACAGAATCCAAAGCAGGCTCCGGTTCCGAGCTGTCAGCACAGAGACCAATGCAGGGCCTGAACCCAGGAACTGTGAGGTCAGGACCTGAGCCGAAGTCAGACACACAACCAACTGAGCCACCCAGGCACTCCCCAAACCCAGTTTTCTTATCCAGTTTTATTGAGATGTACGTGACATAGAGCACTGTATACGTTTAACACATACAGCGTAACAACTTGAGTTACATGTATTGTGAAATGATTATCGCAATGACTTTAGTTAACATTCATCATGTCATAGATACAAAAAAAAAAAAAGAAAATATGTGTTTCTCTTTGTGATAAGAACTCTTAGGATTTACACTCTTAATGACTTTTTTAAATATGAAATTTATTGTCAAATTGATTTCCAAACAACACCCAGTGCTCATCCCAACAGGTGCCCTCCTCAATACCCATCACCTCTTAATGACTTTCGAAAATACCATACAGCAGAGTTGACTATAAATGACTTATTATATCCCAGTACTTATTTATTAGTAACTGGAAGTTTTTACCTTTTTTAAAAAAAAGGGTTTTTTTTTTTTAATATTTATTGGTTTTTGAGAGAGATAGAGAGCCTGTGAGGTGGAGGAGTAAAGAGGGAGCGAGACAGAATCTGAAGCAGGCTCCAGGCTCTGAGCTGTCAGCACAGAGCCCAACGTGGGGCTCGGGCCCAGGAACTGTGAGATCATGTCCTGAGCCTAAGTTGGCTGCTCAACTGACTGAGCCACCTAGGCACCGAAGAAGATTTTACCTCTTGACCACATTCATCAAATTCCCCCATTCTCCACCCGCCACTCCCTGCCTCTGGTGCCATAAGTCTGATCTCTTTCTGTTAGTGTCTTCGGTGCTTTACTTTTTATTCCACATATAAGTAACACCATACAGTATTTGTCTTTCTCTGACTTATTTCACTTAACACAATGCCTGCAAGGTCCATCCATGTTATCACAAATGGCAGCATTTCCTTTTTTATGGCTGAATAATATTCCTGTGTGTGTACCACAGCTTTATATATATAATTTGAGGGGGGAGGGGCAGGAGAGAGAGAGAATCTTAAGCAGGCTCCATGCTCAGTGCAGAGCCTGACACCGGGCTCCGCCCCACGACCCCGGGATCATGACCTGAGCTGAAATCAAGAGTTGGAGGCTCAGCTTACTGAGCATATTTGTAAAAATACTATTGAGTCTATTTTGAAAATGACAGAAACTGATTCGTCTGGCAGAAATTCCCTTATCCGACTTACAGAGCTGGTAGAACAGGATGATAAGAAAGAAGGGATGGACTTCACTGAGGAAGAATCTAGAAAGGTATCAAACACAAAGATCTTCGAGTTCTGACGTGTGAGTGTGTGTGCATGTGTGTAAAATGCTGGTGGTGGCAGGACAAGAAATGTACTGAGCTCTCTGGTCACATAAAAGCACAGTTAGGAAAGTCTCCAGCATTACTGAGTGATGTTTCTTTGCATTACACCAGGAAGAATCTGGATATTGGTTGGATTCACGATATTTATATTAAGGACGTGGGCTTTGTTTTTCCTGTTTGCCCCATGAACACCATAGGAACTGTTTATTGAATATCTATTACAGTAGCTGGACTGTGTACGCACAGTGCTATTGGAATGCCTGTGTTTGTAGAGGTATTGGACAGTTTCTCAATGGAGAATCTTTTAAAGATCTAAACATTGTGTTCAAGGCAAAGAGCACACTCATGCCCTGTTATATGTAATTCAGGAAGCCTACAGGTAACAAGACTGTATTGCACATATGAAACTTACTAACGGTAGATCCTAAAAATCCTCATCACAAGAAAAAAACTGTAACTATGTGTGGCGATGGATATAATAACTAGACTTCCTGCGATGATCATTTTGCAGTGCATACCAATATCAGATCATTATGCTGTGCACCTGAAACTAATATAGTTTTATAGGTCAATTATATATCAATTTAAAAAGAAATAAATGTGAAAGAATAGATTTAAAGAATAGATCTAACGTATCACCATTGTGCCACCATCATGGTAATGATTGATTACCATAGAAAATTTATCCATCTATTTTGAAACTGTGGGTAAAAGGGGGCACCTGGGTGGCTCAGTGGGTTCAGTGTCTGACTTCAGCTCAGGTCATGATCTCACAGCTCGTGGGTTCGAGCCCCGCGTCGGGCTCTGTGCTGACAGCTCAGAGCCTGGAGCTGCTTCGGATTCTGTATCTCCCTCTCTCTCTGCCTCTCTCCCGCTCATACTCTGTCTCTTTCTTTCTCTCTCTCTCAAAAATAAGTAAATATTTTTTTAAAGTGATGGATAAAATTTTGGTGAGGAACGAAGTACTTGTTTGACCTCAAATATTTCTGCCCATTTTATAAACTAACTGAATGAAGGGAAACATTACATTTAGTTAACCCCACTAATAAATGAAAAACCCTTATGTGATACACTGAGAACGAACATCGTTTGTATTTTTGCCAAACTGTGTAACCCGAACCCAATCATGAACACCAGATAAGCCCAAACTGAAGGGTCTACTCGACGACTGGCTTGAGTTCCTCACAACCGACAGCGTCAGGAAAGGAAGGAAGGGTTGGGGAGCCATCCCAGATTGAAGAACACTGAGAACGAGAAAGCCACCTGCCGCGCATGACCCTGAACCGGGCGGGGAAAGTCGCTCAGAAGGACCTTTTTTTAATGATTGGTGGAATTCAAGTACAGCTGGGTGTTACGTCGTAGTACGCTATTAATGCTAACATTTCAGAATTTTAACTATTAGAAATAAGACCTGACAATATGCAAGTTATTCTGAAATCAGAAAAAATAGTAATTTGTGTGTTTCCATTTGGGGGGAAGAGAAAAAACAAGTGTGGCAAAACGATCGAAGTGGACAAATCCCGGTTCGGTGGCGGTCGCTCCAGGCACAGGAAGCCGTGTCTGTGTCTGCAAAGCACCGACCCACCGACCACGGAGGTCGCGACCGCGGGAGCGCCGCGCACGAGGGGCCCCGCGGGAAGCGGGAAGAAGGGAGTCACCGCTCCCGGCGCTGCCCGCGGACCGCAGGGGGGTCACCGGCCGTCCGGCCGCCGTCGCGGGTCGGGTCCCGGGTTCGCGCCGTCGCGGGCCCCGCCCGGGTTCGGGTTCGTGTAGGGGGCGCGACTCCGAGACGCGCGGAGGGCGAGACGGAGGGAGGGCGCCGGAGGGGGGCGGGGGGCGTCCCGGGCGGCCGCACCTGCTTCGGGAACCCGAGCCAAGGGCGCGCGCCCTTCCCGCCTCGCCCGTAATGCGGTGCGACAGTCACTGGGTTTGTGGGGATCCCGGGTCCTGTGGGGTCGGGGGGTCGGGGACCCACACTGTTTAAAAGCCGCAGCTGATTCTGAAAACCAGAGGGTTTGTCAGGCCGAGGCCTGGAGACGCCGCCGCGGACTGAGGCCGGGCTGGGGGGGGGGGGGCGGGGAATGGGAGCTCGGCGCGGGAAGTAGGCGAGGGGGCCCCGGGGGCCCCGGGAGCGAGCGGGGCGGGGGTGACGAAGGCGAGCGGAGGGTCGCATGAGTGGGCGCGAGAGGCCGGGGTGGGGGTGAGGGGGGAGAACATCGGTTCCCGGTCCCGAAGGGAGCTGAGCGCGCGTCTTCCCCGGACGGTCGCGGCGTCGCACCGGAGAGGAGGCGCGCGGCGCAGTCGGCGGGGTCGGTGGGGTCGGCGGGTCCGCGCAGTCGGTGCGGTGGGTGCGCCCGGCGGGGTCCGCGGGGTCGGTGCGCCCGGCGGGGTCAGCGGAGTCGGTGAGGTCGGCGGGGTCAGCGGAGTCGGTGGGGTCGGCGCGGTCGGTGCGCCCGGCGGGGTCAGCGGGGTCGGTGGGGTCGGCGCTGTCGGTGCGCCCGGCGGGGTCAGCGGGGTCGGTGAGGTCGGCGGGGTCCGCGGGGTCGGTGGGGTCGGCGCGCCCGGCGGGGTCAGCGGAGTCGGTGGGGTCGGCGCGGTCGGTGCGCCCGGCGGGGTCAGCGGGGTCGGTGGGGTCGGCGCGGTCGGTGGGGTCGGTGCGCCCGGCGGGGTCCGCGGGGTCGGTGGGGTCGGCGCGCCCGGCGGGGTCAGCGGGGTCGGTGGGGTCGGTGCGCCCGGCGGGGTCAGCGGAGTCGGTGGGGTCGGCGCGGTCGGTGCGCCCGGCGGGGTCAGCGGAGTCGGTGGGGTCGGCGCGGTCGGTGCGCCCGGCGGGGTCAGCGGGGTCGGTGGGGTCGGTGCGGTCGGTGCGCCCGGCGGGGTCAGCGGGGTCGGTGCGCCCGGCCGGGCCGGCGGGGTCGGTGGGGTCGGTGCGCCCGGCGGGGTCAGCGGGGTCGGTGGGGTCGGTGCGCCCGGCGGGGTCAGCGGGGTCGGTGGGGTCGGTGCGCCCGGCCGGGCCGGCGGGGTCGGTGGGGTCGGTGCGCCCGGCGGGGTCAGCGGGGTCGGTGGGGTCGGTGCGCCCGGCCGGGCCGGCGGGGTCGGTGGGGTCGGTGCGCCCGGCGGGGTCAGCGGGGTCGGTGGGGTCGGCGGGTCCGCGCAGTCGGTGCGGTGGGTGCGCCCGGCGGGGTCCGCGGGGTCGGTGGGGTCGGCGCGGTCGGTGCGGTCGGTGCGCCCGGCGGGGTCAGCGGAGTCGGTGAGGTCGGCGGGGTCAGCGGAGTCGGTGGGGTCGGCGCGGTCGGTGCGCCCGGCGGGGTCAGCGGGGTCGGTGGGGTCGGTGCGCCCGGCGGGGTCAGCGGGGTCGGTGGGGTCGGCGGGTCCGCGCAGTCGGTGCGGTGGGTGCGCCCAGCGGGGTCCGCGGGGTCGGTGAGGTCGGCGGGGTCAGCGGAGTCGGTGGGGTCGGCGCGGTCGGTGCGCCCGGCGGGGTCCGCGGGGTCGGTGGGGTCGGCGCGCCCGGCGGGGTCAGCGGGGTCGGTGGGGTCGGCGCGGTCGGTGCGCCCGGCGGGGTCAGCGGGGTCGGTGGGGTCAGCGGGGTCGGTGGGGTCGGTGCGCCCGGCGGGGTCAGCGGAGTCGGTGGGGTCGGCGCGGTCGGTGCGCCCGGCGGGGTCAGCGGGGTCGGTGGGGTCGGCGCTGTCGGTGCGCCCGGCGGGGTCAGCGGGGTCGGTGAGGTCGGCGGGGTCCGCGGGGTCGGTGGGGTCGGCGCGCCCGGCGGGGTCAGCGGAGTCGGTGGGGTCGGCGCGGTCGGTGCGCCCGGCGGGGTCAGCGGGGTCGGTGGGGTCGGCGCGGTCGGTGCGCCCGGCGGGGTCCGCGGGGTCGGTGGGGTCGGCGCGCCCGGCGGGGTCAGCGGGGTCGGTGGGGTCGGCGCGGTCGGTGCGCCCGGCGGGGTCAGCGGGGTCGGTGGGGTCAGCGGGGTCGGTGGGGTCGGTGCGCCCGGCGGGGTCAGCGGAGTCGGTGGGGTCGGCGCGGTCGGTGCGCCCGGCGGGGTCAGCGGGGTCGGTGGGGTCGGCGCTGTCGGTGCGCCCGGCGGGGTCAGCGGGGTCGGTGAGGTCGGCGGGGTCCGCGGGGTCGGTGGGGTCGGCGCGCCCGGCGGGGTCAGCGGAGTCGGTGGGGTCGGCGCGGTCGGTGCGCCCGGCGGGGTCAGCGGGGTCGGTGGGGTCGGCGCGGTCGGTGGGGTCGGTGCGCCCGGCGGGGTCCGCGGGGTCGGTGGGGTCGGCGCGCCCGGCGGGGTCAGCGGGGTCGGTGGGGTCGGTGCGCCCGGCGGGGTCAGCGGGGTCGGTGGGGTCGGTGCGCCCGGCGGGGTCAGCGGAGTCGGTGGGGTCGGCGCGGTCGGTGCGCCCGGCGGGGTCCGCGGGGTCGGTGGGGTCGGCGCGCCCGGCGGGGTCAGCGGGGTCGGTGGGGTCGGCGCGGTCGGTGCGCCCGGCGGGGTCAGCGGGGTCGGTGGGGTCAGCGGGGTCGGTGGGGTCGGTGCGCCCGGCGGGGTCAGCGGGGTCGGCGGGGTCAGCGGGGTCGGTGGGGTCGGTGCGCCCGGCCGGGCCGGCGGGTCGGCCGGGCCTGATCCCTGCGCGGTGACGGCCCGAGAGGAGCTGCAGGTGGGAGCGGGGTCTGCCGGCGTCCGCACGTCGGGCAGCGGGAGGAACGAGTGTTTCCTGGACGTTGAGTGTTGAGGTAGAAGCCGTGGCACGGACCCTAAGGCAGTAACTGGCGCCGGGACGGCGGGCACCTTGTGTGAACAGGTGCAGGGTGTCGGCTGGGTCCAAGGGCCGACGGCTCGGGACTGTACGTGAGCGGTGACATCTGTCATGTAAGCAAGCCTCGGGAATCCAGGTGTGTGTCTCAGGATCTCACCCCCGCTTCTGCAGGGGCCCCGGCGTTGCCCATGTCCGATTCTTGCGGGCACAGGGAGAGGGACCTGTCACGGCCCCCTCGTAATAGAAGCCCTTGTAAGAGTTAAGGGGGACAAGCAGAGACTTAGGCTTAGTGGACAAGGTACAGACGTGAGGGCAGCAGGGGGAGGAGGAGGCGCAGGATTTCTTCCACGGAGGGAGGAGTGGCCTGCGAGCCAACAAGTCTCGGCCCGCTGCACAAGCAGCCATACCGGAAGGAGATATTTTAATCACAATTCACTCATAGTATAGTTTTTAGCAATTTGATCCCAGACGAGAGAACTGGCCAAATTAGTTGGGACGGAGAGGACATTTCGGTGTTTGCCATAAAGGGCTAGAAGTCCTCCAAGTTTGGCTTTCTGAGACCCCCAAATAGTTTGATAGAACCCCTGGCATTTTGGTAGATCAGGTCTCCCCGCGCCCATTGGAGCTCATCCACAGAAAACTCAGGGGCTGTGTGATGGGACCCACAAAGTCACCTAAATTATTGTCCGGGGGATTGGACCTGGAATCTGGAAGTCTGCTCAACAGCACCCTAATTCCACATGCCCTTTCCAGGTCCTTTCTCACTAACACCCACACTCCATGTGCTTAAATGCTAGAAAAAGCACTCAGATTAAAGAGAATGCATGGAATGACCACATTACCCCCCTCGAAAACAGCATCCTGGAACAAGTAATTGGCCCCAGGGAGCACCACCAATCAGCAGCCAGGCAGACTCCAGGCAGTCCCCCTCGGGAGTGCCCGCTGTAGATTTTGTCACTGGAGAAGGGAATCTGGAAATAAGGACATCCCAGCCTGGCGGAAAGTTAGACTTACAGACTGGAAACAAATTTAATTCCCTCCCAAAGACAAATGATCCAGCAGGAAATAAATCCACAGAGAGCAGCAGTTTTGAAACCATCCTGCATCGGAATTCTTGAAAAGGTGCCGTTAGGGACTGAATTGTGTGTCCCCCCTCCCCATCTCCAAATCCATATGATGTCCTAACCGCACAGTGCAACTGTATCTGAAGATGAGTCTTTAGGGAGGTAATAAAGGTTCAGTGAGATAAGGGTGCCTCTCATAGGAAGAGGAAGAGACACAAGGCGTGTGCACACGAAGGAAAAGCCACGCGATGGGACAGCAAACGGAGAAGGCCGCTGTCTGCTGCTTCCTGAAAAGGACTCACCAGAAACCAGCCCTGCGGCACCTTGATCTTGGCCCCCAGAACTGTGAGAAAAGAAATTTCTGTTGCTCGAGTCTGTGGTATTCTGTTATGGTGACCCTAGCGACTAATGCAGGTGCCACCAGTGGGTCAGGAACTCCTAGGTGTTCCCTGGCCACACAGAGCAGAGGCGAAAGTTTAGAGGAAGTGGCCGCCCTTCACCCGCAGAAGCGGCCGACACACCTGTGTTCTTGTCACCTTTGCATCTCTTTCCCATTGTGACGGAAAAGCCTTTCCTACTTCCTCATGTGAGGGCCTTCATTTGATGTTAACGGAGGTCTCCAGGCAATGTTTTGTTTCGAGATTGAAAACAACGGTGAAAACGGGGTGAGTGAAGAAATGTAGGGAAGCAGATATTATGGAATATCGATTGAGAATGTGTTGATCCACGTTTATTTCTTTCATGTTTGGAAGGCCCCTATTGAGGTCCCTGGCCATCTCCACCCCCCCCCCCAGTCGTCCAGCATCCTTCGGCTTGCTCACCCCGGAGGGGCTTGGGGTCCGCAAGTGCTGGGGGTCTGTAGAGCAGCCAGAAGAGTAATGCTGCTCTCATTCTGTGTTTGGCCCAGAAAACAGAAAGAACCAAAGAAAATGTAGGTAGGACGATGCTGTTTCTTCTCCGTTGTTGTATTTCCCTCTCTTTAATAATAGTACACGGTAGGAACCATGGTGAACTGCTAGCTTTTGTTCGGGTTCAAGGGATGTTGTTAGGGTCCCGTCCCCCTGGGTGGTGTGGGGGCTCACAGCAAGAGATGAGGGAGAATTCAAGACAACCCATTAGGTTTTTCCCTCCATATGTGCAGGAATGGAACAAAAAGTTAGGAGTGCTTAGATCAGTATTTCTTGAAGAATTAAAAAAAAAAAAAAAAAAAAAAAAAAAGCTATAGCTTGGAGGTGCCGGGGATCGAACCCGGGGCCTCATACATGCAAAGCATGCGCTCTACCACTGAGCTACACCCCCCTCCGCGAGGGCCCGTTGCTAACGGTTATCTGGAAATAAGTTTTGTTTTCTGAGGCCCTTGATTCCTGCCTGTTGTGGTGGTTCAGTGTTAACGGGGCTCCCGCGGCTGCTTTGAGCAGGAGACCTTCAGGAACCAAAGAGGGGCACTGATTCTTCAGAGTGTAGAACTTGAGATGGAAAGGAAGACACTGGAAACGTGTCCGGTGATAGCCAAGAAGTGTCTCCTGTGGCTTCAACACGTGTTTACAGTTTCCTTCTCCCATTCCTGCCAAGGAAGTAATCAAGCCCCAGTTTTCAGCTCTTTCGCTTTCCTTCAGATATGTCTTACCCTGAGACACAAGGCTTTGGAAAGTCAGCATTTTCCGGCCTAAAATGGTTCATAATATTTCTTGTTTGCTCCATTGGAATATTAAGTATCCGATTTAATAGGGAAAAGGCATCACGACCCTAAAAGGAAACCCTAGAGTGATGCATTCAGCATTTCACTTAAAGGGTCGTTTCTCTTCAAACTTAGGAGGCCCTGCCAATTGTCCAAAATCTCTTTTTCAAAAGGCATTCATTAGGCATGAAGGAAACAGCTTTGGGGATGGAGAGAAATGTTGGATTGTGAGAGTGAGACCAAAGGTAAAGAGACACAAGATTTAAGGGTCAAGGGAAAAATTATCTATTTATTTATAGGAAACATCATGCCATTATCAAACAGAAGAAGTGCAGAAAACAGGTTATAAAAGTTCTTTTGGAGATGGAGGGAGGGGGGAGGATGGGAACATGAGGAACATGAGCTAGCTTTGCTCACATTAAATTCGAGATACATGCAGCGCACTTGTGAGGATGCTACACGGCCGACTCAGGATCACCTGGGCTTCAAGCCTTGGGTTTGTGAGTCACTGGGAGACCCAAGAATGAGAAGCCAGATAAAGACCAAAGAGTGTGCTCATTAGCGTTAACTCCTGGACATTTCTTGAACCCTGGGACTTATCCTGGTTAAGACTGTGTTCTTTGAACTACATGAGAAGATGCTGAGAAAACCAATTTCCTGGTACCGGATTTCTAGTGGTTAAGTGTTTCGCATTCTGGTTTCCCCATATATGAGCTTTTGCCAGTATTCCTAAAATGACTGAGTCCTTTCTGAAATTGGAGGAATAAGATTTGTCTGGCAGACTAGTTCTCTCACTTGGCTCATGGAACTTTTATTTCCTTTATTTTCTTTTATTTCCAGTATGGTTGATAATGCAGTGTTAAATCAGTTTCAGGGGTACAATATAGGGATATGGCAATTCTATGCATTACTCACTGCTCATCAGGACAACTGTGCTCTTAATCCCCTTCACCTATTCTACCCGGCCCCCCACCCACCTCCCCTCTGGTGACCATCAAGTTCTTCTTTGTAGTTAAGAGTCTGTTTCTTAGGGGTGCCTGGGTGGTGCAGCCGGTTAAGCGTCCGACTTCAGCCAGGTCACGATCTCGCGGTCCGTGGGTTCGAGCCCCGCGTCGGGCTCTGGGCTGATGGCTCAGAGCCTGGAGCCTGTTTCTGATTCTGTGTCTCCCTCTCTCTCTGCCCCTCCCCCGTTCATGCTCTGTCTCTCTCTGTCCCCAAAATAAATAAAAAAACGTTGAAAAAATTAAAAAAAAAAGAGTCTGTTTCTTGGTTTGTCTTCCCCCCCCACTTTGTTCATTTGTTTTGTTTTCTTATATTACACACTTGAGTGAAATCATATGGTATTTGTCTCTCTCCAACTGACTTTGCCGTGCAATTCCTGGGTCGTAGGGTAGTTTTATTTTTGATTTTTTGAGGAGTCTCCATACTGTTTTCCGGAGTGGCTGCACCAGTTTGCTTTCCCACCAGCAGTGCAAGAGGGTTCCTCTTTCTCCACATCCTCCCCAACATCTTTGTTGCCTGAGTTGTTAATGTTAGCCATTCTCATAGGGGTAAGGGGGTATCTCATTGTGGTTTTGATTTGTATTTCCCTGATGATGAGTGATGTTGAGCATTTTTTCATGTGTCGGTTGGCCATCTGGATGTCTTCCTTGGAGAAGTGTCTATTCATGTCTTTTGCACATTTTTTAAATTGGATTATTTGGTTTTTCGGTGTTGCGTTGTATAAGTTCTTTATGCACACATATATCCACACAATAATGGATACTCTCGTTTTCCGGTTGCAGAATTGTCCTTGCACATACACGAGCACACACCACACACATTCTACTACAACGTTGCAGTGGCTCTTTCTCTGCAGATTCCCCCCTGCAACTGTGTGGATTAAAAACATCACACACACACCCATCGAGACAGAAATGCGTTGTAAGGGTAATGGCATGTAACATATTGGAATTTCTTAGGTTGTAAAACTTTAAATGAAACATTCGCTATGTCGGTTAACGTTTCATCCAAGACCTCAGTGAATAGGAACCAAGAGAGTGTGACAAAAACGCGCCCCCGCCCTCCCCCACGTGCCGGGGCAAAAGCCAAGCTGCCGAAACCCGGGGTCGAACCAGGGACCTTTAGATCTTCAGTCTAACGCTCTCCCAGCTGAGCTATTTCGGCTGCTGGAAGGCTCCTTCTCTAGTCGTTCTCCAATTAGTAGAGTCTGCATCGCGGGGCCAGGGTACCCTTCCTCACCCCCCCCCCCAACGTGTCCGCTCCCACTTTCCTCGCAGGCACCCGCTTCCCCGAGAGTTGGGGGGGGGGCAGGGGAAGGGCTCCCGGAAACCCTGCGCGAGGAGAAGGCCTTCGGAGGCAGCGGGTGAGCTGGAGGAGGAGGGGCGGTAGAAACGGGTCAGCAGGTGCTCCCTGCGTGGTCGCCTGGGGTTCCCCACAACGCGAACGCCGCTCGGGGATGCAGGGAATTCAACACGAATTACCGAGTCTTCTCCGGTCCTTTCTCTGTCTTGCTCCTCAGGGGCCGAGCAGCAGGAACAGGGCTAGTGGGCACGTGGGGGCGGTGACTGGCTTCTTGCTCGGGGTTCAGGAAATCCGGACGAGCCGGTGTTTCCTCCCTGGCTTCCCGGAGCGGACACTGCGGGCGGCCGAGGGGAGACCCCAGGCGGGGACTCAGGAAGAGACGTTGGGCGGGGACCCAGGGAGAGACCTTGGGCAGACACCTTGGGCGGAGACCCAGGGAGAGACCCCGGGCGGAGACCCCAGGCGGAGACCACGGGCAGAGACCCAGGGAGAGACCCCGGGCGCGGACCCAGGGCGCAGGCTGAGGCCGATGAGGCCCTCCCTTGCGCCACAGCCTGCAAGACGAGTTGTTCAAAGGAGAGGAGTGCTGGAGTGCCGGAGACAGACAGGCAGACGCGAGAGCGTGGGTACGAACCCGCTCGCTAGGAAAGGGCGGAGCCCCCCGAGCCACACCTCTCACCGCAGAAATGCCCTCACCCTCCGGAAACACGAGCCACATTTCTGAAGCGTCTTCAAGGACAGAAAACCCACCGTGTCACACGCCGCCGTGCCCTAAACCTCTGGACGGGACCCCGTGCTAGAAGTGTAAGAGGAAGGCAGGCCAGATAACGGCCCTTCTGCTCGAGGACCACTCTCCCCATCAGTCCCTCCCAAGGCCCCCGCCCCGCCAAAGGCCCAGGGCATTTTTCCTGCACGGAAAAACCACAGAGATCTCCGGATGGAACTCTCTCCTGTGTCCTCAACCTCTCTCCCCTTCGTTTCTTCTTTCCCCTTCCTCGAAAGTTTGTCAAGCCCTCTCCGCGTTAGGAAGAGATGAGCCACAGTCTCAGAAGGCATTTCAATACTTACAAATTACAAATACTCTTACCTGGCATGGGTGAAGCACTTCTACAAAACGCTAAGAAGAAGACTAAAATCTCGAAAAGAAAGAGCAAATTAAGACGCACTTCACAAGAGAGGATCCCCATATCGCCGGTAGGCGATTTAAAAGGTGCTCGACGTCTTTTGCTAGCAGGGAGATTCAAATTTAAAAACAGTGCAATACTCCTCCTCACCAGCATCAGGTTCTGCTGAGGGTGCGAAGCAGCTACAAGTCTCAGGCGTCTCTGACCAGGCTTTCCAGACACCCGCACACCTGCGCTGGGAAACTGAAAAAAATTTTTTAAAGATTTTATTTCTAATCTCTACACCCAAAGTGGGGCCCAAGGTCACAACCCTGAGATCAAGAGTCGTGTGCTTCACCAACTGAGCCAGCCAGGCGCCCCCAGAAATATTGGCTGGAACTAAATATGCATATGACCTGTGACCCCGAGACCACACCTGTGCGTGTGCCCAAGAGAAATGCATGAGTATTTCCCTTGTGGAGGGGTGCAGAACTGCCACCCCGAAATCTGTCACGTTGGCCTCTTGATTACTTTGAACTAAAGGGACTTGAGAAACAGCTGGTGTGAGGACACTCTGATTCTCCTTGGTCCCTGAAAGCAGATGAGTGTCCCCTGTACCAAGAGGGCACAAAGCATCTCAGCACCAGAGACAGGGGATTTAGGGCAGAGAAAGTCAGATAAATGAACCTCGTTACTTGTCCACTGTTTACTACCCCAAGCCCAAACCCCTTTATCTTGTCACTGCTTCGAGTTTCATGTTTCTATGGGGCTCTCATATATAAAGAATTAAATTTGTTTTTCCCCTGTAATTTGTCTTACATTAATTTATGTTGTTAAGTGCTGTTGCGTTTGCTCATGAACGCTAAAACTACATTTTTCTGTCATTTTCTGTCAGTGCACGACTCACATGTCCCACACCTGTTTTAAATCACAGAACATTAGCATAAACCCAGTTATTTGAGAAACTGAGAGAAAAACTTGAATTAAGAGTACAAATGTAGAATTTAGAAGCATTCCTAATTATCTTAGAAGTCTTACGTTAATTACTGGACCAGCATAGAATCCAGAAGGGGAAAAGGGACAATTTTTCACCTACACTAGAACGACATGAACATGGACAGGAGTGCTTGTGGCCACGTTAGACGTTCAGCCGACACCCGGCGCCCTCCAAATGTGCTCCAGCAGTGAAGGGAATCAATACCTTGTGGTGGTATCTCGTGATGTACAGGTTCCATCCGGAGGAACGCCTAGGGGGCAACGAAAACTTCCACGACCATCACTATGGATGAATCTAATTGTTTTAAAACTGGAGCGAAATACTCAAATGAGTACATATCATATGATTCTATTTCTATTTCAGAACAGGAGAAAAACACATCTCTGGTGGTGGAGGTCAGAAAGCAGAGCAGATCGTGGTAAGAGGGGGAAGCTCCGGGAGCCTAAGAGTCTTGGGTCTTTGCCGGGGTGCTGGTTACCGGGGGTGCTGGTTACTGGGGTGCTGGTTACCTGGACGTCTGCATAGTCGCAGCCCATCAAGCTCGTTCATTAAGGTTTATGCATCTTACTTTATAATTAAGCCTCGATTTATGTAACAAGAAGAAAGAAGGAAAGATGTCCTTGCGAACCTCCTTGGCTCCATTACCTCCTGTCTCCCCAGTGCTTTTCAACCTGCGGGCTCCGGGCTGCTGCCCTCTGTGAGCACTAGAAGCTCCCGCAACAACTCACAGAGCCAGGACCTGCACTCCTGTCAACAATCTCCGCGGTTTTCAGAATTTCGGGAACAGTTTTCTCTGGAACCAGGAAATGCAGTGAAGGAGTGAATTTCAATAAAACCCTACGTGTCTGCATGGGTCCTCAAACGCCAGTCTCCACGTCCAGACTTTTTTTTTTTTTTTGCCTTTAGCCAAGAGTTGGTAGGAGTGTAAAATTTGGATGTAAGGTTTGGGATGATAATCTCCCAAACTATTTTGGGCCTTTTACCGATCGCTTCTCCCCAGCACAGAAAACATTACCTACTCAGGGTTTACCCGCAGCCCCGCACGTCGCCCCAACCAGGCCCAGGCTCGGCCTGAACTGGGAGCACAGGGAAGGAAGAAAAGTACAAAGTGATGTGGACGCGAGTCAGCACAGAGACTGAAGCGGGCCTGTAGGGACGCGGGGATGCGCTGGACTGCAAGGAAGGCTTGGACTGCACACCGCGGGGGCGGAGGGTTGAGGCAGGGAGGGGCCGGGCGCTGGGCAGGGCCGAAGGGGAGGAGCGCAAGGAAAAGCATCCTGGGAAGGAACAGCATCTGCGGGCAGGTGCAGCGGCTAGTGGACGCCCGCATCTCTCCGCAGCTTCCTGCCGGTGTGAGGCCGCAGAGGCGCGCCTTCTCTCTCAAGGGACGCGGGCTTGTCCCAGAGGGGATGTGGCCCATTTTGCCTCGGACCTTGGTGGCTTCGGAGCCTCACCTCTCCTTGGGCCTCTGGCCGGACAGGTTGCGCGCTCTGAGGCCGCGCGAGGCTGACGTGTGGTCGCAGTTCGGGAGCTGCGGGGAGTCCGGGAGTCCGTGGACGCGGTGGGGGCAGGTCCCGCCCGCGCCCCTGGGATCGGCACAGCCGAGACGCTGCAAGCGTGGTGCTTTGTAAGGTTTTGCCTGACATGCAAAAGGTAAGAATGTTCTCGTTTGTTGGCCCGCTTATTTCCAACTCTCAGAAGCGTACTGGAACCCGACTTTGTCCTGAAGAAACGCTTCTGGCATTTGCGACGCGCTCCTTTCCTTCTCACACCCGGCCCTTGCCTCAGCAGGCGTCCCAAGAGCGGGGCTCGGCCTTGGGGAGCCCGGGGCCCCAACAGGGCTGATGCTCGCGGCCGCCACCCCGTCCTCGGGCCAGCACGCGGGCAGTGCGGGTGAGTCAGCTGAAGGTGGGTGACCACCCCGCGTAGACAGGTAGGAAAAGGTGAGGGAGTTTTCTGGAAGATCCCTGGTCTCTTGGCTTCTCTAGAGGGAGAAGGAGGCTGCTTTTCTGCTCTCTGGATGCTTGGAACCTCGACTGCTTTTTCCTTCGGTGACTGATTTTCTTTCTTTTTTTTTTTTTTTAATTTTTTTATTTTTGAGAGAGGGAGGGACAGAGCATGAACAGGGGAGGGTCAAAGAGAGAGGGAGACACAGAATCTGAAACAGGCTCCAGGCTCCGAGCTGCCAGCACAGAGCCCGACGCGGGGCTCGAACTCACGGACCGCGAGATCATGACCTGAGCCGAAGTTGGACGCTTAACCGACTGAGCCACCCAGGCGCCCCAAGTAACTGATTTTCTAAGACGGGATGGCATGTCCTCCTGTGGGCTTCTGTTGAGGCGCCTTGACATCAGAATCCGGAACTCTGGAAAGTTCCAGAGACAGAGGGTGGCCCTGGAGACTCAGGAGATTGAGGCCGAAAAAGATGTATGGTGTTGCGGTGGGGAGAAGAGCTCCTAACTTCTGGGGGAACAAAGAACTGAGCGTCCCCTGACTGGTCCTGGCCCCAGGACCTCGGTGTCTGCCTTTTCAGACGGAAACGCCCCGGGGCGCCCCGATTTCAGCACAGGGGACCACTGTTGTGTCCACACTTATCATCCTTTGCAGTTTAACGGCTTTTCTGTCACTAAGCCCCAGAGTGTGAGAGTCTCTGACAGAAGCGGTGGCCACCTGCACATCAGCCATCAACCGCTGGCCGTGAACCTAGGAAGGTTTGCGTGCAAGTTTCCAGGCCGTGTAGACTTGGCTTGTATAAGTCATCCGGGTTGGGGAGGAGGTAGGACTGTAAACCCACAGGACAGCGTGAGTGCTTAACTCCGATCCAGACCCACATGGCTCTTCCCTTGGGCCTCACAGACCCCATGCCGAGTGCTTCCAGGTCCCACAACCAGACGCCGCCGTGCAGTTGGAAGGACTGCTGTTGTTAGACGAGGTTATTTAGGCCCTAAGAAGCCTGGAGGCCAGCCTGGAGGAGGCCATGGCTAGCCGTGGGGAGGGTCAGAGGCCTGTCCGGCCTGACTCCAGAGAAGCCCCATCACAGGTGGCAGAGCCAGGACAGAAAGGCCCTGGTCAAATAAGGAAGGGAGCCCCCAAACCCTGCTTCCAAGAATCCCCGCCCCAACTAGTGGGTTCCCCACCCCCTTGTTAACAACTGTTAGTAACAGAAACCCCAACCCCTGGGGCTCACACGCTCTCACATCTCAAGACTGTACTCACCTCAATAAACATTCCTGCTCGTACCCCTCATCTACTGTGGTGTCTCCCCTTGAATGCGACATCTTTTCCATGGCTGGGTCAGGGCTCAGGGCCTGGGGTCTCCCAGGCTCACCTGACAACACTACCCTCTGGCTCCTGTAGCGCATTGATGGGGCCCAGGTGCTGGTGATCGCTGAGAGTGCTTGCAGATTGGGTAATGACAGAATCAACAACAAATAACCTCAGTGAATGAGCTCGGCCACCTCCCTGCTTCCCAGAGGGGTTAAGAATGAGTGGCGGCAGCGGCAGCAAGTTTCACGGAGATATTTGGAGCAGCGGTAGAGGTTAGAAGTACGAAGTACGGGTGGAACAAAACTGGAGGTGCTGGGGATTGAACCCAGGACCTCGTGCATGCTAAGCATGCGCTCTACCACTGAGCTACACCCCCTCGCTCTTACCTAGGCCTTGAAGCCCTTTCATGACCCTACTGTAACTGTAGTTGCCTGTGTCTCAGGGTTAATCATCCAAGCCCTTTAGGTTTAGTTCCGTCCTTTCTATACTCCATACACTACATCCCCTCTGAGGCTCGGCTGCCCCCGGAAAAAAGGCGTTTCAGTTCCTTGTTCACGGTCAGCTCATGAGCAGCCTTTCCCAGAGTCCACTCCCCCTGGGATCCCACTGCCCGCAGGCTCTTCCAGTCCACCACCTGGGTGCATCCTGGGACACGACGTTCTCTTGCGGGGTTCCCCAGTATTACTTTTGGTGTCCTTTGACTCTTGGATACATCAATGCTTTATATAGTAAAAAAAAAAAAAAAAAAAATTAAGACTCCCTCAAGTGTGTGTCCAAAGACTCTAAAGCTGAATACAAACAGAAACAAATTGAACATAGCATAACCACATAGAGGAAGAACAGATCCAAGTAAATGTTTTACACAGTGTTTTGTTTTAATTGTAAAGACAGAAAAAGCGAATCTTAACCTTGATGTAGCAGGGTTATCATTATTATTTTTTGTAGTGGGTAAGAGTATAGCAATTGTGATATTTTGTGTGAATTTTATTAATTTTTACTTGTGTGTGTGAATTTGAGTGATTGGAAAAGTGAATACATATTTGGTGTTGGAAATCAAGGCTCTCTCGTTAGAGAAGGAAGAAAGGAAGGCATAGTCCTGTTAACTCTGGACAGGAATTAGAGCCATCAGTATGAAACTATATAAATCTGTCATTTCCCCCCAGATCTGTCTGCTAACAGGGCCTAGAAGACATGATACTTCTGTAACAAAAAGCAATGCTAGCCCGCTATCTTGCTTTTTAAATACCATTCCCCACTCAAAGGAACCAGATACTTTTAGAAATCACTGACTCTAGGACGGGACCAGGGAAAGTACAAGATGAACCTGAGATATCTTTCTGTGCTATAATGTAGGTGCTTAAAAATGAAGGGGGCAGTTCAAAAGGATCCAGAGGCCAACTTGAAGGGCCCCTCACTGGTCAAATCAGAGACACTTCCAGCATGAATAATGACAAGTGATTATAATTCTTGGATACTTAAATCAATATGGAAGAAGGGAAAGCTTTCCTTACAGTGGGGTGTGAACTAATAATAGAATTAATAACAAGGTTAAAAAATCACCACTTTGCCACCATCAGAACAATAATAGAGTCAGGCAAAATTCATAAGTCAGTTAAAAGCATAGGTAAAATTTTGATGATGATCAGAATATTTATATAGTCTCAGAGTATTTCCTTACAGGTTTATTAATTACAAGGGGGAGAATGATCATTTTAAGGGGAAGAAACCTGGTAAACACAACCTTAACAAAGTGATCAAAGCAAACATGACTAATAAGCCTGGTGTGATGCAGGGAGACATCATTCCTGTGACATTCCCCCCAAATATTCACAACCCAAATCTAGTCTAATCACAACATTAACTGGGGAACATGTTGATCTCATGAAAAACAAGAAGTGTGAGAAACCATTCCAGATTTTAAAAAGACTAAAGGGTAAATTCATACATGATGCTGTAATGGACCCAATTTGGGGACAGAAATTTCTATAAAGGAATTTATTAGCAAAATTAAAGCTAATAAGACTGCATATTAGACAATACTATTTAACCAGTGTTAAATTTCCTGACTTCAAAATTTGTGCTGTGGTAAGGAAATGTCCTTGCTCTTAAGAAATACATGCTGAAGTGTATAATAAAAAGATTATGACGGAGGTTTACAATAAAAGGATTGTGGATAAAAAGACACAGTATCCAAAAATGGTTTTGAAATAGTTTAGAAAAGAATAATCTCTTTCTCCCTTTGTCTCTCAATAGGATAGATAGATAGATGATTGATAGATAGATAGATAGATAGATAGATAGATACATTATAGGTAGGTAGAAAGATAGATAGATAGATAGATAGATAGATAGAGATTTATTGGTTGTTGAGGGAGAGGCAACACGGTGCTCTGAAATGATCCCAACATTTGGACAGTACGTGCTTCTCAGGTGGCCCCCATCGTATTGAAAAGACTGCTAAGCAGAGACAAAGTTGTGAATTTGTCAACTTAGAATGTTAGAATTTAGCAGGTGTTTTGCTCTGTTTCGCTTTCACACTCCTTGCTTGTGAGTTACTCATCTAAGGACACCTGAAAGGGATGAATTTCTTTCTCCAGAGCTGGGAAGCGAGCAGGGCCTGCCTGGCTGGGAAGAGAGAGTGAGGCTGTGAGACCCAACACTCCTCCCTCTATTATCCAGCGGCAGTGACGGGAGCCGGTAGTTTGGGACTGAAACCACGACAGCCCTTTGGTGGGGCCATCAGTGGACTGGAAACTTTGAGCAGTGCCTGGAAAACGCAGAGCGGAAGTTTGGACAAGAAGCAGTAGAGGAAACGGCTGCTCTTTCGCAGCAGCGAGAATGCCTTAGACACCTGCCAACCACGTCTTCTTGTTTTGGCTAATGATTTCCATTTTGACGCAAACAAAAAGCTTTTTTCTGCCACCTCTTCATAGTAGCATGGTGGGTGTTAACTGACATTTCTGGGTATACTTTTATGTAGAGAATTTACTTTATTATTTTTTATTTTATTTATTTTGAGAGAAACAGAGCGAGTGGGGGAGGGGCAGAGAGAGGGAGAAAACCCCAAGCAGGCTCCGTGCTGTCTGATGCGGGGCCTGAACCCATGAACCGTGAGATCATGACCTGAGCCCAAGTCAAAAGTCGAGCATTTAACCAACTAGGCCACCCAGCTGTCCGTAAGCAGGGATTTTAAAAGAAGGGACTGATTGGAGGGAAGGAAATCGGACGGTTTGAGCCAGCAGTCGGGCCCATGCAGGCTACTGAGTCATTTAAAGCAGATTTTTTTTTTTTTTTTTTTTAATGTTTGGCAGGACTCTGGCCTCTTTGTGCTGTCCTGTGACGGCAGCGGCCACCCACTTAGCACCTGCGTCAAACTTCGGGTGATGGAGACAGAACAGAAGTGGAGGAGTCGGAGACAAGACTTGTGGTTCCTCCTAAAAACTTCACACAAACAAAGGAACTACTTTGCCTCAGGCCTCTGGTTTTCTTCTCCTTTTTCCGTTTGCCCTGCTCTCAACAGTGGTGGGAATAGGGGCGAACTGACAACTTTGTCACTATGGGGGCAGGCTTCTTGTGTCGAGCGGAGGGGTCGTAGGCGGAACACCGGCTCCCAGCGAGCCCAGGCGTCGTCCCCGCGGACGTCCCCTCACACCGGCCAGAAGGGTCTTGAAACGCGGAACTTGCCCTGGATTGTGCGGTAGGCCCAGCCGATCACAGGGGTCCTTACAGGAGGGAGGCGGAGGGGGGAGGCCAGCGGGACCTGGGGGCAGGGGTGGGGAGATGCGGCCGCAGGGTGAGCAGCGGGGCCGCTGCCACAGCCGGATGCGCCCCCCCTGCCCCGGGCCGCACACCTGTGCGTTCAGCCTGTGCGTGCGCAGTGACGCGTTACACCTGCCGGAGGGAACCGACTGCGCGCCTCTTCTGCCCGCAGCCTCTGGTGGCTTTGAGGCTCGTGGGGTCTAAACAGAGTAAAAATTAACGTCTTGGGTCACGTGTTGGTTTTCTGGTGAGCATTCTGCCAGGGAGTAAAGAAGCAGAAGGTAGGATAGTGCAACCTGCACCTCCTAAGGATGGGGGGGGGGGAGGGGGGCGGCGGCTGGAGGTGCCGGGGGTCGAACCCGGGGCCTCGTGCATGCGAAACACGCGCTCTCCCACTGAGCTACACCCCCCGGCCGCCGCGGGTCCCCCGCACCTGTCTCCATGGGGTGGAGGAGCCTCAGGTGTGGGGGGACGGGGCGGGGGGGCTGGGGGCGGAGGGACTAGCCTTTTAACAAACAGAGCTCGAAAGGGGGCACAGAATATTGGAAGCGCTTGTCAGAAAACTGGCCGGCTCTTCCCTGGCTTGAACACGTCTTGCTGTTTGCTGTCCGCTCCACGGGGAAGGGCAGGGCAGGGCATGATTTTCTTGGGAAAACCCGGGTAGGAATCCATACCACAGGCCTTTCGGAGTTTCAGAGTCGGATTTATCACAGCCTGAGGGCAACTGAGCAGGCCGGAGGGGGCGTCCAGGGTAATAACGCTTCGGTGGCCGCACAGGGACAGGGACCTACTGGGTTTACAGAGCTAGACCCAGACGGAGACGCGCGAAGCGACCCGTCTTTCAACCCAGAGATTTGTGGTCCTTGATCTTCCGGAGAATGGGGGGGGGGGGGGGGGGCGTGGAGAGGAAGGGGTGGGTGTGGTTCGGGGCACGTGGAAGGTAAGGGATCCGTCTCTAAGGTCGGCCTGGAGGTGAAGCACGGGGAACCCCGCCCAGTGCCCAGACCTGACTGTGGGGGTGGGTGGGCGTGAGCAGAACAAGTATAATAGCAGAACGAGAGCTGAGTGTCCTGGGAGATGTGGACTCAGGAACTCGTTTACTGATGGTTCTGGGAGCGGGATTCTGAGGGGGAGACTTCTTCCCAGACTGACCCTGAACCCTACAATTCACACTGGTTAGCCCTGCGGCCTTGAAACTTCCATGGGAGACCCAGAAAGACTCATTTCCTGGCACCAGGCTCCTAGCTGGTATTCTCTCTTCTTCGTTTTACATCTTTTTAAGTAAGTGTGTCACTGAGCCTCTTGAAACTGAAAGCACATTATTGGTTTGGCAGAATTTCTCTGTTGGCTGGTTCATGGGGCTGCTAGAATAGACAGAAGGAAACACAAGTGGCAGGTTTCACTGGACTCGAGTGCTTGAGGAGTGCCCCCCACCGAACTCTGCAAGCTCTGGTACGTGGTTGTATGTGTGTGTGTGTGAGTGTAAGAGGATGGCTGGAATATTATCTAGGCTGTTCGATGGTGTGGAAACACAATTGTGAAAACTCCCAGGATCATCCAGTAATTATCCCTTAAATCGCTCCTGGAGAAACCTACATATCAGCAGGAGTACTACAAGTGATTCGCAAAGAGGTTGGGGTTCTTTTTTCTGTTTGCCCCAAGGTACACTGAACAGCATAATTGTTAAAATCAATGTTCTTTGACAACATTCAGACTCTCCATCCACTGCATGATTGAAAATATCTATTCCAGGGGAGATAGTAGGATGTTTCAAACATGATTCTTCTAGTGAAATAACCATTTATCTCATAAAGTAGAACTCAGACCCTGAAGACACATGAAGCCTATTTCCCGTGCATCTAGGACAGGTGGAAACATTGTAAGTGGTTGGGTGCCATTTTTAAAAAGGTGGCAGGCCAGCAGGAGTGGGTTTTTTATGTGGGGAGCTTTTGTGCTCCAGAATTCCAATCCACACTTAGGATCCGTGTGTGTTTACAATGTCTCACCTTGTTAACATGGACAGGGAAGATTAGTTATACTGCTCTAATAAGTCTCCTATCTTGACTGAATGTGAAGAAACTGTCTACACTAGGTAGTAAATGATTAACTCATCCTTTTTCTCCAATTAAATGTGCCTGTGAAAAAAATAAAGCACTGCCTTTTCAGTTAGTGTCTACATGGCCCAAGGGATCATGTCTGCTCCCACATTCCTGTGCAGCCCATGGTCCTACCCAACTGCTGCCTCCTGCACATTCACAGATGGTCCCACACATGGCCACGTCGCCTTTCCTCTAAGAGTTTCTTAATCTGTAATTTCTTCCTGAGAAAGCTAAACAAAAGATAAGTTTGTTGAGATAGAACACCCAGATAAAACATGGTTGAAGTTCCAAAATTCATCTACAGTGTACTTTAAAATAAGTCAGTCTTATTCTGAGTCAAAGTTAGACACAACTTGCTCTCAAAGAACTACCTCAGACAGCTCAGGCAGCACGTTATTTGTTTTTATTGTTTTATTTTTATAATGTTTTATTATTTTTATTTTATTTATTTTTATAATTTAAAATTTTTTCATCCAATATTTTCTAAAGCGTTCTCATACTAAGCTCTTGACCTTTTCACTATATTCTCTTCTCCTTTAAATCACAGAGGTGGGTTTCCATGGAGAAGTCTATGGTTGCATTATGTTCCCTTTTCCTTTTTCTCCCCCCTTCCCCCCGCCCCCACATTTGGGCTGAGCCCTAATATAATACAGAAAGGCAGTCGTGATAACTCAAGATATTCTTTCTCATGTTTTGTCTTGTTTCTTTTTGTGACTCCATGAATTCCCATAGTCTCCTGACATGGTGGGTACAAGTGGCAGAAAGACACTGTAAAATTGTACCTTGAAAACAAGAGGAGGGAAAACATGACAGCAGAACAGAAAGAGAACGATCGTTCGCTTCAAGAAAGTCTGGCTCCTGAGCACTACTTCGGAATCTTTTATGGAGACGTAAATCCCAAAGCCAAGACATCTTAACTTGAGAAAGAATTGTCCTTGGAACTTATTTCTCCTTTGAAAATTCCCTAATCGCAAAAAAATAAAGTAATGAAACAGAAAAAGAAAAAAATTCGTCATCACTTCACAGGGAAACTTTTGACATTATGTTTGTTCGGGGAACCAGGATTCCCAATACCTGAGCAGTCCGTCAGCCCGCACTTCCATTGTGGTAGCTAAGGGTTAGGATCTTCAAAATCTATCACAGGGCTTAGTACACGAAAGGGGACTTTGGTGTTAGCCAAATTATTAATTTTGGTATTAATACCGAAGCTCTTAAAGATTTGATGAGGACGAGGCCGCTCTGAGTATGGAAATGATTACAAGATACTATGCTATTTTAAATGTTGCTGAGCACAAAGACAGACAGAAAGTTCCCAGTACATATTGGAAGTTAGCACAGTGTTGATTGCAAAACTTGCGAATGTTTATTAAAAGGAAAAAGAAACTTCACCTCGAATTCAATTATGTATGTTGATTCAGAAAATATTAATATTATATTACCATGGGAGAGAACAAGGTCCATTATCAGGCCGCACAAATGGTTCGACAATAGAAGTACATTTTTGCAATTGTATCTCCTACATTGGAATAGGAAATTGGGAAAAGATTAGAATACAGGCATGCACTTAAAATGTATACCCTCCTGAGCCACGTCCCAGCACCCAACCCGGCGCTTCCCAAAGCTTCCCAAATCACCCAACCCGGCGATTCCCAAAGGAATCGGTTGGGGATCCAGGTCGTGGTTGAGCGGGTCTGCGCGGGGGCGGCCGTTCTGCGTTTCTCATCAGCTCTCAGGGGCCACCACGGTTGGTGGGAGGACCGCACTGATGGGGGCGCACCGGCCTCGGGCCGGGTCGCTAGGGGTGCAGACGGAACTCGGCTGGAACCCGTGGTGGGGCTCGGGGACCCTGCGCGGACGCCTGCGGGCGGCGCTGCACCCGCGCCGAGGGCTGTGGGCGCGGCCACTGCGGCCGGAAGCAGGAGAGCTAGGAAGACTGTGTGAGAGCCCGCGCCCTCCCCCCAGTCGGCCTCTCCGTCCTCGCCTCTCCTTTCCCCCGCGGTTAATACAGCTGCAAAATGGAGGCGGGGCCCCGCGCCCACCGTATCGGTGAGGAGGGACCCCGAGCAAAAGTGGAGGTGCCGGGGATTGAACCCGGGGCCTCGTGCATGCTAAGCACGCGCTCTACCACTGAGCTACACCCCCGCAGGAAAGGCGTTCTCCCGGGAGGCTATTCAAGGGCAGCGCAGGCGCCGGCGACGGGTTCCCGGAGGCTGCCTGGGCCGGGTCCGCGGCGCCTGATGCGGTGGCTCCGCAACCTCGCAGCCGGGACGGAGGCTCGCTCCGCGGAGAGACGAGCGAAGCGCGCTGCGGGCCAGAGCCCGTGGGAGCCCCGGATCCGCCCCGCGAGGCCGCCGCGAACGCGTTCTCTCGGGCCTCCGCGCTCTCCTTTTCCCGCTCTCCCGGCTGCCGGAAGTCGTGCGCAGGGAGGCGACCGAGGAGGACAGGTGCAAAAGGCGGGGGGCGCGCAGACGCCGCCCCGGGGCCGGTCCTCCCGGGAGACCGCGCGGGCGGTGCACCTGCCGCCCTCCCCCGCCTCACCACCACCCCCCGCCCGGGCGGCAGGCGCCGCGCCCCTCCCTCCAGCCCCAGGAGTGCACCTGCGAGGCTGACGGTGCGGACGTGGCTCTTTGGGTAGAGACAGTGTGGTTCTCCAGCCTCTCCAATTAGAGGCTAGAAGGACGCTGGCAACAGTGAAAAAGCCACCCAAGTCTCGGCTCAAGACGTTAGAAGAGGAACAGCGTGATAAACCAGAAGACTCGGAATAAACTAAAAGAAGGGAGCGCTGATAAAGACGAATGCAGAAAATAACGAGTTTTAAAAAGTGGAACTAATAAAGAACCTAGATATTTGAAAAGGCAACAGAAGAGTCAAACTTCCAGCTAACCTAATTAAGAAAAGAGAAAATCAGGACCGCAGCCAAGTCCCCATCGTAACAAGAGGGCTTTTAAATCGTGAGAAGCATCGTAGCACAGTTCAGCAAATGATTTAAAAACTTAGATGAAGTGGATTTTGTAAATATCATATCCAAGTTAATCCTTGTACAGACGGGAGGCAAGCAGGCTATTACTCTAGAAAAACAGAGAAAGTAGTTGAACAGGCACGCCCCCCAAAAGGGCACCAGGCAAAAATACATTCACAAGCAAATTCTACCAAACTGTTAAATATAAAAAAGTCATGATGCTACTTAGATTATTCAAAGCATAGAAAAAGAAGAAAAACTTCCTATTCGGTGCATAAAGTGAGTATAATATTAACCACGTTTTTCAGTTTGCACCAAAAATTAAAACTATAAGCCTATTTCACATAATACAGGATGTCCAACTGGGGGCTATTCCAGAAATGCACAGAGCACTCATTATTAAGAAAGATATCGGCAAAGATTCCCTTGTCCACACAAGTCTATGCAGGGCCTCCTGCTCTCCTTTTCAACTAGGCTTTGGCTTTGGGTCTTTGATTTTCATCTCTGTGTTGCCCAGTTTCTGTAAGAGTCCTTAGTTGGGTTAGCTAGGTGTCCCCCATCCTCCGTATCTGATCACCTTCCATGTCTAATTGGGCCCCTTATCCTCTGCCATCCCCCAGGTGACATAGGGTCACCGTGGCCCACTTCCAGCAAGAATCCTGTTAGGGCCATTCAGCCACAATCCCTCCTTACCCTTGATGTTTCCTCTTGGGAACTTCCTAACCACTGATGAACCCCCACCCTACTCTTGGCTATAAATTCCCACTTGCCAAACACTGTATTTGGAATTGATAGTTCTATACTGAGGCCTCTTTCCCCCTATTACAATATTCCTGAATAAAGTCTGTTTTTCCTGCTATTATAGCTACTAATCAGCTCTGGCTTATCTCTAACAACATTAATACAGACCATCATGTTGATAGAGAAAAGGAGGGAAAAAACATACATGATTATCTCTATAGGTTCAGAAAAAGCATTTGACACAAGACAACGTATGTTTAATATTTTACTGGAGGATTTAGTGTCCTCCAAAAGTTCGTGTCCATTTGGAACCTGAAAATGTGACCTTATTTAGAAATAGCGTCTTTGTAGATGCATTTAGTTAGGAGGAGATCATATTGAAATATGATGAGCCCTAGGGGCACCTGGGTGGCTCAGTCAGTTAAGCATCCGACTTCGGCTCAGGTCATGATCTCATGGTCCGTGAGTTCGAGCCCTGTGTCAAGCCCTGTGTCGAGCCCTGTGTCGGGCTCTGTGCTGACAGCTCAGAGCCCGGAGCCCGCTTCGGATTCTGTGTCTCCCTCTCTCTCTGCCCCTCCCCTGTTCATGCTCTGTCTCTCTCTGTCTCAAAAATAAATAAACGTTAAAAAAAATTAAAAAAAAATATGATGAGCCCTAAATCCACTGACTCATGTCCTTCTAGGAAGAGGAAAACATGTCAGAGACAGACACACAGAGAAAAGGAGGCCGTGCCACGATGCAGGCAGAGATTGGAAGTGGAGGGGTACCGGGAGCTGCTGGAAAGGAAGATGAGGCAAAGAAGGAGACTCAGAGGGAGCATAACCCAGCTGACACCTGATTTTGTACTTCCAGCCTAGATAACTGTGAGACAATAAATTCCTGTTGTTTTAAGCTACCAAGTTTGTGGTAATTTGTTACAGCAGCCCTAATAAACTAATACAAATAGGGTGCCTGGGTGGCTCAGTTGGTTAAGTGTCTGACTTTGGCTCAGGTCATGATCTCACAGCGCGTGGGTTCAAGTCCCGTGTCAGGCTCTGTACTGACAGCTCAGAGCCTGGAGCCTGCTTTGGATTCTGTGTCTCTGTCTCCCTATCAGCCCCTCCCCAACTCATGCGCTCTCTCTCTCTCTCTCTCTCTCAAAAATAAATAAGCTTTGGGGTGCCTGGGTGGCGCAGTCGGTTAAGCGTCCGACTTCAGCCAGGTCACGATCTCGCGGTCCGTGAGTTCCAGCCCCGCGTCGGGCTCTGGGCTGATGGCTCAGAGCCTGGAGCCTGTTTCCGATTCTGTGTCTCCCTCTCTCTCTGCCCCTCCCCCATTCATGCTCTGTCTCTCTCTGTCCCAAAAATAAATAAACGTTGAAAAAAAAAATAAATAAGCTTTAAGAAAAAAACTAATACAAATATAGTAAAAGCAGTCAGCAAAATAAGAATTGACAGACACTTGTCAGCATGATATTTCTGGTCCCATCTTTTGGTGTCACAACCCTCCTGTATTCCAAAGCGCCCCTCCCATTCCGCTTTACTTTGATTCTCTTGGCTGCAGGGGACTCTGGAGTTATGAGAAATGAAGTCGTGATGTGGAACAAGTAAGACTTTGATAATACGGAGGTCAGAAATCCGGGGCCTGTTTCTCTGGGCATTTGCTGAAAATCAGGAATGAGAGTAGAGGGTGAAATAGTTTGATTGAGAAAGAGCAAATCGTTGATTCTATATAGTTTACTTGGTTCTATGCAGCTGTTTTAACCAAAAAGTCAAAAAAAAAATCACAGATGACAACAGTTCTGTTGCCTTTCAATTTTCCTGTAAACCACTATGAGCAGATTCTGATTTAAATCCCAGCTGGTCCTCTAGACTTGTGGCCTGAGGCATGGTTCAAAGGAGGTGAGGAACCGCCTTGCTGCACAAGGTTCCGTTGGTGGGGCAGAAGACTCTTGGTCTCGGGGTGGTGAGCTTGAGTCCCACGTTAGGGGAAAGCTAATTGTTGCTCTCCCGCTGGTGCATTTGCTGGTCTCCTCAGTTGTCCTCTGGGCTGCAGCCCCCGGGCTCCATGGCGAGGACGGTGTACTGGGTGGCTGTCCCAGGGGAAAGCTTAGAACTACACACAGTTCAGAGGAGAGGGGGAGGGACGCACTGAGAGAAAAACCTTCCTCTGATTCACCAGTGTCTGTAAGCTACGAAAACGTGGATCGTATGAGCAAGAATATACAAAAGTGGAAGTTCTGACATAGAATCCTATTAGGACCCATGCCAAGGGGGCTGTCGACGGTGCTGACGGCCAAAGCTTTTCAGAGGCGAAAGGTCTAGTGAGGTCAGGCATGAGTGTATTTACAAGCTGGTGAAGGAGACTGAGGTGACCAGAATTATCTAATAGGAGTCTACTAAGGAGCCTCACTGATCTCTTTGTCAGACAGAGAAAGGGGGATATGTCCTGACTGCCGTGTGCTGATAGCCCCCCTGCACAACTGTGATTCATATCCTTAAAGATTCAAGGTGTACTTTGTGCTGGATGTGCTGTAACTTTTTCAAACTGGGTAAAAGAAGCTACCTACCCCTTTGCCCAACATCCACTCAGATGGCTGGACTAATGTTCTAACCTGCTAAAGGTTTAAGAGTTCACATCTATCCTGACAGTACATGTGACTTCAGACTGTGATTTTGAAATGCTATGATATGGAAACATATGTTTTTTTTTAAGTTGATGTATGGTTTGCACACACTGTTATATTAGTTTCAGGTGCACAACAAATAATTCGACAACTCTGTACATTATGCTATGCTCACCACTATAGAAACACAGAGATTTTTAACTGTCTTGGGAAACTTAATTAAAAATTGGAAAATGTTAATGATTTATTAGAGGAAAATGCACATCTGAAAAAAAGCTCAATTATGAGCGTTGAAGCATATTGGGGACTTAGACTTTTGAAGCTAGAGGAAGTGCCCTAGAAAACTACTATCCAGCCCCTGGGTGGCTCAGTCGGTAAGCTTCCAACTTCGGCTCAGGTCATGATCTCACGGTTTGTGAGTTCAAGTCCCGTGTTGGGCTCTGTGCTGACAGCTCAGAGCCTGGAGCCTGTTTCAGATTCTGTGTCTCCCTCTCTCTCTGACCCTCCCCCGTTCATGCTCTGTCTCTCTCTGTCTCAAAAATAAATAAACGTTAAAAAAAAAAAAAAAGAAAACTACTATCCACATTGTAAAAACGGTTTCTTGATGTCATTTTGAGAATCCAGAAGGACATAATCAAAAACCACAATCTACCATTAAAGAAAGCTATTGCCATCTGAGAACTCTCATGCACAGCAAAGGACTCTGATGTTCCCAAGATGGCCATTTGGTGGTGCCCACGCCATTCTCCAGAACATGGATGTGCACATTACCTGAAAGTGCTCACAAGGTCAAGGACAGATTCCTCCAAGCCTTCACTTTATTTTTAGAAAAGTACACCCAAGAAGCTCCTTGGGTGGCCGAATCTTTTCTATGTCTATTTATCATAAGCTCCTTCCCCAAACAACAACAATGCTAAAGCTCTGATGAATCTTAAGGTTCTCCCATTAAAACGTACATTTCATTGTCCTCATTCTCCAGCCTAAGAAAGCAGTACAAATGAAATTCATGTTTTTTTAAAAATCAACATTTTCAGAAGAGCTTTCTTTACCCTAAAATTCTACCTATTAAAAGATAAACTGAGGCATATGAAAATTTTTTAGTTTATTTGAGCAAAAATCAACTCGGATCTGCTAGGGGCAAGCTTGTGGTGGTTAGAGATGCCCCTCTGACAGCAGGTATAAACACAGAGCAGAAGACAAGAAAGGAAGTCATTCGACTGGCTAGAGCTTAAAGCCTCGTTGGCTGTTTGTGATTTGTTGTCCTTATTGTTTCTATTTCTGAACCTTCGAGCATATACAGGCTTAGTTTTAATCTGCTTAAGCAGGCATTAGAGCCCCCTTGTCTACTGGCCTCTCTGTTTAATTGATTCAACAGTCCTAAGGTAATACAACCTATGCCACAAAATCCTCACAAACCTTTACTGTATAACATCGCTGGAGAACTCTATAAAGTTTAGATTATTTCTTCCCTGACAAATTCTATCCTATTACCGATGGAGTTCAGGACATGCTACTCCAACATATGGCACTTCGGCATATTACATATTTTAAGCTGAAGGGATCTGAGAAAACAGCAAAAGGTCACTCTGGCCTCCCTCTATTGCCCTTCTTCCCTGAAACAGGTCATAAAAGGTGACCTGTGAGAGATGCCCGCCCTGTGACTGAAATAAGCATCCTTATCTCCAAAGACAAAGGGACGCCCCTGAAAAACAACCTTGCTAAGTTTGCCCCAAGTTGCCAGATTACCTCAGCCTCCTTAACCTATCACATCCCTCCACGGGTGACCACTGTGCACCCAACCCAACCCAAACATACTCACATCTGTTTCCTTGGGTCATCCTTTCCTTAGGAAGGCTCTCGTGTCACGGTGTCATGTAAAACTTATGTTAAGTAAATTTGTATGTTTTTCTCCTGTTAATCTGCCTTTGTCTTTTTAATGTTCAGACCCAGCCAGGGACCCTGAGAGGGTTGAGGAAATCTTTTGCGTCCCCTACATAACCTTCTAATTTTGCAGGTATTATCACAATCTAATGTTAAGCACACGGTTCTGTGGTTCAGGTACAAGTTGTATTTTCAAAAGAGACGCTACAGGACACACACATACATGAGTCAGGAAACTGGTTAATTTGGAAAAGATAGCCTGTAACGTTAACCTTAGACCTACATTGGAAAAGTCTGATTAAACACAAGTATCCCCTTAAACTCTGGGGCATCCACTCGGTTTCATGTTTAACCATGGGCAAGAGATGATTATGTCCTGGGGCCCCTCCTGGCCATGTCTCTTCCTGTGGATATTGGGTCCACACTCTATGTATGGGGGCTCCCAGAATTCTCTATCAAAACAGCCCAGACCCTCCCCTCTTCCAGGGCCTGAACAGACGTCACCCACCCACCCCACCCCCCCTTTCGGAGGCCATCCTTCTGAGGGCAGACCATGCCATTAGCATGCATGCTTCTAGGCCTAGGAGGTGGCCCTGAACTGGCTCTTTGCCAAGTGGAGTGTTTGAAGCTTAGAAGTGTGTGCTGAGGGGCGCCTGGGTGGCGCAGTCGGTTAAGCGTCCGACTTCAGCCAGGTCACGATCTCGCGGTCTGTGAGTTCGAGCCCCGCGTCAGGCTCTGGGCTGATGGCTCAGAGCCTGGAGCCTGTTTCCGATTCTGTGTCTCCCTCTCTCTCTGCCCCTCCCCCACTCATGCTCTGCCTCTCTCTGTCCCAAAAAAAATAAATAAAAAAAAAAAAAAAAAAAAAAAAAAAAAAAAAAGAAGTGTGTGCTGAGGTGTTCACACGTTGAATGTACAAAGCCCTTCAAAATGTGGGATGGAACCGGGGGTGCTAAGAAAGGGGATCGGGCTCTTTATTTTCTGATTCCGCTCTTAACTCATCTGTCAGTATTAGCCAAGCAGGTGCTTCTTCAAGTCAGTCAGATAAGAAGGATAGAGTTTATTTAACACAATACAGAATTTCTGTCTAGATGATAAGTTTACGTGATACTTGAGAAGTTTCTTCAAAGTCAGGAATGACTTTAAAGGTGTAACAGCAGAGAGAGGGGATGGGAGGAGAGGGCGGAAGGAGGAAGGAGGGCTGTGACTGGGAGCGGGTGCTGGGAATGCACAATTTCGTCCGCCCCCCCCCCCCCCCCCCCTGCCCCAGCAGCTCGGAGAAGGAGGGCATCAAAGGACAGGGTCCAGTGCACTGCGCCTCCGTGCGTCTTGCTCTCCAACGGTACCGCGAGGTGAAGCCGCTGCAGGTGCGCCGGGTCGTCGCTGCTGCGGTGGTTCTCGGGTGGAGAACCCGCCAGCAGGTGGCTGTGGACTCGGCCACGCCCAGTCCCAGAGCAGAGATGCGCGCGCACCGCAAGCAGAGTGGGGTCGGGTGGTTCTCGTTGTTTTTCATGTGAGTTCGGAGGGCTGCAAGAAAACAAAGAGACAAGAGAGAGGCGCAGACACGTTTTAATAAATGGTGAGGCGCCGGAGAGCTGTTGGAGCAAAACCTGCGTCTTCAAAAAGTGGAGGTGCCGGGGATTGAACCCGGGGCCTCGTGCATGCTAAGCACGCGCTCTACCACTGAGCTACACCCCCTCGCACACAGAGAAGCCCGGAAATGCGCCTATGAATGTTTACTGCGGGTTTCGGTGGCGGCTCACAACCCTTCGCGGCGCCGAGGCGGGTGCACGGGCCCAGTACCAGACTGCCCCGAGGACGCGCTGGGAGGAGAACCCGAGCCGCAGGGCGGTCCCGTGTGGGACCTCACTGCGCGCCCAGGCGGAGGTCTGGGAGGAGCCGTGTGTCCGGAGAGGCGGCCGAGGGCCGAGGGGGAGGAGCAATGAGGGGACCAGGACCCCCCAGGACCCGAGGGGCCCGGAGATGCGCCGGGGACGCGGGCAGAGTGGGCGGAGCGCAGCGCCCTGTCGGGCCCGAGCCGCACCGACTGCGAGGAGCGCGGGGCCGGCGCGTCCAGGGGGCTCGGTCTGCAAACCTGGCTTCCTGAATCGGCCCTTGGACCGGCGGTGTGCACGCTCCCGCCGTGTGGGTCCTGGTGCGCCGCCCCGCGGGTGGATTATTTCCCGCTGGGGACAATCGAGGCGCTGCCGACTCGGGGGGCTCTTGACCTTCCCGGTCACGAGCTGCACGAAGCGTTTGGACGGGGGCCCCTACCGCGAAGAGCGCTGCCACTCTTGGTAAGAAAGACGTCTCTGCACAGCCCGGCGAACATGTTCGCCGAGCGTGCCTGTCCCTATGTTTGGTGAATTTGCTTCCCCTCCAAGTCCCCTAAGTCTGCGCTTCCGGAGAACGGCTCCTCGCCCCTCCCCCGCACTTGCTTGCTCGGTCACCACACGTGGGCGTCTTTCCCGAGCGAGGCAGGGAAGCCAACCGTGTGTCTGCGCTGCCGCGATGTGGGTCCTGGGGTGGGGGTGCACCTGCCTCGGCCCGGGCCGCTGGGGCAGCGGGGAATACCGACCCCGGGAGCTCGCGTGTCTTCAGCGTGTTGAGCTGGGGACCTGGGGCAGAGGATGAGGAGAGACAAGTGTAGATAAGTGCGTATGCTTTACAGGGTTCTCAGGAAACAAAACAAAACACGAAGTTTCTGAATGTAAGCATCTAAGCATATTTTATTGCAGGAGCCGAGATTCAGGTTCTATCCGTGGACATGCAAATTATCTTTCTCCTCCAGGCGTAAAGCTACGAAATCGGGCTTGGCCCTGGAGACTCTACATGTATGGCTGGCCCGGGGTACTCGCACCTGCCGGCTAACAACAAATCCGAACAGCAGAACTGGGGGGACGAGGGAGAGCCACGGTTGCCGTTCAACCCTGCTCTGGCCTGCTCTACAGAAGGAGGTTGTCCGGCGGTTATTGGGCGAAGCAGTGTTCAAGGCCCAAACCAGCAGAGGCGAGGGACGGGAAGGATGGGACCTTTTGACAAGGAGAGCGAATGGACGGGAATTAGAGTCTTGGTGGGCTTGAGAAGCTAGCGTGCACTTAGAAACACACACACACAGCTTGACTGATGTGGGCGTCTTTGTCCACATCAAAAGAAAAAGAATTCTGTCCAAAGGAAAAAATATTTCTTTGATAATTTTCTCCCTTTTGTTCTTCCTTCTTCTTTTCTTCTTTTTTCTCCTTCCCTTTCTTCTCTTGTTTAGAATTCCTATTAGTTGGCTGTTGAACTACCTGGAATCATCTCTGAATTTATTCGCTTTCCATTTCTGTGTCTTTTTGTTTTACTGTAAGAGAAATTTCCTCAGCTTGAGAGAGCCAACCCCACGTAGACGTTGCTCATGGAAAGGTCCTTGCAAAGGCTGGAAGGAGGAAACGAGGCTGAAATGATTACCCATACCTGGGCCTCCATTACTCCAGCGCCATGTTAAGGGAAGAGAGAAGGGAATTCTTACAAATCCCTGTCCAGACAATTAGGTATTTTTAGTTCTTTTTAAACATTTATTTATTTATTTTTTAAATTTACATACAAGTTAGTTAGCTTGTAGTGCAATTCTGATTTCAGGAGCAGAACCCAGTGATTCATCCCCTGCATGTAATACCCAGTGCTCATCCCAACAAGTGTCCTTCTTTATGCCCCTTGCCCATTTAGCCCATCCCCCCACAGGTATTTTTATTCCTGATTTTATTTATTTGGACTCTTTTTCTGCATCTCTACAAGTATCAGCAAATATTGAAGGTACTGAGGGGATTCAGGTCATCCTGGAATTCTTCCAAGTAACTTCTCTATTATTTCCTTCTTACATAAACACTTGTTGAAATAGCTTTCCAGACCCATGTTGGAGCCACTCCTGCTGGTGGGGGGCTGGGGGCGAGGCACATCTGTAAACGTCTGCAAAACATAGGTAACTTCCGTGTCCCTGTGAATGATCTGCTTGACCAGAACCGCAGAGTATCCAGTCTGCCACTCCCCAGCGCCCAGTCAACTGGGCCTTCTCTCTCCAGACAAGGTCCATGCGGCCCCAGCCAATCAGAAATGTTTTGTTTTCTCTTCCTTGTTCTTTATTCTTTATGTTATAAAAGCTTCCTCTACCTTTAACCCCATTTTGCAGTTCTCTAAAAGGAGACTGTCCGCTTCATGAAGCACTGAAGTTTGTTTGTATCACCTAACTCGTCTTCTTTAATCATTTTTTGAACACCAGAAAAGCCAGGATGAGCCATGATCTCGAAGCAGCAAGAGTTGGAGGTCTTGGCTGACAGGCTCCTGGGAGCTTCTGGTACCTCAGCCCTAACTCACCAAGGACTTCCCTCTCTTCCCATGCTGTGTGGGAGAGTGGGAAGGGCAGTTGATTGTGAAAAAGCTTCAAGGACTTCCCAATGTGAACAACAATTCAACAAATAAGTATGCTTGGCCTTGCTAACAATCAGTTGTGAGGCTGAAAACATCCTTTTCCAAATTATGTCTTACAAAATAATCCAACCATGTTAGAGGAAAGGCTGAGTTATCTACTTCCACCTATAGAAAATAATATGACACAATTGTTGTTATATGAAAGGTAATAAAAATAATGCAGCAAAGCAGTGTAGGAGAAACATATTATAGAGGTATATCAGTAAGCTATCTCTGTGATTGTGGAATCCATCAGTTTTTTAAAGTTTGTAATCTGTTTCTGTTTATGCTCTTATTCTAAATAAATATTTACTTTCACCGTTGACTTTGTATTCGTCGTTTTGAATACAAATTTTTTTTTTCTTAAAGGTGATCCCTTATATTATATATGAGCTTTAGGTCTCATAACACATGGATCTGCCCCTACCAATGAATTTTAAAAATCACACCTGTTTACCTAAAACATTGTGATGTTGAAGCAAAATGTTATGATTGATATAGATACATAAGGAATTGAGACATCGGATGCTGTGATGACCACATGGCTAAGGTGTTGGGCTCGGACCCGGCTGGGGCTTCCCTCTACAAGCTCCAGTCCTGCTCACAACACCTTTGCCTTCTAACCTAGCCTGCTGTTAAGAGTTATTTGTGGCCGAGACACACTAATTGTTGACTGTGTTAGAGAAGACAGTATTAGGACCACACCCCTTCCTGGTGCCCAGTACTGCTTAGCAAGATAAGGTCCTGAGGCCAATTTGAATGTCAGCATCCTGACCTCAGTTGTGACTTTCTTTTCCTGCTAGAGATGGACTTTCTCAAAGCTGAGGTAGTCCAACATGAAACAATTTCTTATTGGACGATTCTGTAACCCAGAAAGAAAATAAGTTTGAAATTGCGTGTTTTCAGGGAAACTGAGCTGATCCTAAATGTCCCCAGCTCATTCTGGCAGGAGCCTCAGACAGCTCCAGATCCTGCACAGAACCCCAGACATATTCAGGACATACTAACAGTTTTCAGAAATCCTTGAGGAGCTGGTGAAGGAAAAGCAGTGTGGTCACCTAAAACGAGAGCAGGCTTTGGAACAATGTTATGCACACTTCTAATACCGTTTAAGCTTTTTTGCAGTGTACTAAAAAAAATGTAAGAAAAAGAAATGTAAGGTTTTCAATTCATTTATGGTAGCTAGGGTAACCCTTGCTCCAAAACTTTCCAAAGCTGAATGAAAAGGAAATCAAAGACCAATCTCATTCATGTGTATTGTTGCAAAAATTATGAATAAAATACAGGCATGTTAACACAAACACCATGTTGACCCAAACAAATTATTTTTCCAGGAACACAAGAATGATTTATCATCAGGGGAAAAAAAAAACAATTACTAAGATGAATTAATAGCTTGAAGGAGAAAAAATGACACGATCTCAATAGGTAACAAAAGGAATTTGGAAAAATTCAAAACCCACATTAGTGCGGCTACTCTGGAAAGCCGTATGGAGGTTCCTCGAAATATTAAAAATAGAACTACCCTGTGATCCAGGAATCCCACTTCTGGGTATGTGTCCAAGAAAGCACAAACCCCAATAGAAAAGATATCTGCGCCCCCTATGTTTACTGCAGCAATATTTACAATAATACAAGATATGGAAAAAAACCTATGTGTCCATCTATGGATGAATGGATAAAGAAAATGTGACACACACACACACACACACACACACACACACAGAATGCAGTATTGCTCAGCCATAAAGAGAGAATAAAATCCTGCCATTGTGACAACATGGATGGACCTCGAGGGCATTATGCTAAGTAGAGTAAGTCAGACACAGCGACACAAATACCGTATGATCTCATTTACATGTAGAATCTAAAACAAAACAAAACAAATGAAAAACCTCATACATGCAGAGAACAGATCAGTAGTTGCCAGAATGGGAGCCAAATGGGTGAAGGGAGAGAAAGATATAAACTTCCAGTTATAAGATCAGTAAGTCCTGGCATGTGATGTGCAGCACGGTGACTAAAAAGGAAAAAAAAAAAAATCAGAAATCTAAAGCTATCCCAGGCAGGTTGGAGAAGATTGCTTCTATGCTTCTACTGTATCCTGAAACTAAACAGCAAATGTTTTCTTAATGGAAACAAGATCATCCATATGCATCCAAAGCCAACATCATATTTAAGGAAAACTGTGGTCGGTCTAGTCTAACCAAGTATAAGAATAATGGAAGGAAGAAGGAAATAAAAAATACAAAATTGGGGAAGGGATGATGTATGTCATGATGTCTAGATAAAAATCCAGACGAATCCCCTGAAGAGTTTAGACTTCCGAAATGTAATGTTATCTCCTCTGGACGGTGACCACCTGTTTCCAAAGAGTGCTACCTAATTGTCATGCAAAACTTATTTCCAGCTGGGATCTGCAGTCCACCTTCAAATTTGTAAATTTGTTTGCCAGGGGTGGTAAGATTCCTTCCGTCTGTATTCTCACTCTTTGACCCAAAGATTTTTACTAGAATCATGAATTCTAGCACGTCTTTGGTCATAGAATATTGTGTCAGATGGCTTCGTCTCTGCCATTTGGGCCATAACAGAACTGGCAGGGCTATAGTCTGTCCCCAACCTGCCCCCCGCCCCCATCACCCCTTCAGACTAAAGCTCTGATTTGAAACCAGGTTTCTGTTTTGGTGGAAAGCAGCGTTCCCCTGCCTACCTAAGGACTAATGGGTACGTCATGGCCAAAAAAAGCCGGAAATTTGTGCAGCCATGTGACTTATCAAATTGGGATCAGACAGAAAGAAAGATACTATAGATGTAAATACTATTATGTAGGAATGTTTTCCCTTTTTTTTTCTCTTTTCGTTCCTCCTTTTCCCCCTCTGTAGAGTGTAAACACCAAGGCCCTGCAAATACGTTGATTTCTAATTCTGGATGGGGGATGGGAAATTTGTTAACGAGGCAAAGGAGGGGAAAGGAAGAGAGACAGAAGTTAGGGTCCAGTAGATTTAGAGAGAACGTGTGAAGATTTTTTTCAGGGAGGTTTGTGGCAAATGGGCCCAACTATTACTTCGGCGTATGAAAACAAAGGATGCATTCATTCTTCTCGGTCCAAGCGGCCTTCCCCAGGGCTCGGCCAGCTTTCCCTGATCATGACTAGCCCACTCGGAAGCCCATCGACACAAAGATCACCTTACTTGCGCAAAGCGTCCATACGATGTTCTTAGTAACTGAAGCCGTTCAGTTGGCAGAGCACCGGACTGGTTTGGAGTTCTGTGGTTAGATCTTGAGGGTCGCGGAAATTATTTTCTTGTGGCCCTGCTCCCAGAGTAACTGACTGAGGGCCCCCACCCCTTGCGGAAATACATATTTTAGAGTGACAATGCTTGGTGAACAGGAACTATAACTCTTTCACACCATGGGGTTCAGGGCCTTACCCCCAAATGAGGCATCCTGGCACGTCGGGCATCTTCAGCTGAAGGAGTTTGAGGAAATGGCAGAAGCAGGAAGGTCACTCTGACCCCCACCCTCCAAACAGGTAAAGACCCCATCAAGTGAGAGGCGCCTTCTCTGTGCTGAGAGGAGCGCCCTCACCTGAGGACACAGAGGGACTCAGGAAGGAGCCGAACAAGCGGGCCTGGCTGAGTTTCCCCAACTTGCCACTCTGACCTCCTGCCTTCTGCCTGTCCTACTCCCACGCCACCGCGCCCCCTTTTCGTCGAACCCGGCATGGAAACACCCAGGTTTCGCGGCTTCTTCCTCTCCCCGTGAAGGCTCCCAGGTGACCCCAAACTGACACGAAAGACATGTGTGTCCCTCCTGTCCACCTACTGGTCCGTTCCGTGTCCAGACTGAGGCCCGAAGGGGGTCACGTTTTCGTCCCCTCACCCCCTTCCTGAAATGAACGGGGTGTGGTGTCTGCGTTTCTACAGCGCCGTGTGCTAGTGACAGCGAGGGGCCCGAGCCCCCTCGGGCCATCCCCCCCCCGCCCCACCTCCGCCCCGCCGCGCACCTGCCGCGGGTCGCGTCCCCAGGTCCGGCCCCCACAGTGGGCGCGCCGAAGATGGTGACTGAAGGCCTGGGCGACCAGGGGCACCGCGCCCACCTGCAGGGGAGACGCGGCGGAGAAACCGGAGACCCGGGAGACGCCGGAGGGAGACCCTCCCCCCCTTCCCTCCCGGTGACCGCGAGCTTCCTCCCGAGCCCTGACCGTGGATGAGGCCGCAGACGGAGCGGGGACATCGCGCGTCCAGGACCAGCCACACGCGCCAGTCCCCCAGGCCCGCTCCTTTCTCCGGAGCGCGGGGAAACCCAGCGGCCGGCCTTCCTGGGGGCCCCCAGGCCGCGCCCCGGGCGGGTCCCGGCAGGTGACGGCCGCACCCGTCTGCGCCATCAAGCCGCCCGCATCCCCGCGGTCCCCGCGGTCAGGTGTGAGCCCTGCGGTCGTACGCTCCCCCCCCCCCCCCCCCCCCCCGCAGCATCCTCAGAGCTCCCGTCCGCAAGGACCCCTCCCCACCGCGCCACTTACTCTTTGTGTCGAACGTGGCGGGGGCGACCTGTCAGCTGGCCGCGTGGCCTAATGGATAAGGCGTCTGATTCCGGATCAGAAGATTGAGGGTTCGAGTCCCTTCGTGGTCGCTGTTTTCCTCCGCGGGTGATGCTTCAAGCCCGGCGGGCAGACTTTTCCTCCTCATTTAACCGGCGGGGGTCCGCGGGGTGACAGGGCAGTGTCCTCTGGGGTGACAGTTGCAGATGTTTGCTGGGTGACAGGTGCCTCAGAAAGAACCGGGCGGAGGTAGCAGGTGCGTCCTCGGAGCTTTCTTTCCAGTAGACCCGACACGTGGCATCAGGTGAACAGAAACACAGTGACCACAACTACTTGCAAGCCCTGGGAACGGATGAGCGTCAGGCTGAGATCAAGAGTAGGGACGGGGCTTCCTCAGGCGGGATGTTCCTGGAGGGACCTGGTCTTCCCCAAGCTGACATTACTGGACACTTTTGTTGGGGGAGGAGGAGGGGTTCACTAAAGTATCAATGAAAAGGGGTAAGGTTGAGTTGCATTTCTGGGAACAAGATCTCTGACTAGGGTTCCCTATGACCGTGGCTCCAAACGTGGTTTGAAATCGGGGTTCTCCAGATTGTCATTAGCTGCCAGGCACATAACTCCACCATCTCCCAAACAATGATCTCAGAGAGAAGCCACCAAAGGCTTTTATCCCAGACCCAACTGTCCTCCAGATCAACTCCTGTTAGTGTAGCCGAGATGGCTTCAGTTTCAACAGGTGAACAAATGCCGTAAATCGGTCTGAACAGCCCGGAGTTTCCTCAAAACACTTAAAAACAGAAGCATTAAAAATATGATCCAGCAATTCCAGTCCTGGGTATATATCCAGGAGGAGTGAACGCAGGGTGTCAAAGAGATGTTTGCACTATTCACAACAGCCAGGAGGTGAAAGAAACCCAAGTGTCCTTGGAAGGATAAATGAATAAACAAAATGTGATACTTACAATGGAGTATCACCTAGTCTTAGGAAGGGAATCCTGTCACAGGCTAGACATACATCAACCTTGAGGATGCTTTGTTAAGCGAAATAAGCTAGTCACCAAAAAAGACAAATGTCGTATCATTCCACTTACATAAAGTATTTAAAATAGTCAAATTCCGGGGGCACCTGGGTGGCTTAATCGATTGAGCGTCTGACTCTTGATTTTGGCTCAGGTCATGAGATTGGTGAGTTTGAGCCCCAGGTTGGGCTCAGCGCTGACAGCATGGAGCCTGCTTGGGATTCTCTCTCTCTGCCTCTTTATTTGTCTGCCCCTCCTATGCTCTCTCTGTCTCTCTCAAAATAAATAAATAGGGGCGCCTGGGTGGTGCAGTCGGTTAAGCGTCTGACTTCAGCCAGGTCACGATCTCGCGGTCCGGGAGTTCGAGCCCCGCGTCAGGCTCTGGGCTGATGGCTCAGAGCCTGGAGCCTGTTTCCGATTCTGTGTCTCCCTCTCTCTCTGCCCCTCCCCCATTCATGCTCTGTCTCTCTCTGTCCCAAAAATAAAATAAATAAATAAACGTAAAAAAATAAATAAGATAGTCAAATTCATAGAAACAGAAAATAGAATGGCAGTTACCATTCTGGGGGGGGGGGGGGAAGAGGAGTTGTTTAATGGTTGTAGAGTTTCAATTATGCAAGATAAAAAGAGTTCCGGTGATCTGTTCCACAACAATATGGGTATACTTAACTCTACTGAACAGCAGTAACGGTTAAGATGGTACATTTTATGGGCTTTAAATTCACAATTGAAAAAATAATGGGTGCCTGGGTGGCTCAGTAGGTTAAGTGTGGGACTTCGGCTCAGGGTTCATGAGTTTGAGCCCTGCATTGGGCTATGTGCTGAGAGCTCAGAGCCTGGGGCCTGCTTTGGATTTTGTGTCTCCCTCTCTTTCTGCTCCTCCCCACTCGCATTCTCTCTCTCAAAAATAAATAAACATTAAAATATATACATATGTAAATATTCATCCTAAAAAAATCATTTGGCCATAAACCTAGAGGTTTGATCCTGGACTTTCAGTTCTTTTTTTTTTTTTTTTAATGTTTATTTTTGAGAGAGAGGCGGGGTGGGGGGTGAAACACAAGCGGGGAGGGGCAGAGCAGGGAAGGCGCAAACCGTGAGATCATGACCTGAGCCGAAGTCAGACGCTCAACCGACTGAGCCACCTAGGTGCCCCTAGACTCTCAGTTCTTTTTTAATTAATATTTTTATTTTAATTGCAGCATAGTTAACATGTAGTGTTACATTAGTTTCAGGTCTACAGCTTAGTGATTCAACAATTCTATATATACTCAGTGCTCATCATAAGTGTACTCTTGATCACCATCACCCACGTCCCCTCTGGTAACCATCAGTTTGTTCTCTATATTAAGAGTCTGTTTCTTGGTTTCTCTCTCTCTCTCCCTCTTTTTTGCCTTTGTTCATTTGTTTTATTTCTTAAATTCCACATATGAGTAAAATCACATGCTATTTTTCACTTAGTGTAATACATTGTAGCTCCATCCAGGTCCTTGCAAATGGCAAGATTTCATTGTTTTTGATGGCTGAGTAATATTCCATTGTACATACATATGACATATCCTCTATCCATTCATCTATCAGCAGACACTTGGGCTGCTTCCATACTTTGGCTATAATAATGCTGCAACAAATATAGGGGTGCAAATATCCCTTTGATTTAGGGGTTTTGTATTTTTTTGGTAGATACCCAGTAGTGTGATTACTGGATCCTAGGGTAGTTCTATTTCTAACTTTTTGAGGAACCTCCATACTGTTTTCCAGAGTGGCTGCACCAGCTTTCATTCCCACCAACAATGCAAAAGAGATCCTGTTTCTCCACATCCTCGCCAACATCTGTTGTTGCCTGAGTTGTTAATGTCAGCCATTCTGATAGGTATAAGGTGGTGTTTCATTGTGGCTTTGATTTGTATTTCCCTGATGATGAGTGGTGTTGAGCATCTTTTCATGTGTCTGTTAGCCATCTGGATGTTTCTGGAGGAGTGTCTGTTCATGTCTTCTGCCCATTTCTTACTTGGATTATTTAGTTTTTAGTCTGGATTCTCAATCCCGTTCCCTTGGTCTGTATGTCTGTCCCTATGCCAGTACCACATACTGGTAATGTATTGGTTGCCTTAGCCTTTACTGAGTCTTGAAATCAGGAAGTGTGAGTCCTCCACCTTTGTTCTTCTTTTTCAAGATTGCTTCAGCAATTCACGTTGAAATTTAATATGAATTTGAGGAATAGCTTTCTCTTTTCTGTAAAAAAAAAGCTGTTGGAATTTTGATAGAGATTATATTGATCTGTAGATCACTTTGGGTAGTATTAACATCTTAACAATATTGTCTTCCTATTTAAGAACACAGGACATCCTCTTTGGATCCTAATTTCAGGAATGTTTTATAGAATTCAATGTGCATATCTTTCACCTCCTTGGTTGAATTCATTCCCAGGTATTTTATTCTTTAATGCTATTATAACTGGGATTGCTTTCTTAGTTTTCTTTATGGAATCCTGTTCAATGCTATTGTACAGAAACAGAACTGATTTTTGTGTGTTGATCTTGTACTCTTCAACTTTTCTGAGTTCACTTATTACCTCCTGTTGATTCTTTGTGATCATGTCACCCGCGAATAGAGGCAGTATTATTTTTTCCTTTCCAGTTTGGACACCTTAGATTGATTTTTCTTGTCTAATTGCTCTGGCTAGAACATTCAGTACAATGTTGGATAGCATAGTGTTGAGGAAGGCATCCTTGTCTCATCCCTGATCTTAGGGAGAATGCTTTTTCAGTCTTTCAACATTGAGGATGATGTTCACAGTGGGTTTTTTATAGATGCCCTTTATCATATTGAGGAAGAGCATGCTGTTTGAAGTGGTGAACCAATCTCTTTCTCATCTCATGTTCCATGAAAGGGGGATGTCCATAATAAAATTGGGTGAAATGGAGTTAAAATAGGAGTACTGTCCCATTTCAATAAATTCCACATCAAATTTATTTAAAAAATTGAATGATCCCAGCACAAAAGATTTAGCTGAATTCTCTACTAAAGAAGCCTGGCCTAGGGGCACCTGGGTGGCTCAAGCATCCCAATTCTTGATTTCGGCCCAGGTCATGATCTCTCAGCTCATGAGTTCAAGCCCCATGTCAGGCTCTGCACTGATGGTGTGGAGCCTGCTTGGGATTCTGTCTCTCTCCCTCGCTCTCTGCCTGTCCCTGGTTTGCACTCTCACCCTCAAAATAAATAAACTAGAAGGAAGGGAGGAAGGGAAGAAGGGAGGAAAGGAAGGAGGGAAAGAAGGAAGGAAGGAAGGAAGGAAGGAAGGAAGGAACAAAGAAACAAAGAAAGAAAGCAAGAAAAAGAGAAAGAGAAAGAAAGAAATCTGGCCTAATGACCCAGAGAGAGATCAAGTTTGGACACTTGTACTGTGGTTTTCCCAGGAGTCTTCCACTGCCTGAGCTCGCCTACTTTGTTTACGCTCACTCAACAACCACGTGGCTTTGCCCAAGTCCACTGGATTAATTTACAGGCAAGTTGCTCTGTGTAAAGACCCAAGGAAATATAGAGAACTGATCTGGGGTTGAATGCTGGGAACACTGATGGCCTCCAGAGAGAATGACTACTATTTCTTTCAAAATCCATGGGTTGTTCTAAAGCCCTGTCCACCCCAATTCATAGTTTTTCTAAATTTTCATTCTGCCAAGAGGTCTATTCTTCTAAAGGATAAAGAGGGGCCCCTGGCTGGCTCAGTGGGAAAGTGTGTGACTCTTGATCTTGGGATTGTGGGTTTAAGTGCCATGTTGGGTGCCAGAGGCTGCTAAGTAGGTAGGTAGGTAGGTAGATACATACATAAAGAGAATGAGGAAGGGGCAAGACAGAAGAAAGCTGAAAGGCCCTATCCGCAGAGGACACTGGTTTTTCAATATAAACACCAAAAATGCATGTGATGATGTTTTCATGCGTCTGTAAGGAAAGGAGAAAAAAGCAGACCATGCGACAAGTTTCCACAAAATTAGATATACTTAGTCTAAGGGTTTTTATTCTTGGTCATGTGCTTTCTAGTTCTGATATTTAAAATGCTTTTTCTTTTGCTTTGATACTTTAGATGTTAATGACTATAATAAAAAAAGGTGTACTTCCGACCAACAGCTTTATATTTAACTAAAACATATCAAATCCTATTCAAAATAACTGGTTGCAAAGTAGGCTCAGATTACACAGAACAAAAAGCATTCGAAACAAAGGTCACTTGGGGTAAAAACTAAGGGCCCAGCCTTCTGCCCTTTTGGAGATTTTCATCATATAAGATGACTTCAAGTACTGTCCAATATTTGTCTTTCCAATGTCCACACAGAGTATTGTAAATAAAATATTACACGTAACTGCATTTTGCTACTTAGACAACACTGAGTCTACCCTGAGTGAACTAGACTGAGCTTTGCTGTGGGAGGGGAAGTTTTATTTGTAATAAGTTTGTACTGAATGAAATTATAGTTAAGCTGGAAGGGTCGTATTTCAAACAAGCAGGTTAGAATAAATTTCCAAAGATTTAGAACAGGTGTCTAAGGGGACGACAGCTCAGTGTGCCAATGAGCTGGGGACAATGAGGTACGGGAGCTGAGAGGAATCGACATTGAAATTGGAGCTAAACAGGGATCTTGTGACCCCCCCCTGCCGGGGTGGGGGGGCGGTGCGGGGAGGAGACAGATCCAAGCACCAGGAGAGAGTAAACCTCAGGACCAGTTAGACGCAGGGCAGGAAATGTGAACGTGTATCGGTACCATTTTCTGGGTCATATGCTCAGAGCTGAGAATTTGCAGATGAATGAAAGACATGATTCCTTCTTCAAGGACATTAACCTACAGAGGAACAGAGCCCAGGGAACTTATGACGGTAACATCCACAGGGTGCTATGGGGGACACCAGAGGGTGCAGAAGGGGCTTGCGGGTCAGGGTGTGTGTGAGAGACTGACAGCGGCATCTTGCACCCTCGTGCACAGACACGCACAACAGGTGGGGAGTGCAGGAGGGCTATTTCTGCAGCAGTCTCCCGGAGGACTTGCACACGGTCCCCACACGCCAGCAGGCAGAGCGAAGAGACTCACCCTCCCCCATTTGTCCGTATCCACATGCTTCTGTGTCCCCAGGCCAGCGGAGCACGGGGCCTGGCCGCAGGGGACCCCAGGAAAGGCTCACAGGGGTGACAGGACGATGGGCTCTAAGCAAAGCTGCGTGTGGTGTATGAGTTTGGAGTGTATCCAGACCATCTTTAGTTTCACCGCTGCGGGGGGCTCGTGCAGCCGAAGTCTAACACCAGGAGTTGTGCCGTCTGAAAATGCGGGGGTGAAACAAGGAGGCGGCTTTGCCTGGAAAACAAGTGAAAAGCTGCCTCAGTAAATTCATTTCAGCTTGAGTTTCATCGAAGAGAAAACCAACGTCAGTGACGGCTGAGTGACAACGCTCCCACGATGGACAACAACCAGCACCGAGGCTGTGACTTTCCACACTTATTACAAGCCGTGATCTCTCTGCGGACACAACGGGTCTGCATTTCATGTGCAGATCACATGGGATCTTCCCTTCGCACCGGACAACAGACAAACGGAGGCACATTAAACATTTTAAGACTTTACTGAAGCACAACTGGATTGACTCAGGCGGCGCGACGCCGGAAGCAGCCAGGAAGGCCCCCAGCAGCTGAGCAGGGCCGCGGAGCAGAGCAGCAGCAAAGTGAGGAGGCACCGACGGGCTTACCCTCGGGTTTACTTACACGGCCGCCACGGCATCGGAGCCACGTCAGCCTCGTGGTGTGTGTCGTGTCCGTCTCTAATGGATTCGTCCCGCTATGTGGCATTAAAAGCACTGCGTCCCTTTTGGTAAAGAAGAGAGCACAGTTAAGCTTGCTTGTAACTTGACCTTAGTTTAAGGAACAAACCTTTGTCTCCCTGCGTTGGAAAGACGCCCCGTTCTTTACTTCAGTGTTTTCCAAAGGGACCAGAAGTAGCCTTTTGGGTGGAAAAATTCTTCCTCTGTACAACTGCCTGTACAATACACAATATGTGGCAGATAAGATACCGTAACGTGAAGAATTTTTGGACCCCACTCACAAAACCTAAGTGGCACAGCCCAGTCACTGTGACAACCAAAACATGCCCCAAATAAAGTTCCAAACAGACGAGAAGGTGGCAATGCTCTGAATGTTAGCACAGAGGCGGCCGATTTACTGCTTGAAGAAACAAAGTGTTTTGTTTCATGTGACTTGCCCTGCAGTTTCCTTTTAATTAAAAGTTGATTCCCTTTTGGAAGCGAGATTCATATTTCTTAGCTTCTCTTAAATTTTTTTTTTAACGTTTATTCATTTTTTGAGACAGAGAGAGAGAGAGACAGAGCATGAATGGGGGAAGGTCAGAGAGACAGGGAGACACAGAATCTGAAACAGGATCCAGGCTCTGAGCTGTCAGCACAGAGCCCGATGCGGGGCTTGAACTCATGGGCCGCGAGATCATGACCTGAGCCAAAGTTGGCGCCCAACCGACTGAGCCACCCAGGCACCCCTCTTAGCTTCTTTTAAAAGCAGCAGCCCGGGAGCCTGGGTGGCTCGGTCACTGGAGCGTCCGTCCGACTTCAGCCCAGGTCATTTCTCACGGTGTGTGGGTTTGAGCCCCGTGGCAGGCTCTGTGCTGACAGCATGCAGCCTGCATGGGATTCTGTTTCTCCCTGTCCCTCTGCCCCTCCCCCACTCCCACTCTCTCAAAAATAAACATTAAAAAATAAATAAATAAAAGAAGCACAGTAAAGTGAAAGAAGTGAAAAAAGGCCATTTCACAAAAAGTTGAGCACATTGACTGTATCTCCTGGAGAGAGGTAACCTTGAGAAATTCAACACCGTATCATAGTTTTATATAGAACAGAATAGTTACATTAACAAGTACTTTGCGCTTAATAAATTTGTTACTGTGGTAACAAATCGTCCCGTGTGGGCAGGGACATGATGGCCCCCCCCAACCCCGGGGGCCGGTACTGTGACGACTGTGAGGACGGAACGGCACTCTCCAGACACCGGCTCACGAGGCACATGCAGGCTCCTGTGTGTTTCACATGAGCAAATCCACGCCGCAGAGAGGCCGCTGTGAACACGAGGAGAGTGGTAAAGCTGCCATGATTGTGAAAACCTTCTTAGACATGAGAACACGTCAGGGAGAGGAAAGGACGCAATTGAGGACATCGTATAAAACCTCAAGAGTCCCCTGTGACCGGCCTTCAGAGGCACCGAGGGCAAACACCAGGAACAGGGTCCCCTGTGACCGGCCTTCAGAGGCACCGAGGGCGAACACCAGGAACATAATTGTGGAAGGCTTCAGGGAAGCTCTGGCCCACACGCCAGTGGGTGCTTTTTCTGTTTGTCTTTTTGGGGGGGGGGGACGTTGATCGTGAATGGAGCATGTCTTTTTGTGTTTGCCACAAGCCCTACCTGTCACTACCAAGTCAGACACAGAATATCAATTGCCATCCTATCTCCAGCCTGCTTTGCTGGCTGACAAGACTCTAGCTTGGCCCTTACAATGCAATTCTTCTTTCAGGAAGCTCTGGGCCCAACGTGGGGCCTGAACTCACACCTGCAGATCAAGAGTCGCATGCTCTCCCGACTGAGCAGCCGGGCGCCCCCAGCTCAGCCCTTACTCAGCCTCTCTGGTGCTTCATCTCTGACTCTCCCCCCCTCTTTCTAGTCACATTCAGAGACTTCCAGTTTCAGGAAAGCATCGCAACCCCCTCGACTGTACCTTTCCATATTTGTTTTCTCTGCTTTCTCAACTCTCATTCATCCTTCAGAAATTCAACTCATATCAGGATCAGAGCAGGGGTGAGGTGAGGCACTTAGGGTACACAATTTAAGGAGGGATTCACTCTCTGGTGCCCTGGTGTGTGTTTGTCCAACACCACCCAGCAGTTAGCTGAATCCTCACACGACCCGCCTGGTGGTGTAAGCAAAACATTAGAAAAGATTAAGAAATGTTACTCGATATTTCTAGAAACTCTCTTGGTTTTTAGGATGCCACAATTATTTGTATTACACCTGAATAGTGGCTTGCACCAAGCCTGCACTGTTCCTTGCTGTGTACCTGAGCAAACAAGAAGATGCTCTGGGAGGGACGAGACACACAGGTAAGTATGCAGGTACAATGCAACATGGCGGGTGCTCTGATGAAGGGGAGGGTTAGAGCCCTTGAGGGATCTAACTCTGAGACAATCGACCGCAAAGCTCCATGAAGCACAGTCTGATTGGGCTGTCTTAAAACATGAGTACGGATGGTTAGACATGGGACATAAGAACCTTCCAGATGGAACGTATGCACAGAGTTACCAGGGCATTCTGGAAATGGTCCTTTGGGACAACAGATGTACAGACTGAGTAGGAAAGGGAAAGGCAACGAGGCTGGAAGAGGAGGCTGGACATGAAGAGTCTTGAGCCGTCGGCAGATGCTGAGGTGGTACAGGATATTGGCTCTGGGTTTTACGACCGTCGCTGTGGTGATGGTGTGGAAGATGGACCCCCACACAACAGGTGGATGGGGGTAGGGCTGGAGACAGGGAGACTGGTTCCAAGGCCACATGAACAATGTAGGAGGGCTCCAAGGAGGTGGTGATTCGAGATCGAAGGAGGCAGAGATGAGTGTAAACATTTGAAGGGAGTCAGGCAGAACTTACTGACCCACTGGCTACAAGGACCAGATGGGATTTACAAGCTCCCAGGAAGTGACTGTCCTGCTTCTAACCAGAGGACTGGTTTCCCTTTTATGTCTCTTGTCTCTTGCTGTGTTCTGGCAGCCCGTACCCCACTACCCTTCTCTTTACGTTGACTTGACTGGCTTGCAAATCTTCCAGCTTAATCTTTCTTGCCTATATATTCACAAATAGCCCTAATGTTGCTTAAGCTCAAGTTTTGAACTTTGGCGGAGGTCAAAAGCTCAGTTTCTCTAGGATGTTCCGTTTCCTTCTCCCTGTTCAAAACCCAGTGATCATATTTTCCCAAATCAGCCTCTTTTCTCAACTTTTCCTTTGGAGATGGAACTACCCCTTCCTGCACCTTATGGCTGGAAATCCTTGCTTTCGGTCTTTCCTAGGTTCAAACTCTTGGACATAGACAAATCACAAAATGAGTAGGGTCAAAAGTAGACTCGTTTCTGTAACATGGGGAAGATGAGACAGCTGTTGAGGAAGCCTGGGTCCCTGGGGCATCTCATCTCTGACAGCAACGTGTACAGGAATCATGTTCAGAGACAAAGCTAGAGTGATCTCTGAGAACAGGAAGGGTGATTAAAGAGTAGGATAGTGATTTTGTGCTGTTATTACACTTGCCACTCTCCCAAAGCCTTGGTTAGCTACAGTGCATTTTCTTCAAAAATCTATCTTCCTTGAAGACGTCCCTGGCTCGAAGGGCTTTTTATCTACTTTTCTACACTAACAACCAATGTTCCCTGCCTCTAGTTCACATGCCAGAGTCTTCAGATAGCAGTGACCCCTACGAAGATGGCAACACTCTCTCTTCTCTACAGGAGCAAGTACCCTCATGCCTCTCCGCCCCCCCAAGCCCTGAGGTCACTGTGCTGAACACACCTCTTGTACAGGCATTTCTTGGGACTTTCCTGAGAGCCCAGAAGACCCAGAACATAAAACTCTCTCCTTTGACCTGGCTACTGTCAAAACAGGTTTAGAAACTGGAAATCTTACTCTTGGAAAAAATAATAAGACAGACTAATAAAAACTTATCAGCCCTTACAGTTTTTAGAGACAAACTAAAGAGTTAAATGATGTATATGACACTTAAAAAAGCTGTGGACAAATAATATAACAGAAAAAAATGGGCAAAAGAGCCAGATACACATGCTACAAGAAGAGACATCCAAAGGGCCAGTAGATACATGAAAATGTGCTCATCCTCATTAGTCATCAAGAAAACATGTATGATAACTATAAAGAGATAATACTAGATACCCATGGGAGTGGCTACAGGTAAAAAGATTGACAAAACCGAGTAGTGATAAGGCTGTAGAGAAAGTAGAACCATCTGCTGGTAATAGAACCATTTTGGAAGATTATTCAACAAGTACTACTATAATCAGGGACCAGCCCTCCCACCATCAGGTGCACAGCCAGAGGCGCATATACATGCACACCAAACGGATATTCCTAGTGGTAGTCTTTGCAATAGCTCCAAACTTGAAGCCACTGAAGATCTTAGATTCTTAACCCACTATTTGTTGACTTATTTTTGCCACTCAACCATTTTGCTGATCTGTGATGAAAATTCATAGCTGGCATCCCATGCCAGTCTAACTGCAAATCAGGGCTAGGAGGGCAGGGGCTCAGTCATGATCACCCTCTCCTGAAGCACAGGGTCTCAAACATTCAACAAAGTTGAACAGACATCTGTTGGACTGAACTGAGTTAAGGAAAGCCTCTGGGTTGGGAGCCTGGAGGACCAAGAACATCACTGACAGAAATAGAGAATTTGGAAAAAGGAGCTGGTTTAGATTAAAAGAGAGCTATTCTCTTGAATTGTGAGAAAATTTAGCAACTTTGCTTTCAACTGTCTTCCCCTGAAGCTTGTGCTTGGTTGTCAGGTTGGAAAAGGGTAAAGAAAGTAGCAATGTCAACAAACAGCAGAATGAAAGAGAGGGAGTACGTGTGTTAGTCAGCAAGAACATCAAAGCAGGATTCGTGATAATGCAAATAATTTCCCTGGACAAGAGACTGACTTGTTGATGTTTACACTGAGATTTTTTGTAAATGTATTTTTATTTACTACATGGTTATTGTAAGAACAATCGAGTGCATTTTTTTAAGTAGATTCTACACCGACATGGCGCGTGAACTCATGACCTCGAGATCAAGAGTCATGTGTTCTACCACCTGAGGGAGCCAGGCACCCCACACTGGGATTATTTGTAATGTTTTTGGCTTTTGAGAGAGCTCAAGCGGGGGAGGGGGCAGAGGGAATGAGAGAATCTTAAGCAGGCTCCACACTCAGCACAGAGCCTGACGAGGGGCTCGATTCCATGACCCTGGGATCATGACCTGAGCCGAAATCAAGAGTCGGACGCTCAGCGGGGAATTGTTAATACACGACTTAACCCATTAAACTCTGCATTGTATGCCGCAGCTCTACTGAACAAAGATGAGGAACAGAACCAGTTGGAACCTGCAGCTGGCACATGCTTGCAGCCGAGGACGCTCTCACTGCCCTCAGCTTGCTCTGCAGGTACCCCCCACCCCGGCCCCCCGCCACTGCCTCGTGTGGAGGAGCTCCTGGGTTGCGTCTCAAAGGACTGGACTTGACCAATGGAACCTGAAAGCAGTTAGGTATACGGGCTGCAGAGGGATCCCGTGGCCAAAACACAGGAAGGAGATCGCAGGGAATGAACTCCCAGGATGGGAGGCACCAGAAGCCTGATCCAATCCCAGGACACAATCCACCTAACCTCACACGAGGAGAAAGATCACCTGAACAGGCCTATAACTATTAAAGAAAGTGAATTGGGGCGCCTGGGTGGCTCAGTCGGTTAAGCGGCCAACTTCGGCTCAGGTCATGATCTCGCCCTCCGTGAGCTCAAGTCCCGCGTCGGGCTCTGTGCTGACAGCTCAGAGCCTGGAGCTTGCTTCGGATTCTGTGTCTCCCTCTCTCTCTGACCCTCCCCTGTTCATGCTCTGTCTCTCTGTCTCAAAAATAAATAAACATTAAAAAAAATTAAAAAAAAAAAAGAAAGTGAATCAATAATTAATAACCTTCCAAAAAGAAAGCACTAGGCCCAGACAGTTTCACTGGTGAATTCTAGCAAAAGTTTTAGGAATAAATGGTACCAATTCCCCATACTCTCCTCCAGAAGACAGAAGCAGAGGGGATACTTCCTAATTCATTCCAAGAGGCTAGCATCACCCTCATACCACAATCGGATGAAGCCATTATAGAAAGGAAAACTACAATGTCTTTCATGAACACAAATGCAAAAATTCTCAACAAAATACCAGCAAACCAAACCCATTAGCGTATAAAAAGAATTGTGCACCATCACCAAATAGGCTTCCTTCCAGGCATACAAGGCTGGTCTAACATTTGAAGATGAATCAGTATAATTGATCACACCAACAGGCTAAAGAAGATGAACAGAAAAAGCATTTGAAAAAACCCAACACTCTTCCATGATAACCACTCTCAGCAAACTAGGAAGAGAAGGGAACTTTCTCAGGATGATAACTAATATTTTTAAACACCCTAGAGCTTCCATCTACATAATGGTGAGAAGCTAGGAGCTTTCCCACTAAGATCGGGAAGAAGGCAAGGATATCCCCTGGTAACACTCCCATTCAATGCCGTCCTAACTAATGCAACAAGACAAGAAAAGGACATTAAATGTATAGAGGTTGGGAAGAAAGGAATAAAACTGTCTTTGTTCACAGAGGACATGATAATCTATACACAAAGTCTCAGAAAGTCAAGAAAAAGAAATCTACTCCAGGAACTAAAAGGTGACTACAGATAGCAAGGTCGACAGATGGAGGTCCATAAACGAAGGTCACTTGCTTTCCTGTATATCAGCAACCAACCACTGGAATTTGAAATTAAAAACACAATACCATTCACATTGACACCAAAATAATGAAATACTTCAGTATAAATCTAATACACTATGTGCAACATCTATATGAAGAAAACTACAAAACTTAGATTAAAAAAAAATTACATGGGGCGTCTGGGTGGCTCAGTCCATTAAGCATCCCACTCTTGACTTTAGCTCAGGTCATGATCTCAATTCGTGGGCTCGAGGCCCACATCAGGCTCAGCACTGACAGTGGGAGGAGACTGCTTGGGATCCTCTCTCCCTCTCTCTCTGCCCTTCCCCCACTGGCACATGCTCGCTCTCCCTCTCTCTCTCTCTCTCTTTCTCAAAATAAATAAATAAACCTTAAAAAAATAAAATAAAAATAGGGGCACCTGGGTGGCTCAGTGGCTTAAGCATCTGACTTCAGTTCAGTCCATGATCTCATAGTTCATGGGTTCGAGCCCCACATGGGCTCTGTGCTGACAGCGTGGGGCTTGGAGCCTGCTTAGGATTCTCTCTCTCTCTCTCTCTCTCTCTCTCTCTCTTTCTGCCCCTCCGCTGCTCTCTCTTTCAAAATAAACTTCAAAAGAAAAAAAAAACCCAACAACAGCAAGAAACGAAAGCCACCATCCATGGCTGGTTTCTCTGTGTAGAAGTCCTAGTGAGGGTTTGTGTGACTGATCTTCTGGCTCTACACTCTGTCCCTCCTAACTGCACCAAATCTGAGCCTCTGTCCCTGCACACATTCTAGGCATTACTGGGCACCAGAACCCTCTATTCAGAAAGCTGAACTTGCAACAGAAAGGTTCATTTCTAGGCTGAAAAGGTCACTTTCTGTATTCCTTTTGGCAGCTAGGTATTTGCCCAAGCAACGCTGCACTCTGCGACTGTCTTCGGAGGGCTTTGGTTAGAGTGAAGAATCTTGGAGGTTAGAGAAAAATCCCAGAAAACACTGGCAGGACAAGAACAAAACCTGAAGCTAGCAGCCCTGCATTTGTCTAGAGAAAACTGAAACCTGTTCACCCTGCAACTGCTGGGTAGATGCCTCCCTCAGAGCAGAGACGTGCCCCCTGCCACCCCCACACAGGGCCCGTTACACTCTCCTTGAGAGATTTCCCTCGAGGTTCTTTCCAGCTGCGAGGAAGCAGGAAACGCTCCGAACGGGACGAGCTCGATGCCAGCCAGATACATGCTAACTCAGGAAACACCGCGGAAATAGTTAGAAAATAAATGCTAAAATTACTTGCATGCTACCAAAAACATTTCCAGAGGCGCTGTCCTAAGCAAAGAAAGCTTGTCAGAGACGAGGGAACACACGCTGGAACTCCCCACACTGAGATTCTTGCTGTTCCTGCCCCCGGTGAACTAGCTGCCCTCCCTCTGTGGGGGGGGGGGGGGGGGGCGGACGGCGGCCCGCCTGGAGGATGAGGGGGTGGCCTGCCTGGAGCAGCGGGGGAGCGGCCCGCCTGGAGGACGGGGTGGTGGCCTGCCTGGAGGGTAGGGGGGCGGCCTGCCTGGAGGAGGAGAGGATGGCCTGCCTAGAGCAGGGGGACAGCAGCTCGCCTGGAGGAGGAGGGGGTGGCCTGCCTGGAGGAGGGGGGAAGATGGCCTGGAGCAGGGCGGAGGGGCCGACCGGTAGGGGTGGGGGAGATGGCCTGGAGAAGTGGGGGGAAAGGTCTTCCTGGAGGGTATGGGGGGGCGGCCTGCCTGGAGGAGGGGGCGGTGGCCCGCCTGGACGCGACTTTCGGAGCGGAAGGGCGCGCCCGCGAGGCCCCAAACCGGCCTCTGACCCGCTCCAGCCGCCCCCTCCCCGCAGGCTCCCCTCCCCTCTAGCCGGCAGAGCCCCTCCCACCGGAAGCCGGGCCGCGCGCCGCGGAGCCGGAAGTAAATATCAGCGGCCCCCGGGTCTGGCCGAGGTGGGTCCTAGAGCAGCCGGCAAGGGAAAACCTAGAGGTTCGGAGGCCTCTCTAGGACGCGGGCGGCCTCCCGCTATCGGTGGTGCCGTAGTCTGCGTTTGCTGCACCCAGAGCGCCCCCAGGCCTCGCAGCTGTCAACCGTGCGCCCGTCCTTCCAGGCTTGTTTGCTTCTCCCACCAACACGGCCCAGAGCGCCTGCAGACCCCCTTCTTTGTGCTGGGAAGAGGCATGCACCCTGATGCTGGAAATAAGGCAGGAAGCTGGGAGAACCTTAGCTTGTTGCCAGAAATCTCCAGTTGTGCCCAGACGCCGTGCTGTCCCAGCCCCACGATGGGCGGGTTCTGCAGTCTGACACCTTGATGGTCTATCTCGTATTCCACACCCTCTCCAGGCTCGCGTGGGCTCTGAAACCTGAACAAATGTTCATTGCTTCCCCTAGCGTCCAGTACATGAATCAATGGATGACACGCCCAGAAAACGCTCGTGTAGAATTTTGACGCTTGTAAGGGAGGAAAACACAATTTTCCCTCGACCCTTCTAACTTCTTGGCTGGCGTCCCGGTAACAAAAGACAGATTAAGGAGGGGGAAACACAAGTTTATTAATGTGTATATCTCATGTACACGTGGGAGAGACCTAGGGAAAAATGAGTGACTCTCAGAGGTGGCTGAGAATTCAGGCAGCTAAAGACAGAACAAAGAGCGTGCAAGGGAGACCAGGTGTAGGAGCTAACCAGGAAAGGTATGAACAGGAGTAAGGTTTGTTAGTGCCTTCTTGTTTCTTGTGACTCGGGGTCGACCTTCTCTTCCTCACAGAGAGCAAGACATCCTTACAAAAGGTTAACTTGTACTCTTTTCTGGGCTTCTCCTGTGTCTGCTATTTCTCAAAGAAATCCTTATGCCAAAAAAAGTATATTTTGCTGCCGTTCAAACTCATGCTTTATTCTGATCCCTTTCCTGATGATAATCTCTTGATCTGAAAGGAAGGAATACCCATCTTATACCCATTCCCTTCATAACATGTAAGGACATCTTCCTTGAGCTGTCCAGATCAAACTCTGCTCTCTAACACGTTTCTCCAGCTCAGGAACTACATATTTATTTAATTTCTAATTCCACTCTCAGATTCTTTCAACTGATAACAGACTATAGACATAGATGACCCCACTCAGCCCCAGCATGGAGACTGAGCTCCTCAGTATTGCAAAGTCCAGACTACAAAATTAAGCCTTCTGGGGGCACCTGGCTGGCTTGGTCAGTAGAGAGTGGGACTCTTGATCTCGGGGTTGTGAGTTTGAGCCCCACAGTGGGTGTAGAGATTTCTTTTATGATTTGGTCCCTGCTAAAATCGGACTCCCCGAGATCATTTTCAGGCTTTCCCTGCCTTATACTGAGGTCTTCACTTAGCACTTCAAGAAAGCTTTCTTTTCGAGCTCCTCCATCACTCATCACACTGTAGTACAACTGCATCCTGGGTTCCTTGTCTCAAGGAGTTTATCTTACGTTTTCTCAAGGAGTCACATTAACATTGGGAGGAGGGGGCACTTTGGAGGTTTCTGAAGAAAAGACATTTAACAGGCATTCCCTGTGTCCTACCTTGTAGATTAAATGCCATTTTACTTTGCAAACGGAGGGGTATGACAAGTGGGAGATTCTTTAAGTTTTGTGAAAGCTTTTCTGAGAATAATTCTCATTCCGTGCAAGAATCAGAAACTGGAACATCACAGGGAGTAGAGTAGACCCAGGCATATAAGACGGATTCTGGATAAGAAACCACATCCTCCTCCATACCCATTCCTTTGCAAGGAATTTTGAATCTCCTTTCCTTTATTTAATCTGCTCTTTATTTTTCTTGTTGGGGAAGATAGTTTTGAGGAGGTGAAGTGTGCAAGAGGACATCCAGGATTCCAGAGTTAACAGGGGTCTGGCAGAAAAAGGAAGGGGACAGGAGGGAAGGAATCGAGAAACAGAAGTTTCATGGAGGAAATTGTTAGCTCAAGTTCATCTAGTGTGGAGTTAATACTTCAAGCGCCTGGGTGGCTCTGTCAGTTGAGCTTCCTACTTAGGCTTAGTCATGATTTCATGGTGTGTGGGTTCGAGCCCTGAGTTGGGCTCTGCTCTGACAGTGCGGGGCCTGCTCGGGATTCTCTCTCTCCCTCTGCCCCTCCCTGATTCATGCTTTCTCTCTCTCAAAAATTAACTAAGTAATTAAAAAAGACTTCAAACCTTGAATGATTGAATTAGATGAAAGTCCTAGGCATTTCCTCTCCTGTTCTTTTCTTTCTTGTTTTCACGGTTAGAGTAGGCAGTAGGTTAGGCTCTAACAGGGTGCCTGGAGGCCAGCCAAGGGGTAGTGGTGCCCGGCTGTGGAGAAGTCCAAGACTGGTCTGGCAGCACCCCACAACAAATCCACAAGAAGCCAGATCAAACCAGACGCACCCAAGACAAAGGAGGCTGCAAACCCCGACCGACTAAGGGAGAACAGGTGGGGAAAGCTGCCCCCAAGCCCCCTCCCCCAGTAATAAATACTCCACCCCCCAGCCAACAACTGTCAGTAAGAGATCAAAACCCTAACCTGAGGCATACGGCTTTCCTTGAGCTCACCTGCTCTGACATCTTGAGGGTGTGCTCAGTTTAATAAACATTCCTACTTGCATCGTTCAACCATTGTGTCTGGTCTGTCCTTAAATTTTTTGTTGCGACAAGACCCGGATCCTCCGGCAACAACCTTGGGACCAGCTGGGCAGAGGCCTCTGGGCCTGGGGTCTCCCTAGGGCACCTGACAACATGGCTACCTTGTGTAAATGGAAACAAAGCTACCTGAAAAACATATATAAAGCACTTGCATGTAACATAATGTAAATTTTGTAGAATTGCTCAGTAAACATCTATTATTGCATACAAAAAAGGACATTGGGGTGCCTGGCTGGCTCGGTTGGTAGAAAATGAGATTCTTGATCTTGGGGTTGTAAAATTCAAGCCCCAAAATGGATATAGAGATTCCTTAAACATAAAATCTTAAAAATAATTACATTGGTTGTCTACAGAATTATTGCAGATTGGAGGTGCTTGCTGAGATGTGGTGAATAAATGCCTATTTCCACTTTAATAAATGCAGCTGTAAAACCCAATTCCACGTGAGTGTACTAGTGAGCTAAGGAAGGACGTGTTCTATTTTGAAAGGAGTTTGAAATGGATGAGACAAAGTTTTCAAGATACTTGAGTAGAACACCTGTCTTAGCAAGGCTCCTGTAGCAAAATGTCACAAACCAGGTGGTCTAACCAAAGTTTGTATCTTCTGGTTCCCGAAGGTGTAAAGTCCCACATCAGGGTGGTCCGAGAGGCTGGGTTCTGATGAGGGCCCCTTCCTGTGTTTGGAAGGCAGTCTTCCCATTGTGTCCACGCATGGCTGAAGAGCACAGTGAGGAAGCAGGTTTCTCAGGATTCTTTACCAAGACCCTAATCCCATTCTGGAGGGTTCTACCCTTATGACATCTTAATCTTAATTACTTCCACAGATCCCACCTCCTAATGCCATGACGTTAGGAAGTAGGGTTTCAACATACGGATTTTGGAGGGGCACAAACATTCAGTCCATAACAGAGATTGTCATATATTTGCAGCTACCTTACAACTCTTCCAGTTGTAGCAAACTGCTAACAGTGCAAATGATTTTCATTCACAGAAATGCAAATGAATCGTGTCCAGTGGAATGCAGGAGATCATTGCCCTAGAAATTGACAGGTAAAAAAAAGTAAATCTATTCATAAATTTACTTCAGCATTCCAGATTGCTTATAAACATGTAGTACTTCAGTTTTTCTTACTGGTTGTTACACTGACACATACTCATTTTTATTTGTATGAGAGTTACAATTTTACCTTCTTTTAAGAACACAATCTTTTAACAATTTGGAAACGGGGTATACACCAAAGGCAGAAACAAAATACCAACTTGTGGCTGGCAAATGTAGACTAAAGAGCATGGTTTAGATCTGAAACTAGAAGGGCTTTCTCTACTCCTTCTTCTCATGTCTACACCTGGAACCCAGTAGACACACTCACCCAGCAGCTCTGTGAAGGTGCACGTAATCATACTAAAATCAAACTTACGATCCAATATACTAGGCATATAAAAAGTCATTTATGAGAACAGCATCATTTTTTTTCCTTCTAGAGATTTCCAGCTACTATCTCCTCCCCCTCACATTATCTTCCCGTCCTTTTCTAAGTCACCCAGTTTTCTATCAGAAATTACAAATTCTTCCAAAGTCTTTAGAAATCCATTTGTCTCCTCCTGCAAAAAATAATTTTATGAGGGCAGTGGTTATACGTGCCTAAGATACATGATGTGCTGTATGTGTATGTATTTAATCAGGCGACACCTTGCCAGAATTAGTTTCATCCCCCCCCCCCCTTAAGCTTTTATATTTCATTACCTATTTCTCTTGACCACAGTTAATTTCATACTGCAGGGAGTGAGCCTGTCTTGTAGTACTTGAACCATGTGGTTCCCGCTATCTGAATTCAGAACATGGCCCTCCAAATGGGAACGCTGGATCCTGTCCATGATGAACATGTCCTGGGAATCCTATTGTTGCACAAAAACAGCTTTCTTTACACCTGCACCGCCTCTCACATTTTGACTGATGAGCATAAAATCAATAATGTGATGAGTCCAGTCATGAGTGGTCACAATGACAGGAACACACGTGGCCATTCAGACATGAATCCTCTAGACCTGGCATTAAACATTTAACCTCAACATTCAGGACTTACTTCTTATCCTGAGTGATAAGGCAAGGCTGGAATGTGTTCCTGAGGCAAAACCAAAAGTCATTTAACTGTAATATAAGCACAAGGGCAGAAATTAATTTTATTATTTCTAAATTATCTTCTCCTGTCCTACCCCACCCTATCCTATCGCACTCTACCTAACCCTACCCTACTCCACTCCACCCCACCCTACCCTACCAACCCTACCCTATGCTATCCTATCCTAGCCCCACCCATCCTATCCCACCCCGTCCCATCCTATGTTGTATTTTCACTGGCCCAACCAGGGCTGCATCCCCTGGCACACAGTAGGCATTCATTAAACACTTGTTGGATGGACGGTAGAGGCAGCAGGACGGGTCGTGTCACGCAGAGACCCGCAGCACCGCGATCGTGAGCGGGCGGACTTCACACGCAGTCCGTGAAGTGGGACGCTAGAGTGTGCGCGGTGACCGCGTTTCCGCGGGAACACAGGTGCAGGCACGCGTGCAAGTACGGACAGAGTGGGGATGCAGGAGCGCGGTGTGGCTGCCGCGGCGCCCAGGGCACCTAGGGCACACAGCCCTGACCGCGGGCGCACGCGTCGTCCACCCGTGAGACTAGCTCCACGACTGAAAGCCCAGGGCAGCACGAAGCACCCGTGTACGGTTGCACGGGCGGCAGTCCGCGGGCCTCGCGCGCCGGGCAGCGCCGGGCGTGGACCGGGTAAGAGGATACACACCCACCATCACGGCCCTCCTCCCCGCGCCGCAGCGCCGGCAGCTACGCGGACCAAATCTCGCGGTTTTCCAATCTATCGCGATGCCTCAGCGGCTCCAACGTCTGGCGATCTCCGCTCCCAAATCACTCGGCTTTCAAGAAGTATCGCGATACTTTCGCCTTCGCTATTTTCGGTGTTTTAACGGCCTCTGTGAGAAAATTTTAGGTCCATTTTTAATACTACAGGTCTCTGAGAGCTCCATGCATAATTCTCAAGTCGATGCCGTTGCGTAGAAAATTACAGGAGGAGAAAAAGGATGTGTCAGAAGTGGGATTCGAACCCACGCCTCCATTCGGAGACCAGAATCCCCAGCGCGGGGAAGCGGAGCTTGAGTCTGGCGCCTTAGACCACTCGGCCATCCTGACACCCTGCGGAAGGGGAGAGATTTTCTACTGAAGTAGATGTCCAGGCCGGGCGCTTCTGTGACGCACACGCTTGTGCCGGAGGCAGTGCTGACGTCAGAGGTGCCCGCAGCAGCTGGAAGAGCAGAGAGCCACCTGTGGCCGGGAGAGGAAGCCGGCGGGAGGAGAGGAGCTGTTCTTGTAAACGCGGCTGGGGCGCCGGCCGGCCGGAGCGCGGGCGTCCCGAGCCCCCGGCCCGGTCCCAGCCTCCGGGCGCGCTGCTGGTTTTCTTTTCAGGAGAGGGAGGAACAACAACCAACGTACAAAACACCTCTGTTCCGTGGCGCGGCCTCTTCCTCCCCAATAGTACTCGCACGCGCCGGGGAGTTTGTTGGGCTCCGAAAGTGCCTGCGCCCACCTGTGCAGGTGCGGGTGCCTGTGCGGGTGTAGGTGTAAGTACCTGTGCGGGTGAGGGTGCAGGTGCGGGTGCCTGTGCGGGTGCCTGTGTGGGTGCAGGTGTAAGTAACAGTGCGGGTGTCTGTGCAGGTGAGAGTGTTGGTGCGGATGCCTGTGCGGGTGCAGGTGTGGGTACCTGGACGGGTGCAGGTGCGGGTGCCTGTACGGGTGCAGATGAGAGTGTTGGTTCGGGAGCCGGTGCAGGTGTGGGTGCAGGAGCTCCTCCCCGCCCTCGGGCTGCTCCCGGATGCTGGGATCTGAGCCCCACGCGTCTGCTGCCAGGTGGGGGACAACGGCGCCACGCCTCCGCACGCAGGCTTTCCCGCTTTCTCCGCTTTGCTCGGAGTAATCTGAGCTCAGGGCCTGGACCACAAGCTCGAAAACCCTTTCCAGCAGCTGGACTGAGAGACCCTGGGGGTGTGGTAAACTGCGCGGAGAAACCCTGGCAGGCCCGATGAGGGTCCAGGAAGGTGCCCGAGTGCAAAGTAGGAGCCCAATAAATGGATCTGACCCTTGTTTCTGCAGCTCCGCTTCGGGCTAAGCTCAGGGAGTAGGGACAGATTTGAGAGTGTTCAGTACATTTTGTCCCGATGGGTTATTTTCTGTATTAACCCACAAACGTTTTTCTTTGTGGGAGGCACAGGTTACTCTTTTCTTCACGAAGAAGAACTAATTTGAGGTTTAATAGGCCCTGTTTCAGATTCCCAGACTCTCTTGGTTTCACACCTGTTTTTGACAGTGAAAGAGAATATGGGAGTGAGAAGCACATGGTTTCCTGATTTCCCTCTCTGCAAGGTCTGAGGTTTGCTGTACTTTAAGAAGCTGTAGTTCCGTGGGAAAGAAGTCATCCCACAAGTGATTCTAGACGTGCTAGGCGTGGCCGTTGTAACCTCTTAAAAAGCTGGGATTGTTACTGGTTTCCTAATTGCAAGGTACTGCAGATACCCCACGTCAAACCGGTGCTGTCCAACGTTGGGTTATTTCTAATTTTTCACTCTCGTCAGCAAACGCTTCAAGGAACATTCCTGTGTAGATGAATATTTTCAAATATCCATAATTATTTCCTTACATTTCTAGAAGTGGAGTCCCTAGATTAAAGTTTATCCAGTCTTAAAAGTTTTTGATACATGCTGTCCAGCCGCCACCAGAAAATTTGAAGCCATCTGGATATCGCAAACCTGGCCAACAAAGGGTTGATTAAACAACAAAACATTTTAACGGGTGAAAGGTGACAGGACATCATTCTGCAACTCTGAGTGAGGTTCAAGGTTCCTGTTTGAAGGGTTCTCACGTTGCTTAACAAACTGAAGTGTTCATCTCTCCGTATTGATTTGCAAAACTCATTATAAGAAACATAAACCCTTGTGACAGTTTCCATTTATCAAGAACCCAGGCAGAAATTCCTATCTTTCACTATATTTTACCTTTTAATCTCATTAAGTCCCTTAAACATTCAGCCAATTTTCATAGAAACTATGAGTCATACAATTAACAGGGTTCCCTATCAATCTTTAAAAATCGAACTCTGGTCCATATTTAAGGTCCTTTTTATCATGCTATCCATTTACTTTTATTTCTGGTCACTTTTGTCCCATCCTTATCTCTCTTCCTTTTATGTCATGTTAAACTGCTACCTTGATTTCGGTTTTTAAATGGCTTGAAGTCCTTTCTGGAATAAGGTGAGGTATAATTAAACATGTAACTATTTTTACTATTTACTAATAATTATCATGCAATGGGACTCCCCCATCCTAAATATTTATTTTTTTATTTTTAAAATCTTTTTTAACGTTTATTATTGAGAGAGAGACACAGAGCATGAGCAGCGGAGGGGCCGAGAGATGCAGAGACGCAGAATCTGAAGCAGGCTCCGGGCTGTCAGCACAGAGCCGGACGTGGGGCTCGAACTCACAAACCAGGAGATCATGACCTGAGCCGAAGTGGGATGCTTAACTGACTGAGCCACCCAGGTGCCCCCCTAAATTTTAATGAAAACATCTTCCACAAGAGGGACTTTGAAAGACCTGAAAATTTTAAAGGGTGGAGGGAACTAAAAAGAAAAGCTGATGGTGGTGGTCTACACCAATTTGAAAAACGGAATTTAATTCCCATTCTCAAAATGAGTGTTTTATGTGACGCTGGTAAACACATCTGATTCTCGGGTTATCATGTCCGAGAATTACTTTAAAGTAACAGGGATGGGGGTAGGAATGCAGAAGAGGCTATACTGGAAATGGGATTGGCCGTAAATTGATGGTTGTTGAAGCTACGAGGTACCATGGGGAGTTCAGTGTGTATTTTCCTCACTTTTTTGTGTGTGCTTAAAGGTTTCCGTAGTGAAGAGTTCAATATGGGGGGTGGGGATGAGAATCACCTATAACCTCATTAAAAGCATCTGTTAACACTTTGGCATATTTTGCTCCAGTTTTTTGTTTGTTTGTTTGTTTGTTTGTTTGTTTTTAATGTGTAGGTTGAAAAATGTGAACTCTCTACCCTAAAATAAATTTTCTTCTTTTTCTATTACATTCTTGTTGTGCATCCCAAACCCCAAAGTGGGTTTGGCAGTTGTTCCCCCACTATTATCCAGACAAATCCTGTGTGTTCTGAATGAGGAATCAGGGAGAGAGGAGTATACCTCAAAAAGTTACCTTCACATGCCTTGGCTACACTTCAGACTTCCAATGTAAAATTAAGCCAGCAAATAAGCCGCTTTTCTCTTCAATGGAGAACAAGGAAATGTAACTGGGCCAATACCATTATAGTTTGCGGTTTGAAATCCAGCTACTCCATGAACACCCTAGCAAAGGTCCCCAGTAACCTACACTGGCTTGGCTTCCTTGCTGTTCCTCACTGAGGCCGCGTGGAGGGGGGACTCCTGGGCTGAAGGAGGCGCACAGGTTTAGTGATCTGATTGCATGGTCAGGTAGAATTGTATTGCAGCCCTCAGCTAGTGAATACCAGCCTGTCCGCCTCCAGAAAAGGGGCCACTAGGAAGTGGAGCCCTAGGATTTCAGCCACCTCGGACCCCAGGGCTGCACAGGGAGGTCTGCAGCGCTCGGTCCCCTCGCCCACAAATCAGCTTTTGTTGCTTTCTACTTCTTTCTCGTGTTATTTTTTCTCCTCTTAACTGACTTTATTACAGAAGCCACGTTCTCTTGTATCTTCCTGGGGAGTCCAGTTCAGCCGGGGTACCCAACACTGGGTGATTGTGCCGTTTGAATCAAAGAATCTTTGTCCTTCGTTTGTGAAGAGGCAATGCACCCACCATTAGTACACGAAGAAAGAACCTTTTCAGTTTTTTTCTTTGCTGGGAAGAGATGTGTGATTTCCGTCGCATCTTGGGTTTGGACCACAGATAACTGCCCTGACAAGTGGCTCATTTACTGTGAGGACAGAGATTTGCTTTCAATTTCATGGCTCCTTTAAGTGTTAGGCAGTAATCACCCCAAGTATTTCTCATCTTCTCAACTGCACATCCTGGAGGGCCGGGGCCAGGCACACTTTCCTTTTATTCTCCAAACTGGGCTCTTGCAGGCCCGTCTGCTCTTGGGGAAGATGCTCTTCTCGGCCTGCCGGGCCAGGATCACAGAACCTTAGAGGAGCACCTGGGGGGCTCGGCTGGTAGAGCGACTGACCCTTGATTTCTGATGGGGTCATGATCCCAGGGTCGTGGGATCAAGCCCCATGTTGGGCTCTGTGCGGAGTGTGGAGCCTGCTTGACTCTCTCCCTCTGCCCCCTCTCCTCGCATGCTCTCTCCCTCATTCTCGCTCAAATAAACATACAGTAAATATTTTCTTTTAAAAAAAGAAAAAAGCAGAAGCTGAAGGCAGACACAGTAACACCCTGGAGCAGCAAAAGCTCTAAAGACTGGGCTGTTGGAGTCCTAATGTGTAGTTAACTTGGGATGTTCTGAGGAAAGAACCAGATAGGAGCCAAAAGGATGCTACCGGGCCCCAAATCCTGACTCACTGAATTCAAACTTTGCTCACCTTTCTGCAGATGAGTACATTTAGACTCATCTGCAGATTCATTCAACCTTATCCAAAATGGCAGGATTGTTGTTGTTGTTTAAGTAAAAATTTAAGTAATTTTTAAATACGTATGAACCCACCACAAGGAACGGAAGGTAACCAATAACACATATCAACCTAAACCTCCACCTCTGTGGTATCCTCCCATGGTCCTTTTGTTCACATTACAAGATGGGACTCAATCGTAAGGTATCTGGTTTTCAGACACATCCTCACCCAGCATGGTTAGGATCGTTGACTCTTGGGGCACATCTACATTCACATGGGAAGTATCTTTGTTGAATCTGACAGACTTAGCACTGCTCTGGCTGCTGCTGCTAACAAAAACGCATCACGACGCTGCTCCTGGAGCTCTGGGTCTACTGGGGACCAATGAGACCCACTGCGAGCCCCTCAGACGGCCCCAGCACTGGCTGTGAGGACCGCCGTCCACCTCAGAGACACTCTTTCTTGGATACCCACAAGGTGCCCTCTTTGCGGGCCTGTATTCCTCCTCCCTGCCCCAGTGGACTAAATTAAGTGACACTGGAATGCAATTTTGATGGGGACCCCACCCAGCTTCCCAGCTGCAGACCCTTCCTGCTGAAGGCAGGTGCCCCGGGTCGACGGACCAGCGCCATTAAGGCCTCTGTTCAACACTCTGTTTCCCACGAGGGAAAGCAGAATCCACATGTGCGGAGGGCTGCGATCAGGTGTGTGCGGTCGAGCATTCCATCTTAGTGTGAGTCCCGGTTCCATGGCTTCCCAGCTGTGTCTGGGGTAAGCCATTCACCCTGTGCCTCGGTTTCTGCATCTGTACAGTAAGGGCAATAGTACCCACTTTGTAGGGTTGTTAGGAACATTCAAGAACTATCTGTGCATTGGTCTGTCTAGTTCGTGGTGCTCCACATACATACCCTACACCCTCATCGAAGCCCCTCTCTGTAGGCCCTGGTTATATGATTTCCCAAACAACACTGGGAACAGGACTGAGTACAGACCATAAGGTCTTGTCTTCTCGAGGCCGTGTCCAGAAGCAGAAATGATCCAAATCCCTGGAACAAAGCTGTTCTCTCAGCCAGATCTTTCCTCCTCAGTACGTGGTGACCTTTGTACCCCCAAGGCCTTAGGTTGGTGGTTCTGGGCCCTCTGATCTATGCCAAGCATTGCTGCATTATCCCACCGCCAGCTATAAAAAGCACTTGGGAAGGACACCTGGGTGGCTCAGTCAGTTAAGCGTCCGACTCTTGGTATTGGCTTGGGTCATGATTTCATGGTTCGTGAACTCAAGCCCCGCATTGGGCTCTTAAAAGAGAAGGACTTGAGAACCCTTTCCTGGTGAACTTACAAGACAGTGAACAGCTGACACTGCTCTCTCGGCACCGTTAGGAAGCAGGGACGTGGCACCCAAACTTGTTTTATCATCCAGGTGGAAGTAAAACACTGGCCAGACCAGGATTCGGACCCATAGGGAACTCACCACGAGCCAACCCCTTCAACCCCGCCCCAACATCTAAACCCAATCCTACCAAGACCCGGAAAGCAACAACAATGTAAACAACATCCATGGTCACTTTATTTTCAAACAGAGGGGCATATACCCAAAGGAAAGGAGGACGAAGAGCCATCGTGGGGGCCTGCTGAAGTGATCTGTTTAGCCTCGTGACCCGACGGCTATGGGGATAGAGCTGCCCCTCAATGGTACACATACTAGAAAGGTCATTCCCCATAGGAAATGGAGAAAAGGAGGCAAAAAGTCAATGAATCCCTGGAATAGTGCCTCAGAATCACTCCAGGGATGGGGTATGACTGACCGTCAGTCCACAAATGGGAGTGTGAGGGGGATCTGGGGACAGTGGATAGTGTTGGCAGGAAATTATCCTGGATGATGTGCACCGGTCAGAATGGAGGGAGCAGACAAAGCCCTCGGAACAGACAGAGGCAAAGAGCACATTGATTAGAACATTATCTCATAACAGAGGTGGCGCCATTTCCCACCATTACTGTAAAATAACTGTAACTAATCAAAACACAGAGGCCTCTTTAATGGAGTTAATAAAACTACGGCAGAATGGGAATGGGGTAGAGGTACGACTCCCCAAGGAGAACCCGGGAACGAGGGAGCCATGCTGGCAGGGCCCTGTGGTTCCTCTCCAGGTTCTTAAAAAGGAGCCTCAGCCCAGAAAACAGCAAATATCTGTGACCACTTTGTGGGGCCAAAACAGAGGGTGCCGGGCAGAGCCCCGGTGAAGCGTCCCCAGCGGCTCCCCAAGGGCCGTCCATACTCTCTCCCCTCCAGGACGGGCTGAACGGAGGTGGACATCCGGTTTTTGTTTCTGGGCACTCTGGCACGTGTCATTACATCTCACAATTTGCATGGGAAGGGGGAGAGGGTGGAGAACGTGGACACCCCGCGTCCCGCTGCAGGACCTGGGGAGCCTAAGGGCGTCCGGCTGAGACAACAGAAGCGGCGAGGCAGCAAGCTGCCTGCCGCCCGGGGTGGGATCACGGCCGCCAGCCCCGGTGGCCTGAGTTCACCTCCTCAAGGGGAAGTCTCCATGGAATGACTATGGTCGCCAACGTGGCCAGAAAACCCGTCGATCCCGCTCATGGGGCAGATGATGAGTGGGGCCGCACTCTTCCCCCCCGAGTAGCTCAGGCTGAAGTAGGGCCGCACGGGCCCGCAGAAGGTAGCATGGGAGAAAGTGAAAGTGTGACACCGCTCAGTCACGTTGTAGAAGGACACCTCGCCAGCGTCATAGTCCAAGAAAACCCCCACCCGCTGGAGAGGGGTCCGTAGGGGGAGGGCAGTCATTGGGGAGGTGAGAGCCCAGTACTCTTTCCCGTACCACAAGGACACGGCCCAGAATCCATTCTGGGGGGCCGAGGTCACGCCACCTTTTCTGCACACCGAGTCTTCACAGACGCCGATGGTCCACTTGGCTTTGTCTCCCACCTCCACCTCCCAGTAGTGCCTCCCAGCGATGAAGCACGGAGAGCCCAAGACACAGGGGAACAGATTGAAGCGCTCGGGGTTGTCAGGTAGGTCCTGTTGCAGGTAGCTGTAACGCACTTGCCGGAGGTTATCGGAGAGGATGAGGCTGGGGTAGGCCGTGTCCGGGTCCAGAGTCACGTCCACTGCATAGACAGAGGGGAGGCGAGGGGCAGGTGAGCCAAGGGCCCGCCGAGCGCCTGGAGGGCTCCTGGCCTCTCCCCCACCTCCCCAAGGGGAGAAGACGAGCGCCCCCTGTAGGCTGCCTTCACCTCAAATTCATCCTGGACTCAACCTCCCCAAAATGACTCTGGATTAGCTCATCACCTTTCCAAGCCCAGATATGTCCAAAGCGCCGACGTTTTACCTCCATTCCCTTTCTTCTACATCTTAAGCCACGTTACCCATTATCGGCTGAATCTCCCAGACAGCTTTTGGGATCCGAGGTATGTGAATAAGGGACTGCAATCCTGTTACCAATTTGCCCGCCTTTCAAATCACTCTTTTGTATCCTTACTCAACCGTGCAAAAAACCCCAGTCATCTCTTTTTAACGTCCAGTGCAAGACCCACATCTTCATCAAAAAGTTGTTGTTAGCCAGCCGTGCCATCACCATCTCCCTCCCTTAGGCCCGCCACATGGTGGGCGATGATTTATCACCCACGCCACATCCCTGGGTGCACCTTGCCAACGTGTGGGGACTTCCCGCTTTGAACTGCCAGGGGCTCTCACACGCCTGTCAAATCCTGCTCGGGAGGAAAACCCCAAACCACAGCCCAGGCAGACTGAAGGACTCCCATGAAAGCTTCATGATGGGCAACCGGGGAGGTGACCTGGGCCCACACTGGGTTCGTGGTTCAACAATCTGTGCACAGTCATCTGTCTGCCATGCCGTGGGTGTGCCTTGAACCTCCCAGCAGACACTAAACTCCAGGGCAGAACAGTGTCTCCTGCTCCTTTGTTCCCTCTACGGCACCCTGCTCAGTGTCAGACAGGGCAGGACACACGCGAGGCATGCGCTTAGCACCTGCTGAAACAGTGGAATACGGATCACAGTGGCCAACACCAACGAACGTAGACCTGCTGTGCTCAGAGCACCTGTCTTCCTGAGGGGGGGGGTGCACATGACTGCAGACAGCACACACCCATGATGTAGTGCCTCTGGGTCCTTGGGACCCAGTCCCCTGACCCTTGGGTGACAGTGATGGTCATGGGGAGGGGGCTTCGTTCAGTTCCCGCCCAGAGATGGGAGGACCCGACATTCCTGGACCCCCAGCTGAGAACAAAAGCCGAGCTCACTAAGTGGAAGCCCACGGCGGTCCTGAGGCTGGGCCGCAGAGCCACAGGGCATGGTGGGAAGGGGGAGAGGCTTCTCCTCAAGCTCCTGGCCTCCACTTCCTCCACTGGCTTCAGCTTTGGGGCATTTTAGGAAGCAAACACGTTGCAAACACATAGAGACAATGGTTTTTATCTGGTTGTGTTTATCACTTTTACACACATAACCCGAAGAGCCCAAATTTAGGCAATTTCTCAAATCATTCACGACAGTAGTTTGGGCTTTAGGGTTTTTACTCCTGTTTCCATACAGTTTTGTCTCCATCACCTACCTGAGTATAACTGAGCCTCTCTCAATTCTGAAAGAACAAGAGAGAAGAAGTTATGGACGTCATGTGAGTATTTCCAAGAAATGCCTCACAGAAGGGGCTCTGGTCACCGTCACCATGAAGCCGTGGCCTCATTACACAGCCCAGAATCCCTGCTGCCATCATGCACAGAGTTCTCTACAGGGCACGTGACTCCATTGTTCAAGCAAGAATCCGAGGGGAAGGGGGGCTGGGAACTGTGGGTGGGAAGGATAACCATGTGCCTGAGGCTGGTAGCAAATGGGGCCAAACTGAGCCAAGATCAAGGACCCCACCCCAAAGTGGGCCAGCTGGCTCTGGAGGGGGAAACTCGGTTCCATGTTCACACAGTACAGAATTCTTGGCTTCCACAAGCCGCCTCTGCTCTAGGGGCTGCGTGACAGCCGCTACCGTGCTGGGAAAACAGGACCACTCACTTGAAAGGCACTTCCCAGTGGACAAAGCATGTTCACAAATGAGCTCTCACGAGCCTTTTAAGTGGCAGGAGAGCCACAGCAAGGAAGGTCAGGTCTGCACTGACCACTGAACTGACCACTTCTGGGATCATCCAGTCTCTGGTAGTTTCTCCCTATCTGTCTGCTTGTGGAAGACATTGTGTGTCCCCTACCTAAGTGTTGCTAAGATGCCAAGAGTGTGTATCTGAAAAGATAAAATGCAAACAAGGTCTTAGCATACATCATACAGGAAACCACCAGAGATTATGGGGATTTGTAAGCTGTAATAAACAAGAAAAGGGTTCACTTCCATATAAGGGTTTCGGATCCCACAAGACCACCTAGGAACTTTAGCATTTAGGATAAACTCAACTCCTAACTGAATGTGGCTCGTGACCAGAAAATTTTACATTTAAAGGGGCTTCTCTTAAATACCTAAAACACTTTATCTAATAAACAAAAATACAGGATTTATCATGTGTCAGGCCCCATTCTAAAGGCTTTAGAAATGGTAACTAACTTAGTTCTACAGCCTTGTGAGGTGAGAACTACTTTCCTCACGTTACAGACAAGGAAACTACAGTGTGGAATCCTTCCTAAGCGCCAGAGCTGGGCCCTGAGTGGCCTGACTCCCGAAACCCTGTTCCCGCCATTGCCCTGCAGGTGCCGCGTGACCCCCCCCCCCCCCCCCCCCCCCCCCCCCGTCCTGGTCAGCACCAGTGCCTACGGGCAGAAATTATAATGTTAAATACCGGCTCACATCAAGTGCAACTGGCATAGTTTCTGTTCATTCTTTTTCTCAAATTAAAAAAAAAAAAAAAATTATTAAATGGGACACCTGGGTGGCTCAGTCGGTTAAGCATCCGACTTGGGCTCAGGTCATGATCTCTGGTCTGTGAGTTCAAGCCCCGTGTGGGGCTCTGTGCTGACAGGTCAGAAACTGGAGCCTGCTTCGGATTCTGTGTCTCCCTCTCTCTCTGCCCACCCCTGCTCGTGCTCTGTCTCTCATTCTCTCAAAAATAAACAAACATTAGAACAAAATTTTTTTTAAGTAGATGTTCATCTTCCCAGGAAACTTCAACATCAAAAGCCCAGTAAATGTACATATTTACCTTGGATTTTCTCCATATCCGACTGCATTTTTTCTAAGGGGAGAAAAGGAGACATTCAGTTTGCATCCCACAGCTGGCTGGAATATCGATCTTCCCCTCAGGCAATATGCAGATGTTCAGAGCATGAATCCGTTTCCCCCAGTGGATCTCTCTGCTTGCATTACCTGTGAACTGCTTCAGACTCTCTGTCAAGAACAGACATTTTTGTGCAAAAATGTGGATTTTCTCTTGCAGATCTGGAGGTGTGATCCAAGGTTCAGGGATCCGGATTCTTTCAGCTCTAAGTTAAAAAAACAAAACAAAACAATGAGTAAGTACGTCCCCCAACCCCACAACTTCAGGATCCCAGACAAAGCCTGGGTTACATTGGCAAACAGTCTTTAAAAGCAGCCACCACAACTCTTTCCCTGCTCCCCTCCTAGACCGTGATCCTCTCGACAAGAGCAGAAGAAACATCTTGCTCATTCCAAACCCCCCACAGCACGTAGCTCAGGGATTTTCAAATGGCCTGTCCTCAGGAAGGTTCACCTGAACTGAACGTAAGGCTGACTTGCCAGAAAGCACCAGAGTCCATCCAAGACCTGAGCTTCACGGTGGACAATGACCCCGTGCCCTCAGGTTCCCAAACACGGGGAGAACATCTTCAGAGAGGTGCCCACTCTGCTCCCTGCTTGGGGGTTGGGGGGGGGTCTGTGGTGAAAACCGATTGCCAACTGCCTCCCGGATACCTCTTCTCCCATCTTCCGAGCTTTCCTGGGCTCCTGGCTGCCCGGTCTAGATGTGACCTTGTGGCTGAGTTCTGACCAACGAGACGGAAGAAGGGTCTTGTGCCCATTGAGAAGCCTGCTTTAAGAGGAGTGTGGCTGGCTAGCGCTCCAGCAACCACCTTAGACTGTAAGATCCAGGACCACAACTCGGGCACCGCAGAAGAGCGAAGGCAAGGAAACCAGCAGACGAGCCCCGGGCCACCTACCTGCGCGTCTCTTACACGGCGACACACGTTGTATCATGTTTAAGCCCTAAGCCAATGAGATACTGGGTTCCCTACTTCCCATGGCCAAGCCCAAACACGAACGTCACGAGGTGCTGGGCTCTGAAGGACCTGCTCTCCCTAGGTTGGGCCAGGATGGACTGTGGCACCAAACAGCACAAGCAACAAGGGCCGTAATCACCGGGGCCATGTGGCTGGGACTGGACGCGTTCTAATCCGTCGCCTCAAAACCCGCAATTTTACCAACATAATTCTATCCACGTGGCCTCCCAGCCAAGTCACTCCACGGACGCACGAGGCCCTGCCCCAGCTCTTGGGGTGCTCCCTCAGGGCCCCTCGAGTGCTCCCTCACAGCTCCTGAGTGCTCCCTCATGCAGCTCCGAAGTGCTCCCTTAGGGTCCCTGGGGAGTGCTCCCTCACGGCCCAGCTGCAGCCCCCCAGAGGTTTTCACCGTTCAGCATGTCAAGCAGCTTCAGCGTCCGGCTCCTTCAAAGTCAGTCTCTGCCCCTGCACCAAACAGCGTGTCCCCGAGGCCCAGCCCACTGGCCCTCACTGTCTGCCCTGCAAACACCTGCCCACACGGGGGTGCCCCTGCTTGTTCCTGGCCCGGCATCCAGGGAGCTCTCCCTCACTCCCCACTGCGGACACAGCCCAGGAGTAATGAGGACAAGGCCGGGATCCCCGGAACGGGGCAGTAATTATGTAACCCTGAGCCACTCTCTTCTCCCCATTATGGAACCAGGAGGGGTGGCGGGGACAGGACTCTGCAACCCGTAAGGAGTGACTGGGTCCCTGGGAGCCTTCACTAGGTCCCCAGACGTGTCCTCACAAACCACAAGCACAATTCCATCCTTCACCCTCACAATTTGTCAGTAATTCCTGAGTTTTACTGAGAAGATCCATGGTCCATGTGGCTCTCTGCACACAGTGACTCAGTCCAGAGACGGGCAGGACATGTCACTTGGGGAAGATATCCTTCCGAGGCTCTGGGCTCCTTTCGGGACTTAGGAGTGTGAGGGACACGCCATCCTGCACTCGATTGGACACTGGGGGGAGAGAACACTGTACCTGCTCAACGTGTCCCCGATGTCCTACGAGAGAAAGGAGAAGGGTAACTGTGAGAAGTTGTAACTTCGCTTTTCTTTCAGGGATGTCTGTTGAAAACCCAACCATGGGCTGGCCCTTCTGTGAGAAGCCAGGGAGACGTGGACACAACCCAGTCAAGAGGCTAAAAATCGGGCCAAGGAAACCAGGAGGCACACGATTTGCTGTCCCAGCATTTCCTGTGTCCGGCTCCCGCCCCACCGGCCAAGGACATCTTGATCAAATTTCCCAAGTCAAGTACCCCCCCCATGCACCCCAACTGTTCACTTGTCCAACTTGCTTCGACTTTTTATCGTGACATAATTTCAAATACACAGAAAAACTGCTAGTACATAGCTCGTGTACACTTGTCACCAAATCACTATGAACACATTTATGTTCAGAACCATTTGAGATCACTCTTTACATTATATCCTTTACCCCTTCATACTTCTGTGTGTACTTCCTAAGGACAAGCATATTTTCTTACACAATCGCAGTAATCAAGCCCAAGAAAATGAACATGGATGCAACAATTATCTAACCCACAGTCCATATTCTTCTTTAACCAATCATCTTTTTTTTTTTTTAAATCTTTATTATTTATTTTTGAGAGAGAGAGAGAGAATGAGCCGGGGAGGGGCAGAGAGAGAGGGAGACACAGAATCTGAAGCAGGCTCCAGGCTCCATGCTGGTAGCACAGAGCCCAACGCGGGGCTTGAACCCACGAACCGTGAGATCATGACCTGAGCCTAAGGCAGACGCTTAACCAACTGAGCCACCCAGGCACCCCCTAATCATCTTTTTTTTTTTTAAGTTTATTGATTTATTTTGAGAGAGAAAGTGCAAGTGGGGAGGGGCAGAGAGAGAGAGGGAGGCACAGAATCCGAAGCAGCTCCAGGCTCCAAGCTGTCAGCACAGAGCCCGACGCAGGGCTCGAACCCAGGAACCAGGAGATCATGACCTGAGCCGAAGTCAGACACTCAACTGAGCCACCCAGGCGCCCCAACTGTTCATCTTAACAAAGTTCCTCACAGCTAGTCCCCTCCCCCTAGTAACCCAGGACCATTCGCCGCATTCAGCTATCCTGACACTACCTTCCATCTGGAGTGGCTCCCCAGCATTGCTTTCACGACACTGACCCTGGTTGTTACGCCAGAATGTCGCCCGTCCTTTGTAGTCTTTCAGACACTCCCCTCATGATTAAATCCAGGCTGTATCCCCTTGAGGAGTGTATGGTGCATCCTCCTAAAGACACATGATACTCCCTGGCCCCTTACTGGCGATATTTTGATCACTGGCTAGGTACTGTGTTTCCTCTTGTAACTAGCAAGCAACATGAAAGTGATACTTTGAAATTGTGTTACTATTCCCATCTTTCTCAAACTTCCTCCCTTAGATTTAACATCCACTGATAAGACTGTCTGAATTAACTTCTGTGATGGTTGTTAACTGGTCCTTTTCTAGCTTCAAAGTTCATTTTATTTTTTACATGTTTGTTTATTTTTGAGAGAAAGAGTGCGAGTGGGGGAGGGGTAGAGAGAGAGAGAGAAACAGAGGATCTGAAGTGGGCTCTGTGCTGACAGCAGCGAGCGGGACGCGGGGCCCAAACTCACAAACCTGAGATCATGCCCTGAGATGAAGTCGGACACTCAGCCAACTGAGCCACCCAGGCGCACCCAAATTCCTCCCATGTCACTTAATCGACATTCTCCTGGAAACAGTAGTTTCCTCCTATTTATTATTAGTATGGACTCATATATTCTTACTTTAATAGGCTATATTCCATCACTGTTCTTATTTATTTCGGTGCTAAAAACTCAGACTTGGCCAGAGTCTCTGTCACTTTTTACCCTATCCCTTTCCATCCATTTCCCCCACCTGGTTTATCCTTCCATGGTTTCCTCTGCAAAAATAAGCAGATACATGATTTTCAATTATCTTTTTTCTGCCACAGAAAGTAGCATATGCTGCATTTTGCGCTTTTTCACTGAACACCTTCCTGGACACACTGCATCAGTGCATGGGTCTCATGGGTATCTTCCTTCCTCTTCCGTACAGCTGCCTACTATCCCATCGCGTGTACACATGCAGAATGGATTCAACCAGTCTCAGTCTGGAAGGTGGGTTTTTCCCAGTACTTTGCTATTACAATGTTACATCATGTAACTTTGTGTGTAGGCATTTTTGTACCTATTTTCATACTTAGGTAAATTCCTGCAAGGACCCTTGGTACAGGTCTAATTGCACACATACTTTGTTAAATACTGCCAAACACTTGGTCTCCCCACCAGCATAGGAGTTCTCTCTCCCACATCTTTGCTAACAGCATATCGAATTAGGAAAATTTTGCTACTCTGGGAGCACCTGGCTGTCTCTGTCGGTTAAGCACCCGATTCTTGGTTTCCGTTCAGGTCATGTTCTCACAGTTTGGGAGTTCGAGCCCTGCATCAGGCTCTGCGCTGATAGCTGAGAGCCTGGAGACTGTCGGATTCTGTGTCTCCTTCTCTCTCTCTGCCCCTCCCCCGCTTGTGCTGTCTCTATCAAAAATAAATGAACATTAAAATAAAACATTTTAGGGGCGCCTGGGTGGCTCAGTCGGTGGGGCGTCCAACTTCAGCTCAGGTCATGACCTCGCGGTTTGTGAGTTCGAGCCCCGCGTCGGGCTCTGTGCTGACGGCTTGGAGCCTGGAGCCTGCTTCAGATTCTGTGTCTCCCTCTCTGGCCCTCCTCTACTCACACTCTGTCTCTCTCTCTCTCTCTCTCTCTCTCTCTCTCAAAAGTAAACATAAAAAAAGTTAATAAAATAAATAAAACATTTTAAAAATTGTGAGAAAACAAACAAAAGCCTCCAATACAATGTTAAGTAGAGGCAGGCAACAGCGGGCATCTTGTCCTGTCCCTGACCTCACGGGGAATGCTTCTAGCAGTTCCCTGTGAAGTAAGATTCAGCCCACTTTTCCCATGCCGTCCACCGCAGCCACTCTGGTTGTGATCAAGACCCTCTCCCTCCTCCACGTCCACGGCCCTTTTCTTCAACAGATCCATCCTTTCAAAAATGTCCTCGCAAGTATCATCCGCCTTAAGAAGTAATGATAATTTTTGGGGCGCCTGGGTGGCACAGTCGGTTAAGCGTCCGACTTCAGCCAGGTCACGATCTCGCGGTCCGGGAGTTCGAGCCCCGCGTCAGGCTCTGGGCTGATGGCTCAGAGCCTGGAGCCTGTTTCCGATTCTGTGTCTCCCTCTCTCTCTGCCCCTCCCCCGTTCATGCTCTGTCTCTCTCTGTCCCAAAAATAAAATAAAACGTTGAAAAAAAAAAAAAAATTAAAACGCCGAGCGCTCGCTTTGGCAGCACATCCCCCTCAGACCGGAACGTGGCCCCTGATCACATGATGCAACCAGGCGGGAAGCGAGTCAGGCGCCGCCGTTCAGAGCGCCATTCACAATCGCCAAACGTCCGCCAACTCATGAGCGGAATACCACACGAGGAAACATGACACGCTGCGCGTCCACACAGTGGGACGTTACCCAGCCGCGAAAGCAAATGCAGCACTGGCACAGCTGAACCGAGAATAAGGTTTGCAAGTGAAAGGAGTCAGACAAAAGGCCTCCAGGTGCCGGACTCTAACAGGCAAACCCGTGAGACACGGTCGCCAGTGGGTAGAACCGAGTGACTGACTGTTCAACGGATGGATACAAGGTTTCCTTCTGAGATGATGAAAGCCTTCCCGAACTACAGAGTTGTGATGATCGAACAATACTGTGAGTTTACTAAATACTGCTGAATGCACACTTTTTTTTTTTTGAGAGTGAGTGCAAGCAGTGGAGGAGGAGGAGGAGAGAGGGAGAGAGAGAGAGAGAGAGAGAGAGAGAGAGAGAGAGAGAGAGAGAATCCCAAGCAGGCTCCACACTCAGCCCGATACAGGGCTTGATCCTATGACCCTGAGATCATGATCTGAGCTGAAACCAAGAGTCAGATCCTTGACCAACTGAGCCACCCAGGTGCCCCCATGAGTCCTACACTCGGAAGTGGTTGAAATGGGGGCACCTGGGTGACTCTGTTAAGCTCAGATCATGATCTCACGGTCCGTGGGTTCGAGCCCTGCGTCGGGCTCTGTGCTGACAGCTCAGAGCCTGGACCCTGCTTCAGATTCTGTGTTTCTCTCTCTCTGCCTGTCCTCCACTCAAACTCTGTCGCTCTCTCAAAAATAAATACACATTAAAAATAAAAAAAACTAAAAAAAAGAAATGGTTGAAATGATGAACTTATGTAAATTTTCTCCCAATAAAACGAAAAAAACCTCTCCACTCCACCTAATAAAGCCCTAATCCTGGATACACGCAAATTCCAGCTTCCCCTGGGCCTGTATCCCAGCAGTCGTGGTCTCAGAGAATGTCACACGACAGGGCAGACTGGCCCCAGTATAAACTGACGTTCCCTGACCGAGTAACCCTCCCACGTCTCACAAAGCACCTGGTCTTCCCAGACTCTGAAACAATTATTTAAAACCTTCCCCCCATTCTCCAAAGCCCACATTTTCCCAAACTCCTGCTCGGTAACAATAGAGGAGCCTGCTTTCCAAAGTCAAGAGAACAAGAGACACCAGGGTCGCCTGCCCAGCCTCACCCTGCCTGCATCCTCCCCTCACCCTCCTGTCCCCCCAAAGATCTTCCTGAACTAACTCCTATGCACACGTCGGTCCTCCTTCCCTTCTGCCCTCCCTCTCAGGCAGACAGCAGTGATTTACAGCCTCAATGATGTTCCCGACCCGCATCCTTACAGCAGACTCTGCTTGTTTACCTCGTTTCTTTAAGCATCCCCTCCCCGCAAAGCCCCACAACCCCACCCCACCTCCGAGTACTTTCTTGCCTCTCCTCATGGTCTTACTCCTCGACATACTCACCCTGCCAGTGACCACTGTCCCCAACGTGGGTCCTGCCCCACACTGTCCAGTGTTCCTACAGAAGAGCATCTGTGGTGCCCACGGCTTTAAACCAAGTGGATGTCAGCCCTCGACTGCGTGGGACCCTGCTGTCCCCCTCCCTCCTCCTGGTCACGTTCTGCCACACACGCTGGCCACGTGTTCCCTCTGCAAAGTCCTCCTTTGCTCCCTGGCAATGAAATACCGGTGCTCATTAAGGTTCAAGGCTAGGCCTTCTTATCCTAAAGCAGGAGTCAGACACTAGCTCTCAAAGGCCACACAGCACGTTGTTCTGCTTTTGCGAGCCGTGTGGGTCTCACAGGTGCACCCTCTGCTCTGACAGTGGAAAAGCAACGATGCATTGTGTGGCTTCGTGCCAACAGCACGCACACGACGGAGTTAGAATTTTATAGAATTTCACGTTCCACAAAATAAAATTCTGATGGTTTCCAATCCCTTACAAGTGTGAAAACCACGCTGGGCCCGCAGGCCACAGAAAAACAGGAGGGGAGCACTTTGCGGACCCTTGACCGGGGCCATCATCTCCCTTTTAACGGCGTTTATCAACATCTCTTCCATCGCTGTTCACTCCTTTGCTGTCCGACCTCCACACGAGATGAATTTCAGGAGAGCCCCTGCACCATTCACCCCGTGCCTGGACCAGTGCCTGACCCAGAGCAGACGATCCACACGCACGGAGCGAACACCAGCTCTGTGCTGGTCTGGCTGGGTTGGGGGGCCACCCAGCCGTATCACAGGCCCTACCCCAGGCTTGACTCCCAGGGCGGCTTGGGCCAATGACCCCGGCTCCAGTGCTGACCGTTTGCTGGCTGTGCTCACACGTGTGTGCGTGTTAAGATGACAAGATACTGCACGGAGGTGGTCTTTACGTGGCATGTGGGCCCAACCCTCCTTACACCAGGAGATCGGGTCACTGAGGCCCAGAGAAGCCAAGAACCTTGCCTGTGATCACAGCACTTGCCCACGCAGGACCCTTACCCACTGAGCTCCCCGCGGGCCGTGTGGACAGGTGCGCTGACGCTTACCTGCAGTAGCTCCCTGGTGGGCTGCTGCTGCTTCTCCTCCAGCTGGGCAATCAGGCCACTCAAGTGGGAGATGTTGCAGGAGAACTGGGTGATGGCGCCATTGATGCTGTTGTAGATGGCCAGGTCCAGCTCCTCCAGACGGGCCAGGAGGCGGTATTCATGCTCCTTCAAGGAGTGATAGAGCTGCTCAAACTCCCAGACAATCTTCTCCCTCTCCATCTGGGTCAGGCTCTGCGCAGGGGACAGGCAGGGGCACTGAGGAGAGGGAAGGCTCTCTTCTAGCGCCCTTTGTGTTTGTCCTGGACTGTCAGCCCCCCCCCCCCCTCATCATCCCATCCGTGTTCTCGAGGAGCACACGCAGTGACCGAGAAGCCACAGAAGGTAAGAGAGGAGAACATACCTGCCTGGCAGGGGGCTGGGAGGCATGAAAGACTGCCAGGAAGTGACGGGTCAGGTACGGGGGACGGACTGGAACACTTATTCCTTGCATCATGACCCTGGCCACGTCACTGAGGCCCTTCCCATGTCACCCGTGCCTTCTTTCTGTCCTTCAGGGGTGTTCATCAACTACCCCCTCCCTGGCTCTGGGTGTGTTCCCTCCTGGTGCAGACCTGTTTGCCAAAGCCAGTCCGCCCTCCCTTCTCTACCCCACCTCCCAATGACAGGCCTCCCTTAAAGCTCTGTGCTCAACTCCCTTTGTTTACTCCTGTGGAATAGAGTTTTATTGGGACACAACCACACCCATCTTTCACATATTGTACTTAGCTGTCGTCAAGTTACAAGAGTTGAGCAGTTGTGACAGAGATGATGCGGCCCACAGAGCCAAAAATACTTAGTATCTGGACCTTTACAGAAGCTTTCTAAGCCAGACTCCTGAGGGTATCCCTTCGTGAAGCATCCGACTAACCGCCCTTCCTAAGCACTCACTGTGGGACAGTGATGCTCACACACTTGTTTTAAATCCTTCCCACAAGCTCACACCTCTCCTTAGCTACACTGAGTTTTTTTAAAGATATAGAGGATACAATGTAATCTTAGAAATGGGAAATTAAAGCTGAAAGAGACCTTAAAGAGCAACTGACTCAGTGCTTCTCAAAGGGGTTGTCACTGGCACTCTGGTGGGGGGACAAGTTTGCCTGGCATGACCCTGTTGTCCCGTTGCAGGACATTCAGGATCTCTGCCCTCCCCTCCCCAGTCACTCAGTTCCTCAAGTGACAACCAAACTACACAGCACTGGAGGGAAGGAGAGAGCAGTACCAGCCTTGCTGAAAAACCACGAGGCCAGCCTGCCCATTTCACAGAGGAGCAGACCGGTCCAGGGAGGGCGTATCACTCTCTCCATCTACCCAACTGGCTAGTGTCAGGGCCAAGAAGCATGTGCAAGAGTCCTGGTTCTCAGAGATGGGTCTTCCTCCCCTCTGACAACCGTCCCCCAGGGGACACAATGGCTGTGCATGGTGACTTGAGTCCACTCAGGCTCACTAGGACACTCTCCATCCGTCAGAACTATTTTCAAGCAAGGGGAGCTGAGGTCTCAGAGGATCGTGTGGGCAGAGGAAACGGCGGTGTCTGAAGGCATCCTGAGAAGTTCCCTGTCCAGGACTGACAAAATTTCACAAGATGGTGCCAGACTCTACTAGTCTAAGACTTGCCTTTCAGATGTAAGCACCTCTAGGGAATTTCTTAAAAAAAATGTTTTTTAATTGTTTTATGTATTTTTGAAAGAGAGACACAGCGTGAGCAGGGACGGGCAAAGAGAGGGAGACACAATCTGAAGCAGGCTCCAGGCTCCAAGCTGTTGGCACGGAGCCCGACACAGGGCTCAAACCGACACACTGCGAGATCACGACCTGAGCCAAAGTCGGACGCTTAACCGACGGAGCCACCCAGGCACCCCAAGGGAATTTCTAATATTTTATTTACTATTTTAAAAAATTACTCAAGCACCTATATGGTGGATACAGAAGTATATATCATGAAAGTCTATGGGGGCACCTGGTTTGCTCCGTCGGTTAAGCAACTTCAGCTCAGGTCATGATCTCACCGTTTGTGAGTTCGAGCCCCGAGCCCACAATGGGCTCTGACAGCTTGGGGCCTGGAGCCTGCTTCTGATTCCGTGTCTCGCTCTCCCTGTGACCCTCCCCTGCTTGTGCTCTGTCTCAAAAATAAGTAAATATTAAAAAAAAAAAAAAGTCTGTACTTTTAGTTTGTTTTGGCTGTTAAAAAATACACACACACACACACACACACACACACACACACACACACACACACATCTCGATCACAAATTAGGACATCAGTCAGTTGCTGAGGCCACTTCATAAGCCACTGTCAGCAGAATGGCACCAAAGGAAGCTAACCATGGCCAAGAATTTCACGTGTATCAGTGTTGTCAAGGATCAACCCCATGTGCACAAAACTAACAGGTTACACTTTTGATAGGTCAGATCTCCAGGGGTCCCAACCTCAGCTTTTCCCAAACGTGGGAACCCCTCGGTTCTCCAGGTGAGTCCCCAGCTGCCATGTGGGGTTGTTTCACCTGCATCTAGAAGTTCTGGATGACTTGACTGGGTACGTTAAGGGAAGTACCAGCCTCACACGAGACAGAGTGAGCAGCAGTGGCGACATTCGCAGTGAATTCCAAGTTCCCTTACCAAGAGCTCAGCTCGGGCCTGCTCCCCCTGTGCCCGACGCCTCTTCTTTAAGTCTTTCACTCTTTTCAGATGGTCCAGCTGGTTCTGGATTTGCTCCTGGCAAAAGCAAAAAGTTGCACAGTTGGAAATTAGGCAGACCTCAGCACGGCCATTGTGCCTATTACCCACGCGAGACCACATTCCCTGGTTAGAGCCTGTCCTGGGACCGTACCGCCAATCCCAGGGCACAGGGGGTCACTCCTCTCTTTGGCAGTCAGTGTGTGTGTCTTAAACCTGCGGGGGGCCTGCCTATCCCAGGAAGGCATCCTTCAGCGAAAAGGTGAGTGGAGGCTTAGGGGTAAGCGGGGGCTCTTCAGAGGCGCACACTGAGAAAATGCCCTGACCACTACCTTCGGGGCCTCCTCGAAGGTTATCGCCAGCCTAAAATAATGTACCCGAAAGCACCGTAAAGGCTACGTGACTAATTATGCATGAATGTAGTCACTTTCACCTACACACACAGGCCATTGCTCGTGTGCCTTTCCCGCAGCCCTCAAACACACGGACAACAGCACATGCGTTCCCCACACATAGCCTGACAACTGTCACACTCAACACTCTGTTTCCATGTGGCTGTTTGGCTGTGCCAGCGTGCTGGCTCGACGCTTCACAAGGGCCACCCACTCGTGCTGTTTCGTTCAACCTTCATAGTAGCTGCTAACTCCGGAGCCTCGGGGCTCTTAACTGCCTCCAGCAGGAAAGGACCCCGCTGCCTTCCGTGAGCTTCCAGAACAGGCCGGAGCCCAGGCCAGGGCCGGGGAAACGCGCGCAGACGGAGGCACGCGCACCTGCGGGACGCGAGCACCTGCCGGTCACCGTGCGCGTGTGCTCCGCGCGAGCGATCCGTGTGCGGAGCGCGCGGTCTGACGCGCATCCTGCGCTCGGTCCAGGGAGGGGGGGCGGGTCTCCGCGGGGAAGTGCCCGTGGGTGGGGGGGACGGGGAGACCCCCGGCTTCCCCCGCACGCGGGCTCCGGGGCTCCGCGGAGGAAATGACGGCTGCGGCGCCCGCGTCCGGCTCAGCCATTTTCTAGGCGGGGAGGAGGGAGCCCCCCCGCCCCCGCCCCCCGCCCGCCTTTGTCCGCGCGCCGCGCGGCCCTCACCTTGAAGCCCTCCACCGCCTCCTCGAGCGGCAGCACGCTGTGGCCGCGGTGCTCGCGGGAGCGGTCGCACACCACGCAGATGGGCATCTGGTCCTCCTCGCAGTACAGCTTGAGCGGCTCGCGGTGCTTCTCGCACGCGCCCATCTCGCCGCCGGGCCCCGACGGCCGCTCGGTGCGCAGCTGCTTCACCAGCTGGGTCACGTTGGCCAGGTGCCGGTTGGGCCGCATGTGGCGCTGCGGGAAGGTCTCCCGGCACTGCGGGCACGACACGTCGGTCTCCGCCGCGCCCCAGCAGCGGGTGAGGCACGCGCAGCAGATGTTGTGGCCGCAGTCGAGCATCATGGGCTCGGCGAAGTACTGCAGGCACACGGGGCAGCTGGTCTCCTGCTGCAGGCACTCGGCCACGCTCCCGGAGGCCATGGCGCGGCCCCACTCCCGCTTCCGGGCGGCGCCTCCCGGGCCGGGACCCCGGGGCGCGCGCGCGCTGGGCCTCCCCCGCCTGCGCCGCGCCCTCCCTGCGCCGCGGCGCGCCCCCGGGGCCGAGCGGGCGTGGGGCCGGGGGGCCGGAAGGGGGGGGGGCGGGGGGGACAGCCGAGGGGCGCCGCGGGCCGGACTCGCGCGGCCGGCGCTCGGGGCGCGCAGGACGACGTGGCCGCGTCCGAGCGGATCCCGGCGCGAGCGGAAGGGGCGGCCCGGGGGCGGGGTTTGGGCCGGGATCCCGCGCGCCTTCACCGCCCCGGGTCCGTGCGCGCCTCGCCTCCCGCGGCCCCGGGCCTGGATCGCCCCCACACACCTCTCCGGGCCTGGACCTCCCTACCCATCCACCTCCCTCCTCATCCACCTCCCCGGGCCTGGAACTCCCTCCACCTTCCCGGGCCTGGAGCTCCCCCCACTTCCCCGAGCCTGGACACACCTACCCGGGCCTGGACCCCCCTCCACCTCCCGGGGCCTAGTCCCCCCAACCCCCAGGCCTGGACCCCGCCTCCACCTCCCCGGGCCTGGACACCCACCCCCGCATCTCCCCGAGCCTGGGACACACCTCCCCACGTTTGGACCCCACCACCACCACCTCCCCAGCCCTGGACCGCCCCTCCACCTCCCCGGGCCTGGACCTCCCCTCCCTGAGCCTGGATCCCCCCACCTTCACCCGGGCTTTGCTCAGGGTCCCTGCCCGGCCCCCGGCCTCAGCCTAGTTGTGGGGGGCGGGGTGGGGGGTGGGGTTGGCGAGGACAGTTGTGGCGTTTCCAGGAGACTGGAGCATGCGAGCAGCCCGAACCCTCGCAATTTTGTTTCCAGAAAAGAAGTCTTACCTGTGTGCTGGCAACATTTCTGTAACACAGAATCAGACCCATGCCCCTCGGCTCCTTCCCACTGTTCCCAAGCCAGCGGGTTTACCGCCAGAGCCTCAGCATCCTCTCCGGATAAATGGGAATGATCACGACAGCCCAACAAGGAGGGAGCCCACCCCGTTTAGTGTTTTAGCCATAAGGGTGTTTATCCATTACACCAAAAGTGCTCAACGGGCACAGAATCGGCTAGAAACCCGCAAGCCTGCCCCTTCCTGGTCACCACTGGACAAGTGCGCCCACCTTGGGATTTCCTGGTCTCCTTTGCTGTTTCCTCACTACTGTCCTCATCCTCTTGGTTTCATTCAATCCGGACAGTCTCGCCTTGCTTTCTCTCTCTACAGGCCTCTCTTTATTTTAATTTCCGTTGTTACACCTTGACCGAAGTTATTTCAACACTGTCAGATTGCAGACGTTTTAAGGTGAGTTAGTAGCCAGGTGACTGAGCATTTCCAGTAATTTCCCTTCTGACACTGCCAGGATGGGACTCCTCCTTAGAAAAGCCCCCAAATGCCCCTTTCATTCTGTCACTTCTCACCCAAATCTCCAAAGCTACCCTTTTTTTTTTGCCGCCCAGACATTGTCCACACCGTTGAGCACCAGGTTCCAGGGAGCGCTCTGGCCTCCACCGCAGACTAACACCTTCATTGTCCTCTCAGGAAGCCACAACCCCAACCCAGCTTCTTAGGGCTTAGGCGGTGCCCACCACAGCCCTCTGCAGGCCTGCTCACCGATCCTACCCCTCGTCAGAGTGTAACCTAAGCAAACAGCACACTGACGGCTCTCTTCCCCTGTGAGTCTCCCACGTTCACGCGGAACCTCAGATTCTGAGCACTTGGCTGTTTTCTAGGTGGAGACTTCAGCTCCCTTGCCTGGAACCCTCACCTCTCTATCAAAGTTCTAAAGCAGGGCATACTTTTTTCTTTCTTTCTTTTTTCATCCCCCCCCCCCCCCCCGTCCAATGTTTCCCCATTTTACCCCCTAAGCATACTTTTAAAGTAGGAAGTGACTTTAGCCCTCACACAGCCCAACATACTTCATAAATAGGAAACTGATACCAGACGCTAAGGTACTTCAAAGAGGAGAGTCCTCTCCAGACTGTCTATGCTCTCTATTTCGACTTGCTCTAATCAGACTGAAAATAATTTGTTATTTATTCCGTTGTAAAGTGACCAGTGTTCAAACACACATGCCTATTAGAGGCAAGAGGGAGACTTTTAAAAAAATTATTTTATTTGGAGAGAGAAAGAAAGAGAGAGTGTGAGTTGGGGGGGGGGTGCAGAGAGAGACAATCTTAAGCAGGCCCCATGCTCAGCACAGAGCCGGACATGGGGCTCCATCCCATGAACCACAAGACCATGACCTGAGCGGAAATCAAGAGTCAGATGCCTAATGGACTGAGCCACCCAGGCGCCCAGAGGCAAGAGGGGAACTTACTAGGCAGCCCAGACCAGGAACCAATAGGCAAAATGGGGACAGTGACTAACTGTAGGACAGATGTCCCTTCCAAGAGAGGAGATACTCTCCTACCTCACCAAAGATTGCCGTTGAAAATGCGGGCCCAGCATACTGCCAAAGTTTTAGCTCAAGAGAAGGCAGGAATCTAGAGTTTTATACGAAACTAATGACTTTTAAATGTTGAAAACTAAAGATTGTAAAAATATCTCTGCAGAAGAAACTGACCTCCTGGTCTCCAGTTTGGGGCTCTGGTACACATATTTATTTTAATAAATGCCTTTCTGTCTGAACAGAATAATATTTTACAGCCAGTCTCCACTCATACCTTCCAGTTTTATTCCAGATAGCAATATGCTCAATGAAAGACACTTCCTGGGCCCTTTGCTGCCAGTGCGAAAGTACCTCCTGAAGGCAGTGTTACCTTGTCCAACTGGTTATGGATATGTTGTTATCAGGTGAACCGGGAAGACTCCAGGCCCTGGGGCCTCAACCCAGCCCCGCCCAAAGATGTCACCAAAGGTTCTTGGTCTCATCAGGAGAAAGAATTCAAGGGCAGAGGCAACACAGTGGAGGAGCAACACAGCAGGAGAGTCTATTGAAGACAGAGTTGGGAGAGCCGGAGACAGGGATGGATGGAGAGAGCTGCCTGTAGGCGGAGAGCCAGAGGACACAGGGTGCAAGCCTGTTCGCTGCACGCCCTGGGGTTGGGTTTCTGCCTTCTATTGACAGTTGTTAACAAGGCTGTGGAGAATCCCTTGCTTGGGGTGGGGATTCTTGGAAGCAGGGTTTGGGGGCTCCCTTCCTTATTTGACCTGGAGCTTCCCGTCCTGGCGTGCCACCTGGGGCTTCTCGGGGAGTGCGGCAGACAGGCTTCTGACCCTCCCCACAGCTGGGCATGGCCTCCTCCGTGCTGGCCTCCAGGCTTCCCCTTAGAGCCTGACGAACTGCACTGTGACCCTAGGATTAACCTTTGTCCTTCCTTCTTCCAGCCTGGAATGTGCACGAGATGATAGGAGCTTGAGCGGCTGTCCTGGACCAGGAAGCAATCTGGAACACCAGAAGCCGACTAGGAGGGTGCAGTGGAAAGGCGACTAAGCCTGGGTCCTTACACACTGCAGAGTGTCTGCAGCAGGCTTCATGGTTCGGTAAAGCCACTGTCTTATTTAAGCCACTTACTTGGATTGTCTGCATATGCAACTAAAACCAACCCTAACTAATAATATACAGTTTTTATTAATAAACAATTTTATTTTTCTTTTTTTCTCTATTTTGAGGGAAAGAGGGACAGAGAGAGAGAGAGAGAGAGAGAGAGAGAGAGAGAGCATGCTCGCAAGCAGGAGCCAGCAGGGGAGGACCAGTCAGCACAGAGCCAGATGTGGGGGCTCAAACTCACGAACTGTGAGATCCTGACCTAAGCACGAAATCAAGAGTCAGATGCTTATTAGACTGAACCACCTGGGTGCCCCTAAGCTATTTTATTTTAAAATAAATTCCTACCTACTCTCTTTACTCAATCTAGCTGCTAAATATGAGCTCCTAATATTAGCTAAACCCAGAGGACACCTCAGTCTTTACCTTACAGGTTTTGAGGCATTTGACAGGGTTGACCCCTTCCCTTCTTGGATTGCTCTTTCTCTGGGCTCCAAACTGAGTAGGGCCTGGTGATGCCTAAGGTATTTCTGCTTCCTCCGCTCCTCTTATCTGCCTTCAGCATGTGACACCAAAGTTAGTCTGGAAAATAAAAATAAAGACCAGTCAGGAGAAACACAAGGCTAGGATAATTAAGGAAAAGATGGCCAGATCAATGGGACAGAATAGAAGCTGGCCTGTGGACCCAAATCAGAATAAGAGTTCAGTTTGGATAAAAGGGAAAGTTCAGACTGGTGTCCTACCTTCAACAAATGATCCTGTTTGGGGGAAAAATCTCATCTTCTTACACCAAAGTATATTTGAGATCAGTGAAAGATTTACATTTTAAAAAACAAATCAATAAAAGCTCTTTTTAAAAAAAAGATTTAAAAAAATGTTGTCTAGAGGAAGGTCTTTCTAAGTAGGACCACAAACCCAGAAGCCATCCATCAAATGGATACATTTGGTTACATAAAAGTAAAAATCGACTGACTTCTGTACAGGAAAGTACCTTTATTTATTTATTTTTTTTAACGTTTATTTATTTTTGAGACAGAGAGAGACAGAGCATGAACTTGGGGAGGGGCAGAGAGAGAGGGAGACACAGAATCGGAAGCAGGCTCCAGGCTCTGAGCCATCAGCCCAGAGCCCGACGAGGGGCTCCAACTCGCGGACCGCGAGATCGTGACCTGAGCTGAAGTTGAAGTCAGACGCTTAACCGACTGAGCCACCCAGGCGCCCCCAGGAAAGTACCTTTAAACAGCTGAGCAATCAGGGCCCCTGGGTGGCTTGGTCAGTTAAGTGTCTGACTCTTGATCTCAACTCAGGTCATGACCTTCCAGTCTGTGGGTTTGAGTCCCAAGGTCGTGCTCTGTGCTGACAGCGCAGAGCCTGCTTGGGATTCTGTCTCCCTTTCTGCCCCTCCCCCTCCTCTCAAGCAAATAGTCAAATAATGAAGGAAAATTAGGAAAAAGTACTTTTAGCAAATAACACAAAGGATGAATTTCCTTGAGAGAGAAAATACTTTCACAAATATAAGTAAGAAGAGACAAAAAGAAAACGCTGAGAAGACAGTGTAGGAAAAAGAACAACTGGTTAATAAACATGTGAAAAGTTCAGCTCACTCAAAGTTAATGAGATAAAATGTGATGCTTTGTATCTATGAGATTAGTAAAGATTAGAAAACTGCAATACTGGTTATTGGTGAGAATGAGGCATTCTAGGACCACGTGGGGTGTAAGCTGGGAGAACATTGTTGAGAACAATTTGGCAATGGCTAAAAAAATCTTAATACACATACTCTTTGAACTATCCAGTCCACTTCTGCCCCCTCTGCACAGAGATGATGGATTGTATAAGGACTGTAATTCGAACATTGTTTGGGTTTGTAAAACATTGGAACCGACATAAATAGGCTTCGTGAGGGGATGGATTGATGGAAGACACTGAATGCACACCCGCCATAGAATACTATGTAGGTACCCAAAGGAATGAGTTACATCTTAGTACACGAATATGGAAAGATGTCTGGGATTCATTCATTCATTCATTCATTCATTCATTCACTCATTCATTCATTCATTCAGCAAATATTTGTTGAGTGGCCAGGATGTGCCTGACTGTCTTCCAGACTCCAGGATACTGCAGGGAACAAAATAAAGTTCTGTGCTCAGAGCTGCCTTCTAGAAAGAAAGATGGACAAAAAGCAAACCAAGAAATAAATGCAGCGTGTGGAAGATGCCATGAAAAAGGAGTCAGGATACGGAGGGAGCAGTGATGGGGGTGTTATTTTATACGGAGCGGTCAGGGGGCGCCTCCCCTATGAGGGAACCAAATGGAGTCTCAAATGTGTCTGTTATTGCGAATTTATCTCAGAGAAATGAAGACTTACATTCACACAAAAACCTGCACAAAGCATCATTCAAATAGGAAGTGTCCCAGGATGTGGAGAACGAAGGCAAAAGACGTGCAGAAAAATTAAACTTCCTTACAATTGCAGCCCATCGACAAGTACTTGAAACAGCCACCTTCCTCTGGAAGCTCAGCGGCCCCCAGGTTCCTACTTTGCTGGAGGCAAAAGGCAACCTTAGCTGGACATCAGCCAACATCCACTTTGACATATAAAATTCCTTTGCGAACCTCCTTTACCTCCACCCCCCCCCCCCCCCCCAGGTATATGCCTGCAATCATCCTCCAGGCTTATGGCCATTGATACACAGCGGGAGGGTCTCAGGACCCAGGTTTCGCTCCACTGTTGTCAGTGACCTAACAGCAGCTAGCCCCTCAAGGCCCTGGGAACCTTGCTCCCAAATTCCTTACAGACTTACGCTGTCCCTGACCCCCTCCCAACCTGAGGGTATGTAACCTGTCACTCCTCACAACCCCCCAACCGCCCACGGGTCCTGTCCTCGTTCTTTCATAAAACCACCTTTTTGTACCGAAAATGGCTCACGATTCTTTCTTGACTATTTGCTCCCAGACCCCAACACCGCATCACATCATCCCAGATAAACTGAGACAAATCATCACAGGGTCTTCGAGGATCCTACTCCCAATGCTCTTCTCCACAGCAACTTTCACTGAAATGTCTTGGGCACCTGCAAAAGGAGGCTGGGACGTGCAGTGTTTCCTGGGCACATTTGCTGACCCAACATAAACATCTGGGTTCCTAGGCAAAGAAGGAGGAAGGTGAAAATGGCTGTTGGCAGTTTCTGTCACCGGCCCTGAGTTAGCAAGGTCTGTGACCGGATTTCAGAGTTTTATGAAACCTCTTGCCTTTCACCCATCTCTCTGAAGTCACTGCAAATAGCACGTGAAACATGGCTGCGGCCAAATCCTCCCTGGGCCTGTCTTGTCCTTGTGTCTTCATTTTCCAACACCTTCCCGCATCCCGAAGCCAGGAGTGCCTGTGCAGAGAACCCAAGGAGCGTGTGGGCCATGGGCTGAGTCTGGGCGGCACACGCTGTCTGTCTGTCACAGGTGCTGGGAGGGGCCCACAGGGACCACAGGGGCTGCTGTCCCTAGGGGAGCCTCATATGTTTACAGCTTACTTCCAGGAGAAGATGAGGGCCAGACCTCTCCTTAGGTGAGGCCAGATTCCTTACTGCACAACGACCGTGAACACAAGATGAGGGAAACACAAATATTCCAAGTGTCTCAAGTCCGGTACTGCACTGCCACCACTCATCTTGGGTGAGCACTTCAGGGAAGCGTGTGAAAGTGACACATGAGGAACGGCCCTCTTCGCCTTCTGTCCTTTGCCCTCACGCTGATGTAGAGGGGCCAGGAGGGGTGCAAACAGCACGGTGGGGGGCTGGCCAGGCCCACAAAAATCCCTGCAGAGAAGTGATCAGACTCCCAGGAACCTGGGGGCCTTTCTGCGTTGGGGTGAAAAGTCCTCTGTAGCTTTTGAGTTTTGTACCACGTGCACACCTTCCTTATCCAAAGCAAATTAAAAAAAGTTGTATTAAGGACACGAATGAATTCTCAAGGATGTGAAGCACCCTTTCAGCACAGAGAAATGGGTCTTCAATTCTAAACTTCAAACTTCAGTGATGGTTCTGCCTGAATAAAGGAGTGAGTTGTGTTCCAGAAATTTACACTTTGATTTTGAGAGATACTGGTCCATTTACAAACAGGCTCTGGAATCTCTTCTAACAGTAAAAGAAGCCTGAGATATTTCATTCGGAGATAACAGTTTGTGCATTCCTCAGAGTCTGAACACTTCCATTCTAAGCATGTATCTTGCTATTTTCAGGTTTATTTTACTACTCAAATCTAGCTTATTTGTTTGTGTTTTTTTTTTTTTTTTTTTTTTTTTTGGTCTGGTGAGAAAGGGAGAACCAAAATAGTTAAAAAGAAAGCAGCACAGAAAAAAATCATCAAAAATGTATTAGTTTAAAAATTACGGTGCATGCTCGATGTTATTCTGTCGTTAAAAAGCATGTGTGTACCGACGTGGAAAGACATCCCTGGTAGTTGCTATTTTAGAAAGAAGTTGTGGTACATTGTATGGAATGAATTAATTTTTTATAAGACAATAGCGCACACGTGCACACACTAAAGAAATACGTAGGGGGGCGCTTGGGTGGCCAGTCGGTTAAGCGTCCGACTTCAGCCAGGTCACGATCTCACGGTCCGGGAGTTCGAGCCCCGCGTCAGGCTCTGGGCTGATGGCTCGGAGCCTGGAGCCTTTTTCCGATTCTGTGTCTCCCTCTCTCTCTGCCCCTCCCCCGTTCATGCTCTGTCTCTCTCTGTCCCAAAAATAAATAAACGTTGAAAAAAAAATTTTAAAAAAATACGTAGGGAAATTTAACCCCAATTAATAAGGGTGTGACGTGTCAGCAGGACTGGAAGGAGGCATAGATGCTGACTGATGTCTGCTTTCTAACTTCCATTTTTCGGCGATGTGTGTTTTATTTTGCCTGCAAGCATCTGTTATTTTGTAGGCAGATAATACAGTAGAGACAACTTAACAGTTTTGAAAAGAGAGGGATTTTAGGGAGCCAGGCAAGAGACCAAAGGGTTACAAGCCAAGAAGTGTCCTCAGACTTTCCCCCCCCCCCCAAATTTAAAAGTCTCCTGCCTCAGTGTATGGTTTCCAGCCCCCTCAGTCCCTTTGTGGCTGCCGGTGAGAGCAGTAATAGTTAAGGCATCAGGGGGTGACGTCCAGCCACCGCCCAGGCCCGCGGTGGTGGGACAGGAGGACGCTGCTGTACTTAGTGATGCTGCTCTGTGCTGTGGGCTGTCCTCTCGCCGGACCCAGGCCATTCGGGCGTCCCTTTTTATCTCAGATTTCAGTCTTCCCTTCTGGAAAAGAACCTTGTGTTTCCTTTTTATCTGCTTCCCTTCATCTTTTCCTTCCCTCCCTCAGCAACCCAGGGTTGTGACACCTGCTGGCAGACACCCTCTTGCTTCCCTCTGGAGCCTCTCCTGCTTTCCACGTGCACCGCACTCTCCCAGGGCTTTCCACAACCTTGCTTTGAAATCACTGCACTAAATTCTTTCCCGCCTCCCCTTCTCGCCGTGTTTCATGAATGTTGTTTCTTACGTCACTCGGGACTTAGTTGCGGTTTTAAAATCCAGTTTCCCGAAGGTGTTTCTTTCGCCTTAGATCTCGTCCCACCTCCTGCCTGTTGGTTTTGTCTTTATTCCAGAAATATTTGCACAGACATCTGATGGTTCCTGTTTGAAGTGAGGACTACGAGCCCAGCTGCGGAATCCCTGGGGTGGAGAAGATCGATGTGGGGACCTGGCCGCGTGGGTGCGGGGCCTCCGAGGGTCAAGGGTCTGGGTCTGTTCCGTGATGCCAGCACAGCCCAGCCCAGCCCCGGCCCCAGGCGGACGCAGAGGACAGTCCCCGGGGCTCTGGAAGGACAGTCCCCAGGCTTTGGGAGGATCGTCCCCGCGGCCCCGAGAGGACTGTCCTCGCGGCTCTGGGAGGACCATCCCCGGGGACTGTGGGAAGACAGGAAAGTCCCCAGGCTTCAGGAGAACAGTCCCCGGGGCTCCGGGAGGACCATCCCCCAGGGCTCTGGGAGGACAGGACCGTCCCCGGGGCTCCGAGAGGACAGGACCGTCCCCGGGGCTCCGAGAGGACAGGGAAGTCCCCGGGGTTCTGGGAGGACAGGACCGTCCCCGGGGCTCTGGGAGGACAGGACCGTCCCCGGGGCTCTGGGAGGACAGGACCGTCCCCGGGGCTCCGAGAGGACAGGACCGTCCCCGGGGCTCTGGGAGAACTGGACCATCCCCGGGGCCCCGAGAGGACAGGGAAGTCCCAGGGGTTCCGGGAGGACAGGATTGTCCCCGGGCTCTGGGATCTGCGGGCAGGGGGCGCCAGAGCCCAGCGGCGCGTCTCCTCCTTGCCGCGCCGGGTTCCCGCGTCCGCGCGCGAAGCCACCGGCAGTTCTGGACCTTCCCGCCCCGCCCCTCCCCGCTGCAGTCTACCCCGACCGCCGCTGTTCTCCCCGGGTCTACTACACCGGCTCGCCCGCCCGCGCTGAGCTCCGCCCGTTCTGCGCTGCTGGTACACGAACGGCTTCTCCAGGGCCAGTTGGGGTCGTTCCGGGTGCCAGCGTCCTGCGCCCTGGGGTACCCGCGGGGCAGGGAGGGCAGAGCGCGGGAAGGGACCCCAATCGCAGCCTCGGCGGGGAGCAAAGCACCGGAGCTCGGAATTTCCGACCCGCCGAGGAAGGGGCGCAGCTCCTCGCCTCCAGGGATCCACCCCACAGCGCACTGAACCCCGGGGGCGCGCACGGGGCGCGCGCTGGAGACGACGAAAGAGTCTGTTCGCGCGCAGAACGCACCCCCGGGTGTCAGGATGGCCGAGTGGTCTAAGGCGCCAGACTCAAGCTTCGCTTCCTCGGTTCGAGGGTTCTGGTCTCCGTGTGGAGGCGTGGGTTCGAATCCCACTTCTGACACATGCTTTTTTTTTTTTTTTTTTTTTTTTTCCCGTTTTTGTCCTCGGTTTGAGCTGTGCTTTCCTTCTGCGGCCCGTGAAGTCTGTCCGCTTACAATCCCCTCCCCTCTTCTCCCCTGCCCCCCATCCACTTCCCCCATTCCCGCCCACCCCCTTACCCACTCCCCAGTGCTGGTTACTGTCCTCGCGACCTCGCTGCCCTCGGCGTGCTTTTTGTTCGGTGGGCACGGCCTTCCCTGAGTGCCTGGGCTGGCCACGCAGCAACGCAAAAGTCCAGGCCTGGGAGTGAAGTCATGTAAAAGGACCGGAAATAGGAAGGTTCCACCGAGATTTGAACTCGGATCGCTGGATTCAGAGTCCAGAGTGCTAACCATTACACCATGGAACCCCACGTGAAAGAGACCTTGTGCACCATCCATCTGAGACCTTCCTCCTGTGGCCCTGTCCTAACAATTGAAAATGAGACACGATTTCACCAGTTTTGTTTGTTTTGATTTAAATCCTAGTTACTTAGCACCCAGCGTAGAGTTTATGAGTAGAACCCAGGAATTCATCCCTTACATACACACCTAGTGCTCATCCCAACAGGTGTCCTCCTTAATGCCCATCACCCATCTAGCCCCTCCCCCCACGTCCTCTCCAGTAACCCCAGTTTGTTCTCTGTTTTTAGGAGTCTCTTATGGTTGGTCTCCCTCTCTGTTTTTATCTTATTTTTCCTTCCCTTCCCCCATGTTCCTCTGTTTTGTTTCTTAAATTTCACATATGAATGAAAACATATGATATCTGTCTTTCTCTGCCTGACTTATTTCACTAAGCATAATGCCCTCCAGTTCCATCCACGTTGCTGCAAATGGCAGGATTTCATTCTTTCTCATTGCCAACTAGTATTTCATTGTATATATAAACCACGTCTTCTTTATTCATTCATCAGTTGATGGACATTTGGACTCTTTCCATACTTTGGCTATTGATGGTGCTGCTATAAACATTGGGGTGTCTGTATGTGCCCCTTCAAATCAGCACTCCTGTATCCTTAGGATAAATACCTAGTGGTGCTATTGCTGGGTCTAGGGTAGTTTTTTGAGGAATCAAGCACCACTTTAAACAAAAGCTCTGCCTCTTCCTCCTAATTTCCTTCCTTCCTTCTTTCTTTCTTTCTTTCTTTCTTTCTTTCTTTCTTTCTTTCTTTCTTTCTTTCTTTCTCTTTCTTTCTTTCTTTCTTTCTTTCTTTCTTTCTTTCTTTCTTTCTTTCTTTCTTTCTTTCTTAAATTTATGAAGGCATTTTCTGGCGGATGGAAAAATTCCTACACTTTCCAGCCTGAAGGCGATGGAAAAGCCAAATACAAGAGAGGCAGATGGGGGGCAGGTGGTGGGAGGAGGCTTGCACTGACCTTCCACTGGGCCGAACCCCCAGGTTTCTTACCCTCGATGTCAGGGGAAGCACGGAGTCCTAAGGATATTCTTACTTCTGGTGGTTTTGAGTTTGCCTTCATTTCTGATCCATGCAAAAATAAATTGGATTTTCATCTCACAGTTCAAAAGGGAGAAAAGAAAAATATAACATCTCCTTTCTATGGCCTCAGTTATTTATTAAAAATACCTGCCAAGGCCTTTGGAGCAACCTTAGACTTTCTTGGCACCTCCCTGCTCAGCTGTAATCATGGGCTCGGAATTTGAACATGTGTCCTCCCACTGCAAAATGTCTTAAGTGTCGGACCCGGTCTCGTTCCTCTTTGATGCCCCAAGTCTGGTAGGGCATAGAAGTCTCATCAATTCTTGTTGCTTGAAGGTGTAGACGAAAGGATGCGAGCATGACTGCTCAGAGGGATAGCCCAGGGTTAGACTTTCGGGAGGGTTTCCTTTCCCATTCCTCCATAGGCTAAATCTGACAAGCCTAAAGGGGATGACTGATGCATATTTGGTTTGGTTTTGCTTGTTTTTTGTGCCGGCCAGGTCACGGCTCCCAGTGGACACTCCAGTGTTCATGTGGACCCCTACATAGGCGTCCTCAGGCGTTGGTGACCAAGACAGGAAGGACATGATCTTGCTAGACATACTCATTTTTCAAAGTCTTAACTTTGTTAAGATACCATGATTATTTACCTAGTAACTGTAAGAACAACACATAACAAAGAGATCATATATACAGCATGAAATATTCAGGTACAAATTACTCTTTACTCAACCTAAATATTAAGTATTGGTCATGTTCTCAATGTGCCTCTGGTAGTCTCCCAAGGCTGAGTTGCTAAGGAATCCCTGAGTCATTTTCTGTAATTCATCCTGTTGCTCGATCTCCAGCCAAGCAAGGCGCCTGTCACAAAATAGCTGCTTATTAAATATGGCGTAGAGAGAAGCAGTGAAACCCAAGGACTTTTGGCCAGGTGACTGTAAAGTTCTTGTAAGTGTCCACACATATAACTCTCCCTCTTCATGAGTCCCTGTCTTTAAAAGATGGTCTAAGCTAGCTTAGATCCAATAATTCCCGTCTTTTTTTCCCAGCTCAGGGGGCATCCTGTATTTATTTATTTATTTGTTTTTATTTTTTGGATGAGCTACATCCTTATTTCTTAAAGAAAAAGGAAGCTGTCCACTGGTTTTAAAAGGATGCCAGAATATTCTGAGGATAGGCAAGGGGAGGGGTAGGAATGACTGGTTTTTCAACCTTAGCACATTTATTCCCTAGGAAAGGACAGTGGGTAAGACCTGGAAAAGAAGGCAAGGGGTTGGTTTATTTTTGAGTGTGGAATTACAAGGCTGCACCCTTTTCTTGGATTGCCCATGCACGGCTAACAAATACTGCAGGGCAGATGCAAACAAATGAAGACACAGAGGGGGAGCTACCTGGGGAAGGGGAGAGATGATTGGGCCCCACAGTCCAGAAACAAGCTGGTCCCTGGTGACCTAAACAAGAATGGCTTGCAGTTACCTGGTAGCAGAGCGAACCCCCAAGGATCAGGTCAGTGTGGTGTAATCAGCCGCTCACAACCCAGTTCACCGGGGGTGTCCTGTAGAAACGGGCCTTCGGGACACATGGCCGTGCCGGAGCTGGGTCCTCAGCTCTGTATACCCTGCTCTCCTCACAAATTAGCAAGTTATTCTTTCATATATTTATTCATTGGAATTTAACACAAACATGTACCTAGTTTTCATGGCATGGGGAAGCAAGAGAAATGTGGTTGTGTATCTGATGAAGCTTATGACACATGAGGAAAAGCAGACAACTACGCAAAAGTTTCCGAAAGTTCTAGTAAATACCAAGAGACCGACTGAGCGACAGCGGAGCGTGCCTGGGGCGTGCGCACAGGAGTGGGCCACCAAGTGCCCACAGTGTGCCACCAAGAGCCCCGGGCGTGCCCACGGGGAGTGGGCCACCAGACGCCAGGCGCAAATGAGGGAAGCCAGCCGCGGAAAGGCTGGCCACGCCCGGGCCTGCTGCCTCCTCCCCAGCGCGCTGCGTTGCTCCTTTACTGTGTTTACCACATTGGGGTTTTAAAAGTTCATTCATAAATTCATGAATCCGCTTATTCGATTCATGAGACACATAAGCACTCACTCTAACAAGTCCCTCCCCACCTTGTCTGTCCTCTGACACTGTGAGCCCCTGAAAGGTTGGAATCGCATCCTTCCCTGTACCTTGTGCGGTCGTATGTTCGATTACATTCTTTGTCCTGATAGCAGATTTAGAATGTCACTCAGCTCATTCTCTGCGGAAGTTGTGTCATCCAGGGGCCATTAAGTGTCTAATGCTTGTCTCCCTCCTAGGCACCGGCGCAGGGAACCTCACTCCCGTTCCTCACGTGCCTTCGTTGACTGGCTGGAATTCTGGAGGGACAGATCAAGGAAGGCTTCCTGGGGAAAGCGCCTTCCAAGCGGAGACCTTGAGGGCAGAAGCAAGTGGACCGCGCAAGAGAGGAGGGAGCCCCCGCGAGGACGCAGCGCACGAAGAAGGCGCCCAAGTATTTCTAAAATAAAGCAGTAAAGTGGAGGTGTGCCCCACGTTGGGTACTCGGGATCGGGGGGTCACCATCCCGCACAGCCGATGTGCGGCTCGCTCACTGTTACCATGGACTGGGGGCCGATGCCCTGTTGGGGGACTCTGGCGAGAGCGGGGAGTGAAGGAGCGGGCAGGTACGTGGACAGAGCAGTAAAAGCATCCTGGCAGCGGTGGGATTCGAACCCACGCCCCCGAAGAGACTGGAGCCTTAATCCAGCGCCTTAGACCGCTCGGCCACGCTACCGCCCTGAGGGTTCGGGCTGCTCGCGCTTCCCCGACCTCAAGATCGCGCAGGTCCCGCCCTCCCGCGTGCCCCTCGCCCCCTCCGTCCGCCCCAGGTCGCGCGCTCGACCCGCGCACTCGCCTTCCTGGCGTTGTCCGATCTTCACCCGCGCGGGAGCCAGGCGCCGGTAGAGAGTGAGCCCCCCGGCCTCAGGAGCGAGCAAGTCCCGCCGTCCGGGTCCGGCCCCGGAGCCGCTGCGGACAAGCAGCAGCAGCAGCAGCCAAGGAAGGAGCGCAAGCCCCGATCGCGCCCGGACGAGGTGCCCCGGGGCGGCCGCAGCGTGACCCCCGCCCCTCCCTGTCCCGCGCAGCCGCGACCCTGACCCGCCCAGGAGCTGGGTCCTGCGGTGTGTTTGTAGGAGTGTGCGCAAGAAGAAAAAACAGGCGCCTCCTTAGCGCAGTAGGCAGCGCGTCAGTCTCATAATCTGAAGGTCCTGAGTTCGAACCTCAGAGGGGGCACGTCTTTTTTTCCCCCGACCCCACGACAATGCGGGGGATGGGTTGGGGGACGAGTCTGCCTTCCCTCTCCATCCCTTTCTCCCACAAGTGTGCTTTTTCAACCGCGGGAATCGCCTGGTAAGACTGACGGACAATTCACTGCTGTGTAACGGGGCCACGTGACGCTCAGTTACAAATAGTGACTTTCCACCGAGAACCAAATGCTCCAAAATTCTAACGGTTGTTTTTTATACCAATTTCAGACACAGCCAGGACATTATTTAAATGCCTTTCAGATAGGCTTGGCAATTGTTTTTGTTACAAAAACACCAGGGTCAAGAAACCTACTGGCTCTGGGGCCCAGAGAGGAGGCGCGGAGGGAGGGCTGTTGGGGGGGGGGGTGTACCGTGGGGTGCAATCCTTTGTTATTAATTACCGATTGGTCCTCTCTCACCATTCTTCTGGAATTGCTTAGGTCACCAGGGACATCCCACAAGACAGGGAATCCGTACCCACTCCGCCCCCAGTCTCACCACATTGTCTCCTTCTCCTGCTCTTTTACGTTTACTGGACTCTAAGTCACCCACAGAGAGACAAGAAGCGAACACACTGAAGTGATATTTCGAGAGTCAAGATAAGCACCCAACTGACACCAAAATGAACACGATTGAAATTTAGTATCTTACCCTTAGCCTCTCAGCCTATTGTGTAGGAAATATTCAACAGGTGTTTACTGAGGGCCTACTATGTGCCAGGCAAAGCTGTGTCCTTCCTTCCCTGTGAATCCATTCCCTCTCAGCTTTCAAGCCCATCCTTGTGCTCTCTGTGCTGTGATGTTGGGGCTGGGCCTCTGCCCTTCCCGCAGGTCCCACCCCTTTGCCAGGAGACCTCAATGCAGTCAGGTGAACAACATGTTGGAGTCCTGGGCCTAGGACGTGCTCTCCACCGTTCTGCTACTGCCTCAGAGCCACCAGGCCAAATCTGCACGGCCTCTGTGGGTCCCCATCACCTCTTGCCCCCTTCTGGCCCATTCTTTATGTGAAGCCGGCATACGCTTTCCAGGATCATCTCTGATCAGGTTGTTTCTCCCTGCTTGAAATGCCCAGTACCTAGGCATTGCTGCAGGGGTGAGGTCTCCAGTCTACACTCCTGCCATAACCTCAGGACCTGTCCTCTCGGGTGTGTCCCTGCCTTCTTCCCTCACCATCTACCCGCCCTGCCTGCCAGCACCTCAGGTCTGCTTTCAGTTCTTTGAAGGTGCTGTGCTCTTCCCTCTTCCTGGGGTGCGGGAGCCACATTTTTGTCCAGCGTCTTATACCAACCCTCCGATTCTCTGTTTAGACAACACTTCCCGGGAGAAGTGTCCTCTTACCGCTTGAAAAGGTGCCGTCCCTTTACCGTCGGCTGAACCGGAGATGTGGGTAGGGTGGGGGGCTCTATGTACAGTGAGCATACTTTTTTCTTAATTTTCTGCCTCTATTCCTTTATTCTAATTTAAGTCCATTAACATTTTCCACTTTATGTTATCATAGTGAAGTTGTGAAGACCACGGCAAATCTGCTTTAAATGGTGGCATGAATAAACGCATACCTAGAAATGAGCCACAGGACAGTCTTTGGTGGATGATTGGTAAGTTACTTTTCCCCAGTGACCTGGGGCCACAAATAGCCTGGAGCCATGTTCAAAGGAGTGAAGATAGGGTTGGGAATAAGGAAAAGGAACATGGACAGAATTTAAAGGGAAGGGCTAGAAATAATAAATAAATGAATGAACAAAAAGGAAGACATTTGCGCTCTGGACAAAACACTTATTTCACACTAGGACATGGAGGAAACACCTTGCAGCAGGGGCCCGAGTAGCTCAGTCGGTAGAGCATCAGACTTTTAATCTGAGGGTCCAGGGTTCAAGTCCCTGTTCGGGCGTGTCTACTGGTGTCAGGCCCCACCTTTGTGAAGGCGATGTTTTGTGCAGAAACAGGGACAGATTAGGTAGGTTGCAACACCCCCAAGGGTCAAATATTTCAGCTAACAAAATGGGTAAGTGACTCCCATAGAAAGTAAAGATAGTGGGAATACCTGGGATTTGTACTAATGTAGACGGCTGGTTGAGATCGTGAACATAGCACCAGGATCATAATCTTTGCCTATTAGTCTCATTTAAGTGAAAAAAAAAAAAAAAAAAAAAAAAAAGGCTGGAGTAGTTACTACACCCACTTTGTAAAGGATGTGGTTGGCTGTTTGTAGGATTCCTGAGTGAGGCACAGGTGTCTTTAAGAGTTGGTTTGTAAGTGAAGGGCTGAGGAAGGTTTTTGGATATTCAGTTCAAGTTCAGTAAGGGTAACAAGGATACAAATTAAACAGAACTCTCATGTAGCCTTGTATTGTACACTATTCTGTAAAGGTGTCGTAATATTGTAAACTTGCTTAAGAAAATAGCATGCTATGATCAGAACTCAGGGTTTCCATGTCTGCCCTGGGGCCAACCACATGGGCCAAGACCATCATTGCCTGATATCATAGTCATTGATATTTGATTTGTATCACTGATGCATGGAGCAATCTTCCAATGTCCTTGCTTTCCACTGCAGTCTGCTTTACATAGATGAGAATATGCTAATCGACTACGAATGTGGCTGAAATACGTTCACACCCTGGCTTGGAATGTCTCTGACATTTGGTTACAGTGTGTCTGTCCTCCCAGCCTGAAAAACTCTGGGGTGAATTAACATGGCTTCTGTTTCTGCAAAGGAGAGGAACAGATTCTGAACAGCGATGGCACCAGGAAGGATCATTCTCTGAGGAACTGACTGAAGATCCAGTCCATCCAGCCCTCTGGTGTCTCCCAAACCTGCAAGTGCATCCGTTAAGCTGTGGGGATACGGGCTTCTGGAACCAGAGGCGGAGGGGCCTGAAGACACGGAGATGTGCCGTGTTGAGTCTGCATCCCGGCGGCCTGTCGAGAGAGCTCTCCCAAAATACAAAGTCTCGGCGGCCCAGACGTTTTGCGGGAACAATCCAAGTCTTGCCCTGTCTTTTCCCAGCGCTAAGCCAGAGAGGTGTTGCATTTCCGTAGGTGTGTCCCCTGTGCGCAGTATTGCAAAGATCCAAATTTGAGATGTTGATTGCCTGGAGTAAGAGAGTGATAGGGAATATGGAAGGAAGACAGAAAGAGTTAAAATGCTGATTAACTCATGGATTTATTTGACGAGGGCTCATGGTCAGGTAGTGAGGTATACGCACCGGAGCTACAGGAGTGGACAAAACACATCGGGAGGACCCTCGTGGAGTGTACAGGGTAAGGGCATGGGTGGGTGATAGTAAGCGTGTTGAATAAAAGGACGAGGCAGGTCAGCAGTAAGTGCTGTGAAGAAAAGAACACAGGTGCTCTGGTGTATTGGGAGGTCAGAGGCCGAGAAGGCGTGGTGTGTTAATTTTCTAGGGCTGCCGGCTCCAATCACCACCAACTGTGTGGCTTAACACAATTAGAGCTTCATTTTCTATTCGCAGAAATCAAGTGATTAATTACGTTTTGGAGGCTAGAGTCCAAAATCAAGGTATTGACAGAGCTGCGCTCCCTCTGAAGGTCCTGGGGAAGAACCCTTCCTTGCGTCTTCCCCGCGCGGGGTGGTCCCGGCAACGCCGGACACGCATGTCTGTGGAGCACGGGCCAGCGCGGTGCGTGGAGGTGGGAAAGCAGTCAGGGCCGGGTTACACCGGAGGCCGCGGCCAGGACCTGCGGTGTATGTGAGAGGAGGCCACAGGCCTCGCCGGGAAAGCTGAACGTCAGGTTTTCGTTTCCTCGTCCCATCTTGTTTGCAACACACTGAGTGGCACCGGTAAAGGCCACTGCCCCAAGGAAGAACGGAGACCAGAGGGACTCGGACACAAGATCCGGCTCTTGGGAAGAGGTGAGGATAAGTCGTAGCGGGTGTAGACGGACCAGGAGCCAGAAAACTGAGACCCCCTCCCTCTCTCTGGCCCCGGGACCTCGGGTCCACCCGCCAGGGCGCAAAAGTGAGCTGCCCCCTCTGAGGTTCGAACTCAGGACCTTCAGATTATGAGACTGACGCGCTGCCTACTGCGCTAAGGAGGCAGGTGGCAAAACGCCGTCGGCGCACGGTTTTACCCAGATTGCACGTGGCCCAGCTTCGTGCCGCCCCCTCCCCGGGCAGGAAACGCCCTCCGGCCCGAGCTGCCAAACCCTCGGGCCCACGGAGGCCGAGGCCCAGGACCCGGACGCGCGCCCCCCGCCCCAGCTTGTCCCGAACTCCTTCGGGGACCCCGCCCGCCCGCGGGACCACCTTGCACACACACGACTGCGACCCCCAGTGTCAGGAGGAGCCCCAGGTCCCGCCCGTTCTCAGCCTCCCCCCACCCCCCGCCGCGCGGTCCAGACGCTGAGGCGTCCGGAAAGGGGTGGCTGCGGCGCGTCCGACTCCCGCACCTGAGTCCCTGTCCCCCCCCCCCCCCCGTCGTCTGTCAGACTCCCGCACCTGAGTGCCTGTCCCCCCCCCCGTCGTTTGTCCGACTCCCGCACCTGAGTCCCAGTCCCCCCCCCGCCCCTGTCGTCCGTCCGACTCCCACACCTGAGTGCCTGTCCCCCCCTCTCCCCCGTCGTCCGTCCGACTCCTGCACCTGAGTCCCTGTCTCCCCCCCGTCGTCCGTCCGACTCCCGCACCTAAGTCCCAGTCCCCCCCCCCGCCGCAGTCGTCCGTCCGACTCCCGCACCTGAGTGCCTGTCCCCCCCCTCCCCCGTCGTCCGTCCGACTCCCGCACCTGAGTGCCTGTCCCCCCCCTCCCCCATCGTCCGTCCGACTCCCGCACCTGAGTGCCTGTCCCCCCCGTCGTTTGTCCGACTCCCGCACCTAAGTCCCAGTCCCCCCCCCCGCCCCTGTCGTCCGTCCGACTCCCGCACCTGAGTGCCTGTCCCCTCCCTCGCCCCTGTCGTCCATCCGCCTCCCGCTCCTGAGTCCCTGTCCCCCTGCCCTTCTGCAAGCTGTAGTTTGGGATTCTAGAGACACGCCCTCTGAATGACTTCTATATGCCAAGTGAGCATTTTTGGCGCAGCTGTGTTCTGCCTGTAGCTTAACTTGCGTGCTTTGAATCAAATTCTGCGGTTTAAGTACTTTTAATTGAAGCGTAGTTGACACACACAGGTGCTCGTTTCAGGCGTGCAACACAGCGACCAGGCAAGTCTGTACCCTCTGCTGTGCTCAGCACGGGTGCAGCCACCGTCGGTGCCCAGGCCAGGCTAGTGCCCCGGGGCTGTGCCTCTCACCCAGTGACTTGTTCATTCTCATGCTAGTGTGATTCTTAAGACTGTGAATAGTGTGACCACGTTTTCTAAGAGATCCGGTAATGAAAACGAGAATGATTGCCGTATGAGCCCCAGTGCGACCCAGACATCGCTGAAAAGCTCTAAAATGAAAAAGCAGGTACAACTGGATGAGCCAGGTAATCAAAACAGGGAGAACCTCACTAGAGAAGACGATCTGGAACCCCCCACGGGGGAGGAGGAGGTGTGGACCTGCACAGGGACTCTGAGTCCACAAGTCCGATGACCTTCTAACCAAAGACCTTTCACCTCCCAAATGACACTAACAGTTGAAAATGGCATGGGGTCTAATACTAGGAAAAAACAGGCATGATCTTATTGGTTGCTCTCTTTCCTGATCAGAGGTTGCAGCAGGTGCATGAACTAGAGAGGACATGTTAGTACCGCGTGCTGGCCCCTCGTAGCCTGGAGCTGATTCCACAGAGGACCTTGCTGTCTGCAGTGTGCTATCACTTTAAGTCATGCATCAAAATACAGCAGCAAGACAGAAGATTTCCCCCAGCCCCTATGCCTTTTATTTGCATCATGGCATTGAAAACCTTCTTCTCGGTCAGTATGTAGATTTAACGAAATTACCAGATACATAAAACAAATGGTTGTTGGTATCTTGTTCAAATACAAACTAGACCTTGCCCGCCTATCTGTATATTTGGCAAAAAGCACAAATGTAAATTTTGACAAATTCTATTTAGCCTACAAACTTTTTACCAAAGCAAATGAAAAGATAATATCTGGTAAGTGTTCTGCACACCTTGTACACAGCACTGCTAAAAAATAATTGTGTTTGTTTCCTTGTGATATTGAGGCTGTTGTGGTTTTTGGAGCTTTATGGTCACTGTGTAGTTTCTTCAAAATGTGCAGAAGAACTGAATGAGATTTCCGACTTCATAGAAATGGACCGAGGCATGTGCCTCCCAGATGGCTATTGTGTGCCATCTGCCATAGGAAAAAATGTCGAACCGCTGGCTTCCTGTAAAACCTTCACTTTCAAAGTGTGAGAATATCCTCTAATTTGGAAACACTTTGAGGGTGAGAGTAGCGAAAAGGACCAAAATAAAACAGAAATTTATATGCTCTTTCTCCAACATTGTTTGATGGTATGATGTAGATTGTGACAAAAGTTTATACACACACATGCGGACACAGACTCGTGTTGAGGGGAAATAACACTGCTTTGGAAAGAAAGAAAATGTTCACAGGAAAGGGCATCCAAACAGGTGAAACGGGACTTTTTTTATTTATTTACTAAAAGTATAACTTGTTTAAAATCAAGTTTTATTTCACAAGTTCAGATTACTGCTGTGTTTTCGGGCTCTGCGCTGACAGTGCAAATGGACCCCGCTTGGGATTCTCTCTCTCTGCCCTCCCCCAACTTGCTGTCTTTCAAGATAAATAAACAAACAAATAAAAGAAAAGCAAATTACTGCTGTGTTTTTATCAAGATGAGGACAAATGCAGAAGGAGCAGCTCTGTAGGCTGGAGAGCAGATCAAGGCATCTGTGAGCACATGCCTTTTAGACATTCAGTGGAGGAGACATCAGTCACATCACTGACTACACTCGGTGGGAAATGGGGTTGGAGGTCTAAGTATGGGAAGCATCAGGGCAGAGGGTTCTTACGTCACGTCATTAGTTGAGCTCAGGCAGGCAGCGGGTGTACATACAGAACATATGTGGACTCACATCAGAGCCCTGGGGAACTCCAAATTTTAGAGGTTGGGAAGATGAGGAAGTAAGGAACTGCGTTTAAGTAGAAGGAAAACTGGGAGGGTGTGGTATTCTGGAAGCAAAGTGAAGAATGTGTTTCTGTGAAGAGGAAATATCAACTGGGCCAAATGCTCCTGAGAAGTGGGCAAACTGAAGATTGAGAATTGACCACTGGATTTCTCAGCATAGAGTCTGTGGAGACATGACAGGGTTTCTGTGGAGTGGGGGGAGAAGTCTGGTTTAGAATGGGTTAAAAAGAGGAGCACAGTCAGGGGTGTTCTTGACCCACAGATAGTCAGAGTCTGGAGAAAGTGGTGGTGCATTTTGGATTTGTCCAGGGGCTGGGAGTGGGGAAAGGAAATGAAGGCTATCCTTGCTAGTAATTCTAATGATTACCCATGAAACCTGGGCTGCATATGGAAGGAGGTGTAGAGGTGAGGAGGAACGGGACACGTTAAATAATTTGCCAGTAGGCAAGAGAAAATGAGCCAGAAAGGCAAGAAGTGGTCAGTATAAGATATAATTGAAATTTACATCTTGGGTTGGTACTTGAAGTTTAAGTGTAAGGTCAAAGGTGGTGAGTTTTTCAAATTGCAGGTTGTGACGCCTGCATCACATGCCTGTTTGTGGGCCATGAATCACTTCAGTGGATCACAACTAGAATTTCAATTTAGATGAAAGAATAGGTTGCAAAATGTCAGCATGCATTACAAATAAGTAAGGGTTGTGATGTGAATAGTGTTTCTAATTACGGATCCTACTAGAAAAAATTTGAGAAACACTAGGGGAGGAGGGAGAGACTACCTTCAGCAGTGAAAAGCCTAGAGAGAGGAGGGTTGGGTGGCAGGAAGGGCTGAGGGAACCAGCATCCCGCTTGCACACCTGGGCCCCATTTGCTCAACGAGGTTTTGGAAGCTGTGGTGTATCCTCTCTCTGCAGGGAAAGAGAAGACAGCATGGGTAGGATTTTTTCTCACAAGTTTCATATGTACCTGGAGAAGGTGGAAGTATAGAAGTTGGCTCCTGACAGAATCATGCAGGCAAATTTACTGAAACTGTGATTCTTAAGGGGGAAGAAACTACAGTTCTCAGATTAAGGGAATTGTTAATATTTCTTTCCCTCTTTGACAATTAGTCTAGCCTGGATTTTATCCTGAAATATCTTCCTGTCATTGTCTTCTAATCCTTTTCTCCCCTCCTTTTTCTCCTCAATCTCCTGCTCTGTCCTCCCCACCTGCTGAGACCCCTCAGTTCTGAGCCAGTTCTCAAGTATGTTAAGGAGATGATTACCAGCAACACGTCCTCATCAGCTCTTTGGCTTCCTTTCATTCACTTCCAAACTTGTCTTCTGACCTTGGGGACTGCCATGTGGCAGTGAACAATGGCATTTCTCCACCTGTGTGGACTGGGCCTGTTGTTCTGTTTAGACCCTGATTTTCCAAACTCACATCTTCATAAGAAAAGCATCGCCTTGGAGGAGACCAGCTGCTGTGATGGCAGGTGAATGGCATCATCATGTTCCTGTCCTTTTCAACCCCCGGTTCTGTTTTACTTGCCATGTTCCTCCAGTGACCTGGTCCCATGGATTCTCCCTCTTCTGTGCTCTACTCAGGGCCTGTCACTTGACGTGTCCTGCAAGCCATTGTGGAGAAGGTGAATAGGGGCTGACGTTGGGCTGAGCCCAGAGACCCCAGCCCTGAGTCCTTGAAAAGAGTTGGCATTTCCCCTGTTTGGTACTTTATTGTAATTCATCCATCCATGTGGGTCGCATAATTTGCATAAAGGCACCTGTGTGTCAGCTGCGGCCCAGCTCCCACAGTACTGGCAGGACCAGCCTGCAAAAATACCAGTTACACCGACCTCTCTGGCCAGAAGGACACTTCTCGGTCTCCGCATGGTCTTTGAGGTCAAGTTTAAAGTCTGGAGCGTTGTCAAGACACAGCTCACAATGTGTTCTGATGATCTATAAAAGTGTAAACAAGAGTTCCAAAGCATAGAGGGTTGTGGAAGGAAGAATAATGCCTCCCCCCCGCCCCCCAACAAAGGTATCCACGTATCCCTGGAACCTGTGAATTTCACATGGTAGAAGGGACTTGGGGGACGCGATGAAGGTCAAGGACCTTGATCACAAGAGTCCTTAAAAGTGGCAGGGGAAGCGGAGAGTAGGTCATAGGGGTGTGATTTGAGAAGGACCTAAGATGGCTCTTAGGAGCCTATAGAAGCCGCGAATGGCCATTAGCCTACAGCCAGCAGAAAACAAAGACATCAGTGTCTAAAGCCTCTCAGAAAGAAATGCACTGGCCAAAGCCTTGATTTCAGCATGGTGGGACCACACCAGACTCCGGGGCGACAGGAGTCCAAGATCTGTGGTGCTTGAAGCCAATTAAGTTTGCGGCAATGTGCTATGATTTCTAAAAACAAAAACAAAACAAAACAAACCCCATTTTATTCTCTTTCTTGACTCTGTGGGCTTGACTGGGCAATTGTTTCATGTGATGTGAGCAGGAACTCCAGTCCTCTCCAGCAGGCATGATTGGGCTGGGATGTCCCCGAGGGCGCACTCACCTGACTGGCAGGGGCAGTTGATGCTTCAGATCTACTAGTGTTGGAGAAATGAATAAAGTACTTCGCCAAAGATGGCCAACGGGACTAAAACAAGCTCTGGTCTCTGGCTTGGATACCCCTCTTCCGGGTTCTTCTTGCCCTGTTTGCTGTGCCCGAGAAAACCTCCGCAGATATGGAGGCTGACAACTATAAATTACCCTTCCCGCTTGCATTCAGGGCTCAGATCTTTGGAGAAATGGTCTCCTTTGAGCCCGCCGGTGTTAAATAAGTTTCCGAACCACCAAGATCTCCAAGTGCTGTTTGGTTTTTTCCGCCAGCGTTCCAGCCTGGTTCCATAACACTAGGACTCAGCTGAAGCTGCTCCCTGGGGGGGCTCCGCCTTGGCCTTGCCACGTGGCTGCTTTCCCACAGTCTGGTTACCGGGTTCTGAGAGGGAGCTTTCCAGGAAACCAAGTGAGAAGCTGCAAGGGTTCTTATGGCTCAGGCCTCAGGCCTGGAGCTGTTGTTGGGGAACTGGGGAGACCCTGCGCCCTGAGGCCTCCTCTTGGCCTGTCCAAAAGACATCGCTGAGGCTCTGGGTCTCCTCAGGAGAGAGAATTCAAGAGTAGACACAACGCAGTGGACGAGAGACGCAAGCAGGTAAGTTTATTAAAGTGAAGAGTGATTAGGTTTTTGCGGTGATGGTGGGGTCTGGAGCTGACGGCCAAGAAAAAATTCCTGAAGACGATGTCTTTGGTGCAAAAAGATGACTTTATTGAAGCATGGGGACAGGACCCGTGGGCATAAAGAGTTGCCCAGGACCACGAAGAGAGACTGGTTATATACTATGGTGTTGAGGCAGGTAAAGTACAGGGGAAGTTTCAAGTGAGATTTTCATGTACTAGAGAAGATTCACAGGACACTGGAGGCCTAGCTATTGTCAAGGTGTGGTGGTTTTCCCTCTAGCAAAGCATTAGCATTGAGACAGTAGGGGGTTCCTGGAGACATGTTTTACTCTCAAGTATTTGTCAATGGGCTGCAGGTTATAAGGAAACTTAGTTCTACCTGCCATTTCCTTCTGCCTTTGTTCCCACATCACTATGGAGGGGAGGGTGATGTTGGGGCTCCAGGAAACAGAGTCTATAGGTTTCTGGAGATTAGACAATGGATAAGATTGCCTTTTCTTGTTAGTTACTAAGGCATTTGTAAACTGATGGAGACTCCCGTCCTGCAGGACTTCGATCTCTAGTTAACTCTTTGTTTTCCCCCTTTTTTTGTTCTTGGGCATCCAGGAGAGGAGAGCCCGAGGAACATCACACATGTCCCACCTGGTTGGTAGTGGTGGGGGGGCTGTTTGCAGCTTGTCAGCTTGCCTTTTGCTCCCTCCTCAAAAAGTACACTCTAGAGATGTGAGAGAGAGAGAGAGAGAGAGAGAGAGAGAGAGAGAGAGAGAGAGAACATGCTAGAGCGAGCTGCGCGCCCCGGGGGTTGGGTTTGTATTTTTTGCTGACAGCGGTTAAGGAGGGGCTGGAATGTTCTTACTTGGGACAGGGCTTTCTTGGAAGCAGGGCTACATGCTTCTTTTCCTCCTTATTTGGTTAAGGGTTCCTGTCCTGGCTCCCTTAGGGAGGAGATTTTGGTATGTTATGTTAATGTCCTATAATGAAGGAGTAATGTGAACTGTGACCCACTTTGTAGCCACCTCGCCCGTCTAGTGTGATGGGGGTCCTCGGGGAGTGCTGCCTGGCCAGGATTATGACCTTCCCCACAGCTGTGCACAGCCTCCTCCGGGCTGGCCTCCAGGCTTCCTCTTAGAGACTAACTAACTACCCTTTCTTACAGAAATGTCACAGGGCCACTTCAATGACATTCTAGGAGGTCAGCCCAGGTTCACTGGGACCGGCCCACAGGGCGGTCAGTGACAGATGTGCCACATTCATGTCAGTCTTTGGAGACTGGCTATTACACAAGGTGGGTCTGTCATCCTTCCTTTCACCGCCTCATCTTTACTTTCCCTCCATCGGCCTGGCCTGTGCACCTCTGATGCTCTCGAGCTAAACTAGTAACTGGTGCATTTCCTGATTGGTTTCCCTGGCAACCAGTCTCTGTCCCCCGGGGATCCAAAAGTCACCTCATTAACATAACAAAGCACACCTTTGTAGTTCTCCTAATTTAGGAAATTCCAAAGGGTGTGGGAGCTCAGTGCCAGGAACACAATAAGGACCAAATATATATTTATTGTTCAAAAGAAAGCACAGGCCCCAAATGGTGTTATAGAGGCCAAGTCACCAAACTTGGGCATAACACCTAACTTGACTGCAGTTCCAGCCTCCTCTGGAAGTGAAAGTCTCAACAGGTCGGTTGGGAATTTTCTGATCAGCACCAAAGAGGTAATTTGTCACTTGGGCCTTCTCAACACCCCCCGCCCCCCCCCCCCAAGTAAGTTGACGTAATCCTCCTAAGACTCTCCTGCCCCTTACCCAATGGGAAGTTCACTTGCTCGGAACAATCCTTTTTTTTTTTTTTTTTTTTTTGGCTACCAACTTCTTTTGTTGAGGGGGCGGTGTCTATCAGGCAGACTACCTCACTTAACACTGATTGGGAAATTCCTGATTGATTGGTTTAAGATTCCATCTCTGGGGGCGCCTGGGTGGCGCAGTCGGTTAAGCGTCCGACTTCAGCCAGGTCACGATCTCGCGGTCCGTGAGTTCGAGCCCCGCGTCGGGCTCTGGGCTGATGGCTCAGAGCCTGGAGCCTGTTTCGGATTCTGTGTCTCCCTCTCTCTCTGCCCCTCCCCCGTTCATGCTCTGTCTCTCTCTGTCCCAAAAAAATGAATAAACGTTAACAAAAAAAATTAAAAAAAAAAAAAAGATTCCATCTCTGGAAGAGCCAAAACTAATTAAGTCTTGTTTTGGTGACATGGTGCTTAGCATAAGCCACTCCATTTGGGGCCTGTTGTCTTATTATTATTTTTTAAACACTATCCTATGCTTGATATTTAGGTTTTGATGCAGGGGAGGGTGGTGCAGTCAGTTGGGACTGGAGGAAACTCTTCTGACCAGCCTAATTATCGTGGGGATTTCTCCATCGTGCCCTGGGCCTTTCCCAAAGCAGTAAGGCTGTATCACATTTTGTAAATACAGCTGCATAAGAATTGCACGCTGTGACAAGTATATAATAAGGCAGTTGGTAACAAGTCCGAACTTCAAGTTGTTTTCAGGGGCTTCTCACACAAAAACCTGTGCACAAATGTTCTTACTGGATTAGACAAAAGACCTAAAGAGATATTTCACCAAAGAAGATACATAAATGCAAATAAGCCGATGAAAAGTTTCCACATCATTAGCTGCTAGGGAAAGACAAATTACCACCACAGTGAGGCATCATTCTGTACCTGTCAGAATGGCTAGAGTAAAACTGACCACACCAAAGACTGATGAGGCTGTGTACACGGCTGGTGGGCAGGTGATGGCACAGCCACTCTGAAAAGCAGTTTGGCAGTTTCTTTAGAAACCAAACATGCAAGTACCAAGTTGCAGTCCTGAGTATTTACTCCAGAGGAATGCAGGCTGACATTTACACAAAGACCTGTACACAAAGGTGTATAATAGCTTTATTCATAATAGCAACAAACTGGAAATGACCCAGATGTCTTTCAGTGGGAGGAAGTTCACACAAAGTGTGGTAAATTCACACTAGAGGATACTACTCCGTAAGAAAAAGGAATAAACCATTGATACATTCAACAACCTGGATGAATCTCCAGAGAATTATCATAGTGAGTGCAAAAAGACAATCTCAAGAGGTTCCATGCTCTGTGATTCCATTTATGTCCCATTCTTGAAATTACAGTTATAGATATGGAAAGCAGATTAGTGATTGCCACATATGTGGGGGTGGGGGGCAGGAGGAAAGTGGATGTGGCTGTAAAAGGTCGACATCCCAGTGCTGATGGAAATGTTCTGTATCTTGACTTTATCATATCAGCAACCTGCTAGTGACATTGCACTCAAGTTTTGCAAGATGTCACCACTGGGGGCAACCAGGTAAACGGTGCCCGGTTGGGATCTCTGTGCCTTATTTATAACTGCTGTGAATCTACAGTTGTCTAACAATTAAAAATTTAATTCAAAGATGATGGAGGTCAGGACCTGGAAAGTAACCATTTCTAGGGGTCCTTACAGGAGGGGAAGAGGAGAGTCAGAAGCGGAGCAGACAGAGCCGGGAGAAGGATGGCAGGAGTGGAAGTCCCAGGACCAAGGGAAGGCGCTGGAGGCAGGGAGGGACACCAGCAGTGTGCAGCCTGCACACCAGTAATTTAGGGCCAAAAAAGAACCAAGGCATTTGAAGGCTGTCAAGTGCAGGGTAATGTTCTCTAAGGGCAGACCTCAGCTACTGCGGGACTGATGCGGCAAAGAAGTGGAGACAAATGCTGTTCTTCCAACGGGTGTGGTGGTGGGTGAAGGGGAGTCCAGGAAGAATCCGGAGGGCAAGGCCGGAGGGCAAGTGTGTGTTTGGTGTGTGAAGATGGAGATTCAGGCATTCCTACCGTGAAAAGAGGCAGGTAAGGGAGAGGTCAAGACCCAAGGCAGCATGGCATGGGCCGAGCGGTCATAAGCTCAGACGAGTGTTAATCGGCCTTGGAAATGAGGGAAACCTTGTTGTCTGAGAAGCAAGGCAAAGACTGGGCCCAGCTCAGAGCGGGCTGGTCAGCAGGAGGGCTAGGGAGGCTAAGGCAGCGTCTGGGCTCCCTCTGCCGCGCTCCCCGCCCCGCCCCGCCTCGGCGGGGTACATTCTCAGCCAGTTCCCTGTCCCGGGGACCTTTCCTGTGCTCTCCTTTCCTGCCTCTCTTGCTCTGCAGAGCTGCGTGGAGAGCACTCACTCAATAAATATTTGTTAAAGGGACGTGAAACGGAGAATAAAATGGAATTGCTATTCCTCCTGTTAAACTTCCCTTTCCCCTGTACACCTGCAGTCCCTGCCTTTGGCAGAGAATGGGGCTGGGGGTGGGGGAGGGGGTCATGACGCGGAAAGGAGCGCCTCGGGCCTCCTGCCTCGGGCTCCGGGTGCTGGGATTGAGTCCGCTGGCGGGAAGAGAGGGCGGATTTGTGCGGAGCCGAGCTGCAGCCAGAGAAGCAGATGCCGCAGGGAAGAGGGGAGGGAAGTGGTTTTCCTTGAGCACATTTGGCTCCTCCCTTTACACGTTCTCTTCCGGCCTCTCCTAGGACGTCCTTATCGCACCATCCTCCTGGTCTGCACGTTTTCAGAAAAAGTCGCCCTTTTTCTTTTTTTTTTTCGGTTCAACGGATATTGCCACACTTGTTGGGGTCAAAATCAATATTCTAACTATTACAGGCTCCAAAAAAAAAAAAAAAAAAAAAAAAAAAAAGAGAGATCGCTTTGCCGAAACCCGGGATCGAACCAGGGACCTTTAGATCTTCAGTCTAACGCTCTCCCAACTGAGCTATTTCGGCTCCGCCCACTCGGTCCTCTTCTAAGACAGATGACTTTATTACTGGAGTCTTTCTCTACGTATTCAGCGAGCTGAAGCGTGTTGAGGAACCCAAAGATAAAGGAACGGTTTCGTGTCGGATCCCTCCGCGATCTGCGAGGAGGGGCACGGAAGACAGTCCAGGTAGCTACCATGAAGACCGCCCTAAGGACTGGTTTAGCTCCGCCATGAACCCCGGGCGGGGTCCACACGCCCCTCGTCCCCCCTGAGGATAGAGTCCACACGCCCCTCGTCCTCCCGAGGGTGGGGTTCACACGCGCCCCGTCCCCCCTGCGGGTGGGGTTCACATAATCATCCCCCCCCCCCACGCGCGCCCCCGCGCAGGTATAGACCCCGAGGTCGAAGTCGCGCAGCGGCTCACAGGCCGGAGGCAGGTGCATCCAGCCTGTAGGGTTGTTCGGCGCCTCTATCAGCACCGTCCCTGGTGGTCTAGTGGTTAGGATTCGGCGCTCTCACCGCCGCGGCCCGGGTTCGATTCCCGGTCAGGGAAAGTGACTTTTTCTTCTGCCCGCGCCGGCCGGCAGGAGCAAATGCACTTGGCATTAAATTCTACAAGAACTAACTTTTCATTTTCACGTGAGGCATCTTTGCAACCCTCCACAAGTGTTGGTGTTGCACGTGCAAAATGACAACGTAACTCCGTGGTGTAAACAAAACGAGAGAACGCTCACCCGGCTGCACTGCCAGCGCCGCGCGGTTCCCAGAGTCCCGCGGCCCTGACCCCACGGGAGGGCTCCGGAGCCGGGAAGTTCGGAGGGAAGCGGTCACCTGCGGGGCTCTTTGGAACGAGCTGAGCACCTGGACCACGGGCAGGAGGCCGGGAGGGGCCTGGAAGTCACCAGGCGGGGGTGTCCCGCCACCCCCTCGAGCGCCCAGGACTGCGGCGGCTGATGCAAGCAGGGTCGCCCTGGACAAGCCTTCCTGGCAGCCCGTCCTGCCCCTCCCTGCCCCAGCCCCGGACACCCAGCCCCGCCGTGGCTCTGACCCCTGGACGCCCTGTCTCTCTGGACGCCCTGTGGCCCCCTGGACGCCTCCCCCCCCCCCCCCCCCGCCCCCGGTACGCTCTGTCCCCACCGTGGCCCTTCCCCCCTGGACGCTCTGTCCCCCGCTGCGGCTCTGACCCTTGGACGGCCTGCTCCGCCGCGGCTCTGACTCTGGGACGCCCTGCCCTCCCCCCCCCCCCCCCCGCCCCGGACGCCCTGTGCCACCCTGGACGCCCCCCCCCCGTACGCTCTGTCCCCCGCCGCGGCCCTGCCCCCCGGGACACCCTGTCCCCCTGGACGCCCTGTTCCCCGGGACGTCGGTGGCAACAGCTGCCCGAGGAACTGCCGGGACGGACGCACGAGGGGTCGCCGCGTCCCTGAACGCACACCTGGGGAAGCTGACGGTGAAGTCCCGTCTGTCCCGCTGCGGCACCAGTCTTCTTACTCGGCTCGTCTAGATCGCAGCCACGTTGTAGTGCTTGTTTCCTCCTCATTTTTCGAGTTCCATGCACCGTGACCGCTCTGCTGCCACACGAGGTCGTGGTGCCCCTGATCTCACTGTACCAACAGGTGGGGACACGATGTTTTAATGATCATGTTAAATGAAGCAGTTCTCTTTTTCTGATTAGTTTCACATTCCCGCTCCTTCCCCTCTATATAAAGTCATGAGTTCCCCAAACCTCTGTGAGCTGGGGCAGTCCTTTGTCATACTGCCAATACCTCCCTCAGTTAATAAAGTTTGACACATATGTAAGATTAAGTTGTCCAATAAGTTTGTCTACCATAGACCTGGGCACTATGCTTGGCACTGATTATATATACAAAACCAAAACCCACAGGTAGCAGTCTGGAGAGCAAACGGAAGCTACTGTGCTAAAATACAGATTAGGGAAATTTTTTTCTCCATGGAGAAAAAGTAACAGCTTATAACAGGAGAAAAACCATATAGCTTTCAAAGAAGAGTCCCTTGTCCCTAATCTAATTAGCTTTATGTGGAAAAGTTAAAAAAAAAAAAAAGACATTAAGCACATTCAGGACTCCCACCCAGACTGCTCCCTAAAAATAAATATAAAAAGAAATGAAGCAAAGATTGTTGCTATATATAGAGAAGACAAAATATGACAACGTGAAAAGATTGCTCAGGAAGCAATTACCTTCTGGCCTAGAGGGCTGATTTCCCGTGAAACATTAGGCAGAAAGACACAGAATAGCCTCGTATATTATATACTGGAAGCTGACAAACTATACTTTTTTATTTCTAATTATATATATATATATATATATATATATATATATGTTTTTTTTTTTTTAATTTTACATCCAAGTTAGTTAGCATATAGTGCAATGATGATTTCAGGAGTAGAATGCAGTGATTCATCCCCTACATACAACACCCAATGCTCCTCCCAACAAGTGACCTCCTTAATGCCCTTTACTCATTTAGCCCACCCCTCACCCACAATCCCTCCAGCAACCCTCAGAGAACAATACAGAGGTTGTTCTCTGTATTTAAGAGTCTCATGTTTTGTCCCCCTCCCTGCAAACTATTCTCTGTAGCTAGCAGTCAATACTTGCTGAATGACTGGGTAGCCTGTCGTTGTCCACTTGTTGATATAGTCTCTCTCAGCTTACTTCATCCTTCTGTTTTCCCCGCTGAGTTCATCATGCAGGAATGCAAACACTAGAGAGAGAAATCAGTTTTTGGATGGATCAAGGTGAAGTTGGTGAAGCACTGAATCAATGAACATGTAGCAGGATGGTATTCTTGCTCTGTGTCTCTAAGCATTAAATATGGTCACAAAGTGGTGGGTCTGTACCAAGCTCTGGCCATCGTGTCAGGAGATCCAGAATGCATGGGAGTACACAGTCCTGATGGTGGAGAGGACACTGCTGTCGTGGCAAGGGATTCAGGGAGCACTGGGCAGGGAGCCCAGGTGAGGGCAGCAGACACCACAGGTGAGGAAGGGGGCTCGCAGCTTGGGATACATCGTGGGACTAGGGAAAGTGAGGCTTTAGCTCCGAGGGTGACTATGTTGCTTCTGCTCTCTTGATAATCTTTTTTCTTAGTCATTTTCCTGAAGAAGTTTTGCAGGTAATTACTACAGTATTGCAACTAAGGATGAGGACATACTAGTGAATCACTTTGTGACATACATTTGTTTGTTGAAGCCACACTAACACTTCATTGATCAATCACCCACCTGCCCTCCCTCTCCCACCTGCTTCCCAAGGGAAATCCTCAGCCTCCTTCCACAGTCACTGGCTGTTTCATGCGCCGCCTTCTCTCCATTCAAAGGAGAAAGGAAGAGGGACAAACATGACCCAGCCCCATCGATGGGATGGCACCCCCGCACCGGGTGGGGCTCTCTGGGCAAATTGTGACTCTGAGTTGTGATCCCCCGGTTGTTTACAAAATGGAGAGGAGACAGAGAACGCAAGGAGCGGGATGTGAACGTACCTAACGCCACTGAGCTCTACCCTTATAAACGGTAAAAATGCTCAGTTGTGCGTGATGTGTTTTTAACCACAACTTAAAACAAGACACCCCGTGCCTGGCTGGGGGTATGGGGCTCCTGGGTCTGGCCGGAGAGGGTCCTGTCATCCGCAGTGTGAATATTCCGCCATCTGGAATATTCTATTCCTGTCCAGGTGGATACACGTTGTCAAGGACAGTAGGTGTGGGCGCTGTCGCACCTGGGAAGGCTGCTAGGACTCTGTCAGCAGGTTATCAGGCCAACATTTCCAAGGGGCGTTATTGCTGCACAAGTCAACCTCAGCGCCTTACACTTGCCTGGTCGTACCCGAGTCTACGCAGGTCTCTCTCAAGGATGACGGTCCAGCCAAACCCCGGTAAAATAACTAGTGTTTCCAGGGGTGCCCTGGGGCTCCTGTGGGGGAGGTGAAGTGTGCCCGCCACGCTTATTTGGGAGGTGCTCCAGCTTGACCCTGTAAGGCGCAGCTGGTGACCTCTGTAGGAGGCGGAGGCCGTGTGATCAGAGGAGAGCCGTGGATGCTGACCTCGGAGGATGGGGGGATGTGGCCACAACCAGGGTCCGGCAGCCACCAGGGGACTGGCGCCACCCCCTCCGCCAGAGCCTGCGCGTGAGGACATCACAGCTCTGCCTCCAGGACCGCGGGAGTACGCGCATCCCCTCCAGCGCATGTCCCGCGAGACCACGCGCGTTAGCGCGAGAGCACAAGCATCCCCGCGAGAGCACGCGCGTCTGCGGCTTCCGGCAGTGACGGGAGCCGCGGGAACGTGCGGTGGGTTCCAGGAACAAGTGTGGGAAATGGTATCAAAGGCTAGGCTTCCTTGGAATGTCCGCAAACACACTCCGTGAAAGTTTTGAAGATGAAAGGCAGATCAAACAGAAACTGCAGCTGCTAACTTTACTGCGACCTTATTTCTGACATAAAATGCCCTCAGCGTATTCTCACGTATGGACCAAACTGCCTTCGTTAAAGGTGTGGGTCATGGCAGCCCCGCGCCTGCGCAGAGCAGACGCGGCGCAGCTTAGCAGCCGATCTGCTCTGTGACGACACAGAGACTGCTACGCCACCGCCGCCCGGCTCCTCAGGGACTGCCTGGTCCCCGCCCGCAGTGAGGGAGGCGGGCTGCCGGTCAGAGGGCGGAGGCCTAGCGAGGCGGAAGTCTCCGGCGGCTGCTGTTCACGCCTCTAGGGGGCCGGGAGGGGGCATCTACGCCGGAAGTGGTAGCGTGGCCGAGCGGTCTAAGGCGCTGGATTAAGGCTCCAGTCTCTTCGGGGGCGTGGGTTCGAATCCCACCGCTGCCAGGGCTTCTTTTTCTTTCTTCACGCTCAGTGTGGACCGTTCCCACATCCTGAGTCAGGCCCTTTTTCTCCTCCTTTGACTCGTGTTTACTCCGGATACAGCCGCGGCCCGGCCAGGAGGTGCTTTTGTTCTCGCGATCCTCCGTACGAACGAAGGACCGTACGACAGACTCCGGCATCCCTTTGTACCTCGAGGCACATCCTCCGACGCCTGTGAAGGAATAAGAGGTGTCCAGAATGGCCCCGGATCTTCCTGAGGCCCCGGCAGCGGCCTGTCTCGTGTCTGGAACCCTATGCAGATCCGACAAGAGACCCCCCGCGGAGGGGGTACTGGTCCCATGACTGCGGACACACCCGCCAGCGACAGGTGTGTCCCAGCGCTGGGTGCCTCCCAGCTCCAGGTGCTCCCCAGCGCCAGTTGCCCCCTAGCGTCCGGTGCGTCCCAGCGTCGGGTACTGTCCAGCGTCGGGTGCTCCCTAGTGGCGAGTACCCCGCAGCCGCAGGTGCCCCCCAGCGTCAGGTACCCCCAGTGCCGGGTGCCCCCATCGCCGAGTGCCCCCCTGCGGCGGGTGCCATCCAGCGTCGAGTGCTACTTCTAGAGGCGATCCCCTCCCCTCTGCGTGCTTTTCTGCTTCTGCTCAGCTGCGCCGCACGTCGCCGCCGCTTGGGGGCTCCCTGCTCTGAGCAGATCTTATGCACACAGGCCTCTTTTTCATCTTCTAGTCCTTAGTGTGGAAGCTGTTTTCTCCTGGATGCCTTCTCTGGCCTCCCTCTGCCTCCTATCAGCTACAGGGTTAGTATTAGGGAGGGGATATGGAGAAGAGCTCAGAGAACCTCCGCCTCCACCATGAAGCTTAGAGTCCAGTGGGGTTCACAAGCATTACATAAGTTATTATGAAAATATGGTAACATGTCTACCTAAAAAGAGAGTTCGCATGTGGACTTTGAAGTTCTGGATTTAGGACAACAGAGAAGTTAGAGAATAGCAGGGGCTCAGGCTGGATGGAAGGACACACACCACACTGTTCACCAGACTCTCCGTTTCTGCGTGCATTGTATCTGTACCGATTTCACTCCCCAGCAACCAATTCTCTCATTTTCTGCAGACACCCATAAGGCCCACAAGACTGTACCCTGCTTTAGATGCCATTTGCAGGTCCCAGACCTCCCTTCTAGCTGACTGACCAGCTACAAATCAGGGGTTCCCGAGACTCCCTCCTCAGGTTTGATAATTTGCTCAAATGGCTCAGAACTCAGGCCCACATCTGACTTTCATTTACTGGTTTATTATAAACAACTATAAGTCAGAAACAGCCAAGTGGAAGAGATGCACAGGGCAAGGTGGGCACGGGGTGGGGGGATCCGGAGCTGCCCTGCCCTCGCCAGGTGGGGCACTTCCCAGCACCTCCAGGCCTTCATCAGCTGGGAAGCGCTCCTAATTCTGTCATTTAGGAGTTTTTATGAAGGTTTCATCATGTAGGGATGATGGATTATAATCCCTAGCCCCTCTCCCCTCCCGGAAAGCTTGGGGATGGGGGTTGGGGCTGAAAGTTCTAGGCTTCTAACTATGGCTTGGTCTTTCTAGCGACTAGTCCCATTCTGAAACCTACCAACACGGCCATGTTAGAACAAAAGAGGCTCCTGGCACCCAGGAAATTCCAAGGGACTTAGGAGCTATGTCAGGAAATGGGGACAAAGACCAACTATATACTTCTTATTATCCCCCAGAGCAGTAGCTGCCCTTTCTCCTGGACTGTCTTTCAAGGATACTCATATAAAGAACGGCCTGGGAAGATAGAGATAGTGTCTCCATCTGGTGCAAAGGATAGACGTTCATACTGAGCTCCCTGTGCTCAGGGTGGCTACCCACTGTGTGTGCAGGCATTCATCTCAGCCCATCTGAGTCACCCCTGTGGGAGCTGGTGCTTGAGGAATGTGCAGAGGCTGAGAGCCTGGCTCTTGCTGTTACGGTGAGAAATAAAATGTCCTTTGCCTCTGTAGGGTGGTAGAATAATTCTTTGCCATGAGAATTATTTTGAGCTAAAGGCACTTACAAATACAGCTGCAAGAAGGGTGTTCTGACCCTCTCTTTTTTCTTCTGGAAAGGAGATAAAACCCGTATGTGGAAGATGTCTACCTTATATCCCAACACAAAAGTAGCATTCTTATCATGGAGGGCAGGAGGCTGAAGTTGAGAGAATTCTGCACAGACCTCCTTAAAATAATTTTTCCTTTAGCCTCACCTATTTTAGTTTCCTTTCCACAATTGCTTCTCTGTTCAACCTAATGTAAAGGCATTTCAGTTTTGCCACTGGTTTGATATTCGTTTCCTTAGGAGGGTTCATGTGTTGTGTAAAACTTACATGAGGTCAGTTTGTGTGTTTTTGTCTTGTTCCTGCCCTATGTCGGGCCAGGTAAGGGTCCTGAGAGAGTGGAGGTAGAGTTTTGCCCAGCTTACATCTCTTACATCTCTTGTGCTCCGCCAGCACCCTTGATGCTCCGACAGGCTAATCTGTGTCTTTATCAGACTTGATAGATGCATGTTGTCAACCGGCAGAGAAAAGAGAAATTAGTGCTTTCACTTTTACATGGTAGTGTTTAGATTGTACCACATAAGTACAAGCTGCAGTTCACATCCAGGGATTACAGTTCTGCAAAAGGACCCAGATGTGAGGAGTACATCACGGGTCAGCCAAACAGTCATCATCCTCCTATTGCTGTTTCCATCCTTGTCCTTTTAAACACTGGTCTTTTCTTCCTGCTTTGGAATTTGTGCACCTATCCCACAGCTGATTTCTGTCTTCCTTCCTCTCTGTACTGTGCACTTTCTCCTACTGAAACAGGTATGAAATGATGATGCCATTGATGAGATACCTGATATTTGCCATCTCGTGCAATTTGATCATGCTGGATTTGTTAGTTACCTTATGTTTTCACTTGATTCGTTTCCTGCCACTATTGGATATTTCCCCCTAATTCTTCAAAATAACAGTGACACTCCTAAATACTCTTTCCCAAGTAGCCAGTGCATCAGTTATTATTTTTTCCTGGAGATCTTTCTCTCAGCCTTCTCTGCCTCGCTGATCTGGATCGGCTGCTGCCGGGGTCAGTGGTTTGCCTTGGCTGCTTCCTTTTGCAAGTTTGCTTTTTGGATATTTATTTATTTGATTGATTGATTGATTTTATTGATTTGTTTGGGTAGAGTGTATGATAAAATAAGCATGTGAGGTAAACTTTTTGAGACCTTTCCTGTCTTTAAGATACCTATTTTACCTCCTAGTGGGTTAATCCTTTGAGTATAGAAACTGAAGTTAAAAACATGTTCCATTAGGATTTTGAAGGCATTGCTCTATTGTTTGTCTTCAAGTGCTATTCTTGTTTATTCCCCAGCTAATTTATTTTCTTCTCCTTTGTATTTGACTCTTTTTTTTCCTGCCTGAAAACTCTGGAAGTCTTTCTTTTATGCACAGGATTTTGTGATTTCTCATTGGTGTGTTTGGTGTAGATGTTTTGCTGTTCATTGAATTGTGTGCTAGGCAGGGCTTTCTCTCTAGGAACTAATTTTCTTATGTGATTATGTTGATAATTTCCTGTCTGTTTTTATTGTTCTTTTGGAACTTCTACTAACTGGGATCCCCAGACTGCTCCTCTAGGTTTTTTTGCTTTCTTTTTATTATATTTTATACATTACAAAAGATATCCAAGTATAAAAATTTTGAAGTGCAATATTAAAATGAGCACTTTTGAACTTGTCACTCAAAATCTAGAATTGTACCATCCAACACAGTATCAACTGGCCACCTATGGCTATGGAGCACTTCAAATGTGGCTAGTGTGACCGAGGAACTGAATTTTTAATTCTAACTATTTAAAAGTTAAATTTAAAAGACAATTCTGCATTCTGTTATTGGAAAACTTTTAAGTATGTTTGGGACAACTTGGCTTTGTGAATTTATTTCTCAACTGTAAGTTTTAGGAATGCGAGCACAGATCTGGCACCTTGTCTCTGTCGGACCGGCCCGGGCTAGAACATTACTAAGATGTTCACACCAACTATGAACCTCTCTCTTACCCTATCACTGATTCCTTTTGTCACTGACTCCTTATCATTCCTTTACTTAAACAAATAATCTACACTTATGAATAGATCACTAATCAGAGTATTATTTTGTTTTCGAACCTTGTGAAAATGGTACCAAACTGCATGTTGTCTTATGGGACTTGCCTTTCCCATTCGACAAGAACGTCCGCTTTCTACCCATGTTCGTGGGCACGTTCACCTCTGTGACATACTCATTATTTAAATCTGGCAACGTTTGTTTTCCTACTTACTGTTGGTGAACACTGGGTTGCTCCCGGGGTTTTGCTACGATGAGCAGATGTGCTGTGAAGATCCTTGCACGTGGCTCTCGGTGCGTACGCGCAGGACCCTCTCAGGGGGCATTCCTAGGAATGGAACCACAGTGTTGTAGGGCATGGTTCAGCTTTACAGGAGAGCCTGCTTGTTTCCCAGTGTGCCTGCATCAGCTTTCAGCGCGGCCAGTGAGTACCACAACTCCGCGTCCTTGCCAAAACTTGGTCAGGTCCGTTTTCTCTTTCTCAACCTAGCGGAGTCTCACAGCCGTCACTGTGCTCAGAGTCCCTGGTTACGAGACTGTACACCCTTTGTGTGTGGTCATCACTCTGTTTCCTGTGAAATACTTCTTCGTGCCTTCTGCCTGTTTTGAGGTTGTCTTTTGCTTATTGATTTAAAGGAGTTTTTATATAAGGTCAAACCATATTAAACTGCCACTATTCAACCTCTAAATATGGCAGTTCATGTGACTAACCCTAAAATATTTTGGATGACAATTATTTGCCCAAGTATGTGAGTTCAAAATGTTTTTTCAATTCATGAGAAAATTGTACTTTCCTTTTCTTTATGGTGAATTTGATGAAAGAAATTCATTTTAATCTAGTTGAATTTATCAGAAATTTTTCTTTAATTCTTTTTTTTTTAATTTTTTTTTCAACGTTTATTTATTTTTGGGACAGAGAGAGACAGAGCATGAACGGGGGAGGGGCAGAGAGAGAGGGAGACACAGAATCGGAAACAGGCTCCAGGCTCTGAGCCATCAGCCCAGAGCCTGACACGGGGTTCGAACTGCCAGACCGCGAGATCGTGACCTGGCTGAAGTCGGACGCTTAACCGACTACGCCACCCAGGTGCCCCAGAAATTCTTCTTTAAAAGTAACCTTTTTGGTGTCTTGTTTGAGAAATCTTTTCTTGACCTGAGGGTATACAAATATTATCCAAAATTTACTCATAAAAGGATAAAAATTGGCCTTTCATAAGGCAAATTCTTGGCTAAGAATTACATTGCAATATAAATTATAGAATCAGTTTGCCATTTTCCACAAAAATGCACTCTTGGCATTTTTATTTAGGTTGCAGTGAATGTATTGATCAATTTTGGGAACTGACATTTTAATAACACCGAGTCTTCCAATGCATGAACAAGTATAGTCTTGGCCAAGAACAGTCAAATCAGTCTTGAAGAAAAAGAAATAGGACTTCATCTACCAGATGAAAAGATATTATAAAGCTGTGGTAATTAACCAGTTTGGCATTGGTGTAAGGATAGGCAGTCGACCAATGGAACAGAAGGGGAGGCTAAGACTTCCAGACCCTAACCCTCCCAAACCCGTCTTCAGCGTGACTGTGTCTTCCTAGAATTCTGCTAGGGTCCTGCCACCTGCTTGAAAGATCCTTTGCTGACTCTCAGTCCCGCAGTGAGAAACCCCGCTTCCCGGCTTGAACTCCAGGAATCTTTTGAGGTTTCTTGAACATTTAAAAATAAACTTCGTGAGAAAGCACTAAAGAAATTTCAGGTATTTTGTCTGGTGGAAAAAGAAGTGTTTGATTTGTCTTGAAAATTTTGAAAGAGTATCTTGTGAGAAGTGGGTTAATATTGCTCTGTAATGATCCCAGGGCATCGAACTGCACCCACACGTAGAAGCTACAGAAAGAGGGGGTGCCTGGGAGTACGCTCAGTTGACTGAACATCTGACTCTTGATTTTCACTCAGGTCGTGATCCCAGGGTTGTGGGAATGAGCCCCATGTCAATGTGGAACCTGTTTAAGATTCTCACTCTCTCTAAAAAAAAAAAAAAAAAAAAAAAAAAAAAAAAAAAGAAGCTACAGAAAGACATTTCTGTACATGGGTGATTTTAAATCTGAAACCTGTATCTTACTCCTTTTGAAAAATGAGTGAAGTGGGCATTCTCTACTTCCTTTGTGAAGGTCAAGTGAAACAATCTCGTTATATCAATGTTTAGTGTGAAATTTTTCTCAGATTTTGCATTTAGAATGTAATTAGGTTAAAAAACTATTACCTGGTGAGTTTTTAAGTAAATTATAACTAAATCAATAACTCTAGTTTTGGTAACTCCTCAGAATTAGTTACAAGAATCTTAGGGTTTTAACACTAACATGTTTTGTTATTCAACTATGCTGCTCACCTTTGAATTCCTTCCACGTCATTCAGGCCGAACCTACTACCTTATGGCAGACCTCTTTTAAATGTACAGACTTTTCCCAAAGGTAAAATATCTGAACTTTCTTCAGTGTTTCTTCACTATATTCATTTTAACGCTCAGGAAACACCAGGAGATTCCTGGAGTTTAAGCCAGTAATGCGAGCTTCTCACTGCAGGACTGAGAGTCTTTCCAGCAGGTGTCAGGATCGTAGCGGAATTCTAGGAAAACATAGTCATGTTGAAGATGGATGGGTGAGGGTGAGTCTAGAAGGCTTCTATTTGGGCTCATCAATACAGAGTCCTCTGAATTCTCACAACAGATTGTCAGGCTGGCCATGCCCTGTGGTTAACTGGTGTCTGAAATGTAGCTCTCCAGTCAACAACACAAAACGTCCACGCTCGAGGACGGTCCAGAACTTAAACGGGATTTGTCCTGTTGCCAGATGCTGTTAAAACTCATTGGAGAAGGGAGATGAAGGATTGCCCTGTCAGGTTCTCAAGTTGGGCTGAGGACTTTGAGCCCCAAATCCCAATATACACCGTAGCGTGTGGGTGCAGAAATAAATGTTATGAACATGTATATGCATTTTCCAAGAGCAGGTACCTGCTGTGAAAAACAAAACCTCAGATTTTCCAGGAAAGCATGATATTTTGCCATCGAGCATTAAAGTACAACATGTGTGCACATGTGGGGGAGAGTGCTGCTGGTATTTGTTGACCATCAAACAAACGGTCCTCAGACTCAAAAAAATTATTGGAAAACCACTGCCAGTGCTCCAGACATACCGTGAATTCTGTCCTTAGGTCATGTTTTCTCACCCAGAAGCCACGTATCCAGAATTTTCTCCTCCATAGAGACAATGTCATTGAGTTATGTCTTTAATGTTTTCATCTTGGCTTTCACTAATAAACTATGTAAGAAATGGCCACATAAATAAAAAGAATTTTTTTGTAGAAACTGAGCCCAAGGAACAATGTTTCAATCCATGCTTTTTAAAGATAAACCATATTGTTACTAGAAAATTGCGGGGCGCCTGGATGGCGCAGTCGGTTAAGCGTCCGACTTCAGCCAGGTCACGATCTCGCGGTCCCTGAGTTCGAGCCCCGCGTCGGGCTCTGGGCTGATGGCTCGGAGCCTGGAGCCTGTTTCCGATTCTGTGTCTCCCTCTCTCTCTGCCCCTCCCCCGTTCATGCTCTGTCTCTCTCTGTCCCAAAAATAAATAAAAACGTTGAAAAAAAAAAAAAAGAAAATTGCATCTCTTGGACACTTTGTCCTTCAGTATTAGATAACCTGTAACCATTTCCCAAAACGTTTTCTGTGACAGGAGCCCACTAAGATGCTTCAAACAGGACTGTGGTCAGTTTTGGAAAGCAACTTTTTTATTGTTCTTTCAAGGTTTAGAAAAGATATTAGCATATCATAAACTGAGAAGTCTTTAATTAAAAAAGCCACCCCTAGCCAGCCTTTCCTAAAGTCATTATTTTAAAAAACTTAGGGGTGCCTAGGTGGCTCAGTCACCTAGGTGTCAGACTCTTGGTTTCGGCTCAGGTCATGATCTCACAGTTTCATGGGTTCGAGCCCCACATTGGGCTCTGTGCTGACAATGCAGAGCCTGCTTGGGATTATGTCTCCCTCGCCCCCTGCCCCTCCCCCACTCACGTTGTCTCTCTCAAAAATACACTTGAAAAACTTTAACGTGTAAAACACCTTTGAGAAATGTTGGATAGCCCATTGCTCATCTTGTCCCCCCCCCCCCCAGGAGCTGAGGAACTTAGAACTACATTTAATTCTCAGTTATGGTCATTATGCTAATTATGTCGACCTGAGCATCTTCTAGGATTTTCAGTCTCTGACAGCCTTATTCACCGTGGGTCTTAATTCTGTTTGTAGAAAGTACTTGTGACATTTGAAGAGTAAAAGTATAAAGAGATATTGAAAAATGTGAAAAAATAGCCACAAATTTCTAAGACACTTGAAAGAGCATTTCATCCATCACAAATAAATATAGCAAATCTTTAAGAAATGAACACGTTGACATCTTGATGTATTTATAGGAAACTGAGATGGGCTTTGTGCTCTTTCCCATGTAAACTGTTACTTGAGCAGTGCATCCTGCTTACGTCACATTTCTAAATCTGCCTTCCTTTCCCATCCTGACCCCACATGGGAAGTACCATTCGGCCCTTAAGTTAAAACAACACAGAAAAACCTTGCTAAAAAATGGTCAGTGTTTCATCAGGTAGAACACGGTGGGTGCTGAGCTGAGTTGTGGCTTCGCATCTAAGACGTGGTGCGGGCGAGTCTGAGCGTGGAGGGGGGGGGGGGGGCGTTGGTGCAGAACCGACCGGTGAAGTGATCCTGAGCGAGTGTCCTCTTTTCATGCCTTCGCTTCCTCATCCCACAGGGCAGTTCTGTGGTTAAGTGAGTTGAGGCGGCAAAGCCTTGGGCTACTGGGCAACGCCCTGGAAGTGAGTCCCTGAGCAGCCGGGTCAGGACGGGCTCTGGGGATCCCAGTCAGGGAGGGGCCCGAGAACCGGGAGGCACCAGTGTGCGGAACCCCGGGTGCTGGTGGTCAGTCCCCGACGACCGACAGGGTGTGCGAGGCCGATCCTGGGGCGAGGGCTGCCCCCAAAGTGCCGTCCAGCTCGTGGGTTCCGCGCGCCGGGTGGATTCTTTTCTTGTGTCCGGTCAGATTGGCGCTCACCCGGAACGCTTTCCCACACTGCTCGCACTCGTAGGGCCTCTCGCCGGTGTGGACGCGCTGGTGCCCGAGCAGGGCCGCGCGCTGGCGGAAAGCTAGGCCGCACTGGCTGCAGGGGTAGGGCCTCTCGCCCGTGTGGATCCGCCTGTGCTGGGTGAGCACGGAGCTCTGGGGGAAGGCCTTCCCGCACACGTCGCAGGCGAACGGCTTCTCCCCGGTGTGGACCCGCTGGTGGGCGGTCAGGTTGGACTTGCCGCTGAAGGCCTTCCCGCACTGGGGGCAGGCGAACGGCTTCTCCCCGGTGTGGACCCGCTGGTGCACGGTGAGGCAGTGCCGGTCCTGGAAGGCCTTTCCGCACAGGCCGCACGGGTACGGCCTGTCCCCGCGGTGTCCCCGCTCGTGGGCGCGGCGCCGGCACTCGTGCCGGAAGGCCCTGCCGCACTCGCCGCACCGGAAGGGCTTCTCCGGGGCGGGGGCCCCCCGGGACCCGGCCGGCCCCGCGCGCGCGTGCACCCCCGCGTGCTTGCGGAGGTCCGAGCGGCGGCGGAAGGCCCGGCCGCACTGGCCGCATGTATACGGGCGCTCAGCTGAGTGCACGCGCGCGTGCTTGGCCAGGTCGGAGCTCCCGCGGAAGGCGCGGCCGCACTGCGCGCAGCCGAACGGCCTCTCCCCGGTGTGGGTCCGGCCGTGCGCGGTCAGGCAGTGCTTGAGGCCGAAGGCCTTCCCGCACACGCCGCACCGGTGCGGCCGCTCCGCGCTGTGGACCAGCCCGTGCCGGCGCAGGCGGCCCCTGCTGCCGAAGGCCTTCCCGCACTGCGCGCACGCGTGCGGCCTGTCCCCGCCGTGCTCCCTCCTGTGCCGGCACGCGGCCGCCCTGCTGCCGAAGGCCTTCCCGCACTGCGCGCAGCCGAAAGGCTTCTGGCCGGTGTGCGTGAGCAGGTGCGCCGCCAGCTGTCCGCCGGTCCTGAAGGCCTTCCCGCACTGGGCGCACGCGTGCGGCCTCTCCCCGGAGTGCACGCGCTGGTGCAGGACGAGGTCCGAGCGGCCGCGGAAGCTCTTCCCGCACTGGGCGCACGGCCGGGGCCCCTGGGCTGGGCGGGCGCTGCGCGCTGCGGGCCGGCCAGTCCCCCCGTCCGCTCCTGGCGACCTCCTCGGGGACCCAGGCTCCGGGACCCAGACCCCTCCGCGCTCCAGGACACGCTTCGCCTCCGGCCCGCGGCGGTCCCCGTTCTCAGGCCGCGTGTGGTCCGCCGACACTGAAAAGAGGAAGCAAACACCGGGGCGAGTGGAGCCGGGTCAGGACCGGGTGATCTGACCGCCAAGGGCTGGGGCGGGTTCGGTAGTGGCAAGTTCCCAAGTACCGCGCTGTTCACACTGAATAAACCTGATGAAGATCCTTGCACACCTGCTCGCTCCCCAGACTCTCCAGAGAAGCGAGTGGCAAATCCAAACGCTTGCCCACCTCAGGCAGGAGACGCAGCCTTCGACCCTGTCCCTCCCGGACATTGTACAAGTTACTCCCGTGGGGCCTGTCTGCGGTATGACTGCTGCCGGGGTAGGGCGGGGGGGGGGGGGGGGGGGGGGTGGTCCGGGCCGGCGCCGACCCAAGCCGGACCCCCGCTCCCTGGACTCCGGGCTCGTGCTCCCTGGACTCCTCCCTGGACTCCGGGCTCGTGCTTTCTGGACTCCTCCCTGGACTCCGGGCCTGCTCTCTGGACTCCGGACCGTGCTCCTCGGACTCCTCCCTTGCGTCTGGGCCCGGCTCCCTGGATTCCTCCCTGGACTCTGGGCTAGCGCTCCTTGGACTCCTCCCTGGACTCCAGGCCCGCGCTCCCCGGACTCCTCCCTAGCCTCTGGGCTCGCACTTCTATCCCGAGCCCCAGCCGCTGAGGGGAGGGAAGGCGTGGGCACATGGACTGAGCCACTGGGAAGGAAAGTGGGCCAGCGAGGGAGGGGCGGAGGGACAGAGGCAGGCAGACCCACAGGGGGCTGACATGCCCAAGTAGTACCAGTAGTATGAGTAGTACGATAGTAGGCGTGTGTGTACAGAAGCCGGCAGGGGTTAACTCTTCCCGCTGTCAGTCTTCCCATGACCCCCGCCCTGACCTGTGCCCTCTACTTCTAGTGCCGGGTCATCAGGTCATTCCGGGTTGCTCACTGCAGCCCCACCATCTGTGTTCTACTCTGCTTCCAAAATCTTCTTTCAGAAAATAAGGTTTTATCACGCCACTGCGCCGCATAAAATAGTCCGGGGGCGCTCCACAGTGAACCAGACAGACGGGGGTGAAGTCTGCAGCTCTGGAGTGGGAGCACCTGGGCTGAAATCCTGGCCACGACACCTAAGGGAGGTGTTGCATGTGTCTGTGGCCAGACCACCCAGGTGAGCGCTGTGTGCATCCACCTCAGGGCTCAGAGCTGAAGCGTGAGGGGGACAGGGAAAGGAAGGGTCAGAAGCCCAACACGGGGAAGGTCCTGAAGGAAAGCTGGAGGCTTTCTGGGCACTGGAGTAACTGATCCACAGAAGGGAGACGAATTCTTGGAGCCTTTGAGAGGACCACACTGCAAAGGGGCCTGTTAGGGTGCACAGAAGCAATTAATGACAGGATAATTGTCCGATTTGCTGCTGTTTGTTTTCTCTCCATTAGAGTTTTCTAAGTGGACTTCCTCCAGGAGGGTGAGGATGGATGACACAGCACTAAGAACATACTAGAACCAGCTGTCACACGGCACACGGCTGGTGACTGGAGCTTCCCCGTCACTCACCTGGGAAGGAGCAGGTCAGGAACCCCCAGTCCTGCAGGTCCTCAGCGCAGGGCACGGCCCCTTGCTCCAAATGGGAGATGAGGGGTGGCTTAGGGCAGGCAAGGCCTGCTCGTGGAGAAGGGAAGTCAGTGTGCATAGCAGATCACCTCTGTCCCAACACCCGGCCTTGACCCTTCTGCTCACACTGCAGAGGAGAGTGTGAGCAGGGGGGAGAAAAGGGTGTACTTGGGGGGGTGTGCCAAGGTGTAAGCAAGCATGTAGGGATGACCTCAGAAAGGTCACGCTCAGAAGGGCAGAGGAGGAGACCCCAGGAAGCAGTCACTTGGTTGTATTTTCCCCGTTGTGGCTGCGAGGCAAGAGTGAGGGCTCTGACTTTCACTGGGAGGCCCGGAGATGTCAATAGACAGCAAGTAAAGAGTAAGGACAGGAGAAAGGACTAAGCCAAGCACGGGGTGAACTCACCAGCCGACAGCATGTTGCCATAGTTCTCCAGCATCACGTCAGTGTATAGGTGCCTCTGGGCGCGGGTCAGACACTGCCACTCTCCGCTACTGAAGCACACGGCCACATCCTCAAACGTCACCACGTCCTGCAAGGATATGCTCCCGCTGACCCGGAGGAAACCCCAGTCCCCAGGAAACAGACGCAGAAGAAGGGATTCTCAGGAGGTTTCTAGAAATGAAAGGTGGCTACTGTTCCACATATATTTGGGGTTGTGGTGGAAGGGGGCATAGGCTGTGCACAGCGAAAATCATGACCGGGAACAATCCACGAATGGTGTGGCATCCAACAAAATGTTCCTTGTGAGTGGAATGCCTGGATTGGGGGGGGGGGGTGGGTCAGGGAGCGAGTGAAAATGAGGCCGTATTCAGGACGTGGTGCTGTATTTCCAGGAAGGATGGAGGGGCCTCAGCTCGCCTGGGCCCCACTCACCGGTGTGGTATTTGCTCCTGGCCGGTCTCCGTGGCTTCCGTCGTTGGCAAAGGCAGGATGCTGAGGAGCCCGCAGGGCTGAGGGAAGAGAAATGAGTCAACTTGGCACGGTATTGACGAGACCCTGTGCTTTCCTCCTCTTCCCTAACGTGCAAGTCTCAGACCACACCTTCCCCTCATTTCTCCAGCCTGTTTCCAGTTTGGGCAGCAGGCCATGGCACACAGCCATGCTGACGGTAAATGCTTGCTCTCCCTACAACGTGGTTTTCTGTGGTCGCTATTCATCCTAGAATAACCTCGCCTGTCCCCAAGCCCACATCACTGACTCCTGGCTGGTTCGATGACCTTCTTCCAGGATCTGAGTGTTGAGGTCACTTCCTCCAGAAGGACTAGGGATGGGGATGGATGGGGATTGGCCCACAGCTTGTTCCTTTAGGTAACTTACTAGCTGGCCTACCTCGGGCCATTTTCCCTTGTTCTTATTAGAGAAGCAGCATGTGTCCCGACTCTGAGTCTTCTGTTAGCTCCTGGCACGGAGCCACCGTCCCCTCACCGTGCTGCAGTGCACGCAGTGTATGCAGCATGTGGTGTCCAGGTGTCTGGGGCAGCCCGTAGGGCACTTCGGCCCTCCACCTCGGCCGGCCCACATAGCTGGCTAGGGAGCCCTAATTCACTCCTCAGGGACCAGCTCCACCTTTCCTTAGCTTGTGTTTGCAGTGACTAACTTTTCTAGAAAGTTCTTCAACACATCCCCAATCCGAGTCTGAGCAGTCTCTTTCAGAAGATACCAGGGAGATTGGTCACCAACTGATAAGACTCTAGGATCACCCTGTGGACTTAGGTCCCCAAAATTTCATTCCAATTTTACCAAAACTTCAATTTAGGAGGAAACTGGTTTCTTCCCAGAGAAATTTCCCAAGAACATTGTTCTTTGGTTTAGACCTGGGCTGTGTCTCAGTCCTCATGGGTCCTGCTCTCTTGTTCTATGTCTGACCTACAAGCCCACGCATTCTGTGACTGTTGGTCACACATGGTCCCACACCCATTGGGCTCACAGCAGAGGCAGGTCTGCTCTGCAAGGATCCTCATGACATCAAAAATGTAACCTCCCAGCTCGGTTTTTTGTTCAATCCACATTTTATTTATTTTCTTCTTCTTTTTTTTTTTTATTTTTTTATTTTTTAAAGTTTTTTTTTTTTCAACGTTTATTTATTTTTGGGACAGAGAGAGACAGAGCATGAATGGGAGAGGGCAAGAGAGAGAGGGAGACTCAGAATCGGAAACAGGCTCCAGGCTCTGAGCCATCAGCCCAGAGCCTGACGCGGGGCTCGAACTCACGGACCGCGAGATCGTGACCTGGCTGAAGTCGGACGCTTAACCGACTGCGCCACCCAGGCACCCCAATTTTCTTCTTTTTTTTAATGTTTATTTTTGAGAGACAGAGAGAGAGATTGGACGTGAATGGGGGAGGGGCAGAGAGGATCTGAAGCAGGCTCTAGGCTCTGAGCTGTCAGCACAGAGTCCGACTTGGGGCTCAAACCCATGACCTGTGAGATCATGACCTGAGCTGGAGTCAGACACTTAACCGACTGAGCCACCCAGGTGCCCCTCAATCCACATTTTATTGTGAATGTTTTCAAATATACAGAAAAGGTGAAAGAACTGTTTGGTAAACATCCACATACTCCCCACTCATGTTCCACAATTAATGTTTGCAATAAACCTCTGTCTGTCTAACTAGCCCTGTCTCTACTAATCCACTCGTCTTTGCTGAGTTTCAAAGTAATGAAGACATGAGCAACTTTACCCCAAAACACTTTCTCCCATGTATCATTAACTGGGGTTCAGTATGTGTTTACATTCTTGTTTTTGAGTAAATTTACATACACGTTTATATACACATACATACACAAGTCGTAAGTGTACCATTGGCTGAGTTTTGACAAAGCACAGCCCTATTTGGCCCAAAGTCCCCTCCAGAAACGTCCCCGTTGGATTTTGACTATATCTTCTTCACAGATTGGGATAGTCATTAAGTCATAGTGGTTCTTCTTTTAAAAAAGTGTTCATCATGCTATTTTTTTTTTTAAAGTAGATTCCGTGCCCCATGGGAGGCTTGAACTCATGACCCTGAGTCCAAGTCATGTGCTGCACCAACTGGGCCAGCCAGGTGCCCCCAAAGTTTTTTGAACTGTGGCACAGAATATGTGACAAAATTTACCATCTTAAGCGTTCTTAAGTGTATGGTTCAGCAGTGTTGAAAACACACAATGTGAGTCATCTCCACAACTTTTTCATCCTGCAAAACTTAAACTCTCTATGCATCACACAACCTGCCTGTGTCTCTCCCTCCCCAGTCCCTGGTCACCACAGTGATTCTTAGGCTTTATTTTTTAGCTTTAGATTTTGAAAGGTCAGTTTCTGCCCTCAAGTTAAAAATGAATCTGGGACACAGGCTGTGTGCTCACGACATGAAACTACCTTGGTCAGCTCAGGCTGCCCTAACAAAATACCCCAGGCTGGCTGGCTCACTTCTCTCAGTTCTGGAGGCTGGACGTTCAGATCCAGGTGTCGGCCCCTCCTGGCTTCCGTCCCTCTCCTCTCACATGGGAGAGACAGAGTTCTAGGCCCCTCCTCATATAAGGACACTACTCTCTTCATTGCCATCCTTATGACTTCATCTAAGCCTCATTTCTTCCCAAGGCCCCACCCACCTCTCAATATCATCACACAGGGGTTCAGGGACATGTGCATTTTGAGGGGACACGTTCAGTCCATAACAAAACTATTTGTTAAAGCTGGGCACAGATAGTATCTGGGATGAGACTGATTCATTTATGATTCCTTATACAGTAGAAATGTCAGGATTTCTCCTTTGGAAGTGCCAATAACATACTTTTTTTTTCGTTGTAGACAATAAATACTAAAAGCCTACTTTTGAGGTTCCTGGTGCCTCGTCCTCTGTCCAAAGGTCGGTGCCATTCAGGGTCTGCCTGTAGGACTCCAGAATTGCTAAACGCCAGGCCCTGGGTTTACTTCCAGCAGCCACGTCTATACAGTCTTGTCCACCTTCCTCTGCACGTGTCCCATCAAAGAGCATTTCTAAACCCAGCCTCGCATTTTCCCAAAGCTTCACGACAAGACCTTTGCTCCTTCTTGGCCAGTTGTTTCCAGGTACTCATTCTATACCTTTAAAATCTCAGGGTTCCAAAAAGGTTACAGAAGTAAAATTACATACACTCAAAATTTAAACGTTGGTAAAACTGGTGGGTGGGGTAGGAATTACTGAATTATTTAAGTTTTATGCACACATATATGCTATTTATCATATGTGTCAAGTTGTACATAAAACAAGTGATTGAATGCATTCCATTTCCTTGATAAACTGCTCTGAAGTACCTTAAAAAACTTTTTTTTAAAGTTTATTTATTTTGAGAGAGACAGAGACAGAAGGGGAGGGGCAGAGAGAGAGGGAGAAAGAGTCAATCCCAAGCAGGCTCCAAAGTACTGTCAGCACAGAGCCCGATGTGGGGCTTGATCCCACAGACCATGAGATCACGCATGACCTGAGCTGAAATCAAGAGTTGGACATTTAACCGACTGAGCCACCCAGGCATCTCCGGCTTTGTAGAGTCTTTTATTATTTTTTCCAAATTTGATTTAAGATGAGGGCAGAAACTGAATAATTTAGTTTCTCTCAATACTGATCCAAGCCTAGTATAGAAAAAATAGAAGGCTTCCAATAAATGCTCAATAAGGAGATTTCCAGGCCCCAGGAAGCACCCTACCCACCATGCCCCTGCTCCGTTTCAGCTGCCAGGGCCCCTGGCACAGCCTCCTGTGCGCCTCACCTCCTTCCTGCAGGAGCTCGGCATCAGGGGCCCGCTGGTGTGGTCCGGAACTCCCGTCTGACAGCATCACCTGTCACAAGGCACAGAAACACTCCGGGAGGTTAGGAGGGAGGGGAAAAAGCTCTGGCCAGCTATGAAGGTTTGTCCGTGGACGTCAACTCCCAGAAATATCAAGAGGGGCGAGGAATTCAGGGACTCGTCCCTGAGGAGAGACAGAAAGGGCATCCCATTACTGTCTGTTACTGGAAAGCTTAGGTGGTCGCCAGGCCATCCAGGAAACGCAATACTTCACAGCAGAAAACCTTACTCCCCATTACCCCCCCCCCCCCCCCCCAAGCTGCAGACCCTCCTTTTCTCACCCCCAGCAGCCTTCCCCGGCTTTCTGTGGTCTTCCACCGCTGGCCAGGTCGTTCGCTGGCTGGGCGAGGCTCCCGCGGTCAGTTCTGGCCTTGCCCGGACGTCACGGTTTGACGTGGCCTGGGGGACGCCAGCGGCCTTCTGGGACACACGTGTTGGTGGTGCCCACCAGAGGCCCCCGCAGACCCCCAGGGCAGCTGCTATTGGGCTTCATGCGTCAAAACCTGCCCTGGACTCGGGGCCTGTCAGCAGCACTGACCTCGCTGTCATCTCGTACCTTGTTTCCCTGCGTATTCGAGGGCAAGGGACAGGGAGGAAGCTGAACACCGCAAAGAGGGGGAGCCACTGAGGGTTCAGGACGGGAAGGCCAGCTGGGGATGTCGCGTGCCCGGGAATCCAGCCTCCTCCCTTCCCGCCTGGTCCGTATCGCCTCTCGGGGTCTCCCGCCTGTCTCTTCTCAGTACCGCAGTCAGAGAGGCCTGTCTACAACCTGGGCGGCTGAGTTCCGCTCCGCCTAAAACCCCTGGTGTCCAGTGTCCGCCTTACTCATACACAGCGGCGCACAAAGCGGTGTAGTCTACACAGTCCCACGACTCCCCTCCCAGGTCCACCCTCTCCCACCGCAGGGCCTTTGCACTGGCGCTCCGCCCCCCTCTGCCCCCATCCCCCCCCCCGCCCCAGCTTCCCAAGGTATCCCGAGAAGACACACCCCGGGGCCCTGTGCTCCCCGGATCCCGACGCCGCACTCGCTGCGTCTTCGCCTGCTCAGCAGCTCTTCATCCCGCCGCCACGCGCCGGTCTAGGATGCGCACACCACGTGCCCCGCTAACACCTGAGCTCTGCCCACCGTGCTCGCAGAATCCCCGTCTACACCCGCGCCCGCGGATCAGAGAGTGAATACAGGCAGGGGCGCGGGCGACAAAGACGAGCGCCGGGCGGCTGGGGCCACAGGAGCCAGGGGCGGGGCGGGGCGGGGCAGGTGTGTGTGGGAGAGACTCGCCGACCGGTCCACAACCCTGGGGCCGCCCCTGGGGCGGCTCGAAAGCCCGCCTCTGCGTCCCCGCCCCGCGCGGGGTGGAGGCACCACTCTCCCCGCCCAGGTGTCTCCAGGCGCCCAGAGACCCGGGCACCTGCGCTAACTCCGCTTTCTGGTCCTCCGGAACCACTTCCGGCGACTTTCTAGGAAGCGCCACTCGCTGGTGGGAAGTCGGCTCCGCGGCCCGCGGGGCCCCTCGCGCATGCGTCCTCGAGCCACGCGCGTTCAGAGGCCGCGACCTGGGCGGTGGCCGGCGCGTCCGCACGGCGATGATTTCGCGGGAATTTGGAGACAGAAATAGGTGAAAAAGTCACTTAATTAGGAACCCAAATCATGAGATAAATAATGGAATGCCCTTTTTCAAAACTTAAAAAATTCCTTGAGAAAATTTAACCCTAGTTGGAAGTTGGGAGAAGGTTGGGAGAAGACTAATGAACCCGAATGGGCTCATCACTCAGACTTAACAATAAATAACATTTGGATTCTGGTTTGGCCTGTTTCCCTGCCGTTTTCCATGCAAAAATATTTTAAAGCAAAACCCAAAGATGCTTTTTCAATTTTGTGCTTTTCAGAATACATTTCTCCCCCAAATTTTAAAATTCTAGTTAGTTAATATACAGTGTAGTATTGGTTTCAGGAGTAGAATTCAGTGATTTATCACTTACATACACACCCAGTGCTCATCACAAGTGCCCTTCTTAATGCCCATCTCCATCTAGCCCATCCCCCACCTCCCTCCGTCAACTCTTTGTTTTCTGTGGCTAAGAGTCTCTTATGGTTTGTTTCCCTCTCTTTCAGAATGCATTTCTTAAAAAATATGGACATTTTCTGACAACTACAATGCCATTATCCCACCTAACAAGTTCCTGGTTTCCACTAAATACTGAGTCCATGCTAAACTTGTCCAAATACATAAAGCATGCTTATTTTTTAATCAAGATCCAAAGTCTACACGTTTTTTTTTTTTGTTTTTTTTTTTGGTTCTTTTAATTTTCTTTTAATTTAGATCTAGAATAGTACCTTCTTCCATTTTCTATTCCATGCCCCCTGAACAAATTGGGTATTTGTCCTAAATGTTTCACATGCTGCTGGTTTTGTCTATTTGTATCTTCATTTATTACTCTAGCCTTGTATTTCCTGTTAGCTCTAAAAGTTTGGTTCAAGTTTGGTTTACTTTTATGGGTAAGAATTATTTTTAGGTGGGGCTATGTACTTCTTTTTGCTTTATATTGGGAGGTGTATAATGTCTGACTTGTTCCACACTCTGTGATGCTAAGATTGTTCACTGAGTGCAGCTCTTGATTGTTGTGTCTGTCCATGTGTAGTTCCCTACCAATCTTTCGTTTGGTGGTTTCACCTACCGATCTTTGCCTAAATCAACCATTTCATCAGGGGTGCAGATTTGTGATTTTTCTAAGTCCAGAGGTCTTGTCACATTTATGAACAGAAATTTCTTTAAAAAGAAGGATTTTCTCTCATTAGCCTATCAATTCAGGGTGATTTGATTATTCTGAAATAACCATACAGGCATAAAAATAAATACTTTCTTTTTAATTTAACTGCTAGTATTCAGAGTACATAGTTGCTTGCCCTAGGTGCCATGACCATGTGTTGGCCATCCTTTGAAATGGCTATCAGTGAACCCTTCCAGGATTCTTTTCCTGTGTAGCTCCCGTGCCTATTGTACCAGAACTGGTTTGTGTTACCAGTTGAATATGGCAGAAGTGATGTTATGTTGCTTCTAATGTTTTGTTAAGTTATAAAAGAGACTGTGGCTTCCAGCTTGATCTCTCTCTCCCTCTCTCTCAGATCACTCACTCTGAGGGAGGCCAGCTGTCACATTGTGAGGAGCGGCCCACGTGGTGAGGAAATGAAACCCCCGCCAACAGCCATTTGAGTGAGTTTAGAAGTGCATCCTCCAGCCCCCGGTCTAGCCATCAGATGACTACAGCCCAGGTCACAGACTCAAAGCCAACAGCTGAGCTGCTCTCAGATTCCTGATCTGCAGAAACTGTGTGAGGTAATGAACATTTGATGTTTGATTCTGAATTTTGCTGATTGTTCCCTTCGATGTGGAGAAGCTTTTTATTTTGATGAGGTCCCAATAGTTCATTTTTGCTTTTGTTACCCTTGCCTCCAGAGACGTGTTGAGTAAGAAGTTGCTGCGATCGAGCTCAAAGATGTTTTTGCCTGCTTTCTTCTCCAGATTTTGATAGCTTTCTGTCTTATGTATAAGACTTTGATCTATTTTGAGTTTATTTTTGTGTGTGGTTTAAGAAAGTGGTCCAGGTTCATTTTTCTGCACGTGGCTGTCCAGTTTTCCCAGCACCATCTGTAGAAGAAACTGTCTTTATTCCACTGGGTATTCTTTCCTGCTTTGTCAGAGATTAGTTGGCCATACATTTGTGGGTCCATTTCTGGGTTCTCTATTCTGTTCCGTTGATCTGAGTGTCTGTTTTTGTGCCAGTGCCATGATGTCTTGATGATTACAGCTTTGTAGTATAGCTTGAAGTCTGGGATTGTGATGCCTCCTGCTTTGGTTTTCTTTTTCAAGATTGCTTTGGCTATTCAGGGCCTTTTGTGGTTCCATACAAATTTTAGGATTGTTTGGTTTAGTTCTGTGAATAATGCTGGTGTTATTTTGATAGGGATTTCATTGAATATGTAGATTGCTTTGGGTAGTATTGACAGTTTAACATTTGTTCTTCAAATCCATGAGCATGGAATGTTTTTCCATTTTTTTGTGTCTTCAATTTCTTTCATAAGCTTTCTATAGTTTTCAGTGTATAGCTTTTCACCCCTTTGGTTAGGGTTATTCCTAGGCATTTTATGATTTTTGGTGCAATTGTAAATGGGATCAATTCCTTGATTGTCATTTCTGTTGCTTCATTATTGGTGTATAGGAATGCAACTGATTTCTGTGCATTGATTTTGTATCCTGCGACTTTGCTGAATTCATGGATTACTTCTAGCAGTTTTTCGTGGTATCTTTTCGGTTTTCCACATAGAGTATCATGTCATCTGCAAACAGTGAAAGTTTGACTTCCTGCTGGCCAATTTGAATGTCTTTTATTCCTTTGTGTTTTCTGATTGCTTAGGCTAAGACTTCCAATACTGTGTTGAATAACAGTGGTGAGAGTGGACAGGCCTGTCATGTTCCTGATCTTAGGGGGAAGCTCTCAGTTTTTCCCCACTGAGGATGATATTAGTGTTGGGTCTTTCATATATGGCTTTTATGATCTTGAGGTATGATTCTTCTATCTCTACTTTCTTGAGGATATTATTTTTTTTAATCAAGAAAGGATGCTATATTTTGTCCAATGCTTTCTCTGCATCTGTTGAGAGGATCATGTGGTTCTTGTCCTTTCTTTTATTGATGTCATATATCACATTAATTGTTTTGTGGGTATTGAACCAGCCCTGTATTCCAGATATAAATCCCACTTGGTTGTGGTGAATAATTCTTTTAATGTATTGTTGGATCTGGTTGGCTACTATCTTGTTTAGGATTTTTGTATCCATATTCATCACGGAAATTGGTCTGTAGTTCTCCTTTTTAGTGGGGTCTTTGTATAGTTTTGGAATCAAGATAATGCTGGCTTTGTAGAATTAGTTTGGAAGTTTTCCTTCCATTTCTATTTTTTGGAATAGCTTCAGAAAAATAGGTGTTAACTATTTAAATTTTTTTTTCAACGTTTTTTATTTATTTTTGGGACAGAGAGAGACAGAGCATGAACGGGGGAGGGGCAGAGAGAGAGGGAGACACAGAATCGGAAACAGGCTCCAGGCTCCGAGCCACCAGCCCAGAGCCTGACGCGGGGCTCGAACTCACGGACCGCGAGATCGTGACCTGGTTGAAGTTGGACGCTTAACCGACTGCGCCACCCAGGCGCCCCAGGTGTTAACTATTTAAATGTTTGGTAGAATTCCCCTGGAAAGCCATCCAACCCTGGACTCTTGTTTGTTGGGAGATTTTTGATTACTAATTTAATTTCTTTACTGGTTATGGGTCTGTTCACATTTCCTATTTCTTCTTGTTTCAGTTTTGGTAGTTTGTATGTTTCTAGGAATTTGTCCATTTCTTCCAGATTGCTCATTTTATTGGCGTATAATTGCTCATAATATTCTCTTATTATTGTTTGTATTTCTGCTGTGTTGGTTGTGATCTCTCTTCTTTCATTCTTGATTTTATTTGGGTCGTTTCCCTTTTCTTTTTGATCAAACTGGCTAGGGGTTTATCAATTTAGTTAATTCTTTTTTTTTTTTTTTAATTTTTTTTAACACTTATTTATTATCAAGAGACAGAGAGACACAGAGCATGAGCAGGGGAGGCAGAGAGAGAGGGAGACACGGAATCCAAAGCAGGCTCCAGGCTCTGAGCTGTCAGCACAGAGCCCAACGCGGGGCTTGAACTCACGGACAGTGAGATCATGACCTGAGCTGAAGTCGGTCGCCCAACCAACTGAGCCACCCAGGCGCCCCAATTTTGTTAATTCTTTAAAAAAACAAGCTTCTGGTTTCATTGATCTGTTCTGTTTTGTTTTGTTTTGTTTTTTTTTTTTTGGTTTCAGTAGCATTTATTTCTTCTCTAATCTTTATTATTTCTTGTCTTCTGATGGTTTTGGAGTTTGTTTGCTGTTTTTTTTTTTCCAGCTCTTTAAGGCATAAGGTTAGGTTGTGTATCTGAGATCTTTATTTCTTCTTTAGGAAGGCCTGGATTGCTATATACTTTCCTCTTATGAGCACCTTTCCTGTGTCCAGGAAGTTTTGTGTTGTGGTGTTATCATTTTCATTGGATTCCATGACCTTTTAAATTTTTTTTAACATTTATTTATTTTTGAGACAGAGAGAGACAGAGCATGAATGGGGAAGGGGCAGAGAGAGTGGGAGACACAGAATTGGAAGCAGGCTCCAGGCTCTGAGCCATCAGCCCAGAGCCCGACACGGGGCTCGAACTCACGGACCGTGAGATCGTGACCTGAGCTGAAGTCGGACACTTAACCAACTGAGCCAGCCAGGTGCCCCATAAATTTCCTCTTTAACTTCGTGGATAGCCCATTCATTCTTTAGTAGGATGGTCTTTAGTCTCCAAGTATTTGTTACCTTTCCAATTTTTTTCTTGTGGTTGATTTTGATTTTCATAACGTTGTGGTCTGAAAATATGCATGGTATGATCTCGATATTTTTGTACTTGTTGAGGGCTGATTTATGTCCCAGTATGTGATCTATTGTGGAGAATGTTCCATGTGCACTGGAGAAGAATGTGTACTCTGCTGCTTTAGGATGAAATGTTCTGAATATATCTGTGAAGTCCATCTGGTTCAGAGTGTCATTCAAAGCCATTGTTTCCTTGTTGGTATTCTGTTTAGATGATCTGTCCATTGTTGTAAGTGGGGTGTTGAAGTCCCCTATGATTATGGTATTATTATCGATGAGTTTATGTTTGTTATTAATTGATTTATATATTTGGGTACTCCCACTTTTGGAGCATAAATGTTTACAATTGTTAGATCTTGGTGGATAGACCTCTTAATTACGATATAATGCCCTTCTTCATCTCTTGTTACAGTCTTTATTTTAAAATCTAGGCTGTCTGACATAAGTATAACTGTGCCAACTTTCTTTTGGTGACCATTAGCATGATAGATGGTTCTCCATCCTATTACTTTCAATCTTAAGGTGTCTTTAGGTCTAAAATAAGTCTCTTGTAGACAGAATATAGGTGGATCTTGTTTTCTTATCCATTCTGTTACCACATGTCTTTTGATTGGAGCATTTAGTACATTGAAATTTAGAGTGAGTACTGAGAAATATGAATTTATTGCCATTATGTTGCCTGTAGAGTTTGAGTTTTTGGTGGTATTTTCTGGTCCTTTCTAGGCTTTGTTGCTTTTTTTTTCTTTGTGTATTTTCTCCTCTCAGAGAGTCCCCCTTAAAATTTCTTGCAGGGCTGGTTTAGTGGTCACAAACTCCTTTAATTTTTGTTTGTATTTGAAACTTTTTATCTCTCCTTCCATTTTGAATGACAGGCTTGCTGGATAAAGAATTCTTGGCTGCATATTTTTCTGATTCAGCACATTGAATATATCCTGCCACTCTTTTCTGGCCAGCCAAGTTTCTGTGGATAGGTCTGCTGCAAACCTGATCTGTCTTCCCTTGTAAGTTAAGGATCTTTTCCCCTTGGCTGCTTTCTTGATTCTTTCCTTACCTGAGTATTTTGTGAATTTTATTGTGATATGCCTTGTTGATGGTTGTTTTTTTTTGTTAAATCTAATGGGAATTCTCCGTGATTCCTGGATTTTGATGTCTGTGTTTTTCCTCAGGTTAGGAAAGTTTTTTGCTATGTATGCCCACATAAACCTTCTATACCTTTTCTCTCTCTTCATCATCTGGGACCCCTATGATTCTGATGTTGTTCCTTTTTAATGAGTCACTGATTTCTCTAATTCTTATATCATGCTCTTTTGCCTTAGTCTCCCTCTGTTTTTCTGCTTCATTATTCTCCATAAGTTAGTGCTCTATATCACTGATTTGCTGCTCTGCCTCATCCATCCTTGCCGCTGTGGCATCCATTCGAGATTGCAGCTCAGTTATAGTATTTTTAATTTCATCCTGACTAGCTTTTACTTCTTTTATCTCTGCAGAAAGGAATTCTAATCTATTTTCAATTCTAGCTAGTTCGTGATTCTAAATTCTGATTCAGAACATCTTGCTGCTGTCTGTGATGAGTCCCTGGCTGTCACTTCTTTCTGTTCTTTCTTTTGTGGTGGATCCCTTCGTTTCATCATTTTGAAAGAAGAAAAGGAATTACTAAAGTAAAAAAAAATAAAAAATTAAAAACAACACAAAAAAATGAAATAAATGATGCTAGATTGTAGGTGTGTTTGGGTCTGGTTGTTGAAAGAAGCTTGTTACAATAGAGAAAAAAGGGAAAGAAAGGAAAAGAAAAAAAGGGAAAACATTTGAAAATTTGAAAAAATGAATACTATAATTAGAATAAAATGAAATCATAAAAGTAGAATAAAATTTTAAAAGCTTAGAAAAAGGTGAAAAAATATGGTAAAAAATGAAAGAAAAATCTTTTTTATTAAATAAAAATAAAAATAAATTTGTTCTTTTTCAATAATCAAGAATAAGAAAGGAAAAGAAAAAGGAAACAAAAGTGAATAGATGGACCAGTGAACAGACTGAAAGATGATTGAGATTACATCCTGTTTTCCCTAGTTGTCAAACTATGAAGCAATTTATAGTCTGTAAAGTAAGCAGGTGGAGAGACTTGTGGTGTTCCCCAAGAGGGCTGTTGGCCCAGTATGGCAGGGTTTGCTGTAACAGCTCCGTTCTCCACTAGATGGCGCTGCTTAGCTTACTGCGGTGGATTGTTGTGGCGCTTGTAGGTGCGTATGCGCATGCGCAAGAGGGATGAAAATGGCGTCACCCAGCTACTCAGTCTCTAGTATCGGAACTGTGTTCTCTCCGATCAGCAATCGCGCACCCCTCCTTTGTGTCCGGCTTCTGTCTACTCTGCTTTTACACTGTCAGTGACCAATCCATCAGGTTGCCAGGTGGCACCTCCATCCTGAGTTTTATCTCAGATGGGCTGGTTCCCAACCCCTCACTTCTGAGGGACTGCAGCTTTGACCCGTTCTGACCCTCTGTGGGAGGGTCTCACTGAACAATGGCTGGGTGCCCGCCCATATCCAGGGACGTTTCAGGACCATCATGCCGATGTTGCCCAGAGACTGAAGCCAGGTGTCAGCCTGCCCCAGAAAAAGATCATGCAATTGTGTAGCAGCAGTGTTTCAGGGATTGTGGAAAATCACAACATACATCTGGCACCAGCCTTCCCCCTTAACATCTTTGTTCCAGCACCAGTGAACATGGTTGTTCTCTGGGGTCCACTGGGGCCTTTGGCTACGGGGAGGCCACACAGCCTCTACCAGGTGTCCTTCCAGCAGTGGAACCACCTCTCCCCCTGTGGCCTGAGGACCTCTCCGATAGCACTCTGTTCCTGGGGATCCACCCTTCCCACCAGAGCACCGCCAGGTATCGAGCGTCAGAATTTCAGACTCTGCGCTTCCACTGTTTATAGAGTCTTAATGGAATTTAAACCCTCTCCTTTCTCCTTTCTCCCTTTTTAGTTCATTCCCTGCAGCTGTTTCCACTTTTCCATTTTCTCTCCAGCTACTTTGGGGGGGGTGCTTTTTCTGTATTCTCCCTCTAGTCTGTGTCCTCTCTTCACAAGCAAAAACAGCTCCCTACCCTCTGCGGCTTTTCTCTCCCCTAGTTCACCTCTCCACACTGTGTACCTGCTAAATTCTGTGGTTCAGGTTATGCAGATTGTTGTGTTAACCTCCACACCAGTTTTCTATGTGCAGGATAGTTTAGTGTTGATCTGGCTGCATTTCAGGGATGAGAGATGCAAAAGAAACTTCCATGCTGTTCTGCCATCTTGGCCCCCTGCCACAAATGCATCAATTTTTTAAAAAAATACTGAAGGAGTTTTAATCATTTGCAGTCTTTATTTTTGATGTTCAGATCATTCCATCTTTGGCAGATGGGAGTGCCTTTACTTTGTCTCCTGTGTCCTTTTCATTTAACTCTAAGAGTCCTTGATAATTTTTTTACTTTCTGGCAGGACAAGATACTTCAGGCTTATTTTGTATATTTCCTGCTTCATTTCTCCAAGGTATCAGTCATTACTCCAAGAGTCTTGGTTCCTTTTGGTGGGGTGAATGATTGCATATCTTTGTGAATGGTTACAATTAGCTTCATTTAAAGCATATTAAAATGAAATCAAATGTATTTAATTATGGGATTGAATTCAGGTTAATCCACTTGGTATGTGTGTGTGACATCCCAACCAATTATACCTCATGCCTCAGTTTCCTCATCTGCAAAATAGATCCAGTGTAAGTACCTAGTTTTTGGAGTTGTTGTGATGATTAACTGAGATACTATATTGAAATAATTTAACACATTGTCTGGCCTCAAATTTCATGATTAGGATAATATATTTGCAAGCCTGGATGATATCATAGTGATCACTGGGTACAATGCCTTCATTTCACACTTCAGAAAACTGAGGCCAGGGGCGCCTGGGTGGCTCAGTCAGTTAAGTGTCTGACTTTGGCTCAGGTCATGATCTTGCCGTTCGTGAGTTTGGGCCCCGCATCAGGGTCTGTGCTGACAGCTCAGAGCCTGGAACCTGCTTTGGATTCTGTGTCTCCCTCTGTCTGCCCCTCCCCTGCTTGCTCTCTCTCTCTCTCTCTCTCTCTCTCTCAAAAGTAAAATAAAACATTAAAAAAAAGAAAAAAAAAAGAAAAAACTGAGGCCCAAGAGATCAACAATTTGTTTAAAACTACAAAGGAGGATAAAGAAGAGAAAAGAAACTCATGACTCCAGAGTCTTGGATCTCAAACCTGGGTTATTTTGAATGTAAACACAGCCTCTCCTGCCCAATCAGACCTTCTGTTTATTCAAAGCCAAAGGAGGTTAGAAACAATTGACATACTGGTTAAAAAGTGAAATTGTAGAAATGGTACCATCTTAGAAGACCTGATTAATGGCTTTGCTACTCACTACCTTGATATTTTTGGCAAGCCACTTAACTTCTTAGCATTACAATTACTGCATCTATAAAATAGTGACAATAAACCCTTAACTCACAAGTTCATTGTGAGGATGAAAATGCAATATATTGTATAGGAAAATGCCTGGCTCATAATAATTGCTAAATAAAGATCATTATACAAAAATATTTCCTTGATTCCTCCAATTTAGTAACATTTTATCCTCTTTCTCTAAAGGAAATTGAGTTTGATTAGACTTATTCCTAAAGAGACGAAGTCCCTAATTCTGTAATTGAGTTCAGGGCCTTCTGTACAAAGGTACTGAGTAAGAGGTGCAGGAAAGATGCTCTGTATGGTCACTTAACCTCCAGGCTGAGTGTCCATTCTTCCCTATAGTAATCTATTTAACAGTCCTATTGACCTCCAGGCTGAGTGTCCATTCTTCCTGATGATAGTAATCTACTTAACAGTCCTATTAACCTCCAGGCTGAGTGTCCATTTTTCTTGATGATAGTAATCTAGTTAAGAGTCCTGTTAAAAAAAAAAGAGTCCTATTTAACTCCAGGCTGAGTGTCCATTCTTCCTGATGATAGTAATCTAGTTAACAGTCCTGCTAACCTCCAGGCTGAGTGTCCATTCTTCCTAATGATAGTAATCTAGTTAAGAGTCCTATTAACCTCCAGGCTGAGTGTCCATTCTTCCCAATAGTAATCTACTTAAGAGTCCTAAATGTCCAATTCACATATATTCGCAGGGTACATTTGCCATAGCCTTTGCTGATGTGAAGATACTTTACTTCTACAGCAGACCCTTAGTACAGGACTCTAATAACATAGTGCAATTGAAATAGAGTTTATATACACTATCTGTTCTTGGTTAACCCAACTGATCATAAATGATCTGAAATAATTAGGACAACTTTGTCAGGATTCATTTCAAACTTTTCAGCCTGTTAATTCCACAGTTCACCTTTTTTACTTTTTGAAAATTTGGATATTTGCCAGTCTTGTGCATCAGTGAAACTTATTTTTTTTTAACTTTCTTTTTTATTTTTTAAAATTTACATCCAAATTAGTTAGCATATAGTGAAGCAATTATTTCAGGAGTAGATTCCTTAATTCCCCTTACCCATTTAGCCCATCCCCCCTCCCACCACCCCTTCAGCAACCCTCAGTTTGTTCTCCATATTTATGAATCTCTTATGTTTTGTCCCCTCCCTGTTTTTATATTACTTTTGTTTCCCTTCCCATATGTTCATCTGTTTTGTCTCTTAAAGTCCTCATATGAGTAAAGTCACATGATTTTTGTCTTTCTCTGACTGACTAATTTCACTTAGCATAACACCCTCCAGTTCCATGCACGTAGTTGCAAATGGTAACTACGATGAGTTTCTTTATGTTTGTGATAAATTGATTTATATATTTGGGAATTGCCACATTTGGCGCATAAATGTTTATAATTGTTAGGTCTTTTTTTTTTTCAACGTTTATTTATTTTTGGGACAGAGAGAGACAGAGCATGAACGGGGGAGGGACAGAGAGAGAGGGAGACACAGAATCAGAAACAGGCTCCAGGCTCTGAGCCATCAGCCCAGAGCCTGACGCGGGGCTGGAACTCCCAGACCATGAGATCGTGACCTGGCTGAAGTCGGACGCTTAACCGACTGCGCCACCCAGGCGCCCCTCGTACAAAACTAAAGAGCAATAATAAAACAAAGCTGGAAAATATACAATGTAAATATTAAATATTTAGTATATAAATATGAAACAACACAGTACTGCACAAGCAGTGGGCCAAATAAGAAATCTAATGCCACATCAACATGTGTCTCAAAACCAAAGAAAAAGAAAACAATATTCCAAAACAAATGGGATGCAGCAAAAGTAGATGTTAGTGTGAAGTTTTTGCTATAAATGCTTGTGTTAAGAAAAAAGTTCAGGGGTGCCTGGGTGGCTCAGTTGGTTAGATGGCTGAGTCTTGATTTTGGCTCATGTCATGATCTCACTGTGAATTTAAACCCTGTATTGGGTTCTGCGCTGATAGTGTGTGGTCTGCTTGGGATTCTGCATACATCTTTCTCTCTGTCACTCCCCCACTTCCTCTTTATCTCTCTCTCAAAACAAATAAAAATAGACTTAAAAAAAAGAGAAATTTAAACAAACAGCTTACTATCACACAACAAGGAACCAAAAGGTAGAAGCAGCTTAAATTCAGTAGAGAAAGGAAATAACAAAGAAAAATCAGAAATAAAGAACAGAATAAACAATAAGATAACATTGAAAGTGATGATCAGTTTTTCCAAAAAATAAACAAAATTGACAATGCTTTAACTACATTAACCAAGAAAAAAGAGAGAAGACTCAAATGAGAAATGGAAGAGAAATAAATACAACAGATAACCACAGAAATACAAAGTGTGATAACAGATTAGTATAAATAATTATATACTGACAATTCATATAACTTAGAAAATAATGCAGATAGTTTCTCAAAATGTACATTATCAAGATTGAATCATGGATGAAGCCAAGAAATAGGAAATCATCTTAGACCAATAATAGAATGAAATTTGAATTAGGAATCAAAAATCTCCCAGCACAGAAAAGCACAAGACCACATGATTTCGTTGGTCATTTCTAACAAACATTACAAATAATTAATGACAATCTTTATCAAAATCTTACAAATAATGGAATAGGGGGGAACAGATTCAAAATCATTCCATGTAGCTGGTAATGCCCTGATACCAGAGCAGGATAAAAACAATACAAGATCAAAAAAGTCTAGTTTGTCTGATCTAAGTATTGCCACTGTGGCTTTCTTTTGGTTTCTATTTGCATAATAGATGTTTCTCCACTCTCTCTAGGTCTAGAATAAGTCTCCTATAGGCAGCATACAGTTGTTGGGTCTTGTTTTTTTTTTTTCATTCTTTCTGACAACCTATGTCTTTTGATTGGAGCATTTTAGTCCATTTCCATTCAAAGTAATGATTGATATATAGGCACTTATTGGCATTTTATTACTTATTTTGTCATTGTTTCTGGATATTTTCTCTGATTCTTTCTTTCCTTTGTCACTTTTGATCTCTCCTTTCCACTCAAAGAGTCCCCTTTAATATTTATTGCAGGGCTTGTTTAGTGATCACCAACTCGTTTACTTTTTGTTTGTCGGGAAACTCTCTCTCTTATTCTGAATGAAAGCGTTGCTGGATAGAGTATTCTTAGTGACTGATTTTTCCAGTTAAGGATTTTGAATATATATCATGCCACTCTTTTCTGGATTGTCAAGTGTCTTTTGAGAAGTTTCCAGCTAGCTTTGTGGGTTTTCCCTTGTAATTTTGAGTTCTTTTATCTTGCTGCTTTTAAGATTTTTCTTTTATCACTATATTTTGAAAGTTTAATTAGAATATATCTTGGTGTTGACCTGCTTTTGTTGATTTTGATGGGAATTCTCTGTGCCTCCTGGATTTGAATGTCTGTTTCCTTGCCAAGTTTAAGGAAGTTTTCAGCTCTTTAACTACACTTTCTGCCCCCTTTCTCTCTCTTCTTCTTCTGGGACTCCTATAATATGAATGTTATTACATTTGATGGGATCGCTGAGTTCCTTAAGTCTGTTCTTGTGATCCATAATTCTTTCTCTCTTTTGTTCAGCTTCACTATTTTCCATTATTTTCTCTTCTTTTTTTTTTTTTTTTTTTTTTAATTTTTTTTTTTCAACGTTTATTTATTTTTGGGACAGAGAGAGACAGAGCATGAATGGGGGAGGGACAGAGAGAGGGAGACACAGAATCGGAAACAGGCTCCAGGCTCTGAGCCATCAGCCCAGAGCCTGACGCGGGGCTTGAACTCACGGACCGCGAGATCGTGACCTGGCTGAAGTCGGACGTTTAACCGACTGCGCCACCCAGGCGCCCCCATTATTTTCTCTTCTATATCACTTATTCATTCTTCTGCTTTTTCCAGCCTGCTGTTCATTTCATCAAGCCTGTTTCCTATCTCATTTATTGCATTCTTCCTCTCTGATTGATTCTTTTTTAATTATTTTATTTATGTGGTAAGGGTCTCCCTGATGTCTTCCATTCTTTTCTCAAAACTAGTGAATATCCTTATGATTGTTGCTTTGAATTCTCCATTAGGCATGTTACTTATATTGGTTTCACTTAGATCACTGGTTGTGACCTTATCTTGTTCTTTCATTTGGGATGAATTCCTCCATCTTGGCATTTTGTCTGAGAGTCTGCCTTCTTCTCTGTTAGAGAAGCCATTATGTCTCTTGCTCCTTAAAGTAATGGCCTTATGAAGGTGAGGTCTGTAGAAGCTTCAGGGAGTGTCTCTAATGTGTGCTGCATGTACTCTGCTGTTGTGGTTTGGCTGCTCTGTCCTTCAGGCCAGTCACTTTCAGAGGCTCTCCTTGCCTTCTATGGGCAGCATTTGGTCCCTGGAATGAATGTGGTGAGTTTAACTAGGTGTTCTCTGGTATTCTTGTGAAATGAGACCTGACACCAGCTCCACGAGAACTGAGGCCCTGCAGAATCTCTATGGGATGCCTGGGTGGCTCAGTCAGTTAAGCATCTGACTTTGGCTCATGTCATGATCTCATGGTTCATGGGATTGAGCCCTGCTTTGGGCTCTGTGCTGACAGCTCAGAGCCAGGAGCCTGCTTCTGATTATGTGTCCCCCTCTCTCTCTGTACCCTCCCCCACTCACACTCTGTTTCTCTCTCAAAAATAAATAAATATTAAAAAAATAAAGAACTCTCTGGTCAGGAGATGTGGTGGCTTGTGCTGGGATTCTGGGGGATGGGCCTGCCACATTGGGGATGAGGCAAGCTTGTCTGAGAAGGACCATCCTGCCAGAGCACAGTGGGGGCGTAGCTTGGTGAGGCAAGTTAGGCAGCCAGAGCCCATGTGGTGCTGTTTCCCATAGGTGTGTCTGTGTTTATGCTGAGGGGAGGAGGAGGAAGGAAATGTCACTGGCCAATTTCTTAGTTCCTGAAGAGGTGTCTTCCTGAATACTTATAGAAGTACCGATTATCTTACAGGGGTTCGATATATTTTAAGGATTTATTATAATTTAACATAATGGTCTGAGTATATACACTTCTTTCAGAGAAATAAGAGGGAGATTAATTATTTAAAATATTGGTGTATTTTGTGGCCCTAATGCGGATGAAACTTAAGCCAAAGGAAACCTAGAACTAGACATACACATAAAAACAATCATAGGTATAAGATGTAATGTTTTCCTAAGAGTCCATTGCTAGTCTATTTTTGGTGTACTTATTATTGAAGTTAGCAAATGACTTAATATTTCTCCTAATGTTATTAAAGATTCTTGCCAAGAGTAAGAACAAACCTTGCAAATACAAGAGTAATGGGTGAGGTGGCCAGACTGTGTACATCAGGGCCACAGAACTTATGTTCTCTCTGTGGACACTTAATGTGGGCTAGTGAGCTGTTTCTGGGGGCATCTGTGAAGGAGACTTGTGTGGATGAAAGGACATTGACAGTTTCCTACGTCACGTTATATGTTATGTGAGGCATTTCTGTGTTGTTCTGAGTGGGAAAGTAAGAATTATCTAGTGACTCCTCCTCTTCACATTTCAATAATTATGAAGTGTCAGAGGAGAAAATATTTAAGTTAAAAAAATTAATGTTTATCTATTTTTGAGAGAGTGAGAGATACAGAGAGAGCATAAGCAGGGGAGAGGCAGAGAGAGAGGGAGACACAGAATTCAAAGCAGGCTAGAGGCTCTGACCTGTCAGCACAGAGCCCAATGTGAGGCCCAAACCCACAAACCATGAAAGTCAGATACCAAACCACTGAGCCACCCAGGTGCCCCCAGAGGAGAAAATATTATTATATATGTGATTGATTACAATTATTAAATAGTGGGGTCTTAAAAATTTTTTAAATGTTTAATTAATTTTTATAGAGAGACAGAGTGCAAGCAGGGGAGGGGCAGAGAGGGAGACACAGAATCTGAAGCAGGCTCCAGGCTCTGAGATGTCAGCACACAGCCAAACGTGGGCCTCGAATCCACAGTCCGCGAGATCATGACCTGAGATGAAGTCGGATGCTTAACTGCTTAACCGACTGAACCACCCAGGCACCCTAAATAATGGGGTCTTTAGAGAAAGGTATCAGATCACTTAAAATATCAATGTTCAATTAAAAAGTCATCACATTTTGCCATAAAAAGCTAACTAATATATTATGATAATTGGAAGTGAAAAGATTTATTCATTTTCTGAAATTCACTACATAAAAATTTACATATCTACATTTGTCAAAATTTACATAAATTCCATGATTCTATAGATAGGTCTAAGTCAAATCCCAACTAATCTCAAGCTAGTCATTGAGATTGAGATAGTCGTGGAGTAAATTTTTCATGAATAAGTAGTGAATAATACTGTTTTATTACCTTTTAAATCCTTTAATTTGTTTCTTCTTACTTCCTTGTATAATGATAAAGAAGAAATAAATAACAAAGACCCTTTACTCAAGATACTGACTGATAAATGTTTGTATGACATCACAAGGGATTTGATGTCCAAAATCATTATTTTTTTTTTTTTTTTTTTTTTTTTTTTTTTTTTAAATTTTTTTTTCAACGTTTATTTATTTTTGGGACAGAGAGAGACAGAGCATGAACGGGGGAGGGGCAGAGAGAGAGGGAAACACAGAATCGGAAACAGGCTCCAGGCTCTGAGCCATCAGCCCAGAGCCCGACGCGGGGCTCGAACTCAAGGACCGCGAGATCGTGACCTGGCTGAAGTCGGACGCTTAACCGACTGCGCCACCCAGGCGCCCCCAAAATCATTATTTATACATTATTTTATATGCTCCCCACAATGTAAATGAAATCATCCATTCAGGTCTATATTTCTGAAGATATCATATCATAGAAAATGAATATCATAGAAAATGAAAACTAGATAAAACCGTTCCTATGGGTTTTTAGCATAAATAATATGCATTCAAGTGTATGTTTAGAGCCTTTTTGTGTTATATTACAAACAAAAATAAAAATTTCTAATGACCCTTTTCTCTGAAGATATGCCAATGATTAGAGTCATAAAAGAGCTATGTAGGATGGGTATAGTATTGTTTGCATCCACAGAACGTTCATATACAGCAACTATTCTATTAATTGTCTCTGTGATCTAGGAATTTCTTGCTTCAGTAGAAATTAAAAACAGATTCTCACCAACAGTGCATGAATATTTGTTTTTCTCCACATCCTCACCAACACTTGTTATTTCTTGAATTTTTGAATTTAGCCATTCTCACAGGTGGAAACTGATCTCTTATTGTGGTTTTAATTTGCATTTCTCTGATGCTTAGTGATGTTGAGCATATTTTCATGTGTGTTGCCCATCTATTTATCTTCTTTGGAAAAACACTTATTAAGGTTCTCTACCCATTTTTAAATCAGATTGTTTGTTTTGGTGTTGAGTTGTGTAAGTTCTTTATATATTTTGGATATATCATTTGGATATTTCTTCTCCCATTCATTAGTTTGCCTTCTTGTTTTGTTGATTGTTTCCTTTGCTGTGGAAACCCTTTTAATGTTGCTGTAGTCTCAATAGTTTAATTTTGCTTTTGTATCCCTGGTCAGAGGAGACATATTTCAAAAAATGTTCTGTGGCTGATGTCGAAGGAATTACTATCCTCATGCACTGTTGGTGGGAATGCAAATTGTTACAGCCACTGTGGAAAAACACTATGGAGTTTCCTTGAAAAATTAAAAAAAGAATCACCATATGATCCAGTATTCCAGTAAAAACACTAATTTGAAAAGATATAGGCACCCTGTGTTTACTGCCAAGATATGGAAGCAATCGAAGTGTCAACTGATAGATGAGTGGATAAAGAAGGTGTGGTATATGCATAATGGAATATTACTCAGCCATGAAAAGAACAAAATCTTGCCACAAAATCCACCATAACATGGTTGAGTAAGAGCATGTAATGCTAAGTGAAATAAGTCAGTCAGAGAAAGACAAAGACCATATGATTTCACTCATATGTGGAATTTAGGCATCAAAGCAAATGAGCAAACAAAGAAAAGAAAGAGATAAAAAATAGACTCTTAAGTATAGGGAATTAGTAATTTCTAGAGGCGAGGTGAGTGAGGAGATGGGTGAAATAGATAAAGGGGATTCAAAGTACACGTGATAAGCATTGATAAATGTATAGAATTGTTGAATCACATTGTATACCTAAAACTAATATAACACTGTGTGTTTATTGCACTTGAATAAAACAAGGAAAGACAATTAGAAAATGTTTTTCATTGTCTTATCCAGGGTAATACGATTCTATGACTTTTGGTCCCTCTTTGATTTTGTAGATTCACGGTCAACTCTCACCAGTTTCCTCAATGCATTCTTCATGTCCTTGTTCCGCAGGGTATAAACGAGAGGGTTAAGACTTGGAGTGACGATCGTGTAAAAGAGGGTGAGGAACTTTCCCTGGTCTTTGGAAGCACTGTTACCTGGTTGCAGGTACATGTAGATAATAGTTCCATAGAAGATGGACACGACAGTGAGATGAGATCCACAGGTATTAATTGCTTTTTGTTGGCCTTCTTTTGACTTTATTCTCAGCACAGCTTTGGCAATGTAGCCATAGGATATAAGAATAAGGCCGAGTGGTGTAAGGACAATGACAATGCCCAAAGCAAAAACAGACATTTCAACTGTTGTGGTGTCTATACATGCTATCTTGACCATAGCTGGCAACTCACACAAGAAATGGTCCAGAAGGTTGTTTCCACATCGAGGCAAATTCAGGGTGAGTGTACATAATAATACAGAAACAGCCAAACTAATGCTCCAGACCGTGATTATCATTTTGAGACAGAGATGTGGGTTCATGATTACCAAATAATGCAGGGGCTTACAAATAGCTGTGAAACGATCATAGGACATAACAGCGAGGAGGAGGCACTCAGTGGAACCCAACCACATATAAACGTAGAGTTGAGTGACACAGCCCACATAGCTGATGGTCTTGTCAGGTCCCCACAAGTTAACGAGCATCTGAGGGATGATGCTGGTTGTGAAACATAGATCCAGGAAAGATAAGTTCCTGAGGAAAAAATACATCGGTGTGTGGAGATGGGAATCCAGGAGAGATGCAAGGATGATGGCTGTGTTACCCACCCACGTAACGAAGTAGAAGAGAGTGACAACTCCTGATAGGACCATCTCCAGTTTGGGATGGTCCGAGAAGCCAAGCAGAATAAAACCATGCAGAGAAGTGTGATTGTTTTGGCCCATAGTCCTTCAGTGTCCAAATCCTAGAATGAGAAAAGCAGAAGGAGGTGAAGGAGGATGGGGATGAGGAGGAGGAGGAGGAGCAGGAGGAGTAAGAGAAGGAGATGGAGGAGGAGAAATTGTCAGTACAGACCACATAATTTAACTAAAGGGAAAGAATTTATGCTAATAATTAAAAAATAATGGGTGAAAGTAAATATTATAGCCAAGTAATCTGGTATTTGTTGTAGATCATTTTATGGTGTTGGATTTAATATATTTTTATCTAGGTGAGCTTGGAAAATTTAGTCCTAAGGTCAAGGTCTGAAATTTGTCACGTATAAATTTGCAAGTTTGAAAAGGATCTGTTTCTAAAGTGATGTGACCCTCTGATTCTCTACCAATTTTATTCTCTTGATATAGTGAACACATTCTTTCTTTGGTCAGCAAATTTACCTATAAAATGTAATTGTTTTGCAATATCAGAATGAGGAAAGAAAGTGTTCCTCTTCTTTCATATCTTAGTGGTAGCACCGTTGGTGTCCCGGTTTCTCATGTAGGAGATGTGGCCTTTTATCCTTGGCACCTTTATGTCTCTCATCCCAATACCTAACTTATCACTGAAATGGTAAATTTTAATGCAAGTTATAATTTAACTATCCTCTCACTTTAAAGAAGCTTCCACAATCACTCTGGTTTTCTAAACCACTATTGTCTCTTTTCTAAAAAAATTTTGAAATGTTTATTTATTTTTGAGACAGAGACAGAGCATGAACCAAGAGAGGCAGAGATCAAGGAAGAGATGGTATCTGAAACAGGCTCCAGGCTCTGAGGTGTCAGCACAGAGCCAGATGTCGGGCTCAAACCCACAAACCCTGAGATCATGACTTGAGCCCAAGTAGGATGCTCACCCGATCAGCCCCCCAGGTGCCCCCATTGTCTCTTTTCTAGACTCTGGCAGCTGTCTTCACTCCTTTCATCCAGACTTTTTTTGTTTGTTTGTTTACATTGTCACGAGATTCAGTAAAACCAATCACATCATCGATGTACTTATAATTTGCTGGCCCCTTTCCATGACATTGAAGAAATACTCTGATTCTTTAAGATACCTGGATGGACATACACGAGGCCTCATTCTCATCTCAGAAGTCACTTTACACACATGGACTCCTGGCCTCCTCCCAGTTCGACATGTCAAACTCATTCCCATCAGAAGCCCTGGGAACGCTTCCTCTTCTCTGGACTTCTACTTGTTCTGCAGTTCTGCTCATTCTCTTGTCCAGCCCGAATGTGTCGTGCTTAAAGAGGGCTACTGTGAACCTATCTATTTTTGGTCTGATATTGTATATCATGAATAGGGGGATCTGCAGACAGCCAGTGTATCCTGAAGCCTAAAAGCATAGGAAGAGTTTTCCTTCACTTCTGGGCTCAGATTTCTCATTGTGAAAATAAGGAAAACAACACTCCTTGGGGTCAAGATTAACTGAATCATAAATCTGCTTAGAGCATAGCACATCTCCATAAATATTAGTTACTACAATCGTTATAAGAAGAAATTATAATGTACCATGTAGGGAAAAGTTTAACAGCCTCCCATGATAGTTTGTAATCTTGAAGAAAGTGTGCCTGATGTCTGTTGCTCCCCGCTCTCTCCGTGCTGCCTAAAACATTCCCCCAGTACCTTTCTCTGCAAGTATCTGTGTATCTATGTATCCATCTATCTGTATCTATCTACCATTTGCCTTTTCTCACATATTTATACATAATTTTTTGAAGAAAATAACAACTATAATTCTATGTATAACAGTGTAAAATCACTTAAAGTTTTTAGTTAGCATTTTTTTTTTTTACATTAAAATCGTAGGCTGGTGTTTTTGAAGTTACCTGAATGGGAGGAGAGAAGGTGGCAGACAAGTGGAAAAGATCCATAGTTTATATAGTAACAAATAACAGGTGCATTCAGTTTGGTGAAAAATAATTTAAGACATTAGTTTCTATTCTAAGGAATAATGAGCTCAGCCTTACTCAGTAGTGTGATACAGGTAGAGTTCCTGTAGACATGCATGAGGATATCAGAACAGCCCAAATTTTTAACAATTGAACAGATTATTGGTAGTCCTCCATAGTGTGGTATCACTGAATATAAAAGTATAACTTCTTAGTGTCTGAAGCCATAGTAACATCCAGAAATCTTCTATTAAAAAATAATGGGAGCACTTGGGTGAGTCAGTCAGTTAAGCCTCTGACTTTGGCTCAGGTCATGATCTCACAGTTCTTGAGTTCAAGCCCTGCGTCGGGCTCTGTGCGGGCAGCTTGGAGCTTGGATCCTGCTTCAGAGTCTGTGTCTCCCTCTCTCTCTGCCCCTACTCCACTCATATTCTGTATCTGTTATTAAAAAAAATAAAAAAATAACTAAGAGTGGCGTCTGTGTGGCTTAGTCAGTTAAGTGTCTGACTCTTGATTTCAGCTCGGGTCATGACCCCGGGGTCAAGCCCCACATCAGGCTCTGTCCTGGGCATGGAGCTTGCTTGAGATTCTCTCTCTCTCTGCCCCACTCTTCCTTTCGTGCTTTCTCTCTCAAAAAATAACCAAGAGAAAATACATATTGAAAATTAACAATTAAATATCAAACTGATGCCCCTTTGTCCCTTTGTGTGTGGTTGTAGATATAGTACAAATATATATAGTATGCTATTTGTTATGCTATTTCAAATCTGTTTTCTGGATATTATGAAGAAAATACCTCAAACTGTGGCCATTATTCAAAAGTAGAAATGTTTAGAAGCAACTGATTATACTGGCTAAGGTAGTTATTTTGAGAGAGTCATTTGGTGATTCCCTCGAATTAACTTTCCAAGGGGTGCCTGGGTGGCTCAGTCAGTTAAGCGTCTGACTTTGGCTCAGGTCATGATCTCGTGGTTTGTGGGTTAAAGTCCCACATCAGGCTCTGTGCTGACAGCTTGGAGCCTGGAACCTGCCTGGATTCTGTGTCTTCCTTTCTCTCTGACCCTGCCCCCCCCACTCGCACTCTCTCTCTCTCTCAAAAATAAACAACAACAAAAAAAGAATTAGCTTTTCAAGAATCATCATTGAAGCTTGGATTCTCCCACAGACTTAGTTGGAAAAAAGGAAAACATAAATCTGAAATATATTGCACACTGTCACACATCTTTATAGGTCTATAATGTCTAAGCAGAGAGGTTAATAAATAATACTTATTTACATCGACAGACAAGTTGGTGTGTGTAATAGTGCCTGACTTCTGAATAAGACACAACCTCAGTTAAAAATATATGAAAACAAAAATGAAAATTTTTTGAAAATGAGTCAATGCCATGCTGTTAATTCCTTAGCTGCTTCCATTATCACTGTGGCTTCAAAGATTAATTCAGGAAAGGGAAATATCCTTCTGCCAATTAAAACCCTGACATTGGAAGTCTTCAAATAATTTTTCATGCACACCAGGAGATTTAGAGACAGATCTGATTCCTTCCCATGTGCACAGTCCTCTTGCATAAAATATTGTATTTCAGTCCTTCATTTCCAATTTAACCTACATTTCCCCATTACATTTCTGCTGGATCAAAATGTCTGAAATCACACATCAAGAAAGAGTTTCATGTCCTCCTCTTCTAGTGGAGAATAGATTTAATCTTCCATAATAGAGCTTAAAAGGGAGAATTTCTCTGAAGAGATTTACAATGTTGATTTATTGTAAGAATTCTGAAAGAAAACCAGAGGAATCAGTGCATATAACTCTAAGTTCATTTTCCCTCACCTCCCCCAATTGTTTTACCAAGCCAGACACACTCTTTTCCAAGAGAGATTGAAGATGGACGTTACTATGATCCAGAGACAGTTCTCCCGATATGCTGCTTCTTGAGCAGTGAGGAGCCCACAACGTGTGGAAAAGCTAAGCACGTGCTGTCCAGCACTGCTGCCCCTTCATGTCTTTCCTGCAGCGTGGCTGTGAATTCTGTGAATTCTGCTGTTCCCCAAGCAGGTTAAAAACTCATTCTGGGCAGGAGGACTCCACCTTCTTGAACACGTGACTTCACGTAAGGTGATGAAACCTGTCACAGATTCTTGCTACTCATTCTGACTGAAAAAAACCTGCAGGGGCACCTGGGTGGCTCAGTTAAGCGTCTGACTTTGGCTCAGGTCATGATATCATGGTTTGTGGGTTTGAACCCCGTGTCAGGCTCTGTGCTGACAGCTCAGAGCCTGGAGCCTGCTTCAGATTCTGTGTCTCCCCAGCTCTTGGCCCCTTCCATGCTCATGCTCTGTCTCTCTCTGTCTCTCAATAATAAACAAACGTTACAAAAATAAAAAAACCCTGAAAATAGGTCTTTGTCCTAGAGGCACATTATAAAAGCATTAATTCAGATTAAGAAGTGAACAAAATTTCCCAGTGTTGCCTGAAAGTCCAGATCACAAAGAAAGATTTCCTAAACCATTGACCTGCATCCAGTTGGTGCCTGTTATGTGGTGGAGAAAAAGCAGTTCATGAAGAGGTTGGAGAATTAGACCATATCCCGATGTTTCATTTGGAGAAATGTAATAAATGGAAAAGTTATGCCAATATGAAGGAAAGCTATAGGATACTGAAATGAGATACTGTATATTCAGAATTTTTTTCTCTGGGTAGTAAGTGTTACAGATAAAATTCGCTGCTAAATGTGCATTTCAAACACTAGAATTACAGTAGATGTTAACTTATAAGATTATTTATTTATTGTCAAGTTATGTAACATACAGTGTTGTTTTGGCTTCAGGGGCAGAACCCAGTGATTCATCTCTTACATATGACACCCAGTGCTCATCCCAAGTGTCCTCCTTAATGCCCATCACCCATTGAGCCCACTCTACTATCCACCCCCCATCAACTCTCTTATTGTTCTCTGTAGTTAAGTGTCTCTTATGATTTGCCTCACTCTCTATTTTTTGTTTGTTTGTTTTGTTTTACATAATTTATTGTCTAGTTAGTAACATTGTCTAATTAGGCTTTGGAGGTAGATTCCCGTGATTCATCGCTTGCATACAACACCCAGTGCGCATCCACCCCCCATCAACTCTCTTATTGTTTTCTGTACTTGAGTCTCTTGTGATTTGCCTCTCTCTCTCTCTCTCTCTCTCTCTCTCTCTCTCTCTCTCTTAAACATAATATATTCTCTAGTTAGGTAGCATACATTGTATGCAGTGTGCTCTTGACTTCGGGGGTAAATTCCCGTGATTCATCGCTTATATACAACACCCAGTGCTCATCCTCACAAGTGCCCTCCTCAATGCCCATCATCCATTTTCCCCTCCCGCATCAATCCTCAGTTTGTTCTCTGTATTTAAGAGTCTCTTATGGTTTGCTTCCCTCCCTCTCTGTTTGAAACTTCTTTTCCCCTTCCCTTCCCCCATGTTCCTCTGTTAAGTTTTTTAAGTTCCATATATGAGTGAAAACATATATCTGTCTTTCTCTGACTGACTTATTTCATTTAGCATAATACCCTCCAGTTCCATCCATGTTGTTGCTAAAGGCAGGGTTTCATTCTTTCTCATTGCCAAGTAGTATTCCATTGTATGCCTAAACAACATCTTCTTTATCCACATGTCAATGGGTGGAAATTTGGGCTCTCTCCATAATTTGGCTCTCATTGATAGCACAGCTATAAACATTGGGGTGCAAATCAGCATTTTAAAAAATCTGTCAGGTAAATTCCCATCAGTACAATTGATGGGCCGTAGGGTAGTTCTATTTTTAATTTTTGGGGGAACCTCCACACTGTTTTCCAGAGCAGCTACACCAGTTTACATTCCCACCAACAGTACAAGAGGGTTTCTGTTTCTTCACATCTTTACCAAGCACCTGTTGTTTCCTGAGTTGTTAATTTAGCCACTCTGTCTCAATGTGGTTTTGGTTTGTATTTCCCTGATGATGAGTGACCTTGAGCATCTTTTCACGTGTCTGTTGGCCATCTGGATGTCTTCTTTAGAAAAGTGTCTATTCATGTCTTCTGCCCATTTCTTCACTGGATTATTTGTTTTTTGGTGTTGAGTTTGGTAAGCTCTTTATAGATTTTGGATACTAACCCTTTATCTGATATGTCACTTGCAAATAACCTTTCCTATTCCATCTGTTGCCTTTTAGTTTTGTTGATTGTTCCCTTCACTGTGCAGAAGATTTTTATCTTGATGAGGTCCCAATTGTTCATTTTTGTTTTTATTTCCCTTGCCTTCAGAGACATGTTGAGTAAGAAGTTGCTGCAACTGAGGTCAAAGAGGTTGCTGCCTGTTTTTCTCCTCTAGGGTTTTGATGGCTTCCTGTCCTGCATTTAGGTATTTCATCCATTTTGAATTTATTTCTGTGTATGGTGTAAGAAAGTGGTTTAGTTTCATTCACCTTCATGTTGCTGTCCAGTTCTCCCACACCATTTGCTAAAGAGAGTGTCTTTTTCCATTGGATACTCTTTCCTGCTTTGTCAAAGATTAGTTGTCCATACATTTGAGGGTCCAATTCTGGTTTCTCTATTCTGTTACATTGTTTTATGTGTCTGTTTTTGTGCCAATACCATACTGTCTTGATGATAAAAGCTTTGTAGTAGAGGCTAAAGTCCGGGATTATGATGCTTCCTGCTTTGGTTTTCTTTTTCAACATTAGTTTGACTATTTGGTGTCTTTTGTAGTTCCATATAAATTTTAGGATTGTTTGTTCTAGCCTTGAGAAGAATGCTGGTGCAATTTTGATTGGGATTGCATTGAATTGTAGACTGCTTTGGGTAGTATTGACATTTTAACAATATTTGTTCTTCCAATCTAAGAGCATGGAATGTTTTTCCATTTCCTTGTGTCTTCTTCAATTTCTTTCATAGGTTTTCTATCGTTTTCACATACAGATCTTTTAAATCGTTGGTAAGGTTTATTTTTTGGTATGTCATGGTTCTTGGCACAATTGTAAAGGATTGATTTCTTGATTTCTCTTTCTTTTGCTTCATTATCGGTGTATAGAAGTGCAACCGATTTCTGTTCATTGATTTTTGTATCTTGTGACTTTGCTGAATTCATGTATCAATCCTAGAAGCTTTTTGATGGAGTCTTTTGGGTTTTCCATGTCACCTGCAAAAAGTGAAAGCTTGACTTTTCTTTGCCAGTTTGGATGCCTTTTATTCCATGTTGTTGTCTGATTGCTGAGGCTAGCACCTCCAACACTATGTTAATCAACAGTGATGAAAGGGGACGTCCTTGTCATGTTTGCTGTCTCAGGGTGAAAGCTCTCAGTTTTTTTCCCATTTGAGGATGAAATTAGCTGTGGGCCTTTCATATATGCCTTTTATGATGTTAAGGTATATTCCTTCTATCCTGACTACTTGAGGGCTTTTACTAAGAAATGATGCTATATTTTGCCAGATGATTTTTCTGCATCTATTGACAGGATCATATGGCTCTTATCCTTTCTTCTATTAATGTGATGTATCACATTGGTTTATTTGCAAATATTGAATCATCTCTGCATCCAGGAGCAATTCCCAGTTGGTTGTGGTGAATAATTCTTTTAATATACTGCTGAATTTTATTTATTAGTATCTTTTTGAGAATTATTGCATCCAGGATCATGAGGGATATTGGTCTGGAATTATTCTTGGTGGGGTCTTTGTCTGGTTTTGGAATTAATGTAATGCTGGCTTCATAAAATGAGTATGGAAGATTTCCTTCCATTTCTATTTTTTGGACAGTTTGAGAAGAATAGGTGTTAACTTTGCTTAATTGTCTGGTAGAATTCCCCTGGGAAACCATCTGGACCAGGACTCTTATTTTTTGGGAGCTTAAAATTTTTTTTTAAATGTTTCTTTATTTTTGGAGAGAGAGAGACAGAGTGTGAGAAGGGAAGGGGCAGAGAGAGGAAGACACAGAGTCTTAAGCAGGTTCCAGGCTCTGAGCTGTCAGCACAGAGCCCAATACAGCGCTTGAACCCATGGACCATGAGAACATGACCTGAGCCAAAGTTGGATGCTTAACTGACTGAGCCACGCAGGCGCCCCTGTGGGGAGATTTTTGATAACTGATTCAATTTCTCGCTGGTTATATACTGTTCAAATTCTATATTTCTTCCCATTGGACTTTTTGTAGTGTGTGAGTGTCTAGGAATTTGTCCATTTCTTCCAAATGGTTCAGTTTGTTGGCATATAATTAAAAAATTTTTTTTGTTTATTTATTTTTGAGAACAAGTGAGTGGGGGATGAGCAGAGAGAGAGGAAGACACAGACTCCGAAGCAGGTTCCAGGCTCTGAGCTGTCAGCCCAGCTGACAGCTGACAGCTGTGGGGCTTGAACTCAACAGCTGTGAGATCATGACCTGAGCTGAAGTCGGATGCTTAACTGGCTGAGCCACCCCGGTGCTCCTGTTGGCATATAATTTTTATGGTATTCTCTAATAATTATTGATATTTCTGTGGTGGTAGTTGTGATCTCTCCTGTTTCATTATGATTTTATCTCTTTGGGTCCTGCTTGAGAAGTGTGATTAGGGGTTTAACAATTTTGTTTATTCTTTCAAAAAACCAGCTGTTAGATTCATTGATCTGTTCTACTGTTTTATTTTTATTCTATATCATTTATTTCTGCTCTCATATTTATTGTTTTCCTTTTTCTGCTGGATTTAGCTTAATTTACTGCTGCTTTTCTAGCTCCTTTAGGTGTAAGGTTAGGTTGTGATTGGGACCTTTATTGCTTCTTGAAATAGACATGCATTGCAAAGTATTTTCCTCTTAGGACTGCATTTGCTGCATCCCGACAGGTTTGGACTGTTGTGTTTTCATTTTTATTTGCTTCCATGCATTTTTAAATTTCTTCTTTGATTTACTGATTAACCCATTCATTCTTTAATCGGATGTTCTTTAACCTCCATGTATTTGGGGGCTCTCCAAATTTTTTCTTGTGGTTGAAAGTCTCATAGTGTTGGGATCTGAAAATATCCATGGTATGATCTCAATCTTTTTGTACTTTTTGAGGGCTGTTTTGGGACCCAGTATGTGATCTGTTCTGGAGAATGTTCCATGTGCACTCAAGAAGAATGTGTATTTTGCTGCTTTGGGATGAAAACTTCTGAACATATCTGTTAAGTCCATTTGGTTCAGTGTGCCATTCAGAGACAGTGGTTCCTTATTGATTTTCTGCCTAGATAATCTGTCTATTGCTATAAGTGGAGTATTAAAATCACCTATAATTACAGTATTATTATCATCAATAAGATTGCTTGTTTGTGGCTAATTGATTTATTTTTTTAAATTTTTTTTTAACGTTTATTTTTGAGACAGAGAGAGACAGAGCGTGAACAGGGGAGGGGGAGAGAGAGAGGGAGACACAGAATCTGAAACAGGCTCCAGGCTCTGAGCTGTCGGCACAGAGCCTGACGCGGGGCTCGAACTCACAGACCGTGAGATCATGACCTGAGCCGAAGTCGGACGCTTAACCGACTGAGCCACCCAGGCGCCCCATGGCTAATTGATTTATATATATGGGTACTATCATGTTAGGGGCATATTTACAATTGTTAGCTCTTCTTGATGGATAGACACCTTAATTATGATATAATGCCCTTTTTCTCTTGTTACAGTCTTTTTTTTTTTGAAATCTAGATTGTCTGATAGAAGTATGTATACCCCAGATTTATTTTGCCATCCACTAGCATGATAGATGATTCTTCATCCTCTCACCTTCAATCTGCAGGTTCTTCAGGTCTGAAATGAGTCTCTTTTTTTTTCTTTTTTACATATGAAGTTTATTGTCAGATTGGTTTCCATTCAACACCCAGTGCTCATCTCAACAGGTGCCTTCCTCAATACCCATCACCCACTCTCCCCTCCCTCCCACTCTACATCAATCCTGAGTTTGTTCTCAGTTTTTAAGAATCTCTTATGTGTTGGCTCCCTCCCTCTCTAACCTTTTTTTTTCTTCCCCTTCCCCATGGTATTCTGGTTAGTTTCGCAGGATCCACATAAGAGTGAAACATATGGTGTCTGTCTTTCTCTGTATGACTTATTTCACTTCGCATAACACTCTCCAGTTCCATCCATGTTGCTACAAAAGGCCATATTTCATTATTTCTCATTGCCACGTGGTATTCAATTGTATATATAAACCACAATTTCTTTATCCATTCGTCAGTTGATGGACATTTAGGCTCTTTCCATAATTTGGCTATTGTTGAAAGTGCTGCTATAAACATTGGGGTACAAGTGTCCCTGTGCATCAGCACTCCTGTATCCCTTCGTTAAATTCCTAGCAGTGTTATTGCTGGGTCATAGGGTACATCTATTTTTAACTTTTTGAGGAACCTCCACAATGTTTTCTAGAGCGGCTTCACCAGTTTGCATTCCCACCAACAATGCAAGAGGGTTCCCGTTTCCCCACATCCTCACCAGCATCTATAGTCTCCTGATTTGTTTATTTTAGCCACTCTGACTGGAGTGAGGTGATATCTGAGTGTGGATTTGATTTGTATTTCCCTGATGAGGAGGGACATGAGCATCTTTTCATGTGTCTGTTGGCCATCTGGATGTCTTCTTTAGAGAAGTGTCTATTCATGTTTTCTGCCCATTTCTTCACTGGATTCTTTGTTTTTCGGGTGTGGAGTTTGGTGAGCTCTTTATAGATTTGGAATACTAGCCCTTTGTCCGATATATCATTTGCAAATATCTTTTCCCATTCTTTTGATTGCTTTTTAGTGTTGTCGATTGTTTCCTTTGCAGTGTATAAGGTTGTTATCTTCATGAGGTCCCAATAGTTCATTTTTGCTTTTCATTTCCTTGCCTTTGGGGATGTGTCAAGTAAGAAATTTCTGCGGCTGAGGTCAGAGAGGTTTTTTTCCTTCTTTCTCCTCTAGGGTTTTGACAGTTTCCTGTCTCACATTCAGATCCTTTATCCATTTTGAGTTTATTTTTGCGAATGGTGTGAGAAAGTGGTGTAGTTTCATCCATCTGCATGTTGTTCTCCAGTTCTCCCAGCACCATTTGTTAAAGAGACTGTCTTTTTTCCATTGGATATTCTTTCCTGCTTTGTCAAAGAATAGTTGGCCATACTTTTGTGGGTCTAATTCTGGAGTTTCTATTCTATTCCATTGGTCTATGTGTTTGTTTTTGTGCCAACACCATGCTGTCTTGATGATTACAGCTTTGTAGTTGAGGCTACAGTCTGGGATTGTGATGCCTCCTGCTTTGGTCTTATTCAAAATTACTTCAGCTATTTGGGATCTTTTGTGGTTCCACATGAATTTTAGGATTGCTTGTTCTAGCTTCGAAAAGACTGCTGGTGTAATTTTGATTGGGATTGCATTGAATGTGTAGATAGCTTTGGGTAGTATTGACATGTTAACAATATTTATTCTTCCAATCCATGGGCACGGAATGTTTTTCCATTTCTTTATATCTTCTTCAATTTCCTTCATAAGCTTTCTATAGTTTTAAGCATACAGATCTTGTACATCTTTGGTTAGATTTATTCCTAGGTATTTTATGCTTCTTGGTGCAATTGTGAATGGGATCAGTTTCTTTATTTGTCTTTCTGTTGCTTCATTATTCGTGTATAAGAATGCAACTGATTTCTGTACATTGATTTTGTATCCTGCGACTTTGCTGAATTCATGTATCAGTTCTAGCAGACTTTTGGTGGAGTCTCTTGGGTTTTCCATGTATAATATCATGTCATCTGCAAAAAGCAAAAGCTTAACTTCATCCTTGCCAATTTTGATGCCTTTGATTTCCTTTTGTTGTCTGATTGCTGATGCTAGAACTTAATGTTAAACAACAGCGGTGAGAGTGGACATCCCTGTCGTGTTCCTGATCTCAGGGAGAAGGCTCTCAGTTTTTCCCCATTGAGGATGATATTAGCTGTGGGCTTTTCATAAATGGCTTTTATGATGTATTAGTATGTTCCTTCTATCCCGAGTGTGTTGAGGGTTTTTATTAAGAAAGGATGCTGAATTTTGTCAAATGCTTTTTCTGCATGGATTGAAAGGATCATATGATTCTTATCTTTTCTTTTATTAATGTGATGTATCACGTTGATTGATTTGCGAATGTTGAACCAGTCCTGCTGCCCAGGAATTAATCCCACTTGATCATGGTGAATAATTCTTTTTATATGCTGTTGAATTCGATTTGCTAGTATCTTGTTGAGAATTTTTGAATCCATATTCATCAGGGATATTGGCCTGTAATTCTCTTTTTTTGCTGGGTCTCTGTCTCGTTTAGGAATCAAAGTAATGCTGGCTTCATAGAATAAGTCTGGAAGTTTTCCTTCCCTTTCTATTTTTTGGAATAGCTTGAGAATGATAGGTATTATCTCTGTTTTAAATGTATGGTAGAATTCCCCTGGGAAGCCATCTGGTCCTGGACTCTTATTTGTTGGGAGATTTTTGATAACTGATTCAATTTCTTTGCTGGTTATGGGTCTGTTCAAGCTTTCTATTTCTTCCTGTTTGAGTTTTGGAAGTGTGTGGGTGCTTAGGAATTTGTCCATTTCTTCCAGGTTGTCTAGTTTGTTGGCATATAGTTTTTCAAAGTATTCCCTGATAATTGCTTGTATTTCTGAGGGATTGGTTGCAATAATTCCATTTTCATTCATGACTTTATCTATTTGGGTCATCTCCGTTTTGTTTTTGAGAAGCCTAGCTAGAGGTTTATCAATTTTGTTTATTTTTTCAAAAAAACAACTCTTGGTTCCATTGATCTGCTCTACAGTTTTTTTAGATTCTATATTGTTTATTTCTGCTCTGATCTTTATTATTTCTCTTCTTCTGCTGGTTTTGGGGGGTGTCTTTGCTGTTCTGCTTCTGTTACCTTTAGGTGTGGTGTTAGATTTTGTATTTGGGACTTTTTTTGTTTCTTGAGATAGGACTGGGTTGCAATGTGTTTTCCTCTCAGGACTGTCTTCGCTGCATCCGAAAGCGTTTGGATTGTTGGATTTTCATTTTCATTAATTTGCATATATTTTTCACTTTGTTCTCTAGTTGCCTGGTTGACCCATTCATTCTTTAGTAGGATGTTCTTTAACCTCCATGCTTTTGGAGGTTTTCCAGGCTTTTTCTTGTGGTTGATTTCAAGCTTCGTCGCATTGTGGTCTGAAAGTATGCATGGTATGATCTCAATTCTTGTATACTTATGAAGGGCTGTTTTGTGACCCAGTATGTGATCTGTCTTGGAGAATGTTCCATGTGCACTCGAGAAGAAAGTATATCCTGTTGCTTTGGGATGCAGAGTTCTAAATATATCTGTCAAGTCCATCTGATCCAGTGTATCATTCAGGGCCCTTCTTTCTGTATTGATCCTGTGTCTAGATGATCTATCCATTGTTGTAAGTAGAGTATGAAAGTCCCCTTCAATTACCACATTCTTATCAATAAGGTTGCTTATGTTTGTGATTAACTGTTTTATATATTTGGGGGCTCCCGTATTCAGTGCATAGACATTTATAATTGTTAGCTCTTCCTGATGGATAGACCCTGTAATTATTATATAATGCCCTTCTTCATCTCTTGTTACAGCCTCTAATTTAAAGTCTAGTTTGTCAGAAACAAGGAAGGCTACTCCAGCTTTCTTTTGACTTCCAGTAGCATGATAGATAGTTCTCCATCTCCTCACTTTCAATCTGAAAGTGTCCTCAGGTCTAAAATGAGTCTCTTGTAGACAGCAAATAGATGGGTCTTGTTTTTTTTTATCCATTCTCATACCCTATATCTTTTTTGGAGCATTGAATCCATTTACATTCAGTGTTATTATTGAAAGATATGGGTTTAGAGTCATTGTGTTGTCTGTAGGTTTCATGCATGTAGTGATGTCTCTGGTACTTTGTCTCACAGGATCCCCCTTAGGATCTGTTGTAGGGCTGGTTTAGTCGTGATGAAGTCCTTCAGTTTTTGTTTGTTTGGGAAGACCTTTATCTCCTTCTATTCTGAATGATAGACTTGCTGGATAAAGGATTCTTGGCTGCATATTTTTTCTGTTCATCACATTGAAGATTTCCTGCCATTCCTTTCTGTCCTGCCAAGTTTCAGTACATAGGTCTTCCACTAGTCTTATGGGTCTTATGTTAGAGTGTGTTTATCTCTAGCTGCTTTCAGAATTTTCTCTTTATCCTTGTATTTTGCCAGTTTCACTCTGATATGTCACTCAGAAGATCGGTTCAATTTACGTCTGAAGGGAGTTCTCTGTGCCTCCTGGATTTCAATGCCTTTTTCCTTCCCTGGATCAGGAAAGTTCTCATTTATGATTTGTTCAAGTACACCTTCAGCCCGTTTCTCTGTCTCTTCCTTTATGGCATTCCTATGATACGGATATTGTTACATTTGATTGCATCACTTAGTTCTATAATTCTCCCCTCACACTCCTGGATTTTTTTATCTCTCTTTTTCTCAGCTTCCTTTTTTTCCATAATTTTATCTTCTAATTCACCTATTCTCTCCTCTGCCTCTTCAATCCGAGCTGTGGCCGCCTCCATTTCATTTGCACCTCATATATATCATTTTTTAGCTCCTCCTGACTGCTTCTTAGTCCCTTGATCTCTGTAGCAATAGATTCTCTGCTGTCCTCTGTACTTTTTTCAAGCCCAGCGATTAATTTTGTGACTATTATTTTAAGTTCATTTTCTGCTATATTGCTTAAGTCATTTTTGATTAGTTCATTAGTTGTCGCTACTTCCTGGAGTTTCTTTTGAGGAGAATTCTTCTGCTTCATCATTTTGGATAGTCCCTGGAGTGGTGCGGAACTGCAGCGCTCTTCCTCTGTGCTGTCTGGAGTGACTTGCGTTGGTGGGTGGGGCCGCAGTCAGACCTAATGTCTGCCCCCAGCCCACCGCTTGGGCCACAGGCAGATTGGTGTGTACCTTATCTTCCTGTCTCCTAGGGTCAGGACTCACTGTGGAGTGGTGTGGCCCCTGTCTGGGCTACTTGCAAACTGCCAGGCTTGTGGTGCTGCTTCGATGGGATCTGGCGTATTAGCCGGGGTGGATCTGCAAGGGGCACAGGGGTGGGAGGGGCAGGCTCAGCTTGCTTTGCCTTTGGTGGTCCGCTGGGGGAGGGGCCCTGTGGCACCAGGAGGGAGGCAGACCTGTGGGAGGGATGGATCCACAGAAGCACAGCATTGGGTGTTTGCGTGGTGCAAGCAAGTTTGTGACGGGAACCGGTTCCCTTTGGGATTTTGGCTGGGGGATGGGTGAGGGAGATGGCGCTGGTCAGCGCCTTTGTTCCCCGCCAAGCTGAGCTCTGTCTTCCAGCGCTCAACAACTCTCCCTCCTGGTGTCCTTTAGCCCTTCCGGTCTCCGAGCAGAGCTGTTGACTTATAACATTCCAGATGTTAAGTCCCACTGGCTGTCAGAACATGCTCCGTCCGGCCCCTCTGCTTTTGCAAGCCAGACTCAGGGGTTCTGCCTTGCCGGGTGGGCTGGCTGCCCCTCCACTGCCCTGGCTCCCTCCCGCCAGTTCGCGTAGCATGCACTGCCTCTCTGCCCTTCCTACCCTCTTCCGTGGGCCTCTCATCTATGCTTGCCTCCAGAGAGTCCGTTCTGGTAGTCTTCTGGCAGTGTTCTGGGTAAATTAGGCAGATGTGGGTGGAATCTAAGTGATTAGCAGGACGAGGTGAGCCCAGTGTCCTCCTACGCTGCCATCTTCCCAGAAGCTCTCTTTGGTGAGATTTTAAATGGGATTGATTCCTTGATATCTCTCTGCTGCTTCAGTATAGGTGTATAGAAATGCAACTGATATTTGTACATTGATTTTACATTCTGTGACATTGCTGAATTCATGTATCAGCTCTAGTTGTTTTTGGTGGAGTCTTTGGGTTTTCCATGTAGAGTATCATGTTATCTGTGAAGAGTGAAAGTTTGAATTCTTTCTTGCTTATTTGGATGCGTTTTATTTCTTTTAATTGTCTGATTCCTGAGGCTTGGTCTTCCAGTACTATGTTGAACAACAGCAGTGAGAAGGGACATCTCTGTTGTGTTCCTGGTCTTAGTGGGAAAGCTCTCAGTTTTTCCTTATTGAGGATGATATTAACTGTGGACTTTTCCTATGTGGCTTTTATGATGTTAAGACATGTTCCTTCTATACCGACTTTCTTGAGGGGTTTTATCAAGAAAGGATGCTGTTTTTGTCAAATGCTTTTTTTGCATCTATTGACAGGATCATGTGGTTCTTATCCTTTTTTCTCTTAATGTAATGTGTCATGCTGATTGATTTATGAATATTGAACCAGCCCTGCAGCCCAGTAATGAATCCCATTTGATCATGGTGAATACTTCTTTCATGTACTGTTGAATTAAATTTCTAGTTTCTTGTTGAGAATTTTTGCATCCAGTTTCGTCAGGGATATTGGTCTGTAATTCTCCTCAGTGGGGTTTTTATAGGTTTGGGATCAAGGTAATGCTAATTTCATCGAATGAGTTTGGAAGTTTTCCTTCCATTGCTAGTTTTTGGGACAGTTTGAGGAGAATAGGTATTAACTCTTCTTTTAATATTTGTTAGAATTCCCCTGGGAAGCCATCTAGCCCAGGAATCTTATTTTTGGGAATTTTTTTAAAAATATGAAATTTACTGTCAAATCGGTTTCCATACACACCCATTGCTCATCCCAACAGGTGTCCTCTTCAATATTATGTTTAATTTCTTTTTTTTAATTTCATTTTTTATTTTTTAAAATTTGCATCCAAATTAGTTAGCATATACTGCAACAATGATTTCAGGAATAGATTCCTTAGTTCCCCTTACCCATTTAGCCCCTCTGCTCTCCCCAAACCCCTCAAGTAACTCTCAGTATGTTCTCCATATTTATTAGTCTGTTTTGTTTTGTCCCCCTCCCTGTTTTTATATTATTTTTGTTTCCCTTCCCTTATGTTCATCTGTTTTTTCTCTTAAAGTCCTCATATGAGTGAAGTCGTATGATTTTTGTCTTTCTCTGACTGACTAATTTCACCTAGCATAATACCCTCCAGTTCCATACACGTAGTTACAAATGGCAAGATTACATTCTTTTTGATTGCCGAGTAATACTCCATTGTGTGTGTGTTTGTGTGTGTGTTTGTGTGTGTGTGTGTGTGTGTGTGTGTGTGTGTGTGTGTGTGTATTTTTCTTTATCCATTCATCCATCGATGGACATTTGGGCTCTTTCCATACTTTGGCTATTGTTGATAGTGCTGCTGTAAACATGGGGGGTGCCTGTGTCCATTCAAAACTGCACACCTGTATCCTGTGGATAAATGCCTAGTAGTGCAATTGCTGGGTGGTAGGGTAGTTCCATTTTCAGTTTTTTAAGGAACCTCCATACTGTTTTCCAGAGTGGCCGCACCAGCTTGCATTCCCACCAACAATGCAAAAGAGATCCTCTTTCTCCGCATCCTCGCCAACATCTGTTGTTGCCTGAGTTGTTAATGTTAGCCCTTCTGACAGGTGTAAGGTGGTATCTCATTGTGGTTTTGATTTGTATTTCCCTGATGATGTATGATGTTGAGCATTTTTTCATGTGTCGGTTGGCCATCTGGATGTCTTCTTTGGAGAAGTGTCTATTCATGTCTTTTGCCCATTTCTTCACTGGATTCTTTGTTTTTTGGGTGTTGAGTTTGAGAAGTTCTTTATAGATTTTGGTTACTAACCCTTTATCTGATATTCCACTGGCAAATATCTTCTCCCATTCTGTCGGCTGCCTTTTAGTTTTGCTGATTGTTTTCTTCGCTGTGCAGAAGGTTTTTATTTTGATGAGGTCACAGTAGTTCATTTTTGCTTTTGTTTTCCTTGCCTCTGGAGACATGTTGAGTAAGAAGTTGCTGCAGCCAAGGTCAAAGAGGTTTTCGCCTGCTTTCTCCTCGAGGATTTTGATGGCTTCCTGTCTTACATTGAGGCCTTTCATCCATTTTGAGTTCACTTTTGTGTATGGTGTAAGAAAGTGGTCCAGGTTCATTCTTCTTCATGTGGCTGTCTAGTTTTTCCAGCACCACTTGCTGAAGAGACTGTCTTCATTCCATTGGATATTCTTTCCTGCTTTGTCAAAGATTAGTTTGCAATACGTTTGTGGGTCCCTTTCCAGGTTCTATTCTGTTCCATTGGTCTGAGTGTCTGTTCTTGTGCCAGCACCATACTGTCTTGATGATTATAGCTTTGTAGTATGGCCTGAAGTCCAGGATTGTGATGCTTTCTGCTTTGGTTTTCTTTTCCAAGATCTCTTTTGCTATTTGGGGTCTTTTCTGGTTCCATACAAATTTTAGGATTATTTGTTCTAGCTCTGTGAAGAATGCTGGTGTTACTTTGTTAGGGATTGCATTGAATAAGTAGATTGCTTTGGGTAGTATTGACATTTTAAAAATATTTGTTCTTCCTATCCAGGAGCATGAAATCATTTTCCATTTCTTTGTGTCTTCTTCCATTTATTTCATAAGCTTTCTATAATTTTCAGTGTATGGATTTTTCACCTCTTTGTTTAGATTTATTCCTAGGTATTTTATGGTTTTTGGTGCAATTGTAAGTGGGATCTATTCCTTGATTTCTCTTTCTGTTACTTTATTGTTGGTGCATAGGCATGGAACCGATTTCTGTGCATTGATTTTATATCCTGAAACTTTGCTGAATTCATGAATCAGTTCTAGCAGTTTTTTGGTGGAATATTTAGGGTTTTCCATATACAGTATCATGTCATCTGTGAAGAGTGAACGTTTGACCTCTTCCTGGCCAATTTGGATGCCTTTTATTTCTTTGTGTTGTCTGATTGCAAAGGCTAGGGCTTACAATACTATGTTGAATAACATTGGTGGGAGTGGCCATCCCTGTGTTGTTCCTGACCTTAGGAGAGAGCTCTCAGTTTTTCCCCATTTTGATGATATTAGGTTTGGGTCTTTCATATATAGCTTTTATGATCTCGATGTATGATCCTTCTGTCCCTACTTTCTTGAGGGTTTTTATCAAGAAAGGATGATGTATTTTGTTAAATGCTTTATCTGCATCTATTGAGAGGATCATATGGTTCTTGTCCTTTCTTTTATTGATGTGATGAATCACATTGATTGTTTTGCAGATATTGAACTAGCCCTGCATCGCTGGTATAAATCCCACTGGGTTGTGGTAAATAATTTTTTTAATGTATTGTTGGAGCCAGTTGGCTAATATCTTGTTGAGGATTTTTGCATCCATGTTCATCAGGGAAATTGGTCTATAGTTCTCCTTTTTAGTGGGGTGTTTGGTTTTGGAATCAAAGTAATGCTGGCTTTGTAGAAAGAGTTTGGGAATTTTCCTTCCATTTTTATTTTTTGGAACAGATTCAAGAGAATAGGTGTTAACTCTTTAATCATTTGATGGAATTCCCCTGGAAAGCCATATGGCCCTGGACTCTTGTTCTATGGTATATTTTTGATTACTAATTCGATTTACATACTGGTTATGGGCCTGTTTATATTTTTTATTTCTTCCTGTTTCAGTTTTGGTAGTGTATATGTTTCCAGGAATTTGTGCATTTCTTCCAGATTGCCCATTTTATTGGCATCTAATTGCTCATAATATTCTCTTATTATAGTTTTTGATTTCTGTTGTGTTTGTTGTGATCTCTCCTCTTTTATTCTTGATTTTATTTATTTGGGTCCTTTCCTTTTTCTTCTTGATCAAACTGGCTAGTGGTTTATCAATTTTGTTAATTCTTTCAAAGAACCAGCTTCTGGTTTCATTGATCTGTTCTAGTGGTTTTTTTTTTGTTTGTTTGTTTGTTTTGTTTCAATAGCATTAATTTCTGCTCTTATCTTTATTATTTCCTGTCTTCTGCTGGTTTTGGGCTTTATTTGCTGTTCTTTTTCCAGCTCCTTAGTGTAATGTTAGGTTGTGTATCTGAGATCTCTCTTCCTTCTTTAGGAAGACCTGGATTGCTATATACTTTCCTCTTATGACCGCCTTTTCTGCATCCCAGAGGTTTTGGGTTGTGGTGTTATCATTTTCATTGGCTTCCATATACTGTTTAATTTCCTCTTTAATTTCTGGTTAGCCGATTCATTCTTTAGTAGAATGTCCTTCAGTCTCCAAGTATTTGTTACTTTTCCAAATTTTTTCTTGTGATTGATTTCGAGTTTCAGAGTGTTGTGGTATGAAAATATGCATGGTATGATCTCGATCTTTTTGTACTTGCTGAGGGCTGATTTGTTTCCCAGTATGTGGTCTCTTCTGGACAACTTCCATGTGCACAGGAGAAGAATGTGTACTCTGCTGCTTTAGGATGAAATGTTCTGAATATATCTGTGAAGTCCATCTGGTCCAGTGTGTCATTCAAAGCCATTGTTTCGTTGTTGGTATTCTGTTTAGATGATCTGTCCTTTGCTGTGAGTGGGGTGTTGAAGTCTCCTACTATTATGGTATTACTATGGATGAGTTTCTTTATATTTGTGATTAATTGATTTTTATATTTGTGTACTCTCACATTTCACGCATATATGTTTACAATTGTTAGGTCTTTTTGGTGGATAGACCCCTTGATTATGATATAATTCCCTTATGCATCTCTTGATACAGTTTTTATTTTAAAGTCTCGATTGTCTGATATAAGTATGGCTACTGTGGCTTTCTTTTGTTGACCATTAGCATAATAGATGGTTCTCCAAACCCTTACTTTCAATCTGAAGGTGTCTTTAGGTCTAAAGTTGGTCTCTTGTAATTAGCATACAGATGGATCTTGTTTTCTTATCCATTCTGTTACTGTATGTCTTTTGATTGGAGCATTGAGTCCATTAGTGTTTAGAGTGAGTACTGAAAGATATGAATTTATTGCCATTATCATGCTTGTAGAGTTGAAGTTTCTGGTGGTGTTCTCTGGTCCTTTCTAATCTTTGTTGCTTTGGGTATTTATTTATTTGTTTATTTATTCATCTTTTCTCCTCTCAGGGAGTCCCCCTTAAAATTTCTTGCAGGGCTGGTTTAATGGTCACAAACTCCTCTAATTTTTGTTTGTCTGGGGCACTTTTTATCTCTCCTTCTATTTTGAATGACAGCCTTGGTGGATAAAGAATTCTTGGCTGCATGTTTTTCTGATTCAGTACATTGAATACATCCTGCCACGCCTTTCTGGCCTGCCAAGTTTCTGTGGATAGGTCTGCTGCAAACCTGATCTGTCTTCCCTTGTATGTTAGGGACTTTTTTCCCTTGCTGCTTTCATGATTCTCTTCTTGCCTGAGTATTTTGTGAATTTGACTATGATATGCCGTGTTGATGATCGGTTATTGTTGAATCTAATGTGGATCCTCTGTGCTTCTTGGATTTTGACCTCTGTGTCTTTCCCCAGGTTAGGAAAGTTTTCCACTATGATTTGCTCACATAACTCTTCTACCCCTATTTCTCTGTCTTCCTCTTCTGGGACTGCTATGATTCTGATGTTGTTCCTTTTTAATGAATCACTGATTTCTCTAATTCTTAAATCGTGCTCTTTTGCCTTAATCTCCCTCGTTTTATCTGCTTCATTATTCTCCAGAAGTTTGTCCTCTATATTGCTGATTCTCTGTTGTGCCTTATGCATCTTTGCTGCTGTAGCATCCATCCACGATTGCAGCTCAGTTATAGCAATGTTTATTTCATGCTGACTAGTGTTTACTTCTTTTATCTCTGCAGAAAGGGATTCTAGTCTATTTTCAACTCCTGCTAGTATTCTTATTATCTTGATTCTAAATTCTTGTTCAGACATCTTGCTTGTATCTTTTGGTTAAATCCCTGGCTATCGTTTCTTCATGCTCTGTCTTTTGAAGTGAATTCCTTCATTTCATCATTTTGAAGGGAGAAAAGGAATTAATGAGGTAGAAAAATTAAAATTAAAGAATATTAAAATTAGAAATTTAAAACACAGACACACACACACACACACACACACACACACACACACACGAATAAATGATGCTAGATCCTAGGTATGTTTTGGTCTGGGTGTTGAAAGTGGTTTGATAGAGAAAAGAGGGGGGAAAAAGGAAATCATTTGAGAATTTGAAAAAATGAATACACTGAAGTAGACTAAAATGAAATAATGGAAGTAAAATAGAATTTGAAAAAAATCTACACAGAAGTAAACAATATAGTAGAAAAATTAATGAAAAATATTTTAATAAAAATTAAAAATAAAAATGAGTTTTTTATTTTTCTGAAGAGAAAAAAGAAAAGAAAAAATGAAATCATTCAAAAATTTGAAAAGCGGAATACAGTGTAGTAGACTAAAATAAAATGATAGAAGTAAAATAGAATTTGAAAAAATTTCCATAAAAGTAAAACATATAGTGAAACAAATTAAGGAAAAAAATTTTTTTTTATATATGAAATTTATTGTCAAATTGGTTTCCATACAACACCCAGTGCTCATCCCAAAAGGTGCCCTCCTCAGTACCCATCACCCACCCTCTCCTCCCTCCCACCCCCCATCAACCCTTAGTTTGTTCTCAGTTCTCAACAGTCTCTTATGCTTTGGCTCTCTCCCACTCTAACGTCTTTTTTTTTTTTTTTCCTTCCCCTCCCCCATGGGTTCCTGTTAAGTTTCTCAGGATCCACATAAGAGTGAAACCATATGGTATCTGTCTTTCTCTGTATGGCTTATTTCACTTAGCATCACACTCTCCAGTTCCATCCACGTTGCTACAAAAGGCCATATTTCATTTTTAAGGAAAAATATTTTTAATAAAAATTGAAAATAAAAAGAAATTTTTTCTCTTTCTGTATTCAAGAAAAAAAGAAATGAAAAAGAGAAAAAGAAAAAAATGGAAATCGTTTGAACATTGGAAAAAATGAATACAGTGGAGTAGACTAAAATAAAATGATGGACGTAAAATAGAATTTGAAAAAATTTACACAAAAGTACAAAATATAGTAAAAAACATTAAAGAAACATATTTTTAATAAAAATTGAAAATAAAAATGAGTTTTTCTCTTTCTGTATTCAAGAAAAAGAAAAGTTGTGAAAAAGAGAATAAAAAGAAAATTGAATAGATGGACCTGCTAACAGATTGAAATACAACTGAAATTATTTCGTTTTCCCCTAGAAGTCAGTCTATGAAGCGCTTTATAGTCCATAAACTAACCAGGCGGTGAGACTTGTGTTCTTGAAAAGCGAGGTTGGCCCAGTTGGGCGGGCCTTAGTGTAATGGCTCCATTCTCCACTAGGTGGCGCTGTTAGCCTACTGGGATGGATTGTTTTGTTGTTCATAGGTGCCTATGCGCATGTGCTGGAACGGTGAAAATGGCGTCACCCAGCTACCCAGTCTCTAGTATTGGAACTCTGTTCTCCCCAATCAGCAATCATGCACCTGTCCTTTATCTTCAGCTATCATCCATTCCCTGCTTTTTCACTGTCTGTGGCCAAGCCCCAGGCAGTACCTCTCCCCTGAGTTTTGTCTCAGATGTGGCTGTTTTCCCCAGCCCCTGACTTCTGAAGGACTGTGGCTTTGACCCGATCCACCCCTCTGTGGAGGGTCTCACTGAGCAATGGCCAAATGCCAGCTGCTCCCAGGAACACTTGTGGGACCGTGATGCTGCTGGTGCCCCGAGACTCTGGCCAGGTGCCATCCTGCCCCAGAAAAAGTTCATGAGATAGTGTAGCAGCAGCTTTTCAGGGATTATGGAAAATTAAAACACACATCTGGCTCCAGGCTTCACCCTTAACAACCTTGTTCCAGCACAAGGGAATGTGGCTATTTTCTGGGGTCTGCTGGGACCAGGTGGCTTCAACAGTCTCTACCAAATGTCCTTCCAGCAGTGGAACTGCTTTTCCCTCTGTGGCCCAAGAACCTCCTGGACCCCACTCTTTTCCTGGGGATTCACCCTTCCCACCAGAGCACTGCCAGGTATCAAGCTGCGGAGTTGCAGACTATTTGCTCCCCTTGTTTACAGTCTTAATGGAATTTAAACCCTCTCCTTTCTCCTCTCTCCCTTTTTAGTTTAGTCCCTGCAGCTGTTTCCAATTTTCCACTTTCTCTCAGCTTCTTTTGGGGAGGGGTGCTTTTCCTGTATTCCCTCCCCACCCCCCCACCCCCACCCCCGCCATCTCCATCCTCTCACTGCATGAAAGTACCTCCCTGCCCTCCACGTCTTCTCACTCCCCAAGTTCACCTCTCTGCACTGTGTACCTGCCGAGTTCTGTGGTTCAGGTTGTGCAGATTGTTGTGTTAATCCTGAAATCAGTTTTCTAGTTGTGCAGGATGGTTTAGTGTTGGTCTGGATGTATTTCATGGACGTGAGACACACAAAAAACTTCCATGCTCTTCTTCCATCTTGGCTCCCTCCTAAGGTTTTTATGTTAATTTCAATATAGTTAACATACAGTGTTTTATTAGTTTCAGGTGTATAAAATAGTGATTCAACAATTCAGTACATGATGACATAGTGCTCATCATGGTAACTGTACTCTTAATCCCTTTGACCAATTTCACCCATCCTGCCACCCGCATCCCTTCTGGTATGCATTATTTTAAATGAGTATTCTCAGCTAAAGTTATCGTTTTTAAAAATAAGAACATTTTTACCTGAAGCATACTTCAGAATACATGGTTCTAAAAGATACATATAAAACATTCCTTCCAAGAAAAATAGAATACACATTTTTTTGCAAGCACACACACAAGAATTCCCTGGTTAAATCGCATAAAAAAAAGACATAACAAATATTACAAATTTAAGAAGAATGAAATCATACCAACTATATCTTCTAGCCACAATGGTACAAAACTAAAGTACAATAATAAAACCAAGCTTGAAAATCTACAATATAAATCGTAAATATTTAATATGTAAATATGAAACAACACACTACTGCACAAACAATGGGCCAAATAAGAAACCAAATGGCAAAGCAAAATGTGTATGAAAACAAAATAAAAAGAAAGCACAATATTCCAAAACATATGGGATGCAGCAAAAGCAGATGTTAGAGTGAAGTTTTTGCTATAAATAGTTGTGTTAAGAAAAACAGTTCAGGGGTGCCTGTGTAGCTCAGTTGGTTAAGTGGGTGACTGGATTTCAGCTCTGTTCACGATCTCATGGTTTGTGAGTTTGAGTTCTGTACTGGGCTCTGTGTTGATAGTACAGAGCCTGCCTGGGATTCTGCCTCCTTCTCTCTATGCCCCTCCCCCACTTGCTGTCTCTCTCTCAAAATAAATAAAAATAAACGTAAAAAAGAAAAAAATTCAAATAAAAAACTTACCATCACACCACAAGGAACTAGAAACAGTATAAACTTGGCTGAAATTCAGTAGAGGAAGGAAATAAAGAAAAACCAGAAATAAAATAGAGACCAGAATAAACAATAAGATAACTTTGGAAGTAATGACCAGTTTTTCAAAAAACAAAACAAAACAAACAAAATTGGCAGTGCTTGAGCTATATTAATAAAAAAGAGAGAAGACTTCAAAATTAAAATGAGAAATGGAAGAGAAAACAATACAACAGATAACCAGAGAAATACATAGTGTGATGACAGATTAGTATCAGATAACTTAGAAAATAACCCAGATAATTTCCAAAAATGCAGAGGTTACCAAGATTGAATCAAGGATCTTGAAGCCTAGAAATAGGAAATTATCTTAGACCAATAAGAAGAATGAAAGTTGAATTAGGAATTAAAAATCTCCCTGCACAGAAAAGCACAAGACCACATGATTTCATTGGTGATTTCTAACAAACATTAAAAAAAGTTTAATGACAATCTTTATCAAAATCTTACAAATAATGGAATAGGGGGAACATATTTAAAGTCATTCCATGCAGGCAGTACTACCATGATACCAGAGCAGGATAAGAACAATACAAGATTAAAAAAGTCTTGTCTGATATAAGTATTGCCACCCTGGTTTCTTTTGGTTTCTGTTTGCATAATAGATGTTTCTCCACTCTATCCAATCTGCAGGTGTCTTAGGTCTAAAATGAGTCTCCTGTAGGTAGCATACAGATGGGTCTTGATTTTTTCATCCATTTTGACAACCTATATCTTTTTTTAACTTAAAAAAATTTTTTTAAAGCTTTATTTATTTTTGAGAGACATAGACGGAGACAGAGCATGAGTGGGGGAGGAACAGAGAGAGGGAGACATAGAATCTGAGGCAGACTCCAGGATCCAAACTGTCAGCACAGAGCCCAACACGGGGTTCAAACTCACGAATCCTGAGATCATGACCTGAGCTGAAGTTGGACACCCAACCGACTGAGCCACCCAGGCTCCCCTCCTTTTTTAAATTTTTAAAATTTAATGTTTATTTCCAAAAGAGAGAGACAGAGCACAAGCGGGGCAGGGGCAGAGAGTGAGGGAGACACAGAATCTGAAACAGGCTCCAGGCTCTTAGCTGTCAGCACAGAGCCTGATGCGGGGCTCGAACTCATGAGCCGTGAGATTATGACATGAACTGAAGTCAGATGCTTAACTAACTGAGCCACCCAGGTGCCACAAACCTATGTCTTTTGATTGGAGCATTTTGGTCCATTTACATACAAGGTAGTGATTGATAAGTAGGTATTTATTGGCATTTCATTATTTCTTTTGTCATTGTTTCTGGAGATTTTCCCTGATCCTTTCTTGCTTTTGTCATTTTTGGTCTCTCCTTTCCACTCAAAGAGTTCCCTTTAATATTTCTTGCAGGGCTGGTTTAGTGGTAACAAACTCCTTTGGTTTTCTATTGGGAATCTCTTTATCTCTCCTATTTTGACTGATAGCCTTGCTGGATAGGATATTCTTGGTGGCATATTTTTCCCATTCACGGTTTTGAATATATCATGCCACTCCCTTCTGACTTGCCAAGTGTGTGTTGAGAAATTTGCAGCTGGCCTTATGGGGTTTCCCTTGTAATTTGAGTTCTTTTATCTTGCTGCTTTTAAGATTTTTTATTTTATCACTATATTTTGAAAATTTAATTAGAATATGTCTTGTTGGTGGCCTGCTTTTTTTGATTTTGATGGGAGTTCTCTGTGCCTCTTGGATTGGGATGTCCGTTTCCTTCCCCAGATTAGGGAAGCTTTCAGCTCTCCTTTCTTGAACTACACTTTCTGTCCCCTTTTCTCTCTCTTATTCTTCTGGAACTTCTAAAATATGCATGTTCTTACATTTGATGGAATCAACGAGTTCCCTACAGGGAAAGCCTATTCTTGTGATCCATAATTCTTTCTCTCTTTTATTCAGCTTCACTATTTTTCCATTATTTTCTCTTCCATATCACTTGTTCATTCCTCTGCTTCTTCCACCTGCTCTTCATTTCATCAAGCCTGTTTCTGATCTCATTTATTGCATTCTACCTCTCTCATTGATTCCTTTTTTAAAACTCTTTTATCTCTGCTGTAGGGGTCTCCCTGATGTCTTCCATTCTTTTCTCAAAACTAGTGAATATCCTTATGATTGTTGCTTTAAATTCTCCATCAGGCCTGTTACTTACATCTGTCTCACTTAGATCACTGGTTGTGACATTATCTTGTTCTTTCAATTGCATTTTTTCTTTCTTTTTTTAATATATAATTTATTGTCAAATTGGTTTCTATACAACACCCAGTGCTCATCTCAACAGGTGCCCTCCTCAGTGCCCATCACCCACTTTCCCCTCCCCCCTACCATAAACCTTCAGTTTGTTCTCAGTTTTTAAGAGTCTCTTATGGTTTGCCTCCTTTCCTCTCGTAACTTTTTTTCCCTCTTCTCCTCCCCCATGGTCTTCTGTTAAGTTTCTCAGGATCCACATATGAGTGAAAACGTATGGTATCTGTCTTTCTCTGCCCGACTTATTTCACTTAGCACAACACTGTCCGGTTCCACCCACGTTGCTGCAAATGGCCAGATTTCATTCTTTCTCATTTGATTTTTTTCTAAGTCTGCCTTCTTCTCTGTGTTAGAAAAGTTCTTATGTCTCCTTCTCATGAAAGTAATGGCCTTAGGAAGAAACGGTCATGTAGAAGCTTCAGGGAGTGCCTCCAGTATGTGCTTCATGTGCTCTGCTGTTGTGTTTTGGCTGCTGTATCTTTCAGGCCAGTCGTCTGCAGAGACTGTCCTTGCTTCCCATGGACAGTGTTTGGTCCCTGGTCTGAATGTGGTGAGTTTAACTAGGTGTGCTCTGGTTGGCTTGTTAAATGAGACCTGACACCAGCTCCACCAGAACTGAGGTCCTGCAGAACTCTCTGGTCAGGAGATGTGGTGGCTTGTGCTGGACTTCTGAGCGATGGGGCTTGCCACAGTGGGGCTGAGGCAAGCTTGTCTGAGAAGGACCATCCTGCCAGGGTACAGGGGGGTGCAGCTTGGTGAGTCAGTTTAGGCAGCCAGTGCCCATGTGGCACTGTTTCCCATAGGTGACTCTGTGTTCATGCTGAGGGGAGGAGGAGGGAAATGTCACTGATCAGCTCCTTAGTTCCTGGAGAGGTGTCTCCCTGAATTCTTACAGATGTACTGATTAACTTATAGGGGCTCAATATATTTTAAGGATTTATTATAACTTAGCATAATGGTCTGAGAATATGCAATTCTTTAAGAGAAATAAGAGGGAGGTTAATTATTTAAAATATTGGTTTATTTTGCAGCCCTAATGCAGGAGAAACTTAAGCCAAAGGAAAAATAGAACTAAAGATACACATAAAAACAAACAATTATAGGTATAAGATATAATATTTTCCTAAGAGTCCATTGCTAGTCTACTTTTGGTATACTTATTATTGAAGTTAGCAAATGACTTAATATTTATCCTAATGTTATTAGTTAAAGACTCTTGCCAAGACTAAAAATAAACTTTCAAAATACAAGAATAATGGGTGAGGTGGCCAGACCTGTGTACCTCAGGGACACAGAACTTATGTTCTTTCTGTTGACACTTTATGTGGGCTGATGAACTGTTTCTGGAGGCACCTGTAAAGGAGATTGATGTGGGTGAAAGGACATTGACAGTATCCTACATCACATTATATTTTATGTGAGGCATTTCTGTGTTCTGAGTGGGAAAGTAAAAATTATCCAGTGACTCCTCCTCTTCACATTTCAAGAATTATGAGGTGACAGAGGAGAAAATATTATATATGTGATTGATTATACTTCTTAAATTATAGGGTCTTTTAGAGAAAGGTTTCAGATCACAGAAAATATCAAAGGGCAATTAAAAGGTCATCATATTTCACCATAAAAAGCTAACTACTATATTACAGTAATTGGAAATGAAAAGTTATTCATTCTATGAAATTCCACTACATAAAAATGTATGAATCTACATTTCTCAAAAATTACACAAATCCATGATTCTCTAGATATCTAAGGCAAATCCTAACTAAACTCAAGCTAGTCATTGAGATTGAGACAGCGTGGAATAAATGTTTCATGAGTGAATAAGTAATGAATAAAACTGTTTTATTACCTCTAAATGCTTTAATTTGTTTCTTCTCACTTTCTTGTGTCATGGTAAAGAAGAAATAACTTCAATAATGAAGACCCATTATTCAGGATAAATGTTTGTATGGCATCAAAAGAGATTTGATGTATAATATTTGTACATTATGATGTTACATGCACCACACAAAGTAAATGAAATCATCCATTCAGGTCTATATTTCTGAAGATGCAAGCATTAGCATAGAAAATAAAAACTAGATAAACAAAACACTTCCTATGGGTCTTTAGAATAAATCGCATGTCTTCACATTTATATTTATAGCTCTTGGTGTTATGTTACAAACAAAAATAAAAATTCCTCATGTCCCAATTTCCCTGAAGATATGCCAATGATGAAAGTCATAAAAGAGCTAAGTAGGATGGGTATAGTATTGTTTGCATCCACAGAATGTTCATATACACCAACTATTCTGTTAATTCTCCCTATGCCCTAGGAATTACTTGCCTCAGTAGAAATTAAAGACAGATTCCCACCAATAGTGCATTAGGGTTCCTTTTTCTCCACATTCTCACCAACACTTGATATTTCTTGAATTTTTGATTTTAACCATTGTGACAAGTGTAAAGTGATCTCTTATTGTGGTTTTAATTTGCATTTCTCTGATGCTTAGTGATGTTGAGCATCTTTTCATGTGTGTTGCCTATCTATTCATCTTCTTTGGAAAAACACATATTCAAGCCCTCTGCCCATTTTCAAATCAGATGATGATGATGATGATTTTTGGTGTTGAGTTGTGTAAATTTTTTATATATTTTGGATATAATATTTCAATATTTCTTCTTCCACTCACTAGTTTGCCTTCTTGTTTTGTTGATTGTTTCCTTTGCTGTTTAAACCCTTTTAATTTTGTTGTAGTCTCAATAGTTTAATTTCCTTTTGTTTTCCTTATCAGAGGAGACATATTTCAAAAAATGTTTCTCTGGCTGATGTCGAAGGAATTACTATCCTCATGCACTGTTGGTGGGAATGCAAATTGTTACAGCCACTGTGGAAAAACACTATGGAGTTTCCTTGAAAAATTAAAAAAAGAATCACCATATGATCCAGTATTCCAGTAAAAACACTAATTTGAAAAGATATAGCACCCTGTGTTTACTGCCAAGATATGGAAGCAATCGAAGTGTCAACTGATAGATGAGTGGATAAAGAAGGTGTGGTATATGCATAATGGAATATTACTCAGCCATGAAAAGAACAAAATCTTGCCACAAAATCCACCATAACATGGTTGAGTAAGAGCATGTAATGCTAAGTGAAATAAGTCAGTCAGAGAAAGACAAAGACCATATGATTTCACTCATATGTGGAATTTAGGCATCAAAGCAAATGAGCAAACAAAGAAAAGAAAGAGATAAAAAATAGACTCTTAAGTATAGGGAATTAGTAATTTCTAGAGGCGAGGTGAGTGAGGAGATGGGTGAAATAGATAAAGGGGATTCAAAGTACACGTGATAAGCATTGATAAATGTATAGAATTGTTGAATCACATTGTGTACCTAAAACTAATATAACACTGTGTGTTTATTGCACTTGAATAAAACAAGGAAAGACAATTAGAAAATGTTTTTCATTGTCTTATCCAGGGTAATACGATTCTATGACTTTTGGTCCCTCTTTGATTTTGTAGATTCACGGTCAACTCTCACCAGTTTCCTCAATGCATTCTTCATGTCTTTGTTCCGCAGGGTATAAACGAGAGGGTTAAGACTTGGAGTGACGATCGTGTAAAAGAGGGTGAGGAACTTTCCCTGGTCTTTGGAGGCACTGTTACCTGGTTGCAGGTACATGTAGATAATAGTTCCATAGAAGATGGACACGACAGTGAGATGAGATCCACAGGTATTAATTGCTTTTTGTTGGCCTTCTTTTGACTTTATTCTCAGCACAGCTTTGGCAATGTAGCCATAGGATATAAGAATAAGGCCGAGTGGTGTAAGGACAATGACAATGCCCAAAGCAAAAACAGACATTTCAACTGTTGTGGTGTCTATACATGCTATCTTGACCATAGCTGGCAACTCACACAAGAAATGGTCCAGAAGGTTGTTTCCACATCGAGGCAAATTGAGGGTGAGTGTACATAATAATACAGAATTGGCCAAACTAATGCTCCAGACCGTGATTATCATCTTGAGACAGAGATGTGGGTTCATGATTACCAAATAATGCAGGGGCTTACAAATAGCTGTGAAACGATCATAGGACATAACAGCGAGGAGGAGACACTCAGTGGAACCCAACCACATATAAACGTAGAGTTGAGTGACACAGCCCACATAGCTGATGGTCTTGTCAGGTCCCCACAAGTTAACGAGCATCTGAGGGATGATGCTGGTTGTGAAACATAGATCCAGGAAAGATAAGTTCCTGAGGAAAAAATACATCGGTGTGTGGAGATGGGAATCCAGGAGAGATGCAAGGATGATGGCTGTGTTACCCACCCACGTAACGAAGTAGAAGAGAGTGACAACTCCTGATAGGACCATCTCCAGTTTGGGATGGTCCGAGAAGCCAAGCAGAATAAAACCATGCAGAGAAGTGTGATTGTTTTGGCCCATAGTCCTTCAGTGTCCAAATCCTAGAATGAGAAAAGCAGAAGGAGGTGAAGGAGGATGGGGATGAGGAGGAGGAGGAGGAGCAGGAGGAGTAAGAGAAGGAGATGGAGGAGGAGAAATTGTCAGTGCAGACCACATAATTTAAAGGGAAAGAATTTATGCTAATAATTAAAAAATAATGGGTGAAAGTAAATATTAAAGCCAAGTAATCTGGTATTTGTTGTAGATCATTTTATGGTGTTGGATTTAATATTATATTTTTATCTCGGTGAGCTTGGAGATATTACTCTTAAACTCAAGGTCTGAAAATTTTCATATGTAAATTTGCAAGTTTGAAAGGATCTGTTTCTAAAGTGATGTGACCCTCTGATTCTCTACCAATCTTGTTCGCTTGATATAATGAACACATTATTTTTCTGGTCAGCAAATTTACCTATAAAATGTAATTATTTTGCTAATGTCAGAATGAGGAAAATAGTGTTTCTCTTCTTTTGTATCTTAGTGAGTAGCACCACTGATGTCCCGGTTTCTCATGTAGGAGATATGGCCTTTTACCCCTGACATCTTTATGTCTCTCATCCCAATACCTAACCTATCGCCGAAATGGTAAATTTTAATGCAAGTTGTATTTTAAGTATATTCTCACTTTCTTTTTAAAAATTTTTTTTTCAACGTTTTATTTATTTTTTGGGGGACAGAGAGAGACAGAGCATGAACGGGGGAGGGGCAGAGAGAGAGGGAGACACAGAATCGGAAACAGGCTCCAGGCTCTGAGCCATCAGCCCAGAGCCTGACGCGGGGCTCGAACTCCCGGACCGCGAGATCGTGACCTGGCTGAAGTTGGACGCTTAACCGACTGCGCCACCCAGGCGCCCCAGTATATTCTCACTTTCAAGAGGCTTCCATAGTCACTACCCTAATCGAAATCAAGATTATCTCTTTTCTAGATTTTCTAGATTTAAATTTTTTTTAAAGTTTATTTATTTTTGACACAGAGAGAGACAGAGCATGAATGGGGGGAGAGTCAGAGAGAGAGGGAAACACAGAATCAGAAGCAGGCTCCAGGTTCTGAGCTGTCAGCACAGAGCCCTACGCGGGGCTAGAACTCACGGACCGCGAGATCACGACCTGAGCTGAAGTCGGACGCTTAACCGACCGAGCCACCCAGGCGCCCCTGTCTTCACTCCTTTCATCCAGACTTTTTTTTTTTTGTTTGTTTACATTGTTACACGAGTCAATAAAATCAGTCACATCATCCATGTTCTTTTAATTTGCTAGCCCCTTTCCGTTTCATTGAAGAAATACCCCAATCCATGCTTGCGTGGATCTGCACGAGGCCTCATGCTCATGTCAGAAGTTGCTTTATACACATGACACATGGACTCCTGGCTTCCTCCTAGTTTGATGTGTTAAACTCATTCCCATCGGAAGCCCTGGGAACCCTCCCCTCCTTTTCGGAACTTCTACTTCTGCAATCCTGTTCATTCTTTTGTCCAGCTCCGAATGTTTCTTGCTTAAAGAGGGATACTCTCAACCTATCTTTTTTTGTTTGATGTCCTATATCATGAAAAGGGGATCTGTAGAGGGCCAGTATAGCTGAGAGTTTAAAAATTTTTTTTAATGTTTATTTTTTGAGAGAGACAGAGACAGAATGCAAGTGGGCTAGGGGCAGAGAGAGAGGGAGACACAGAAGCAGAAGCAGACTCCAGGCTCTGGCTGTCAGCACAGGGCATGACACGGGGCTCAAACTCACGGGCTGTGAGATCATGACCTGAGCCAAAGTCAGATGCTGAACCGACTGAGCCACCCAGATACCCCTTGCTGAGAGTTTAAAAGCATAGGTAGAGAGTTTCTCTTCATGTCTCTCAGGTTATTTAGGTGTTTGCTACCGAGCCCAGAGGGGCTCAGACTTCTCATTGTGAAAATAAAGAAAACAAAACTGCTATGGGTCAAGATTAACTGAATCATAAATCTGCTTAAAACAACACTTGGAACATAGCATATCTCCATAAATATTACTTATTGCAATTGTTATAAGAAGAAATTGTACGATGTTGGTAAAAATTTAACAGCTTCCCATGGTACTTTGTAATCTTTAAGAAAGTGTGTCTGATGTCTGTTGCTCTCCACTCTCTCCATGCTGCCTAAAACGTTCCATCAATACCTGTCTATCCAAGTATCTGTGTATATATGTATCTATCTGTATCTATCTACCATCTACCTATTCTCTTATATTTATACATAATTTCCAAACAAAATAAAAATTACCACACTATGAATAACAGTGTAAAATCACATAAAGTTGTTAGGTAGCATTATTTTTTACATTAAAAAGGAGAGAAGGTGGCAGACAAGTGGAAAATATCTGTGATTTATATAGTAACAAATAACAGGTACATTCAGTTCGATGAAAAGTAATTTAAGACATTAGTTTCTATTCTAAGGAATAATGAGCTCATCCTCATTCAGTAGTGAGATACAGGTAGAGCTCCTCTAGACATACATGAGGATGTCAGAACAGCCCAAATTTTTAACAATTGAACAGATTATTGGTAATCCTCCATAGTGTCCTATCGCTGAGTATAAAAATACAATTTCTTACTGCTACAGCCATAGTAACATCCAGAAAGCTTCTATTAGAAAATAAGGGGGCACCTGAGTGGTTCAGTGAGTTAAGCCTGGGTCTTCAGCTCAGGTCATGATCTGACAGTTCTTGAGTTCAAGCCCTGCGTTGGGCTCTGTGATGACAGCTTGGAGCCTGATGCCTGCTTTAGATTCTGTGTCTCCCTCTCTCTCTCTCTCAGCCCCTCCTCCACTCACACTCTGTCTCTTTCTCTCCAAAATAAATAAACATTTAAAAAATTAACTAAGAGTGGCACCTGAGTGGCTCAGTCAGTTAAGTGTCTGAATCTTGATTTTGGCTCAGGTCATGATCCCGTGGTCAAGCCCACATCAGGCTCTGTGCTGGGGTTGAGGCCTGCTTGAGATTCTCTGTCTCTCTGCTCCACTCCCCCTTCATGCTCTCTATCTTAAAAAAATAATTCAGAGAAAATACATATTGAATATTACGAAGTAAATATCAAACTGGTGTCCTTATTTCCCTTTGTGTGTGTGTGTGTGTGTGTGTGTGTGTGTAGATATTGTGTAAATATATACGGTATGATATTTGTTATGCTTTTTCAAATCTGTTTCCTGGATATTATGAAGAAAATACCTCAAATTGTGGCCAAGATTCAAAAGTAGACACGTTTAGAAGAACAACTGAATATACTGGCTAACATAGTTCTTTTGTGAGAGTCATTTGTTGATTCCCTCAGAATTAGCTTTTCAAGGGACACTTGGTGGTTCAGTCAGTTAAGTCTCTGACTTTGGCTCAGGTCATGATCTCATGTTTTGTGGATTTGGGCCCCACATTGGGCTCTGTGCTAACAGTTCAGAGCCTGTAACCTGCTTTGGATTCTGTGTCTTCATCTTTCTCTGCCCCTCCCCTCCCACCTCGTGCTCTCTCTCTCTCTCAAAAATAAATAAATGTTAAAAAAATTAGCTTTTCAAGAATCATGATATGAGCCTGGATTCTGCCATTGACTGAGTTTCATAAAAGAAAAATATAACTCTGAAATGTGTTGCACACTGGCACACATCTTTACAGGTCTATAATGTCTGAGCAGGGAGATGAATAAAAAAAACTTACTTATATCAACAGACAAGTTGGTGTGTGTAATAGTTCCTGACTTTTGAATAAGACAGAACCTCAGTTAAAAATATATGAAAACAAAAATGAAAATTTTTTGAAAATGAGTCAATGCCATGCTGTTAATTCCTTAGCTATTTCCATTATCGCTATGCCTTTCAAAGATTAATTTAGAAAGGGGAAAAATCCTCCTGCCAATTAAAACCCTGACATTGGAAGTCTTCAAATAATTTTTCATGCACACCATGAGATATAGAGAAAGGTCTGATTCCTTCCCATGTGCACAGTCCTCTTGCATAAAATATTGTATTTCAGTCCTTCATTTCCAATTTAACCTACATTTCCCCATTACATTTCTGCTGGATCAAAATGTCTGAAATCACACATCAAGAAAGAGTTTCATGTCCTCCTCTTCTAGTGGAGAATAAATTTAATCTTCCATAATAGAGCTTAAAAGGGAGAATTTCTCTGAAGAGATTTACAATGTTGATTTATTGTAAGAATTCTGAAAGAAAACCAGAGGAATCAGTGCATATAACTCTAAGTTCATTTTCCCTCACCTCCCCCAATTGTTTTACCAACCCAGACACACTCTTTTCCAAGAGAGATTGAAGATGGACGTTACTATGATCCAGAGACAGTTCTCCCGATATGCTGCTTCTTGAGCAGTGAGGAGCCCACAACGTGTGGAAAAGCTAAGCACGTGCTGTCCAGCACTGCTGCCCCTTCATGTCTTTCCTGCAGCGTGGCTGTGAATTCTGTGAATTCTGCTGTTCCCCAAGCAGGTTAAAAACTCATTCTGGACAGGAGGACTCCACCTTCTTGAACACGTGACTTCACATAAGATGATGAAACCTGTCACAGATTCTTGCTACTCTTCTGACTGAAAAAAACCCAGCAAATAGGTCTTAGTCCTAGAGGCACATTATAAAAGCATTAATTCAGATTAAGAAGGGAGCAACATTTCCCAGTGTTGCCTGAAAGCCCAGATCACAAAGAAACATTTCCTAAACCAATGATCTGCATCCGATTGATATCTGTAAAGTGGGAGAGAAAAAGTAGTTCATGAAGAGATTGGAGAATTAGACCATATCCTGATATTTCATTAGGAGAAACGGAATAGATGCAAAAGTTATGCCAACATGAAGGAAAGCTTTAGGACAGGGGAATGAGGAACTGTATATTCAGTTTTTTTTTCTCTAGGTAGTAAATGCGTTACAGATAAAATTTGCTGCTAAATGTGCATTTCAAAGACTAGAATTACAGTAGATGTTAATCTATAAGACGTATGTATGTATGTATGTATGTATGTATGTATGTAATCTCAAGTTAGTTAACATACAGTGTTGTTTGGCTTCAGGAGTAGAATCCAGTGATTCATCTCTTATGTATAACACCCTGTGCTATTCCAACAAGTGTCCTCCTCAATGCCCATCACCCATTTCCCCTTCCCCCAACACCCCATCAATCCTCAGTTCGCTCTCTGTATGTATGTATGTATGTATGTATGTATGTATGTATGTATGTATGTATTTATTTATTTATTTTTCAATATATGAAGTTTATTGTCAAATTGGTTTCCATACAACACCCAGTGCTCATCCCAAAAGGTGCCCTCCTCAATGCCCATCAACCACCGTCCCCTCCCGCCCACCCCCCATCAACCCTCAGTTTATTCTCAGTTTTTAAGAGTCTCTTAAGGTTTGGCTCCCTCCCTCTCTAACCTCTTTTTTTTTTTTTCTTCCCCCACCCCATGGACTTCTGTTAACTTTCTCAGGATCCACATAAGAGTGAAAACATATGGTATCTGTCTTTCTCTGTATGACTTATTTCACTTAGCATAACACTCTCCAGTTCCACCCATGTTGCTACAAAAGGCCATTTTTCCTTCTTTCTCATTGCCACTTAATAGTCCATTGTGTATATAAACCACAATTTCTTTACCCATTCAGCAGTTGATGGACATCTAGGCTCTTTCCATAATTTGGCTATTGTTGAAAGTGCTGCTGTAAACATTGGGGTACTAGTGCCCCTCTGCATCAGCACTTCTTGCATCCCTTGGGTAAATTCCTAGCAGTGCTATTACTGGGTCATAGGGTAGATCTATTTTTAATTTTTTTGAGGAACCTCCACACTGTTTTCCAGAGTGGCTGCACCAGTTTGCATTCCCACCAACAGTGCAAGTGTTCCCATTTCTCCACATCCTCGCCAGCATCTATAGTCTCCTGATTTGTTCATTTTAGCCACTCTGACTGGCGTGAGGTGATATCTGAGTGTAGTTTTGATTTGTATTTCCCTGATGAGTAGTGACGTTGAGCATCTTTTCATGTGCCTGTTAGTCATGTGGATGTCTTCTTTAGAGAAGTGTGTATTCATGTTTTCTGCCCATTTCTTCACTGGATTATTTGTTTTTCGGTTGTGGAGTTTGGTGAGCTATTAAATAGATTTTGAATACTAGCCCTTTGTCCTATATGTCATTTGCAAATATCTTTTCTCATTCCGTTGGTTGCCTTTTAGTTTTGTTGATTGTTTCCTTTGCTGTACAGAAGCTTTTTATCTTCATGAGGTCCCAATAGTTAAGTTTTGCTTTTCATTTCCTTGCTTTTGGGGACGTGTCAAGTAAGAAATTGCTGCAGCTGATTTCAGAGAGGTTTTTTTCCTGCTTTCTCCTCTAGGGTTTTGATGGTTTCCTGTCCCACATTCAGGTCCTTTATCCATTTTGAGTTTGTTTCTGTGAATAGTGTAAGAAATAGTTTGGTTCTGTGAATAGTGTAAGTGGTCTAGTTTCATCCTTTTGGATGTTGCTGTCCAGTTCTCCCAGCACCATTTATTAAAGAGATTGTCTTTTTTCCATTGGATATTTTTCCTGCTTTGTCAAAGAATAGTTGGCCATACTTTTGTGGGTCTGGTTCTGGGGTTTCTATTCTATTCCATTGGTCTATGTGTCTGTTTTTGTGCCAACACCATGCTGTCTTGATGATTACAACTTTGTAGTAGAGGCTAAAGTTTGGGATTGTGATGCCTCCTGCTTTGGTCTTCTTCTTCAAAATTACTTTGGCTATTTGGGGCCTTTTTTGGTTCCATACACATTTTAGGATTGCTTGTTCTAGCTTCGAGAAGAATGCTGGTGCAATTTTGATTGGGATTGCATTGAATGTGTAGATAGCTTTGGGTAGTATTGACATGTTAACAATATTTATTCTTCCAACCCATGAGCACGGAATGTTTTTCCATTTCTTTATATCTTCTTCAATTTCCTTTATAAGCTTTCTATAGTTTTAAGCATACAGATCTTGTACATCTTTGGTTAGATTTATTCCTAGGTATTTTATGCTTCTTGGTGCAATTGTGAATGGGATCAGTTTCTTTATTTGTCTTTCTTTTGCTTCATTATTCGTGTATAAGAATGCAACTGATTTCTGTACATTGATTTTGTATCCTGCAACTTTGCTGAATTCATGTATCAGTTCTAGCAGACTTTTGGTGGAGTCTATCGGGTTTTCTATATAGAATCATGTCATCTGCAAAAAGTGAAAGCTTGACTTCATCATTGCCAATTTTGATGCCTTTGATTTCCTTTTGTTGTTTGATTGCTGATGCTAGAACTTCCAACACTATATTAAACAACAGCGGTGAGAATGGACATCCCTGTCGTGTTCCTGATCTCAGGGAGAAAGCTCTCAGTTTTTCCCCATTGAGGATGATATTAGCTGTGGGCTTTTCATAAATGGCTCTTATGATTAAGTATGTTCCTTGTATCCCGAGTGTGTTGAGGGTTTTTATTATGAAAGGATGCTGAATTTTGTCAAATGCTTTTTCTGCATGGATTGAAAGGATCATATGGTTCTTATCTTTTCATTTATTAATGTGATGTATCCCATTGATTGATTTGCGAATGTTGAACCAGTCCTGCTGCCCAGGAATTAATCCCACTTGATCACGGTGAATAATTCTTTTCATATGCTGTTGAATTCGATTTGCTAGTATCTTGTTGAGAGTTTTTGCATCCATATTCATCAGGGATATTGGCCAGTAGTTCTCTTTTTTTACTGGGTCTCTGGTTTGGGAATCAAAGTAATGCTGGCTTCATAGAATGAGTCTGGATGTTTTCCTTCCCTTTCTATTTTTTGGAACAGCTTGAGAAGGATAGGTATTATCTCTGCTTTAAATGTCTGGTAGAATTCCCCTGGGAAGCCATCTGGTCCTGGACTCTTATTTGTTGGGAGATTTTTGATAACTGATTCAATTTCTTTGCTAGTTATGGGTTTGTTCAATTTTCTATTTCTTCCTGTTTGAGTTTTGGAAGTGTGTGTGGGTGCTTAGGAATTTGTCCATTTCTTCCAGGTTGTCTAGTTTGTTGGCATATAATTTTTCATAGTATTCCCTGATAATTGCTTGTATTTCTGAGGGATTGGTTGCAATAATTCCATTTTCATTCATGATTTTATCTATTTGGGTCATCTCCCTTTTCTTTTTGAGAAGCATGGCTAGAGGTTTATCAATTTTGTTTATTTTTTCAAAAAAACAGACTTTTGGTTTCATTGATCTGCTCCACAGGTTTTTAGATTCTGTATTGTTTATTTCTGCTCTGATCTTTATTATTTCTCTTCTGCTGGGTTTGGGGTGTCTTTGCTTTTTTGCTTCTATTTCCTTTAGGTGTGCTGTTAGATTTTGTATTTGGGATTTTTCTTCTTTCTTGAGATAGGCCTGGATTGCAATGTATTTTCCTCTCAGGACTGCCTTCGTTGTATCCCAAAGCGTTTGGATTGTTGTATTTTCAATTTCATTCGTTTTGATATATTTTAAAATTTCTTCTCTAATTGCCTGGTTGACCGATTCATTCTTTAGTAGTGTGTTCTTTAACCTCCATGCTTTTGGAGGTTTTCCAGAATTTTGCTGTGGTTGATTTCAAGCTTCATAGCATTGTTGTCTGAAAGTATGCATGGTATGATCTCAATTCTTTTATATTTATGAAGGGCTGTTTTGTGACCCAGTGTGTGATCTATCTTGGAGAAGATTCCATGTGCACTCGAGAAGAAAGTATATTCTATTGCTTTGGGATGCAGAGTTCTAAATATATCTGTCAAGTCCATCTGATCCAATGTGTCATTCAGGGCCCTTGTTTCTGTATTGATTCTGTGTCTAGATGATCTACCCATTGTTGTAAGTGGAGTAGTAAAGTCCCCTGAAATTACCACATTCTTATCAATAAGATTGCTTATGTTTGTGATTAATTGTTTTATATATTTGGGTGCTTCCGTATTCAGTGCATAGGCATTTATAATTGCTCTTCCTGATGCATAGCCCCTTTATTATTATATAATGCCCTTCTTCATCTCTTGTTACAGCCTTTAATTTAAAGTCTAGTTTGTGTGATATAAGTATGGCTACTCCTGCTTTCTTTTGATTTCCAGTAGCATGATAGATAGTTCTCCATCCCCTCACTTTCAATCTAAGATGTCCTCAGGCCTAAAATGAGTCTCTTGTAGACAGCAAATAGATGGGTCTTGTTTTTTTATCCTTCTGATACCCTTTGTCTTTTGGTTGGAGCATTGAATCCATTTACATTCAGTGTTATTACAGAAAGATACGGGTTTAGAGTCATTGTGATGTCTGTAGGTTTCATGCTTGTAGTGATATCTCTGGAACTTTGCGGTCCTTGCAACATTTCCCTCACAGAATCCCCCTTAGGCTCTCTTGTAGGGATGGTTTAGTGGTGATGAATTCCTTAAGTTTTTGTTTGTTTGGGAAGACCTTTATCTCTCCTTGTATTTTGAATGACAGGCTTGCTGGATATAGGGTTCTCGGCTTCATTTTTTTTCTGTTCATCACATGGAAGATTTTTGCCATTCCTTTCTGGGTTGCCAAGTTTCAGTAGAGAGATCCCTCACGAGTCTTATTGGTCTCCCTTTATATGTTAGAGCATGTTTATCCCTCGCTGCTTTCAGAATTCTCTTTATCCTTGTATTTTGCCAGTTTCACTATGATATGTCATGCAGAGATCAATTCAAGTTACATCTGAAGGGAGTTCCCTGTGCCTCTTGGATTTCAATACCTTTTTCCTTCCCCAGATCAGGGAAGTTCTCAGCTATGATTTTCAAGTACACCTTCAGCCCCTTTCTCTCTTCCTCCTCTGGAATCCCTATTATATGGGTATTATTATGTTTCATTGCATCACTTAGTTCTCTAATTCTCCCCTCATATTCCTGGATTTTTTTATCTCTCTTTTTCTCAGCTTCCTCTTTTTTCATAATTTTATCTTCTAATTCACCTATTCTCTCCTCTGCCTCTTCAATCTGAGCTGTCGTCGCCTCAATTTTATTTTGCATCTCATTTATAGGATTTTTTAGTGCCTCCTGACTGTTTCTTAGTTCCTTGATCTCTGTAGCAATAGATCCTCTGCTGTCCTCTATACTTTTTTCAAGCCCAGTGATTAACTTTTTGACTATTATTTTAAATTCATGTTCCATTCTATTAGTTAAATCGTTTTTGATCAATTCGTTAGCTGTTGCTACTTCCTGGAGTTTCTTTTGAGGAGAATTCTTCTGCTTCATCATTTTGGATAGTCCCTGGAGTGGCGCAGAACTGCGGGGCTCTTCCTCTGTGCTGTCTGGAGTAACTTGTGTTGGTGGGCGGGGCCGCAGTCATACCTGGTGTTTGTTCCTAGCCCACTGATGGGGCCACAGTCAGACTGGTGTGTACTTTATCTTCCCCTCTCCCGGGGGCAGGACTCACTGTGGAGTGGTGTGGCCCCTGTCTGGGCTACTTGCACACTGCCAGGCTTGTGGTGCTGCTTCTATGGGATCTGGCCTATTAGCCGGGGTGGATCCCCAAGGTGCACAGGGGCGGGAGACGCAGACTCAGCTCGCTTTGCCATTGGTGGTCCGCAGTGGGAGGGACCCTATGGCACTGGGAGGGAGACGGACCCATCGGAGGGATGGATCCACAGAAGCACAGCGTTGGGTGTTTGTGCGGTGCAAGCAGGTTCCGTGACGGGAACTGGTTCCCTTTGGGATTTTGGCTGGGAGATGGGTGAGGGAGATGGCACTGGCTAGTGCCTTTGTTCCCTGCCAAGCTGAGCTCTGTCTTCCGGGGCTCAACAACTCTCCCTCCTGGTGTCCTCTAGCCCTCCCACTCTCGGAGCAGAGCTTTTGACTTATAACATTCCAGATGATAAGTCCCTCTGGCTGTCAAAACTCACTCTGTCTGGCTCCTCTGCTTTTGCAAGTCAGACTCGTGGGCTCCACCTTGCTGGGTGGGCTGCCCCTCCACCGCCCTGTCTCCCTCCTGCCAGTCCATGCAGCGCGCACTGCCTCTCTGCCCTTCTACCCTCCTCCCTGGGCCTCTTGTCTATGCTTGGCTCTGGAGAGTTTGTTCTGCTAGTCTTCTGGTGGTTTTCTGGGTTATTTAGCCAGATGTGGGTGGAATATAAGTGATCAGCAGTACGTGGTGAACCCAGCATCCTCTTACACCAACATCTTCCTCTAGACCTCCCCGGCTATTGTGATGTTAAGTTCTGTTCCTTCTATCCTGACTTTCTTGAGGGTTTTTATTAATAAAGATGCTGTATTTTGTCAAATGCTTTGTCTGCATCTATTAACAGGATCATATAGTTCTTATCTTTTTTTTTCTATTAAGTGGTATATCACATTGATTGTTTTGTGAATATTAAACCATCCCTGCAGGCCAAGAGTGAATCCCAGTTAGTCACGGTGAATAGTTCTTTCAATGTATTGTTGAATTCTATTTGCTAGTATCTTGGTGAGAATTTTTGCATCTATGTTCATCAGAGCTATTTGCCTGTAATTCTCCTTTTTAGTGGGGTCTTTGTCAGGTTTTGGAATCAATGTAATGCTGGCTTCATAGAATGAGTATGGAAGCTTTCCTTCCATTACTATTTTTTGAACAGTTTGAGCAGAATAGGTTTTAACTCTGCTTTAAATGTCTGGTAGATTTTTCCTGAGAATCCATCTGGCCCAGGACTCTTATTTGTTGGGAGATTTTTGAGAAGTGATTCAATTTCTTTTCTGCTTATATGCCTGTTCAGTTTTTTCTATTTTTTCCCTGTTTGGGTTTTGGTAGTGTGTGAGTGTCTAGGAATTTGTCCATTTCTTCCAAATTTTCCAATTTTTTTGGCATATAATTTTTAGAGTATTCTCTAATAGTGTTTCTGTGGTGTTCATTGTGATCTCTCCCTTTTCATTCGAGATTTTATTTATTTGGGTCCTCTTTCCTTTTTGAGAAGTGTAGCTAGGGGTTTATCAATTTTGTTTAGTGTTTCAAAAAACCAGCTGTTAGCCTTATTGATTTGTTCTACTGTTTTTTTTTTTGATTCTATATCATTTATTTCTGCTCTCATCTTTATTATTTTCCTCTTTCTGCTGGGTTTCAGCTTAATCTTCTGCTGTTTTTCTAGCTCCTTTACGTGTAAGGTTAGGTTGTGGTTGGGACCTTTCTTGCTTCTTGAAATAGGCATGAATTGCAAGGTATTTTTCTCTTAGAACTGCGTTTATTGCATCCCAACGGGTTTGGGCTCTTGTGTTTTCATTTTCTTTTGCCTCCATGTATTTTTAAATTTCTTCTTTGACTTCCTGATTAACTCATTCATTTTTTAATTTGATGTTCTTTAACCTCCATGTATTTGGGGGCTCTCCAAATTTATTTCTTGTGGTTGATTTCAAGTTTCATAGTGTTGTGATCTGAAAATATGCATGGTATGATATAATCTCAATCTTTTTGTACTTTTGGAGGGCTGTTTTGTGACCCAGTATGTGATTTATTCTGGAGAATGTTCCATGTGCACTCGAGAAAAATATGTATCCTGTTGCTTTAGGATGAAAGCTTCTGAATACATCTATTAAGTCCATTTGGTCCAGTATGTCATTCAGAACCAGTGTTTCCTTTTTGGTTTTGTGTCTAGATAATCTCTCTGTAAGTGGAGTATTAAAATTACTTACAATGAGAGTATTATTATCATTAATATGATTGCTTATGTTTGTGATTAATAGATTTATACATTTGGGTGCTATCATGTTGGGGGCATACTTATAATCATTAGCTATTCTTGATGGATAAATCTCTTAATTATGATATAATGCCCTTCTTCATCTCTTGTTACAATCTTTGTTTTGAAATCTAGATTGTCTAAGTATGGCTACCCCAGGTTTCTTTTGACTTCCAGTAGCATGCTAGATGGTTCTCCATCCTCTCACTTTCAATCTGCAGGTTCCTCAGGTCTGAAATGAGTCTCTTGTAGACAGCATATAGATGGATCTTGTGTGTGTTTTTTATATCCATTCTGATGCCCTATGACTTTCAATTGTGGCATTTAGCCCATTTACATTGAGAGTTATTAGTGAAATATATGGATTTAGTGCCATTGTGTTCTTTGTAGGTTTTGTGTTTGCAGTGATGTCTCTGGTCCTTTGTAGTCTTTGCTGCTTTCCACTCACAGAGTCCCCCTTAGTATCTCTTGCAGGGCTTGTTTAGTGGTCATGGGCTCCTTTATTTTTTGTCTGTCCAGGAAAGCCTTTATCTCTACTCTGAATGACAGCCTTGTTGGATAAAGGATTCTTGACTGCATATTTTTCCTGTTCAGCATATTGAATATTTCCTGCCACTCCCTTGTGACCTGCCAAGTTTCAGTGAACAGGTCTGCTATTACCCAAATGGGTCTACCCTTGTAGGTTAAGTCCCATTTGTCCCTGGCTACTATCAGAATTCTGTCTTTATCTTTGTATTTTGACAGTTTGTCTATGATGTGTCATGGTGTTGATCTGGTTTGTTACTTTTCAAGAGAGTTCCCTGTGCCTCTTGGACTTGGGTGCCTGTTTCCTTCTCCAGATTAGGGAAGTTCTCAACCATAATTTGTTCAAATAAACCTTCTTTCCTCTTTTCTCGCTCCTTTTCTTCTGGAACTCTATGATATGGCTATCATTTAATTTCACTGAATCACTTAGATTCTAGTTCTCCCCTCATGGTCTTGTAATTTTCTTTTCCTCCTTTTTTTGGTTTCATCATTTTCCATAATTTTTTTCATCTATTTTACCTATTCTCTCCTATGCTTCTTCCATCCTTGCTGTCACTTTGTCTAGTTTATTTTGTATATCACTTATAGAATTTCTTAATTCATTGTGACTAGTTCTTAGGTCTTTGATATCTGTAGCAAGGGTTTTTCTGGTGTCTTCTATGCTTTTTTAAAGCCCAGCTATTAGTCTAATAACTGTTATTCTAAATTCTTGTTCAGATATATTGTTTATATATTGTTTTGAGCAATTTTCTGCCTGAGATTTCTTCCTTATTTTTCTTTTGGGGAGAATTCTTCCATTTAGTCACTTTGGATAAGTTTCTGTCTTTTGCATGTCTTAATAGGTTGTTTTGTGCCCTGTTCCTGTAATTACTAATATATTAAAAGGTGTCACACACAGTCCAGGACCTGGTACTTTTTGGTGTATGTTGCATGAACTCTGTTGTTGCATTTTGGCTGCTCTATGTCACTGGTCAATTCTCTGCAGAGCTCCTCCTTGTTCATAGTGGTGGAGTGTTTGGATCTTTAACCAGGTGTACTTGCATTGTTTGTTGAAGTAACCCTGGAAAAAGAAAAGGAAAAGTTGGGGGAAGCCTCATGCCATAAATAGAGAAAAGTGAAAGGAGAAAAAAGGAAGACCAAATAGAGAATCAAAAAACTAGAGAAAGAGAAAGGAAAATAAAGAAGAAGTAGAAGGAGAAAAAGTGGAAAAAAAATAGAATAAAAATGCCTGATCAAAAAGAAATTCTATAAGATACTCTTACTATTAATAGCACATACATTGGTTTGGAAATAATTTTCTTGGAACAAATATCTTAAATTACCTATCACTGTTATGTCTGATAGCCAAGTTGAAACAGTAATGTGTGAAGAGAAGATGCGAATTTGTACAGCCCTAAACAATAAGTTGAAGATCCAAGATTTATATCTTTATTCAGTTCTCATGTGCCTTTTTCTTGATGTCCATGATAAGTAACTCACATACTTCAGTGTCCATGACAGTTTCATTGTGTCTGAGGTCACTATCTAAACCCAGGACCCTGAAGCGAGTATGAATCTGAAGATTTTTATGGGCTGGTTCATGATAATAAATTAAATTACATACCACTAATAATTACTTTAACAAAATGCATGAGCACAAATTGACTCATGATACATATTTAAATGTGATGATTTCTCATCTTTGAATAATAAAACAACGTTACTGTCTGCTTTTGTATGATAGTAAGCATGCTCAAGATATAGTACAGTGTGAAGGAGATAGAACCAGAGTTTTTTGGTTCTAGTTATGAGCTTGTGTGAACTTGGGAAAATTACTTAACTTTTCTTAAGTGCCTAAGATTTCTTACCTATATATTAGGGGGATAGTAAATAATACATTTTTAAAGGATTAGTATGAGATTTAAACACATGTAAAATATTACAATATTGGTTGACACATAGTAAGCATTCCAATAAGTACTAGCTATTACTAAGTCAATTAAAGGGTCTGATGGTATGAAAACACTGACTTTTACCAATTTTGGAAGAGCCCATACCACTATTTGACAAAATATCTGGTAAACATTTTCCCCCCTTCCAGCCACTTCCTTTAGTACTATGTATACATATATTATGTATATATGTATGTAGTGTATACATTTGTGTATATATGCTTTATAAATACTGTTATTAATAACGATGATAAAAAGAAATATAAAATCAGTCAGTGGCAGTTTTATCTATTAAAAATTTAACATACGGATACTTGAAAATAGTCACTTTGACTAAAGATCTCAATTTCATTTTTGAGTTCTCTTCTCCTTTAGTTTTGTATAGCTCCCCCTATTATTTAAAAAAAAAATTCTTTAAATTTGTAACTGACTTCAGAAAATGAAAAACAAAAATGTATAGAAATTCTCACACATATATATATATATCTACTTGCATATTACATTTCCACACAGTGATTTCCTTGTCCCTTGCTCCTTATTCTGTGATTATAGAACATAGATTTGCTACACTGGACACATAAGAGAAATATGGATTCTTCAGCTTTTGAAAAATTTCTCGCTGGTTGTCAAGGAATGGACAAACTCAGATTATAAAGCAGGTGCTTTTGCCTTACATGAACAATATAATGTCTTTTGAAGTCATTTGACTAAATAAGCTTTTCCGTCTACTTTCTATTTGTTCCCTCCCCTTTTTTGCTTTTTTTTTTAGCCGTTTACTTTAGGGGCCATTTACAATCTAATGCTAGGTGAAATAAGTCTGTCAGAGAAAAAAATAAATACTATGTAATTTCACTCATGCAGAATTTAAGAAATAAAACAAAGGAAAAAAGATAACACCGGGTGTTATGTGGAAGTGTTGAATGGCTATGTTGTACACCTACTAATGTACTAACATTAATCTGTGTGTGAACTCACTGGAATTTAAATAAAAACTGGAACCCTCTTGCACTGTTGGTGGGAATGCAAACTGGTGCAGCCCCTCTGGACAACAGTGTTGAGTTTCCTCAAAAAATTAAAAATAGATCTATCCTATGACCCAGAAATAGCACTGCTAGGAATTAATCCAAGGGATACAGGAGTGCTGATGCTTAGGGGCACTTGTACCCCAATGTTTATAGCAGCACTCTCAACAATAGCCAAATTATGGAAAGAGCCTAAATGTCCATCAACTGATGAATGGATGAAGAAATTGTGGTTTATATACACAATGGGATACTACTTGGCAATGAGAAAGAATGAAATATGGCTTTTTGTAGCAACATGGGTGGATCTGGAGAGTGTTATGATAAGTGAAATAAGTCATACAGAGAAAGACAGATACCATATGTTTTCACTCTTATGTGGATCCTGAGAAACTTAACAGAAGACCGTGGGGGAGGGGAAGGAAAAAAAGTTAGAGAGGGAGGGAGCCAAACCATAAGAGACTCTTAAAAACTGAGAATATACTGAGGGTTTATGGGGGGTAGGAGGAAGGGAAGGGAGGGTGATGGGCATTGAGGAGGGCACCTGTTTGGATGAGCACTGGGTGTTGTATGGAAACCCAATTTGACAATACATTTAATATTTAAAAAAACTTAAAAAATGTATTGTCTTAGTCTCTTTGGGCTACTGTCACAAAAATGCTATGACTCAGGTGGGCAAAACTAGGGCACTGGCAGTTTTGTTGTCTTGTGAGGTCCACTTCCTGGTTTGTAGATGGCCGTCTTCTTATTGTGTCCTCATGGGGCAGAAGGCTAAGGAAGCTCTCTGGGTCCTGTTTATGAGGGCACTAATCTTATTCACAAGGACTCCAGCCTTATGACCTAATCAGCCCCCAAGACCTTACGTTTTAACACCTTCACATTGTGGGTTAGGATTTCAACACATGAATTTCTTTTTTTTTTTTTTTTACATTAAAAAAATTTTTTTCAATATATGAAATTTATTGTCAAATTGGTTTCCATACAACACCCAGTGCTCATCCCAAAAGGTGCCCTCCTCAATACCCATCACCCACCCTCCCCTCCCTCCCACCCCCATCAACCCTCAGTTTGTTCTCAGTTTTTAAGAGTCTCTTATGCTTTGGCTCTCTCCCACTCTAACCTCTTTTTTTTTCCTTCCCCTCCCCCACGGTCTTCTGTTAAGTTTCTCAGGATCCGCATAAGAGTGAAAACATAACAACACATGAATTTCTGGGGGACACAAAGATTCATACCATAACATGTATCTTCCTATAATGAAAACATAAACTCCCAGGGTCACCTGGGTAGCTCAGTTGGTTAGGCGTCCAGCTTCGGCTCAGGTCATAATCTCATGGTTTGTGAGTTCAAGCTCTGCGTCAGGCTCCATGCTGACTGCACAGAGGCTGGAGCCTACTTCAGATTCTGTGTCTCCCTCTCTCTCTGTGCCAGCCCCGCTTGTGCTCTCTCTCTGTCTTTCAAAAATGAAGAAACTTTAAAAAAAAACCTCCCAAAGAATATGTTTTCTCTCTCATTTACCACTCTAACTGAATGAATCAATTCACCAAATACTGAGCACCTACATTTGACAAGCAATAGATGTTAGCAATCAACAAAACAGACAATTCAGAAAAGTTGCTGCCTCCACAGATCTTAATTTTATTTGGGGAAAACAGACAATGAACAAATAAACACCAAGTGCAGTGAAATCATTTATGATGAGTGCTAAGGAAGTGAGGCAGGGAGCAGATGGTGTTGATAGAGGATGGAGAGTGTCGTGGTTGGGTTGTCTCTGGTCAGAGGAGGCCTCTCTGAGAAGTCCTATCTTGGAGTGAAAGGATCAAATACAGTTTTAAAATTCATCAATGACGGTTGTTGTGGCGAGCAATGTGTGTTGTATGTAAGTGATCCATCACTCAATTCTATACCTGAGACAAATATTGCACTGTATGTTAACTATCTGGAATTTAAATAAAAAACCATCAGTGAAGATAATCTGAAGAGTACAGTCGCTCTGTAAGGAATCATAGGGCCTTTGAGTGGGTCTACTTTTGTCAGTTCTCAAGGCCCTAAACAGAGGTAAACAGAAAAATGTGGATGTGATTAATATGCTTCAATAGGTATTTCTTCAGAGGGAGAAAAATAAATTTGGGGAATTATTTTACAATTAGGCAAAAGTCCATGTTGGTCAAAATCGGTTTTATTTTTTTTTTAATTTTTTAAATGTTTTATTTATCTTTGAGACCGAGAGAGACAGAGCATGAACAGGGGAGGGGCAGAGAGAGAGAGGGAGACACAGAATCCGAAACAGGCTCCAGGCCCTGAGCTGTCAGCACAGAGCCTGATGTGGAGCTTGAACTCACAGACCGCGAGATCATGACCTGAGCTGAAGTGGGACGCTCAACCGACTGAGCCACCCAGGCGCCCCAAAATCGGTTTTAATCTGCAGGGACATTGCATGTCCAGTACTATGTGCCAGTCCAGAGGAATGGTGATATCAGTGCATATCCACTGAGATGATATATAGTAATCTTTTGATAATAATGTATATTTTTTCTGACTTATTTTTTGGTGTCTTAAAAACAGTATGGTCACCATTCTGTTTATTAGTTATAACAGTGCCATAATAGTTCAGGGGTACAATACAGTGATTTAACAATTCCACGTATTACTCCATGCTCATCACGATAAATATCCTCATAATCCCCTTTGCACATTTCACCCGTCTTCCCACGCAGCTCCCCTCTGGCACCGATCTATTTGTTTTCTGTTAAGAGTCTTTCTTTTATCTTTTGGTTTGTGTCTCTCTTTTATTCCCTTTGTTCCTTTGTTTTAAGTTCCTCTCATGAATGAGATCATATGCTATGCTATTTGTCTTTCTCTGACTGACTTATTTCACTTAGTATTATGCTCCATTGCTGCATCCATGCTGTTGCAAGTGGCAAGATTTTATTCTTTTTAATAGTTGTGCAATACTCTCTCCTTCTCCCTCCCTCCTTCTCTCTCTCTCTCTCTCTCTCTCTCCCCCATATACATATATATATATATATATATATATATATATATATATATATATATATATGTATCATATCTTCTTTATCCATGTCCAGTGTGGAGCCCAATGCATGGCTTGAACTCATGACTTTGAGATCAAGACTTGAGCTGAGATCAAGAGTTGGATGCTTAACAACTTGAGCCACACAGGCACCCCCATTTTTAACTTTTTGAGGAACCTCCATACTGTTTTCCAGAGTGGTTGCACCAGTTTGCTTTCCCACCAACAATGCAAGGGGGTTTCCCTTTCTCCACATCCTCCCCAACATCTGTTGTCACCTGTATTAATTTTAGCCATTCTTACAGGTGTGAGGTGGTGTCTCATCATATTGATTTATATTTCCCTGATGATGAGTGATGTTGAGCACCTTTTCATGTGTCTGTTAGTCATCTGGATGTCGTCTCTGGAAAAGTGTCTGCTTATCTCTTGTGCCCACTTTTTAATTGGATTAGTTATTTTTAGGGTGTTGAGTTTGAGAATTCTTTATAGATTTTGGATACTAATCCTTTAACAGATATGCTATTTGCAATGTATCTTCCTATTTTGTTAGTTGCCTTTTAGTTTTATAGATTGTTTCCTTCACTGTTCAGAGACTTTTTATATCGATGAGCTCCCATTAGTTCATTTTTGTTGCCCTTGCCTCCAGTGACGTGTCTAGTAAGAAGTTACTATGGCTGATGTCAAAGAGGTTACTGCTTGTGTTCTTCTCCAGGATTTTGATGGTTCCCTGTCTCACCTTTAGGTCTTTCATCCATTTTGAGTTTATTTTTGTGTGTGCTGTAAGAAAGCGGTCCAGTTTCAGTCTTCTGCCTGTCGGTGTCCAGTTTTCCGAGCACCATTTGCTGAAGATACTGTCTTTTTTCCATTGGATATTCTTTCCTGCTTTTTTGAAGATCAGTTGACCATATGGTTATAGGTCCATTTCTGGTTTTTCTCTTCTTTCCATTGATCTATATGTCTGTTTTTGTGCCAGTACCATACCGTGTTGATGACTACAGTTTATTTATTTATTTATTTATTTATTTATTTATTTATTTATTTATTTAATTTATTTTTTATTATTTTTTTTTCAACGTTTATTTATTTTGGGGACAGAGAGAGACAGAGCATGAACGGGGGAGGGGCAGAGAGAGAGGGAGACACAGAATCGGAAACAGGCTCCAGGCTCTGAGCCATCAGCCCAGAGCCCGATGTGGGGCTCGAACTCACGGACCGCGAGATCGTGACCTGGCTGAAGTCGGACGCTTAACTGACTGCGCCACCCAGGCGCCCCAACAGTTTTTTTAATACAGTTTGAAGTCCAGATTGTGATGCCTCCAGGTTTTCTTTTCTTTTTTTTTTTTTAGAATTGCTTTGGCTATTTGGGGTCTTTTGTGGTTCCACACAAATTTTAGGATTGTTTGTTCTAGCTCTGTAAAAGCACTGGTGTTATTTTAATAGGGATTGAATTAAATGTGTAGATTACTTTGGGTAGTATAGACATTTTAACAATATTTCTTCTTCCAATCCATAAGCTGGAATGTTTTTCCATTTCTTTGTGTTCTGTTCAGTTTCTTTCATAAGCTTTCTGTAGGTTTCAGAGTACAGATATTTTACTTCTTTGGTTAGGTTTATTTTAGGTTTCTTGTGGTTTTGGTGCAATTGTAAATGGGATTGATTCATTTATTTCTCTTTCTGCTGTTTCATTATTGGTGTATGAAAAATCCAAAAGATTTTTGCACATGGATTTTATATTCTATGACTATCCTGAAATCCTGTAACAGTTCTAGTAATATGTTGGTAGAGTCTTTTCGGTTTTCTACAGTGTATCATGTTATCTATGAATAGTGAAAGTTTGGCTTCTTCCTTGGTGATTTGGTTGCCTTTTATTTCTTTTTGTTGTTGATTGATGAGGCTAGGACTTCCAGTAGTATGTTGAACTACTACATCTGTCTCTTGTTCCTGACTGTAGAAGAAAAGCTCTCAGTTTTTCCTCATTAATGATATTAACTGTGGGTCTTTCATATATGGACTTTATGATGTTGAGTTATTTTCCATATATTTATACTTGTTGAGGGTTTTTATCAAGAACAGATGCTGTGGGCACTGGGTGACTCAGTCAGTTGAGCATCCGACTTTGGGTCAGGTCATGATCACACAGCTCGTGAGTTCAAGCCCCTTGCCATCAGTGCAAGGCCTGCTTTGGATCCTCTGTGTCCCTCTCTCTTTCTCAAAAAAAATCTTAATAAAAAGAATTGATGCTGTATTTTGTCAAATTCTTTTTCTGCATCTGTTGAGAGGATCATATGGTTGTTATCATTTCTTTCATTAATGTGGTGTATCATGTTGATTGATTTGTGAATGTTGAACCAGCTCTGCAGCCCAGGAATAAATCCCATTTGGGAGCAAGTAATTCTTTTAATGTACTATTAGATTTGATATGCTAGTATCTTGTTGAAAACATTTGTATCCATGTTCATTATGGATGTTGACCTGTAATTCACCTTTTTAGTGGGGTCTTTGGTTTTGGAATCAAGGTAATGCTGGCCTCTTAGAATGAGTTTGGAAGTTTTCCTTCCATTTCTGTTTTTGGGAATAGTTTGAGAAGAAAGGGTATTAATTCTTCTCTAAATGTTTGGTAGTTTCCCTGGGAAGCCATCCGACTCTGGACTTTTGTTTGTTGGCAGATTTTTGATTACTGATTGAATTTCTCTCTGGTTATGAGTGTTCCAATTTTTAATTTCTTTCTCTTTTAGTTTTGGTAGTTTGTATGTATCTAGGAATTTATCCATTTCTTCCAGGTTTCCCAGTTTGTTCGTATGTAATTTTCCATAGTGTTTTCTTATAAATGTTTGTATTTCTGTGGTGTTCATTGTGATCTCTCCTATTTCATTCATGAATTTATTTATTTATGTTCTTTCTACCTTTTTTGTGATAAGTCTAGATAGGGGTTTGTCAATTTTATTGAGTCTTTCAAAGAACCAGCTCTTAGCTTTGTTGATCTGTTTTACTTTTTTTTGTTGTTACTATATCATTTATTTTTACTCTGGTTTTTATTATTTCCATTCTACTGCTGGATTTAGGCTTTATTTGCTGTTCCATTTGTAGCTCTTTTAGGTGTAAGGTTAAGTGGTATATTCAAGACATTTCTTGCTTCTTCAAGTGGGCCTGTGTTGCTATGTACCTCCCATGTATGACCACCATTGCTGCATCCCATAGGTTTTAGATTCATTTGCTTCCATGTGCTTTTTAAATTTCTTTAATTTCCTGGTTAACCAATTTCTTATTTTTTAAAAAATTATTTATTTGAAATCAAATTAGTTAATGTAGAGTGTAGTATTGGTTTCAGGAGTATAACCAGTGATTCATCACTTACATATACCAACCAGTGCTCATCCCAATAAGTGCTGTCCTTAAGGCCCATCAGACATTTAGCCCACCCCTCACACACCTCCCCTCCAGCAACCCTCAGTTTGTTCTCTGGAGTTAAGATTCTCTTATGGTTTGCCTCCCTCTTTGTTTTTATCTTATTTTTCCTTTCCTTCCATATGTTCATCTGTTGTGTTTCTTAAATTCCACATTTGAGTGAAATCATGTGATACTTGTCTTTTCTGCCTGACTTATTTTGGTTAGCATAATACACTCTAGTTTTAACCATGTTGTTGCAAATGGCAAGGTTTCATTGTTTTTGATCACTGAGTAATATTCCATTGTGTATGTGTGTGTGTGTATGTATACACACACACACACACACACATACACACACACACACCACATATTCTTTATCCATTCATCAGTGGATGGACATTTGGACTCTTTCCGTACTTTGTCTATTGACAATAGTGCTTCTGTAAACATTGGTTTGCACAGGCCCCTTTGAATCAGCATTTTTGTATCCTCTGGATACATTCCTAGCACTGCAATTGCTGGGTTGTTGGGTAGTTCTAGTTTTAATTTTTTGAGGAAACTCCACACTGTTTTCCAGAGTGGCTGCACTCCCACCAACAGTGCAAGGCTTCCCCTTTCTCTACATCCTTGCCAACATCTGTTGTTTCCTAAGTTGTTCAGTTTAGCCATTCTGACAAGTGTGAGGTGATATTTCATTTGACTTGCATTTCTCTAATGATGAGTTGATGTCTGTTAGCCGTTTGGATGTTTTCTTTGGAGAAGTGTATATTTATGACTTCTGACCATTTCTTCACTGGGTTATTATTATTTTTTTGGGTGTTGAGTTTGATAATTTCTTTATAGATTCTGGATACAAACCCTTTATCTGATGTCATTTGTAAATATCTTCTCCCATTCTGTTGGTTGTCTTAGTTTTGTTGATTGTTTCCTTCACTGTGCAGAACCTTTTTATCTTGATGAGGTCCCAGTATCTCATTTTTGCTTTTATTTCCCTTGCTTCCAGAGATATATCTAATAAGGATTGCTGAAACTTAGGTAAAAGAGGTTGTTGCCTTTATTCTCCTGTAAGATTTTGATTAACCCATTCATTTTTTAGTAGGATGTTCTTTAACTTCCATGTATTTAGGTTTTCCAAATTTTTTCTTGTGGTTGACTTTAAATTTCATAGCATTGTGATCTGAAAATATGCATAGTAGGATATTAATCTTTTTGTACTTGTTGAGGTCCGATTTGTGACCCAGTATGCGATGTATTCTGGAGAATGTTCCACGTGCACTCAAAAGAATGTGTATTCTGCTGCTTTGGGATAAATTGTTCTGAATGTCTGTTAAGTCCATTTGGTGCAGTGTGTCTTTCAGATCCATTTTTTCCTTATTGATTTCCTGCTTAGGTGATCTGTCCATTTCTGTAAGTGTGATGTTAAAGTCTTCTATTATTATTGTATTGTTATCAATGAGTTTCTTTATATTTGCTAGTAATTGGTTTATATATTTGGGCGCTCTCAAGGCGGGGGCATAAATATTAACAATTGTTAGATCTTGATGGGTAGACCCCTTAATTATGATGGAATGCCCTTCTTCATGTCTTGTTATAGTCTTTGTTTTAAAATCAGTTTGTCTGATAGAAGTATGGCTATTCTGGATTTCTTTTGATGTCCGTTAGCATGATAGTTAGTTTTCCATCCCTCAGTTTTAATGTGCAGGTGACTTTAGGTGTAAAATGAGTCTCTTTTAAGCAGCATAAATGAGTCTTATTTTCTTTTTATCCATTTTCATACCATATATCTTTTGACTGGAACATTTAGTCCATTTAAATTCATAGTAATTATTGGTAGATAAGAATTTGGTGCCATTGTATTACCAGTAAAGTCACTGTTTCTGGAGATACTTTGTGTGGAGTTATTTCTAGAGAGTGTATTGTAAGCTCTGGGAAAGTGAATAGGGTAATTGCTGAAACATTAGCAATGTTCTGGTCTCAAGGCTGTTGGACGTGATAGCATTATGAGAACATAGCCCCATGATCCCCTAGGAGCCAGTTAGGAATCAGACCCACTGTAATTGCCTATCAGTCTTTGAAACTGCACACCTTCCCTGCATGCTTTCCTATAAACACCAGATGTGTGTGATCTATGTCTGGAGACTCTTTGTTTTTTCTTCCTATGCTTTAACATTCTTTGATGTTTATACCTGACGAACATGAAATAAAGACTATGTGCAGTTTTCTGCTGCTGCTACTTCGCTGGCGGAGGCAACCCTGCATGTCTGCTTAGTCTAAGTGTGTGAGAACTTTGTCTTCAGTGTGCGGCTACAATTCATTGTTCCTTTTTCTAGTCTTTGTTGCTTTTGGTCTTTCTTACTCACTTAAAGGGTCCCCTTTAATGTTTCTTGCAGGGCTGATTTAGTGGTCACAAACTCCTTTATTTTTTGTTTGTCTTGAAAACTATATCTCCTTCTAATCTGAATGACAGCCTTATTGGATAAAGGATTCTTGGCCGCATATTTTTTTCTGTCAGCACATTGAATATATTTTGTCACTTCCTTTTGGCTTGCCTAGTTCCTGTGGAGAGATATACAGATAGCCTGAGTTGTCTTCCCTTGTAGGTTAGGGGTTTCCTTTTTCTTGCTGTTTTCAGAATTCTTTCTTTATCTCTGTATTTTTCAAATTGTACTAGAATATGCCTTGGTGTTGACTGGTTTTTGTTGAATTTGGTGGTTTTTCCCTGTGCTTCCTGGATTTTCATGGCTCATTCATTCATTCATTCATTCGTTTATTTTTTTATTTGGAGAGATAGGGACAGAGATAGAGAAAGTGCAAGCAGGGGAGGGGTATAAAGAGAAAGGGAGAGAAAGAGAATCCCAAGCAGGCTCCATGCTGCCATCTGGGGAGAATGACACAGGGCTCAAACCCATGAACCATGAGATTATGACCTGAGCCAGAACCAAGAGTTGGATGCTTAACTGACTGAGTCACCTAGATGTCCCTGCATGGCTGTTTCTTTACCCAGATTAGGGAAGTTTTCAGCTATAATTTCCTCAAATAAATCTGACTTTTTCCCTCTCTTCTGTGAGTCCTATGATCTGAATGTTATTGTGCTTTAAGGAGTTGCCAAGTTCCCTTAGTCTACATTGTGATCTAACATATTTCTTTCCTTCTTCTGTTCAGCTTCATTATTTTCCATAATTTGATCTTCTATATCACTGATTCATTCTGCTGCTTCATGCATCCTTGATGTCATTGCATCTCAGTTATAGCATTTTTAATTTCAGCCTGAATAGTTTTTAGTTCTTTTATCTCTGCAGAAAGAGATTCTCTAGCATCTTTTATACTTTTCTGAAGCCTTGCTAGTATCCTTATGATTGCTGTTTTATATTCTAGTTCTGATGTATTATTTATATCTGTTCTGATTAGATCTGTGGCTGTGATATCTTCTAGTTCTTTTTTTTGGGATGAATTCCTCCATCTTGGCATTTTGTCTAGATGTTACATTTCCTGCTCCTGAAAGTAATGGCTATATTAAGAAGAGGTCATACTGTTTAGGGCTTGGAGCTTCAGGAAGTTTTTTTTGGTGTATGTTGTGTGCACTCTGCTGTTGTGTTTTGGCTGCTCTTTCCCTCAGACCAGTCCTTTGCAGAGTTTTTCCATGCCTGCAGTGCACAGTATTTGAACCTGGTCCACTGTGTGGTGAGTTTTCAGTACACGTGTTTTGGTCTGCTTTTTAGAAAAGGGTAGATCCTGTTTTCCCTAGAAATCAGGCTTTGTAGCACCTTATGATCAGTAGACTTCGTGCATGTGGGGTTTTTTTGTTGGTCTTCTGGGGAGAGGGGCCAGCTGTGCTAGTTCTCAGATGACTTGCTCTTGTAAAGATGCATCAGCAGGGTTCAGTAAGGTGGGCTTGTAAGCTGCTCCAGCCTCCACTGGGGTGCTCTGTCAGTGCTGATGGGCAGGGGTAAAATGGCATCACACTACTCTCTCATCCCCTGAGAGATGAATTGGTGCCCACTGGAATCAGTATTTTTGTATCCTTTGGATCAATAACTAATAGTGCATTTCTGAATTGTAGGCTAGTTCTAGTTTTAACTTTTTGTGGCAACTCCATGCTATTTTAAACAGTGGCTCCACCAGTTTGCATTCCTATCAACAGTGTTAAAAGCGTTCCACTTTGTCACATCCTCGCCACAATCTGTTGTTTCCTGTGTTTTTAATTTTAACCATTCTGACAAGTGTGAAGTGGTATATCATTGTGTTTTAGATTTGTATTTCACTGATGATGAATGATATTGAGCATCTTTTCATGTGTCTGTTAGCCATCTGGATGTCTTCTTTGGAAAAGTGTCTATTCATGTCTTCTGTCCATTTCTTCACTGGATTATTTGGTTTTGGAGTTTGATAAGTTCTTTATAGATTTTGGATACTAACCCTTTATCGAGTATGCTGTTTGCAAATATCTTCTCCCATTTTGTTGGTTGTGTGTTAGTTTTGTCTATTGTTTCCTTTGCTGTGCAGAAGCTTTTTATATTGATGGAGTTACAATAGTTCATTGTTGCTTTTGTTTCCCTTGTCTTTAAAGATGTGTCTAGTGAGCAGTTGCGTTGGCTGATGTCAAACAAGTTGCTGCCTGTTTACTCCACTAGAATATTGATGGTTTCATGTCTCACATTTAGGTCTATCATCCATTTTGAATTTTTGTGTGTGTGTGGTGTAAGAAAGTGGTCCAGTGTCTTTCGTCTGCATGTTGCTCTCCAGTTTTCCCAACAGTATCTGTTGAAGAGATTGTCTTTTCCATTGGATATTATTTTCTGCTTTGTTGAAGATTAGTTGATAATATATTTGTGGATCCATTTCTGGGTTTTTGATTCTGTTCCATTGAAGTTTGTGTCTGTTTTTGTGCCAGTGCCATATTGTTTTGATGCCTATAACTTTGTTTATCTTTTTCAAGATGCTTTGGCTATTTGGTATCTTCTGTGGTTCCATATAAATTTTAGTATTGTTTGTTCTAGCTCTGTGAAGAATTCTAGTGTTATTTTGATAGGCATTGCATTGAATGTGCAGATTCCTTTGGATAGTAAAGACATTTTAACAGTATTCTTCAAATCCACGAGCAGGGAATGTTTTTCCACTTCTTTGTATCCTTTTCAACTTATTTCCTCAGTATTCTATAGTTCTCAGAGTACATATCTTTTACCTCCTTAATTAGGTTTGTTGCAAGGTATCTTATGGTTCTTGGTACAATTGTAAATGGGATTGATTCCTTGATATCTCTTATGACTGCTTTATTACGGGTGTATAGAAGTGCAACAGATTTATGTACATTGATTTTATATCCTGCAACTTTACTGAGTTCATGCATTAGTTCTAGCAATTTTGTTTGGTGGAATCTTTCAGGTTTTCTACACAGATTATCATGTGGTTCGCGAATAGTGAAAGTTTGACTTCTTTGCAGATTTGGATGTCTTTTCTTTTCTTTTTTTTTTCTTTTCTTTTCTTTTGTCTTATGCTGAGGCTAGGACTTCCAGTAATATGTTAAATAACAAGGGTGAGAGTGGACAGCCCTGTCTTGTTCCTGACCATAGAGGAAAATCTCTCAGTTTTTCCTCACTGAGGGTGATATTAGTTGTGGGTCTTTTGTATATTGCCCTAATGATGTTGAGGTAAGTTTCCTTCTATCCCTACTTTGTTGAGGGATTGTTTTTTTTTAATTTTTTTTTCAACGTTTATTTATTTTTGGGACAGAGAGAGACAGAGCATGAACGGGGGAAGGGCAGAGAGAGAGGGAGACACAGAATCGGAAACAGGCTCCAGGCTCTGAGCCATCAGCCCAGAGCCTGACGCGGGGCTCGAACTCACGCACCGCGAGATCGTGACCTGGCTGAAGTCGGACGCTTAACCGACTGCGCCACCCAGGCGCCCCTCCCTTTCTTTTAGTAATGTGCTGTATCATGTTGAAATGATTTATGAATATTGAGCCTGCTTTGCAGCCTAGCAATAAGTCCTACTTGATCATGGTGAATGATTCTTTAATGTGTGGTTGGATTTATTTGCTAGTATTTTGTTGAGAATTTTTAAATCCACGTTCATCAGGGATGTTGGTCATTAATGCTCTTTTTAGTGGGGCCATTGTCTAGTTTTGGAATCAAGGCACTGCTGCCCTCCTAGTATGAGTGGATGTTTTCCTTCCATTTCTATTTTTTGGAACAGTTCCCAAGTATTAGGTATTAATTCTTCTTTAAATGTTGTATAGATTTCCTCTGGGAAGCCATCAGCCCCTGGACTCTTCTTTGTTGGGAAATTGTTGATTACTGATTTAATTTTTTCTTTTCTTTTTTTTTTTTTTTTTTGAGAGAGAGAGAGCACAAGTGAGCAAGGGGCAGAGAAAGAGGGAGGGAGAGAGAGAGAGAGAGAGAATTCCACAAGGGAGGGAGGAAGGGAGAGACAGAGAGAGAGAGAGAGAGAGAGAGAGAGAGAGAGAGAGAAGCTCACCCAAAGTGGGGCTCTTGTTTTGCTCAATGGGGGGAATGAGGTCATCCAAAGAGGGGCTCTAGCTCATAAACTGTGAGATCATGACCTGAGCTGAAGTCAGATGTTTAATAACCGAGCCACCCAGGTGCCTTGAATGTCATTTCTTTGCTGGTAATTGGAGAGTTCAAAATTTCTTTTTTTTTTTTTTTATTTATATATGAAATTTATTGTCAAATTGGTTTCCATACAACACCCAGTGCTCATCCCAAAAGGTGCCCTCCTCAGTACCCATCACCCACCCTCCCCTCCCTCCCACCCCCATCAACCCTCAGTTTGTTCTCAGTTTTTAAGAGTCTCTTATGCTTTGGCTCTCTCCCACTCTAACCTCTTTTTTTTTTTTTTTTTTTGTTCCCCTCCCCCATGGGTTTCTCTTAAGTTTCTCAGGATCCACATAAGAGTGAAACCATATGGTATCTGTCTTTCTCTGTATGGCTTATTTCACTTAGCATCACACTCTCCAGTTCCGTCCACGTTGCTACAAAAGGCCATATTTCATTTTTTCTCATTGCCACGTAGTACTCCATTGTGTATATAAACCACAATTTCTTTATCCATTCATCAGTTGATGGACATTTAGGCTCTTTCCATAATTTGGCTAGAGAGTTCAAAATTTCTATTTCTTGTTTCATTTTGGTAATTTATATGTTCCTTGGAATTTATCCATTTCTTCCAGATTGCCCAAATTGTTGGTATGTAATTTTTCAGAGTATTCTCTTATAACTGTTTGTATTTCTGTGATATTGGTTGTGATCTCTCTTCATGCTTGATTTTATTTATTTAGGTCCTTTCTCTTTGTTTTTGATAAGCCTGGCTAGAGTGATTTGAAAGAACCAGGTCCCAGTTTTATTAATCTGTTTTACTCTGTTTTTTGTTTCTGTATCTTTTATTTTTTCCCTAACCTTTATTATTTTTCTTCTGCTGCTGGCTTTAGGCTTCATTTATTGTTTTTTTTTTTTCTAGCTCTTTATGTGTAAGGTTAGGTTGTGTATTTAAAATTTTTCTTGCTTCTTGACATGGACCTGTGATGCTATATACTTCCCTCTTAGGACTGCTTTTGCTGCATCTCAAAGGTTTTGGACCATAATGTTTTCATTTTCATTTGTTTCCATGTATTTTTAAATTTCTTGTTTCATTTTCTGGTGAACTCATTCATTCATTAGTAGGATGTTCCTTGACCTCCCTGTGTTTGTGGTTTTTCTCGTGGGTGAATTCAAGTTTCATAGAATTGTGGTAAGAAAATATGCATGGTATGATCTCAATCTTTTTGTAGTTGTTGAGGCCTGATTTGTGACCTAGTATGTGATCTATTCTGGAGAATGTCCCATGTACACTCAAGAAGAATGTGTATCCTGTTGCTTTAATATGTAATGTTTTGAATACATTTGTTAAGTTCATCTGGTCTAATGTGTCATTCAAAGCCATTGTTTCCTTGTTGATATTCTGCTCAGATGATCTGTCCATTGTTGTAAATGGGATGTTAAAGTCCCTTAATATTTTGTATTTTTGTTAATGAGTTTCTTTATCTTTGTTATTATTGTTTAATATTTGCAATCTCCCACATTGGGAGCATAAATATTTACAACTGTTAGATCTTGGTACATTGTCCCCTTTATTATAATGTAGTGCCCCTCTCTTTCTCTTGTTGCAGTCTTTGGTTTAAAAGTCAGTGACTCTGATAGGAGTATGGTTACTCTGGCTTTCTTTTGATGCCATGAGAACTGTTGCTCTATCCCCTCATGTTCAATCTGCAGGTGTCTTTATACCTAAAATGATTCTCTTGTAGGCGGCATATGGATGGGTCTTGTTTTTTAATTAATTCTGACACCTTATGTTTTTTGATTGAACATTTATTCCATTTACATTCAGAGTAACTATTGATAGGTGTGAATTTGGCGCTATTGTATTCTTGTTATGTCATTGTTTCTGGAGCTTTTCTCTGTTCTTCTCTAGTCTTTGTCTTATTTGGTGTTTCTTTCCCAAAGGGTCTGCTTTAATGTTTCTTGCAGTGATGTTTTAGTGGTCATTTAATTTTTGTTTGTCCGAAAAACTCTTTATTTATCCTTATATTCTGAATAATAGCCTTGCTGGATAGAATAGTTTTGGCTGTAGATATTTTTCCCATTTAGCCTGTTGAATATATCATGCTACTGCTTTCTGGCTTGTGAATTTTCTGTGGAGAGGTCTGCTGCTAATCTTATTTGTCTTCTCTTATAATTTGGGGACTTTTTCCCCTTGATGCTTTTAAGATTATTACCTTAACTCTATATTTTGCAAATTTTACTATGATATATCTTCGAGTTGGCCTGATTTTGTTGATTTTGTTTGGAGTGCCCTGTGCTTGCTCAGTTTGGATGTCTGCTTCCTTCCCAGATTACCAAAGTTTTCAGCTATTATATCCTCAAATAAATTTTCTGTCCCCTTTTCTCTCTCTCCTCTTCTGGGACTCCAATAATACAGATGTTATTCCATTTGATGGATTCACTGAGTTCCCAAAATCTATTTTCATATTCCATAATTCTTTTTCTCTCTTTTGTTCAGCTTTATTGTTTTCCATTATTTTGTCTTTGTGTTACTTATTCATCCCACTGCTTCTTCCAGTCTTGTGTTCTTTACATGAAGTACGTCTCGAACCTCAGTTATTGTATTCTTCATTTGGACTCCTTTTTAACTCTTTATCTCTGCAGTAAGGGCCTCCCTCCAGTCTTCTATTATTCTCTCAAGCCCAGCAAGTATCCTTATGATTGTTGCTTTAAATTGTCCATTGTATTACTTATGTCTGTTCCACTTAGATCTCAGGCTGTGGCCATATCTTATTCTTTCATTTGGTATGAATTTCTCCTTTTTGGCATTTTGTCTAGGTCTCTGTCTTCTCTGTGTTAGAACACCCAGGTATGTTTCCTGCTCCTGAGAGCAATGGCTTTATGAAGAAACAATTTAGGTAGTGTCCAGGGGTTTTTGCTTCAGTGAGTGTCTCTAGTGTGTGTTGTGTTCAGTCTGCTGTTGTGTTTTGGCTCCTCTATCCTTCAGGCCAGTCTACAGAGGTTCTCCATACCCACAGTGGGCAATACTTGGTTCTTGGCCAGAGTGTGGTGAGTTTTAAGTAGGTGTGCTCTGGCCTGCTTGTTAAATGAGACCTGATACTACTTCCAGTAGAATTGTAGCCCTGCCGAGCTCCCTGGTCAGGAGATGTGTTGTGGGCAAGTGTTTGTGCTGGTCTTCTGGGTACGAAGCCCATCATCCTGGGACTGAGGCAAGCTTTACTGGGAAGGGGAGTCCTGCCACAGTGCAGGGGCTTGGCAGTTGGTGTAAGTCAGTTAGGCAGCCAGTTTAGGGGCTGTGCTGCCCACTGCACTTGGATCTATATGTATGCTGAGGGGCGGGGGAAGGAAATTGTGCTGGAATTCTCCTTTGTACCCAGGGAGGCATCTTTGTGAATTCTCAGGGAAACAGTCCAAGAAGAGAGAATAATCTCCCCACTGTGTGACCCCAGGAAGTTTTCAGACCTCTGTTTCTGTGCTGTCTGCCTCTGGGTTTCTTGCTTGTCTTCTTTCCAGGAGTAACTCAGTGGCCTCTGGGATCTGACTTTTACATTTTTGCCATGACTATTGCATCTTTAAAATAGTTTTATACATTTGATTTTTTTAAAATATTTTTTTCAAATTGCAGTGTAGCCAATATATATTATTAGTTTTTGGTGTATAGCATAGTGATTATTCAATCATTTACATTATGGAACGCTCACTATGATAAGTGTACTTACATCTATCACCAGGCAAAGTTATTACAATGTTTTAGACCATATTCCCTGTGCTGTACTTTTCATCCCCACGACTTAATTATTTTATAACTGAAAGCTTCTACCTCTTAAACCTCTTCACCTATTTTGCCTATCTTCCCATCTCCCTGTCATCACTCATCATCATGGAAATACAAATCAAAGCCATGAGATAACACCTCACATCTGTCAGAATGGCTAAAATTAACAGCTCAGGAAACAACAGATGTTAGTGAGGATGTGGGAAAAGGAGGACACTTTTGCACTGTTGATGCGAATGCAACTGTCACATTATTCTCTGTATTTTTGAGTCTGTTTCCTTTTTTTGCTTGTTCATTTTTTTGTTAATTGTGTTTTGTTTTTTAGATTCCACATACAAGTGATATCATACGGTTTTTGGTTTTTACTGTCTGATTTATTTCATTTAGCATAATTCACTCTAGGTCCATCTGTGTTATAAATGACAAGATTTCATTTATTTTAAATGACTAACATTCAATTGTATGTGTGTGTGTGTATATATATATATACACACACACACACACACACACACACACACACACACACACCACATCTTCTTCCTTCTTTCTTTCTTTCTTTCTTTCTTTCTTTCTTTCTTTCTTTCTTTCTTTCTTTCTTTCTTTCTTTCTTTCTTTCTTTCTTTCCTTACTTATATCCCCAAGTTAGTTAGCATATAGTGCAATAATGGTTTCAGGAGTAGAGTCCATTGATTCATCCCTTATGCATAACACCCAGTGCTCATCCCAACAGGTGTCTTCCTTAATGCCTCTTACCCATTTAGCCCATCCCTCCACCCCAACCCCCTCCAGCAACCCTCAGTTTGTTCTCTGTATTTAAGAGTCTCTTATGTTTTGTCCCCCTCCCTGTTTTTATATTATTTTTGCTTCCCTTCCCTTGTGTTCATCTGTTCTGTCTTAAAGTCCTCATATGAGTGAAGTCATGATATTTGTCTTTCTCTGACTAATTTCTCTTAGCATAATACCCTCTAGTTCCATCCATGTGGTTGCAAACGCCAAGATTTCTTTCCTTTTGATTGCCAAGTAATACTCCATTGGATATATATATATATACATATACCACATCTTCTTTATTCATTCATCTGTTGATGGAAATTTGGGCTCTTTCCATACTTTGGCTGTTGTCTAAAGTGCTGCTATAAACATTGGGGTGCATGTGCCCCTTCGAAACAACACACTTGCATCTCTTGTCTCTTGGGTAAATACCGACTAGTTCAATTGCTGGTTCTCTTTTTAGATTTTTGAGGAACTTCCATATTTTCCAGAGTGGCTGCACAAGTTTGCATACCCACCAGCAGTGCAAAAGGGATCCTCTTTCTCCTCATCCTTGTCAACATCTGTTGTTGCCTGAGTTGTTAATGTTAGCCATTCTGACAGGTTCAGATGATATCTCATTGTGGTTTTGATTTGTATTTCCCTGATGATGAGTGATGTTGAGTATCTTTTCATGTGCTGGTTGGCCATCTGGATGTCTTCTTTGGAGAAGTGTCTCTTCATGTCATTTACCCATTTTTTCACTGGATTATTTATTTTTTGGGTGTTGAGTTTGGTAAGTTTTTATAGATTTTGGGTACTAACCCTTTATCTTACATGTATTTGCAAATATCTTCTCCCATTCTATCAGTTGCCTTTGGTTTTGATGATTGTTTCCTTCCCTGTGAAAAGCTTTTATTTTGATGAAAAGTTCATTTTTGCTTTTGTTTCCTTTGCCTCCAGAGACTTGTTGAGTAAGAAGTTGTACTTTTTCTTTTCTCTCCAGCTGCTTTTTGGCAGGGGGATGCTTTTTTGTACTCCCTCCCTGTCTTTGTCCTCTCTCATCAAGCAAAAACAGTTCCCTGCCCCCCACAGCTTCTCTCTCCCCTGGTTCACCTGTCTGTACCGCATATCTTCTGAGTTCTGTGGTTCAGGTTGTGCAGATTGTTGTGTGAATCCTCAAATCAGTTTTCTAGGTGTTCAGAATAGTTGAGTGTTGATCCGGCTGTATTTTAGGGATGAAAGATGCAAAAAAACCTTCCATGCTGTTCAGCCATCTTGGCTCCTCCTTTCTCTCCATATTTAAATTTATTTCTAAGAATTTTATTCTTGATATATTTGTAAATGTTTTTTTGTTAATTTAAATTTAAATTATATATACTTAACTAGTAGCATTGATTTAAAGAATAGAATTTATTGATTCATCACTTACATATAATACCCAGTGCCCATCCCAACAAGTGCACTCCTTAATATGCATCATCCATTTAGCTCATCCCCCCACTCACCTCCCCTCCATCAACCTCAGTTTGTTCTCTGGAGTTAAGAGTCTCTTATGGTTTATCTCCCCCTTTATTTTTATCTTATTTTTCCTTCCCTTCACCTATGTTCATTTATTGTGTTTTGTAAATGCATATATGAGTGAAATCATATATTTGTCTTTCTCTGGCTAACTTATTTCGCTTAGCATAATACTCTTTATCTCCATCCATGATGTTGCAAATGGCAAGATTTCATTCTTTTTGATCACGGAGTAATATTCCATTGTATGTATATACCACACGTTTATCCGTTCATCAGTTGATGGACATTTGGGCTCTTTTCCTAATTGGGCTATTGTTGAAAGTGCTGCTGTAAACATTGTGTTACATGTGCCCATTTGAATCAGCACATTTTGTCCTTTGGGTAAACACCTAGTAGCAGAATTGCTTGGTCATAGGGTAGTTCTATTTTTAATATTTTGAGGAACCTCCATAGTATTTTCCAGAATGGCTGCACCAGTTTGCATTCGCATCAACAGTGCAAAAGTGTCCTCCTTTTCCCACATCCTCACTAACATCTGTTGTTTCCTGAGTTGTTAATTTTAGCCATTCTGACAGATGTGAGGTGTTATCTCATGGCTTTGATTTGTATTTCCATGATGATGAGTGATGTTGAGTATCTTTTCATGTGTGTGTTAGTCATCTGGATGTCCTCTTTGGAAAAGTTTCTATTCATGTCTTCTGCCCATTTCTTCACTGGATTATTTTTTGGGTGTTGAGTTCGGTAAGTTCTTTATAGATTTTGGATACTGACACTTTATCAGATATGCCATTTGCAAATATCTTGTCCCATTCTTTTGGTTGCCTTTTAGTTTGTTGATTGTTTCCTTGGCTGTGCAGAAGTTTTTTGTCTTGATGAGGTCCTAATACTTCATTTTTGCTTTTGTTTCCCTTGCCTTGGAGACAGGTCATGTAATAAGTTGCTGCAGCCAAAGTCAAAGAGGTTGTTTCCTATTTTCTCCTGTAGGATTTTGATAGATTCCTGTCTCACAATTATGTTTTTCATCCACTGCATTTTTTTTGTGTGTGTATGATGTAAGAAAGTGGCCCAGGTTTTTTCTTTTGCATATTGCTTTCCTGTTCTCCCAGCACTATATGCATAAATTTTCTTAATTATGTGGGTTTTTTTTTTGCTTTTTAACATTTTTATTGAAATCTCTGTTAACATACAGTGTGATTTCAGGTGTACAATATAGTTTTTCAAAAATCCCATATATTACCCTGTGCTTGTCAGGATAAGTGTACTCATAATACCTATCACCTGTGTTACTCATCTTCCCACCCACATCTGCTCTTGTAATCATCAGTTTCCTCTCTATAGTTAAGAGTCTATGGGGCGCCTGGGTGGCGCAGTCGGTTAAGCGTCCGACTTCAGCCAGGTCACGATCTCGCGGTCCGGGAGTTCAAGCCCCGCGTCGGGCTCTGGGCTGATGGCTCAGAGCCTGGAGCCTGTTTCCGATTCTGTGTCTCCCTCTCTCTCTGCCCCTCCCCCGTTCATGCTCTGTCTCTCTCTGTCCCAAAAATAAATAAACGTTGGAAAAAAAAAAAAAGAGTCTATTTGTTGGTTTGCTTCTTTCTCTCTCTCTCTCTTTTTTCATTATGCTCCTTTGTTTCATTTATTAAATGTTTGTTTCTTAAATATGAGTGAATTTATATGTTATTTTGTCTTTCTCTGACTGATGTATTTCACTTAGCATAATACTCTAACTCCATCTACATCATTGCAGATGACAAGATTTCCTTCTTTATCTTGGCCAAATAATATTCCATTATATATATACACCCCATCTTTATCTGTTCATTAGTTGATGGATGGACATTTTCCACAGAATTTTGATTACATTTTCCCAATGATATTTCAGCCTTAAGTGTGGATGTTAAGGATAATTCAAAAAAAAACTTTATCTTGCATTCATCATCTAGTTTACAATTTATTTATTGAAAGATATTTTAGTACTTAACTGGAATATTTGCTATCATACAGAATCAAGTTTTGTCTCTAGAGTCCATAAATACCCATTTTCTTTTTTTTTCTTTAATATATGAAATTTATTGTCAAATTGGTTTCCATACAACACCCAGTGCTCATCCCAAAAGGTGCCCTCCTCAATACCCATCACCCACCCTCCCCTCCCTCCCACCCCCATCAACCCTCAGTTTGTTCTCAGTTTTTAACAGTCTCTTATGCTTTGGCTCTCTCCCACTCTAACCTCTTTTTTTTTTTTCTTTTTTCCTCCCCCTCCCCCATGGGTTCCTGTTAAGTTTCTCAGGATCCACATAAGAGTGAAACCATATGGTATCTGTCTTTCTCTGTATGGCTTATTTCACTTAGCATCACACTCTCCAGTTCCATCCACGTTGCTACAAAAGGCCATATTTCATTTTTTCTCATTGCCACGTAGTATTCCATTGTGTATATAAACCACAATTTCTTTATCCATTCATCAGTTGATGGACATTTAGGCTCTTTCCATAATTTGGCTATTGTTGAGAGTGCTGCTATGAACATTGGGGTACAAGTGCCCCTATGCATCAGTACTCCTATATCCCTTGGATAAATTCCTAGCAGTGCTATTGCTGGGTCATAGGGTAGGTCTATTTTTAATTTTCTGAGGAACCTCCACACTGCTTTCCAGAGCGGCTGCACCAATTTGCATTCCCACCAACAGTGCAAGAGGGTTCCCGTTTCTCCACATCCTCTCCAGCATCTATAGTCTCCTGATTTGTTCATTTTGGCCACTCTGACTGGCGTGAGGTGATACCTGAGTGTGGTTTTGATTTGTATTTCCCTGATGAGGAGCGACGCTGAACATCTTTTCATGTGCCTGTTGGCCATCCAGATGTCTTCTTTAGAGAAGTGTCTATTCATGTTTTCTGCCCATTTCTTCACTGGGTTATTTGTTTTTTGGGTGTGGAGTTTGGTGAGCTCTTTATAGATTTTGGATACTAGCCCTTTGTCCGATATGTCATTTGCAAATATCTTTTCCCATTCTGTTGGTTGCCTTTTAGTTTTGTTGGTTGTTTCCTTTGCTGTGCAGAAGCTTTTTATCTTCATAAGGTCCCAGTAATTCACTTTTGCTTTTAATTCCCTTGCCTTTGGGGATGTGTCGAGTAAGAGATTGCTACGGCTGAGGTCAGAGAGGTCTTTTCCTGCTTTCTCCTCTAAGGTTTTGATGGTTTCCTGTCTCACATTCAGGTCCTTTATCCATTTTGAGTTTATTTTTGTGAATGGTGTGAGAAAGTGGTCTAGTTTCAACCTTCTGCATGTTGCTGTCCAGTTCTCCCAGCACCATTTGTTAAAGAGACTGTCTTTTTTCCATTGGATGTTCTTTCCTGCTTTGTCAAAGATGAGTTGGCCATACGTTTGTGGGTCTAGTTCTGGGGTTTCTATTCTATTCCATTGGTCTATGTGTCTGTTTTTGTGCCAATACCATGCTGTCTTGATGATGACAGCTTTGTAGTAGAGGCTAAAGTCTGGGATTGTGATGCCTCCTGCTTTGGTCTTCTTCTTTAAGATTGCTTTGGCTATTAGGGGCCTTTTGTGGTTCCATATGAATTTTAGGATTGCTTGTTCTAGCTTTGAGAAGAATGCTGGTGCAATTTTGATTGGGATTGCATTGAATGTGTAGATAGCTTTGGGTAGTATTGACATTTTGACAATATTTATTCTTCCAATCGATGACCAGGGAATGTCTTTCCATTTCTTTAAATCTTCTTCAATTACTTTCATAAGCTTTCTATAGTTTTCAGCATACAGATCCTTTACATCTTTGGTTAGATTTATTCCTAGGTATTTTATGCTTCTTGGTGCAATTGTGAATGGGATCAGTTTCTTTATTTGTCTTTCTGTTGCTTCATTGTTAGTGTATAAGAATGCAACTGATTTCTGTACATTGATTTTGTATCCTGCAACTTTGCTGAATTCATGTATCAGTTCTAGCAGACTTTTGGTGGAGTCTATCAGATTTTCCATGTATAATATCATGTCATCTGCAAAAAGCGAAAGCTTGACTTCATCTTTGCCAATTTTGATGCCTTTGATTTCCTTTTGTTGTCTGATTGCTGATGCTAGAACTTCCAGCACTATGTTAAACAACAGCGGTGAGAGTGGGCATCCCTGTCGTGTTCCTGATCTCGGGGAAAAAGCTCTCAGTTTTTCCCCATTGAGGATGATATTAGCTGTGGGCTTTTCATAAATGGCTTTTATGATCTTTAAGTATGTTCCTTCTATCCCGACTTTCTCAAGGGTTTTTATTAAGAAAGGGTGCTGGATTTTGTTAAAGGCCTTTTCTGCATCGATTGACAGGATCATATGGTTCTTCTCTTTTTTTTTTTGTTAATGTGATGTATCACGTTGATTGATTTGCGAATGTTGAACCAGCCCTGCATCCCAGGAATGAATCCCACTTGATCATGGTGAATAATTCTTTTTATATGCCGTTGAATTCGATTTGCTAGTATCTTATTGAGAATTTTTGCATCCATATTCATCAGGGATATTGGCCTGTAGTTCTCTTTTTTTACTGGGTCTCTGTCTGCTTTAGGAATCAAAGTAATACAGGCTTCATAGAATGACTCTGAAAGTTTTCCTTCCCTTTCTATTTCTTGGAATAGCTTGAGAAGGATAGGTATTATCTCTGCTTTAAACGTCTGGTAGAACTCCCCTGGGAAGCCATCTGGTCCTGGACTCTTATTTGTTGGGAGATTTTTGATAACCGATTCAATTTCTTCGCTGGTTATGGGTCTGTTCAAGCTTTCTATTTCTTCCTGATTGAGTTTTGGAAGAGTGTGGGTGTTCAGGAATTTGTCCATTTCTTCCAGGTTGTCCAATTTGTTGGCACATAATTTTTCATAGTATTCCCTGATAATTGTTTGTATCTCTGAGGGATTGGTTGTAATAATTCCATTTTCATTCATGATTTTATCTATTTGGGTCATCTCCCTTTTCTTTTTGAGAAGCCTGGCTAGAGGTTTGTCAATTTTGTTTATTTTTTCAAAAAACCAACTCTTGGCTTCGTTGATCTGCTCTACAGTTTTTTTTAGATTCCATATTGTTTATTTCTGCTCTGATCTTTATTATTTCTCTTCTTCTGCTGGGGTTAGGCTGCCTTTGCTGTTCTGCTTCTATTTCCTTTAGGTGTGCTGTTAGATTTTGTATTTGGGATTTTTCTTGTTTCTTGAGATAGGCCTGGATTGCAATGTATTTTCCTCTCAGGACTGCCTTCGCTGCATCCCAAAGCGTTTGGATTGTTGTATTTTCATTTTTGTTTGTTTCCATATATTTTTTAATTTCTTCTCTAATTGCCTGGTTGACCCACTCATTCGTTAGTAGGGTGTTCTTTAACCTCCATGCTTTTGGAGGTTTTCCAGACTTTTTTCTGTGGTTGATTTCAAGCTTCATAGCATTGTGGTCTGAAAGTATGCATGGTATAATTTCAATTCTTGTAAACTTATGAAGGGCTGTTTTGTGACCCAGTATATGATCTATCTTGGAGAATGTTCCATGTGCACTCGAGAAGAAAGTATATTCTGTTGCTTTGGGATGCAGAGTTCTAAATATATCTGTCAAGTCCATCTGATCCAATGTCTCATTCAGGGCCCTTGTTTCTTTATTGACCGTGTGTCTAGATGATCTATCCATTTCTGTAAGTGGGGTGTTAAAGTCCCCTGCAATTACCACATTCTTATCAATAAGGTTGCTTATGTTTATGAGTAATTGTTTTATATATTTGGGCGCTCCGGTATTTGGCGCATAGACATTTATAATTGTTAGCTCTTCCTGATGGATAGACCCTGTCACTATTATATAATGTCCTTCTTCATCTCTTGTTACAGCCTTTAATTTAAAGTCTAGTTTGTCTGATATAAGGATGGCTACTCCAGCTTTCTTTTGGCTTCCAGTAGCATGATAAATAGTTCTCCTTCCCCTCACTCTCAATCTAAAGGTGTCCTCAGGTCTAAAATGAGTCTCTTGTAGACAGCAAATAGATGGGTCTTGTTTTTTTATTCATTCTGATACCCTATGTCTTTTGGTTGGCGCATTTAATCCATTGACATTCAGTGTTATTATAGAAAGATATGGGTTTAGAGTCATTGTGATGTCTGTATGTTTTATGCTTGTAGTGATGTCTCTGGTACTTTGTCTCACAGGGTCCCCCTTAGGATCTCTTGTAGGGCTGGTTTAGTGGTGACAAATTCCTTCAGTTTTTGTTTGTTTGGGAAGACCTTTATCTCTCCTTCTATTCTAAATGACAGACTTGCTGGATAAAGGATTCTCGGCTGCATATTTTTTCTGTCTAGCACACTGAAAATCTCGTGCCAATTCTTTCTGGCCTGCCAAGTTTCAAAAGAGAGATCAGTCACGAGTCTTATAGGTCTCCCTTTATATGTGAGGGCACGTTTACCCCTTGCTGCTTTCAGAATTTTCTCTTTATCCTTGTATTTTGCCAGTTTCACTATGATATGTCGTGCAGAAGATCGATTCAAGTTACGTCTGAAGGCAGTTCTCTGTGCCTCTTGGATTTCAATGCCTTTTTCCTTCCCCAGTTCAGGGAAGTTCTCAGCTATGATTTCTTCAAGTACCCCTTCAGCACCTTTCCCTCTCTCTTCCTCCTCTGGGATACCAATTATGCGTATATTATTTCTTTTTAGTGTATCACTTAGTTCTCTAATTTTCCCCTCATACTCCTGGATTTTTTTATCTCTCTTTTTCTCAGCTTCCTCTTTTTCCATAACTTTATCTTCTAGTTCACCTATTCTCTCCTCTGCCTCTTCAATCCGAGCCGTGGTGGTTTCCATTTTGTTATGCATTTCGTTTAAAGCGTTTTTCAGCTCCTCATGACTGTTCCTTAGTCCCTTGATCTCTGTAGCAAGAGATTCTCTGCTGTCAGCTGTACTGTTTTCAAGCCCAGCGATTAATTTTATGACTATTATTCTAAATTCACTTTCTGTTATATTATTTAAATCCTTTTTGATCAGCTCATTAGCTGTTGTTATTTCCTGGAGATTCTTCTGAGGGGAATTCTTCCGCTTGGTCATTTTGGATAGTCCCTGGCGTGGTGAGGACCTGCAGGGCACTTCCCCTGTGCTGTGGTGTATAACTGGAGTTGGTGGGCGGAGCCGCAGTCAGACCTGATGTCTGCCCCCAGCCCACCGCTGTGTCCACAGTCAGACTGGTGTGTGCCTTCTCTTCCCCTCTCCTAGGGGCGGGATTCACTGTGGGGTCGTGTGGCCCGTCTGGGCTACTTGCACACTGCCAGGCTTGTGATGCTGGGGATCTGGCGTATCAGCTGGGGTGAGTAGTCAAGGTGCACAGGGGCAGGAGGGGCAGGCTTAGCTTGCTTCTCCTTAGGTGATCCACTTCAGGAGGGGCCCTGTGGCAGCGGGAGGGAGTCAGATCCGCTGCCAGAGGTTTGGCTCCGCAGAAGCGCAGAGTTGGGTGTTTGCGCGCGGAGCCAGCAAGTTCCCTGGCAGGAACTGGTTCTCTTTGGGATTTTGGCTGGGGGATGGGCGGGGGAGATGGCGCTGGCGAGCGCCTTTGTTCCCCACCAAACTGAGCTCTGTCGTCCGGGGGCTCAGCAGCTCTCTTTCCCTTTGTCCTCCAGCCTTCCCGCTTTCTGAGCAGAGCTGTTAACTTATGACCTCCCAGACGCTACGTTGGGCTTGCTGTCGGAACACAGTCCGTCAGGCCCCTCCGCTTTTTGCAAGCCAGACTCGGGGGCTCTGCTTGGCCGGCGAGCCGCCCCTCCGCCCCGGCTCCCTCCCGCCAGTCCGTGGAGCGCGCACCGCCTCGCCGCCCTTCCTACCCTCTTCCGTGGGCCTCTCGTCTGCGCTTGGCTCCGGCGACTCCGTTCTGCTAATCCTCTGGCGGTTTTCTGGGTTATTTAGGCAGGTGTAGGTGGAATCTGAGTTATCAGCAGGACGCGCGGTGAGCCCAGCGTCCTCCTACGCCGCCATCTTCCGGAATCGGTCTAAATACCCATTTTCTATCCTTTGCATTATGTCTGTGATCTAAGGATCAGTGATTACCAGAGATTAATAGGAAATTTCAACTTGGTTGGAATGAACTTGGTGTTTCCACATTGCTGTAAAGATAAAAAAGCAATAACATATGGGTAGGGAATTTTAAAAATCATGAGGAAATTGCATAAACAATTGCATAGAACAAAATAATAGAGAATAATCACTTTTTTGACATTATATCAGAAGAGTGGGTTTACTAACATGTCACACTATCATTGTTATCAGGACACTATAAAAGAAACCATCCTGATCATTTCAGAATTTTCCATTGTAGCCCGCAGTTTGTGACTAACATTTAGCAGAAAAAACATTTACTTTCCCCCCAAATATCTGAAAGTGTCATTTTGTCATAATATTTAAAAAAGTGATTCTGCATTGCCCTTGGTTGAATGATCTAGTTTATATTGAATTGAGAGAGTTGTATAACCTGCTTGGCAGATGTCATATTGAATGATACAAATTTGCTTCTAATGTTGGAAGAACACTAGATGGAAGGAGAGATGGATAAGTGTATGAATTGAAAATGAACTAATTGATGATTCAGTTAAAATCAGTATTTAAAAAATTGTTTATTTATTTTGAGAGAGAGAGCAAGTGAAGAGCAAGCATGGGGGTGGGGGGTGGAGAAAGAATCTGAAGCAGGCTCTGTGCTGTCAGTACAGAGGCTGACATGGGGCTTGAACCCATTAACTGTGAGATCATGACCTGAGCTGAAATCAAGATTAAGACACTCAAATGACTGAGCCGCCCAAGTGCCTCTAAAATCAGTATTTATCCCAGAGTACTATGACAATTCTTTATTTGAATGGTCATCTTGTTTATGTTACACTTCATTAGAAGCCAGAGGGGATGTAATGTAGATACTGCCTCAACTGTGAAGAGCTCACAAAATGGCAGGAAACAAAAATGTTTTAAAATAATAATAAAGGCTAAAAAATGAGAATTGTTCTTTTAGTGGCATACACAGAATTCTATATGGGATACAAAGGATTTTTGAGAAAGTATTTGAATCTATGGGATCACAGTTTCATGGAGGTGTGGTATTTCAGCTGACTGCTGAAGAATGGGAAAGAAAGAGGTGGAGGATATATTAAGTCACAGGAAGTGACATTGGTTGGTTAGTAAGTCTAGGGTTAGCCCATGGGGGGTCTTGAACTCTTCACCAATTATTTAAAAGCAGCAGCACTGCATAGAGTTTAAGAGAAAATGTCTGGGTCATACAGAATTGTTTCCATGCCATTTCTCAACTGTTGTCAGCAACTGAGTAATCCAGGAAGCTGACTCTGAGGTGTAGTTGGTCTACAAGACATGTGGAGGGCCTGGGAATTGTGGAAGGGAAGAGAATTGGGCAGAGGGAGAATTTGCACTGTTAAGTAGGCTCAGTAATAGCCTTGGCCTTACCCCATGGGAATATCTGGTGCTAAAATGTCCTATCAGACTTGTGTTGGGCAGAAATGTCTGCTCTTTTATACCCTCTTTGACCAGCTATTGGGTGTGGGCTGCCTATGGGAGGATTAACTTGGAAGGCATGTAGATTTGTTGCCCTCCTTGTCCTCTCTCTTCAGCTTGGCTTGGGCTCATTCAAACCCTGGTGGTCCCTGGGTTTAGGTCCAACAAGAAAGGAGGCCCGAAGTGTGCAAGTGCTCTTGAAACCTGTGGTTGGGTCACATTTATTATAGTTCTTTTTGCCAAAACATGTCACATGTTCAACCCAGGTTCAAGGGGGTGGTCAAACCTCTAGGTTTGGGACCATGTGGGTGCCTTTAAGAAGGACACAAATAGTTAATATCGTGGTAAGGACACTAAACTCACAACATTAATCAGCCTCATTGATGTGTCTGCTTTACCATTTAAAAATATTTTCCCTTACCCTCAAACAGTTCATTTAAAACTTATAGCTAACACTCACACACTTCTTTTTCTGAAGCAGAAATGATCACAAACTTTCTGCATTTAAAAGAGATTGTTTTGCAGATGTTATCAGAATAAGAACAGAGAAAAAATTTTAAGGGGAAAGTCATAGAAAAAGTATGATAATGGGAGTACCGGGTTGGCTCAATGGGCATCCGACTTTGGCTCAGTTCATGATCTCAGTTTGTGAGTTTGAGCCTTGGGTTGGGCTCTGTGCTGACAGGTCAGGGACTGAAGCCTGCCTTGGATTCTGTGTCTCCTTCTCTCTCTGTCTGCCCCCTCCCCCATTCCTGTGCTCTGTCTTTCTCAAATGTAAATAATGTAAATAAGCATTAAAAAAATAGCCATCCTCCCTCCCCATTAAAAATATGTGATCCTGTGCAACAGTTAAATACAATCTGTAGTTAATGCTGCTGTTTTCAAAAAGAAAAAAATTACAAAATGTAAGAAACCATGTACCAATTTTTCTTAATAAATAACAAGACTTTTTCAAACCAGTTATGTGCATTCCAGCAGTAAACAGTAAGAGATGTGGGCAAGGGTCAGGTGGAAGCTATTGTCAGAAAAGGAAATATAAATAGCCCTCAAGCATGTGTAACTGGGTTCTACTTCTCTTAAAATTGATTTGTAAGCTAAGACGATTAGACTCCGTTTTTCTTGGGTCCTCCTGGCAGGTATTTTAGGGCAGGCAGTGGGGAGAAGCCAGGCTTGAGAGACCATGAGGAAACAGGCTTTCTGGGAGAGATGCCAGAATGTGATTGATGTAAACATATGAGGATCAATTTCTTAACATCAATCAGATACAGAAACACACAAAAATTTTAATCATGAATATTTGTACTTCCAGGAAATAATTTTATAGACATACCTGCATGATGTACAAAACCATGAGCTCGGTGTTGCTTATAATGTGAAAAAATGGGGATGGATCAAAATCTTCAATGGGAACATGCAAATATATGTAGGTAAACTCCTAGAAATGAATAAAGTTGATTAATGAGCAGTGATAAGGAAGATGACCAAATATCATGATAAGGTAATTAAAACCAACTTGCAGATCTCCATATGTGGTGTGCTTCCTCTTGTAGTGTATGCGCAGGACATGCTGTACCTATGCAGACAATGGCAATGGTTGTCTTTGGGACATAAGACTAGGGTTTGAGGGTGTGGGACTTTCATTTTCACTTTCTAATTTGAATGTTTAAAAAACCCTGTATGTATTACAAGGAGATAGAGTTTCAAAAGTAAACTTAAAAATTTAGTTGATTTTTCTATTTAGATTTGGCCACCAAATAATTTGAATTCCACAAGGTAAATGATATTTTTAAATCTCATTTCCCCCATTCAATTGTTTTTTATAAAAATTTTTTAATGTTTATTTATTTTTGAGAGAGAGAGAGAGAATGCAAGCAGGGGAAGGGCAGAGAGAGGGAGACACAGAATCTGAAGCAGGCTCCAGGTTCTGAGGTGTTAACACAGAGCCCAACATGGGGTTTGAACTCACAAATTGTGAGACCATGACCTGAGCTGAAGTTGAACCCTTAACCAACTAAGCCACCCAAGGGCCCCTCCCCCCATTCAATTTAATGTAACCAACTAACCTGGTTAATGGGGCCTGAGATTTTGTCTTTGACATGCCTCCACCCCCCGACCCCCACTGACTTCCTGACATCTTTGCTTCCTAGAAACTCAGGTTTCTTATCCGTAGGAAGACCATCACAGAATTCAACACATCACCTTACTGATTTCTTGCAACGTATAAAATATTTAGCAGGTATAATAGTGCCCTTTTTACAACAACATTTAAATTTAAAAAATTGAACTGTTTTTCAAAGGGCAAACACCAAAACTTTTGGGGTGCTGGATGCAAATAAGAATTGGATGATAAAATTCAGGATAGTTTCTATTAGGTTGTGTGTGCTTTATTTAAGATGCAATCTTGGCACTACCAAAATATTTACTCACACACAGAAGATACAGGTCTGTTGAAAAGTCTATTTTTTTCCTGCTTTAAAATTCATGGTTTTAGGGCCTCCTGGGTACCTCAGTTGGTTAAGTGTCTGACTCTCAATCTCAGCTCAGACCATGATTTTATTTTTTGTTTTGTTTCCCTTTTTAATTAAAATATAATTAACATACAGTGTTACATTAGTTTCAGGTGTACAATATAATAATCCAACAATTTGTACATTTCTTAGTGCTTTTCAGGATTAGTGTACTCTTAATTTCCTTTTTCTATTTCACCAATCCCCTCCCTCACTTTCCTTCTGGCAACCACCTGTTTGTTTTCTGTACTTAAGAGTCTTTTTTTTTTTTTTTTAGTCTCCTTTTTTTTCTTATTTGTTTTGTTTCTTAAATTCCACATATGAGTGAAATCATATGGCATTAGACTTGTTTCACTTAACATTATTCTCTCTAGGTCCATCCATGGTGTTGCAAATGGCAAGATACCATTCTTTTTTTATGGTGGAGAACTTGAATAGATATTTTTCCAAAGATGACATACAGATAGCCAGCAGACACATGTAAAAAATGGTCAAATATCACTCATCATCAGGGAAATGCAAATCAAATCTACAATGACATATCACCTTCAACTGACATAATAGCTAAAATAAAAAAAGATAAGAAATAACAAGTGTTGATGAGAATGTGGAGAAAGTGGAACCCTCATGCATCACTGGTGGGAATGCAAACTGGGGCAGCCACTGTGGAAAACATTATGAAGTTTCCTCAAAAAGTTAAAAATAGAAATAGCATATGATCCAGTAATTGCACTACTGAGTATTTACCCAAAGAAAACAAAGATACTTTTTCCCCATTAAATCCAGTCTAGTTAACATGCAGGATTACATTAGTTTCAGGTGTACAATGTAGTGACTTAGCAATTCCATACATCATCAGTACTCATCAAAACAAGTGCAAAAAAAAGAAAAGGCAAAAAATACTAATTCAAAAAGATATGTCCACCCCTATATTTAATGCAGCACTTTTTTTTTACAATAGTCAAGGATGGAAATAGCCCAAGTGTCTATCAATAGATGAGTGGATAAGGAAGATGTGGTATAGATATGTATGAACATATATACATGCCATGAAATATTACCCAGCCATTAAAAAGTGTATGGTCCTAGATTTAGGAGGCAGACTAGATAAAAAAAATACATGGATGTGTAAAAGTTCAGGTAATTCTATGATTGATGGATGAATGAATCTAATCAATACAAACCGCATTCTGCACTTAAGTGAAATAACATGTTGTTTGTCTTTCTCTGACTGACTTATTTCATGTAGCATTATACCCTCCACATCCATCCATGTTGTTGTGAATGGCAATATTTCCATCTAAAAACCCAAAGGAACAAATGATTCCAGAAAAAAGAGTTATAAATACAGAGAACAAACTGATGGTTACCAGAAGGGCTGGTAGGGGGGTGGTGAAAGAGGAGAAGGGGATTAAGATAAAAAATAAATATGTCACAGAGATGAAAAGTACAGCAAAGGGAATAGAGTCAATATTATTGTAATAACATTGTATTGTGGCAGATGGTGACTACACTTAGCACGGTAAGCATTTAATAATGTATATGATTGTCGAATCACTATGTTGAACACCTGAAACTAATATCACATGTCAACTGTGGTTTAAAAAAAAACATTCCAGAGTTTTGGCCACTTGTATTTTTCTTGCCTTTTATCTTTCCTCTCAGTTAAAAATAAACAGAGTTGCTCATTAATGCCTGAATAACCACATTATTTACCCTCATAGGGCAGTTATGATCTAAAAGCTTAGTGAGGAATGACCATGGCACTGTGGTTTGATTTATTGATGGCGGTCCCACTATGTTGTGAGAAATTGTAGACCTGTTGCTCATCCTTTCTCCCAGAATGGTGTGATATCTCTGTGTACCTGCTGAAAGAGAAGTGTTTGTTGTTTAAAGTTAGAAAAGTAGTTAGGGAAAAGTATTCACTTCTTCCTAAGTAGAAGGCAGACCCTTGGGATCTCATTATTGAGCTGACTGAGTACAGGGGCTGACAGTGAGGAGCTCATTTTCTCTTGGTCCCCATGGACTCTATCATACTCAGAAGAAAGACCTGGGGAGGTGTTTTGTCCCCATGCTCCGTATAGCTATTGGAGTTTCCAATATTTCATTTCTGTTCACACAGTGATGTAATCTCTGGGGTCATCTACTTCAGGGAAGAGACAATTAAGGACTGTTTATTGTTGAAGGCTAAGTGAATAGGTCATCATCCTGCTTGAGTCTTGCCCCTTGTGGACCCTGCCCTGAGCAGTGGGGCCACTGGGCTATCTCCTCAATGCTGCTGCCACCTCAGTCCTCAGACGTTGTAGATAATCAGCATCATTCACTCCCCCAGTGCTGGAACAATCCTAACATTTGAATGGAAGCATAAAAAGACCCCAGATAGCTGAAGCAGCCCTCAAAAAACCAAAGCAAAGCTGGAGGCCTCACAATTCCAGACTCCAAGTTACCTTATAAAAGCTGTAGTGATCAAAGCAGTATGAATATATGGGAAAGCGGGGTGGGGGGGGGTGGGGAAGAAAAGTAAACACACTATAGAGGTTTGCTTTTTTAAAAAATTAGTTAACATAAAGTGCAATATTAGCTTCAGGAGTAGAATTCGGTGATTCATCACTTACATACAACAAACACCCAGTGCTCATCACAACAAATACCCTTCTTAATACCCATCACTCATCTAGCCCATCTCCCACCCACCTCCTTCCATCAACCCTAAGTTTGTTCTCTATCATTAAGAGTCTCTTGTGGTTTGTTTCCCTCTCTTCTCTTCCCACCTTCCCATATGGTCATCTGTTTTGTTTCTCAAATTCCATAGATGAGTGAAATCGTGTGGTATTTGTCTTTCTCTGATAGACTGACTTTACTTCTCATAATACATACTAACTCCATCCACGTCATTGAAAACGGCAAGATTTAATTCCTTTTGATGGCTGAGGAATGTGTGTATACACACACACACACACACACACACACACACACACACACACACACACCACATCTTCTTTATCCATTCATCTGGGGATAGACATATGTGCTCTCTCCATAGTTTGGCTATTATTGATAATGCTGTCATAACCACTGGGGTTCATGTCCCTTTCAAATCAGTATTTTTGTATCCTTTGGTAATTACCTAGTAGTGCAATTTCTAGATTGTAGGGCAGTTTTATTTTTAGTGTATTGAGGAATCTCCATACCGTTTTCCAGAGTGGCTGCACCAGTTTGCATTCCCACCAACAGTGTACGAGGGTTCCCCTTTCTCCACATCCTCACCAATACCTGTTGTCTCTTGTGTTAATTTTAGCCATTCTTACAGGTGTGAGGTGGTGTCTCATTGTGGTTTTGATTTGTATTTCCCTGATGATGAGTGATGTTGAACATTTTTTCATGTGTCTGTTAGCCATCTGGATGTCTTCTTTGAAAAAGTGTCTATTCATGTCTTCTGCCCATTGCTTTACTGGATTATTTGTTTTTTGGGTGTATTGTGTTGATAAGTTCTTTATAGATTTTGGATACTAACCCTTTATCTGACATGTCACTTGCAAATATCTTCTCCCATTCTGTAGACTGCCTTTTAATTTTGTTGATGGTTTCCTTCATTGTGGAGAAGCTATTTATGTTGATGATGTATGATGTCTCAATAATTCACTTTTGCTTTTATTTCCTTGCCTCTGGAGATGTGTCTTGTATGAAGTTTCTATGGCCGAAGTCAAAGAGGTTGCTACTCATTTTCTCCTACAGAATTTTGAAGATTTTCTGCCCACATTTAGGCCTTTCATTCATTTTGAATTTATTTTTGTGTGGAGTGAAAGAAAGTGGTCTAGAAAGTCCCTGTCCTATTTTCCCAGCACCATTTGCTGAAGAGAATGTCTTTTTTCCTTTGGATACTCTTTCCTGCTTTGTTGAAGATTAGTTGGCTATACATTTGTGCATCCACTTCTGGGCTCTCTATTCTGTTCCATTGATCCCTGTGTCTGTTTTTTTTGTTTTGTTTTGTTTTGTTTTTTTAATTTAATTTAATTTTATTTTTTTTTCAACGTTTATTTATTTTTGTGACAGAGAGAGACAGAGCATGAACGGGGGAGGGGCAGAGAGAGAGGGAGACACAGAATCGGAAACAGGCTCCAGGCTCCGAGCCACCAGCCCAGAGCCCGACGCTCGTGAGGGGCTCGAACTCACGGAGCGCGAGATCGTGACCTGGCTGAAGTCCGCCGCTTAACCGACTGCGCCACCCAGGCGCCCCCCTGTGTCTGTTTTTGTGCCAGTAGCATACTGTCCTCATGATTACAGCTTTGTAATAGAGCTTGAAGTCATAATTGTGATGCCTCCACCTTTCTTTTCTTTTTCAGCATTACTTTGGCTGTTCAGGGTCCTTTGTGGTTACACACAAATTTTTGATTTGTTCTAGCTCTGAGAAGAATATTGGTTTATTTTGATTGGGATTGCATTGAATGTGTAGGTTGTTTTGGGTAGTATCCACAGTTTAACAATATTTGTTCTTCAAATCCATGAGCATGGAATGTTGTTCCATTTCTTTCTGTCTTCTTCAATTTCTTTCATAGGCTTTCTATAGTTTTAAGAGCACAGATCTTTGATCTCTTTGGTTAGATTTATTCGTAGGCATCTTATGGTTTTTGGTGCAATTACAAATGTGATTGATTCCTTGATTTCTCTTTGGCTGCTTTATTATTGGTGTATAGAAATCAACTGATTTCTCTATTTTATATCCTGTGACTTTGCTGAATTTATGTATCAGATCTTGCCATTTTTTGGTGTAGGCTTTCGAGTTTTCCATGTAGGGTATCATGTCATCTGTGAAGAGTGCAAATTTGCCTTCTTCCTTGCCAATTTGGATTCCTTTTGTTTCCTTTTGATGTCTCATTGCTGAGACTAGGACTTCCAGTACTGTGTTGAACAACAGTGGTGAGAGAGGACATCCCTGTCATGTTCCTGATCTTATGGGGAAAGCTCTCAGTTTTTCACCATTGAGGATAATATTAGCTGTGGGTCTTTCATATATGGCCTTCAAGATGTTGAGGTATGTTCCTTTTATCCCTAACGTCTTGAGTTTTTAATCAAGAAAGGATGCTGTATTTTGGCAAATGCTTTTTTTGCATTTTTGGAGAATTATATGGTTTTTATCCTTTCTTTTATTAATATGATGCATTATGTTGATTAATCTGTGAATATTGAACCAGGCTTGCAACACAGGAATAATTCCCACTTGTTCGTGGTCAATGGTTCTTTTAATGCACTGTTGAATTTGAATTGCGAGTACATGCTGAGAATTTTTCACCCAGATTCATAAGGGGTATTGGCCTGTAATTCATTTTAGTGGGGTCATTATCTGCCACTCGCTTCTAGTTTTTCAAGTGTCTGTTGAGAAATTTCCAGCTAGCCTTCTAGGTTTTCCCTTATAATTTGAGTTCTTTTATCTTGCTGATTTTAAGATTTTTCTTTTATCACTATATTTTGCAAATTTAATTAGAATATATCTTGGTATTGGTGTGCTTTTGTTGATTTTGATGGGAGTTCTCTGTGCCTCCTCGATTTGGATGTCTGTTTCCTTCCACAGATTAGGGAAGTTTTCAGCTCTTATTTCTTAAACTACACTTTCTGCCTCCTTTTCTCTCTCTTCTTCTGGGACTCCTATAATACAAATGTCATTACATTTGATGAAATCACTGAGTTCTCTAGGTCTATTTTCATGTTCCATAATTCTTCCTCACTTTTGTTCAGCTTCACTCTTTTTCCATTATTTTCTATTGTCACTTATTTATTACTTTGCTTCTTCCAGGATGCTATTCATTTCATCAAACCTGTTTCCCATCTCATTTATTGCTTTCTTCTTCTCTGATTGATTCTTTTTTTAACTATTTTATCTATGTGGTAAGGGTCTTCCTGATGCCTTCCATTCTTTCCTCCATCCCAGTGACTATTCTTATGATTGTTGCTTTAAATTCTCTATCAGGCATGTTACTTATATCTGTCTCACTTAGATCACTGGCTGTGACCTTATCTTGTTATTTCATTTGGGATGAATTCCTCTATCTTGACATTCTGTCTAAATCTCTGCCTCCTTCTCTGTGTTAGAAAAATCATTATGTCTCCTGCTACTGAAAGTAATGTCCTTATAAAGAAGAGTTGTGTAGAAGCCCAGGGCCTGGGGCTTTATTTAGATAAGTGTCTTCAGTATGTGCTGTGTGTGCTCTGCTGTTTTGTTTTGGCTGCTCTAACCTTCAGGCCAGTCATCTGCAGAGGCTCTCCTTGCCTCCTGTGGGCACCGTTTGATCCCTGGCATGAATGTGGTGAGTTTAACTAGGTGGGATCTGGTATGCTTATGAAATGAGACTTGACACCAGCTCCATGAGAACTGAGGCCCTGCAAAACTCTCTGGTCAAGACATGTGGTGGCTCATGCTGGACCTCTGAGGGAGGGGCCTGCCACACTGGGGCTGAGGCAAGCTTGTTTGAGAAGGACCCTCCTGCCAAAGCACAGAGGCATGGGACTTGGTGAGGCAAGTTAGGCAGCCAGCGCCCATGTGGTGCTGTTTCCCATAGGTGGCTCTGTGTCTATGCTGAAGGATGGGGCAACGGAAATGCTGGCCAGTTTCTTAGTTCCTAGAGAGGCATCTACCGGAATGCTTATAGAAGTACTGATTATCTTATAGGGGCTCAATATATTTTAGGGATTTATTCTAATTTAACATAATGGTCTGAGTATATACACTTCTTTCAGGGAAATAAGAGGGAGATTGATTATTTAAAATATTGGTGTATTTTGCAGGACTGATGCAGAAGAAACTTAAGCAAAGGAAAAAAAGAACTAGAGATACACATAAAAACAAACAATTATAGGTATAAAATGTAATGTTTTCCTACGAGTCCATTGCTCATCTGTTTTTGATGTATTTATTATTGAAGTTAGCAAATGACTCAATATTTCTCCTAACATTATTAAAGATTCTTGTGAAGAGTAAGAACAAACTCTCCAGATATAAGTGTATTGAGTGAGGTGGCTAGACTGTGTACATCAGGCCCATAGAACTTATATCCTCTGTGTGGACCTTTTTGTTGGCTTGTGAACTGTTTCTGGAGGCACCTATGAAAGAGATTTGTGTAGATGAAAGGACATTGACAGCATCCTACCTCACATTATGTTTTATGTGAGGCATTTCTGTGTTATTCTGAGTGGGAAAGTAAAAATTATCCAGTGATCCCTCCTCTTTACATTTTGAGAATTATGAAGTGACAGAGAAGAAAATATATATGTGATTGATTGCAATGATTAAATAATGGGGTCTTTTAGAGAAAGGTATCAGATCACAGAAAATATCAAAGTTCAATTAAAAACTCATCCAATTTTCCCATAAAAAGCTAACTACTGTATTATGATAAATGGAAATAAAAAGATTTATTCATTTTATGAGAGTCCACTACAGAAAAATGTACAAATCTACATTTCTCAAACTTTACATAAATTCCATGATTCTATAGATAGAGCTAAGTCAAATCCTAACTAAACTCATAAGAGTCATATTCTTTATCCATTGAGACTGAGACAGTCATGGAATAAATGTTTCATGAATGAATAAGTAATGAATAAGACTGTTTTATTACCTTTTAAGCCCTTTAAGTTGTTTCTTCTCACTTTCTTGTGAGAAATGACTTCAATAACAAAGACCCATTTAGTCAGAATATTGATAAATGTTTGTAAGGCATCTCAAGAGATTTGATGTACAAAGTCATTATTTGTACGTTACAATGTTATATGCTCCCCACAAAGTAAGTGAAGCCACCCATTCAAGTCTATATTTCTGAGGATGAAAGCACTAGCATAGAAAATACAAAACCAGATAAACAAAACAGTTCCTATCGGTCTTTAGCATAAATCATGTACATTCAAGTTTATATTTAGAGCCTCTTTGTGTTATATTAAAAACAAAAATAAAAATTCCTGTTTACCCTCAAGATATGCAAATGGTTAGAGTCATAAAAGAGCTAAGTAGGATGGGTATAGTATTGTTTGCATCCACAGAATATTCATATGCACCAACTATTCTATTAATTGTCTCTATGATCTAGGAATTACTTGCCTCAGTAGAAATTGAAGACAGATTCCCACCAACAATGCATGAGGGTTCGTTTTTCTCCATATCCTTACGGACACTTGCTATTTTTTGCATTTTTGATTTTACTTATTCTGACAGATGTAAGGTAATCTCATATTGTGGTTTTAATTTGCATTTCTCTGATGCTTAGTGATGTTGAGCATATTTTCATGTGTGTTGGCTATCTCTCTGTCTTCTTTGGAAAAAGGTATATTAGTGTACTCTGCCTATTTTTAAATCAGATTTTTTTGGTGTTGAGTTGTATAAGTTCTTTATAAATTTTGGATATATCATTTAGATATATCTTCTCCCATTCAGTAGTTTGCCCTCTTGTGTTGTTTATTGTTTACTTTGCTGTCCAAACTCTTTTAGTTTTGTTGTAGTCTCAATAGTTTAATGTTGCTTTTGTTTCTCTGGTCAAAGGAGACATATTTCAAAAAGAGTTTTTGTGGCTGATGTCAAAGGAATTGCTATCCTCATGCACTGTTGGTGGGAATGCAAATTGGTACAGCCACTGTGGAAAACACTATGGAGTTTCCTTGAAAAACTAAAAATAGAAGTACCATATGATCCAGTAATTCCACTAAAACACTAATTTGAAAAGATATGTGCACCCCTGTTTACTGCAGCATTATTAATAATAGTCACTATATGGAAGCAACCCAAGTGCCCGTCAATAGATGAATGGATACAGAAGATAGAACAAACAGAATAGAATATTTATCAGCCATAAGAAGAACAAAATCTTGCCACTTGCAATAACATGGTTGGAGCTAGGGCATGTAATGCTAAGTGAAATAAGTCAGAGAAAGACAAATACCATATGATTTCACTCATATGTTGAATTTAGGCATCAAAGCAAATGAACAAACAAATAAAAGAAAGAGATTAAAAAAACAGACTCTTAAATATAGGGAATTAGTAATTTCTAGAGGGGAGGTGAGTGAGGAGATGGGTGAAATAGATAAAGGGGATTAAAAAAATTACACGTGATGAGCACTGATAAATGTATAGAATTGTTGAGTCATATTGTACACCTGAAACTAAACTATATAACACTGTGTGTTATTTCACTTGAATAAAACAAATAAAGACAATTAGAAAATGGTTTTCATTCTTATCCAGGGTAATACTTTTCTTTGACTTTCCATTCCTCTTCGATTTTGTAGATTCACGGTCAATCTCACCAGCTTCCTCAATGCATTCTTCATGTCCTTGTTCCGCAGGGTATAAATAAGAGGGTTAAGACTTGGAGTGACAATCGTGTAAAAGAGGGTGAGGAACTTTCCCTGGTCTTTGGAAGCACTGTTACCTGGTTGCAGGTACATGTAGATAATAGTTCCATAGAAGATGGACACGACAGTGAGATGAGATCCACAGGTATTAATTGCTTTTTGTTGGCCTTCTTTTGACTTTATTCTCAGCACAGCTTTGGCAATGTAGCCATAGGATATAAGAATAAGGCCGAGTGGTGTAAGGACAAAGACAAAGCCTAAAGCAAAAACAGACATTTCAACTGTTGTGGTGTCTATACATGCTATCTTGACCATAGCTGGCAACTCACACAAGAAATGGTCCAGAAGGTTGTTTCCACATCGAGGCAAATTCAGGGTGAGTGTACATAATAATACAGAACCGGCCAAACTAATGCTCCAGACTGTGATTATCATCTTGAGACAGAGATGTGGGTTCATGATTACCAAATAATGCAGGGGCTTACAAATAGCTGTGAAACGATCATAGGACATAACAGCGAGGAGGAGGCACTCAGTGGAACCCAACCACATATAAACGTAGAGTTGAGTGACACAGCCCACATAGCTGATGGTCTTGTCAGGTCCCCACAAGTTAACGAGCATCTGAGGGATGATGCTGGTTGTGAAACATAGATCCAGGAAAGATAAGTTCCTGAGGAAAAAATACATCGGTGTGTGGAGATGGGAATCCAGGAGAGATGCAAGGATGATGGCTGTGTTACCCACCCACGTAACGAAGTAGAAGAGAGTGACAACTCCTGATAGGACCATCTCCAGTTTGGGATGGTCCGAGAAGCCAAGCAGAATAAAACCGTGCAGAGAAGTGTGATTGTTTTGACCCATAGTCCTTCAGTGTCCAAATCCTAGAATGAGAAAAGCAGAAGGAGGGAAAGGAGAATGGGGATGATGATGTGGAACAGGAGGAGGAATAAGGAAGAAGAAGGAGAAGGAGAAATTGATCAGTAGAGACTACATAATTTAACTAAATACAGAACTAAAAAAAGAGAAAGAATTTATGTTAATTATTAAAAAAATAATGGGTCAAAGTAAATATTATAGCCAAGTAATCTGGTATTTGTTGTAGATCATTTTATGGTGTTGGGTTTAATATTATATTTTTATCTAGGTGACCTCGGAGAATTTGGTGAAATTTGTCACATGTAAATTTGCAAGTTTGAAAAGGATCTGGTTCTAAAGTGATGTGACCCTCTGATTCTCTACCCATCTTGTTTGCTTGATATAGTGAACACATTATTTTTTTGGTCAGGAAATTTGCCTATAAAATGTAATTATTTTGCTAATGTCAGAATGAGGAAAAGAGTGTTCCTCTTCTTTCATATCTTAGTGAGTAGTACCATTGGTGTAGCGATTTCTCACGTAGGAGACATGGCCTTTTATCTTTGGCACCTTTATGTCTCTCATCCCAATACGTAACTTATCACTGAAATGGTAAATTTTAATGCAAGTTGTATTTTAACTATCCTCTCACTTTTTTTTTTTTTCAACGTTTATTTATTTTTGGGACAGAGAGAGACAGAGCATGAACAGGGGAGGGGCAGAGAGAGAGGGAGACACAGAATCAGAAACAGGCTCCAGGCTCCGAGCCATCAGCCCAGAGCCTGACGCGGGGCTCGAACTCACGGACCGCGAGATGGTGACCTGGCTGAAGTCGGATGCTTAACCGACTGCGCCACCCAGGCGCCCCTATCCTCTCACTTTTAAGAAGCTTCCACAATCACTATGGTGTTCTAAACTACTATTGTCTCTTTTCTAAACATTTTTTAAAACGTTTATTTAGTTTTGAGAGAGAGAGAGAGAGAGAGAGAGAGAGAGGAGGGGCAGAGAGAGAGAGAGAGGAAGAGACAGTATCTGAAGCAGGCTCCAGGCTCTGAGCTGTCAGCACAGAGCCAGACATGGGGCTTGAAACCACGAACCCTGAGATGATGACCTGAGTCCATGTTGGATGCCTAACCAACTGAGCCCCCCAGGTGCCCCCATTGTCTCTTTTCTAGATTCTGGCTGCTGTCTTCACTCCTTTCATCCAGTCTTTTTTGTTGTTGTTTACATTGTCACAAGATTCAATAAAATCAATTACATCATCCACATGCTTTTTAATTTGCGGGCCTCTTTCTGTTACATTGAAGAAATACTCCAGTCCCTTAAGATTCCTGGATGGACATGCACAAGGCCTCATTCTCATCTCAGAAGTCACTTTACACACATGGACTCCTGGCTTCCTCCCAGTTCGACATGTAAACTCATTTCCATCAGAAGCCCTTGGAACACGTCCCCTTTTCTGGATTTCTACTTGTTTTGTAATCCTGCTTATTCTTTTGTCCGGCTCTGAATGTTTCTTGCTTAAAGAGGGTTACTCTGAATATGTCTTTTTTTTGTTTGATATCGTATGTCATGAAAGGGGTATCTGCAGATGGCCAGTGTATCCCAGAGCCTAAAAGCATAGGAAGTGTTTTTCTTCACGTCTCTGCAAGTTACTTAAGAGTTTTCTCCCAGACAATTTACCAAGCACTTCTGGGCTCAGATTTCTTATTGTGAAAATAAGAAAAACAAAAGTGCTTGGAGTCAAGATTAACTTAGTCATAAATCTGCTTAGAGCATAGCATATCTCTATAAATATTAGTTAGTACAATTGTTATAAGGAGAAATTATAATGTGCCATGTAGGTAAAAGTTTAACAGCCTCTAATGATATTTTGCAATCTTTAAGAAAGTGTGCTTGATAGCTCTCCATGCTGCCTAAAACATTCCCCCAATACCTATCTATCCAATATCTGTGTATCTATGTATCTGTCTATCTGTATCTATCTACCATTTACTTTTCCCACATATTTATACATAATTGTTGAACAAAAGAACAATTATCATACTATGAATAACAGCGTAAAATCACTTAAAGTTATTAGTTAGCACTTTTTTTTTTTTTACATTAAAACATACGTTGGTGTTTTTGAAGTTACCTAAATGGGAGGAGAGAAGGTGGCAGACAAGTGGAAAATATCTGTGATTTATATGGTAACAAATAACAGGTATATTCAGTTTGGTGAAAAGTAATTTAAGACATTAGTTTCTATTTTAAGGAATAATGAGCTCAGCCTTATTCAGTAGTGTGATACAGGTAGAGCTCCTGTGGACATGCATGAGGATATTAGAACCGCCCAAATTTTTAACAATTGAACAGATTATCACTAGTTATCCATAGTGTGCTATCACTGAATATAAAAATACAACTTCTTACTGCTGAAGCCATGGTAACATCCAGAAAGCTTCTACTAAAAAATAACGGGGGTGCCTGGGTGGGTCAGTTGGTTAAGCTTCAACTTTGGCTCAGGTCATGATCTCACAGTTCTTGAGTTCAAGCCCTGCATCAGGCTCTGTGATGACAGCTCAGAGCCTGGATCATGCTTCGGATTCTGTGTCTTCCTCTGCCTTTGCCCCTACTCTGCTCACACTCTCTCTCTTTCTCTCAAAAATAAATAAACATTAAAAAAAATTAAAAAAAAATAAATAAGAGTGGCACCTGGGTGGCTCAGTCAGTTAGGTGTTTGACTCTTGATTTTGGCTCAGGTCATGAATCTGGGTTCAAACCCCACGTCAGGCTCTGTGCTGGGCATAGAGCCTGCTTGACATTCTCTCTCTGCCCCACTCCCCCTTCATGCTCTCTCTCAAAAAAAAAAAAAATAACTAAGGGAAAATACTTATTGAAAATTAACAAGTAAATATCAAACTAGTGTCCCTGTCTCCCTTTGTGTGTGTGTGTGTGTGTGTGTGTGTGTGTGTGCGCGCGTGCACTCACGCGTGTGTGTGTAGATATAATACAAATATATACAGTATGCTATTTGTTTATTATGCCATTTCAAATATGTTTCCTGGATATTATGAAGAAAATACCTCAAACTGTGGCCATGATTCAAAAGTAGAAATGTTTAGAAGCAACTGATTATACTGGCTAAGATAGTTGAGAGAGTCAGTTGGAGATTCCCTCAGAATTAGCTTTTCAAGGGGTACCAGGGTGGCTCAGTCAGGTAAGTGTCTGATCTCATGGTTCATGGGTTCAAACCCCACATTGGACTCTGTGCTGACAGTTCAGAGCCTAAAACCTGCTTTGGATTCTGTCTCTTCGTCTCTCTCTTGCCCTCCCCCCACTTACACTCTGTCTCTATCTCAAAAATAAACATAAAAAAGAATTGGTTTTTCAAGAATCCTGGTTTAAGCCTGGATTCTGACATTGACTAAATTGGATAAAAAAATAACTCTCTGAAATGTGTTGCACACTGCCACACATCTTTATAGGTCTATAATGTCTGAGCAGGGAGATGAATAAATAATACTTATTTATATCAACAGACAAGTTGGTGTGTGTAATAGTTCCTGACTTCTGAATAAGACAGAACCTCAGTTAAAATTATATGAAAACAAAAATGAAGATTTTTTGAAAATGAAAGTCAATGCCATGCTGTTAATTCCTTAGCTACTTCCATTATCGCTATGCCTTTCAAAGATTAATTTAGAAAGGGGAAAAATCCTCCTGCCAATTAAAACCCTGACATTGGAAGTCTTCAAATAATTTTTCATGCACACCATGAGATATAGAGAAAGGTCTGATTCCTTCCCATGTGCACAGTCCTCTTGCATAAAATATTGTATTTCAGTCCTTCATTTCCAATTTAACCTACATTTCCCCATTACATTTCTGCTGGATCAAAATGTCTGAAATCACACATCAAGAAAGAGTTTCATGTCCTCCTCTTCTAGTGGAGAATAAATTTAATCTTCCATAATAGAGCTTAAAAGGGAGAATTTCTCTGAAGAGATTTACAATGTTGATTTATTGTAAGAATTCTGAAAGAAAACCAGAGGAATCAGTGCATATAACTCTAAGTTCATTTTCCCTCACCTCCCCCAATTGTTTTACCAACCCAGACACACTCTTTTCCAAGAGAGATTGAAGATGGACGTTACTATGATCCAGAGACAGTTCTCCCGATATGCTGCTTCTTGAGCAGTGAGGAGCCCACAACGTGTGGAAAAGCTAAGCACGTGCTGTCCAGCACTGCTGCCCCTTCATGTCTTTCCTGCAGCGTGGCTGTGAATTCTGTGAATTCTGCTGTTCCCCAAGCAGGTTAAAAACTCATTCTGGACAGGAGGACTCCACCTTCTTGAACACGTGACTTCACGTAAGGTGATGAAACCTGTCACAGATTCTTGCTACTCTTCTGACTGAAAAAAACCCAGCAAATAGGTCTTAGTCCTAGAGGCACATTATAAAAGCATTAATTCAGATTAAGAAGGGAGCAACATTTCCCAGTGTTGCCTGAAAGCCCAGATCACGAAGAAAGATTTCCTAAACCATTGACCTGCATCCGATTGATGTCTGTAAAGTGGCAGAGAAAAAGCAGTTCATGAAGAGGTTGGAGAATTAGACCATATCCTGATGTTTCATTAGGAGAAATGGAATAGATGCAAAAGTTATGCCAATATGAAGGAAAGCTTCAGGGCGGGAATGAGGAACTGTATATTCAGAATTTTTTTCTCTAGGTAGTAAATGCGTTACAGATAAAATTTGCTGCTAAATGTGCATTTCAAAGACTAGAATTACAGTAGATGTTAACCTATAAGATTCATTCATTCATTCATTCATTCATTCTTTCTTTCTTTCTTTCCCATGTTAGTTAACATACAGTGTAGTTTGGGCTTCAGGAGTAGAACCCAGTGATTCATCTCTTATGTTTGATGCCCAGTGCTGATCCCAACACCTGCCCTCCCTAATGACCATCTCCCATTTAACACTCAACTTGTTCTCTGTACTTAAGAGTCTCTTTTGGTTTGCCTCCTTATGTTTTTTATTTATTTTTCCTTGCCTTCCCCTATGTTCATCTGCTAAATTTCTCAAATTCCACATATGGATGAAATCATATGGTATCTGTCTTCCTCTGACCAATTTTATTTAGTATAATACCCTCCAGTTCCATCTACATTCCTGCAAATGGCAAGATTTAATTCTTTTTGATTGCCGAGTAATATTTCAATGTATATATATATATATATATATATATATATATACAACATCTTTTTATTTTCTTTCTCAAGTTAGTTAATATACAGTGTAGTTTTGGCTTCAGGAGAAGAATCCACTGATTCGTCCCTTATGTATAACACCCAGTGCTCATGACAACAAGTGCCCTCCTTAATGTCCATCACTCATTTTCCCCAACCCCACCCCCTCATCCCCATCCACCCTCAGTTTATTCTCTGTATTTAAGAGTCTCTTATGTTTTGCCTCCCTCTCATTTTTATCTTATTTTCCTTCCCTTCCCCTATGATCATGTTAAATTTCTCAAATTCTACGTATGAGTGAAATCATGTGGTATCTGTCTTTCTCTGACTGACTTATTTTGGTTAGCAAAATACACTGTAGTTCCATTCACATTGTTGGAAATGACAAGATTTCATTCTTTTCGATGGCTGTCCATCAGTTAATGGAAACTTGGGCTCTTTCAATACTTTGGTTATTGTTGATATTGCTGCTATAAACATTGGGGTGCATATGCCCTTATGAATCAGCACTCCTGATCCTTTGGATAAATACCTAGTGGTGGGATTGCTGATTCATAGGGTATTTCTATTTTTAATGTTTTGGGGAACCTCCATACTGTTTTCCAGAGTGGCTGTACCAGTTTGCATTCCCACCAGTAGTACACTAGGATTCCTCTTTCTCTGCATCCTTGTCAACATCTGTTGTTTCCTGAGTTGTTGATGTTAGCCACTCTGACAGTTGCAAAGTGGTATCTCATTGTGGTTTTGCTTTTGTTTCCCTTGCCTCTGAGACTTGTCAAGAAGTTGCTGTGGCTGAGGTCAAAGAGGTTGTTGCCTCTTTTCTCCTCTAGGATTTTCATGGTTTCCTGTCTCACATTTAGGTTTTTATCCATTTTGCATTTATTTTTGTGTGTGGTGTAAGAAAGTGGTCCAATTTCATTCTTCTGCATGTCACAGTCCAGGTCTCCCAGCACCATTTGCATAAATTTTCATAATTGTGTATTTTTTTTTGTTTTTTAATGTTTTTATAGAAATTCCAGTTAGTTACCATACAGTGTAATATTAGTTTCAGGTGTACAATATCGTGATTTAACGATTCCATATATTATTCCCTGATCATCAAGGTAAGTGTACTCTTAATCCTTATCACCTGTGTAATTACCCCCCATGCACCTCCCCTTTAGTAACCATCAGTTTCTTCTCTATAGTTAAGAATCTGTTTCTTGGTTTCCCTCTCTCTCGCTCTTTTTTTGACTATTCTCCTTTGTTTTATTTCTTAAATTCCACAAATGAGTAAATTTATGTGGTATTTGTCTTTCTCTGACTGATTTATTTTGGTTAGCATAATACTCTATAGATCCAACTACTTCATTGCAGAGGGCAAGATTTAATTCTTTATCATGGCCAAATAATATTCCATTGTATATATACACTACATTGATGGACATTTCCCACAGAATTTTGATTTGCATTTTCCCAATGATACTTCATCCTTAAGTGTGGATGTTAAGGATAAAGCAAAAAATGATATCGCGCTTTTATCATCTAGTCTTTATAATTTATTTGAAAGATATTTTAATTTTTCATTGGAATATTTGCTATCGTATAAAATCAAGTTTTGCCTCTAGAGTTCATAAGTGTCCACTCTCTATCCTTTGCATTATGTCTATGATTCGAAGGATCAGATGATTATCAAAGATTTGTAGGAAATTTCAACCTTGTTAGAATTTGGTGGTTATACATTTGCTATAAAACAGCAATAACATATGGGTATGGAATAAAAACAATCATGACAAGAAGAAATTGCATAAACAACTGCATAGAATAAAATAATAGAGAATAATCACTTTTTTGGCATTATATCAGAAGAGTGGATTTACTATCATGTCATGTAATTATTATCAGAAAATCACAAAAGAAACTCTCCTGATTATTTCAGAATTTCCATAGTAGCCTGCAGTTTGTGACTAACACTTAGAAGAAAAAGACATTTACTTTGGCCCCAAATATCTGAAAGTGTCATTTTTTTCACAATATTTAAAAAAGTGATTCTGCATTGCCCTTGGTTGAATGATCTAGTTTATATTGAATTGAGAGAGTTATATAACCTGTTTGGCAGATGTGATAGAGAATGTATACAATGGATAATTGTAATAAGTTTGCTTCTAATGTTGAAGAACACTGGACAGAGAGCTGGAGAAGAGTATGAATTGAAAATGAATTAACTGATGATTTAGTTAAAATCAGTATTTTAAAAAAAGGTTATTTTGAGAGAGAGATAAAAAGCAATCAAGTGAGTGTGGGGGTGGGGCAGAGAGAGAGAAGAGAGAGAATCCCAAGCAGACTTCATGTTGTCAGTGGAGAGGCTGACATGGGACTCAAATCTTCTAACTGTGGGATCATGACCTCAGCTGAAATCAAGATTTGGACACTTAGGTGACTGAGCCAGCCAGGTGCCCCTAAAATCACTGTTTATCCCAGAGTATTATGGCAATTCTTTATGTGAAAGGTCATTTGATATAAGTTATACTGTGTTAGAAGCCAAAAGGGATGTAAAGAGGATACTATCCCAACTTTGAAGAGCTCACAATATGGCAGGAAACAAAAATGTTTTAAAATAATAATAATAAAAGCTAAAAAATGAGAATTGTTCTTTTAGTGGCACACACAAATGCCATTTGGGATACAAAGCAGTTGGAGAGGTTATTTGAATCTATGGGGTCGCAGTTTCATGGAGATATTGTATTTCAGCTGACTGCTGAAGAATGGGAAATAATTAAGCAGAGCATATATTAAGTCACAAGAAGTGGCATTAGGTGGTTAGTAAGCCCAGGGTTAGCCTGTGAAGAGTCTTGAACTCTTCACCAATTATTGCAAAGCAGCAGCACTGCATAGAGTTTTAGAGAAAATGTTTGAGTCACACAGAATTGTTTCCATGTCTTTTCTCAACTATTGTCATCAGTTGAGTAATCCAGGAAGTTGACTTTCATTTGTGGAATTTCATATGTGGAAACTAATTTCTCAAATTACATATATGAGTAAAATCATATGGTATTTGGCTTGTTTCACTTAGCGTTGTTCTCTCTAGGTCCATCCATGTTGTTGCAAATGCCAAGATACCATTTCTTATGGTGGAGAACTTGAATAGATATTTTACCAAAGATGACATACAGATGGCAAACAAACACATATAAAGATGCTGAAACGTCACTCATCATCAGGGGAATGAAAATCAAAACCATAATAATATATCACCTTACAACTGTCAGAATGGCTAAAATAAAAAATAAGTAACAAGTGTTGGTGAGAGTGTGGAGAAAACCCTCAGTCACTGCTGGTGGGAATGCAAACTGGTGCAGCCACCGTGAAAAGTAGTATGAAGATTCTCCAAGAAGTTAAAAATAGAAATAGTATGTGATTCAGTAATTGCACTACTGGGTATTTACCCAAAGAAAACAAAAACACTTTTTATTTCATTAATTCCAGTATAGTTGACATACAGTGTTACGTTAGTTTCAGGTGTAGATTATAGTGATTCAACAATTTCATACATCACTTAGTGCTCATCACAAGTGCCTAAAAAAGAAAACAAAAACACTAATTCAAAAACGTAAGTCCACTCCTATGTTTATTGTAGCATTTTTTACAATAGTCAAGATACGGAAACAGCCCGTGTCCATCAATAGATGAATTTATGAAGAAGATGCGGTATAGATATGTATGAACATACAAAGATACAATTAAATATTACTCAGCCATTTAAAAAGTTCATGGTTTTAATTTATTTTAATTTATTTTTATTTTTTAGCTTCATATTATACTTTATTTATTTATTTATTTATTTATTTATTTATGTTTTCAATATATGAAATTTATTGTCAAATTGGTTTCCATACAACACCCAGTGCTCATCCCAAAAGGTGCCTGCCTCAATACCCATCACCCACCCTGCCCTCCCTCCCACCCTCCATCAACCCTCAGTTTGTTCTCAGTTTTTAAGAGTCTCTTATGCTTTGGCTCTCTCCCACTCTAACCTCTTTTTTTTTCCCCTTCCCCTCCCCCATGGGTTTCTGTTAAGTTTCTCAGGATCCACATAAGAGTGAAAACATATGGTATCTCTCTTTCTCTGTATGGCTTATTTCACTTAGCATCACAATCTCCAGTTCCATCCACATTGCTACAAAGGGCCATATTTCATTCTTTCTCATTGCCACATAGTACTCCATTGTGTATATAAACCACAATTTCTTTATCCATTCATCAGTTGATGGACATTTAGGCTCTTTCCATAATTTGGCTATTGTTGAGAGTGCTGCTATAAACATTGGGGTACAAGTGCCCCTATGTGTCAGCACTCCTGTATCCCTTGGGTAAATTCCTAGCAGTGCTATTGCTGGGTCGTAAGGTAGGTCTATTTTTAATTTTTTGAGGAACCTCCACACTGTTTTCCAGAGTGGCTGCACCAGTTTGCATTCCCACCAACAGTGCAAGAGGGTTCCCGTTTCTCCACATCCTCTCCAGCATCCTCTCAGCATAGTCTCCTAATTTGTTCATTTTAGCCACTCTGACTGGCGTGAGGTGATATCTGTATGGTTTTAATTTAAATTTTTTTTTCAACGTTTATTTATTTTTGGGACAGAGAGAGATAGAGCATGAACGGGGGAGGGGCAGAGAGAGAAGGAGACACAGAATCGGAAACAGGCTCCAGTCTCCAAGCCATCAGCCCAGAGCCCGACGCGGGGCTCGAACCCACGGACCGCGAGATCGTGACCTGGCCGAAGTCGGACGCTTAACCGACTGCGCCACCCAGGCGCCCCTGTATGGTTTTAATTTAAAAGGCAGAGTAGATAAAAGAATACATGGATGTGTAAATGTTCATGTAATTTTTTCTATGATTGATGGATGAATTAATCTAATCAATAAAAACTGCATTCTGCACCTAAGTGAAATAATATGTTATTTGCCTTTCTCTGACTTTTTTCATGTAGCATTATACCTTCTACGTCCATCCATGTTGTGAATGGCAAGATATCAATCTACAAAACCAATAGACCAAACAAAACCAGAAATAGACTTACAAATACAGAGAACAAATTGGTGGTTGCCCGAAGGGCTCGTAGGGGGATGGGTGAAAGAGGAGAAGGGGATTAAGAGGTTTAAACTTCCAGTTACAAAATATATGGGTCGTAGAGATGAAAAGTACAGTGGAGGGAATACACTCAATAATATTGTAACAACATTGTATTGCAGCAGATGGTGAATACACATAAAATAGTGATCATTTCATAATGTATATGATTGTTGAGGCACTATGTTAAACACCTGGAGCTAATATTATATATCAACTATACTTAAAAAAAGGCATTCCAGAGTTTTGATCACTTGTATTATCCTTGCCTTTTCTCTGTCCTCTACATAAAAATATAAACAGAGCTTCTCATTAACCCCTGAATAGCTACCTTATTTATCCTTATTGAGGGCAGTTAGGATCTAGAAGCTTAGTGAGAAATGACCATGGCACTGTGGTTTAATTTATTGATGGTGGTCCCACTATGTTGTGAGAAATTGTAGACCTGTTGTATTTGCTCATCCTTTCTCCCAGAATGGTATGATATCTCTGTGGACCTGGTGAAAGAGCAGTGTTCATTATTTAAAGTTAGAAATGTAGTTAAGGAGATTTTCAAAGTATTCGCTTCTTCCTAAGTAGGAAGGTAGACCCTTGGGATCTCATTATTGAGCTGGCTGAGTACAGGGGTTGATAGTAAGGAGTTCATTTTCTCTGTTTCCCACGGGCTCTGTCAAGCTCAGGAGAGTCCTGAGGTGTTTGTCCCATGCTCAGTACAGCTATTGAATTTTCCAATATTTCGTTTCTGTTCATACAGTGATATTATCTCTGGGGTCACCTCTTTCAGAGAAGAAAGAGACAATTAAGGACTGTTTATTGTTGAAGGGTAAGTAAGTAGGTCATCCCCATCCCCAAGTCCTGCCCCTTGTAGACCCCGCCCTGAGCAGTGGGGCTGCTGGGCCATCCCCTCGACGCTTCTGCCACATCAGTCCTCAGATGTTGTCAGTAATCAGCATCATTCACTCCCCCAAAGCTAGAACAAACAATCCTAAAATTTGTATGAAAACATAAAAAGACCCCAGTATCCCTCAAAAGCATCCCTCGGAAAAGAAAAGCAAAACTGGAGGCCTCACAATTACAAACTTCAAGTTATCTTACAAAGATATGGTGATCAAAGGTGTATGAACATAAGGGAAGGGAAAAAAAGAGAATAAAAACCCCCAAAATATGAAGATTCTTTAAAAAAAAAAACCCTTTAGTTAACATACAGTGTGCTATTGGTTTCAAGAGTAAAATTCAGTGATTCATCACTTACCTATGACACCCAGTGCTCATTCCAACAAGTTCCCTCCTTAGTACCCATCACCCATCTAGACCATCTCCCACCCGCCTCCCTCCATCAACCCTCAGTTTGTTTTCTACTGTTAAGAGTCTCTTGTGGTTTGTTTCCCTCTCTTCTCTGCCCCCTTCCCATATCATATTTTGTTTCTCAAATTCCACATATGAGTGAAATCATATGGTATTTGTTTTCTCTGATTGCTTATTTCACTTAGCACAACACATTCTAGCTTTATCCATGTAATTACAAATGGCAAGATTCCATTCTTTTTGATGACTGAGTGGTATTCCATTGTATATTTATACCACATATTTTTATCGTTTTACCACGTTTGGGCTCTCTCCACAGTTTGCCTATTGTTGATAATGCTGCTATAGACATTGGGATGCATGTACCCATTGAATCTATATTTTTGTAACCTTTGGGTAAATACTCTAATAGAATTTCTCATTGTAGGGTAGTTGTATTTTTAGTTTTTTGAGGAACTTCCATACTGTTTTTAGAGTGGCTGCACCAGTTTGCATTCCCACCAATAGTGCAAAAGTGTTTCCCTTTTTCTGCATCCTCACCAACACCTGTTTTTCTTGAGTTGTGAATTTTAGCCATTCTGACCAGTGTGAGGTAGTATCTTAATGTGGTTTTGATTTGTATTTCCCTGATGATGAACGATGTTGAGAATCTTTTCATGCATCTGTTAGCTATTTAACGGAAAAGTGTCTATTCATGTCTTCTGCCCATTTCTTCACTGGATTATTTGGTTTTTTTTGGTGTTGAGTTTGATAAGTTCTTTGTAGATTTTGGATACTAACTCTATCTGACATGTCACTTGGAAATATATTCTCTCATTCTATAGGCTGCCTTTTAGTTTTGTTGATTCTTTCCTTCATTGTGGAGAAGCTATTTATGTTGATGATGTCTCAATAATTCACTGAGAATTCTGTGTGATTGGTTGTCATTTCTCCTTTTTCATTTGTGATTTTATCTATTTGGATCCTCTCTATTTCTGATAAGTCTGGCTAGGGGTTTTTCAACTTTCTTCATTCTTTTTTTAAAAAATTTTTAAATATTTATTTATTTTTGAGAGAGAGAGAGAAAGAGAGAGACAGAGACAAGAGCATGAGCAGGGAGGTGGCAGAGAGAGAGAGAGGGAGGGAGAATCTGAAACAGGCTCCAGGCTTTGAGCTGTCAGCACAGAACCTGATGTGGGGCTTGAACTCAAAAACTGTGAGATCATGACCTGAGCCAAAGTCAGATGCTTAACTGACTGAGCCACCCAGATGACCCTCAACTTTCTTTATTCTTTCAAAGTACCGTTATTTAGTATCATTGGTGTCTTCTGGGTTTTTTTGTTTCTAGTCATTTATTTTTGCTCTAATCTTTATTATTTCCCTTATGCTGGCTGTAGGCTTTATTTGCAGTTCCTTTTTTAGCTCCTTTAGATGTAATGTTGTGTATTTCAGACCTTTCTTGCTTCTTGAGATAGGCCTGACTTGCAATGTACTTTCTTCTTAGGACTGCCTTGGCTGCATCTCAAAGGTTTTGATCTTGTGTTTTCATTTTCATTGGCTTTCATGTATTAAAAAAAATTCTTCTTTAATTTTCTGGTTAACCCATTCATTATTTAGTAGGATTTTTTTTTTACCTTCATGTATTTGAATGCTAACAAAATTTTTCTTGTGATTGCTTTCTAGCTTTTTTGTGTTGTGATCTGAAAATATGCATGGCGTGATATCAATCTTTACCTGTTGAGGGCTGATTTCTACCCAGTATGTGATCTATTCTGGAGAATGTTCCATGTACATTCAAGAAAAATGTATTCTGCTTTTAGGATGAAATGTTTTGAATATCTGTTAAGTTCATCTGGTGCAGTGTGTCATTCAGAGCCTTTGAGTTCTTATTGATTTTTTGCTTAGATGATCTTCCCATTGCTATAAGTGCAGTATTAATGTCCCGTAGTATTATTGTATTATTATCAATGGGTTTCTATATGTTAGTCACCAATTGATTTATATATTTGTGTGTTCCAAATATACAAATATTTATATTACATATATTATATAAATATAATATATAATATATAAGGGGCATAAATATTTACAATTGTTAGTACTTGTTGATGGATAGACTCCTTAATTATGATGTCGTGCCTTTCCTCATCTCTTGTTGCACTCTTTGTTTTATTTATTATTTAATTTTTTTTTACTTTGCTAGCAAAATGAATTTATTTGGAAATAGCAGAGGAATAATTGCTATTTCTTTTTTTTAATATGAAATTTATTGTCAGATTGGTTTCCATACAACACCCAGTGCTCATCCCAACAGGTGCCCTCCTCAATGCCCATCACCCGCTTTCCCCTCCCTCCCAACCCCATCAACCCTCAGTTTATTTTCAGGTTTTAGGAGTCTCTTATCGTTTGCCTCCTTCCCTCTCTGTAACTTTTTTTTCCCCTTCCCCTCCCCCATGGTCTTCTGTTAAATTTCTCAGCATCCACATAAGAGTGAAAACATATGGTATCTGTCTTTTTCTGTATGACTTATTTCACTTAGCACAACACTCTCCATCCACGATTCTACACATTCCATCCACGTTTCTACAAAAGGCCATATTTCACTCTTTCTCATTGCCAAGTAGTATTCCATTGTCTATATAAACCACAACTTCTTTTTTTATATGAAATTTATTATCAAATTGGTTTCCATACAACACCCAGTGCTCATCCCATCAGGTGCCCTCCTCAATACCCATCACCCACTTCCCCTCATTACCATCCACCATCAACCCTCAGTTTATTCTCAGTTTTTAAGAATCTTTTATGTCTTGGCTCCCTCCCTCTCTATCCTTTTTTTCCCCCTTCCCCTCCCCCATGGTCTTCTGTTAAGTTTCTCAGGATCCACATAGGAGTGAAAACATATGGTATCTGTATTTCTTTTTGTGACTTATTTCACTTAGCATAACACTCTCCAGTACCATCCACGTTGCTACAAAAGGCCATATTTCATTCTTTTTCATTGCCATGTAGTATTCCATTGTGTATATAAACCACAATTTCTTTATCCGTCCATCATTTGATAACATTTAGACTCTTTCCATAATTTGGCTATTGTTGAAAGTGCTGCTATAAACATTGGGGTACATGTGCCCCTATGCATCAGAACTCCTGTATCCCTTGGGTATATTCCTAGCAGTGCTATTACTGGGTCATATGGTAGATCTATTTTTAATTTTTTGAGGAACCTCCACACTGTTTTCCAGAGTGGCTGCACCAGTTTGCATTCCCACCAACAGTGCAAGAGTGTTCCCGTTTCTCCACAGCCTCGCCAGCATCTATAGTCTCTTGGTATGTTCATTTTAGCCACTCTGACTGCATGAAGTGGTATCTGAGTGTGGTTTTGATTTGTATTTCCCTGATGCAGAGCGACATTGAGCATCTTTTCATGTGCCTGTTGGCCATTGGATGTCGTCTTTAGAGAAGTGTCTATTCATGTTTTCACCCATTTCTTCACTGGATTATTTGTTTTTCGGTTGTGGAGTTTGGTGAGTTCTTTATAGATTTTGGATACTAGCCCTTTGTCTGATATGTCATTTGCAAATATCTTTTCCCATTCTGACAGTTGCCTTTTAGTTTTGTTGATTGTTTCCTTTGCAGTGCAGAAGCTTTTTCTCTTCATGAGGCTGCAATAGTTCATTTTTGCTTTTAATTCCCTTGCCTTTGGGGATGTGTCAAGTAAGAAATTGCTGCAGCTGAGGTAAGAGAAGTTTCTTCCTGCTTTCTCCTCTAGGGTTTTGATGGTTTCCTTTCTCAAATTCAGGTCATTTATCCATTTCGAGTTTATTTTTGTGAATGGTGTAATAAAGTGGTTTAGTTTTATCCTTCTGTATGTTGCTGTCCAGTTCTTCCAGCACCATTTGCTAAAGAGACTGTCTTTTTTCCCACTGGATATTCTTTCCTGCTTTGTCAAAGATTACTTGGCCATACTTTTGTGGATCTAATTCTGGGGTTTCTATTCTATTTCATTGGTCTATGTGTCTGTTTTTGTGCCAATACCATGTTGTCTTGATGATTATAGCTTTGTAGTAGAGGCTAAAGCCTGGGATTGTGATGCCTCCCGCTTTGGTCTTCTTCAAAATTACTTTGGCTATTCAGGGTCCTTTGTGGTTCCTTACAAATTTTAGGATTGCTTGTTCTAGCTTCAAGAAGAATGCTGGTGCAATGCATCCCTGTCGTGTTCCTGATCTCAGGGAGAAAGCTCTCAGGTTTTCCGCATTGATTGGGATTGCATTGAATGCATAGATTACTTTGGATAGTATTGACATGTTAACAATATTTATTCTTCCAATCCATGAGCATGGAATGTTTTTCCGTTTCTTTACATCTTCTTCAATTTCCTTCATAAGCTTTCTATAGTTTTCAGCATACAGATCTTTTACATCTTTGGTTAGGTTTATTCCTAGGTATTTTATGATTCTTAGTGAAATTGTGAATGGGATCAGTTTCTTTATTTGCCTTTCTTTTCCTTCATTATTAGTGTATAAGAATGCAACTGATTTCTGTACATTGATTTTGTATTCTGCGACTTTGCTGAATTCATGTATTAGTTCTAGCAGACTTTTGGTGGAGTCTATCAGGTTTTCCATGTAGAGTATCGTGTCATCTGCAAAAAGTGAAAGCTTGACTTCATCTTTGCCAATTTTGATGCCTTTGATTTCCTTTTGTTGTCTGATTGCTGACGCTAGCACTTCCAACACTATGTTAAACAACAGCGGTGAGAATGGACATCCCTGTCGTGTTCCTGATACCTGGGGGAAAGCTCTCAGTTTTTCCCCATTGAGGATGATATTAGCTGTGGCTTTTCGTAAATGGCTTTTATGATGTTTTTTTTAAAAAAAATTTTTTTTTTCAACGTTTATTTATTTTTGGGACAGAGAGAGACAGAGCATGAACGGGGGAAGGGCAGAGAGAGAGGGAGACACAGAATCGGAAACAGGCTCCAGGCTCCGAGCCATCAGCCCAGAGCCCGACGCGGGGCTCGAACTCACGGACCGTGAGATCGTGACCTGGCTGAAGTCGGACGCTTAACCGACTGCGCCACCCAGGCGCCCCTTTTATGATGTTTAAATATGTTCCTTCTATCCCGACTTTCTCGAGGGTTTTTATTATGAAAGGATGCTGAATTTTGTCAAATGCTTTTTCTGCATCGATCGACAGGATCATATGGTTCTTTTCTTTTATTAATGTGATGTATCACATTGATTGATTTGCGAATCTTGAACCAGTCCTGCAGCCCAGGAATGAATCCCACTTGATCATGGTGAATAATTCTTCTTATATGCTGTTGAATTTGATTTGCTAGTATCTTGTTAAGAATTTTTGCATCCATGCTCATCAGGGATATTGGCCTGTGGTTCTCTTTTTCTGCTGGGTCTCTGTCTGGTTTAGGAATCAAAGTAATGCTGGCTTCATAGGATGAGTCTGGGTTTTCCTTTCCTTTCTATGTTTTGGAACGTCTTGAGACAGGTAGGGATTATCTCTGCTTTAAATGTCTGGTAGAATTCCCCAGGGAAGCCATCTGGTCCTGGACTCTTATTTTTTGGGAGATTTTTGATAATTGATTCAATTTCTTCACTGGTTATGGGTCGGTTCAAATTTTGTATTTCTTCCTGTTTGAATTTTTGAAGTGTGTGGATGCTTAGGAATTTGTCCATTTCTTCCAGGTTGTTCAGTTTGTTAGCATATAATTTTTCATAGTATTCCCTGATAACTGCTTGTATTTTTGAGGGATTGGTTGTAATAAGTCCATTTTCATTCATGATTTTATCTATTTGGGTCATCTCCCTTTTCTTTTTGAGAAACCTGGCTAGAAGTTTATCAATCTTGTTTGTTGTTTCAAAAAACCAACTCTTGGTTTCATTGATCTGCTCTACTGGTTTTTTTTTTTTTTTTTAGATTCTATATTGTTTATTTCTGTTATGTGTCCTGCACCTGTGAGTGCTACTATATTAAAAAGGGGTCATAGACTGTCCAGGGCCTGGCACTTCAGGACGTGTATTTGGAGTGTGTTTTGTGTAGTCTGTTTAATGTCTCTGGTTGCTTTATCCCTACTTGTTGTGAGGGTTTGGACCTTCTACAAGGTGTGCTTTGATTTGTTGTTTGAGGTAACTCTGGAAAAAATGAAAAGGGCAAGGAGTGGAAGAAGCCTTATCCCATACAAGAGAGAAATGACAAGAGCAGATAAAGAAGTCCAGGCAGACAATCGAAGAAATGATAAGACTTAATCCAGAAAGAGAGAGAGAGAGAGAGAGAGAGAGGAAAATAAAGGAGATACAGAAAAGGTATAAAAAGAATAGAATTAAAATGCCTGGTTAAACAAACAACCAGAAGAAGGAAAGAAAGAAAGAAAGAAAGAAAGAAAGAAAGAAAGAAAGAAAGAAAGAAAGAAAGAAAGAAAGGGAAAGAAAAAAAACATATATGTATAATAAGAATTGATCAAAAATCCAATCAGAAAATGCAAAACTGTACGACAGTTTTCTGTTCGTGCCTTGGAGCCTGTGGCCATGCTGGTCTGAAAGAGTGGCTTTTAGATTCAGTCATTGTCAATCTTCCTCGGGTAGACAAGCCCTTACCAGGCACGGACTGACAGGTTTGGTGTAAGTGGGCCCCGCCTCCACTGGGGGTCGCTGTCTTATTCCCTGAAGCCCCACCGTATTGGTGATGGGGACAAAAATGGTGACAGTGCCATCTCTCCTCCCTGGACGGAGTGTCCCAATCCATGCTGTTTAGGCGACCCTCACAGAATAGCATGGGTTGCAGGTCTGTCCTGCTCCACAGTCTCCTGCATCTCTAGGTGTTTGGCTGGGATTCAAAACTCCATGTCTTAAGGGATCCTTCTCAGATCCTGCTGGTTCTGGGAAGTGCTACTCCACCCAGCTGACAAAGGGCCTCTGGCTGGCGTTTGCAGGGTCTTTTGTCCTTGGAGGGGCAATATACGCTCTTCCCTCAGTGCTCAAGTTAGGGGACTGCTCTCTTGATCAGTGAGCCCCCAAAATCCCTACCAAGCCCCAGGCTGGCTCCCCTTTTCCCAGATGTGCACAAACAGCTGGCTCTGGTCCAGAGAAATTTTTGTAACCCTGAAAACTCTGATCTTCACTCCTAAGCCTGTTTACAAGTTAGAAATTGCCTCTCTCCATATTTTTTGTCCCCCCATCTGTGGTCTGGAGAAACTTTTCTCTTGTCCAAATACAATCTCACACTTCCTCAGCCTCTCTTTTCTTCCTTTTGTCTCTCCACTGAAGCCGTTCCCCTCCTCTGTGACTATGCTGCTCATTTTATATCTTCCAGTTCACAAACACACACCTCTGAACCATCAAGCTGTCTCCATACACCTGTGAAGATGTTTTGGCACTCTGTAGCCTGGATTCCTGGAATTCCAAGTGCTCTGACCTCAAAACTGCTGTTTGAGGGATGAGGGAAGTTTTGTTTTCCCTACTTCTCTACCATCTTGACTCCTCTCCTTTTTTATCCGTTCTGATACTCTATGTCTTTTGATTGGAGCATTTAGTCCCTTTACATTCACAGTGATTGTTGAAAGATATGAACTCATTGACAATGCATTGCCTATAGAGTTAGTGGTTTTAGTGATGCTTTTTGGTTCTTTCCAGTCTTTGTTTCTTTTGCTCTTTTTTTCCCATTCAAAGAGTCTGTCTTAAATTTTCTTGCAGGGCTGGTTTAGTGGTCATTTACTTTAGTTTTCGTTTGTCTGGGAAACTCTGTCTCTCCTTTTATATTGAATAACAGTCTTGCTGGATAGAGTATTCTTGGATGCATCCCCCACCCCATTCAGCACATTGAATATGTCTTGCTACCATTTTCTGGTCTGGCAAGTTTCCATGGACAGATCTGCTATGAACCTGAATCTCTCTTTCTTTCTAGGTTATGGAATTTTTTCCCCCTTGATGCTTTCAGAATTCTTTCCTTGTCTGTATATTTTGTGAATCTGACTATGATATGTCTTAGAGATAGATGACTTTGTTGATTTTAAAGGGTTTTCTCTGTGCTTCTTGGATTTTGAAGCTTTTGTCCTTCCCCAGATAAAGGAAGTTTTCACTTATAATTTTCTCAAATAACTTTCTGTCCCTTTTTGTCTCTCTTCATCTTCTGTGACTCCTATTATATGAATGTTACTAAGTTTTAAATCTGTTTGTTTGTTTGTTTGTTTATTTATTTATTTATTTATTATGTTAGAGAGAAAGAGAGAGAGAGAGAGAGAGAGAGAGAGAGAGAGAGAGAGACCAGGCATAGGAGACGGTCAGAGGGAGAAAGAAGAATTTTAAGTAGGCACCCGATGTGGGGCTCGATCCCACAATTCTGAGATAATAACCTGAGCCCAAACCAAGTCAGACACTCAACCACTGAACCACTCAGGCGCCGCTATGAATGTTATTACATTTTGATAAATCACTGAGACTCTAAGCCTGCCTTCATGATCCCTGACCTTTGTTTCCCTCTTCTTTCAGCTTCACTATTTTCCATAATTTTATCTGCTAATTTGCTCCTCTATCTCATCCGTCCTCATTTTTTTTTTTAATTTTTTTTCAACGTTTATTTATTTTTGGGACAGAGAGAGACAGAGCATGAACAGGGGAGGGGCAGAGAGAGGGAGACACAGAATCGGAAACAGGCTCCAGGCTCTGAGCCATCAGCCCAGAGCCTGACGCAGGGCTCGAACTCACGGACCGCGAGATCGTGACCTGGCTGAAGCCGGACGCTTAACCGACTGCGCCACCCAGGCGCCCCATCCGTCCTCATTTTTATGGCCTCAATTTGGGTTTGCATTTATGTCATGGCATTTTTAATTTTGACCTTATTAGATCTTATTTCTTTTATCTCTGCAGAATCGGACTCTCTAGAGTCTTGTATGGTTTTCCAAGCCCCGCAGGTATCCCTATAATCATTGTTTTAAGTTATTTCAGAGATCTTACTTATATCTGCATCGACAAATCCATGGCCATCATCCCTTGTTATTATTTCTTTTGGGGTGAATTCCTCCATCTTCTCATTTTAGAGGAAGAAAAAAATAGGATAAAATGAACATTAAAGAATTTTAAAAAATCAGAAGGGAGTTAAGATGGTGTAGAAATAAGGGAGACTTGTATTTTCCTTGTCCCTCAAACACAGCTGTATTGAGGTCAGATCACTTGAACATCCAGGAAATAGACCTGCAGATTCGAAGAAGGATCTCCACAGTTTGAAGGAGCCAGCTCGACAGGATTCAGGTGTGTGTATGTGAATTGGGAGAGATAAAGTGTCAGAACTACTGAGGGAGGGAACCCTTTCTGTGGTGAGAAAAGGGAGAGAAAGAGGGGTTGTGAAAGTGCAGCATCAAGCTAGAACAAGAGGAAAATCTCTCTGAACCATGGACTGGGGAGGGAGAAGTACTGAGTGTTTTATATCTATATATATATATATATAGATATATACATATATATCTATATCTATATATATATACACATACATATATATACACACATATATATTTATATATATACATACACATAAATACATAATATAAATATATAAATACATAAATTTATATTTATATAAATATATAAAAAATATATCAAATATATATAAATTTATAAATTATAAATATATAAACATATATAAATATATATAAATATGGAAACCAATTTGACAATAAATTTCATATATAAATAAAATAAATAAATAAAACATTAAAAAATATATATATAATATATAAATATATTTACAAATATATAAATACATAAATAAATATAAATTATAAATATATAAATATAAATACATAAATATATAAATACGTACATACATACATACATATGGAGCTGAACAGTCTTTGGAGCTGAAAGTCCCAGGTTTTAGAAGTGCATGACATTCTCTGGAGTGGAGCTGTGGCATGTGCTCCTGGGAAGGGAGATGGCCCCAGATTGCATAGTGTACTATAGCGATTGGGTGCACTGGGAGAGAACGATCCCTTTCCTAAATGGTGTGCTTTGGAAAGAGGGTTTATTGCCTCCCCAGGGACAAAAGACCTTGCATGTGAGAGCCAAAGGCCTTTCTTCAGCAGGGTGGAGAGTTTCTACTCTGGAGTGGAGTTGCACCTTGCTGGGTCCTTTAAGACTTGATGCTTTGAATCCCAGCCCAGCAGCAAGGGAGGACACTCAAGAGAATTGTGGAGAAGAGTGAGCTGTTTTTGCTATTCTGTGAGGTTCCATGAACAGTGTGGGCTGAGATCCCCAGTACAGGGAGGAGAGATTGGGGTGACTTCCCCCCCCCCCCCCACCAACGTGGTGGGATTTTGAGAGCAGGACAGTGGCTCCTAGTGGAGGCAGGACACACTTACACCAAACCTTGCCCCTCTGTTACTGTCAAATTCTTATTTACTGGAAGAAGACTGACTGACAGAGCTGGCTTCTCCTCCAGACCAGCGCAGCCACCATCCCCAGGCACCAACAGACAACTTTTTTCCCCTCTGCCCTCTTCTTTTTTTGTTTTTGAATGAGACTCACAGTGTCTGATTTTGTTTTTTGGTCATTAAGAAAATTTTAAAAAATGTTTATTTATTTTTGAGGGAGAGAGAGCAAAAGCACAAGCAGGGAGGGGCAGAGAGAGGAGACACAGAATCCAAAGCAGGTTCCAGGCTTTTAACTGTCAACACAGAGCCTGACGTGGGGCTTGAACCCCCGAACTGTGAGATCATGACCTGAGCCAAAGTCAGACACCTAACCAACTAAGCCACCCAGGTTCCTCTGTCATTTCTTATTATATATTTTTATTTTGTGATCAGGCTTTTTAATTATATACTTTTTCCTTCTTTTCCCCTATCTTATGCTTTTATTGTTGTTTCTTTTCCTTTCTCTTTGCTTGGAATCAGCCTTATAGTTTTTCAATTCTCTGTTCTTGTTTTTCTCCCCTTTCTTTTTTCACTATTTATGGATCTGGCTTCCACACCCCCCTTTTTCCCCCAAGGGCACTTCAACAAACAAATTGAAGCACACCTAATTAAAGATCCAAGCAGTCTACCACTGCAAGCAAGGAGGAGCTCTGCTTAGGACTGACAAGTGGGTTAGAACAGCCAAAATGCAACAGAAGAGTACACACAGCACACACAAGAAACACTTCCTGGAATGTCAGGCCTAGACAGTGTATGATTCCTTTTTAATATAGTGGTATTTTCAGGTGCAGGACACATATCATGCTTTTAAAACATGCAAAAGATAGAAACATAGTTAAAAGGACAAGATGGAGGAATTCTCCCCAAAGGAAAAATCAGGAGGGAACCAGAGCCAGAGACTCGCTTAAAACAAATACAAACAATATATCTGAACAAGAATTTAGAACAACAGTCATAAGACTACAAGCTGGACTTGAAAAAAGCATAGAAGACACCAAAGAAACCATTGCTGCAGAGATCAAAGACCTATAACTAGTCAGGATGAATTAAAAAAGTGCTCTGGCTGAGATGTAAAATAAGCTAGATAAAGTTACAGCAAGAATTGAAGAAACAGAGGAGAGACTAGGTGAAATAGAAGATAAAATCATAGAAAATAATGAAGCTGAAAAGAGGAAAAGGAAATTACTAGATCACCAAGGGAGAATTAGAGAACTATGTGATTCCTTGAAATGAAATAATATCCGTATCATAGAAGTCCCAGAAGAAAAAAGAGTGAAAGAAAGGGGCAGAAGGTTTATTTGAACAAATTGTAGCTGAGAACTTCCCTAATCTGGGCAAGGAAACAGGCATCCAAGTCCAAGAGGCACAGAGGACTACCTTCAAAATCAACAAAAACAGGTCAACACCACAACATATCATAGGGAAACTGAAAAAATACAAAGATAAAGAGAGAATTCTGAAAGGAACTAAGGCAAAAGGTCCTTAACCAAAAAGTGCAGAAACATAAAGTTAATAGTAGACCTGTCCACTGAAACTTGGCAGGCCACAAGGGAGTAGCAGGAAATTTTCAATGTACTGAATAGGAAAAATATGCAGCCAAGAATTCTTTATGCAGAAAGGCTGTCATTCAGAATAGAAGGAGAGATAAATTCTTTCTCAAACAGAAAGTAAAGGAGTTCATGAGCACTAAACCAGCCCTGCAAGAAATTTAAAGTAGGAACTCTCTGAGCAGAAAGCTGCAAAGACTACAAGGAACCAGAGTATGTAACCAGAAACACGGAATCTACAGATAACACGATGGCACTGAATTAGTATCTTTCAACAGTCACTCTGAATGCAAATAGACTAGATCCCCAATCAAAAGACATGGGGAATCAGAATGGATAAAAAAAACAAGATCCATCTATATGCCACCACTGTTGTTCAATATAGGACTGGAAGTCCTTGCCTCAGCAGTCAGACAAAAACAAAGGCATCCAAATGAGCAAGGAAGAAGTAGAACTCTCACTCTTCACATATGACCTGATACTCTACATGGGAAACCTGAAAGACTCCACCGAAACATGCTAGAACTGATACATGAATTCAGCAAAGTTTCAGGATATAAAATCAATGTACAGAAATCAGCTGCATGTCTCTATACCAATAATGAAACAGCAGAAAGAGATATTAAGGAATTGTTCCCACTTACAATTGCACCAAAACCCATAAAATACCTGAGAATAAACCTAACCAAAGAGATAAAAGATATGTATGCTGAAAACTATAGAAAGCTTATAAAAGAAATTTAGAAGACACAAAGAAATGGACTAACATTCCATGCTCATGGATTGAAAGAACAAACGTTAAAGTGTTGATACAACCCGAACCAATCTAGATGTTCAATGCAATCCCTATAAAAATGGCACCAGCATTCTTCACAGAGCTAGAACAAACAATAAAATTTTCAGGGAAACAGAAAAAACTGTGAATAGTCAAAGTAAAGTTGAAAAAGAAAAACCAAAGCTGGAGGCATCACAATTTTGGACTTTAAACTGTATTATAAAGCTATAATCATCAAGACAGTATGGTACTGGCACAAAACAGACACATACATCAGTGGAATAGAATAGAGACCCCAGAATGGATCCACAAATATATGGTCAACTAGTCTGACAAAGCAGGAAAGAGTATCCAATGGAAAAGAGACTGTCTCTTTGGAAATGGTGCTGTGAAAACTAGATAGCGACATGCAGAAGAATGAACCTGGACCACTTTCTTACACCACATACAAAAATAATGGATGAAAAGTCCATTTCAAAATGGATTAAAGTCCTAAACATAAGATAGGCAGCCATAAAAATCCTAGAGGGGAAAACAGGCAACCTCTTTGACCTCGACTGCAGCAACTTCTTACTACAACATGTCTCTGGCGGCAAGGGAAACAAAAGCAAAACTGAAGTATTTGGGACTTCATCAAGATAAAAAGCTTCTGCACAGCCAAGGAAACAAGCAAGAAAACTAAAAGGCAACCAACAGAATCGGAGAAGGTGTTTACAAGTGCCATATCCGATAAAGGGTTAGTACCCAAAATCTCTAAAGAAATTACCAAACTCAACATCCAAAAAACTAATAATCCAGTGGAGAAATGGGCAAAAGACATGAATAAACACTTTTACAAAGAAGACATCCATATGGCTAACAGTCACATGAAAAGATACTCAACATAACTCATCATCAGGGAAATACAAATCAAAACCACAGTGAGACACCACTTCACACCTGTCAGAATTGATAAAATTAATAACTCAGGCAACAACAAATGTTGGCAAGGATGCAGAGAAAGAAGAACACTTTTGCACTGCTGGTGGGAATGTAAACTGGTGCAGCCACTCTGGAAAACAGTATGGAGGTTCCTCAAAAAGTTAAAACATAGAACTACCCTATGATCCAGCAATTGTACTACTAGATATATATCCAAAGGTTGCAGGGGTGCTGATTTGAAGCGTCACATGCATCTCAATGTTTATAGCAGCCCTAACAACAATAGTCAAAATATGTAGAGAGCCCAAATGTCCATAGACTGATTAATGGATAAAGAAGATGATGTATAATGAAATCTGACCATTTGCCACAACATGGGTGGAACTATAGGGTATTATGCTAAGCGAAATAAGTCAGTCAGAGAAAGAGAAATACCATGTGATTTCACTCATGTGGAATTTAAGAAACAAAACAGATGAACATAGTGGAAGGGAAGAAAAAATAAGATAAAAACAGAGAGGTAGACAAACTACAAAAGACTCTTAAATACAGAGAACAAATTGAGGGTTGCTGGCAGAGTGTTGGTTGGGATGGGCTAAATGGGTGATGGGCATTAAGGAAGCCACTTATAGGGATGAGCAGTGGTTGCTATATGTAAGTGATGAAGCACTAAATTCTTTTCCTGAAATCATTATTAGAGCATATGTTAACTAACTTGAATTTAAATAAAAAAAAATTAAAAAATACATCCAGATGGCTAACTGACACATGAAAAGATGCTCAACATTACTCATCATCGGGGAAATACAAATAAAAACCACAATGAGATGCCACCTCAAACTTGTTTGAATGGCTAAAATGAATAATCCAGAAAACAACAGATGTGGCAAGGACACAGTGAAAGAGAAACCCTTTTGCACTGTTGGTGGGAATGCAAACTGGTGCAGCCACTCTGGAAAAAAGTATGGAGGTTCCTCAAAAAATTAAAAATAGAACTACCTTATGACCCAGCTGTTGCACTACTAGGTATTTATTCAAAGGATACAGGAGTGCTGATTCATAGGGGCACATGCACCCTGATGTTTATAGCAGCACTATCAGCAATAGCCAAATTATGGAAGGATCCCAAATGTCCATTGATTGATGATGAATGGATAAAGAAGATGTGGTAAATATATACAATTGAATACCACTCGGTGATGAAAAAGAATGAAATCTCATCATTTGCAACAACATGGTTGGAACTAGAGGGTATTATGCTAAGCGAAATAAGTCAGTCAGAGAAAGATAGATAACTGATTTCCCACATATGTGGAATTTGAGAAACTCAGCGGATGAACATAGGGGAAGGGAGGAAAAAATAAGATAAAAACAGAGAGGGAGGCAAACCATAGGAGACTCTTAAATACAGAGAAAGAACTGAAGGTTTCTAGAGGGGAGGTGGGTGGGGGATGGGTTAAATGGGTGGTGGGCATTATGGAGGGCATTTTTTGGGATCAAAACTGGGTGTCATATGGAAGAGATGAATCGCTGGGTTCTTCCTGAAGCCAAGACATACATGGTATGTTAACTAACTTGAGAATTAAAAAAAAAAAGAAAAAAAATGGAAGAGTAGAAAATAAAATAAGTTCAAAAAGGGAAAATTTTTAAAAATCAAATAAAGGAAGCTAGATTGTAGGTGTCTTATGTTCTTCTTGGTAAAAGAGGCTTAATAGAAAAAAGAGAAAATAGAAAGAATAAAACATTACAAATAAAATAATAAAGTAATAAAATAAAATAATATAAAATTTTGCTGGTTCTGTAACCAAGAATCAAAAGAATAAAAAAACAACAGAAGCAGCAACAACAAAAAGCTAACAAACAAATGAACAAGCAAAAGAACCCAAATGAAGCTAGATCCAGTTTCCCCTAGAGCTGAAACTTTGGAGTAGTCTATAGTCAGTAGACAAGCTGGTGTAAGGGATTTATCCTGGTCTTTTGGGGAAAGGCCTACTGCTCTGATTCTCAGGCTGACTCACTCTGGTGGAGATGTGACTGGAGGGCACAGTGGGGCAGGGTTTGGTATAACAGCTCTGTTTTCCATTTGGTGTTGCTGTTTAGCTCACTGGGGTCAGATCATTGTTGGTGGGCTAACGGTGAAAATGGCTTCACCCTACTCTCTAGTCTTTCGAATGGGAAGTTGGTGCCCTCACAGACATGCTATCACTTATCCCTCATGTGTCCCCCACTTCTGTCAGTTCCCCATCTTCCCTCTGTGTCCAAGCTGTCTGCCTACCAGGCACTTCCTCTGTCCAGAGTTGTATCTCAGGCATGGCTGTGTTTCAAAACCCCATGTTGGACCCACAGTGATCTTCTAGGGAGGGTCTCACCACTCTGTGGCCAGGGCCAGCTTATCCCAGGAAACAGTCACTCCATTGAATGGTGGCAATGGCTCATAATTTTTGGTAAGTCACAACACACAGGCAGTTCCAGGGTTTGCTGCCCTCAGCCCGTTTCTTTGTTCCTATATGAGTGATGAGTGAACGTGGTGGCTTGATGGTGCTCCTTGGCTCTTTTTCCTGTGGAGAGGCCATATCACCACAGCCAAATTTACTTGAAGCAGGGGAACCACTTCTTCCCGTGCTACTCATGGGATCCTCAGACTGCACTGCCCACTCCTGCGTCTCTTCTCTGCTTCCTTGATGTAGCACCACTGGGGGCTGACCTCTGAAACTTCAGACTCTGTGCTCCACTGTTTATAAAAAATGGCAGTATTGTAACCCTTCCCCTTTCCCCCATTAATGGTTTTTGGGAGCAGTTTTCTTGTGTAGTCCCCTGTGCAATTTTTCAGTCTTTCTTTCTAGCTGCTTTCAGGGGGAGTGTTTTCTTGCACAAACCCTATGTACTTCTCTCTCTACCTCTTTGTCTTTCCTCCTCTCCAGAAAAATGGCTTCCTCCCCTCTGTGGCACTACAGCTCTTCTCTACTTCAGTTCACCGCTCTGCACCACCTACCTGCCGTGTTCTCTCCTCAAATTATGCAGATTGTTTGTTAATCCCCAGATTGACTTCCTAGGTCTTCAAAATGGTTTTATGTTGATACAGTTGTGTTTGAGGGGCAAGTCAAGCATAGGGTCCCCTTACTATCTGCCATGTTAACTAGAAGATTTTTTTTTTCTCCACTAGGAACTGTTGACCTGCAGCAGTCCTGGGGTCCACAGATATTTTAGCCCAGGCCAAACTATTTTCCTATCTGAAGTTGCAGAATGATGAGGAGGCAGAGCCTTTGTCCTCCTCTGGAGACACTCCTCTCCTGCTCCAAGGCTTTGGATAGTGGTTCTAAAATGAGTCTCTTGGAAGATGGTGGCATAGGAGGGCTCTGGGCTCACCTTGTCCTGTTGATCACTTAGATTACACCCACCCCTGCCTAAATAACCCAGAAAAACACCAGAAGTCTAGCAGAATGGACTCTCTGGAGCCAAGCATAGACAAGGGGCCCATGGAAGAGTGTAGGAAGGGTGGAGAGGCGGTGTGCACTACACGGACTGGCGGGAGGGAGCCAGGCAGTGGAGGGGCAGCCAGCCTGGCAAGCCAGAGCCCCTGAAATCTGGCTTGCAAAAGCGGAGGGTCGGGACTCCGTGATTTCTGACAGCCAGCGGTACTTAACATCTGGAATGTTAAAAGTCAACACTTCTGCTCGGAGAGCAGGAGGGTGAGAGGACACCGGGAAGGAGAATTGTTGAGCCCGGGAAGACAGAGCTCAGCTTGGCAGGGGAACAAAGGTGCTGGCCAGCACCATCTCCCTCTCCCATCCCCCAGCCGAACTCCCAAAGGGAACCAGTTCCCATCACCGGACTTCCTTGCACTGTGAAAACACCCAACACTGTGCTTCTGTGGATCCATCCCTCTGATGAGTCTGCGTCCCTCCCACTGCTGCAGGACCCCTCCTGCAGGGGACCACCAACAGCAAAGTGAGCTAAGCCTGCCCCTCCTGCCACTGTGCACCTTGCAGGTCCACACAGGCTAATACGCCAGATCCCATCAAAACAGCACCAAAAGCCTGGAAGTGTGCAAGTAACCTGGACAGGGGCCACACCATTCCACAGAGGCCACCCTCTCCCCTGGGAGAGGGGAAGATAAGGTACACACCAATCTGACTGTGCCCATGCTGGGGCCAGACATCCGGTCTGACAGCAGCACTTCAGCGCCACCCCAGGGACTACCCAAAATGACAAAACGGAAGAACTCTCCTCAAAAGAAACTCCAGGAAGTAGCAACAGCTAACAAATTGATCAAAAATGATTTAAGCAATATAATGGAACAAGAATTTAGAATAATAGTCATAAAATTAATCACTGGGCTTGAAAAGTATAGAGGACAGAAGAGAATCTATTGCTACAGGGATCAAGGGACTAAGAAATAGTCATGAGGAGCTAAAAATGTTATAAATGAGGTGCAAAATAAAAGGGAGGCAACCACAGCTCGGATTAAAGAGGCAGAGGAGAGAATAGGTGAATTAGAAGATAAAATTATGGAAAAAGAGGAAGCTGAGATGAAGAGAGATAAAAAAAAATCCAGGAGCATTTAGGTAGTGGATCAGGAGAGAAGATGGCAGTGTAGGAGGACGCTGGGCTCACTGAGTCCTGCTGATCACTTAGATTCCACCCACATTTGCCTAAATAACCCAGAAGACTAGCAGAATGGACTCTCCAGAGCCAAGCGTAGACAAGAGGCCCACGGAAGAGGGTAGGAAGGGCGGAGAGGTGGTGCGCACTACACGGACTGGCAGGAGGGAGCCGGGGTGGTGGAGGGGCAGCCTGTCCAGCAAGGCAGAACCCTGAGTCTGACTTGCAAAAGCGGAGGGGCCAGACTGTGTGAGTTCTGACAGCCAGCGGGACTTAACATTTGGATATTATAAGTCAATAGCTCTACTCAGACAGCAGGAGGGCAAGAGGACATGGGTAGGGAGATATGTTGAGCCCTGGAAGACAGAGCTCAGCTCAGTGGGGAACAAAGGTGCTGGCCAGCGCCCGCTCCCTCTGCCATCCCCCAGCCAAAATCCCAAAGGGAACCAGTTCCTATCACCGAACTTGCTTGCACCATGCAAACACCCAATGCTGTGCTTTTGTGGATCCATCTCTCTGACAGGTCTGCCTCCCTCCTGGTGCTGCAGGGACCCTCCCACAGGGAACCACCAAAAGCAAAAGTGAGCTGAGTCTGGCCCTCCCACCCCTGTGCACCTTGCAGATCCACCCCAGCTAATACGCCAGATCCTATCAAAGCAGCACCACAAACCTGTCAGTGTGCAAGTATCCCAGACAGAGGCCACACCAATCCATAGTGAGTCCTGCCTCTGGGAGAGGGGAAGATAAGGTACACACCAATCTGACTGTGGCCCCAGTGTGGGTTTGGGACAGACATCAGGTCTGATTGCAGCCCCGCCCACCAACACTAGTTACTCCAGACAGCACAGGGGAAGTGCCCTGCAGTTCCCCGCCACTTCAGGGACTATCCAAAATGACGAAATGGAAGAATTCTCCTCAAAAGAAAGTCCAGGAGGTAGTGACAGCTAAAGAATTGATCAAAAACAATTTAAGCAATATAACGGAACAAGAATTTAGAATAATAGTCTTAAAATTAATCGCTGGGGTTGAAAAGTATAGAGGACAGCAGAGAATCTATTGCTACAGGGATCAAGGGACTAAGAAATAGTGATGAGGAGCTTAAAATGCTATAAATGAGGTGCAAAATAAAATGGAGGTGACCACAGCTCGGATTGAAGAGGCAGAGGAGAGAATAGGTGAATTAGAAGATAAAATTATGGAAAAAGAGGAAGCTGAGGAAAAGAGAGATAAAAAAATCCAGGAGTATGACGGGAGACTTAGAGAACTAAGTGATGCAATCAAGTTCAACAATATCTGTATAATAGGGATTCCAGAAGTGGAAGAGAGAGAGAAAGGGGCTGAAGGTGTACTTGAACAAATCATAGCTGAGATCTTCCCTGATCTGTGGAAGGAAACAGGCATTGAAATCCAGGAGGCACAGAGAACTCCCTTCTGATGTAACTTGAATTGATCTTCTGAGTGACATATCATAGTGAAACTGGCAAAATACAAGGATAAAGAGAAAATTCTGAAAGCACCTAGGAATAAACACGCTCTAACATATAAAGGGAGACCGATAAGACTCATGACGGATCTATCTACTGAAAATTGGCAGGCTAGAAAGGAATGGAAGGAAATCTTCAATGTGAGGAACAGAAAAAATATGCAGCCCAGAATCCTTTATCCAGCAAGTCTTTCATTCAGAATAGAGAGATAAAGTTCTTCCCAAACAAACAAAAACCGAAGGAATACATCACCACTAAACCAGACCTACAACAGATCCTAAAGGGGACTCTGTGAGTGAAATGCTGCAAGGACCACAAAGTACCAGAGACATCACTACAAGCATGAAACCTACAGACATCACAATGACTCTAAACCCATATCTTCTGTAATAACACTGAATATAAATGGGCTAAATGCTCCAACCAAAAGACATAGGGTATCAGAAGGATAAAAAAAGAAGACCCATCTATTTGTTGTCTACAAGAGACTCATTTTAGACCTGAGGACACCTTCAGATTGAAAGGGAGGGGATGGAGAACTATCTATCATGCTACTGGAAGTCAAAAGAACGCTGGTGTAGCCATACTTATATCAGACAAACTAGACTTTAAATTAAAGGCTGTAACAAGAGATGAAGAAGGGCATTATATAATCATTAGAGGGTGTTTCCATCAGGAAGAACTAACAATTATAAATATGTATGCACCGAATATGGGAGCCCCCAAATATATAAAACAGTTAATCACAAACATAAGCAACCTTATTGATAAGAATGTGGTAATTGCAGGGTACTTTAATACTCCACTTACAAAATGGATAGATCATCCAGACACAGGATGAATAAAGAAACAAGGGCCCTGAATGATACATTGGAAAGATGGACTTGACAGGTATATTTAGAACTCTGCATCCCAAAGCAACAGAATATACTTCTCGAGTGCACATGGAACATGCTCCAAGATAGATCACATACTGGGTCACAAAACAACCCTTCATAAGTATAAAGGAATTGAGATCATACCATGCATACTTTCAGACAACAATGTTATGAAGCTTGAAATCAGCCAGAGGAAAAAGTCTGGAAAACCTCCCAAAGCATGGAGGTTAAAGAAAACCCTTCTAAAGAATGAATCAGTCAACGAGGCAATTAGAGAAGAAATTTAAAAATACATGGAAAAAATGAAAATCCAACAATCCAAACGCTTTGGGATGCAGCGAAGGCAGTCCTGAGAGGAAAATACATTACAATCCAGGCCTATCTCCAGAAACAAGAACAGTCACAAAATACAAAATCTAACAGTACACCTAAAGGAAATAGAAGCAGAACAGCAAAGACACCCCCCAAACCCAGCAGAAGAAGAGAAATAATAAAGATCAGAGCAGAAATAAACAATATAGAACCTAAAAAAACTGTAGAGCAGATCAATGAAACCAAGAGTTGGTTTATTGAAAAAATAAACAAAATTGATAAACCTCTAGCCAGGGTTCTCAAAAAGAAAAGGGAGATGACCCAAATAGATAAAATCATGAACGAAAATGGAATTATTACAACCAATCCCTCAGAAATACAAGCAATTATCAGGGAATAATATGAAAAATTCTGTGCCAACAAACTGGACAACCTGGAAGAAATGGACAAATTCTTAAGCACGATGCAATTCCAAAACTCAAACAGGAAGGAAAAGAAAACTTGAACAGACCCATAACCAGCAAAGAAATTGAACTGGTTATCAAAAATCTCCCAAAAAATAAGAGTCCAGGACCAGATCACTTCCAGGGGAATTCTACCAGACATTTAAAGCAGAGATAATACCTCTCCTTCTCAAGCTGTTCCAAAAAATAAAAGGGAAGGAAAACTTCCAGACTCATTCTATGAAGCCAGCATTATTTTGATTCCTAAACCAGATACCCAGCAAAAAAAGAGAGCTAAAGGCCAATATCCCTGATGAATAGGGATGCAAAAATTCTCATTAAGATACTAGCAAATCAAATTCAACAGCATATAAGAAGAATTATTCACCATGATCAAGTGGGATTCATTCCTGGACTGCAGGGCTGGTTCAACATCCACAAATCAATCAATGTGATACATCACATTAATAAAAGAAAAGATAAGAACCATATGATCCTGTCAATCGATGCAGAAAAAGCATTTGACAAAATTCAGCATTCTTTCATAATAAAAACCCTCGAGACAGTCGGGATAGAAGGAACATACTTAAACACCATAAAAGCCATTTATGAAAAGCCCACAGCTAATATCATCCACAATGGGGAAAAACTGAGAGCTTTCCCCCAGGTATCAGGAACACGACAGGGATGTCCACTCTCACCGCTATTGTTTAATATAGTGTTGGAAGTGCTAGCATCACCAATCAGAAAACAAAAGGAAATCAAAGTCATCAAAATTGGCAAAGATGAAGTCAAGCTTTCACTTTTTGCATATGACATGATATTATACATGGAAAACCGGATAGACTCCATCAAAAATCTGCTAGAACAGATAAGTGAATTCAGCAAAGTCACAGGATACAAAATCAATGTACAGAAATCAGCTGCATTCTTATACATTAATAATGATGCAACAGAAAACAAATAAAGAATCTGATCCCGGGGCGCCTGGATGGCTCAGTTGGTTAAGCGGCCGACTTCGGCTCAGGTCATGATCTCACGGTCCGTGAGTTCGAGCCCCACGTTGGGCTCTGTGCTGACAGCTCAGAGCCTGGAGCATGTTTCAAATTCTGTGTCTCCCTCTCTCTGACCCTCCCACGTTCATGCTTTGTCTCTCTCTGTCTCAAAAATAAATAAACATTAAAAAAAATTAAAAAAAAAAAGAATATGATCCCATTCACAATTGCACCAAGAAGCATAAAATACCTAGGAATAAACCTAACCAAAGATGTAAAAGATCTGTATGCTGAAAACTGTAGAAAGCATATGAAGGTTATTGAAGAAGATATAAAGAAATGGAAAAACATTCCGTGCTCATGGATTGGAAGAATAAATATTTTTAACATGTCAATACTACCCAACGCTATCTACACATTCAATGCAAACCCAATCAAAATTGCACCAGCATTCTTCTTGAAGCTAGAACAAGCAATCCTAAAATTTGTAAGGAACCACAAAGGACCCTGAATAGCCAAAGTAATTTTGAAGAAGACCAAAGCGGGAGGCATCACAATCCCAGGCTTTAGCCTCTACTACAAAGCTGTAATCATCAAGACATCATGGTATTGGCACAAAAAACAGACACACAGACCAATGGAATAGAATAGAAATCACAGAATTGCACCCACAAATGTATGGCCAACTTATCTTTGACAAAGCAGGAAAGAGTATCCAATAGAAAAAAGACAGTCTCTTTAACAAATGGTGCTGGAAAAACTAGACAGCAACATGCAGAAGGATGAAACTAAATCACTTTCTTACACCAGTCACAAAAATAAACTCAAAATGGATAAAGGACCTGAATGTGAGACAGGAAACCATCAAAACCCTAGAGGAGAAAGCAGGAAAAAAACTCTCTGACCTCAGTGGCAACAATTTCTTACTTGACATAAGCCCAAAGGCAAGGGAATTAAAAGCAAAAATGAACTACTGGGACCTCATGAAGATAAAAAGCTTTACACTGCAAAGGAAACAACAATACTAAAAGGAAGCTGTCGGAATGGGAAAAGATATTTGCAAATGACATCGGATAAAGGGCTAGTATCCAAAATCTATAAAGAGCTCGCCAAACTCCACACCTGAAAAAAAAATAATCCAGTGAAGAAATGAGCAGAAGACATGAATAGACACTGCTCTAAAGAAGACATCCACATGGCCAAAAGGCACATGAGAAGATGCTCAATGTCGCTGCTCATCAGGGAAATACAAATCAAAGCCACACTCAGATACCACCTCTCACCAGTCAGAGTGGCTAAAATGAACAAATCAGGAGACTATGGATGCTGGCGAGGATGTGGAGAAATGGGAACACTCTTGCACTGTTGGTGGGAATTCAAACTGGTGCAGCCACTCTTGAAAACAGTGCGGAGGTTCCTCAAAAAATTAAAAATAGATCTACCCTATGACCCAGTAATATCACTGCTAGGAATTTACCCAAGGGATACAGGAGTGCTGATGCATAAGGGCACTTGTACCCCAATGTTTATAGCAGCACTTTCAACAATAGCCAAATTATGGAAAGGGCCTAAATGTCCATCAACTGATGAAGGGATAAAGAAATTGTGGTTTATATGCACAGTGTATACTACGTGGCAATGAGAAAGAATGAAATATGGCCTTTTGTAGCAACATGGATGGAACTGGAGAGTTATGCTAAGTCAGATAAGTCATACAGAGAAAGACAGATACCATATGGTTTCACTCTTATGTGGATCCTGAGAAACTTGACAGAAGATCATGGGGGAGGGGAAGGAAAAAAAAGGTTAGAGAGGGAGGGAGCCAAAACATAAGAGACTCTTGAAAACTGAGAATAAACTGAGAGTTGATGGGGGGTGGGAGGAGGGGAGGTTGGTTGAAGGGTATTGAGGTGGGCACCTGTTGGGATGAGCACTGGGTGTTGTAAGGAAACAAATTTGACAATAGGTTTCATATTAAAAACAAATAAATACAGGGGCGCCTGGGTGGCGCAGTCGGTTAAGCGTCCGACTTCAGCCAGGTCACGATCTCGCGGTCCGTGAGTTCGAGCCCCGCGTCGGGCTCTGGGCTGGTGGCTCGGAGCCTGGAGCCTGTTTCCGATTCTGTGTCTCCCTCTCTCTCTGCCCCTCCCCCGTTCATGCTCTGTCTCTCTCTGTCCCAAAAATAACTAAAAAGTCTTTAAAAAAAAAACAAATAAATACAAATAAATAAATATATAAAATGAGTCTTTTGTAGGTAGCATATAGCTGGAGCTTGTTTTTAATCTATTCTGACAGCCTGTGTCTTTTTATCGTTTAGTGCATTTACATTCAGAGTAATTATTGATAGATATTATTTATTACCATTTTATTCCTTGTTTTTTAAAATTGTTTTTGGTGATTTTTTCTGTTCCATTCTTGTCTTTGTGTCTTTTGGTCTTTCTTTTCTATCCAAAAAGTCCCCTTTAGTTTTTCTTGTAGGGCTAGTTTAGTGGACATAAACTCCAATATTTTTTGTTTGTGTGAGAAAGTTTTAATCTCTGCTTCTATTCCAAACGATAGCCTTGGTGGATAGAATATTCTTGCCTCCAACTTTTCCCCATTCAGCACTTTGAGTATATTTTGCCACTCCCTTCTGATTTCAAGTTGTTTTTTTTTTTTTTTTTTTTTGAGAGATTTGAACTTATGGGTCTTTCCTTTTAATTTAGGGACTACTTTTTTCTTGCTGCTCTAGACTTTTTCAATGTATTTTACAAATCTCATTAGAATATTCTTTTGTTTTTAATTTAAGATTATTTTTGATTTTTTAAAATTTACATCCAATTTAGTTAGTATATAGTGAAGCAATAATTTCAGTAGATTCCTTAATGACTCTTACCCATTTATCCCCTCCCCCCTCCCACAACCCCTCCAGCAACCCTCAGTTTGTTTTCCATATTTATGAGTCTCTTGTTTTGTCACCGTCCCTGTTTTTACATTATTTTTGTTTCCCTTCCCTTATGTTCATCTGTTTTGTCGCTTAACGTCCTCATGTGAGTGAAATCATATGATTTTTGTCTTTCTCTGACTAATTTAATTTAGCCTAATACCCTCCAGTTCTATCCATGTAGTTGCAAATGGCAAGATTTCACTAATTTTGATTGCCGAGTAATACTCCATTGTATATATATATACCACATTTTCTTTATCCATTCATCCATCGATGGACATTTGGGCTCTTTCCATACTTTGGCTATTGTTGATAGTGCCGCTGTAAACATGGGGATGCATGTGTCTCTTCAAAGCAGCACACCTCTATATCTTGGATAAGTGGCTAGTAGTGCAATTGCTGGGTTGTAGGACAGTTCTATTTTTAGTTTTTTGAGAAATCTCTGTACTGTTTTCCAGAGTGGCTGCACCAGCTTGCATTCCCACCAACAATGCAAAAGAGATCCTCTTTCTCCGCATCCTCGCCAGCATCTGTTGTTGCCTGAGTTGCTAATGTTCGCCATTGTGACAGGTGTAAGGTGGTATTTCATTGTAGTTTTGATTTGTATTTCCCTGCTGATAGTGATGTTGAGCATTTTTTCATGTGTCGGTTGGCCATCTGGATGTCTTCCTTGGAGAAGTGTCTATTCATGTCTTTTGCCCATTTCTTCACTGGATTATTTGTTTTTTGGGTGTTGAGTTTGATAAGTTCTTTGTAGATTTTGGATACTAACCCTTTATCTGATGTCATTTGCAAATATCTTCTCCCATTCCATCGGTTGCCTTTTAGTTTTTCTGATTGTTTCCTTTACTATGCAGAAGCTTTTATTTTGATGAGGTCCCAGTAGTTCATTTTGCTTTTGTTTCCTTTGCTTCCGGAGATGTGCTGAGTAACAAGTTGCTGGGGCCGAGTCAAAGAAATTTTTGCCTGCTTTCTCCTCGAGGATTTTCTTGGCTTCCTGTCTTACGTTTACGTCTTTCATCCATTTTGAGTCTATTTTTGTGTATGGTGTAAGAAAGTGGTCCAGGTTCATTTTTCTGCTTGTCGCGGTCTAGTTTTCCCAGCACCACTTGCTGAAGAGACTGTCTTTATTCCACTGGATATTCTTTCCTGCTTTGTCAAAGATTAGTTGACCATATGTTTGTGGATTAATTTCTGGGTTCTCTATTCTGTTCCATTGATCTGGGTGTCTGTTCTTGTGCCAGTATCATACTGACTTGATGATTACAGCTTTATAGTATAGCTTGAAGTCTGGGATTGTGATGCCTCCTGCTTCGGTTTTCTTTTTCAAGATTGCTTTGACTATTTGGGGTATTTTCTGGTTCCATAAAAATTTTAGGATTATTTGTTCTAGCTCTGTGAAGAATGCTGGTGTTACTTTGATAGGGATTGCATTGAATATGTAGATTGCTTTGGGTAGTGTGGACATTTTAACAATATTTGTTATTCCTACCCAGGAGCATGGAATCTTTTTCCATAGTTTTGTGTCTTCTTCAGTTTATTTCACAAGCTTTCTATAGTTTGTAGTGTACAGATGTTTCACTGCTTTGGTTAGATTTATTCCTAGGTATTTTATGGTTTTTCGTGCAATTGTAAATGGGATCGATTCCTTGATTTCTCTTTGTGTCGCTTCATTGTTGGTGTATAGGAATGCAACCGATTTCTGTGCATTGAGTTTATATCCTGCAACTTTGTTGAATTCATGAATCAGTTCTTGAGGTTTTTTGGTGGAATCTTTTGGGGTTTCCATATAGAGTATCATGTCATCTGCAAGGAGTGCAAATTTGACCTCCTCCTGGCCGATTTGGATGTCTTTTATTTCTTTGTGTTGTCTGATTACTGAGGCTAAGACTTCCAATACTATGTTGAATAAGAGTGGCGAGAGTGGACATCCCTGTCTTGTTCCTGACCTTAGGGGGAAAGCTCTCAGTTTTTCCCCATTGAGGATGATATTAGCATTGGGTCATTCATATATGGCATTTATGATCTTGAGGTATGCTCCATTTATCCTTACTTTCTTGAGCGTTTTTTATCAAGAAAAGATGCTGTATTTTGTCAAATGCTTTCTCTGCATCTATTGAGAGGATTATATGGTTCTTATCTTTTCTTTTATTAATGCGATGTATCCCATTGACTGATTTGCGAATGTTGAACCAGGCATGTAGCCCAGGAATGAATCCCACTTGGTCGTGGTGAATAACTTTTTTAATGTATTGTTGGATCCAGTTGGCTAATATCTTGTTGAGGATTTTTGCATCCATGTTCATCAGGGAAATTTGTCTATAGTTTTCCTTTTTAGTGGGGTCTCTGTCTGGTTTTGGAATCAGGGTAATGCTGGCTTCATATAAAGAGTTTAGAAGTTTTCCTTCCATTTCTATTTTTTGGAACAGTTTCAAGAGAATAGGTGTTAACTCTTCCTTAAATGTTTGGTAGATTTCCCCTGGAAAGCCCTCTGGCCCTGGACTCTTGTTTTTTGGCGGAGTTTTGATTACTAATTCTGGTTCCTTACTGGTTATGGGCCTGTTCAAGTTTTCCATATCTTCCTGTTTCAGTTATGGTAGTATATACGTTCCTAGGCATTTTTCCATTTCTTCCTTATTGCCCATTTGTTGGCATATAATTGCTCATAATATTCTCTTATTATTGTTTTTATTTCTGTTGTGTTGGTTGTGACTTCTCCTCTTTCATTCTTGATTTTATTTATTTGGGTCCTTTCCTTTTTCTTCTTGATCAAACTGTATAGTGGTTTATCAATTATGTTAATTCTCTCAAAGACCCAGCTTCTGGTTTCCTGTATCTGTTCTACTGGGTTTTTTTGGATTCGATAGCATTATTTTCTGCTCTAATCTTTATTATTTCCTGTCTTCTGCTGGTTTTGGGTTTTATTTGCTGTTCTTTTCCAGCTCTTTAAGGCATAGGGTTAAATTGTGTATCTGAGATCTTTCTTCCTTCTTTAGAAAAGCCTGGATTGCGATATACTTTCCTCTCATGACCGCCTTTGCTGCGTCCCAGAGGTTTTGGGTTGTGGTGTTATCATTTTCATTGACTTCCGTATACATTTTAATTTCTTCTTTAACTGCTTGTTTAGCCCATTCATTCTTTAGTAGGATGTTCTTCAGTCTCCAAGTATTTGTTACCTTTCCAAATTTTTTTCTTCTGGTTGATTTCAAGTTTCATAGCATTATGGTGTGGAAATATGCACGGTATGGTCTCGATCTTTTTGTAGTTACTTAGGGCTGATTTGTGTCTCAGTATATGGTCTAATCTGGAGAATGTTCCATGTGCAGTGGAGAAGAATGTATATTCTGCTGCTTTAGGATGAAATGTTCTGAATATATGTGTTAAGCCCATCTGGTCCAATGTGTCATTCAAAGCCATTGTTTCCTTATTGATTTTTTGATTAGATGATCTGTCCATTGCTGTGAGTGGGGTGTTGAAGTCTCCTACTATTATGGTATTACTATCGATGAGTTTCTTTATGTTTGTGATCAATGGATTTATCTATTTGTGTGCTCTCACATTTGGCACATGAATGTTTACAATTGTTAGGTGTTCTTTGTCTGTAGATCACTTGACTATGATATAATGCCCGCTGTATCTCTTTATACTGTCTTTATTTTAAAGTCTAGATTGTCTGATATAAGTATAGCTACTCCAGCTTTCTTTGTTGACCATTAGCATGATCGATGGTTCTCCATCCCCTTATTTTCAATCTGAAGGTGTCTTTAGGTCTAAAGTGGGTCTCTTGTAAACAGCATAGAGATGGGTCTTGTTTTCTTATCCATTCTGTTACCCTATGTCTTTTGATTGGAGCATTGAGTCCATTGACGTTTAGAGTGAGTACTGAAATAGACGAATTTATTGTCATTATGATGCTTGTAGAGTTGGAGTTTCTGGTGGTGTTCTCTGGTCCATTCTAATCTTTTCTTGCTTTTGGTATATATATATATACATATACATATATATATATGTATATATATACATATGCGTATATATATATACATATATATGTATATGTGTATATATATTTTGTATATATATGTATATATACGTGTATATATATATATGTATATATATATATATATATATATTTTTTTTTTTTTCATCTTTTCTCCCCTCAGAAAGTCCCCCTTAAAATTTCTTGCAGGGCTGGTTTAGTGGTCACAAACTCCTTTAATTTTTGTTTGTCTGGGAAACTTTTTAATCTCTCCTTCTATTTTGAATGACAGGCTTGTTGGATAAAGAATTCTTGGCTGCATATTTTTCTGATTCAGCACACTGAATATATCCTGCCACTCCTTTCTGGACTGCCAAGTTTCTGTGGATAGGTCTGCTACAAACATGATCTGTCTTCCCTTGTAGGTTAGGGACTTTTTTTTCCCTTGCTGCTTTCATGATTCTCCTTGCCTGAGTATTTTGTGAATTTGACTCTGTTATGCCTTGTTGATGTTTGGTTTTTATCGAATCTAATGGGAGTCTTCTGTGCTTCCTGGATTTTGATGTCTGTGTCTTTCCCCAGGTTAGGAAAATTTTTCTGCTATGATTTGTTCACATAACCTTCTACCCCTATTTCTCTCTTTTCCTCCTCTGGGACCCCTATGATTCTGATGTTGTTTGTTTTTAATGAGTCACTGATTTCTCTAATTCTTAAATCGTGCTCTTTTGCCTTAATCTCCCTCTTTTTTTCTGCTTCGTTATTTTCTATAAGTTTGTCCTCTATATCGCTGATTCTCTGTTCTGCCTCGTCCATCCTTGCCGCCGCTGCATCCATCCACGATTGCAGCTCAGTTATAACATTTTTCATTTCATTCTGGCTATTTTTTCCTTGTTTTATCTCTGCAGAAAGGGCTTCTAATCTATTTTCGACTCCAGCTAGTATTCTTATTATTGTGATTCTAAATTCTGGTTCAGACATCTTGCTTGTATTTGTGTTGGTTAAATTCCTGGCTGTTGTTTCTTTGTGCTCTTTCTTTTGGTGTGAATTTGTGGGGGGCCGGGCCCTGTGCCAGGCTTAGACCGGGTCGAGCAATGTTCCCTGTTGACTCAGCCAACCCAGTGGTTCCCCCTCCCATTCATGTGGGAGGCCAGGGCCCGGCGCCAAGCTGAGACCAGGTCGAGCAAAGTTCCCTGTTGACTCAAGCCAACCCGGTAGTTCCCCCTCCTATTCCCCCACTTTCAAGGGCATACGAAAGCCTTGTCAAGGCTGAGAAAGTTAATTCCTGAAGCCTGTGGTCTGCAGGTGTTGGCAGTAATGCTACCTCCCTTTTTCTACCCCGAGGCAGATAGAAACAAACATGGGAATTGTGTTTTGCTAGCAATCTTATCAACAAGGTCTTGTTGTGACCCGTCTAGAAAATGCACAAGAAACACAGAACTAAATGTTTTGGTTGGCAGCGATCATGTGAAACCTGTTTATTCTTCGAATGACCTGATCCATAAGAGTCTTATATTATAAAAGATTGTGTACAGCAACAATAAAGCCGTCACTTGGGCCATCAGCCCAGGGGACCCTCCTGTTCCCAAACTTTCTCTTCTCTCTTTTTTTCTTCCATTCCCCTACCTCAGGACCCTGACCTCAGTGTTTGTCATGCCGGTCACAACAGAATTCCCTTGTTTTGTCATTTTGAAGGGAGAAAAGAAATTAATAAGGTATAAAATTTGAAATGAAAACAATTAAAATTAAAAGAATATTAAAATTAAAAATTGAAAACACACACAGACAAAAATGGAATAGATGATGCTAGATCCTAGGTGGTCTGGGATCTGGGTGTAGAAAGTGGTTTGACAGGTTAGAGAAACAAACAAAACAAAACAAGCGGGGAGGGGATAAAAAAAGGAAATCGTTTGAGAATTTGAAAAAATGAATACACTAAAGTAGACTAAAATACATAAAAGTAGAGAATATAGTAGAAAAAATTATAGAAAAATATTTTTAATAACAATTAAAAAGAAGTATGAATTTTTTCATTTTCTGTGTTTAAGAAAAAAGAAAAATGAAAAAGTGAAAAAAGATAAAAAAGAAAAAAAAGAAAAAAAGAAACTTTTGAAAAATTTAAAAAGTGAATACAGTGTAGTAGACTGAAGTAAAATGATGGGAATAAGATAGAATTTGAAAAAAATTTATGTAAAATAAAAATATAGTAATAAAAATCAAATAAAAATATTTTGAAAATAAATTGAATGTAAAATGAAGTTTTTCTCTTTCTGCATTCAAGAAAAAGAAAAGAAATGAAAAAAGAGAAAAAAGAAAAAGAAAGAAAAAAGGAAATTGTTTGAAAATTTGAAAAGGTGAGTACACTGAAGTAGACTGAAATAAAATAATGGAAGTAATGTACAATTCGAAAAAAATTACAGAAAAGTAAAAAATATAGTAATAAAAATTAAAGACAGATATTTTTAATAAAACTTGAAAATAAAAATGAGTTTTTTCTTTTTCTGTATTCAAGAAAAAGAATTGTAAAAGAGAGAAAAAAAATTGAATAGATGAACCTGCTAACAGATTGAAGTAGGACTGAAATTACTTCCTTTTCCCCTAGAGGTCAGTCCATGTAGCTCTTTATAGTCCATAAATTAAGCCGGCGGTGGGGTTTGTGTTCTTGAAGAGCGAAGTTGGCCCAGTTGGGCAGGGCTCGGTGTAACAGCTCCGCTCTCCCCTAGATGGCGCTGCCAGCCTACTGGGGTGGATTGTTGCTGTGCTCATTGGTGCGCATGTGCATGCGCAGGAGCGGTGAAACCTGGAGCCACCCAGCCACCTAAACTGTTCTCCCGGATCAGCAATCATGCACCAGTCCTCTGTCTTCTGTTCTCTTTCACTCCCCGCTTTTTTACTCTCTGTGACCAGGCCCCAGGCAGCACTTCTCTCCTGAGTTTTGTCTCAGATGCAGCTGTTTTCCCCCACCCCTTACTTCTGAAGGACTGCGTCTTTGACCTGTTCTGCCCCTCTGTGAGAGGTTCTTACTGAGCAATGGCCGAATGAGCAATGGCCGAATGTCCCCTGCACCCAGGTACGCCCACTGGACCCTGCTGTTGCCGGTGCCCCAAAGCTATGGCCAGGTGCCAGCCCGCCCCCCAAAAAGATCATGAGACAGTGTAGCCTCAGCATTTCAGGGACCATGGAAAATCGCAACACACATCTGGCACCAGGCTTCACCCTTAGCAACTTTCCCCCAGCATCAGCAAATGTGGCATCCTTCCGGGGTCTGCTGGGACCAGGTGGCTTCAACAGTCTCTACCAAATGTCCTTCCAGCAGTGGAACCGCTTTTCCTTGTGTGGCCTGAGAACCTCCCAGACCCCACTCTGTTCCTGGGGATTTACCCTTCCCACTAGAGCACCGCCAGTTATCGAGCTGCGGAGTTGCAGCCTTTGCGCTCCCCTTGTTTATGGTCTTAATGGGATATAAATCCTCTCCTTTCTGCTTTGTCCCTTTTTAGTTTAGTCCGCGTGGCTGTTTCCAATTTTCCACCTTCTCTCCAGCTGCTTTTGGGGAGGGGTTCTATTCCCGTATGCTCCCCCCTCCCTAGTCTCCATCCTCTCTCCACCTACAAAGGGGGTTCCCTACCTTTTGGGGCTTCTTGCTCCCCAAGTTCAGCTCTTTGTGTCACATACCTGCTGATTGTGCAGGTTGTGCAGATTATTGTGTTAATCTCCCAATCGGTTTTCTAGGTGTGTAGGATGTTTTAATGTTGGCCTGGCTGTATTTTATGGATGCGAGACACACAAAAAGCTTCCATACTGTTCCGCCATCTTGGCTCCTCCCCTCCTTAAAATATTCTTGGTGTTGGTCTGCTTTTGTTCTTCTTCATGGCAGTTCTCTGTACCTCCTTGGTCCGGATGTCCTCCTTGATATCCTGGCCCAGATTAGGGAAGTTTTCAGGTATTTTTTCCTCAAATAAATTTTCTGCCAACTTTACTCTCTCTTCCTTTTCAGGGACTCCTGTAATATGTATGTTATTATGTTGATGGAGTCACTGAGTTCCCTAAATCTATTCTTATGTTCCATAATTATTCTTTCTCTCTTTGTTCAGCTTCATTATTTCGTACTGTGTACCACTTTTTCATTCCTCTGCTTCTTCCAGCTTTGTGTTCATTTCATCCAGCCTGTTTCTAATCCGTTGTTGCATTTTCTTTTCTGATTCTTTTTTTAAACTCCTTTATCTCTGTGGCAAGGGTGTCCTTGAAGATTTCCCTCCTCTTATCAAGCCCAGCTAGTGTCCTCAGGATTTTTGCTTCCAGTTTTCCAGCAGGCTTGTTACTTATATTTGTTCCACTAGATCTCTGGCCATGACCTTATGTTCTTTCATTTAGGGTGAATCCTTCTATCTTGGCATTTTGGTCTAAGTCTCTACCTTCTTCTCTGTGTTAGAAAAAACAATTATATTTCATGCTCCTGAAATTAATGGCTTATGAGGAAGAGGTCATATAATGTCCAGGGCTTGGCCATTCAGGGAGTGTCTCTGGTGTATTCTGCGTGCACTGTGGGTGTATTTTGGCTGCTCTTTCCTTCAGGCCAGTCATCTTCAGAGCCTCTCCTTGCCTGCAGTAGGTAGTGTTTGGTCCTTGGCAAGAATGTGGTAAGTCTTAACTAGGTGTTCTCTGGTCTGCTTGTGAAATAAGACCTGATACTATTTCCAGTAGACCTGAATCCATATAGAACTCTTTGGAGAGAGATGTGGTGTGGGTGAGGTTTCTGCTGGTGTTCTGGGCAATGGGCCCACTATGCTGAGACTGAGACAAGCTTGACAAAGAAAGGTGGTGCTGCCAGAGAGTAGCACTGTGGGACTTGGTGTATGAAGGTTAGGCAGCCAGTGTGGGCACTGTGCTCCATGCAGCTCATGGTGGTGTGCTTATGCTAAGGGTCAGGGGAGGAAATACTACCAGCCAGCTTCTTTATTTCCAGAGAGGGGTCTCCATGCCTACTTTTCTCAGGGAAGCTCTCAGACAACAGTGAATAATCTCCATTCTGTGTGTCCCAGGAATTGTTCAGATGGCTATTTCCACATTGTTGGCCTTAACGTTGTTTGCCTGCCCTCTCTTCAGGAGCAACGCAGTGCCCTCTGGGTTCTGTCTCAGCCAAGTCTGCTGACTTTCAAAATTACATGGTGTAGGGGTGTGAAGTGGACGGGGGTCTGCACTGGTCTTCTGTGGGAAGGGCCAAGCAAGCTGGGAATGAGGCAGGCTTGACCGAGAGGGGAACTCACACAAGCGCGGAGGGGTGTAGGACTTGGTGTTATCAAGGTAGACAGTCAGTGCAAGGGTGGAACTGCCCTCCGCAGGTGACTACATTTCTATGCTGAGCATTGAGGGAGGAAAATGGTGCCAGCAGGCTCCTTTGTACCTGAAGAGGTATCTCTGTACTTGCTACCTCCAGGGACACTCTCTAAGAAGAGTGAACAATCTCATTGTGCTCCAGGCATTCCTCAGATTGCTGTTTCCATGCAGTCTGCTCCCCAGTTTTTTCCTTGCCTTCTCTCCAGGCAGACTGCAGTGTTCTCAGGGCTTTACACCAGCCAAGCCTTTAAAACTTTAAACCTTTAAAACTCCAGTCTTTAAGTCCTGCTGGTTGCAAGAACTCATGAAAATCATACCCCATTGTTTTGTCAGCCAATGGATTTTGGGATATGTTCTCCTGTGAGTTCTCCTATGTGCCCGTCTCTCTCGCCTTTCTCCAGGACCAGGACTCAATCCTCTCCACAGCACCTGCAATCTGTTTCTCCCCCAAACCATGTCTCACACTTCCTACCTTCTTTGATGTGGCTTCTTCTCTCCCTTTTGTTGTGGAATTTGTTCTGACAGTCTTCAGGTTGATATCTGGGGTATTTAGAATGATTTGATAGATATCTAGTTGTTTGTGGGATGAGAGGAGGCTATAGTCCTCCTGCTCTTCCACCATCTTCTCTCTCTCTAGGAGCAGTGTTTTAAAGAAAGTCTTCAAAGCAAAGAGAACTCTATCTACCACAGTAAATATTTTCCATAATACAATGTGGGGTGTTGAGATTCCCTCAGAGAATTGAATGGGGGCTTTATTCAGTTTTTGTTGGGCATTTATGTGACAATTAATTCTAGAAATGCCAGAAGTCTGGATGAATTAGCATCTTAAAGGTGACACAGAGATACACAAGTACGTCCATTCTATAATGGAGTCAGTGTCAGACAAAAGTGTGTATATGTGCATCTGATCTCTAGCAACTGTTGCACTATAACATCCATCAGCGTGAGAATGGAGTATTAGAGCTCCTCTAACTTTATACCATTTATGATAGGTTTTTGTTCAACAAGTGAGAGAAAATGAAACGATTCTAAATGAAACCAATTATAGTCAAGATGATATTTCAATTTCTTACGTATTTATGAATCTTTGAATTTGAAAAATGTGTTGTTTAGATTATAGTCTTCTAAAGAGTTATTGAAAGAATTAGCCACTAACGTGCTCAGTGAAGAACCTTAATATCTATTTCTCATTGTGGGTTTCTTAGTGCATCATTCGTCAAGCTGTGATGTGTAGCTCAGTTGAAAGGGATGCTTTTGGGGCATCTGGGTGGCTCAGTCGGTTATGCGTCCCAACTTCGGCTCAGTTCATGATCTCATGGTACATGGGTTCGAGTCTCGCGTCAGGTTCTGTGCTGACAGCTCAGAGCCTGGAGCCTGCTACAGATTGTGTGTCTCCCTCTCTCCCTGACCCTCCCCCACTCATGCTGTGTCTCTCTCTGTCTCAAAAATAAACAAACATTAAAAAAATAAAAAAAAAGAAAGGTTTGCTTTTATTTGAAACGTAAGTCCCTGTGAATTTCCTGGTCTGAAACTGGTCATTATAAACAGGCTTGCTGGTTAATTTGATCCAATCAGAGGTAAACTTCTTGCATAAAAACCTGGAGGTGACCTTATGAAAAATAACTATGGAGTAAAAATATTGTATTGTGTGTGTCTTTCCACACTGAGTATGTGTAACTTTAATAGATACTCTTTTACTGGGAGTTTAGTGGGCTGGCAGGAATATTTGTTGCCCAAGCTGAGGGCCAACCTTACAAAAAGATAAATGTGTTGAGCAAAACATGATTCATGGGTACAATATCTAAGAAAGTGGATGGCTTAGTTTCTAGAATTATTAAGGCCCTGGGGATTGGCAACCCCTGAAGGTATATAATATCATGATGATGCAGGCCATAGTGGTATATTTGGAAATTTCCTAAGACACATTCCCTGAAGGCTTGGATATTCTGTTTAACTTATCTCTATTGTCCTTCAGTTAAAAAATACATCATTTGAATGAGTACTGAAAAACAATGCAGAAGGAAAACAATCCAGAAGGAAAATATGAAAACTTCAAAGTTTTATGGTTACAAGAAATAAAATATAATTCAATTTATTTATATACTTGTTGCTGGGAAGAATGGGAGTCAATAAAGGACTTGCAGAGGAACAATTTCAATAAATTAGTATAAAATTCTGGATGGAAAGAGTAATGGAAATATTATTTTAAGGAGAAATTTCCAATTGTTAGAGAAGAGCTAGGTAATGTATTTTTTAAAAGATTTTGTTAACACTTTTAAAACTTTTTATTACAGATACATTGTAACATGTTCAAAAGTGCACAGATGAGTATAAAGAACCATGGATCCATTACCTGGTTTCAACAATTATCATCATATGGCTATCTTAGCTTATGTTAAGAAAAACCCAAATATTATCACATTGGACTTAGTTACAAATCATTTGTAAAGAAAAATAACTTCTCCTTTACCCACTATTTTAGAATTCCCATAATGTGATTCATTCAGGAAAGACACAATAAATGTTTATTTCTTTCCACATTTTATATCAAATTTTCAGATAAAATTTATTGTTTTACAAACTTCCAAATTTGATCAGTAAGGGTTTTTTGAAAATCATAAATTTATTTATTTTCAATATAATTTATTTTCAAATTGGTTTCCATACAACACCCAGTGTTCATCCCAACAAGTGCCCTCAATGCCCATCACCCACTTTCCCCTCTCCTCCACCCCTATCAACCCTCAGTTTGTTCTCAGTATCCAAGAGTCTCTTATGCTTTGCCTCCCTCCCTCTCTCTAACTTTTTTTCCCCTTCCCCTTCCCCATGGTCTTCCGTTAAGTTTCTCCAGATCCACATATGAGTGAAAACATATGGTAACTGTCTTTCTCTGACTCACTTATTTCACTTAGCATAATACCCTCCAGTTCCATCCAGGTTGCTGCAAATGGCCAGATTTAATTTTTGTCATTGCCACGTAGTATTCCATTGTATATGTAAACATTTTCTTTGTCCATTCATCAGTTGATGGACATTTAGGCTCTTTCTATAATTTGGCTATTGTTGAAAGTGCTGCTAAACATTGGGGTACACGTGCCCCTATGCATCAGCACTCTTGTATCCCTTGGGTAAATTCCTAGCAGTGCTACTGCTGGGTCATAGGGTAGATCTTTTTTTAAAATTTTTTGAGGAACCTCCACACTTTTTCCAGACTGGCTACGCCAGTTTGCATTCCTACCAACAGTGCAAGAGGATTCCCGTTTCTCCACATCCTCTCCAGCATCTATAGTCTCCTCATTTGTTCATTTTAGCCACTATGACCGGTGTGAAGTGGTATCTGAGTGTGGTTTTGATTTGTATTTCCCTGATGATGAGTGATGTTGATCATATTTTTATGTGTCTGTTGGCCATTTGGATGTCTTCTTTAGAGAAGTGTCTATTCATGTCTTCTGCCCATTTCTTCACTGGATCCTGTATTTTTCGGGTGTGGAGTTTGGTGAGCTCTTTATAGATTTTAGATACTAGCCCTTTGTCCGATGTCATTTGCAAATATCTTTTCCCATTCTGTAGGTTGTCTTTTAGTTTTGTTGGTTGTTTCCTTTGCAGTGCAGAAGCTTTTTATCTTCATGAGGTCCCAAGAGTTCATTTTTGCTCTTAATTCCCTTGCCTTTGGAGATGTGTCAAGTAAGAAGTTTCTGTGACTGAGTTCAAAGAGGTTTTTTCCTGCTTTCTCCTCTAGGGTTTTGATGGTTTCCTGTATCACATTCAGGTCCTTTATCTATTTTGACTTTATTTTTGTGAATTGTGTAAGAAAGTGGTCTAGTTTCATTTTTCTGCTTGTTGTTGTCCAGCTCTCCCAGAACAAATTGTTAAAGAGACTGTCTTTTTTCCATTTGATGTTCTTTCCTGCTTTGTCAAAGATTAGTTGGCTGTACATTTGTGGGTCCAATTCTGGAGTCTCTGTTCTATTCCATTGGTCTATGTGTCTGTTTTTGTGCCAATACCATGCTGTCTTGATGACTACAGCTTTGTAGTAGAGGCTAAAACCTGGGATTGTGATGCCTTCCACTTTGGTTTTCTTATTTAATATTACTTTGGCTATTCATGGTCTTTTGTGGTTCCATACAAATTTTAGGATTTCTTGTTCTAGCTTCAAGAAGAATGCTGGTGCAATTTTGATTGGGATTGCATTGAATGTGTAGATTGCTTTGTGTAGTATTGACATCTTAACAATATTTATTCTTCCAGTCCATGAGCATGGAATATTTTTCCATTTCTTTATATCTTCTTCAATTTCCTTTATAAGCTTGGTATAGTTTTTAGCACACAGATCTTTTACATCTTTTGGTAAGTTTATTCGTAGGTATTTTATGCTTCTTGGTGCAATTGTGAATGGGATCAGTTTCTTTGTCTTTCTGTTGCTTAATTATTGTTGTATAAAAATGAAACCTATTTCTGTATGTTGATTTTGTACCTTGCTACTTTGCTGAATTCACATATCAGTTCTAGCAGACTTTTCGTGGAGTCTGTCGGGTTTTCCATGTATAGTATCATGTCATCTGTGAAAAGTAAAATTTGATGTCTTCTTTGCCAATTTGGATGACTTTTATTTCATTTTGTTGTCTGATTGCTGATGCTAAAGTGTTAAAAACACTGTTTAACTGATTGCTGATGCTAAACTGTTAAAGAACACTGTTTACAGACCATTAAACAGTGATGAGAGTGGACATCCCTATCGTGTTCCTGATTTCAGGGGGAAAGCTCTCAGTTTTTCCCCATTGAGGGTGGTATTAGCTGTGGGCTTTTCATAAATGACTTTTATGATGTTTAAGTATTTCCTTCTATCCTGACCTTCTTGAGGGTTTTTATTAAGAAAGGATGCTGAGTCCGACTTCAGCCAGGTCACGATCTCGCGGTCCGTGAGTTCGAGCCCCGCGTCGGGCTCTGGGCTGATGGCTCAGAGCCTGGAGCCTGTTTCCGATTCTGTGTCTCCCTCTCTCTCTGCCCCTCCCCCGTTCATGCTCTGTCTCTCTCTGTCTCAAAAATAAATAAACGTTAAAAAAAAAAATATTTTAAAAAAAAAAGAAAGGATGCTGAATTTTGGCAGATGCTTTCTCTGCATCTATCGACAGGATCATATGGTTCTTATCTTTTCTTTTATTAATGCGATGTATCCCATTGATTGATTTGCAAATATTGAACCAGTTCTGCAGCCCAGGAATGAATCCCACTTGATCATGGTGAATAGTTCTTTTTATATGCTGTTGAATTCCATTTGCTAGTATCTTGTTGAGGATTTTTGCATCCATATTCATCAGGGATATTGGCCTGTAGTTACTTTTTGTTGGGTGTCTGTCTGGATTGGGAGTCAATGTAATGCTTCATGGAATGAGACTGGAAGTTAACCTTACCTTTCCATTTTTTGGAATAGTTTGAGAAGGATATGTATTCACTTTGCTTTAAATGTCTGGTAGAATTCCCCAGGGAAGCCCTCTGGTCAGGACTCTAATTTGTTGGGAGATTTTTGATAAATGATTCGATTTCTTCACTAGTTATGGGTCTGTTCAAATTTTCTATTTCTTCTCATTTGAGTTTTGGTAGTGGGTGGGTGTTTAGGAATTTGTCCATTTCTTCCAGGTTGTCCAATTTGTTGGCATATGATTTTTCATAGTATTCTATGATAATTGCTTGTATTTCTGAGGGATTGGTTATAATAAATCCATTTACATTTGTGATTTTATCTATTTGGGTCATCTCTCTTTGCTTTTTGAGAAGCCTGGCTAGTGGTTTATCAATTTTATTTTTTCAAAGACCAACTCTTGGTTTCATTGATCTGTTATATTGTGTTTTTGGATTCTATATTATTTCTGCTCTGCTCTTTATTATTTATCTTTTTCTGCTTGGTTTGGGGTGTATTTACTGTTCTGCTTCTATTTCCTTTAGGTGTGCTGTTAGATTTTGTAATTGGGATTTTTCTTGTTTCTTGAGATAGGCCGGGATTGCAATGTATTTTCCTCTTAGGACTGCCATTGCTGCATCCAAAAAGGTTTGGATTGTATTTTCATTTTAATTTGTTTCCACATATTTTTAAATTTCTTTTCTAATGTCCTGGTTGACCCATTCATTCTTTAGTAGGATGTTCTTTAACCTACATGCTTTTGGAGGTTTTCCAGACTTTTTCCTGTGGTTGATTTCATTTCATAGCAGTGTGATCTGAAAGTGTGCATGGTATGATCTCAGTTCTTTCATATTTATTTAGGGCTGTTTTGTGACCCATATGTGATCTATCTTGGAGAATGTTCCATGTACACTCGAGAAGAAAGTATATTCTGTTGTTTTGGGATGCGGAGTTCTAAATGTATCTGTCAAGTCCATCTGTCCAATGTATCATTAGGGCCATTGTTTCTGTATTGATTCTCTGTCTTGATGATCTGTCCATTGTTGTAAGTGGAGTATTAAAGTCCCGTGCATTCTTACCAGTAAGTTGCTTATGTTTGTGATTTATTGTTTTATATATTTGGGAACTACAAATTTGGTGCCTAGACGTTTGTAATTGTTAGCTCTTCCTGATGGATAGACCCTGTAATTATGATATAATCCTCTTTTTCATCTCTTGTTACAACCTTTAATTTAAAGTCTAGTTTTTTTCTGATATAAATATGGCTACTCTAGATTTCTTTTGACTTCCAGTAGCATGATAGATAGTTCTCCATCCCCTTACTTTCAATCTGAAGGTGCCCTCGGGTCTAAAATGAGTCTTTTGTAGACAGCAAATAGATGGGTCTTGGTTGTTTTTTTTTTTTTTTTTTTTTTTTTTTTTTTTTTTTTTTTATCCATTCTGATATGCTATGTCTTTTGATTGGAGCATTTAGCCCATTTACATTCAGTGTTATTATTGAAAGATAAGGGTTTAGAATCCTGTGTTCTCTGTAGGTTTCATGCTTGTAGTGATGTCTCTGGTATTCTGTGGTTCTTGCAACATTTCACTCACAGAGTCCCCTTAGAATTTTGTGTAGGGCTGGTTTGGTGGTGATGAATTCTTTCAGTTTTTGTTTGTTTGGGAAAACTTTTATCTCTGTTTCTATTCTGAATGACAGACATGTTGGATAAAGTATTCTTGGCTGCATATTTTTCCTGTTCATCATATTGAAGATTTCCTGCCATTCTTTTCTGGCCTGCCAAATTTCAGTAGATAGGTCTGCTACTACCCCTATGTGTCTACCTTTGTGTGTTAAGGCCTGTTTATGCCTAGCTGCTTTCATAATTCTCTTTATCCTTGTATTTTGCCAGTTTCACTATGATATGTCATGCAGATCGATTCAAGTTATGTCTGAAGGGAGTGCTCTGTGCCTCTTTGATTTCAATGCCTGTTTCCTTCCCCAGGTTGAGGAAGGTATCAGCTATGATTTGATCAAGTATACCTTCATCCCCTTTCTCTCTCTCATCTTCTTCTGGAAGTCCTATGATATGGATATTGTTCCATTTGGTTGAATCAATTAGTTTTCTAATTCTACTCTTGTGGTCCTGGATTTTCTCATCTCTCTTTTTCTCAGCTTCCTCTTTTTCCATAATGTTATCTTCTAATTCACCTATTCTTCCCTCTGCCTCTTCAATCCGTGCTGGAACTCTGGCTGCCTCCATTTTGTTTTGCACCTCATTTATAGCATTTTTAAATTCACCATGACTATTTTTTAGTCTCTTGATCTGTAGCAATAGATTCTCTACTGTCTTCTATGCTTTTTTCAACCCCAGTGATTAATTTATGACTTTTATTCTAAATTCTTGTTCAGTTTTGTTGCTTAAATCTGTTTTGATCAGTTCTTTAGCTGTCACTTCTTATAGGAATTTATTTTGAGGAGAATTCTTCCGTTTCTTATATGCTCTGCATCTGCGAGCACTGCTATATTAAAGGGAGGGCATACTGTGTCAAGGCCTGGCCCTTCAGGAAGTGTTTTTTGGAGAGTGTTATTTGCTGTCTGTTATTGTTACTTTGGGCATTTTACTTCCCTACTCATAGTGATGTTTTGGACCCTCCACCAGGTGTTCTTTGATTTGTTTCTGAAGTAGCCCTGTAAAAGAAAACAAACAGACAGGAAAAAAAAAAAAACATGCAAACAAGCAATCAATCAAACAAACAAACAAAAACAAAAAACTAAAAAGAATCCAAAAGCAAAAAACCGGAAACACTGGCTACAAGTAAGGAACAGGGTGGAGGCAGTGGTGATGGAAGATCACATACAGAGAAATGACAGCAGTGGGGAGAAAGAGAAAAGTAAACATTGAGCAGGCAGAGAGACTAAAAGCCTTAATCCAGAGAGAGATAAAGGAAAATAAGGAAGGAGGCAGGGATAAAGAAACAAAGATAAAGTTACCCAGATGGAGAAACTTTATGGCTTGATTATTCCAGAGAGAGAGAACGGAATGTAAAGAAGGTGTAGAACATGTATCAAGAGAATGGATTAAATATGTCTGTTTAAACAAACCAATAACCAGAGTAACCAGTCTAGAGGAGGGAAGAGATAAGAAGGAGAAATGGGGTGGAGAATATATCTATATATCAAGAATTGTGCTAGAATTAATCCAGGCAATGCAGCAGTGCTGGTCTCGAGGAGGGGTCCATCTGGTTCCACAGCATCTATCCCGCTCCAGTAGATAAGCAGTTACCTGGTGCAGAAGGGTGTGGTTTGGTGTAGGCTGGTCCCGCCTCCACTCTGGGCCCCTCACACTGATCCCTGAGGTCCCATATTGGTGGTGGTGGGAGAAAAATGGCGACCCCCCAGTCTCTTCTCCACGACTTGGTGTCCCAAATTACTCCTTTGGAGCCATCCTCACTGTGCTGCAAGTACAGATGAGGCTGTCTGTCTCGCTTTGCCAACTCTTTTGCCCCAGAACGTGGATGGGAATTAAACTCCCACTCTGTGTGCCCTGATACTGGGGAAGCACCTCCCGATAAGAGGTCCTAGCTGGTTTTGTGCTGCGCTGCGGCCCTTCAGGGGAGGGAACCAGCTTCTGCACTCCTGTGTACTGCACCCCTGATATATCACTGAACCTGGAGGTGGCTCCCCTCCTCCACATGTGTGTGTACAGGGCAATCAGCACCAGTCCGAAGATGGAATCTGCAGTTAGAGATTATCTAGCCTGCAGTTAGAGATGGGATCCCTCTCTGTCCTAGTCCAAGGTTTTTTTTCTCTTGTCCAGATACAGTCCTACACTTCCCCAGCTGCTCTTTCTCTTCCCTTTGTGTCTCCTCAGAAGGGGATCCCTCCCCTCTGTTCCTAGGCAGCCTGTTTTTTCTCCCCCAGTTTGCAATTGCCCACCTATGGTCTCTCGGGTTGTCCTGGTTTCTCCGTGGTATACTCAGTCTCTTTTCCTCCCAGACTCTTGGGGTTCAAAGTCCTTTGGCCTCAGCTCTTCATTGTTTGGAAGACACAGGAAGTACGGATCCCCCTACTTCTCTGCCATGTTGGCTGTCCCTCAGAAATCATAAATTTAAACATATTGTGTTTCAATCATTATTCTTAGTGATGCTGATTGCCTCCACTTTGGGAAGTAGACACCCCTTCAAAATGGTTCCTAATTTCCTTATTCCCTCTTTCCTTCCTTCCTTCCTTCCTTCCTTCCTTCCTTCCTTCCTTCGTTCCTTCCTCCTTTTGTAAGTTGTTTTCCAACACAAAAGCCCTGCTGGCCATATCAGGTGGATAGAAGGGGATGCTATTTACCATAGAAGTAGCAAGTCTGGGAAGAAATAAATGAGTGTCCAGTGTAATCCTATATTAAAGTAAACCTTCCATGTGAAATATTTTCTTAATATTTGTACATATATCCATTACTGTATTTAACCACATTTCATAATTGTATATTTGCTTATCTGTGTCCCTGATTAGTCTTGAAGCTTTTTAAGTGTGTGAATTTAGCTTACTTTATGTATCTGTGTCTCTGTCTCCTTGTAATTTCTGTGTACTTCCTACTTCTTTACAAAGTCCATGCCTAGTACAATCCTAGTACATGGTAAACATCCAATAAATGCCCTTTGCATAAATGAATCAATTCATGTTGGTGAAGGTCAATACTATTTCTCTATCTCTTTTCTGTCAAACTCATGCCTTTGTTTACCATTTTTCTACATACAGTATTCTTTTTATTGCTCTCTTTACATCTTTGTTTCTTAAAGTGTAGATTAGAGGATTAAGGGTGGGTGTGACGATTGTGTAAAAGAGAGTAAGGAACTTCCCCTCATCTTGGGATGTGCTATTCTGTGGCTTCATGTACATATAAATGACTGTTCCATAAAAGAGAGTTACTACTGTGAGGTGGGAACCACATGTATTAAGGACCTTATGCCACCTTGCTGTTGACTTGATCCTCACAACAGCTTGAGTGATAATTGCATATGAGATGAGAATTAGTGATAGAGGTACTAGAAGTAATATCACTCCAAGAGCAAAGACGATGGCCTCCATTACTTTTGAGTAGACACAAGCCATCTTGAGCAAGGCTGGCATCTCACAGACAAAATTATCGACCTCCCGGTGCCCACATCTTGGCAACTTCAAAGTCAGGGAGCAAAGAATGAAGGCACTACCAAGACCACCTAACCAGGCCGTGAGCACCATCTTCTGGCAAAGCTGAGGGTGCATTATTATTGTGTAGTAAAGAGGTTGACAAACAGCAGCATAGCGGTCATAGGCCATCACAGCCAAGAGAAGACATTCTGTGGCTCCCAAGTCAAGGGCAAAGAAGAATTGGAGCACACAACCTCCATAGGTAATAGACTTTGTTGGACCCCATAGATTTACCAGCATCTGTGGGATGATGCTAGTTGCATAACAGAGATCCAGAAAAGACAAATTGGATAGGAAGAAATACATGGGAGTATGGAGCTGGCTGTCTAGGTTAGATACAAGGATGATGGTTGTGTTTCCTACCAGAGTCACAATATAGAAGATGAAGACAATCCCAGAGATGATGTGTTCTAATTGGGGCCAATCAGAAAACCCCAGCAGGATGAAATCTGTCATGGAACTTCTATTGTTTGTGTCCATAGCTCCTTATGAAGGTCTAGAAGGCAATAGTATGGTAATAAAAAATAGTATCATTCTTAAGTAGAAATAAAAATTTCTAAAGTTTCCCATGAGTATCCCAAGTTCACTTCTTTGTGTTCTCTCTCCCATTTGGAGCACCTCTTTTAACAGTTTCTCTGTGTTCAGTGCCCAAAGCCTCTCTGTTTACTTATAACCAGAGTGGTCCTAAAAATAATATGGTAAACCTAGTCACACTGAATTGTAAGTCATTGAAAAGGCAATATGCCATGACACCTATGGTTATGGGTAATTTGGTTAAATGATAAGTACATAAAATTAATTATATATTTTAAGAGTTTCATATATTTTGACTTGTTCATTCTTGAAATTAAGACATTAACATCACTTGGCATGACTTTTACCCCCCATATCAAAGGAGTGGGGTTTGAAGTAAAAAGTTATATAACCTATTATGTTGGGATAAGCGTCACCATTTGGTAGCAGAATCACTTTCCATATTCACTTACAAATGTCTGCATTTTAGCCATTATCATCACCATCACCACCAACCACCTCCTCCTTTTCCCCCTTCCATTCAACATTGCTGACACTGCTGTTCCTGTACCGACAGGTATTATGCACTATACTGTCCTTTTACGGTGCTTGAGTTTTTGGTTCCAGGAAAAAATCTTTCTTATTAACCTTTATTTCCATGTACAGAGGCTTTGTGTTTCTTGGAATACTTTTCATGACTGCCAGTACACAATTTAAATAGCCTTACTGATTTGTTTGATTTAATAGTTAAATATTAAACTAATTTCAGAAGCATCTGGTTACCACATACACATAGCACCTCCTTATATTAGCTTCTACTCACCTGGTAATTCAGCAAATTATCAAGATAGATAACTCGAACAAGAAAACTCATTGAACAGTCATTGAATTGGTTTTTTCCATGTAATCTACCAATTAACGAATCCTCTGTTTGTTGTTGTTTTTTTTTTTTTTTGGAACTCTATAGGTAAAATCTCATTTCAATTCTAAAAGAAAAGAGAAAAGGGATAAAGAATAAAAAATACCATTCTCTTCAAGTGCACATGGGAGATTCTCTAGGATAGATCATACACTAGGTCACAAATCAGGCCTCAATAAGTACAAAAAGATTGAGATCATATGACCACAATGCTATGAAATTTGAAGTTAACCACAAGAAAAAATTTGGAAAGGCTACATATACATGGAGGTTAAACAACAACATAATAAAGAATAAATGGGTCAACAAGGAAAATAAAAAATACTTGGAAAGAAAGGAAAATTAAAACATGATGTCCAAGGGGTGTCTGGGTGGTTCAGTCGATTAAGCATCTGATTTCAGCTCAGGTCATGATCTCCATTCATGAATTCGAGCCCCACATTGTGTTTTGTGCTGACAGCTCAGAGCCTGGAGGCAGCTTTAGATTCTGTGTCTCCCTCTCTGTGCTCCTAACCAGCTCACATTCTGTGCTTCTCTCTCTCTCAAAAATAAATAAACGTTAAAAAAAAACAAAAAAGCCCCAAAAACATGATGTCCAAAACTTTTGGAATGCTGCAAAAGCTGTCTAACGAGGGAAGTATGTTGCAATACAGTCCTACCTCAAGAAGCAGGAAAAGTCCCAAATACGCACCCTAACCTTACACCTAAAGGGGATAGAAAAAAAACAACAATCTAAGCCTAAAGCTAACAAAAGAAGGGAAATAATAAAGATTAGAGCAGAAATAAATCATATTAAAACTTAAAAAAAGAGAACAGAGTAACATATTGAGGAGCTGGTTCCTTGCAAAAGTTAATATAATTGATAAACACCTAGCCCGACTCATCAAAGGGAAAAGAGTAAGGACACAAATAAATGAGATTACTAATGAGAGGGGAGAAATAACAGCCAACACCACAGAAAGGGAAACAAATATAAAAGAATATTATGAAAAAATATATATATGCCAACAAATTAGACAACTTGGAAGTAATGGATAAATTACAGAAACATATACACTACCAAAAATGAAACAGGAGGAAATAGAAAACTTGAACAGAATGATAATCAGAAAAGAAATTAAATTAGTAATAAAAAATCTTCCCCAAACCAAAAATCTGAAAAGCCAGATGGCTTTCCAGGGGAATTCTACCAAACATATAAAGAAGAGTTAATACCTATTTTTCTAAACTATTCCAAAAATTAGAAATGGAAGGAAAACTTCCAAACTGTTTTATGCAGCCAGCATTACCTAAATTCCAATACTACGAAAAGGCCCCACTTCAAAGAGAATTACAGACCAATAACCCTGATGAACATGGATGCAAACATTCTCAACAAAATAGTAGCCAGTAAAATTCAACAGTACATTAAAAGAATGATTCACTATGATAAAGGGGAATTTTTTCCTGGGTTTCAAGAGTTGTTCAATATTGGCAAACCAATCAATGTGATACACCACATTAATAAAAGGGAGCATAAAAACCATATTAGCCTCTGGTTGGCACAGAAAAAACATTTGACAAAGTACAACATCCAACATGATAAAACCCCTCAACAAAGTAGTTATAGAGGGAATATACCTCGACCTCATAAAGGCCATATACAAAAGACCCACAGCCAATATCCTCAATGGGCAAAAGCTGAGAGTTTTTCCTATACAGTTAGGAAAATGACAGGAATGTCCACCCTCACTACTGTTATTTAACATTGCACTGGAGTCCCAGTGTCAGCAATTGACAACAAAAAGAAATAAAAGGCATTCAAATCACCAAGGAAGAAGTTAAACTTTCACTATTTTTGTATTACATGATACTCTATGTAGAAAATCTTAACGACAGAACTAAAACATTGCTAGAAGTGATATATAAATTCAGTAATATCACAGGCTACAAAATCAATGTACAGAAACCTGTTGCATTTTTATACCCCAAAAATGAGCCAGCAGAAAGAGAAATCAAGGAATCAAATCCCAAATACAATACATAAGATACCTAAGAAATAACCTAAAAAAGAGGCAAAAGATCTGTATGCTGAAAACTATAAAACAATTATGAAAGAAATTGAAGATGACACAAGGTAATATAAAAATATTCCCTGCTCATGTATTGGAAGTACAAATATTGTTAAAATGTCTATACAACCCAAAACAATCTACACAATGAAGGCAATGCCTATCAAAATAACCACAGCGTTTTTCACAAAAGTTGAAACAGTCCTACAATTTGTATGGACCACAAAAGACTTTGAAGCCAAAACAGTCTTGAACAAGCAAAGTAAAACTGTAGGCATCACAATCCCGGACTTTAAGTTATCTTACAAGCTGTGGTGACCAAGATAGTATGGCACTGGCACAAAAACAGACACATAAATCAATGGAACGAAATAGAACACCTTGTAGAAAACCAAAGCTGGAGGCATCACAATCCCAGACTTCAAGCTGTATTACAAAGTTGTAATCATCACGTCAGTATGGTACTGGCACAAAAACAGACACTCAGATCAATGGAACAGAATAGAGAACCCAGAAATTAATCCACAAACATATGGCCAACTAATCTTTGACGAAGCAGGAAAGAATATCCAATGGAATAAAGACAGTCTCTTCAGCAAGTGGTGCTGGGAAAACTGGGCTGCGACATGCAGAAAAATGAACCTGGACCACTTTCTTACACCATACACAAAAATAGACTCAAAATGGATGAAAGACCTAAACATAAGACAGGAAGCCATGAAAATCCTCGAGGAGAAAGCAGGCAAAATCTCTTTGACTTCGGCCCCAGCAACTTCTTACTCAGCACATCTCCATAAGCAAAGGAAACAAGAACAAAAATGAACTATTTGGAGCTCATCAAAATAAAAAGCTTCTGCACAGCGAAGGAAACAATCAGAAAAACTAAAAGGCAACTGATGAAATGGAAGAAGATATTTGCAAATGACATATCAGATAAAGGGTTAGTATCAAAAATCTATAAAGAACTTCTCAAACTCAACAGCCAAAGAACAAATAATCCAATGAAGAAATGGGCAAAATACATGAATAGACACTTCTCCAAGGAATACATCCAGATGGCCAACCAACACATGAAAAAATGCTCAACACCACTCATCCTCAGGGAAATACAAATCAAAACCACAATGAGATCCCACCTCACACCTGTCAGAAGGGCTAACATTAACTCAGGCAATGACTGATGTTGGCGAGGATGCAAAATGAGGATCTCTTTGGCACTGCTGATGGGAATGCAAACTGGTGTAGCCACTCTGGAAAACAGTATGGAGGTTCCTAAAAAAATTAAAAATAGAACTACCCTATGACCCAGCAATTGCACTACTAGGTGTTTATCCAGGGGATACAGTTGTGCTGTTTCAAAGGGGCACATGCACCCCCATGTTTATAGCAGCGCTATCAACAATAGCCAAAGTATGTAAAGAGCCCAAATGTCCATCAATGGATGAATGGATAAAGAAGATGTGGTATATATATACAATGGAGTATTACTCGGCAATCAAAAACAACGAAATCTTGTCATTTGCAACTATGTGGATGGAACTAGATGGTATCATGCTAAGCGAAATTCATCAGTCATAGAAAGACAAAAATCATATGACTTCACTCATATGAGGAATTTAAGATACAAAACAGATGAACATAAGGGAAGGGAAGCAAAAATAATATAAAAACAAGGAGGGGGACAAAACATAAGAGACTCAAATATAGAGAACAAACAGAGGGTTGCTGGAGGGGTTGTGGGATGGGAGACGGGCTAAATGGATAAGGGGCATTAAGGAATCTACTCCTGAAATCACTGTTGTACTATATGCTAACCAACTTGGATATAAATAAAAAAAAAAAAAAGAACTACCCTATACCCAGCACCTGCAGTACTAGGTATTTACCCAAAGGATACAAAAATACTCATTTGAAGGGATACATGCACCCTAATATTTACAGCAGTATTATGAAAAATAGCCAAATTTTGGGAAAAGTTCTAATGTCCATCAACTGATGGATGGATAAAGAAGGTGTGGTATGTAAATATACAATGGAATGTTATTCAGCCATCAAAAGAATGAAATCCTGTCAATTGCAATGACATGGATGGAGGAGTGTATTATTCTTTTTTTTTTTTTAATTTTTTTTTCAACATTTATTTATTTTTGGGACAGAGAGAGACAGAGCATGAACGGGGGAGGGGCAGAGAGAGAGGGAGACACAGAATCGGAAACAGGCTCCAGGCTCTGAGCCATCAGCCCAGAGCCCGACGCGGGGCTCGAACTCACGGACCGCGAGATCGTGACCTGGCTGAAGTCGGACGCTTAACCGACTGCGCCACCCAGGCGCCCCGAGGAGTGTATTATTCTAAGCAAATTAAATCAGAGAAAGACAAATACCATATGAGTTCACACATGTGTGGAATTTAAGAAGCTTAATAGATTAACATAGGGGAAAAAGCGGCAAACCATAAAATAGACTCTTAACTATAGAGAACAAACTGAGGGATTCTGGAGGGGAGATAGGTGGGGGATGGGTTCATTGGGTGATGAGTATTAATAGGAGGGCACTTGCAATGAGCAACAGAGTATTGTATGTAAGTGATGAATCACTACATTATACTCATGAAAGTTATATTGCACTGTATGTTAACTAACTAGAATTTCAATAATAACTTGGAAAAGAAATGACTATCTGCAAAACAAAAAAAGAAAAAAAAACACAACCTGTTTGTACAACAGTGTCCCTGTATGTTAAATGATGATGATAATATTCCGCAAAGGGAGGCTTTGAGGGTTAATTTTTGTGAAAACACTAGGAACTGTGCTTGGTTCCCATTTAATTCTAAAAATTAAAAATTGTATTCACCTGCCTACAAATTCTTCTTCTATTTTTCCCATATCTCTTCATTTTTCCCACTGGTGATTTTACCACGGTGGTCTAGAACTGAACTGAAACGCCTAAAATTTTATGTGTTGGTACCTTTTTAAATGCACAGACAGGATGTACACAAAAGTACCCATAAGCACAATGTACATACTGAGCTGATAAACCCAGAGGTAGGAGAGGACAGGGGACTTAATCTCCCCAGATTTCTTGATTACAAAATGCAGTCAGCTTGTTTTGACCACGTCATGTTGGAGTAGTGTTTGGAAAGAGAAAGCCATCGAATTTTAGAGTTGAAATAGACTCAGAAACCATGATCCAGTCTTCTGTCCTATGAAGGAGGTCTTCCCCCGAATGTTCACATGACTCCTGTTTTCATAGCTTCCTAACTGTCCTCTAAAGAGGGCTTCATACTTTCTCCTTATGTTGAGCTCAGAGATGCCTCTTTAAAACCTAGGTATTGTTTGCCTTTCTTTATTCTGGAAATAACTCAGAATAGGTCAATTTAACATAGCTTCTTAAAAAACAGTTTTATTATCAAGTAAAACATAGATACATAAAAAAAGCAAAAGCTCACTGAATCAAGGTGAATATTCTTATAACTAACATGCAGGTCAAGAAATAGAACCTTGGCAAGCACCCCAGGAGCTTCTCTTTTTGTCTTGTCCCAATCATTACCCTTTCCTGTCCCACAAAATATATGCTATCCTCATGTTTAAAGTAATCACCTCTTTGTATTTTAATAGTGTGATTACCCAGTTGTGCATCTCTAGACAATATTGTTTAGTTTGGCCTTTAAAAAATTTTTATATGTCTTTTGGGTTTCCTTTAATATTAGAAAATATTATCAAATATACTCTTAGATTTATGTTCCCAGGTTAAGTGCTAGATGGTTGTCAGCTGTTGCTCACACTGTATGAAGTCTAATTACCATGCTTTTCTGGTTGCTATCCATTGGACTCACCATGGGCTATCAAATGCCTTCGATTAGTTGAGAATTGAACACAGTACTGCAGATGTGTTATATCATTGAAGACAGCAGTGAGCATCCATGATGCACACACAGTTTCCAAAATATATATTAAGTAGGTTTAGCAGGTGAAAAGCATTACTGGCTCAGTCTAAGCTTTAGGTCACGTAAGAACCCAGGTATACTTATTGAAAGTGTCAAGCTTGAAATTAAAGTGTATATAATTTAATGTAGTGATTCCAAATACAGGACCTTTGATTTCATGCTTGTAAATATTTTCCATGTTGGTTTAAGCCTTGGGTCTCAACTTTTAGTTATTGCAATTTTAATTTAAAAGTGAACATGATATAAAAAAAAGAGAGCACACACAGAAGAAACAGATGTTAAAAGAGAGGCATGCTATATTTTCACTGAAACAGGTTTTCATTTTTCATGGTGTGGACTTCAGTTTCTAATGGCATAGCATGAGCTTACGTTTTACTTTGTTAGTGAGATTTAAGACAAATTAAGCAAACATATTTAAACGTAATTTGAATGTACACAATAATGTGGAGAAACAAATAAAACAAAACACATTGGAATATATTTACGTTTCAGGAGGGAAGAATTCACAGCTGTTCCGTTCTTATGTAGCCCAAAGGTCGCATATACCAATCATGAGTCTTCATTTTACTTCATTTCAAGAATCCTTCAGGAGGATTCTTGCTTGGCGAGTTACTGAGTCCGTGAAATACTGAATAGCTACCACTTTCTTGCAATAACTCTACAATCAGTTTCACGTTTAAATGCAACAGTTGAGCTAAGATTCAGTGAAGTCTCTATTTAATGTGGATGTTGGAGAAAAACTAGATGTGGAACTGGTGGAAAAGTTGATGAATTTAGTTTGTTAAATGTGTTTTTCATGGGATATTTGTAGTCTTTTAGTGCGCCCTCCTGTTAGACACATTTGTAGTTCAACCTTTGCCCAGTGAAACAAGGAGAGCCTCTGCTGGTCTATGTATGCTCCAAGAAATGTTTATGTAGGAGATGAAGGCTAGTAAGTGAACATGGTGTAGACTGTGGGGACTGGTGCCCCACAGAGGTGATTAAGAATCTTGGACTATGGTCAGAGGTTCTTCAAACAACTATTTTAGGAAAGGTTCTCTTAAGACTATGGCTTTCATCTTGTTTTTTCTTTTTTTTTTCTTTTTAGATTTCCTCCATGGAAATTAATTTCCAAGATGAATTTATTTGTGTATTAAATTTACTATTAAATGTTGAAAATATAATGTAAACCATATCAATATAAATTAACACATTTTTTGTTCCAAATTTTATTTAAAGTTTTGTCATTTAATATACAGTAATGAATTCAGAAGTGGAATTAAGTGATTCATCACTAACATACAACACCCAGTGCTCATAATAACAAATGCTCTCCTTAATACCCATCACCCATCTAACCCATCCCTCACTCACCTCCCTCCATCAACCCTCAATTTGTTCTCTATCCTAAAGAGTCTCTTGTGATTAGATTCCCTCTCTTAGTTTTTCCCACTCCTATATGTTCATCTGTTTGTTTCTTAAATTCCACATATGAATGAAGTTATATGGTATTTGTCTTGACTTATTTCGCTTAGCATAATACTCTCTAGCTCCATCCACATTATGCAAATGGCAAGATTTCTTCTTTTTGATGGCTGAGCGATATATATATGTATACACACACACACACACACATTTTACTTTGTTTAGTGAGATTTAAGACATGAAGCAAACATATTTAAACGTAATTTGAATGTACACGATAATGTACACATATGTATATATACGTATATATGATATGTATATATATATATATATATATATATATATATATATATATTACATCACTTTTTCTATATCAATTCCTCAGTCAATGGGCATTTGGTCTCTCTTCATAGTTTGTATATTGTTGATAGCACTGCTATAAACATTGGAGTGCATGTACTACTTCAAATCTGTATTTTTATCCTTTGGGTAAATACCTAGCAGTGCAATTGCTGGATTGTAGGGTAGTTTTAATTTTAGTTTTTTTTTGAAAAGCCTCCATACTGTTCTTCAGAGTGGCTGCACCAGTTTGCATTTCCACCAACAGTGCAAGAGAATTCCCATTGCCCCACATCCTTTCCAACATCTGTTGTTTCCTGTGTTGTTAATTTTTTTCCTTTCTGACAGGTGTGAGGTGGTATTTTATCATGGTTTTTATTTGTATTTTTCTGATGATGACTGATGTTGAGCTTTTTTTCATGTGTCTGTTATCCATCGGAGTGCCTTCTTTGGTAAAGTGTCTTTTCATGTCTTCTGCCAATTTCTTAACTGTTTTTTTCATTTTTTGCGTGATTTTTTGAGTTTGATAAATTCTTTATAGATTTTTAATATTAACCCTTTATCTGATATATCATTTGCAAATATCTTCTCCCATTCCGTAGACTGCCTTTTAGTTTTGTTGAGTGTTTCCTTCATTGTCCAGATGCTTTTTATCTTGATGAAATCCCAATAGTTCATGTTTCCTTTCATTTCCCTGCCTTTGGCAAAATGTCTAGTAAGAAGTTCTCCTGACCAAGTTCAAGGAGGTTGCCACTTGTGTTCTCCTGTTGGATTTTGATGGTTTCCTGTCTCCCATTTAGGTCTTTCATCCACTGTGAAGTTATTTTTGTATGTAGTGTAATAAAGACAACATATTGCTGTCTAGTTTTCCCAACATGATTTGTTGAAGTGACTTTTTCTATTGGATATTCTTTTCTGCTTTGTCAAAGATTAGTTGGCCATACATCTGTGGGTCCACTTGTGGTTTTTCTATTCTGTTCCATTTATCTATGTTTCTCTTTTTGTGCCAGTACCATATTGTCTTGATGACTACAGCTTTGTAGTATAGCTTGAAATCCAGAATCATGATGTCTTCAGTTTTGTGTTTCTTTTTCAGAATTGCTTTGGCTATTCAGGATCTTTTCTGATTCCATACAAATCTTAGGATTTTTTGTTCTTGTTCTGCAAAAAATGCTGGTGGTATTTTGATAGGGATTGCATTAAATGTGGGGATTTCTTTGGGTAGTATTGACATTTTATCAATGTTTGTTCTTTGCATCCATGAGCATGGAATGCTTTTCTATTTCTGTGTGTACTCTTCCATCTATTTTATAAGTGTTCTATAGTTTTCAGAGTACAGATCTTTTTACCATTTTGGCTACGTTTATTCCTAGGTGTCTTATTGTTTTGTTACAATTGAAAATAGGATCAATTTCTTGATTTCTTTTTCTGATACTTTGTTCTTGATGTATAGAAAGGCAACAAAGGGGCTCCTGGGTGGCTCAGTCAAGCGTCTGACTGCAGCTCAGGTCTTGATCTCATGCTTTGTGAGTTAAAGCCCCACATCTGTGTTGACATCAGAGAGCCCCCTTCAGATCATCTGTCCTCTCTCACTGCTCTTCCCCTACTTCCTCTTTCTGTCTCTCAAACAAAAAAAGAAATGCAACATATTCCTGCACATTGATTTTATATCACGTGACTTGCCTGAATTTATTCATTAGTTCTAGCAACTTTTTGGTAGAGTCTTTAGAGTTTCCTATATGGAGTATCATGTCATCTGTAAATAAAGTTTGACTTCTTTGCAGATTTGGGTGATTTTTATTTATTTATTTATTTCTTATTACTGAGGCTATGAATTCCAAAACTATATTATATAATGATAATGAGAGTGGACATCCTTGTCTTGTTCCTGAATGTGGGGGAACCGCTTTCAGTTTTTGCCCATTGAGGATGATATTAGCTGTGGGTCTTTTCTATATGGCCTTTATGATGTTGAGGTATGTTCCATAAGTCTTTACTTTGTTGAGGATTTTAATCAAAAATTGATACTGTATTTAGTCAAATGCTTTCTACATCTATTGAGAAAATCGTATTGTTCTTATCCTTTCTTTTCTTTTTTTTTTTTTTTTTTTCAACGTTTATCTATATTTGGGACAGAGAGAGACAGAGCATGAACGGGGGAGGGGCAGAGAGAGAGGGAGACAATCAGAAACAGGCTCCAGGCTCTGAGCCATCAGCCCAGAGCCCGACGCGGGGCTCGAACTCACGGACCGCGAGATCGTGACCTGGCTGAAGTCGGACGCCCAACCGACTGCGCCACCCAGGCGCCCCTCCTTTCTTTTCTTAATATGGTGTATCATGTTGCTTGATTGGCAAATATTGAACCACCCTTGAAGGCCTGGAATAAATCCCACTGGATTGTAGTGAATAATTCTTTTAATGTACTGTTGGATTCATTTTACTACTATTTATTGAGAGTTTTTGCATCCACGTTTATGAGAGATATTGGCCTGTTATTCTCCTTTTTAGTGTGGTCTTTGGTATTAGAATAAAGGTAATGCTGGCCTTGTAGAATGAGTTTGGAAGTTTTCCTTCTATGTATAGTTTATGGAACAGGTTGAGAGGAATAGGTATTAACTCTTTAAATGTCTGCTGGAATTGCCCTGGGAGGCCATATGGCCTAGGACTCTTGTTTGTTGGGGGTATTTTTGATTACTGATTGAATTTCTTTGCTGGTTATGGGTTTGTTCAAATTTTCTATTTCTTCCTCTTTCAGTTTTAGTAGTTTGTGAGTTTATAGGAATTTGTCCCTTTCTTCCAGATTGCCCAGTTTGTTGGCATATAATTTTTCATAGTATTCTCTTACAAATGTTTGTATTTCTATGGTGTTGTTTGTGATGTCTACCCTTTCACTTGTGATTTTGTTTATTTGGGTCTTTTTCCTTTTTTGATAAGTCTGGCTAGAGGCATATCCATTTTATTAATTCTTTCAAAGAATCAGCTCTTAGTTTCATTGATCTGTTATACTGGTTTTGTTTGCTTGTTTGTTTCTATATCATTTATTTCTGCTCTAATATTTATTATTTCTCTTTGGGCTTTATTTGCTGTTCCCTTTCTAGCTCCTTTAAGTGTAAGGTAAGGTTCTGTATCTGGGATCTTTCTTGCTTCTTGAGATAGGCCTGTATTGCAATATACTTCCCTCTTAGAACTGTTTTTGCTGTATCCCAAAAGTTTTGGACTCATGTTTTCATTTTCATTTAGTTTCATGTAATTTTTTATTTCTGCATCAATTTCCTGGCTAACCCATTCTTTCTTTAGTAGGATGTTCTTTAACCTCCATGTATTTGTGTTCTTTCCAAATTTTTTCTTGTGGTTGAATTCAAGTTTCATGTGTTCTGAAAATATGTATGGTATGATTTCAATTTTTTCTAGTTATTGAGAGCTGATTTGTGACCTAGTATTTGATATATTAAGGAGAATGTTAAATGTGTACTTGAAAAGAATGTGTTTTCTGCTGCTTTAGTACGGAATGTTCAGAAAATATTTTTTAAGTCCACCTGATCTGTTGTGTCACTCAAAGCCATTGTTTCCTTGTTGATTTTCTGGTTAGGTCATCTGTCCATTGCTGTAAGTGGGATGTTAAGATCTTTTAATATTATGCATTATTATCAAGGAGTTTCTTTATGTTAATAATTGGTTTATATATTTGGGCTGTCCCAAGCATAAATATTTGCAATTGTTAGATCTTCTTAATGCATAGACCCCTTAATTAAGATATAATACCCTTCTTCATCTTTTGCTACAGTCTTTTCTTTAAAATCTAGTTTGTCTGCTACAATTATGGTTACTGTGACTTTCTTTTGGTATTCATTAACATGATAGATAATTCTCCATCCCCTCACTTTCAATCTGCAGGTGCCTTTAGGTAAAAAATGAGTCTCCTGTAGACAGCATATAGATGGGTCTTGTTTTTTTTAAATTAATTCTGATACCTTATGACTTTTGATTGGAACATTTAATCCATTTACATTAAGAGTAATTATTGAAAGATATGAGTTTTGTGTCATTGTGTTACCTGTAAATTTGGTATTTCTAGCTATGTTCTGTGTTCCTTTCTGTCTTTGTTGCTTTTGCCTTATTTTTTTCCTGCACTCAAACAGTACCCCCTAATATTTCTTGCAGGACTGGATTAGTGGTCATGAACTCCTTTAGTTTTTGAGTGTGTGTGTGTGTGTGTGTGGGTGTGTGTATGGAAAACTCTATCTCTCCTTCTCTTCTGAATGACAGCCTTGGTGGATAAAGTATTCTTGGCTGCATATTTCCCCCATTCACCATGTAGAATATATCCTGCTATTTTCCAGTGACCTGCCACGTTTCTGTGGACAGACCTGGGGCAACCTGATATGACTTCCCTTGTAGGTTAAGGACTCTTTCTCCTTGTTGTTTCCAGGGGTCTTTCCTTGTCTGTGTATTTTGTGAATCTGAATATAATATGCTTTGGTAATGGCTAGCTTTTGTTGATTTCTTTCAAATTTTATTTTTTATTTTTAAATTTTATTTATTTTATTTTTTGGTGTGTTTTATTTATTTATTTATTTATTTGCTCTGTATTTTTTTTTTTTTTAATTTACATCCACATTAGTTAGCATATAGTGAAACAATGATTTCAGGAGTAGATTCCTTAATGCCCCTTACCCATTTAGCCCATCCCCCCCCAAACCCTCAAGTAAGCCTAAGTTTGTTCTCCATATTTATGAGTCTCTTTTGTCTTGTCCCCTCCCTGTTTTTATATTATTTTTGTTTCCCTTCCCTTATGTTCATCTGTTTTGTCTCTTAAAGTCCTCATATGAGTGAAGTCATATGATATTTGTCTTTCTCTGACTGACTAATTTCACTTATCATAATACCCGCCAGTTCTATCAATGTAGTTGCAAATGGCAAGATTTCATTCTTTTTGATTGCCGAGTAATACCCCATTGTATACATATACCACATTTTCTTTATCCATTCCCCCAATGATGGAAATTTGGGCTCTTTCCATACTTTGGCTATTTTTGATAGTGCTGCTATAAACATGGGGGTGCATGTGTCTCTTCAAAACAGCACACCTGTATCCCTTGGATAAATGCCTAGTAGTGCAATTGCTGGGTCGTAGGGTAGTTCCATTTTTAGTTTCTTGAGGAACCTCCATACTGTTTTAGTTTTTTGAGGAACCTCCATATGTTTTCTCCATAGTGTTTTCCAGAGTGGCTGCACCAGCTTGCATTCCCACCAACAATGCAAAAGAGATCCTCTTTCTCTGCATCCTAGCCTCAGGCATCTGTTGTTGCCTGAGTTGTTAATGTCAGCCCTTCTGACAGGTGTGAGGTGGTATCTCATTGTGGTTTTGATTTGTATTTCTCTGATGAGTGATTTTGAGCATTTTTTCATGTGTTGGTTGGCCATCTGGATGTCTTCCTTGAAGAAGTGTCTATTCATGTCTTTTGCCCATTTCTTCACTGGATTATTTGTTTTTTGGGTGTTGAGTTTAATAAGTTCTTTGTAGATTTTTGATACTAACCCTTTATCTGATATGTCATTTGCAAGTATCTTCTCCCTTTCAGTCAGTTGCCTTTTAGTTTTTCTGATTGTTTCCTTTACTGTGCAGAAGCTTTTTATTTTGATGAGGTCCCAGTAGTTCATTTTGCTTTTGTTTCCTTTGCTTCTGGAGATGTGCTGAGTAAAAAGTTGCTGGGGCCGAGGTCAAAGAAATTTTTGCCTGATTTCTCCTCGAGGATTTTCATGGCTTCCTGTCTTACGTTTAGGTCTTTCATCCATTTTGAGTCCATTTTTGTGTATGGTGTAAGAAAGTGGTCCAGGTTCATTTTTCTGCATGTAGCAGCCCAGTTTTCCCAGCACCACTTGCTGAAGAGACTGTCTTTATTCCATTGGATATTCTTTCCTGCTTCGTCAAAGATTAGTTGGCCATATGTTTGTGGATTAATTTCTGGGTTCTCTATTCTGTTCCATTGATCTGAGTGTCTGTTTTTGTGCCAGTACCACACTGACTTGATGATTACAGCTTTGTAGTATAGCTTGAAGTCTGGGATTGTGATGCCTCCTGCTTTGGTTTTCTTTTTCAAGATTGCTTTGACTATTTGGGGTATTTTCTGGTTCCATAAAAATTTTATGATTATTTTTTCTAACTCTATGAAGAATGCTGGTGTTACTTTGATAGGGATTGTATTGAATATGTAGATTGTTTTGGGTAGTATGGACATTTTAACAATATTTGTTCTTCCTACCCAGGAGCACGGAATCTTTTTCCATTGTCTTGTGTCTTCTTCAATTTCTTTCACAAGCTTTCTATAGTTTTCAGTATATAGGTTATTCACCTCTTTGGTTAGATTTATTCCTAGTTAGTTTATGGTTTTTCGTGCAACTGTAAATGGGATCGATTCCTTGATTTCTCTTTGTGTCGCTTCATTGTTGGTGTATAGGAATGCAACCGATTTCTGTGCGTTGAGTTTATATCCTGCAACTTTGCTGAATTCATGAATCAGTTCTTGTAGTTTTTTGGTGGAATCGTTTGGGTTTTCCATATAGAGTATCATGTCATCTGCGAAGAGTGCAAGTTTGACCTCCTCCTGACTGATTTGGATGTCTTTTATTTCTTTGTGTTGTCTGATTACTGAGGCTAAGACTTCCAATACTATGTTGAATAAGAGTGGCGAGAGTGGACATCCCTGTCTTGTTTCTGACCTTAGGGGGAAAGCTCTCAGTTTTTCCCCATTGAGGATGATATTAGCTTTGGGTCATTCATATATGGCTTTTATGATCTTGAGGTATGCGCCGTGTATCCTTACTTTCTTGAGCGTTTTTTTTTTTTTTTAATCAAGAAAGGATGCTGTATTTTGTCAAATGCTTTCTCTGCATCTATTGGGAGGATCATATGGTTCTTATCTTTTCTTTTATTTCTTTTTTTTATTTTTATTTTTAAAATATTTTTTTTCAACATTTATTTATATTTGGGACAGAGAGAGACAGAGCATGAACGGGGGAGGGGCAGAGAGAGAGGGAGACACAGAATCGGAAACAGGCTCCAGGCTCTGAGCCATCAGCCCAGAGCCTGACGCGGGGCTCGAACTCATGGACCACGAAATCGTGACCTGGCTGAAGTCGGACGCTTAACCGACTGCGCCACCCAGGCGCCCCTATCTTTTCTTTTATTAATGCGATGTATCCCATTGACTGATTTGCGAATGTTGAACCAGGCATGTAGCTCAGGAATGAATCCCACTTGGTTGTGGCGAATCATTTTTTTAATGTATTGTTGGAACCAGTTGGTTAATATCTTGTTGAGGATTTTTGCATCCATGTTCATTAGGGAAATTGGTCTATAGTTCTCCTTTTTAGTGGGGTCTCTCTCTGGTTTTAGAATCAAGGTAATGCTGGCTTCATGTAAAGAGTTTGGAAGTTTTCCTTCCATTTCTATTTTTTGGAATAGTTTCAAGAGAATAGGTGTTAACTCTTCCTTAAATGTTTGGTAGAATTCCTCTGGAAAGCCATCTGGCCCTGGACTCTTGTTTTTTGGCAGAGTTTTGATTACTAATTCGGTTTCCTTACTGGTTATGGGTCTGTTCAAGTTTTCTATATCTTCCTGTTTCAGTTTTGGTAGTATACACGTTCCTAGGCATTTTTCCATTTCTTCCTTATTGCCCATTTGTTGGCATATAATTGCTCATAATATTCTCTTATTATTGTTTTTATTTCTGTTGTGTTGGTTGTGACTTCTCCTCTTTCATTCTTGATTTTATTTATTTGGGTCCTTTCCTTTTTCTTCTTGATAAAACTGGTTAATGGTTTATAAATTTTGTTAATTCTTTCAAAGAACCAGCTTCTGGTTTCATGGATCTATTCTACTGGTTTTTTGGATTCGATAGCATTATTTTCTGCTCTAATCTTTATTATTTCCTGTCTTCTGCTGATTTGGGGTTTTATTTGCTGTTCTTTTTCCAGCTCCTTAATGTGTAAGGTTAGGTTGTGTATCTGAGATCTTTCTTCCTTCTTTAGGAAGGTCTGGGTTGCGATATACTTTCCTCTCATGACCGCCTTTGCTACATCCCAGAGGTTTTGGGTTGTGGTGTTATCATTTTCATTGACTTCCACATACTTTTAAATTTCTTCTTTAACTGTTTGTTTAGCCCATTCTTTCTTTAGTAGGATGTCTTCAGTATCTGAGTATTTGTTACCTTTCCAAATTTTTTCTTGTGGTTGATTTCGAGTTTCATAGCATTATGGTCTGAATATATGCACAGTATGATCTCGATCATTTTGTACTTACTTATGGCTGATTTGTGTCCCAGTATGTGGTTTATTCTGGAGAATGTTCCATATGCACTGGAGAAGAATGTATATTCTGCTGCTTTAGGATGAAATGTTCTGAATGTATCTGTTAAGTCCATTTGGTCTAGTGTGTCATTCAAAGCCATTGTTTCCGTGTTTATTTTCTGTTTAGATGATCTGTCCATTGTTGTAAGTGGGGTATTGAAGTCCCCTACTATTATGGTATTGTTATCAATGAGTTTCTTTATGTTTGTGATTAATTGATTTATATATTTGGGCACTTGACATTTGGAGCATAAATGTTTACAATTGTTAGGTCTTCTTGGTCTATAGATCTCTTGATTATGATATAATGCCCTTCTGCATCTCTTGATACAGTCTTTATTTTAATGTCTAGATTGTCTGATATAAGTATGGGTACTACGGCTTTCTTTGTTGACCATTAGCATGATAGATGTTTCTCCATCCCCTTATTTTCAATCTGTAGGTGTCTCTAGGTCTAAAGTGGGTCTCTTGTAAACAGCATATAAATGGATCTTGTTTTCTTATCCATTCTGTTACCCTATGTCTTTTGATTAGAGCATTGAGTCTATTGACATTTAGAGTAAGTACTGAAAGATATGAACTTATTGCCATTATGTTGCTTGTAGAGTTGGAGTTTCTCGTGGTTTTCTCTGGTCCTTTCTAATCTTTCTAATCTAATGTTTCTAATATACATATACATATATATATATATATGTATACATATATATATATATATATATATATATATATATATATATACATACATATATATATGTATATATATATTTTTTTTTTTCATCATTTCTCCTGTCAGAAAGTTCCCCTTAAAATTTCTTGCAGGGGTGGTTTAGAGGTCACAAACTCTTTTAATTTTTGTTTGTCTGGGAAACCTTTTATCTCTCCTTCAATTTTGAATGACAGCCTTGCTGGATAAAGAATTCTTGGCTGCATATTTTTCTGATTCAGCACACTGAATATATCGTGTGACTCCTTTCTGGACTGCCAAACTTCTGTGGATAGATCTGCTGCAAACCTGCTCTGTCTTCCCTTGTAGGTTAGGGACTTTTTTTCCCTTGCTGCTTTCATGATTCTTTCCTTGCCTGAGTATTTTGTGAATTTGACTATGATATGGTTTGTTGATGGTTGGTTTTTGTTGAATCTAATGAGAGTCCTCTGTGCTTCCTGGATTTTGATGTTTGTGTCTTTCCCAAGGTTGAGAAAGTTTTCTGCTATGATTTGCTCACATAACCCTTCTACCCCTGTTTATCTCTTTTCCTCTTCTGGGACCCTTATGATCTGAGGATGTTCCTTTTTAATGAGCCACTGATTTCTCTAATTCTTAAATCATGCCCTTTTGCCTTCATTTCCCTCTTTTTTCCTGCTTTGTTATTCTCTATAAGTTTGTCCTCTATATCGCTGATTCTCTGTTCTTCCACATCCATCCTAGTCACTGCTGCATCCATCCGTGATTGCAGCTGTGTTATAGCATTTTTCATTTCATTCTGGCTATTTTTTACTTCTTTTATCTCCGCAGAAGGGGATTCTAATCTGTTTTCGACTCCAGGTAGTATTCTTATTATCGTGATTCTAAATTCTGGTTCAGACATCTTGCTTGTTTCTGTGTTGGTTAAATCCCTGGCTGTCGTTTTTTCATGCTCTTTCTTTTGGGGTGAATTCCTTCATTTTGTCCTTTTGAAGGGAGAAAAGGAATTAATGAGGTACAAATTTTGAAATAAAAAATTAATAATAGAAAAATATTGCAATTAAAAATTAAGGACACAGACACACACAATTGCATAGATGATGCTATATCCTAGGTGTGTTTTGGTGTTAGTGTTGAAAGTGTTTGGACAGATTAGAGAAAAAAATGGGGGGGGGTAGTAAATCATTGGAGAATTTGAAAAAGTGAATACACTGAAGTATACTAAAATAAGACAATGATGGTAAAATAGAATTTGAAAAATATACAGAAAAGTTAAAATGTAGTAGTAAAAAATTAAAAATATATTTAAAAAGAATTAAAAATAAATATGTATTTTTTATTTTCTGTATTTAAGAAAAAAAAGAATGAAAAAGAGAAAAAAGGATAAAAAAAGAAACGAAATTAGTTTGAAAATTTTAAAAAGTGAATACACTGTAGTAGACTAAAAATAATACGATCGAAGTAAAATAGAATTTGAAAAACTTTACATAACAGCCAAAAATGTAGTAATAAAAATTAAATGAAAATATTTTTAATAGAAATTGAAAGTAAAAATGAAGTTTTTCTCTCTCTGCATTCAAGAAAAAGAAAAGAAATGAGAAAGAGAAAAAGAAGAAAAAGAAAGAAAAAAAAGGAAATTGAGAATTTGAAAATATGAGTACCTTATAGTGGACTACAAAAAATGATGGAAGTAAAGTAGAATTTGAAAAAATTTACACAAAATTAAAGTTTAGTAATAAAAATTAAAGAAATATATATTCAATAAACATTGAAAATAAAAATGAATTTTTTCTCTTTCTGTATTCAAGAAAAATAAAAGAATTGTAAAAGAGAAAAAGAAAAAAAAAGAAAGAAAATTGAATAGATGAACCTGCTAACAGATTGAAGTAGGACTGAAATTCCTTTTTTTCCCTAGAAATCAGTCTATGTAGCTATTTATAGTCCATAAATTAAGCCAGCAGTGAGACTTGTGTTCTTGAAGAGCAAAGTTGGCCCAGTTGGGCAGCGCTCAGTGTAAGAACTCCGCTCTCCACTAGATGGCGCTGCTAGCCTACTGGGGTGGATTGCTGTGGCATTTGTAGGTGCATATGCACATGCGCCGGAGTGGTGAAAATCGCGCCACCCAGCTACCCAGTCTGTTCTCCTGGATCAGTAATCGCGCACCCGTCCTCCATCTTCAGCTCTCATCCACTCCCTGCTTCTTCAGTCTCTGTGACCAGGCCCCAGGCAGAACCTCTCTCCCAAGTTTTCTCTCAGATGCAGCTGTTTTCCCCAGCCCCTTACTTCCAAAGGACGGACTTTGACCATTCTGCCCCTCTGCAGGGGGGTCTCACGAGCAATAGCTGAATGAGCAATGGCCGAATATCGGCTGCACCCAGGAATGCCTGCTGGACCCTGTTGTTGCTGGTGCCCCGAGACTGCGGCCAGGTGCCAGCCTGTCCCAGAAAAATGTTCATGAGACAGTGTAGCAGCAGCATTTCAGGGATTATGGAAAATCACAACATACATCTGGCTCCAGGCTTAACCCTCAATGACCTTTCCCCAGCACCAGTGAATGTGGCTGCCTTCTGGGGTCTGCTGGGACCAGGTGGCTTCAACAGTCTCTACCAAATGTCCTTCCAGCAGTGGAACCGCTTTGCCCTGTGTCACTTGAGAACCTCCTGGACCCCGCTCTCTTCCTGGGGATTCACCTTTCCCACCAGAGCACTGCCAGTTATCGAGCTGCAGAGTTGCAGCCTTTGCGCTCCCCTTGTTTACAGTCTTAATGGAATTTAAACCCAATTCTCTCTCCTTTCTCCCTTTTTAGTTTAGTCCCTGCAGCTGTTTCCAATTTTCCACTGTCTCTCCAGCTGCTTTTGGGGAGGGGTATTTTTCCCGTATTCTCCCCCTCCCCAGAGTCTGTCCTTTCTCTGCCCACTAAAGCAGTTCCCTACCTTTGGGGGCTTCTTGCTCCCCAAGTTCAGCTCTCCGTGCTGCGTACCTGCTGAATTCTGTGCTTCAGGTTGTGCATATTGTTGTGTTAATCCTCCAATTAGTTTTCTAGGTGTGTAGGATGGTTCAGTGTTGGTCTGGCTGTATTTTATGGATGTGAGACACACAAAAAGCTTCTATGCTGTTCTGCCATCTTGGCTCCTCCTTATCTATTTTTTATTGTTTTTAACTTTAATTTACATCCAAGTTAGTTAGCATATAGTGCAATAATAATTTCAGGAGTACATTCCTTAATGTTCCTTACCCAATACCCATACCGAAAGCCCATACCAAAGCCCATACCAAAGCCCATACCCCCTCCCACAACACCTCCAGTAACCCTCTGTTCTCCATGTTTAAGAGTCTTTTATATTTTGTTTTCTTCCCTGTTGTTTATATTATTTTTGCTTCCCTACACTTATGTTCACCTGTTTTGTATCTTCAATTCCTCATGAGTGAAGTAATAGGATATTTGACTTTCTCTGACTAATTTTGCTTAATACCCTCTAGCTCCATACATGTAGTTGCAAATGGCAAGATTTCATTCTTTTTGATTGCTGAGTAATACTCCATTGTGAATATATACCACATCTTCTTTATCTATTCAATATCGATGGACATTTGGGCTCTTTCCACACTTTGGCTATTGTTGATGGTGGTGCTATAAACATTGGGGTACATGTGCCCCTTTGAAACAGCATACCCGTATGCCTTGGATAAATACCTCATAGTGCAATTGCTGGGTCGTAGGGTAGTTCTATTTTTAATGTTTTGAGAAACCTCCATACTGTTTTCTGGAGTGGCTTCACCAGTTTGCATTCCTACTTGCAGTGCAAAAGAGATCCTCTTTCTCTGCATCCTCTCCAACATCTGTTGTTGCCTGAGTTGTTAACGTCAGCCCTTTTGACAGGTGTGAGGTGGTATCTTATTGTGGTTTTTATTTGTCTTTCCCTGATGATGAGTGATGTTGAGCATTTTTTCATGAGTCGGTTGGCCATCTGGATGTCTTTATATATATATATATATGTATATATATATGTATATATATATATATATATATATATATATGTATATATATATGTATATATATATACACATATATATAATATATATATGTTATATATTATATATATATGAAATTTATACATATATATGAAATTTATTGTGAAATAAATTTATTTATTGTCAGATAAATTTATTGTCAAATTTGTTTCCATACAACACCCAGTGCTTATCCCAACAGGTGCCCTCCTCAATGCCCATCACCCACTTTCTCCTCCCTCCCATCCCCATCAACCACCAGTTTATTCTCAGTTTTTAAGAGTCTCTTATGGCTTGGCCCCTCCCTCTCTAACTTTTTTTTTTCCTTTCCCTGCCCCATAGTCTTCTGTTAAGTTTCTCAGGATCCACATAAGAGTGAAAACATATGGTATCTCTCTTTCTTTGTATGACTTATTTCACTTAGCATAACACTCTCTAGTTCCATCCACGTTGCTAGCAAAGGCCATAATTCATTCTTTCTCACTGCCAAGTAGTTTCCATTGTATTTATAAACCACAATTTCTTTATCCATTCATCAGTTGATGGACATTTAGGCTCTTTCCATAATTTGGCTATTGTTGAAAGTGCTGCTATAAACATTGGGGTACAAGGGTCCTTATGTATCAGCACTCCTGTATCCCTTGGGTAAATTCCTAGTAGTGCTATTGTTGGGTTGTAGGGTAGTTCTATTTTTAATGTTTTGAGGAACCTCCACACTGTTTTCCAGAGCGGCTTCACCAATTTGCACTGTCACCAACAATGCAAAAGAGATCCTCTTTCTCTGCATCCTCTCCAACATCTGTTGTTGCCTGTGTTGTTAATGTTAGCCCTTCTGACAGGTGTGAGGTGGTATCTTATTGTGGTTTTGATTTGTATTTCCCTGATGATGAGTGATGTTGAGCCTTTTTTCATGTGTTCGGTTGGCCATCTGGATGTCTTCTTTGGAGAAGTGTCTCTTCATATCTTTTGCCTGTTCTTCACTGGATTATTTGTTTTCTTTGGGTGTTGTATTTGATCAGTTCTTATAGATTTTGGACAATAACCCTTTATCTGATATGTCATGTGCAAATATCTTCTCCCATTCCATCGGTTACCTTTTAGTTTTGCTGAATGTGTCCTTCTCTGTGCAGAAGCTTTTTATTTTGATTAGGCCCTAATAGTTCATTTTTGCTTTTGTTTCCCTTGCCTCTGGAGAGATATTGAGCAAGAAGTTGGTGCGGCCAAGTTGAAAGAGGTTTTTGCCTGCTTTCTCCTCAAGGATTTTGATGGCTTCCCATCTTACATTGAGTTCTTTCATCCATTTTGAGTTTATTTTTGTGTATGGTGTAAGAAAGTGGTCCAGGTTCATTTTTCTGCATGTTGCAGCCCAGTTTTCCCAGCACCACTTGCTGAAGAGACTGTCTTTATTCCATTGGATATTTTTTCCTGCTTTGTCAAAGATTAGTTGGCCATACATTTGTGGTCAATTTCTGGTTTCTCTATTCTGTTCCATTGATCTAAGTGTCTGTTCTTGTGCCAGTACCATACTGTCTTGATGATTACAGCTTTGCAATATAGCTTGTGTCCTGGGATTGTGATGCTTCCAGCTTTGGTTTTCTTTTTCAAGATTGCTTTGGCTACTCAGGGTCTTTTCTGGTTCCATACAAATTTGAGGATTGTATGTTATAGCTCTGTGAAGAATGCTGATGTTATTGTGATAGGTATTGCATTGAATATGTAGTTTGCTTTGGGTAGTATTGACATTTTAACAATATTTGTTCTTTCTATCCAGGATCATGGAATCTTTTTCCATTTTTTGTGTCTTCTTCAATTTCTTTCATAAGCTTTCTATATTTTTCATTGTATAGAGTTTTCACCTCTTTGGTTAGATTTATTCCTAGGTATTTTATAGTTTTGGTGCAATTGTAAATGTGATCGATTCCTTGATTGGTCTTTCTGTTGCTTCATTATTGATGTATAGGAATGCAACTGATTTCTGCACACTGATTTTATATCCTGCAACTTAGCTGAATTCATGCATCAGTTATAGCAGTTTTTTTCATGGAATTTTTTAAAGATTTTCCATATAGAGTATCATGTCATCTGTGAAAAGTGAAAATTTGGCCTTCTGGACAATTTGGGTGCCTTTTATTTCCTTGTGTTGTCTGATTGCTGAGACTAAGACTTCCAATATTATGTTGAATAAGAGTGGCGAGAGTGGACATCCCTGTCTTGTTCCTGACCTAAGGGGGAAAGCTCTCAGTTTTTCCCCATTGAGGATGATATTAGTGTTGCATCACTCGTTTATGGCTTTTATCATCTCGAGGTATGATCCTTCTATCCCTACTTTCTTGAGAGTTTTTATCAAGAAAGAATGCTGTATTTTGTCAAATGCTTTCTCTGCATCTATTGAGAGGATCATATGGTTCTTGTCCTTCCTTTATTGATGTGATCATTAATGGTTTTGCAGATATTGAACCACCCCTGCATCCTAGGTATAAGTCCCACTTGGTCATGGGGAATAATTTTTTAATGTATTGTTGGGTCCATTTGGCTCATATCTTGTTGAGGATTTTTGCATCAATGTTCATCAGGGAAATTGGTCTATAGTTCTCCTTTTTAGTGGGGTCTCTGTCTGGGTTTGGAATCAAGGTAATGCTGGCTTCGTAGAAAGAGTTTGGAAGTTTTCTTTCCCTTTTTATTTTTTGGAACTGCTTCAAGAGAATAGGTGTTAACTCTTCTTTAATCGTTTGTTAGAATTCCCCTGGAAAGCCATCGGGCCCTGGACTCCTGTTTTTTGCCAGATTTTTGATTACTGATTCAATTTCTTTACTGGTTATGGGTCTGTTCATTTTCTATTTCTTCCTTTTTCAGTTTTGGTAGTGTATATGTTTCTAGGAATTTGTCCATTTCTTCCAGATTGCCCAATTTATTGGCATGTAATTGCTCATAATATTCTGTTACTATTGTTTGTATCTCTTCAGTGTTGTTTATGATCTCCTCTTACATTGTTGATTTTACTTATTTGGGTCCTTTCCTTTTTCTTTCTGATCAAACTGGTGAGGGGTTTATCAATTTTGTTAATTCTTTCAAAGAACCAATTCCTGGTTTAATTGATCTGTTCTACTGTTTGTGGTTTTTTGTTTTTGTTTTGTTTTCTTCTTCTTCCTTCTTCTTCTTCTTCTTCTTCTTCTTCTTCTTCTTCTTCTTCTTCTTCTTCTTCTTCTTCTTCTTCTTCTTCTTCTTCTTGGTTTTGATGGCATTGATTTCTGCTCTAATCTTTATTATTTCCTGTATTCTGCTGTTTTTGGGTTTTATTTGCTGGTGTTTTCCAGATCTTTAAGGTGTAAGATTTGATTGTGTGTCTGAGACCTTTCTTCCTTCTTTAGGAAGTCCTGGATTGCTATATTCTCTTATGACCTCTTATGACCACCTTTGTTATGTCCGAGAGGTTTTTGTCTGTGGTGTTATCATTTCATTGGCTTCCATGTACTTATAAATTCCTCTTGAACTTCTTGGTTAGCCCATTCATTCTTTAGTAGGATGTTCTTTAGTCTCCAGGTATTTGTTATCTTTCCAAATTTTTTCTTGTGGTTGATTTTGAGTTTCACAGCGTTGTGTTCTGAAAATATGCACAGTATGATGTCAATATTTTTCTATTTGTAGGGCTGATTTGTGTCCCAGTATATGATCTACTCTGGAGAACCTTCCATGTGCACTGGAGTAGAATGTGTGTTCTGCTACTTTAGGATGAAATGTCCTGAATATATCTATTAAATCCATCTAGTCCAGTGTGTCATTCAAAGCCATAGTTTCTGTGTTTATTTTCTGTTTAGATGATCTGTCCATTGTTGTAAGTGGGGTATTGAAGTCCCCTACTATTATGGTATTGTTATCAATGAGTTTCTTTATGTTTGTGATTAATTAATTTATATATTTGGGCGCCCCACATTTGGAGCATAAATATTTACAATTGTTAGGTCTTCTTGGTTCATAGACCCCTTAACTATGATGTAATGCCCTTCTTCATCTCGTTACTGTATTTATTATAAAGTCTAGTTTGTCTGATATAAATATGGCTGCTCCAGCTTTCTTTTGTTGACCATTAGCATGATAGATGGTTCTCCATCCCCTTACTTTCAATTTGAAGCTGTGGTTAGGTCTAAAATGGGTGTCTTGTAAACAGCATATAGATGAATCTTGTTTTCTTATCCTTTCTGTTACCCTACGTCTTTTGATTGGCGCATTGAGTCCATTGATGTTTATGGTGAGTACTGAAAGGTATGAACTTACTGCCATTATGTTGCTTGTAGAGTTGGAGTTTCTGGTGGTGTTCTCTGGTCCTTTCTAATCTTTGTTGCTTTTTTTTTCTTTTTTCTTTTGTCTCCTCAGAGAGTCCCTCTTAAAGTTTCTTGCAGGGCTGGCTTAGTGGTCACAAACTCTTTTAAGTTTTGTTTGTCTGGGAAACTTTGTCTCTTCTGAGTTCTCTAATTCTTAAATCGTGCTCTTTTGCCTTAGTCTCCCTCTTTTTTTCTGCTTCATAGTTATCCATAATTTTGTTCTGTATATCTCTAATTTGCTTCTCTGCCTCATCCATCCTTGTTGCGGTAGGATCCACATGAGATTGCAGCTCAGTTATAGCATTTTTTTTTTATTTCATCGTGACTAGCTTTTACTTTTTTTTTTTTTTAATCTCCACTGAAAGGGAGTCTAGTTTATTTTCACCCCCAGCTAGTATTCTTATTGTAATTCTAAATTCTGGTTCAGACATCTTGTTTGTATCTCTGTTGTTTAAGTCCCTGAATTTCATTGCTTCCTCCTCTTTCTTTTGGAGTGAATTCCTTCATTTCATCATATCAAAGGAAGAAAGGAATTAATAAGGTAAAAAAAAATTAAAATAAAAAAATTAAAAACAACACACACAAAAAATCAAACAAATGATGCTATATCATTAGTGTATTTTGTTGTGGTTGTTGAAAGGAGCTTAATTAGAGAAAAAAGGAAAAATAAAGTAAAACGTTTGAATATTTAAAAAATGAATACAATGAAAGAAATAAAATGAAGCGACAAAAGTAAATTACAATTTTAAAAATTTACAAAAAGTACAAAATAAATAGAAAAAAATTAAAAATATTTTTAATAAATATTGAAAATAAAAATATTTTTTTTCTATTCAAGAAAAAGAAAAGAAACAAAAAAGAAAAAAATTGCATAGGTGGTCCAGTGAACAGTCCAAAATACGATAGAAACCACATCGGTTTCCCCTAGAAGTCAAACTATGAAGCACTTTATTGTCCATAAACTAATCAGGCAGTAAGACTTCTGTTCCTGAAGAGCGAGGTTGTCCCAGTTGGGCGGGGCTTAGTATAACAGCTCCATTCTCCACTAGATGGTGCTGTGTAGCTTACTGGGTTGGATTGTTGTGGCACTTGTAGGCATGTATGTGCATGCCGGGAAGGGGTGAAAATGGTGTCACCCAGATACCCAGTTTCTAATATTGGAACTCTGTTCTTCCTGATCAGCAATTGCACACCCCCCCTTTGTCTCAACTTCTTTCCACTCCCTGCTTTCACACTGTCTGTGACCAAGCCATCAGCCTGCCAGGCGGCACCCCCCTTCTGAGTTTTATCTCAGATGTGGCTGTGTTTCCCAACCCCTCACTTGAGAGGGACTGTGGCTTTGACCCACTCAGATCCTCTGGGGGAGAGTGTCACCAAGTAATGGCTGGGTGCTGGTACGCCCCCAGGAACATTTGTGGGACTGTGCTGCTGCCGATGTCCAGAGACTGCAGCTGGGTACCAGCCCACCCCAGAAAATGTTCACATGATTGTGAAGCAGCAGATATTTCAGAGATTGTGGAAAATCACAACACACATCTGGCACCAGGCTTCACCCTTAACAACGTTGTTCCAGCACCAGTGAATGTGGTTGTTCTCCAGGGTCCACTGGGACCTTTGCCCCTGGGGAGGCTGCACAGCCCCTACCAAATGTCCTCCCAGCAGGGGAACCGCTTCTCCCTGTGTGGCCCAAGGACCCCCTGGACCTCACTCTCTGCTCCTGGGGATTCATCCTTCCCACCAGAGCACTTCCAAGTATCAATCTGCAGAGTTTCAGACTCTGCACTCCCCCTATTTATAGTCTTAATGGAATTTAAACCCTCTCCTTTCTCCTTTCTCCCTTTTTTGTTCAGTCCCTGTGACTGTTTCCACTTTTCCACTTTCTCCAGTTGCTTTTGGGGGTCGGGGCGCTTTACCGTACTCTACCCCATCTCTGTCCTCTCTCCACAAGGAAAAACAGCTCCCTGCCCTCCGTGGCTTCTCTCTCCCTCAGTTCACCTCTCTGCATCATGTACCTGCTGAGTTCTGTGGTTCACGTTGTACAGATTGTTGTATTAACCCTCAAATCAGTTTTCTGGGCATGCAGGCTGGTTTAGTGTTGATCTGACTGCATTTCAGGGATGTGAGATGCAAAACAAAAACAAAAACAAAAACAAAAAACCTTCCATGCTGTTCCACCATCTTGGCCTCTCTTGTTGAATTTAATGGGGGTTCTCTGTGCTTTTTGGATTTTGATATCTATATTATTCCCCATATTAGGAAAGTTTTGAGCTCTATTTTGCTCAAATAAACCTCATTTTTCTATGTCTTTGTCTTCTGGGACTCCTATGATACAAATATTATTCCATTTTAGTAAGTCACTGAGTTCACTTAGTCTACCTTTGTGATCCATTTGCTTTGTCTCTTCAGCTTCATTATTTTTCATAATTTTATCTTCTATATCACTAATTCATTCCTCTGCCACTGTCCATCCTTTCTGTTTGGCATCATTTTGGATTTGAATCTTGACAGCATTTTATATTTTGGAGTGAGTAGATTTTATCTCTGCAGTAAGGGATTCTCTAATGTCTTCTGTACTTTTTTCATGCTAAGCTAGAATCATTACAATTGTTGTTTAAATTTATTTCTACACATCTTCCTTGTATCTGTATTGATTAAATAAATCCCTGGGCTGTGACTTCTTACTGTTCTTTCTTTTGGGGTGAATTCCCCCATCTTGTAAAAAATAATATAAATATATATAATAAAAATTTAAAAAATAAAGGAAACTACATTCAGGTGTGTTTTTGTCTGCTTTAAGAGAAGCTTGGTAGAAAAAAGATTAAAAATTAAAAAAAAATAATAAAGTAAAAAAGTAGCTCTTTCTGTATTCAAGAGAAAAAGAAAAACTAAAACTGAAACAAATAAAAGAAGAAGAAACAAACAAAAAATAAAAAACCAAAGGGAGCTAGATCCTCTTTCCCCTAGAATTGAAGCTTTGCAGCCCTCAGTAGACTTAATGCATGGAAGGGATTTGTGCTGATCTACTGGGGGAGGGGCCTGCTGCTCTGATTCTTAGGTGGACTTTCCCTAGTGGAGATGGGCCTGCAGATCACAGGGGGTGGGGCTTGGTGAATCTGGTTCCTTCTGCACTTGGGGCACTGTTCAGTTCACTGGGGTCAATCATTTTTGGGCTAGGGGTGAAAATGGCTTCGCCTTGCTCTCTAGTCCCTGGAGCTAGAAGTCTGTGCCCTCAGGTGCACATGATTAATCACCTCTCTTGTGTCCCTGGTTTTTGTCAGATCCCCACATTTACCCTTTCTGTCTCCAGATGTTTGCTTGCCAGGTAATGCCACCCTCCTAGATTTCATCTCAGTTATGCTTGTGTTCCAAAACTCCAAACATCAGACTCCTGGCTGGGACCCATGCAGATACCCTGGTAGAGGGTTGGCTGTGCTGTCAGTACCAGCTTGTCCCAGCAAGCTGTCACGTGATGGTGCAGCAGAGGCGGTTCCCAGTTTATGGTAAATCACAAAACATAATGGGTGCCAGGGTTTGCTGTCCTCAGACTGTGTCTTTGTTCCTATACTGGTGCCCAGACTGGGCAGCTCTATGGCACCCCCATCCATAAGCAGGTGCAGCTCTATGGCATTACAAAAGCAGGGATTTTGCCTACAGTGAGGCATATCATGTCTACCAAATGCACTCCAAGCAGGGCAATTGCTTCTCCCTGTGCAACCCTGGGGATCCTCAGACCACTGCCCATTCCTGGGCCTTTTCCCTTCTTCATTGCTGGAGCACCACCAGATGCTGACCTCAGAAACTTCAGACTCTGTGCTCTGATGTTTATGGAAACCTGGAGGCATTGAAGCCCTGTCCTCTAACTCCCATCAAGTTTTCTGTGCAGTCCCCTGCACGTGTTTTCAGTCTTTTTTCTTCACTCTTATCTCACCTCTCCATGATCAAGGATACCTCCCCTCTTCAGTGCCCATGGCTCTTTTCTCCCACAAATTAACTCTCCACAGTTCTTACTTCCCATGTGCCATTTTTTTTTTCTGTTTGTAGATGGGCAGCTTTGTTCCCAAAGATTTCCAATTGATTTCTTGTGTGTTCAGAATGATTTGGTATTTATCTAGCTGTTCTGGGGAAGAGGCAACCTTAAGGTAGTGCTACTCCTTCTCCATCTTAGCCCACCCCCCAAAATTAACACATTTGATTGAACTTTGCGTTTTTCGGTGGGTAAGACATCAATTAAGGTAGAGAAATAAGGCAACTCTCTAGGTGTGGTGTGTGCAGGAAAGAAAATATTTTCTTTTAAAAAATTATGGAATAGTCATAATTCTGTGGTTCATGAGCCATATCATTGTTCCATTTTTAATGAATTAAAATTAATATTATGAACATATTTAGCCTACAACTCAACTCGAGAACTGGGATTTGCTAATGGCTTAAAGCAACCTCTCTGCCTTATGCTCTCTCAAGTTCCTATGTGACCCCCAGAGAAATCAAGATCTGGAATTTTGTGTTCATGACACATTTGTCTTGGAATATAATTTATATATTAACACACTCACATACATACAAAAATGCCTAAATAACATGTGTTTTAAAATTTAGTTTATTTGAGGGGCATCCGAGTGGCTCAGTCAGTTAAACACCAGACTTTATTTCAGGTAATGGGTTAGAGCCCTTCATCTGGCTCTGTGCTGACAGCTTAGAGCCTGGAGCCTGCTTTGGATTCTGTGTCTCCCTTTCTTTCTGCTCCTCCCCCACTTGCACACAATCTCTGTCTCTCAAAAATAAATAAACATTAAAAAATTAAAACCTTTTTAGTTTATTTGAACTTCCACAAATGGTGTCATATCTTATATGTGCTTTTGGTACTTTCCTTTTTTCACCTAACTTTTTGTCACTGAGATTATCCAAAATCTTTTGTGTAACTGTGGTTCATTTATTACCATTATTGTATAATATTCTATTGTGTGAATATATTATAATTATTTTGTTTCTTCACTCGCTGACTGCCATTTTTACTGATTACAACTTGCTGTTTATATGAAAACCATTAGGATGAATAATTTTGTTTATGGCTCTTGGGGCATGTATGCAAGAAGGTCTTTTGGATGTATGCATAGGACAAGAATTGCTAGTTATGGAATAAGCAAATTTGACAAGGCATTTTCCCCTAGAGTGGTTCTATCAATTTATCTTACCCTAGCTTTGTATAAATTATTCCATTGATCTACATTTTCTCCAATGCCTGGTCCTGTGGACTTTTAAATTATTGCCAAATGAAATATTATAAATGCTATTTAGCTGTGGCCTTATTTTCATTTCCCTAATAGCTACTAAGATTGACCACATCTTTATATACTTACTGCTATGTATAATTGTCTTTCTATGAAAAACCCATTTGTAGATTCTGATAAGTGTTCTATGGCACTGCTTCTCTTTTTTTCTTATTAATTTATAGGAGTACTTATAATTCCTTTTAACTCCATGTTGTTTGGGCACCCTGCAATTTACTGTTTGTTTCTTGGCGTTTTACTATAAAAAAGTCTTTGCTGATCAGAATTTTTTAAAATTTCTAATTAAAAGATTCTATCACGTTTAGAAAACACATGTTTAAGAAATTCTTCTCTTTTCCAAAGTCAGAAAGATATTAACATATAATTTTCTATAAAAGCCTTAAAGTCTTAACATAAATACCTCTGGAATTAATTTACGTGTATGGTAGAGCGTGGGTACCCAAATTTGGTTTTTCCATATATGTGACCAAATTCCAGTTTAATTTATTGAAATATTTTTTCTTTCCCCAGTGATGCCATCATATCTCTTGAATATATCAAAGTCCTGCATATGTATGTGTGTGCGCATGAGGATGCTGGTATGTTTCCAGGTCTTGAATTCTGTTCTACTGCTCAGTGAGTATTTTCCTCCATCAGTGCCACCTAGTGTCAGTTATTATATGTTTATTATAAATCTTGATACCTGGTAGGGCAGGAGATTTTACCTGGATATTCTTCTTTGGAAGTGTCTTGCCATTCCTCTTTTTTTTTTAAGTTGAGCTATAATAGGTATATTAGTTTCAGGTGCACAACATAATAATTCAATGTTTGTATATCTTGCAAGATGGTGATCGCACAATAAGTCTAGTTTATATCCATCACCATACATAGTTACAAAATAATTTTTATTTCTTGTGATGAGGACCTTTAAGATCAACTTCTTGAGCAATGTTCAAATATACAGTACAGTATTAACTACTGTATATCACCATGTTGGATCTTAGATCCCAACGAGTTAATTGTTTTATAACAATTTTTGACCCGCTTCACCTACTTCACCCCCCCCACTTCTGTCAACCATTACTCTGTTCTCTGTGTATATAAGCTTGTTATTTATTTATTTATTTATTTATTTATTTATTTATTTATTTAAGATTTCACACATAGGTGTGGTCATATGGTATTTGTCTTCTATGTCTGACTTAGTGAACTTAGCATAACATCCCCAAGATCCACCATGTATTCACAAGTGGTAAGAGTTCATCCTTTCTATGGCTGAATAATAATCTATGGAACATGTAATACCACATTTTATTTATCAATGGACACTTACTTCTTGGCCGTATTGGTAAATTATGCTGCAATGAACACGGGGTGCATATATGTTTTCAAATTAGTGTTTTTGCTTTCTTTAGATAAATACCCAGAGGTGGAATTGCTGGATTATGTGGTAGTTCTATTTTTTTTGACTTCAATATTTTTTTAATGTTTATTTACTTAGAGAGAGAGAAAGAGAAAGAGAAAACAAGACAGGAAGGGGAGAGAGAGAGAGAGAGAGAGAGAGAAAGGGGGGGGGAGAGAGAGAATTCCAAGCGGGTTCTGCAGTAAGCCCAATGTGAGGCTCAATCCCGTGACCATGGGATCATGACCTGAGCTGAAATCAAGAGTTGGATGCTTAACTGGCTAAGTCACTCAGGCCTTCCAGTAGTTTTTTAGTTTATATTTCAGCAAGTTAACATACATTGCAATATTGGTTTCAGAAGTAGAATTCAGTGATTCACTTACAACACCTAGTGCTCATCATTAAAAGTGCCCTTCTTTATACCCATTACCCATCTCACCCATGTCCCACCCACCTCCCTCCATCAACCCTCAGTTTGTTCTCTACTTTTAAGAGGTTCTTGTAGTTTGTGTCCCGTTATTCTCTTCCCCCCCTTATCATGTGTTCATCTGTTTTGTTTTTTTTTAATTACATATGAGTGAAATCATATGGTATTTGTGTTTCTCTGAGACTTATTTTGCTTAGCATAATACATTCTAACTCCATCCACATCATTGTAAATGGCAATAGTTCATTTTCTGATGACTGAGTAATATTCCATTGTATATATATACCTCATCTTCTTTATGAACATTTGGACTCACTTCATAGTTTCACTATTGTTGTTAATGCTGCTATAAACTTTGGGGTGCACGTACCCCTTTAACTCTGTATTTCGTATCCTTTGTGTAAATACCTAATAGTACAATTACTGGGTCATAGGGTAATTCTATTTTTAGTTTTTTGAGAAACCTCTGTACCATTCTCCGTCCAGAGTGGCTGCAGCGGTTTACATTCCGACCAGCAGTGAAAGAGGGCGCCCCTTTCTCTGCATCCTTGCCAACATCCGTTGTTTCCTGTATTGTTAATTTTAGCCATTCTGACAAGTGTGAGGTGATATCTTATCATGATTTTGATTTGTATTTCTCTGATGATGAGTAACGTTGAACATCTTTTCATTTGTCTGTTAGCCATCTGCATGTCTTCTTTGGAAAAATATCTACTCTTGTCTCTGCCCATTTCTTTTTTTTTAAATGTTTTTATTTATTTTTTGAGAGAGCGAGAGCAAGTGTGTGCAAGAAGGAGAGGGGCAGGGAGAGAGGGAGACACAGATTCTGAGGCAGGCTCCAGGCTCTGAGCCATCAGCACAGAGCCCGACATGGGGCTCAAACCTATGAACCACGAGATCATGACCTGAGCCGAAGTTGGACGCCCAGCTAACTGAGCCACCCAGGCACCCCTATGCCCATTTCTTAACTGGATTACTTTCATTTTCTGTTCTGAATGATAGCCTTTCTGGATAGAGTATTTTTGGCTGCACATTTTCCCCATTAGACACACTGAACATATCAAGCCACTCCATTCTGACCCACCAAGTTTCTGGGGACAGATCTTCAGCCAGCCTCATAGGTCTTCCCTTGTAAGTTAGGGACTTCCTTTGTCTTGCTGAATTTAGGACTTTTACTTTTTTTGTGATATTGTGCAAATTTAACTACATTATATTTTGGTGTTGGCCTGCTTTTGTTGATTTTGAAGAGAGTTGTCTGTGTCTCTTGGATTTTGATGTCTGTTTCCTTCCTCATATTAGAGAAGTTTTCAGCTATAATTTGCTCAAATAAACCATCTTCCCCTTTTTATGTCTCTTCATCTTCGGGGACTCCTATAATGCAAATGTTATTATGATTTAAGGAGTCACTGCGTTCCCTAAGTCTACATTCATGATCCTATGCTTTTCCTCTACTTTTCAGTTTCGCTGTTTTCTATAATTTTATCTTTTTTACATTGATTCATTCCTCTGTTTCATCACTTCTTGTGGTCATTACCTGCAGTCAGTTTTGTATCTTGCTTATAGTATATATATTTTTTTTATTTGGACCTGACTAGTTTTTAGTTCTTTTATCTCTCAAGCAAGAGACTCCATATATTCTTCTATACTTTATCCTTATGATTGTTGTTTTAAAATCTGGTTCAGGCATATTACATCTATTTGGGTAGATCCCTGGCCATGATCTCTTCTTGTTCTTTGTTTAGGGGTGAATTCCTCCATCTTGTCATTTTGTCTGGATCACTTTTTGTGTGTGTGTGTGCCAAGAAAACCTGTTATATTTTCTGCTCCTGAGAGTAATGGTTATACTAAGAAGGGGCCCTTGCTGTCCAGGTGCTTCAGGACTTGCTTTAGAGTATGCACTCTGCTCTTGTGTTTTGGCTGCTCTTTCCCTCAGGTCAGTCCTCTGCCTGCAGAGTTTTTCCTTGCCTGCAATGGGGAGCATTGGGACCTGGTCCAATGTGTGGCATTTTTACTATGTGTGTTTTGGTTTGCTTGTTAAAATAAGACTATCCTATTTCCACCAAAGCTGAAGCTTTGCAGCCCACTATGATCAGCAGACTTGGTACGAGCAAGGGGTTTTTGCTGGTCTTCTAGGGGAGATGCTAATTCTGTTGGTCCTTAGGCTGACTTGCCCTAGTAAAGATGCACATGCAGGGCACGGGATGAGGGGAGCGCAGCTTTGTGTGTTCCAGCCTCCACTGGGGGAGCTGTGTTGCTCACTGAAGTCTCTCAGTGTTGATGGGTGGAGGGAAAATGGTGTTGCCTGGCTCTCTAATTCTCTCCCCACCCAGGAGGTAGTTTGTGCTAACACTGTTCAGGAAACCCTCACAGAAGAGTGAACAATCTCTCTTCTTGTGTCCCCAGCTTTGGTCAAATTCCTGCCTTCACCTGTCTGTGTCCAAGCTGTCTGCTTACCAGGTGGCACTGTACTCCTCTGTTTTACATCAGGCATTTGGCTGGGTTTCAAGACTCCAAATTTTAGAGAATCTGAGCAGCATAGACTGGCATTTGGGGAGGGTCTCGCCACACAGTGGCTTGTGCCTACATGTCCCAGAAGAGCAGTCATAGGATCATGCAGAGGCTTAGAGTTTATGGTAAAGTGCAGCAAAAAGCCAGAACCAAGTTTTGCTGTCCTCAGCAGGTGTCTCTGTTCCTATTCTATTGAATAGAACAACACACTGCTGCCTGCCAGCTCTTCTGTCCCCTGAAAGGCTATGCCACCTCTCCCAAATGCAGTCCAAGAAGGAGGTCTTTGTCTCCCAGTATGACGCAGGGGATCCTCAAACCACACTGTACATTCCTGTGCCTCTGTCCTGCTTGCCACAGGAGCACTACTAAGCCCACCAGGTATGAAACTGGCAACTGTGCAGCCTTCTAAAACTGCAGACTTTGAACTCCACTGATTATGAAAACTTATGGTAGTCAGCCCCTCTTTTCCCATTTAACAGTTTTGGGGAAGAGTTTTCCTTGTGCCATTCTCTGCATGCTACTTCTCTCTCTCTCCTCTCTCCTCTCTCTGTGATCAGGGCCTATTCCCCTTTGCCACACCCAATTCTTTTCTCCCCAGAATCACTTCTGCTCATGTCTTACCTTCCATGACATGGCTTATTTTCTAGCACTAGTTCTGCAACTTGTTCTCTCAGCATTCAGATAGATTTATCGGGTATTTGGAATGATTTATCTAGCTGTGTTTGAGGGACGAGTCAAGCATAGGATCCCCCTCCTGCTCTGCCATCTTAACTCCTCCTCCCATTTCCCTTTTTAAATGTGACTACCAGAAAACTTAAATACACATGTGGCTTGCATTTGTTTTTACGTGATCATTTCTGTTGGATATTGTGCATATGGAACAATTTGCTTGCTTTTTTCTTTCATGACATTGACTTTTCAAAGAGTCCAGGCAAATTGTTGTATGGAACATCCTACATTCTGAATGATCACTTTTATTTTATTGTTTTACTTATATCATTTTATTATATTCATAGAAATATTATAGAAATATATCGGTGAGGCACTGGGATTAGTCCTCTACAAAAGACACATTTGTTCTATAAAGCATGATTTATTTTTCTTTCTTAAAGCTTTTGAGATGTAATGGAGAAAGGTTTCATATATATAATGGAATATTTCTCAGCCATCAAAACAAATGAAGTCTTGCCATTTGCAATGACATGAGCCATCTTGACTGCTCAGTGTGATAAATGTAGTTTTCATCTATCACCAAAAAAAGTTTTTACAATATTTTTTACTATATTCCCTATGCTCTCTTTTCAGTGCCATGACTTATTTATTTTATAACTGGAAGCTTGTATCTCTTAATCCTCTTCACCCATTTTGCCCATCTTCTTACCTCCCTGCCTTCTGTCAACTGTCAGTCTGTTCTGTATTTAGGAGCCTGTTTTTATTTTTTGTTTGTTTATTCATTTGTTTTGTTTTTTAGATTACACATATGGTATTTGTTTTTGGGTGCATGGTTTATTTCACTGATGACAATACCCGCTAGTTCCATCTATGTTGTGAATGAGAAGGTTTCATTTTTTAAATGGCTGAGTAATATTCCATTGTGTATATGTACCATACCTTCTTTTCCATTTATCTATTGCTGGACACTTGGATTGCTTTCATAATTTGGCTATTGTAAGTAAGGCTGCTATAAACATAGGAGTGCATATATATTTTCAAATTAGTATTTTTGTTTTCTTTAGATAAATACCCAGAAGTAGATTTACAGGATCATCCATTATATCTATTTTTAACTTTTTGACGAGTCTTTATACTGTTTTCTATAGTAGCTGCACCAGTTTATATTTCCATCAGCAGAACATGAGGATTTACTTTTCTCCACATCCTTAGAAACACTTGTTATTTCTTATCTTGAGACTAGCCATTCTTACAGTTGTGAGGTGATATCTCATTGTGATTTTGATTTTGATTTCCATGATGATGAGTGATATTATTGGGCATCCTTTTACGTGTCTGTTGGCCATGAGTGTCTTCTTTGGAAAAATGTCTACTCAGGTATTCTGCCTATTTTTTTTTCTTTTATTTTTTTTAACGTTTATTTTTGAGAGAGTGCAAGCAGGGGAGGGGCAGGGGGAGGGGTGTACATTGGAAAGACCCCCTGTGCTCTGCCTATTTTTTAAATGGATGTGTGTGTGTGTGTGTGTGTGTGTGTGTGTGTGTGTGTGTGTGTAGTTGTATAAGTTCTTTTAATATTTTGGTTATTAACTACTTATTGGATATATCATTTGCAAATATCTTCTACCATTAAGTAGGTTGTCTTTTTGTTTTATTGATGGTTTCCTTCACTGGGAAAAAGCTGTCTAGTCACAATTGTTTATTTTTGTTGCTGTTGCCTTTGGCTGAGGAGGTAGATCTAGAAAAATACTGTTAAGGCTGATATCCGAGAGTTAACTGCCTATATTTTCTTTTAGCAGTTTTATGGTTTCAGGTCTTATATTAAGTAATTTAATCTATTTTGTCTTTCTTTTTGTATATGGTATGACAAAATGACTCATTTCATTCTTTTCTACATAGCTATCCAGTTTTCCCAGCACCATGTATTGAAGATTGTCTTTTCCCAATTGTATATTCTTGTCTCCTTTGTAGTAGATTAATTGGCCATATAATCATGGGTTTATTTATAGGCTCTCTATCATATTCTATTTATCTATGTGTCTAGTTTTGTGCCAAGAACCATACTATTTTTATTACTGTAGCTTTGTGGTATAGTTTGAAACCTGGGATTATGATACCTCCAGGTTTGTTTTTCTTTCTCAAGATTATTTGACTATTCATGGTTTCTCATAGTTTCATATAAATTTAAAGATTCTTTGTTCTAGTTTTATGAAATTACATTGATAATTTCATAGATATTACATTAAAAGTGTACATTACTTTAGATTATGGATGTTTGAACAATATTGATTCTTCCAATCCATGTGCATGGGATAACTGCCATTTGTTTGTGTTGCTTTTAATTTATTTCACAAATGTCTTACAGTTTTCAGAGTATATGTCTTTCAACTCCTTATTTAAATTTATTTCTAGAAATTTTTTCTTAGGATGTAATTGTAAATGGCATTGTTTTCTTAATCACTCTTTGTGCTAGAGCATTATTAATACATAGAAACAACAAATTGCTGTATATTAATTTTTTATCTTGAAATTTTCTGAATTCATTTATTATTTCTTATTTTTATTAAATAATGGCTATGATTTTTGCTTTATTTTGAAAAATTTTTATGTTTCATTTAGGTTGTTAGCATACATTGTAGTATTAGTTTCAGGGGTACAATACAGTGATTCAACACCCATATAAGATGCTATGCTCATTACAAGATGTTCACTCCTTAATCTCTATTACCTATTTATTATTTCTAATAGTCTTTTATAAATTGGGGATTTAGGGTTTTCTTTATTAAAACTTTAAATTCCAATATGGTTAACATACAGTGTTACATTAGTTTCAGATGTACAATATAATGATTCAACAATTCCATACAATATAACGATTCAACAATTCCATCCAGTGCTCCTCATGGCAAGTACACTCCTTAATCCCTGACACTTATTTTACATACCTCCCCCTACCACATCAGCAGGTCACCATCAGTTTGTTCTTTGTAGTTAAGGGCCTGTTTCTTGGTTTCTCTCTCTCTTTATCTCTCCTTTTATTCTGCATCTTAGCCTTGCTGGATAGAATATCATTGGCTTTAGATTTTTCCCATTGAGCACTTTGAATATATCATGCCACTCCCTACTGACTTGCAAAGTTTCTCCTAGAAAATGCTTTGATAGCCTAGAGGATTCCTTTGTATGTAACTATCTTCTTTTATATTGGTGCTTTTAAGTTTTTTCTTTATCACTATATTTTGCCACTTTAATTGTGATATGTCTTGGTATAGATCTACTGTTGTTGATTTTGTTGGGGTTTCTTTGTGCCTCCTGAATCTGGATGTCTGTTTCCTTCCTTAGATTAGGGAAGTTTTCAGCTATTATTTCTTTAAATAAATTTTCTGCTCCCTTTTCTCTCTTTTCTTCTTCAGGGACTCTTATGATATAAATATTATTACATTTGATGGAGTCACTTAGATACCTATATCTATTCTTGTTTTGTACAATTATTTTTCTCTATTTTGTTGAACTTTATTACTTTCCATTACTTTGTCTTCTATGTCATTAATTTGCTCCTCTGCTTCTTCAATCCTGCTGTTCATTTGGTCAAATGTGTTTCTCATTTTCATTTATTGAGCCCTTTATCTCTGCTGTTATTCTTTACCTTGTGTTTGTGACCTCACTCATGTCTTACACTCTTCTCAAGTCCAGTGTGTATCCTTATGATCATTACTCTAAATTCTCTATCAGGTATGTTACTTATATCTGTTTCATTTGACTGTCTGGTCATGGCCTTGTCCTGTCCTTTCATTTAGAACAAATTCCTCTGTATTCTCATTTTGTTAAGTCTCTGGGCTTGCTTTTCTGTGTTAGGAAAGTCAGCTATGAGTGCTGTTCTTGAGGGAATGGACTTAGGAAGATGAGGTCCTGTAGTGTCCTGCAGTGTTGTGTCCCTTGTTCCTCAGGGCCGGGCACTTTAGGGAGTCTTTAAAGTGTGCTTTGTCCACCCTCTGATCTGCTTGTGAAATGAAGCCTGTTGCCACTGTTGCTGGAACTGATGCCCTGTAAAACTCTCATGATGGGAGACATGGTGTCGACAGGGGTTTGGGCCAGTCTTCTGGGGGAGGGTGTTTGCCATGCTAGGAGTGAGGCAAATATGCCTGGGAAGGACAGTTCCACCAGAGCATGGGGGTTTGTTGGGATTTCTGTAAGCAAGTTAGGTAGGGACTGAAAGCACAATCCCACAATCCCACAGATGGCCCTGTGTTCATACTGAGGGACATGGGGAGGAAATGGTTCCTGTCAGTTTCCTTGTTCTTTGAGGTGTCTCTCTGTGAATGCTGCCTCTCTCGGGCATGCTCCAAAAGGAGCAAATAATCTCCCCACAGTGTGCCCCAGACTCTCTGCAAGTCTCTGTTTCCAAGATGTATGTCCTCAGGCTGTTTTCCCTGCCTTCTCTCCAAGAGTAGCCCCACTGCCTTTGGAGTCTCCCTGAACCCAACCTGTTGACTTTTACAACTACAGGGTTTAAGCTCCATGGGTTGCAAGACTTACACACCTGGCAATTTTAAAGTTACACCCTAAAAGGTAATCAAAATTTTAAAATAAAGGTGTAGAGTTTTCACCTTGGAAACCTGGGAACCAGAAGTTTTAAGGATGGGAGAGAAAACATCACTAACCCTTACAATGCATCTAGCCCCACCCAAATACTCCAGGTAGATGGAGTGGCTTACTTGACCTTGAAATCACAAAACAAGGGCATAGTAAATGTGAGGACTCTCACATGTAGAGGATTTCCTATCTCTGAAATGGTCAACTTACAGAGAAGGGAAATATTTTTTCCTTCAACATATATATCCTCAGAGCTTGAATATATTTGCCAGTAAAATAAAGTTTAAAAAATGTGGGAAAAACATGAATGCTAAATTTTTGTTTTTTGAAATAAGAGCATCAAGCCCCTTTGAAAAAATTACTATCTACTGTCACAATGATTCAATAAAAGAAGGAACATTATAAAACCAAAGAGCAAGAAGATAGTATGAAATAAAGAATAACATTTTGTAATGATTTCATTTAGGCAAAAATTTCATGTCCTCCATTTCTTTTATCTAAGAACATTGACAAAACATTGCCCCCTCCTTTGACCCATCTATAGGTAGGAAATTAATTAAAACCTATAAAACATTAATTTTTGGTTTAGAGACTCGATGTCTCTCTATTCTCTGTAATAGTGGTTCTCAAACTTTAGCCTGATCACCTCTCATGTTTGTTAAAAAACATCAGTTGCTGGGGCCATCCTGTGTTTTGTTCAGTAGGTCTGAGGTGGGCCTAAGCATGTGTTTTCTGATAAATTGCTAAGTGATGTTGTTGATGCTGGTCCAAGGACCAACACTACCTTATAAGAAAAAGCCACAACTCCTTATCAGGCCATGAAGGGTAAAAGTTAAGTTTCTCTAACAGAGAAACCCCAAAATAAAGTGACTTCATTAAGATAAGATAATTAGAAGATTTTTCTCTTGTAATAGTCTGGAAGCATTTCTCTACTGATGGGATGGTTCTGTTTCCATCTTATTCTTCCATTCTCTCTTAGGGTTTTTGGCAAAAATAGAAACCCTCCACATTCACAGTCCAGCCTGCAGGAACAGGAGGAAGGATGAGAGTAAATGGCTTCATATTTGAGAAGATAACCCAGGGGTTTCACACTTTGCTTTCCCAACATTGTGTTGGTGGAGGGCAGGCTCCGAAATGTGATATTTAGGATGGCGGCCCTGTGACCAATTAGAACTTAAGGAAGAAGGTGTAACAGGTATTGGTGGGCAGTTGGTCTACACCACAAAGACCCCACTGGCAGTGTCAGGTGGATGAAAGTGAATGTTATTTCCCATAAAAGTGGCAAGTCTGGGAAGAAAAAAAATCAGTGCCCAGTGTAATCCTACATTAAAATAAATTTCCATGTGAAATATTTTCTTAATATTTTGTACATATGTTTACTACTGTACTTAAACACTTTTCATAATTATATTCTTATTTGTAGTTACAGATTAGTCTTGAAGGTTTTTCAAGTATATAAATTGAATTTTCTTTAAATGTCTGTATCTCTCACTTTCTACTTATTTACAAGGTATGTACCTTGGTACAAGGTAAACACCCAGTAAATGCTCTTTGCATAAATGCATAAATTCATCTTCTGTTGGTAAAAGTCAATATTATTTCTTTATCTCTCTTCCATGTAACTCATGAAATTGATGACCATTTTTCTACCCACAGTATTCTCTTTACTGCACTTTTTACATCTTTGTTTCTTAAAGTATAGATCAGAGGGTTAAGGGTGGGTGTGACGATTGTGTAAAAGAAAGTAAGGAATTTCCCCTCGTCTTGGAATGTGCTGTTCTGTGGCTTCATGTACATATAAATGATTGTTCCATAAAAAAGAGTTACTACTGTGAGGTGGGAACCACATGTATTAAGGACCTTATGCCACCTTGCCACTGACTTGATCCTCATGACAGCTTGAGTGATAACTGCATAGGAGATGAGAATTAGTGATAGAGGTACTAGAAGTAATATCACTCCAAGAGCAAAGACGATGGCCTCCATTACTTTTGAGTAGACACAAGCCATCTTGAGCAAGGCTGGCATCTCACAGAAAAAATTATCGACCTCCCGGTGCCCACATCTTGGCAACTTCAAAGTCAGGGAGCAAAGAATGAAGGCACTACCAAGACCACCTAACCAGGCCGTGAGCACCATCTTCTGGCAAAGCTGAGGGTGCATTATTATTGTGTAGTAAAGAGGTTGACAAACAGCAGCATAGCGGTCATAGGCCATCACAGCCAAGAGAAGACATTCTGTGGCTCCCAAGTCAAGGGCAAAGAAGAATTGGAGCACACAACCTCCATAGGTAATAGACTTTGTTGGACCCCATAGATTAACCAACATCTGTGGGATGATGCTAGTTGCATAACAGAGATCCAGAAAAGACAAATTGGATAGGAAGAAATACATGGGAGTATGGAGCTGGCTGTCTAGGTTAGATACAAGGATGATGGTTGTGTTTCCTACCAGAGTCACAATATAGAAGATGAAGACAATCCCAGAGATGATGTGTTCTAATTGGGGCCAATCAGAAAACCCCAGCAGGATGAAATCTGTTATTGAACTTCCATTGTTGGTGTCCATGGCTCTTTATGAAAGTCTAGGAGACAATACCATGGTAATAAAATAATAGTGTCTGCTTTAGGTAGAAATTAAACTCTCTCAAATTTGCCATGAGTATCAAAATTCACTTGTGTGCTTTCTCCCATGAAGAACACTTCTTTTAACACCTCTGTGTCAGTGCTCAAAGACTCTCTCTGTAATCATAACCAGAGTGGTTCTGAAAATAATATGGTAGGGGTGCCTGGGTGGCTCACTTGGTTAGGTGTCTGACTTCAGGTCATGATCTCACAGCTTGAGAATTCAAGCCCTGCATCAGACTCTGTGATGACAAGTCAGAGCTTGGAGCCTGATTCAGATTCTGTGTCTCCCTCTTTCTGCCCTTCTCCCACTCCTGTGCTATCTTTCTGTCTCTCTCTTTCTCAGAAATAAATGAACATTAAAAATAAAAAATATAAAAATAATATGGTAAACCCATTCACACCGAATTGCAAATCATTGAAAAGGCTTAATATGCCATTATACCTATGTTTCCATGTTTTCTGGGTAAGCAATAAATCCATAAATTTAATGATATAATTTAGGAGTGGAACATAGTTTGAGTTGTTCCTTCTTTAAATCATGATGTAAGCATTACTTGATCATGACAAATTTTTCCCTTATCAAAGGAGAGGAGTTTGAGGTAAAACATTAAATGAGCAATTTTATTGTGACAAACTCCACCATTTGGTAGTAGAGTCACTTTCCATAATCACTTGCATATGTCTGCATTCCAGGCATTATCTTCACCCTCACCATCAATCTCCTCCTAATATTTCCCTCCTCTTCAACATTTCAGACACTGCTGTTCCTGTATCAATTTTGGACTTTTTCACTATTTAGTCCTTTTTTTTTTTTTGTGAATGTGTTTTTGTTGCCAAGAAAAAAATCCCTTTTAACCATTATTCACATGTACAGTGGCCTTGTATTTCTTAGAATATCTTTCATTACTGCTATTATACCTCTTAAATAGACTTACTGATTTGTTGCAGAGTTAAAAATTGAACTAATTCCAGAAACATTTGGTTACTACATACACACATCAACAACCTGTGTTAGCTCCTACTCACCGGGCCATTCAGCAGGATTGGCAGATAGGTAACTTGAACAAAAAGCAGTTCATTAAATAATCAGCAAGTTGTTTTTTCCCATGGAATTTACCAATATTATGAGTTGATCCTCTGGTTGCTTCAGAACTCTATAGGTAAAAATTCATTTCAATTCTGAAAGAATATAGAAAAGGGATAAAGTATACATACATTTCACTCTTTGAAGACTTTATCATATCATTAAATAGCTGGAATGTTCAATGACTGAATTAGCCCACTAATTTATTTTAATTTTTAATTTTTGGTTTATAATTTTTTCTGTAGATAATTTCTGACTGTGAACTTCAGAGCTAATGTTTTTATATTCGTAGTGTGTTTGGAACCAAGGAAAAATAATCTTTATTTGCAGATATTAAAACAAAATAAGCAAATTATATACAGTATATCATTGTTACAAGCATTTTAGTTAGAACCTAAAAATGTTATAATCATGATGAAGGAGCTGTTATTACCAAGTGGTAAGAAATAGGAATATATTTTTTCTCACTAGGAAATAGAAGTTTAATTTAAATAATGAATGTGACATGTGTATATGGTAGGATATCACCTAAGTTGAGCATAAGGCTTAACTGCACAGAATGTAGACTCAGAGCTTAGTGTCAGTCAAATACCAGCTTTAGTACTTGGAAGTAATGAGTCCTTGGACAGTTAGGTAACATGTTTTTTTTTTTTTTTTTAATTTTTTTAAAATTTATTTTTGAGACAGAGAATGAGCAGGGGAGGGGCAGAGAGAGAGGGAGACACAGAATCTGAAGCAGGCTTCAGGCCTGTGCTGTCAGCACAGAATCCCACACAGGGCTCGAACTCACAGACTGTGAGATCATGACCTGAACTGAAGTCAGACGCTTAACCGACTGAGCCACCCAGGTGCCCCAGTTATGTAATGTGTTTGTACACCAGCTTCTCTATATATTCAGCAAAAATAATGATATTCAACAAAGGGAGGTTATTAGGACTAGTATTTTTGAAAAAAACTAGCAACTGTGCTTGGTTCATATTTAATTCTAAAATTTTAACATTGTATTCACCTACTCACAAATTATTATTATTTTATTTTTTCTTTACTCTCTTCATTTTTCCCACTGGTAATTTTACCATGATGGTCTAGACCTAAAATGGAATGCTTAAAATTTTCTGTTTGCATAGTTTTTAAATGCACAGACACACATGTACACAAAAGTACCCACAAACAATGTACATACTAAACTGATAAACTCCTAGGTAGAAGAGGAAAGGGGACTTAAGCTTCCCAAATGCCTTGATTACAAAATGCAGTCGGCTTTTCTTGACCACATCAGGTTGGGATAGTGTTGGAAATGAGAAGGCCATAGAATTTTAGAGTTGAAATAGACTCAGAAACCATTATCCAGTCTTTTGTCTTATGAAGGAGGTTTTCTACTGAATATTCACACAATTCCTGTTTTCATAGCTTCCTAACTGTCCTTTAACAAGGGCTCATACTTTCTCCTTATGTTGAGCTCAGAGATGCCTCTTTAACACCCAGGCACTGCCTGTTTTTATTTATTCTGGAAATAATATGGAATAGGTGAATTAAACATGGCTTCTTAAAAAGCAGTTTTATTATAAAGTGAAACATAGATACAGATAAAAGCAAAAACTCACTGAATTAAGGTGAATATTCCTATAACCAACATGCAGGTCAAGAAATAGAACCTTTCCAAGAACCCCAGGAGCTTTTCTTTGTGTCTTGTCCCAATCATTACCCTTGCCTGTCCCCCAAAATATCCATTATCCTCATGTTTATAGTAATCACCTCCTTGTATTTTAATAGTGTGATTACCCAATCGTGCATCCCTAGACAATATTATTTAGTTTGTCTCATTAGAATTTTTTATATGTTGTTTTTTATATATATTTTTTAATAGATGGTTGTCAGCTGTTACACTGTATGAAGTTTAATTACCATGCTTTTCTGGTTGCTATCCATTGGACTCACCATGGTTTATTAAATGCCTTCAATTAGTTGAGAAGTGAACACAGTATTGCATATGTGCTATATCATTGAAGAAAGCAGTGAGCATCCATGATGCACACACAGTTTCCAAAATATATATTAAGTAGGTTTAGCAGGTGAAAAACATTATTGGTTCAGTTTAAGCTTTGGGTCACATAAGGCCCAAGCTCTCCTTATTGAAAGTGTCAAGCCAGAAATTACACCTTATGTAATTTAATGTAGTGAATCAAAATATAGGACTTTTCATTTATGCTTGTAACCATTTTCCATATTGGTTTAATCCATGGTCTCAACTTTTAGCTCTTATTGTAATTTTAATTTAAAAGTCATTGTGATATTAAAAATGAGAGAGAACAAGTAGAAGAAACAGATGTTTAAAAAGAGGAGTGCTATGTTTTTACTGAAATACGTTTTCATTTTCCATGGTATGGATTTCAGTTTCTAATAGCATAGCATGAACTTACATTTAGTTTGTTCTGTAAAAGTTAAGACAAATGAAGCACACATATTTGAACATAATTTGAAGGTAATGATGTGGAGAGAAAACTAGAAATAAAACTGGAATGTATTTACATTTCAGGAGGGAAGGATTCACAGCTGTCATGTTCTTATGTAGCCCAAAGATACCCTTGTTCCCATAGGGATGAGCCTTCATTTCACAGGTAAACAGAAGGATTCTTGTTTGGAAGTTATTGAGTCCATGAAGTATGATGAGCCACCGCTTTCTTGTATTAACTTTACAACCACATTTGAGTTTAAATGCAACAGCTGAGCGAAGATTCGGTGAAGTCTTATTTAATGTGGATGTTGGAGAAAAACTAGATGTGGGACTGGTGAAAAAGTTCATGAATCTGGTTTGTTAAATGTTTTTAATAGGATATTTCTAGTCTTTTAGTGAGGACTCCTGTGAGACACGTTTGTAGGTGGATCTCTGGCCCAGTTAAACAAGGAGCGCCCTTCTCTGGTATATGTGTGCTCTAAGAAGTGTTTATGTAGGACATGAAGGCTAGGATGTGTACATGGTGTAGACCATGGGGACTAGTGCCCACAGAAGTAATTAACAAATCTTGAAATATGGTCAAAGGCTTATCCAAATAACTATTTTAAGAAAGGTTTCCTACAGACATTGGGTTTCATCTTGTATTTATTTTATTCTTTAGATTTCCTCCATGGAAATTAATTTCAGAGAGAAATTTATGTATTAAATTCACTATTGAAGATTGTAAATCCTATTGATAATAATTAACACATTTAATTGAACTTTTTTTAGTGGGTAAGACATCAATAAAGTTGAAGGAATATAGGCATTACCTAGGTTTTTTTTTTTTTTTACATGAAATTTATTGTCAAATTGGTTTCCATACAACACTCAGTGCTCATCCCAACAGGTGCCCTCCTCAATGCCCATCACCCACTTTCCCTTCCCCCACCTCCCCAAAACCCTCAGTTTATTGTCAGTTGTTAAGAGTCTCTTATGGTTTGCCTCCTTCCCTGTCTGTAACTACCCACCCTTCTCCTCCCCCCGGCCTTCTGTTGAGTTTCTCAGGATCCACATATGAGTGAAAACATATGGTAACTGTCTTTCTCTGCCTGACTTATTTCACTTAGCATAACACTCTCCAGTGCCATCCACATTGCTACAAAAGACCATATTTCATTCTTTCTCATTGCCAAGTAGTGTGCCACTGCATATACAAACCACATCTTCTTTATCCATTCGTCAGTTGATGGACATTTAGGCTCTTTCCATAATTTGGCTATTGTTGAAAGTGCTGCTATAAACATTGGGGTACAAGTGTCCCTGTGCATCAGCACTCCTGTATCCCTTCGTTAAATTCCTAGCAGTGTTATTGCTGGGTCATAGGGTACATCTATTTTTAACTTTTTGAGGAACCTCCACAATGTTTTCTAGAGCGGCTTCACCAGTTTGCATTCCCACCAACAATGCAAGAGGGTTCCCGTTTCCCCACATCCTCACCAGCATCTATAGTCTCCTGATTTGTTTATTTTAGCCACTCTGACTGGAGTGAGGTGATATCTGAGTGTGGATTTGATTTGTATTTCCCTGATGAGGAGGGACATGAGCATCTTTTCATGTGTCTGTTGGCCATCTGGATGTCTTCTTTAGAGAAGTGTCTATTCATGTTTTCTGCCCATTTCTTCACTGGATTCTTTGTTTTTCGGGTGTGGAGTTTGGTGAGCTCTTTATAGATTTGGAATACTAGCCCTTTGTCCGATATATCATTTGCAAATATCTTTTCCCATTCTTTTGATTGCCTTTTAGTGTTGTCGATTGTTTCCTTTGCAGTGTATAAGGTTGTTATCTTCATGAGGTCCCAATAGTTCATTTTTGCTTTTAATTTCCTTGCCTTTTGAGATATGTCGTGTAAGAAATTGCTGCGGCTGAGGTCAGAGAGGTTTTTTCCTGCTTTCTCCTCTAGGGTTTTGATAGTTTCCTGTCTCACATTCAGGTCCTTCATCCATTTTGAGTTTATTTTTGTGAATGGTATAAGAAAGTGGTCTAGTTTCATTCTTCTGCGTGTTGCTGTCCAATTCTCCCAGCACCGTTTGTTAAAGGCACTGTCTTTTTTACATTAGATATTCTTTCCTGCTTTGTCAAAGATTAGTTGGGTGTACATTTGCGGGTCCAACTCTGGAGTCTAGTCTATTCCATCGATCTATGTGTCTGTTTTTGTGCCAATTCCATACTGTCTTGATGATTACAGCTTTGTAGTAGAGGCTAAAGTGTGGGATTGTGATGCCTCCCGCTTTTTTTTCTTCAATATTGCTTTGGCTATTCGGGCTCTTTTGTGGTTCTATACAAATTTTAGGATTGCTTGTTCTAGCTTTGAGAAGAATGCTGGTGCAATTTTGATTGGGATTGCATTGAGTGTGTAGATTGCTTTGGGTAGTATGACATTTTGACAATATTTATTTTTCCAATCTATCAGCACAGAATGTTTTTCCATTTCTGTGTATCTTCTTCAATTTCCTTCATAAGCTTTCAATAGTTTTCAGCATACAGATCTTTTAAAACTTTGGTTAGGTTTATTCCTAGGTATTTTCTGATTCTTGGCACAGTTGTGAATGGGATCAGTTTCTTTATTTGTCTTTCTGTTGCTTCACTATTAATGTATAAGAATGCAACTGATTTCTTTTTTTGTTATTGTTTAATTTTATTTTTACTTTTTAAAAATTTACATCCAAATTAGTTAGCATATAGTTAAACAATGATTTCGGGAGTAGATTCCTTAATGCCCTTTACCCATTTAGCCCATCCCCCCTCACACAACCCCTCCAGCGACCCTCAGTTTGTTCCCCATATTTAGAGTCTCTTCTGTTTTGTCCCCCTCCCTGTTTTTATATTATTTTTGTTTCTCTTCCCTTATGTTCATCTGTTTTTTTGTGTTAGAGTCCTCATATGAGTGAAGTCATATGATTTTTGTCTTTCTCTGACTGTCTCATTTCTCTTAGCGTAATACCCTCCAGTTCCATCAATGTAGTTGCAAATGGTAAGATTTCATTGTTTTTGATTGCCGAGTAATACTCCATTGTGTATGTGTGTGTACACACACACACACACACACACACACACACACACACCACATTTTCTTTATCCATTCACACATCGATGGACATTTGAGCTTTTTTCATACTTAAGCTATTTTGATAGTACTACTATAAACATGGGGGTGCATGTGTCCCTTCGAAACAGCACACCTGTATCCCTTGGATAAATGCCAAGTAGTGTAATTCCTGGGTCATAGGGTAGTTCTATTTTTAGTTTTTAAGGAACCTCCATACTGTTTTCCAGAGTGGCTGCACCAGCTTGCATTCCCACCAACAATGCAAAAGAGATCCTCTTTCTCCGCATCCTCGCCAACATCTGTTGTTGCCTGAGTTGTTAGTGTTAGCCATTATGACAGGTGTGAGGTGGTATCTCATTGTGGTTTTGATTTGTATTTCCCTGATGATGAGTGATGTGGAGCATTTTTTCATCTGTCGGTTGGCCATCTGGATGTCTTCTTTGGAGAAGTGTCTATTCATGTCGTTTGGCCATTTCTTCACTGGATTATTTGTTTTTTGGCTGTTGAGTTGGATAAGTTCTTTGTAGATTTTGGATACTAACCCTTTATCTGATATGTCATTGGCAAATATCTTCTCCCATTCTGTCGGTTGCCTTTTAGTTTTGCTGATTGTTTCCTTCACTGTGCAGAAGCTTTTTGTTTTGATGAAGTTCAAGTAGTTCATTTTTGCTTTTGTTTCCCTTGCCTCTGGAGACGTGTTGAATAAGCAGTTGTTGGGGCCAAGATCAAAGAGGTTTTTGCCTGATTTCTCCTTGAGGATTTTGATGGCTTCCTACCTTACATTGAGGTCTTTTATCCACTTTGCGTTTATTTTTGTGTATGGTGTAAGAAAGTGGTCCAGGTTCATTCTTCTGCATGTCACAGTCCAGTTTTCCCAGCACCACTTGCTAAAGAGACTGTCTTTATTCCATTGGATACTCTTTCCTGCTTTGTCAAAGATTAGTTGCCATGCGTTTTTAGGTCCATTTCTGGGTTCTTTATTCTGTTCCATTGATCTGAGTGTCTCTTCTTGTGCCAGTATCATACTGTCTTGATGATTACAGCTTTGTAGTATAGCTTGTAGTCTGGGATTGTGATGCTTCCTGCTTTGGTTTTCTTTTTCAAGATTGCTTTGGCTATTCGGGGTCTTTTCTGGTGCCATACAAATGTTAGGATTATTTGTTCTAGCTCTGTGAAGAATGCTGGTGTTACTTTGATAGGGATCGCTTTGAATATGTAGATTGCTTTGGGTAGCATCGACATTTTACCAATATTTTTTCTTCCTACCCAGGAGCATGGAATCTTTTTCCATAGTTTTGTGTCTTCTTCAATTTCTTTCATAAGCTTTCTATAGTTTTTAGTGTATAGATGTTTCACCTCTTTGGTTAGATTTATTCCTAGGTATTTTATGGTTTTTGGTGCAACTGTAAATGGGATTGATTCCTTGATTTCTCTTTGTGTCGCTTCATTGTTGGTGTACAAGAATGCAACCGATTTCTGTGCATTGAGTTTATATCCTGCAACTTTGCTGAATTCATGAATCAGTTATTGCAGTTTTTTGGTGGAATCTTTTGGGTTTTCCATATAGAGTATCATGTCATCTGCGAAGAGTGCAAGTTTGACCTCCTCCTGGCCGATTTGGATGCCTTTTATTTCTTTGTGTTGTCTGATTACTGAGGCTAAGACTTCCAATGCTATGTGGAATAAGAGTGGCAAGAGTTGACATCCCTGTCTTGTTCCTGACCTTGTTCCTGAAAGCTCTCAGTTTTTCCCCATTGAGGATGATATTAGCATTGGGTCATTCATATATGGCATTTATGATCTTGAGGTATGCTCCATTTATCCTTACTTTCTTGAGCGTTTTTTATCAAGAAAAGATGCTGTATTTTGTCAAATGCTTTCTCTGCATCTATTGAGAAGATCATATGGTTCTTGTCCTGTCTTTTATTGATATGATGAATCACATTGTTTTGCAGATATTGAATCAGCCCTGTATCCCAGGTGTAAATCCCACTTGGTCATGGTAAATAATTTTTTTTAATGTATTTTTGGATCCAGTTGGCTAATATCTTGTTGAGGAATTTTGCATCCATGTTCATCAGAGATATTGGTCTATAGTTCTCCTTTTTAGTGGGATCTGTGTCTGGTTTTGGAATCAAGGTAATGCTGGCTTCAGAGAAAGATTTGGAAGTTTTCCTTCCATTTCTATTTTTTGGAACACCTTCAAGAGAATAGGAGTTAACCCTTCCTTAAATGTTTGGTAGAATTCTCGTGGAAAGCCATCTGTCCCTGGACTCTTGTTTTTTGGCAGATTTTTTATTACTAATTCGATTTCCATACTGGTTATGTGTCTATTCAAATCTTCTATTTCTTCCTGTTTCAGTTTTCATAGTGTATATGTTTCTAGGAATTTGTCCATTTCTTCCTTATTGCCCATTTTATTGGCATATAATTGCTCATAATATTGTCTTATTTTTGTTTGTATTTCTGTTGTATTGGTTGTGATCTCTCCTCTTTCATTCTTGATTTTATTTATTTGGGTCCTTTCATTTCCCTTGTTTGTTTTTTTGATCAAACTGGCTAGTGGTTTATCAATTATGTTAATTCTTTTAAAGAACCAGCTTCTGGTTTCACTGATCTGTTCTACTGTGTTCTTGTATTTTTGATCTGTAGGTGTCTTTAGGTCTAAAGTGGATCTCTTGTAAACAGCATATAGATGGGTCTTGTTTTCTTATCCATTCTGTTACCCTATGTCTTTTGATTGGAGCATTGAGTCCATTGACATTTAGAGTGAGTACTGAAAGATGTGAATTTATTGCCATTATGACTCTTGTAGAGTTGGAGTTTCTGGTGGTGTTCTCTGGTCCTTTCTAATCTTTTGTTTCTTTTGTTATTTATTTATTTATTTATTTATTTATTTATTTATTTTTTCATCTTTTCTCCCCTCAGAGAGTCCCCCTTAAAATTTCTTGCAGGGCTTGTTTAGTGGTCACAAACTTCTTCAATTTTTGTTTGCCTGGGAAACTTTTTATCTCTCCTTCTCTTTTGAATGACAGGCTTGCTGGATAAAGAGTTCTTGGCTGCATATTTTTCTGATTCAGCACACTGAATATATCCCACCACTCCTTTCCAGCCTGCCCAGTTTCTGTGGATAAGTCCACTACAAACCTGATCTGTCTTCCCTTGTAGGTTAGGGAATTTTTTTCCCTTGCTGCTTTCATGATTGTCTCCTATCCTGAGTATTTTGTGAATTTGAGTATGATATGCCTTGTTGATGGTCGGTTTTTGTTGAATCTAATGGGAGTCCTCTGTGCTTCCTGGATTTTGATGTCTGTGTCTTTCCCCAGGTTAGGAAAGTTTTCTGCTATGATTTGCTCACATAACCCTTCTACCCTTATTTCTCTCTCTTCCTCCTCTGGGGCCTCTATGATTCTCATGTTGTTCCTTTTTAATGAGTCACTTATTTCTTTAATTCTTAAATCGTGCTCTTTTGCCTTAATCTCCCTCTTATTTTCTTCTTTGTTATTCTCTATAAGTTTGTCCTCTATATTGCTGATTCTCTGTTTCTCTATATCGCTAACGTCCATCCATCCTTGTTGCCACTGCATCTATCCATAATTGTGGCTCAGTTATAGCATTTTTCATTTCATTCTGTCTATATTTTACTTCTTTCATCTCTGCAGAAAGGGATTCTAATCTATTTTTGACTCCAGCTAGTATTCTTATTATCGTGATTCTAAATTCTGGTTCAGACATCTTGCTTGTATTTGTGTTGGTTAAATCCCTGGCTGTCATTTCTTTGTGCTCTTTCTTTTGGGATGAATTCCTTCATATTGTCATTTTGAAGGGAGAAAAGGAATTAATTAAGTAGAAAAATTAAAATTAAAAAAATAAAATTTCAATTTACCCTACCCTTTCAATTTACCCTACCCTAGTTTTGTATAAATTATTCCATTGATGTACATTTTCTCTGACACCTGATATTGCACACTTTTAAATATTGCTAACTGAAATATCATAAATGCTATCAAGCTGTGACCTTGGTTTTTATTTTCCCAATAACTAATAATTGAATATATCCTCATATACTTTCTGCTATGTGTAATTGTCTTTCTATGCAAAGCTCATTTGTATCTTCTGACAACGAGTCTATGTCATTGTTTCTCTGTTTCTCTCATTTTTTTAGGGGTCCTTATAATTGCTTTTAACTCTCTGTTGTTTGTGTTCTCTGCAATATTTTCTCTCATGTTGTTACTTGCCATTTTACTTTAAAATGGGTCTGCTGGTGGCCAGAATTCCTAAATTTAAACATGGAAGGGGGCGCCTGGGTGGTGCAGTCGGTTAAGCGTCCGACTTCAGCCAGGTCACGATCTCGCGGTCTGTGAGTTCGAGCCCCGCGTCAGGCTCTGGGCTGATGGCTCAGAGCCTGGAGCCTGTTTCCGATTCTGTGCCTCCCTCTCTCTCTGCCCCTCCCCCATTCATGCTCTGTCTCTCTCTGTCCCAAAAATAAATAAACGTTGAAAAAAAATTTTTAAACATGGAAGAAACTTTTAATTAAATTTAAGAAATATTTTCCCCAAACTGAGAAAGATTATCCATATATTTTCCCTAAAAAATTTAATGTTGTACCCTAAATACACCTGGAATTAATTAATGTGGGGGGGGGGAGTGTGGGCATCCAAATTTGTTTTTCCATCTATGTGACCAAATTTCAGTTTAATTCACTAAAATATTTTTTCTTTTCCATGGATGCCTTTATATTTCTTAATTATATCAAAGTCCTGCATGTGTGTGTGTGTGTGTGTGTGTGTGTGTGTACATGTGAAGGTGCTGATATGTTTCTGGGTTGTCAGTTCTCCTCTACTGCTTAGTGAGTCTTTTCCTGCACAATGCCACCTACTGTCAGTTATTATATGCTTATTATAAATTTTTGTATCTGGTATGGCAAAAAATTCCTCCTTGGTAATCTTCTTGCCATTTTTAAGTTAAAGTATAATTGATGTATATTAGTTTCACGTGCATACAAAATTATTTAATATTTGTAAATGTTGGGAGATGATGATCACAACAATAAGTTAGTGAACATCCATCCATCATGTCTAGTGAACATCCATAGTTACAAATTAATTTCTATTTCTTGTGATGATGATTTTTAATATTTACTTCTGAGCAACTATCAAATATGCAATATAGTATTATTAACTACAGTCACAATTCTTTATCTCAGATTGCAATGAGTTAATTGTTATTTAACAGTTTTTAACCCTCTTCACTTATTTCACCCAAACCCATGTTGGAAATCACCACTCTGTTTTCTGTGTCTGTGAGCTTTTTTTTTTTTTTTTTTTTTTAAGATTTCCCACAGTGGTGTGGTCATATGGTATTGGTCCTTCTCTGTCTGACATATTTCACTTAGCATAACACCTTCAGTAACCATCCATGTTGTCACAAGTGGAGAAATTCCATTTTTAAATGGTGGAATAATTACATTTTTACATGTAATACCCCATTTTCTTTATGAACACTTATGTCTTGGCTATATTGGTAAATAATGCTGCAATGAACATGGGGTGCATATATCTCTTCAAATTAGTGTTTTAATTTTTTTCAGATAAATACCCCAAGTATTTTTCTAAGTAATCTCCATATGGTCTTCCATGGTGCTTCAGCAGTTTTACATTCCTACTAATAGTACACAAGCATTCTGCACAGCTAGGAAGCAGGGTGTTCACTCACATGTTCCCAATTTCCCCAAAGTAGAAGTCACTGACTGAGAAAATCTCTTTTGTTGCTGAGCCCTTCCTGTATGGAATAGGTGTGACCTGAGGAGTAAAAGGAAGCTGTTCCTCAGGGTGTCAATCTTGAATTGGTCTCTGCTTTGATGGTGTGCTGGGACTTCTTTGCTGGACTGCCAGGGTGCACAAAGGCACTGTCATCTGTTGGTTGTGTCACAGTCAGTGTTCTTTGGGGGAAGATGGTAGAAAGTTCCTATTTTGCTATTTTGTTGATGTCCCACTTCTGATTCTAAGAATTTTAAATTTCAACTATATTTTTTCATTTGTGAGTTTCAATGCTCTAGTAAGTGATAACTTGTCTTTAAGAAACATAGTTGAAAGGCCCCTTTCCTATAAGGCCAGCAGAAACCTCTGCACGTGCCATGTCTCCTGACCATAGAGTTCTGAAAATCTTCAGTTCTAGTGGAAATAGCATCAGTCTCATTTAACAAGCAGACCAGAGAACACCTAGTTAAACTTGCCACACTCTGATTAGGGTCCAAACAGTGTATACTGCAGGCAAGGAGTGCCTCTGCAGAGGACTGAGCAGAGAGATAAAGCAGTCAAAACACAGCAGCAGAGTTCATGTAGCACACACCAGAAATGCTCCCTGAAGTGCCAGGTTCAGGACACTATTTAATCTCTTCTTCACAAAGCCATTACTCTCAGGAGTTGGAAAGAGAACAGACTTTTTAACACACAGAAGTATGCAGAGACCTAAACATATTGCCAACATGGAGGAATTCACCCCCAAGGAAAGAACAAGAAAGGTCACAGAGATGTGATCAAACCAGATATAAATAATATGCCTGATGGAGAATTTAAAGCAGCAATTATAAGTATATTCTCTAGCTTGAGAAAAGGATGGAATATTTCAGAGAGACTATACCACAGAGACAAAAGAATTAAAAAAAAAACAATCAAAAGTGAAAAATTGAATAACTGAGTTTCAAAACTTTCTTAGTGTAATGAGCACAAGGAGGGAAGAAGCAGAGGAATGAATAAGTGATATAGAAGATATAATTATGGAAGATAATGAAACTGAAAGGAAGGAAAGTAAAATATTAGATCATGAATGTAGACTTAGGGAACTCAGTGACTCCATAAACCATAATAACATTCGTATCATAGGAGCCTCAGAAGAAGAAAGAAAGTGCAGGAGCAGAGATAAGTACCTTAATGTGGGGAAGGAAACAGACTGCCAAGTTCAGAAGGCACAGGGAAGTCCCATCAAAATCAACAAAAGCAGGCCAACACCAAGATATATTTAAACTTACAAAATATCGCAATGAAGAAAAAAATGCTAAATGCAGCAAGACAAAAGAATTCCATAACTTACAAGGGAAGACCCATGAGGCTGGCTGAAGATCTCTCCACACAAACTTGGCAGATCAGAATGGAGTGGCTTGATATGTTCAGTGTGCCTAATGGGGAAAATGTGCAGCCACGAATATTCTATCCAGCAAGCTATCATTCAGAACAGAAAATGACAAGTAATCCAGTTAAGAAATGGGCAGAGACTAGAATAGACATCTTTCCAAAGAAGACATCCAGGTGGATAACTGACACATAAAAAAGATGCTCAACATCACTCATCAGAGAAATACAAATCAAAACCACAATGAGATACCACCTCACAACTGTCAGAAGTGCTGAAATGAACAACATAGGAAACACCAGGTATTGGTGAGAATGCAAAGAAACCCACTTACACTCTTGGTGAGAATGCAAACTGTTGCAGTCCCTCTGGAACCATATAGAAGTTCCTCAAACAGTTAAAAGTAGAACTACCATACAATACAATGCCTGTACTACTAGGTATTTACACAAAGGAATAAAAAAACCTGATTTGAATGGACACATGAACCCTGATGTTTATAGTAGCATAATTTGCAATAGCCAGACTATGGAATGAGGCCAAATGTCCATCAATTGACGAATGGGTAAAGAAAATGTGGTATATACATATATAATGCAGTATTAGTCATGAAAGAATGAAATATTGCCATTTACAATGATGTGGATGGAACTAGAGTGTATTACACTAGGCAAAATAAGTCAGTCACAAAAAGAGAAATATCACATGGTTTCACTCATATGTGGAATTTAAGAAACAAAACAGATGTCTCTATGGGAAGGAAAATAAAAGAGAGAAGGAAGGAAACCATAAGAGACTTTCAACAATAGAGAACAAACTGAGGGTTGATGAAGGGAGGTGGGTGGAGGATGGGCTAAATGAGTGATGGGTATGAAGGAGGGCATTTGCTATGATGAGCTTTGGGTGTTATATGCAAGAGATGGATCACTAAATTCTACTACTGAAACTAGTATTACACTATATGTCAACTATCTAGAATTTAAGTAAAAATTAGAAAAAGAAAGAATGAAATCTTGCCATTTACAATGATGTGGATACAATTAGTGTATTATGCTAAGCAAAATAATTCAGAGAAAGAGAAATACCATATCAGTCATATGTGGAATATAATCAACTTGATTGATGAAAATGGAGAAAAAAGAGAAAGGGAAATAATAAAAGAGACTCAATGATAGAGAACACACTGAGGGTTGCTTGAGGGGAGCTGGTGGAGGGTGGGGTTAAATGGGTGATTGGCGTTAAAAGGGGCAGATGTGTGATGAGTACTAGATGTTGTATGTAAGTGATGAATCACTAAATCTTACACCTGCAACTACTATTACACTGTATGTTTATTAAGTTTAAATAAAAATTTGAAGGAAGAAACAAACATACAAAAATATAAATCAGGTGATGTAATTTTAAACTGTCCACTGACTTCCAGTCACTTTAATGCATTTTTTATCCATCTGATTTTTTATCTATCCCCATTTTTTATCCATTTAATGTTTTTTTACCTATTCTGATACTTTTTAGACAAAACTAGATTTTAAAACAAAGACTTTAGCAAGAGATAATGATGGGTATTGTATCATTATTAATGGGTCTATCCATCAAAATCTAACAATTGTAAATATTTGTGTCCCCAAGTTGAAAAACCCAAATATATAAATCAATTAATAACAAAAATAAACTCATTGATAATCATACTATAGTAGTAGGGGACTTTAACAGTCCACTTATATCAACAGACACATGATCTAAGCAGAAAATCACATTGGAAACAATGGCTTTGAATGACACACTGTGCCAGATGGACTTAACAGGTATAATCAGAACATTTCATCCCAAAGTGTCAGAATATACATTCTTCTTGATTTTAAATGGAGCCTTCTGCAGGATAGATCACATACTGTGTAACAGTTAGGCCTCAGCAAGTATAAAAAGATCAAGATCATACCATGCATATTTTCAGGTCACTTGAAGTCAAATACAAGAAAAAGTTTGGAAAGCCATCAAATATATGCAGATGAAAGAACATCCTCTTAAGAAATGGATGGATTCAACAGGAAATTAAAGAAGAAATAAAAAACACACAGAAGCAAATGAAAATGAAAATGCAACAGTCCAAGCCCTTTGGGATACAGCAAAGACAGTCCTAAGAGGAAAATACATTGCAATTCAGAGCTATTTCAAGAAACAAGAATGATCCCAATTAAGCAACTTAAGCTTACACGTAAAAGACCTAGAAAGCAAACAGCAGAAGAACCTAAAGCCAGCAGATGAAGGGAAATAATGAAGAAACAATTTAGACCAGAAATAAACAATATAGAAACAGGGAAATTAAAAAAACAAAAACCCCAGAGGAACAGATCAATGAAACTAAGAGCTGGTTCTTTGAAAGAATACACAAAATTGATAACTCCCTAGCCAGACATGTAAAAAAGAAAAGAGAGAGGACCCAAATAGATAAAATCACAAATGACAGAGGGGTGCTTAAGTGGCTGTCAATTGAGCATCTGACTTCAGCTTGAGTCATTATCTTGCGGTCTGTGAGTTACAACCCTGCGTTGGGCTCTGTGCTGACGGCTCGGAGTCTAAATCATGCTTCAGATTCTGTTTTTCCCTCTCTCTCTTCCCCTCCCCCACTCGCATTCTGTCTGTCTGTCTCTCTCTCTCAAAAATAAATAAACAGTAAAAATTTTTAAAAATTAAAAAAAATCTCAGATGAAAGAGGAGAGATCTGACCAACCCCACAGAAATACAAACGATTATAAAAGAATTCACTCATATGTGGAATTTAGGAAACAAAACAAATGAACATATGGGGTGGGGAAAAAAGTAAAAAGAAAGAAACAAACCATAAGATACTCTTAACAACAGAAAAGATACCAGGCTTCCTAGAGGGAAGGAGGGTGAGGGATGGCCTAGATGGCGATGGGTATTAAGGAGGTCACTTGTTATGATGAACACTGGGTGTTGTATGTAAGTGATGAATTACTGAATTCTACTCCTGAAACTAATATTGCACTGTATGTTAACTAAAATTTAAATTTACAAAATCTAGTTTGTCTAATTATCCAGCCTTCTTTTTATATCCATTACCATGGATATGGTTCCTTTCCCCTCTCTTTCAATCTGGGAGTGTCTTTAGGTCTAAACAGCATTTCAATGGGCCTTGTCTTTTAATCTATTCTGATACCCTATGTCTTTTGATTGGAGCATTTAGTCCGTTCACATGCAGAGTAATTATTGATATATCAGAATTTTATGCCATTGTATTACCTATAAAGTTGCTGTTTCTGGAGATTTTCTATGTTCCTTCCTAGTGTTTATTGCCTTTTGGTCATAACTTCATAGTCAAAGGTTCCCCTTTTATATTTCTTGCATGCTGGTTTAGTGGTCACAAACTGCTTAGTTTTGTTTTGTTTTGTTTTTCTGGGAAACTCTATCTCTCATTCTATTCTCAATGAGTACTGCTGAATAAAGTATTCCTGGCTGCATATTTCCCCCTTTCAGCATGTTGACTATATCATTCCACTTCCATCTGGCCTGTCAGGTTCTGTGTAGAGGTCTGTAGCTAACCTGATTTGTTTTCCCTTTTAGGTTAATGATTTCTTTTCTCTTACTGCTTCCAGGATTCTTTCCTTTTCTCTGTATTTTGCAAACTTTCCTATGACATGTCTTGGTGTTGTCTGGCTTTTGTTGAATTTGATGGGAGCTCACTGTGCTTCCTGAATTTTGATCTGTTTTCATTCCTAGATTAGGGAAGTTTTCAGCTCTAATTTGCTCAAATAAACCTTCTGCTCCCTTTTCCTTCTCTTCTGAAAATCCTATGATAGAAATGTTATTATGCTTTATTGAGGCAATGATTTCCATAAGTCTACATTTGTGATTTAACATTTTTCTTTCCCTCTTCTTTTCAGCTTCCTAGTTTTCTATAATTTTATCTTCTATATCACTAATTCATTCCTCTGCTTTGTCCATCCTTGTTATTACAATCAGTCGGTTTTCCATATCTGTTATAGCATTTTTTATTTTGGCCTGACTAGTTTTTAGGTCTTTTGTCTCTGTTGTAAGGGATTTTGTAGTATCTTCTATGCTTTACTCACACCTAGATAGTATCCTTATGATTGTTGTTTTAAATTCTGGGTCAGACATATTTCTTACATCTGTTTTGATTAGATCTCTGGCCATGATCTCTTTTTATTCTGTCTTTATCTATGAATTCTTTCATCCCATCATTTTGTCTAGGTCACTGTGTGTGTGTGTGTGTGTGTGTGTGTGTGTGTGTGTGTGTGTAAACCTGTTATGTTTCCTGCTCCTGAGACTAATGGTTATATTATGAAGAAGTCCTTTACTATCCAGGTCCTGGTGCTTCAGGAAGTGTTTCAGAGTGCACTCTGCTCTTGCGTTTTGGCTTCTCTTTCCCTTAGGTCAGTTCTGTGCCTGCAGGGTTTCTCCTTGCCTGCAGTGGGGATTATTTCGCCTGGTCTGGTGTGTGATGTGTTTATTATGTATGCTTTGGTTTGCTTGTTAAAATAAGCTTAATTATATTTCCTCTACAGCCATAGCTTTACAGCACCCTAGGGTCAGTAGACTTGGTGAGTGGGAGGGGTTTGTGGTGGTATTCTGGGGGAGGGTCCTACTGTGGTGGTTTTCAGAGCAACTTGCCTTAGTAAAGATGTACCTGCAGGGCATGGGTTAGGGAGGCAATTCTTGTAAGTATTCCCAGTCTCCATGGGGGGTTCTATGTTACTCACTAAAGTCTGTCCCTGTTGATGGTCCAGGGGGAAAATGACATTGCCCTGCCTCTCATTCCTGGAATGGGGAATTCACACCCAACACTGTTCAAGAAACCTTTACAGAAGAGTAAACAGTCTCCTCTTTTGCATCCCCATCTTGAAAAGTCTATTTTTTCCTGATTAAAAGTTCATTGCAGAGAGGAGCCAAGATGGCAGAACAGCATGGACGTTTTTTGTGTGTCTCACATCCATGATATACAGCCAGATCAACAGTAAACCGTCCTAAACACCTAGAAAAACTGATTGGAGGATTAACACAACCTGAGCCACAGAATTCAGCAGGTACACAGCGCAGAGAGGTGAACTTTGGGAGAGAGAAGATGGCGATGGGCAGGGAGCTGCTTTTGCAGGCAGAGAGTGGACAGAGACTGGGGGGAGGGGGAGAATACAGAAAAAAGCACCCCTTCCCAAAAGCAGTTGGAGAGAAAGTGGAAAACTGGAAACAGCCACAGGGACTAAATTAAAAAGGGAGAAAGGAGAGGGTTTAAATTCCATTAAGACTGTAAAAAAGGGGAGCACAAAGTCTGAAACTCCACAGCTCAATACCTGACGGTGCTCTGGTGGGAAGGGTGAATGCCCAGGAGTAGAGTGGGTCCAGGAGGTTCTCAGGCCACACGGGGAAAAGCAGTTCCTCTGCTGGAAGGACATTTGGTAGAGACTTTTGAGGCCACCTGGTCCCAGCAGACACCAGAAAATGGCCACATTCGCTGGTGCTGGAACAAGGTAGTTAAGGGTGAAGCTGAGTGCCAGATGTGTGTTGTGATTTTTCCATAATCCCTGAAAAGCTGCTACTACACTGTCTCGTGAACTTTTTCTGGGGCGGGCTGGCACCTGGCTGCAATCTTGGGCTCCAGCAGCAGCAGGGTCCAGCAAGTGTTCCTGGGTGGGGCGACATTTGGCCATTGCTCATTCGGCCATTGCTCAGTGAGACCATCCCGCAGAGGGGCGGAATGGGTCAAAGCCACCTTCCTTCGGAAGTAAGAGGCTGGGGAAAACAGCCGCATCTGAGACAAAACTTGGGAGAAATGTACTACCTGGGGCCTGGTCACGAAGAGTGAAAAAGTGGGGAGTGGATGAAAGCTGAAAACAGAGGACGGGTGTGCGATTGTTGATCCAGGAGAACAGACTGGGTAGCTGGGTGGCGCCTTTTTCACCTTTCCTGCTCATGCGCATATGCACCTAAGACCACCACAACAATCCACCCCAGTAGGCTAGCAGCGCCATCTAGTGGAGAGTGGAGCCATTACACTAAGCCCTGTCCAACTGGGCTAACTTCATTCTTCAAGAACACAAGTCTCACCACTGGCTTAGTTTATGCACTATAAAGTGCTACATAGACTGACTTCTAGCGGAAAATGAAGCAATTTCAGTCCTACTACTAAATGTTAGCAGGTTCATCTATTAAATTTTCTTTTTCTCTTTACACTTTTCTTTTTCTTGAATACAGAAAGAGAAAAAATCATTTTTATTTTCAATTTTTATTACAAATATTTTTCTTTAAGGGGCGCCTGGGTGGTGCAGTCGGTTAAGCGTCCGACTTCAGCCAGGTCACGATCTCGCGGTCCGTGAGTTCGAGCCCCACGTCAGGCTCTGGGCTGATGGCTCAGAGCCTGGAGCCTGGTTCCGATTCTGTGTCTCCCTCTCTCTCTGCCCCTCCCCCGTTCATGCTCTGTCTCTCTCTGTCCCAAAAAAACACATACACGTTGAAAAAAAAATAAAAAAAAAAACAAATATTTTTCTTTAATTTTTATTACTATAGTTTTTACTTTTGTGTAATTTTTTTCAAATTAGATTTTACTTCCATCATTTTACTTTAGTCTACTTCAGTGTATTCACCTTTTAACATTTTCAAACAATTTCCTTTTTTTCTTTTTCTTTTTTTCTATTTTTGTTCCTTCTCTTTTTCTTGAATGAAGAAAGAGAAAAACTTTATTTTTACTTTCAATTTCTATTAAAAATATTTTTCTTTAATTTTCTTTACTATATTTTTTGTTTTTATGTAATTTTTTCAAATTCTATTTTACTCCCATCATTTTATTTTAGTCTACTACAGTGTACTCACTTTTCAAAATTTCAAATGATTTCCTTTTTTAAAAATCTTTTCTTCTCTTTTTTGTTTCTTTTCTTTTTCTTGAATACAGAAAATGAAAAAATTCATTTGTTTTTAATTATTAAAAATATTTTTCTTTAGTTTTTTTCTACTATATTCTTTACATTTGTGTATATTTCTTCAAATTCTATTTTACCCCCATCATCTCATTTTAGTCTACTTCAGTGTATTCATTTTTTCAAATTCTCCAATGATTTCCTTTTTTTTATCCCCCCCTTTTGTTTCTCTAGTCTGTCAAACCACATTCACCACCCAGACCAACACAACTAGGACCTAGCATCATTTATTTGATTTGTGTGTGTGTGTTTAATTTTTTTATTTTAATATTTTTTAAATTTTAATTTTTCTACCTCATTAATTCCTTTTCTGCCTTCAAAATGACAAAACAAAGGAATTCACCCCAAAAGAAAGAGTTACAAAGAAACGACAGCCAGGGATTTAACCAACACAAATACAAGCAAGATGTCTGAACCAGAATTTAGAATCACGATAATAAGAATACTAGCTGGAGTTGAAAATAGATTAGAATCTCTTTTTCTGCAGAGATGAAAGAAGTAAAATATAGACAGAATGAAATGAAAAATGCTATAACTGAGCCACAATTATGGATGGATGCAGCGGCGACAAGGATGGATGAGGCAGAACAGAGAATTAGCGATATAGAGGACAAACTTATAGAGAATAACAAAGAAGAAAATAAGAGGGAGATTAAGGAAAAAGAGCATGATTTAAGAATTAGAGAAATCAGTGACTCATTAAAAAGGAACAACATCAGAATCATAGGGGTCCCAGAGGAGGAAGAGAGAGAAATAGGGGTAGAAGAGTTATGTGAGCAAATCATAGCAGAAAACTTTCCTAACCTGGGGAAAGACACAGACATCAAAATCCAGGAAGCACAGAGGACTCCCATTAGATTCAACAAAAACCGACCATCAACAAGGCATATCATACTCAAATTCACAAAATACTCAGGATAGGAGACAATCATGAAAGCAGCAAGGGAAAAAAATTCCCTAACTTACAAGGGAAGACAGATCAGGTTTGTAGTGGACTTATCCACAGAAACTGGGCAGGCTGGAAAGGAGTGGTGGGATATATTCAGTGTGCTGAATCAGAAAAATATGCAGCCAAGAACTCTTTATCCAGCAAGCCTGTCATTCAAAAGAGAAGGAGAGATAAAAAGTTTCCCAGACAAACAAAAATTAAAGGAGTTTGTGACCACTAAACAAGCCCTGCAAGAAATTTTAAGGGGGACTCTCTGAGGGGAGAAAAGATGAAAAAATAAATAAATAAATAAATAAATAAATAAATAAATAAATAAATAAATAAATACCAAAAGAAACAAAAGGTTAGAAAGGACCAGAGAACAACACCAGAAACTTGAACTCTCCAAGCATCATAATGGCAATAAATTTATATATTTCAGTACTCGCTCTAAATGTCAATGGACTCAATGCTCCAATCAAAAGACATAGGGTAACAGCATGGGTAAGAAAACAAGATCCATGTATATGCTGTTTACAAGAGACCCACTTTAGACCTAAAAGACACCTACAGGTTGAAAATAACAGGATGAAGAACCATCGATCATGCTAATGGTCAACAAAAGAAAGCCAGAGTAGCTATACGTATATCAGACAATCTAGACTTTAAAATAAAGACAGTATCAAGAGATGCAGAAGGGCATTATATCATAATCAAGTGGTCTATAGACCAGGAAGACCTAACAATTGTAAACATTTATGTGCCAAATGTGAGAGCACACAAATAGATAAATCAATTAATCACAAACATAAAGAAACTCATCGATAGTAATACCACAATAGTAGGAGACTTCAACACCCCACTCACAGCAATTGACAGATCATCTAACCAAAAAATCAACAAGGAAACAATGGCTTTGAATGACACATTGGACCAGATGGACTTAACAGATATATTCAGAACATTTCATCCGAAAGCAGCCGAATATACATTCTTCTCCAGTGCACATGGAACATTCTCCAGAAGAGACCACATACTGGGACACAAATCAGCCCTAAGTAAGTACAAAATGATCGAGATCATACTGTGCATATTTTCAGACCACAGTGCTATGAAACTTGAAATCAACCCCAAGAAAAATTTTGGAAAGGTAACAAATACTCAGATACTGATGACATCCTACTAAAGAATGAATGGGCTAACCAAGCAGTTAAAGTGGAAATTAAAAAGTATATGGAAGTCATTGAAAATGATAACACCACAACCCAAAACCTTTGGGACGCAGCAAAGTGGGTCATAAGAGAAAAGTACATAGCAATCCAGGCTTCTAAAGACGGAAGAGAGATCTTAGATACACACCTAACCTTATGCCTTAACGGGCTGGGAAAGAACAGCAAATAAAACCCAAAACCAGCAGAAGACAGGAAATAATAAAGATTAGAGCAGAAATTAATGCTATCAAAACCAAAAAAAAAGTAGAACAGATCAATGAAACCAGAAGTTGGTTCTTTGAAAGCATTAACAAAATTCATAAACCACTAGCCAGTTTGATAAAAAAAGAGGAAAGGACCCAAATAAATAAAATCAAGAATGAAAGAGGAGAGATCACAACCAATACAACAGAAATACAAACAAAAATAAGACAATATTATGAGCAATTATATGCCAATAAAATGGCAATAAGGAAGAAATGGACAAATTCCTAGAAATATATACACTACCAAAACTGAAACAGGAAGAAATAGAAAATTTGAACAGACCCATAACCAGTATGGAAATCGAATTAGTAATAAAAAATCTGCCAAAATACAAGAGTCCAGGGCCAGATGACTTTCCACGGGAATTCTACCAAACATTTAAGGAAGAGTTAACACCTATTCTCTTGAAGGTGTTCCAAAAAATAGAAATGGAAGGAAAACTTCCGAACTCTTTCTCTGAAGCCAGCATTACCTTGATTCCAAAACCAGACACAGACCCCACTAAAAAGGAGGACTATAGACTAGTTTCCCTGATGAACATGGATGCAAAATTCCTCAACAAGATATTAGCCAACCGGATCCACCAATACAATAAAAAAATTATTTACCACGACCAAGTGGGATTTTTACCTGGGATATAAGGCTGATTCAATATCCACAAAACAACTTGATTCATCACATCAATAAAAGAAGGACAAGAACCATATGATCTTCTCAATAGATGCAGAGAAAGCATTTGACAAAATACAGCATCCTTTCTTGATAAAAACCCTCAAGAAAGTAAGGATAGAAGGAGCTTTCCTCAAGATCATATAAGCCATATATGAATGACCCAATGCTAATACCATGCTGAATGGGGAAAATCTGAGAGCTTTCCCCCTAAGTTCAGGAACAAGACAGGGATGTCCACTCTCGCCACTCTTATTCAGCATAGTATTGGAAGTCTTAGCATCTGCAATCAGACAACACAAAGAAATAAATGGCATTCAAATCGGCCAGGAGGAGGTCAAACTTGCACTCTTCACAGATGACATGAAACTCTATATGGAAAACCCAAAAAATTACACCAAAAAACTGCTAGAACTGATTCATGTATTCACCATAGTTGCAGGATATAAACTCAATGCACATAAATTGGTTGCATTTCTATACACCAACAATGAAGCGACAGAAAGAGAAATCAAGGAATCTATTCCATTTACAGTTGCACAAAAAACCATAAAATACCTAGGAATAAATCTAACTAAAGAGGTGAAACATCTATACGCTGAAAACTATAGAAAGCTTATGAAAGGAAGTGAAGAAGACACAAATAAATGGAAACACATTCCATGCTCCTGGGTAGGAAGAATAAATATTGTTAAAATGTCGATTCTACCCTCAGTAATCTACATATTCAATGGAATCCCTATCAACATAACACCAGCATTCTTCACAGAGCTAGAAACAATAATCTTAAAATTTGTATGGACCCAGAAAAGACCCTGAGTGGCCAAGAAATCTTGAAAAAGAAAACCAAAGCAGGAGGCATCACAATACCAGACTACAAGCTATACTACAAAGCTGTAATCATCAAGACAGTATGGTACAGTACAAGAAGAGACACTCAGATCAATGGAACAGAATAGAGAACCCAGAAATGGACCCATAAACGTATGGCCAACTAATCTTTGACAAAGCAGGAAAGAATATCCAATGGAATAAAGACAGTTTCTTCAGCAAGTTGTGCTGGGAAAACTGGACAGTGACATGAAGAAGAATGAACCTGGACCACCTTCCTACACCATACACAAAAATGAACTCAAAATGGATGAAAGACCTCAATGTAAGACAGGAAGCCATAAAAATGCTTGAGGAGAAAGCAGGCAAAAACCTCTTGGATCTTGCCCGCAACAGCTTCTTACTCAACATGTCTCTGGATGCAAGGGAAACAAAAGCAAAAATGAACTACTGGGACCTCATCAAAATAAAAAGCTTCTGCACAGCGAAGGAAACAATCAGCAAAGCTAAAAGGCAACCGACAGAATGGGAGAAGATATTTGCCAATGACATATCAGATAAAGGGTTAGTATCCAAAATCTACAAAGAACTTATCAAACACAACACCCAAAAAACAAATAATCCAGTGAAGAAATGGGCAAACGACATGAATAGACACTTCTCCAAAGAAGGCATCCAGATGGCCAACCGGCAGATGAAAAAATGCGCCACATCACTCATCATCAGGGAAATACAAATCAAAACCACAATGAGATACCACCTTACACCTGTCAGAATGGCTAACATTAACAACTCAGGCAACAACAGATGTTGGCGAGGATGCGGAGAAACAGGATCTCTTTTGCACTGATGGTGGGAATTCAAGCTGGTGCAGCCACTCTGGAAAACAGTATGGAGGTTTCTTCAAAAACTAAAAATAGAACTACGACCAGCAAATACACTACTAGGCATTTATCCACGGGATACAGGTGTGCTGCTTTGAAGGGACACATGCACACCCATGTTTATAGCAGCACTAGCAACAATAGCCAAAGTATGGGAAGAGCCCAAATGCCTCTCGTTGGATGAATGGATAAAGAAAACCTGGTATATATATCCAATGGAGAATTACTCAGCAATTGGTAAGAATGAAATCTTGTCATTTGCAACCACATGGATGGAACTGGAGGGTATCATGCTAAGCGAAATTAGTCAGAGAAAGACAAAAATCATATGACTTCACTCATATGAGGACTTTAAGAGACAAAGCAGATGAACATAAAAGAAGGGAAACAAAAATAATATAAAACAGGGAGGGGGACAAAACAGAAAAGACTCATAAATATGGAGAACAAACTGAGGGTCGCTGGAGGGATTGTGGGATGGGCTAAATGGGTAACTGGCACTAAGGAATCTACTCCTGAAATCATTGTTTCACTATATGCTAACTAATTTGGATGTAAATTTAAAAAAAATTAAAAAAACACAAAAGTTCACGGTTTTTTTTTTTTTGGTTTTGTTTTCCTTTTTAAATTAAAGCATAATTAACATACAGTGTTCTATTAGTTTCAGGTGTACAATATAATAAATTAACAGTTGTGTACATTTCTTAGTGCTTTTTAACAGAAGTGTATTCTTAATTTCCTGTATCTATTTTATTGATCCCTCCACCCACCTTCTCTCTGCCAACTACCAGTTTGTTCTCTGTATTTAGAAGTCTTTTTTCCTCTTGTTTTCTTTGTTCATTTATTTTGTTTCTCAAATTTCACCCATGAGTGAAATCATATTATGTTTGAATTAATTCACTTAACATTATACTTTCTAGGTTCATCCATGTTGTAAATGGCAAAATACCATTGTTTTTAATGGTGGAGGACCTGAATAGATATTTTTCCAAGATTACATACAGATGGCCAACAGACACATGTCAAGATGTTCAAAAACACTGGACAAATTTCCATCAGGGAAATGCAAATTAAAACCACAATAAGATATCACTTTCCGCTGTCAGAATGGCTAAAATAAAAAAGCCAAGAAATAAGTGTTGGTGAGGATGTGGAGCAATAGGAATTGTCATGAACTGCTGGTAGGAATGCAAAGTGGTGCAGCCACTGTCAAAAACATTATGGAGGTTCCTCAAAAGTTAAAAATGGAAATAGTATATGATTCAGTAACTTCACTACTGGGTACACACCCACAGAAAACATAAACACTTTTATTTTATCAAGTCTAGATAGTTAATATACAGTGTTACATTAATTTCATACGTACAGTATTCAACAATTCCATATATCACTCACTGCTCATCACATGTGCAAAAAGAGAAGAAAAACACTAACATATGTCCCTATGTTTATTGTAATATTGTTTATAAAAGCAAGATGTGGAAACAGCCCACGTGTCCATCGATAGATGAATGGATAAAGATGTTGCATGTATGTGTGTATATACGTACATACAAACGCAAAAACACAAACAGTGGAATTTTACTCAGCCGTAAAAAGTGCATTGTTTTACATTTAAAAGACACAGTAGATACAAAAAATATATGAGTGTTTAAGTGTTCAGGTAATGCTTTGTATGGTTGATGCATGTATGAATCTAATATAAATAGAATTCTGCATGTAGGTAAAATTATATGGTATTCGTCTTTGTCTGACTTATTTCATTTAGTGTCTTCCCCTCTAGGTCCAATCATGTTGTTGTGAATGGAAAGATTTCAATAGAAAAAGCAAAATGAGCAAACAAAACCAGAAAGAGACTTATAAATATTAGAGAACAAACTGGTAGTTTGTTGCCAGAGGGGCAGGTAGGGGAATGGGTGAAATAGGAGGAGGGGATTAAGAGGTACAAATTTCCAGTTATAAATACATAGGTCACAGAGATGAAAAATACAGCAGAGGGAATATAGTCAGTAATATTGTAATAACATTGTATGGTGACAGATAGTGACTACATTTATTTGGTGAGCATTTCATAATGTACATGATTGCTGAATCACTAGGTTGTACACCTGAAAACTAATATAATATGGATGTCAACCATACTGAAAATAAAAAACATTCCAGGATTTTGGTCCCTTCCATCTTTTCTTGTGTTTTCACTGTCTTTTAAGTGAAAACTAAAGAGTTTTTATAAATTAATCCTTGATTCGCTATTTTATTTACCCATAAGGCAGTTGTGATCTGGAAGGGTAGTGAGGTATGGCCAAGGCACTTTTGTTTGATTTATTGATAGTGGTCCCATTGTGTTCTCAGAAATTGTAGACCTGTTGAATTTGCTCATTGTTTTTCCTAGAATGGTGTTGACATCTCTGGGGACCTGGCTAAAGAGAACTGTTTTTGAAGTTAGACATGTAGTTAGGGAGATATTCAAAGTATACATTTTTTCCTAAGTAGGAAGGCAGACCCTTGGGATCTCATTATTGAGCTGGCTTAATACACGGACTGGAAGTGAGGAGCTCATTTTCTCTTGGTCTCCATGGACTCTTTCATACTCAGAAGAGAGACCTGAAGAGATATTTTGTCCCCATATTCAGTCAGCTGTTGAACTTTCCAGTATTTCATTTCTGTTCACACAGCGATGTAATCTCTGGGGTTATCTCTTTCAGGGAAGAAAGAAGCAATTAAGAAGTATTTATTGTTGAATGCCAAGTGTGTAGGTCACCCCTCCCTGTGTCCTGCCCCTTGTTGACCCTACCCTGAGCAGTGGGGTTGCTGGAGCTCCCCTGAGCTGCTGCCACCTCAGTTCTCAGATGTTGTCAGTAATCAGCATCATTCACTCCCCCAGAATGGCAGCGGGTGCAGAATTTGGTAGGAACCTCTGTGAGAAATAGGTGCTAAAAGGTGCAATATGTTTTTGCACATTCCAGAGATAATGAGCACAATGATCTCTAATGCATAATTATTCTGTGTAACAGGGCTTGAAAAGACAAGCTGCAGAAAAATACATATATTGCCATGTACTTCAAGTTTAAATACCTGTAACATCTTATTTTATATAGTGTAAGGATACATTAATATGTATTAAATATTAAAGAATAAATAAATAAATAAATAAATAAATAAATAAAATAAAGATAAAATGAATTTAATAATAGTGATCATCTCTGAGAAGGGTTACTGTAATTGGGTAGGAGTAAACATGATGTTTCTGCTGTATTGATGATATTGTGCTTTATTTTGTAATTTGAGCAGTGTGGGTAGGTGTGTATTCAAGAAGAATGAAATGGTGGCAAGGCTAAACCTTAGATACAGTTAACAGTCTACATTGATGCTGTCTCAATTTTAACCAAGTCTGGATCTTTCAATCCTATGTCCACTTTTAATAGAGAACTTCTCACACCAAAGGGAGTATCTCCTAAGCCTGTGTGTATGGCTTGAGGTAGAAGCAGTAAATCTGTAAGACAACACAGGGGTCTGAGCCTGGCACATGCATTTCACTTGTGTCTAAAAGTGGGTTGGAGCACCATCCCCAAATGAGTTACATGTTCTGTTCTGTTCAGGCCTGGTCCTATGGGTGACATTCATATTTAAGTATGAAATGTTCCCTGGAGTGTCCAACTTTATGATTTTGGTAGATCTGATAACACTCATTTCAATGTAGGCAATTGAGTTATCTAGTTACTTTGTGGTGTATAATAATCAGCTTCTTTGAGCAGAGATGAACAGTAAGTTAGAAGCCCCTTTTCACGTAGAGAATTGTTGTCAGCATGCACTCACATCTCCCTACTTGAGCTTGGCAGAGACTCCACACAGCCTTCTTGTTCCACAGATTCTGGTGGGCCTTGTAATTTCTTAGGACACAGTCAGCGTGACCATATAATTTATTAGGTAAAGTAGGCCACTTCTGAGCAGAAAAAGGAACAATATTGAAAATTATGCATAAACTGGGAGAATATGGCCTCCCTAGTCATAGCTGTCACGTGATGGTTCTCCTTGTACCACAGCCTGGACCTATTGTAGAGCCTTCTCTTGCTCCAGTTCCACCCACCCCCACCATCCAATACTGACAGCCTCATGGATTATCTAAAAATGTGTTGGAGCTTCATACTCACATTGGGAATATTTGCCTTCCAAATTTGTAAGTCGTCTACCAAATTTGCCTTTTTTTAATGTATGAGTAGTACGAGATAACTCCATACACATACTGATTCACTTTGAATAATAATCAAATCCATGTAACTTTATAATATAGTTGGAAATAAGGGAATGAGATGAGTATAGTTTGTTCTTCTTTCTTAGGATTGCTTTAGCTATTCAGGGTCTTTTGAGTTTTCATACAAATTTTAGAATTGTTTTTTCTGTTTCTATGAAAAATGCCATTGGAATTTAGGGGGTTATTGCATTAAATCTATAGATGGCTTTGGGTATTATGGACATTTTAACTTTATTATTTTCTTGGTCCATGAGGAAGACATGTTTTTCCACTTATTTGTGTCTTTGTCAATTTCTTTCATCAATGTCTTAAGAGTTTTCAGCGTGAAAATGATTTACAGTGGTTAAATTTATTTGCAAGTATCTTATTGCTTTTGATGCTATTGTATATGGGATAATTTTCTTGTTTTTTACTATAATTCACTGTTGGTGCATAGAAATGCAAGTGATAATTGTATGTTGAGATTGTATCCTGCAACTTCACTGAATTTGTTTATTAGTTCCAAACAAAGTTGTGGTGGAATCTTTAGGATTTTCTGTATACATAATGTCATTTGCAAGCAGAGATAATTTTACTTCTTCCTGTCTGATTTGGATGCCTTTTATTTCTTTTCTAGTCTTATTTCTTTGGCTAGGACTTCTAATCATGTTACTGGCTCATTCACATTTTCTGTTTCCACATGATTCAACCTTGGAGATTGTATGTTTCTAGTTTGTCCAGTTTGTTGGTGTATAGTTGTTTGTAATAGTCCCTTACGATTGTTTATGTTTTTATGGCATCAGTTGAATGACTCCTTTTCATTTTTAATTTTCTTTATTTGGATCCTCTCTCTCTCTCTCTTGGTTAATATAGCTAATGGTTTGTCCATTTTGTCTTTTCAGAGAACCAACTCATAGTTTTGATAATCTTTTATGTTGTTTTCATTTTCTCTATTTCATTTGTTTCTGCTCTAATTTTTATTTCCTTCCTTCTGCTAACTCTGTGCTTAATTTGTTTTTCTTTTTCTAGTTCTTTGAGGTATATATTTAGGTTTTTTATTCAAGATTTTTCTTTTTTTCTTGATCTATACATTTATTGTTATAAACTTCCTAGAACTGCTCTTGTTACATAAGGTTTGGTATGTACAAATCCACTTTTTTGTGTGTTAGGATATATTTTAAATTTCCCTTTGATATCTTCTTCAATCCAATGGATCCATTTGATCCAGCTATGTGTTGTTTAATCTCCATGTAGTTCTGAGTTTTCCAGCTTTATTACTGTTATTGATTTCTATTTTTATACCATTGTGGTCAGTAAATATACTTGATATTATTCCTATTTTCTTGAATTTGTTGAGACTTGTTTTGTGTCCTACTGTATGATCTGTCCTAGAAAATATTCCATCTCAACTTGAGAAGAATGTGTGTTTTCTTGTTGCTGAATGGAATGTTCTGTGTATATCAGTTATGTCCGTTTGGTCTAATGTGTTAAAATCTTCTGTTTCTTTATTGATTCTCTGTCTGATGATCTAACCATTGCTGAGCATGGGAAATTAAACTTCACAATATTATTGTATTGTTCTTTAATTTCTTCTCTAAGTTCTGTTAGCATGAACTTTATATATTTAGGTGATCTGATGTACACCTATTACAATTTGTATATCTTTCTGATGAATTGATTATTTATCGATATATAATGACTTTCTTTGTCTCTTTTGACAATTTTTAGCTTAAAGCTTATATTTTTGTGATATCAGTATATACTGCTTTCTTTGGTTATCTTTTGCTTGAAACATCTTTTGCCATCCTCTCACAAATGTATGTGTTCCCTTAAAGTTGTAGTGAGTTTCTTCTGAGCAGCATATTTCTGTATCTGTATCTTGTTTTTTAAATCCATGCAGCTATTCTGTATCTTTTGATTGGAGAATTTAATTCATTTAAATTTAAAGTAACTATTGATCAGTAATATCTTACTAATGCCATCTCATTAACAGTTTTCCAACTGTTTTCTAATTATCTTGTTCCGTTCTTCCTCTTTTGCTGCCTTTTGTGAATTGATGATTTTCCGTAGTGATATGCTTTGAATCCCTCTCTTTATCTATTGGATTTATTGGAAACCTAGTATAGGTTTTTGCTTTGCAGTTACTAGGTAGCTTACATAAATCATTATATATATGTACATAAATATTATATAAGTATATATGTGTATATATTATAGAAAACACTCTATGCTGATTAACAACATCAATGGCAAAAAACTCTTTACCACTTTTCTTTCCTATTGTGCTGTAATGTCAAAAATTATTGCTTTTTGTATTGTTTATTAAAAAGTTATAGTAGCTATAGTTATTTTTAATAGTCTTGTCTTTTAGTCTTTCTACTATAGTTAAGTGGTTAATAACACTCCTCCATATTACATTATTAGAGTATTTTGAATTTTAATTTATATTTACCTTTGCTAGTGTGCTGCATATGTTCACGTGTTTTCATGTTACTAATTAGTGTTGTTTTACTTCAGCTTGAATAACTTTTATCTGGAAGGCAAGTCTAGTGGTGATGATTTCCCTCAGCTTTTGTTTTTCTGGAAGTCTTTAAGTCTTTATTTCTAAAGGATAACTTTGGTGTACAGAGTATTCAGAGTATTCTTTAGCTGTTTTTTTTTTTTTTTTCTTTCATCACTTTGACGATATTATCCTGTTCTCTCCTGGCCTACAGACTTTATGCTGAGAAATCTGCAGATAGCCTAATGCGGGTTCCATTGTAGGTTACCATTTTTTTTTCTTGCTTTTTGGATTCTCTGTCTTCAATTTTGGACAGTTTTATTATAATGTGTTTAGGAGAAGATAATTTTTTTAACTTTAAGAAATATTTTAGAGTGAGAACAGGAGGGGCAGAGGGGCAGGAGTAGAGAGGGAGAGAATCTTAAGCAGACTCCATGCTCAGTGAAGAGCCTGAGTTGTGGCTTGATCCCATGAGGCTGGGATCATGATCCAAGCTGAAATCAAGAACAAGGTGCTCAACTGACTGAGTAACCCAGTGACTAAAGAAGATAATTTTGTATTGAAATTATGGGATGACCTATTAGCCTGATGAATATGCATATTCAAATCTCTCCCCAGGTTTAAGAATTTCTCAGCCATTATTTTTTTAAATAAGCTTTCTTCTCCCTTCTCCTTCTCTTATCTTTCTGGAACTGCACTAATTTGTATATTGTTTCATTTGATGACATCCCATAGATCACTGGCATTCTTCACTCTTTTTCATTATTTTTTCTTTATTCTTTTCTAAGTCGGTAACTTCAAACTTCTTATCTTCCAAATCATGGATTCTTCCTTCTCTTTTATCTATCTGATGTAAATACTCTCTATTGCTATTTCATTTATTGTATTCTTCAGCTCCAGAATTTCTGTTTGGTTCTTTTAATGATACATATGTTTGCTACTCTTATTTTGTTCACATGTTGTTTTCCTGATTTTTGTCTTGTATTTCTGTGTTTTCCTGTAGCACATCAAATTTCCTTAAATTATGAACTCTTTATAGGGTAAGTTGTAGATCTCTATGTCTATGGGTTCCATTACTGTAATATTGCTGTGACTCTTTGGTGATGTCATGTTGGCAGGAGAGTTACTGGCAGAAATGGCAAGCTGTCACCAGGTTTGCTGAACTCAAGAACATATTGTTCTGTCTGCAACCTATTGATCAGGAAACCAGGATCAGTGCACAATTGGAAAACACTTCTCTCAACCAGACATTCATGGAATACAACCTATATTTGTCACAGCAAAGAAAATCACCAAAAGAGAATGCTTCACAAGAAGAAGGTATGGGATCTACTCACACAGACTGCTACAGAAGAAAAATGGAAAATAATTTTAGGAAGATGACTAAGGGAGGAAGGTTCCAAAATGGCACCCACGTACAGGAGGATGTTGTCACTGAGGAGAGTAAGTGTGCTTTTTAATTAATTACAGGATACATAAAGGAAAAGAAGGTTATAGGCCTGCTCAGGTTGGATTTAGTAGATATTGTCTAAACAAAAGAATAATTAGAATTTTGAGTGTATTATTTGGAAATAGTTAAATACCAAAAGAAACAGCCAAAATATTTCAGAGTGGGTGCTTATTTATGAAAGGTATCAGGGAAAGAGAAGGATGGTACAGGTGACTGTTCTACAGGTGATCAAGTGTAATTATAATATAAAGTTTATTTCATATACATATATGAACTTTACATTATACTTTACATTATTTACATTATGTAATGTTTATATTTAATATATGCATATATTGCACATATTTAGGTATATATTTTTATATAATGTTTATATATACATTTATATGCAATATAATATTTATGTATAATATTTATTATACAATGCTTATATGTTATTATGTAATGTTTTTGTAACATTATATAAATGTCATAGATTTATATAAAACTATATAAAATATTTATACAATTTTTAAAAATTTAAAGCCATGTTAGTTAACTTATAGTATAATGTTTCAGGCATAGAATTTAGTGATTCATACTTACATATAACACCCAGTGTTTACCCAATAAGTGCTCCTCCTTAATGCCGTCACCCAATTAGCCCCTCCAAGCCCTCCAGCAAACCTTAGATCTCTGTATATAAGAGTCTCTTATGCTTTGATGCTCTCTCTATTTTTCCTCTATTTTTCCTTCCCTTTTATATATTCATCTGTTTTGTTTCTTAAGTTCCACATATGAGTGAAACATTATATTTTTCTTTCTCTGACTTATTTCGCTTAGCACAATTCATTCTAGCTCCACTTATTTTGTTGCAAATGACAATATTTCATTCTTTTGATGGCTGAATAATATTCCATTGTGTGTATATACCTCATATTCTTTATCCATTTGTCAGTTGGTAGATATTTGGGCTCTTTCCACAATTTGGCTATTGTTGATAGCACTGCTATAAACATTGCAGTGCATGTGCCCCCTTTAAACAGCATTTTTGTATCCTTTGGATAAGTACATAGTAATGTAATTTTTACTTTTAATTTAAAATAAAAATTTTTTTGACTTTTTGAGGCACCTCCATACTGTTCTCCAGAGTATCTGCACCAGCTTGCATTCCCACCAACAGTGTAAGAGGGTTCCCTTTTGTCCACATCCTCGCCAACATCTGTTGTTGCATGACTTCTTAATTTTAGCCATTCTGACAGGTGTGAGGTGGTATATCGTTGTGGTTTTGATTTGTAGTTCCTTGACGGTGAATGATGTTGAGCATGTTTTCATGTATCTGTAAACTATCTGGATGTCTTCTTTGGAAAAGTGTCTGTTCATGTCTTTTACCCATTTCTTGACTGGATTATTATTATTATTATTGTTATTATTATTATTTTGGGATTTGAGTTTTATAACTTCTTTACAGATATTGGATACCAAACCTTTATCTGATATGTCATTTTCAAATATCTTCTCCCATTCCGTTGATTACCTTTTAGTTTTGTTGATTGCTTCCTTCACTGTGCAGAAGCTTTTTATCTTAATGAAGTCCCAATAGTTTATCTTTGTTTTTGTTTCCATGCCTCTGGAGACATGTCAAGTAAGAAGTTTCTATGACCAAAGTCAAAGAGGTTGTGGCCTGTTTTCTTTAGGATTTTAATGGCTTCCTGTCTTACATTTAGGTCTTTCATCCATTTTGAGTTTATTTTGGTGTAGGCTGTAAGCAAGTAGTCCAGGTTCACTCTTCTGGCTGCCACTATTCAGTTTTCCCAATGCCATTTGATGAAGAGATTTTTTTTTCCTCATTGGATAGTTTTTCCTGCTTTGTTGAAGATTAGTTTTCCATCATTGTGGGTCCGTTTCTGGGTTATCTATTCTATTCCATTAATCTACGTGTCTGTTTTTTTTTTTTTTTTTTGTGCCAGTATCACACTGCCTTGATGATTACAGCTTTATAATACAGCTTGAAGTCTGGAATTGTTATGCCTTTAACTCTGGTTTTCTTTTTCAACATTACTTTGGCTACTTGGGTCTTTTCTGGTTCCATACAAATTTTAGATTTGCTTGTTCTAGCTCTGTGAAGGATGCTGGTGGTATTTTGATAAGGATTGCATTGAATGTGAGATTGCTTTGGGTAGTATTGACATTTTAATAGTATTTATTCTTCCAATCCATGAGTATGGACTGTTTTTCCACTTCTTTGTGTCTTCTTCAACTTCTTTCATAAACTTTCCATAGTTTTCAGAGTACATATCTTTGACCTCTTTGATAGGTTTAGTACTAGGTATTTTATGGGTTTTGGTGTAATTTTATTTTTATTTTTAAATTGTTTTTGCATGTATTTGTTCATTTCAAGAAAGAGATAGCAAGGGGGGGCAGAGAGAGAAGGAGAAGGAGAATCCCAGGCAGACTCTGCACTGTCAGCACAGAGCCTAATGCAGGACTTGAACCCACAAAATGCAAGACCATGACCTAAGCCAAAACCAAGTGTCAGACTCTTAACTGACTGAGCCACCCAAGAGCTCCTGATCTGGTGTAATTTTAATGGGATCAATTCCTTTATTTCTCTTTCTGCTGCTTATCAAAATGGAACTGATTTGTCTATGTTGATTTTATATCCTGTGACTTTGCTGTATTCATGTATCCATTAGAGCAGGTTTTTGGTAGAGTCTTTCAGGTTTTCTAGGTGGAGTATCATGTGATCTGCAAAGAGTGAAAGTTTTACTTCTTCCTTGCTGATTTGGATGCCTTTCATTATTACTTTTGTTGTTGTTGTCTGATGGCTGAGGCTAAGATTTCCAGTAGTATGTTGAATAACAGTGGTGAGAGTGGATATCCTTAATGTGTTCCTGACCTGATGGGAAAAGATTTCAGATTTTCCCCATTGAGAATGACATTATCTGTGAGTCTTTCATACATGACCTTTATCATGTTGTGGTATATTCCTTCTATCCCTACTTTCTTGAGGGTTTTTTTAATCTAGAAAGGACTCTGTATTTTGTCAAATCTTTTTCTGCATCTATTGAGAGGATTGTGTAGTTCTTAACCTTTATTTATTAATGTGATACATCACATTGATTCATTGCACATATTTAAACATTCCTGCATTCCAGGAATAAATCCCATTGATCATGGTGAATAATTCTTTTAATGTATTGTTGGTAATAATTTGCTAGTATCTTGTTGAGAATTTGTGAATTGATATACATCAGGGATATTGGTCTGTAATTCTCCTTTTCAGTGGATCTTTGTCTGGTTTTGGAATCAAAGTAATGCTGACCTTATAGAATGAGTTTGGAAGTTTTCAAATATTAATAAAATTGGTTAAATTCTAAAATGAAATAAGTTTTGAGATTAATATTGTGTAATCCTAATGTAACATACATAACAAAATATATTGCACTTTTCTATCCTTATACAAACAGAATATTACATATTTTCTCCATAAAATCACAGGAGACTCTAATGATTTACATTAATGGAACATGGCTTTGTATAGCAATAGTTTGTCTTTCACATATATTTGCAAAACGTGTTTGGCTGATCTTTAATATTACATCAAAGCCACAATGAGTTCTAACTTTGGGGCCAGCATACTTGGCTTCAAATGCTGCCACCACTGCTCACATGGTGGTAGTGGATGAGTGACTTAAGTTCTCTGTACCCCGATTTCCTCATCTTGAGAAGTTGATAATTAGACTAGCCTTCCTTATAGGGTAGCAGTGAGGATTAAAAGGGTCAATATATGTAAAGTGTTTATTTATTTTTTTATTATTTTTTTTATTTATATATGAAATATATTGTCAAATTGGTTTCCATACAACACCCAGTGCTCATCCCAAAAAGTGCCCTCCTCAATACCCATCACCCACCCTCTCCTCCCTCCCACCCCCCATCAACCCTTAGTTTGTTCTCAGTTCTCAACAGTCTCTTATGCTTTGGCTCTCTCCCACTCTAACGTCTTTTTTTTTTTTTTCTTCCCCTCCCCCATGGGTTCCTGTTAAGTTTCTCAGGATCCACATAAGAGTGAAACCATATGGTATCTGTCTTTCTCTGTATGGCTTATTTCACTTAGCATCACACTCTCCAGTTCCATCCACGTTGCTACAAAAGGCCATATTTCATTTTTTCTCATTGCCACGTAGTATTCCATTGTGTATATAAACCACAATTTCTTTATCCATTCATCAGTTGATGGACATTTAGGCTCTTTCCATAATTTGGCTATTGTTGAGAGTGCTGCTATGAACATTGGGGTACAAGTGCCCCTATGCATCAGTACTCCTGTGTCCCTTGGATAAATTCCTAGCAGTGCTATTGCTGGGTCATAGGGTAGGTCTATTTTTAATTTTCTGAGGAACCTCCACACTGCTTTCCAGAGCAGCTGCACCAATTTGCATTCCCACCAACAGTGCAAGAGGGTTCCCATTTCTCCACATCCTCTCCAGCATCTATAGTCTCCTGATTTGTTCATTTTGGCCACTCTGACTGGTGTGAGGTGATACCTGAGTGTGGTTTTGATTTGTATTTCCCTGATAAGGAGCGACGCTGAACAACTTTTCATGTGCCTGTTGGCCATCCGGATGTCTTCTTTAGAGAAGTGTCTATTCATGTTTTCTGCCTATTTCTTCACTGGGTTATTTGCTTTTCGGGTGTGGAGTTTGGTGAGCTCTTTATAGACTTTGGATACTAGCCCTTTGTCCGATATGTCATTTGCAAATATCTTTTCCCATTCCGTTGGTTGCCTTTTAGTTTAGTTGGTTGTTTCCTTTGCTGTGCAGAAGCTTTTTATCTTCATAAGGTCCCAGTAATTCACTTTTGCTTTTAATTCCCTTGCCTTTGGGGATGTGTCGAGTAAGAGATTGCTACGGCTGAGGTCAGAGAGGTCTTTTCCTGCTTTCTCCTCTAAGGTTTTGATGGTTTCCTGTCTCACATTCAGGTCCTTTATCCATTTTGAGTTTATTTTTGTGAATGGTGTGAGAAAGTGGTCTAGTTTCAACCTTCTGCATGTTGCTGTCCAGTTCTCCCAGCACCATTTGTTAAAGAGACTGTCTTTTTTCCATTAGATGTTCTTTCCTGCTTTGTCAAAGATGAGTTGGCCATACGTTTGTGGGTCTAGTTCTGGGGTTTCTATTCTATTCCATTGGTCTATGTGTCTGTTTTTGTGCCAATACCATCCTGTCTTGATGATGACAGCTTTGTAGTAGAGGCTAAAGTCTGGGATTGTGATGCCTCCTGCTTTGGTCTTCTTCTTTAAAATTGCTTTGGCTATTCGGGGCCTTTTGTGGTTCCATATGAATTTTAGGATTGCTTGTTCTAGTTTCGAGAAGAATGCTGGTGCAATTTTGATTGGGATTGCTTTGAATGTGTAGATAGCATTGGGTAGTATTGACCTTTTGACAATATTTATTCTTCCAATCCATGAGCAGGGAATGTCTTTCCATTTCTTTAAATCTTCTTCAATTACCTTCATAAGCTTTCTATAGTTTTCAGCATACAGATCCTTTACATCTTTGGTTAGATTTATTCCTAGGTATTTTATGCTTCTTGGTGCAATTGTGAATGGGATCAGTTTCTTTATTTGTCTTTCTGTTGCTTCATTGTTAGTGTATAAGAATGCAACTGATTTCTGTACATTGATTTTGTATCCTGCAACTTTGCTGAATTCATGTATCAGTTCTAGCAGACTTTTGGTGGAGTCTATCGGATTTTACATGTATAATATCATGTCATCTGCAAAAAGCGAAAGCTTGACTTCATCTTTGCCAATTTTGATGCCTTTGATTTCCTGTTGTTGTCTGATTGCTGATGCTAGAACTTCCAGCACTATGTTAAACAACAGCGGTGAGAGTGGGCATCCCTGTCGTGTTCCTGATCTCAGGGAAAAAGCTCTCAGTTTTTCCCCGTTGAGGATGATGTTAGCTGTGGGCTTTTCATAAATGGCTTTTATGATCTTTAAGTATGTTCCTTCTATCCCGACTTTCTCAAGGGTTTTTATTAAGAAAGGGTGCTGGATTTTGTCAAAGGCCTTTTCTGCATCGGTTGACAGGATCATATCGTTTTTCTCTTTTTTTTGTTAATGTGATGTATCACGTTGATTGATTTGCGAATGTTGAACCAGCCCTGCATCCCAGGAATGAATCCCACTTGATCATGGTGAATAATTCTTTTTATATGCCGTTGAATTCGATTTGCTAGTATCTTATTGAGAATTTTTGCATCCATATTCATCAGGGATATTGGCCTGTAGTTCTCTTTGTTTACTGGGTCTCTGTCTGGTTTAGGAATCAAAGTAATACTGGCTTCATAGAATGAGTCTGGAAGTTTTCCTTCCCTTTCTATTTCTTGGAATAGCTTGAGAAGGATAGGTATTATCTCTGCTTTAAACGTCTGGTAGAACTCCCCTGGGAAGCCATCTGGTCCTGGACTCTTATTTGTTGGGAGATTTTTGATAACCGATTCAATTTCTTCGCTGGTGATGGGTCTGTTCAAGCTTTCTATTTCCTCCTGATTGAGTTTTGGAAGAGTGTGGGTGTTCAGGAATTTGTCCATTTCTTCCAGGTTGTCCAATTTGTTGGCATATAATTTTTCATAGTATTCCCTGATAGTTGTTTGTATCTCTGAGGGATTGGTTGTAATAATTCCATTTTCATTCATGATTTTATCTATTTGGGTCATCTCCCTTTTCTTTTTGAGAAGCCTGGCTAGAGGTTTGTCAATTTTGTTTATTTTTTCAAAAAACCAACTCTTGGTTTCGTTGATCTGCTCTACAGTTTTTTTAGATTCTATATTGTTTATTTCTGCTCTGATCTTTATTATTTCTCTTCTTCTGCTGGGTTTAGGCTGCCTTTGCTGTTCTGCTTCTAGTTCCTTTAGGTGTGCTGTTAGATTTTGTAATTGGGATTTTTCTTGTTTCTTGAGATAGGCCTGGATTGCAATGTATTTTCCTCTCAGGACTGCCTTCGCTGCGTCCCAAAGCGTTTGGATTGTTTTATTTTCATTTTCGTTTGTTTCCATATATTTTTTAATTTCTTCTCTAATTGCCTGGTTGACCCACTCATTCGTTAGTAGGGTGTTCTTTAACCTCCATGCTTTTGGAGGTTTTCCAGACTTTTTCCTGTGGTTGATTTCAAGCTTCATAGCATTGTGGTCTGAAAGTATGCATGGTATGATTTCAATTCTTGTAAACTTATGAAGGGCTGTTTTGTGACCCAGTATATGATCTATCTTGGAGAATGTTCCATGTGCACTCGAGAAGAAAGTATATTCTGTTGCTTTGGGATGCAGAGTTCTAAATATATCTGTGAAGTCCATCTGATCCAATGTCTCATTCAGGGCCCTTGTTTCTTTATTGACCATGTGTCTAGATGATCTATCCATTTCTGTAAGTGGGGTGTTAAAGTCCCCTGTAATTACCACATTCCTATCAATAAGGTTGCTTGTGTTTATGAGTAATTGTTTTGTATATTTGGGCGCTCCGGTATTCGGCGCATAGACATTTATAATTGTTAGCTCTTCCTGATGGATAGACCCTGTCACTATTATATAATATCCTTTTCATCTCTTGTTACAGCCTTTAATTTAAAGTCTAGTTTGTCTGATATAAGTATGGCTACTCCAGCTTTCTTTTGGCTTCCAGTCGCATGATAAATAGTTCTCCATCCCCTCACTCTCAATCTAAAGGTGTCCTCAGGTCTAAAATGAGTCTCTTGTAGACAGCAAATAGATGGGTCTTGTTTTTTTATCCATTCTGATACCCTATGTCTTTTGGTTGGCGCATTTAATCCATTGACATTCAGTGTTATTATAGAAAGATATGGGTTTAGAGTCATTGTGATGTCTGTATGTTTTATGCTTGTAGTGATGTCTCTGGTACTTTGTCTCACAGGGTCCCCCTTAGGATCTCTTGTATGGCTGGTTTAGTGGTGACAAATTCCTTCAGTTTTTGTTTGTTTGGGAAGACCTTTATCTCTCCTTCTATTCTAAATGAGAGACTTGCTGGATAAAGGATTCTCGGCTGCATATTTTTTCTGTCTAGCACACTGAAAATCTCGTGCCAATTCTTTCTGGCCTGCCAAGTTTCAAAAGAGAGATCAGTCACGAGTCTTATAGGTCTCCCTTTATATGTGAGGGCACGTTTACCCCTTGCTGCTTTCAGAATTTTCTCTTTATCCTTGTATTTTGCCAGTTTCACTATGATATGTTGTACAGAAGATCGATTCAAGTTACGTCTGAAGGCAGTTCTCTGTGCCTCTTGGATTTCAATGCCTTTTTCCTTCCCCAGTTCAGGGAAGTTCTCAGCTATTATTTCTTCAAGTACCCCTTCAGCACCCTTCCCTCTCTCTTCCTCCTCTGGGATACCAATTATGCGTATATTATTTCTTTTTAGTGTATCACTTAGTTCTCTAATTTTCCGCTCATACTCCTGGATTTTTTTATCTCTCTTTTTCTCAGCTTCCTCTTTTTCCATAACTTTATCTTCTAGTTCACCTATTCTCTCCTCTGCCTCTTCAATCCGAGCCGTGGTGGTTTCCATTTTGTTATGCATTTCGTTTAAAGCGTTTTTCAGCTCCTCGTGACTGTTCCTTAGTCCCTTGATCTCTGTAGCAAGAGATTCCCTGCTGTCAGCTATACTGTTTTCAAGCCCAGCGATTAATTTTATGACTATTATTCTAAATTCACTTTCTGTTATATTATTTAAATCCTTTTTGATCAGCTCATTAGCTGTTGTTATTTCCTGGAGATTCTTCTGAGGGGAATTCTTCCGCTTGGTCATTTTGGATAGTCCCTGGCGTGGTGAGGACCTGCAGGGCGCTTCCCCTGTGCTGTGGTGTATAACTGGAGTTGGTGGGCGGAGCCGCAGTCAGACCTGATGTCTGCCCCCAGCCCACCGCTGTGTCCACAGTCAGACTGGTGTGTGCCTTCTCTTCCCCTCTCCTAGGGGCGGGATTCACTGTGGGGTGGGGTGGCCTGTCTGGGCTACTTGCAGACTGCCAGGCTTGTGATGCTGGGGATCTGGCGTCTTAGCTGGGGTGGGTAGGCAAGGTGCACGGGGGCAGGAGGGGCAGGCTTAGCTTGCTTCTCCTTAGGTGATCCACTTCAGGAGGGGCCCTGTGGCAGCAGGAGGGAGTCAGATCCGCTGCCGGAGGTTTGGCTCCGCAGAAGCGCAGAGTTGGGTGTTTGCGCGGAGCGAGCAAGTTCCCTGGCAGGAACTGGTTCTCTTTGGGATTTTGGCTGGGGGATGGGCGGGGGAGATGGCGCGGGCGAGCGCCTTTGTTCCCCACCAAACTGAGCTCTGTCATCAGGGGGCTCAGTAGCTCTCCTTCCCTTTGTCCTCCAGCCTTCCTGCTTTCTGAGCAGAGCTGTTCACTTATGACCTCCCAGCCGCTAAGTCGCGCTTGCTGTCGGAACACAGTCCGTCAGGCCCCTCCGCTTTTTGCAAGCCAGACTCGGGGGCTCTGCTTGGCCGGCGAGCCGCACCTCCACCCCGGCTCCCTCCCGCCAGTCCGTGGAGCGCGCACCGCCTCGCCGCCCTTCCTACCCTCTTCCGTGGGCTTCTCGTCTGCGCTTGGCTCCGGCGACTCCGTTCTGCTAATCCTCTGGCGGTTTTCTGGGTTATTTAGGCAGGTGTAGGTGGAATCTAAGTGATCAGCAGGACGCGCGGTGAGCCCAGCGTCCTCCTACGCCGCCATCTTCCCTCTTCCTCGATTTTGATATTATTCCTTCTTAATGAGTCACTGAGTCCTCTAATTTTTATTTCATGCTTTTTTGCATTAGTCTCCCTCTTTTTCTCTGCTTGATTATTCTCCATAAGTTTGTCTTGTATATCGCTGATTCAGTACTGTGCCTCATGCATCCCTGTCCCTGCGTCAGCCATTTAAGACTGCAGCTCAGTTATAACATTTTTTATTTCATCCCAACTAACTGCTTTTATATTTGCAGAAAAGGATTCTAATCTATTTTCAACCCCAGCTTGTATTCTTATTATTGTCATTCTCAATTCTGGTTCAGACATCCTGCTTGTATCTGTGTTGATTAAGTCCCTGGGTGTAATTTTTTCCTGTTCTTTCTTTTGGGGTGAATTCCTTAGTTTTGTAATTTTGAAGGATGAAAAGCAATTAGTAATAAAAAATTAAAATTAAAAATTGAAAACAACACCAAAAAAAAGAAAATAAAAGCTGATAAATCCTAGGTGTGTTTTGGTCTGGTTGTTGAAAGAAGTCTTATAGATTAGAGGAAAAAGGGAAAGATAAGAAAAGAAAATAAGGAAAAAAGAAAAAAAGAAAAAAAAGGAAAATATTTGAACATTTGAAAAAATGAATACAATAGAACAGGATAAAAGGAAATGATAAAGGTAAAATGGCATTTAAAAATTTATAAAAAAAAGTAAAAAAAGGAGAAAAATATTAAAGAAAAATCTTTTTAATAAAAATGGAAAATGAAAATAATTTTTTTCTTTCTGTATTCAAGAGTAAGAAAAGAAAAAGAAAGTAAAAATTGAATAAAATTACCAGTGAATAGAGTGAAATACCATTCAAATTACATCTGATTTCTTGTAAAAGCCAAACTATGAAGCACTTTATAGTCCATAAACTAAGCAGGTGGAGAGTCTTGTGTTCCTCAATAGGGCTGTTGGCCCAATTATGCAGGATTTAGTGTAAAGGCTCTGTTCTCCACTAGATGGCACTGCTTAGCTTACTGGGGTAGATTGTTATGTTACCTGTACGCATGTATGCGCATGCTCCTGAGGGGTGAAAATGGCATCACCCAGCTACCCAGTCTGTAGTATTGGAACTCTGTGCTCTCCATGGACAGCAGTCAAGCACCCCTCCTTTATCTCCAGCTTCCATCCGCTCCCGGCTTCTACAATGTCTGTGACCAAGCCGTCAGGTTGCCAGGCCACACCTCCCTCCTGAATTTTACCTTCAGATGTTGCTGTGTTTCCCAACCCCTCACTTCTGAGGAACTGCAGCTTGGATCCCCTCAGACCCTCTGGGGGAGCAGCTCACTGAGCAATGCCTGGGTGCTGGCCCACCCTCAGGAATGTTTGTGAGACCGTGCTGCTGCCAATGCCCAGAGACTGCGGCTGGGTGCCAGCCTGCCCCAGAAAATGTTCGCAGGGTCGTGTAGTAGCAGTGCTTCAGAGATTATGGAAAATCACAACACACATCTGGCACCTGACATCCCCCTTAAGGATCTTGTTCCAGCACCAGCTAATGTGATTGTTCTCTGGGATCCACTGGCACTGGGTGGCTGCACAGCCTCTACCTAATGTCCCCCAGCAGGGGAACCACCTCTACATGTGTGGTCCAAGGACCCCCAGGCTGCATTCTGTTCCTGGGCATTCACCCTTCCCACCAGAGCACCACCAGGTATGGAGCTGCAGAGGTTCAGACTCTGCTTCACTCTTTATAGAGTCTCAATGGAATTTAAACCCTCTGCTTTCTCCTTTCTCCCTTTTTTGTTCAGTCCCTGCAGCTGTTTCCACTTTCCCACTTTCTATCCAGCCGCTTTTGGTGGGGGGTGGGTGGGTGGATGCTTTCCCATACTCTCCCCCCATCTCCATCCTCTCTGTGCAAGCAAAAACAGCTCCCTGCCCTCTGTGGCTTCTCTCTCCCCAATTCACCTCTCTGCACCATGTACCTGCTGAGTTCTGTGGTTCAGGTAGTGCAGAGTGTTGTGTTAATGCTCACATCAGTTTTCTAGGTGCGCAAGATGGTTCAGTGTTGATCTGGCTGCATTTCAGAGATGAGAGATGGAAAAAACAAAAACTTCCATGCTGTTCTGCCACCTTGGCTCCTGTGTTTATTTATTTTTGAGAAAGAGAGAGAGAGACAGAGAGTGAGAGGGGGCAGGGAAGAAGGAGAGAGGGAGATACGGAGCCTGAAGGGGGATCCAGGCTCTGAGCTGTCACCCCAGAGCCTTATGCACAGCTCGAACCCATAAATTGTAAGATCATGACCTGAGTCAGTCAGACACTTAACCGACTGAGTCACCCATGCACCCCTCTCCCTCTATTCTGAATGACAGCCTTGTTGGATAAAGAATTCTTGGCTAAATATTTTTACCATTCAACACATTGAATATTTACTGCCACTCCCTCCAGCCTGCCAAGTTTCATGGACAGGTCTGCTGTTAACGTTGTGTGCCTACACTTGTAGGTTAGGGACCTTTTGTGCTTAGCTGCTCTCAGAATTCTCTATGTTTGTATTTTGCAAGCTTTACTATGATGTGTCATGGTGTTGACCTGTTTTTGTTGATTTTGAAGGGACTTCTCTGTGCCTTTTGGGAGTTGAATGCCTGTTTCCTTCCTCAGGTCCACGAGTTCTCAGCTAAAATTTGTTCTATAAACCTTATGCCCCTTTTTCACATGATTCTTCTTCTGGGACTCCTCTGATACAGAAATTCTTTCCCTTGATGCATTCCCTGAGTTCCCTAAGTCTCCCTTCATGATCTATCAGTTTCCTTTACCTCTCCTTCTCAGCATCCTTATTTTCCATAATTTTGTCTTCTATATAACCTATTTTCTCCTCTGCTTCTTCAGTCCTCAGTGTGACTGTCTCTAGTTGGTTTTAAATATCAGTTATACCATTTTTTATTTCAGCCTGACTAGGTTTAAATCTTTTATCTATGTAGAAAAGGTTTCTCTGATGTCTCCTATGCTTGTTTCAAGCCTCACTAGTGTTCTTATGACTACTGTTCTAAATTGTTATTCAGATATATTGCTTATATCTGTTTTGAGAAAGTCCCCAGCTGTGTTTTCTTCTTGACTTTTCTTTTAGGGGCAATTCCTCTGTGTTGACATTTTGGCTAGGTTTCTATCTTTCACTTGTTTTGAAAGGTTGTTATGTTTCCTGCACCTGAGAGTAATGCTATATTACAAAGGGTTAGGGTTAGGGTTATATATATCCTGGTCAGGACCCGGAAGTGTAGGAAGTGTTTCTGGTGTATGCTGTGTGCACTCTTCTCTTGTGTTTTGGCTGCTCTTTCTCACAGGTCATTCCTCTGAAGAGGTCCTTCTTGATGGCAATGGGGAGTGTTTGGACCATTAACTAAGTGTGCTTTGATAGTTGGTTAAAATAACCCTGAAAAAGAATTTTAAAAACCTAATGCAGGGGCGCCTGGGTGGCGCAGTCGGTTAAGCATCCGACTTCAGCCAGGTCACGATCTCGCGGTCCGGGAGTTCGAGCCCCGCGTCAGGCTCTGGGCTGATGGCTCAGAGCCTGGAGCCTGTTTCCGATTCTGTGTCTCCCTCTCTCTCTGCCCCTCCCCTGTTCATGCTCTGTCTCTCTCTGTCGCAAAAATAAATAAATGTTGAAAAAAAATAAAAAAAAAATAAAAAAATAAAAAAATAAAAATAAAAATAAAAACCTAATGCAGAAGAGAGGGAGGGAGAGAGAGAGATAGAGGAAAAAGGAATAAAAAACCCAGACAATCAAAAAACTGTAAGCCTGATTCTCAAGAAAAAGAAAGAAAATAAAGGAAAAAATAATAAAAAGAAAAGGAAAAAAATAAGTCTCTCCAGAAAAAAAAGAGAAAAGGAAAGGAAAAACAAACAAACAAACAAACAAAAACATTGAAACAAACAAACTATGAGCCTGATTTCAAAAGAAAAAAAAAGAAAGAAAAAAAATGGAAGCCTGGTCCTATTTCTGTCATAATTGCAGGTGACGTTTTGATGCACTCTATTTCCTGTGCATATGCAGTGTTGTCTTTGCTGGTCTGGAAGAGAGGCCTGCTACACTGGTTCAGAGTCGTTCTTGTCCCAGTACAGAAGTGTTTATCAAGTGGCGGGGTGGGGTTAGGTGTAAGAGGGTCCTGCTTGCACTGCGGGCCACTGTGCTGTTCTAGGAAGTCTCACATGTTAGTGTTGGGGGGGATGGTGTCTTCCACCTATTTCTCATCCCTGGACAGGGGATCTCACACCCCCCACTGTTCAGGAAGCCCTCACAGAATAGCAAGGGTAGTCAGCTTGCCCTGTGCCATGACTCTCCTGTATTTTTTTCTTTGGTACATGGCTGGGATTCAAAACTCAAAACCTTAAAAGACCAGGCACGACGTGAAACCACTCCCCTCCTCCTGGGTAGAGCCTCTCCATGTTATGGTTGATGTCCTTTGTCCCAGAAAAACAGTCCCACTGCTGCGTGGCCCATGCACCTGGCAACTACCATGCTGCCTCCCTCCGACTGTGGAGATCCTTCTTCCACTCTGCAGATTGATTTCCTGGGTGTTCCTAGTGATCTGACCTCAATACATTTGTTTTTGAGGAATAATGAAAGTCAGGTCTCCCTACTTCTCTGCCATCTGAACTCCTCCTAACCATAATGATTTTATAACTAAAATGTTTTGCATTGGTTTCTTATCTTTGAGTCTGAGTATGGAGTCAGAGTCCATATTTCTGCCAGAAGTTACTCTGAAATCCACACACTTCCAGTATCCTTCATCTCTGAAGTGTGTTGGAGGAAAAACAAAAGTTGACATCTGTTCCTTTAGAAAGACTTTGCTATAATTAGATCATTTAATGCCATCCATGTTGTCCCAACAAGTTCATAATATTGCATATAAAATCTTTAACATCGGCTAGCACCCAATAGATTGGCAAAGGTAAAAAATTATCGTACAAATCTGGAGACTGAGCATGAAGAATATTGGAGCTTGGTATAATCTTCTACAGCCCAGGTGGTTAGACATTCCTCAGATTTTGGTGACTGAGCTAATTCTGCTAGTACTGTATCACTGGTTAAATTGTCCCCCAATAAAGTAGGAAACACCCTATAAATATAGAAGTATTTAATAACATCAATATTTAAATGTACATATTTATTATTTGAATAATATTTCATATATATTAAAGTGAACTGAAATTATACACACCAAGCTCATGATAGTGGTTATCTTTGGGTTAGGTGTCCAGTCAGAAAAAGGTAGTTAAAGTGTACATAGACTATTTGTGATCTTTTATGTGTAAAAATGTTAGAAATAAATATGATAAAAGTAACAGTTGATGATTGTGAGTTGTAAGAATGTCAGTGTTTTATTTTTAGTCTTTTTAATATATAAAATAAAGAATAACAGAAATAATGTATAATTGTTAAAATATCAGTTTAAATTAAAATTCACTATAATGGTAGTAGGAGCAAACGTATTGGAAAATTATATATTAAGCCCTGTGGACAATGTTTATATGTTTTTTGTTATTGAGTTCTTATGATAATCAAGACCTCTGAAACACAAAGATTATTTTCTGGTGCTCTTTTAAAATAGAGAAGGAAATATCTGATTGGTCTCTAAAAATTGCTATTTTTTTTCAGAGAGAGAGAGAGACAGAGTTTGAGAGGGGATGGGGAAGAGAGAGATGGAGACACAGAATCCGAAGCAGGCTCCAGGCTCTGAGCTGTCAGCACAGAGCCCGACCTGGAGCTTGAACCCACAAACTGTGAAATCATAATCTGAGCTGAAGTCAGATGCTTAACCAACTGAACCACCCGGGTGCCCTTAAAATTGCTATTTTTTAAATGTAATCTTATGATATGATTTTCATACCAAGATTTTCTTTGGTACAAATGGAATATATTAGGGAGAAACAATGTAAAACGCAAAAGTGTTCATTAATTTATAAACTCATCATATAATGTTTGTAATAGTCTTTATGTATTACATTTAAAAATGTTTCATACTTCCTTTCCTTCCCCAAATTGGAATACCTCTCACAAGTTATCCCTCAGATTTTGCCCTTAGTATGATGGGGAATTGAGGAAGAAATTTCAGGTAATTCAGGGTAACCCATTCCTTTCCCTATCAACACACCTTAAAGCATGTTTGTCAGTGATGTTTGGTCCATAGATTCATTGTTAGATTAGTACAACAGTGTGGCATAATGTGGAAGATATCCCTCAGAAACTGTTCTGACCAGAACAACTCTTGGAAGGGCATTAATTGCCTCTCTGGGATTTACCCTCCCAATGGCTCTTGTCAAGAGGATTATTTTATTTCCATAAAGGCTCCAGTCATTGTAGGAAAAGGGTCCATCCCCTGATACACTGCATGCTCTAATGAGGTCCTCCTTTCAACTAAAGCCAAATCTTTTGGGCAAACACGGACTCTCTTTTGTAGCAGTGATAGTCATAGTAATTTCCAGACTCTGTTCTCCTACGGTAATATAGAGGATTAGAATGTATGGTATGGGCATCCATCTATGTTGGCAATTTCAAGAGATGAAAACCAGAGGTCAGATAGGTCCACCAGGAAAGAGGGTATAGATCATGAAGATAGATGAAGGGAATGTGGACAGACACAGGATGGACAAGTACTAATTAAGCACTAGGTAAGAGCATAAAAAAACTAAAATAAGAAAAAAAGTAAGGTGGCCAGTGATTTGCAGAAGCGAAACGACTCATGTCTTTTCCTCCATAGTGTCTTTAAAAAAAAAAAAAAAGAATGGAGATATTTCATTCTACAGCCTACCAAAGCAACTAGTGATAAAGTCTTTACTTCTCTCCCTTCCAGTAGGAAGAAAATTAAACCATAGAGTTCCTACCTTTTCTCTAGTCGTGTCTGGTATCCTTTCTTCCCTCATCTCCTTCCTCTTTCTAAGTTTTGTAGAATGCTAAGGACGAGCCTTGCAACAGACAGACACCTCACTGCTGCACTTTCAGCTAACGCACCAAGTTGTCCAGGTAACTGTGTAAAGAAGGAGAAAGTTGTATCTGCATTAGAAGGAGCAATGGTATTTAGATCATATATCTTATGATGTATTATCTCCCATTCTAGGGGAGATAAAATTAGATTAAAAAAGAATCTAGATTAAAAAAGAATCTCAGGATTTTTCCTTCATCCCTCAAATGGCAGTGACTCTTATGTGAAGTGATCTTTGTGATTTACCGTCTGTTACTGTTGTTTGTTCCAGCCAAAGCAGATGTCTTCACCCAGTGGGCTGAAGCCACTCCTCTTTGGTGAGGTCTGACCCTCAGCCATGGAGAGGGAGCCCCCCTTCCAAGTTTCTTTTCTTGGATACTGTCCCTTGGTCCAAGTTACCCTTTACAGCTCTCTACATCTTTATAGTTACTCTCTCCCATGGTTTAGTAATTCTTTGAACTAAACTTCTGTTTACTTACAATGAATTTATTTTTAGGCAATGCACTTGTGTGATTATCCTGGATGGTTTCTGAGCTGCAGAAGGTGGCTTAGCTTCATGTAACAACTAGTTAATGATTAAGAGTGATGAGGTTGAGTCAATCCTACAGGCTTGGGGCAAACTGTTTCTAACTTTCCTGCTGAAACTCAATCAAGTAGCCACTGTAACATCTTTTTCAAGAGTTGTGTTTGTAGAAGGTGAGCAAGATGAGAGGCAACCACAGGTGTCTCTGCTGCGGTTTCCTTCTGTGGTTTCCTTCCTTCACTGTAGTTTCTTAGGAACTGTGAGGGAGACCTGGCTGTGGAAGGTGGGGACAGATGCAGCACAGCTGAATGAGGCAGAGCCCTGTCACACTAACTGTAGGACAGTAGTAGCATCAATCTCTCCCATGACAGATTCAAAACCCACAAGAGATAAAGAATCACCTAAGAGGTATAACTATTTATTAAAATGCTTAAAATTTTTTTAACAAAAAAGAAATGAAAGACTCACTAGGCACGGTATATTAAATGATAAATAGCCATTCAGGAGTTTCAATAAATATTCAGCATTCTTCTTGAAGTTGGAGAATAAAAATATATGTGGAAATTATAAATTATGCTCAGCATTCAAATATTATCTCAGTTCTCATCCTGGAGAGAAAGAAATCATGTGAACACCTTCATCAGGCCTGTGACAGACACAGATTCAGCTTTACACCCTATGATCAGGTTACTTTCTATTTCTCCCCATACTCACACTCTTCCTCCTTTGGTCTCTCAACGAATTAGTATCTTCCTTTTCCTAAAATTTCTTTTCAAACTCAGTCCTTTCACACCTCCTCTGGAAAGCATTCTATCACTTTCTTCGCAGCCCATGTCACAGATATGTTCATCAAAACTAAGATTTCTGGGGTGCCTGGGTGGCTCAGTTGGTTAAGCGTCCGAGTTAGGCTCAGGTCATGATCTTGTGGTTTGTGAGTTTGAACCCCACATCAGGCTGTGTGCTGACAGCCCAGAGCCTGGAATCTGCTTTAGATTCTGTGTCTCCCTCTCTCTCTCTTCCCCACCCCTGCCTGTGATCTCTTTCTGTCTCTCAAAATATGAATAAACATTAAAAAATTTAAAAAAACACTAAGGTTTCCAGCAGTGTTTATACCATGAGTATCTGTAAGTTGCTGTGTGTCCATCTGTCTTTTTTGTATTTCAATTTATATCCTAGTTTTCAGTTTAGAAACATGCTCTGAGTGCAACTAAACTATCAGAAGAGAACGGTCTTCCTCCAAGAATATTTAACTAAAGCTCCAGATTTTTATCCTGTGTACAGTAGCCCCCTTATCTGAGGTAACACTTTCTGTAGTTTCAGTGACCGTGTGATCAACCATGGCTTACAGAAGCATATGATCCTCCTGAGGCTTCATCAGAAGGTCAGTGGCAGTCCAACATTAGGTCACATGCCTGGGTCATTCTTGTCACTTCATCTGATCAGGTGGGTATTCCATTATCTTACAGAATCACAAGGAGAAGAAGAGTGAGTACAATCAGATATTTGGGAGAGATACCACAGTCCTATAACTCACTATAATATATTGTTATAATTGTTCTATTTATTACTGTTGTTAATTTCTTACTGCGCCTAAATTCGTAAGTTAAACTTTATAATAGGCATGTGTTTATAAGAAAACTACAGTATATATAGGGTTTGGTACTAACCTTGGTTTCAGGCATCCACTGGGGGTCTTGGAACCCAGTGAATAAGGCAGGGCTGCAGAAAACATTTTGAAATCAGTAATAAATTTGATATTGTTTATCATGACTTGTTGTCCAAGAGATATTATTGAGATTACAATTATTCTGGTTTTTTAAATAATCTAATTAATGGAAAAAAGCCTGAATATGTTGAAAAGAAAACTCAAGCTATTAATCAAGAAGAGATGATTTGTTCCATGGAAATTTTCTTCTGTAGTTATGTGAGGAATTTTCCACTTACTGTTTACCCAGATATCACCCTGGGATAAATGAGAATTTGATAGTTAAGAAGCTATGTTTCTATAACATGGCAAATAGCTGGATAAAATATAAAGTGGAAAATGTTTTATTTCATATTTGTGAAATTTTTTATTCTGGTGGAAATTCAAACTTACAGACAAGTTGCAAAAGTGATACAAAGAACCACCATTAATCATTTACAGATCCAGCAGTAGTTTATATTGTGCCTAGAAAGAGGTTTTCTATCCCTCTACAGATGGACCTTCCTAGCTACCTAACTACCTACCTGTCTATCATCATCTCTTTTTCTGGCCATTGGAGACTAAGTAAGAGACATCATGTCCCTTTATCCTTTAGCTTGATGTTTATTTCCCAAGAACAGGGACTTTATTTTACATAACACAGCAGAGTTGACAAAACAGAAAATGTAATATGAATACAATATTATTATCTAATTTGTAGTGGATAATAATATTTTTCCAATACTCTCAAAAATGCTATTATTAGCTATGTTTTCTCAGTCCAGCCTCCCACTTAGATAACGTGTCTCTTTGGTCTCTTTTAGTCTGGACCAGTTCCTCAACCTTTATTTGTCTTCATTTAACAGAATATTTTTTAAGAGTACAGGACAGCTATTTTGTCCAGCTTGTCTCAATTTGAGTTTCTCTTATGTGTCTTCATTGCTGGAATCAGGCTGTGCTTTTTTGGCAGGAATGTCACTGAGGTGACATTATGTCCTGCTCAGAGTATCATGTCAGTAGGTGCACAATGTTGGTTTGTCTCAACACTGGTGTTGTTAATATTGACTAATATTGTTTATGGTGATGTCCATCCACCACATTTTTCTCTTGTGAGGTTTACTCTTCTTCATTTTGTAATTAATAGGTAATTAGTGGGGAGGTATTTTAGAGCATGTAAATATCCTGGTTCTCATCATATTTCATTCACTAGTTTTTAGCATATATTTACCTTTTTAAACTCTACCATTCTTTCTATACATATTATTAGAATCCTACTGACAGGAATAACTTTTACTTTTCCACTAATAATTTCCACTAATATATATATATATATATATATATATATATATATATATATATAATTTACATTTATATGTATATATTTACATCACTATGAACTTGTGGATTCTTACTTCTCTCAGTTCATTAGTATAGTTTCTTTTAATGCCCAACTGTCACAGAGTTGAACAGTGGTAGTCCTTTTAAACTGGCTTCTGTTTCTTTTTCATGTGTCCCTGTGATTCTTGGAGCATTTTCTTACAATTTGGGGAAGTATGTGATTCTTTCCTTAGGTAACAAAAAATGAATGATGAAGGGGAGAAATGAAAGTTATGAAGGCTACCTTATTCTACTGGGTTTTTCACATTGGCCTCATCTGGAAGTAGTTCTCTTTGTGCTTATCTTGATGTTCTACTTGATGACATTGATAGGCAACCTTTTTATCATTGTCTTATCGTACCTGGACGCCCATCTCCACACTCCCATGTACTTCTTCCTCTCAAACCTCTCTTTTCTGGATCTCTGCTACACCACCAGCTCCATCCCTCCGTTGCTGGTCAATCTCTGGGGCCCAGAAAAGACCATCTCTTATGCCGGTTGCATGACTCAACTTTACTTTGCCCTTGCACTGGGAACCACAGAGTGTGTCCTCCTGGTGGTCATGTCCTATGACCGTTATGCAGCTGTCTGTAGACCCCTGCATTACACTGTGATCATGAACCCTCGTTTCTGCCACCTGTTGGCTGTGGCTTCCTGGGTCAGCGGCTTTACCAACTCAGCACTTCATTCCTCCTTTACCTTCTGGGTTCCCCTCTGTGGACATCGCCAAGTGGACCATTTCTTCTGTGAAGTTCCAACACTGCTGCGATTATCGTGTGTTGATACCCATGCTAATGAGCTGACCCTTCTGGCCACAAGCTCCATTTTTGTTCTGATACCACTCATCCTGATCCTCAGCTCATATGGTGCCATTGCTCGGGCTGTGCTGAGGATGCAGTCATCAACCGGACTTCAGAGAGTCTTTGGAACGTGTGGATCCCATCTTATGGTTGTGTCCCTCTTTTTCATTCCAATCATGTGCATATATCTGCAGCCACCATCAGGAAGTTCTCAGGATCATGGCAAGTTCATTGCCCTCTTTTATACTGTTGTCACACCTAGCCTCAACCCTCTAATCTACACTCTCAGAAACAAAGATGTAAGAGGGGCAGTAAGGAGACTAGTGGGATGGTAGAGACCACTGCATTCATGACCCTCATAGGACAGCAAGGTGCCTCCTCAACAAGGACTAGTCTGCATCCATCTATCATCTACTCTCCCATTTACTCACTCTGTCAGCACCAGTGGAGTGTGTGTCTCTCAGGACCACAGAGCTCTGACTCACAGATATGAATTAAACAGTCTGGCTAAATACCAATCACTCTCTCATGGAAAAAACAGCCAAGTAAATCCAAGATCAAACATATTTTTCAGTGGCACAATAAATAAAACAAAGGTATCTCATTCTTAACTGAAAATTAAGAAATGAAATTCCTATATAAAAGTGATATACTTTTTTTTTCTAACCTGGACTATTGTCTTTTAATTTCTTGCTTCAAAGGCAGTATTTGCCATGAAATTTGTTTCTATTTTTGGTTTAACTAAAGACATACTGAAATACCTTAAATATTTTCTACAATACTGTTATTCTTTTTTGAATTAATATAGAGAAGAATATTGGTCTGTATTCTTTAATACCCTATAGCAACAGTAAGAAAATAAGTTTTATGAATTATAGCAAGAAAGTCTCTGAAGTAATGAAGTCAACATAAGCATATTGTGTTTCTTTCTCGAGGCAGTGGGAAGTGTATAGGAGGTGGAAATCACTTAAAGAGCTGTGGGATATAGCCTGTAAGGTAAGGGTCATTATAGGCCAGGGATCATTAGGAGAGGTGCTTGGGGCACATGGTTAGCCTGAGGAGCAATAAGAAATATCTGAGGCAGACAGACTTCTAGGCTCTGGAAATGACTGCATGAATCCAATGGGTATTTGAAAGAATTATCTGAAAATATAGTAGAAAAATTTTGTGAGAAAAGATTATGGAACACTGAGTAACATATCTATAAACATATAGATAATATAACAACCCCAAATATTGCAAAACTATGAAGTAATTGGAGCTATCACACATTGTTTATGGAATATAAAATCATTCAATCATTTTGAAAAAAAAAGCTTATGGAAAATGTTTGTTTTCTTTTTAAGCTTGATCTAATTTGAATGTTTGAGATTAGAAAGTACATAAAGAAAATCAACTTATATATTTTCCATACAAAGAAATGTATTTTTTATAAATGTAGTAGTTTTGTTACCTATATTATTGCCAACCACCTTCTTATGAAATAAGTGTGCTGTGTACATAACACTAAACTGGCAGCTGTATTATTCAGCTAGAGCAGATGAAGGGCAATTCACTGTAAAGTAAAATATTGAAATCTGAGTTTTATATGGTAAACCAAATCTTATTTGTAGTTTTTGAGTCCCTTAGTTTAGATGTGATGACTCAAACCCTATTTCCTAAATTATTAAGATGAAAAATACGTCCCCAAACTTTGCCTCCATTTCCTGTGTGGCTGAAACTACACTGATTATGTTGACTTTCTCTTCTCCTTTGTATATCTGTGATACTTCCTTTATGGCGAACTAGCTATAAAGAACAATATGGTGTATATTCAGTTGTCCTTACCTACTGTCCCAGAAATGAAGAACCAAGAATCATGCATACAAATGAACTTTTAGTGAGTAACTGGGACCATATAGAGTGAATAAGAAACATAGCTTGTTTCTTCAAATCATCTTGCATTATGGAAATCTTACTATTTAGGATGCCTCATGTAGTACTGTATTCTCTCACTGTCTAACTTAAAAACATTTTTTTAATGTTTATTTTTGAGGGAGAGAGAGCGAGAGAGAGGGAGTGAGAGAGAGAGAATGAGCAGGGAAAGGGCAGAGAGAGAGGGAGACACAGAATCCGAAGCAGTTTCCAGGTTTTATGCTGTTATCTCAGAGCGCAACATAGGGCTGGAACTCGTGAACAGCAAGTTCATGACCTGAGCTGAAGTTAGACACTTAACTGAGTGGGCCACCCCTCTCACTATCTAACTTAAAAAAAAGTTTAAATTTCCCATTCTCCTTTTTTCTTGTTCTGCTATAGAACATATGTTCTACATGTGTTGGCTTGTTTTCAGAATGCTATATGTGATGTTGATTCCTAGCCACATTAATGTGATACTGTATTTAATTTATAATCTAAAACAAAGATCAGTTACCAAAATTATGCCAACAACTAACATAGACATTTTGTTTTGTACCTTTCAAACCACTTACATGAGCCTAATGCAGTTGGATCACAGGCAGGGTAAGGGTGGTAGGTATAAGCTTTTTCTCTCTGTACATGAAGAAACTACAGGGAAGAAAATATATGACTTGACTAAGCTTAACTTGCATCTGACAAGCGAAGAATAATGACAATAGGTTTTTAGCCCTGGAGGTGCCTTTTAGGGTCACCATCATCCAAGATAGACTAGAAGCCCTGGGATCGTCCTATTGCCAACTCTAAACTTCAAACTAACTTTTGGAAAATTGGCATTTACCCAGCACACATGGATTTGGGCCACAGGCAACCTTCCTGAAGAACCAGCGATGGATCTGGCCTTCTACCGGCTGCCATTGGTGGCCAAATCCACTGACGTGCCAGCTGCTGTTTGGCCCCAGGAAATCTCTCCCCCTCAGCCAGACAGGTGTCTCCCAGTCTTTTCCTGCTTCATCTTATACTTGATCCTCTGCAGAATACACCCCGTACACATGCCTGATTATGTCTCTGTTGTGCCTCAGCAGTACAGGATTACTAGCACAGGCACGCCATCCAGGTCATCACAGAAACCAGCTCTGGCTTATAGCAGGTGCATTCATTCTCGGTTCTTCTGTTAGCTTCGGGGTCATGTCTGCTGTATGTTTGACAAATATGGTTATGTCATGACAACATCAAGTGATTTAAAAAATAATACAAATTTCAAATTCACATTCATCCTGTTCTTATTATAATTTTACAACCACAACAACATAAGAACAACTTACATAAAAGATAAATAGCATGTACACTTACCGTAGACCCTCACTGGATTCCACAAATGTTAACACTTTACCCTGGGTGCGTTATAATTTTCTGTCTATAGTAATGTAATGTTAATATGCACTTTAAATATTTCTCTGCAACATATGGAGAATAATACACATACTTACCCCTAAGTGCTCATGGGAGTATTTCCTGAAGAAAAGATCTAACCCAGGATTACAAGTTGGATTTAGGTACTACATCTCTTATTGTGCTATAATCTGGAAACATTTTTTAGTCTTTCTTTGTCTTTTTTTTTTTTTTTTTTTATATATGAAATTTATTGTCAAATTGGTTTCCATACAACACCCAGTGCTCATCCCAAAAGGTGCCCTCCTCAGTACCCATCACCCACCCTCTCCTCCCTCCCACCCCCCATCAACCCTTAGTTTGTTCTCAGTTCTCAACAGTCTCTTATGCTTTGGCTCTCTCCCACTCTAACCTCTTTTTTTTTTTTTTTTTTTTTTTGTTCCCCTCCCCCATGGGTTTTTCTTAAGTTTCTCAGGATCCACATAAGAGTGAAACCATATGGTATCTGTCTTTCTCTGTATGGCTTATTTCACTTAGCATCACACTCTCCAGTTCCATCCACGTTGCTACAAAAGGCCATATTTCATTTTTTCTCATTGCCACGTAGTACTCCATTGTGTATATAAACCACAATTTCTTTATCCATTCATCAGTTGATGGACATTTAGGCTCTTTCCATAATTTGGCTATTGTTGAGAGTGCTGCTATGAACATTGGGGTACAAGTGCCCCTATGCATCAGTACTCCCGTATCCCTTGGATAAATTCCTAGCAGTGCTATTGCTGGGTCATAGGGTAGGTCTATTTTTAATTTTCTGAGGAACCTCCACACTGCTTTCCAGAGCGGCTGCACCAATTTGCATTCCCACCAACAGTGCAAGAGGGTTCCCGTTTCTCCACATCCTCTCCAGCATCTATAGTCTCCTGATTTGTTCATTTTGGCCACTCTGACTGGCGTGAGGTGATATCTGAGTGTGGTTTTGATTTGTATTTCCCTGATAAGGAGCGACGCTGAACATCTTTTCATGTGCCTGTTGGCCATCCGGATGTCTTCTTTAGAGAAGTGTCTATTCATGTTTTCTGCCCATTTCTTCACTGGGTTATTTGCTTTTCGGGTGTGGAGTTTGGTGAGCTCTTTATAGATTTTGGATACTAGCCCTTTGTCCGATATGTCATTTGCAAATATCTTTTCCCATTCCGTTGGTTGCCTTTTAGTTTTGTTGGTTGTTTCCTTTGCTGTGCAGAAGCTTTTGATCTTCATAAGGTCCCAGTAATTCACTTTTGCTTTTAATTCCCTTGCCTTTGGGGATGTGTCGAGTAAGAGATTGCTATGGCTGAGGTCAGAGAGGTCTTTTCCTGCTTTCTCCTCTAAGGTTTTGATGGTTTCCTGTCTCACATTCAGGTCCTTTATCCATTTTGAGTTTATTTTTGTGAATGGTGTGAGAAAGTGGTCTAGTTTCAACCTTCTGCATGTTGCTGTCCAGTTCTCCCAGCACCATTTGTTGAAGAGACTGTCTTTTTTCCATTGGATGTTCTTTCCTGCTTTGTCAAAGATGAGTTGGCCGTACGTTTGTGGGTCTAGTTCCGGGGTTTCTATTCTATTCCATTGGTCTATGTGTCTGTTTTGGTGCCAATACCATGCTGTCTTGATGATGACAGCTTTGTAGTAGAGGCTAAAGTCTGGGATTGTGATGCCTCCTGCTTTGGTCTTCTTCTTCAAAATTACTTTGGCTATTCGGGGCCTTTTGTGGTTCCATATGAATTTTAGGATTGCTTGTTCTAGTTTCGAGAAGAATGCTGGTGCAATTTTGATTGGGATTGCATTGAATGTGTAGATAGCTTTGGGTAGTATTGACATTTTGACAATATTTATTCTTCCAATCCATGAGCAGGGAATGTCTTTCCATTTCTTTAAATCTTCTTCAATTACCTTCATAAGCTTTCTATAGTTTTCAGCATACAGATCCTTTACATCTTTGGTTAGATTTATTCCTAGGTATTTTATGCTTCTTGGTGCAATTGTGAATGGGATCAGTTTCTTTATTTGTCTTTCTGTTGCTTCATTGTTAGTGTATAAGAATGCAACTGATTTCTGTACATTGATTTTGTATCCTGCAACTTTGCTGAATTCATGTATCAGTTCTAGCAGACTTTTGGTGGAGTCTATCGGATTTTCCATGTATAATATCATGTCATCTGCAAAGAGCGAAAGCTTGACTTCATCTTTGCCAATTTTGACGCCTTTGATTTCCTTTTGTTGTCTGATTGCTGATGCTAGAACTTCCAGCACTATGTTAAACAACAGCGGTGAGAGTGGGCATCCCTGTCGTGTTCCTGATCTCAGGGAAAAAGCTCTCAGTTTTTCCCCGTTGAGGATGATGTTAGCTGTGGGCTTTTCATAAATGGCTTTTATGATCTTTAAGTATGTTCCTTCTATCCCGACTTTCTCAAGAGTTTTTATTAAGAAAGGGTGCTGGATTTTGTCAAAGGCCTTTTCTGCATCGATTGACAGGATCATATGGTTCTTCTCTTTTTTTTTGTTAATGTGATGTATCACGTTGATTGATTTGCGAATGTTGAACCAGCCCTGCATCCCAGGAATGAATCCCACTTGATCATGGTGAATAATTCTTTTTATATGCCGTTGAATTCGATTTGCTAGTATCTTATTGAGAATTTTGGCATCCATATTCATCAGGGATATTGGCCTGTAGTTCTCTTTTTTTACTGGGTCTCTGTCTGGTTTAGGAATCAAAGTAATACTGGCTTCATAGAATGAGTCTGGAAGTTTTCCTTCCCTTTCTATTTCTTGGAATAGCTTGAGAAGGATAGGTATTATCTCTGCTTTAAACGTCTGGTAGAACTCCCCTGGGAAGCCATCTGGTCCTGGACTCTTATTTGTTGGGAGATTTTTGATAACCGATTCAATTTCTTCGCTGGTGATGGGTCTGTTCAAGCTTTCTATTTCCTCCTGATTGAGTTTTGGAAGAGTGTGGGTGTTCAGGAATTTGTCCATTTCTTCCAGGTTGTCCAATTTGTTGGCATATAATTTTTCATAGTATTCCCTGATAATTGTTTGTATCTCTGAGGGATTGGTTGTAATAATTCCATTTTCATTCATGATTTTATCTATTTGGGTCATCTCCCTTTTCTTTTTGAGAAGCCTGGCTAGAGGTTTGTCAATTTTGTTTATTTTTTCAAAAAACCAACTCTTGGTTTCATTGATCTGCTCTACAGTTTTTTTAGATTCTATATTGTTTATTTCTGCTCTGATCTTTATGATTTCTCTTCTTCTGCTGGGTTTAGGCTGCCTTTGCTGTTCTGCTTCTATTGCCTTTAGGTGTGCTGTTAGATTTTGTATTTGGGATTTTTCTTGTTTCTTGAGATAGGCCTGGATTGCAATGTATTTTCCTCTCAGGACTGCCTTCGCTGCGTCCCAAAGCGTTTGGATTGTTGTATTTTCATTTTCGTTTGTTTCCATATATTTTTTAATTTCTTCTCTAATTGCCTGGTTGACCCACTCATTCATTAGTAGGGTGTTCTTTAACCTCCATGCTTTTGGAGGTTTTCCAGACTTTTTCCTGTGGTTGATTTCAAGCTTCATAGCGTTGTGGTCTGAAAGTATGCATGGTATGATTTCAATTCTTGTAAACTTATGAAGGGCTGTTTTGTGACCCAGTATATGATCTATCTTGGAGAATGTTCCATGTGCACTCGAGAAGAAAGTATATTCTGTTGCTTTGGGATGCAGAGTTCTAAATATATCTGTCAAGTCCATCTGATCCAATGTCTCATTCAGGGCCCTTGTTTCTTTATTGATCGTGTGTCTAGATGATCTATCCATTTCTGTAAGTGGGGTGTTAAAGTCCCCTGCAATTACCACATTCTTATCAATAAGGTTGCTTGTGTTTATGAGTAATTGTTTTATATATTTGGGCGCTCCGGTATTCGGCGCATAGACATTTATAATTGTTAGCTCTTCCTGATGGATAGACCCTGTCACTATTATATAATGTCCTTCTTCATCTCTTGTTACAGCCTTTAATTTAAAGTCTAGTTTGTCTGATATAAGGATGGCTACTCCAGCTTTCTTTTGGCTTCCAGTAGCATGATAAATAGTTCTCCATCCCCTCACTCTCAATCTAAAGGTGTCCTCAGGTCTAAAATGAGTCTCTTGTAGACAGCAAATAGATGGGTCTTGTTTTTTTATCCATTCTGATACCCTATGTCTTTTGGTTGGCGCATTTAGTCCATTTACATTCAGTGTTATTATAGAAAGATATGGGTTTAGAGTCATTGTGATGTCTGTATGTTTTATGCTTGTAGTGATGTCTCTGGTACTTTGTCTCACAGGGTCCCCCTTAGGATCTCTTGGAGGGCTGGTTTAGTGGTGACAAATTCCTTCAGTTTTTGTTTGTTTGGGAAGACCTTTATCTCTCCTTCTATTCTAAATGACAGACTTGCTGGATAAAGGATTCTCGGCTGCATATTTTTTCTGTCTAGCACACTGAAAATCTCGTGCCAATTCTTTCTGGCCTGCCAAGTTTCAAAAGAGAGATCAGTCACGAGTCTTATAGGTCTCCCTTTATATGTGAGGGCACGTTTACCCCTTGCTGCTTTCAGAATTTTCTCTTTATCCTTGTATTTTGCCAGTTTCACTATGATATGTCGTGCAGAAGATCGATTCAAGTTACGTCTGAAGGGAGTTCTCTGTGCCTCTTGGATTTCAATGCCTTTTTCCTTCCCCAGTTCAGGGAAGTTCTCAGCTATTATTTCTTCAAGTACCCCTTCAGGACCTTTCCCTCTCTCTTCCTCCTCTGGGATACCAATGATGCGTATATTATTTCTTTTTAGTGTATCACTTAGTTCTCTAATTTTCCCCTCATATTCCTGGATTTTTTTATCCCTCTTTTTCTCAGCTTCCTCTTTTTCCATAACTTTATCTTCTAGTTCACCTATTCTCTCCTCTGCCTCTTCAATCCGAGCCGTGGTGGTTTCCATTTTGTTATGCATTTCGTTTAAAGCGTTTTTCAGCTCCTCGTGACTGTTCCTTAGTCCCTTGATCTCTGTAGCAAGAGATTCTCTGCTGTCAGCTATACTGTTTTCAAGCCCAGCGATTAATTTTATGACTATTATTCTAAATTCACTTTCTGTTATATTATTTAAATCCTTTTTGATCAGTTCATTAGCTGTTGTTATTTCCTGGAGATTCTTCTGAGGGGAATTCTTCCGCTTGGTCATTTTGGATAGTCCCTGGCGTGGTGAGGACCTGCAGGGCACTTCCCCTGTGCTGTGGTGTATAACTGGAGTTGGTGGGCGGAGCCACAGTCAGACCTGATGTCTGCTCCCAGCCCACCGCTGGGGCCACAGTCAGACTGGTGCGTGCCTTCTCTTCCCCTCTCCTAGGGGCGGGATTCACTGTGGGGTGGGGTGGCCTGTCTGGGCTACTTGCACACTGCCAGGCTTGTGATGCTGGGGATCTGGCGTCTTAGCTGGGGTGGGTAGGCAAGGTGCACAGGGGCAGGAGGGGCAGGCTTAGCTTGCTTCTCCTTAGGTGATCCACTTCAGGAGGGGCCCTGTGGCAGCAGGAGGGAGTCAGATCCGCTGCCGGAGGTTTGGCTCCGCAGAAGCGCAGAGTTGGGTGTTTGCGCGGAGCGAGCAAGTTCCCTGGCAGGAACTGGTTCTCTTTGGGATTTTGGCTGGGGGATGGGCGGGGAAGATGGCGCTGGCGAGCGCCTTTGTTCCCCACCAAACTGAGCTCTGTGGTCCGGGGGCTCAGCAGCTCTCCTTCCCTTTGTCCTCCAGCCTTCCCGCTTTCTGAGCAGAGCTGTTAACTTATGACCTCCCAGACGCTAAGTCGCGCTTGCTGTCGGAACACAGTCCGTCAGGCCCCTCCGCTTTTTGCAAGCCAGACTCGGGGGCTCTGCTTGGCCGGCGAGCCGCCCCTCCGCCCCGGCTCCCTCCCGCCAGTCCGTGGAGCGCGCACCGCCTCGCCGCCCTTCCTACCCTCTTCCGTGGGCCTCTCGTCTGCGCTTGGCTCCGGCGACTCCGTTCTGCTAATCCTCTGGTGGTTTTCTGGGTTATTTAGGCAGGTGTAGGTGGAATCTAAGTGATCAGCAGGACGCGTGGTGAGCCCAGCGTCCTCCTACGCCGCCATCTTCCAGTCTTTCTTTGTCTTTAATGGGCCTAACATTTTTGAAGAATATAGACCATTTAGTATAATTGTCTTTCAGTTTAAGTTTTATTTATGCATGATTACATTCAATTTATTCATTTATTTGCATGAATACCATAGAAGTGATATTGTGATATTAGTGTTATTGGTGCCTGCCAGGATTATTTTAAAGTTTTTATTTAAATTCCAGTAGGTTAATATACAGTGTAATATTAGTTTCAGGTGTACAATACAATGAGTCAAAACTTCCATACAACACCCAATGGTCATCACAACAAGTGCCCTCCTTATCCCCATCAGTTATTTAACCCATCCCCCTGCCCATCTCCCCTCTGGTAACCATCTGTTTGTTCTCTATTGTTAGGAGGCTGTGTTTTATTTTTTTTGGGTTTTTGGGGGGGGGGTTGTTTCCCTCTTTCTCTCTCTCTCTCTCTCTTTTTTCCTTTGCTCATTTGGCTTTGTTTCTTAAATTCCATGTACGGGTGAAATCATATGTTATTTGTCTTTCTCTGACTATCTTATTTCATTTAGCATAACACTATCTAGCTCCATGTATGTCATTGCAAATGACAAGATTTCATTGTGTTTGATGGCTAAATAATATTTCATTATTTATAGCATATATATAATGTATATATACGTTATATGTACATGGAATATTCCATTATATAGTGTGTGTATATATATAGTCACACATGACTGTATATATATATATGTGTATACACACACACACACACACACACACACACACACACTACCTTTTTTCTTTTCATTTTTTTTAAATTTTAATTTTTTTTTCTTAAAATTTACATCCAAATTAGTTAGCATATAGTACACTACCTCTTTTTTATCCATTCATGTATTGATAGACACTTGGGCTGTCTGTTACAAGGTTATTATGTTTCTTAACATGCAGTAGAATGTTGGTTTCAGGAGTAGAATTCAGGGATTCATCAATTTCATACAACACCCAGTGCTCATCCCAACAGGTGCCCTCCTGATACCCATCACCCACCTAGCCCTTTCCCCTATCCCACCTCCCTCCATCAGCCCTCAGTTGAATCTCTGTATTTAAGAGTCTCTCATGGTTTGTTTCCCTCTCTCCTCTCCTCTCCACCCCCTTCCCATGTGTTCATATGTTTTGTTTCTTAATTCCACATATGAGTGAAATCATATCATGTGTTAAAAAAGATGAATTCTCTATTTTAACTTTCGGGTTAATAGTATAAAAACATAATCTGATCATTTAAGGAGGTCATATAAAATAATAGCCATTAGGAGAATAGAAAATAATATACAATAATTTATATTTGATATTCATTGTTAATGCAAAACCAAAGGGGTAGGATATAAGGTATGTATTTTATACAGGTATGGCCATTTTGGAGTAGGATCATACAAAAATAATAGTCTATAAAGTACTATTTTTAATAACTGAACAGTTGACTTAATCTAAGTCATGGAATCAAAATGTAAGTTTGGGCAAAGAATTTTCCAAAAACTGTCATTAGCATGTTCAGTTTTTAGATCTGTTTACCAGATATTATAATAATAATAGTTCAGTAGTAACTACATGTTAAGAAGTTAGATATCCATCTAATATGTTCAAAGGAGTGTCTCTGACATTAGGACATATGATATATCTTAAAAGGAATGCGTCTCATACACAAAAATAAACTCAAAATAGATGAAAGATCTCAATGTAAGACAGGAAGCCACCAAAATCCTCGAGGAGAAAGCAGGCAAAAACCTCTTTGATCTTACCTGCAGCAACTTCTTACTCAACACATCTCCAGAGGCAAGGGAAACCAAAGGAAAAATGAACTACTGGGACCTCATCAAAATAAAACGCTTCTGCACAGCAAAGGAAACAATCAGCAAAACTAAGAGGCAACCGGCAGAATGGGAGAAGATATTTGGAAATGACATATCAGATAAAGGGTTAGTATCCAAAATCTATAAAGACCTTATCAAACTCAATACCCAAAGAACAAAGAATCCAGTGAAGAAATGGGCAAAAACATGAATAGACGCTTCTCCAAGGAAGACATCCAGATGACCAACTGACACATAAAAAAATGCTCAACATCACTCATCATCAGGGAAATACAAATCAAAACCACAAGGAGATACCACCTTACACCTGTCAGAAGGGCTAACATTAACAACTCAGGCAGCAACGGATGCCTGAAGCGAGCATGTGGAGAAAGAGGATCTCTTTTGCATTGTTGGTAGCAATGCAAGCTTGTGCAGTCACTCTGGAAAACAGTATGGAGGTTCCTCAAAAAACTAAAAATTGAACTACCCTATGACCCAGCAATTACACTACTAGGCATTTATCCACGGGATATAGATGTGCTGTTTCAAAGGGACACATGCACCCCCATGTTTATAGCAGCACTATCAACAATAGCCAAAGTATGGAAAGAGCCCAAATGTCCCTCGTTGGATGAATGGACAAAGAAAATGTGGTGTATATATACAATGGAGTATTACTCAGCAATCAAAAAGAATGAAATCTTGCCATTTGCAACTATGTGCATGGAACTGGAGGGTATTAGGCTAAGCGAAATTAGAGAAAGACAAAAATCATATGACTTCACTCATATGAGGACTTTAAGAGACAAATCAGATGAACATAAGGGAAGGGAAACAAAAATAATATAAAAACAGGGAGGGGGACAAAATGGAAGAGACTCATAAATATGGAGAACAAACTGAGGGTTACTGGAGGGGTTGTGGGAAGGGGGATGGGCTAAATGGGTAAGGGGCATTAAGGAGTCTACTCCTGAAATCATTGTTTCACTATATGCTAACTAATTTGGATGTAAAATTTAAAAGATAAATAAAATAAAATAAAGGAATGCATCTCAGTTTTCTCCTACAGCTGCATAAGATCTATTTCAAATGAGATGTTTAGGAAGTACTTTGTATACTGTCAATTATTTAAGAATTTAATGACTTTTTTGGATATGTGTCTCAAATAGAAGAGCAAAGCACCTGGCCACTCCACAACATTCACTGATTTTATTTTATTTTTTAATTTATTGTTTTTATTTTTTATTGAGTTATTATTGACAGCTAAGTTGTGGAAGTATAAGATGTACATTTTTTTCATTTGATGTATTTATACATTACCATATGATTACCATTATAATGTTAGCTAGCATCTTTATAATGTCACATAATTATAATTTCTTTTTTGTGGTGAGAACAATTGATATCTAGTCTCTTGGAAGTTTTGAAGTTTATCATATAGTATTATTGACTGAAGTTTCTATGCTGTGAATTAGATAATTTCTAGGCTGTCTAGGACTTCCATATCTAGTAGTTGCAAGTTTAAAACCTTAAACAGCATCTTCCCAGTTCTCCCACCCCTTAGCCCCTGAAAACCAGCATTCTACTCTTATGAATTTGAGTTTCAAGATTAAGCATATAAGTATTTGTCTTTCTATGCCTGACATTTCACTTAGAATAATCCCCTCGAGGTGTACCCATGTTGTTGCAAATGACACAATTTCTTTCTTTTTCATAGATGAAATCTTTCTTTCTCTTTCTTTCTTTCTTTCTTTCTTTCTTTCTTTCTTTCTTTCTTTTCTTTTCTTTTCTTTTTTCCTTTTTCTTTCTTTTTTCCTTTTTTTCTTTCCTTCTTTCTTTCATCTGCCATATATTTATTATCTGTATTGAATATATATTTATATACACATATATACATATGCACACACATATATGTGTGTATACATATAAATATATACATCACATTTTTAACCATTCATCTGTTGACAGACACTTAGGTTGTTTTGATGTCTTGGCTATTGTGAATAATGCCACAAAAAACATGAAAATGCAGATACCTCTTTGAGATCCTGTTTTCATGTCCTTTAGGATATGTAATCAGAAGTGATATTTCTGGATAAAAGAGTATTTTTATTTTTAATTTTTTGAGGAACCTCCTAACTCTATGTTTTCCATAGTATATGAACCAATTTACATTCCCATCCAGAGCACACAAGGGCTCCCTTTTCTCCACATCTCACCAGCAGTTATTATCTCTTGTGTCCTTGATGATAACCATCCCAACAGGTGTGTGGTGATGTCTCATTTTGGTTTTGGTACACATTTCCCTGATGATGAGTGATGTTGAGGATCAACGTCATGAATAAATCCTCTTGAATGTGGTGAATAATTCTTTTAATATACAGTTGGATTTGATTTGTTGGTATCTTGTTGAGAAATTTGCATCCATGTTCATCAGGGATATTGGCCAGTAGTTCTCATTTTTAGTGGGTTCTTTGTCTGGTTTGAGAATCAATGTCATGCTGGCCTCATAGAATGAGTTTTCCTTCCATTTCTATCTTTTGGATCAATTTCAGAAGAATATGTATGATTTCTTATTTAACTGTCTGGTAGAATTCCCCTGGGAAGCCATCCTGCCCTGAACTCTTGTTTGTTAGGGTATTTTTTTATTACTGATTTGATTTCATTACTGGTTATGGGTCTGTTCAAATTTTCTATTTCTTCCTGTTTCAGTTTTGGTAGTTTATATGTTTCTGGAGTTTATCCATTTCTTCCAGGATGCCCCAATTTATTGACATATACTTGCTCATAATATTCTCTTTTAATAATCTGTATATTGTTGTATTGGTTGTGATCTTTCCTCTCTCATTCATGATTTTATTTATGTGCATCCTTTCACTTTTACTTTTAATTGGTCTTGCAGGGACTTATCAATAAAAGATTAGAACGTAAATAAATGATATAAAAATTAAAAAGAAAACAATAGAACAGATCTACAAAATGGTTACAGGATGGAGTTCATTATTAATAGAACTTCTTTGTTCTCTCACTGACTCAGAAGACACACACTTATGACCTTTAAAAGGAACATTAAGAAATTCATCTGTATGATTTGTCCTTATTTTATTTATTTTAAGATTTAACGATAAATTTCTTAATTAAAAAATGCAACACTGCACACCTGTTTGTTAAACAACAGTCACAGTGTATTTTTCAAGAACAATCGTGTCTTCATAATGGAGGTTGATACACTTAGGAGACTCGTGGTTGTACTAAAGGATCAGGTGCCCCACGTGGAATGCACAGCGTAGCCATGCTGCCAACTGAGACATGGCCTAATGTGACAGAGAACAATGAACTGCGTCTCAGGTGATGCTGTAACAGAAAGTCCACTGATGAGTGGTTGCCATGGAATTTTATGATCATTCGTTTGAACGAATGAGTTTATATTTTTGTTTATATTATTACATATTTTATTACTTAATACAGTCAGTATTTTGGTATGTACCAACCAGAATGGAACTATTTTTAATGCATTTTCACAAACCATGCACTTAATTGTGCATATAGCCAAGTATCATTGTTGCCTAACATCGTTATATTGAGTTATTAGAAACATGACGTGTTCTGCAAGAAGATCTCACATGAGATTTGGGGAAATAGGAGACAAGAATGAGTTACTAGAGAAAACCCTATAAACCTTCTGTAACTGTTAAATAATTTCAGCTGTCACTTGGATGCAAAAATGCCCCTGACTAGGTTGCCTAATGCCCCCTTTACATCCTTATTCCTCAAGGTGTAGATAAAAGGGTTCAGCGCAGGGGTCACTACTCCATAGAAGAGCGCCATGAATTTGGGCTGGTCTCTTGAGATGGAGGAGGGGGGCTGAAGGTACATGCTAATGCCTGGACCATAAAACAAGAAAACTACAATGAGATGGGAAGAACATGTCCCAAAGGCCTTTTTCCTTCCCTCAGAAGACTTAATTTTAAATACGGCATGTCCAATGCAAGCATAGGAAGCAAGAATTAAGCCTAGCGGGACAGCTAACATAAAAATACACACCACAGAGAGTGTGAGCTCATTAGCAGCCTTTTCTCCACAGGCAGCCTTTATCAGAACAGGAATCTCACACAGCAAGTGGTCCAATTTATTGAGTCCACACAGTGGTAACTGCAAGGTAGCAGTGGCCTCTGAGACAGCGTACATGATACCAGTCAACCACACAGTGGATGCCAGCAGGATACAGATGCGTGGGTTCATGATGAGGGTGTAGTGTAGAGGCTTGCAGATAGCCAGGTAGCGATCAAAAGACATAATAGCCAGAAGCAGACATTCTGTGCCCCCCATTATGTGGAAGAAATAAAGCTGAGCTGCACACCCCACATAGCTGATCGTCTTCTTGGTGCTTCCCAGGTTAAACAGCATCTGAGGGACGATGCTTGTGGTGTAGCACATGTCCAGGAAGGAGAGGTTGGTGAGGAAGAAATACATGGGGTTGTGCAGACGGGCATCTAACCTGGACACCAGAATGATGGCCGTGTTTCCTACCATGGCCATGGGGTATGTTATAAGAAGAATAGCAAATAGAGGAAGCTCCAGCCAAGGACGATCTGCAAAGCCTAGTAGAACAAACTCTTTAGGATGGCTGTTATTCATTGTGCCGCCATCTTCACCTTATTTCACCTACAGCAGGGAAGTGGCAGAAAATGTTGGAAGCATTAGGAGAACTGCATTCGCCATCCACTCACAGAAGATGGGTCACAGTCACTTGTGGGGGAAACAATAAACAGGATCTGGCACCAGTGACTTACTTTCCCTCACTACAGAATAGAGGTGATGTCTTTAGACAAGTAACCTGACCATTATGAAACTGAGTGTAGAACAAGGATGACGATAACTATCCCCTTGTGTTACAGGGAGAGTTAAAAGCAAAGTGGGAGCATCTTGTATTTGGGAAACTCCAAATCAGGTTTTTCAAACTTGGCTTGCTTACATAAAAATCATCGGAGGGGGTTGTTAAATGTAGTTCATTGGTTTCTGTCACTGAGTGTCTGATAGGGTGGATGTGGCATGGACCTAGAAGACACCAATGCAAGGGATTACTGAAATGTTATGAGCGGTGACGGTCTTGAGGTCACTGATGCACAAGAAGGAGAAGAAATGCCAGAGCACTAATACTCACCATGACAGTCTTGTTCACACTCAACCAGTGTTGAATAGTTATATCATCCCTATGGGGAGTAGGAAGGTAGGTTTTAAACAAGTCTATCTTAGTATTTTGGAAATAAGTAATAAGAAATGTCAGCTTCCTGAAGTATGCACTGAAAGAGATGAGCTATGACATCTGTTTCCCATGCTAAAGAATTAATTTTCAGATGTATATTTTCTTGCATAAGTACTGCATTCAAACTGAGCACTTGTTTTTTAAATTAAACTTTAGTTTATTTATCTAGTAGTTATTTTCTTTATCAAGTGGGCTTATCATTCTGTTTTTATACTAATCTGGATGGTTATTAGTGATCCACTTGATTGCATGTAGCTACCAATACAACACTTAACTCAGAGAACTGGTTTCAAGAGAAAAGTCTATATTCCAATTCAGTCAGGACCAGAGGCTTGCACATATCCACAAATTATGTTATATATTACTTTCCTTTTTAAGATAAGAGGCACATTGTAACAGCAAAATTAAGTGGCTGAATAAAGCAGTATTTTGGAAAGATTAACTAGGTAATGAATTTATTTAAGTATACTATTCTTTAGTTGTTAACTGTTCCACGGTATCTAGAATCTTCTGTAGGATAAGATAGATCATGATTATGGTTATGAGGTATTCCACTGACAAATTCTAGGTTACCTCACCAGTGAGTTAGTGGTTTAAGGGTAACATCACCATCTATGGTTACAAAGTACAGTTTTCATATTCTGTATTTCATTAAATCCTCCAAGCCATCCTGTGAGGTGTCACACAAAACTCACAGTTTGAGAGTTTGTTTGGAGGTGCTAGCAGGGAGCACAGAGACTCATATACCCTTGACAGAAGAATGGTCCTCCTCTATGGGGGGAAGGCCATCCTTTTTGACCAAGTGCACAGCTCCAGGAGGCATGCACATGGAGTGGCATGGGAGGTGGGGGGACACCTGTCCACCCAGCAAGATCAGCCGTATCAACCCTGGCGATAGATGGGGTTACAGATGTTGCAGCCAGGACTCCCTGCACGTGTTGGAGGAGCATGGAGTGTTGTATAGAAGTGATGAATCACTATAATGCACACATGAAACAAATATTACACCCTGTGTTAGCTATACTGGAATTTAAATAAAAACTTAAAAAACAAATCATGGCTAAGATGTGAATGTTGTCCTTTGATTACAAACTATCCCTAGGTCAGAAGTGCACAGATAACAAAATAATTCAAACTAATCCTTAGTAAGACCTGTTTATTGAAAACTTCAGTAAGCATTTTGCATCCATGAAATCATTTAGTACTCCTTCCCAGACCTTATGAGAAAGGAAATTTTAGTATCCAGATTTTAGAATGGTGTTAATCATTCATTTAGGATACCGTTAATCATTCAATGAAAGATTGTTGCGAATAACTAGGGAGGTTCTAAAGATAAAAAATCAATCAATTCCTTAAATGATGTAGTGTGATAATGAAACTATGATTTCAGAGATTCAAGATTCCAAAGAAAGCATTGGTAGTCTAGAGATGTTTCCTGAAAGGTGTTTCTCCTACACCTTATTTGACCTTGACATTTTTCAAGATGTGGCATGAGTGCATTGTGTTAGGAACACATGTTGGCCAAAGTTGTTTTTCAGGTGAAAATCCTATGTTTTAGATGGGATACGACATAAAAGCATGGTATGAATTAATTTGGTTGTTAAAATAAATATTTTAAAATTGTGATCCACCCACATTCTTAAATAATTGCACATTAAGATCCTTATGGTGTTCTCATGGCCCACCTTTTAGATGTTTCTGTCATGGAATACTGTTCAATTTTTTAAGGAGTAATTTCAGGCTTGAGGCTCCGTGAATTCTACCATAGTTAATTCTATCTAACCTTAAGGAATCAAGTATGCTTACAACAATTTTATTAAATTCATATTATTTGGAATTTTGTTCACTTTACTCATCACAGAGGCTAGTTTTGTTTGTGATGGTGACCAGCCTACGGCCTCCTTTATTTCTTTAGATAATTCCCTAGGGATACCTCATCAGTGTCCTAATCTCTGAAATTCACTCTTGTTTGAACTTTTCAATTTTACTTTGATTTATAATCTTCTCCATGTCATTCTCATGGTACTTAATTATTGTTAGTTCTCGGATCCATGACTTTTGGATCTTCTAACTTCCATTGATTTTTAATCACTGTTTTACTGCATAGAGGTCTATTTATCCATGGATGCTTAAAGTCACATTAAGAAAGTGCCAGACTTCATTCCTTTTGACATCTCCTTTGCATATTCAATCACATTTTCATCCATTTTTGTTTTATTCATACATCATCTTCATCACACATTGTTGGTGTGAGACCCTGAGAAGGACTGATTACCAAGAGAAATCTATTGCATTCTAGATCCATGAAATGAGGTATTTCCAAAGTCTAGAAAACGTTTCCTGAATGAAATGCTTTCTCTTTACTTATGTATATTAGGTACTGTGATGTACATACATTTCCATCATCCCTAAGAATGGGCAACTTAAAACAAGGTTGTTTTTTTTTTTTTTTTTTACTCACCTTATTTTGGTAAATATCACTTGATAAAAAGGAATTTTGGAAGAATACATGAATCTCAAACTTTCAGAGAAGGACAGAGAAACAGATGAATATATAAGAATTGGCTTCAGAAATATTTGTTTTTCATTTGCAACAATGCTGCTGAAGAGAAAACACTTGGGTTAGGACGACAGTAGTACATAATATGGAGAATGCATTCTGGGTATGCTATTTATAGTATGTGCTCCAGACTCTTGGGCATTGTTTTCAAACAGGCCATTTGTGTTTATCCTTAATGAGCTAACAGAGACAGTTCCTTGGGAGGGGTCGCCATGGAAATGTTTCTTATTATGGTTAATTACTTACTGAACTGAGGGTGGTAGCAAGTCCTGTCTGTTATTAGGTTTGTTTTAAAATAAACTAATTTAATTTCCCAACATAAACACTAATTTTAAATAGGATACAATTGGAATAAAGCAAGTTTGAAGAAATGATTCTGGGGGATTTAAATGTCAGTTTCTTTAGCGTCTATGTTCATTTGTAGAATATCCTTCATAGATTTTTTTAATATACAAGAATTTGTCCACATTTTTATTTAAATTCCAGTTAGTTAACATATAGGGTAATGTTGGTTTCAGGTACGGAATGTTGTGATTCATCACTGACATACAATACCCAACGCTCATCACTTCAAGTGCCTTCTTTAATACCCATCACCTAATTCACCCATTCCCTCACTGACCTCCCTTCTAATAACCATCTATTTCTTCTCTATACATAAGAATCTTGTTCTTAGGTTCTCTCTCTACCCCCATGTTCATTTGTTTTGTTTCTTATTTGAAAATATGACAAATCATATGGTATTTTTCTTTCTCTGACTGCCTTATTTAGCTTAGTGTAATACATTCTAGCTCTATCCACATCATTGCAAATGGCAAGATTTCATTATTTTATTTTTTTCAATTTTATTTTTTATTTTTTTAAAATTTACATCCAAATTAGTTAGTATATAGTGAAACAATGATTTCAGGAGTAGGTTCTTTAATGCCCCTTACCCATTTAGCCCATCCCCCTTCCCACAACCCCTCCAGTAACCCTCAGTTTGTTCTCCATATTTATGAGTCTCTTCCATTTTGTCCCCCTCCCTGTTTTTATATTATTTTTGTTTCCCTTCCCTTATGTTCCTCTGTTTTGTCTCTCAAAGTCCTCATATGAGTGAAGTCATATGATTTTTGTCTTTCTCTGACTAATTTCACTTAACATAATACCCTCCAGTTCCATGCATCTAGTTGCAAATGGCAAGATTTCATTCTTTTTGATTGCCGAGTAATACTCCATTGTATATATATACCACGTTTTCTTTATCCATTCATCCATCAAGGGCCGTTTGGGCTCTTTCCATACTTTGGCTATTGTTGATAGTGCTGCTATAAACATGGGGGTGCATGTGTCCCTTAGAAACAGCACACCTGTATATCGTGGATAAATGCCTAGTAGTGCAATTGCTGGCTCATAGGGTAGTTCTATTTTTAGTTTTTTGAGGAACCTCCATACTGTTTTCCAGAGTCGCTGAACCAGCTTGCATTGCACCAACAATGCAAAAGAGATACTTTTTCTCTGCATTCTCCTCGCCAACATGTGTTGTTGCCTGAGTTGTTAATGTTAGCCCTTCTGACAGGTGTAAGGTGGTATCTCCTTGTGGTTTTGATTTGTATTTCCCTGATGATGAGTGAAGTTAAGCAGTTTTTTCATGTGGCATTTGGCCATCTGGATGTCTTCCTTGGAGAAGTGTCTATGTCTTTTGCTCATTTCTTCACTGGATTATTTGTTCTTTGGGTGTTGAGTTTGAGAAGTTCTTTATAGATTTTGGATACTAACCCTTTATCTGATGTGTCGTTTCCAAATATCTTCTCCCATTTTGTTGGTTGCTTCTTAGTTTTGCTGATTGTTTCCTTCACTGTGCAGAAGCTTTTTATTTTGATGAGGTCCCAGTAGTTCATTTTTCCTTTGGTTTCCCTTGCCTCCGGAGATGTGTTGAGTAAGAAGTTGCTGCAGGTAAGATCAAAGAGGTTTTTGCCTGCTTTCTCCTCGAGGATCTTGATGGCTTCCTGTCTTACATTTAAGTCTTTCATCCATTTTGAGTTCAATTTTGTGTATGGTGTAAGAAAGTGGTCCAGGTTCATTCTTCTGCATGTCGCAGTCCAGTTTTCCCAGCACCACTTGTGACGAGACTCTCTTTATTCCATTGGATATTCTTTCCTGATTTGTCAAAGATTAGTTGGCCATGCGTTTGTGGGTCCATTTCTGGGTTCTCTATTCTGTTCCATTGATCTGAATCTGAGTGTCTGTTCTTGTGCCAGTACCATACTGCCTTGATGAGTACAGCTTTGTAGTACAGCTTGAAGTCTGGGATGGTGATGACTCCTGCTTTGGTTTTCTTTTTCAAGATCGCTTTGACTATTTGGGGTCTTTTCTGGTTCCATAGAAATTTTAGGATTATTTGTTGTAGCTCTGTGAAGAATACCGTTGTTACTTTGATAGGGATTGCATTGAATATGTAGATTGCTTTGGGTAGTATTGACATTTTAACAATATTTGTTCTTCCTATCCAGGAGCATGGAATCTTTTTCCATTTTTTGTGTCTTCTTCAATTTCTTTCATAAGCTTTTTATAGTTTTCAGTGTATAGATTTTTCATCTCTTTGGTTAGATTTATTCCTAGGTATTTTATGGTTTTTTTATGCAACTGTAAATGGGATCGATTCCTTGATTTCTCTTTCTGTTGCTTCATTGTTGGTGTATAGGAATGCAACTGATTTCTGTGCATTGATTTTATATCCTACAACTTTGCTGAATTCATGAATCAATTCTAACAGTTTTTTTTGTGGAATCTTTTGGGTTTTCCATATAGAGTATCATGTCATCTGTGAAGAGTGAAAGTTTGACCTCTTCCTGGTCAATTTGGATGCCTTTTATTTCTTTGTGTTCTCTGATTGCAGAGGCTAAGACTTACACTACTATGTTGAATAACAATGGTGACAGTGGACATCCCTGTCTTGTTCCTGACCTTAGGGGAGAGCTCTCAGTTTTTCCCCATTTTGATGATATTAGCGTTGGGTCCTTCATATATAGCTTTTATGATCTTGAAGTATGTTCCTTCTATCCCTACTTTCTTGAGGGTTTTTATTAAGAAAGGATGCTGTATTTTGTCAAATTCTTTCTCTGCATCTATTGAGAGGATCGTATGGTTCTTGTCCTTTCTTTTATTGATGTGATGAATCACGTTAATTTTTTTTGCAGATATTGAACCAGCCCTGTATCCCAGGTATAAATCCCACTTGGTTGGGGTGAATAATTTGTTTCAATGTATTGTTGGAGCCGGTTGGCTAATATCTTGTTGAGGTTTTTGCACCCATGTTCATCAGGGAAATTGGTCTATAGTTCTCCTTTTTGTGGGGTCTCTGTCTGTTTTTGGAATCATGGTAATGCTGGCTTCATAGAAAGAGTTTGGACGTTTTCCATCCATTTCTATTTTTTGGAACAGTTTCAAGAGAATAGGTGTTAACTCTTCCTTAAATGTTTGGTAGAATTCCTGTGGAAAGCCATCTGGCCCTGGACTCTTGTTTTTTGGCAGATTTTTGATTATTAATTCGATTTCCCTCCTGGCTATTGGTCTGTTCAAATTTTCTATTTCTTCCCGTTTCAGTTTTGGTAGTGTATATGTTTCTAGGAATTTGTCCATTTCTTCCAGATTACCTATTTTATTGGCATATAATTGCTCATAATATTCTCTTATTATTTTAATTCTGTTGTGTTGGTTGTGATCTATCCTCTTTAATTCTTGATTTTATTTATTTGGGTCCTTTTTCTTCTTGGTCAAACTGGTTAGTGGTTTATCAATTTTGTTAATTCTTTCAAAGAACCAGCTTCTGGTTTCCTTGATCTGTTCTACTTTTTTTGTTTGTTTGTTTTGTTTTGATACTATTAATTTCTGCTGTAATCTTTATTATTTCCTGTCTTCTGCTGATTTGGGTTTTATTTGCTGTTCTCTTTCCAGTTCTTTATGGCGTAAGGTTAGGTTGTGTATCTGAGATCTTTCTTCCTTCTTTAGGAAGGCCAGGATTGCTATACACTTTCCTCTTATGACCACCTTTGCTGCGTCCCAGAGGTTTTGGGTTGTGATGTTATCATTTTCATTGGCTTCAATATACTTTTTAATTTCCTCTAACTTCTTGGTTGGCCTATTCATTCTCTAGTAGGATGTTCTTCAGTCTCTAAGTATTTGTTACCTTTTCAAATTTTTTCTTGTGGTTGATTTTGCATTTGATAGTGTTGTGGTCTGAAAATATGTACAGTATGATCTTGATCTTTTTGTACTTACTTAGGGCTGATTTGTGTCCCAGTGTATGGTCTATTCTGGAGAACATTCCATGTGCCCTAGAGAAGAATGTATATTCTATTCCTTTAGGATGAAATGTTCTGAATACATCTGTTAAGTCTATTTGGCCCAGTGTGTCATTCAAAGCCATTGTTTCCTTGTCGATTTTTTGATTAGATGATCTGTCTGTTGCTGTGAGTGGGGTGTTGAAGTCTCCTACTAATGCGGTATTAGTATTAATGAGTTTCTTTATGTTTGTGATTAATTGATTTATATATTTGGCACATACATGTTTAGAATTGTTAGTCTTCTTGGTGCATGGTCCACCTAAGTATGATATAAAGCCCTTCTTTATCTCTTGTTACAGTCTTTACTTTAAAGTCTAGATTGTCTGATATAAGTATGGCTACTCTGGCTTGCTTTTGTTGACCATTAGCACGAAAGATGGTTCTCCATCTCCTGATTTTCAATGTGAAGGTGTCTTTAGGTCTAAAGTGGGTCTCTCGTAAACAGCGTATAGATGGATTTTGTGGTCTTATCTATCCATTCTGTTACCCTATGTCTTTTGATTGGAGCATTGAGTCCATTGACGTTTATGGTGAATACTGAAATATATGAATTTATTGCCATTATAATGTTTGTAGAGTTGGAGTTTCTGGTGGTGTTCTCTGGTACTTTCTAATCTTTTTTTGCTTTTGGTATGTATGTATGTATGTATGTATGTATGTATTCATTCATCTTTTCTCCCCTCAGAGACTCCCCCTTAAAATTTCTTGTATGGGTGGTTTAGTGGTCACAAATTCCTTTAATATTTATTTGTCTGGGAAACTTTTTATCTCTCCTTTTATTTTGAATGGCAGCCTTGCTGGATAAAGAATTCTTGGCTTCATATTTTTCTGATTCAGCACATTGAATATATCCTGCCACTCCTTTCTGGCCTGCCAAGTTTCTGTGGATGGGTCTGCTGTGAACCTCATCTGTTTTCCCTTGTGGTTAAGGACTTTTTTTCCCTTGCTGCTTTCATGATTCTCTCCTTGCCTCAGTATTTGTGAATTTGACTATGATATCCCTTGTTAATGATTGGTTTTTGTTGAATCTAATTGGAGTCTTCTGTGCTTCCTGGATTTTGATTTCTGTGTTTTTCCCCAGGTTCGGAAAGTTTTCTGCTATAATTTGCTCACAAAACCCTCTTATCCCTATTTCTCTCTCTTCCTCTCTGGGACCTCTATGATTCTGATATTGTTCTTTTTTAATGAGTCACTGATTTCTCTAATTCTTAAATTGTGCTCTTTTGCCTTAATCTTCCTCTTTTTTCTGTTTCATTATTCTCCATAAGTTTGTCCTCTATATCACTGATTCTCTCTTCTGCCTTGTCCATCCTTGCCACTGTGGCATCCATCTGTGATTGTAGCTCACTTATAGCATTTTTTATTTCATCCTGACTAGTTTTTACTTCTTTTATCTCTGCAGAAAGGGATTCTAATCTATTTTTGACTCCAGCTAGTATTCTCATTATTGTGATTCTAAATTCTGGTTTAGACATCTTGCTTGTAACTGTGTTGGTTAAGTTCTTGGCTGTAATTTCTTCCTGCTCTTTCTTTTGAGGTGAATTCCTTCCTTTTGTAATTTTGAAGGGAGAAAAGGAATTAATGAGTTAGTAAAAAGTAAAATTAAAAAAATTAAAATAAAAAATACCAAAATTATAAAATTAAATGCACACACACACAAAATTGAATAAATGATGCTAGATCCTAAGTGTGTTTTGATCTGGGTGTTGAACGTGGCTTGATAGATTAGAGAAACAAGGGGAAAGAAGAAAAAACAAGGAAATCATTTGAAAATTTGAAAAAATGAAAACACTGATGTAGACTAAAATGAAATGATGGAAGTAAACTACAACTTGAAAAAATTACACCAAAGTAAAAATTATAGTAGAAAAACATTAAAGAAAAATATTTTTAATAAAAATTAAAAATAAGAATGACAATTTCTCTTTCTGTATTCAAGAAAAAGAAAAGAAACGAAAAAGAGAAAAAGGAAAAAGAAAAAAAGGAAATTGTTTGAAAATTTGAAAAAATGGATACACTGATGTAGACTAAAATAATATCATGGAAGTAAAATAAAATATGAAAAAAATTATACACAATTTAAAAAATATAATAAAAAATTAAAGAAAAATATTTTTAATGAGTTGAAAATAAAAATGAATTTTTTCTCTTTCTGTATTCAAGAAAAAGAAATAAAAAAGAGAACAAAAAGAGAAACAGAAAAACAGAAAGAAAATTGAATAGATGGACCGGCTAATAGACTGAAATATGACTGAAATTACATCATTTTCCCTTAGAAGTCAGACTATGAAATGCTTTATAGTCCATAAACTAAGCAGGCGGTGAGACTTCTGTTCTTGAAGTGTGAGGTTGGCCCAGGTGTGCACGGCTTAGTGTAATGGCCCCATTCTCCACTTGATGGCATTGCTAGCTCACTGGGGTAGATTGTTGTGGCGCTTGTAGGTGCATATGCACATGCATGGAAGTGGTGAAAATGGCATCACCCAGCCACCCAGTCTCTACCCAGCCACCCAGTCTCTAGTATCGGAACTCTGTTCTTCCCGATCAGCAATTGCTCACCCATTCTTTGTTTTCAGATTTCGTCCACTCCTCACTTTTACACTGCCCATGACCAAGCCCTAGGCAGTACCTCTCTCCCGAGTTTTGTCTCAGATGTGGTTGTTTTCCCTGGCCCCTTACTTCTGAGGGATTGCAGCTTTGACCCTTTTCACCCCTCTGAGGAGGGTCTCACTGAGCAATAGCCAAATGCCGGCCATACCCAAGAAAGTTCACGTGACTATGCTGCTGCCAATGCCCAGAGACTGCGCCCAGGTGCCAGCCCACCCCAGAAAAAGTTTGTGAGATAGTGTAGCAGCAGCGTTTCTGGGATTATGGAAAATCACAACATGCATCTTGCACCAGGCTTCACCCCCAATGACCTTGTTCCAGCACAAGCAAATGTGGCTGTTCTCTGGGATCTTCTGGGCCCAGGTGGCCTCACAGCCTCTACCAAATGTCCTTCCAGCAGTGGAACCACTTCTCCCCATGTGGCCTGAGAACCTCCCGGACCTCACTCTCCTCCTGGGGATTCACCCTTCCCACCAGAGCACTGCCAGGTATTGAGCTGAGGAGTTCAGACTCTTCACTCTCCCTGTTTACAGTCTTAATGGAATTTATTTAAAAAAAATTTTTTTTCAACGTTTATTTATTTTTGGGATAGAGAGAGACAGAACATGAACGGGGGAGGGGCAGAGAGAGAGGGAGACACAGAATCGGAAACAGGCTCCAGGCTCTGAGCCATCAGCCCAGAGCCCGACGCGGGGCTCGAACTCACGGACCGCGAGATCGTGACCTGGCTGAAGTCGGACGCTTAACCGACTGCGCCACCCAGGCGCCCCAACAGTCTTAATGGAATTTAAACCCTCTCCTTTCTCCTTTTTTAGTTCAGTCCCTTCAGTTGTTTCCAATTTTCCACTTTCTCTCCATCTGCTTTTGGGGAGGGGTGCTTTTCCCGTATTCTCCCCACCATCTCCTTCCTCTCCCTGCATGCAAAAGCACCTCCCTGCCCTCCTCAGCTTCTCTCTCTTCATGCTGCATAGCTGCTGAGTTCTGTGGTTCTGTGGTTCAGGTTTTTCAGATTGTTGTGTTAATCCTCTAATCAGTTTTCTAGGTGTGCAGGATGGTTTAGTGTTGGTCTGGCTGTATTTGATAGACATGAGACACAGAAAAAACTTCCATGCTGTTTTGCCTTCTTGGCTCCCTCTCTGATTCATTTATCTTTAGTGTAGCTGAGTCTTTATATTTGAAGTGGGTTTTTATTTAAAAAATTTTTTTAACGTTTATTTATTTTTGAGACAGAGACAGAGCATGAACGGGGGAGGGTCAGAGAGAGGGAGACACAGAATCTGAAACAGGCTCCAGGCTCTGAGCTGTCAGCACAGAGCCCGACGTGGGGCTCGGACTCACAGACCATGAGATCATGACCTGAGCCGAAGTTGGCCGCCTTACTGACTAAGCCACCCAGGCGCCCATGTTTTTTTTTATTTTTTTTACATTTATTTATTTTTGAGAGACAGAGAGAGACAGAGCACAAGTAGAGGAGGGGCAGAGAGAGAATGAGACACAGAATGTGAATCAGGCTCCAGGCTCTGATGGGTGGCTTGAACTCACAAACAGCAAGATCATGACCTGAGCCGAAGTCAGACGCTTAACCTACTGAGCCACTCAGACATCCCTTAAAGTGGGTTTCTTATAGAGAATTTATAGTTTGGCCTATTGTTATATCTTCTTGGAGAATCTTTATCTTTTAATTGGGCCATTGACATGTTAGGCCATTGACATTTAAAGTGATTATTGACATAGCTAGATTAATATCTAGGATTTTCATTACTGTTTTCCATTCATTGGTCTTCTTTATTTCTTCTTTTCCTTACACACATTTTTTGCTCTTGCTGATATTAACTGAGAATTTGGTAAGATTCTATTTTCTCTCCCCTTTCTGTATATCAATTATTTTTCTTTCCATTGTTTTTCTGGTTGCCATAGAAGTTGCAAGATACATTTAGAACTAATATATGTCCATTTCCAAATCACACTATACCCCTTCATTGGTAGTGCAATTACCATATGGCAGAGTATTCCCAATTGTTCCCTTCTACCTCATAACATTGTTGTCATTTATTTTACTTATCCCAAAACTATAATTACTGAATACATTGTTGCTTTTATTATTTTGAAGAAACTAGTGTCTGTTACATCAATTAAGAATCAGAAGAATAAAACATTTTATTTTACCTTCATTTGTTCCTTCTCTAACATTCTTCTATTCATTTTCTAAAGGTTTTTATTTAAATTTCAGTTAGATAACATCAGTGTGTACTTATAGTTTCAGGTGTACAATTTAGTGATTCAGCACTTACACGCAACACCCAGTGCTCATGATGACACATGCACTCCTTAATATCCATCACATATTTAACCAATCTCCCCACACACCACTCCTCTGGTATCCACCAGTTTGTTCTACAGTTAAGAGTCTGTTTCTTCGATTGCCTCTCTTTCTATTATTTTGTCCCTTTGCTCACTTGTTTTGTTTCTTAAGTTCCATATATGAATGAAATTACATGGTATTTGTCTTTTTCAGACTGACTTATTTCCGTTAGCATTTATAAACTCTAGCTCCATCCATGTCATTTAAAATGGTGAGATTTCATTCATTTTTATGGCTGAATAATATTCCATGGTGTATATATACCACATCTTCTTTATACACTCATCTACTAATATCTATGGGCTGCTTCCATAATTTGGCTATTGTAAATAATGCAGCTATATACATAGGGATGCATGTATCCCTTTGAGTTAGCACAAGTAGTAATTTTTCTGACATCGTCTGTAGCAACACTTTTCTAGATATGTTTCCAGAGTCAATTGAAGTGAAAATGAAAGTAAACTTTTGGAATTACATCAAAATAAAAAGCTTCTGCATGGCAAAGGAACAATCAATAAAATTAAAAGACATTGTATGTAATGGGAGAAGATGTTAGAAAGAGACATATCCAATAAAAAGCTAGTATCCAAAATATATAAGGAAATTGCACAACTCAACACCTAAAAAACAAATAATACAACTAAAAAATGGGCATAAGAAATGAACAGACATTTCCCTAATGAAGATGTCCAGATGGCCAAAGATACATGAAAAGATGATCAACATCACTCATTACCAGGGAAATGCAAATCAGAACTACAATAAAATATCACCTCACATTTGTGAGAATGGCTAAAATCAAAACCCCAAGAAATAACACGTGTTGGCCAGGATGTAGAGAAAATGGAACCTTTATGTACTGTTGATTGGAATGCAAACTGGTACAGTCTCTGTGGAAAACAGTATGGAGGTTCCTCAGAAAGTTACAAATAGACCTACTCCATGATCCAACAATCACACTTCTGGGTATTTACCCCAAAACTGTGAAATCACAGTTTTAAAGTATTTCTTTGAGCACCTGCATGGCTCAGTCGGTTGATCTAATGGTTCCTGGGTTTGAGCCCCACATCAGGGTTCATGCTGATAGTGCAGAGCCTGCTTGGGATTCTCTCTCCTCTCTCTTTTCCCCTCCTCTGCTTGTATTCTCCCTCTCAAAATAAATAAATAGGCACCATCTGATTATTTTATTCATTATTATAGTTACATATTGAAGAGTTTCATTTTTAGGTGAAATATATTTAGTAAAAAATGAAACATATTTTTCATTGTAATGTTTAAACTACACTTCAATAACTAAGTTATCATGTCCTATGTGGTAGCTACTATTATATTTATACTGTAATCAAGAGGAAATAAGTAGCCTCCTGTATAGTGATATCAAGTTTAAAATGTAGTAATTGACTGCTAAAAGTATATCCCACCTAAGGAATAAATAGTGTTGAGATTTCAGACACTTGGGAAAGCATAATGGGACTGTTATGGGATGCTTTATTTCAAAACCCCACAAACATTTTGTAAGAGGCTGTTTATTGATACAGCCCAACAGTGATATTTTCTGCTTTCTTCAGTTCCTTTATGATCTGTGTTCCTATTCTGGGATTCAGAGTTTTCCAATGAGTTTTTCTCAAATTGTGCTACATGTTATTTACTCTAAAAAAGAGGTCAATAAAATCAGAAGGAAAGTGTTTGAGAAGTGTTAAACATGGTCAACAGTGTACTTTGGAGTCATCACAAATTTAATGTGTTACCTTTCCTTCTCACACGCCAAAACTTCAAGAATAATATTTGGCTTTCCCAAATTTGTTTAACTATGTATTCTTTTAAAAACTGCTGTTAATATCTACTGGAACAGGGCCAGAAGATAGTTTGAGACATATTTCTTTAAACATCAGCTACTAAACACATTTGTTAAACTCATTCTTTGCACATGACACATTCTTACATGAGCCTATGATATAGGTTTTAACCGTGGGTAACTTTTAATGAATTAAAAACATTTATTCAGAGCCTATTCCTTAGTTCCTATTGTGCTGACTTTTTAGGCTACCAAGTGAGGTAAAAGGATCTCATTGTTTTTTCCCCCTTATTTCCCCCCTTTTTTTTTTTTTTTGAGAAAGAAGTAGTCGTCCAAAGCAATATAAAGTCTCAAGTGGTCAGTACTATGAAAGAAGTGCACACAGTGACACAGAAGACCTTGTTTTTAACAGAGAAATGGTCATTCCAGGGAACCAGCCTACCTCCAAAAGAGTGTATTTCCTTGTGTCCAACAACCAACAGCAGAATCATAGCGTCCTTTCATTCATGTCTACAAAAAAAAGTTTATTGCAATGCACATAATAGAAATTAAACAGTGAATTAGTTTATTATGATTAATTAATTAGTGATTGTAAACATTATATATTTCTATATTAGAGGCTTGTGCAGTATGGGTCAGTGGATTTTGTTCTTGCTATTTGAAAGGGAATAGTGGAAGCACACAATGGCGCCAGGATGGACAGATGTATGAATACATTACATAAAAGTAATTAGTTGGTAGAAAAATAATTACATATTTACCTAAAATATTTAAAAAAATGAGAGTTTTGTAAGGGTGGGGAATAAAGCAATATGAAAAAGTGACAGACTTATAATGAATTAATATTACTGGTAAAATTGATAGAATTCCTCCTTTCACATCATATCTTTCTGCTTCATAACTTCTATCTCAGAATTGATGGTGTGATAGCCAATTTATTTTCTATTCTTCTCACGTATCTTATCCACGTTATCTTCCATTTTCTTTCTTCTTAATGTCTAATATTCTGATTATTAAGTGATTTAACTACTTCATCTTTTGAGTACCTACCAAATACACCTAATATACTCATGCTAGGGAAATTAATCCCCTAGTGAAGACTACATGACTCTCATTACCAGGAGTCTACACAGAAGTCTCTCAAGATTTGGACTTAGAGGGTATTATGCTAAGTGACATAAGTGAGGCAGAAAAAGATAAATACCATATGATTTAATTTATATGTAGAAGATAAAAATCAAAACTAGTGAACAAACAAAAACAACACAACAAGAAATAGGCTCATAAGTACAGAGAACCAACTGGTAGTTTCTAGTGGGGTGAAGGTCGGGGGTAGACAAATTAAATAAAGGAGATTAGGAGGCACAAACTTCTAGTTATAAAGTAAGCAAGTCAAAGTGATGAAAATCATAGCATAGGGAATACTGTCAATAATATTGTAATAATATTCTATGGTGACAGATGGTGACTACACTTACCATGGTGAACAGTTGATACAGTATATGATTTTTGAATCACTGTTGTATACCTGAAACTAATACAACATTATATATCAATTATACTTCAATGAATATAAAAACAATAAGAGTTGATTGGCAAATTATGCCCATAGTTTCATATCCATAATAGCAAGGTGGTAAACTGTGGTCTATATTACTTGCATTATATGGCTAAAATCAACAACACCAGAAACAACAGGTGTTGGCGAGGATGTGGAGAAAGGGGAACCCTCTTGCACTGGTAGTGGCTATATTTTCTAAAGTGCATTACAGAGCATCAGGAGGAATGTATATGGGTGAATTGGATAATCAGCAAGTCTAGGTAAAGGATAATGATAGTAGGAGTGTGAAAAAGGAAGCCATGGAGTGATGGAAGGTAGCAAAGAGAAATGATTAGATGTCTTAGTAATGGTTTTTATATGGAAAATGATGGAGGCTATGGTGAAAGATAGGATCCATGGTTTCTGATTTGCACATGTAGACAATAGGTGACCGCCTTCAGTAAAATAGTGAGCTTTAGAAGTGGTGTTTGTCTCAAAAGAAGAGAAGATGCTTGCCCTAGATGTGTTGAGTTGGAAATACTTATATACTCAACAATAGAAGACAGTGGATATGGTGGTGTGGAAATTTTAAAAAGGCACATTATGAGAAATGCAACTGTTTTCATTTCTCTTTACATCTTAAATTTCGTATTATTTTTCTTGATAAAAGCAACTTTTTAAACACCATAGATTTAAAGTTGTTCCCTTTACCATTTATTTGAAATAATAAATGCCACATCAACATTATATAAGAGCCATATTCTGTACATATGTTTGAAGTTATTTTAGATTGATGCTGTAACTTTTATGCTGAAATTATTTTGATTTGCTAACTGAATACACCCTAAACTTTTCAGACGACATTTCCAGGTTCAATGTGTGTGTGTGTGTGTGTGTGTGTGTGTGTGTGTGTGTGTGTTTTACTCCATATTTTAATACTATTAAACTAATTTTATTTAATTTGAAAATATTAAATGTATAATATAAAATATAAAATATAATACGCAATTCTTTGTTTTGTAAGCATTTTTTTGTTGCATAAACATTGATTCATCTGTATCCTTACATTGCAAACTGAAATAATCACTTTACTATCCGAGTTTAAGAACATTTTCTTCAGGAAACAGAGTACTTCTTCAGGAGGAACTGTTGATCGTTTTTCCTATGGTCTAGAGCTATCTAATGGAAATTAACATTTATTGAGTGACAGCCAAAGGAAAGAATTAATTCAGATCAGTATTAGAAATAAAAAAGACTACTGTTAACATTCCTACAAATAATTAGCATTTTAGAGAAAGTCCCTCATGCTTGTGGCAGAACGAGAGACAAATAAGGATTTGAACAAAGGAGAAAAAAAGGAGAAATTCTATCTGTGGGGAATAGAAGGATGAATTAAAAATAGAGCAGGAAAGGCATGCCTGGGTGGTTTAGTTGGTAAGCAGTCCAACTTCGGCGCAGGTCATGATGTCATGGTTAGTGGGTTTGAACCCAACGTGTGAGCCCTGCCTCAGGCTCTGTGCTGACATTTCAGAACCTGGAGCCTGCTTTGGATTCTGTGTCTCCCTTTCTGCCCCTCCCCAATTGTGCCCTCTCTCTAGAAAATAAATCAATATTAAAAATAAATAAAAGAAGGGCCAACATGGCAGAGAAGTAGGGGGATCTGTACTTCCTGTGTCTCCCATACAAAGAATGGCTGAAGCCAAAGGATTTTGAACCCCAAGAGGCTGGGAGGAAAAGAGACTGCATCTACCAGGAAGAAAAGGGTACAACTTGAGACATCATAGTTTGTTTTGTTTGTGTGTTTCTGTGTTTTTGTCTCCTATTTGTCTGTTTGTTTTCCTTTACATAGCTACTTCAAGGAAAATGTCAAAGCACACCTGGTGGAGAGTACAAAACATCACTACGAGTAGGGAAACAAAATAACCAAAGTCACAACAACAGAGAGCAAGTAAAAATCTCCAAAAAACACCTCCTGAAAGGACAGGCCCTGGACAATGTATCATCCCCCCCCCCCCCTTTATACAGCAGTGCTCACAGGTGCAGAGCACATAACAAGTTTTAAAACTCATAAGGTACAGAAAACTAGCCAAAATGATGAAACGGACGAATTCTTTTCAAAAGAAACTCCAGGAAGTAGCGACAGCTAACAAATTGATCAACACAGGTTTAAGCAATATAACTGAACGAGAATTTAGAATAACAGTCATAAGATTATTAACCGGGCTTGAGAAAAGCATAGAATACAGCAGAGAATCTACTGATACAGAGATCAAGGAACTAAAAAGAGTTATGATGAATTAAAAAAAGTTATAAATGAGGTGCAAAATAAAATGGAGGCAGCCATAGCATGGATTGAAGAGGAAGAGGGGAGAATAGGTGAATTAGAAGATAACATTATGGAAAAAGAGGAAGCTGAGAAAAAGAGAGATAAAAAATCCAGCAGTATGAGAGGAGAATTAGACAACTCAGTGATTCAATCAAATGGAACAATATCCATATCATAGGAATTCCAGAAGAAGAGAGAGAGAAAGGGGCTGAAGTTACACTTGAACAAATCATAGCTGAGAACTTCCCGCATTTGGGGAAGGAAACAGGCATTGAAATCCAAGAGGCACAGAGAACTCCCTTCAGACATAACTTGAATCAATCTTCTGCATGACATTTCATAGTGAAACTGGCAAAATACAAGGATAAAGAGAAAACTCAGAAAGCAGCTAGGGATAAACAGACTCTAACTTACAAAGGTAAACCCATAAGAGTAGTAGCAAACCTATCTACTGAAACTTGGCAGGCCAGAAAGTAATGGCAAGAAATCTTCCATGTGATGAACAGAAAAAATATGCAGCCGAGAATCCTTTATCCAGCAAATCTGTCATTCACAATAGAAGGAGAGATAAAGATCTTCCCAAACAAACAAAAACTGAAGGAACTCATCACCACTAAACCAGCCCTACAAGAGATCCTAAGGGGGATTCTGTGAGTGAAATGCCGCAAGAACCACAAAATACCAGAGACATCACTACAAGCATGAAACCTACAGACATCACAATGACTCTAAACCCATATCTTTCTATAATCACTGAATGTAAATGGACTAAATGCTCCAACCAAAAAACATAGGGTATCAGACTGGATAAAAAAAAAACAACAACAACACCCATCCATTTGCTGTCTACAAGAGACTCATTTTAGGCCTGAGGACATCTTCAGATTGAGAGTGAGGGGAAGGAGAACTATTTATCATGCTACTGGAAGTCAAAAGAAAGCTGGGGGTAGCCATACTTATATCAGACAAACTGGACTCTAATTAAAGGCTGTAACAAGAGATGAAGAAGGGCATTATATAATAATTACAGGTCTATCCATCAGGAAGAGTTAACAATTATAAATGTCTATGTGTTGAATACCAGAGCCCCCAAATATATAAAAAATCACAAACATAAGCAACCATATTGATAAGAATGTGGTAATTGCAGGGTACTTTAATACTCCACTTACAACAACGGATAGATCATCTAGACACAGGATCAACAAAGAAGCAAGGGCTCTGAATGATACATTGGATCAAATGGACTTCACAGGTATATTTATAACTCTGCATCCCAAAGCAACAGAGTATACTTTCTTCTCAAGTGTACATGGAACATGCTCCAAGATAGGTCACATACTGGATCACAAAAGAACCCTAAGAAGACAGTCCTAAGAGGAAAATACCTTGCTATCCAGGCCTATCTCAAGAAACAAGAAAAATCCCCAATACAAAATCTAACAGCACACATAAAGGAACTAGAAGCAGAAGAGCAAACACACCCCAAATGCATCAGAAGAGAAATAATGAATATCAGAGCATAAATAAACAATATAGAATCCCCCCCAAAAAAACACTAGAAAAGTTCAATGAAACCAAGAGTTGGTTTTTTGAAAAAATAAACAAAATTGATAAACCTCTAGCCAGCCTTCTCAAAAAGAAAAGAGAGGACATAAATAGATAAAATCACAAATGAAAACAAATTTATTACAACGAATCCCTCAGAAATACAAGCAAGTATCAGGGAATACTATGAAAAATTATATGCCAACAAACTGGGCAACCTGGAAGAAATGGACAAATTCCTAAACACCTACCCACTACCAAATATCAAATGAGAAGTAGAAAATTTTAACAGACCCATAACTAGTGAAGAAATTAAATCAGTTATCAAAAATCTCCCAACAAATAAGAGTCCAGGACCAGATGGCTTCCCTTGGGAATTCTACCAGACATTTACAGCAGAGTTAATACCTATCCTTCTCAAGGTGTTCCAAAAAATAGAAAGGGAAGGAAAATGTCTGGACTTATTCTATGAAGCCAGCATTACTTTCATTCCCAAACCAGGCACAGACCCAACAAAAAAAGAGAATTACAGGCCTATATCTCTGATGAGCATGGATGCAAAAATTCTCAATAAGATACTAGCGAATCGAATTCAACAGCATATAAAAAGAATTATTCACCATGATCAAGTGGGATTCATTCCTGGGCTGCAGGGCTGGTTCAATATTCATAAATCAATAAATGTGATACATCACATTAATAAAAGAAAAGATAAGAACCATATGATCCAGTCAATAAATGCAGGAAAACCATTTGACAAAATACAGCATCCTTTCTTAATAAAAAACTTCAAGAAGTCGGGATAGAAGGAACATAGTTAAACATCATAAAAGTCATCTATGAAAAGCCCACAGCTGATATCATCCTCAATGGGGAAAAACTGAGAGCTTTCCCCCTGAGATCAGAAACACGATAGGGATGTCCACTATCACCACTGTTGTTTAACATAGAGTTGAAAGTGCTAGCATCAGCAATCAGACAGCAAAAGGAAATCAAAGGCATCCAAGTTGGCAAAGATGAAGTCAAGCTTTCACTTTTTGCAGATGACATGAAACTCTACATGGAAAAGCTGACAGACCCCACCAAAAGGCTGCTAGAACTGATACATGTAATCAGCAAAATCGCAGGGTACAAAATCAATGTACAAAAATCAGTTGCATTTTTACATACCAATAATGAAGCAACAGAAAGATAAAGAAACTGATCCCATTCACAATTGCACCACGAACCATCAAATCTCTGGGAATAAACTTAACCAAAGATGTAAAGGATCTGTATGCTGAGAACTATAGAAAGATTATGAAGAAAATTGAAGAAGGTACAAAGAAATAGAAAAACATTCCATATTCATGGATTGGAAGAATAAATATTGTTAAAATGTCAATACTACCCAAAGCAATCTAAACATTCGATGCAATCCCAATTATAAGTGTACCGACATTCTTCTCAAAGCTATATCAAACAATCCTAGAATTTGTATGGAACCACAAAAGACCCCGTATAGCAAAAGTAATATTGAAGAAAACCAAAGCGGGAGGCATCACAATCCCATACTTTAGCCTTTACTACAAAGCTGTAATCATCAAGACAGTATGGTATTGGCACAAAAAGAGACACATAGACCAATGGAATAGAATAGAGAACCCAGAATTGGACCCACAAATGTATGGCGAATTAATCTTTGACAAAGCAAGAATGAGTATCCATTGTAAAAAATACAGTCTCTTTAGCAAATGGTGCTGGGAGAACTGGACAGCAACATGCAGAAGGATGAAACTAGACCACTTCCTTACACCATACACAAAAGTAAACTAAAAATGGATAAGGTACCTGAATGTGAGACAGGAAACCATCAAAACCCTAAAGGAGAAAGTAAGAAAAACCTCTTTGACCTCTGCCGCAGCAATTTCTTACTTGACACATCTCCAAAGGCCAGGGAATTAAAAGCAAAAATGAACTATTGGGACCTCATCAAGATAAAAAGCTTATGCATTGCAAAGGAAACAATCAACAAAACAAAAGGCAACTGACAGAATGGGAAAAGATATTTGCAAATGACATATCAGACAAAAGGCTAGTATACAAAACCTATAAAGAACTCACCAAACTCCACTCCCCAAAAAACAAATAATCAAGTGAAGAAATGGGCAGCAGACATGAATAGACACTTTTCCAAAGAAGACATCCAGATGGCCAACAGGCATATGAAAAGATGTTCAACGACACATCTCATCATGGAAACACAAATCAAAACCACACTAAGATACCACCTAACACTGGTCAGAGTGGCTAAAATGAACAAAAGGAGTCTATAGATGCTGGTGAGGATATGGAGAAACGGGAACACTCTTGCACTGTTGATGGGAATGCGAACTTGTACAGCCACTCTGGAAAACAGTGCTGAGATTCCTCAAAAAATTAAAAATAGACCTACCCTATAACCCAGAAATAGCACTGCTAGGATTTTACCCAAGGGATACAGGAGTACTGATGCGTAGGGGCACTTGTACCCCAATGTTTATAGCAGCACTTCCAACAATAGCCAAATTATGGAAAGAACCTAAATGTCCATCAACTGACGAATGGAAAAAGAAGATGTGGTTTATATATACAGTGGGACACTACTTGGCAATGAGAAAGAATGAAATGTGACCATTTGCAGCAACGTGGATAGAACTGTAAGATATTATGTTAAGTGAAATAAGTCAGTCAGAGAAAGACAGATACTATATGTTTTCACTCATAGGTGTATTTGAGAAACTTAACAGAAGTTCATGGGGGAGAGAAAGCAAAAAAAAAAGTTACAGGGAGGGAGGGAGGCAAACCATAAGAGACACTTGGATACTGAGAACAAACTGGGGGTTGATGACGGATAGAGGAGAGGGGTACGTGGGTGATGGGAATTGAGGAGGACACTTGTTGGGATGAACACTGGGTGTTGTATGGAAACCAAGTTTTCAATAAATTATATTAAAAACTAAATAAAATAAAAAATACAAAATAAATATAATAAAAAAAGAATAGAGCAGGAAATGAAGCTCAGCTGACATTTCAAGTCTCTAGTATGAGATGTGCACTCCTAACTAGTTGGAGCCCACTAGATTGTGGTGTGTGAGCCCACACACAGCGAACAGCTCTGGAAGGAGCATACGATGGATTTATCAAACGGTGTGAGGGTGAAGTGACTGAGGGCTTCAGTGCTGATGGGAACTCTTTGGCTTGAGATCATAGGCTATTTAATAATAAAAGTGTAGAAGTCACAAACTAAGATGTTAAGACAAGGTGGTATTAGAACAGATCATATATAAACAGGAAGATCAACCATCCAAGTGTACTCAAGGAACAGAGTGCATTGGGGGAAATTCTGGAAAGGTATCTTTCCAGATACTTAGAACAGGGAACTTAGAAAAGGTATCTCAGCATTGCCTTTGAAAAAGGAGGACGTTTCTAACTGTTGGTAGAATTCAGTGAAATCATAAGAACCAGGAAAGTAGGAAATCAGTTCAAATGTTATCACCACTTGCAAGGATAGAAACTCATAGAGGACCCTCATCACAATGGAATACTTATTTCTTACAGAAAAAAGATTTTTTTCATCACCCTCTTGAAGGCCTCCTTCATATCTTTATTTCTAAGGCTGTAGATAAGGGGGTTCAACATGGGTGTAATGATCCCATAGAAGAGAGAAACCATCTTTCCCCAGTCCTTAGAGGTGGATGAAGGTGGTTGTAGATACATGTAGATGGCTGTACCAAAAAAGAGAGCGACCACAACCATGTGGGACCCACATGTCCCAAAAGCTTTTCGTCGTCCTTCTGCTGACCTGATTCTCAACACTGCTTGAGCTATAAAGCCATAGGAAATGAGGATCAATGTCACTGGAATTAGCAGAAATAATGCACTAAAGAAAAAGAGCTCAGACTCAATGGGCTTTGTGTCAGCACACGACAACTTGAGAAGGGCAGGCACCTCACAGAAAAAGTGGTCCACTTCCTGGCGACCACAGCGTGGCATGTTAAGGGTCAAGGAAGACTGCAACACTGAATTACCAAAGCCAGTGAACCACGAGAAGGCTACCACCCTTAAGCAGAACCAATGATTCATAATAACTACATAGTGCAGGGGTTTGCAGACTGCCACATATCTGTCAAAGGACATGACAGCCAGGAGGAGACACTCAGTAGCTCCCAGGGCCAGGAAGATGATGAGCTGTGCCACACAGCCACCGTAGCTGATGGTCTTTTTGTTGCGACAAATATTTGTCAACATATGAGGGACTGTGCTTGTGGTATAGCACAGATCTAAGATGGAGAGATTAGTGAGGAAGAAATACATGGGTGTATGAAGTTTGGGATCCAGAATGCACACCATCATGATGGACACATTGCCAAAGATGGTGAATGTATATGATATTAATAGAAGCACAAACAGGGGCATTTGTAGCCAGGGTCTGTCTGAGAAGCCAAGTAGTATAAACTCTCTTGCGGAGCTCTCATTAGCCCAATTCATGATGACTCACTTATTTTTCTTCCTAAGAATATAAAATAGGAAAGTAGTCAGTAGATAATTATTGAAAACTCTAATTGAAACCGAACTTAGATTACTTATAATGAATGATTCAACACCAAACATAATTGATGGTAATCATAAGTTACTATAAATTTATAGTTTATGAAATATGATATGATTCTCTTAGGTTAGAAAGTAGTTCTGTCTTAGCAGTTATATTTAACTTACTTTATGAGGTAAATCATTACTTTTGAATGACAAAGTATATAAACGTATATGCAGGGGGCACAGACAATTGTAAATGCCCAAGACATTTCAATTTTTCTCCGTTTTGTTAGGTGTGCACAAAGTATCTTCAGGTGTACATTAGATTCTGCTGTACAGTATGGTGATTGACATTTACACACACTTGTGCTCATCAAAACAGGTACACTCCTTAGTACCCATATCAGATTTTCACCTGATAATCTAATTGCTACTTGACTAAATGTGGCAGATAGATGAAAATCTACATTTTATTGCTATTATGACTCAGTGAGCATGTATAATCTGCATACCCAGTAGTGGTGAGGGCTAGACCCAAATCCTGGACCTAAAGGCCATTCTTTTTTCTATACCATATCTCCTCCCCTGTATACAGAGAACACAGCAAGACTGATTAAAGACCACATGCCAGTGATTATACACCAAATAGAACAGCAAGAATCAAATAATCAAGTTGATTTTCCTCAGTGTGGAAGTTATCAGTTATCAGATAAGTTATCAGTTAAGAGATAAAACCCAAGTGCACTTAAGTTTCTCAATCCACTTTGTGTTTTTAAATGCAGGGTCATTAGTAGGACTTACACCATTGGAATTTACAAGTGTGAACATAGTGAGTGATGCTAGACAGAGAGTAGGGTACTGTAAAAGAGGGTAACATGAGAGGAGAGACCTACCTCACACTGGGTGGAACAGCTTTTACAGCAGGAGAAGCACAGACCGCTGTGCACCTGCAGCAGCTTGAGGAGAGAAGGCATGAAGAATTTAATTCCTTCCATTATATGTGGGGTAAATTTCAGCGTTTTAGCTACAGATGCACATTATTCCTTGGTAAACAACACCTTCAGTGGAAAAATGCAAGAGGAAATGAGATTTGACTTTTGTTTGGTTTACATGTAAAGTTGAATTTTTCTCAGGAAAAATTATGATACATAAGGGTAAAAGATAAATGCAAGATGGAAAAAATGTGTGGTGTTTATGGCAAAAATGATAGCTATCTTAAAACATGCAGAATTACTATATAATAATTATGAGACAAGATCAAAAATCCAATTAAAAGTGAGCAATTGACTTAAATGAGCAATTTAGGAAGAAAAATAAAGCAAGTTTAAAAAGAAAAGAGGGGCGCCTGGGTGGCGCAGTCGGTTAAGCGTCCGACTTCAGCCAGGTCACGATCTTGCGGTCCGTGAGTTCGAGCCCCGCGTCGGGCTCTGGGCTGATGGCTCAGAGCCTGGAGCCTGTTTCCGATTCTGTGTCTCCCTCTCTCTCTGCCCCTCGCCCGTTCATGCTCTGTCTCTCTCTGTCCCAAAAATAAAATAAAAACGTTGATAAAAAGAAAAGATATATGATTTTTCTATCAATAAGAAACAGAAATCAAAATTAACCAGGAAATGTCACATTGTATAATCATTTGGTAATGTTAGAAAAAAATCACCTTTAAAAGTTAGCTGTTAGAAACACATCCTCAGGATACACCACCTGCCTGCATTTATTCTGAGCTGTGTGAGTGTGAGCACAGGGCGAACGTCCTTTTGCCACATTTAGAACAAATCGCTATACTGATAATAAGGGGTCCTGTGAAAGCCAAATGAGGCACTGCACACGTCAGAAGTCAGGACGGTGCTAGAGACAGCAAGCTTCACTGAGTGTGAGCTTCTCATCACTTAGAGTATCACTGACATCCATCATTAGTGCTAATTATTAACATCATGATGGGCCATTGTCTCAGCTTGGCATGAATATAAGAACAGAACCAAATTGTTGGTGGTGCCAACAATTATTGTAAGTTCATAATTTTATGAAATGATTAAACATATATGTCACTTTTTCTTTGCTTCTAGCATAATACTGAGAACATGGTTTCCAGTAAATGGAAGTCAAGTCAATGGTTAGTAGCAGGTGCTGGCTTATCTGAAGGGCGTGGACTCTACTCAGCTGCTGTATTTTCTCCAATTTTCACGTGTTCTGCTCTACTCAAGTGTCATATGTCAGTGTGATCTGCTCATTCCGATTGCTCTTTTCCATTATCAGAAAAATGGACTCACCTCTTGACAAAGCACACATTCGTCTTACCTCTTTCCTATTCACATATCCTGCAGTAATCAAAACAAACCTTAAATACCACTAATTCTTTTTTTGCTTAAAAACATATCCCTCTGACAGTTCTAATGCATGGAGATAAGATGGTGAAAGGTACATTCTGAATGGTCAAATGATAACTAAGGTTGTTTGAATCACTGAAAATACTTGACATCCATTTTAAGATTCCTAGGAAACAAACTGAACAGTGATTATTTAAGCAGAGGTAAGAACATGGGTGAGGTGAGTAAGCGACGGAATTCCCTGCTGCAGCCAAGACTCACCTTTCTTCCAAGTGTCAGAGAGATACCCCTGCCTTTCTGTGTGCATGTTTCAGAGTTGGTTGGTAAATGGAGAGCCTCTTTGAGCTGTCAACCCTTGTGACATTCTTATTCAATGACCTTTTCCTCACAGATTGGAACGATATTAGCATGCAACCTGGGTTGCGTCACAAACATAGAATATGGGTAAACTCCTTAGGATGAAATAAAAATGGTTTATAGGTATGTGTTCAGTCACTGGGGCATATGTTTGATTGATGCTGACTATGCTCACCACATTCCTAGCAGAATTTACAGTGGGAAGCTGATTTCATAGATATCTACAACATCAGCAGAGCCCTTTAAGAAAGGGCTACCTATTCCCACAGTGCCGTGTCCTCTATCTTGGCCCTAGGGATTCCAGAGTCCCTCCAGTTTAATTGGTCATTGTGTCCAGAGAGGAAATAATGAACTCTATTCCCAACTGCACTGGCAGGGTAACACAGGCACACAGGTGGTTCACAAATGTTAAAGCTAGGGGGAAGATGCTAGTCATGAAACTTAAATCATGAATGATGAGTTTGGAGATGTTTACTCAGGACAGCACAAGGCTAAATGAAGTTGTAGCCCAAATTCCGTTAAATGGTCTCATGGCCAAAGAGTGAGCCCACACTTAGTGTTTATGGAAAGAAGTGTTCCTATTGTTCCTTGAAATTTGTATGCATGTGTTTAGACCACACCTGCTAGGGATATGCAGCATAAATAACTATATCAAACAGATTCAACACATGTAAATTTTCATCTTGAAGTTTAAGGTTGGCATGAATCCACCAGGGCAGAGCTAGTAGAATGATGGGGGATTGCAACAGAATAGATTTTGAAGATAAGTTGATTTCTGCAATTAATAACTTAATAAGTACTCACCTAAGATTTTGGTAAAATAAAGAAAACTGAAATTACATTGAGCACCAGCTTAGATATACCCTAAAAGTCACTTTTTGAAATTTTATTATATTTATTTTCACTTATTTTTATTTTGTATATAATGTATTTTACGAATTATAAAATCATATAGAGAATATAATCATTATTTATATTACAAAATTTTCTTTTTTTAAATTAAATATTAAACCAGCACAGTTAGCATATACTCTTATATGTATTTCAGGTGTAGAGTATAGTAATTCAATAATTCTGTACATTACTGTGCACTCTGCAGGATCATCGTACTCTTAATCCCCTTCTCCTATTTCATCGATCCTTCCACCACCTCCCCCCTGGTAATCAATAGGTTGGTCCCTATAGTTAAAAGGCTGATTCTTGGTTTTACTCTTTTCCCCCACCTACGTTCATTTGTTTTGTTTCTTAAATTCCACATATGAATGAAATCATATGGTATTTATCTTTCTAAGACTGACTTGTTTTACTTAGCATTAAACTCTGTAGCTCTAGCCATGTCATTGCAATTAACAAGATTTCTTTCTTTTTGATCACTGAGTGATATTCCATTGTATATAAATATCACGCCTTTCTCCATTCATTAGTTCACACACACTTGGGCTCTTTCCATAGTTGGCTAGTGTTGGTAATGCTGCTGTAAACATTGGGGTGCATGTGCCCCTTCAAATCTGTATTTTTTTATCCTTTGGGTAAATACCAAACAGAGCAATTGCTGGATTGTAGTGTAGTTCTATTTGCAACTTTGTGAGGAAACTCCATACTGTTTTCCAGATTGGCTGCACCAGTTTGCATTCCCACCAATGGTGCAAGAGGGTTCTCATTTCTCCACATCCTTACCAACATTTATTGTTGCCTGAGTGGTTAATTGTAGCCATTCTGACAGGTGTAGGGTGGTATCTCATCATGGCTTTGATTTGCATTTCCCTGATACTGAGTGATTTTGAGCATCTTTTCATGTGTCTGTTGGCCATCTGGATGTCTTCTTTGGAAAAGTGTCTATTCATGTCTTCTGCCCATTTCTTAACTGTATTGTTTGAGTTTGATAAATTCTTTATAGATTTAAGATACTAACCCTTTTTAAGATATGGCATGCAAATATATTCTCCCATTTTGTAGGCTGCCTGTTGATTGTTTTCTTCACTGTGCAGAAGGTTTTATCTTGATGAAGTTCCAATAGTTCATTTTTCCTTTTGTTTCAGGAGACATATCTAGTAAGAAATTGCTGTGGCTGATGTCAGAGAGGTTACTGCCTTTGTTCTTTAGGTTTTTAATGTTTTCTTGTCTCACGCTAAGGTCTTTAATGCATTTGAATTTATGTATGTATGTATGTATGTATGTATGTATGTATGTATGTATGTATCTGGTGTAAGAAAGTCGTCCAGTTTCATTACTTTGTTTGTAGTTGTCTAGTTTTCCCAGCACCATTTGTTGAGGACACTTTTTTCCCATTGCATATTATTTACTGCTTTGTTGAAGATTAGTTGACCATATAGTTATGGGTTTATTTCTGCGTTTTGTTACCTATTCCATTGATCTTTGTGTCCATTATTATGGCAGTACCATATTGCGTTGATGATTACAGCTTTGTAATATAGGGAATTGTGATGGCTCCAGCTTTGCTTTTCTCTTTCAACATTACTTTGTCTATTCTGGGTCTTTTGTGGCTCTATACAAATCTTAGAACTGTTTGTCCTAGCTCGGTGAAAAATGCTGGTGGTATTTTGACAGGCATTGCATTAAATGTGTAGATGCTTTAGGTAGTATTGACATTTTAAAAATGTCTTTCTTCCATTCCATGAGCATGGAATATTTTTCCGTTTATTTGTCTCATCTTTAATTTCATTCTTCAGTGTTCTATAGTTTTGAGAGTACTGATCTTTTACCTCTTTACTTAGGTTTATTCCTTGGTGTCTTATGATTTTTGGTGCAATTGTAAATGGGATAAATACCTTGATTTCTTGTTTTGTTATTTCATTATGGTATATAGAAATGCAACAGATTTCTGTATGTATGTTGATTTTGTATCCCATGACTTTGCTGAATTCATGTATTAGTTCTAGCAAGTTTTGGGTGGAATCTTTTGGGTGTTCAAGATAGAGTATCATGTCATCTGCATGTAGTGAAAGTTTTTCTTCTTTCTCACCAGTGTAGATGCCTTTTCTTTGTTTTTGTTGTCTGATTGCTGAGGCCAGGACTGCTGCTACTGTGTTAGATAACAGTGGTGAGAGTTGACGTCCCTGTCCTGTTCCTGACTGGAGAGGAAAATCTCTGTATTCCCCCATTGAGGATGATATTAACTGTGGGTTTTTCATATATGGCTTTTATTATATAGAGCTATGTTCCCTCTAAGCCCCCTTAATTGAGGATTTTTATCATGATTGGATACTGTACTTTGTCGAATGACTTATCTGCATCTATTGAGAGGATCATATGATTCTTATTCTTTCTTTTATTAATGTGGTGTATCATGTTGATTGATTTCCAAATTTGCACCACATTTGCCATCCAGGAATAAATCCCACGTGATTGTGGTGAATGATTCTTTTAATGTACAGTTAGTATTGATTTACCAGTATTTTGTTGAGAAATTTTGCATCTATATCCATCTGGAATTTGGTCTTTTTTAGTGGGGGTTTGCCTGTTTTGGGAATCAGGGTAATGGTGACATCACAGGATGAATTTGGATGTTTTACTGTTCTTTCTCCTTTTTTGGAACAGATTGAAAAGAATAGGTATTAATTCTTCTCTAAATCATTGGTAGAATTTTCCTTGTGAAGCTATGTGGCCCTGGTTTTTTTTGTCAGGAGATTTCTGATTACCAATTCACTTTCTTGTCTGGTTATCAGTCTGCCCAAGTTTTCCATTTCTTTCTATTTCAGTTTTGATAGTTTATATATTTGTAGGAATTTGTCAGTTTTTCCCCTTGTGGTCCAATTTGTTGGCATATAGTTTTTCATAATGTTCTCTTATAATTGTTTGAATTTCTCTGATGTTGGTTGTATTTCTCCTCGCTCATTTGTGATTTTATTATCGAGGTGCTTTCTTTTATTTTTGGTACATCTGGCTAAAGGTTTATCAATTTTAGTTTTTCGAAGAACTGGCTCCTGGTTTCTCTCTGTGTTCAATATTTTTTTTTTTTTTTGGTTTCTGTATCACTTATATGTGCTCTAATATTGATTATTTTCCCTCTTCTGCTGGCCTTAGGCTTTGTTAATTGTTCTTTTTCTAGCTCATTTAGGTGTATGGATAGGATGTTTACTTGAGATTTTTCTTGATTTGTGAAGTAAGCCTGTATTTCTCTATACTTCACTCTTATGAGTGCTTTACCTGCATCCAATGGTTTTGGACTATTGTGTTTACATTTTCTTTCTTTTTATTTATTTTTTGAAAATTTATTCTTTGATTTCTGGTTTACACATTCATTGTTTAGTAGCATGCAATTTAATCTCCATGTATTTGTGGTCTTTCCAATTTTTTTTCTTGTCGTTGGCAACATGTTTTTTAGCATTTTGGTCAGAAATGATGCATGGTATGATCTCAATTTCTTTGTAGCTGTTGAGGCCTGATTTATGACCAATATGTAATCAATTCTTGATAATGTCCCATGTGCACATGAAAAGAATATGTATTCTGCTGATTTATGATGAAATATTCTGAATATAACTGTTAAATCTATCTGGTCCAGTGTGTCATTCACAGCTAAATTTCCTTGTTGATTTTCTGCTTGAGTGATGGGTCCATTGATGTAACTGGGGTGTTACCAGTTCCATTGTTATTTTTATATCAGTGAGTTCCTCTGTGTGTATTCTTATTTGTTTTATATATATGGGTACTTCCAGGTTGGGTACATAAATATATACAATTGCTAGATCTACTTGTTGGATAGTCCCCTTTTTATGATATAGTGCCCTTCTTCATCTCTTGTTACAGTTCCTGGTTTAAACTCTAGTTTAAACTCTAGTGTCCAGTTCTCCCAGCACCATTTGTTAGAGACTGTCTTTTTTCCATTGGATGTTCTTTCCTGCTTTGTCAAAGATTAGTTGGCCATATGTTTGTGGGTCTATTTCTGGGGTTTCTATTCTATTCCATTGGTCTATGTGTCTGTTTTTGGGCCAACACCATGCTGTCTTGATGATTACAGCTTTGTAGTAGAGGCTAAAGTCTGGGATTGTGATGCCTCCTGCTTTGGTCTTCTTCAAAATTACTTTGGCTATTCGGGGCCTTTTGTGTTTCCATATGAATTTTAGAATTGCTTGTTCTAGCTTGGAGAAGAATGCTGGTGCAATTTTGATTGGGATTGCATTGAATGTGTAGATAGCTTTGGGTAGTAGTGACATTTTGACAATATTTATTCTTCCAATCCATGAACAGGGAATGTCTTTCCATTTCTTTATATCTTCTTCAATTACCTTCATAAGCTTTCTATAGTTTGTTCCATAGTTTGTTCTATAGTTTGTTTCTATAGTTTCTATAGTTTGTTTTCTATAGTTTGCAGCATACAGATCTTTTACATCTTTGGTTAGATTTATTCCTAGGTATTTTATGCTTCTTGATGCAATTGTGAATGGGATCAGTTTCTTTATTTGTCTTTCTGTTGCTTCATTGTTAGTGTATAAGAATGCAACTGATTTCTGTACATTGATTTTGTATCCTGAGACTATCCTGAATTCATGTATCAGTTCTAGCAGACTTTTGGTGGAGTCTATCGGATTTTCCATGTATAATATCATGTCATCTGCAAAAAGCGAAAGCTTGACTTCATCTTTGCCAATTTTGATGCCTTTGATTTCCTTTTGTTGTCTGATTGGTGATGCTAGAACTTCCAACACTATGTTAAACAACAGCAGTGAGAGTGGGCATCCCTGTCGTGTTCCTGATCTCAGGGAAAAAGCTCTCAGTTTTTCCCCATTGAGGATCATGTTAGCTGTGGGCTTTTCATAAATGGCTTTTATGATGTTTAAGTATGTTCCTTCTATGCCGACTTTCTCAAGCGTTCTTATTAAGAAAGGGTGCTGGATTTTGTCAAAGGCCTTTTCTGCATCGATTGAGAGGATCATATGGTTCTTCTCTTTTCTTTTATTAATGTGATGTATCACGTTGATTGATTTGCGAATGTTGAACCAGCCCTGCAGCCCAGGAATGAATCCCACTTGATCATGGTGAATAATTCTTTTTATATGCTGTTGAATTGGATTTACTAGTATCTTTTTGAGAATGTTTGCATCCATATTCATCAGGGATATTGGCCTGTAGTTCTCTTTTTTTACTGGGTCTCTGTCTGCTTTAGGAATCAAAGTAATACTGGCTTCATAGAATGAGTCTGGAAGTTTTCCTTCCCTTTCTATTTCTTGGAATAGCTTGAGAAGGATAGGTATTATCTCTGCTTTAAACGTCTGGTAGAACTCCCCTGGGAAGCCATCTGGTCCTGGACTCTTATTTGTTGGGAGATTTTTGATAACCGATTCAATTTCTTCGCTGGTGATGGGTCTGTTCAAGCTTTCTATTTCCTCCTGATTGAGTTTTGGAAGAGTGTGGGTGTTCAGGAATTTGTCCATTTCTTCCAGGTTGTCCAATTTGTTGGCATATAATTTTTCATAGTATTCCCTGATAATTGTTTGTATCTCTGAGGGATTGGTTGTAATAATTCCATTTTCATTCATGATTTTATCTATTTGGGTCATCTCCCTTTTCTTTTTGAGAAGCCTGGCTAGAGGTTTGTCAATTTTGTTTATTTTTTCAAAAAACCAACTCTGGGTTTCGTTGATCTGCTCTACAGTTTTTTTTAGATTCTATATTGTTTATTTCTGCTCTGATCTTTATTATTTCTCTTCTTCTGCTGGGTTTAGGCTGCCTTTGCTGTTCTGCTTCTATTTCCTTTAGGTGTGCTGTTAGATTTTGTATTTGGGATTTTTCTTGTTTCTTGAGATAAGCCTGGATTGCAGTGTATTTTCTCTCAGGACTGCCTTCGCTGCGTCCCAAAGTGTTTGGATTGTTGTATTTTCATTTTCGTTTGTTTCCATATATTTTTTAATTTCTTCCCTAATTGTCTGGGTGACCCACTCATTCTTTAGTAGGGTGTTCTTTAACCTCCATGCTTCTGTAGGTTTTCCAGACTTTTTCCTGTGGTTGATTTCAAGCTTCATAGCATTGTGGTCTGAAAGTATGCATGGTATGAATTCAATTCTTGATACTTATGAAGGGCTGTTTTGTGACCCAGTATATGATCTATCTTGGAGAATGTTCCATGTGCACTCGAGAAGAAAGTATATTCTGTTGCTTTGGGATGCAGAGTTCTAAATATATCTGTCAAGTCCATCTGATCCAATGTATCATTCAGGGTCCTTGTTTCTTTATTGACCGTGTGTCTAGATGATCTATCCATTTCTGTAAGTGGAGTGTTAAAGTCCCCCTGCAATTACCACATTCTTATCAATAAGGTTGCTTATGTTTGTGAGTAATTGTTTTATATATTTGGGGGCTCCAGTATTCGGCGCATAGACATTTATAATTGTTAGCTCTTCCTGATGGATAGACCCTGTAATATTATATAATGCCCTTCTTCATCTCTTGTTACAGCCTTTAACTTAAAGTCTAGTTTGTCTGATGTAAGTATGGCTACTCCAGCTTTCTTTTGGCTTCCAGTAGCATGATAAATAGTTCTCCATCCCCAAGCCTACTATCTTTTAAACCCCCCAACCTTTAGGGACATCTTTATCCATTCATCAGCCGGTTGAGATTTGTGCTCTGAAAAAGGAAGAAATAGAAAATTTGAACAGACCCATAACTAGCAAAGGAGTAGAATCAGTATTCATGCAACCAATAAGATCCCGGGGCTGGATGGCTTCCCAGGAGAATGCTACCAAACATTTTAAAAAGTGCTAATACCTATTCTTTTAAAACTGTACCAAAAACAGAAACAGAAGGAAAATTTCCCAACTCATTCTATGAAGCCAAAATTACCTTGATTCCAAAACCAAAGACCCCCATTAAAAAGGAGAATTACAGATCAATTTCCATGATCCACAAGGATACAAAAATTCTCAACAGCAGCACTAGCAAATTGAATTCAACAACTTTTTAAAAGAATTTTTCTCCATGATCTAGTGGGATTTATTCCTGGGCTGCAGGGATGTGTCAATATCCAGAAATCAATCAACATGTTACATCATATTAATAAAAGAAAGGTAAGAATGTCACGATACTTTCAAGAGATGAATAAAAAGCTTCTGACAAAATACAGCATCCTTTCTTGAAAAAACCCTCAAGTAAGTTGCGATATAAGGACCAACCTCAGGATCATAAAGTACATATATGAAAGACCCACAGCTCATGTCTTCCTCAATGGGGAGAAACTGACACCTTTCCCCCTAAGGTCAGGAACATGACAGAGATGTACCCTTTCACCACTGTTATTCAACATAGTCCTGAAGCCCTAGCCCCAGCAAACAGACAACACAAAGAAATAAAAGTCATACAAATTGGTAAGGGAGAAGACAAACTTGCACTCTTCCCAATCGACATCATAGTATATGTGGAAAACATGAAAGACTCCACCAAAAAACTGCTAGAATGGATCCATGATTTCAGCGAAGTGCAGGATATGAAATCAGTGTACAGAAATCCGTTGGATTTATAGACACCAGTAATGTAGGAGCAGAATTTGAAATGAAGGCATCTATCCCATATTACAGTAGCATCCAAACCATGCCAAATAGGTGAAAATCTATACGCACTGAAACTATAGAAAGCTTATTAAAGAAATTGAAGAAATACAACTAAATGAAAAAACATTCCATGCTCATAGATTAGAAGAACAAATATTGTTAAAATGTCAATGCCACCCAAAGCAATCTACACATTCAGTGCATTCCCTATCAAAATAACACGAGTATTCTTCACAGAACAAACAATCATAAAATTTATAAGGAACCATATAAGACCATGAATAGCCAAAGCCACGTTGAAAAAGAAAACCAAAGCCGGAAGCATCATAATTTCAGACTTTAGCATGTACTACAATGTTGTAATCATCAAGACAGTATGGTCCTGGGACAAAAACAGACACTCAGATCAATGGGACAGAATAAAGAACCCAGAAATGGCCCTAGAAATGTATGACCAACTAATCTTCGATAAAGCAGGAAAGAATATCCAATGGAATAAAGACAGTCTCTTCAGCAAGTGGTGTTGGGAAAACTGAACAGCAACATGCAGAAGAATGAACATGGACCACTTTCTTATATCATACACAAAAATAAACTCAAAATGGATGAAAGACCTAAATGTAAGACAGGAAATCAAATCCTAGAAGAGAAAACAGGCAAAAACCTCTTGACCTTGGCCGCAGCAACTTCTTAATCAACACTTCTCAAGAGTCAAGAAAACAAAAGCAGAAATGGACTATTGGTACCTCATCAAGACAAAATGCTTCTGCACAGCAAAGGGAACAATCAGAAAAACTAAAAGGCAACAGACAGAATGGGAGAAGATAGTTGTAAATAAACTATCAGATAAAGGGTTAGTATCCAAAATCTATAAAAAACTCATCAAATTCAACACCCCAAAACAAATAATCCCATGAAGAAATGGATAACAGCCATGAACAGACACTTTTTCCAAGAAGATATCCAGAGGCTAACAGACACATGAAAAAATTCTCAATAACACTCATCAGGGAAATACAAATCAAACCCACAATGAGATACTACTTCAAATCTGTCAGAATGGCTAAAATTAACAACTCGGGCAACAACAGATGTTGGCAAGGATGCAGAGAAAGAGAGACCCTTTTGCATTGTTAATGGGAATGCAAACTGACGCAGCCACTCTGGGAAACAATATGGAGGTTCCTCAAAGGTTAAAAATAGAACTACCCTACAACCCAGCAATTGCACTAGTAGGTATTTATCCAAAGGATACAAAAATGGTGATTCACAGGGGCACCTGCACCGCAATGTTTATACCAGCACTATCAACAATAGCCAAAGTATTGAAAAAGCCCCAGTGTCTTTTGACTGGTGAATGAATTAAGAAGACGTGATTCAATAAAAAAATGAACTCTTGCCATTTTTAACATTGTGGATGGAACTAGGGTGTATTATGCTAAGCAAAATAAGACAGTAGGAGAAAGATTCCATTTTATTTCACTTATATATGGAATTTAAGAAACAAACAAGATAAACATAGGGGCAGGTAAGCAAAAATAAGATAAAAAGAGAGAGGGAGGCAAACCATTAGAGACTCTTAAATACAGGGAACAAACTGAGGGTTGCTGGCATGTTGTTGGGTGGAAGGGTGGGCTAAATGATAGATAGGCATTAGAAGGGGCCCTTGGGATGAGCATTCAGTGTTATATGTAAGTGATGAATCACTAAATTATATTCCTGAAATCATAATTACACTAGATGTTAGCTAACTTTGATTTAAATAAATTAAAAAAAAACATTAAAAGGTCTACACAGTGAAGGAAACAATCAGCAAAACTAAGACAACTGATGGAACGAGAGAATATATTTACACATGACATCAGATAAAGGGTAAATATCCAAATCTACAATGAAATTATCAAATTCAACACCCAAAAAACCCCCAAATAATCCAGTGAAGAAATGGGCAGAAAACATGAATACACACTGCTCTAAAGAAGACATCCAGATGGCCAACAGGCACATGAAAAGATGCTCAATGTCGCTACTCATCAGGGAAATACAAATCAAAACCACACTCAGATATCACCTCATGCCAGTCAGAGTGGCCAAAATGAACAAATCAGGAGACTATAGATGCTGGCGAGGATGTGGAGAAATGGGAACCCTCTTGCACTGTTGGTGGGAAGGCAAACTGGTGCAGTCACTCTAGAAAACAGTGTGGAGGTTCCTCAAAAAATTAAAAATAGACCTACCCTATGACCCAGAAATAGCACTGCTAGGAATTTACCCAAGGGATACAGGAGTGGTGATGCATAGGGGCACTTGTACCCCAATGTTTATAGCAGCACTCTCAACAATAGCCAAATTGTGGGAAGAGCCTAAATGTCCATCAACTGACGAATGGATAAAGAAATTGTGGTTTATATATACAATGGAATACTACATGACAATGAGAAAGAATGAAATATGACCCTTTGTAGCAATGTGGATGCAACGTGGATGCAATGTGTTATGTTAAGTGAAATAAGCCATACAGAGAAAGACAGATACCATATGTTTTCACTCTTATGTGGATCCTGAGAAACTTAACAGAAGTCTATGGGGGAGGGGAAGAAAAAAAAAAGAGGTTAGAGTGGGAGAGAGCCAAAGCATAAGAAACTCTTAGAAACTGAGAACAAACTGAGGGTTGATGGGGGGTGGGAGGGAGGGGAGGGTGGGTAATGGGTATTGAGGAGGGCACCTTTTGGGATGAGCACTGGGTTTTGTATGGAAACCAATTTGATAATAAATTTCATATTTAAAAAAAAAAAGCTCTTGGACCAAAAAAAAAATGTGTTTAGCCAAAAAAAAAAAAGAAAAAAAAGAAAAAAAAAACACAGTGAGATACCACTCTACACCAGTAAGAATAGCTAAAATTAACAACTCAGGCAACAACAGATGTTGGTGAGAATTCAGAGAAAGGGGAACACCTTTGCACTATTTGTGGAAATGCAAACCATGCAGTCACTCTGGAAAACAGTATGGAGGATCGTCAAACAATTAAAACTAGAGCTGAGACCCAACAATTGCACTACTAGGAATTTACCCAAGGGATACAAAAATGCTGGTTAGAAAGGACACATGCAACCCAATGTTCATAGCAGCGCTGTCAACAATAACGAAACCATGGAAAGAGCCCAAGTGTCTAACGTATTTTCAATTTCAATTATTGTGCTCTTTATGTCTGGTTTGTTCCTTTTTTATCTCTTTGTTTATCTCTATGTATCAATGATGTTCTCCACTCTTTTCTCAAGACATGAGTATCTTTAGATCATTATTTTAAATTCTCTGTAAGACATTATTTATGTCCATTTCACTTAGGTTTCTTGCTGTGATTTTGTCTTGTTCTTTCATTTGGAACACACATCTCTGTCTTCTTATTTTGCCTAACTCTCTGTCTGTTTCTGTTAGGAACATCATCTATATTTCATGCTCTCGACAGTAGTTGGCAGGGCACACACTTTTAACAAGTTTGCTATGGCCCTCTTCCATATGGGATACACAGTCACCACAGAGATTGGGCTGGCAGGGTCCACTTCACAAAGCACACATGGGTGAGGTCCACAGTTTTAACAAGATGTGTGCATCCTCCCTAGGAGTTCATCAGCCACTAGACTGATGCCCCACAAAGTGCACCTTCAGGATACATGGCATTGGCAAGGGGTACTGGTATTCTGGTGCACGGGATCTGCAGTGCCAGGACTGATACAGACTTGACTGGAGGGGCCAGGGTGTGGTGTAAATTATCTAGGCAGTGAATGCCAGAACCATTATAGATTCCTGCAGGTAGCCTTGTATCCATGCTGGAAATGGTGGGGGGGGGGGGCAGGGATAATGGCATGCACCAGCTCCATTTTTCTTGGATAAGTCCCACAATAAACCCTGAGATTAGTAAATAACTCCCTCACATCTGCCTCATATGTTTCCCAAAATGTTGCTTCTATGCTGTATCTCAGAGGGCTGTTTGTTGTTTTAGGGGACTCAGTTAGGGATGAGGAACTCAGTTTCTTATTAGGGACTTTAAGGATGAGGACTCAGTTTCCTATTGCCTTCCAGGCTCTCCCAAAGCTAGACCCACTAATTTTCAAAGTTCTAGGCTTTAAGTCTCCTTGTTGTAAGAACTGACAACATTTGGGCCCTCTATTTTCAAATCCAAACATTATTGGGATGTGTTTTCCCCATGCAGGTTTCCAGGTGTAATAGTCTGTTTCCCCTCTCTTTGCCCACCAGTCCCTCCCTCTGGGGGCCAGACCCTGCAGTTTAGCTCCTGAGCATGTCTTAACTCTTCCTACCCTCTTCAATGTGGCTTCTTCTCTATGTTTAGTTGTGGAGTTTTTTTCAGCCAGTCTTTGGGTCATTTTCTGGATTATTTACACTGATGTATTACCTAGTTGTATTTGTCATATGAGGTGAGTTTAGGGTCCTTCTACCTTGTTCTCTTCCTCCAGATGTCCCTAAATTATAACCATTTTCTTACATGAAATTTTTTCCAGTAAAAGTTTTTATTTAGAAAATAAAATAAATTTATTTATTTCCAAAATATGAATATGGTAAATAAATATATTTGAAAACATGCCATACCATCAATACTAAGATGGACCTTATGAAGACACTAGGATGTTGAGAGTCCTGCATTTGTATTTGATATATTGATCACACATTAGTAATAGCAAACGTTTATCAAGAGCTGTTCTGCATGGGGCACTTATGGCCAATAACAATCTTATGAAGTAGGCTTAAAGGTTAGGTGGCTCAGAAAAGTTAAAATGTATCTTATGATTGGTATCTTATGATTGGTAGGCAGAAGAACTGGTGCTGACTCGGATCTATTGGTGACAAAGCCAACATTCTATGGCTGACCCTTCAACAACACAAGGGTTAGGGTACTTCCATGCAGCTGAAAATCCATGTGTAACATTTTTTGTTTAAATTTATTTTTTATTGAAGTATAATTGATATACAATATTAGGTTAGTTTCAGATATAAACAGTGAATCAACAATTCTATACGTTACTTTGTGCTCACCACAGTAAATATAGTCACCACCTGTTCCCATACTTTACTATATTTTGGCTATATTCCCTGTGTTGTGCTTTTTTATTCTCGTGACTTATTTTAGAGAAAGAGAGAGCAAGCAGAGGAGAGGGGAAGAGGGATAGGGATAGAGAAGGAGAGAGAGAGAGAGAGACAGAGACAGAGACAGAGACAGAGAGAGACAGAGAGGATCTTAAACAGGCACCACACTCAGCACAGAGTCCAGCTCAGAGCTCAATCCCATGACCCTGAGATCGCAACCTGAGCTGAAATCAAGAGTTTGATGCTCAATCAACTTAGCCATCTAAGTACCCCATGACTTGTCATTTTGTAACAGGAACTTTGTAACTTTAAAAAAAAATTAATGTTTGTTTATTTTTTGAGACAGAGAGAGACAAAGCACGAGCAGGGGAGGGGCGGAAAGAGAGAGAGAGAGGGAGACATGGAATCTGAAACAGGCTTCAGGCTCTGAGCTATCAGCACAGAACAGGATGCGGGGCTTGAACCCAAGAACCGTGAGATCATGATAGATGAAACCTTTTATGTTTTTCATTTCTGTTATTCAAGAACCTTGAGAAATGGTACCCATCTATTTTCACATGTCTATAGGAAATAAATTAATTAAAATCTATGAAATCATGTTAATATTCTGTTTAGAGACTCAATGTCTCCCCATTCGCTCTAATAGTGGTTCTCAAATTTAGCCTCATTGCCTGTAGTGTTTAGTAAGAAACGTCAGCTGCTGAGTCCATCCTGCATTGTTGGCTCAGTAGGTCTGAGGTGGGCCCAAGAGTGTGCATTTTTGATAAGTTGCCAAGTGACGCTGTTTGTGCTGGTCCAGGACCACACAACTTTAGAAGAAAAAGCTAAAACTCTTTATCAGGCTATGGAGGTTAAAAGTTAAGTTACTCTAACAGAGAAACCCCAAAATAAAATGACTTCATTATATTAAATAATATAGAATATTTTTCTGCTGTAATACTGTGGAGGCATTGCTCTGTTGGTGGGGGTTCTGGTTCCATCTTATTGTTTCATTCCCTCTTAGGATTTTTGGCAAAGCTAGAGACCTTCCACATCCACACTGCAGCCAGCAGGAACAGGAGGGAGGAGGGTGAGAATAAATACCTTCTTATTAGATAAGATAAACCATGAGTTCCACACATTTCACTCCTCATATTATGTTAGTGGAGGCCAGTCTCAGAGATATGATATGCCACATGGTGACCCTGCAGCAGTTAAAACTTGAAGCAGAAAGTGGAATGAATAAGGGTGGGTAGTTGGTCTCCACCACAAAGTCCCCACCGGCAGTATCAAGTGGATGTACAGGGGTGTCTGGGAAGAAAAAAATCAGTGTCCAGTGTAATCCTACATAAAAATATTCCAGGTGAAATATATTCTTAGTACTTAGTACATATCTCTGTTACTGTACTTAAGCACATTTAATCATTATATGTTTATTTATCTGTAGTCCCAGATTAGTCTTGAAGCATTTTAAGTGTATGAATTGAAGTTCCTTTATGTATCTGTATCTCTATCTCCTATAATTTTGGTGTACTTCCTACCTATTTACAAATCGGTACTTGGTACAATTCTTGGTACGAGGTAGACACCCAGTAAGTGTTCCTTACAGAAATGAATTGACTTATCTTCTGTTGGTAAAGGTCAGTGTTATTTCCTTACCTCTCTTCCATCTAACTCATGACTTTGCTGACCATTTTCGTTCACACAGTATTCTCTTTACTGCACTCTTCACATCTTTGTTTCTTAAAGTGTAGATCAGAGGGTTAAGGGTGGGTGTGACAATTGTGTAAAATAGTGTAAGGAACTTCCCTTCATCTTCAGATGTGCTATTCTGTGGCTTCATGTACATATAAATGATTGTTCCATAAAACAGAGTTACTACTGTGAGGTGGGAACCGCATGTATTAAGAACCTTATGCCACCTTGCTGTTGACTTGATCCTCATGACAGCTTGAGTGATAATTGCATATGAGATGAAAATTATTGATAGAGGTGCTAGAAGAAATATCACTCCAAGAGCAAAGACAACAATCTCAATTACTTTTGAGTAGACACAAGCCATCTTGAGCAAGGCTGGCATCTCACAGAAAAAATTATCCACCTCCCGGTGCCCACATCTTGGCAACTTCAAAGTCAAGGAACAAACGATTAAGGCACTGCCAAGACCACCTAACCAGGCTGTGAGCACCATCTTCTGGCAAAGCTGAGGGTGCATTAATACTGTGTAGTGAAGAGGTTGACAGACAGCAGCATAGCGATCATAGGCCATCACAGCCAAGAGAAGACATTCTGTGGCTCCCAAGTCAAGGGCAAAAAAGAATTGGAGCACACACCCTCCATAGGTAATAGACTTTGTTGGACCCCATAGATTTACCAGCATCTGTGGGATAATGCTAGTTGCATAACAGAGGTCCAGAAAAGACAAATTGGATAGGAAGAAATACATGGGAGTATGGAGCTGGCTGTCTAGGTTAGATACAAGGATGATGGCTGTGTTTCCTACTAGAGTAATAATATAGAAGACGAAGACAACCCCAGAGATGATGTGTTCTAATTGGGGCTGATCAGAAAACCCCAGCAGGATGAAGTCTGTAGTGGAACTTTCATTATTTGTGTCCATGACTCCTCATGAAGGTCTGGAGGTCAATACCCTGGTAACAAAAAATAGCATCACTTTAGGTAGAAATAAAATGTCTAAAGTCTGCATGAGTATCCCAGATGCACTTGTTTGTGTGCTCTCTCCTTTTGGAATATTTCTTTTAACACTGTATTCAGTGACCATATCTTCCCTGTGTTTATTCATAACCAGAGTGATTCTAAAAATAATATGTTAGAGGCTCTCCAGAACATGGCGGCATAGTAGGATGCTGGTCTCACCTTGTCTGGCTGGTCACTTAGATTCCACCTACATCTGCCTAAATAACCCAGAAAACCATCAGAAGACTAGAAGAATGGACTCTCTAGAGCCAAGCATAGACAAGAGGCCCATGGAAGAGGGTAGGAAGGGAGGAGAGGTGGTGCGTGATACACGGACTGGCAGGAGGGAGCTGGGGTGTGTAGGGGCAGCCCTCCCAGCAAGGCAGAGCCCCTGAAGTCTGGCTTGTAAAGAGGAGGGGCTGGACTGCGTGAGTCCTTACAGCCAGCAGGACTTAACATCTGGAATGTTAAAAGTCAACAGCTCTGCTCTTGGGGAGCAGGGAGGGTGAGAGGATGCCAGGAGAGACAGTTGTTGAGCCCGGGGAAGACAGAATGCAGCTCAGCAGGGGAAAAAGGCCCTGGCAGGTGCCATTTCCCTCTCCCATCCCCCAGGTGAAATTCCAAAAGGAACCATTTCCTGTCACCGAACTTGCTTGCACTGTGCAAATGCCCAATGCTGGGCTTCTGTGGATCCATCTCTTTGAAAGTCCTGCCTCCCTCCCGGTGCTGCAGGGCCACTCCCGCAGGGGACCACCAACAGCAAATTGAGCTAAGCCTGCCCCTCCTGCCCCTGTGCAACCTGCTGATCCACCCCAGCTAATACAACCTTGGCCAGATCCCATCAAAGCAGCACCACAAGCCTGGCAGTGTGCAAATAGCCCAGACAGGGGCCACACCACTCCACAGTGAGTCCTGTCCCTGGGAGAGGGGAAGATAAGGTACACACCAGTCTCACTGTAGCCCCAATGGTGGAATGGAAAAACATTCTGTGCTCATGATTGTGAGAATAAATATTGTTAAAATGTCAATACTACCCAAAGCAATCTACACATTCAATGCAATCACAAACAAAATTGGGCCAGCATTCTCAAAGTTAGAACAAGCTATCCTAAAATTTGTATGGAACCACAAAAGACCCCGAATAACCAAAGTAATATTGAAGAAGAAGACCAAAGCCGGAGGCATCACAATCCCAGAATTTAGTCTCTACTACAAATCTGTAATCATCAAGACAGCATGGTATTGGCACAAAAACAGACACATAGACCAATGGAATAGAATAGAGACTCCAGAATTAGTCCCACAGAAGTACGGCCAACTAATCTCTGGCTAATGGAAAAAAGACAGTCTCTTTAACAAATGGTGCTGGAAGAACTTGACAGCAACATGCAGAAGAATGAAACTAGACCACTGTCTTACACCATTGACAAAAATAAACCCAAAATGGATGAGGGACCTGAATGTGAGGCAGGAAACCATCAAAAAATATCCGAAAGGAGTAGGGAAGAAAGCAGGAAAAACCTCTCTGACCTTAGCCGCAGCAATTCTTACTTGACACATCTCCAAAAGGGAAAGGAATTACAAGCAAAGATGAACTATTGGGACCTCACGAAGATAAAAAGCTTCTGCACTACAAAGGAAACAATCAACAAAACTAAAGGCAACTGACGGAATGGGAAAAGATATTTGCAAATGGCATATCAGACAAAGAGCTAGTATTCAAAATCTAGAAAGAACTCACCAAATTCCACACCCAAAAAAACAAACAATCAAGTGAAGAAATGTGCAGAAAACATGAGTAGACACTTCTCTAAAGAAGACATCCGGATGGCCAACAGGCACATGAAAAGATACTCTTCATCAGGGAAATACAAATCAAAACCACACTGAGATACCACCTCACGCCAGTCGGAGTGGCTAAAATGAACAAATCAGGAGACTACAGATGCTGGTGAGGATGTGGAGAAATGGGAACCGTCTTGCACTGTTGGTGGGAGTGCAAACTGGTGCAGCCACTCTGGAAAACATTGTGGAGGTTCCTCAAAAAATTAAAAATAGATGTACCCTATGACCCATCAATAGCACTGCTAGATACAGTGGGATCTGTATCTAGCAAGGGATACAAGAGTGCTGGGATACAAGAGTGCTGATGCATAGGGGCACTTGTACCCCAATGTTTATAGCAGCACTTTCAACAATTGCCAAATTATGGAAAGGGTCTAAATGTCCATCAACTGATGAATGGATAAAGAAATTGTGGTTTAGATACACAATGGAATACTACTTGGCAATGAAAGAATGAAATATGGCCTTTTGTAGCAACATGGATGGAACTGGAGAGTGTTATGCTAAGTGAAATAAGTCATACAGAAGAAGACAGATACCATATGTTTTCATTCTTATGTGGATCCTGAGAAACTTAACAGAAGACCATGGGGGAGGGGAAGGAAAAAAAATTAGAGAGGGAGAGAGCCAAAGCATAAGAGACTCGTAAAAACTGATAATAAGCTGATGGTTTTTGGGGGGTGGGAGAGAGGGGAAAGTGGGTGATGAGCATCGAAGAGGGCCCCTGTTTGGATGAGCACTGGGTGTTGTATGGAAACCAATTTGAAAATAAATTTCATATTAAAAGAAAAAAATAAAAATACTAAAAATAATACGATAATTGCAATCACACTAAATTGTAAACAATTGAAAAAGCTTAATATACTACAACACTTATGGTTCTTTGTATTTTGGGTAAGCAATAAATCCATAAAGTTAATGACATAAGTTAGGAGTAGGATATATTTAGAGCTGTTCCTTCTTGAAATTATGACATTAGATCACTTGACGTGACAAGTTTTCCATTATCAAAGGAGTGGAGTTTAAGGTAAAAAGGTAAATAACCTACTATTTTTGGATAAGCTGCACCATTTGGTAGGAAAATCACTTTCCACATTCATGTCCAAATGTCTGCATTCCAGCTATTATCATCACCACCAGCATCACCACCAACCTCTCCTCATATTTTCACTCCTATTCAACCCTGCAGACACTGATATTTCTGAATCAATTTTGGTGTTCCTCATTATACTGCTCTTTTTTGGTGCTGGGAAAAAAATTGTCTTTCTTATTAATCATTATTTACATGTACAGAGGCCATTTGTTTCTTTGAATACCTTTCATGACTGCTATTATACCAGTTAAATAGCCTTATAATTTTTTGCAGAATTAAAAGGAACCTATTCCAGAAGGATTGGTTACCACTTACACATGTCAAAAACCTGTGTTAGCTCCTACTCATCAGGCCATTCAGCAGGATTAGCAAGATAGGTAACTTGAATAAAAATCAGTTCATTAAACAATCAGTGAGTTGTTTTTCCCTTGGAATTTACCAATCATATGGATCAATTCTCTGTTTGCTTCAGAAATCTGTAGGTAAAATCTGACTTCAATTCTGAAAGAATACAGAAAAAGGATAAAGAATACATAAATTTCACTTTCTGAATATCATTAAATAGATGGAGTAATTAATGAGTGAATTAACTTACTATATTTTTTTTAGTTTTATTTTTTGGCTTATAATTTTTTTATGCATATAGTGTTAGAACATGAGCTTTGGCTAGAGTACTTTATATTCATAGTGTGTTTGGAGCCAAAGAATACTAAATTTCTTTGTTGCAGTTATAGTAAAATAAGGAAAATTACCTACAGTGTACCATTGTTACAAGCATTTTAGTTAGAACTTGAAAATGTTATAAACATGAAGAAGGAACTGTGATTACCATGTAGTATGATAGAGGGATACAGCTTTTCTCAATATAAAATTGGAAATTTCATTTAATTAATGATTGTGAAGTCTTTATCTGATAGGATGTCAGTTAAGTTGAGTTAGTGCTTAAGTGCATGGATTCTGGACTCAGAGCTTGGTGTGAAATCCTAGCTAAGTAGTGGGAAGTAAAGTCTCCTTGGGCAGTTATATAACCTGTTTGCACATCATGTTCTCTGTACATTCTGTAAAGCTAATAATGTTCCTCACAGGGAGGCTGTGAGGGTTAGTATTTGTGAAAACACTAGAACTATGCTTGGTTCATATTTAATTCTAAAACGTTAAACATTGTATTCACCTACCCACAAATTATTATTATTTTATTTTTTCCTTACTCTTCATTTTTCCCACTGGTAATATTACCATGATGGTCTAAAACTAAACTGGAATGGTTAAAATTTTATGTGTGGATAACTTTTCAAACGCACAGACACTCATGTACACAAAAGTGCCCACAAACACAATGTACATAGTGAACTGACCAACTCAGAGGCAGGAAAAGACAGAGGACTTAAGCTCCCATGCCTTGATTACAAAATGTAGTCAGCTTTTCTTGACCATGTCGAGTTGGGATAGTGTTGGGAATGAGAAAGCCATAGAATTTTAGAGTTTACATAGACTCAGAAGCCACAATCCAGCCTTCTGTCCAACGAAGCAGGCCTTCCACAGAATATTCACACAACTCCTGTTTTCATAGCTTTCTAACTGTCTTTTATTTTTTTTAAATATAATTTATTGTCAAAATGTTTTCCATACAACACTCAGTGCTCATCCCAACAGGTGCCCTCCTCAATGCCCATCACCCACTTTCCCCTCTCCCCTACCCCCCATCAACCCTCAATTTGTTCTCTGTATTTAAGAGTCTCTTATAGGTTGCTTTCCTCTCTCTCTCTCTCTGTAATTTTCCCCCCTCTTCCCTCCCCCATGGTCTTCTGTTAAGTTTCTCAGGATCCACATAGGAGTGAAAATATATGGTATCTGTCTTTCTCGGACGGACTTATTTCAGTTAGGATAATACCTTCCAGTTCCATCCACGTTGCTGCAAATGGCCATATTTCATTCTTTCTCATTGCCACGTAGTATTCCGTTGTATATATAAACCACATCTTCTTTATCCATTCGTCAGTTGATGGACATTTAGGCTCTTTCTATAATTTGGATATTGTTGAAAGTGCTGCTATAAACATCGGGGTACACGTGCCCCTATGCACCAGCACTCCTGTATCCTTTGGGTAAATTCCTAGCAGTGCTATTGCTGGGTCATAGGGTAGATTTGTTTTTAATTTTTTGAGGAACCTCCACAATGTTTTCTAGAGCGGCCCCACTGTTGGTTGCATTCCCACCAACAGTGCAAGAGGATTTCTGTTTCTCCACATAGTCACCAGCATGTATAGGCTCCTAAATATCTTTTAAAGAGGGATTCATACTTACTCCTTATGTTGAGTTCAGAGATGCCTCTTTAACTCTCAGGCACTGCCTGTTTTGCTTTATTCTGGAAATAACATGGAATAAGTCAATTCAATATGGCTTCATTAAAAAAGACAGTTTTATTATGAAATAAAACATAGAAGCAAAAAGCTCACTCAATCAAGGTGAATATTCTGATAACTAACATTCAGTTCAAAAAATAGAACCTTGGCAAGCACCCCAGGAACTTCTCTTTGTGTCTCATCCCAATCATTACCCTTCCTTGTCCCCTAAAGTACCCACTATCCTCATGTTTATAGTAATAACCTCCTTGTATTTTAGTAGTGTGATTGCCCACTTGTGTATCCCTAGACAATATTTTTTAGTTTGCCTCTTTAAATATTTTCATATATCTTTGGGGTTTTCTTTAATATTAGATCCTGTTATCAAATATACTCTTAGATTTATGTTCCCAGATTAAGTCTAGATGCTTGTCAGCCATTGCTCACATTGTAAGAAGTTTAATTACCATGCTTTTCTGGTGGCTATCCATTGGACTCACCATGGATTATAAAATACCTTGGATTAGTTAGTTGAGAAGTGAACATAGTACTGCAGATGTGCTAAATCATTGAAGAAAGGAGGGAGCATTCATGACACACACGCAGTTTCTAAAATATATGTTAAGTAGGTTTAGCAGGTGAAAAACATTACTGACCCAGTTTAAGCTTTGGGGAACATAAGGCCCCAGGTATACTAATTGGAAGTGTCCAGCCAGTGTTACACCTTATGTAATTTAATATTGTGAATCCAAAATAGGACTTTCATCTTATGCTTGCAAACATTTTCTATATTGTTTTAAACCATGGGTCTCAACTTTTAGATGTCATTGTAATTTTAATTTAAAAGTCAATGTTTAAGACTGTGAACGCAAGCAGAAGAAACTATGTTTAAAAAGAGGAATACTATGTTTTCACTGAAACAGCTTTTCATTTTTCATGGTGTGGACTTTAGTTTCTAATGGCATAGCATGAGCTTACATTTTTGTTTGTTCAGTGAAATTTAAGACAAATAGAGCACACATATTTAAACATAATTTGAATGTAACAATGATGTGGAAAGAAAACTAGGAAGAAAATTAGAACATATTTACATTTCAGGAGTGAAGAATTCACAGCTCTCATGTTCTTATGTAGCCCAAAGATACCCATGTTGCCATTATTACACAGGTAGTCAGAAGAATTCTTGTTTGGCAAGTTACTGAGTCCATGAAATACTGATGAGCCACCACTTTATTATACTAACTCCACAATCACATTTGCATTTAAATGGAACAGCTGAGCTAAGATTCAGTGAAGTCTCTATTTAATGTGGATGTTGGAGAAAAACTAGAATCATGATTGGTGGCAAAGTTGACAAATTTTGTTTCGTAAATGTGTTTTTTATGGGATATTTGTAGTCTTTTAGTGAGCACTCCCATTAGAAACATTTGTAGGCTGATGTCTGCCCATGAAAGGAGAGCCCTTCTCTGGTATACTTGTGCTCCAAGAAGTGTTTATGTAGAACATGAAGGCTAGTCGGTGCATGTGGTGTAGACCTTGGGGACTGGTGCCCCACAGAGGTGATTAACAAATCTTAGACTATGGTCAGACGCTTCTCCAAACAACTATTTTAGGAAAGGTTCCCATAAGATACCGGGTTTCATCTTGTCTTTTTCTTTTTAAATTTATTCCATGGAAATTAATTTCAGAGATGGATTTATTTGTGTATTATATTTACTATTGAAGATTTCAAATATAACATAAGCTGTCTACAAAAATTAGTACATTTAATTGAACTTTTTTGTGTGTCAAGTTGAAGAAATGTAGGCATTATCTAGTTGTTGTATTTGCCAGAAGATAATATATGTCAAAAAAATTACAGAATCATCTTAATTCTGTGGTAAGTGAGCCATATCATCATTGTTCCTTTTTCAATCAATTAAAAATAATGCCAGGAACATATTTTGGCCTACCACTCAATTCAAGAACTGGGATCTTAAATTTATAGCTACTTCTCCCCTTTTAAAATTCTTATTCCTACCTGACCCTTGGTAAATCATGATCCTGAATTTTGTGTTCATTACACACTTGAATTAGAATGTAGTTTTTATATTGACACACGCACACACATATGTTGATGCCTAAATAGCATGTATTTTAAAACTTAGTTCAACCAACGGAATGGGAAAAGATATTTGCAAATGACATATCGGACAAAGAGCTAGTATACAAAATCTATAAATAGCTCACCAAACTCCACACCCGAAAAGCAAATAACCCAGTGAAGAAATGGGCAGAAAACATGAATAGACACTTCTCTAAAGAAGACATCCGGATGGCCAACAGGCACATGAAAAGATGTTCAGCGTCGCTCCTTATCAGGGAAATACAAATCAAAACCACACTCAGGTATCACCTCACGCCAGTCAGAGTGGCCAAAATGAACAAATCAGGAGACTATAGATGCTGGAGAGGATGTGGAGAAACGGGAACCCTCTTGCACTGTTGGTGGGAATGCAAATTGGTGCAGCCGCTCTGGAAAGCAGTGTGGAGGTTCCTCAGAAAATTAAAAATAGACCTACCCTATGACCCAGCAATAGCACTGCTAGGAATTTATCCAAGGGACACAGGAGTACTGATGCATAGGGGCACTTGTACCCCAATGTTCATAGCAGCACTCTCAACAATAGCCAAATTATGGAAAGAGCCTAAATGTCCATCAACTGATGAATGGATAAAGAAATTGTGGTTTATATACACAATGGAGTACTACGTGGCAATGAGAAAAAATGAAATATGGCCTTTTGTAGCAACGTGGATGGAACTGGAGAGTGTGATGCTAAGTGAAATAAGCCATACAGAGAAAGACAGATACCATATGGTTTCACTCTTATGTGGATCCTGAGAAACTTAACAGGAACCCATGGGGGAGGGGAAGGAAAAAAAAAAAAAGAGGTTAGAGTGGGAGAGAGCCAAAGCATAAGAGACTGTTGAGAACTGAGAACAAACTAAGGGTTGATGGGGGGTGGGAGGGAGGGGAGGGTGGGTGATGGGTATTGAGGAGGGCACGTTTTGGGATGAGCACTGGGTGTTGTATGGAAACCAATTTGACAATAAATTTCATATATAAATAAAAAAAAAACTTGAAAAAAAAAAATAAAACTTACTTCATTTGAAAATGGTATCATTTCTTATATGTTATATGTTATTTTGGAATTTTCCTTTTTTCACCTTTTTGTCACTGAGATTATGCAATATTTTTGGGTAGCTGTGGTTCATTTACTTACACTACTGTATAATATTCCATTGTGTGAACATATTATAATTATTTTGTCTCCTCACTCACTGATGGCCATTTTGGCTGATTATACTTTTGGACTCGTATGAAAGACGTTAGTTAAGATGAACAATTTTGTTCATGTCTCTTGGGATAGTGTATGCAAGAAGGTCTTTTGGGTGTATGCCTAGGATAAGAATTGCTGGTTATGGAATAAGCAAACTTTATAAGATATTTCCCCCTAAAATGGTTTTATCAATTTCTCCTACCCTAGTTTTGTATAAATTATTCCATTGATCTACATTTTCTCCATGCCTTGTCCTGTGGACTTTTAAATTATTGCCAACTGAAAGATTATAAGTGCTATCTAGCTGTAGCTTTGATTTCCATTTACCTAAAAACTAATGAAGTCGACTTATCTTCATATACTTACTGCTACGTAACATTGTCCTTCTTTGAAAACCCATTTGTAGGTTCTGACAACTGTTCTTTGGCCTTGCTTCTCTTTACTTTTTAATTTTTAGAGATTTTTATGATTTATTTGAACTATCTGTTGGTTGTATGCCTGGCAATATTTTTTCTTAGTTTTTCCTTGGCATTAAACTTGAATTTTTAAATATTTATTTATTTTTGAAGGACAGAGAGACAGAATGTGAGCAGGGGAGGGGCAGAGAGAGAGGGAGACACAGAATCTGAAGCAGGTTCCAGGCTCTAAGTGGTCAACATAGAGCCTGATGTAGGGCTCAAGCGCACAAACTGTGAGATCATGACCTGAGCCAAAGTTGGATGCTTAACCAACTGAGTCACCCAGGTGCTCCCTTGGCATTTTACTCTAAAAGACATGTCTCTTGCTGGTCAGATTTTCTAAATTTAATAATGGAAGAATATTTTAATTTATCTTTAGTAATCCTTCTCCTTCTCTATTCCAGAGTCAGAATGATATTTACGTATATAAATATATACATATATTCCTAATCATTTTAAAGTCATACCTTAAATACACGTGGAATTAATATATGTGTATAGCAGAGCATAGGGGGCCAAATTTGGTTTTCCATATGAAGAATCAAATTCCAGTTTAATTTGTTAAATATTTTTCTTTTCCCAGTGATGCCATCATATCTCTTTATTATTAAAATCCTTCATATGTGTGTGTGCATGTGAGGGAGCTAGTATGTTTCTGGGCCTAGAATTCTCCTGTAGTGCTCAGTGAGTCTTTTTCTACAACAATACCTCAATATTGATCAGCAACCTCAAATAAACAGCCTAGCCTTACAACAAAAGGAAATAGAGAAAGACAACAAATGAAGCCCAAAGCCAGCCAAAGGAAGGAAATAAAGTTTAGAGCAGAAATAAATGATATGGAAGCCAAAGAAACAGTAGTGCAGGTAAATGCAACCAGGAGCTGGCGCTTTGAAAAAATTAATAAAATTGAGAAACTCCTCACCAGATGTATCAAGAAGAAAAGAGAAAGGACCCACATAAATAAAATCACATATGAGGGAGGAGAAATAACAACCAACGCCACAGAAGTACAAACAATATAAGAGAATGTTATGAAAATTTATATGTCAACAAACTGGGAAATCTGGGAGAAATGAATAAAATTCTAGAAACATATAAATTACCAAAGCTGAAAAGGAAGAAATAGAAAGGCTGAAAAGACTGACAACCAGCAAGGAAAGTGAACGAGGAATACGAAAGCTCCCAGAAAAAAAAAAAAAAAAGTCTAAGGCCAGAGGGCTTCATTGGAGAGTTCACCAAATATTTAAAGAGGTGTTAATAGCCATTCTTCTGAAGCTATTCCAAAAAAATAGAAATGGAAGGAAAACTTCCAAATGCATCTATTAGGTAAGCATTACCCTGATTCCTAAACCAGGCAAAGACCCCACAAAAAGGGAAGAACAGGCCAGTATCCTGCATGAACATGAATGCAAAAATTATCAAGAAAATACTAGCAAATTGAATCCAACAGTACACTAAAAGAACTATTCACCATGATCAAGTGGGAGTTATTCCCCTGCTGCAAAGTTGTTCAATATTGGCAAATCAATCAATGTGATACACCACATCAATAAAAGAAAGGATAAGAGCCATAGGATTCTGTCAATAGATGCAGAAAAAAATGACAAAGTACCACATCCATTCATCATAAAAACACTCTGGGGCGCCTGGGTGGCGCAGTCGGTTAAGCGTCCAACTTCAACCAGGTCACGATCTCGCGGTCCGTGAGTTCGAGCCCCGCGTCAGGCTCTGGGCTGATGGCTCAGAGCCTGGAGCCTGTTTCCGACTCTGTGTCTCCCTCTCTCTCTGCCCCTCCCCCATTCATGCTCTGTCTCTCTCTGTCCCAAAAATAAATAAACGTTGAAAAAAAAAATTTAAAAAAAAACACTCAATAAAGTAGGGATAGAAAGAACATACCTCCAAATCATAAAAGCCATATACAAAATACTCAAAGATAAGGTAATCCTCAAGGGTGAAAAATTGAGAGCTGTACCTCTACATTCAGGAACAAAAAGGGATGTCCACTCTCACCAGTGTTATTTAACATAGTACTAGAAATCCTAACCTCTGCAATCGGACAACACGAAAAAAACAAAAAGCGCATCCAAATCAGCAAGGAAGAAGTCAAGCTTTCATTATTCTAGGATGACATGGTTCTCCATGTAGGGAACCTGAAAGGCTCCACCAAAAAGTTACTAGACTGATAAACAAATTCAGTGAAGTCACAAGATACAAAATCGGTGAGCAGAAAAACTCTGCATCTCTATACGCGATAATGAAGCTGCAGAAAAGAAATCAAGGAATGCAGCCCATTTACCATTGCACCAAAAACCATAAGAAACCTAGAAAGAAACTTAACCAAAGAAGGAAAATGTGTGTACTCTGAAAACTATAGAATACTCATGAGAGAAATGGAAGATGATGTGGAGAAATGGAAAAACATTCCATGCTCATGACTGGAAAGGAAAATATTGTTAAAATGTCCATACTAAGGCAACTAAAGCATATCAAAACACAACGGACATTTTTTGCAGAGCTAGTAGCAACAATCCTAAAATTTGTATGGAACCACAAAAGACCCCAAATAGCCAAAGCAATCTAGAGAAGCAAAGCAAAGCTGGAGGCATTACAATTCTAGACTTTCGGTTGTGTTACAAAACTGTAATCATTAAGATAGTATGCTAGTGGCACAAAAACAGACACTTAGATCAATGGAACAGAATAGAGAACCAAAAATGGACCCATACCATATGGTCAACTAATCTTCAACAAAGCAGGAAAGAATATCCAGTGGAAAAAAGAGTCTCTTCAACAAATGGTGTTGTGAAAACTGGAGACCGACATGCAAAAGAATGAACCTGGACCACTTTCTTACACCATACACAAAAGTGAATTCAAAATGGATGAAAGACCTAAATGTGAGAAAGGAAACCATCCAAATCCTAGAGGACAACTAAGACAGTAACCTCTTTGACATTGGCCTTGGCAAGGTCTTACTAGAAAATTCTTGTGAGGCATGGGAAAGAAAAGGAAACATGAACTGTTGGGACTTCACCAAGATAAATAACTTCCACACAGAAAAGGAAACAACCAACAAAACTAAAAGGCAGCCTATTGAATAGGAGAAGATATTTGAAAATGACATATCTGATAAAGGGTTAGTATCCAAAAATATAAACAACATATAACACTCAACACTAATAAAACAAAAAATCCAGTTAAAAATGGGCAGAAGACAAGAATAGACTTTTTTTTTCCAAGGAAGACATCCAGATAGCCAAGAGACACATGAAAGGATCTTAACATCACTCATCATTAGGAAAATGCAAATCAAAACCATAGTAGTACCTCATCACTTGTCAGACACCAATCAGAATGACTAAAATTAACAATTCAGAAAGCAACAGATGTTGGCAAGGATGCAGAGAAATGGGAACCGTCTTAAACTGTTGGTGGAAAGGAAAAGTGGTGCAGTGACTCTAGAAAACTGTATGGAGGTTTGTCAGAAAACGAAAAATAGAAAAACCCTACCACTCAGTAGTTGCACTGTTAGGTACTTCCCCAAAGTTTATGAAAATGCTGATTTGAATTGCATCCCGATATTTACAGCAGCATTATCTGAAATAGCCAAATTATGGAAAGAGCCCAAATTCTATTGACTGATGAGATGTCAGCACAGAGCCTGATGTGGGGCTCAAACTCACGAACTGTGAGATCCTGACCTGGGCTGAAGTCAAACGCTTAACTGACTGAGCCACCCAGGCGCCCCGTGACTGATGAATAGAAAAAGAAAATATGACAATATAGATATATATCATGGAATATTACTCAACGTTCAAACAGAATGAAATAGTTTCCATTTGCAACAATGTGGATGGAGCTAGGATGTATTATGCTAGGTGAAATAAGTCAGAGAAAGACAAATACCGTATGATTTTTTTTATTTATATATGAAATTTATTGTCAAATTGGTTTCCATACAACACCCAGTGCTCATCCCAAAACGTGTCCTCCTCAATACCCATCACCCACCCTCTCCTCCCTCCCACCCCCCATCAACCCTTAGTTTGTTCTCAGTTCTCAACAGTCTCTTATGCTTTGGCTCTCTCCCACTCTAACCTCTTTTTTTTTTTTTTTGTTCCCCTCCCCCATGGGTTCCTGTTAAGTTTCTCAGGATCCACATAAGAGTGAAACCATATGGTATCTGTCTTTCTCTGTATGGCTTATTTAACTTAGCATCACACTCTCCAGTTCCATCCACGTTGCTACAAAAGGCCATATTTCGTTTTTTCTCATTGCCACGTAGTATTCCATAGTGTATATAAACCACAATTTCTTTATCCATTCATCAGTTGATGGACATTTAGGCTCTTTCCATAATTTGGCTATTGTTGAGAGTGCTGCTATGAACATTGGGGTACAAGTGCCCCTATGCATCAGTACTCCTGTGTCCCTTGGATAAATTCCTAGCAGTGCTATTGCTGGGTCATAGGGTAGGTCTATTTTTAATTTTCTGAGGAACCTCCACACTGTTTTCCAGAGCGGCTGCACCAATTTGCATTCCCACCAACAGTGCAAGAGGGTTCCCGTTTCTCCACATCCTCTCCAGCATCTATAGTCTCCTGATTTGTTCATTTTGGCCACTCTGACTGGCGTGAGGTGATACCTGAGTGTGGTTTTGATTTGTATTTCCCTGATAAGGAGCGACGCTGAACATCTTTTCATGTGCCTGTTGGCCATCCGGATGTCTTCTTTAGAGAAGTGTCTATTCATGTTTTCTGCCCATTTCTTCACTGGGTTATTTGCTTTTCGGGTGTGGAGTTTGGTGAGCTCTTTATAGATTTTGTATACTAGCTCTTTGTCCGATATGTCATTTGCAAATATCTTTTCCCATTCCGTTGGTTGCCTTTTAGTTTTGTTGGTTGTTTCCTTTGCTGTGCAGAAGCTTTTTATCTTCATAAGGTCCCAGTAATTCACTTTTGCTTTTAATTCCCTTGCCTTTGGGGATGTGTCGAGTAAGAGATTGCTATGGCTGAGGTCAGAGAGGTCTTTTCCTGCTTTCTCCTCTAAGGTTTTGATGGTTTCCTGTCTCACATTCAGGTCCTTTATCCATTTTGAGTTTATTCTTGTGAATTGTGTGAGAAAGTGGTCTAGTTTCAACCTTCTGCATGTTGCTGTCCAGTTCTCCAAGCACCATTTGTTAAAGAGACTGTCTTTTTTCCATTGGATGTTCTTTCCTGCTTTGTCAAAGATTAGTTGGCCATACGTTTGTGGGTCTAGTTCTGGGGTTTCTATTCTATTCCATTGGTCTATGTGTCTGTTTTTGTGCCAATACCATGCTGTCTTGATGATGACAGCTTTGTAGTAGAGGCTAAAGTCTGGGATTGTGATGCCTCCTGCTTTGGTCTTCTTCTTCAAAATTCCTTTGGCTATTCGGGGCCTTTTGTGGTTCCATATGAATTTTAGGATTGCTTGTTCTAGTTTCGAGAAGAATGCTGGTGCAATTTTGATTGGGATTGCATTGAATGTGTAGATAGCTTTGGGTAGTATTGACATTTTGACAATATTTATTCTTCCAATCCATGAGCAGGGAATGTCTTTCCATTTCTTTAAATCTTCTTCAATTACCTTCATAAGCTTTCTATAGTTTTCAGCATACAGATCCTTTACATCTTTGGTTAGATTTATTCCTAGGTATTTTATGCTTCTTGGTGCAATTGTGAATGGGATCAGTTTCTTTATTTGTCTTTCTGTTGCTTCATTGTTAGTGTATAAGAATGCAACTGATTTCTGTACATTGATTTTGTATCCTGCAACTTTGCTGAATTCATGGATCAGTACTAGCAGACTTTTGGTGGAGTCTATCGGATTTTCCACGTATAATATCATGTCATCTGCAAAAAGCGAAGGCTTGACTTCATCTTTGCCAATTTTGATGCCTTTGATTTCCTTTTGTTGTCTGATTGCTGATGCTAGAACTTCCAGCACTATGTTAAACAACTGCGGTGAGAGTGGGCATCCCTGTCGTGTTCCTGATCTCAGGGAAAAAGCTCTCAGTTTTTCCCCGTTGAGGATGATGTTAGCTGTGGGCTTTTCATAAATGGCTTTTATGATGTTTAAGTATGTTCCTTCTATCCCGACTTTCTCAAGGGTTTTTATTAAGAAAGGGTGCTGGATTTTGTCAAAGGCCTTTTCTGCATCGATTGACAGGATCATATGGTTCTTCTCTTTGTTTTTGTTAATGCGATGTATCACGTTGATTGATTTGCAAATGTTGAACCAGCCCTGCATCCCAGGAATGAATCCCACTTGATCATGGTGAATAATTCTTTTTATATGCCATTGAATTGGATTTGCTAGTATCTTATTGAGAATTTTTGCATCCATATTCATCGGGGATATTGGCCTGTAGTTCTCTTTTTTTACTGGGTCTCTGTCTGGTTTAGGAATCAAAGTAATACTGGCTTCATAGAATGAGTCTGGAAGTTTTCCTTCCCTTTCTATTTCTTGGAATAGCTTGAGAAGGATAGGTATTATCTCTGCTTTAAACGTCTGGTAGAACTCCCCTGGGAAGCCATCTGGTCCTGGACTCTTATTTGTTGGGAGATTTTTGATAACCGATTCAATTTCTTCGCTGGTGATGGGTCTGTTCAAGCTTTCTATTTCCTCCTGATTGAGTTTTGGAAGAGTGTGGGTGTTCAGGAATTTGTCCATTTCTTCCAGGTTGTCCAATTTGTTGGCATATAATTTTTCATAGTATTCCCTGATAATTGTTTGTATCTCTGAGGGATTGGTTGTAATAATTCCATTTTCATTCATGATTTTATCTATTTGGGTCATCTCCCTTTTCTTTTTGAGAAGCCTGGCTAGAGGTTTGTCAATTGTGGTTATTTTTTCAAAAAACCAACTCTGGGTTTCGTTGATCTGCTCTACAGTTTTTTTAGATTCTATATTGTTTATTTCTGCTCTGATCTTTATTATTTCTCTTCTGCTGCTGGGTTTAGGCTGCCTTTGCTGTTCTGCTTCTATTTCCTTTAGGTGCGCTGTTAGATTTTGTATTTGGGATTTTTCTTGTTTCTTGAGATAGGCCTGGATTGCAATGTATTTTCCTCTCAGGACTGCCTTCGCTGCGTCCCAAAGCGTTTGGATTGTTGTATTTTCATTTTCGTTTGTTTCCATATATTTTTTAATTTCTTCTCTAATTGCCTGGTTGACCCACTCATTCGTTAGTAGGGTGTTCTTTAACCTCCATGTTTTTGGAGGTTTTCCAGACTTTTTTCTGTGGTTGATTTCAAGCTTCATAGCATTGTGGTCTGAAAGTATGCATGGTATGATTTCAATTCTTGTAAACTTATGAAGGGCTGTTTTGTGACCCAGTATATGATCTATCTTGGAGAATGTTCCATGTGCACTCGAGAAGAAAGTATATTCTGTTGCTTTGGGATGCAGAGTTCTAAATATATCTGTGAAGTCCATCTGATCCAATGTCTCATTCAGGGCCCTTGTTTCTTTATTGACCGTGTGTCTAGATGATCTATCCATTTCTGTAAGTGGGGTGTTAAAGTCCCCTGCAATTACCACATTCTTCTCAATAAGGTTGCTTATGTTTATGAGTAATTGTTTTATATATTTGGGCGCTCCGGTATTCGGCGCATAGACATTTATAATTGTTAGCTCTTCCTGATGGATAGACCCTGTCACTATTATATAATGTCCTTCTTCATCTCTTGTTACAGCCTTTAATTTAAAGTCTAGTTTGTCTGATATAAGGATGGCTACTCCAGCTTTCTTTTGGCTTCCAGTCGCATGATAAATAGTTCTCCATCCCCCTCACTCTCAATCTAAAGGTGTCCTCAGGTCTAAAATGAGTCTCTTGTAGACAGCAAATAGATGGGTCTTGTTTTTTTATCCATTCTGATACCCTATGTCTTTTGGTTGGCGCATTTAATCCATTGACATTCAGTGTTATTATAGAAAGATATGGGTTTAGAGTCATTGTGATGTCTGTATGTTTTATGCTTGTAGTGATGTCTCTGGTACTTTGTCTCACAGGGTCCCCCTTAGGATCTCTTGGAGGGCTGGTTTAGTGGTGACAAATTCCTTCAGTTTTTGTTTGTTTGGGAAGACCTTTATCTCTCCTTCTATCCTAAATGACAGACTTGCTGGATAAAGGATTCTCGGCTGCATATTTTTTCTGTCTAGCACACTGAAAATCTCGTGCCAATTCTTTCTGGCCTGCCAAGTTTCAAAAAAGAGATCAGTCACGAGTCTTATAGGTCTCCCTTTATATGTGAGGGCACGTTTACCCCTTGCTGCTTTCAGAATTTTCTCTTTATCCTTGTATTTTGCCAGTTTCACTATGATATGTCGTGCAGAAGATCGATTCAAGTTACGTCTGAAGGGAGTTCTCTGTGCCTCTTGGATTTCAATGCCTTTTTCCTTCCCCAGTTCAGGGAAGTTCTCAGCTATGATTTCTTCAAGTACCCCTTCAGCACCTTTCCCTCTCTCTTCCTCCTCTGGGATACCTATTATGCGTATATTATTTCTTTTTAGTGTATCACTTAGTTCTCTAATTTTCCCCTCATACTCCTGGATTTTTTTATCTCTCTTTTTCTCAGCTTCCTCTTTTTCCATAACTTTATCTTCTAGTTCACCTATTCTCTCCTCTGCCTCTTCAATCCGAGCCGTGGTGGTTTCCATTTTGTTATGCATTTCGTTTAAAGCGTTTTTCAGCTCCTCGTGACTGTTCCTTAGTCCCTTGATCTCTGTAGCAAGAGATTCTCTGCTGTCAGCTATACTGTTTTCAAGCCCAGCGATTAATTTTATGACTATTATTCTAAATTCACTTTCTGTTATATTATTTAAATCCTTTTTGATCAGCTCATTAGCTGTTGTTATTTCCTGGAGATTCTTCTGAGGGGAATTCTTCCGCTTGGTCATTTTGGATAGTCCCTGGCGTGGTGAGGACCTGCAGGGCGCTTCCCCTGTGCTGTGGTGTATAACTGGAGTTGGTGGGCGGAGCCGCAGTCAGACCTGATGTCTGCCCCCAGCCCACCGCTGTGTCCACAGTCAGACTGGTGTGTGCCTTCTCTTCCCCTCTCCTAGGGGCGGGATTCACTGTGGGGTGGGGTGGCCTGTCTGGGCTACTTGCAGACTGCCAGGCTTGTGATGCTGGGGATCTGGCGTCTTAGCTGGGGTGGGTAGGCAAGGTGCACGGGGGCAGGAGGGGCAGGCTTAGCTTGCTTCTCCTTAGGTGTTCCACTTCAGGAGGGGCCCTGTGGCAGCAGGAGGGAGTCAGATCCGCTGCCGGAGGTTTGGCTCCGCAGAAGCGCAGAGTTGGGTGTTTGCGCGGAGCGAGCAAGTTCCTTGGCAGGAACTGGTGCTCTTTGGGATTTTGGCTGGGGGATGGGCGGGGGAGATGGCTCTGGCGAGCGCCTTTGTTCCCCACCAAACTGAGCTCTGTCGTCAGGGGGCTCAGCAGCTCTCCTTCCCTTTGTCCTCCAGCCTTCCCGCTTTCTGAGCAGAGCTGTTAGCTTATGACCTCCCAGATGCTAAGTCGCGCTTGCTGTCAGAACACAGTCCGTCAGGCCCCTCCGCTTTTTGCAAGCCAGACTCGGGGGCTCTGCTTGGCTGGCGAGCCGCCCCTCCGCCCCGGCTCCCTCCCGCCAGTCCGTGGAGCGCGCACCGCCTCGCCGCCCTTCCTACCCTCTTCCGTGGGCCTCTCGTCTGCGCTTGGCTCCGGCGACTCCGTTCTGCTAATCCTCTGGTGGTTTTCTGGGTTATTTAGGCAGGTGTAGGTGGAATCTAAGTGATCAGCAGGACGCGCGGTGAGCCCAGCATCCTCCTACACCGCCATCTTCCCTCTCTCTCTCTGATTTTTGTTTATATGTGGTATTTAAGAAACAAAACTGGTGAACATATGGGAATGGCGGGGGGAAGAGGAGTGAGGAAAACAAACCACAGAAGACTCTTAATGATAGAGAACAAACTGAAGGTTGATGGAGGGATGTGGGTGGGAGATGGGCTAGATGGGTGTTGGGCATTAAGGAGGACACTTGGCATGAACACTGGATATTGTATGTAAGTGATGAATCACTGAATTCTACTCCTGAAGCTAATATTGAACTGAATGTTGACTAAAATTAAAAAAAAAAATAGGCCAGGCAAGTTGTCTTATAGAATCTCCTAATTCTGAATAATTCCTTTTAAACTAAAAATGTTATGAAATGCAAGCCTTTTCATGGTTCGTGCTTTTCCTGCTGCTGCTGCTGCTGCTGCTGCTGCTGCTGCTGCTGGAGGGCCACTTAGGACTCAGCTGCAAGGCCTTTCTTGCTGTTTACCAAACACATCAAATGTATCCCTTGCAACTTCCTGGGAATACTCTTCCTCATAAGCGTCTTGAGACTGACCCTCTTGCTTTATTCAGGTCTCTGCTCAGAGAACCCTCCTGGACCACCTTTTCTAAAATAGCACTTTTCACCACTCTCCCCTAACGCTGCCCTTTCTTTCTTTTTCTTTCTTTCTTTCTTTCTTTCTTTCTTTCTTTCTTTCTTTCTTTCTTTCTTTCTCTTTCTTTCTTTCTTTCTTTCTTTCCTTTTTTCTTTCTTTCAAGATTCAGCTTTATTGAAATAAAATTCAGACATAAAATTGTAAGATATTTCATGTGTACATCATGGAGATTTGATATACGTATACACTTTGAAAAGATACCCTCCCCCATATAGTTAACATATCCATAGGCTCATGTATTTTTTAAATGTTTTCTTAATTTTAAGAGAGTGCAAGTGGGGGAGGGGCAGAAAATAGGGGGGCAGAGGATCCAAAGCAGGCTCTGTGCTGACAGCAGTGAGGCTGATGTTGGGCTTGAACTCATGAAGTGCAAGATCATGGCTGAGACGATGTTGGACACTCAACTAATGGCGCCATCAGGTGCCTCATTGCCTTATGTATTTAGTTTTTTGGTTTGGTATGAACATTTCAGTTCTACTCTCTCAGCAGATTTCAATTATGAAATACATTGTTATTATCCGTAGACACCATGTTTTGCACGAGATTCTCATGCCTTATTCATCTTACAGCTGAAGTTTGTACCTTTTTATCAACCTCTCCCTATTTCCCTCACCCTCAACCCCTATTAACCATTTTTTCTCTCTGTTTTTCAATGAGTTTGACTCTTTTTTTAGGATTCCACATATAAGAAACATCATGCAGTATGGGTCTTTCTGTGACTTATCTAACTTAGCATAATGCCTTCAAAGTTCATCCGTATTGTCACTATGGCAGGGTGTCCATTCTTTTGGATGAGTAATATTCAAATATATATATATATATATATATATATATATATATATATATATACATACTCATAAATCATAGGTTTCCTATTAATATGAATTTATTTCTGATATGCCCCCTTATTCCATTGATACATGTGTCTGTTCTCATGTTAACAACACATGGCTTTGATTACTATGGATTTTAATATAGTTTGAAATTAGGATGTGTAATACCTTCAACATTGTTGTTCTTTCAAGATTGCTTTAGAATTTCAAGGCTTTTTGTGGTTCCATATAAATGTTAAGGTTTTTGGTTGTATCTCTAGGAGAAATGCCACTGGGATTTTGATAGGGATTGTATTGAATCTGTAGCTGTATTTAGGTGGTATATACATTTAAAAATATTTTTCCAATCCATAAACATCGACTGTCTTTCCATTTATTTGTGTGTCTTCAGTTTTTTGCATCAACCTTATACTTTTTGGTGTACAGGTTTTCATATACTTGGTGAAATTAATTCTTTTTGACGTGATTGTAAATGAGATTAGTTTTCTTCATTTCCCTTCTACTAGTTTGCAATTATTCTATAAAAATGATGTATTTTTTTATATTGAATTTGTATCTTGCAACTTTACAGAATTGTTCAATAGTTCACTTTTATGGTGGAATCTTAGGATTTTCTTATACGACCTCATGTCATCAGCATATACAGACAGTTTTATTTCTTCCTTCTTTATTTCGTTGCCTTTATTTCTTTTTCTTGCCTGGGTGCTCTGGCTAGGATTTCTTTTTTGTTTATTTTATTTCTTTTTAGTTTTATTTTTTTATTTGCATCCAAATTAGTTAGCATATAGTGCAAAAATAATTTCAGGAGTAGATTCCTTAATGCTCCTTACCCATTTATCCAATACCCCGTCCCACAATCCCTCCAGTAACCTTCAGTTTGTCCTCCATATTTATGAGTCTCTTATGTTTTGTCCCCTTCCCTGTTTTTCTAATATTTTTGCTTCCCTTCCCTTATGTTCATCTGTTTTGTCTTTTAAATTCCTCATATCAGTGAAGTCATATGATATTTTTCTTTCTCTGGCTGACTAGTTTCATTTAGCATAATACCCACCAATTCCATCCACATAGTTGCAAATGGCAAGATTTCATTCTTTTTGATTGCCGAGTAATACTCCATTGTATATATACACCGTATTTTCTTTGTCCATTCATCCATTGATGGACATTTGGGCTCTTTCCATACTTTGAATATTGTTGATAGTGCTGCTATAAACATGGGGGTGCATGTGTCCCTTCAAAACAGCACACCTCTATCCCGTGGATAAATGCCTAGTAGTGCAATTGCTGGGTCATAGGGTAGTTCCATTTATAGTTTTTTGAGGAACCTCCATACTTTTTTCTAGAGTGGCTGCACCAGCTTGCATTCCCACCAACAATCCAAAAGAGATCCTCTTTCTCCGCATCCTCGCCAACATATGTTGTTGACTGAGTTATTAACGTTAGCCCTTCTGACAGGTGTAAGGTGGTATCTCCTTGTGGTTTTGATTTGCATTTCCCTGATGATGAGTGAAGTTGAGCTTTTTTTTCATGTGTCAGTTGGCCATCTGGATGTCTTCCTTGGAGAAGTGTCTATTCTTGTCTTTTGCCCATTTCTTCACTGGATTATTTGTTTTTTGGGTGTTGAGTTTGATAAGTTCTTTGTAGATTTTGGATACTAACCCTTTATCTGATATGTCATTTGCAAATATCTTCTCCCATTCTGTCAGTTGCCTTTTAGTTTTGCTGATTATTTCCTTCGCTGTGCAGAAGCTTTTTATTTTGATGAGGTCCCAGTAGTTCATTTTTGCTTTTGTTTCCCTTGCCTCCGGACGCATGTTGAGTAAGAAATTACTGCGGACAAGATCCAATAGGTTTTTGCCTGCTTTCTCCTCAAGGATTTTGATGGCTTCCTGTCTTACATTGAGGTATTTCATCCACTTTGAATTTATTTTTGTGTATGGTGTAAGAAAGTGGTCCAGGTTCATTCTTCTGCATGTCGCTGTCCAGTTTTCCCAGCACCACTTGCTGAAGAGACTGTCTTTATTCCATTGGATATTCTTTTGCTTTGTCAAAGATTAGTTAGCCATACGTTTGTGGGTCCATTTCTAGGTTCTCTATTCTATTACATTGATCTAAGTGTCTGTTCTTGTGCCAGTACCATACTGTCGTGATTATTACAGCTTTGTAGTATAGCTTGAAGTCTGGGGTTGTGATGCCTCCTGCTTTGGTTTTCTTTTTCAAGATTGCTTTGGCTATTTGGGGTCTTTTCTTGTTCCATAAAAATTTTAAGATTATTTGTTCTAGCTCTGTGAAGAATGCTGGTGTTGTTTTGATAGATATCCCTTTGAATATGTAGATTGCTTTGGGTAGTATTGACATTTTAACAATATTTGTTCTTCCTATTCAGGAGCATGGAATCTTTTTCCATTTCTTTGTGTCTTCTTCAATTTCTTTCATCAGCTTTCTATAGTTTTCAGTGTATAGATTTTTCATCTCTTTGGTTAGATTTATTCCTAGGTATTTTATGGTTTTTGGTGTAACTGTAAATGGGATAGATTCCTTGATTTCTCTTTCTGTTGCTTCATTGTTGGTGTATAGGAATGCAACCGATTTCCGTGCATTGATTTTATATCCTGCAACTTTGCTGAATTCGTGAATCAGTTCTAACAGTTTTTTGGTGGAATCTTTAGGGTTTTCCATACAGAGTATCATGTCATCTGCAAAGAGTGCAAGTTTGACCTCCTCCTGGCTGATTTGGATGCCTTTTGTTTCTTAGTGTTGTCTGATTGCAGAGACTAAGACTTCCAATTCTATGTTGAATAAGAGTGGCGAGAGTGGACATCCCTGTCTTGTTCCTGACCTTAGGGGGAAAGCTCTCAGTTTTTCCCCATTGAGGATGATATTAGCATTGGGTCATTTATATATGGCTTTTATGATCTCAAGGTATGATCCTTCTATCCCTACTTTCTTGAAGGTTTTTATCAAGGAAGGATGGTATATTTTGTCAAATGCTTCCTCTGCATCTATTGAGAGAATCATATGTTTCTTGTCCTTTCTTTTGTTGATGTGATGAATCACGTTGTTTTGCTGATATTGAACCAGCCCTGTATCCCAGGTACAAATTCCACTTCGTTGGGGTGAATAATTTTTTAATATATTTTTGGAGCCAATTGGCTAATATATTGATGAGGATTTTTGCGTCCATGTTCATCAGGGATATTGGTCTGTAGTTCTCCTTTTTAGTGGGGTTTCTGTCTGGTTTTGGAATCAAGGTAATGATGGCTTCATAGAATGAGTTTGGAAGTTTTCCTTCCATTTCTATTTTTTGGAACAGCTTCAAGAGAATAGGTGTTAACTCTTCCTTACATCTTTGGTAGAATTCCCGTGGAAAGCCATCTGGCCCTGGACTCTCGTTTTTTGGTAGATTTTTTTTTTTATTACTAATTCGATATCTTTACTGGTTATGGGTCTGTTCCAATTTTCTATTTCTTCCTGTTTCAGTTTTGGTAGTGTATATGTTTCTAGACATTTGTCCATTTCTTCCAGATTGTCCATTTTATTGGTGTATAATTGCTCATAATATTCTCTTATTATTGTTTTTATTTCTGTTGTGTTGTTGTGTTTGCCTAAATGTTTACAGTTTTTAGGTCTTCTTGGTGGCTAAACCCCTTGATTATGATATAATGCCCTTCTGCATCTCTTGATACAGTCTTTATTTTAAAGTCTAGATTTTCTGATATAATTATGGCTACTCCTGCTTTGTTTTGTTGACCATTAGCATGATAGATGGTTTCTATCCCCTTACTTTCAATTTGAAGGCGTCTGTAGGTCTAAAGTGGGTCCTTTGTAAACAGCATACAGATGGATTTGTTTTCTTATCCATTCTGTTACCCTATGTCTTTTGATTGGAGTATTTAGTCCTTTGACATTTAGAGTGAGTACTGAAAGATATGAATTTATTGCCATTATGATGCTTGTAGAGTTGGAGTTTCTGGTGGTGTTCTCTCGTCCTTTCTAATCTTTGTTGGTTTTGGTATTTATTTATTTATTTATTTATTTATTTATTTATTTATTTATTTTTTCATGCTTTCTCCACTCAGATAGTCCCCCTTAAAAATTCTTCCATGGCTGGTTTGGTGGTCACAAACTCCTTTAATTTTTGTTTGTCAGGGAAACTTTTTATCTTTCCTTCTATTCTGAATGATAGCCTTGCTGGATAAAGAATTCTTGGCTGCATATTTTTCTGATTCAGCACATGGAATATACCCTGCCAGTCCTTTCTGGCCTGCCAAGTTTCTGTGGATAGGTCTCCTGCAAACCTGATCTGTCTTCCCTTGTACATTAAGGACTTTTTTCTCTTGCTGCTTTCATGATTCTCTCCTTGACTGAATTTTTGTGAATTTGACTATGACATGTCTTGTTTAGGTCAGTTTTTGTTAAATCTAATTGGGGTTCTCTGTGCTTCCTGGATTTTGATGTCTGTGTCTTACCTCATGTTAGGAAAGTTTTCCATTATGATTTGCTCACATAACCCTTCTACCCCTTTTTCTCTCTCTTCCTCTTCTGGGACCCCTATGATTCTGATGTTGTTCCTTCTTAATGAGTCACTGATTTCTCTAATCCTTAAATCTTGCTCTTTTGCCTTAATCTCCCTCTTTTTCTGCTTTATTATTCTCCATAAGTTCATCCTCTATATTGCTGATTCTCTGTTCTGCCTCATCCATCCTTTCCACCATGGCATCCATTCGAGATTGTAGCTCAGTTATAGCATTTTATATTTCATCGTGACTAGCTTTTACTTCTTTGGTCTCTGCAGAAGGGGATTCTCATTTATTTTTGACTCCAGCTAGTATTCTTATCGTGATTCTAAATTCTGGTTTAGACATCTTGCTTGTATTTGTGTTGGTCAAGTCCCTGGCTGTCTTTTCTTTCTGTTGTTTAATTTCAGTGAATTCCTTCATTTCATAATTTTGCAGGGTGAAAAGGAATTAATGAGGTAGAAAAAATTAAAATTACAAAAAATTAAAATTAGTGTACCATGGGTGCCTCAGTCGGTTGAGCATCCGACTTTGGCTCAGGTCATGATCTCATTGTTCGTGAGTTTGAGGCCCACATCAGGCTCTGTGCTGACAGCTCAGAGCCTGGACCCTGCTTCAGATTCTGTGTTTCCCTCTCTCTCTGCTCCTCCCCCACTCACACACTCTCTCTCTCTCTCTCGAAAATAAGTAAAACATTAAAAAATTTAAAAAATATATTAAAATTAAAAAATTAAAAACAAATACACAAATTTGAATAAATGATGCTAGATTCTAGGTGTGGTTTGGTTTGGGTGTTGAAAGGGGCTTGATAGATTAGAGAAAAAGGTGAAAAAAAGAAAAAAAAAGTAAGTCATTTGAAAATTTGACAAAGTTAATATACTGAATAGACTAAAATGAAGTGATGGAAGTAAAATGGGATTTGAAAAAAATACGCAAAAGCCAAAAATATAGTAGAAAAAAATTTAAAAAAATATATTTTAATAAAAATTGAAAGTAAAAATGAATTTTTCTTTTTTTATATTCAAGAAAAAGAAATGAAAAAGAGAAAAAAAAGAAAGAAAATTGAACAGTTGGACCAGCTAACAGACTGAAATATGACTGAAATTGCTTCATTTTCCCCTAGAAGTCAACGTATGGAAGGCTGTGTAGTCCATAAACTAAGCTGGCAGTGAGATTGTATTCTTGAAGAGGGAGGTTGGCCCTGTTGGGAGGGACTTGGTGTAACAGTTCTGTTCTCCACTAGATGACACTGCTAGTCTACTGGGGTGGATTGCTGTGGCTCTTGTAGGTGCGTATGCGCATGTGCGGGAGGGCTGACAATGGCTCACCCAGCTACCCAGTCTCTAGTATCTGAACTCTGTTCTCCCCAATCAGCAATTGTGCACCCATACTTCGTCTTTTGTTTCCATTCACTCCCTGTTTTCACAGTGTCCATGACCAAGCCCCAGGCAACACCTCCCTCCCAAGTTTTGTCTCAGATGTGGCTCCCTTCCACAGCCCCCCACTTCTGAGGGACTGTAGCTTTGACCTGCTCTGCCCCTCTGCAGAAGGGTCTCACCAAGCAGTAGCTGGTCGCTGGCCACACCCAGGAATGTTCACAGGACCATGCTGCTGCCAATGCTCAGAGACTGTGGACAGATGCCTGCCCACCCCAGAAATAGTTCACGAGACAGTGTAGCAGCAGTCCTTGGGGATTATGGAAAATCACAACACACATCTGGCACCAGGCTTCACAGCCAACAACATTGTTCCAGCACCAACGAATGTGGCCATTCTCTGGGGTTTGTTGGGCCAGGGTGGCCTCACAGCCTCTACCAAATATCCTTCCAGCAGTGGAACCGTTTCTCCCCATGTGGCCCGAGAACCTCCCAGACCCCTTTCTGCTCCTGGGGATTTACCCTTTATACCAGAGCACCACTAGGTATCAAGTTGCAGAGTTGCAGACTCTGCACTACCCCTGTTTACAGTCTTACTGGAATTTAAACCCTCTCCTTTCTCCCTTTTTAGTTCAGTCCCTGTGGCTGTTTCCAATTTTCCACTTTCTCTCCAGCTATTTTTGGGGAGGGGTGATTTTCCCATATTCACCCTCCCCCAATCTCCATCCTCTCTCTGCATGCAAAAGCACCTCCCTGCTCTCCTCCGCTTCTCTCTCCCCAAGTTCACCTCTCCACACCGCACACTGCTGAATTCTGTGGTTCAGTTTGTGAAGATTGTTGTGTTAATACTCAGACCAGTTTTCTAGGTGTGTAGGATGGTTTAGTTTTGGTCTGGCTGTATTTCATGGATGCAAGACACACAAAAAACTTCCATGATGTTCTGCCCTCTTGGTTCCTCCCCCAGTCTATGGCTAGGACTTCTAATACTGTGTTGAATAGAGGTGGTGCGGGTGGACATCCACCATTGAATATGATTTAGCTGTGGGCTTGTCACACAGGCCTTGAGCATTTTGTGGTGTAGGCCAATTCAAAGACTGAAGGCAGGGCTCACAGGGACCCATTTCTCATGCAAAAGAGGGCAGGGGAGTGTGCCTCCTTAGAAGGCCCAGAGAGGCTGGGGCAGAGATCTGGAATACTGGTCCTCCTTATGATAGGGATGGTCAGGGTTTATGCCTGAAGGACCATCAGCCCCCAGTAGTGCCTTGGCACCTGTGGCATCATCCCCCAATAGGTAGTGTGGCACCTGTGGCACAAAGCAGAAATGGTAGTACTGCAGTAAATATAGAGTAATTACTGGTTGGCAAGCACACTAATAGGCAAGTACTCTGAAGATTAGAAAATTTGAGATTATACCTGGGGAAGGGGAGCCCAAAATGGAAACACTGGACGTCCTGCTAAAGCTGCAATTGGCGACTGGTGAACACATTGGAAAATAATGATAATGAAGAAAAGCAATAGGCCATATATTTGTACTCAGAGTTCACGGAACATTTCTTCCCAGTAAGATACAATGATACAAAGGACAGAAAGTTTTCTTTTTATATTTTGGTTGGCAAACAAGCGGGTAAAACATGACCCATACTTTTCACATGTCTGCTATAAATGTGCACTTAACATCATAGAGGAAATAAGTGAAAGTTAAGTTACTCTCTGGGAGTATTTCCTTTCATGTTATCACTGCAACCTAAAGCAGAGTCTAGTTTCTCTTGAATCCTCAGCTCCAAAGAAAATGTACGGATTTATGAAAGAGTGATAGTAATGAGTGTCCTCCTTAAGAAGTGGCTGCTGTTTCTGAAAAATGACGAGTAGCTAATAATATTCTCTCTTATAAAGGAATTGTTTTCTTTTGACACAGATCTACCTTTGTTTAACAGAAATGAAAGCAAAGAATAGAAGTAGCCTCACATATAATTAGGACAAGTTAGCTGCCAATAGAATTATGAACACTGTTACTTTTACAACCTTTTTAGATTTAGACTGGTGGGGTTGAGATTTTCAACCTATGTCTATCACTTCTAGCAGTCCCGTTAGTTTCTAAAAACAATATTTATGAGGCGGTAGCTAACTAATACAAGAGTAAGATGACTGTTTCCCCAAATTTGTGGTAATACATGGTGTCAAATTTTTCTATAATATTCCAGGGAATTTCCAGCATTTGAACCTGATTAACTGAAGCCATCCTTGGGTCCAAGGTGTCAGCCACTAACCTAGAAGACCATTCATGTCTTACTAAGGTGCTAGAGCCTGGGTATGCTGGCTAGTCATTCAGTTTGGGCCAGGGGAGATCTCAGTCATCTTTGCAGACAAAGACAAGCACATGCTACAACACTGAGACATTGTTTTTCAATCTTTTTGCCATTGTCAGCAAGTCCCTCCCAGTGACGTTTTCACATCACAGTTACACTTTGTGCATTCATGTGCTGTGGTCTTTGGAGGGCTACCCATCAGTATATTTGCTAGGAGTTTTGCCACTTCCCTAGAAGCCAAGGTTTCTCCCTTGGGAGTGATATATGTGATGTGAATGCATACACTGGGGAAGGAAATCAGGTACTCAGTGTGACAAATTTTAGTATGGATGAGAAGAAATTAAAAGGAAATAGGTTACAAAGTTAGTAATCACTATTTCAAGGTTGAGGTAATGAGAACATTTTTTATCCTTTTTTTTTAAATTTCCAGATACACACTTATAGGATTCCATAATATTATGCACATGAAAAAAATGTATTCTATATTTCCCTTTTCTTACGTTACAAATGTCCTAAACGTTAAAAGCCTGAAGATGTTGCTCCAGTATTTATTACCCAATGAATCTTTTACATATTCTGTAGAATAGTAACATTTTCATGTATATTTATTAAAAATAGTTCATTCACTTAATAGTACTATCGATATTTACAGAGTATGTATTTCATGTTAGAAGTCAGTTTAGACACAGCAAAATCTCACATGAATGAGAGGTTCTATGTTGTTGAAAAGTTCACCAATGCCTTTTCCTCAAACATTTATACAAATAAATATATATGATGAGATAATCCCAATATAGTGATAGGAAAGTTTTTGGAGGGAATTCAAAGGACAATTTGTGAGATTTGTAAGGACATTTGTCATGAGTAACATATCAACTGAGTGTCGAAGTTGAGAGATTTTTAAGTCGTAAACTACTTGTTTATCAAGATTGGGATGAGATTTTCTCACAAGGAAAAGTTTATATCCATTTTCAGTAATCAGACTGTCACCATTTTATATGTTGTCCTCTCAAACTCTTTACAATTCCTTGAAGTTTATATTTTCTCTGTGCCTTCCTATGTTTTGGTATCATCATCCTCTTTCATATTCTTATTTTTATCAAGGCTTACACACCTGTCAGGTTTAAAGCTACCCAGAAAAGAATGACAACTTCAGTTTTTTTACTGTGGAAACCTAGAAACCAGAAGGTTTAAATACGGGAGAGAAAAGACCATTAACAGTTACAACTCCATATTCACACTCCAATACTCCGGTAGATTGTACCTCATTCAGCCTTGAAATCACAGAGCACGAGCCCCATAAATGTGAGGACTCTCACATGCAGGGCACTTCCAATCTCTGAAATGATCAACTTGTAGAGAAGAGGAGTGTTTTTTCTCCTAATAGAGATACTCAGAATTTGAATGCATTTCCCAGTAAAACAAAGTAAAAAATAATAGGGAACAAACATGACATTGCTAAATTTTTGTTTTGTCAAATAAGAGCATCAAACCCCTTTGCCAAAATTACCATCAACTGTCACCATAATTGAATACAAGGAGAACAATTATAAAACCAAAGGGCAAGAATATCATATTAAATAAAGAATAACTTAAAATTTTTTTAAACATTTATTCATTTGTGAGAGACAGCACAAGTAGGGTAGGGGCAGAGAGAGAGGGAGACACAGAATTTAAGCAGGCTCCAGGCTCTGAGCTGTCAGCACAGAGTCTGACGCGGGGCTTGAACTCACAAGCTGTGAGAGCATGACCTGAGCCAAAGTCGGAAGCTTAACTGACTGAGCCACCCAGGTACCCCAAGAATAACTTTTGATATTGATTTAATTTCATGAAACTTCTCATTTCCTTCATTACTCTTATCTAAAAGCCTCGAGAAACCATTACCCATCTATTTTCCCATGTCTATAGAAAGGAAATTAATTAAAATATATAAAACCATGTACATTTTCTGTTTAGAGACCCAGTGTCTCTCTATTCTCTGTAACAGTAGTTCTCAAACTTTAGCCTGATCAACAGTAGTGTTGACTAAAAACATCAGTTTCTGGGTCCATCCTGTATTGTTGGTTGAATAGGTCTGATGTGGCTCCAGTGTTGTTCAGTTTGATACTTACCAAGTAATTCTTTTGGTGCTGGTCCAAGGACCGCATGATTTTACAGGAAAGAGCCCAAAGTCCTTATTAGGCCATGGATAGGAAAAGCTAAGCTACTCTAAAAAACAGACCCCAAAATAGATTGGCTTAATTAATATTAAATAAGAATGAAGATTTTTCTGCTGTAAGAGTCTGGAGGCATTGCTCTTCTTCTGGATGGTTGTGGTTCCATCTTATTGTTCCATTCCCTCTTAGGGATATTGTCAAAGCTAGAAACTCTCCACATTCATATCCTAGACAGCAGGAACAAGATGGAGAAGGCTGAGGGTAAACAGCTTCATATTTGAGAAGATAACCCAGGAATTGCACACATTGCTTTCCTGGCATTATGTTGGTGGAAGCCAGTCTTGGAAATGTGATATGCAGGATGGTGGCCCTGGGCCAGTTAAAACTTGAGGGAGAAGGTGGATAGGTATCGGTGAGCAGTTGATCTGTACCACAAAAGCCCCAATGACCACAACAGGTGGATGAAAGTTAGTGTCATTTTTTTTACATAAAAGCGTTAAGTCTGGAAGAAAAAAATCAATGTCCAATGTAACCCTACATTAAAATAAATTTTCATGTGAAGTATTTTCTTAATACCTTGTACATATATTTCTGTACTTAACCACTTTTCACAATTCTAGGTTTACATGTCTGTAGTTCCTGAATAGTCTTGAAGGCTTTTAAGTGTATGAATTCAAGTTTCCTTATGTGTCTGCATCTCTATCTCCTTATAATTTCTGTACTTATTTAATTGTTCATAAATCAGTATATAGCACAATTCTTGGTACAAGGTACACATCCAATAAATGCTGTTTGTGTAAGTGAATCATTCATCTTCTGTTGGTAAAGGTCAGTGTTATTTCCTTACCTCTCTTCCATCTAACTCATGACTTTGCTGAACATTTTCTCACATACAGTATTCTCTTTACTGCATTCTTCACATCTTTGTTTCTTAATGTGTAGATCAGAGGGTTAAGGGTGGGTGTGACAATTGTGTAAAAGAGTGTAAGGAACTTCCCCTCATCTTCAGATGTGCTATTCTGTGGCTTCATGTACATATAAATGATTGTTCCGTAAAACAGAGTTACTACTGTGAGGTGGGAACCACAGGTATTAAGGACCTTACGCCACCTTGCTGTTGACTTGATTCTCATGACAGCTTGAGTGATAATTGCGTATGAGATGAGAATTAGTGATAGAGGTACTAGAAGAAATATCACCCCAAGAGCATAGACGATAACCTCAACTACTTTTGAGTAGACACAAGCCAACTTGAGCAATGCTGGCATCTCACAAATAAAATTATCCACCTCCCTGTGCCCACATCTTGGCAACTTCAAAGTCAAGGAGCAAAGAATTAAGGAACTGCCAAGACCACCTAACCAGGCAGTGAGAACCATCTTCTGGCAAAGCTGAGGGTGCATTACTATTGTGTAGTAAAGAGGTTGACAGACAGCAGCATAGCGATCATAGGCCATCACAGCTAGGAGAAGACATTCTGTGGCTCCAAAGTCAAGGGCAAAGAAGAATTGGAGCACACACCCTCCATAGGTAATAGACTTTGTTGGACCCCATAGATTTACCAGCATCTGTGGGATAATGCTAGTTGCATAACAGAGGTCCAGAAAAGACAAATTGGATAGGAAGAAATACATGGGAGTATGGAGCTGGCTGTCTAGGTTAGATACAAGGATGATGGTTGTGTTTCCTACCAAAGTCACAATATAGAAGACGAAGACAACCCCAGAGATGATGTGTTCTACCTGGGGCTGATCAGAAAACCCCAGCAAGATGAAGTCTGCTGTGGCACTTCCATTGTTTGTGTTCATGACTCCTTATGAAGGTCTAGGAGATAATACCATGGTAATAAAAAAATAGCATCAGGTTTAGGTAGAAATAAAAATCTCTGAAATTTGCATGAGTATTCCCATTTCAGTTGTTTGTGTGCTCTCTCCCGTTCAGAACACTTCTTTTAACACTCTGTGTCAGTGTTCAAAGACTCTCTGTGTGTACTCATACCCAGAGTGGTTCTAAAAATAATATGGTAGGAGCACCTGGGTGGCTCACTTGGCTAAGTGTCTGACTTCTGCTCAGGTCATGATCTCACAGCTTGTGAGTTCAAGCCCTGCATCAGGCTCTATGCTGACAGCTGAGAGCTTGGAGCCTGCTTCAGATTGGGTCTCCCTCTGCCTCTCCCCCCACCCATGTGCTCTATCTCTCTCTCCTTCAGAAATAAAAATTAAATATTTAAAAAAATAAAAATAAAATGTAAACCCTATCACACTGAATTGCAAATCATTGAAAAGGGTAATATGCCATGACACTTATGTTTCTGTGTTTTCTGGGTAAGCAATAAATCCGTAAATTTAATGATATAATTTAGGAGTGGAACATAGTTTGAGTTGTTACTTCATGAGGTTATGATGTAAACGTTAGTTTATCATGACAATTTTTTTCCCTTATCAAAACAGGGGAGTTTGAGGTAAAAAATGAGTAATTTTGTTGGGATAAACACCACTGTTTGATAGTAGAATCACTTTCTATAATCACTTACATATGTCTGCATGCAGGCATTATCTTCACCCTCACCACCAATCTCCTCCTCATGTTTTCCCTCCTATTCAACATTTCAGACACTGATGTTCCTGTATCAATTTTGGACTTTTTCACTATTTTGTCCTGTTTTTGTGAGTGTGTTTTTGTTGCCAAGAAACAAAAAATCCTCCTTCTTCTTAACCATTATTCACATGTACAGTGGCCCTGTATTTCTTAGAATATCTTTCATTACTGCTATTATACCTCTTAAATAGACTTACTGATTTGTTGCATAGTTAAAAATTGAATTCCAGAAGCATTTGCTTACTACATACACACATCAACAACCTATGTTAGCTTCTACACACTAGACCATTCAGCAGAATTGGCAAGATAGATAACTTGAACAAAAGGCAGTTTATTAAGTAATCAGGAAGCTCTTTTACCTCATGGAATTTACCAATAATATGAGCTGATCCTCTGGTCGCTTCAGAACCCTATAGGTAAAATTTCACTTCAATTCTGAAAGAGTACAGAAAAGGGTTAAAGAATACATAAATTTCACTCTCTAAATATTTTATCATATCATTAAACATATGGAATGTTTAATGTCTGAATCAGTCCACTAATTTATTTTAATTTTTAATTTTTAATTTTTAATTTTTTTCATTTATAATTTTTCTGCAGATAATTTCTGACCATGAACTTCAGAATTAAGGTTTTTATATTCATAGTGTGTTTGGAGCCAAGGCATAATAACTTTATTTTCTCCTATTACAGTAAAATAAGGAAATTACATACAGTATATCATTGTTACAGGCATCTTAGTTAGAACCTGAAAATGTTATAATCATGATGAAGGAGCTGTTATTACCAAGTGGTAAGATATAGGAATATAATTTTTCTCACGAGGAAATGGAAATTTAATTTAATTAATGAGTGTGACCTAAGAATATCACCTAAGTTGAGCATAATGCTTAAGTGCAGAGAATGTGGACTCAGAGCTTAGTGTCAAATCCCAGCTTTAGTACTTGGAAGTAATGTGTCCTTGGACAGGTATGTAACCTGTTTGTTCACCAGCTTTTCTTGTCAGCTTTTCTTGACCACATCAGGTTGGGACAGTTTTGGGAATGAGAAGGCCATAGAATTTTAGAGTTGGTATAGACTCAGAAACCATTATCCAGCCTTATGAAGGAGATCTTCCACAGAACATTCACAAAATTCCTGTTTTCATAGCTCCCTAAATGTCCTTTAAAGAGGGCCTCATACCTTCTCCTTACGTGAGCTCAGATATTCCTCTTTAACACCCAGGCACTGCCTGTTTTTCTTTATTCTGGAAATAATATGGAATAGGTGAATTCACATGACTTCTTAAAAAACAATTTTATTTTTAAAAAATAAAAACAAAAGAAAAAACAAAAGAAAAAAGCAAAAACTCACTGAGTTAAGGTGAATAGTCTCATAACTAACATGCAGATCAAGAAATAGAACCTTGGCAAGCACCAAGGAGCTTCTATTTGTGCCTCATCCCAGTCATTAACCTTTCCTGTACCATAAAGTATCCACTGTTTTCATGTTTATAGTAATCACCACCCTTTATTTTAATAGTGTGATTACCCCAATGTACATCTCTAGACAATATTGTATTTTTGTCCCATTAAAAATGTTTTATATGTCTTTTGTGTTTCCTTTAATATTTGAACCTATTATCAAATATAGTCTTAGACTTAATGTTCCTAGACTACATGCGTAGATGGTTGTCAGCGTTGCTCACAATGTATGAAGTTTAATTACCATGCTTTTCTGGTTGATATCCATTAGACTCACCATGGTTTATTAAATGCCTTTGATTAGTTAGTTGAGAAGTGAACACAGTACTGCAGATGTGCTAAATCATTGAAGAAAGCAGTGAGCATCCATAATGCACACACAGTTTCCAAAATATATGTTAATAAGCTTAGCAGGTGAAAAACATTACTGGCTTTTTTTAAACTTCAGATCACATAATGTCCCAGCTATCCTTATCGGAAGTGCCAAGCCAGAAATTACACCTTATGTAATTTAATGTAGTGAATCCAAATATAGGACTTTTCACTTCATGCTTGTAAGCATTTTCCATATTGGTTCAATCCATGGTCTCAATTTTCAGGTCTTATTGTAATATTAATTTAAAAGCCATTGTGATATTAAAAATGAGACAACATTATGTGTTTAAAAAGAGGAATTCTATGTTTTTACTGAAACAGATTTTCATTTTCCATAGTATGGACTTCAGTTTCTAAAAGAATAGTATGAACTTACATTTTAGTTTGCTCAGTGAAATTTAAGACAAATGGAGCAAACATATTTAAACATAATTTGAATGTAACAGTGATGTGGAGAGAAAACTAGAAACAAGTTGGAACATATTTACATTTTAGGAGGGAAGAATTCACAGCTGTCTTGTTCTTATGTAGTCCAAAGATACCCTTGTTCCCATCGTGATGAGTCTTCATTTCACAGGTAAACATAAGGATTCTTGTTTGCAAGTTACTGAGTCCATGAAGTATGATGAGCCACTGCTTTCTTGAATTAACTTTACAATCACCTTTGCATTTAAATGCAACAGCTGAGTGAAGATTCAGTGAAGTCTTTATTTAATATGGATGTTGAAGAAAACTAGATATGGGACTGGTGAAAAGTTCATGAATTTGGTTTGTTGAATGTTTTTGATGGGATGTTTCTAGTCTTTTAGTGAGGACTCCTGTGAGGCATGCTTGTAGGTGGATCTCTGCCAGTTCAACAAGGGGAACCCTTCACTGGTGTACATGTGCTCCAAGAAGTGTTGATGTAGATGATGAAGTCTAGTATGTGAACATGGTATAGACTGTTGGGACTGGTGTCCCACAGAGGTAATTAACAAATCTTGGAATATTGTCAGAAGCTTATCCAAATAACTATTTTAAGAAAGGTTTCCTACAGACATTGGGTTTCATCTTGTCTTTCTTTTTCTTCTTTAGATTTCCACCATGGAAATTAATTTCAGAGATAAATTTATTTATGTATTGAATTCACTATTTAAGAGTATAAATGTATTGTAAATCATATTGATAAAAATTAACATATTTACTTGAACTGTTTTTAGTGGGTAAGACATCAATAAAGTTGGAGAAATATAGGAATTATCTAGGTGTTTTATATGCACGAAAGAAAATATATGTTTTTAAAAAGCTATAGAATCATTATAGTTCTGTTGTTCATGAGCCATATCATCATTGTTCCATTTTCAATGGATTAAAAATAATTCCATGAAAATATTTAAAAAAATTTTTTTTAATGTTTATTTATTTTTGAGACAGAGCATGAATGGGGGAGGGGCAGAGAGAGGGAGACACAGGATTGAAAGCAGGCTCCAGGCTCTGAACCATCAGCCCAGAGCCTGACGCAGGGCTCGAACTCACGAACCGTGAGATCGTGACCTGAGCTGAAGTCAGACGCTCAACCGACTGAGCCACTCAGGCGCCCCTCCATGAAAATATTTAGCCTACCACTAAATTCAAGAACTGGAATGTTACTAATAGCTTATAGCTACTCTCTGTCTTTACACTCTCTCTTATTTCTACCTGCCACCCAGGGAAATCATGACCTTGAATTTTGTGTTCATCACACACTTGCATTAGAATATAATTTTTTTAAATTTAAATTCAAGCTAGTTAGCATACAGTGTAGTCTTAGCTTTAGGAGTAGAACCCAGTGATACATCTCTTACATATGACAGCTACTTTTTCTATTGAAAAAGTGCCCTCCTTAATGCCCATGACCCATACAGGCCATTCCCCCCACCTACTTCCCCTCCAGCAACCCTCAATTTGTTCTCTGTTGTTAAGTCTCTTATGGTTTGCCTTTCTCTCTGTTTTTAACGTATTTTTCCTGCCCTTCCCCTGTTATCTCTTTTGTTTCTCAAATTCCACATATGAGTAAAATCATATGATATCTGTCTTTCTCTGACTTATTTCCTTTAACATAATACTTTCTAGTTCCATCATATATACACACCACACACATCTTCTTTATCCATTCATCAGCCGATGTACATTTGGGCTCTTTCCATAATTTGGCTATTGTTAATAATGCTGCTGTAAACATTGGGGGTACTGCGCTCCTTTGAATCAGCATTTTTGTATCCTTTGGATAAATTCTTAGTAGTGCAATTTCTGGGTCCTGGGTATTTCTATTTTTAATTTTTTGAGGAACCTCCATCCTGTTTTCCAGAGTGGCTGCACCAGTTTGCATTCCCACCAACAGTACAAAAATGTTACCCTTTCTGTGCATCCTGTGTAACATCTCTTATTTCCTGAGTTGTTAATTTTAACAATTCTGACAGGTGTGAGGTGGTATCTCATCGTGGTTTGATTTGTATTTCTCTGATGATGAGCAATGTTGAACATCTTTTCATGAGCCTGTTAGCCATCTAGATGTCTTCTTTGGAAAAGTTCTGTTCACATCTTTTTCCCATTTCTTCACTGGATTAGTTTTTAGGGAGTGTTAAGTTTGGTAAGTTCTTTATAGGTTTTGAATACTAACCCTTTATCTGATATGTCAGTTGCAAATATCTTTTCCCATTCCAAAGGTTGCATTTTACAAAATGCAAAAGGCATTTTGTTGATTGTTTCCTTCGCTGGGCAGAAGATTTTATCTTGATGAGCTCCCAACAGTTCATTTTTGCTTCTATTTTCCTTGTCTCCAGAGACATGTCAAGTAAGAAGTTGCTGCAGCCCAGGTCAAAGATGTTGCTGCCTGTTTTCTCCTGTATGATTTTGATCGTTTCATATATCACACTTAGGTCTTTCACCTATTTTGAATTTGTTTTTGTATTGGTGAAATAAAGTGTTCCAGGTTCATTCTCTGCCTGTCGCTGTCCAGTTTTCTCAACACTATTTGCTGAAGAGGCTGTCTTTTTTTTCCATTTAATACGCTTTTCTGCTTGTTGAAGATTATTTGGCCATACATTTGTGGGCCCATTTCTAGGTTCTTTATTCTGTTCCATTGTCTGTTTTTGTGCCTGTACCATACTGTCATGATGATCACAGGTTTGTAATAGAGTATGAAGTCCAGAATTGTGATGCCTCCAGCTTTGGTTTTCTGTTTCAACATTACTTTGGCTATTTGGGTATTTTGCGGTTCCATACAAATTTTAGCATTGTTGTTCTAGCTCTGTGAAAAATACTGGTGTTATTTTATTTTATTTTTTTAATATATGAAATTTATTGTCAAATTGGTTTCCATACAACACCCAGTGCTCATCCCAAAAGGTGCCCTCCTCAATACCCATCACCCACCCTCCCCTCCCTCCCAACCCCCATCAACCCTCAGTTTGTTCTCAGTTTTTAACAGTCTCTTATGCTTTGGCTCTCTCCCACTCTAACCTTTTTTTTTTCCTTCCCCTCCCCCATGGGTTCCTGTTAAGTTTCTCAGGATCCACATAAGAGTGAAACCATATGGTATCTGTCTTTCTCTGTATGGCTTATTTCACTTAGCATCACACTCTCCAGTTCCATCCACGTTGCTACAAAAGGCCATATTTCATTTTTTCTCATTGCCACGTAGTATTCCATTGTGTATATAAACCACAATTTCTTTATCCATTCATCAGTTGATGGACATTTAGGCTCTTCCCATAATTTGGCTATTGTTGAGAGTGCTGCTATGAACATTGGGGTACAAGTGCCCCTATGCATCAGTACTCCTGTATCCATTGGGTAAATTCCTAGCAGTGCTATTGCTGGGTCATAGGGTAGGTCTATTTTTAATTTTCTGAGGAACCTCCACACTGCTTTCCAGAGCAGCTGCACCAATTTGCATTCCCACCAACAGTGCAAGAGGGTTCCCGTTTCTCCACATCCTCTCCAGCATCTATAGTCTCCTGATTTGTTCATTTTGGCCACTCTGACTGGCGTGAGGTGATACCTGAGTGTGGTTTTGATTTGTATTTCCCTGATAAGGAGCGACGCTGAACATCTTTTCATGTGCCTGTTGGCCATCCGGATGTCTTCTTTAGAGAAGTGTCTATTCATGTTTTCTGCCCATTTCTTCACTGGGTTATTTGTTTTTCGGGTGTGGAGTTTGGTGAGCTCTTTATAGATTTTGGATACTAGCCCTTTGTCTGATATGTCATTTGCAAATATCTTTTCCCATTCCGTTGGTTGCCTTTTAGTTTTGTTGGTTGTTTCCTTTGCTGTGCAGAAGCTTTTTATCTTCATAAGGTCCCAGTAATTCACTTTTGCTTTTAATTCCCTTGCCTTTGGGGATGTGTCGAGTAAGAGATTGCTACGGCTGAGGTCAGAGAGGTCTTTTCCTGCTTTCTCCTCTAAGGTTTTGATGGTTTCCTGTCTCACATTCAGGTCCTTTATCCATTTTGAGTTTATTTTTGTGAATGGTGTGAGGAAGTGGTCTAGTTTCAACCTTCTGCATGTTGCTGTGCAGTTCTCCCAGCACCATTTGTTAAAGAGACTGTCTTTTTTCCATTGGATGTTCTTTCCTGCTTTGTCAAAGATGAGTTGGCCATACGTTTGTGGGTCTAGTTCTGGGGTTTCTATTCTATTCCATTGGTCTATGTGTCTGTTTTTGTGCCAATACCATGCTGTCTTGATGATGACAGCTTTGTAGTAGAGGCTAAATTCTGGGATTGTGATGCCTCCTGCTTTGGTCTTCTTCTTCAAAATTGCTTTGGCTATTCGGGGCCTTTTGTGGTTCCATATGAATTTTAGGATTGCTTGTTCTAGTTTCGAGAAGAATGCTGGTGCAATTTTGATTGGGATTGCATTGAATGTGTAGATAGCTTTGGGTAGTATTGACATTTTGACAATATTTATTCTTCCAATCCATGAGCAGGGAATGTCTTTCCATTTCTTTAAATCTTCTTCAATTACCTTCATAAGCTTTCTATAGCTTTCAGCATACAGATCCTTTACATCTTTGGTTAGATTTATTCCTAGGTATTTTATGCTTCTTGGTGCAATTGTGAATGGGATCAGTTTCTTTATTTGTCTTTCTGTTGCTTCATTGTTAGTGTATAAGAATGCAACTGATTTCTGTACATTGATTTTGTATCCTGCAACTTTGCTGAATTCATGTATCAGTTCTAGCAGACTTTTGGTGGAGTCTATCGGATTTTCCATGTATAATATCATGTCATCTGCAAAAAACGAAAGCTTGACTTCATCTTTGCCAATTTTGATGCCTTTGATTTCCTGTTGTTGTCTGATTGCTGATGCTAGAACTTCCAGCACTATGTTAAACAGCAGCGGTGAGAGTGGGCATCCCTGTTGTGTTACTGATTTCAGGGAAAAAGCTCTCAGTTTTTCCCCATTGAGGATGATGTTAGCTGTGGGCTTTTCATAAATGGCTTTTATGATGTTTAAGTATGTTCCTTCTATCCCGACTTTCTCAAGGGTTTTTATTAAGAAAGGGTGCTGGATTTTGTCAAAGGCCTTTTCTGCATCGATTGACAGGATCATATGGTTCTTCTCTCTTTTTTTGTTAATGTGATGTATCACGTTGATTGATTTGCGAATGTTGAACCAGCCCTGCATCCCAGGAATGAATCCCACTTGATCATGGTGAATAATTCTTTTTATATGCCGTTGAATTCGATTTGCTAGTATCTTATTGAGAATTTTTGCATCCATATTCATCAGGGATATTGGCCTGTAGTTCTCTTTTTTTACTGGGTCTCTGTCTGGTTTAGGAATCAAAGTAATACAGGCTTCATAGAATGAGTCTGGAAGTTTTCCTTCCCTTTCTATTTCTTGGAATAGCTTGAGAAGGATAGGTATTATCTCTGCTTTAAACGTCTGATAGAACTCCCCTGGGAAGCCATCTGGTCCTGGACTCTTATTTGTTGGGAGATTTTTGATAACCGATTCAATTTCTTCGCTGGTGATGGGTCTGTTCAAGCTTTCTATTTCCTCCTGATTGAGTTTTGGAAGAGTGTGGGTGTTCAGGAATTTGTCCATTTCTTCCAGGTTGTCCAATTTGTTGGCATATAATTTTTCATAGTATTCCCTGATAATTGTTTGTATCTCTGAGGGATTGGTTGTAATAATTCCATTTTCATTCATGATTTTATCTATTTGGGTCATCTCCCTTTTCTTTTTGAGAAGCCTGGCTAGAGGTTTGTCAATTGTGTTTATTTTTTCAAAAAACCAACTCTGGGTTTCGTTGATCTGCTCTACAGTTTTTTTAGATTCTATATTGTTTATTTCTGCTCTGATCTTTATTATTTCTCTTCTTCTGCTGGGTTTAGGCTGCCTTTGCTGTTCTGCTTCTAGTTCCTTTAGGTGTGCTGTTAGATTTTGTATTTGGGATTTTTCTTGTTTCTTGAGATAGGCCTGGATTGCAATGTATTTTCCTCTCAGGACTGCCTTCACTGCGTCCCAAAGCGTTTGGATTGTTGTACTTTCATTTTCGTTTGTTTCCATATATTTTTAAATTTCTTCTCTAATTGCCTGTTTGACGCACTCATTCGTTAGTAGGGTGTTCTTTAACCTCCATGCTTTTGGAGGTTTTCCAGACTTTTTTCTGTGGTTGATTTCAAGCTTCATAGCATTGTGGTCTGAAAGTATGCATGGTATAATTTCAATTCTTGTAAACTTATGAAGGGCTGTTTTGTGACCCAGTATATGATCTATCTTGGAGAATGTCCATGTGCACTCGAGAAGAAAGTATATTCTGTTGCTTTGGGATGCAGAATTCTAAATATATCTGTCAAGTCCATCTGATCCATTGTCTCATTCAGGGCCCTTGTTTCTTTATTGACCGTGTGTCTAGATGATCTATCCATTTCTGTAAGTGGGGTGTTAAAGTCCCCTGCAATTACCACATTCTTATCAATAAGGTTGCTTATGTTTATGAGTAATTGTTTTATATATTTGGGCGCTCCAGTATTCGGCGCATAGACATTCATAATTGTTAGCTCTTCCTGATGGATAGACCCTGTCACTATTATATAATGTCCTTCTTCATCTCTTGTTACAGCCTTTAATTTAAAGTCTAGTTTGTCTGATATAAGTATGGCTACTCCAGCTTTCTTTTGGCTTCCAGTAGCATGATAAATAGTTCTCCATCCCCTCACTCTCAATCTAAAGGTGTCCTCAGGTCTAAAATGAGTCTCTTGTAGACAGCAAATAGATGGGTCTTGTTTTTTTTTATCCATTCTGATACCCTATGTCTTTTGGTTGGCGCATTTAATCCGTTTACATTCAGTGTTATTATAGAAAGATATGGGTTTAGAGTCATTGTGATGTCTGTATGTTTTATGCTTGTAGTGATGTCTCTGGTACTTTGTCTCACAGGGTCCCCCTTAGGATCTCTTGTAGGGCTGGTTTAGTGGTGACAAATTCCTTCAGTTTTTGTTTGTTTGGGAAGACCTTTATCTCTCCTTCTATTCTAAATGAGAGACTTGCTGGATAAAGGATTCTCGACTGCATATTTTTCTGTCTAGCACACTGAAAATCTCGTGCCAATTCTTTCTGGCCTGCCAAGTTTCAAAAGAGAGATCAGTCACGAGTCTTATAGGTCTCCCTTTATATGTGAGGGCACGTTTACCCCTTGCTGCTTTCAGAATTTTCTCTTTATCCTTGTATTTTGCCAGTTTCACTATGATATGTCGTGCAGAAGATCGATTCAAGTTACGTCTGAAGGGAGTTCTCTGTGCCTCTTGGATTTCAATGCCTTTTTCCTTCCCCAGTTCAGGGAAGTTCTCAGCTATGATTTCTTCAAGTACCCCTTCAGCACCTTTCCCTCTCTCTTCCTCCTCTGGGATACCAATTATGCGTATATTATTTCTTTTTAGTGTATCACTTTGTTCTCTAATTTTCCCCTCATACTCCTGGATTTTTTTTAACTCTCTTTTTCTCAGCTTCCTCTTTTTCCATAACTTTATCTTCTAGTTCACCTATTCTCTCCTCTGCCTCTTCAATCCGAGCCGTGGTGGTTTCCATTTTGTTTTGCATTTCGCTTAAAGCATTTTTCAGCTCCTCATGACTGTTCCTTAGTCCCTTTATCTCTGTAGCAAGAGATTCTCTACTGTCCTGTATAATGTTTTCAAGCCCAGCGATTAATTTTATGACTAGTATTCTAAATTCACTTTCTGTTATATTATTTAAATCCTTTTTGATCAGTTCATTAGCTGTTGTTATTTCCTGGAGATTCTTCTGAGGGGAATTCTTCTGTTTGGTCATTTTGGATAGTCTCTGGAGTGGTGCGGACCTGCAGGGCACTTCCCCTGTGCTGTGGTGTATAACTGGAGTTTGTGGGCGGGGCCGCAGTCAGTCCTGATGTCTGCCCCCAGCCCACTGCTGGGGCCACAGCCAGACTCGTGTGTGCCTTCTCTTCCCCTCTCCTAGGGGCGGGATTCACTGTGGGGTGGCGTGGCCCGTCTGGGCTACTTGCACACTGCCAGGCTTGTGATGCTGGGGATCTGGCGTCTTAGCTGGGGTGGGTAGGCAAGGTGCACAGGGGCAGGAGGGGCAGGCTTAGCTCGCTTCTCTTTAGGTGATCCACTTCAGGAGGGGCCCTGTGGCAGCGGGAGGGAGTCAGATCCGCTGCCGGAGGTTTGGCTTCGCAGAAGCGCAGAGTTGGGTGTTTGCGCGGAGCCAGCAAGTTCCCTGGCAGGAACTGGTTCTCTTTGGGATTTTGGCTGGGGGATGGGCGGGGGAGATGGTGCTGGCGAGTGCCTTTGTTCCCCACCAAACTGAGCTCTGTCGTCAGGGGGCTCAGCAGCTCTCCTTCCCTTTGTCCTCCAGCCTTCCCGCTTTCCGAGCAGAGCTGTTAACTTATGACCTCCCAGATGCTAAGTCGCGCTTGCTGTCAGAACACAGTCCGTCAGGCCCCTCCGCTTTTTGCAAGCCAGACTCGGGGGCTCTGCTTGGCCGGCGAGCCGCCCCTCCGCCCCGGCTCCCTCCCGCCAGTCCGTGGAGCGCGCACCGCCTCGCCGCCCTTCCTACCCTCTTCCGTGGGCCTCTCGTCTGCGCTTGGCTCCGGCGACTCCGTTCTGCTAATCCTCTGGCGGTTTTCTGGGTTATTTAGGCAGGTGTAGGTGGAATCTAAGTGATCAGCAGGACGCTCGGTGAGCCCAGCGTCCTCCTACGCGACCATCTTCCGGAATTCCTCACTGGTGTTATTTTGATAAGGATTGCTTTGAATGTGTAGGCTGCTTTGGGTAGTATCGACATTTTAACAATATTTGTTCCTCCAATCCATGAGTGTGGTATGGTTTTCCATTTCTTTGTGTCTTATTCAATATTTTAAATAAGTTTCTATAATTTCAGCATACAGATCTTTACCCCTTTTGTTGGGTTTATTCCTAGGTATCTTATTGTTTTTAGTGCAAATGTAAACAGAATTGGTTCTGTGATATACTAATACAGTCACGTATATATGTCAAAACCTACCTAATGTATAAAGTTCAGTTTGTTTCAAATTCCATAAAATGTGTCATCTATTATATGTGCTTTTGGCACTTTCCTTATTCCACTATTTCGCGTTTTGACACTAAGATTATCCAATATTATTTGTGTAGCTGTGGTTCATTTGTTTTCACTACTTTCTAATATTCCATTGTGTGAATATATTATAATTAATTTGTCTCTTCACTTGCTGATGGCCATTTTTGATGATGAAAGTTTGTGACTCATATGAAAGACATTAGGATGAACATTTTGTTTGTGACTCTTGGGGTATGTATGCAAGAAAGTCTTTTGGATGTATGCCTAGGACAGGAATTGCTGGTCATGGAATAAGCAAACTTCACAGATGTTGTAACCCAAACAGTTCTTTCAATTTACTCTACCCTAGTTTTGTATAAATTATTCCACTGATCTACATTTTCTGTGGCACTTGGTCTTGCAGACTTTTAAATAATTGCTGACTGAAAGATCATAAATGCTATTGAGTTGCGACCTTGGTTTTTGTTTCCCTAATAACGAATAATTGAATATATCCTCATATACTTACTGCCATGTATACTTGTCTTTCTATGAAAAGCACATCTGTAGGTTCTGACAAGAGGTCTATGGCATTGCTTCTCTGTTTTTATCATTAATGTATAGGGGTCTTTATAATTGCTTTTAACTCTCTGTTGGTTGTGTGGTCTGGAATATTTTCTCTCAGTTTGTTACTTGGCATTTTACTTAAAAATGGGTCTCGTGGTGGCCAAACTTCTAAATTTAATATGGAAGAAACTTTTAATTCATCTTTAAGAAATTTTTCTCAAAGTGAGAATGACCTTAACCTATATATTTTTCCTAAAAATTTTAATGTCATACCCTAAATACACCTGGAATTAGATTATGTGTATGGGTGAGTGTAAGCATTCAAATTTGTTTTTCATTTTTGTAACCAAAGTTTAGTTTAATTCATTGAAATATTTTTTTCTTTGTCCAAGGATGTCATTATACCTCTTAATTATATCAAAGTCCTGCATGTGTATGTATGTGTGTGTGCACGCGCGTGTGCACATATGTGAGGGTGCTGATATATTTCTGGGCCTTCAGTTCTCCTTTAGTGCTCAGTGAGTCTGTTACTGAAACAATGCCACCTACTGTCTGTTATTGTATATTTATTATAAATCTTGATATCTGGTAGGGCAAAAAATTCCTCCTTGATAATCTTCTTCTTGCCATTTTTAAGTTGAAGTATAATTGATATGTATTAATTTCAGGTCCACACAAAATTATTTAATACTTGTAAATATTGGGAGATGACGATCGCCACAATAAGTATAGTGAACATCCATAGTTACAAATTAATTTTTATTTCTTGTGATGAGGACTTTTAAGATCTACTTCTGAGCAAGTATCAAATATGCAATATAGTATTATTAACTATAGTCACAGTTTTGCAACTTAGATTGCAATGAGTTAATTGCTATTTAATGGTTTTTGACCCTCTTCACTTATTTCACCCACCCCCATGTTTCTTTATGAATACTTATGTCTTGGCTATATTGGTAAATAATGCTGTAATGAACATGGGGTGCATATATCTTTTCAAATTAGTGTTTTCATTTTCTTTAGATAAATTACCAGTGTATTTTTCTGAGTAACCTCCAAACTGTCTTCCATGGTGGCTTTGACAATTTACATTCCCACCAATAGTGCTTAAGCATTTTTCACAGCTGAGAAGCACGGTGTTCACTCACAAGGTCCTAATTTCCCAAAAGTAGAAGTCGCTGGCTGAGAAGGTCTCTTTTGGTGCTGAGCCCTTCCACTATGGAATAGGTGTGACCTGAGGAGTAAAAGGAAGCTGTTCCTCAGGGTGTCAATCTTGAATTGGTCTCTGATTTGATGGTGTGCTGGACTTCTCTGCTGGACTGCCAGAGTGCACAAGGCACTGTCATCTGTTGGTTGTGTCACACTCAGTGTTCTTTGGGGGAATATGGTAGAAAGTTCCTATTTTGCTGATGTCATGTTTCTGATTCTCAATATTTGAAATTTCCACTATATTCTTTCATTTGTGAGTTTCAGTGCTCTAGTAAGTGATAACTTGTCTTAAGAAACATAGTTGAAAGTCTCCTTTCTCATAAGGCCAGTAGAAACCTCTGCATGCACCATGTCTCCAGACCATAGAGTTCTGAATGTCTTCAGTTCTAGTGGAAGTAGCATCAGTCTCATTTAACAAGCAGACCAGAGCACATCTAGTTACGACTTGCCACCCTCTGATTAAAGTCCAAACACTGTGTACTGCAGGAAAGGAGAGCCTCTGCAGAGGACTGAGCAGAGGGATAAATCAGCCAAAAGAGCACCAGAGGGCATGAAGCGCACATCAGAGACACTCCTTGAAGTACCAGGTTCAGGACACTATATGACCTCTTCTTCATAAAGATATTACTCTCAGGAGTTGGAAAAGGAACAAGCTTTCTAACACAGAGAAGTATACAGAGATCTAGATATATTGCCAATATGGAGGAATTCACCCCCAAGGAAAGAACAAGAAAGGTCATACACAGAGATCTAATCAAAACAGATATGAGTAATATGCCTGATGGAAAACTCAAATCAGCAATCATAAGGATATTCTCTGGACTTGAGAAAAGGATGGAATATTTCAGGGATACTATACCACAGAGATAAAAGAATTAAAAAAAACAACCAAAAGTGAAAAAAAGAATAACTGAGCTTCAAAACTGTCTTGATGTAATGACCACAAGGATGGAAGAAACAGTGGAATGAATAAATGATATAGAAGATATAATTATGGAAGATAATGAAACTGAAAAGAAGAAGGAAAGTAAAATATTAGATCATGAATGTAGAATTACGGAACTCAATGATTCCATAAACCATAATAACATTCATGTCATAGGAGCCTCAGAAGAAGAAGAGAAAATACAGGAGCAGAGAAAACTACTTTAATGTCGGGATAGAAACAGATGGCCACATTCAGAAAGGGCAGATTAGTCCCATCAAAATCAACACAAGTAGGCCAACACCAAGATATAGTTAAACTTAAAAAATATTGCAATAAAGTAAAAATCCTAAATGCAGCAAGACAAAAGAATTCCATAACTTATATGGGAAGACCCATGAGGCTGGTTGAATATCTCTTAATACAAACTTGGCAGGTCAGAATGGAATAGGTTGATATGTTCAGTGTGCCTAATGGGGAAAAATGTGCAGCCAAGAATACTCTATCAAGCAAGGCTATCATTCAGAACAGAAAATGACAAGTAATACAGTTAAGAAATGGGCTGAGAGAAGAATAGACACTTTTCCAAAGAAGACATCCAGATGGCTAACAGACACATGAAAAGATACTCAACATCATTCATCATCAGAGAAATACAAATCCAAACCACAATGAGATAACACCTCACACCTGTCAGAATAGCTAAAATGAACAACAAAGGAACCAATAGGTATTTGTGAGAATGTAAAGAAACCCACTTACACTGTTATGACAATGCAAACTGGTGCAGCCCAATTGGAACAGTATAAAATTTCCTCAAAAAGTGAAAAATAGAACTACCCTACAATACAATGCCTATACTACTACGTTTTTACACAAAGGAATTAAAGATACTGACTATAAAGAACACATGAACCCTGATGTTTCTGGTAGCATAATATGTAATAGCCAAATTATGGAATGAGCCCAAATGTCCATAAACTGATGAATGGATAAAATGTTGTATATACATATAAGATGGGGTATTAATCAAGAAAAAGAATGAAATCTTGCAATTTGCAATGATGTGGATGGAGCTAGAGTGTATTATACTAGGCAAAATAAGTCAGCCATAGAAAAGGAAATACCACACACTTTCACTCATATGTAGAATTTAAAAAACAAAACAGACCGCGTCCTGCTGATCACTTAGATTCCACCTACACCTGCCTAAATAACCCAGAAAACCACTAGAAGACTAGCAGAACAGTGTCTCTGGAGCCAAGCGCAGATGAGAGGCCCACGGAAGAGGGTTGGAAGGGGGCAAGGCGGTGCGTGCTACACGGCCTGGCAGGAGGGAGCCCGAGCAGAGGGGCGGCCCGCTGGCCAAGCAGAGACCCCGAGTCTGGCTTGCAAAAGCAGAGGGGCCGGATGGAGTGTGTTCATACAGTGAGCGGACTCAACATCTGGAAGGTTATAAGTTAACAGCTCTGCTCAGAGAGTGGGAAGGCTGGAGGACAATGGGAGGGAGAGTTGCTGAGCCCTGGGATGACAGAGGTCAGTTTGGCAGGGAACAAAGGTGCTCGCCAGCACCATTTCCCTCGCCCATCCCCCAGCCCAAACCCAAAGGGAACCAGCTCCCGCCAGGGAACTTGCTTGCACCGCACAAACACCCAACACTGTGCTTCTGTGGATCCACACCTCCGGCGGCGGGTCTGACTCCCTCCCGCTGCCACAGGGCCCCTCCCAAAGCAGATCACGAAAGGAGAAGCGAGCTGAGCCTGTCCCTCCCACCCCTGTGCACCTTGCCTATCCACCCCAGCTAATACGCCAGATCCCCAGCACCACAAGCCTGGCAGTGTGCAAGTAGCCCAGACGGGCCATGCCACCCCACCCCATAGTGAATTCCGCCCCTAGGAGAGGGAAAGACAAGGCACACCAGTTTGACTGTGGCCCCAGCGGTGGGCTGGGGGCAGACATCAGGTCTGACTAGGGCCCACCCACCAACGCCAGTTATTCAAGACAGCACAGGGGAAGTGCCCTGCAGTTCCGCACCACTCCAGGAACTATCCAAAATGACCAAATGGAAGATTTCCCCTCAAAAGAATCTCCAGCAAATAACAACAGCTAACGAACTGATCAAAAAGGATTTAAACAATATAACAGAAAGTGAATTTAGAATAATAGTCATAAAATTAATCGCTGAGTTTGAAAACAGTATACAGGACAGCAGGGAATCTCTTGCTACAGAGATCAAGGGACTAAGAAATAGTCAGGAGGAGCTGAAAAATGCTTTAAATGAGATGCAAAATAAAATGGAAACGACCACGGCTCAGATTGAAGAGGCAGAGGAGAGAATAGGTGAACTAGAAGATAAAATTATGGAAAAAGAAGAAGCTGAGAAAAAGAGAGATAAAAGAATCCAGGAGTATGAGGGGAAAATTAGAGAACTAAGTGATGCACTAGAGAGAAACAATATACACATAATTGGTATTCCAAAGGAGGAAGAGAGAGGGAAACGTGTACTTCAAGAAATAATAGCTGAGAACTTCCCTGATCCGGGAAGGAAAAAGGCATTGAAATCCAAGAGGCACAGAGAACTCCCTTCAGTTGTAACTTGAATCGATCTTCTGCATGACATATCATAGTGAAACTGGAAAAATACAAGGATAAAGAGAAAATTCTGAAAGCAGCAAGGGGTTAAACGTGCTCTAACATATAAAGAGAGACCTATAAGACTCATGACCGATCTCTCTTCTGAAACTTGGCAGGCCAGAAAGGAATGGCAGGAGATCTTCAATGTGCTGAACAGGAAAAATATGCAGCCGAGAATCCTTTATCCAGCAAGACTGTCATTTAGAATAGAAGTAGAGATAAAGGTCTTCCCAAACAAACAAAAACTGAAGGAATTCGTCACCACTAAACCAGCCCTACAAGAGATCCTAAGGGGGATCCTGTGAGACAAAGTACCAGAGACAACGCTACAAGCATGAAACCTATGGACATCACAATGACTCTAAACCCATATCTTTCTGTAATAACAATGAATGTAAATGGATTAAATGCGCCAACCAAAAGACATAGGGTATCAGAATGGATAAAAAAAAACAAGACCCATCTATTTACTGTCTACAAGAGACTCATTTTAGACCTGAGGACACCTTCAGTTTGAGAGTGACGGGATGGAGAACTATTTATCATGCCACTGGAAGTCAAAACAAAACTGGAGTAGCCATACTTATATCAGACAAACTAGACTTTAAATTAAAGGCTGTAACAAGAGATGAAGAAGGACATTATATAATAGTGACAGGGTCTATCCATCAGGAAGAGCTAACAATTATAAATGTCTATGCGCCGAATACAGGAGCCCCCAAATATATAAAACAATTACTCACAAACATAAGCAACCTTATTGACAAGAATGTAGTAATTGCAGGGGACTTTAACACCCCACTTACAGAAACGGATAGATCAACTAGACACACGGTCAATAAAGAAAAAAGGGCCCTGAATGAGACATTGGATCAGATGGACTTGACAGATATATTTAGAATTCTGCATCCCAAAGCAACAGAATATACTTTCTTCTCAAGTGCACATGGAACATTCTCCAAGATAGATCACATACTCGGTCACAAAGCAGCCCTTCATAAGTATACAAGAATTGAAATCATACCATGCATACTTTCAGACCACAATGCTATGAAGCTTGAAATCAACCACAGGAAAAAGTCTGGAAAACCTCTAAAAGCATGGAGGTTAAAGAACACCCTACTAAAGAATGAGTGGGTCAACCAGGCAATTAGAGAAGAAATTAAAAAATATATGGAAACAAACGAAAATGAAAATACAACAATCCAAACGCTTTGGGATGCACCGAAAGCAGTCCTGAGAGGAAAATACATTGCAATCCAGGCCTATCTCAAGAAACAAGAAAAATCCCAAGTACAAAATCTAACAGCGCACCTAAAGGAAATAGAAGCAGAACAGCAAACACAGCCTAAACCCAGCAGAAGAAGAGAAATAATAAAGACCAGAGCAGAAATAAACAATATACAATATAAAAAAACTGTAGAGCAGATCAACGAAACCCAGAGTTGGTTTTTTGAAAAAATAAACACAATTGACAAACCTCTAGCCAGGCTTCTCAAAAAGAAAAGGGAGATGACCCAAATAGATAAAATCATGAATGAAAATGGAATTATTACAACCAATCCCTCAGAGATACAAACAATTATCAGGGAATACTATGAAAAATTATATGCCAACAAATTGGACAACCTGGAAGAAATGGGCAAATTCTTAAACACCCACACACTTCCAAAACTCAATCAGAAGGAAATAGAAAGCTTGAACAGACCCATAACCAGCGAAGAAGTTGAATCAGTTATCAAAAATCTCCCAACAAATAAGAGTCCAGGACCAGATGGCTTCCCAGGGGAGTTCTACCAGACATTTAAAGCAGAAATAATACCTATCCTTCTCAAGCTATTCCAAGAAATAGAAAGGGAAGGAAAACTTCCAGACTCATTCTATGAAGCCAGTATTACTTTGATTCCTAAACCAGACAGAGACCCAGTAAAAAAAAGAGAACTACAGGCCAATATCCCCGATGAATATGGATGCAAAAATTCTCAATAAAATACTAGCAAATCGAATTCAACAGCATATAAAAAGAATTATTCACCATGGTCAAGTGGGATTCATTCCTGGGATGCAGGGCTGGTTCAACATTTGCAAATCAATCCACGTGATACATCACATTAATGAAAGAAAAGAGAGGAACCATATGATCCTGTCTATCGATGCAGAAAAGGCATTTGACAAAATTCAGCACCCTTTCTTAATAAAAACCCTCGAGAAAGTCGAGATAGAAGGAACATACTTAAATATCATAAAAACCATTTATGAAAAGCCCACAGCTAACATCATCCTCAATGAGGAAAGACAGAGCTTTTCCCCTGATATCAGGAACACGACAGGGATGTCCACTCTCACCGTTGTTGTTTAACATAGTGTTGGAAGTTCTAGCATCAGCAATCAGACAACAAAAGGAAATCAAAGCCAGTAAAATTTGCAAAGATGAAGTCAAGCTTTCTTTTTTTGCAGATGACATGATATTATACATGGAAAATCCAATAGACTCCACCAGAAGTCTGCTAGAATTGATACATGAATTCAGCAAAGTTGCAGGATACAAAATCAATGTACAGAAATCAGTTGCATTCTTATACACTAATAATGAAGCAACAGAAAGGAAAATAAATAAACTGATCCCATTCACAATTGCACCAAGAAGCATAAAACACCTAGGAATAAATCTAACCAAAGATGTAAAAGGTCTGAATGCTGAAAACTATAGAAAGCTCATGAAGGAAATTGAAGAAGATATAAAGAAATGGTAAAACATTCCATGCTCATGGATTGGAAGAATAAATGTTGTCAAAATGTCACTACTACCCAAAGCTATCTACACATTCAATGCAATCCCAGTCAAAATTGCACCAGCATTCTTCTTGAAACTAGAACAAGCAATCCTAAAATTCGTATGGAACCACAAAAGGCCCCGAATAGGCAAAGTAAATTTGAAGAAGATCAAAGCAGGAGGCATCACAATCCCAGAATTTAGCCTCCACTACAAAGCTGTAATCATCAAGACAGCATGATATTGGCACAAAAACAGACACATAGACCAATGGAATAGAATAGAAACCCCAGAACTAGACCCACAAACGTATGCCAACTAATCTTTGACAAAGCAGGAAAGAACATCCAATGGAAAAAAGACAGTCTCTTTAACAAATGGTGCTGGGAGAACTGGACAGCAACATGCAGAAGTTTGAAACTAGACCTCTTTCTCACACCATTCACTAAAATAAACTCAAAATGGATAAAGGACCTGAAAGTGAAACAGGAAACCATCAAAACCCTAGAGGAGAAGAGAAAGCAGGAAAAGACCTCTCTGACCTCAGTCGTAGCAATTTCTTACTTGATACATCCCCAAAGGCAAGGGAATTAAAAGCAAAAGTGAATTACTGGGACCTTATGAAGATAAAAAGCTTCTGCACAGCAAAGGAAACAACCAACAAAACTAAAAGGCAACCAACGGAATGGGAAAAGATATTTGCAAATGACATATCGGACAAAGGGCTAGTATCCAAAATCCATAAAGAGCTCACCAAACTCCACACCCGAAAAACAAATAATCCAGTGAAGAAATGGGCAGAAAACATGAATAGACACTTCTCTAAAGAAGACATCCGGATGGCCAACAGGCGCATGAAAAGATGCTCAACGTCGCTCCTTATCAGGGAAATCCAAATCAAAACCACACTCAGATATCACCTCACGCCAGTCAGAGTGGCCAAAATGAACAAATCAGGAGACTATAGATACTGGAGAGGATGTGGAAAAATGGGAACCCTTTTGCACTGTTGGTGGGAATACAAATTGGTGCAGCCACTCTGGAAAACAGTGTGGAGGTTCCTCAAAAAATTAAAAAATATATCTATCCTATGACCCAGCAATAGCACTGCTAGGAATTTACCCAATGGATACAGGAGTACTGATGCATAGGGACACTTGTACCCCAATGTTTATAGTAGCACTCTCAACAATAGCCAAATTATGGAAAGAGCCTAAATGTCCATCAACTGATGAATGGGTAAAGAAATTGTGGTTTACATACACAATGGAGTACTACAGGGCAATAAGAAAGAATGAAATATGGCCCTTTGTAGCAACGTGGATGGAACTGGAGAGTGTTATGCTAAGTGAAATAAGCTATACAGAGAAATACAGATACCATATGTTTTCACCCTTATGTGGATCTTGAGAAACTTAACAGAAACCCATGGGGGAGGGGAAGGAAAAAAAAGAGGTTAGAGTGGAAGAGAGCTAAAGCATAAGAGACTCTTAAAAACTGAGAACAAACTGAGGGTTGATGGGGGGTGGGAGGGAGGGGAGGGTGGGTGATGGTTATTGAGGAGGGCACCTTTTGGGATGAGCACTGGGTGTTGTATGAAACCAATTTGACAATAAATTTCATATATTGAAAAAAACCAAAAACAAAACAGCTGGCTATATGGGAAGGAAAATAAAAGAGAGAAGGAAGCAAAACATTAGAGACTTTCAACAATAGAGAACAAACTGAGGTTGATGAAGGGAGATGGGGGGATGGGCTAAATGAGTGATTAGTATTAAGAAGGGTATTTGCTATGATGAGCATTGGATGTTATATGTAAGAGATGAATCACTAAATTCTACTACTGAAATTAGTATTACACTATATGTCAACTCTCTAGAATTTAAATAAAATTTAGAAAAAAAGAATGAAATATTGCCATTTGCATAAACTCATTGATAGTCATACTATAATAATAGGGGACTTTACACTCCACTTGCATCAATGGACACATAACCTAAGCAGAAATTCAACATGGAAACAATGGCTTTGAATGACACACTGTGCCAGATGGACTTAACAGATATAACCAGATCATTTCATCCTAAAGCAGCATAATATACATCCCTCTTGAGTGCACATGGAACATTCTGCAGAATAGATCACATACTGGGTAACAAATCAGGCCTCAGCAGATATAAAAAGATCGAGGTCATACCATGCATGTTTTCAGGTCGTAACATACGAAACTTGAAGTCAAACACAAGAAAATTTTGGAAAGCCCTCAAATATATGGAGTTTAAAGAACATCCTCTTAAGAAATGAATGGGTTCACCAGGAAATTAAAGAAGAAATAAAAAATACACAGAAGCAAATAAAAATGAAAACGCAACACTCCACGCCCTTTGGGATTCAGCAAAGACAGTCCTAAGAGGAAAGTACATTGCAATTCAGGCCTATCTCAAGAAGGAAGAAAGACCCCACTTACACAACCTAACCTTACATGTAAAGGACCTAGAAAGCAAACAGCAAAATAACCTAAAGCAAGCAGTTGAGGGGAAATAATGAAGAAATAAATTAGAGCAGAAATAAACAATATAGAAACAAGGAAACAAACAAACAAAAACCCCAGAGGAACATATCAATGAACCTAAGAGCTGGGTCTTTGAAAAAACACACAAAATTGGTAACTCCCTAGCCAGACTTGTCAAAAAGAAAAGAGAGAGGACCCAAATAGAAAATATCACAAATAACAGAGTGGTGCCTAGGTGGCTCAGTCAGTTAAGCATCCGACTTCGGCTTGAGTCATGATCTTGCAGTCCTGAGTTTGAGCCCTGTGTTGGGTTCTGTGCTGACATCTAGAAATCTCGACCCTGCTTCAGATTCTGTGTTTCCATCTCTCTCTGCCCCTCCCCCACTCATGTTCTGTCTGTCTGCCTCTCTCTGTTAAAAATAAATAAACATTAAAAAATTAAAAATAAAAAATCTCAAATGAAAGAGGAGAGAGATCTAACCAACCCCACAGAAATACTAGCAATTATAAGAGAATTCCCTCATATATGGAATTTAAGAAACAAAACAGATGAACATATAGGATGGGAAAAAAGAAAAAAAGAAAGAGGGAAACAAGCCATAAGAGACTGTTAACAACAGAGAACAAACTGAGGGTTGCTGGAGTGGAGATGGGTGTGGGATGGGCTAGTTGCTGATGGGTATTGAGGAGGGCACTTTTTATGATGAACACTGGGTGTTGTATATAAATGATGAATCACTGAATTCTACTCCTGAAGCCAACATTGCACTGTATGTTAACTAACTAAAATTGAAATGAAAAAAAATCTAGTCTGTCTGATATAAGTATAACTACTCCAGCCTTCTTTTTACATCCATTACCATGATATTGTTCTCCTTCCACTCTCTTTAAATCTGGGAGTGTCTTTAGGTCTAAGCAGCATTTCGGTGGGTCTTGTTTTTAATCTATTCTGATACTCTATGTCTTTTGATTGGAGCATTTAGCCCATTCACATGAAGAGTAATTGTTGATAGATGAGAATTTTGTGTCATTGTATTACCTAAAAATTCACTGTTTCTGGAGATTTTCTCTGTTCCTTTCTTGTGTTTATTGCTTTTTGGTCATTCCTTTGTTGGAGAAGTGAATAAAGTATGCCAAAGATGGTCAATAGGGCTAACATAAGCTCTTGTCTCTAGCTCAGAGAGATTCTGAGTTCTTCTTCCTTTGTTTGGTGCACACGTGAAAACCCCCACAGATATGGAAGCTGACGACTATAAGTTACCCTCCCCACTTGCATTCGGCACTCAGATCTTTGGAGAAACAGTCTCCTCTGAGCCCGTTGGTGTTAAATAAATCTCAGATCCACCAAGATCTCTGAGTGCCACTTAGTTTTTCTGCCAGCATTCCAGCCTGGTTCCGTAACATATTTGGTTCCCTGACCTGGAAACCCAAACGCACTGGCCCATTGTTGCCACTGGTTTGGAAAAATAGTTAGGCGGTGGCGGGGCGAGGGATAGCAAGGGAGAAGGTGCACCCTGCCTGAATTTTGGCAGTCTCCTACTTGGTCACCTCAGGTCTTTCCCCCTCCATCCTTTCTGTAGGACTCAAAGAGACCTGGTAGGTGAGGACCTGGACCCAATGCTGGAACCAGTAAGGCTGGGGCTCCGAAGTATTCAGGCCCACCCAAAAGGGTGGAAGGGGGACCTGATCAATCCCCAGAGGCCTTAATGGTCTCACAGGTAGAAAATTTTGTGGGAGGGCATGTAATAGACTCTGGTGTGTGTGTGTGTGTGTGTGTGTGTGTGTGTGTGTGTGTGTATGTGTGTGTGAATGTGCAGCTCGGCCAGACATGCCAGTTGAGTTCGAGTTTGTGGCTCTACAGATGGGTACACTTAAGGTCCCCAAAAGTCTACAGAGTCTGAATGGGCTCTCCTGTGTATTGTGGTGGGAGCATAAGGTCTAGGGCTGTATCGGATCAGACTCCAATCACAAGTCACATAGCTGAGTCTGCTGTGGCCAAGCCTCACCTAAAGTCTCTTGGGGACACGACCAGTGGAGTATCTGATTGGTCCTCTCATCTGAGGGGATACCCTCCCTTTGTCTGTCTTTGCAACGCCGAACACGAGAAGTGTAGTGGGATCAAAACAGAGTAAGCCTACGATTTTAGAGGTCATGCTCAAAAATTTTAAAAAGTGACTTTCAGATGATTACAGGGTGAAAATGACACCCAGAAAGTTAAGGGCCTCTTGTGAACTAGAATGACCCATATTCAATGTACGATGGCTCCCAGAAGGGACATTAGATGCTCAAATAGTGCAGTGGGTTTGGCTAATAGTCACTGGGAACCCAGGCCACCCTGATCAATTTCCATACATCAACCCCTGGCTTGAAATTGCCCCAAATCGCCGGCCTTGGGTGTGATTCATCCTTAGCAAGAAGAGCCAGACAAAGGTTTTAGCCACTTTATCCAGAGGCTCACCCAGGGAACCAAAGAAGTGACCCACCACTCCTCTAATATTTAAAGGAGACATGGAGGAAGATATTGTCTTTCTGCCTCCTTATGACTCCTCAATCTCCCTCCCCCCTTCCTCTGAACTTGAAACATCTCCCCCGTCTGTCTCTCTGCCACCGCTGCCACCATCGCCACCGCCCATCTCCCTGCCCCGCTCAGATCCAGAGAACCCTCCCCCACAGGGGCCAGCAGCTAGAATGTGCCCAAGACCCAGACCTAATGCTCTCCAAATGCCTGTAAGGGAGACAAGAGAGACTGAAAGACAGAATGAGGATAGAACAGTCCAGACCAGGTGTTCCATGATGTATTATCAACCTTTCTCTACACCCGACCTCCTCAATTGGAAACACAACACTCCATCATACTCTGAAAAGCCACAAGCAATGGTAGACTTGATGGAGTCCCTCTTCCAAACCCACCGACTGACTTGGGAAGATTGTCAACAGTTACTCCATACTCTGTTTAATACAGAAGAAAGAAGAAGAATAATGAGAGAAACATGACAGTACCTAGAAGATCACACACCTCTGGGGATTAATGATCCTGCTGTCTGGGCTCAAGCTGCTGCACCTGAAGCTTGCCCAACATGGGATTTCACTACAGAAGAAGGACAAACCCACATCCAACGATACCAGGAAGCCCTCCTTTGGGGAATCCAAGCTGGAGCCAAAAAGCCCATGAACATGACTAAGATATTGTCAGTCACACAGCACCTTTGGGAGTCTCCTGGAGACTACTATGAAATATTATGTGAAGCATACTGTGCATACACCCTGTTTGACCCTGAGGCACCAGAAAGTCAACAAATGGTAAATACCTCTTTTGTGGCACAGGCTGCCACAGATATCAGAAGAAAGCTCCAGAAGTTGGAGGGCTTTGCTGGGATGAACATCACTCAGCTGATATAGGTCGCCAATAAAGATTTCATGAACAGAGAAGTCACAGCCAAAAGATAAGTGGAGAGAAGACTAAAAAAGAAGGCCACCCTTCTCAAAGCAGCACTAAAAGAAATAGACACTGTAAAGACGGGAAGACCCCAACCACCACAAGGGGGGAAGCCCAGAGTCCCCTTAGCAAAGGACCAATGTGCATACTGCAAAGAGAAGGGACACTTGAAGAATGAATGTCCAAATCAGAAGGGGCCCTCAAAACACAGCCGATATTGAGAGGAACCTTGAGGCGAGAACCTCGTTGGTCTGGCCAGGATAGAGTCGGATTGAGGGGGACTGGGCTCTTTCTTTCTTGGTCCCCATACACCCATGGTCGAAATGAAGGTAGGGAGCCAAACAATAACTTTCATGGTTGACACTGGGGCTGAATACTCCGTTGTTACTTCCCTGGTGGCACCCTTCAGCCAAAAGACAGCAACAATACTTGGGGCTACTGGGACACGGGTGATGCAGCAGCCCTTCTGTCAAGCTCAACAATGTGAACTTGGGGGTCACAAGGTCTGGCATGAGTTCCTCTACTTACCTGACCGGCTCTCTCCTGGGCCGGGATCTGCTCTCCAAATTTGGGGCCCAGATAACTTTTGAACCCACTGAACACGCAAGCCTCCAGTTAAACCCAAGGTAGAATGAAACCCTGGTCTTGACGATTACCCTGCCAAGAGAAGAAGAATGGAGACTATTCTTCACCCAGGCCCTACCCTGTAGCCCCTCAGAATTCAGGCTCATATTCCCCTCTGTATGGTCTGAAGATAACCCACCTGGACTAGCTTGGAGTTGGGACCCATCATTGTTGACCCCGATCCCTGGTGCCCAACCCAGAGACAAAGGCAGTACTCCCTTCCACTCGAGGCTAGAATGGGTATACAAGAGCACCTGACCAAGCTCAGAGAAGCAGGTATTTAACTGAGTGCCAGTTGGCTTGGAATACCCTGCTCTTGCCAGTCAAGAAGCCAGGAGGAGGATACCGACCAGTACAGGATTTGAGGGCCATTAACAAACTGACTGTTTCCTTACACCCAGTGGTTCCGAACCTGTATACTCTCCTCAGCCAAATTCTGGGGTGAGCCAGGTGGTTTACATGCCTTGACCTAAAGGATGCTTTCTTCTTCCTCTGCCTGGCTCCTCAAAGTCAACCATTGTTTGCCTTTGAATGGACTGAGCCCATTACAGGACGGCAGATGCAGCTGACCTGGACACGACTTCCCCAAGGTTTCAAGAACTTGCCCACTCTTTTTGGGGAAGTACTAGCTACAGACCTTGCCGACTTTCTGAGGGAAACCCCACGGTGTGTCCTCCTCTAATATGTAGACGACCTCCTCCTTGCTAGTGACACCCAACAAGACTCTATGAAAGGTACCAAGACCCTCCTGCAGCTCCTATCCTGATCGGGGTAATGGGCCTCTCAGAAAAAGGCACAGATTTGTCAGCAGCACGTCTTATACTTAAGCTTTCTCCTCACAAAAGGAAAAAGAGAACTAGGACCAGAAAGGAAGAGTGTTATCACCACACTGCCACAGCCCCAAACAAAACGGGGCTTGCATGAATTTTTAGGGGCCGCAGGGTTCTGTCGTATTTGGATTCCTAGATTCTCAGCCATAGTGAGACCCCTGTATGACCTGTTGGGAGGGCCAGACCAGGAGCCCTTTGCATGGACTGAGGAGGCAAGGGCCACTTTCACATAAATAAAGTTGGCTCTTGGACAAGCCCCAGCCCTGGGTTTGCCTGACAGAGAAAGGCCCTTTAACATACTCATACATGACAAGGACAAAATAGCCCTTGGAGTGCTCACTCAGAGCATGGGGCCTTGGCAATGGCCAGTAGCCTACCTGTCAAAAAAAAATTGATCCTGTGGCTGCAGGATGGCCACCATGCCTCAGAGTGCTGGCAGCCACAGTCCTTCTCATCGAGGAGGCAGACAAACTCACACTGGGACAAACACTTAATGTTAAGGTCCCACACGTGGTCGTGTCCCTCATGAGCACCCAAGGATATCGTTTCCTCTCCAATTCTCTGCTGACACAATACCAAGGACTTCTGTATGAAAACCCAAGGGCCCCTCTTGAAATAGTCACTCTTGAAATAGTAAGAACACCAAACCCAGCCACATTCCTTCCCATGGAGGAGGGAGAACCCGACCATGATTGTTCCGAAGTAGTGGATGAAGTCTGCTCCAGCTGCCCAGACCTCAAAGACCAGGCTATAACAAGCCTGGGGATCACCCTGTTCAGAGATGTGAGCAGCCATTTACAAGAGGGCAGCCAAAGAGCAGGATATGTGGCAAGCACAACCACCAAAGTTCTGGAAGCCAAGGCCTTGCTGGAAGGATGGTCAGCACAACAAGCTGAACTGTACACCTTAACTCAAGCCCTCATCCTTAGCAAAGGTAAATGAGTTAACATCTATATGGATTCTCAGTATGCAATCGCTACTGTGCATGTACTTGGGGCCATCTATAAAGAAGGACCTCCTTACTGCTATAGGGAAAACTATCAAAAACAAGGAAGAAATACTAAAGCTTCTTGAAGCCATATGGCTGCCAGACAAGGTAGCTATGCTACACTGTAAGGGATATCAGAAAGGAGATGACCCTATAACTCAAGGAAATCGCCTGGCCAACAAAACAGCCAGAGCTGCAGCCTGTGGTGACCCAGTTGAAGCTCCTACCTACCTATGACTCTTGTGCCCCAGAGGGAAGCCTCCCCGCCCCAGTACACAAGTGAGGAAAGAAGTTGGGCCTCGACAGAAGGGGGCACACTAAGCAAAGAGGGATGGTGGGTCATGCCAAATGGAAACATCTTTCTCCCGTCATCTATGGGAAAACACCTAGTGAAGGAATATCACCAACTCTTGCACCTAGGGAAAACTGCACTAGAGGCCCTCCTCAAAAAGAATTACTATATCAGCCAGCTGCCGGCATTATGCTGAACTGTCAGTGAACAATGTATAACGTGTGCCAAAAACAATGCTTGGTCTACCCCATGGCCCCTGCCTGGCACACAAAGGATGGGGGCTGCCCCTTTCGAAGACTTAGAGGTGGACTTTACTGACATACAATCAAATAAAGGGTTCAGGTACCTTCTTGTAATAATCTGCACATATTCGGTATGGGTCAAAGCATTCCCGACCAGGATGGAACGAAGTCTCGACGTGGCCAAAGCTCTTCTATGGGAGATTGTACCTCGGTTTGGTCTACCCTTAACCATACACAGTGATAACGGATCTGCATTTGTGGCAGACATTATATAAACCCTGACAAAGTCCTTCAACATTACCTGGAAACTGCACATTGCTTACCGACCCCAGAGCTCAGGGAAAGTAGAGCAAATGAATTGCATCCCCAGGAAACCCTGGCTAAGTTCCACCAGAGACTAATCTCCCATAGCCAGATTTACTACTGCTGGCCCTCCTGTGTGCCCAATACATGCCTGGGGCACTAGGATTCTCCCCTTTTGAGTTATTATATGGACGACCTCCCCTTTGCCATGTTTAGGAAAACTCCCAGGATACCTACACCAGATTGGAGACAAGGAAATAAGAGAACAGCTCTAGACCTTGGGGGCAGTCCTAAACAAGTTACAGAGATACACCATAGAGAGGGCCCCAATTTCTTTAGGGACCCCCATTCACCCCTTTCAGCCAGGAGACTCTGTGTGGGTCAAATATTGGAAAAGGGAACCTCTTAAACCATGCTGGACTGGGCCTCATACTGTTATTATAACAACTCCTACAGCCCTTAAAGTTTCAGGTATCATTCCATGGGTCCATAAGGCCAACTTAGAAGAACCCATATCCTGGTGACGTGATCCAGATCCAGTCAACCCGCTTAAACTGACCCTCAAAAGGGAAACTTGCCACTGAGACCTCCAGCCTTGCTCCAGCGACACCTCAGAAGCTGGCTGGCCTGATGGCAGAAGCTTGAGGAATCAACACGTGAACCTAGCCCAGGGGTTTGGATGCAACTCTGTCAGCCCTTGCCCCTTATTGGTGTCATTGCCCTGATCTTACTTCTTACCGTTGGGCTGATAGAGACTGCACCAACAAGCTGGACATGGGACAAAAGATGCATGCTGGGTCTCACATACCTCCTCTGTTCGGTAGGATTATTAATTACTGCCTGTATATTATGATAACCTCTCTCCCTCTCACAACTGCTGCTTACCCACTTTGCCCCCAGGATTGTTATATGACAATAAGGGGGTCAAGGACATTCAGAGCCTTTACCTCCCTCCACAAAGATTGCTACAAGGGAAAACAACCACTCTCTGTCAGTCATCCGGTGCCTCAAGAACTAAGTATTGGACCATAGAGATAAACCAAAATGTCAGGAACCCATGTCACAACAAGGGCTTCCAGAGAGGGAAATGAGCTTGCTACACTTACCTTCCTTAATGGGGGATCTCGGATGGGGGAGGGGTGAAAGACAGGGATCTTCAAAAGGTTATAAGGGATACCCAGCATAGGGTAATACAAGCCATAAAGGCGGCCACTCCCTTGGCAGTCTACCAGGGTTTGAACCTTTCAGCCCTCAATTAGATGCTTACAAATTCCCCACTCCAGTGTTGAGCCAACACTACTCTACAAGTCCTCCATAAAATAGATAATCACACCCAAACCTGCTGGATGTGCTTACCCCTCAGCCGGAGGGCTTACTTAGCCACTCCCATCTCTTTGACCTGGGGAGCTCCTGAAAATCTCAAAACCAACACCTCTGTCTTAATTGGACTCCTGGCCACTGGGATTCATCTAACAAATCCCGACAATATAATATGTACAGTCCCTGAAGGTATGAACGGTACCGCTCTATGCAGAAGAAATATAACTTTAAAGAGGAATACAACCCTATATTCAACCCCTGGTGTGTTCTATCTGTGTTCTAATTCAGCCTACCTATGCTTAGAGGCCAACTGGACTCGGATATGTTATTCTGTCTTCCTAACCCCAGAGATATCCTTATACACTGAAGATCAGTTCCTAACAGCCTTTAGCCCCAAGTCCTGGGCTAAATGGGCAATCCTGCTGCCGTTCTGATAGGAGCAGGAATTGCAACAGGAATAGTAACTGGAATTGGGGGCATAGATTCATCTGTAGGATTATACCATAGACTATCTCAAGAGCTAAATGAAGACATGGAACAGGTGGCAGATTCTCTGGTAACCTTACAAAGCCAAATAAACTCTCTGGCGGCAGTGACCCTCCAAAATAGAAGAGCCCTCGACCTCCTCACTTCAGAAAAAGGAGGGACTTGCATCTTTCTGGGGGAGAAATGTTGCTATTTCATAAACCAGTCAGGAAGAGTTACAACTAAGGTTAAGGAACTCAAGGAAAGAATTCAACATAGACAACAGGAAAGTATCAATCAATGGAAAGGATGGGATCTCACGGATTGGGTATCCTGGCTTCCTGCCCTGGTGGGGCCCCTCCCCTCCATAATTTTACTTGTATCCATTGGCCCCTGTATACTTAATGCCGTGGTATGTTTTATTGAAAACACTGTTGCTCGTCAAACTACAGCATGTATCTTAGCATTCCAAGAGTACCAATCTGTAAAACTGAAAGGTAATGCCTACTAAAAGTTTTTTTTTCAATATATGAAGTTTATTGTCAAATTGGTTTCCATACAACACCCAGTGCTCATCCCAAATGGTGCCCGCCTCAATACCCATCACCCACCCTCCCCTCCCTCCCACCCCCCATCAACCCTCAGTTTGTTCTCAGTTTTTAAGGGTCTTATGCTTTGGCTCTCTTCCACTCTAACCTCTTTTTTTTTTTTCCTTCCCCTCCCCCATGGGTTTCTGTTAAGTTTCTCAGAATCCACATAAGAGTGAAACCATATGGTATCTGTCTTTCTCTGTATGGCTTATTTCACTTAGCATCACACTCTCCAGTTCCATCCATGTTGCTACAAAGGGCCATATTTCATTCTTTCTCATTGCCATGTAGTACTCCATTGTGTATATAAACCACAATTTCTTTATCCATTCATCAGTTGATGGACATTTAGGCTCTTTCCATAATTTGGCTATTGTTGAGAGTGCTGCTATAAACATTGGGGTACAAGTGCATTGAGGAACCTCCACACTGTTTTCCAGAGTGGCTGCACCAGTTTGCATTCCCACCAACAGTGCAAGAGGGTTCCTGTTTCTCCACATCCTCGCCAACATCTATAGTCTCCTGATTTGTTCATTCTGGCCACTCTGACTGGCGTGAGGTGATATCTGAGTGTGGTTTTGATTTGTATTTCCTTGATGAGGAGTGATGTTGAGCATCTTTTTATGTGCCTGTTGTCCATCCGGATGTCTTCTTTAGAGAAGTGTCTATTCATGTTTTCTGCTCATTTCTTCACTGGATTATTTGTTTTTCAGGTGTGGAGTTTGGTGAGCTCTTTATAGATTTTGGATACTAGCCCTTTGTCCGATATGTCATTTGCAAATATCTTTTCCCATTCCGTTGGTTGCCTTTTAGTTTTGTTTGTTGTCTCCTTTGCTGTGCAGAAGCTTTTTATCTTCATAAGGTCCCAGTAGTTCATTTTTGCTTTTAATTCCCTAAAAGTTTTTTTTTAAAGGCATCAAAGAAGAGAATGTTGGAGAGGTGCATAAAGTATGCCAAAGATGGCCCATGGGGCTAAAACAAGCTCTGACCTCTATCTCAGAGACCCCTCCTCTGGGTTCTTCTTCCTTCGTTTGCTGCGCGTGGGATTTGTAGGTGACTATAAATCACCCTCCCCACTTGCATTCGGTGCTCAGATCTTTGGAGAAATGGTCTCCTCTGATCCCGCCGGTGTTAAATAAATCTCCAATCCACCAAGATCTCTGAGTGCCACTTGGTTTTTCCGCCAGCATTCCAGCGTGGTTCTGTAACACTTGACAGTCCAAGATTACCCTTTCATATTTCTTGCATGCTGGTTTAGTGGTCACAAATGGCTTAGTTTTTGTTTTTCTGGGAAACTTTTTATCTCTCATTCTTTTCTCAGTGAGTCCTGCTGAATAAAGTATTCCCAGCTGCATATTTCCCCCCTTCAGCACTTTGACTATATCATGCCACTTCCATCTGGCCTGTCAGCTTTCTGTGTAGAGATCTGCTGCTAACCTGATTTGTCTTCCCTTTTAGGTTAATGATTTCTTTTCCCTTCTGCTTTCAGCATTCTTTCCTTTTCTCTATATTTTGCAAATTTTTCTATGGTATGTCTTGGTGTTGTCTGGCTTTTGTTGAATTTGATGGGAGTTCTTTGTACTTCCTGAATTTTGATCTGTTTCCATTCCCAGATTAGGGAAGTTTTCAGCTCTAATTTTCTGAAATTAACTTTCTGCTCCCTTGTCCCACTTCTGAAAATCCTATCATACAAATGTTATTATGCTTTATGGAGACAATGAGTTACTTAAATCTACATTTGTAATCTAATATTTTTATCTCCCTATTCTTTTCAGATTCATAATTTTCCATAGTTTTATCTTCTATATCACTGATTCATTCTTCTGTCTTGTCCATCCTTGTTATCACTGCAATCAGTCGGTTTTGTATCTCTGTTATAGCATTTTTTTTTAATTTTCGCCTGACTAGTTTTTAGGTCTTTTGTCTCTGTTGTAAGGGATTCTGTAGTGTCTTTATGCTGTTCCCAAGCCTAGATAGTATCTTTATGATTGTTGTTTTAAATTCTTGGTCATACATATTACTTACATCTGTTTTGATTAGATCTCTGGCCATGACCTCTTTTTGTTCTGTCTTTATGGGTGAATTTTTTTATCCTGTCATTTTGTCTAGGTCACTGATTTTGTTGTTGTTGTTGTTGTTGTTTTTGTTGTTGTTGTGTGTAAAGAAAACCTGTTATGTTTCCCGCTCCTGAGACTAGTGGTTATATTAAGAAGAAATCCTTTACCATCCAGGTCCTGGTGCTTCAGAAAGTGTTTCAGAGTGTGCATTCTGCTCTTGTGTTTTGGCTGCTCTTTTCCTTAGGTCAGCCCTGTGACTGCAGGGTTTCTCCTTGCCTGAAGTGGGGAGTGTTTAACCTGGTCTGGTGTGTGATGTTTATATCATGTGTGCTTTGGTTTGCTTGTTAAAATAAGCCTAATTCTATTTGCATTAGAGCCAAAATTTTACAGCATCCTAGGGTCATTAAGTTTGGTGAGTGTGAGGGGCTTGTGGTGGGGGGGGGGGAGGCTCCTGCTGTGGTGGTTTTCAGAGCAACTTGCCTCAGTAAAGATGCACCTGCAAGCGCATGGGTGTGGGAGTGTAGGGCTTGTTGTAAGTGTTTCCAGTCTCCACTGGGGGTTCTGTGTTGCTCACTGAAGTCTGTCACTGATGATGGTCCAGGGGGGAAACGATGTTGCCCTCTCTCATTCCTGGAATGGGGAGTTTTCACCCAACACTGTTTCAGGAAGTCTTCAGAGAAGAGAAAACAGTCTCCCCTTTTGCGTCCCCAGCTTCCATCAGGTCTCTGCCTTCACTCTGTCTGTGTTCAAGCTGTCTGCCTGCCAGACAGTACTGTACTCCTGTGTTTTATGTCAGGTGCCAGGCTGGGTTTCAAACTCCAAATTTTAGAGAACTGGGGCAGGATGGACCCACACGGATCCTCTGGGGGAGAGTCTCACCACTTTGTGGCTGGTGCCAGTTTGTCCCAGAAAAGCAGCTGTAGGATCATGCAGGGGTTGGAGTCTATGGTAAAGTTCAACAAGAAGCTGGCACCAAGGTGTGTTCTCCTCAGCAGGTGTCTCTGTTCCTATGCTAAGGAATGGGGCAGCACATTAGAGCCCACCAGCTCTTTTGTCCCCTGAGAGGCTGTGCCACCTCTCTGAAATGCATTCCAAGAAGGAGACCTGTGTCTTCCAGTGCCATCATGTTATCCCCTAATCATAATGTCTGCTCCCAGGCTTCTGCCCTCCTTGCCACAGGTACACCACTAATCCCACCAGGCAAGATTTCCGTGATGGGGTGGACTTCTAAAACTTCAGACTTTGAGCTCTGCTACCTATAAAAACCTATGGTCATCAGCCCCTCTCTTTTCCCAGTGAATGGTTTGGGAGAAGTTTTTCTTTTGTAATTCCTGTGTACTGCTTTAACTCACTTTCTCTCTCATGCTCTCACTCTCACTCTCGATCTCTCTTGCCTCCTCTCTCTGTGATTTGAACTCCCTCCCACCCGCAGCACCTGTGATTCTTTTCTACCTGGCATCATGTCTCTGCACCTTTTACCTCCCATAATGTGGCTGGATTCTTTTCTCCTTCTAGTTCTGCAGTTTGTTTTCTGAGTATTCAGATTGATTTCTTGGGTGTTTGGAATGATTTGCTGATTTATGTAGGTGTGTTTGAGGGAAGATACAAGCATAGGGTCCCCCTACTGTTTCCACAATCTTGACTCCTCCCCCAGTTTTCCTTTTTAAATGTGACTACCAGAAAATTTAAATACACATATAGCTTGTGTATGTTCCTACACGGCATTTCTATTAGATATTGTGTATGTGGAACAATTTACTCACCTTTTTCTTTCATGGAACTGACTTTTTTAAAGAGTCCAGGCAAATTGTCTTATGGAACATTCTACATTCGGAATGATCACTTTTATTTTATTTTTAAATTTTAAACTTTAAAATTTATATTATTTTATTATATTCATAGAAATTTTATGTTAATGTCTGGATCAAGCACTGGGGTTAGTTCTCTACAAAGAACACATTTGTTCTATAAAGCATTATTTTTTTTTTTTTATTAAAGCATTTGAGACATGATGGAGAAATGTTCCAGGTACACATGGAAAGTAAGGCATTATCACAGTGAAAGTGAAGACATTCTAACCAGAAATATTGTGTGCTTGTCAGCCAGTTTTTAATGTTTATTTATTTTGAGAGGAGGGGGAGCCCAAGCTGGGGAAAAGGCAGAGAAAGAGAGAGAATCCCATTTCCTCTTTGATTTTAATGCTTAGCCTGTCAGCTAACTTTGAAGCTTAAGTTCTGAGTGTGTCCTGCTTACAGGCTGAAAGGAATGGTAATTAACATTCCTCTACTTCTTCGTCACCCTCTCCTTCAAGAGAATCTACATCAACCTCCTCATAATCCTTCTCAATGGCAGCCATGTCTTATTTTTATGCTTCAGATATATAATATAAGAAATGCTGCTTTTCAATCAAAGGAATATTCAAATCATATAATCTAGGAATGCAGTCCCTTTTTATGTTTCTTTGAATAAGAGCTCTTAGTCCCATGAAAGAGGTGCTGGAGGGATGGAGAGACACAGACACATTCTTACTCTTGGTCTCTGCTTTTCCTTGGGTAGATGAAATCCAGTTGTCTTCAGTTGTTGATTTTCCTTGACTGAGTCAAATTACAGTGCAATTAAATATATATGTACACACATCACACACACACACATGTTTCAAGTTTTATGTAAATTCTTAGTAGGTAACATATAGTGTAACATTAATTTCAGGAGTAGAATTTAATGATTCATCACTTACACCCAGTGCTCATCACAGCAAGTACCCTCCTTAATACGCACCCCCACACTCACCTCCCCTTTAGCAACCCTCACTTTGTTCTCTACAGTTAAGAGTCTGTTTTATGGTTTGTCTCACTCTCTTTTTTCCTCCATGTTCACCTGTTTGATTTCTTAATTTCCACATATGAGTGAAATCATATGGTAGCTGTCTTTCTCTGACTGACTTTTTTCATTTAGCATAATACACTCTACCTCCATCTATGTTGTTGTAAACGGCAATATTTAGTTCTTTTTTATGACTGAGAAATATTCCATTGTATGTATGTATGTATGTATATATATATATATATGTATATATGTATGTATGTATATATATACACATATGCCAGCTCTTATGTATACATATGTATGTGCATATATATACATATGTATGTATATATATGTGTGTGTATATATATATATATATAAAAGTATATATATATATAAAAGTATATATATATATATATACACACACACACACACACACACACACACACACACACACATATACACACACACCACACTTTCTTTATTCATTTGTCAGTTGATGGACATTTTGGCTCTTTCCATGATTTAGCTATTGTTGATAACACTGCTACAAACCTCAAGGTGCTTGTGTACCTGTGAATCAGTATTTTTGTATCCTTTAGGTAAATACATAGTAAAGGAATTTCTGGATTGTGGAATAGTTCTATTTTTTTTCCTGTTTAAAGTTTTTTGTTTGTTTCTAGTTTTTATTTAAATTCCCATTAGTTAGTCTATAGTGTAATATTAGTTTCAGGTGTAGAATTTAGTGATACGTCATTTACATATAACTCTCGGTGTTCATCACAAGTACCCTCCTTAATATCCATCACCCATTTAACGCATTTCCCTCCCTCAACTGCCCTCTAGTAACCCTCAGTGTGTTCTCTATAGTTAAGAGTCTGTTTTATAGTTTGCTTCCCTCTTTCTTTGTTCCTCCCATATGTTCATCTGTTTCATTTCCTAAATTCTACAAAGGAGTGAAATCATATTGGTATTTGTCTTTCTCTTACTGACATGTTTTTTAGCGTAATGCACTGTAGCTCTGTTCACATCATTGCAAATGGCAAAATTTCATTCTTTTTTATGGCTGACTAATATTTCTATATATATATATTGATATATGTATTCATTAATTCATTGTTCAAAGGACATTTGGCCTCTTTCCATAATTTGGCTATAGTTGATAATGCTGTTATAAACATCAGGGTGCATGTGTCCCTTTGAATCTGCATTTTTATATCCTTCAGGTAGATGCCCAGTAGTGTATTTGATAAACTGTGGGATGCTCCATTTTTAATTTTTTGAGGAACCTCCATACTCTTTTCCAGAGTGTCTGCACTCATTTGCATTTCCACCAAGAGTGTAAAAGACTTCTTCTTTCTCCATCCTCACTGATATCTGTTGTTTCCTGTTATTAATTTTAGCCCTTCTGACAGTGTGAAGTTATGCCTCATTGTAGTTTTAATTTATGTTTCCCTTCAAAGAGTGATGTTGAGCATCACTTCATGTGTCTGTTAGCCATCTGGATGTCTTCTTTGGAAAAATGTCTATTCTTGTCTTCTGCCTATTTCTTCACTGGATTATTTGTTTTTGGCAGTTGAATGTGGTAAGTTTTCTTTATAGATTTTGGATACTAACCCATTATCCAATATGTCATTTGCAAATACCATCTTCCATGCTGAAGGTTGCACGTTGCTTTTGTTAATTGTTTCCTTCACTGTGCAGAAGCTTTTTATCTTGATGAAGTCATAATAGTTCATCTTTGCTTTTGTTTCCCTTGCTCCGGAGATGTGTCTAGTAAGAAGTTGCTATTGCTGATTTCCAAGAAGTTGCTGCCTGTGTTTTCTTCTTGGATTTGATGGTTTCTTGTCTCACATTTAGTTCTTTTATCCATTTTGGATTTATTTTTGTGTATGGTGTAATAAAGTGGTCCAGTTTCATTCTTCATGTTGCTGTCCAGTTTTCTCAACACCATTTGTTGAAGTGAGTCTCTTTTTCCATTGGATTTTCTTTCCTGCTTCATTGAAAGTTAATTACCTATATAGTTGTGGGTTCATTTCTATTTTTTTTTTATTCTGTTCCATTGATCTATGTGTCTTTTTTTATGTTTCAAGTTTTTATTTGAATCCTAATTAGTTAATTTATAGTGTAACATTGGTTTCAGAAGTAGAATTTAGTGGTCCATCACTTATTTATAACACGCAGCTTTCATCACAAGTGTCCTCCTTATTCCCATTACCCATTTCATCCTTTCCACCTGCCTGCCTCCCCTCCAGCAACCCTCAGTTTATTTTCCTTAGTTAAGACTCTGTTTTCTGGATTGCCTCTTTTCCCCCCACCATGTTCATCTTTTTTTGCCTCTTAAATTCCCTATATGAGTGAAATGGTATATTTGTCTTTCTCCAACTTATTTTGCTTAGCATAATACTCTGTAGCTCTATCTACATCATTGCAAATGGCAAGATTTGATGCTTTTATTGTGGTTTAATCATTATTTTACTGATGCTCAGATGCCTCCTCTTTGGCCAGTTGAAAGCTCTTCAAAATGGCTCCTTTTATGGCTTTCTTTCTTTCTTTCTTTCTTTCTTTTTTTTTTTTTTTTTTTTTTTTTTTTTTGCCATTTTACTTTTATTTTTTTTATTTTTTATTTTTTTTTTTTATATATGAAATTTATTGTCAAATTGGTTTCCATACAACACCCAGTGCTCATCCCAAAAGGTGCCCTCCTCAGTACCCATCCCCCACCCTCTCCTCCCTCCCACCCCCCATCAACCCTTAGTTTGTTCTCAGTTCTCAACAGTCTCTTATGCTTTGGCTCTCTCCCACTCTAACCTCTTTTTTTTTTTTTTTTTTTTTTTTTGTTCCCCTCCCCCATGGGTTTCTCTTAAGTTTCTCAGGATCCACATAAGAGTGAAACCATATGGTATCTGTCTTTCTCTGTATGGCTTATTTCACTTAGCATCACACTCTCCAGTTCCATCCACGTTGCTACAAAAGGCCATATTTCATTTTTTCTCATTGCCACGTAGTACTCCATTGTGTATATAAACCACAATTTCTTTATCCATTCATCAGTTGATGGACATTTAGGCTCTTTCCATAATTTGGCTATTGTTGAGAGTGCTGCTATGAACATTGGGGTACAAGTGCCCCTATGCATCAGTACTCCTGTGTCCCTTGGATAAATTCCTAGCAGTGCTATTGCTGGGTCATAGGGTAGGTCTATTTTTAATTTTCTGAGGAACCTCCACACTGCTTTCCAGAGTGGCTGCACCAATTTGCATTCCCACCAACAGTGCAAGAGGGTTCCCGTTTCTCCACATCCTCTCCAGCATCTATAGTCTCCTGATTTGTTCATTTTGGCCACTCTGACTGGCGTGAGGTGATATCTGAGTGTGGTTTTGATTTGTATTTCCCTGATAAGGAGCGACGCTGAACATCTTTTCATGTGCCTGTTGGCCATCCGGATGTCTTCTTTAGAGAAGTGTCTATTCATGTTTTCTGCCCATTTCTTCACTGGGTTATTTGCTTTTCGGGTGTGGAGTTTGGTGAGCTCTTTATAGATTTTGGACACTAGCCCTTTGTCCGATATGTCATTTGCAAATATCTTTTCCCATTCCGTTGGTTGCCTTTTAGTTTTGTTGGTTGTTTCCTTTGCTGTGCAGAAGCTTTTTATCTTCATAAGGTCCCAGTAATTCACTTTTGCTTTTAATTCCCTTGCCTTTGGGGATGTGTCGAGGAAGAGATTGCTACGGCTGAGGTCAGAGAGGTCTTTTCCTGCTTTCTCCTCTAAGGTTTTGATGGTTTCCTGTCTCACATTCAGGTCCTTTATCCATTTTGAGTTTATTTTTGTGAATGGTGTGAGAAAGTGGTCTAGTTTCAACCTTCTGCATGTTGCTGTCCAGTTCTCCCAGCACCATTTGTTAAAGAGACTGTCTTTTTTCCATTGGATGTTCTTTCCTGCTTTGTCAAAGATGAGTTGGCCGTACGTTTGTGGGTCTAGTTCTGGGGTTTCTATTCTATTCCATTGGTCTATGTGTCTGTTTTGGTGCCAATACCATGCTGTCTTGATGATGACAGCTTTGTAGTAGAGGCTAAAGTCTGGGATTGTGATGCCTCCTGCTTTGGTCTTCTTCTTCAAAATTACTTTGGCTATTCGGGGCCTTTTGTGGTTCCATATGAATTTTAGGATTGCTTGTTCTAGTTTCGAGAAGAATGCTGGTGCAATTTTGATTGGGATTGCATTGAATGTGTAGATAGCTTTGGGTAGTATTGACATTTTGACAATATTTATTCTTCCAATCCATGAGCAGGGAATGTCTTTCCATTTCTTTAAATCTTCTTCAATTACCTTCATAAGCTTTCTATAGTTTTCAGCATACAGATCCTTTACATCTTTGGTTAGATTGATTCCTAGGTATTTTATGCTTCTTGGTGCAATTGTGAATGGGATCAGTTTCTTTATTTGTCTTTCTGTTGCTTCATTGTTAGTGTATAAGAATGCAACTGATTTCTGTACATTGATTTTGTATCCTGCAACTTTGCTGAATTCATGTATCAGTTCTAGCAGACTTTTGGTGGAGTCTATCGGATTTTCCATGTATAATATCATGTCGTCTGCAAAGAGCGAAAGCTTGACTTCATCTTTGCCAATTTTGACGCCTTTGATTTCCTTTTGTTGTCTGATTGCTGATGCTAGAACTTCCAGCACTATGTTAAACAACAGCGGTGAGAGTGGGCATCCCTGTCGTGTTCCTGATCTCAGGGAAAAAGCTCTCAGTTTTTCCCCGTTGAGGATGATGTTAGCTGTGGGCTTTTCATAAATGGCTTTTATGATCTTTAAGTATGTTCCTTCTATCCCGACTTTCTCAAGGGTTTTTATTAAGAAAGGGTGCTGGATTTTGTCAAAGGCCTTTTCTGCATCGATTGACAGGATCATATGGTTTTTCTCTTTTTTTTTGTTAATGTGATGTATCACGTTGATTGATTTGCGAATGTTGAACCAGCCCTGCATCCCAGGAATGAATCCCACTTGATCATGGTGAATAATTCTTTTTATATGCCGTTGAATTCGATTTGCTAGTATCTTATTGAGAATTTTGGCATCCATATTCATCAGGGATATTGGCCTGTAGTTCTCTTTTTTTACTGGGTCTCTGTCTGGTTTAGGAATCAAAGTAATACTGGCTTCATAGAATGAGTCTGGAAGTTTTCCTTCCCTTTCTATTTCTTGGAATAGCTTGAGAAGGATAGGTATTATCTCTGCTTTAAACGTCTGGTAGAACTCCCCTGGGAAGCCATCTGGTCCTGGACTCTTATTTGTTGGGAGATTTTTGATAACCGATTCAATTTCTTCGCTGGTTATGGGTCTGTTCAAGCTTTCTATTTCCTCCTGATTGAGTTTTGGAAGAGTGTGGGTGTTCAGGAATTTGTCCATTTCTTCCAGGTTGTCCAATTTGTTGGCATATAATTTTTCATAGTATTCCCTGATAATTGTTTGTATCTCTGAGGGATTGGTTGTAATCATTCCATTTTCATTCATGATTTTATCTATTTGGGTCATCTCCCTTTTCTTTTTGAGAAGCCTGGCTAGAGGTTTGTCAATTTTGTTTATTTTTTCAAAAAACCAACTCTTGGTTTCGTTGATCTGCTCTACAGTTTTTTTAGATTCTATATTGTTTATTTCTGCTCTGATCTTTATTATTTCTCTTCTTCTGCTGGGTTTAGGCTGCCTTTGCTGTTCTGCTTCTATTTCCTTTAGGTGTGCTGTTAGATTTTGTATTTGGGATTTTTCTTGTTTCTGGAGATAGGCCTGGATTGCAATGTATTTTCCTCTCAGGACTGCCTTTGCTGCGTCCCAAAGCGTTTGGATTGTTGTATTTTCATTTTCGTTTGTTTCCATATATTTTTTAATTTCTTCTCTAATTGCCTGGTTGACCCACTCATTCGTGAGTAGGGTGTTCTTTAACCTCCATGCTTTTGGAGGTTTTCCAGACTTTTTTCTGTGGTTGATTTCAAGCTTCATAGCGTTGTGGTCTGAAAGTATGCATGGTATGATTTCAATTCTTGTAAACTTATGAAGGGCTGTTTTGTGACCCAGTATATGATCTATCTTGGAGAATGTTCCATGTGCACTCGAGAAGAAAGTATATTCTGTTGCTTTGGGATGCAGAGTTCTAAATATATCTGTCAAGTCCATCTGATCCAATGTCTCATTCAGGGCCCTTGTTTCTTTATTGATCGTGTGTCTAGATGATCTATCCATTTCTGTAAGTGGGGTGTTAAAGTCCCCTGCAATTACCACATTCTTATCAATAAGGTTGCTTGTGTTTATGAGTAATTGTTTTATATATTTGGGCGCTCCGGTATTCGGCGCATAGACATTTATAATTGTTAGCTCTTCCTGATGGATAGACCCTGTCACTATTATATAATGTCCTTCTTCATCTCTTGTTACAGCCTTTAATTTAAAGTCTAGTTTGTCTGATATAAGGATGGCTACTCCAGCTTTCTTTTGGCTTCCAGTAGCATGATAAATAGTTCTCCATCCCCTCACTCTCAATCTAAAGGTGTCCTCAGGTCTAAAATGAGTCTCTTGTAGACAGCAAATAGATGGGTCTTGTTTTTTTATCCATTCTGATACCCTATGTCTTTTGGTTGGCGCATTTAATCCATTTACATTCAGTGTTATTATAGAAAGATATGGGTTTAGAGTCATTGTGATGTCTGTATGTTTTATGCTTGTAGTGATGTCTCTGGTACTTTGTCTCACAGGGTCCCCCTTAGGATCTCTTGTAGGGCTGGTTTAGTGGTGACAAATTCCTTCAGTTTTTGTTTGTTTGGGAAGACCTTTATCTCTCCTTCGATTCTAAATGACAGACTTGCTGGATAAAGGATTCTCGGCTGCATATTTTTTCTGTCTAGCACACTGAAAATCTCGTGCCAATTCTTTCTGGCCTGCCAAGTTTCAAAAGACAGATCAGTCACCAGTCTTATAGGTCTCCCTTTATATGTGAGGGCACGTTTACCCCTTGCTGCTTTCAGAATTTTCTCTTTATCCTTGTATTTTGCCAGTTTCACTATGATATGTCGTGCAGAAGATCGATTCAAGTTACGTCTGAAGGGAGTTCTCTGTGCCTCTTGGATTTCAATGCCTTTTTCCTTCCCTAGTTCAGGGAAGTTCTCAGCTATTATTTCTTCAAGTACCCCTTCAGCACCTTTCCCTCTCTCTTCCTCCTCTGGGATACCAATGATGCGTATATTATTTCTTTTTAGTGTATCACTTAGTTCTCTAATTTTCCCCTCATATTCCTGGATTTTTTTATCCCTCTTTTTCTCAGCTTCCTCTTTTTCCATAACTTTATCTTCTAGTTCACCTATTCTCTCCTCTGCCTCTTCAATCCGAGCCGTGGTGGTTTCCATTTTGTTATGCATTTCGTTTAAAGCGTTTTTCAGCTCCTCGTGACTGTTCCTTAGTCCCTTGATCTCTGTAGCAAGAGATTCTCTGCTGTCAGCTATACTGTTTTCAAGCCCAGCGATTAATTTTATGACTATTATTCTAAATTCACTTTCTGTTATATTATCTAAATCCTTTTTGATCAGCTCATTAGCTGTTGTTATTTCCTGGAGATTCTTCTGAGGGGAATTCTTCCGCTTGGTCATTTTGGATAGTCCCTGGCGTGGTGAGGACCTGCAGGGCACTTCCCCTGTGCTGTGGTGTATAACTGGAGTTGGTGGGCGGAGCCGCAGTCAGACCTGATGTCTGCTCCCAGCCCACCGCTGGGGCCACAGTCAGACTGGTGCGTGCCTTCTCTTCCCCTCTCCTAGGGGCGGGATTCACTGTGGGGTGGGGTGGTCTGTCTGGGCTACTTGCACACTGCCAGGCTTGTGATGCTGGGGATCTGGCGTCTTAGCTGGGGTGGGTAGGCAAGGTGCACAGGGGCAGGAGGGGCAGGCTTAGCTTGCTTCTCCTTAGGTGATCCACTTCAGGAGGGGCCCTGTGGCAGCAGGAGGGAGTCAGATCCGCTGCCGGAGGTTTGGCTCCGCAGAAGCGCAGCGTTGGGTGTTTGCGCGGAGCGAGCAAGTTCCCTGGCAGGAACTGGTTCTCTTTGGGATTTTGGCTGGGGGATGGGCGGGGAAGATGGCGCTGGCGAGCGCCTTTGTTCCCCACCAAACTGAGCTCTGTCGTCCGGGGGCTCAGCAGCTCTCCTTCCCTTTGTCCTCCAGCCTTCCCGCTTTCTGAGCAGAGCTGTTAACTTATGACTTCCCAGACGCTAAGTCGCGCTTGCTGTCGGAACACAGTCCGTCAGGCCCCTCCGCTTTTTGCAAGCCAGACTCGGGGGCTCTGCTTGGCCGGCGAGCCGCCCCTCCGCCCCGGCTCCCTCCCGCCAGTCCGTGGAGCGCGCACCGCCTCGCCGCCCTTCCTACCCTCTTCCGTGGGCCTCTCGTCTGCGCTTGGCTCCGGCGACTCCGTTCTGCTAATCCTCTGGTGGTTTTCTGGGTTATTTAGGCAGGTGTAGGTGGAATCTAAGTGATCAGCAGGACGCGCGGTGAGCCCAGCGTCCTCCTACGCCGCCATCTTCCTCTTCTCTCCTCTCTTTCTTTCTTTCTTTCTTTCTTTCTTTCTTTCTTTCTTTCTTTCTTTCTCTTTCCTTCCTTTCCACCTTCCTCCCTTACTTTTTATACAGATCAATGAGCTTTATGTTTTCCTGAATTATTGGAGAATAAATTGCTCCCTCATCACACTCAAACAGCTGACATGTATTTCCTGACACAAAGGCATTTTCTCACATAATCACCCACACCAACAAATCAACATGGGTACATTACTACCAATTAATCCATGGACCTTATTCAACTTTTTGCCTATTAATGTCCCCTAATAACTGGATCCAATTTAAGAGCATGGACCACATTTAATTGTCACATCTCTTTTAATTTCACTCTGGAACATTCCACTGCCTTCCTTGACGTTCATATTCTGGACACTTTAGAAGATTACTAGCACTTCGTTTTGTACTATTCCCTTCAATTTCTGTGTGTCTGATGTTTTCTCATTAGATTCATGTTATGCATTTTTGTCAGTAACGTCACAACTGTGATGCTGGTTTCCTTTCTGTGTATTGTAGCAGCTTGTACACAGGTTTGATTTTTATACTATTTATGTAAAACATGATCATTTAGTTAAGTGATATCTGATGTTTTTCTGCATATAAAGTTAATCAGCTTTAATAATCAATATGTATTTTGTGGGGAGGTACTTTCAGAATGTGTAAATATCCCAGTGCTCAACAAACTCAACCGCCTGTTAAATATCCGTTTATATTTCTTGCTTGAATTATTTATTATGGGTTCCAAATGGTGATTTTTCTTTTTTTTTTTTTTATTTTTTTTTTCAACTTTTATTTATTTTTGGGACAGAGAGAGACAGAGCATGAACGGGGGAGGGGCAGAGAGAGAGGGAGACACAGAATCGGAAACAGGCTCCAGGCTCCGAGCCATCAGCCCAGAGCCTGACGCGGGGCTCGAACCCACGGACCGCGAGATCGTGACCTGGCTGAAGTCGGACGCTTAACCGACTGCGCCACCCAGGCGCCCCCCAAATGGTGATTTTTCTAATTGTATTCTATCCTTAATTCTTTCTATATTTATCAGTTGGTATCTCCTCATATTAGTGTGAACTCATGGACTCCTATTTTACTTAATGAGCTGTAAGCTGTGACTATCATTTTTTATTTATATTAGTGTAGACTGCTGGATTCCTATTTTACTTAGTGAGGTATAATCTGTGACTGTCATTTTTTATATCAGTGTAGACTGATGAATTCCTGTCTTATTTAGTGTGCTGTAAGCTGTGACTATCGTTGTTTATTTTGATGTGGAAACTGTCTAAGATTGTATCACTGGGAGCATCTGAAGCCAGTTTCTGTTTTGCTGCTTATGTTCCCATCTTTTGAGCATTACTTTCTGACATAAAGAAGAATTTCCAAGGGTCATCTGCCTTCCCTCACCCCAGCCCTAGTCATTTGTGTAAAGATCTCTGCTTTGTGAGGAAGTAATTTACAAACTGAGATCTTGGTAAGAGAAATGCTCGTTGCTGCTGGGATGTGGTGGAGCTGCAAACAGAGCGAGGGAATGAATATATATACATATGTATACCTACACACAAGCAAACATACATATGCGTATACAGTGATGCACTCTACTACATTCTTATTCACGTTTGTATCTTCTACCTGTTCTGACTCTGACTCAGTCAATTCCAACCCAATACAAGGTGCATTATTGTTTTCTCCTTTGCTTTTTTTTTTGTCTTCTCCATTTCCATATTTTAAACTCATTCTTCTGATTGCAAAGTCAAAATCTGGGTCTCATTGTCTTCAATATATGTACTTACTGAAGAATCTTCTTATGCAGCCAGTTTTCTGTTGCTGCTGCTGCTTTTAAAGCAAAATCTTTTATCATGTTACTGAGGTGAGGATACTTCATGGGACCCCTGCGATCCTGTCTGCCTGTTCAGTTTCTCTCCTGTCCTGCACAGTCTTTAGCACCCCTGACTGTCTCAGAGCCATGGCCTCTTTGCCCCATACATTCCTCTTCTCATCCTCTGAGCCCTCTGACATCCTGTGCTGGGATGCAACAACCCCAACCTCCCACTTTATGTTGCAATATGTATGTTATGTGGTCCTACCTGAGGACTCTTAACTAAGTTATTCAGACAGCAAATATATGTATATATATATATATATATATATATATATATATATATATGCGCACACACACATATATATATGTATAATATAATATATAATATTATAATATATTATTGTATATATTATATAATAATATAATGATTATATCGTTATATTATAGTTATATATTATATATTATTATTATATATATTATATATTTATATTTATAATATATATTATATATATATTCTCTGTAGTTAAGTCTGTGTAGGGACGCCTGGGTAGCTCAGTTGGTTAAGTGTACGACTCTTCGTTTTGGCTCAAGTCATGATCTCATGGTCCTGAGATTGAGTACCGTGTTGGGCTCTGCACTGAGCATGGAGCCTGCTTGAGGTTCTCACTCTCCCTATCCCTTTGCCCCTCCCCAACTCACACTTTATCTTTCTCTCTCTAAACAAATAAATAAAAAAGAGTCTGTTTCTTAGTTTGCTTCTCTGTTTTTTCCCTCAACTTCATTTGTTTTGTTTCTTAAATTGCACATATAAGTTAAATCATATGGTATTTGTCTTTTTCTGACTTATTTTGCTTAGCATAATACTCTCTAGCTCCACCCATGTCCAAACTATACTTTTAGAATACTGTTACTTTAAATGTGGTGATTACTGAATGCAACATAAAAACAATATAAAATTCTTTGCAGTTAATTCTGCCTTTGAGATTTATCTCATTTAGGTAAGTCAATCACTGTGTTTACAATCATTTATAATAATTCTTCCTTCTGGGGGCATCTGGGTGCCTCAGTCGGTTAAGTATCTGACTTTGACTCAGGTCATGATCTCATGGTTTGTGGGTTCGAGCCCCGCATTTGGCGCTGTGCTGACATCTCAGAGCCTGGAGCCTGCTTCAGATTTTGTCTCCTCTCTCTGCCCTCCCCCATTTACACTCTGTCTCTGTCTCTTTTCAAAAATAAGTGAACATTAAATTTTCTTTAAAAACTAAAAAAAAAAAAACCCAATTCTTCTGTGGATAAGCCACAAACCTGATAAACCATTATTTTTTTATTGGTTATATTTTTATATGTGTATTTTTACTTTTATAATTATTTAAAATGTTTATATGATTCAGACAATTTAGAAAAGAACCCAGTACCCTAAAAACACACAAGTTACCAAGATGAATCATGGATCTTGAATCCAAGAAATAGGAAATCATCATAACAAGAATGAAAGTTGAATAAGGAGTCAAAAATATTCCAGCACAGAAAAGCCCAAGACCCATGGCTTCATTGGTGAATTCTACCAACATTAAAAAAAATAATTAATGACAGTCTTCATGAAAATCTGATGAATAATGGAGTAGAGGGAGAAGATTAAAAATTATTCCATGAGGGGGCAACTGGGTGGCTCAGTCAGCTAACCGTCCGGCTTCAGCTCAGGTCATGATCTCATAGTTCGTGAGTTCCAGCCCCGTGTCAGGCCCTGTGCTGACAGCTCAGAGCCTGGAGCCTGCTTCAGATGCTATGTCTCCCTCTCTCTGCCCCTCCCCCACTCATGCTCTGTCTCGCTCACTCTCAAAAATGAATAAATGTTAAAAAAATATATTCCATGAGGGCAGTACTACCCCGATACTAGAACAGGATAAAAACAATACAAGATCAAAAGTGTCTAGTTTGTCTCATATAAGTATTGCTACCATGGCTTTCTTTTGACTTTCATTTGCATCATAGATGTTTCTCCACTCCCTCATATTCAATTTGTACGTGTCTTGATCTCTAAAATGAATCTTTTGTAGGCAACGCACAGATGAGCCTTTTTTTTTCCATCCATTCTGACAACCGATTTTTATTGGAGCATTTTAGTCCATTTGCAATCAAAGTAATTATTGATAGATATGTATTTATTGCCATTTTATTAATTATTTTGTCATTGCTTCTGGAGATTTTCTTTGATTCTTCCTCACCTTTGTCACACTTGGTTTCTCCTTTGCACTCAGAGCCCCCTTTTGTATTTCATGCGGGGCTGGTTTAGTGGTCACAAACTCCTTTACATTTTGTTTGGGAAACTCTATCTCTCCTATTCTGAATGATAGCCTTGCTGTCATTCTTAGATTTTTTTCCCATTCAGGATTTTGAATATATCATGCCACTGCCTCTGGCTTACCAAATATCTGTTGAGAAATCTCCGGGTAACCTTATGGGTTTTCCCTTGTAAGTTAGGGAATTCTTTTGTCCTGCTTCTTTTAAGATTTTTCCTTTATCAGTATATTTTTAGAAATTTAATTAGAGTATAGATGTATTGGCCTGCTTTTGTTGATTTTGCCTCCTGCATTTGGATGTTTGTTTCTTTCTCCAAATTAGGGAAATTTTCAGCTATTATATCTTGAGATAAATTTTCTGCCCCCTTTTCATTGTCTTCTTCTTCTGAGTCTCTTATAACATGGATGTTACTACATTTGATGGAGTCCCTGAGTTCCCTAGGTCTATTCTCGTGGTCTGTAATTATTCTTTCTCTGTTTTGTCAGGTTCAATATTTTACATTATTTTGTCTTCCATATCACTTATTTGTTTCTCTGTTTCTTCAACCTTCTGTTCAGTTCATCAAGCCTGTTTTCCATCTCGTTTATTGTATCCTTAATCTCTGATTGATTCTTTTTAAACTCTTTTATCTCTGTTGTAAGGGTCTCCGTGATGTCTTCCATTCTTTTCTCAAGCCCAGTGTGTATAATTATGATTGTGGCTCTAAATTTTCTATTAGTCATGTTACTTATATCTGTTTCACTTAGAATCTGACCATGACCTTATCTTGTTCTTTCATTTGGGATGAATTACTCCATCTTGGCATTTTGCCTATGTTTCTGTCTTTTTATGTGTTAGAAAAGCCAATTATGATTCTTACTCCTGAAAGTGATGGCCGCATGTATTCCACTGCTGTGTTTTGTCTATACTATCCTTCAGGTGAGTCATCTGTAGAGGCTCTCCTTGCCTCCTGTGGACAGTGTTTGGTCCCTGGCCTGAATGTGGTAAGTTTAACTAGGTGTGCTCTGGAATGCTTATGAATGAGACCTGACACCAGCTCCACCAGAACTGAGGCCCTGCAGAAATCTCTGGCTGCGAGATGTGGTCTGGAGAGGTGTCTGTGCTGGTCTTCTGGGGGAGGAGTCCTGTCACACTGTGGCTGAAGCAAGCTTAACTGAAAAGGGCCATCCTGCCAGAGCACAGGATAGTGAGATTTGGTGAGTCAAGTTAGGCAGCCAGTGTCTGTGCTGTGCTAGACTGTTTCGCACAAGTGGCTCTGTGTTTATACTGGGGAGCAGGGGAGGCAAATGGTGTTGGCATCTCCCTGAAAGCTGCCTCTCAGGGTAGCATTCCTGGAACAGAGAATAATGTCTCCAATGTGTGCCCCAGATGATGTTTAGATCACTATTTCCATGCTGTCTTCCCTCAGGTTGTTTGCTTTCTCTCCAGCAGCAGCGCAGTGCCCTCCTGGCTCTATCCTAGCCAACCTTCTTACCTTTAAAACTACAGGGTTTAGAGACATGGTGTGGGCAAGGGCCTGGGCTGGTCTTCTTGGGTAGGTGCCCGCCATACTGGGACTGAGGCAAAGTTGATGAGAGGGGAAGTCCTGACAGAGTGTGGGTGAAAAAGGGTCTAGGGCTTGGTGTAAGCACGTGGGACAGCCAGTGTTACCACTGTACTGCTTCCCACAGGTGGCTCCAGGTTTATGCTGAGTGGTGGGGGAGGGAAATGGCTCCAGACAGTTCCCCTGTTCCCAGAGAGGTGTTCCTGTGAACAATGCCTACCAGGGATGCACTCTAAGGGGATCAAATCATCTCCCCACTGTGTGCATCATGTGTTCTTCAGATCACTTTTTTAATGCCTTTTACCTTGGTATTCTTTGCCTGCCTTCACTCCAGAAGCAGGGCAGCATCTTTGGCTCTATTTTATTCAAGCACACAGACTTTTAAAACTCTAGGTTTGCAGTCCCAGCAATAGTGCAATATGGTTCTCTGCAATCTCACCAACATGTAAAACATGTTGTTTCCTGAGTTGCTAATTTTAGCTATTCTGCCAGGTGTGAGGTGGTATCTCGGTGTGGTTTTGATGTATATTTCTCTGATGATGAGTGATGTTGAGCATCTTTTCATGTATCTCAGCCATCTGTATGTCTTATTTGGAAAGGTGTATATTCATGTCTTCTGTCCATTTCTTAGATGGATTGTTTGTTTTTTGGGTGTTGAGTTTGATAAGTTATTTATAGATTTTGGATATCAACCCTTTATCAGATATGTCATTTGCAAATATCATTTCCCATTCTGTAAGCTGCCTTTGTTTTGCTGATTGTTTCCTTCTCTGAGCAGAAGCTTTTTATTTTGATCAGATCCCAATAGTTCATTGTTGCTTTTGTTTCCCTTGCTTCTGGAGACATGTCTAGTAAGAAGTTAGTGAGGCTAAGGTCAAAGAGGTTGCTGCGTGTGTTCTTTTCTAGGATTTTGATGGTTTCCTGTAACGTTTAGGTCCTTCATCCATTTGAAATTTATTTTTGTGCATGATGTAACCAAGTGGCCCATTTTCATTATTTTTCATATTGATGTTCAGTTTTCCCAACGTTATTTGTTGAAGAGACTCTTTTTTCCATTGAGTATTCTTTCCTGATTTGTTGAAGATTAGTTGACCATATAATTGTGGGTCCATTTCTGGCTTTTGTATTCTGTTCTATTGATCTATGTGTCTGTATTTGTGTAAGTATCATACTGTTTTGATAACTAAATCTTTGTAATATAGCTTGAAATCTGAAATCATGGTGCTTCTAGTTTTTTTTTTTTTTTTCAGAATATTCTTTGTCTGTTCGGGGTCTTTTGTGGATCCATACAAGTTTTAGGATTGTTTGTTTTAGCTCCATTAAAAATGCTGGTTGTATTTTTATAAGGATTTCATTAAAAGTGTAGATTGTTTTGGGTAGTATAGACATTTTAACAATGTTTGTTCTTCCACTCCATGAGCATGGGGTGTCCTTTCTTTGTGTCCTTTTGAATTTATTTTATATGTGTTCTATGGTTTTCAGAGTATAGACCTTTACCTCTTTAGTTAGGTTTATTCCTAGGTAGCTTCTGATTTTTGATGCAAGTTCAAATGAGAATGAATCATTGGTTTCTTTTTTCTGTTGTTTCATTATTGGTATATAAAAATGCTACACATTTCTGTATGTTGATTTTATATCCTACAACTTCATTGAATTCATGATTTCTAGCAATTTTTGGTAGTGTCTTTTGTGTTTTCTACAGAGTATCATCTCCTTTGCAAATAACAATAGTTTGACTTTTCCTTGCTGATTTGGCTGCCTTTTTTCTTTTTGTTGTCTGATTGCTAAGGGTAAGACTTTCAGTACTATGTTAAATAGTAATAATGAGAATGGTCATCCTTGTCTTGTTCCTGACACTAGGGGGATAGCTCTTATTTTTTCCCCACTGAGGATGATATTAGCTGTGGGTCTTTTGTATATTGACTTTATCACGTTGTGGTATGTTCCATCTATCCCTACTTTATTTATTTTTTTTCCTGAAGAATGGATCCTGTAGTTTGTCAAATGATTTTTCTGCATCTATTGACAGGATCATAGGGTTCTTATCCTTTCTTTTATTAATGTGCTATATAATATTGATTGATTTGCAAATAATCAATATAAAGTGTTCTTGGCTTCATATTTTTCCCATTCGGAATGTTGAATATATCTTGCCGCTCTTTTCTGGCTTGCCAAGTTTCTGTAGATAGATCTTCTGCAAACCTGATCTGTCTTTCCTTGTAGGTTAAGGACTTTTTTCTGTTGCTCCTTTTGGGATTCTTTCTTTCTGTGTGTGTATTTTTGTGAATTTGAGTATGATATGCCTTGGTGATGGTCAGCTTTTGTTGTTTAATGAGAGGTTCTCTCTGTTTCCTGAATTTTGATGTCTATGTCCTTCCCCAGAACAGGGAAGTTTTCAGCTATAATTTGCTTGAATAAACCTTCTGCCCCTTTCCCTTCCACTTCATTTTTTGGGACTCCTATAATACAAATATTATTCCATTTTAATAATTAACTGAATTTCCCAAGCCTACCTTAGTGATGCATTACCATTCTTTCCCTCTTTTTTTCAACTTCATTATTTTCCATAATTTTATCTTCTCTGTCACCGAATCACTTCTCTGCTTTGTCCATCCTTGTTTTTATGGCATCCATTTGGGTGTGTACCTCGGTTATAGCGGTTTTAATTCTATCCTGACTAGATTTTAGGTCTTTTATCTCAGCAGTAAGAGATTTTCTAGTGTCTTCTATGCTTTTTTAAGCCCATTTTTTTATTGTCCTTATAATCACTTTTTTTGATTGTAGTTCAGACATTTTGCTTGAATCCATATTGCGTAAATCCCTTGCCATGAGTTTTACCTCCTGTTCTTTCTTTTGGGGTGAATTTCTCCATATTGTCATTTTTTTTTCTAGAAAAGAAAAGAAGAAAGAAAAATAAACAAACAAAAAACAATGAAAACAACCAAAAAAAAATATCCCCAAAGTAGATTTTGGGTGTGTTTTGGTTTGCGTGTTAAAAGAATCTATGTTAAAAAATAAATAATATAAAATAGAATAGAATAAAGACAGAATAAATAAAATAAAATTAAAATAAACAAAAATAAAAACAAAATATAAAAAGTCAAAATTAAAAAATAAAAGAAAGGAATTGAAAAAATAAGAAAATAAAAAAATAATAAATAATAAAAGTAAAACGTAAGCTAGATCCTGTTTCTCCTGGAGCTGAAGCTTTGCAGCACTCAATGATCATTTGACTTGGTGCGGGCAAGTTGTTTGTGCTGGTATTCTGGGGGACAGGGCTGTTGTGCTGATTCTCAGGTAGATTTGCTGTAGTGGATTTGCTCCTCCAGGGAGCAGGGGTAAATGTCTTGGTGTACGTGACTCTGAGTTCCACTAGGTGGCAATGTTTTGCCGCTTGAGGTGCCACTGATGTAGGGGGGCAGGATGGATAAGGTGGCCTCATGCTCTCTAGGCCCTCCTCCCCACCTTCAGGGAATTCTCCCAGTAGAGAAATCATTCACCCTTCTTATGTCCCAAGTTTCTGTCGGAAGCCTGTATGTATCTTGCCTGTGTTTGACCTCTTTTATCTTAGGTGCACAACTGAGTTTCAAGTCTCCAAATTTTAGGGACTCCGTGGCACATACCCAGGCTATTCCTCTGGGGAAGGTTCTCACTGCCCTTTTACTGTTTGCACACCTGTGCCAGGAAAGCAATCACATGACTGCACAGTGGTTCAGAGTTTATGGCAAAGCAGAGAGAAAGCTGACATGCCAGCTTGATTCCCGCAGGTGGAATTCCTGATCCTATGCCTGGGAACAGTGATCCCATTGGTGCCACCCACTTTTCTTGCGACCCAGGGGATTTTCAGATGACACTGTCACCCTAGGGCCTCCACCCTACTTTCCATGTGAGAACTTTAAGCCAAGTATATCCCCCACTTCAGGGGACTTCTAAAAGTTGGGATTTTCCCTTGCTGCTTATAACATTTTGTAGTACCCTCCCTGAGCAGGCTCCTTCCCTGCAACCATAGCCACATTTATATCTCCCCCAATCAACTCTCTGTACCTGTGACCTTCCAAAAGTTTGTCACTTTTATTCTTATAGACTTGGAGTTTTTATTCTCTCAAACCTCTGATTTATTTCTTGGGTGTTCAGAATGATTTGATAACTATGTAGCTGTGTTCCAGGGATAAGACAAACTCAGGATCCCCCTACTCCTCTGCCATCTTAATTCCTCCTATACTCATCAAAGATATTTTACCAAACATATTTCACATTTTTTCATTCAAGATATTGAATATTGATAATTGCTAATTTTCTTGTGTTGTCTTTATCTGATTTTGGTGTCAGGGTAATGCTGGCCTCCTAAATGAGTCTTTGTTTCCTCCTCTTCAATTTTTTCAGAAGAGTTTGAGAAGGATTGGCATTCATTCAACTCAAAATGGTAGTGTGTTCCATGAAACCATCTTGCCCTGCACTTTTCTATGTTGGGAGGAATTTTTGATTATGTATTCAATTTTCTTACCCATTGATCTGTTTAGATTTTCCATTTCTTAATCCTTCAGTGTTGGTGGATTGCATGTTTCTAGGTATTTGTCCATTTCTTCTACGTTGTCCAAGCTGTTAGCATATAATGGTTCATAGCAGCCTCTCATCCCTTGTATTTCTGTCATGTCAGTTATAATGTCTCATCTTTCATTTCTTATTCTATTTATTGCAATCATCTGTCCTCTTAGTTAATCTAGCTAAAGATTTGTCAATTTGTTTGGTTTTAAAAAAACAGCTCATACTTTAATTGGTATTTTCTATTTGATTTTTTAAATCTTTATTTCATTGATTTCTGTTATCTTTACTTGTTCCTTCCTTTTCCTAAATTTGAGCTTCAAATTTTTCTTCTTTGTCTAGTTTCTTGAGGTATAAAGTGAGGTTTTTTATTTGACATCTTTCTATTTTTATAAGGTATTTATTACTACAAACTTTTCCCTTGTAACTGCATTTGAAGCAACACATTTGTAATTATGGACAGGTATGGGCTTACTGTTGTCTTATATTATTAATTGTCTTCTGGTGTCTTGTAGTTCTATTTCCTTTTTGTTCTTTCTTACAGACTTCTGTTAATTGATGATTTTCTGTAGTGGTGTTCTTTGATTTTGTTCTCTTTGCTTCATATATCTACCATAAATTTTTCTTCGTGCCCATGAGGTATGCATGTGTATACACCCCCCCCCACACACACAAGTAGTTTATTTTATGCTGATAACAATTTACCTTTAATCACATAAAAAATTATTCTCTGAATTATAAGCTTTTAAAAAAATTTCACAGCTATTTTTAAAGTGCTTTTTAAATTCCAGTTAGTTAACCTACAGTGTAATATTAGTTTCAGGTGTAGAATTTAGTGATTCATCACTTGCATCTAACACTTGGTGCTCATCACAACAAGTGCCCTCCTTAATCCCCATCACCTGTTTAACCTATTCTCCCACCCACCTCTTCTCTGGTAACCATAATTGTGTTCTCTATATGTAAGAGTCTGTTTCCTGGTTTGCTTCTCTGTTTCATTTTTTTTCCTATATGCTCATTTGATTTGTTTCTTAAATTCCACATATCAGTGAAATCATTTACTATTTGTCTTTCTCTGAATTATTTAGCTTAACTTAATACTTTCTAGCTGCATCCACATTGTTTCAGATGACAAGGTTTTATTCTGTTTAATGTTACATACTATTCCATTGTATGTTTACACCACATCTGCATTACCTGTACCATCGATCAGTTGATGGACATTTGTGCTAATTCCATAGGTGGCTAATGTAGATAATGCTGCTGCAAACATATATCCATTTGAATTAGTGTTTTTGTATTCTTAGAGTAAATACATAGTAGTGAAATTGCTAGATCATAGCGTAGTTCTATTTTTAACTTTTTGAGGAATTTCAAAACTGTTTTCCAGAATTGCTGCACCAGTTTGCAACCCAACCAACAGTGTAAGAGGTTTCCCTTTCTCTGCATCCTTACCAATACCTATTGATTCTTTTGTTTATTTTCGCTGACAGGTATGAGGAGATACCAAATTGTAGGTTTAATTTGTATTTCCTTGATGGTGTGGGAAATTGAACGTCTTTTCATGTGTCTGTTGGCCATCTATATATCTTCTATTGAAAAACTCTATTCATGTCTTCTGCCCATTTTTTAGTTGCATTACTCATTTTTGAGTGTTGAGTTTTATAAGTTTTTTATATATTTTGGATTCTAACCCTTTATCCAATATATCATTGGGAAATGTCTTTTCCCATTCCAAGGTTGCCTTTTAGTTTTTTTGTTTGTTACTTCACTGTGCAGAAGCCATTTTGATAATGTCCCAGTAGTTTATTTTTACCTTTGTTTCCCTTGCCCCAGGAAACATATCTAGTAAGAAGCTGGTATGGCCAGCATCAAGGAGGTTACTGCCTGTGTTCTCTGCTAGGATTTTTATTATTTCCTGTCTCACAGTTAAGTTTTTCTTCCATTTTGAATTTATTATTGTATATCGTATGAGAAAATGGTTCAGTCCATTCTTCTGGATGTCAATGTCCAGTTTTCCCAACAACATTTGTTGAAGACTGTCTTTTCTCCATTGGATAGTCTTTCTCCCTTGTCAAACATTAATTGTCCATGTCACTGTGGGCTCATTTCTGTGTTTTCTATTTTGCTTTATTGATCTATATATTTGTTTTTGTTCCAGGACCATACTGTTTTGATCATTACAACTTTGAGATACAACTTCAAATCTGGAGTTGTTTTGCTTCCTCTTTGCTTTTATTTTTCAAAGTTGCTTTAGGATGAAATGTTCTGAATGTATCTGCTAAGTCCATATGATCCAGTGGGTCATTCAAAACCATTGCTTCTTTGTCAATTTTCTGCTTAGATGATCTGCCCATTCCAGTAAGTGGATTGTTAAAGTCCCTTACTATTATTGTATGATTATCAATGAGTTCCTTTATTGTGGTTATTAATTGTTTTATGCAGTTGGGTACTTCCATGTTGAGGGCCTAAATATTTACGATTTTTAGAATTTCATGTTATATAGTCCCCTTTATTATAATATAGTGCTCTTCTTCATTTCTTGTTAGAGTCTTGGTTTAGAATATAATTTGTCTGATGTAAATATGCATGCCCCAACTTTCTTTTGTCATCCATTAGCATGATAAATATTTCTCCATCCCCAAACTTTCAATATGCATGTGTATTTTGGTCAAGAATGAGTCTTTTATAGGCATCATAAAGATGGGTCTTTTTTTTATACATTCTGACACCTTATGTCTTTTGATTGGAACATTTAATTCATTTACATTCAGAGTGTTTATTGATAGATATGAATTTACTTCCATTGTATTACTTGTTAAGCCACTGTTTCCAAGGATTTTCTCTGTTCCTTTCTAGCTTTTGTATTATTTTGTGTTTCTTTCCCATGCAAATAATCCCCTTTAATATTTACTGCAGGGGTTGTTTAGTGGTCATTGTCTCCTTTAGTTTTTGTTTGTCTGAGAAAGTCCAGTGAGTATCCATATGATTGTTGCTTTAAATTCTCCATCAGGCATTTTACCTCTACTTGTTTTGCTAGCTCTCTGTGCTTGTGACTTTATCTTGTTCTTTCACTTGGTATGAATTCCTCTGTTTTGCTATTTTGTCTAGGTCTCTGTCTTCTGTGTTAGAACACCTAGTTATGTTTCCTGCTCCTGATAATGACATCATGAAGATATCATGTAGTGTCTAGGACCTGTTGCTTCAGAACTTGTTTCTCACATGTTCTGGGTACACTCTATTGTTGTGTTTTGGCTCCTTTATCCTTCAGGCCAGTTGTCTGCCGAGCCTTACCTTGTTCCCCAGGGCCTGGCACTGCAGGGAGTATCTTTAATGTGTCCTGTGTGCACCCTCTTGTTGTGTTGGCTAATTAATATTTCAGGCCATTTGTCTATATAGGCTCTCTTTGCCTGTTGTGGTCCGTGTATGGTCCCTGTCATGGATGTGGCAGGTTTTAACTAGATATATTCTGATCTGCTTGTGAAATGAGACCTATTGTCTCTACTACTGGAACTGATTCCTTGTAAAACTCTCAATGTGGGAGATATGGTGTAGGTAGGGGTTTGGGCTGGTCTCCTGGGGAAGGGTGTTCATCATGCTAGAACGGAGGCAAGTGTAATGGGGAAGGGCACTTCCACCAGAACATGGTGGGGTGGGCCTTGGTGACAGCAAGTTAGGCAGCTACTGGAGGCACTGTGCTCATTTTCACAAGTATCCCTTTGCTTATACTGAGGGGCAGGGAGGGAAATGGTGCCTGTCAGTTCCTTTGTTCTAGGAGGGGTCTTGCTGTGTATGCTGCCACTCTGGGACATGCTCCAAAACAAGCAGCTGGTAGCATGTCCCTCTTTCTTGTCCTCTCACATGAGCTTGGCTTTAGCTCATTAACATTGTGATCCCAGGGTTTAGGTCCAGAAAGTTGAGATGGCCGCAGTGTGCAGGGGCTCTTAAAATTTGTGGTTGGGGGGCACCTGGGTGATTCAGTTGGTTAAGTGTCAGACCTCAGCTTAGGTCATGATCTCATGGTACATGCGTTAGAACCCCACATAGGACTCTGTACTGACAGTTTAGAGCCTGGAGCCTGCTTCAGATTTTGTGTCTCCCTCACTCTCTGCCCCTTCCCCACTTGCATTCTCTCTCTCCCTAAAAAATGAGTAAACATTAAAAATGACAAAACCCTGTGGTTTTGTCACATTTATTATAGTTCTTTTGGCCAAAACATGTCACATGGCCAACTCAAATCCAAGGGGGTGGTCAAACCTCTGGGTACGACTATGTAGATGCCTTTAAGAAGGATGAAATTAATAGGGTGGTGAGGACAGTAAAGTCACAAGTATTAGTCAACTTCATTGATGTGTCTTCAATACCATTTAAAAAAATTTTTTTTTCAACGTTTATTTATTTTTGGGACAGAGAGAGACAGAGCATGAACAGGGGAGGGGCAGAGAGAGAGGGAGACACAGAATCGGAAACAGGCTCCAGGCTCTGAGCCATCAGCCCAGAGCCTGACGCGGGGCTCGAACTCCCGGACCGCGAGATCATGACCTGGCTGAAGTCGGACGCTTAACCGACTGCGCCACCCAGGCGCCCCTTCAATACCATTTTAAAGTGTTTTCCCTAGCTCTCAGACAGTTCATTTGAAACTTATAGCTAACATTGACACTTTTTTTTTTTTCTGAAGCAGAAATGATCACAAACTTTCTACATTTAAAAGGGACTGTTTTGTAAATGTTATCAGAATAAGAAGTGAACAAATAAAGTTTAAGGGGCAAGTCCTACAAAAAATATGATAATGGATAATATGCAACAGTTAAATACAGTCTGAAATTAACACCCGCAAGCAGTTTTGAAAAAGAAAAACATTGTCAAATATGAGGTCAAGTACCAATTTTCTGTTTAAATTTAACATAATTTTATCTGTTTTAAATTTAAATTTTAGTTAATATGCAATGCAATATGGTTTCAGGAATAGAATTCAGTGTTTCATCACTTATATAGAATACCCAGTGCTCATCCCAAAAAGTGCCCTCCTTAGTTCCCATCACCTATGTAGCCCATCTCCCATTCACCTTCCTTTGAAAATCCAGTTTTTTTCTCTATCATTAAGACTTTCCTGGGGTGGTGTGCCTGGGTGGCTCACCTGGGTAAATGTCCAATTTTGACTCAAGTCATAATCTCATGGTCTGTGAATTCAAGCCCCATGTCAGGCTTTGTGCTTAAAGTTCAGAGCCTGGAGTCTGCTTCAAATTCTGTGTCTCCCTCTCTCTCTCTGCCCCTACCCCACTTGAATTCTGTGTGTGTCTCCCTCTAAAAAAAATTAATAAACATGAAAAAATAAAAAAAAGGTCTCCTAAAGGGAGGAGTTAAGATGGCAAAGCAGCATGGAGACTTTTCTTGTCCCTGAAAGGCAGCTAGATCAGCACCTAAACATTTTTGAACCCCTAGGAAATTTATCTGAGTATTAACACAACAATCTGCATAATTCAAGACACAGAACTCAGCAGGCACATGGTGAAGATAAGTGAATTGGGATAGAGAAAGCTGCAGAGTCTGGGGAGCTGTTCTTATGAAGAGAGGACAAAGAATGAGAAAGGGTGAGAGTGTGGCTCATCAGGATCATGCAAGAAAATCACCCCCGCCCCGAAAGTAGCTGGAGAGAATGAGTGAAAACATTCATAGGGGACTGAACAAGAAATCTGTTCCCCCATATCATTCATAGGGAGAAAGGAGAAGATTTCACAACCACCAGGATTCCATAAATAGTGGAGCATAGAGTCTGGAGTTTTGGAGCTCAGTGCCGGGTGGTGTTCTGGGGAGGAAGCAGGGTGAATCCTCAGGAACAGGAAGCAGGGTCTGAGGGGAGAAGTTTTTCCCCTGCTTGGAGTGCATTTGGTAGAGGCCATATGGCCTCCCCACAGGCAAAGGTCCCAGCGGACCCTGGGGAGCAGCCACGATTGCTATAATTGGGACAAAGTTGCCAGAGTCCAGTGAAACCTGGCACTGGCTATGTGTTTTGATTTTCCATAATCCCTGAACTTTGGCTGCTGCACCATCTAATAAATGTTTTCTGGGGCAGGCCAACACCTGAGACCAGTGAGACCCTCCCCTAGAAAGCAGGCATGGGTCCAAGCTGCAGGGGTCTCTGAAGTGTGGGGTTTTAAAACACAGCCCCATCTGAGATAAAACTGGCAGATGGATTGGGCATAGGGTAGAGGTGGGGAGTGGACAGAGGACTGAGACAACGGAAGGAAGGGTGTTTGATCATGGGTTGGTGAGAGCACAAAGTTCCTGTACCAGAGACTAGGGAGCTGGGTGAAGTCATTTCCCTCTGCACAGTAGTGCCACACTGATTCACCCCAGTAAGCCACCCTATTAAGCCAGTCAGCGCCACCTGGTGGAGAATGAGCTGTTGTACCAAGCCCTGCCCAAATTGCACATCCCTTATAAAACGAGCACAAGTCACTGCACCTGCTTCAGTTTTAGGGGAAAGCATGTAACTTCATTCAGATTTTATTCTGCTTGCTGTTTCGTTTATTCATTTTATTGCCATATGTTTTGCTTAAATTGTTTTTTTTTCTTTCTTCCTCTTGGACACAGAGAAAATTTTATTTTTATTTTTTTACTTATTTTGTATTTAAATTTTTTAATTTTATTTCATTTTCTTTATTTTATGTTATTCTACTTTATTATATACAATTTTTTTATTTAAAAAATTTTTTTCTTACCTTTTCCCCCTTTCTTTTCCTTCCCTCTTTTCTCTTTTCTATGAATGTTGTTCCAACAAGCAGACAAAAACACACCTATGATCTACCTTCCTTTATTTTATTTTTGTTTTGTTTTTATTTTTTTATTTTATTAATTTTTTTCTACCTCCAAAATGACAAAACAAAGAAATTTACACCTCCTCAAAAAAACAAAACAAACAAACAAAAAAAAAAAACAGGAAGAAATGACAGACAAAGGCTTAATAAACACAGATATCAGCAAGATGTCTGAAGTAGTATTTATAACCATGATGATAAGAACACTGCCTGGGGTTGAAAAACGCATGGGGAACACCACAGAATCCTTTTTCTGAAGAGATAAATAAAATCTAGTCAGTCCAAAATAAAAAAGGCTATAACTGATATGCAGTCTGAAATGGATGTCACGACATCAAGGAAGGATGAAGCAGAGCAGTGAGTCAGTGATATAGAAGATAAAATTATGGAGAATAAATGAAGCAGGAAAAAAAGAGGGAAACAAAGGCAAAAGGACAAAATACAAGGCTTAGAGAACTCAGTGACTTATTTAAAAGGAATAACATCTGAATCATAGGTGAAGAGAGAGAAAAAAGGTGCAGAAGGGTTATGTAAGCAAGCTATAGTGGACAAGTTCCTTAGACTGGGTAAGGTCAGAGACATCAAAGTCCAGGAAGCACAGAGAACTCCTATTAGATTCAACAAAAAACAATCCTCACCAAGGCATATTGAAATCAAATTCACAAAGAATACAGACAAAGAAAGAATTATGAAAGCAGAAATGTAAAAAAAAAGGCATTAACTTATACAGGAAGACAGATTAGGTTCACTGCAGACCTAGCCACAGAAACTTGACAGGCAGAAAGTAGTGGCAGTATATATTCAGCATGCTGAATCAGAAAAATATGCAGACAAGAATTCTTTTTCCAGCAAGGTTCTCATTTAAAATAGAAGGAGATATAAAGATGTTCCCAGAAAAATAAAAACTAAAGGAGTTCATGACCACTAAACCAGCCCTTCAAGAAATTTTAAGGAGGACTATCTGAGCAGAGAAAAGACAAAACAAAACAGAAGACCAAAATCAACAGACTAGGAAGGACCAGAGAACATCACCAGAAACACCAACTCTACAAGCAACACAATGACACTAAATTCATATCTTTCAGTACTCACTCTAAATGTCAGTGGACTAAATGCTTCTATCAAAAGCCATAAGGTATCAGAATCGATCAGAAAAAAAAAGACCTATGTATACACTGCTTACAAGAGACCCAGTTTAAACCTAAAGACACCTGCAGATTGAAAGTAAGGGGATGGAGAACTATCTATCATGCTAATGGTCACCAAAAGAAGCTGAGGTAGCCATACTTATATCAGACAAGTTGATTTTAAAATTAGATTGTAACAAGAGATGAAGAGGCATTAAATTATAATGAAGATCTAACATAAAGAAGATTTAACACTTGTAATTATTTATGGCCCCAACTTGACACCCCAAATATATAGATCAATTAATCACAAAAATAAACAAACCCATTGATACTAATACCATAATAGTAAGGGGGGTTCAACATCCCACTTACAGCAAAGGACACATCATGTAAGCAAAACATCAACAAGGAAACAATGACTTTGAATGACACACAGGACCAGATGGACTTAACAGATATAGTCAGACCATTTCATCCCAAAGCTGAACAATACACATTCTTGTGGAGTGCACGTGGAATATTCTCCAGGATAGATCACATACTGGGACACAAATTAGCCCTTAACAAATACAAAAAGATCAAGATCATACAATGCAGACTTTCACACCAAAATGCTCTGAAACTTGAAAAAAAAATAACACAGGAAAAAAATTTGGAAAGACAGTGAATACTTGGAGATTAAAGAACATACTACTAAAGAATGAATGGGTTAACCAAGAAGTTAAACAGAAAATTAAAAAGTACATGGAAGTCAATGAAAATGAAAACATGACAGCCCAAAACGTCTGGGATGCAGCAAAGACAGTCATAAGAGGGAAGTATATAGAAATCCAGGTATTTCTAAATAAGGAAGAAAGGCCTCAAATACACAACCTAAACTTATACCTGTAGGTGCTGGAAAAAGGAAAGCACATTAATCCCAAGAACTGCAGAAGAAGTGAAATAATAAAGATTAGAGCAGAAATCAACACTATCAAATTAAAAAACAAAAACAAAACAAAACAGTAGACCAGATCAAAGAAACGAGAGGTTGGATATGGAAAGAATTAACAGATTTGATAACCCCCTAGGCAGGTCGATCAAAAACAAAACAGATGAATATAAGGGAAGGGAAACAAAAATGATATAAAAACAGGGAGGGGGACAAAACGGAAGAGACTCATAAATATGGAGAACAAACAGAAGGTTACTGGAGGGGCTGTGAGAGGGGGGATGGGCTAAATGGGTAAGGGACATTAAGGAGTCTACTCCTGAAATCATTGTTGCACTATACACTAATTTGGATGTAAATTTAAAAATAAAAATAAATAAATAAATAGGAAAAAAAAGAAAAAGGAATGGACCAAAATAAATAAAATCATGAATGAAAGAGAAGATATCACAACCAACACCACACAAATACAAGAAGAGAATATTAAGAGCGATTGTAAGCCACAAATTGGGAAATCTGGAAGAAATGGACAAATTCCAGAAACAAAGCTGAAACAGGAAGAAATAGAAAATTTGAACAGACCAATAAGCAGCAAAGAAATTGAATCAGTATCAAAAATCTCCCAACAAAAAAGAGTCTTCAGTCAAATGGCTTCCCAGGGGAATTCTACCAGACATTTAAAGAAGAGTTAAACTGGAGGGTATGGAAGATGGTGGCATAGGAAGATGCTGGGCTCACCGTGTCCTGCTGATCACTTAGGTTCCACCCACATCTGCCTAAATAACCCAGAAAACCGCCAGAAGACTAGCAGAATGGACTCTCTGGAACCAAGCGTAGACAAGAGGCCCACAGAAGAGGGTAGGAAGGGCAAAGATGCGGTGCGCACTACATGGACTGGAAGGAGGGAGCCGGGTGGTAGAGGGGCAGCCCACTGGGCAAGGCAGAGCCCCTGAAGTCTGGCTTGCAAAAGCAGAGGGGCTGGACTGCATGAGTTCTGACAGCCAGCGGGACTTAACATCTGGAATGTTAAAAGTCAGCAGCTCTGCTCAGAAAGCAGAAGGGGGGGAGAGAACAATGGGAGGGAGAGTTGTTGAGCCCCGGAAGACAGAGCTCAGCTCAGCGGGGAACAATGGCTCTGGCCAGCACCACCTCCCTCTCCCATCCCCCAGCCAAAATCCCAAAGAGAACCAGTTCCCATCACCAAACTTGCTTGCACTGTGCAAACACCCAATGCTGTGCTTCCTTGGATCCATCCCTCTGACGGGTCAGCCTTCCTTCTGGTGCTGCAGGGCCCTTCCCACAGGGGACCACTGAAGGCAAAGCTAGCTAAGCCTGCCCCTCCCACCTCTGTGCACCTTGCTGATCCACCCCAGCTTATACGCCAGATCCCATCAAAGCAGCACCACAAGCCTGGCAGTGCACAAGCAGCCCAAACAGGGGCCACACCACTCCACAGTGAGTCCTGCCCCTGGGAGAGGGGAAGATAAGGTACACACCAGTCTGACTGTGGCCCCAACAGTGGGCTGGGGGCAGACATCGGGACTGACTGTGGCCCCGCCCACCAACACAAGTTGAGCACAACTCCAGAGAGCACAGGGGAAGTGCCCCGCAGTTCTGCCCCCCTCCAGGAACTATCAAAAATGACGAAATGGAAGAATTCTCCTCAAAAGAATCTCCAGGAAGTAGCGACAGCTAATGAATTGATCAAAAACAATTTAAGCAATATAACAGACCATGAATTTAGAATAATAGTCATAAAATTAATCATTGGCCTTGAAAAAAGTACAGAGGACAGCAGAGAATCTATTACTACAGAGATCAAGGGATTAAGAAACAGTCATGAGGATCTAAAAAAATGGTATAAATGAGGTGCAAAATAAAATGGAGGCAGCCATACCATGGATTGAAGAGGCAGAGGAGAGAATAGGTGAATTAGAAGACAAAATTATGGAAAAAGAGGAAGCTGAGAAAAAGAGAGATAAAAAGAATCCAGGAGTATGAGGGGAAAATTAGAGAACTAAGTGATGCAATCAAGCACAATATCCGTATAATAGGGATTCCAGAAGAGGAAGAGAGAGAGAAAGGGGCTGAAGGTGGACCTGAACAAATCATAGCTGAGAACTTCCCTGATGTGGGGAAGGAAACAGGTATTGAAATCCAAGAGGCACAGAGAACTCCCTTTAGACCTAACTTGAATTGATCTTCTGCATGACCTATTATAGTGAAACTGGCAAAATACAAGCATAAAGAGAAAATTCTGAAAGCAGCTAGGGATAAACATGCTCTAACATTTAAAGGGAGACAGATAAGACTAATGATGGATCTATCTACTGAAACTTGGCAGGCCAGAAAGGAATGGCAGTAAATCTTCAATGTGATGAACAGAAAAATATGCATCCGAGAATTCTTTATCCAGCAAGTCTGTCAATCAGAATAGAAGGAGAGATAAAGGTCTTCCCAAACAAACAAAAACTGAAGGAATTCATCACCACTAAACCATGCTTACAAGAGATCCTAAGGGGGATTCTGTGAGGGAAATGTTGCAAGGATCACAATGTACCAGAGACATCACTACAATCATGAAACCTACGGACATCACAATGACTCTAAACCCATATATTTCTAGAATAACATTGAAAGTACATGGACTAAATGCTCCAACAAAAAGACATAGGGCATAAGAATGGATTAAAAAAACATGACCCATCTATTTGCTGTCTACAAGAGACTCATTTTAGGCCTGACGACACCTTCAGATTAAAAGTGAGGGGATGGAGAACTATCTATCATGCTACTGGAAGTCAAAAGAAAGCTGGAGTAGCCTTCCTTGTTTCTGAAAAACTAGACTTTAAATCAAAGGCTGTAACAAGAGATGAAGAAGGGCATTCATAATAATTACAGGGTCTATCCATCAGGAAGAGCTAACAATTATAAATGTCTATGTGATGAATATGGGAGCCCCCAACTATATAAAACAATCACAAACATAAGCAAACTTATTGATAAGAATATGGTAATTACAGGGGACTTTAATACTCCACTTACAACCATGGATAGATCATCTAGACACAGGATCAATAAAGAAACAAGGGCCCTGAATGATACATTGGACCAGATGGACTTGACAGATATATTTAGAACTCTGCATCCCAAAGCAACAGAGTATACTTAATTCTCGAATGCACATGGAACATTCTCCAAGATAGATCACATACTGGGTCACAAAACAGCCCTTCATAAGTTTACAAGAATTGAGATCATACTATGCATACTTTCAGACCACAATGCTATGAAGCTTGAAATCAACCACAGGAAAAAGTCTGGAAAACCTACAGAAGCATGGAGGTTAAAGAACACCCTACTAAAGAGTGAATGGGTCAACCAGGCAATTAGAGAAGAAATTTAAAAATACATGGAAACAAATGAAAATGAAACTACAACAATCCAAACGCTTTGGGATGCAGCGAAGGCAGTCCTGAGAGGAAAATACATTGCAAACCAAGCCTATCTCCAGAAACAAGAAAAATCCCAAATACAAAATCTAAAGGATTTAGATTTTCTGCTTCTAAAGGAAATAGAAGCAGAAAAGCAAAGATACCCCAAACCCAGCAGAAGAAGAGAAATAATAAAGATCAGAGCAGAAATAAACAATATAGAATCTAAAAAAAACTGTAGGTCTAGTTCTGGGGTTTCTATTCTATTCCATTGGTCTATGTGTCTGTTTTTGTGCCAATACCATGCTGTCTTGATGATGACAGCTTTGTAGTAGAGGCTAAAGTCTGGGATTGTGATGCCTCCTGCTTTGGTCTTCTTCTTCAAAATTACTTTGGCTATTCGGGGCCTTTTGTGGTTCCATATGAATTTTAGGATTGCTTGTTCTAGTTTCGAGAAGAATGCTGGTGCAATTTTGATTGGGATTGCATTGAATGTGTAGATAGCTTTGGGTAGTATTGACATTTTGACAATATTTATTCTTCCAATCCATGAACAGGGAATGTCTTTCCATTTCTTTAAATTTTTTTTTTCAACGTTTATTTATTTTTGGGACAGAGAGAGACAGAGCATGAACGGGGGAGGGGCAGAGAGAGAGGGAGACACAGAATCGGAAACAGGCTCCAGGCTCTGAGCCATCAGCCCAGAGCCTGACGCGGGGCTCGAACTCACGGACCGCGAGATCGTGACCTGGGTGAAGTCGGACGCTTAACCGACTGCGCCACCCAGGCGCCCCCATTTCTTTAAATCTTCTTCAATTACCTTCATAAGCTTTCTATAGTTTTCAGCATACAGATCCTTTACGTCTTTGGTTAGATTTATTCCTAGGTATTTTATGCTTCTTGGTGCAATTGTGAATGGGATCAGTTTCTTTATTTGTCTTTCTGTTGCTTCATTGTTAGTGTATAAGAATGCAACTGATTTCTGTACATTGATTTTTGTATCCTGCAACTTTGCTGAATTCATGTATCAGTTCTAGCAGACTTCTGGTGGAGTCTATTGGATTTTCCACGTATAATATCATGTCATCTGCAAAAAGTGAAAGCTTAACTTCATCTTTACCAACTTGGATGCCTTTGATTTCCTTCTGTTGTCTGATTGCTGATGCTAGAACTTCCAACACTATGTTAAACAACAGCAGTGACAGTGGACATCCCTGTCGTGTTCCTGATCTCAGGGAAAAAGCTCTCAGTTTTTCCTCATTGAGGATGATGTTAGCTGTGAGCTTTTCATAAATGGCTTTTATGATGTTTAAGTATGTTCCTTCTATCCCGACTTTCTCAAGGGTTTTTATTAAGAAAGGGTGCTGAATTTTGTCAAATGCCTTTTGTGCATCGATTGACAGGATTATATAGTTCTTATCTTTTCTTTTATTAATGTGATGAATCACGTTGATTGATTTGCGAATGTTGAACCAGCCCTGCAGCCCAGGAATGAATCCCACTTGATAATGGTGAATAATTCTTCTTATATGCTGTTGAATTCGATTGGCTAGTATCTTATTGAGAATGTTTGCATACGTATTCATCAGGGATATTGGCCTGTAGTTCTCTTTTTTTACTGGGTCTCTATCTGGTTTGGGAATCAAAGTAATACTGGCTTCATAGAATGAGTCTCGAAGTTTTCCTTCCCTTTCTATTTCTTGGAATAGCTTGAGAAGTATAGGTTTTATTTCTGCTTCAAACGTCTGGTAGAACTTCCCTGGGAAGCCATTTGGTCCCGGACTCTTATTTGTTGGGAGATTTTTGATAACAGATTCAATTTCTTCGCTGGTTATGGGTCTGTTCAAGCTTTCTATTTCCTCCTTATTGAGTCTCGGAAGAGTGTGGGCGTTTAGGAATTTGTCCATTTCTTCCAGGTTGTCCAGTTTGTTGGCATAAAATTTTTCATAGTATTCCCTGATAATTGTTTGTATCTCTGAGGGATTGGTTGTAATAATTCCATTTTCATTCATGATTCTATCTATTTGGGTCATCTCCCTTTTCTTTTTGAGAAGCCTGGCTAGAGGTTTGTCAATTTTGTTTATTTTTTCAAAAAACCAACTCTTGGTTTCGTTGATCTGCTCTACAGTTTTTTTAGATTCTATATTCTTTATTTCTGCTCTGATCTTTATTATATGTCTTCTTCTGCTGGATTTAGGCTGTCTTTGCTGTTCTGCTTCTATTTCCTTTAGGTGTGCTGTTAGATTTTGTATTTGGGATTTTTCTTGTTTGTTGATATAGACCTGGATTGCAATGTATTTTCCTCCCAGGGCTGCCATCATTGCGTCCCAAAGCGTTTGGATTGTTGTATTTTCATTTTCGTTTGTTTCCATATATTGTTTAATTTCTTCTCTAATTGCCTGGTTGACCCACTCATTCTTTAGTAAGGTGTTCTTTAACCTCCATGCGTTTGGAGGTTTTCCAGACTTTTTCCTGTGGTTGATTTCAAGCTTCATAGCATTGTGGTCTGAAAGTATGCATGGTATGATTTCAATTCTTGTAAACTTATGAAGGGCTGTTTTGTGACCCAGTATGTGATCTATCTTGGAGAATGTTCCATGTGCACTCGAGAAGAAAGTATATTCTGTTGCTTTGGGATGCAGAGTTCTAAATATATCTGTCAAGTCCATCTGATCCAATGTATCATTCAGGGCCCTTGTTTCTTTATTGACCGTGTGTCTAGATGATCTATCCATTTCTGTAAATGGAGTGTTAAAGTCCCCTGCAATTACCACATTCTTATCAATAAGGTTGCTTATGTATGAGTAATTGTTTTATATATTTGGGGGCTCCGGTATTCGGCGCATAGACATTTATAATTGTTAGCTCTTCCTGATGGATAGACCCTGTGATTATTATATAATGCCCTTCTTTATCTCTTGTTACAGCCTTTAATTTAAAGTCTAGTTTGTCTGATATAAGTATGGCTACTCCAGCTTTCTTTTGACTTCCAGTGGCATGATAGATAGTTCTCCATCCCCTCACTCTCAATCTGAAGGTGTCCTCAGGTCTAAAATGAGTCTCTTGTCAACAGGAAACAGATGGGTCTTGTTTTTTTATCCATTCTGATACCGTATGTCTTTTGGTTGGTGCATTTAGTCCATTTACATTCAGTGTTATTATAGAAAGATATGGGTTTAGAGTCATTGTGATGTCCATAGGTTTCATGCTTGTAGCGATGTCTCTGGTACTTTGTCTCACAGGATCCCCCTTAGGATCTCTTGTAGGTCTGGTTTAGTGGTGATGAATTCCTTCAGTTTCTGTTTGTTTGGGAAGACCTTTATCTCTCCTTCTATTCTAAATGACAGACTTGCTGGATAAAGGATTCTGGGCTGCATATTTTTTCTGTTCACCACATTGAAGATCTCCTGCCATTCCTTTCTGGCCTGCCAAGTTTCAGTAGAGAGATAGGTCACGAGTCTTATAGGTCTCCCTTTATATGTTAGAGCACGTTTATCTCTAGCTGCTTTCAGAATTTTCTCTTTATTCTTGTATTTTGCCAGTTTCACTATGATATGTCGTGCAGAAGATCGATTCAAGTTACATCTGAAGCGAGTTCTCTGTGCCTCTTGGATTTCAATGTCTTTTTCCTTCCCCAGATCCGGGAAGTTCTCAGCTATTATTTCTTCAAGTACCCCTTCAGCACCTTTCCCTCTCTCTTCCTCCTCTGGAATACCAATTATGCGTATATTATTTCTCTTTAGTGCATCACTTAGTTCTCTAATTTACCCCTCATACTCCTGGATTTTTTTATCTCTCTTTTTCTCAGCTTCTTCTTTTTCCATAATTTTATCTTCTAGTTCACCTATTCTCTCCTCTGCCTCTTCAATCTGAGCCGTAGTTGTCTCCATTTTATTTTGCAACTCGTTGGTAGCATTTTTTAGCTCCTCCTGGCTGTTCCTTAGTCCCTTGATCTCTGTAGCAAGAGATTCTCTGCTGTCCTTTATACTGTTTTCAAGCCCAGCAATTAATTTTATGACTATTATTCTAAATTCACTTTCTGTTATGTTGTTTAAATCATTTTTGATCAGTTCGTTAGCTGTTGTTATTTCCTGGACGTTTTTCTGTGGGGAAATCTTCCATTTCATCATTTTGGATAGTCCCTGGAGTGGTGCGGGACTGTGGGGCACTTCCCCTGTTCTGTCTTGAATAACTTGCGTTGGTGGGCGGGGCCACAGTCAGACCTGATGTCTGTCTCAAGCCCACCACAGGGGCCACAGTCAGACTGGTGTGTGCCTTCTCTTCCCCTCTCCTAGGGGCGGGATTCACTGTGGGGTGGCGTGGCCCGTCTGGGCTACCTGCACACTGCCAGGCTTGTGGTGCTGGGGATCTGGCATAGTAGCTGGGGTGGATCAGTAAGGTACACAGGGGCGGGAGGGCCAGGCTTAGATCTCTTTTCCTTCAGAGATCCACTTCAGGAGGAGCCCTGCGGCACCAGGAGGGAGTCAGACCCATAGGAGGGATGGATCCGCAGAAGCACAGTGTTGGGTGTTTGCGTGGTGCAAACAAGTTCCCTGGCAGGAACTGGTTCCCTTTGGGATTTTGGCTGGGGGATGGGCGAGGGAGATGGCGCTGGCGAGCGCCTTTGTTCCCCACCAAGCTGAGCTCTGTTGTCCGGGGCTCAACAACTCTCCCTCCCGTTGTCCTCCAGCCCTCCCGTTCTCCGAGCAGAGCTGTTAGCTTATAACCTTCCAGATGTCAAGTCCCACTTGCTGTCGGAACACACTGAGTCTGGCCCCTCCACTTTTGCAAGCCAGACTCCGGGGCTCTGCTTGGCCGGCGGGCCTCCCCTCTGCCCCGGCTCCCTCCCGCCAGTCCGTGGAGCTAGCACCACCTCTCCGCCCTTCCTACCCTCTTCTGTGGGCCTCTCGTCTGCACTTGGCTCCGGAGACTCCGTTCTGCTAGTCTTCTGGTGGTTTTCTGGGTTATTTAGGCAGGTGTAGGTGGAATCTAAGTGATCAGCAGGATGCGCGTTGAGCCCAGCGACCTCCTATGCTGCCATCTTCCCAGGATCCTGCAGGTGATGTTTTGATGCACTCTGTTTCCTGTGCATGTGTAGTGTTGTCTGTGCTGGCCTGGAGGAGTGGCCTGATGCACTGGTTCAGAGTCAGTCTTGTCCCAGTACAGAGCGGCGGGGTGGGATTCTGTTAAGAGGATCCTGCTTCCACTGCAGGCCACTGTGCTGTTCTAGGAAGTCTCAAGTGTTAGTGTTGTGAGGGTGTCACCTATTTCATCCCCAGACAGGGGATCTCATACCCCCCACTGTTCAGGTAGCCCCACAGAATAGCAAGGTGAGTCAGCTTGCCCTGTGCCAAGACTTTCCTGGGTTTTTGTTTTTGTTTTTGTTTTTGTTTTTGTTTTTGTTTTGTTTTGTTTTGGTACATGGCTGGGATTCAAAACTCAAAATCTTAAACCAGGCACCATGTGAAACCACTCCCCTCCTCCTGGGTCGAACCTCTCCATGTTATGTTTGATGTCCTTTGTCCCAGAAAAACAGTCCCACTGCTGCATGGTCCATGCACATTGCAACTACCATGCTGCCTCCCTCCGACTGTAGAGATCCTTCTTCCACTCTGCAGATTGATTTCCTGGGTGTTCCTAGTGATCTGACCTCAATACATTTGTGTTTGAGGAACAATGAAAGCCCAGGTCTCCCTACTTCTTTGCCATCTGAACTCCTCCTAGCCATAACGATTTTATAACTAAAATGTTTTGCATTGGTTTCTTACCTTTGAGTCTGAGTATGGAGTCAGAGCCCATATTTCTGCCAGAAGTTACTTTGAAAGTCATGCACTTCCAGTATGCTTGATCTCTTGTTTTTGGAGGAAAAACAAAAAGTTGACATCTGCTGCTTTAGAAATACTTTGCTGTAATTAGATTATTTAATGCCATCCATGTTGTCCCAACAAGTTCATAATATTGCATATAAAATCTTTAACATCGGCTAGCACTCAATAGATTGGCAAAGGCAAAAAGTTATCATACAAATCTGGTAACTGAGCATGAAGAATATATAATATATATGTAATATATAATCTTCTACAGCCCAGGTGGTTAGACATTTCTCAGATTTTGGTGACTGAGTGAATTCTGCTAATATTGTATCACTGGTTAAATTCTTCCCCAATAAAGTAGGAAAACACCCCATAAATATATAAGTATTTAGTAATATTAATATTTAAATTTAAATAATATTTCATATATATTACAGTGAACTGAAATTATAAACACCAAGCTCATGATAATGGTTATTTTTGGGTTAGGTGTCTGGTCAGAAAGAGGTAGTTAAAGTGGACATAGACTTTATTTGTGATATTTTGTGTGTTAAAATGTTGGAAGTAAATATGATATTAGTAATAGTTGATGGTTCTGAGTTGTAAGAATGTCAGTGTTTTATTGTTAATATTTTAAATACATACAATAAAGAATAATAAAGGAATAATGTTTAATTGTTAAAATCGCAGTTTAAATTAATATTCACTATAATGGTAATAGGAGCAAACATGTGTTGTCAAATTATATATTAAGCACTGTGGACAATGTTTATATATTTTTGTTATTGAGTTCTCACGATAAAAAAGACCACTGAAACCCAAAGATTATTTTCTGGTACTCTTTTAAAATAGAAAAGGAGGGGCGCCTGGGTGGCTCAGTCAGTTAAGTGGACGACTTCGGCTCAGGTCATAATCTCGCAGTCTGTGAGTTCGAGCCCCGCGTCAGGCTCTGTGCTGACAGCTCAGAGCCTGGAGCCTGTTTCAGATTCTGTGCCTCCCTCTCTCTGACCCTCCCCCATTCATGCTCTCTCTCTCTGTGTCAAAAATAAATAAACGTTAAAAAATTAAAAAAAATAAAATAGAAAAGGAAATACCAGATTGGTCTCTAAAAATTGCTATTTTTAACTTTTTTTGAGAGAGAGATAGAGACAGAGCATGAGCAGGGGAGGGGAAGAAAGAGAGGGAAACCCAGAATCTGAAGCAGGCTCCAGGCTCTGAGCTGTCAGCACAGAGCCAATGCAGAGTTTGAACTCACCAACAGTGAGATCATGACCTGAACCAACATTAGACGCTTAACCAACTGAGCCGCCAGTTGCTATTTTTAAAATGTAATCTTATTATAACATGATTTTTATACCAAGATTTTCTTTGGTAGAAATGGCATAGATTAGGTAGAAACAATGTAAAATGTAAAAGTGTTCATCAATTTATAAACTTATGCTTTAATTTTTTTTTTAACATTTATTCACTTTTTAGAGAGAGAGTGAGCAGGGGAGGGACAGAGAGAGAGGGAGACACAGAATGCAAAGCAGGCTTCAGCCTCTGAGGTGTCAGCACGGAGCCCGACATGGGGCTTGAACTAATGGACTGTGAATCATGATATAATTTTTGTATAGTCTTTTTGTATTACATTTAAAAAATGTTTCATACTTCCTTTACTTCACAGAATTGGATTATTTCTGACAAGTTATCCCTCAGATTTGGCCCTTAGCATGATGAGGAATTGGAGAAGAAATTTCAGGTAATTCAGGGCAACCCATTCCCTTCCCTATCGACACAGCTTAAAGCATGTTTGTCAGTGATGGTTGGTCTGTAGATTCATTGTTAGATTAGTATAACAATGTGGTATCATGTGGAAGATATCCCTCAGAAACTGTTCTGAACAGGACGACTCTTGGAAGGGCATTAATTGCCTCGCTGGGATTTACCCTCCCAATGGATCATGTCAATGGAATTATTTTATTTCCATAAAGGCTCCCATTGTCGTAGGAAAAGGGTCCAACCCCTGATACACTGCATGCTCTAATGAGGTCCTCCCTTCAACCAAAACCAAATCTTTTGGGTAACACAGGACTCTCTTTTGTAGCAATGATAATCATAGTAATTTCCAGACTCTGTTCTCCTACGGTGATATAGAGGATTACAATGTATGGTATGGGCATCAATCTATGTTGGCAATTTCGAAACCAGAGGTCAGATAGGTCCACCAAGAAAGAGGGTGTAGATCATGAAGACAGATGAAGGGAATGTGGACATAGGATGGACAAGTAGTAATTAAGCACTAGGTAAGAGCATTAAAAAACTAAAATAAGAAAAAAATTAAGCTGTCCAGTGATTTGTAGAAGGGAAAAGACTCATGTCTTTTCCTCCATAGAGCCTTTCCTCAAAAACAGAAAGAAGATATTTCATTCTATAGTCTACCAAAGCAACTAGTGCTGAAGTCTTTATTTCTCTCTCTTCCCATAAGAAGAAAATTAAACCATAAAGTTTCTAACTTTTTGATAGTCGTGTCTGGTATCCTTTCATCCCTCATCTCTCTCGTCTTTCTAAGTTCTGTAGAATGCTAAGGATGAGCCATGCAACAGACACCTCACTGCTGCACTTTCAGCTAATGCACTAAGTTGTCCAGGTAACTGTGTAAAGAAGGAGAAAGTTATGTCTGCATTAGAAGGAGCAATGGCATTTGGGATCACATATCTCATGATGTATTATCTCCCATTCTAGGGAAATTAAAAAGGAATCTCAGGATTTTTCCTTCATCTCTCAAATGGCAGTGACTCCTAAGTGAAGTGATCTTCATGATTTGCCATCTGTTACTGTTGTTTGTTTCAGCCAAAGCAGATGTCTTCACCCAGTGGGCTGCAGCCACTCCTCTTTGGTGAGGTCTGATCCTCAGCCATGGAGAGGGAGCCCCCCTTCCAAGTTTATTTTCTTGGATACTGTATCTCAGTCCAAGTTACCCTTTACAGATCTCTACGTCTTTATAATTACTCTCTCCCATGGTATAATAATTCCTTGAACTAACTTCTGTTTACTTACAAGGAATTTATTTTTAAGCAATGCACTTGTGTGATTATCCTGGATGGTTTCTGAGCTGTAGAAAGTGGCTTAGCTTCATGTAACAACTAGTTAATGATTAAGAGTGTTGAAGTTGAGTCAGTCCTACAGCCTTGGACCAAACTGTTTCTAACTTTCCTGCTTCAACTCAATCAAATAGCCACTTGTAACATCTTTTTCAAGAGTTGTGTTTATAGAAGGTGAGAAAATTGAGAGGCAACCACAGGTGTCTCTTCTGTGGTTTCCTTCTGTTTTTACTGTAGCTTATTAAGAAGTGTGAGGGTGGGGCGCCTGGGTGGCGCAGTCGGTTAAGCGTCCGACTTCAGCCAGGTCACGATCTCACGCTCCGTGAGTTCGAGCCCCGCGTCGGGCTCTGGGCTGATGGCTTGGAGCCTGTTTCCGATTCTGTGTCTCCCTCTCTCTCTGCCCCTCCCCCGTTCATGCTCTGCCTCTCTCTGTCCCAAAAATAAAAATAAACGTTGAAAAAAAAAGAAGTGTGAGGGAGACCCGGCTGTGGAAGGTGGAGACAGATGCAGCAAAGCTGATTGAGGCAGAGCCCTGTCACACTAACTGTAGGTGAAAAGATAGCATCAATCTCTCCCAAGACAGATTCAAAACCCACAAGAGAAAAAGAATAATCTAAGAGGTGTAACTATTTATGAAAGTACTTACATTTTTTTTTAACAAAAAAGAAACATAAGACTCACTAGGCAAAATATATTAAAAGGTAAATAGCCATTGAGTAGTTTCAATAAATATTCAGAATTCTTCTGAAGCTGGAAAATAAAAATATATGTGGAAATTATAAATTATGCTCAGAATTCAAATACTATCTCAGTTCTCACCTTGGAGAGAAAGAACTAATGTGGACACCTTCGTTAGGCCTGTGACAGACACAGACTCAGCTTTACACCCTATGATCAAGTTACTTTTTATTTCCCTCCATCCTCACACTCTTCCTCCTTTGCTCTCTCAAAGAATTTGTATCTTCCTTTTCCTAAAAATTCTTTTAAAATTTAGTTCCATTCACACGTCCTCTGGGAGGCATTCTATCACTTTCTCCCCAGTCCATGTCACAGATATGTTCATCAAAACTAAGATTTCTATGGCACCTGGGTGGCCCAGTCGGTTAAGCATCTGACGTCAGCTAAGGTCGTTATCTCATGGTTCATGAGTTCCAGCCCTGCGTCGGGCTCTGTGCTGACAGCTTGGAGCCTGGAGCCTGCTTCTGATTCTGTGTCTCCCTCTCTCTCTGCCCCTCCCCTGTTTGTGCTCTCTCTCTGTCTCTCAAAATAAATAAATAAATGTTAAAAAATTAAAAAAAAAACTAAGATTTCCAGCTTTTTTCATACCAGAAGTATCTGTAAATTGATGGGTGTCCATTGGTTTTTTTTTTTATTTGATTTGATTTGTACCCTAGTTTTCAGTTTAGAAACAAGTTATGAGTACAAATAAACAATCACAAGATAATTTCTTTCTACAAGAATATTTAATTGAAGCTCCAGAATTTTTGCCCTGTGTACAGTCGTCCCCTTATCTTAGGTAACACTTTCTGTAGTTTCAGTGACCCTATGATCAACCATGGCCCATGGAAGCAGATGATCCTCCTGAGGCTTCATCAGAGGATCAATGGCAGCTCAACGCTAGGTCACTTGCCTGGGTCATTCTTGTCACGTCATCTGTGTTACAGAATCACAAGGAGAAGAAGGGTGAGTACAATCAGATATTTGAGAGAGACACCATAGTCCTATAGCTCTCACTACAATAAATTGTTATAGTTGTTTTATTTTTAGTACAGTTGTTAATCTCTTACTGTGCCCAAATTTATAACTTAAACTTTATCATAGGCATGTATTTGTCAGAAAACAATAGTATGTGTAGGGTTTGGTACTTGGTTTCAGGAATCCACTGGGGGTCTTAGAACTTACCCCCTGAAAATAAAGGGGTGCTACAGAAAATATTTTGAAATTAGTAATAAATTTGATATTGTTCACCATGACTTTTTGTCCATGACAGAGTATTGGGATTACAATTATTCTGTTTTTTATAATCAAATCAATGGAAAAAAAGCATGAAAATGTTGAAAAGAAAACTAAAGCTATTCATAAAAAAAAAAAAAAAGATGATTTGTTCCATGGAAGTTTTCTTCTGTAGTTATGTGAGGAATTTTCCAGTTACTGTTTACCCAGATATCATCCTGGGATAATGAAAAATTGACAGTTAAGAAGCTATGTTACTATAACATGACAAATATCTGGATAAAATATAAAAGTGGAAACATTTTTATTTTATATTTAATTTGTGAAATTTTTTATTCTGGTGAAATCTCAAATTTACAGACAAGTTGCAAAAGTGATACAAAGAACCACCATTAACCATTTACAGATCCAGCAGTAGATTATATTGTGCCTAGAAAGATGTCTTCTATCTACAGACGGACCTACCTAGCTACCTAACTACCTACCTGTCTATCATCATCTCTTTTTCTGGCCATTGGAGACTAAGAAAGAGACATCTTGTCCCTTTACCCTTTCACTTGATGTTTATTTCCTAAGAACAGGGATTTTATTTTACATAACACAGCAGAGTCGACAAAACAGAAAATGTAATATGAATACCATATTATTATCTAATCCATAGTCAATTGTCGTATTTCTTCAATACTCTCAAAAATGCTATTATTAGCTGTATTTTCCCAGTCCGGGGCCACCCACTTAGATAACATGTCTCTTTGATCTCCTTAGTCTGGACCAGTTCCTCAGCCTTTATTTGTCTTCATTTAACGGAATATTTTTTAAGAGTACAGGACAGCTATTTTGTCCAGCTTGTCTCAGTTTGAGTTTCTCTCATGTGTCTTCGTTGCTGGAATCAGGCTGTGCTTTTTTGGCAGGAATGTCACTGAGTGACATTGTGTGCTGCTCAGAACACCATGTCAGTAGGTGCACGATGTTGGTTTGTCTCAACACTGGTGTTGTTAATATTGACTAATCTTGGTTATGGTGATGTCCATCCACATTTTCTCTTGTGAAGTTTATTCTTCATTTTGTAATTAACAAGTAATTAGTGGGGAGGTATTTTAGAGCATGCAAATATCCTGATTCTCATCATATTTGAGTCACTAGTTTTTAGCATCTATTTACCTTTTTTAGCTCTACCATTCCTTGTATACATATTTTTAGAATCCTACTGGCAGGAATAATTTTTTTTCTCCACTAATAATTTATATCTATCTATCTATCTATCTATCTATCTATCTCACTATGAACTTGTGGATTCTTACTTCACTCAACTTCTTAGTGTAGTTTCTATTAATGCCCAAATTGTCCCAGAGTTGAACAGTGGTAGTCCTTTTAAATTGGCTTATTTTTGGGGCGCCTGGGTGGCGCAGTCGGTTAAGCGTCTGACTTCAGCCAGGTCACGATCTCGCGGTCCGTGAGTTCGAGCCCCGTGTCAGGCTCTGGGCTGATGGCTCAGAGCCTGGAGCCTGCTTCCGATTCTGTGTCTCCCTCTCTCTCTGCGCCTCCCCCATTCATGCTCTGTCTCTCTCTGTCCCAAAAATAAATAAACGTTGAAAAAAAATTTTTTTTAATTGGCTTATTTTTTTTTTCATGTGTGCCTGTGATTCTTGGAGCATTTTCTTACGTTTTTGGGAAGTATGTGATTCTTTCCTCAGGTAACAAAAAGTGAATGATGAAGGGGAAAAATGAAAGTTCTGAAGGCTACTTTATTCTACTGGGTTTTTCACATTGGCCTCATCTGGAAGTAGTTCTCTTTGTGCTTATCTTGATGTTCTACTTGACGACATTGATAGGCAACCTCTTTACCATTGTCTTGTCATACCTGGACGCCCATCTCCACACTCCCATGTACTTCTTCCTCTCAAACCTCTCTTTTCTGGATCTCTGCTACCCACCAGCTCCATCCCTCAGTTGCTGGTCAATCCCTGGAGCCCAGAAAAGACCATCTCTTATGCTGGTTGCATGACTCTACTTTGCCCTTGCACTGGGAACCACAGAGTGTGTCCTCCTGGTGGTCATGTCCTATGACTGTTATGCAGCTGTCTGTAGACCGCTGCATTACACCGTGCTCATGAACCCTCGTTTCTGCCACCTGTTGGCTGTGGCTTCCCGGGTCAGTGGCTTTACCAACTCAGCACTTCATTCCTCCTTTACCTTCTGGGTCCCCCTCTGTGGACATCACCAAGTGGACCATTTCTTCTGTGAAGTTCCAGCACTTCTGTGATTATCGTGTGTTGATACATGTGCTAATGAGCTGACCCTCCTGGTCACAAGTTCCATTTTTGTTCTGATACCACTCATCCTGATCCTCAGCTCATATGGTGCCATTGCCTAGGCTGTGCTGAGGATGCAGTCATCAACCAGACCTCAGAGACTCTTTGGAACATGCAGAGCCCATCTTATGGTTGTGTCCCTCTTTTTCATTCCAATCTTGTGCATATATCTGCAGCCACCATCAGAAAGTTCTCAAGATCAAGGCAAGTTCATTGCCCTCTTTTATACTGTTGTCACACCTAGCCTCAACCCTCTAATCTACACTCTCAGAAACAAAGATGTAGGAGGGGAAATAAGGAGACTAGTGGGATGGGAGAGACCCGTGCACTCATGACCTTTACAGGACAGCAATGCACCTCTCCAGCAAGGACTCGTTTGCATCAATCCATCGTCCACTTTCCCATTTACTCACTCTGTCAGCACCAGTGGAGTGTGTGTCTCTCAGAACCACAGAGCTCTGACTCACAGATATAAATTAAAGTCTGTCTAAATACCATTCAATCTTCAGTGGAACAAACATCCATGTAAAACCAAGATCAAGCATCAATATTTTCTGTGGTACAATAAATAAAACAAAGGTATCCCATTCTTAATTGAAAATTAAGAAATGAAATTCCTATAAAAAGATGATATACTTTTTTTAAAACCAGCCTATTGTCTTTTAACTTCTTGCTTTTAAGGAAGAATTTGCTATAAAATTTGTTTTCTATTTTTGGTTTAGCTAAAGACATAGTGACATATCTCAAATCTTTTCTTTAATACTGTTATTCTTTTCTGAATTCATATAGAGAGGAATTTTCATCTGTATTTTTTAATACCCCATAGCAACAGTAAGAAAATATGTTTTATGAATTATAGCAAGAACGTCTCTGAAATACTGAAGCAAACATAAGCATTTTGTATTTCTTTCTCAAGGTGGTGGGAAGTGTATAAGAGATGGAAATCACTTAAAGAGCTGTGAGATATAGCCTGTGAGCTAAGAGTCATTATAGGCCAGGGATCATTAGGAGAGGTGCTTGGGGCAGACATTTAGCCTGAGGAGCAATAAGGAATATCTGAGACAGACAGACTTCTAGGCTCTGGAAATGACTTCATGAATCCAATGGGTATTTGAAAGAATTACCTAAGAATATAGTAGACAAATTTTGTGATAAAAGCTGTATGGAAAACGTTAGTTTTCTTTTTAAGCTTGATCTAATTTGAATGTTTGAGATTACAAAATTTTTTTTTCAACGTTTTTATTTATTTTTGGGACAGAGAGAGACAGAGCATGAACGGGGGAGGGGCAGAGAGAGAGGGAGACACAGAATCGGAAACAGGCTCCAGGCTCCGAGCCATCAGCCCAGAGCCTGACGCGGGGCTCGAACTCACGGACCGCGAGATCGTGACCTGGCTGAAGTCGGACGCTTAACTGACTGCGCCACCCAGGCGCCCCTGAATGTTTGAGATTTAAAAGTACATAATGAAAATCAACTTATATCTTTTCCATATAAAGAAATGCATTTTTATAAAAGTAGTAGTTTGTTAACTATATTATTACCAATCATATCCTTATGAAATAAGTGTGCTATGTAAGTAACAATAAACTGGCAGCTGTATTCAGCTTGAGAAGATGAAGGACAATTCACTATAAAGTAAAATCTGGAAATCTGAGTTTTATATGGTAAACCAAATCTTATTTGTAGTTTTTGAGGTCTTTAAAGTTTAGATATGATGATTCAAACCCTATTTCATTAATTATTAAGATGAAAAATGCATCCCAAACTTCCCCTCCATTTCCTGTGTGGCTGAAACTTTGTCAGTTTCTGTTGACTTTCTCTTCTTCTTTATGTATCTGTGATCCTGTGATTTGTGATACCTGTGATCTGTGGCCAACTAGGTATAAACAACAATACAGTGTATATTCAGTTTTCCTTACCTCCTGTCCAAGAAATGAAGAACAATAATCAAGCATACAGACAAACTTTTAGTGAATACCTGGGACCACATAGAGTGAACAACAAATATACCTTGGTTCTTCAAATCATCTTGCATTATGGAAATCTACTGTTTGGGATGTCTCATGTAGTACCAGAATCTCCCAGTATCTAACTTTAGTGGGTTTTTAAAAAAAAAATTTAATGTTTATTTATTTTTTAGAGAGAGAGACAGAGTGTGAGCAGGGGAGGAGGCAGAGAGAGAGGAGACACAGAATCCAAAGCAGGCTCCAGGATTTGAACTGTCAGCACAGAGCCCAATGTGGGGCTCAAATTCACAAACTGTGAGATCGTGACCTGAACTATAGTTGGGCACTTGACTAAGCTTAACTTGCATGTGGCAAAAGCAGAGGAATGGCAGTAGATTTTTAGCCCTGGAGGTCCCTTTAGGGTCACCAACACTGAAGATAGACTAGAAACCCTGGCATCATACCATTGCCAGCTCTAAACTTCAAACTAACTTTTGCAAAATCGGCATTTACACAGCACGCATGGATTTGGGCCACAGGCAACCTTCCTGAAGAACGAGCGATGGATCTGGCCTTCTACCGGCTGCCATTGGTGGCCAAATCCACTGACGTGCCAGCTGCTGTTTGGCCCCAGGAAATCTCTCCCCCTCAGCCAGACAGGTGTCTCCCAGTCTTTTCCTGCTTCATCTTATACTTGCTCCTGTGCAGAATACACCCCGTACACACGCCTGATTATGTCTCTGTTGTGCCTCAGCAGTACAGGATTACTAGCACAGGCACGCCATCCAGGTCATCACAGAAACCAGCTCTGGCTTATAGCAGGTGCATTCATTCTCGGTTCTTCTGTTGGCTTCGGGGTCATGTCTGCTGTATGTTTGACAAATATGGTTATGTCATGCCAACATCAAGTGATTTCAAAAATAATACAAATTTCAAATTCACATTCATCCTGTTCTTATTATAATTTTACAAGCAAAACAACAATAAGAACAACTTACATAAAAGATAAATAGCATGTACACTTACCATAGACCTTCACTGGATTCCACAAATGTTAATACTTTACCCTGGGTGCGTTATCATTTTCTGTATATAGTAATGTAATGTTAATGTGAACTTTAAATATTTCTCTGCAACATATGGAGAATAATACACATACTTACCTCTAAGTGCTCGTAGGAGTATTTCCTGAAGAAAAGATCTAATTCAGGATCACAAGTTGGATTTAGGTACTACATCTCTTACTGTGTTCTAATGTGGAAACATTTCTTAGTCTTTCTTTGTCTTTAATGGGCCTAAAACTTTTGAAGAGTATAGACCATTTATTTAATATAATTATCTTTCAGTTAAAGTTTTACTTATGCATGATTACATTCAATTTATTCATTTATTGGCATGAATACCATAGATGTGATATTGTGATATTAGTGATATTGGTGCCTGCCAGGATTTTTTTCTTAAGTTTTTATTTAAATTCCAGTAGGTTAATATACAGTGTAATATTAGTTTCAGGTGTATAATACAGTGAGTCGACACCCATACAACACCCAGTGCTCATCACAACAAGTGCCCTCCTTCATCCCCGTCAGTTATTTAACCCATCCCCCTGCCCGTCCCCCCTCTGGTAACCATCTGTTTGTTCTCTATTGTTAAGAGCCTGTGTTTTGTTTCATTTGGTTTGGTTTGGTTCGGTTTGGTTCTCCCTTTCTCTCTCTCACTTTTTTCCTTTGCTCGTTTGCTTTGTTTCTTAAATTCCATATATGAGTGAAATAATATGGTATTTGTCTTTCTCTGTCTTATTTCACTTAGTGTAACACTATCTAGCTCCATCAATGTCATGGCAAATGGCAAGATTTCATTGTGTTTGATGGCTGAATAATATTCCATTATATATAGCATATATATAGTGTATATATACATTATGTGCACATGTAATATTCCATTATATATAGTGTATATACGTAAACACACATAAAACACATAAATGTTTATACACACACACTACCTTTTTTTATCCATTCATCTATTGATGGACACTTGGGCTGTCTGTTATAAGGTTATTATCTTTCTTTTGGTAATTTATAAGTGCCTTGTGGGGAGATACATTAAAATTAGGTAGAATTCTGTTTTCACTTAATTTTACCTACTAGTTTTATAATCAACCATCCCTTATTAATTCCTCCAAGAAACAGTTATTACCACAGTGGTCACCAAAGTTGATTTTCAGAGTTTCATCATTTATTGTATACATATTTAGTTGTGTGATAGACTGAACAGTGCCTCCTCCTTCTCTTTTGACAAGTTGTCCACATCCTAATCTCTAGGATCTGTGATTATATATTACTTACACGGCAAAAGAACTTTTACAGATGCAAATAATTAAGGATGGGGAGATCATCCTGAATTATCTAACATAATCACAAGGGTCCTTATAAGAGGGAGGCAGGAGGTCAGATATGAGAGGACATACTACACTGCTGGCTTTAATATGGGGGAAAGAGCCAAAAACCAAGGCATGTCAGAGGTCTCTAGAAGCTGGAGAAGGCAAAGAGAGGACTGAAATGAATAAAATCAGAAATGAAATAAAAATCAGGTATGGAGGTTCTTCAACTAATTAAAAATAGAATCTCTATATGATCCACTTCAGGGAAAATATCCAAAGGAAGTTAAATCAGTGTCTTGAGGAGATAATGTGCACTTCTATATTCATGGCATCATTATTCATTGTAGGTAAGACATGAAAATAACATGTGTATATTGATGCATGAATAGATAAAGAAGATGCTACATATATATATATATTATATATAACCATAAATATTTTATATGTGTATATTTATATATTGTATATAGAAAAATTATAAGTATATATAAGTACATATACAACTTATATATAATAAAAAATATTACGTGTGTGTGTGTGTATATATATATATAAATGAAAAGGAATATTATCCAGCTACAAAAAGAAAGAAATTCTGTCATTTGTGACAACATGGAAAAACCTAGAGGACATTAGGCTAAGAATTACTAGTCAGACAGAGAAAAACAAATAATGTGCGATGTCACTCATATGTGGAATCTAAAAATCAGAGTAGAATTTATATAAACATACAGTAGTATGGTGGTTATCAGGGCCTGGGGTTGGATGGCAGGAATGGGGAGATGCTGGTCAAAGGGTACAAGACTTCAGCTGTACAATGAATAACCTCTTGGTATCAAATGCACTGCAAGGTGACTATAGTTAATAACATGTTGAATGCTTGAAATTTGCAAGACAGTTAACCTTAAGCATTCTAACCACGGACACACACACACACACACACACACACACACACACAGGCAAGGTGAGTATACGACATGATGTTTGTACTAATTAACCAGATTGTTGTGATGAACATTTCACAATGTACACATATGTCAAATCATCACATTGCACACTTTAAATATATATAATTTTGTCACATCTCAAGCTGAAAAACATTTTTTTCAAATTTTATTTAAATTATAGTTAGTTAACATACAGTGTAATATTGGTTTTAGGAGTAGAATTCAGGGATTCATCACTTTCATACAACACCCAGTGCTCATCACAAGTGCCTTCCTTAGTACCCATCAAACATCTTGCTCATTCCCCACCCCGCCTCCCTCCATCACCCCTCAGTTGGATCCCTGTATTTAAGAGTCTCTCCTGGTTTGTTTCCCTCTCTCCTCTCCACCCACTTCCCATATATTCATCTGTTTTGTTTCTTAAATTCCACTTATGAGTGAAATAATATCATGTTAAAAAAGATGAATTCTCTATTTTAACTTTCAGGTTAATAGTATAAAAACATAACCTGATCATTTAAGGAGGTCATATAAAATAACAGTCAGGAGGAGAATAGAAAAGAATATGCAATCATTTATATTTTATATTCATTGTAAATGCAAAACCAAAGGGGTAGGATAGAAGGTATGTATTTTATTCACTGTGGCCATTTTGGAGTAGAATCGTACAGAACAATTGGTCTATAAAGTACTATTATTAATAACTGAACAGTTGACATAATCTTTTTTTTCAATATATGAAATTTATTGTCAAATTGGTTTCCATACAACACCCAGTGCTCATCCCAAAAGGTGCCCTCCTCAATACCCATCACCCCCCTCCCCTCCCTCCCACCCCCCATCAACCCTCAGTTTGTTCTCAGTTTTTAAGAGTCTCTTAGGCTTTGATTCTCTCCCACTCTAACCTCTTTTTTTTCCTTCCCCTCCCCCATGGGTTTCTGTTAAGTTTCTCAGGATCCACATAAGAGTGAAACCATATGGTATCTGTCTTTCTCTGTATGGCTTATTTCACTTAGCATCACACTCCCCAGTTCCATCCATGTTGCTACAAAGGGCCATATTTCATTCTTTCTCATTGCCACGTAGTACTCCATTGTGTATATAAACCACAATTTCTTTATCCATTTATCAGTTGATGGACATTTAGGCTCTTTCCATAATTTGGCTATTGTTGAGAGTGCTGCTATAAACATTGGGGTACAAGTGCCCCTATGCATCAGTACTCCTGTATCCCTTGGGTAAATTCCTAGCAGTGCTATTGCTGGGTCATAGGGTAGGTCTATTTTTAATTTTTTGAGGAACCTCCACACTGTTTTCCAGAGCGGCTGCACCAATTTGCATTCCCACCAACAGTGCAAGAGGGTTCCCGTTTCTCCACATCCTCGCCAGCACCTATAGTCTCCTGATTTGTTCATTTTGGCCACTCTGACTGGCATGAGGTGATATCTGAGTGTGGTTTTGATTTGTATTTCCCTGATAAGGAGCGACTTTGAGCATCTTTTCATGTGCCTGTTGGCCATCCGGATGTCTTCTTTAGAGAAGTGTCTATTCATGTTTTCTGCCCATTTCTTCACTGGGTTATTTGTTTTTCAGGTGTGGAGTTTGGTGAGCTCTTTGTAGATTTTGGATACTAGCCCTTTGTCCGATATGTCATTTGCAAATATCCTTTCCCATTCCGTTGGTTGCCTTTTAGTTTTGTTGGTTGTTTCCTTTGCTGTGCAGAAGCTTTTTATCTTCATAAGGTCCCAGGAATTCATTTTTGCTTTTAATTCCATTGCCTTTGGGTATGTGTCGAGTAAGAGATTGCTATGGCTGAGGTCAGAGAGGTCTTTTCCTGCTTTCTCCTCTAGGGTTTTGATGGTTTCCTGTCTCACATTCAGGTCCTTTATCCATTTTGAGTTTATTTTTGTGAATGGTGTGAGAAAGTGGTCTAGTTTCAACCTTCTTCACGTTGCTGTCCAGGTCTCCCAGCACCATTTGTTAAAGAGACTGTCTTTTTTCCATTGGATGTTCTTTCCTGCTTTGTCAAAGATTACTTGGCCATACGTTTGTGGGTTTAGTTCTGGGGTTTCTATTCTATTCCATTGGTTTATGTGTCTGTTTTTGTGCCAATACCATGCTGTCTTGATGATGACAGCTTTGTAGTAGAGGCTAAAGTCTGGGATAACATTTGACATAATCTAAGTCATGGAATCAAAATGTAAGTTTGGGAAAAGAATTTGCCAAAAACTATCATTAGCATATCAGTTTTCAGATCTGTTTACCAGATATTATATTGATAACAATGAATAATTCAGTAGTAACTGCATGTTAAGAAGTTAGATAGATCCATCTAATATGTTCAAGGGAATGTCTCTGACATTAGGACATATGACAACCCTTTATCAAATCTTTTAAAAGGAATGCATCTCACAGTTTTCTCCTACAGCTATATAAAATTTATTTCAAATGAGATGTTTAGGAAGTGCTTTGTATACTGTCAATTATTTAAGAATTTAATGACTTTTTTGGATATGTGTCTCAAAGAGAAAAGCAAAGTACCTGGCCACCCCACAACATTCACTGACTTTATTTTTTTTTAATTATTGTTTTTATTTTTTTATTGAGTTATTATTGACAAATAACTTGTGTAAGTATAAGATGTATAATGTGTATAATGTGTTCATTTGATGTATTTATGCATTATCAAATGATTACCATCATAATGTCAGCTACTATCTTTATCATGTCACATAATTATAATTTCTTTTTTGTGGTGGAAACAATTAAGATCTAGTCTCTTGGAAGTTTTGAAGTTTATCATACAGTATTGTTGACTACAGTTTCTATGCTGTGAATTAGATAATTCGTAGGCTGTGCAGGACTTACATATCTACTAGTTACAAGTTTGAAGCCTTAAACAACATCTGCCCAGTTCTCCCACCCCCTAGCCCCTGAAAACCAGCAGTCTATTCTTATGAATTTGACTTTTCAAGATTACACATATAACTATTTGTCCTTCTTTGCCTGACATTTCACTTAGCATAATCCCCTCAAGGTGTATCCATATTGTTGCAAATGGCACAATTTCCTTCTTTCTCATGGTTGAATACTCCATTCTCTCTCTCTCTCTCTTTCTTTCTTTCTTTCCTTCTTCCTTTCTTTCATCTATCATCTATTTATTATATGTATTTAATATATATTTTATATATGCATATATACACACATATACACACATATAATGCACACATATATGTGTGTATACATATGTGTGTGTGTATATATATATATATATATATATATATATATATATACACACACACACACATACATATATCACATTTTTAACCATTCATTTGTTGACAGACACTTAGGTTGTTTCCATATCTTGGCTGTTGTGAATAATGTCACAAAAAACATGAAAGTGCAGATATCCCTTTGAGATTCTGTTTTCATGTCCTTTAGAAATGTAACCAGAAATGAGATTTCTGGATAAAATAGTATTTGTATTTTAATTTTTTGAGGAACCTCCTTACTCTATGTTTTCCATAGTGTCAGAACGAATTTACATTCTGACGTACAGCATACAAGGGCTCCCTTTTCTCCACATCCCACCAGCAGTTGTTATCTCTTGCGTCCTTGATGATAACCCTTCCAACAGGTGTGTGGTGATGTCACATTATGGTTTTGATATGCATTTCCCTGATTATGAGTGATGTTGAGCATCAACATCAGAAATAAATCCACTTGAATGTGTCAAAAATTCTTTTAATGTACAGTTGGGTTTGATTTGTTCATATCTTGTTGAGAATTTTTGCATCCATATACATCAGAGATATTAACCTGTAGTTCTCATTTTTATTGGGGCCATTGTCTGGTTTGAGAATCAAGGTCATGTCACCCTCTTAGAATGAGTTTGTAAGTTTTCCTTCCATTTCTATTTTTTTGGAACAGTTTCAGAAGAATAGGTATGATTTCTTCTTTAACTGTCTGGTAGAATTCTCCTGGGAAACCGTCCTACCCTGGACTCTTTGTTGTTGGCAGATTTTTTTTTTTTATAATGGATTTTACTTCATTACTAGCTATGGCTCTGTGCAAATTTTCTATTTCCCCCGTTTCAATTTTGGTAGTTTATATGTTTCTGCAATTTATCCATTTCTTCCAGGATGCCCCATTTGTTGACATATAATTGTTCCTATTATTCTCTTTTAATTATTTGTATTTCTGCCGTATTGGTTGTCATCTCTCCTCTTTCATTCATGATTTTATTTATGTGAGTCCTTTCTCTTTTCCTTTTGACAAGTCTGGCAAGGGATTTGTCAATAAAATATCAGAGCAGAAATATATGATATAGAAATAAAAAGCCCTGTAGAACAGATCCACGGAATGTTTCCAGGTTGCAGTTCATTATGAATAGTACTTCCTTGTTCGTTCTTTCACTGAGTCAGAAGACACACACTTACAATCTTTGAAAGGAACATTAAGAAATTTATATGTATGATTTGTCCTTATTTGTATTTATTTTAAAATTTAATGATAAATTCCTTAATTAAAAAATGCAACACTGCACACCTGTTTGTCAATCAGGAGTCACATCGTAGTTGTCAAGAAGCAATCATGTCTCCATAATGGAAGTTGATACACGTAGGAGACTCGTGGTTGTACTAAAGTGTTGGATGCCCCACATGGAATTCATAGTGTAGCCTAGCTGTCCACTGAGACATGGGCTAATGTGACAGAGAGTGATGAAATGCTTCTCAGGTGATGCTCTAATAGAAAGTCCACTGATGAGTAGTTGCTGTGCAGTTTTATGATTAGTTTGAACGAATGAGTTTATATTTTAATTTATATTATTACATATTTATTACTTAATAAAGTTAGTATTTCAGTATGTACCAACCACAGTGGAATTATTTTTAATGCATTTTTACAAACAGTGCACTTAGTGGTGCATATAGTCAAGTATCTTTGTTGCCTAACATCGTTATTTTGACTATCAGAAACATATGTTCTGCAAGAAGCTCTCACATGAGATTTGGGGAAATAGGAGACAAGAATGAGTTACTAGAGAAAACCCTATAAACCTTCTGTAACTGTTAAATAATTTCAGCTGTCACTTCAACGCAAAAATGCCACTGACTAGGTTGCCTAATGCCCCCTTCACATCCTTATTCCTCAAGGTGTAGATAAAAGGGTTCAGCGCAGGGGTCACTACTCCATAGAAGAGCGCCATGAATTTGGGCTGGTCTCTTGAGATGGAGGAGGGGGGCTGAAGGTACATGCTAATGGCTGGACCATAAAACAAGAAAACTACAATGAGATGGGAAGAACATGTCCCAAAGGCCTTTTTCCTTCCCTCAGAAGACTTAATTTTAAATACGGCATGTCCAATGCAAGCATAGGAAGCAAGAATTAAGCCTAGCGGGACAGCTAACATAAAAATACACACCACAGAGAGTGTGAGCTCATTAGCAGCCTTTTCTCCACAGGCAGCCTTTATCAGAACAGGAATCTCACACAGCAAGTGGTCCAATTTATTGAGTCCACACAGTGGTAACTGCAAGGTAGCAGTGGCCTCTGAGACAGCATAGGTGATTCCAGTCAACCACACAGTGGATGCCAGCAGGATACAGATGCGTGGGTTCATGATGAGGGTGTAGTGTAGAGGCTTGCAGATAGCCAGGTAGCGATCAAAAGACATAATAGCCAGAAGCAGACATTCTGTGCCCCCCATTATGTGGAAGAAATAAAGCTGAGCTGCACACCCCACATAGCTGATCGTCTTCTTGGTGCTTCCCAGGTTAAACAGCATCTGAGGGACGATGCTTGTGGTGTAGCACATGTCCAGGAAGGAGAGGTTGGTGAGGAAGAAATACATGGGGTTGTGCAGACGGGCATCTAACCTGGACACCAGAATGATGGCCGTGTTTCCTACCATGGCCATGGGGTATGTTATAAGAAGAATAGCAAATAGAGGAAGCTCCAGCCAAGGACGATCTGCAAAGCCTAGTAGAACAAACTCTTGAGGATGGCTGTTATTCATTGTGCCGCCATCTTCACCTTATTTCACCTACAGCAGGGAAGTGGCAGAAAATGTTGGAAGCATTAGGAGAACTGCATTCGCCATCCACTCACAGAAGATGGGTCACAGTCACTTGTGGGGGAAACAATAAACAGGATCTGGCACCAGTGACTTACTTTCCCTCACTACAGAATAGAGGTGATGTCTTTAGACAAGTAACCTGACCATTCTGAAACTGAATGTAGAACAAGGATGACGATAACTATCCCCTTGTGTTACAGGGAGAGTTAAAAGCAAAGTGGGAGCATCTTGTATTTGGGAAACTCCAAATCAGGTTTTTCAAACTTGGCTTGCTTACATAAAAATCATCGGAGGGGGTTGTTAAATGTAGTTCATTGGTTTCTGTCTCTGGGTGTCTGATAGAGTGGATGTGGCATGGACCCAGGAGACACTGATGCAAGGGATTACTGAAATATTATGAACGGTGAAGGTCTTGAGGTCGTTGACGCACAAGAAGAATAAATGCAGAGATCTAATACTCACCATGACAGTCTTGTTCACACTCAACCAGTGTTGAATAATTATATCATCCTTATGGGGAGTAGGAAGGTAGGTTTTAAACAAGTCTATCTTAGTATTTTGGAAATAAGTAAGAAATGTCAGCTTCCTGAAGTATGCACTGAGAGAGATGAGCTATGACATCTGTTTCCCATGCTAAAGAATTAATTTTTGGATGTATATTTTCTTGCATAAGAACTTCATTAAAACTGAGCACTTGTTTTTTAATTAAATTTTAGTTTATTTATCTAGTAGTTATTTTCCTTTATCAAGTGGGCTTATCATTCTGTTTTTATACGAAACTGGATGGTTATTAGTGATCCACTTGATTTCATGTAGCTACCAATCCAACTTTTAACTCAGAGAACTGGTTTCAAGAGGAAAGTCTATATTCCAATTCAGTCAGGACCAGAGGCTTGCCTATATCCCCAAATTATTTTACATATTCTTTTCCTTTCAAGATAAGAGGCACATTGTAATAGCAAAATTAAGTAGCTGAGTAAAGCAGTATTTTGGAAAGATTAACTGGGTAATAAATTCTTTTATTTATACTATTCTTTCCTTTGGTGGTAAACTGTTCCATGGTATCTAGAATCCTCTGTAGGATAAGATAGATCATGATTATGGTTATGAGGTATTCCACTGACAAATTCTAGGTTACCTCACCAGTGAGTTAGTGGTTTAAGGGTAACATCACCTTGTATGGTTACAAAGTACAGTTTTCACATTCCGTATTTCATTAAATCCTCTAAGCCATCCTGCGGGTGTCTCACAAAACTCACAGCTTGAGAGCTTGTTTGGAGATGCCAACAGGGAGCACAGCTACTCATATACCCTTGACAGAAGAACGGTCCTCCTCTATGAAGGGGAAGACCATCCTCTTTGACCCAGCATACAGCTCCAGGAGGGATGCACATGGAGAGGAATGGAGGAGGGGACACCTGCCCACCCAGCCAGATCAGTTTAATCAAACCCTGGCAATATATGGGGTGACAGATGTTGCAGCCAGGACTCCCTGAACTTGTGGTGAGGAGCATCGAGTGTTGTAACGAAGTGATGAATCACTATATTGCGCACCTGAAACAAATATCACACCCTATGTTAACTATACTTGAATTTAAATAAAAACTTAAAAACAAATCATTGCTAAGATGTGAATGTTGTCCTTTGATTACAAACTATTTCTAGATTAGAAGTGGACAGATAACCATAAAATGATAATAATTCCAAGTAATCCTTAATAAGACCTGTTTACTGAAAACTCCAGTAAGCACTTTGCATCCATTAAATCATTTAGTACTCTTTCCCAGGCCTTTTGAGAGGAAATTTTAGTATCCAGATTTTAGAAAGTTGTTAATCATTCATTTAGGATACTGTTAATTATTCAATGAAAGATTGTTGTGAATAACTAGGGAGGTTCTAAAGATTGAAAAGCAATTAATTCCTTAAATGATGTACTGAGATAATGAAACTATGATTTCAGAGATTCAATATTCCAAAGAAAGCATTAGTTGTCTAGAGATGTTTCCTGAAAGATGTTTCTCCTACACCTTATTCGACCTTGACATTTTTCAAGATGTAGCATGAGTGCATTGTGTTAGGAACACATGTTGGCCTAAGTTGTTTTCCAGGTGAAAATCGTGTGTTTCATTTTTTATTTTTAATTTTTTAAAAAAATGTTTATTTATTTTAGAGACAGAGAGGGCACAAGCAGGGGAGGGGAAGAGAGAGCCAGAGACAGAATCTGAAGCAGCCTGCAGGCACTGGGCTGTCAACACAGAGCCCAATGCGGGGCTCAAACCCACGAACAATAAGATCATGACCCGAACTGAAGTTAGACACTCAACCTACTGAGCCACCCAGGCACCCCAAAAATCCTATGTTTTAGATGGGATATGACATAAAATCATATGTTGCTAAAATAAATATTCCAAAATTGTGTTCCACACACATTATTAAATAATTGTACATTAAGATCCTTATTGTCTACTAATGGCTACACACACCTTTTAGATTTTTCTGTCATGAAATACTGTTCAATTTTTTAAGGAGTAATTTCAGGCTTGAGCCTCCGTGAATTCTTCCATAGTTAATTGTATCTAATTTTAAGGAGTCAGGTATGCTTACAACAATTTTATTAAATTCATATTATTTGGGATTTTGTTCACTTTACTCATCTCAGAAGCTAGTTTTGTTTGTGATGGTGACCAGCCCGGGGCCTCCTTTATTTCCTTAGATAATTCCCTAGGGATACTATGACAATGTTCTAATCACTAAAATTCACTCTTGATTGAACTTTATAATTTTATCCTAGATTTATAATCTTCTCCATGTCATTCTCATGGTACTTAATTATTGTTAGCTCTTGGATTCATGACTTTTGGATCTTCTAACTTCCGTTGACTTTTCATCACTATTTTACTGCATAGAGGTCTATTTATCCTTAAATAGTCACATTATGAATGCTTAAAGTCACATTAATAAACTGCCAGACTTCCTTTTGACATCTCCTTTGCATATTCAATCACATTTTCATTCACTTTTGTTTTATTCATACATCATCTTCATCACACATTGTTGGTGTGAGACCCTGAGAAGGACTGATTACCAAGAGAAATCTACTTGCATTCTAGAGCCATGAAATGAGGTATTTCCAAAGTCTAGAAAACGTTTCCTGAATGAAATGCTTTCTCTTTACTTATGTATATTAGGTACTGTGATATACACACATTACCATCATCCCTAAGAAAGGGCACTTTAAAACAAGTTTTTTTTTTACTCACCTTATTCTGGTAAATATCACTTGATAAAAAGGAATTTTGGAAGAATACATGAATCTCAAACTTTCAGAGAAGGACAGAGAAACACAGATGGGTATCTAAGAATTGACTTCAGAAATGTTTGTTTTTCATTTGCAACAATGCTGCTGAGGAGAAAACACTTGGGTTAGGAAGACAGTAGTACATAATATGGAGAATGCATTCTGGGTGTGCTATTTATAGTATGTGCTCCAGACTCTTGGGCATTGTTTTCAAACAGGCCATATGTGTTATCCCAGATGAGCTAACAGAGAAAGTTCCTTGGGAGGGGTCGCCATGGAAATGCTTCTTATTATGGTTAATTACCTACTGAACTGAGGGTGGTAACAAGTCCTGTCTGTTATTAGGTTTGTTTTAAAACAAACTAATTTAATTTCCCAACATAAACACTAATTTTAAATGGGATACAATTGGAATAAAGCAAGTTTGAAGAAATGATTCTGGGGGATTTAAATGTCAGTTTCTTTAGGATCTATGTTCACTTATAGAATATCCCTCATAGATTTTTTTAATATACAAGAATTTGTCCACGTTTTTATTTAAATTCCAGTTAGTTAACATACAGTGTAATATTGGTTTCAGGTAGAACTTTGTGAATCATCACTGACATACAATACCCAATGCTCATCACAAGTGCCCTCTTTAATGCTCATCACCTATTTCACCCATCCCTTACCGACCTCCCTTCTAATAATCATCTGTTTTTTCTCTATACTTAAGAGTCTGGTTCCTAGTTTGCCTCTCTCTCTGCCCCCATGTTCATTTGTTTTCTTTCTTACTCCAAAATATGACAAATTATATTCTTTTCTGACTGCCTTATTTAGCTTATAAAAACACATTCTAGCTCTATCCATATCATTGCAAGTGGCAAGATTTCATTCTTTTTGTTCTTTTATTTTTAAAAATTAACATCCAAATTAGTTAGCATATAGTGAAACAATGATTTCAGGAATAGATTTCTTAATGCCCCTTACCCATTTAGCCCATCCGCCCTCCCAAACCCCTCCAGTAACCCTCAGTTTGTTCTCCATGTTTATGAGTCTCTTCCATTTTGTCCCCCTCCCTGTTTTCATATCATTTTTGTTTCCCTTTTCTTATGTTCATCTGTTTTGTCTCTTAAAGTCCTCATATCAGTGAAGTCATATGATTTTTGTCTTTCTCTGACTAACTAATTTCGCTTAGCATAATACCCTCCAGTTCCATCCATGTAGTTGCAAATGGCAAGATTTCATTCTTTTTGATTGTCGAGTAATACTCCATTGTATATATACACATTTTCTTTGTCCATTCATCCATCGATGGAGATTTGGGCTATTTCCATACTTTGGCTATTGTTGCACTATTGTTATAGTGCTGCTATAAACATGAGGGTGCATGTGTCCCTTCAAAACAGCACACCTATATCCCATTGATAAATGCTAGTAGTGCAATTGCTGGCTCGTAGGGTAGTTCTATTTTTAGTTTTTTTGAAGAACCTCCATACTGTTTTCCAGAGTGGCTGCACCGGCTTGCATAGCTACCAACAATGCAAAAGAGATCCTCATTCTCCACATCCTTGCCAACATCCGTTGTTGCCTGAGTTGTTAACGTTAGCCATTCTGATAGGTGTAAGGTGGTATCTCATTGTGGTTTTGATTTGCATTTCCCTGATGATGAGTGAAGTTAAGCAGTTTTTTCATGTGGCAGTTGGCCATCTGGATGTCTTCCTTGGAGAAGTGTCTATTCATGTCTTTTGCACATTTCTTCCCTGGATTATTTGTTTTTTGGTGTTGAGTGAGAAGTTCCTTATATATTTTGGATACAAACCCTTTATCTGATATGTCGTTTGCAAATATCTTCTCCCATTCTGTCGGTTGCCTTTTAGTTTTGATGATTGTTTCCTTTGTTGTGCAGAAGTGTTTTATTTTGATGAGGTCCCAGTAGTTCATTTTTGCTTTTGTTTCCCTTGTCTCCAGAGACGTGTTGAGTAAGAAATTGCTGCGGGCAAGATCAAAGAGGTTTTTGCCTTATTTCTCCTCAAGGATTTTGATGGCTTCCTGTCTTACATTAAGGTCTTTCATCCATTTTGAATTTATTTTTGTGTATGGTGTAAGAAAGTGGCCCAGGTTCATTCTTCTGCATGTCGCTGTCCAATTTTCCCAGCACCACTTGCTGAAGAGAGTGTCTTTATTCCATTGGATATTCTTTCCTGCTTTGTCAAAGATTAGTTGGCCATACCTTTGTAGGGCCATTTCTGGGTTCTCTATTCCATTCCATTGATCTGAGTGTTTGTTCTCGTGCCAGTATCATACTGTCTTGATGATTACAGCTTTGTAGTATAGCTTGTAGTCTGGGATTGTGATGTCTCCTGCTTTGGTTTTCTTTTTCAAGGTTGCTTTGGCTATTTGGGGTCTTTTCTGGTTCCATAGAAATTTTAGGATTATTTGTTGTAGCTCTGTGAAGAATGCTGTTGTTACTTTGATAGGGATTGCATTGAATATGTAGATTGCTTTGGGTAGTATTGACATTTTAACAATATTTTTTTTTCCTATCCAGGAGCATGGAATCTTTTTCCATTTTTTTGTGTCTTCTTCAATTTCTTTCATAAACTTTCTATAGTTTTCAGTGTATAGATTTTTCACCGCTTTGGTTAGATTTATTCCTAGGCATTTTATGGTTTTTGGTACAATTATATATGGGATCGATTCCTTGACTTCTCTTTCTGTTGCTTCATTGTTGGTGTATAGGAATGCACCTGATTTCTGTGCATTCATTTTATATCCTGCAACTTTGCTGAATTCATGAATCAATTCTAGCAGTTTTTTGTGGAATCTTTAGGGTTTTCCATATAGAATATCATGTCATCTGTGAATAGTGAAAGTTCAACCTCCTACTGTCTTATTTGGATGACTTTTATTTCTTTGCATTGTCTGATTGCAGAGGCGAAGACTTCCAATACTATGTTGAATAACAGTGGCGACAGTGGACATCCCTGTCTTGTTCCTGACCTTAGGGGGAATGCTCTCAGTTTTTCTCCATTGAGGATATTAGCATTGGGTCATTCATATATGGCTTTTAGGGTCTCAATGTATGCTCCTTCTATCCCTACTTTCTTGAGGGTTTTTATCAAGAAACGATATTGTATTTTGTCAAATCCTTTCTCTGCATCTGTTGAGAGGATCATATGGTTCTTGTCCTTTCTTTTATTGATGTGATGAATCACGTTAATTATTCTGTGGATATTGAACCAGCCCTGCATCTGAGGAATAAATCCCGCTTGGTCGTGGTGGATAATTTTTTTAATGTATTGTTGGATCTAGTTGGCTAATATCTTGTTGAGGTTTTTGCATTCATGTTCATCAGGGAAATTGGTCTATAGTTCTCCTTTTTAGTGGGGTCTCTCTCTGGTTTTGGAATCAAGGTATTGCTGGCTTCATAGAAAGAGTTTGGAAGATTTCTATCCATTTCTATTTTTTGGAACAGTTTCAAGAGAATAGGTGTTAACTCTTCCTTAAATGTTTGGCAGAATTCCCCTGGAAAGCCATCTGGCCCTGGACTCTTGTTTTTTGGCAGATTTTTGATTATTAATTCGATTTCCTTACTGATTATGGGTCTGTTCAAATTTTCTATTTCTTCCTGTGTCAGTTTTGGTAGTGTATATGTTTCTAGGAATTTGTCTATTTCTTCCAGAATACCTATTTTATTGGTATATAACTGTTCATTATATTCTCTTATTATTGTTTTTATTTCTGTTTTGTTGGTTGTGATCTCTCCTCTTTCATTCTTGATTTTATTTGTTTTGCTCCTTTCCTTTTTCTTTTTGATCAAACTGGCTAGTGGCTTATCAATTTTGTTAATTCTTTCAAAGAACCAGCTTTTGGTTTCATTGATCTGTTCTACTGTTGTTTTTTTTTTTCTTTTCTTTTTTTCTTTTTGGTTTTGATAGCATTAATTTCGTCTCTAATCTTTATTATTTCCTGTCTTCTGCTTGTTTTCGGTTTTATTTGCTGTTCTTTTTCCAGCTCAAGGCGTAAGGTTAGGTTGTGTATCTGAGATCTCTCTTCCTTCTTAGGAAGACCTGCATTGCTATATGCTTTCCTCTTATGACCACCTTTGCTGCATCCCAGAGGTTTTGGGTTGTGGTGTTATCATTTTCATTGACTTCCATATACTTTTTAATTTCCTCTTTAACTGCTTGGTTAGCCCATTAATTCTTTAGTAGGATGTTCTTCAGTCTCCGAGTATTTGTTACCTTTCCGATTTTTTTTCTTTTGGTTGATTTCGAGTTTCATAGCATTGTGGTCTGAAAACATGCATGGTATGATCTCGATCTTTTTGTACTTACTTATGGCTGATTTGTGTCCCAGTATATGGTCTATTCTGGAGAACGTTTGATGTGCACTGGAGAAGAATGTATATTTCACTGCTTTAGGATGCAATGTTCTGAATGTATCTGTGAAGTCTATCTGGTCCATTGTGTTATTCAAATCCATTGTTTCCTTGTTGATTTTTTGATTAGATGATCTTTCCATTGCTGTGAGTGGGGTGTTGAAGTTTCCTACTATTATGGTATTACTATTGATGAGTTTCTTTATATTTGTGATTGATTTATATATTTGGCTTTTTTACATTTGGTGTATAAATGTTTACAATTGTTAGGTCTTCTTGGTGGATAGACCCCTTGATTATGATGTAATGCCTTTCTGCATCTCTTGATACAGTCTTTATTTTAAAATCTAGATTGTCTGATATAAGTATGGCTACTCCAGCTTTCTTTTGTTGACATTAGCATGATAGATGGTTCTCCATACCCTTACTTTAAATGTTAGGGACTTTTTTTCCCTTGCTGCTTTCATGATTCTCTCCTTGCCTGAGTATTTGTGTATTTGACTATGATATGCCTTGTTGATGGTCTGTTTTTGTCGAATCTAACGGGGGTCCTCTGTGCTTCCTGGATTTTGGTGTCTGTGTCTTCCCCCAGGTTGGGAAAGTTTTCCACTATGATTTGTTCACATAACCCTTCTACCCGTATTTCTCTCTCAGCCTCTTCTGGGACCCCTATGATTCTGATGTTGTTCCTTTTTAATGAGTCACTGATCTCTCTAATTCTTAAATCGTGCTGTTTTGCCTTAATCTCCCTTTTTCTCGGCTTCATTATTCTCTATAAGTTTGTCTTCTATATCGCTGATTCTGTTTTACTTCATCCATCCTTGCCACCACTGCATCTATCCGTGATTGAAGTTCAGTTATAGCATTTTTCATTTCGTTCAGGCTATTTTTTACTTCTTTTACCTCTGCAGAAAGGGATTCTAATCTATTTTCGACTCCAGCTGGTATTCTTATTATCGTGATTCTAAATTCTGGTTCAGACATCTTGCTTGTATCTGTGTTGCTTAAATCCCTGGCTGTCGTTTCTTTGTGCTCTTTCTTTTCAGGTGAATTCCATCGTTTTGTCATTTTGAAGGGAGAAAAGGAATTAATGAGGTAGAAAAGTTGAAATTAAAAAAATATTAAAATTAAAAAAGTAAACACAGAGAGAGAAGGAAGATGGCGGCGTAGGAGGACGCCGGGCTCACCGCGCGTCCTGCTGATCACTTAGATTCCACCTACACCTGCCTAAATAACCCAGAAAACCGCCAGAGGATTAGCAGAACGGAGTCGCCGGAGCCAAGCGTAGACGAGAGGCCCACGGAAGAGGGTAGGAAGGGCGGCGAGGCGGTGCGCGCTCCACGGACTGGCGGGAGGGAGCCGGGGCGGAGGGGCGGCTCGCCGGCCAAGCAGAGCCCCCGAGTCTGGCTTGCAAAAAGCGGAGGGGCCTGATGGACTGTGTTCCCACAGCAAGCGCGACTTAGCGGCTGGGAGGTCATAAGTTAACAGCTCTGCTCGGAAAGCGGGAAGGCTGGAGGACAAAGGGAAGGAGAGCTGCTGAGCCCCCGGACGACAGAGCTCAGTTTGGTGGGGAACAAAGGCGCTCGCCAGCGCCATCTCCCCCGCCCATCCCCCAGCCAAAATCCCAAAGAGAACCAGTTCCTGCCAGGGAACTTGCTCGCTCCGCGCAAACACCCAACTCTGCGCTTCTGCGGAGCCAAACCCCCGGCAGCGGATCTGACTCCCTCCTGCTGCCACAGGGCCCCTCCTGAAGTGGATCACCTAAGGAGAAGCAAGCTAAGCCTGCCCCTCCTGCCCCTGTGCACCTTGCCTACCCACCCCAGCTAAGACGCCAGATCCCCAGCATCACAAGCCTGGCAGTGTGCAAGTAGCCCAGACAGGCCACCCCACCCCACAGTGAATCCCGCCCCTAGGAGAGGGGAAGAGAAGGCACGCACCAGTCTGACTGTGGCCCCAGCGGTGGGCTGGGGGCAGACATCAGGTCTGACTGCGGCTCCGCCCACCAACTCCAGTTATACACCACAGCACAGGGGAAGTGCCCTGCAGGTCCTCACCACGCCAGGGACTATCCAAAATGACCAAGCGGAAGAATTCCCCTCAGAAGAATCTCCAGGAAATAACAACAGCTAATGAACTGATCAAAAAGGATTTAAATAATATAACAGAAAGTGAATTTAGAATAATAGTCATAAAATTAATCGCTGGGCTTGAAAACAGTATAGCTGACAGCAGAGAATCTCTTGCTACAGAGATCAAGGGACTAAGGAACAGTCACGAGGAGCTGAAAAACGCTTTAAACGAAATGCATAACAAAATGGAAACCACCACGGCTCGGATTGAAGAGGCAGAGGAGAGAATAGGTGAACTAGAAGATAAAGTTATGGAAAAAGAGGAAGCTGAGAAAAAGAGAGATAAAAAAATCCAGGAGTATGAGCGGAAAATTAGAGAACTAAGTGATACACTAAAAAGAAATAATCTATGCATAATTGGTATCCCAGAGGAGGAAGAGAGAGGGAAAGGTGCTGAAGGGGTACTTGAAGAAATAATAGCTGAGAACTTCCCTGAACTGGGGAAGGAAAAAGGCATTGAAATCCAAGAGGCACAGAGAACTCCCTTCAGACGTAACTTGAATCGATCTTCTGCACGACATATCATAGTGAAACTGGCAAAATACAAGGATAAAGAGAAAATTCTAAAAGCAGCAAGGGGTAAACGTGCCCTCACATATAAAGGGAGACCTATAAGACTCGTGACTGATCTCTCTTTTGAAACTTGGCAGGCCAGAAAGAATTGGCACGAGATTTTCAGTGTGCTAGACAGAAAAAATATGCAGCCGAGAATCCTTTATCCAGCAAGTCTGTCATTTAGAATAGAAGGAGAGATAAAGGTCTTCCCAAACAAACAAAAACTGAAGGAATTTGTCACCACTAAACCAGCCCTACAAGAGATCCTAAGGGGGACCCTGTGAGACAAAGTACCAGAGACATCACTACAAGCATAAAACATACAGACATCACAATGACTCTAAACCCATATCTTTCTATAATAACACTGAATGTAAATGGACTAAATGCGCCAACCAAAAGACATAGGGTATCAGAATGGATAAAAAAACAAGACCCATCTATTTGCTGTCTACAAGAGACTCATTTTAGACCTGAGGACACCTTTAGATTGAGAGTGAGGGGATGGAGAACTATTTATCATGCTACTGGAAGCCAAAAGAAAGCTGGAGTAGCCATCCTTATATCAGACAAACTAGACTTTAAATTAAAGGCTGTAACAAGAGATGAAGAAGGACATTATATAATAGTGACAGGGTCTATCCATCAGGAAGAGCTAACAATTATAAATGTCTATGCGCCGAATACCGGAGCGCCCAAATATATAAAACAATTACTCATAAACAGAAGCAACCTTATTGATAAGAATGTGGTAATTGCAGGGGACTTTAACACCCCACTTACAGAAATGGATAGATCATCTAGACACACGGTCAATAAAGAAACAAGGGCCCTGAATGAGACATTGGATCAGATGGACTTGACAGATATATTTAGAACTCTGCATCCCAAAGCAACAGAATATACTTTCTTCTCGAGTGCACATGGAACATTCTCCAAGATAGATCATATACTGGGTCACAAAACAGCCCTTCATAAGTTTACAAGCATTGAAATCATACCATGCATACTTTCAGACCACAATGCTATGAAGCTTGAAATCAACCACAGAAAAACGTCTGGAAAACCTCCAAAAGCATGGAGGTTAAAGAACACCCTACTAACGAATGAGTGGGTCAACGAGGCAATTAGAGAAGAAATTAAAAAATATATGGAAACAAACGAAAATGAAAATACAACAATCCAAACGCTTTGGGACGCAGCGAAGGCAGTCCTAAGAGGAAAATACATTGCAATCCAGGCCTATCTCAAGAAACAAGAAAAATCCCAAATACAAAATCTAACAGCACACCTAAAGGAAATAGAAGCAGAACAGCAAAGGCAGCCTAAACCCAGCAGAAGAAGAGAAATAATAAAGATCAGAGCAGAAATAAACAATATAGAATCTAAAAAAACTGTAGAGCAGATCAATGAAACCAAGAGTTGGTTTTTTGAAAAAATAAACACAATTGACAAACCTCTAGCCAGGCTTCTCAAAAAGAAAAGGGAGATGACCCAAATAGATAAAATCATGAATGAAAATGGAATTATTACAACCAATCCCTCAGAGATACAAACAATTATCAGGGAATACTATGAAAAATTATATGCCAACAAATTGGACAACCTAGAAGAAATGGACAAATTCCTGAACACCCACACTCTTCCAAAACTCAATCAGGAGGAAATAGAAAGCTTGAACAGACCCATAACCAGTGAAGAAATTGAATCGGTTATCAAAAATCTCCCAACAAACAAGAGTCCAGGACCAGATGGCTTCCCAGGGGAGTTCTACCAGACGTTTAAAGCAGAGATAATACCTATCCTTCTCAAGCTATTCCAAGAAATAGAAAGGGAAGGAAAACTTCCAGACTCATTCTATGAAGCCAGTATTACTTTGATTCCTAAACCAGACAGAGACCCAGTAAAAAAAGAGAACTACAGGCCAATATCCCTGATGAATATGGATGCAAAAATTCTCAATAAGATACTAGCAAATCGAATTCAACGGCATATAAAAGGAATTATTCACCATGATCAAGTGGGATTCATTCCTGGGATGCAGGGCTGGTTCAACATTCGCAAATCAATCAACGTGATACATCACATTAACAAAAAAAAAAGAGAAAAACCATATGATCCTGTCAATCGATGCAGAAAAGGCCTTTGACAAAATCCAGCACCCTTTCTTAATAAAAACTCTTGAGAAAGTCGGGATAGAAGGAACATACTTAAAGATCATAAAAGCCATTTATGAAAAGCCCACAGCTAACATCATCCTCAACGGGGAAAAACTGAGAGCTTTTTCCCTGAGATCAGGAACACGACAGGGATGCCCACTCTCACCGCTGTTGTTTAACATAGTGCTGGAAGTTCTAGCATCAGCAATCAGACAACAAAAGGAAATCAAAGGCATCAAAATTGGCAAAGATGAAGTCAAGCTTTCGCTTTTTGCAGATGACATGATATTATACATGGAAAATCCGATAGACTCCACCAAAAGTCTACTAGAACTGATACATGAATTCAGCAAAGTTGCAGGATACAAAATCAATGTACAGAAATCAGTTGCATTCTTATACACTAACAATGAAGCAACAGAAAGACAAGTAAAGAAACTGATCCCATTCACAATTGCACCAAGAAGCATAAAATACCTAGGAATAAATCTAACCAAAGATGTAAAGGGTCTGTATGCTGAAAACTATAGAAAGCTTATGAAGGTAATTGAAGAAGATTTAAAGAAATGGAAAGACATTCCCTGCTCATGGATTGGAAGAATAAATATTGTCAAAATGTCAATACTACCCAAAGCTATCTACACATTCAATGCAATCCCAATCAAAATTGCACCAGCATTCTTCTCGAAACTAGAACAAGCAATCCTAAAATTCATATGGAACCACAAAAGGCCCCGAATAGCCAAAGGAATTTTGAAGAAGAAGACCAAAGCAGGAGGCATCACAATCCCAGACTTTAGCCTCTACTACAAAGCTGTCATCATCAAGACAGCATGGTATTGGCACAAAAACAGACACATAGACCAATGGAATAGAATAGAAACCCCAGAACTAGACCCACAAACGTATGGCCAACTCATCTTTGACAAAGCAGGAAAGAACATCCAATGGAAAAAAGACAGTGTCTTTAACAAATGGTGCTGGGAGAACTGGACAGCAACATGCAGAAGGTTGAAACTAGACCACTTTCTCACACCATTCACAAAAATAAACTCAAAATGGATAAAGGACCTGAATGTGAGACAGGAAACCATCAAAACCTTAGAGGAGAAAGCAGGAAAAGACCTCTCTGACCTCAGCCGTAGCAATCTCTTACTCGACACATCCCCAAAGGCAAGGGAATTAAAAGCAAAAGTGAATTACTGGGACCTTATGAAGATAAAAAGCTTCTGCACAGCAAAGGAAACAACCAACAAAACTAAAAGGCAACCAACGGAATGGGAAAAGATATTTGCAAATGACATATCGGACAAAGGGCTAGTATCCAAAATCTATAAAGAGCTCACCAAACTCCACACCCGAAAAGCAAATAACCCAGTGAAGAAATGGGCAGAAAACATGAATAGACACTTCTCTAAAGAAGACATCCGGATGGCCAACAGGCACATGAAAAGATGTTCAGCGTCGCTCCTTATCAGGGAAATACAACTCAAAACCACACTCAGATATCACCTCACGCCAGTCAGGGTGGCCAAAATGAACAAATCAGGAGACTATAGATGCTGGAGAGGATGTGGAGAAACGGGAACCCTCTTGCACTGTTGGTGGGAATGCAAATTGGTGCAGCCGCTCTGGAAAGCAGTGTGGAGGTTCCTCAGAAAATTAAAAATAGACCTACCCTATGACCCAGCAATAGCACTGATAGGAATTTATCCAAGGGACACAGGAGTACTGATGCATAGGGGCACTTGTACCCCAATGTTCATAGCAGCACTCTCAACAATAGCCAAATTATGGAAAGAGCCTAAATGTCCATCAACTGATGAATGGATAAAGAAATTGTGGTTTATATACACTATGGAATACTACGTGGCAATGAGAAAAAATGAAATATGGCCTTTTGTAGCAACGTGGATGGAACTGGAGAGTGTGATGCTAAGTGAAATAAGCCATACAGAGAAAGACAGATACCATATGGTTTCACTCTTATGTGGATCCTGAGAAACTTAAGAGAAACCCATGGGGGAGGGGAAGGAAAAAAAAAGAGGTTAGAGTGGGAGAGAGCCAAAGCATAAGAGACTGTTGAGAACTGAGAGCAAACTGAGGGTTGATGGGGGGTGGGAGGGAGGAGAGGGTGGGTGATGGGTATTGAGGAGGGCACCTTTTGGGATGAGCACTGGGTGTTGTATGGAAACCAATTTGATAATAAATTTCATATATAAATAAAAAAAAGAAAAAAAAAAGAAAAAAAAAGTAAACACACACACACACAAGTCGAATAAATGATGCTAGATCCTAGGTGTGTTTTGGTCTGGGTGTTGAAAGTGGTTTGACAGATTAGAGGAAAAAAACGGGGTGGGGTGAAGAATAAAAAAGGAAATGCAAATTGTTTGAGAATTTGAAAAAAATGAATACACCGAAGTAGACTAAAATGAGATGATGGAGGTAAAATAGAATTTTAAAAAGTATATACAAAAGTAAAGAACATAGTAGAAAAAAATTAAAGAAAAATACTTTTAATAAAAAGTAAAAATAAATATGATTTTTTTCTTTTTATCTATTTAAGAAAAAAGAAAATAAATGAAAAAGAGAAAAAAGGTAAAAAAAGAAAAAAGAGAAGAAAAAAGGAATCGTTTTAAATTTTGAAAAAGGGAACACACTGTAGTAGACTAAAATAAAATGATGGAAGTAAAATAGAATTTGAAAAAATTTACACAAAAGCAAAAAATATAGTAACAAAATTAAATAAAAATATTTTAATAGAAATTGAATGTAAAAATGAAGTTTTTCTCTTTCTGCATTGAAGAACAAGAAAAGAAATGAAAAAGAGAAATCAAGAAAGAGAAAAAAAGGAAATTGAAAATTTGATAAGGTGAATACACTGAAGTAGACAAAAATAAAATGATGGAGGTAAGGTAGAATTTGAAAAAAATACACAAAAGTAAAAAAATATATAGTAATAAAAATTAAAGTAAAATATTTCAATAAAAATTGAAAATAAAAACGAATTTTATCTCTTTATTCAAGAAAAAGAAAAGAATTGCAAAAGAGAAAAAAGAAAAAGAAAGAAAGAAAATTGAATAGATGAACCTGATAAAAGATGAAGTAGTACGGAAATTGGTTTGTTTTCCCTTAGAAGTCAGTCTATGTAGCTCTGTATAGTCCATAAATTAACCCGGCGGTGAGACTTGTATTCTTGAAGAGCGAAGTTGGCCCAGTTGGTTGGGGCTCGGTGTAACAGTTCTGCTCTCCAGTAGATGGTGCTGCTAGCCTAATGGGGTTGATTGTTGCAGTGCTAGTAGGTGCGTATGCACATGCGCGGGAATGGTGAAAATGACGCCACCCAGCCCCCAGTCTGTTCTCCCGAATCAGCAACCTCGCATCCTTCCTCTGTCTTCAGCGTTTGTCCACTCACCGCTTTTTCACTCTCCGTGACCGGGCCCCAGGCAGTACTTCTCTCCCAAGTTTTGTCTCAGATGCGGCTGTTTTCTCCAGCCCCTTACTTCCGAAGGACTGCGGCTTTGGCCCTTCCCGCCCCTCTGTGGGAGGGTCTCACCAAGCAATGGCCAAATGCCGGCCGCACCCAAGAACGCTTGCCAGACCCTGCTGTTGCCGGTGCCCTGAGACTGCGGCCAGGTACCAGCCCGCCCCAGAAAAAGTTCGTGAGATAGTGTAGCAGCAGTGTTTCAGGGATTATGGAAAATTACAACACACATCTGGCACCAGGCTTCACCCTTAACGACCTTGTTCCAGCAGCAACGAATGTGGCCATTTTCTGGGGTCTGCTGGGACCAGGTGGCTTCAACAGTCTCTACCAAATGTCCTTCCAGCAGTGGAACCGCTTTTCCCCATGTGGCCTGAGAACCTCCCGGACCCCACTCTGTTCCTGGGGATTCGCCTTTCCCACCAGAGCACTGCCAGGTATGGAGCTGCAGAGTTGCAGCCTTTGCACTCCCCTTGTTTACAGTCTTAATGGAATTTAAACCCTCTCCTTTTTCCTTTCTCCTTTCTCCCTTCTTAGTTTAGTCCCTGCAGCTGTTTCCAATTTTCCACTTTCTCTCCAGCTGCTTTTGGGGAGGGGTGCTTTTCCCACATTCACCCCTTCTCCCCAGTCTCCATCCTCTGTCCCCCCACAAAGTAGTTCCCTACCTTCCATGGCTTCTTGCTCCCCAAATTCACCTCTCCACACCATTTACCTGCTGAATTCTGTGGTTCAGGTTGTGCAGATTGTTGTGTTAATCCTCCAATCAGTTTTCTAGGTGTGTAAGATGGTTTATTGTTGGTCTGGCTGTATTTCATGGATACGAGACACACAAAAATCTTCCATGCTATTCCGCCATCTTGGCTCCTCCTCCAGAAGCTGCTTTTTGAAAGGGCACCCAGACTTGCTGTGAAAGAGGTGTGTTTGCTCATTTTAAAGCACTGCACTGAGGGACACAGGCTTGCTGAGGTGCTCTTGGGGAGTACACCAGTGGGTGTCCTTCCTGTGCTTCAGAGCCCCAGGATCTCCCAGACAGGAGCATCTGCATGTGTCTAGGGTATCTGGTGTGTCTGCTGCATCAGGTTTTGAGGCTGCCACCCAGGGATGTCCTTTGATTTCCTGCCTCTGAAGGCTGTGGGGCTTGTACTGTAATTTAATACTTTTCTATCTTAGAGATGGACATTGGAAGCTATCTATGTAGATGACCCCTTGTGTTTTGCAGATGTGGAAACTAAGGCCTAGGGAAGGTAAGGGACTTGTTAGAGATTTTTTTTTTTTTTTTTGAGAGCAATCATGAGCAGTGGAGAGGGACAGAGGGAGAGAATTTCAAGCAGGATCCATGCCCAGCACAAACCCTGACATGGGGCTTGATCTCATGACCCTGGGATCATGACCTCACCTAAAATAAACATCAGACTTTCAACCTACTGAGCCACCCAGGCACCCTGGGAGTTTTGTGGCTTCTCACTCCTCAAGTTCACCTCTCAGCGCCATGTACCTGCTAAATTCTGTGGTTCAGGTTGTGCAGATTGTTGTGTTAATCCTCCAATCAGTTTTCTAGGTGTGCAGGATGGTTTAGTGTTGGTCTGGCTGTATTTCACAGATGCAAGACACACAAAAAACTTCCATGCTGTTCTGCCTCTTGGCTCTTTCTCTCAAGATTTCATTCTTTTTGGTGGTAGAGTAATATTCCATTGTGTATGTGTGTGTGTGTGTGTATATATATATACATATACACACTATATATTTATATACACACACACACACACACACACACACACAACCACATTTTCTTTATCCATTCATCAGTTGATGGGCATGTTGGATGCTTCCATTGTTTGCCTACTGTTGATAATGTTGCTATAAACTTTGGGGTGCATGTATTCCTTTGAATTAGTGTTCTTGTATTCATGGTTAAATACTTAGTAGTGGAATTGCTGTATCATAGAATTATTTTATTTTAACTTTTTGAGGAACGTCCCTACTATTTTACAGAGTGGCTGCTCCAGTTTGCATTCCCACCAATAGTGTAAGAGGGCTCCCCTTTCTCTGCATCCTCGCCAACACTTGTTATTCCCTATGTTTTTAATTTTAGGTATTTGGAACGGTTTGAGGAGGTATCTCATTAGAGTTTTCTTTTTGTTTTATTTATTTGTTTTTAAAATTTATCTTATTTCAATTTCAGTTAGTTAACATAAAGTGCAATATTGGATTCAGGAGTAGAATTCAGTGATTAATCGCTTACATACCAACACCCAGTACTCATCACAAGCATCCTCTTTAATACTCATCACCCATCTAGCCCATCCCCCACCCACCTCCCTCCATCCATCAACCTTCAGTTTGCTCTTCATTATTAAGAGTCTCCTGTAGTTTGTTTCACTCTCTTCTCTCTCCCCACCACTGACTTCCCATATGTTCATCTATTTTGTTTCCTGAATTCTATAATGGGTGAAATCATATGGTGTTTTTCTTTCTCTGACTTATTTTGTTTAGTGTAATACATGTAACTCCTTCAATATCATTGTAAATGTCAAGATTTCATTCTTTTTGATGGCTGAGTAATATTCCATTATATACATAAATAGTCTCTTCTTTATCCATTCTTCAGTCAATGGACATTAGGGCTCTCTCTAGTTTGGTTATTTTTGATAGCATTGCTATAAACATGAGACTGCATGTGCCCCTTCAAATCTGTATTTTTTATCCTTTGGGTAAATACTTACTAGTGCAAGTGTTGGATTGTGGGGTAGTTGTATTCTTAGACTTTTGAGGAACCTCCTTACTTTTTTCCAGAGTGTCTGCATCAGTTTGCATTCCTACCAACAGTGCAAAAGTGTTGCCCTTTCTCTGCACCCTCGCCAGCATCTGCTCTTTCCTGAGTTGTTGGTTTTAGACATTCTGCAGGTGTGAGGTGGTATCTCATCATGGTTTTGGTTTGTGTTTCCCTGATAATGAGTGATGTTGAGCATCTTTTTATGTGTCTTTTAGCCATCTGGGTGTCTTCTTTAGAAAGGTGTCTATTCATGTCTTCTGCCCATTTCTTCACTGGAATATTTGTTTTTTTTTCGGTGTTGAGTTTGATAAGTTCTTTGTAGATTTTGGATAGTAACCGTTTATTAGATATGTCATTTGCAAATATCTTCTCCCATTCCATAGGCTGCCTTTTGTTTTGTTGATTGTTTCCTTCTATGTGCAGAGGCTTTTTATTTTGATGAGGTCTCAGTAGTTCATTGTTGCTTTTGTTTCCCTTGCTTCTGGAGAAATGTCTAGTAAGAAGTTGCTGAGGCTGAGGTCAAAGAGGTTGCTGCTGATGTTCTTTTCTAGGATTTTGATGGTTTCCTGTCACATTTAGGTCTTTCATCCATTTTGAAGTTATTTTTGTGTATGGTGTAAGAAAGTGGTCCAGGTTCATTCTTGTGCACAATGCTCTCCAGGTTTTCCAACACCATTTGTTAAAGAGACTGTTTTTCCAGTGGATATTCTTTCCTGCTCTGTCAAATATTAGTTGGCCATACAGTTTTGGGTCAATTTCTGGGTTCTTTATTCTATTCCATTGATCTATGTGTCTGTTTTTGTGCCAGTACCATACTGTCTTAATGATTACAGATTTGTAATACAGCTTAAAGTCCGGGATTGTGATGTCTCTAGTTTTTTTTTTTTTTTTTTTTTTAGCATTTCCTTGGCTATTTGGGGTCATTTCTGGATCTGTACAAATTTATAATTGTTTGCTCTAGCTCTGTGAAGACTACTTGTGTTATATTGACAAAGATTGCATTGAATGTGTAGATTGCTTTGCGTAGTATAGAAATTTTAACAATATTTGTTATTCTAAATAATTAGCATTGGATGTTTTTCCATTATTTTGTGTCTCCTTTAATTTCTTTCATAAGTGGCCTATGGTTTTCAGTGTACAGATCTTTTACCTCTTTGGTTACTTTCTTCATAGGTATCTTATGGTTCTTGGTGCATTGTAAATGGAATTGATTCCTTGATCTCTCTTTCTGCTGCTTCATTATTGATGTATAGAAATGCAACCAATTTCTGTACTTTGATTTTATATCCCATCACTTTGCTGCATTTCTGTTCTAGCAGTTTTTTGGTGGAGTCTTTCGGGTTTTCCATGTAGAGTATTATGTCATCTGCGAAGACTGAAAGTTTGACTTCTTCCTTGACAACTTGTATAGTTTTTATTTCTTTTTGTTGTCTGATTTCTGAGGCTAGGACTTCCAGTGCTAGGTATAACAACAGTGGTGAGAATGGACAGCCTTGTGTTCCAAGGACAACCTTGTGTTCCTGAAAGCTTTCAGTTTCCCTCCACTGAGAATGATATTAGTGGTGAGTCTTTTGTATATGCCTTAATGATGTTGAGGTGTGTTTCTCCTATACCTATTTTCTTGAGGTTTTTTTTTTTTTAATCAAGAAGGGATGCTGTTTTGTCAAATTCTTTTTCTGCATATATTGAGAGGATCAGGTGGTTCTTGTTCTGATGTGATGTATCACGTTGATTAATTTGTGAATACTCAACCACCCCTGCAGCCCAGTAATAAATATCACTTGATCATGGTGAATAAGTCTTTTAATGTACTTTTGTATTCGATTTGCTAGTGTCTTGTTGAAGATATTCGCATCCGTGTTCATCAGGGAAATTGGTCTGTAATTCTCCTTTTTGGTGGGGTCTTTGTCTGGTTTTGGAATCAAAGTCATGGTGGCCTTGTAGACTCAGTTTGTAAATTTTCTTTTAATTTCTATTTTTGGAACAGCTTCAAAATAATTGGTATTACATCTTATTTAAGTGTTTGGTTGAATTCCTCTGGGACGTCATTGGGCCCTGAACTGTTGTTTTTTGTTTTTATGTTTTTTTTTTTCTAGGAGTATTTTGGCTAACAATTCAATTTCTTTGCCGATTATGGGTCTATTCAAATTTTTCATTTCTTTCTCTTTCAATTTTGGTAACTTGTATGTTTCTAGGAATTTAACCATTTCTTCCAGATTGCCCAATTCTTTGACATATAATTGCTCATACTATTCTGTTATTATTGTTTGTATTTCAGTGGTGTTAGTTGTGATCTCTCCTCTTTCACTTGTGATTTTATTTTTTGGGGTCCTTTCCCTTTTCTTTTTGATAAATCTGGCTAGGTGTTCATCAATTTTGTTAATTCTTTCAAAGAACCAAGTCCTAGTTTTGTTGCTCTGTCTACTGGTTTTTTTTTTTTTTTTTGATATCTCTACCATTGATTTATATATCATTGATTTCTAATCTTTATTATATCCCTTCATCTGCTGGTTTTGGCTTCCATGTGCTATTCTTTTTCCATCTCCGTTAGGTGTAAGGTTAAGTCATGTATTTGAGACATTTCTTCCTTCTTTAGGAAAGCCTGGATTGTTATACACTTCCTCTTGTGACTATATTTGCTGCATACCAGAGTGTTTGGACTGTCATGTTTTCATTTTCATTGGCTTCCATGTACTTTTTATTTCTTCTTTCATTTCTTGGTTAACCCAGTAATTCTTTAGCAAGATGTCCTTTAAGCATCACATATTAGTGGTCTTTCCAGTTTTTTCTTGTGGTTGATTTCAAATTTCATAGCATTGTGGTCCAAATAATATTCAGGGTAGGATCTTGATCTTTTTGTGCTTGTTGAGGGCTGATTTGTGTCACAGTATTTGATCTATTTTGGAGAATGTTCCACATACACTTGAGAAGAATGTGTATTCTGCTGCATTAGGGTGAAATGCTCTGAATATATCTGTTAAATCCATATGGTCCAGTGTGTCATTCAAAGGCATTATTTCTTTGTTGATTTTCTGTTTAGATTATCTGTTCATTGTTGTAAGTGGGGTGTTGAAGTCTCCTACTATTAAGGCTTTGTTGTCAATGATTTTATTTATGTTTGTGATTAATTGATCTGTATATCTGACTTCTTTCGTGTTGGGGGCATAAATATTTATAATTGTTAAATCTTCATATATAGACCCCTTATTTATAATGCCCTTCATCTCTTATTACAGTCTTTGTTTTAAAATCTAGTTTGTCTGATAAGTATGACCACTATGACTTTCTTTTGGCATTCATTAGCATGATAGATGGTTTTCCATCCCCTTACTTTCAATCTACTGGTGTCATTAGGTCTAAAATGAGCCTCTTGTAGACAGCATATAGATGGATCTTGTTTTTTTCCCCCCATCCTTTCTTATACCTTATGTCTTTTGATTGGAGCATTTAGTCCACTTTTATTCAGAGTGATTATTGAAAGATATGAATTTAGTTCCATTGTGTTGCCTATAGAGTTGGTGTATCTGGTGATGTTCTCTGGTGCTTTCTAATCTTTGTTTTTTTTTGGTCTTTTTAATTTTTTGTTTTGTTTTGTTTCTATTCAGAGTTCCCCTTAAAATTTCTTGCAGGGCTGGTTTAGTGGTCATGAACTCTTTTAGTTTTTGCTTGCCCGGGAAAGTCTTTATCTCTCTTTCTAATCTGAATGACATCCTTGCTGGGTAAAAAAATCTTGGCTGCATATTTTCCCAGTGCAGCGCCTTGAATATATCCTGACACTCCTTTCTGGCCTGCCATGTTTCTGTGGATTTGCCTACTGCAAATCTGATCTGTCTTCCCTTGTAGGTGAGGAAACTTTTCTCCCCTACTACTTTCTTGATTCTTTCCTTGTCTGTGTATTTTGTGAATTGACTCTGATATACCTTGGTGATGGTTTATTTTTGTTGAATCTAATGGGAGTCCTCTATGCTTCCTGGATTTTGATATCTGTGTCCTTCCACAGATTAAGAACGTTTCCTTCTATTTTTTTTTTTTCAACGTTTATTCATTTTTGGGACAGAGAGAGACAGAGCATGAACGGGGGAGGGGCAGAGAGAGAGGGAGACACAGAATCGGAAACAGGCTCCAGGCTCTGAGCCATCAGCCCAGAGCCCGACGCGGGGCTCGAACTCACGGACCGCGAGATCGTGACCTGGCTGAAGTCGGACGCTTAACCGACTGCGCCACCCAGGCGCCCCGAACGTTTCCTTCTATAATTTACTCACATAAACCTTGTGCTTCTTTTCTCTCTCTTCATCTTCTGGTACTCCTATAATTCAGATGTTATTCCTTTTTAGTAAGTCACAGAGTTCTCTAAGTCTTGTAATGGGATGTTTTGCCTTTTTACCTCTTTTTTTTCTGCTTCATTATTATCCAGAATTGTATCTTCTATATTACTGATTTCCTGCTCTGATTTGTTCACCCTTGCTGTCATGGTATCCATTTGAGATTGCCTCTCAGATATAGTGTTTTAAATTTTGGCCTGACTAGATTTTACTTCTTCTATCTCTGCAGAAAGGGATTCTCTGGTATCTTGTATGTTTTTTTCAAACCTAGCTAGTATTCCTATAATCATGGATTAAATTCTAGTTTAGATATCTTACTTATATCTGTGTTGATTAAATCCTTAGCCATCATTTATTCCTGTTTTTCTTTTGGGGTGAATTACTCCATCTTGTCATTTTGGAGGAAGAAAAACAATAATAAAATAAAGTATAAATTAAAAATTAAAAAAATTACAACCAAAACCAAACCAAACCAAATCAAACACATCGAATAAAAGAAGCTAGCTCCTTGGTGTGTTTATGTCTGCTTGTTGAGAAATGTTTGACAGAAAAGAGAAAAAAGAGAAAGGAAAAAATAAGTTAAAAAAATTAAAAATTGGGGCGCCTGGGTGGCGCAGTCGGTTAAGCGTCCGACTTCAGCCAGGTCACGATCTCGCGGTCCGTGAGTTCGAGCCCCGCGTCAGGCTCTGGGTGGATGGCTCAGAGCCTGGAGCCTGTTTCTGATTCTGTGTCTCCCTCTCTCTCTGCCCCTCCCCCGTTCATGCTCTGTCTCTCTCTGTCCCAAAAAATAAATAAACATTGAAAAAAAAATTAAAAAAATAAAAAAAATTAAAAAAAAAAATTAAAAATTAAAATTATTTTAAACAAACATAGTATAAAAGAAAATATAACAAAACATTTTCTCTTTATTCAAGAAAGAAAAAGAAAGGAAAGAAAAAAGAAACCAACATAAGCAAAAACTTCTAGAAGTAAAGAAAAGGAACAAACGAACATGAGAATGAAACCCAAATGAAGCTATATCCAGTTTCCCCTAGAACTGAAACTTTGCTGCACACTATGGTCTGTAGACTAAGGGGGAATAAAGGGTTCGTGGTCCTCTGTGGGATGTGCCTAGAGGGTGCAGGTGGGATTGGGGCTTGGTGTAATGGCTCTGTTCTCCACTTGGTGCTGCTTAGCTCCCTACGATCCATCCCTGTGTGTGGGGGGGTGCACTTGCTAGAGGTGAAAATGGCTTCACCCCACTCTGGTCTCCAGTGTGGGAATTTCGTGCCCTCACAGACACGCTACCAATCACCCCTCCTTTGTCTCAGCCTCCTGTCTACTCCTGCATTTACCTTGTCCAAGCTGTCTGACTGCCCCATAGTGCCTCCCTCCAGGGTTTTTTCCTCACACAGGGTTGTGTTTCAAAACATCACACTTCAGAGAACCCCTGGCTTGCACCCATGCTGATTCTCTGGGAGATGGTCTCACCAAGCAATGGCAAGGTTAGACATCTCCCAGAAAAGCATTCATGCAGTCATGCAGCAGCAGAGGCTCAGAATTTATGGTAAATCAGAGCACACAGCTGGCACCAGGTTTTGCTGCACTCTGGTGTTTTGGTTCCAATATCAGTAAATGTGTCAGTTCTCTGGGGTCTGCCAGGAGTTTTGCCCATGGGGAGGCTGTTTCACATCTACTAAATGCACTCCAAACAGGGGGACTGCTTCTTCCTGTGTGACACATGGGCCTCCAAAGCACTCTACCTGCTCCTGAGGATTTACCCTGCTGTAATCTTGATGATTTCCCTTCTTCTGCTGGATTTAGACTTTGTGTAGTGTTATTTTTCCCTAGTTCCTTTAGTTTAAGGTTAGGTTGTTTATTTGAAGTTGTTCTTCTTGAGGTAGGCCTGTATTGCTGTATACTTCCCTATTATGACCAGTTTTGCTGCATTCCAAAAGCTTTGGACTATCGTATTTTTATTTTCATTTATTTCCATACAATTTAAATTTTCTTCTTCGATTTTTCTGGTTGACTCATTCTTTCTTTATTAGTATATTGTTTCATCTCCATGTACTTGTGGTCTTTCCAAATTTTTTCATGTGTTTGACTTCAAGCTTTAGAACATTGTGTTCAGAAAATATATATGGCACAGTCTCAGTCTTTTGTACTTTTTGAAGCCTTATTTGTGAGCCAGTATGTGATCTATGCTGGAGAAGGTCCCATGGGCACTCGAGAAGAATGTGTGTTCTGCTGCTTTAGGATGAAATGTTCTGAATATACCTGTTAAGCCCATCTGGTTCAGTGTGTCATTTTCAGCCACTATTTCCTTGTTGATTTTCTGCATAGATGATATGTTCATTGATATAAGTGGGGTGTTAAACTCCCCTATTATTATATTATTATAAATAAGTTCCTCTATATTTATTAATTTGTTGTACATTGTTATCAATTGTGTTATACGTTTGAGATCTCCCAAGTTGGCGGCATATATATTTACAATTGTTGGATAGTTCTTTTTATTATGATATAGTGCTCCTCTTGTTATATTCTTTGTCTTAAAATCTAGTTTGTCTGATATAAGGATTGCTACTCAGACTTTCTTTTGATGTTCATTTGCCTAATAAATGTTTCTTCATCCCCTCACTTTCAATCTGTAGGTGTCTTTAGTTCTAAAATGGGTCTCTTGTAGACAGCATATAGACGGAACTTGTTTTTTATCTATTCTGACATCCTACATCTTTTGAGTGGAGCATTTAGTTCGTTTACATTCAGTGTAATTATTGATAGATATGAATTTAGTGTCATGTTATTACCAGTTTTTTTTTCTGGAGATTTTTCTCTGTTCCTTTCTAATCTTTGTCAATTTTGATCTTTCCTTCACACTCAATTAATCCCCTTTAGTTGGGGCACCTGTGTGTCTCAGTTGGTTAAGCATCCAACTTTTGCTCAGGTCATGATTTGGTGATTCATGAGTTCTAGCATCACCTCAGGCTCTGTCCTGACAGCTCAGAGTCTGGAGCCTGTTTTGGATTCTATGTCTCCCTCTCTCTCTGCCTCTCCCCTGCTCATGCTCTGTCTTTCTCTGTCTCAAAACTGTAGTAAACATAAAAAAAAATAAAAATAAATATTTCTTGTAAGGATGATTTAGGGGTCACACTCTTTTAGTTTTTGATTGTCTGGGAAACTCTTTATCTCTCCTTCTGTTCTGAATTATAGCCTTGCTGCATAGAGGACTCTTGGCTGCAGATATTTCCCATTCAGCACCTTGGATATATCATGTCACTACCTTCTGGTCTATCAAGTTTCTGTGGAGAGATCTGAAGCTGTCCTATGTGTCTTCCTTTGTAGGTTACAGACTTCTTTTGTCTTGCTGCTTTTATAATTTTTTTCTTTAACTCTTTATTTGGGAAATTTAACTATAATATATCTTGTTCCTGGTTTTCCTTGTTTGATTTTTATGTGATCTTCTGGGCTCTGGATATCTATTTTCTTCCCTAGATTAGGAAAATTTTAAGCAATTATTTCTTCATATAAGCCTTCTGCTCTCTATTCTCTCTCTTCATCTTCTGGGACTCTATATGTTACAAATTTTATTACATTGATGGAATCACTGAGTTCCCTATGTCTCTTGTCATAATCTATAGTTCTTCCTCTTTTTTGTTCAGCTTCTTTATTTTCCATTATTCTATCTTCTACATCACTTATTCATTCCTCTACTTCTTCCATTGTTGTGGTCATTATATCCAGTAAGTTTTGGATCTCACTTATTTCATTTTTCATTTCCAACTTAAAATTTTAACTCTTTTATCTCAGCAGTAAGGGCCTTGCTGAAGTCCTATGTGATTTTACTCAAGCCAAGTGATACCCTTATGATTGTTGCTTTAAATTCTCCATCAGGCATATTACTTATATCTGTTTTGATCAGATTTCTTGTCATGACCTTTTGTTGTTTTTTATTTTGTGATGAATTCCTCCATCTTGGCATTTTGTCTGTCTTCTGTGTTTTAGAACATCTAGTTAGGGGCACCTGGGTGGATCAGTCAGTGAAGTGTCTGACTTCAGCTCATGTAATGATCTTGCAGTTTGTGAGTTTGAGCCCCACATCGGGCTCTGTGCTGACAGCTCAGAGCCTGGAGCCTGGTTCAGACCCTGTGTCTCCCTCTCTCTCTCTGCCCCTTTCCTCTCTCACACTCTGTCTCTCCCTCTCTCTCTCAAAAATAAATAAACATTAATAAAATTTGAAAAAAAAAGTCCAGTTATGTGTCCTGCACCTGAGAGTGACATATTTTTGAAGAGAAGTTATGTAGTGGCACTTCAGCAAGTGTCTCTGTTGTGTGCTGTGTGCACTCTGCTGTTGTGTTTTGGTACTCTATCCTTCAGGCCAGTAATCTGAAGAGGCTCTCCTTGCCTGAAGTGTGTACTGTTTGGTCCATGGCCAGAGACTTGTGAGTTTCAACTTGGTCTGCTTCTTAATGAGACCTGATGCTATTTTCCCTATAATGGAAGTCTTGCAGAACTATGGTTGGGTCACATGATGTGTACAGGGTTTTCTGCTGGTCTTCTTGGGAAGGGGTCCTCTGTGCAAAGCTTTAGGCACACTTTCCAGGGAAAGCAGTATCAACAGTGTGGAAGGGAGTTGTACTTTCCTCCAAACACTCCAAAATTCCAAGAATAATATTTGGGTTTCCCAAATTTGTGTAAATATGGATTACTGTTTCTAACTGCTGTTAAGATCTACTGGAGCAGTGCCAGAAGATAGTTTGAAAAACATTGTCTTAAACATCAGCTACTAATCACATCTGTTAAACTCATCATTTAGTCATGATACACTTTTACATGAGCCTATGATGTAGGTTTTAACCATAGGTAATACTTTTCATTAATTTAAAAACATTTATTAGGAGCCTATTCCTTAGCTCCTATTGTGCTGACTCCTTAGGGCTACCAAGGGAGATAAAAGGAACACACTGTTTTATTTCTTTTTTAAAAATTTTTTTTCTTTTTCTTTTTTCTTTATTATTATTATTATTATTATTATTATTATTATTATTTTGCGGGGAAAGAAGTAGTCGTCCTAAGTAATGTAAAGTTTCAAGTGGTCAGTACTATGAAAAAGGTCCACATAGTGACACAGAAGACCTTGTTCTTAACAGACAAGTGGTCATGCCAGGGAATCAGCCTGATTCCAAAAGAGTGTATTTCCTTGTCTCCAACAACAGCAGAATCATAGTATCCTTCCATTCAGGTCTACAAAGAAAAGTTTGTGGCAATGCAAAGAACAGAAATTAAATAGTGAATCAGTTCATTATGATTAATTAGTGATTGTAATCATTATATATTTCTGTATTAGAGGCTTGTACAATATGAGTCAGTGGATTTATTCTTGCCGTTTGAAAGGGAATAGTGGAAACACACAATGGCATCAGGATGGACACATGTATGAATACCTTACATAAAAGTACTTAGTTATTAGAAAAATAATTACATATTTACCTAAAATATAATTTAAAAGATGAGAGTTTTGTAAGGGTAGGGAGTAAAGCAGTATGAAAAATGACAGACTTATAATGAATTAATATTACTGATAAATTCAATAGAATTTCCCCTCCCACATCATCATATATCTTTCTGCTTCATCACTTCTATCTAAGAATTGATGATGTGGTAGCCAATTTATTTCCCATCCCACCCACATTATCCTCCATCTTCCCCATTTTCTTTCTTCTTAACGTCTAATATTCTGATTCCTAAGTTATTTAACTAGTTCATCTTTGAGTACCTACCAAATACACCTAATATTCTCATGCTAGGTAAATTAACCCCCCAGTGAGGGCTACATGACTCTCAGCACGAGGAGGCTGCACAGAAGTCTCTCAATATTTGAGTCCTCAACATTTCCCTTTAGAAACCTGGAAATGGTTAATTCAGTCAAATACCTCAAAAGGAAAGAATTCCATGGAGACATATAGGAAAGTAAGAGTCCAATATTATTTTTTAATTATGTTATTTATAAAGGATCAAACAGTGAATGTGTGGTTGAGAAGGTCAGGTAATATTATCCCATTTGTTCTTGATGGTAATTCCTAAAAAGAGTTGATTGACACTGTTGGTGGCAATATAAATTGGTGCAGCCACTATGGACAACAGTGTTTTTAATTAAAAAGTAGAAATACTTTACAACCCAGTAGTTCCAATTATAGGTATTTACCTAAAGAAAAAAAACCCACTAGTTCAAAAAGATATATGCACCCCTATCTTTAATCTGTATTGCAGCATTATTTACAATAGCTATGACATGGATGTAACACAAGTGTTTATCAATAGATGAGTCGATAAAGAAGAAGAAGTATGCATATACAAGGGGTTATTACTTAGCCATAAAAAGGAGGCATCTTTCCAGTTACAACAACATAGATGGACTTAGAGGGTATTATGCTAAGTGACGTAAGTTAGGCAGAAAAAGACAAATACCACATGATTTCACTTATAAGTAGAAGCTAAAAAACAAAACTAGTGAACAAACAAGCAGCAACAAAACAAGAAATAGACTCATAAATACAGAGAATAAAATGGTAGTTGCCAGAGGGGTGCAGGTTGGGTAGGGGGGCAGACAAATTAAATGAAGGAGATTAACAGGCACAAACTTCTAGTTATAAAATAAGCAAGTCAAAATGATGAAGAGTATAGCATAGGGAACACTGTCAATAATATGGTAATAATATTCTAGGGTGACAGATGGTGACTACACTTACCATGGTGAACATTTGATAAGGTATATGTTTTTTTTAAATCGCTATGTTGTATATTTGAAACAAATACAGCATTGTGTATCAATTATACTTCAATACAAATAAAAATAAAAAGAGTTGATTAGCAAACTATACCCATAAAATCATATCCATAATAGCAAGATGGTAAACTGTGGTCTTTATACTTACATTATATTTGTAACATTACACATAAAATGATAGTGCTTGATGTTTTTGGCTAATGGTGAATGAGTCAGGTAATGAGCATTTATTTACTGCTCACTTTTCAGATTCCTACTCAAAGATGGACTCAGAGGACTTTATGACAGAGATTCACTGTCACACAAATTGTAGGAAAATTGGGATTAAAGTTCACATTGCAAAATGCAGGCCAATAAATTATAATACTGTGGTGAATAAAAGTACATGTAGATTGGATGGTTACTGAGGATGCTAATGATTTTGGAGGAGGGTAATTTGAGAGGTAGAGCAGGGCCTCTTTGGAGTCCTACATGTGTGGAGTATGAAATAGCAGTGCTTATTCTCTTCCCTGATAGCTCAATGGGAGGAGAAGTCTCCTTATTGCCCCTTTCATGTCCTTGTTCCTCAAAGTATAAATAAAAGGGTTAAGCATAGGAGTCAGCAGACTGTAGAACAGGGCCATGAGTTTGTTCTTGTCCTGGGAGTTAGTACCAGAAGGTTGCACATACACGCATATTACTGGCCCGTAGAAGAGAGAGACGACAATAACATGGGAGCCACAGGTGTTGAAGGCCTTCTTCTTTCCCATTGATGAACGAATTCTGAGCACTGTAGTTACAATGAACCCATAGGAGACAAGGATAAGAGACAAGGGGACCAGGGTAAAGAATGTACCCACAACAGAGAGCATAGTTACATTGAAAGCAGTGTCGACACAGGACATCTTGATCATCACTGGAATCTCACACAGGAAGTCATCCACCTTGTTGTTACCACAAAGTGGCAGTTGGACAGTGAGAGATGCCTGAAGCAAGGAGTTAGTCAAACCACTTATCCATGCCACAGACACTAAGAAGACACAGAGTCTCTGATGCATGATAGCTGGGTACCTCAAGGGCTTGCAGATGGCTATGTACCGATCCAAGGACATGACCACCAAGATGATGCATTCCGTGGCCCCCAGGAAGTGAAACACATAGAACTGGGCCACACAGCCTCCATAGCTGATGGACTTATCTTGGCCCCAGAGGTTCACCAGCAGCTGAGGGATGGTGGTTGTGGTAAAACACAGGTCCAGAAAGGAGAGGTTGGAAAGGAAGAAGTACATAGGGCTGTCAAGATGAGGATCCACCTTGGACACAACAATAATGGAGATGTTTCCCACTAGTGTGCAGATGTAAGCCACAAGCACCATTATGAAGAGTGGCTTTTCCAACCAGGGATGGTCAGAGAAACCCAATAGGGTGAAGAACTTTGGAATGCTTGCATTGCCCGGATTCATGACTGCCATTTCTCTTCTTGGTGGATTCAAGTGAAAGTGAGGACACGTATTTCAGTATGGGGTTTCCTGAGGGTCAGTTTATTCATTTGGAGAGAGTGAATTATGCAGGGATTTTCTTTGTGGTGTAACTCCAGTGAAATTGTTATACTTGTAATCATGAAAAAGTATGAGTCTCAATGCCAAACATTATTATTTTGTAGTGTGTCTAAAAGAAAGGGCAACAAATCTGTGCATTTGCCTAAGAAATGCAATAGAGAAAATTTTATTAGAAAAATGATTAGGGAATGGGGAAAGTCACCATTGTTCTTGGGGAAAAGAATAAATCAGAGGAGTGGTTCCCAGGAACAAGCCATGCTGATGTACCACATGGCTTCATTTCTTTCATCCATCATCTGCTGGCCCTAGACCACTCTGCCTGAATTCATGATGTGATTTAGGGAAGTTCAGGACGTTCTGAGCTCCAACAGAATCAGTCTGAATGCATAGAAACAAGATACATCACTGTTCCTTGGGCCTATGCCCCAAATCCTAAACTGACTTTTGCAGCACAAACCTTTTGTCATAATGGGAAACATGTAACTTAAAGGAAATGGTTCCTTTCCACAGGTTCCATACTTGAAGAACAAGAGAAAAAGTAATTGATAGTACTGCTTGGTGATATGAGCCATTCAAGGCATCAGTGCTTAAAAGTACAATGTGATGTGGGTTCATGCTTGTCACACCAGAAGTTGAAATCGATCACAAATTTGGCAGTTCAATGTTTCTTTGTGGATTTACTATATTTGTTTCCATCACATGTGTGAGTGTATGTGTATTTGTGTGATGTGGATTATAAAATGAATTGTATATCTTGCTATTGGCACTGGTAAGAAGTTCGAAAAAACACTTGTAGTAGAAAAGAAAAGAGGATATGAAGTCAGAGAACGTGGATCCTGTCGACTGGGATAGTTAACACATAGACCTTTTCTCTTTTTTAATTAAAAAATTAATGTTTATTTATTTATTTTTGAGAGGGAGAGAGGATGTGCAGGGGAGGGGCAGAGAGAGGAAGAGAGAGAGAATCTCAAGCAGGCTCCATGGTGTTAGTGCAGAGCTCGATGTGTGGCTTGATCTCATGTACTGTGAGATCACTACCTAAGCCATGTTCAAAAATTGGATGCTTAACCAACTGGGCCACCCAGGTGCCCCAAGACATAGACATTGTATGCATTGCTTATGTACCACCTGTGTCGTGAGGATTGATTAATCCAGTATCTGTGACTATGCTTCATTAAGTATAATGCTTAATGTTGGGGTAGTTACTTTTAGGAAGTGTAGTGTCCAGTGTGATTAAAAGTCCATATCTTTTCATTAATCCTTGGTCTGGTTGCATCCAAATATTAGTAGTGTACTTACCTCACCAAAAGACTCACAAAATTTGCATTTTGTTCCCTTTCATTCCCCAAATCACTCCTATCATGTGGCTTGAATCCAGGGTTCATGATGTTAAGATTTTTATACAAGTACACGTATATTTTAATTCATTGAAATGCCCACAAATGCAAGCAGTATCCCTATATCTTTCTTCATTAAAGGAGATATATTTTAATGTTTTATGTTATGATGTTGCGTTATTAAAGGTTTTGATTTATTTACACGTATTTTAGTACAGAACTTGCATAGAGAGGACACAAAACACATGGAATTGAAAAACGATAAAATCATGAAGCTGAATAGATCACTTCCACCCATATACAACACCTACCTTACATCATTGCTGCTATTTAATGGTCGTGCTCTCTGTTCTTGCAAAATTGACTTGATCTTTTCTTTCCAAAGGAACTAAACGTTAATTAGAGATGAGGATTGAATATTCTGTCTGTGTTCAGTGGCTTCACATTATATCCTAGGTCCGTAATACAATTTGTCCTTTTGATTTGAAAGACCCTGAGTATGTTTATATGTGGACACAAATAACATTTATTAAGGAATAGTTCCTTCTCTTTATATAAAGCTGTGCAACATTTCCTTCATAAAGATAATGAACCTCAGTGGACATCTCTTGGCAAGAAACACAGTACAGACTCCCTAGTGGGAATACCACTTGTTGCCATATTAACATGGAAGGATAATTTTTGGAATTTCTCTTATTGTGGAAAATGGACTCAGAACTAAAATAATTCTAGAAAACTCATCTACCTCAACAATTTCATAGAAAACTTCCTTATATATCAGTGAAAAATTGAGACAATTATTTTTGTTGTCAAGAGAGAATTTTCTTTTATTTATATTTTCTTCAGGCTATTGTTTATTTATATTCTTGCCATAATAAAAGTGGGAATGTTTCTAGTTCTATACGAGAAAGAAGAAGTGGTCACCTTTCAATTTGATTTTTAAGAAACCAAAGGACTTTTGTCTCCATATATTTCTTCCAAAATAACCTAGCACAGTAATGACTTTTTACCTCACCTAACATGGACTACATAAAAAATAGTCCCTCATTTGGGTTAAACAATAAATCATTATGGCAAGGAAAAGTTAACATACGTTATTTTGTTTATTTATTCATTCAGTCAGTAAAAATTTGTTGAGTGCCCACTATATGTCAGTCACTTTTCTTGATGCTTCAAAATGTAATAGTGGACAATGTCATAAAAATTTGCTTAAATGAAACTTTTTTTGTAATAGAGAAATACTATATTTGTGCTTATTGTCAGTGTCTCAGGGGATTTGACTTCAGAATAGTTGAAACACTCATGCCAAAATTTATAATTCTGCAAACTCGTGTAGAAAATTTAAGCTTTGCAAGATTATTTTTTTTTTATTTTAGCTAACACTGATACACAATGTTACATTAGTTTCAGGTGTACAACATAGTGAGTCACCATCTCTATACATGAATGTATGTTTGCCACAATTGTAGTCATCATCCATCACTGTAAAACGCTATTACACTATCATTGACTATATTCTCTGTGCTGTACCTTTTATTCTCATGAGTTATTCGTTCCATAACTGGAAGCCTATACCTCCATCACCACTTCATCCACATTTCCATCCCCAACCTCCTCACTCTGGCAACCATAAGTCTGTTCTCTGTATTTGTGGGTCTGATGTTTGTTCATCCCTTTTTTTCAGGTTGCACACATAAGTGAGATCATATGGTATTTGTCTTTTTCAGTCTCACTTATTTCACTTAGTATAATACCCTTTATGTCCATCCATGTTGTCACAGAGGGCAAGATATCATCTTTTTCATGACTGAATAATAAATGTATATACATACTGTATCTTTCTTGTACATTTGTCTGGACACTTAAGTTGCTTCCATACCTTGGCTATTGTATATAATGGTACAATATACATTAGGTACATGTGTCTTTTGGAATTACTGTTTTCATTGTCTTAGGTAAATACATAGGAGTGGAATTATGGGATAATATGCTATTTCTATTTTTAATAGTTTGAGGAAACTCCATTATGTTTTCCACAGTGCCTGCACCAATTTACATTCCCACCAGCAGTGGAGGAGTGTTCTTTTTCCTCTATATTCTTGGCAATGCTTATTTCTTGTCTTTTTGATTTTAGCCATTGTGACAGTTGTTTTGGTTTTGACTTGCTTTTCACTGATGATTAGTGACTTTTAGCATCTTTACATGTATCTGTTGGCCATCTGTACATCTTTCTGTAAAAAAAATGTCTATTCACACTGGCAGCCTATCTTGCATACACCAACCCCCCACACTGCTGTACTCTGGTGGGACTGCTCTTCTCATTCACACTTGCCTCAGTCCAAGTGCAGTGAGACCCTCGCCCAGAAGACCAGCACAAACCCTGCCCACATAATGTCTGCTGACCAAGAGTTCTACAGAGCCCAGAACTGGTGGAGGTGTGACAGATTTCATTTCATAGTCAGACCAGAGCTCACTCGTTAAAACTCACCACATTCAGGCCAGGGAGCAGAAACTTCCCTTTGCAGGCAGAGAGCCTCTGCAGATGACTAACCTGAATGACAGAGCATCCAGAACAAAAAAGCAGACTGTATGCAGCATATACTGGAGACATGTCCGAAAGCCCCAGGCTCTGGACATTATACAGCCTCTTCTTCATAGGGCCATTACTCTCAGGAACAGAAAATATAACAGGCTTTACTAACACAGAAAAAGACAAAGATCTAGGAAAAATGCCACAACAGGGTGTGTGATCCCAAGTGAAAGAACAAGATAATGTCATGGCCAGAGATCCTAGTGAAAAGATATAATATTCCTAATGGAAAATTTATGGCAATTATCATAAGGATACTCACTGGGATCGAGAAAGGAATGGAAGACTACAGGGAGTCCTTTACTGCACAGATAAAAAAAAACAACAAGCAGTCAGAAATGAAAACTTCAATAAATGAGATTTCAAACAGAAGTGATGCAACCAACACAGGATTGAAGAAGCAGTGGAATAAATAAGTGACCTAGAAGACAAAATAATGGAAAATAAAGAAGCTGAAGAAAAGAAAGAATAATTATGCAACATGACAATAGACTTAGTAATAACATTTGTATTACAGGAGTCCCAGAGGAAGAAAAGAGAGAAAAAGAGACAGAGAAATTTATTTAAGGAAATAATAGTTAAAAACTTCGCTAATCTGGGGAAGGAAACACACATCCAAATCCAGGAAGCACAGAGAACTCCAATAAAAAAACAACATAAAAAGGCTAACATTAATACATATTGTAATTAAATTTGTAAAATATAGCAATAAAGACAAAGTCCTAAAAGTAACAAGACAAATGAAGTCCCTAACTTAAAAGGGAAAACCCATAAGGCTGGCTGCAGATCTCTCCACAGAAACTTGGCAAGGGAGAAAGAATTGGAATGATATACTAAACATGCTGAATGGGGAAAAGTCTGCAACCAGGAATACTGTATCTGGTAAATCTATCATTCAGAAAAGGAGAGAAAAAGGCTTTCTCATAATAAAACCTGAAGGAGCTCATGACCACTAAATAAGGCTGAAAGAAATATTAAAGAGCACACTTTCAGTGGGAAGACCAAAAGTGATAAAGACAAGAAAGGAATAGAGAAAGTCTCCAGAAACAATGAAAAAACAGGTAACAAAATGGCAGTTAATATCTACAAATAATGACTCTGACTATAAATGGACTAAATATTCCAATCAAAATACATTCGGTGTCAGAATGGATAAAGAACAAACAATGAAACCCTCCAATGGTGCCAACAAGAAGCTCATTTTAGACCTAAAGGCCCCTGCATATTGAAAGTGAGATGATGGAGAAACAGTTATCGTGCAGATGGAAGGCAAAAGATACCAAGGGTAGCATTCTCTATATCAGACAAACTAGATTTTTAAACCAAAGAATGTAACAGTGAAGAGGGACACTATATCATTAATAAAAGGGACTATCCAACAGGAAGATCTAATAATTGTAAATATTTATGTCTCCAACATGGAAGGACACACATATATAACAGAATTAATAATAAAAATGAAGGAACTCATTGATAATGATACAATAAGAGTAGGAGACTTGAACACCCCCACTTATAAAAATAAACAGATCATCTAAGCTGAAAAATCAACAAGGAAACAATTGCTTTGAGTGACACACTGGACCAGATGGAGATGATAGATATATTCAGAACATTTCATCCTAGGGCACCTGGGTGGCTCAGTCAGTTGAGTGTCCAACTTCAGCTCAGGTCATGATTGTGTGATTCATGAGTTTGAGCCCTACATCAGGATCACTGCTGTCAGTCTGTCAGCACACAGCCTGCTTTGGATCATCTGTGGCACTCTCTTTCCCCCTCTCTCACTTGTGCTCTCCCAAAAAGAGTAAATATTATTATATTTTTTAAAAGAACATTTCATCCTAAAGCAGGAGAATACACATCCTCATTCAGTGCACCTGGAGCATTTTCCAGAATAGATCAAATATTGGGTCACATATCAGCCCTCAACAAGTACAAGAAGGTCGAGATCATACCATGCATCTTTTCCAGCCACAAAAAAAAAAAAAAAATGAGAGACCACAAATACATGGAGTTTTAAACAACATGCTACCTAACAATGAATGGATCAACCAGGAAATCAGAGAGGAAATAAAAATGCATGGGAAACAAATGAAAATCAAAACACGATGGTCCAAAACCAATGGGATACATCAAAAGTAGTCTAAAAGGGAAGTAGATAGCAATATATGCCTACATTAAGAAGCAAGAGAAACTCATAAAATCAACCTAAACTTGCACCTAAAGGAGCTAGAAAATAACAACAAACAAAGCATAAAGCCAGCAGAAGAAGGGAAATATTGAACATTAGAGCAAAAATAAATGATATAGAAAAAATAGATCAATAAAACCAGGAACTGGTTCTTTAAAAAATTTAATAAAATTTAAGAAACCCTAGCCAGACTTATAAAAAAGAAGACAGAAAGGAACCAAATAAATAAAATCACAAACAGGAGAAGAGAAATAACAATCAACACCACAGAAAAACAATTTTGAGAGAATATTATGAAAAATTTTACACCAATAATTTGGACAACCTGGAAGAAATGGATACATTTTAAAAAATATATACACTACCAAAACTGAAACAAGAAAAATATAAAACTCAAACAGACCCATAACCAGAAAAAGAACTGAATCGGTAATCAAAAATATCCCAACATACAAAAGTCCAGGACCAGATGGCTTCACAGGCAAATTCTATAAAACATTTAAAGAAGAGTTAATACCTATATTTCTCTAACTATCCCCAAAAAGGAAAATGGAAGGAACACTACCAAATTCATTCATTTGAGCCCAGCATTACCTTGATTCCAAAACCAAAGACCCGCTAAAAAATACAACTACAGGCAAGTGTCACTGATGAACACTGATGCAAAAATTCTCATTAAAATACTAGCAAACTGAATCCAACAGTACATTAAAGGAATAATTCACCATGATCAAGTTGGATTTATTCCTTGGTGGCAAAGGTGGTTCAATATTCGACAATCAATCAATGTGATGTACCACATTAATAAAAGAAGTTATAAGAACCATATGATCCTCTCAGTATATGCATAATTTGACAAAGTACGATATCCACTCATGAAAAAAAGTCACCAACAAAGTAGGGTTGGAGGGAACATACCTCCACATACACCAATAATGAAGCAGCAGAAAGGAATGAAGGAATCCAGCCCATTTACAATTATACCAAAAACCATAAGACACCTATGAATAAACCTAACCAAAGAGGGAAAAGAATTATACTTTGAAAACTATAAAACATTGATGAAAGAAATTGAAGAGGACACAAAGAAATGGAAAAATATTCCATGCTCATGGATTGGAAGAACAAGCATTGTTAAAATGTCTATATGACCTAAAGCAATCTACACATTTAATGTAATCCCTATTAAAATACCACCAGCATTTTTCTCAGGGCTAGAATAAACAGTCCTAAAATTGACATGAGACCACAAAAGATCCCAAATAGCCCAATCTTGAAAAACAAAAGTAAACCTGGTGGCATCACAATTCTGAACTTCAAATTAATAAATGGTCTTATTAACAAATGGTGTTAGGAAAACTGGTCAGCTACATGCACAAGAATAAAACTGCACAATTTGCTTTTACCAAACACAAACTCAAAATGGATTAAAGACCTAAATGTGAGACCTGAAACCATAAAAATCCCAGAGAAGAACACAGGCAACAACCTATTTTTCAGCCATAGCAACATTTTCCAGATATCTCTCTGAGAAAGGTAAACAAAGGTAAAAATAAACATTGGGACTACTTCAAAATGAAAAAAACTTCAGCATAGCAACAAAACTAAAAGGCAACCTTCGGAATAGGAGAAGATATTTGGAAATGACATATCTGATAAGGCGTTAATATCAAAAATCTATAAGGAAATTACCAGACTCAACACCCAAAAAACAAATAAGGGGTGCCTGAGTGGCTCAGTCAGTTGGACAACTGACTAATGGTTTGAACTCAGGTCATAATCTCATGGTTCATGAGTTCGAGTCCCATGTTGGGCTCCATGCTGGTGGTGCAGAGCCTGCTTGGGAGTCTCTCTCTCTCCATCTCTCTCTGCCCCTCTCCTGCTCATGCTTGCTCTCTCTCTCTCTCAAAATAATTAAATAAACCTAAAAAAAACCCAGTTATGAAATGGGCAGAAGACATGAATAGACATTTTTCCAAAGAAAACATCCAGGTGGTTAACAGACACATAAAAAGATCCTCAACATCACTCATTATCAGGGAAATACAAATCAAAACTACATGAGATACTACTTCACACCTGTCAGAATGGCTAAACTTTACAACTCATGAACAAGATTGTGGTGAGCATGTAGAGAAAGAGGAACCCTCTTGCACTGTTGGTGGGAATGCAAACTTGTGCAGCCACTCTGGAAAACAGTATGGGATTCCTCAAAAAATTAAAAATAGAACTACCCTATGACCCAGCAATTGCACTACTAGGTTATTTACTCAAAGTTTACAAAATACAGATTCAAAGGAGCAGATGCATGCCAATGTTTATAGTAGCATTATCAACAATAGCCGATAGAGCCCAGATGTCCATCCACTGATGAATGGATAAAGAAGATGTGGTATACATATACAATGGAATAACACTTGGCCATCAAAAAGAATGAAATCTTGTGATTTGCAGTGACATGGATGGAGCTACAATGTCTTATGCTAAGCAGAAAAAATCAATGAGATAAAGACAAGTATATGATTTCACTCATAGGTGGAATTAAAAAAACAAAACAATAAGCAAAGGGAATAAAAATAGAGAGGCTAACCAGGAAACAGACTCTCAACTATAGAGAACAAACTGATGGTTACCAGAGGGGAGGTGTGTGTGGGGATGTGTGAAATAGGTGATTGGGATTAAGGAGTGTCTTTGTTTTGATGAGCACCAAGTGCTGTATGGAAGTGTCAAATCACTATATTTATTGTAGACCTGAACATAACATTACATTGTGTGTTACCTAATTATAATTTAAATTTAAAAAACAGAAACTTAAAAAGTCTATTTAGATACTTTGCACAATTTAAAATCAGATGACTGTTTTTTTGCTATTCTGTTTTATAATGTTTTTCTTTCCAAATTTTTATTTAGAACTTTTTTCATGTTTGTTTGTTTGTGTGTGTATGTATGTATGTATGTATTTATTTTAAGAGAGAGAGAGGGGAGGGACAGAGAGAGAGAGAGAGAGAAAGAGAGAGAGAGAGAGAGAGAGAGAGAGAGAGAGAGAGAATCCCAAATAGGCTCCATGCTGTCAGCGCAGAGCCTGACATAGGGCTTGATCTCACAAAATGTGAGATCATGACCTGAGCCAAAATCAAGGATTGGGTACTTAACCAACTGAGCCACTCAGACACCCCTCCAAGTTTTTATGTATGTTCCAGTTTTGCCAACACCATTTTTTAAAGAGACTGTCTTTTTCACATTGGATATTCTTTACTGCTTTGTGGAAGATTCATTAACCATATAGTAGTGGGTCCTTTGCTGGGTTTTCTATTCTGTTCCATTTATCTATGTGTCTATTTTAGTGCCAGACCCATATTGTTTTGTAGTAGAACTTGAAGTTAGAATTGTGATGCTGCCAGCTTTACTTTTCTCCTTCAACATTACTTTGGATATTCAGGGTCTTTGGGGGTTGCATACCAATTTCAGGATTGTTCTAGCTCTGTGAAAAATTCCATTGGTATTCTTTCTGATAGAGATTGCTTTAAATATGTGGATTGCTTTGTGTAGTATAGACATTTTAACAATATTTGTTTTTCCAATCCATGAGCATGGAATGTATTTCCATTTCCTTGTGTCATCTTGAATTTCTTTCATCAGTTTTATAGTTTTCAGAGTACAGGTCTTTCACTTCTTTGATTAGGTTTATTCCTAGGTGTCTTATTGTTTTTGGTGTAGTTGTAAATGGTATTGACTCCTTAATTTCTCTTTCTGCTACTTCATCATTGGTGTATAGAAATGCAACAGATTTCTATACTTTGGTTTTGCATCCTGTGACTTTACTTAATTTGTGTATTAGTTCCAGCAGTTTTTTGGGCCATGTGTTTTTCACAATAAAACAACCACAGTATCTTATTTATTGGACAAACCCAACCACGAGCTGCTTCTGGGACAATGCCCCCAGCTGCTTGGGGCCCCAACTGGTGCCACTGTTACTAGGAGTCCAACCAGCTTCCTGTTCAGGGATGAACCTCCACTGCCTGCACAAAACTTGGGTGCCCAAGAGGTGCTCTCACTGCCTGCATCCCACCTTCCAGGCAGCCCTGGGTCCTCTGTTCCCCCTGCTGGCAGCAACCATTTCCAACAAGCATCTGTGGTGCATGGATTCATTAAATTTCTTTGATTTCCTGGGTGACCCATTCATTATTTAGTAGCCTGTTGTGTAACCTCCATGGATTTGTGGCCTTCCCAATTTTTTTCTTGTGGTTGACTTCAAGTTTCAGAGTGATGTAGTCAGAAACCATGCATGGTATGATCTCAATTTTTGGTACTTGTTGAGGGCTGATTTGTGACCCGGTATGTGATCCATTATGGAGAATATTCCAATTTCACTTGAAAAGAATGTGTATTCTGGTGCTTTAAGATGAAATGTTCTGAATATATCTGTTTAGTCCATCTCATCCAATGTGTCAATCAAAACCATTGTTTTCTTGTTTATTTTCTGCTCTTAGACGATGTGCATTGATGTAAGTGGGGTGTTGAAGTCCCCTACTATTACTGTATTATTAGCAATGAGTTCCTTTATGTTTGTTATTTATTGACTTACATATTTGGGAAAGTTGGGGGGCATAAATATTTACAATTGTTATACCTTCTTGTTGGGTAGTTCCCTTTTTTATGATATAGTGCCCTTCTTCATCTCTTATAGTTTTTGGTTTGAAATATAGTTTGTCTGATATAAGTATTGCTACTCCAGTTTTCTTTTGATATCCATTTGCATGATAAATTTTTCTCTGTCCCCTTAGTTTCAATCTGAAGGTCTGTTTAGGTCTAAAAGGAATCTCTTGTGGGACACCTTGCTGGCTCAGCCAGTGGAGCATGTAACTCTTGATCTCAGGGCTTTGGGTTTGAACTCCACATTGGGTGTAGGGATTATTTAAAAATAATCTTAAAATAAAAATAAAATAAAATAAAATAAAATAAAATAAAATAGTAAAATAAAATGAATCTCTTGTAGGGAGGATATAGATGGGTCTTATTTTTTTATTCATTCTGAAACTCTGTCAGAATGTCTTTTGATTGGAGTGTTTAGTCTATTTGCATGAAAGTAATTATTGTTAAGTATTTAGTACCATTTCATTACTTGTTGTTTTTTTTTCATTGTTTCTGGTGATTGGCTCTTTTCTTTTCTTGTCTTTGTCCCTTTTGGTCTTTCCTTTCCATTGAAAGAGTTCTCTTTAATGTTTCTTTAAGTCTGGTTCAGTGGTCACAAACTACTTTAGTTTTTCTTGGTGTGGGAAAGTCTTTTTCTGTCCTAGTCTGAATGACAGCCTTGCTCTCTAGAGTATTCCTGGATGCAGATTTTTCCCTACTAACACATCGAATGTATTATACCAGTGACTTCTGGCCTGCCAGGTTTCTGTTGAGAAATCTGCAGCCAGACTCATGGGTCTTCCCTTGTAAGTTAGGGACTTTAGTTGTCTTGATGCTTTTAACATCAAACATGATGCTTTTAAGATTTTTTTCATTATTGGCATATTTTGCAAATTTAATTACAATATATATTCATTTTGGCCTGATTTTATTGATTTTTATGGTAGTTCTCTGTGACTTCTGGATCTAGATGTCTGTTTTCTTCATCAGATTAGGGAAATTTTCAGCTATTCTTTCTTCAGATAAATTTTCTTTCCCTCTTTTTCTCTCTTCTTCTCCTGGGGCTTCTATTACACAAATATGTTTGTTGGACTATGTTTCCTAAGTCTACTCATGTCTTCCATAATTATTCTTTCTCCCATTTGTTCAGGTTGTTTTCCATTATTCTGTCTCCTTGCCACATATTCATCCCTCTGCTTCTTCCATCCTCATGGTCATTACATCAGGTCTGCTTTGAATCTCATTTATTGAATTCTTCATTTCTGACTGATTGTTCTTTCAACTCTTTTATCTCTGCAGTAAGACATCCTGAAGTCCTCCATTCTTTCCTCAAGCCCAGTGAGTATCCTTATGATTGTCGCTTTAAATTTTTCATCAGACATGTTGCATATATCTGTTTCACTTAGATCTTCGGCTGTAGCATTATCTTCCTCTTTCGTTTGGGGTGAATTCCTCCCTATTGGCACTTTGTCTAAGTCTCTGTCTTCTCTGTTAGAAAAGCCCATTATGTTTCCTGCTCCTGAAAGTAATGGCTTTATGAAGAAGAGGTCATATAGTGTCCAGGGCCTGTACTTCAGCAAGTGTCTCTGGTATGTGTTCTGTGCACTCTGCTTGCTGTGTTTTGGCTTCTCTGTCCCTCAGGTCAGTAGTCAGCAGAGGCTCTCCTTGCCTGCTATGGGCAGCATTTGGTCCTCGGTCAGAGTGTAATGAGTTTTAACTAGGTTTGCTCTGGTCTATATCTGTTAATTGAGACTTGATGCTACTTTCAGTAGAAATGAGGTCTTGCACAAGTCTCTGGACAGAAGATGTGGAGTGGGTCAGGAGTTCTGCTGGTCTTCTGGGGAAAGGTCCTGCTACACTGGGACTGAGATACACTTGCCTGAGTAGGGTAATACAGGCAGAGAATGGGGGTTCAGGACTTTGTGTAAGAAGGTTAGGCAGCCAGTCTCAGTGCTATGCTGTTGACAGAAGCTACTTTATGCTGAGGGTTGAGGGAAGGAAATGGTACCCACTATCTCCTTCGTTCCCAGAGAGACACGTCCACAAATGCTACCTCTCAGGTACATTACTCTAAGTAGAGAGAATAATCCCCCCACTTCTGTGCCCCAGGTGGTCTTATGTTTGTCCCACTTCTGTCCACACCTAGGGCAGTGCCTTCAGGGCTCTATTACAGTCAAGCCTGCTGACCTTTAAAACTTCAATTCAGGGGCGCCTGGGTGGCGCAGTCGGTTAAGCGTCCGACTTCAGCCAGGTCACGATCTCGCGCTCCGTGAGTTCGAGCCCCGCGTCGGGCTCTGGGCTGATGGCTCAGAGCCTGGAGCCTGTTTCCAATTCTGTGTCTCCCTCTCTCTCTGCCCCTCCCCCGTTCATGCTCTGTCTCTCTCTGTCCCAAAAGTAAATAAATGTTGAAAAAAAAAATTAAAAAAAAAAAAAAAAACTTCAATTCAAACCCCACTCGTTGCAAATACAAAAATCAGTCCATCTCATTTTCCCAGCCAATGGATTTGGGGAAGTGTTCTCTTCATGTGCTCCTCTCCCTCTCACCTTTATCCCAAACCATGGCTCCCTCCCTTATGCAGCATCCATGATCCATTTCTCCCACAAAAAATCACTCCGCACTTCTTACCTTCCTCCATGTGACCTCTTCTCTCCCTCTAGCTGTGGAGTTTTTTTTTTCTCAGTCCTCAGGTCAATTCCTGAATATTCAGAATGATTTGATAGTTATATAGTTGTGTTTAAGGGATAAGATGAGTAGGGTCCTCCTACTATGCTGCCATGTTAGCTCTCCAACCTAGTTTTATGGATTTCTTATATTACGTGTTTAGTATGATTGTTCTTCTTCCCACACTAGACAATAAATTCTGTGAAAGCAGAAACTGTGCCTATTTTTTTCACTAATTACTACTCAGTAATTATCAAAATCCATTTTTATAGTAGATGATTGATATATGTTAGGAAAATAAAGCCCTATAACATCCTGCTTTTTGATGTGCACTTATCCCAGGAAAGCAGACAAATTTTAGGTGTCATTAAGGCAGTGTGTGTGATATTTTTTATTCTAGTTTTATTGAGATATAATTAATTTACAGTATTTCATAAGTTTAAGGTATATGGCATTATAACTTCACTTACATATATTGCAAAATAATTACCACAGTAAGTTTAGTTAACATCCATCATCTCATATATATTAAACAAAAAAACAAACTAAAAGCTTTTTACTTGTAATGAGAACTTTTAGGATGTATTCTCTTCATAACTCTCAAATATACTACACAACAGTGTTAACTGTAGTCACCATGTTGTACATTACACGCCGAGTAGTTATTTATCTTATAACTAAAAGTTTGTATCTTTTGACCACTTTCATTCAATTCCCTGGTATTAATTGCAGAATTTACATTTATGTAAGTCTAATAGTTATTTCCCTATCAATTGTTTAAAATATGATTCAAATTTAGACTATTATGATTCTAAGATAGTATTGGTAGGGAACAATTAAACATCAATGGAAAAATCTTCAAGGAAAAAAGAAACAACACTAGTTTTGTATTATTAGACTTTTTTTCTGACAGTCAAGTAACTATATGGTGCAATTTAAAAATAGCCCAACTATGGAAAGAGCCCAAATGTCCATCAAATGATGAATGGATAAAGAAGATGTGAGATACACACACACACATACACACACACACACGTGCATATACACACACACACACACACACACACACACAAATACATATACACACACAGTGGAATATTAATCAGCCATCAGTAAAGAGAAAAAAAGAAAGCTTGCCATTTGAATGATGTGACTAGAACTAGAATATATAATGCTAGGCAAAACCAATCAGAGAAAGACAAATATATAATTTCACTCATTTGTTGAATTTAAGAAACAAGAATGATAACTATATGGGAAGTGGAGAAGAGAAGAAAGGGAAATAAACAATAAGAGTCTCCTAATGATAAAGAACAAACTGAGGGCTGATGGAGGGAAGTGGGTGGTGGAATGGGATATATGGATGATGGGTATTAAGGAGGGCACCTGTTATGAACCCTGGGTGTTGTATGTAAGTGATGAATCCCTTGAATTCTACTTCTGAAACCAATATTGCACTTTATATTAACTAACTGAAATACCAAAAAATAAATTGAATAATTAAATAAAAATGCAGAAAAAATATGAATACTAGAATACAAATGTCCTGATATCCTACCATGTATCTTAACAAACAAACTTGTTAGTGATTTTATTTCTAGTACTTTATTATATATGTAGGTATATAAAACATGAGGGTCACATTCCCAATATAGGTTTATTTTCTGACTTTTCCTGCTGCCTACCTGCAAGCATTCCTCCATAACGTTATTATGGAAAAGAAATGGCCAATAACATATTAATCAAGAAGCTCAAAATTACTTTGGCTAAAACCAATAAAGATTTACATCTTTGCTCTTGTTTGAAGCCCCTTGAATACTGGCTGTGGGCTTTGTTCTCCATTAGGGATCCAAGTTGTTAGATTAGACACTATGCAAAATATTCTAAATTGTTGTGATAAAAAGAAATAAATTTTGCAAAACACACAGTAGCTCTTCAAATTTCTTCCCAGAAGTTTAGAAATTGGTTTAACTCACACTTATTACCAAAGCTAGTCACAGACCATAACCTAGTCCACTGTATGAGAAAACTGTAATTCTACCAAATGGCCAGAAGGAAGAAGGAAACCAAAAATTTGTGGTCAGGCTTAAAGTCTCTTGCCTCAGAGATCTGCGAACTGAATAGATAATTGTGTGTTCTCCACATGCTCAAAATTTAATAGGTAGAACTGGAAGAAGGTGCCCAGTATAAACACTTCCATTCAGAAAGAGAAAATTCAGAGATAGAATTCACAAGTCTAGAAATTCTGAAAACTACTGGGCAGTTGTGAAGAGTTCCACCCATCAGTAGGGAAATGGTTGCATATGTTCTTCATAACTGTTGGCTCTACTCTTTCTGAGGTCCCTTATCCTGTGTATAAATCTGAAGAGAACAACTGAGAATTTCAGCTTACTTCCCACTTAATGAAGGTTGGAGTCCAGGGATTATTTTAAGTCTCAAACAGTCAGAAGCTTCTTGAATCCATATTCATGCTTTACTTGGTGGTATAAATCTCTCTAAAATGTAGTCAGATTTTCATGTATTTGATTTCAGTGTATTCCACGCTCCAATGGCCACATCTGCAGTTGTAGTCAAGACATGGCTTTCTCTGTATGTCTAGTCATAGGCATATGGAGCCTGTTAGACTTCATTGGGATAAGCTTATTCTCTTTTCACTTTCCCCTTAGTCTCCTTTCCTGGAGCCAGTTATTTCAACTGAAAGGGTATATTTGGAGCTATTTTAATACACTCAGAAAGTTTAATAACAGCTACTTGCTACTTCCTTAAATCAGTTATTCACTAGAGATTATATTTCAAGCGGACTTTGTGGGGTGCCTGGGTGGCTCAGTCAGTTAAGTGTTCAACTTTGGTTCAGGTCATGATCTCGCAGTTTGTGAGTTCAAGCCCCACATCGGGCTCTGTGCTGACAGCTCAAAGCCTGGAGCCTGTTTCAGAGTCTGCTTCTCCTTCTCTCTCTGCCCCTCCTGCCTTGCACTCTGTCTCTCTCTCAAAAATAAATAAGCATTAAAGAAATTAATTGGACTTTGTTTCTCAAAGAATGTCTTCACATTATATATTACTATCTGGCACTAAAAGGTTATTTGTCTTTTCTAACCTATCAAGTTCTTGAATTGTTAATTATCTTATTTTCACATGAAAACAAATATTGTTTCTGAGTTTTTTCAGGAATATCTTGTCAAATGTATCCAATAGTAATAAATAATGCTTTTCACCCTTTTTAGAATTACAATCATTGCATTCCTTATCCACCTTTCAAATTATTGCAGGTGATACTTTCACCATTTCTTTTTTCTTTTTTTTTTTTTACTCTATAACATGAACCACTGTGGTTCCAATCTTTAGTAACAGTGCCCTCACCATCTGCCACCTGAACTTTATGCTAATGTCTCCTATTTTCATTTTTTCCCCCTTAACATCAAAACCCCATTACTGGTGTCAATTTCTATACTCAGGATAAGCTACATTATAATGTAGAAACAAGGAGCTCAGAGATCTCACTGCTATTAAATAACAAAGGTTTATTTCTCATTCATGCTACTTTGTCTTGAGACAAAGTATTATCCCCTCAATCTAGATTGGTATCCATATTGTCCCCTCAATCTAGAATATAACAGACAGAAAACTCTCTCTGGAACATTCCTTGTTGTGATTGGCAGGAGGATGGAGGTTATGACAGGGTGTGCACCAGATCTTAAAGTCATCATCAGAAAGTGACTCACATAATTTCTACTCACATTTTATTGGTAAAGCAAATTAAAAATCCTGAACTACATTCAAAGAACTGGGAGGTACAATTTTACCATTTGCCAAGAGGGTGGCAGGAAATCAAATATATATGAGCATCTCTAGTTTATATCATGTATGAAAAATATTTCCAAAATATTCAAGGAATTAAAAAACGATAACTTGATAATATTTCTGCCTCTAAAATTGGCAAATGTATAAAAAGATAAAAATTCCCCGATTTAGCAAAAGGTCATGAAGCAATTATTTTCATTTACTAAATACAATGCAAGTGGGAAAATGGAATGCTATAAAATTTCTGTAGGGAACTTTGGCAATATCTATTAATTCTTGGGTCTTCTAAGTAATTTGTAATTTGACTCAATAATACTCAAAATAGAAATTCTATTTCTAAGCTGACATATGGACACATATTTCTTGTGCAGAAAGTGTAGAATTCCTTGTAGTAGTATTTAGAGTGACCAAAATACAAATGTTCAACAATAGAGAAAAGGTTAAATTCATTTTAACATGCCTCCATTGTGAAATTCACTGTGCAACTATTTAAGTTATATTTTATAGAATCCTGGTATAGTCTTGGGATACAAAGCACATGAAAATAAGAAAAAGAAGGGGCACCTGTGTGACTCAGGTGTTTAGTGTCCAGCTTCAGCTCAGGTCATGATTTCATAGTTTGTGAGTTTGAGCCCCATGTTAGGCTCTGTGCTGACAGCTCAGAGCCTGGAGCCTTCTTCGGATTCTGTGTCCCCATGTCTCTCTGCCCCTTCCCTGCTTGTTCATTCTCTCTCTCTCTCTCTCTCTCTCTCTCTCTGTCTCTCTCTCTCTCTCTCTTTCACAAAAATAAATATTTTTAAAAATTTAAAAAAATAAGAAAAAATATAAATCTCCATTAATAGGAAAGAGGAATAAAGTAATACACCAAGAAAGATGAGCTTTATATACCGTAAATTTAAGGATGGATTTTTCCCCCATAAAACCACTTTTACTAAACTATAGGCAATGCATTTATTTTTAAAATAGAAAAGACTATTAATGAGCATATGTGGGTAATTTCATTTTCATTTTTACAGGGAAATACAATTTCTTTAGGCTTTGAGAATTTACGCTTATATCCCACCATGGACTTTTTTACAACCAGGGTCCCTGGCCCTAGAGGACTTCACATTTCTGAAAATTCTCTTTACAGAATAAGTGAAAATTGCATATAAGTTGAAATTACCCAGGTTTTGATAACTTGGTGTTTTAATTTTCTGCCTTCAGAACTAAGTGCTGTGAATGTTTTGTTGAGCAAACCAAACTTTGTTCTTACTCTCATGGAGCTTACAGGTTAGCAGTAGGTGCAGACATTATTACGTGATCACTAAAAAGTAAAAATGCCACAAGCAGGAGAGGCACATGATGAGTAAATTTGTGGATATTTGACTGACTCAGGGATATAAAAAAAAAGATTCCCTAGATAAAGGGTGAGGTCTGAACAATTAGGAGCTAGGTAAGGATCTGTGGGAAGAGTATTCCATGTAGAAGAATTGGCATGCTCAGATGTCCTGTGCTTTACAGAAGTAGGATGACTGCAAGGGACAGAGCGGTCTGCAAGGCAGGGAGTGAACATTTGTCTCTATCTAGTGAGCAACAGAAAGCCACTGATGATCTATAGTGCAAGTGGGGAGAGTGGAATAATTGTATTTGCACTTGGAATGAGCACTCTGGCTGAATTTTCTTTCTTTTTTTTTTTTAAGTTTTAATTTAATCTTCAGTTAGTTAACATACAGTGTAATATCAGTTTCAGGTGTCAAATACAGTGAATTGACACTTCCATACAATACCCAGTTCTCATGACAGTAATTGCCCTCCTTAATCCCCATTATGTATTGAGCCCATCCCTCCACCTCCTCTCTAGTAACCACCAGTGTGTTCTCTATAGTTAAGAGTCCGCTTCTTGGTTTGCCTCTGTCTCTCTTTGTGTCCCTTTGCTCATTTATTTCTTAAATTCCACATATGAATAATCATGTTATTTGTCTTTCTCTAACTGACTTATTTTGCTTAGCATAATCTCTTGCTCCATTCTTGTCACTGCAAATAGCAAGATATTCTTTTTTGTGGATGAGTAATATTGCTGTGTGTGTGTGTGTGTGTGTGTGTGTGTGTGTGTGTGTGTGATCAATACCGCTTGAGCTATAAAGCCATATAAAATGAGAATCAATGTCACTGGAATTAGCAGAATTAATACACTAAAGAAAAAGAGCTCAGACTCAATTACATATATATATATATATATATATATATATATATATATATATACACACACACATATATATTCGTACATATTTATGTATATATATACATAAATATGTATATATATTTGTATATATATAAATTGTATATATTATTGTATATATATTGTATATATATATTGTATATATATATAAATTGTATATATATAAATATGTATATATTTATGTACATATACATAAATATGTACGAATATATGTATGAATATATGTATGTATGTATGTATACCATCCTGTATGTGTGTGTGTGTGTGTGTGTGTGTGTGTGTGTGTGTGAGTGTGTATTCTGACTACATTTCTCAGGGAATTAAAAATCAAAACTACAATGAGCTATCACCTCACAGCTGTCAGAATGGTGAAAATCAACAACACAAGAAACAACAGGTGTTGGCGAGGATGTGGAGAAAGGGGAACCTTCTTGCACTGTTGGTGGCTATATTTTCTAAAGTGCATTATAGAGCATCAGGAGGAATCTATACAGGTGAATTGGATAATCAGCAAGCCTAGGTGAAGGATGGTGATAGTAGAAGTGTGAAAAAGGAAGCCACGGAGAGATGGAAGGTAGCAAAGAGAAATGATTGGATGTCTTAGTAATGGTTTCTATATGGAAAATGATGGAGGCTATGGTGTACGATAGGATCCATGGTTTCTGATTTGCACACGTAGACAATAGGTGACTGCCTTCGGTAAAATAGTGAGCTTTAGAAGAGGTCTTTGTCGCAACAGAAGAGAAGATGTTTGCCCTAGATGTGTTGAGTTGGAAATACTTATCACATACTCAACAATAGAAGACAATGGATATGGTGGTTTGGAAATTTTAAAAAAGTACATGTATGACAAATGTAATTGTTTTCATTTCTCTTTCCATCTTAAATTTCTTCTTATTTTTTTTTGAGAAAAGCAACTTTTTAAACACCATAGATTTAAAGTTGTTCCCTTTCCCATTTATTTGAAATGCCACGTAAACATTATATAAGAGCCATATTCTGTACATATGTTTGCAGTTATTTTCGACTGATGCTGCACCTTCTATGCTGAAATTATTCTGATTTGCTAACTGGATACACCCTAAACTTTTCAGACAACATTTCCAGGTTCAATTTATGGTTGTGTTTTTTTTACTCCATATTTTAATACTATTAAACTAAATTTATTTAATATGAAAATATTATCTGACTTTAAGGGCATTTTCTTCAATAGAATATTTTTTCAGGAGGAAATGTTGATCATTTTTCCTATGGTCTAGAGCTATCTAATGAAAATAAACATTTATTGAGTGACAGCCCAAGGAATGAATTAATTCAGATCACTGTTAGAAAAAAGATTACTGTTAACATTTCTACAAATAATTAGCATGATAATTTAGAGAAGTTCCCTCATGCTTATGGCAGAACTTGAGACAAATCAGGATTTGAACAAAGGAGAAAAAAAAGAGAAATTCTATTGCTGGGGAATAGAAGGATGAATTAAAAATGGAGCAGGAAAGGGGTGCCTGGGTGTCTCAGTCGGTTAAGCATCCACCTTCGGATCAGGTCATGATCTCACGATTAGTGGATTTGAGCACAATGTCTTGAGCCCCACCTCAGTCTCTATGCTGCCAGCTCAGAGCCTGGAGCCTGCTTCAGATTCTGTGTTTCCTTCCCTGCCCCTCCCTCACTTGTGCACGCTTTCTCTCTCTCTCTCTCTCTCAAAAATAAATAACCACTAAAAAAAAAAAGAATAGAGCAGGAAATGAAGCTCAGCTGACATTTCAAGTCTCTAGTATGAGATGTGCACACCTAACTAGTTGGAGCCCACTAGATTGGAGGCAGTCTACACACAGCAAGCAGCTCTGGAAGGAACACACAATGGATTTATCAGGGGGTGTGAGGGTGAAGTGACCGAGGCCTTCGTGCTGATGGGAAATTTTTGGCTTGAGATCATAGTCTATTTAATGATAAAGGTGTAGAAATCACAAACTAAGATGGTACAGTAAGATGGTACACAAAGTGATACTAGAACAGATCGTATATAAACAGGAAGATCAACCATCCAAGTATCCTCAAGGAACAGAGTGCATTGGGGGAACTTCTGGAAAGCAATGAAATTTTTAACTTAGAAAAGGTATCTCAGTGTTGCCTTTGAACAGAGGAGGACATTTCTAACTGTGGGGAGAATTCAATGAAATCACAAGAGCCTGGAAAGTAGGAAAATCAGTTCAAACGTTATCACCACTTGCAAGGATAGAAACTTAGAGGACTTTCATCACAATGGGCTACTTACTTCTTACAGAAAAAGATTTTTGGCATCACCCTCTTGAAGGCCTCCTTCATATCTTTATTTCTAAGGCTGTAGATAAGGGGGTTCAACATGGGTGTAATGATCCCATAGAAGAGGGAAACCATCTTTCCCCAGTCCTTAGAGGTGGATGAAGGTGGTTGTAGATACATGTAGATGCCTGTACCAAAAAAGAGAGACACTACAACCATGTGGGACCCACATGTCCCAAAAGCTTTTCGTCGTCCTTCTGCTGACCTGATTCTCAACACTGCTTGAGCTATAAAGCCATAGGAAATGAGGATCAATGTCACTGGAATTAGCAGAATTAATACACTAAAGAAAAAGAGCTCAGACTCAATAGGCTTTGTGTCAGCACACGACAACTTGAGAAGGGCAGGCACCTCACAGAAAAAGTGGTCCACTTCCTGGCGACCACAGCGTGGCATGTTAAGGGTCAAGGAAGACTGCAACACTGAATTACCAAAGCCAGTGAACCACGAGAAGGCTACCACCCTTACGCAGAACCAATGATTCATAATAACTACATAGTGCAGGGGTTTGCAGACTGCCACATATCTGTCAAAGGACATGACAGCCAGAAGGAGACACTCAGTAGCTCCCAGGGCCAGGAAGATGATGAGCTGTGCTACACAGCCACCATAGCTGATGGTCTTTTTGTTGCGACAAATATTTGTCAACATATGAGGGACTGTGCTTGTGGTATAGCACAGATCTAAGATGGAGAGATTAGTGAGGAAGAAATACATGGGTGTATGAAGTTTGGGATCCAGAATGCACACCATCATGATGGACACATTGCCAAAGATGGTGAATGTATATGATATTAATAGAAGCACAAACAGGGGCATTTGTAGCCAGGGCCTGTCTGAGAAGCCAAGTAGTATAAACTCTCTTGCGGAGCTCTCATTAGCCCAATTCATGATGACTCATTTATATTTCTTCCTAAAAATATAAAAAAGAAAAGTAGTAGATAATTATTGAATACTCTTATTGAAACTGAAATAACTTAGGTTAATTATAATGAATGATTCAACACCAAACATAATTGATAGTAATCATAAGCTACCAGAAATTTATAGTTTGTGAAATATAATATGATTCTCTTAAATTAAAAATAGAACTACCCTATGACCCAGCAATAGCACTGCTAGGAATTTACCCAAGGGATACAAGAGTACTGACGCATAGGGGCACATATACACCAATGTTTATAGCAGCACCTTCAACAATAGCCAAATTATGGAAAGAGCCTGAATGTCCATCAACTGATGAATGGATAAAGAAAACGTGGTTTATATATACAATGGAATACTACTTGTCAATGAGAAAGAATGAAATCTGGCCATTTGTAGCAATGTGGATGGAACTGGAGGGTATTATGCTAAGTGAAATAAGTCAGGTGGAGAAAGACAGATACCATATGTTTTCACTCCTATGTGGATCCTGAGAAACTTAATAGAAGAGTATGGGGAAAGGGAAGAGGGGGGAAAGTTACAAACAGAGAGGGAGGGAGGCAAACCATAAAAGACTCTCAAATACAGTGAGCAAACTGAGGGTTGATGGGGGGTTGGGGAGAGGGAAAAGTGGGTGATAGGCATTGGGAGGGCACTTGGTGTGAGCACTGGGTGTAGTATGGAAGCCAATTAACAATAAATTATACATATATATAGTAAAAATATATATAAATATAAACATATTGTTGTGTTTTAGCATATTGTCTGTCTTAGCAGCTATGTTTAACTTACTTTATGAAGTAAATCATTACTTTTGAATAACAAAGTATATAAACTTATGTTCATGGAGCACAGACAATTGTAAATGCCTAAGACATTTCAATTTTTCTCTGTTTTGTTACGTGTACACAAAGTATCTTCAGGTGTCCATTATATTCTGTTGTACAATATAGTGATTGGCACTTCCACACATGAGCTCATCAAAACAGGTGCACTCCTTAGTCCCCATATCAGATTATCACCTGATTAATCATTGCTTCACTGACATGTGGCAGACACGAGAAAATCCACATTTTATTGCTGTTATGACTCCGTGAGCACGAATACTCTGCATACCCAGTAGTGGTGAAACCAAGACTCAAAGTCAGGACCTGTGGCCATTCTTTTTTCTATGCTGTATATCCCCCCGAGTACACAGAGAACACAGCAAGACTGATTGAAGACCACATGGCAGTGCTTATATGCCAACAGAACAGCAAGAATGAAATAGTCAAGTTGATTTTCCTCAGTGTGTGGAGGTTATCAGTTAAGTAGTGATACAATCCAAGTGCACCTAAGTTTCTCAGTCCACCCTGTGTTTTTAAATGCAGCGTCTTTAATAGGACTTACAGCATTGAAATTTATAAGCATAAACATAGTGAGTGCTGCTAGGCAGAGAACAGGGCACTGTAAAGGAGGGTAACGTGGGAAGGAGAGACCTACCTCAGACTGGGTGGAACAGCTTTTACAGTAGGAGAAGCACGGCCACTGTGCACCTGCAGCAGCTTGAGGAGAGAAGGTGTGAAGAATTTAACTCCTTCCATTATATGTGGGTTAAATTTCAGCGTTTTAGCTACAGATGCACATTATTCCTTGGCAATTAACAGCAATACACCTTTGTGGGAAAATGCAGAGGAAATGAGATATGACTTTGGTTTACATGCAAATTTGAATTTTTCATAGGAAAAATTATGATACATAAAGATAAAATATAAATGCAAGATGGAAAAAAATGTGTGGTGATTATGGCAAAAATGATGACTATCTTAAAACATACAGAATTGTTATATAATAATTATGAGACAAGACCAGAAATCCAATTAAAAGTGAGCAATTGACTTAAGTGAGCAATTGAGGAAGAAAAAAATAAAGCAAATTTAAAAAGAGAAAAGATATATGATTTTTCTATCAATAAGAAACAGAAATCAAAATAACCAGGAAATGTCACATGTCTAATCATTTGGTAAAGTTAGAAAAAATCACCTTTAAAAGTTAGCTGTTAGGAACACAGTCTCTGGATGTACCACCTGCCTGCATTTATTCTGAGCTGTGTGATTATGAGTGCAGTGTGAACATCCTTGCGCCACATTTAGAACAAATCGCTCTACTGATAGTAAGAGGTCCTGTGAAGTCAAATGAGGCAGTCCACACGTCAGAAGTCAGGGCGGTGCTGGGGACAGCAAGCTTCACTGAGTGTGAGTTTCTCATCACTTGGAGTATCACTGAAATCCATCATTAACACTAATCATTAACGTCATGATGGGCCATTGTCTCGGCTTGGTGCAGATAGCAGAAGAACAGACAACCAAATTACTGTTGGTTGTGCCAATGCTTATTGTAAGTTCATAATTTTATAATGTGAAATTATTAAACATATATGTCACTTTTTCTTTGCTTCTACCATAATACTGAGAACATGGTTTCCAGTAAATGGAAGTCAAGTCAATGGTTAATAGCAGGTACTGGCTTACCTGAAGGGTATGGGCCATAAGAGGACTCTACTCAGCAACTGTATTTTCTCCAATTTTCACGTGTTCTGCTCTACCCACGTGTCATATGTCAGTGTGATCTGCTCATTCCGATTGCTCTTTTCCATTATCAGAAAAGTGGACTCACCTCTTGACAAGCACACATTCATTTTGCTGTCATCTTACCTCTTTCCCATTCATATATCCTGCAGTAATCAAGAGAAACCTTAAATGCCACTAATTCTTTCTTTCTTTCTTTCTTTCTTTCTTTCTTTCTTTCTTTCTTTCTTTCTTTCTTTCTTTCTTTCTTTCTTTCTTTTGCTTAAAAACATCCTACTGACAGTTCTAATGCATGGAGATAAGATGGTCAAAGGTGCATTCTGAAGGATGAAATAATAACTAAGGTTGTTTGAATCACTGAAAATAGTTGACATCTATTTTAAGATTCCTAGGAAACAAACTGAACAGTGATTACTTAGCCAGAGACAAGGACATGGGTGAAGTGAGCAAGGGACATCACTTAGAGTCCTGCTGCACTCGACACTCACCTTCCTTCCAAGTGTCAGAGAGATACCCCTGTCTTTCTGTGTGCATGTTTCAGAGAAGGTTGATAAATGCAGAGCCTCTTTAAGCTGTCAACCCTTGTGATATTCTTATTCATTGACCTGTTCCCCACAGATTGGAATGATATTAGCACAGAACCTGGGCTGCATAATGAACAGAGAACATGACAACATTCCTTAGGATGAAATAAAAATGGATTATAGTATGTGTTCAGTCACTGGGGTATATGTTTGATTGACACTGGCTCTGCTCACCACATTCCTAGCAGAGTTTACAGTGGGAAGCTGATTTCATAGATATCTACAACATCAGCAGAGCCCTTTAAGAAAGGGCTACCTATTCCCACATTGCCTTGTCCTCTATCTTGGCCCTAGGGATTCCAGGGTCCCTCCAGTTTAATTGGTCATTGTGTCCAGAGAGGAAATAATGAACTCTATTCCCAACTGCACTGGCAGGGTAACACAGGCACACAGGTGGTTCACAAATGTTAAAGCTAGGGGGAAGATGCTAGACATGAAACTTAAACCACGAATAATGAGTTTAGAGATGTTTCCTCAGGACAGCACAAGGCTAAATGAACTTATAGCCCAAATCCGTTAAATGGTCTCATGGTCAAAGAGTGAGCCCACACTTCGTGTTTATGGAAAGAAGTGTTCCTATTGTTCCTTGAAATTTGTATGCAGGTGTTTAGACTACACCTGCTAGGGATATGCAGCTTAAATAATTGTATCAAACAAATTCAACACATGTAAATTTTCATCTTGAAGTTTAAGGTTGGCATGAATTCACCAGGGCAGAGCTAGTAGAAATGATGGGGGATTGCAACAGAATAGATTTTGAGGATAAGTTGATTTCTGCAATTAATAATTTAATATGTGCCCACCTAAGATTTTGGAAAAATAAAGAAAACTGAAATTGCATTGAGCACCAGCTTAGATATACCCTAAAATCACTTGCTAGGATTTTACTATATTTATTTTCACTTATTTTTATTTTGTGTATAACACATTTTATGAATTATAAAATCATATATAGAGAATATAATCATTATTTATATTATAAGAGTTTCTTTTTTATTAAATATTAAACCAGCACAGTTGGCATATACTCTTATATGCATTCCAGGTGTATAATATAGTAATTCAATAATTCCGTACATTACTAAGCACTCTGCAGGATCATTGTATTCTTTTTTTTTTTTTAATTTCTTTTAATGTTTACTTATTCTCGAGAGAGAGACAGAGACAGAGTGTGAATGGAGGAGGGCCAGAGAGAGAGGGAGACACAGAATCTGAAGCAGGCTCCAGGCTGTGAGCTGTCAGCACAGAGCCCGACGCGGGGCTCGAACTCAGACTGCGAGATCACGACCTGAGCTGAAGTCGGACGCTTAACCGATTGAGCCACCCAGGTGCCCCAGGATCATTGTCTTCTTAATCCCCTTTTCCTATTTCATCCATCCTTCCCACCACCTCCCCCTGGTAACCAATAGGTTGGTCTCTATAGTTAAGAGGCTGCTTCTTGGTTTTCCTCTCTTTTTCCCCCCCTTAAATTCATTTTTTTTTTTTGTTTCTTAAATTCCACATATGAATGAAATCATATGGTATTTGTCTTTCTTAGACTGGCTTATTTCACTTAGCATTACACTCTCTAGCTCCATCCATGTCGTTGCAAATAACAAGATTTCTTTCTTTTTGATTCCTGAGTAATATTTCATTATATATAAATATCACTTCTTTCTCCATTCATTAGTTGACGGACACTTGTGCTGTTTACATAGTTGGCTAGTGTTGATAATGCTGCTCTAAATACTGGGGTGCCTGTGCCCCTTCAAATCTGTATTTTTTTATCCTTTGGGTAAATACCAGGCAGAGCAATTGCTGAATTGTTGTGTAGTTCTATTTGTAACTTTTTGAGGAATGTCTGTACTGTTCCTCAGAGTGCCTGCACCAGTTTGCATTCCCACCAACAGTGCAAGAGGGTTCCCCTTTCTTCACATCCTCACCAACATTTATTGCTGCCTCAGTGGTTAATTTTAGCCATTCTGACAGGTGTGGGGTGGTATCTCATCATGGTTTTGATTTGCATTTCCCTGATGATAAGTGATTTTGAGCATCTTTTCTTCTTAATTTGAAATTGTCAAATTGGTTTCCATACAACACCCAGTGCTCATCCCAAAAGGTGCTCTCCTCAATACCCATCACCCACCCTCCCCTCCCTCCCACCCCCCAATCAACCCTCAGTTTGTTTTAAAAGTCTCTTATGCTTTGGCTCTCTCCCTCTTTAAACTCTTTTTTTTCTTCCCCTCCCCCTATGGTCTTCTGTTAAGTTTCTCAGGATCCACACAGGAGTGAAAACATATGGTATCTGTCTTTCTCTGCATGGCTTATTTCACTTAGCATCACACTCTCCAGTTCCATCCACGTTGCTACAAAATGCCATATTTCATTCTTTCTCATTGCCATGTAGTATTCCATTGCGTATATAAACCACAATTTCTTTATCCATTCATCAGTTGATGGACATTTAGGCCCTTTCCATAATTTGGCTATTGTTGAAAGTGCTGCTATAAACATTGGGGTACAAGTGCCCCTGTGCATCAGCACTCCTGTATCCCTTAGGTAAATTCCTAGCAGTACTATTGCTGGGTCATAGGGTAGATCTATTTTTAATTTTTTGAGAAAGCTCCACACTGCTTTCCAGAGTGGCTGCACCAGTTTGCATTCCTACCAACAGTGCAAGAGGGTTCCCGTTTCTCCACATCCTCTCCAGCATCTATAGTCTCCTGATTTGTTCATTTTAGCCACTCTGACTGGCGTGGGGTACTATCTGAGTGTGGTTTCGATTTGTATTTCCCTGATGAGGAGCGACGTTGAGCATCTTTTCATGTGACTGTTGGCCATCTGGAAGTCTTCTTTAGAAAAGTGACTATTCATGTTTCCTGCCCATTTCTTCACTGGATTTTTTGTTTTTCAGGTATGGCGTTTGGTAACTTCTTTATAGATTTTGGATACAAGCCCTTTGCCCGATATGTCATTTGCAAATATCTTTGCCCATTCCGTTGGTTGCCTTTTAGTTTTGTTGATTGTTTCCTTTGTAGTGCAGAAGCGTTTTATCTTCATGAGGTCCCAATAGTTTATTTTTGCTTTTAATTCCCTTGCCTTTGGAGATGTGTCAAGTAAAAAATTGCTGCAGCTGAGGTCAGAGAGGTTCTTTCCTGCTTTCTCCTCTAGGGTTTTGAATGTTTCCTGTCTCACATTCAGGTCCTTTATCCATTTTGAGTTTATTTTTGTGAATGGTGTAAGAAAGTGGTCTAGTTTTATTCTTCTGCATGTTGCTGTCTAGTTCTGCCAGCACCATTTGTTAAAGAGACTGTCTTTTTTCCATTGTATATTCTTTCCTGCTTTGTCAAAGATTAGTTGGCCATACTGTTGTGGGTCTAGTTCTGGGGTTTCTATTCTATTCCATTGGTCTATGTTTTTGTGCCAATATCATGCTGTCTTGATGATTACATCTTTGTAGTAGAGGCTAAAGTTTGGGATTGTGATGCCTCCCACTTTGGGCTTCTTCTTCAATATTACTTTGGCTATTTGGGGTCTTTTGTGGTTCCATACAAATTTTAGGATTGCTTATTCTAGATTTGAGAAGACTGCTGGTGCAATTTTGATTGGGATTGCATTGAATGTGTAGATAGCTTTGGGTGGTATTGACATTTTGACAATATTTATTCTTCCAATCCATGAGCATGGAATGTTTTTTCCATTTATTTCCATCTTCTTCAATTTCCTTCATAAGCTTTCTATATTTTTCAGCATACAGATCTTTTACATCTTTGGTTAGGTTTATTCCTAGGTATTTTATGATTCTTCGTGCAATTGTGAATGAGGTCTGTTTATGTATTTGTTTTTCTTGCTTTATTATTATGTATAAAAATGCAACTGATTTCTGTTCATTGATTTTGTATCCTATGACTTTGCTGAATTCATGTATCAGTTCTAGTAGACTTTATGTTGTCTATCGGGCTTTCTATGTATAATATGTCATCTGCAAAAAGTGAAAGCTTGACTTCATCTTTGCCAATTTTGATGCCTTTGATTTCCTTTTGTTGTCTGATTGCTGATGCCAGAACTTCCAACACTATGTTAAACAACAGCGGTGAGAGTGGACATCCCTGTCATGTTCCTGATCTCAGGGAGAAAGCTCTCAGTTTTTCCCCATTTATGAAAAGTTTTTCATAAATGGCTTTTATGATGTTTAAGTATGTTCCTTCTATCCCCACTTTCTTGAGGGTTTTTTATTACGAAACGTTGTTGAATTTTGTCACATGTTTTTCTGCAACAATTGAAAGGATCATATGGTTTTTTTCTTTTCTTTTATTAATGTGATGTATCACATTGATTGATTTGCAAATGTTGAACCAGCCCTGTAGCCCAGGAATGAATCCCACTTGATCATGGTGAATAATTATTTTTATATGCTGTTGAATTCGATTTGCTAGTATCGTGTTGAGAATTTTTGCATTGATATTCATCAGGAATATTGGCCTGTAGTTCTCTTTTTTTGCTGGGTCTCTGTCTGGTTTGAGAATCAAAGTAATGCTGGCTTCATAGGATGAGTCTGGAACTTTTCCTTTCCTTCTATTTTTTGGAACACTTGAGAAGGATAAGTATTATCTCTGCTTTAAATGTCTGATAGAATTCCCCAGGGAAGCCATCTGTTACTGGACTCTTATTTGTTGGGAAATTTTTGATAACTGATTGAATTTCTTCGCTGGTTATGGATCTGTTCAAGTTTTCTGTTTCTTCCTGTTTGAGTTTTGGAAGTGTGTGGGTGCTTTGGAATTTGGCCATTTCTTCCAGGTTGTCCAATTTGTTGGTATATAATTTTTCATAGTATTCCCTGATAATTGCTTGTATTTCTGAGGGATTGGTTGTAGTAATTCCATTTTCATTCATGATTTTATCTATTTGGGTCATCTTCCTTTTCTTTTTGAGAAGCCTGGCTAGAGGTTTGTCAATTTTGTTTATTTTTTCAAAAAACCAACTCTTGGTTTCATTGATCTGCTCTACATTTTTTTTAGATTCTATATTGCTTATTTCTGTTCTGATCCTTAATATTTCTCTTCTTCTGCTGGGTTTGGGGTGTCTTTGCTGTTCTGCTTCTATTTCCTTTAGATGTGCTGTTAGATTTTGTATTTGGGATTTTTCTTGTTTCTTGAGATAGTCCTGGATTACAATGTATTTTCCTCTCAGGACTGCCTTCGCTGCATCCTAAAGCGTTTGGATTGTTGTAGTTTCATTTTCATTTGTTTCCATATATTTTAAAATTTCTTCTCTAATTGCCTGGTTGACCCACTCATTCTTTAGTAGGGTGTTCTTTAACCCCCATGCTTTTGGAGGTTTTCCAGACTTTTTCCTGTGGTTGATTTCAAGCTTCATAGCATTGTGGTCTGAAAGTATGCATGGTATTTCAATTCTTGTATACTTATGAAGGGCTGTTTTGTGACCCAGTATGTGATCTATCTTGGAGAATGTTCCATGTGCACTTGAGAAGAAAGTATATTCTGTTGCTTTGGGATGCAGAGTTCTAAATATATCTGTCAAGTCCATCTGATCCAATGTATCATTCAGGGGCCTTGTTTCTGTATTGATCCCGTGTCTAGATGATCTATCCATTGTTGTAAGTGGAGTATGAAAGTCCCCTGCAATTACCACATTCTTATCAATAAGGTTGCTTATGTTTGTGATTAACTGTTTTATATATTTGGGGGCTCCCGTATTCAGTGCATAGACATTTATAATTGTTAGCTCTTCCTGATGGATAGACCCTCTAATGATTATCTAATGCCCTTCTTTGTCTCTTGATACAGCCTTTAATTTAAAGTCTAGTTTGCCTGATATAGGTATGGCTACTCCAGCTTTCTTTTGACTTCCAGTAACACGATAGATAGTTCTCCATCCCCTCAGTCTCAATCTGAAGGCGTCCTCAGGTCTTAAATGAATCTTTTGTAGATAGCAAATAGATGGGTCTTGTTTTTTTTATCCATTCTGATACCCTATGTCTTCTGGTTAGTGCATTTAGTCCATTTACATTCAGTGTTATTATAGAAAGATATGAGTTTAGAGTCATTGTGATGTCCGTAGGTTTCATGCTTGTAGTGATGTCTCTGGTACTTTGTGGTCCTTGATACATTTCACTCACAGAATCCCCCTTAGGATCTCTTTTAGGCCTGGTTTAGTGGTGATGAATTCCTTCAGTTTCTGTTTGTTTGGGAAGACCTTTATCTCTCCTTGTATTTTGAATGATAGGCTTGCTGGATAAAGGATTCTCGGCTGCATATTTTTTCTGTTAATCACATTGAACATTTCCTGCCATTCTTTACTGGCCTGCCAAATTTCAGGAGATAGATCTGTCACTATTCTTATTGGTCTCCCTTTATATGTTAGAGCATGTTTATCCCTAGATGCTTTCAGAATTTTCTCTTTTTCCTTGTATTTTGACAGTTTCACTATGATATGTCGTGCAGAAGATCGATTCAAGTTACATCTGAAGGGAGTTTTTTGTGCCTCTTGGATTTCAATGTCTTTTTCCTTCCCCAGATCAGGGAAGTTCTCAACTATGATTTGTTCAAGTCCACCTTCAGCCCCTTTCTCTCTCTTTTCCTCCTTTGAATCCCTATTATAAGGTTATTGTTCCGTTTGATTGTATCACATAATTCTCTAATTCTACCCTCATACTCCTGGATTATTTTTTTTTTCTCTTTTTATCATCTTCCTGTTTTTCCATAATTTTATCTTCTAATTCACCTATTCTCTCCTCTGCCTGTTCAATCTGAGCTGTGGTCGCCTCCATTTTATTTTGCACCTCATTTATAGCATTTTTTAGCTCCTCATGACCATATCTTATTTCCTTAATCTCTGTATCAATAGATTCTCTGCTCTCCTCTATACATTTTTCAAGCCCAGCGATTAATTTTATGGCTATTATTCTAAATTCTTGTTCCGTTATATTGCTTAAATCGTTTTTGATCAATTCGTTAGCTGTCGCTACTTCCTGGAATTTTTTTAGAGGAGAATTCTTCCATTTCATCATTTTGGGTATTCCCTGGGGTGGCTCCCAACTGCAGGGCACTTCCCCTGTACTGTCCAGAGTAACTTGTGTTGGTGGGCAGGGCCACAGTCAGACCTGATGACTGTCCCCAGCCCACCGCTGGGGCCACAGTCAGACTGGTGTGTACCTTATCTTCCCTTCTTCCAGGGGCAGGACTCACTGTGGAGTGGTGTGGCCCCTGTCTGGGCTATTTGCACACTGCCAGATTTGTGGTGCTGTTTCAATGGTATCTGGGTATTAGCCAGGGTAAATCAGCAAGGTACACAGGGGTGGGAGGGGCATGCTTAGCTCCCTTTGCCATTGGTGGTCCCCTGTGGGAGGGGCCCTGCAGCACTGGGAGGGAGGCAGACCCATCAGAAGAATGGATCCACAGAAGCACGGTGTTGGGTGTTTGCGAGGTTCAAGCAAGTTCGGTGACAGAAACTGTATCCCTTTGGGATTTTGCTGGAGGATGGGAGAGGGAGATGGCACTTGCCAGCACCTTTGTTCCCTGCTGAGCTGAGCTCTGTCTCTCGGGGCTCAACAACTCTCCCTCCCGGTGTCCTCTCGCGCTCCACATTCTCCAAGAGCAGAGATGTTGACTTTTAACATTCCAGATGTTAAGTTCCACTAGCTGTCAGAACTCACGGAGTCCAGTCCCTCCACTTTTGCAAACCAGACTCTGGGGCTCTGCCTTGCTGGGCAGGCTGCCCCTCCACTGCCCTGGCTCCCTCCTGCCAGTCTGTGTAGTGTGCACCGCCTCTCCACCCATCCTACCTTCTACTGTGGGCCTTTGTCTATGCTTGGTTGTGGAGAGTCCGTTCTGCTTGTCTTCTGGCAGTTTTCTGGGTTATTTAGGCAGATATGGGTTGAATCTAAGTGATCAGCAGGAAGTGGTGAACCCAGCATCCTCTTACACCACCATCTTCAAACGGAAAATTCACTGTCTTCATTATTATAACATTGTAATACAGTATAGCTTGAAATATGGTATGGTGATGCCCCTGCTTTCATTTTCTTTTTCAAGATTGCTTCGGCTATTCAGGGGCTTTTCTGATTCCATACAAATTTTAGGATTATTTTAGCTCTGTGAAGAATGCTGGTGTTATTTTGATAGGGATTTCATGCAATATGTAGATTGCATTGGGTAGTATTGACATTTTCATAATATTTGTTCTTTCTATCCAGGAGCATGGAACCTTTTTCCATTTTTTTGTGTCTTCTTCAATTTCTTTCATAAGTTTTCTATAGTTTTCAGTGTATAGATTTTTCACCTCTTTTGTTAGATTTATTCCTAGGTATTTTATGTTTTTTTTTTTTTTTTTTTTTTTTTTTTTGTGCAACTGTAAATGGGATCGATTCCTTGGTTTCTCTTTCTGTTGTTTCATTGTTGGTGTATATAAATGCAAATGATTTCTGTGCATTGATTTTATATCCTGTAACTTTGTTGAATTCATGAATAAGTTCTAGCAGTTTTTTCATGGAATCTTTAGGGTTTTCCTTATAGATTATCATGCCATCCATGAAGAGTGAATGTTTGACCTCCTCCTGGCTGATTTGGATGCCTTTAATTTCTTTGTGTTGTCTGATTACAGAGGCGAAGATTTCCAATACTATGTTGAATAACAGTGGTGAGAGTGGACATCCCTGTCTCGTTCCTGACCTTAGGGGAAAAGCTCTCAGTTTTTCCCCATTGAGGATGATATTAGTGTTGGGTCATTCATATATGGCTTTTATGATCTCAAGGTATGCTCCTTCTATCCCTACTTTCTTGAGGGTATTAATCAAGAAAGTATGCTGTCAAATGCTTACTCTGCATCTATTGTAAGGATCATGTAGTTCTTGTCCTTTATTTTATTGTTGGGATGAATCACATTGATTGTGTTGTGGATATTGAACCAGCCCTGCATCCCAGGTATAAATCCCTCTTGGTCATGGTGAATAATATTTTTAATGTATTGTTGGATCCTGTTGGCTAATATCTTGTTGAGGATTTTTCATCCATGATCATCAGGAAAATTGGTCTATAGTTCTCCTTAGTGGGGGCTCTGTCTGGTTTTGGAATCAAGGTAATGCTGGCTTCTTAGAGTTTGGAAGTTTTCCTTCCATTTCTATTTTTTGGAACACCTTCAAGAGAATGGGTGGTAACTCTTCCTTAAAATGTTTGGTAGAATTCCCCTGGAAAGCCATGTGGCCCTGGACTCTTTTTTTTTTCTTTTTTTTGGCAGATTTTTGATTACTAATCCTATTTCTTTATTCGTTATGGGTCTGTTCAAATTTTCTATATCTTTCTATTTCAGTTTTGGTAGTGTATATATTTCTAGGAATTTGTCCATTTCTTCAAGATTGCCTATTGTATTGGCATATAATTGCTCATAATATTCTCTTATGATTGTTTTCATTTTTGCTGTTTTGGTTGTGATCTCTCCTCTTTCATTCTTGATTTTATTTATTTGGTTTGTTTTCTTTTTCTTTTTGATCAAACTGCCTAGTGGTTTATCTATTTTGTTAATTCTTTCAAATAACCAGCTTCCGGTTTCATTGATCTGTTCTATTTTGTTTTGTTTTTTGGTTTTGGTAGCATTTATTTCTGCTCTAATCTTTATTATTTCCTGTTCTCTGCTGGTTTGGCATTCTATTTTCTATTCTTTTTCCAGCTCCTTAAAGTGTAAGGTTAGGTTGTGTATCTGAGATCTTCCTTCTTTAGGAAGTCCTGGATTGCTATATAGTTTCCTCTTATGACCACCTTTGCTTCGTCCCAGAGGTTTTGGGTTGTGATGTTACCATTTTCATTGGCTTCCATATATTTTTAATTTCTTCAGTCTCCAAGTATTTGTTTCCTTTCCAATTTTTTTCTTCTGGTTGATTTTCAGTGTCATAGCATTGTGGTCTGAAAATATGCACAGTATGATCTCGATCTTTTTGTACTTATTCGGGCTGATTTGTGTCCCAGTATATGGTCTCTTCTGGAGAACATTTCATGTACAGTGGAGAAGAATGTATATTCTGCTTTAGGATGAAATGTTCTGAATATATCTGTTAAGTCCACATGGTCCACTGTGTCATTCAAAGCAATTGTTTTCTTGTGATTTTCTGTTTAGATGATCTGTTCTTTGCTGGAAGTGGGGTGTTGAATCTCCTACTATTATGGTATTATTATCAATGAGTTTCTTTATGTTTGTGATTAATTGATTTATATATTTGGCTTCTTTCACATTTGGAGAATAATGTTTACAATTGTTATGCCTTCTTGATAGATAACCCCTTAATTATGATATAATGCCCTTCTTCATCTCTTGTTACCATCTTTATTTTAAAGTCTAGATTGTCTGATATAAGTATGGCTACTCCGGCTTTCTTTTGTTGACCATTAGCATGATAGATGGTTCTCCATCCCCTTACATTCAATCTGAAAGTGTTTTTATGTCTAAAGTGGGTCTCTTGTAAACAGCATATAGATGGATCTTGTTTTCTCATCCATTCTGTTACCCTTTGTCTTTTGATTAGAGAATTTAGTCCATTGATTTTTAGAGTGAGTACTGAAGGACATGAATTTATTGCCATTATGTTTATTGTAGAGTTGGGGTTTCTGGTGGTGTTCTCTGGTCCTTCTAGTCTTTGTTGCTCTTGGTCTATTTTTCTTCTTCTTTTCTCCCCTCAGAGAGTCCCCCTTAAAATTTATTGCAGGCTTAGTGATCCTTAACTTCTTTAATTTTTGTTTTTCTTGGAAACTTTTAACCTCTACTTCTACTTTGAATGACAGTATCTCTGGATAAAGAATTCGTGGCTGCATAGTTTTCTGATTCAGCGCAATGGGTATATCCTGCCACTCCTTCTGGCCTGCCAAGTTTCTGTGGGTAGGTCTGCTGCTAACCTGATCTGTCTTCCCTTATAGATTAAGGACTTTTTTCCCTTGCTGCTTTCATGATTCTTTCCTTGCCTGAGTATTTTGTGAATATGACTCTGATATGCCTTGTTGATAGTTGCTTTATGTTGAGTCAAATGGGAGTCCTCTGTGTTTCCTGGATTTTGATGTCTGTGTCTTTCCCCAGGTTAGGAAAGTTTTCTGCTATGATTTGCTCACATAACCCTTCTACCCCTTTTTTGTCTCTCTCTTCTCCTTCTGGGAACCCTATGATTCTGATGTTGTTCCTTTTTCATGAGTCAGTAGGTTCTCTAATTCTTAAATCATGCTCTTTTGTCTTAGTCTCCTTCTTTGTTTCTGCTTCATTATTCTCCATAAGTTTGTCCATAAGTTTGTCCTCTGTATCATTGATTCGCTGCTTTAAGTCATCCATCCTTGCCACCTTGGTATCCATTCGTGATTGCAGCTGAGTTATACCATTTTTTATTTCATCCTGAGTAGCTTTTACTTCTTTTATCTCCATAGAAAGGGATTCTAATCTATTTTCAACCCCAGCTAGTATTCTTGTTATCATGATTCTCAATTCCAATTCTGACTTCTTCTTTGTATATGTGTTGATTAAGTCCCTGGTTATCATTTCTTCCTGTTCTTTCTTTGGTTTGAATTGCTTTATTACATCATTTTGGAGGAAAAAAAGGAATTAATAAAATAAAAATATATAATTAAAAATTTAAAAACAACATGAAGAAATCAAATAAAATAAGCTAGATCCTAGGTGTATTTTGGTGTGGTTGATGACTGAAGATTGATGGTGTAGAGAAAACAAGGGAAAGATAAGAAAAGAATAAAAAGAAAAGATAAAAAAAGGAAAAAAGGGAAAACACTTGAAAAAATTAATACAATAAAATAGAATAAAATGAAATGATAAAAGTAAAATAGAATTTAAGACATTTACAAAAAAGTAAAATTATAGTAGAAAAAAATTAAAAATCTTTTTAATAAAAATGGAAAATAAAAATATTTTATCTCTTTGTGTATTCACGAATAAGAGAAGAAAAAAAGAAGAAAAAAAATTCAATAAAAGGACCAGTGAACAGAGTGAAGTACGTTTGAAATTACATCTGGTTTCCCATATAATTCAAGCTATGAAGCACTTGATAATCTGTAAATGAAACAGGTGGAGAGACTTGTGTTTGTCCAGAATGCTGTTAGCCCTGTTGGGTGGGGCTTAGTGTAATGGCTCCATTCTCCACTAGATGGCCCTGGTTATCATACTCATGTGGATTGTTGTGGTGCCTGTAAATGAGTATGCGCATGTGTGGTAGAGATGAAAATGGCATCGTCCAGGTACCCAGTCTTTCGCATTGGAACTTTCTCCTCCCTGATCAGCAATCAAGCACCCGTCCTTTGTCTTTGGCCTCTGTATACTCCCCACTTTTACACTTTTCATGACCAAGACCCAGACAGCACCTCCCTCCTGAGTTATATCTCAGATGCAGCTGTTTTTTCCCAACCCCTTATTTCTGAGGGATTGCAGCTTTGACCCTCTCTGCCCCTCTGTGAGAGGGTCTCAAAAAGCAATGCCTGGGTGCTGGCCACACCCAAGAATGTTCGTGGGACCGTGCTGCTTATGATGTCCAGAAACTGCTGCTGGGTGCCAGCCTGCCTCAGAAAAAGTTTACGCTACATGTAGTAGCAGTGTTTCAGGGATTATGGTAAATCCGAACACACATCTGGCACCAGGCTTCAACCGTAACGCCCTGTTCCAACACCAGCAAATATTGTTGTCCTGGGTCCATTGGGGCCTTGACTTTGGGGGATCCATACAGCCTCTAACAGGTGTCCTCACATCAGGGGAACCGCTTTTCCCTGTGTGGCACAAGGACCCCAAGGACCTTACTCCCTGCTCCTGGGGAGTCACCCTTCCCACCAGAGCACCGCCAGGTATTGAGCTACAGAGTTTCAGACTCTGCTCCCCCTTATTTATAGAGTCTTAATGGAATTTAAACCATCTCCTTTCTTCTTTCTCCCTTTTTTGTTCAGTCCCTGCAGCTGTTTCCACTTTTCCACTTTCTCTCCAGCTGCTTTTTTTTTTGGGGGGGGGGGTACTTTTCCCACTGTCTCCCTCTGTCTCTGTCCTCCCTGTGCATGCAAAAACAGCTCCTTGCCTTCCATGGCTTCTCTCTCCCCCAGTTCACCTCTCCGTGCTGCTCATCTGCTGAATTCTGTGGTTCATGTTGTGCAGATTGTTGTGTTAATCCTCAAATCAGTTTTCTAGGTGCATTGGATGGTTTAGTGTTGATCTGGCTGTATTTCATGGACATGAGAAGTAAAATTAAAAATTCATGCTGTTCCACCATGTTGGTTCCTTTGCTCATTTGTGATTTTATATATTTGGGTCCTCTCTCTTTTCCTTCTGAGATATCTGACTAGGGGTTTATAAATTTCTTTATTTTATCAAAAACCAGCTCTTAGTTTCATTGATCTGTTCTGCTTTTTCTCTTTCTTTCTTTCTTTCTTTCTTTCTTTCTTTCTTTCTTTCTTTCCTTCCTTCCTTCCTTCCTTCCTTCCTTCCTTCCTTCCTTCCTTCCTTCCTTCTTTTTTTCTTTCGTTTTGATTCTATACTGTTTATTTATGTTCTGATCTTTATTATTTCTCTTCTTCTACTGGCCTTGGCATTTCCTTCCTGTTCTGCTTCTAGTTCTTTAGGTGTGCTGTTAGATTTTGTATTTGGGATTTTTCTGGATTCTTGAGATAGGCCTGGATTGCAATGTATTTTCCTCTTAGGACTGCCTTTCCTACATCCCAAAGGGTTTGGATTGTTGTCTTTTCATTTTCATTTGTTTTCACATATTTTTAGATTTCTTCTTTAGTTGCCTGGTTGATCCATTCATTATTTAAGGATGTTTTGCCTTTGGAGGTTTTCCAAACCTTTTCCTGTGGTTGATTTCAAGTTTCATAGCATTATGATCTGAAAACGTGCATGGTGTGATCTCAATTGTTTTATATTTATTGAGGGATGTTTTGTGACCCAGTATGTAGTCTTACTTGGAAAATGTTCCATGTGCACTTGAGAAGATGTGTATTCTGTTGCTTTAGGATTAAAATCTCTGAATATATCTGTCAAGTCAATCTGACCCAGTGTATCATTCAGGGCTGTTGTTTATTTATTGATTTTAAATAAATCAATGGAGTATTTAAAGTGGAGTATTAAAGTTCCCTGAATTTGCCACATTCTTACCAATAAAATTGATTTTATTTGTGATTAATTGATTTATAAATTTGAGTACCATCCAATTGGAGACAAACATTTATAATTGTTAGCTCTTCTTGTTGGATAGATATCATAGTTATGATATAATGCCCTTCATCTCTTGTTACAGTTTTCAGTTTAAAATATAGTTTGTCTGTTATAAGTATGGCTAATCCAGCTTTCTTTTGACTTCCAGTAGCATGACAGATGGTTGTCCATTCCCTCACTTTCAATCTGAAAGTGTCCTCAGGTCTAAAATGGGTCTCTTGTAGATAGCAAATAGATGGGTCTTGTTTGTTTGTTTGTTTGTATCCATTCTGATACCCTATTTCTTTGGATTGTAGCATTTAGTCCATTTACATTCAGTGTTATTATTGAAAGATATGGGTTTAGAGTCATTTTGACATCTGTAGGTTTCATGCTTGTAGTGATATCTCTGGTCCTTTGTGGTCTTTGCAACACTCAACTCACAGAATCCCCCTTAGGATCTCTTGTAGGGCTGGTTTAGTGTTGATGAACTCCTTTAGTTTTTGTGTGTCTGGGAAAACTTTTATCTCTCCTTGTATTTTGAATGACAGGCTTGCTGGATAAAGGATCCTTGACTGCATATTTTTCCTGCTCATCATATTGAAGATTTCCCGCCATTCCTTTCTGGCCTGTCAAGTTTCAGTAGATAGGTCTGCTACTACCCTTATGTGTCTACCCTTGTAGGTTAAGGCCCATTTGTCCCTAGCTGCTTTCAAAATTCTCTCTTTATCTTTGTATTTTTCCAGTTTCACTATGATTTGTCATGCAGAAGATCAATTTCTGTTATGTCTGAAGGGAGTTCTCTGTGCCTCTGGATTTCAATACTTCTTTTCTTCCCCAGATTGAGGAAGTTCTCAGCTATGATTTATTCAAATACACCCTCCACCCCTTTCTCTCTCCCTTCTTCTTCTGGAACTCCTTTGATATGTATATTATAATCTTTCATTGAATCACTTAGTTCTCTAATTGTCCCCTGCTGGTCTAGAATTTTTTTTTATCTCTTTTTCACAGCTTCATCTCTTTCCCTAAGTTTATCTCCTATTTCACTTATTCTCCCCTCTGCCTCTTCAATCCTTGCTGTCACTACCTCTAGTTTATTTTGCACCTCATTTACAGCATTTTTTTTACTGAATTATCACTTTTAGAATAAAAGTCATATCAAATATGGGTCTTCTTATGGAGAGCTATTTTCGTCCTGCTGCTGCTGCTGCTGCTACTGCTGCTGCCAGAGGGTTTTCTAGGATTCTTCCACTTGCTCTGCATGGTTTTTATTACTATTCAGCCAACACATCAAACTTATCCCTTGAAGCTTCCTGGGAACCCTCTTCCCCATACACGTCCTGGCACTGACCCCCTGGTTCTATTCAGTTCTCTGCTCAAAAGCCCTCCTGGACTACCCCTTCTAAAATAGCACTTTCAATCACTCTCCCCCATTTCTGTATTATCTTTGCTTTTTTAAAAAAAATTAAGCCTTGAGGTATACCTGAGACATAAAATTATAAGATATTTAATGTGTACATCATGGTGATTTGATATTTGTATACATTGTGAAAGTGTACCCTCTCCCATCTAGTTAATTTACACATCCATAACCTCACATATTTATCTTTGTGGTTTGGTGAGAACATTTCAGTTCTACTCTGTCAGCAGATTTCAATTATTAAATACAGTGTTAGAAACTGTAGTCACTGTTTTACATGAGATCCTCATGCCTTATTCATCTTCTAGCTGACGTTTGTGCCACTGTACCAACTTCTCCCTATTGCCCCACCACCCCAGCCCCTGTCAACCATTTTCCCTACTTTGTTTCAAGAAGTTTGATTTTTTAAAAATATTCCACAGGGGCGCCTGGGTGGCGCAGTCGGTTAAGCGTCCGACTTCAGCCAGGTCACGATCTCGCAGTCCGTGAGTTCGAGCCCCGGCTCAGAGCCTGGAGCCTGTTTCTGATTCTGTGTCTCCCTCTCTCTCTGCCCCTCCCCCGTTCATGCTCTGTCTCTCTCTGTCCCAAAAATAAATAAAAACGTTGAAAAAAAAGTAAAAAAAAATATTCCACATATAGTGATATCATGTAGTATTTGTCTGTCTCTGACTTATCTCATTTAGCATAATGCCCTCAAAGTTCATTCGTGTTGTCACAATAGCAGATGTCCGTATTCATGGATGAGTAATATTTGATTATATTAATATTTGATTAAATATAATCAAATTAATTGTATATGTATGATATTATTTAAATCTGGGATTTCTCTTTGTTCCATTGATCTATATGTTTATATTTATAGCCACATGCCTTTGATTAATATGGCTTTCTATTATGGTATGAAATCAAGAAGTATGACGACTTCAACTTTGCTGTTATTTCAAGATTATTTGTGCAATTCAGGTTCTTTTGTGGTTCCATGCAAGTGTTAGGCTTGTTTTTTATTTCTAAAATTGGATTTTTTATAGAGATTGTATTGAATCTGTAGCTGGCTTTAGGTAGTATGTACACTTTAAAAATATTCTTCCAATTAATAAGCATGAAATGCCTTTCCATTTATTTATGTGTCTTCAGTTTTTTGCATCAATCTTATAATTTTCAGTGTACAGGACTTTCACATCCTTGGTGAAATTTATTACTAGATATTTTATTCTCTTTGAGGTGATTGTAAATGAGGTTAGTATTCTTAATTTCCATTTCTAGTAGTTTGCAATTGTTCTATAAAAAATGATGTATTTTTGTTTATTGATTTTGTACCCTGCAACTTTAAAGAACTGTTCACTAGCTCACTTTTATGGTGGAATCTTTAGGATTTGCTATATATGATATCATGTCATCAGCATATGCAGGCAGTTTTATTTCTTCCTTCCTTATTTGCTTGCCTGTATTTCTTTTTCTTGCCTAGGTGCTCTGGCTCTGACTTCTAATACTGTGTTGAACAGAGGTGGTGAGGGTGGACATCCACCATTGAATATGATGTTAGCTGTGGGCTTGTCACACAGGCCTTGAGCATTTTGTGGTGTAGGCCAATTCAAAGACTGAAGGCAGGGCTCACAGGGACCCATGTCTCATGCAAAAGAGGGCAGGGGAGTGTGCCTCCTTAGAAGGCCCAGCGAGGCTGGGGCAGAAGTCTGAAATACTGGTCCTCCTTATGATAGGGATGGTCAGGGTTTATGCCCGAAGGACCGTCAGCCCCCAGTAGTGCCTTGGCACCTGTGGCATCATCCCCCAAAAGGTAGCATGGGACCTGTGGCTTGAAGCAGAAATGGCAGTAGTGCAGTTAATATAGAGTATTTACTGGTTGGCAAGCACACTGATAGGCAAGTACTCTGAAGATTAGAAAATATGAGATTATACCTGGGGAAGGGGAGCCAAAATGGAAACACTGGACGTCCTGCTAAAGCTGCAATTGGCGACTGATGAACACATTGGAAAATAGTGATAACGAAGAAAAGCAATAGGCCACATATTTGTACTCAGAGTTCATGGAACATTTCTTCCCAGTAAGATACAATGATACAACGGACAGAAAGTTTTCTTTTGATATTTTAGTTGGCAAACAAGGGGGTAAAACATGACCCATAGTTTTCACACGGCTGCTATAAATGTGCGCTTAACATCATAGAGGAAATAGGTGAAAGTTAAGTTACTCTCTGGGAGTATTTCCTTTCATGTTATCACTGCAACCTAAAGCAGAGTCTAGTTTCTCTTGAATCCTCAGCTCCAAAGAAAATGTACGGATTTATGAAAGAGTGATAGTAATGAGTGTCCTCCTTAAGAAGTGGCTGCTGTTTCTGAAAAATGACAAGTAGCTAATAATATTCTGAAAAGTATCCCTAAAAAGCAAAAAGGAGTTGTTTTCTTTTGACACAGATCTGCCGTTGTTTAACAGAACTGAAAGCAAAGAGTAGAAGTAGCTTCATATAATTAGGACAAGTTTGCTGACAATAGAATTATGAACACTGTTAGTTTTATGGCCTTTTTAGACTTAGACTGGTGGGGTTGAGATTTTCAACCTATATCTATCATTTCTAGCAGTCCCGTTAGTTTCTAAAAACAATATTTATGAGGCAGTAGATAACTAATACAAAAAGAGTAAGATGACTGTTTCCCCAAATTTGTGGTAATACATGGTGTTGTCAAATTTTTCTGTAGTTCCAGGGAATCTCCAGCAGTTGAACTTGATTAACGGAGGCTGTCCTTGGATCCAAGGTGTCAGCCACTAACCTAGAAGACCATTCATACCTTCCTGAGGTGCTAGAGCCTGGGTATGCTGCCTTTTCAGTCGATTTGGGCCAGGGGAGATCTCAGTCATCTTTGCAGTCAGGGACAAGCACATGCTATGACACTGAGACATTGGTTTTCAATCTTTTTGCCATTGTCAGAAACTCCCTCCCAGTGACGTTTTCACATCACAGTTGCACTCTGTGTCTATTCATGTACTGTGGCTTTTTGGAGGGCTACCCATCAGTGTATTTGCTAAGAGATTTGCCACTTCTCTAGGAGCCAAGGTTTTCTTCCTTGGGAGTAACATATGTGATGTGAATGCATACACTGGTAAGTAAGTCAGGTCCTTAGTGTGACCCAAATTTTTGTGTGGATGGGAATAAATTAAAGGGAATCTACTATAATGTTAGCAGTCATCATTTCTAGGTTATGAGATAAAGAGAATGTTTTCTTATATTTCTCCTGTTTTCCTCATGTCCTGATACACACTTACAAGGATTCCATAAATGTATGCACTTAAAAGAAAAAATTATCCTATCTTTTCCTTCTCCTAGGTCTTAGGTGTTGCAAAATGTCCTAAACATTAAAGCCTAAAGATGTTGCTCCAGCATTCATTATTATTTATCATATCATATCATATCATTTATAATTTATCAAATATATTTATCATATACATTTATCATATTCTGTAGAATAATATAATTTTCATATATTTTATTTAAAAATGATTCATTCATTTAATAATTGTACAGATACTCAATATGTAATTTTATCATAAGCCACTATAGACACAGCAAAATCTCATATGAATAAGAGTTTCTATGGTGTTGAAAAGCTCACCAATGTCTTTTTATCAAACAAACATACAAAGAAATAAAAAAATTAGATAATGCCAGTGTAGTGACAAGGGCAGGTTTTGGAGGGAATTCAAAGGACAGATATATGATATTTGTAATGATGTTTCTCATGAGCCAAGATATCAACTGAGTGCAAAGTTGAGTAAGAGATTTTTAAATGACAAATTACTTGTTTATCAAGACTGGGATGAGCTTTTCTCACAAAGAAAAGTTGGTATTCATTTCCAGTGACCAGACTGTCACCATTCTATATGTTCTCCTCTCAAATTCCTTACAATACTATGAAGTTTATATTTTCTCTGTGCCTTCCTATGTTTTGGTATCATCATCCTCTCTCAGATTTTTATTTTTACCAAGACCTATGAAACTGGTGATTTTAGTGTTATTCCCAAAAGTATCACAACTTCAAATAATGTTTTCACTGTGGAAACCTGGGAACTAGAAGGTTTAAGGATGGGAGAGAAAATACCTTTAACCCTTACAACTCATGTATCCCACCCAAATACCCCAGGTGGATGACAGCTAACTCCACCACCATATCACAAGGTGCAAGGGCACGGTAATGTGAGGACTCTCACAGGAAGAGGATTTCCACTCTTGAAAATGGTCAACTTGTAAAGAAGTGGAGTGTTTTTTTCTCCAGCATAGAGCTACTCAGAATTTCTTGGCATTGTGTTAGTGGAGGCCAGTCTAAGAAATGTGATATGCCACATGATGGCTCTGCAACAATTAAAAATTGAGGCAGAAGTTGGGTGAATATTAGTGGGGAGTTGATCTGCACCACAAAATCCCTGATGACATATCAGGTGGATGAAGAGAACATTATTTCGCATAAAAGTGGTAAATCTGGTAAGAAGAAATCAGTGTCCATTGTAATCATACATTAAAATAAAATTCCATGTGAAATATTTTCTTAATATCTTGTACATGCATCTATTACTAAACTAAACCACTTTTCGTAATTCTATGTTTACTTATCTGTAGTTCCTGATTAGTCTTGGAGGCTTTTAAGTGTACAAATTGAAGTTTCTTTATGAAACTGCATCTCTATCTCCTTATAATTCTTTGTGCTTCCTACTTCTTTAGAAAGTCACTACCTACAACAATTCTTGGTACATGGCAAACACCTAGTAAATGCTCTTTACATAAATGAATTGCTACATCTTCTCTTGGTAAAGGTCAGTGTTATTTCTTTAACTCTCGTCCATCTAACTCATGACTTTGCTGACCATTTTTCTGCACACAGTATTCTGTTTACTGCACTCTTTACATCTTTGTTTCTTAAAGTGTAGATCAGAGGGTTAAGGGTAGGTGTAACAATTGTGTAAAAGAGTGTAAAGAACTTCCCCTCATCCTGGGATGTGCTATTCTGTGGCTTCATGTACATATAAATGAGTGTTCCATAAAACAGAGTTACTACTGTGAGGTGGGAACCACAGGTATTAAGGACCCTACTCCACCTTGCTGTTGACTTGATCCTCATGACAGCTTGAGTGATAACTGCGTATGAGATTAGAATTAGTAATAGAGGTACTAGAAGAAATATCACTCCAAGAGCATAGACAATGACCTCAATTACTTTTGAGTAGACACAAGCCATCTTGAGCAATGCTGGCATCTCACAGAAAAAATTGTCCACCTCCCGGTGCCCACATCTTGGCAGTTTCAGAGTCAAGGAGCAAAGAATTAAGGCACTGCCAAGACCACCTAACCAGGCGACAAGTACCATCTTTTGGCAAAGTTGAGGGTGCATTATTACTGTGTAGTGAAGAGGTTGACAGACAGCGGCATAGCGATCATAGGCCATCACAGCCAAGAGAAGACATTCTGTGGCTCCCAAGTCAAGGGCAAAGAAGAATTGGAGCACACACCCTCCGTAGGTAATAGACTTTGTTGGACCCCATAGATTTACCAGCATCTGTGGGATAATGCTAGTTGCATAACAGAGGTCCAGAAAAGACAAATTGGATAGGAAGAAATACATAGGAGTATGGAGCTGGCTGTCTAGGTTAGATACAAGGATGATGGTTGTGTTTCCTACCAGAGTCACAATATAGAAGATGAAGACAACCCCAGAGATGATGTGTTCTAATTGGGGCCGATCAGAAAACCCCAGCAGGATGAAGTCTGTCATGGAACTTCCATTGTTTTTGTTCATGACTCCTCATGAAGGTCTAGAAGACAGTATCCTGGTAATTAAAAAAAAAAATAGCATCACCTTAGGTAGAAATACGATCTCTGATGTTTGCCATGAGTGTCCCAAATTCACTTGTTTGTGTGCTCTCTCCCTTTGGAACATTTCTTTTAACACTCTTGTATTCAGTGACCATAGCTTCTGCATGTTCACTCATCACCAGAGTGGTTCTAAAAATAATATGATAAACCCAATCACACTGAATTGTAAATAATTGAAAAGGCTTAATATGCTATGACACCTATGATTCTCTGTATTTTGGGTAAGCAATAAATCCATAAAGCTAATTACATAATTTAAGAGTAGGATATGTTTAGTGCTGTTCCTTCTTCAAATTATGACATTAGGTCATTTGACATGACAAATTTTTCCCATCAAAGGAGAGGAGTTTGAGGTAAAAAGTTAAATAACCTATTATGCTGGGATAAGCTGCACCATTTGGTAGCAGAATCACTTTCCACATTTATGTCCAAATGTCTGTATTCCAGCCATTATCATCACCATCACCACCAACCTCTTCCTCATATTTTCACTCCCATTCAGCCATGCAGACATTGATATTTCTGTATCAATTTTGGTGTTCCTCACTATACTGCTCTTGTTTGGTCCCAGGAAAAAATTTGTCTCTTTTATTAACAATTATTTACATGTACAGAGGCTATGTGTTGCTTTGAGTACCTTTTATGACTGCTATTATACCATTTAAATAGCCTTAGAATTTGTTACAGAGTTAAAAGGAGCCTATTCCAGAAACATTTGGTTACCACATATACATATCAAAAACCTATGTTAGCTCCTACTCACCTAGCTCCTACTCACCAGGCTATTCAGCAGGATTAGCAAGATAGGTAACTTGAATGAAAATCTGTTCATTAAACAATCAGTGAGTTGTTTACCCCCTTGGAATTTACCAATCATATGGATCAATTCTCTGGTCTCTTCAGAACTCTGTAGGTAAAATCTGACTTAAATTCTGAAATAATACAGAAAAAGAATAAATAATACATAAATTTCACTATTTCTGTATACTTTATCATATTATTAAATGTATGGAATAATGAGTGAATTAACCTACAATATTTTTTAGTTTTAATTTTTGGCTTATAAATTTTTTATGCATATAATGTTAGAACATGGACTTTGGCTAGAGTACTTTATATTCATAGTGTGTTTGGAGCCAAAGAATACTAAATTTATTTGTTGCAGTTACAGTAAAATAAGGAAAATTACCTACAGTATATCACTGTTACAAGCATTTTAGTTAGAACTTGAAAATGTTATAATCATGAAGAAGGAACTGTGATTACCAAGTAGTCTGATACAGAGATACAGTTTTTCTTAATATAAAAATGGAAATTTCATTTAATTAACAATTGTGAAGTCTTTATGTGATAGGATGTCAGTTAAGTTGAGCATAATGCTTAAGTGCAAGGATTCTGGACTCAGAGCTTGGTGTGAAATCCTAGCTAAGTAGTGGGAAGTAAAGTGTCCTTGGGCAGTTATATAACCTGTTTGTACGTCAGGTTCTCTGTACATTCTGTAAAACTAGTAATGTTCCTCAAAGCGAGGCTGTCCGGGTTAGTATTTGTGAAAACACTAGAACTGTGCTTGGTTCATATTTCATTCTAAAATGTTAAACATTGTATTCACCTACCCACAACTTATTACTATTTTATTTTTTCCTTACTCTCTTCATTTTTCCCACTGGTAATATTACCATGATGGTCTAAAACTAAACTGGAATGGTTAAAATTTTATGTGTGGATAACTTTTCAAATGCACAGACACTCATGTACACAAAAGTGCCCACAAATACAATGTACATAGTGAACTGATCAACTCAGAGGCAGGAGAGGACAGAGGACTTAGGCTCCACAAATGCATTGATTACAAAATGCAGTTGGCTTTTCTTGACCATGTCAGGTTGGGATAGTGTTGGGAATGAGGAAGCCATAGAATTTTAGAGTTGGCATAGACTCAGAAGCCACAATCCAGCCTTGTGCCCTACAAAGCAGGCCTTCCACAGAATGTTCACACAACTGTTTTCATAGCTTTCTAACTATCTTTTAAAGAGGGACTCATAGGGGCGCCTGGGTGGCGCAGTCGGTTAAGCGTCGGACTTCAGCCAGGTCACGATCTCGCGGTCTGTGAGTTCGAGCCCCGCGTCGGGCTCTGGGCTGATGGCTCAGAGCCTGGAGCCTGTTTCCGATTCTGTGTCTCCCTCTCTCTCTGCCCCTCGCCCGTTCATGCTCTGTCTCTCTCTGTCCCAAAAATAAATAAACGTTGAAAAAAAATTAAAAAATAAAAAAATAAAAAAAATAAAGAGGGACTCATACTTACTCCTTATGTTGAGCTCAGAGATTCCTCTTCAACCCTCAGGCAAAGCCTGCTTTTCTTTATTCTGGAAATAGCATGGAAGAAATCATTTCAACATGGCTTCATTAAAAACCACAATTTTATTATAAAATAAAACACAAAAAGCAAAAGCTCACTGAATCAAGGTGAATACTCTTATAAGTAACATGCAGATCAAGAAATAAAACCTTGCCAAGCACCCCAGGAGCTTCTCTTTGTGACTTGTCCCAATCACTACCATTCCATGTCTCCCATAGTATTCACTATCCTCATGTTTATAGTAGTCACCTCCTTGTATTTTAATAGTGTGATTACCCAAATGTGCATCTGCAGACAATATTGTTTAGTTTGGCTCCTTAAATTTTTTGTCTTTTGGGTTTCCTTTAATATTAGAATACACTCTTAGATTTGTGTTCCCAGATTAAGTGCTAGATGGTCGTCAACTGTTGTTCACACTGTATGAAGTTTAATTACCATGTTTCTCTGGTTGCTATCCATTGGATTTACAATGGATTATCAAATGCCTTGGATTAGTTAGTTGAGACGTAAACACAATACTGCAGATGTGCTATGTCATTGAAGAAAGCAGTGAACACTCATGATGCACACACAGTTTCTAAAATATATGCTAAGTAGGTTTAGCAGTAATTCTAAACTGGCTCAGTTTAAGCTTTGGGTCACATAAGGCCCCAGGTATACTAATTGGAAGTGTCCAGCCAGTGTTACACCTTATGTAATTTAATATTGTGAATCCAAAATAGGGCTTTCATTTTATGCTTACAAACATTTTCCACATTGTTTTGAACCATGGGTCTCACCATTTAGCTGTCATTGTCATTTTAATTTAGAAGTCAATGTTTAATTAAAACTGTGAGTGCAAGCAGATGAAACAATGTTAAAAAAGAGGAAAGCTATACTGTCACTGAAACAGGTTTTCATTTTTCATGGTGTGGACTTTAGTTTCTTTTTTTTTTTTTTTTTTCAACGTTTATTTATTTTTGGGACAGAGAGAGACAGAGCATGAACGGGGAGGGGCAGAGAGAGAGGGAGACACAGAATCGGAAACAGGCTCCAGGCTCTGAGCCATCAGCCCAGAGCCTGACGCGGGGCTCGAACTCACGGACCGCGAGATCGTGACCTGGCTGAAGTCGGATGCTTAACCGACTGCGCCACCCAGGCGCCCCTGGACTTCAGTTTCTAAAGGTGCAGCATGAGCTTACATTTTTGTTTGTTCAGTGAAATTTAAGACAAATGGAACAAATATATTTAAACATAATTTGAATGTAACAATGATGTGGAAAGAAAACTAGAAAGAATATTAGAACATATTTACGTTTCAGGAGTGAAGAATTCACAGCTCGCATGCTCTTATGTAGCCCAAAGGTACCCATATTGCCATTTTTACACAGGTAATCAGAAGGATTCTTGTTTGGCAAGTTACGGAGTCCATGAAATACTGATGAGACACCACTCTCTTATACTAACTCCACAATCACATTTGGATTTAAATGCAACAGCTGAGCTTAGATTCAGTGAAGTCTCTAATGTGGATGTTGGAGAAAAACTAGAATCATGATCGGTGGCAAAATTGACAAATTTGGTTTCGTAAATGTGTTTTTTATGGGATATTTGTAGTCTTTTAGTGAGCACTCCCATTAGACACATTTGTGGGTTGATGTCTGCACATGAAAGGAGAGCCCTTCTCTGGTATACTTGTGCTCCAAGAAGTGTTTATGTAGAACATGAAGGCTAGTCGGTGCATGTGGTGTAGACCGTGGGGACTGGTGCCCCACAGAAGTGATTAACAAATCTTAGACTATGGTCAGACGCTTCTCCAGACTACTATTTTAGGAAAGGTTCCCTTAAGACACAGGGTTTCATCTTGCCTTTTTTTTTTTTTTTAATTTCTTGCATGGAAATTAATTTCAGAGATGGATTTATTTGTGTATTATATTTACTATTGAAGATTTCAAATATAATGTAAACTGTCTACAAAAATTAGTACATTTCACTCAACTTTTTTTTATCAAGTTGAAGAAACGTATGCATTTTCTAGGTGTTGTGTTTGCCAGAAGATAATATATGTCAAAAAAAATTACAGAATCATCTTAATTCTGTGGTAAGTGAGCCATATCATCATTGTTCCTTTTTCAATCGATTAAAAATAATGCCATGAACATATTTTGGCCTACCACTCAATTCAAGAACTGGGATCTTAAATTTATAGCTACTTCTCCCCTTTTACAATTCTTATTCCTACCTGACCCTTGGTAAATCATGATCCTGAATTTTGTGTTCATTATACACTTGTATTAGAATGTAGTTTATGTATTGACACACCCACACACATACGTTGATTCCTAAATAGCATGTATTTTAAAGTTTAGTTCATTTGAACTTTCACAAATGGTATCATATCTTATATGTTCTTTTGGCATTTTCCTTTTTTCACCTTTTTGTCACTGAGATTATCCAATATTTAGGGGTAGCTGTGGTTCATTTATTTCCACTACTGTATAACATTCCATTGTGTGAACATATTATAATTATTTTGTCTCCTCACTCACTGATGGCCATTTTGGCTGATTATACTTTTGGACTCATATGAAAGACATTAGTTAAGATGAACAATTTTGTTCATGTCTCTTGGGATAGTGTATGCAAGAGGGTCTTTTGGGTGTATGCCTAGGATAAGAATTGCTGGTTATGGAATAAGCAAACTTTATAAGATATTTCCCCCTAAAATGGTTTTATCAATTTCTCCTACCCTAGTTTTGTATAAATTATTCAATTGATTTACATTTTCTCCACACCTGGTCCAGTGGACTTTTAAATTATTGCCAACTGAAAGTTTATAAGTATTACGTAGCTGTAGCCTTGATTTCCATTTACCTAAAAACTAATGAGGTTGACTTATCTTCATATACTTACTGCTGTGTAACATTGTCCTTCTTTGAAAACTCATTTGTAAGTTCTGACAACTGTTCCTTGGCCTTGCTTCTCTTTTTTAGTTACTAATTTTTAGAGATTTGTGTAATTTCTTTTAACTCTCTGTTGGTTGTGTGCCCGGCAATATTTTTTCTTAGTTTTTCCTTGGCATTTTACTTTAACTTTTTAGATGTTTACTTATTTTTGAAGGAGAGAGAGAGACAGAATATGATCAGGGGAGAGGCAGAGAGAGAGGGAGACACAGAATCTCAAGCAGGTTCCAGGCTCTGAATGGTCATCACAGAGCCTGATGTGGGGCTAGAGCACACAAACTGTGAGATCATGACCTGAGCCAAAGTTGGATGCTTAACCGACTGAGCCACCCAGGTGCTCCCTCAGCATTTTACTTTAATAGAGATGTCTTTTGCTGGTCAGAGTTTCTGAATTTAATCATGGAAGAATATCTTAATTAATCTTTAGTAATCCTTCTTCTCTATTCCAGAGTCAGAATGATATTTACATGTATATATTTTTCCTAATCATTTTGCAGTCATGCCTTAAATACACCTGGAATTAATTTATTGTACGGCAGAGCATAGGGAGCCAAATTTGGTTTTCCATATGAATAACCAAATTCCAGTTTAATTTATTAAATATTTTTCTTTTCCCAGTGATGCCATCATATCTCTTTATTATTAAAATCCTTCATATGTGTGTGTGCATGTGAGGGGGCTGGTATGTTTCTGGGCCTAGAATTCTCCTGTAGTGCTCAGTGAGTCTTTTTCTGTAACAATACTACCCAGTGGCAACCTCAAATAAACAGCCTAGCCTTACACCAAAAGGAAATAGAGAAAGAACAACAAATGAAGCCCAAATCCAGCCAAAGAAGGAAATAATAAAGTTTAGAGCAGAAATAAATGGTATGGAAACCAAAGAAACAGTAGTGCAGGTAAATGCAACCAGGGGTGGCTCTTTGAAAAAATGAATAAAATTGAGAAACTCCTCACCAGATGCATCAAGAAGAAAAGATAAAGGGCCCACATAAATAAAATCACATATGAGGGAGGAAAAGTAACAAGTAACACCACCAAAATACAAGCAATATAAGAGAATGTTTTGAAAATTTATATGTCAACAAACTGGGAAATCTGGGAGAAATGAATAAAATTATAGAAACATATAAATTACCAAAGCTGAAAAAGGAAGAAATAGAAAGCCTGAAAATACTGATAACCATCAAGGAAAGTGAACGAGGAATACAAAATCTCCCAGAAAACCAAAGTCCAAGGCCAGAGGACTTCATTGGAGAGTTCACCAAATATTTAAAGAGGTGTTAATAGCCATTCTTCTGAAACTATCCCCAAAAAAATAGAAATGGAAGGAAAACTTCCAAATGCGTCTATTAGGCAAGCATTTCCCTGATTTTTAACCAGGCAAAGACCCCACTAAAATGGAAGATTACAGGCCAGTATCCTGGATGAACATGAATGCAAAAGTTATCAAGAAAATACTAGCAAATAGAATCCAACAGTACATTAAAAGAACTATTCATCATGATCAAGTGGGAGTTATTCCTCTGCTGCAAAGTTTTTCAATATTGGCAAATCAATGTGATTGTTGTGATCAATAAAAGAAAGGATAAGAGCCATAGGATGCTGTTAATAGATGCAGAAAAAAAAATTGACAAAGTACAACATCCATTCACCATAAAAACACTCAATAAAGTAGGGATAGAAGGAACATACCTCCACATACATAATAAAGGCCCTATACAAAATATTCAAAGCTAATGTTATCTTCAGGGGAGAAAAATTGAGACCTGTACCTCTACATTCAGGAACAAGAAGGGATGTCCACTCTCACCAGTGTTACTTAACATAGTACTAGAAATCCTAGCCTCTGCAATCAGACAACAAGAAAAAAACCAAAACAAAACAAAAAGAGCATGCAAATCAGCAAGGAAGAAGTCAAGCTTTCATTATTCAAGGATGACATGATTCTCCATGTAGGAAACCTGAAAGACTCCACCAAAAAGTTACTAGACTGATAAACAAATTCAGTGAAGTCACAAGATACAAAACCAGTGAACAGAAAAATTCTGCATTTTTTTTATGCAAATGATGAACTGGCAGAAAAGAAATCAAGAAATCCAGCCCATTTACCATTGCACCAAAAACCATAAGACAACTACAAATAAACCTAACCAAAGAGGGAAAATGGATGTACTCTGAAAACTATAGAATACTATGAGAGAAATGGAAGATGACATGAAGAAATGGAAAAACATTCCATGCTCATGGATTGAAAAGGAAAATATTGTTAAAATGTCCATACTAAGGCAACTAAACCATATCGAAATACAGTGGGCATTTTTTGCAGAGCTAGTAGCAACAATCCTAAAATTTGTATGGAACCACAAAAGACCCCAAATAGCCAAAGCAATCTAGAGAAGCAAAGCAAAGCTGGAGGCATTACAATTCTAGACTTTCGGTTGTGTTACAAAACTGTAATCATTAAGATAGCATGCTAGTGGCACAAAAACAGACACTTAGATCAATGGAACAGAATAGAGAATGAGAAATGGACCCATAATCATATGGTCAACTAATCTTCAACAAAGCAGGAAAGAATATCCAGTGGAAAAAAGACAGTCTCTTCAACAAATGGTGTTGGGAAAACTGGAGACCGACATGCAAAAGAATGAACCTGGACCACTTTCTTACACCATACACAAAAGTGAATTCAAAATGGATGAAAGACCTAAATGTGAGAAAGGAAACCATCCAAATCCTAGAGGACAACTAAGACAGTAACCTCTTTGACATTGGCCATAGCAAGGTCTTACTAGAAAATTCTTGTGAGGCATGGGAAACAAAAGGAAACATGAACTGTTGGGACTTCACCAAGATAAATAGCTTCCACACAGAAAAGGAAACAACCAACAAAACTAAAAGGCAGCCTATAGAATAGGAGAAGATATTTGAAAATGACATATCTGATAAAGGGTTAGTATCCAAAAATATAAACAACATATAACACTCAACACTAATAAAACAAAAAATCCAGTTAAAAATGGGCAGAAGACAAGAATAGACTTTTTTTTTCCAAGGAAGACATCCAGATAGCCAAGAGACACATGAAAGGATCTTAACATCACTCATCATTAGGAAAATGCAAATCAAAACCATATGCAAAATCAAAAACCTCATCACTTGTCCGACACCTATCAGAATGACTAAAATTAACAACTCATAAAACAACAGATGTTGGCAAGGATGCAGAGAAAGGGGAACTGTCTTAAACTGCTGGTGGAAATGAAAAGTGGTGCAGTGACTCTAGAAAACTGTATGGAGGTTTGTCAGAAAACGAAAAATAGAAAAACCCTACCACTCAGTAATTGCACTGTTAGGTACTTCCCAAAGTTTATGAAAATGCTGATTTGAATTGCATCCCGCTATTTATAGAAGCATTATCTGAAATAGTCAGATTATGGAAAGAGTCCAAATGTCTATTGACTGATGAATAGATAAAGAAAATATGACAATATAGATATATATCATGGAATATTACTCAACGTTCAAACAGAATGAAATAGTTTCCATTTGCAACAATGTGGATGGAGCTAGGATGTATTATGCTAGGTGAAATAAGTCAGAGAAAGACAAATACCGTATGATTTTGTTTATATGTGGTATTTAAGAAACAAAACTGGTGAACATAAGGGAATGGCGGGGGGAACAGGAGTGAGGAAAACAAACCACAGAAGACTCTTAATGATAGAGAACAAACTGAAGGTTGATGGAGGGATGTGGGTGGGAGATGGGCTAGATGGGTGTTGGGCATTAAGGAGGACACTTGGCATGAACACTGGATATTGTATGTAAGTGATGAATCACTGAATTCTACTCCTGACGCTAATATTGAACTGAATGTTGACTAACATTAGAAAAAAAAATAGGCCAGGCAAGTTGTCTTATAGAATCTCCTAATTCTGAATAATTCCTTTTAGACTAAAACTGATATGAAATACAAGCCTTCTCATGGTTAGTGCTTTTTCTGCTGCTGCTGCTGTCGCTAGAGGGCCACTAAGGATTCAGCTGCGAGGCCTTTCTTGCTGTTTAACAAACACATCAAACATTTCCCTTGCAACTTCCTGGGAATACTCTTCCTCATAAATGTCTTGAGACTGACCCCCCTGCTTTATTCAGGTCTCTGCTCAGAGAACCCTCCTGGACCACCTTTTCTAAAATAGCACTCTCCACCACTCTTCCCTAAAGCTGCTCTTTCTTTTTCTCCTCTCTCTTTCTTTCTTTCTTTCTTTCTTTCTTTCTTTCTTTCTTTCTTTCTTTCTTTCAGATTCAGCTTTATTGAAGTATAATTGAGACATAAAATTGTAAGATATTTAATGTGTCCATCATGGAGATTTGATAAATGTATACACTTTGAAAAGATACTCTCCCGCATCTAGTTGATTTAACACATCCATAGGCTCATGTACTCCTTAAATGTTTATTTATTTTTAAGAGAGTACAAGAAGGGGAGGGACAGAAAATAAGGAGACAGTGGATCTAAAGCAGGCTCTGTGCTGACAGCAGTGAGCCTGGTGTTGGGCTCAAACTCATGAACTGCAAGATCATGGCCTGAGCTGATATTGGACACTCAACCGACTGAGCCACCCAGGTGGCTCATCACCTCATGTATTTATTTTTTGATTTAGTTAGAACATTTCAGTTCTACTCTCCCAGTAGATTTCAATTATAAATTATAGTGTTATCATCTGTAGACACCATATTTTACATGAGATCCTCATGCCTTATTCACCTTAAGCTGAAGTTTGTACCTGTTTATAAACTTCTCCATATTTCTCCCACCCTCAGCCCCTATCAACCAGTTTTTTTCTCTCTGTTTCAATGAGTTTGACTCTTTTTTACAGATTCCACATATAAGTGACATCATGCAGTATGTGTGTTTCTGTGACTTACCTAACTTAGCATAATGCCCTCAAAGTCTATTCATGTTTTCACTGTGGTGGGGTACATACCTATATAAATATATAAATGTGTGTGTGTGTGTATGTATATGTATATATATACCTCTGTGTGTGTGTATGTATATATGTATATGAAATCATATATATATATGTGTATATGTATATATATATAATCACAAATCATAAATTACCCATTAATATGAATTTATTTCTGACATGCCCCCTTGTTCTGTTGATATATGTGTCTATTCTTGTATTAACACCACATGGCTTTGATTACTATGGCTTTTAATATAATTTATAATTTGGAATTAAGGTGTGTAATGCCTTCAATGTTGTTGTTCTTTCAAGATTCCTTTAGCATTTCCAGGCTTTTTTTGGTTCCATAAAAATGTTAGAATTATTTGTTGTATTTCTAGGAGAAATGACATTGGAATTATGAATGGGACTGTATTGAATTTGTAGCTGGATTTGGGTAGTATATACATTTAAAAAATATTTTTCCAATCCATAAGTATGGACTGTCTATCCATTTATTTGTGTGTCTTCAGTTTTTTGCATCAATCTTATACTTTTCAGAGTACAGGTCTTTCACATCCTTGGTGAAATTTATTCTTTTTGACGTGATTGTAAATCAGATAGTTTTTCTTAATTTCCCTTCTAGTAGTTTACAATTATTCCATAAAAAATGATGTATTTTTGTTTATTGATTTTGTACCCTGCAACTTTAAAGAACTGTTCACTAGCTCACTTTTATGGTGGAATCTTTAGGATTTGCTATATATGATATCATGTCATCAGCATATGCAGGCAGTTTTATTTCTTCCTTCCTTATTTGCTTGCCTGTATTTCTTTTTCTTGCCTAGGTGCTCTGGCTCTGACTTCTAATACTGTGTTGAACAGAGGTGGTGAGGGTGGACATCCACCATTGAATATGATGTTAGCTGTGGGCTTGTCACACAGGCCTTGAGCATTTTGTGGTGTAGGCCAATTCAAAGACTGAAGGCAGGGCTCACAGGGACCCATGTCTCATGCAAAAGAGGGCAGGGGAGTGTGCCTCCTTAGAAGGCCCAGCGAGGCTGGGGCAGAAGTCTGAAATACTGGTCCTCCTTATGATAGGGATGGTCAGGGTTTATGCCCGAAGGACCATCAGCCCCCAGTAGTGCCTTGGCACCTGTGGCATCATCCCCCGAAAGGTAGCATGGGACCTGTGGCTTGAAGCAGAAATGGCAGTAGTGCAGTTAATATAGAGTATTTACTGGTTGGCAAGCACACTGATAGGCAAGTACTCTGAAGATTAGAAAATTTGAGATTATACCTGGGGAAGGGGAGCCCAAAATGGAAACACTGGACGTCCTGCTAAAGCTGCCATTGGCGACTGATGAACACATTGGAAAATAGTGATAACGAAGAAAAGCAATAGGCCACATATTTGTACTCAGAGTTCATGGAACATTTCTTCCCAGTAAGATACAATGATACAACGGACAGAAAGTTTTCTTTTGATATTTTAGTTGGCAAACAAGGGGGTAAAACATGACCCATAGTTTTCACACGGCTGCTATAAATGTGCGCTTAACATCATAGAGGAAATAGGTGAAAGTTAAGTTACTCTCTGGGAGTATTTCCTTTCATGTTATCACTGCAACCTAAAGCAGAGTCTAGTTTCTCTTGAATCCTCAGCTCCAAAGAAAATGTACGGATTTATGAAAGAGTGATAGTAATGAGTGTCCTCCTTAAGAAGTGGCTGCTGTTTCTGAAAAATGACAAGTAGCTAATAATATTCTGAAAAGTATCCCTAAAAAGCAAAAAGGAGTTGTTTTCTTTTGACACAGATCTGCCGTTGTTTAACAGAACTGAAAGCAAAGAGTAGAAGTAGCTTCATATAATTAGGACAAGTTTGCTGACGATAGAATTATGAACACTGTTAGTTTTACAGCCTTTTTAGACTTAGACTGGTGGGGTTGAGATTTTCAACCTATATCTATCATTTCTAGCAGTCCCATTAGTTTCTAAAAACAATATTTATGAGGCAGTAGATAACTAATACAAAAAGAGTAAGATGACTGTTTCCCCAAATTTGTGGTAATACATGGTGTTGTCAAATTTTTCTGTAGTTCCAGGGAATCTCCAGCAGTTGAACTTGATTAACGGAGGCTGTCCTTGGATCCAAGGTGTCAGCCACTAACCTAGAAGACCATTCATACCTTCCTGAGGTGCTGGAGCCTGGGTATGCTGCCTTTTCAGTCGATTTGGGCCAGGGGAGATCTCAGTCATCTTTGCAGTCAGGGACAAGCACATGCTATGACACTGAGACATTGGTTTTCAATCTTTTTGCCATTGTCAGAAACTCCCTCCCAGTGACGTTTTCACATCACAGTTGCACTCTGTGTCTATTCATGTACTGTGGCTTTTTGGAGGGCTACCCATCAGTGTATTTGCTAAGAGATTTGCCACTTCTCTAGGAGCCAAGGTTTTCTCTCTTGGAAGTGATATATATGACATGAATGCATACTCTGGGGAAGGAAATCAGATACTCAGTGTGACAAACTTTAGTATGAATTGGAAGAAATTAAAAGGAAATCACTTATAAAGGTAGAATTCACTGTTTCTAGGTTGAGATATTGGGAACCTTTTTATTTCTCTCTTTTTTTTGTTGTTGTTGTTTAATTTCCAGATACACACTTATATGGAATCTATAATATTATGTACATGAAAAAAATGTATTCTATCTTTCCCTTTTCTTACTTTGCAAATGTCCTAAATGTTAAAAGCCTGAAGATGTTGCTCTAGTATTTATTACTCAATGAATCTTTGACATGTTCTGTAGAATAATAACATTTTCATGTATATTTATTAAAAATGGTTCATTCACTTAATAGTACTATAGATATTTACAGAGTATGTATTTCATGTTAGAAGCCAATTTAGACACAGCAAAATCTCACATGAATAAGAGGTTCTGTTATTGAAAACTTCACCAATGTCTTTTCCTCAAACGTTTACACGAGTAAATATATAAAAAGAGATAATGCCATTTTAGTGACAGGAGCAGGTTTTGGAGGGAATTCAAAGGACAAATTCTGAGGTTTGTAATGACATTTCTCATGAGATAAGATATCAACTGAGTGTAGAAGTTGAGTATGAGTTTTTTTAAGTGACAGACTACTTGTTTATCAAATTTGAGATCAGCTTTTTTCACAAAGAAAAGTTGATATTCATTTTCAGTGGCCAGACAGTCACCATCTTACATGTTCTCCTCTCAATCTCCTTACAATTCCACGAAGTTTATATTTTCTCTGTTTGGGTATCATCATATGTTTGGGTATCATCATCCTCTTTCAGATCTTATTTTTATCAAGGCTTACACACCTGGAAATTTTAAAGTTACCTCAAAAAAAGAATGACAACTTCAGGTTTTTCACTGTGGAACCCTGGAAACCAGAAAGTTTAAATATGATGGAGAAAAGACGATGAAGACTTACAACCCCATATTCACACCCAAATATTCTGGGTAGATGGCAGCTTACTCAGCCTTGAAATCACAGAGCACGAGCGCCATAAACGTGAGATCTCTCACATGCAGAGGATTTCCAATCTCTGAAATGGTCACCTTGTAGAGAAGGGAAGTGTTTTTTCTCCTAATAGAGATACTCAGAATTTGAATGTATTTCCCAGTAAGACAAAGTAAAAAATAATAGAGAAAAAACAAGACATTGCTAAATTTTTGTTGTGTCAAATAAGAGCATTAAGCTCCTTTGCCAAAATTACCATCAACTGTCACCATAATTCAGTACAAGGAGAGCAATTATAAAACCAAAGAACAAAAGATCATATTAAATGAAGAATAACCTTTTATATTGATTTCATTTAATGAAACTTCTCATTTCCTTCATTACTCTTATCTAAGAGCCTTGAGAAACTATTACCCATTTATTTTCCCATGTCTATAGGAAGGAAATCAATTAAAATCTATAAAACTATGTACATTTTCTGTTTAGAGACTCAACATCTCCCTATTCTCTGTAACAGTAGTTCTCAAACTTTAGCCTAATCACCTGTAGTGTTGATTAAAAACATCAGCTGCTGGGTCCATCTGTATTGTTGGTTGAATAAGTGTGGGGTGGGTCCAAGGTTGTTCAGTTTTGGTAAGTTGCCAAGTGATGCTGTTGTTGCTGGTCCAAGGACTGCATGACTTTACAGGAAAAAGCTCAAACTCCTCTTTAGGCCATGGATGGGAAAAGTTAAGGCTTCTAAAAAGGAGACTCCAAAATAGGTGGCTTAATTAATATTAAATAATAATGAAGATTTTTGTGCTCTAAGAGTCTAGAGGCATTTCTCTGCTGGTGGGTGGTTGTGGTTACACCTTATTGTTCCATTCCCTCTTAGGGATATTGGAAAAGCTACAAACTCTCCACATTCACATCCTAGACAGCAGGAACAGGAGGGAGAAGGCTAACAATAAACGGCTTCATATTTGAGAAGATAACCCAGGAATTGCACACATTGTTTTCCTGGCATTATGTTGGTGGAAGCCAGTCTTGAAATGTGATATGCAGGATGGGCCCAGTTTAATGGGCCCTGGGCCCAGTTAAAACTTGAGGGAGGAGGTGGATGGGTATCGGTGGGCAGTTGATCTGCACCACAAAAGCCCCAATGACAACAACAGGTGAATAAAATGTAGTGTCATTGCATATAAAAATCTGGAAGAAAAGTCTGTAAGAAAAAAAAATCACTGTCCAGTGTAACCCTATATTAAAGTAAATGTCCATGTGAAATATTTTCTTAATACCTTGTACATATATTTCTGTACTTAACCACTTTTCACAATTCTAGGTTTACTTGTCTGTAGTTCCTGATTAGCCTTGAAGGCTTTTAAGTATATGAATTCAAGTTTCCTTATGTGTCTGCATCTCTATCTCCTTATAACTTCTGATTTAATTGTTTATAAATCCGTCTATAGCACAATTCTTGATACAAGGTAAATATCCCATAAATGCTGTTTGTGAAAGTGAATCATTCATCTTCTGTTGGTAAAGGTCAATGTTATTTCCTTACCTCTCTTCCATCTAACTCATGACTTTGCTGACCATTTTCTCACATACAGTATTCTTTTTACTGCACTCTTCACATCCTTGTTTCTTAAAGTGTAGATCAGAGGGTTAAGGGTGGGTGTGACGATTGTGTAAAAGAGAGTGAGGAACTTCCCTTCATCTTCAGATGTGCTATTCTGTGGCTTCATGTACATATAAATGATTGTTCCATAAAACAGAGTTACTACTGTGAGGTGGGAACCGCATGTATTAAGGACCTTACGCCACCTTGCTGTTGACTTGATCTTCATGACAGCTTGAGTGATAATTGCATATGAGATGAGAATTAATGATAAAGGTGCTAGAAGAAATATCACTCCAAGAGCATAGACAATGACCTCAATTACTTTTGAGTAGACACAAGCCATCTTGAGCAATGCTGGCATCTCACAGATAAAATTATTCACCTCCCTGTGCCCACATCTTGGCAACTTCAAAGTCAAGGAGCAAACGATTAAGGCACTGCCAAGACCACCTAACCAGGCAACAAGCACCATCTTTTGGCAAAGTTGAGGGTGCATTATTACTGTGTAGTGAAGAGGTTGACAGACAGCGGCATAGCGATCATAGGCCATCACAGCCAAGAGAAGACATTCTGTGGCTCCCAAATCAAGGGCAAAGAAGAATTGGAGCACACACCCTCCGTAGGTAATAGACTTTGTTGGACCCCATAGATTTACCAGCATCTGTGGGATAATGCTAGTTGCATAACAGAGGTCCAGAAAAGACAAATTGGATAGGAAGAAATACATAGGAGTATGGAGCTGGCTGTCTAGGTTAGATACAAGGATGATGGTTGTGTTTCCTACCAGAGTCACAATATAGAAGATGAAGACAACCCCAGAGATGATGTGTTCTAATTGGGGCCGATCAGAAAACCCCAGCAGGATGAAGTCTGTCATGGAACTTCCATTGTTTTTGTTCATGACTCCTCATAAAGGTCTAGGAGATAATACCATGGTAATAAAAAATAGCATCAGCTTTAGGTAGAACAAAAATCTCTGAAGTTTACATGAGTGTCCAAATTCACTTGTTTTGTGCTCTCTCCCATTCAGAACACCCCTTTTAACACTCTTTGCCAATGCTCAAAGATGCTCTGTGTGTACTCATAAATCAGCGTGGTTCTAAAAATAATATGGTAAGGGAGACTGGGTGGCTCACTTGATTAAGCATCTGACTTTGGCTCAGTTCATGATCTCACAGCTTGTGTGTCTCCTTTTTCTGTATCTCCCCCACTAGTGGGCTCTCTCTCTCTCTCAAAAATAAGTGAATATTAATTTTTTTAAATAAATAAAAATGTTATGGTAAACCCAACCACACTGAATTGCAGATCACTGAAAAGGCTTAGTATGCCATGACACATATGTTCCATGTTTTCTGAGTAAGAATAAATCCATAAGTTTAATAATATAATTTAGGAGTGGAATATAGTTTGAGTTGTTCCTTCTTGAAATTATGACATAAGCATTACTTGATGATGACCATTATTTCCCTTATCAAAGGAGGGGAGTTTGAGGTAAAACATTAAATGAGCAATTTTGTTGGGATAAACTCCACTATTTGGTAGTAGAATCACTTTCCATAATCACTTGCATATGTCTGCATCCAGACATTATCTTCACCCTCGTCACCAACCTCCTCCTCATATTTTCCCTCCTATTCAACATTTCAGACACTGCTATTCCTGTTGTTCCTGTATCAATTTTGGACATTTTGTTATTTTGTCACTTTTTTTGTGAATTAGTTTTTGGTTCCAGGAAAAAAAAATCCTCCTTCTTATGAATCATTATTTATATGCTGAGTGGCCCTGTAGTTCTTGGAATATCTTTTGTTACTGCTGTTACACCATTTAAGTTTTTTTTATAAATGTTTCTTTATTTTTGAGAGAGAGAGAGAGAGAGAGAGAGAGAGAGAGAGAGAGAGAAGAGAATATCCAAGGCAGGTTCCAGGCTCTGAGCTGTCAGCACAGAGCCAGATGTGGGATTTGAACTCAAGAACTGTGAGATCATGACTTGAACCAAAGTCAGATGTTAAACTGACTCTGCCACCCAGGTGCCCCTACACCATTTAAATAGACATATTGATTTGTTGTGGAGATAAAAATTGAACTAATTCCAGAAGCATTTGGTTACCACATATACACATCAACAAACTGTGTTAGCTTGTACTCTCCAGGCCATTCAGCAAAATTAATAAGATAGGTAACTTGAACAAAAAGCCGTTTATTAAACAATCAGTGAGTTGTTTTTCCCCATGGAACTTACCAATAATATGAGTTGATCTTCTGGTTGCTTCAGAACTCTATAGGTAAAATTTCACTTCAATTCTGAAAGAATATAGAAAAGGGATAAAGTATATACACATTTCACTCTCTGAAGACTTTATCATATTATTAAATAGATGGAGTGTTTAGTGACTGAATTAGTCCACTAATTTATTTCAGCTTTTAATTTTTTATTTATAATTTTTTATGCAGATAATTTCTGACCATGAACTTCAGAATAAGGTTTTTATATTCATAGTTTGTTTGGAGCCAAGGCATGATAACTTTATTTGCTGCTAACTGCAGTAAAATAAGGAAATTATATACATATTTCATTGTTACAAGCATCTTAGAACCTAAAAATGTTATAATCATGATGAAGAAGCTATTATTACCAAGTGGTAAGATGTAGGAATATAGTTTTTCTCACTAGGAAATGGAAATTTAATTTAATTAATGAGCGTGATGTTTGTATGTGGTAGGATGTCACCTAAGTTGAGCATAATGCTTAACTGCACAGAATGTGGACTCAGAGCTTTGTGTCAAGTCCCAGCTTTCATACTCGGAAGTAATGAGTCCTTGGACAGTTATGTAACCTGTTTGTTCACCAGCTTCTCCATATATTCAGTGAAGGTAATGATATTCAACAAAAGGAAGTTGTGAGGGCTAGTATTTGTGAAAAAACTAGCAACTGTGCTGGTTTTACTTAATACATTTTAAATAAATTATTAAATTAAGTTTATTTAAATATAAGATTTAAATGTTGTATTCACCTATCCACAAATTATTATTATTTTATTTTTTTCTTTACTCTCCTCATTTTTCCCATTGGTAATTTTACCATGATGGTCTATAGCTAAACTGGAATGCTTAAAATTTTATATGTGGATAATTTTTAAATGCACAGACACACATGTACACAAAAGTGCCCCAAAACACAGTGTACATAGTGAACTGTTAAACTCAGAGGCTGGAGAGGACAGAAGACTTAAGCTCCCCAAATGCCTTGATTACAAAATGCACTTGGCTTTTTTTTTTTCACTACGTCAGGTGGTGACCATGTTGGGTTGAGAAGGCCATAGAATTTTAGAGTTGACATAGACTCAAAAACCATGATCCAGCTTTTTGTCTTATGATGGAGGTCTTCCACCGAATATTCACACAATTCCTGTTTTCATAGCTCCCTAACTGTCCTTTAAAAGAGAGTCTCACACTTACTCCTTGTGTTGAGCTCAGAGATGCCTCTTTAACACCCAGGCACTGCCCATTTTTCTTTATTCTGTAAATATTATGGAATAGGTCAATTCAACATGGCTTCTTAAAAAACAGTTTTATTATAAAGTAAAGCATAGATACAGAAAAAAAAACCCAAAATCTCACTGAATCAAAGTGAATATTCTTATAACTGACACGCAGGTCAAAAAATAAAACCTTGCTAAGCATTCCAGTGGCTTCTATTTGTGTCTCATCCCAAAGATTACCCTTCCTTGTCTCCCAAAGTATTCACTATCCTCATGTTTATAGTAACCACCTCCTTGTGTTTTAATAGTGTGATTACCCAAATGTGCCTCTGCAGACAATATTGTTTAGTTTGACTCATTAAATTTTTTATTTGTCTTTTGAGTTTCCCTTAATATTAGAACCTATTATCAAATATACTCTTAGATTTATGTCTCCAGATGAAGTGCTAGATAGTTGTCAGCTGTTGTTCACACTGTATGAAGTTTCATTACCGTGCTTTTCTGGTTACTATCCATTGGACTCACCATGGGTTATCAAATGCCTTGTATTAATTAATTGAGAAGTGAACACAGTACTGCAGATGTGCTATACCATTGAAGAAAGAAAGCAGTGAGCATCCATGATGCAGACACAATTTCTAAAATATATATTGGGTTTAGCAGGTGAAAAACACTACTGGCTCAGTTTAAGCTTTGGCTCACATAAGACCTCAGGTACACTTATTGGAAGTGTCAAGCCAGAAACTACACATTATGTAACTTAATGTAGTAAATCTAAATATAGGACTTTTCATTTTATGCTCATAAACATTTTCCATATTGCTTTAATCCATGGTCTCAACTTTTAGCTCTTACTGTAATTTTAATTTAAAAGCCATTGTGATATTAAAAATGAGAGAGCACAAGCAGAAGAAACAGATGTTTAAAAAGAGGAATGCTATGTTTTTACTGAAATAGGTTTTCATTTTCCGTGGTATGGACTTCAGTTTCTAATAGCATGGCATGAACTTACATTTAGTTTGTTCAATGAGATTTAAGACAAATGGAGCAAACATATTTAACAATAATTTGAAGGTAATATGGAGAAAAAACTAGAAACAAAGTTGGAATATATTTACATTTCAGGAGGGAAGAATTCACAGCTGTCATGTTCATATGTAGCCCAAAGATACCCTTGTTCCCATTGTGATGAGCCTTCATTTCACAGGTAAACAGAAGGATTCTTGTTTGGAAGTTACTGAGTCCATGAAATATGATGAGCCACTGCTTTATTGTAGTAACTCCACAATCACATTTGCATTTAAATGCAACAGCTGAGCGAATATTCAGTGAAGTCTTTATTTAATGTGGATGTTGGAGAAAAACTAAATATGGGATTGGTGAAAAAGTTCATGAATTTGGTTTTTTGAATGTTTTCGATGGGGTATTTCTAGTCTTTTAATGAGGAATCCTGTGAGACACGTTTGTAGGTGGATCTCTGCCCAGTTAAACAATGAGAGCCCTTCTCTGGTGTACATGTGCTCCAAGAAGTGTTTATGTAGGGCATGAAGACTAGTATGTGAACATGGTGTAGACCATGGGGACTGGTGCCCCACAGAGGTGATTAACAAATCTTGGAATATGGTCAGAGGCTTATCCAAATAACTATTTTAAGAAAGGTTTCCTGAAGACATTGGGTTTCATCTTGTCTTTTTTTTCTTTAGAGTTCTTCCATGGAAATTAATTTCAGAGATAAATTTATTTATGTATTAAATTCACTATTGAAGATTGTAAATATATTGTAAATCATATCGATAAAAATAACACATTTAATTGAGTTTTTTTTAGTGGGTAAGACATCAATAAAGTTGAAGAAACATTAAGGAGGTGTTTTATATGCAGGAAAGAAAATATATCCTTTTAAAAATATATAGAATCATTATAATTCTGTGGTTCATGAGCTATATCATCATTGTTCCATTTTTGATGGATTAAAAATAGTTCCATGAAAATATTTTAGCCTACCACTCAATTCAAGAACTAGAATGTAACCAATGGCTTATAGCTAGTCTTTGTCTTTACACTCTTACTCCTACCTGCCATCCAGGGAAATAATGACCTTGAATTTTGTGTTCATCACACACCTCCATTAGAATATAACTTTTTTAAATTTTAATTCAAGTTAGTTAGCATACAGTGTAGTCTTAGCTTTAGGAGTAGAACCCAGTGATTCATCTCTTACATATGACAGCTAGTGTTCAATTGAAAAAGTGCCCTCCTTAATGCCCATCACCCATACAGGCCATTCCCCCCACCTACTTCCCCTCCAGCAACCCTCAATTTGTTCTCTGTTTTTAAGTCTCTTATGGTTTGCCTCCCTCCCTGTTTTTAACTTATTTTTCCTTTCCTTCCCCTATGTTATCTCTTGTTTCTCAAATTCAACATGAGTGAAATCACATGATATCTGTCTTTCTCTGACTGACTTAATTCATTTAACATAATACTGTATAGTTCCATCATATATATGCACACCACACACCACGTGTTCTTTATCCATTCATCAGTCGATGTACATTTGGGCTCTTTCCATAATTTGGATATTGTTAATAATGCTGCTGTAAACATTAGGGTACCTGTGCTCTCCTTTTTTTGCAGTTTAATGATATATTTAACATAAGTTCGGCTCATAAATTACTTCACTGACAGAGATAGCAGTGAAAAACACAAAGAATTATGATTAATGGATTTTATACTACAACAATTATGAAAAGAATAAAACCATGATATAACTTGAATAAGTATTTTCTATTTTTTCTAAAAATAATCTAGATTTTAATACGTTCATCGCCCTCGTACTCTCAGGAGGTACTCATAGCATTGCCTGTGAACGGAGAAAGATGAGAATAAGGGATTCAACACTAAGAAAAGAAAAAAAACCCAAAAAATTAACACTGAGGCAACAAATCAGAAATACAATTCAATTCAAAATTATTTAATACCTTTCCTTCTCTTTATGAACACTTCCTTCCTGAATTATGTAATAGGACTTAGGACTTTCAAAGAAACAAAACTACAGAACCAAAGAGAAAGACCAATGATAGAATGTCTCAGTTCAAGGGCTACCGCTCTGTGAAATGCGTCATCACTCATGCACAATGTAAAAATATTTTAAAAAAATTGTGTATGAAATAGAATGTGGGGACATAGTTATCTCAGTAAGTCTCATAATCATGTTTGGAAACTCTACATGTACCCCTTTGAATCAGCATTTTTTGTATCCTTTGGATAAATTCTTAGTAGTGTAATTTCTGGGTCCTGAGTAGTTCTATTTTTAACTTTTTGAGGAACCTCCATCCTGTTTTCCAGAGTGGCTGCACCAGTTTGCATTCCCACCAACAGTACAAAAGTGTTACACTTTCTGTACATCCTCTGTAACATCTCTTATTTCCTGAGTTGTTAGTTTTACCCATTCTGACAAGTGTGAGGTGGTATCTCATCGTGGTTTTGATTTGTATTTCCCTGATGATGAGCAATGTTGAGCATATTTTTATGTGTCTGTTAGCCATCTAGATGTCTTCTTTGGAAAAGTTATGTTCACATCTTTTTCCCATTTCTTCACTGGATTATTATTATTTTTTGGAGGGGGGATTAAGTTTAATAAGTTCTTTATAGATTTGAATACTAACCCTTTATCTGATAAGTAATTTGCAAATATCTTTTCCCATTCAATAGGCTGAATTTTATGCAATACAAAAGGTATTTTGTTGATTGTTTCCTTCGCTGGGCAGAATCTTTTTATCTTGATGAGCTCCTAATAGTTCATTTTTGCTTCTATTTTCCTTGTCTCCAGAGACATGTCAAGTAAGAAGTTGCTGCAGCCCAGGTCAAAGATGTTGTTGCCTGTTTTCTCCTGTATGATTTTGATCGTTTCATATATCACACTTAGGTCTTTCACCTATTTTGAATTTGTTTTTGTATTGGTGAAATAAAGTGTTCCAGGTTCATTCTCTGCCTGTCGCTGTCCAGTTTTCTCAACACTATTTGCTGAAGAGACTGTCTTTTTTTTTTCCAATGGATACTCTTTTCTGCTTGTTGAAGATTATTTGGCCATACATTTGTGGGTCCATTTCTAGGTTCTTTATTCTGTTCCATTGTCTGTTTTTGTGCCTATACCATACTGTCATGATGATCACAGGTTTGTAATAGAGCATGAAGTCCAGAATTGTGATGCCTCCAGCTTTGGTTTTCTGTTTCAACATTACTTTGGCTATTTGGGTATTTTGCAGTTCCATACAAATTTTAGCATTGTTGTTCTAGCTCTGTGAAAAATACTGGTGTTATTTTGATAAGGATTGCTTTGAATGTGTAGGCTGCTTTGGGTAGTATCGACATTTTAACAATATTTGTTCTTCCAATCCATGAGTGTGGAATGGTTTTCCATTTCTTTGTGTCTTATTCAATATTTTAAATAAGCTTTCTATAATTTCAGCATACAGATCTTTACCCCTTTTGTTAGGTTTATTCCTAGGTATCTTATTGTTTTTAGTGCAATTGTAAACAGAATTGGTTCTGTGATACACTAACACAGTCACATACATATGTCAAAGTCTACATAGCATATAAAGTTTGGTTTATTTGAAATTCCATAAAGTGTGTCATCTATTATATGTGCTTTTGGCACTCTCCCTATTCCACTATTTCATGTTTTGACACTAAGATTATGCAATATTATTTGTGTAGCTGTGGTTCATTTGTTTTCACTACTTTCTAATATTCCATTGTGTGAATATATTATAATTATTTTGTCTCTTCACTCACTGATGGCCATTTTTGGTGATGAAAGTTTGTGACTCATATGAAAGACATTAGGGTGAACATTTTGTTTGTGACTCTTGGGGTATGTATGCAAGAAAGTCTTTTGGATGTATGCCTAGGACAGGAATTGCTGGTCATGGAATAAGCAAACTTCACAGATGTTGTAACCCAAACAGTTCTTTCAATTTACTCTACCCTAGTTTTGTATAAATTATTCCACTGATCTACATTTTCTGTAACACTTGGTCTTGCAGACTTTTAATTTTTTTTTTCAACGTTTTTATTTATTTTTGGGACAGAGAGAGACAGAGCATGAACGGGGGAGGGGCAGAGAGAGAGGGAGACACAGAATCGGAAACAGGCTCCAGGCTCCGAGCCATCAGCCCAGAGCCTGACGCAGGGCTCGAACTCACGGACCGCGAGATCGTGACCTGGCTGAAGTCGGACGCTTAACCGACTGCGCCACCCAGGCGCCCCGGTCTTGCAGACTTTTAAATAATTGCCAACTGAAAGACTATAAGTGCTATTGAGTTGTGACCTTGGTTTTTATTTCCCTAATAACCAATAATTGAATATATCCTCATATACTTATTGCTATGTATAATTGTCTTTCTATGAAAAGCACATCTGTAGGTTCTGACAAGAGGTCTATGGCATTGCTTCTCTGTTTTTATCATTAATATATAGGGGTCCTTATAATTGCTTTTAACTCTCTGTTGGTTGTGTCGTCTGGAATATTTTCTCTAAGTTTGTTACTTGGCATTTTACTTAAAAATGGGTCTCGTGGTGGCCAGAATTTCTAAATTTAAACATAGAAGAAACTTTTAATTAATCTTTAAGAAATTTTTCCCAAAGTGAGAATGACATTAACCTATATATTTTTCCTAAAAATTTTAATGTCATACCCTAAATACACCTGGAATTAAATTATGTCTATGGGTGAGTGTGAGCATCCAAATTTGTTTTTCATTTTTGTAACCAAATTTCAGTTTAATTCATTGAAATATTTTTTTTCTTTGTCCAGGGATGTCATTATATCTCTTAATTATATCAAAGTCCTGTGTGTGTGTGTGTGTGCGCACATGCACACACATGTGAGGGTGCTGATATGTTTCTGGGCCTTCAGTTCTCCTCTAGTGTTCAGTGAGTCTGTTACTGCAACAATACCACATACTGTCAGTTATTACATGTTTATTATAAATCCTGATATCTGGTAGGGCAAAAAATTCCTCCTTGATAATCTTTTTCTTGCCATTTTTAAGTTGAAATATAATTGATATGTATTAATTTCAGGTCCACACAAAATTATTTAATATTTGTAAATATTGGGATATGATGATCACCATAATAAGTAGTGAACATCCGTTATGTCTAGTGAACATCCATAGTTACAAATTAATTTTTATTTCTTGTGATGAGGACTTTTAAGATCTACCTCTGAGCAACTTTCAAGAATGCAATATAGTATTAACTACAGTCACCATTCTGTAACATAAATCACAATGAGTTAATTGTTATATAACAAATTTTGACCCTCTTCACTTATTTCACCCACCCCTACATCTGGCAATCCCCACTCTGTTCTTTGGGTCTATGAACTTGGTTTTTGTTTGTTTGTTTGTTTTGTTTTTGTTTTTGTTTTAAGGTTTCCCACAGAGGTATGGTGATATGGTATTGGTCCTTCTCTGTCTGAATATTTCACTGAGCATAATACCTTCAAGAATCATCCATGTCACAAGTGGCAGAATTCCATTGATTTTTTTATGGCACAATAATCACATGTTTATGAAACATGTAATATGACATTTTCTTTATGAACACTTATGTCTTGGCTATATTGGTAAATAATGCTGCAATGACCATGGGGTGCATATATCTTCAAATTAGTGTTTTCATTTCCTTTAGATAAATACCCAGAGGTGGAATTGCTGGATATACGGTAGTTCTAATTTTATTTTTCTGAGTAACCTCCATAGTGTCTTCTATGGTGGCTTTGGCAACTTACATTCCCACAAAGAGTGCACAAGCATTCTTCACAGCTAGGGAAACAGGGTGTTCACTCACATGCTCCCAATTTCCCCAAAGTAGAAGTCACTGGCTGAGAAGGTCTCTTTTGGTGCTGGGCTCTTCCACTATGGAATAGGTGTGACCTGAGGAGTATAGGGCAACTGTTATTCAGGGTGTCACTCTTGAATTGATCTCTGCTCTGATGGTGTGCTGTGACTTCTCTGGTGGACGACCAGAGTGCACAAAGGCACTGTCATCTGTTGGTTGTGTTACAGTCCGTGTTCTTTGGGGGAGAAGATGGTAAAAAGCTCCTATTTTGCTATTTTGCTGATGTCATGCTTCTGATTCTCAGCATCTTAAATTTCCACTATATTATTTCATTTATGAGTTATAATGCTCTAGTAAGTGATAACTTGTCTTTAAAAAACATAGTTTAGAGGCCCCTTTCCCAGAAGGCCAGCAGAAAGCTCTGCACACACCTTGTCTCCTGATCATAGAGTTCTGAAAGTTTTCAGTTCTAGTGGAAGTAGCATCAGTCTCATTTAATAAGCAGACCACAGCACACCTTGTTACAACTTGCCACACTCTGATTAGAGTCCAGACACTGCATACTGCAGGCAAGGAGAGCCTCTGCAGAGGACTGAGCAGAGGGATAAAGCAAACAAAACACAGCAGCAGAGTGCATGCAGCTCACAACAGAGACACTCTCTGAACTGCCAGGTTCAGGACATTATATGACCTCTTCTTTATAAAGCCGTTAGTCTCAGGAGTAGGAAACAGAACAGGATTTCTAACACACAGAAGTACACGGAGACCTAGACATATTGCCAATATGGAGGAATTCACCCCCAAGGAAAGAACTAGAGATCTAATCAGAAGATATAAGTAATATGCCTGATGGAGAACTTAAAGCAGCAATCATAAGGATATTCTCTGGGATTGAGAAAAGGATGGAATATTTTAGGGAGACTATACCACAGAGATAAAATAATTAAAAAAAAAAAAGAATCCAAAGTGAAAAATGGAATAACTGAACTTCAAAACTGTGTGGAAGTAATGACCACAATGATGAAAGAAGAACAGGAATGAATAAGTGATATAGAAGATATAGTCATGGAAAATATTGAAACTGAAAAGAAGAAGGAAAGAAAAATAGTAGATCACGAATGTAGACTTAGAAAACTCGGTGACTTCCTAAACCATAATAATATTCATATCATAGGAGCCTCAGAAGAAGAAGATAAAGAACAGGAGCAGAGAAACTACTCTTAATGTGGGGGAAGGAAACAGACTACCAAACTCAGAAGGCACAGAGAGTCCCATCAAAGTTGACAAAAGCGGGCCAACACCAAGATATAGTTAAACTTACAAACTATAGCGATAAAGAAAAAAAAATCCTAAATGCAGCAAGACAAAAGAATTCCATAACTTACAAGGGAAGATCCATGAGGCTGGCTGAAGATCTCTCCACAGAAGCTAAGCAGGTCAGAATGGAGTGGTTTGATATGTTCAGTGTGCCTAATGGAAAAATGTGCAGCCAAGAATACTCTATCCAGCAAGGCTATCATTCAGAACAGAAAATGACAAGTAATCCGGTTAAGAAATGGGTAGAGACAAGAATAGACATTTTCCCAAAGACATCCAAGTGGATAACAGACACATGAAAAGATGCTCAATATCACTCATCATCAGGGAAATACAAATCCAAACCACAATGAGATACCACCTCACAACCATCAGAATGGCTAAAATGAACAACATAGTAAACAACAGGTATTGTTAGAAACCTACTTGTAAAGTAGGTTTGTAAAGAAACCTACTTACACTGTTGGTGAGAATGCAAACTGGTGCAGCCCCTCTGGAGTAGTACAGAAGTTTCTCAAACAGTTAAAAGTAGAATTACTTTACAATACAATGCCTGTACTATTAGGTATTTACACAAAATAATAAAAAATACTGATTTGAAAGTACACATGAACGCTGATGTTTATAGTAGCATAATCTGCAATAGCCAAATTAAGGAATGAGCCTAAATGTCCATCAACTGATAAATGGATAAAGAAAGTGTGGTGTATATATGATATAATGGAGTATTAGTCATGAAAAAGAATGAAATCTTGTCATTTGCTATGATGTGGATGGAGCTAGAGTGTATTATACTAGGCAAAATAAAACATCCACAGAAAGAGAAATACCACATGGTTTCACTCATGTGAAATTTAAGAAACCAAACAATTGGATATATGGGAAGGAAAACAAAAGAGAAGGAATCAAACCATAAGAGACTTTCAACAATAGAGAACAAACTGAGGATTGATGAATGGAGGTGAGTGGAATGGGCTAAATGAGTGATGGGTATTAAGGAGGGCATTTGCTATGATGAGCACTGGGTGCTAATATGTAAGAGACGATCACTAAATTCTAGTACTGAAACTAGTATTACGCTATATTTCAATTATCCACATTTTAAGTAAAAATTAGAAAAAATAATGAAATCTTTCCATTTACAATGATGTGGACAGAGCTAGAGTGTATTATGCTAAGCAAATAAGTCTGTCAGAGAAAGAGAAATACCTATGATACCAGTCATATGGGGAATATAAGCAACTTGATTAATAAACATGGGTGGGGGAAGAGAGAGAGAAATCATAAAAGAGACTCGGTTATATAGAACAAACTGAGGGTTGCCTGAGGGGAGGTGGTGGAGGGCGGGGTTAAAGGGGTGATTGGCATTAAAGGGGGCAGATGTGTGATGAGCACTAGATGTCGTATGTAAGTGATGAATCACTAAATCTTACACCTGAAACTACTTTACACTGTATGTTTAATAGTGGAATTTAAATAAAATTTTGAAGAAAAAAACAAACATACAAAAATACAAATGCATATCAGGTGATATCATTTTATATTGTCCACTGGCTTCCAGTCACTTTAATGTTTTTTAATACAATCTGATTTTTTATTTATTCCCATTTTTTAATCCACTCAATTTTTTAGAAATACATTCTGATACTTGTGAGACAAGCTAGATTTTAAAACAGAGACTGTAACAAGAGGTGAAGATGGACATTGTTATCATTATTATGGGGTCTGTCCATCATTATCTAACAATTGTAAATATATATGCCCCAAACTTAGTAAACCCCAATATATGAGTTAATTAATAACAAACATAAACTCATTGATAATCATACTATAATAGTAGGGGATTTTATTTTTTTATTTATTTTTAAAAAAAAATTTTTTAACGTTTATTTATTTTTGAGACAGAGAGAGACAGAGCATGAACGGGGGAGGGTCAGAGAGATCAGGAGACACAGAATCTGAAACAGGCTCCAGGCTCTGAGCTGTCAGCACAGAGCCCCACGCGGGGCTTGAACTCACGGACTGTGAGATCATGACCTGAGCCGAAGTCAGCGTCTTAACCGACTGAGACACCCAGGCGCCCCAATAGTAGGGGATTTTAAGACTCCACTTATATCAATGGACACATGATTTAAGCAGAAAATCAACATGGAAACAATAGCTTTCATGGCACACTGCATCCGATGGACTTAACAGGTATAATCAGAATATTTGATCCTAAAGCAGCAGCATATACATTCTTCTTGAGTGCACATGGAACCTTTTGCAGAATAGATCACACACTGGGTCACAAATCCGCCCTCAGCAAGCATAAAAAGATCAAGGTCATACCATACATATTTTCAAGTCACAGCACTATGAAACTTGAAGTCAAACATAAGAAATAATTTGGAAATCCCTCAAATACATGGGGATTAAAGAACAGCCTCTTAAGCATGAATGGGTTCATCAGAATATTAAAAAAGGAATAAAAAACAAATAAACGGAAGCAAATAAAAATGAAAACACTAACAGTCCAAGCCCTTTGGGATGCAGCAAAGACAGTCCTAATGGAAAGTACATTGCACCTCAGGCCTATCTCAAGAAGCAAGAAATGTCCCAAGTACATAACCTAACCTTACATATAAAGGACCTAGGAAGCGAACAACAAAAGAACCTAAAGTCAGCAGATGAAGGGAAATAATGAAGACATAAATTAGAGCAGAGATAAATGATAAAGAAACAGGGAAACAAACAAAAACCCCAGAGGAAGAGATCAATGAACCTAAGAGCTGGTTCTTTGAAAGAATACACAAAATTGGTAACTCCATAGCCAGACATGTCAAAAAGAAAAGAGAGAGGACCCAAATAGGTAAAATCCCAAATGACACGGGGTACCTAGGTGGCTCAGTCAGTGAAGCATCTGACTTTGGCTTGTCATGATCTTGTATTCCATGAGTTCAAACCCTGCGATGGGCTCTGCACTGACAGCTCAGAGTCGAGCCTGCTTCAGATTCTGTGTCTCCCTCTCTCTCTGCCCCTCCCCCACTCACATTTTCTTTCTCTCTCTCTCTCTCTCTCTGTCTCTCTCTCTTTGTCTCTCTCACAAATAAACATTAAAATTTTTTAATTAAAAATAAAAAAACTCTAGTGAAAGAGGAGAGATCTGACCAAACCCACAAAAATACAAATATTATAAAAAAAATTCACTCATATGTGGAATTTAAGAAACAAAACAAAGGAACATATGGGATGGGAAAGCAAAATAAAAAAAAAGAAGAAAGAGAGAAACAAGCCATAAGAGACTCTGAAGAACAGAATAAACTGAGGGTTGCTAAAGAGGAGGTAATTGGGGGATGGGCTAGATGGTGATAGGTATTAAGGAAAGCACTTGTTATGATGAACACTGGGTGTTGTATGTGAGTGATGGATCAATGAATTCTACTCCTAAAGCCAATATTGCACTGTATGTTAACTAACTAAATTTGAAATTTAAAAAATCTAGTTTGTCTTATATAACTACTCCAGCCTTCTCTTTATACCCATTACCATGACATGGTTCTCCTTCCCCCTCTCTCTCAATCTGGGAGTGTTTTTAGGTTTAAGAAACATTTCATTGTGTCTTGTTTTTTAATCTATTCTGATACTCTATATCTTTTGATTGGAACATTTAGTCCATTCACATTCAGAATAATTATTGATAGATGAGAAACTTGTGCCATTGCATTACCTATCATGTTGCTGTTTCTGGAGATTTTCTCTGTTCCTTTCTAGTGTTTATTGCCTTTTGGTCATTCCTTCCCAGTCAAAGGTTCCCCTTTCATATTTCTTGAATACTGGTTTAGTGATCACAAACAACTTAGTTTTTGTTTACTGGGAAACTCTTTATCTCTCATTCTTTTCTCAGTGAGTCCTGCTGAATAAAGTATTCCCAGCTGCATATTTCCCCCCTTCAGCATATTGACCATATCATGCCACTTCCATCTGGCCTGTCAGCTTTCTGTGTAGAGATCTGTTGCTAACCAGAGTATCTTCCCTTTCAGGTTAATGATTTCTTTTCCCTTGCTGTTTTCAGGATTCTTTCCTTTTCTCTATGTTTTGCATTTTTTTTTCTATGGTACATCTTGGTGTTTCTGGCTTTTGCTGAATGTGATGGGAGTTCTCTGTGCTGTGTGTGGGAAGTTTTCAGTTTTAATTTGCTCAAATAAACCTTCTGCTCCCTTTCCCTTCTCTTCTGAAAATCCTATGATACAAATGTTATTATGCTTTATGGAGGCAATGAGTTCCTTAAATCTACATTTGTGATCTAATATTTTTCCTTCCTTCTACTGTTCAGCTTCCTAATTTTCTATAATTTTATTTTCTATAGACTGATCCATTCTTCTACTTTGCCCATCCTTATTATCACTCTTAGTCCCATGAGAGAGGTGCTGGAGGGATGGAGAGACACGGACACATTCTTACTCTTGGTCTCTGCTTTTCCTTGGGTTAATGAAATCCAGTTGTCTTCAGTTGTTGATTTTCCTTGACTAGGTCAATTTACAGTGCAATTATACAGTGCAAATATATATATATATATATATATATATATATATATATATATATGTGTGTGTGTGTGTGTGTGTGTGTGTGTGTGTGTGTTAATTTCAAGTTTTTATTTAAACTGTTGTTAGTTAGCATGTAGTGTAACATTAGTTTCAAGAGTAGAATTTAATGATTCATTACTTACATACAACACCCAGTGTTCATCACAGCAAGTACCCTCTTTAATTCCCATCCCCACACTCACCTCCCCTCTAGAAACCTTCATTTTGTTCTCTATAGAAAGAGCCTGTTTTATGGTTTGTCTCCATCTCTTTTCTCCCCATGTTCATCTATTTCATTTCTTAATTTCCACATATGAGTGAAATTGTATGGTATCTGTCTTTCTCTGACTAACTTATTTCACTTAGCATAATGCACTCTATCTCCATCTATGTTCTTGTAAATGGCAACATTTCATTCTTTTTTATGGCTGAGAAATATTCCATTGTATATGTGTACCACAACTTCTTTATCCATTTGTCAGTTGATGGACATTTTGGCTCTTTCGATGATTTAGCTATTGTGGACAACACTGCTACAAATCTAAGGGTGATTGTGTCCCTGTGAATCAGTATTTTTGTATCCTTTAGGTAAATACATAGTTTGTAGAGTAGTTCTATTTTTTTCTGTTTCAAGTTTTTTGTTTGTTTCTAGTTTTTATTTAAATTCCCATTAGTGAGGGGCCAACATGGTGGAGAAGTAGGGGGATCCATACTTCCCACATCTCTCAAACAAAGAGGTGAAGAAGCCAAAGGACTTTGAACACCAGACACTGGGGGGGGGGGGGGGGGGGAAGAGGCAGAATCTACCAGGAAGAAAATGGGAAAGCTGGAGAAAAGATAGGGCTACTCTGAGGAACAAATCAAAGCACACCTGGTGGAGGGTCCAAATATCACTATGAGTGGGGTAATAAAATAACCAAAGTCACAACAACAGACAGCACATAATAATCTCTGAAAAAAACACCTCCTGAAGGGCCAGGACCAGGACAGTTTACGACCCTCCTTTAATAGAGCAGTGCTCACAGCTTTAAAATGCATAAGGGACAGAAAACTAGCCCAAATGATGAAACGGAAGAATTCTCAAAAGAAATTCCAGAAAGTAGTGACAGCTAATGAATTGATCAAAACCGATTTAAGCAATATAACTGAACAAGAATATAGAATAATAGTCATAAAATTAATGCTGGGCTTGAAAAAAACATAGAGGACAGCAGATAATTTATTGCTACAGAGATCAGGGGACTAAAAAGTAGTCAGGATGAATTAAAAATGCTATAAATGAGGTGCAAGGTAAAATGGAGGTGGTCTCAGTTCGTGTGAAGAGGTAGAGGGGTGACTAGGTGAATTAGATGATACAATTATGGAAAAAGAGGAAGCTGAGAAAAAGATAAAAAAATCCGGGAGCACGACGGGAAATTATAGAACTAAGTGATGCAATCAAACAGAACAGTCTCCGTATCCTAGGAATTCCAGCAGAATAAGAGAGAGAGAAAGAGGCTGAAGGTGTACTCGAACAAATCATAGCTGAGATCTTCCCCATCTGGGGAAGGAAACAGGCATTGAAATCCAAGAGGCACAGAGAACTCCCTTCTGACGAAACTTGAATCCAGCTTCTGCATGACATATCATAGTGAAACTGGCAAAATACATGGATAGAGAATTCTGAAATCAGTTAGAGATAAATGGGCCTTAACATACAAAGGTAGACACATAAGGGTAGTAGCAGACCTATCTACTGAAACTTGACAGGCCAGAAGGGAATGACAGGAAATCTTCAATGTGATGAACAGAAAAAAAAAATGCAGCCAAGAATCTTTTACCCAACAAGTCTGTCATTCAGAATACAAGGAGAGATAAAGTTTTTCCCAAACAAACAAAAAATGAAAGAATTCATCACCGCTACACCAGCCCTACAAGAAATCCTAAGGGGGACTCTGTAGGTGAAATGTTGCACAGACCACAAAGTATTGGAGACACCACTAAAAGCATGAAACCTACAAATATCACAAACACTCTAAACCCATATCTTTCAATAATAACACTGCATGTAAATGGACTAAATGCTCCAAAAAAAGACATAGGGTATCAGAATGGGTAAAAAAACAAGACCCATATATTTGCTGTCTACAAGAGACTCATTTTAGACCTGAAGACACCTTCAGATTGAAAGTGAGGGGATGGAGAACTATCTATCATGCTAATGGAAGTGAAAAGAAAGCTGGAGTAGCCATCCTTGTTTCTGACAAACTAGATGTTATAAGAGTAACAGGAGATGAAGAAGGGCATTATATAATAATTACAGGATCTATCCATCAAGAAGAAATAACAATTATAAATGTCTATGTGCCGAATATGGGAGCCCCCAAATACATAATACAATCACAAACATAAGCAACCTTATTGATAAGAATGTGGTAATTACAGGGGATTTTAATACTCCACTTACAACAACGGATAGATCATCTAGACAGAGAATCGATAAAGAAACAATGGCCCTGAATGCTACATTGGATCAGATGGACTTGACAGATATATTTAGAACTCTGCATCCCAAAGCAGCAGGATATACTTTCTTCTCAAGTGAACATGGAACACTCTCCAAGATAGATCACATACTGGGTCACAAAATAGCCCTTCAGAAGTATAAAAGAATTAAAATCATACCATGATTTTAGACCACAATGCTATGAAACTTGAAATCAACCACAGGAAAAATTCTGGAAAACCTCCCAAAGCATGGGGGTTAAAGAACACCCTACTAAAGAATGAATGGGTCAACCAGGCAATTATAGAAGAAATTTAAAAATATATGGAAACAAATGAAAATGAAACTACAACAATCCAAACACTTTGAGATGCAGCGAAGACAGTCCTGAGAGGAAAATACATTGCATTCCAGGTCTATCTCAAGAAACAAGAAAAATCCCAAATACAAAAATCTAACAGCACACCTAAAGGAAATAGAAGCAGAAAAGCAAAGATACCCCAAACCCAGCAGAAGAAGAGAAATAATAAAGATCAGAACAGAAATAAACAATATAGAATCTAAAAAAACCTGTAGAGCAGATCAATGAAACCAAGAGTTGGTTTTTCAAAAAAATAAACAAAATTGATAACCTCTAGCCAGGCTTCTCAAAAAGAAAAGGGAGATGACCCAAATAGATACAATAATGAATGAAAATGGAATTATTACAACCAAATCGTTCAGAAATACAAGCAATTATCAGGGAATACTATGAAAAATTATATGCCAACAAACTGGACAACCTGGAAGAAATCGACAATTTCCTACACACTCACACACTTCCAAAACTCAAACAGGAAGAAATAGAAAACTTGAACAGACCCATAACCAGTGAAGAAATTGAATCAGTTATCAAAAATCTCCCAACAAATAAGAGTCCAGGACCAGATGGCTTCCCAGGGAAATTCTACCAGACATTTAAAGCAGAGATAATACCTATCCTTCTCAAGCTGTTCCAAAATTTAGAAAGTGAAGGAAAACTTCCAGACTCATTCTATGAAGCCAGCATTACTTTGATTCCTAAACCAGACAGATACCCAGTGAAAAAAGAACTACAGGCCAATATCCCTGATGAATATGGATGCAAACATTCTCATAAGATACTAGTCAATTGAATTCAACAGCATATAAAAAGTATTATTCACCATGATCAAGTGGGATTCATTCCTGGGCTGCAGGGCTGGTTCAACATTTGCAAATCAATCAATGTGATACATCACATCAATAAAGAAAAGATAACCATATGATCCTGTCAATCGATGCAGAAAAAGCATTAGACAAAATTCAGCATCCTTTCTTAATAAAAACTCTCAAGATAGTCAGGATAAAAGGAACATACTTAAACATCATAAAAGCCATTGATGAAAAGCCCACAGCTAATATCATCCTCAACGGGGAAAAACTGAGAGCTTTTTCCCTGAGATCAGGAACACGACAGAGATATCCACTCTCACCACTGTTGTTTAACATAGTGCTGGAAGTTCTAACATCAGCAATCAGACAACAAAAGGAAATCAAAGGCATCCAAATTGGCAAAGATGAAGTCAAGCTTTCACTTTTTGAAGATGACATGATAATATACATGGAGAACCCGATAGACTCCACCAAAAGTCTGCTAGAACTGATACACGAATTCAGCAAAGTTGCAGGGTACAAAATCAATGTACAGAAATCAGTTGCATTCTTATACACTAATAATGAAGCAACAGAAAGGAAAATAAAGAAACTGATCCCATTCACAGTTGCACCAAGAATCATAAAATACCTGGGAATAAACCTAACCAAAGATGTAAAAGATCTGTATGCTGAAAACTATAGATAGCTTATGAAGGAAACTGAAGAAGATATAAAAAATGGAAAAACATTCTGTGCTCATGAATTGGAAGAATAAATATTGTTAAAATGTCAATACTACACACAAAAAAAATCTACACATTTAATGCAATCCTAATCAAAATTGCACCAGCATTCTTCTCAAAGCTAGAACATGCAATCCTAAAATTTGTATGGAACCACAAAAGACCCTGAATATTCGAAGTAATATTGAAGAAGAAAACCAAAGCCGGAGGCATCACAGTCCCAGACTTTAGCCTCTACTACAAAGCTTTAATCATCAAGACAGTATGGTATTGGCACAAAAACAGACACACAGATAAATGGAACAGGATAGAGACTCCAGAATTGGACCCACAAATGTATGGCCAACTAATCTTTGACTAAGCAGGAAAGAATATCCAATGTAAAAAAGACAGTCTCTTTAATAAATGGTGTTGCGAGAAACTGGACAGCAACATTCAGAAGAATGAAACTAGACCACTTTCTTACACCATTCAAAAAAATAAACTCAAAATGGATAAAGGACCTGAATGTGTGACAGGAAACCATCAAAACCCTAGAGGATAAAGCAGGAAAAAACCTCTTTGACCTTGGCCACAGCAATTTCTTACTCGACACATCTCTAAAGGCAAGAGAATTAAAAGCAAAAATTAACTGTTGAGACCTCATGAAGATAAAATCTTCTGCACTGAAAAGGAAACAATCAACAAAACTAAAAGGCAACTGATGGAATGGGAAAATATATTTGCAAAGGAAATATCGAATAAAGGGCTAGTATGCAGAATCAATAAAGAACTCACTAAACTCCACACCCAAAAAACAAATAATCTAGTGAGGAAATGGGAAGAAGGTGTGTGTATAGGCACTTTTTTAAAGAAAAACTCCAGATGGCCAACAGGCACATGAAAAGATGCTCAACGTCACTCCTCATCAGGGAAATACAAATCAAAACCACACTGAGATACCACCTAACGCTGATCAGAGTGGGTAAAATTAACAAATCAGGAGACTACAGATTCTGGAGAGGATGTGGAGAAATGGGAACCCTCCTGCACTGTTGGTGGGAATGCAATCTGGTGCAGCCGGTCTGGAAAACAGTGTGGAAGTTCCTCAAAAAACTAAAAATAGATCTACCCTATGACCCAGAAATAGCACTGCTGGGAATTTACCCAAGGGATACAGGGATGCTGATGCATAGCGTCACTTGTACCCCAATGTTTACAGTAGCACTTTCAACAATAGCCAAATTATGGAAAGGACCTAAATATTCATCAACTGACGAATGGATAAAGAAGATGTGGTTTAGATATACAACGGAATACTACTTGGCAATGGGAACGAATGAAATCTGGCCATTCGTAGCAACGTGGATGGAACTGGAGAGTATTATGCTAAGGGAAATAAGTCAGTCAGAGAAAGATCTATACCATATGTTTTCACTCACGTGGATCCTGAGAAACTTAACAGAAGACCATGGCGAGGGGAAGGGGGGTAAATGTTACAGAGAGGGAAGGATGCAAACAATAAGAGACTTAAAAAACTGAGAATAAACTGAGGGTTGTTGGGGGGTGGGAAGGAGGGGAGGGTGGGCAATGGGCATTGAGGAGGGCACCTGTTGGGATGAGTATGGGGTGTTGTATGGAAACCAATTTGACATTATATATTTGAATTATATATATATATATATAATTCCCATTAGTTAACCTATAGTGTATTAATAGTTTCAGGTGTAGAATTTAGTGATACATCATTTACATATGGCTCCTGGTATTCATCACAAGTACCCTCCTTAATATCCATCACTCATTTAATGCATTCCCCTCCCTCAACTGCCCTCTAGTAACCCCCAGTGTGTCCTCTGTAGTTAAGAGTCTGTTTATAGTTTGATTCCGTCTTTTTTTGTTACCCCCACATGTTCATCTGTTTCATTTCCTAAATTCTACAAAGGAGTGAAATCATACGGTATTTGTCTTTCTCTTACTGGAATGCTGTTTAGTGTAATGCACTCTAGCTCTGTTCACATCATTGTAAATGGCAAGATTTCATTCTTTTTTATGCCTAATATTTCTATATATATTGATATATTTATTCACTAATTCATTGGTCAAAGGGCATTTGGGCTCTTTCCATAATTTGGCTATAGTTGATAATGCTGCTTTAAACATCAGGGTGCATGTGTCCCTTTGAATCTGCATTTTTACATCCTTTGGGTGGATACCCAGTAGTATATTTGATGGACTGTAGAAGTCTCCATTTTTAATTTTTTGAGGAACCTCCATACTCTTTCCAGAGTGCCTGCAGTCATTTGCAGTTCTACCAACAGCGTAAGAGTTCTCCTTTCTTCATCTTCACTGACAGGTGTTATTTCCTGTTATTAATTTTAGCCATTCTGTCACTGGGAAGTTATGTCTCATTGTAATTTTGTGTTTCCCTTCAGTGAGTGATGTTGAGCATCTTTTCATGTGTCTGTTAGCCATCTGGATGTCTTCTTTGGAAAAATGTCTGTTCATGTCTTCCATTTCTTCACTGGATTGTTCGCTTTTTGACAGTTGAATGTTGTAAGTTTCCTTTATAGATTTTGGATACTAACCCATTATCCAATATGTCATTTGTAAATACCTTCTCCCATTCTGAAGGTTGCATGTTCGTTTCGTTGTTTCCTTCACTGTGCAGAAGTTTTTATCTTGATGAAGTCACAATAGTTCATCTTTGCTTTTGTTTCCCTTGCTTCCAGAGATGTGTCTAGTAAGAAGTTGCTATTGTTGATTTCCAAGACGTTGCTGCCTCTGATTTCTTCTTAGATTTTGATGGTTTCATGTCTCACATTCAGGTCTTTTTTTTTCATTTGGGGTTTATTTTTGTGTATGGTGTAAGAAAGTGGTCCAGTTTCATTCTGCCTGTTGATGCCCAGTTTTCCCAGCACCATTTGTTGAAGAAACTGTCTTTTTGTCCATTCAATTTTCTTTCCTGTTTCATTGAAAGTTGATTAACTATATAGTTGTGGGTTCATTTCTGGTTTTTTATCCTGTTCCATTCATTGATCTATGTGCCTTTTTTATGTTTCAAGTTTTTATTTAAATCAGTTAGTTAACTTATAGTGTAGTATTGGTTTCAGAAGTAGAATTTAGTGGTTCATCACTTATTTATAACATGAATTTATAAATAAGTGTCCTCCTTAATTCACCATCACAAGTGTCCTCCTTAGTTCCCATTACCCATTGCATCCAACCCTCCTGTCTACCTCCCCTCCAACAACCCTCCATTTATTTTCTTTAGTTAACACTCTGTTTTCTGGATTGACTCTTTTCCCCCCACCATTTTCATCTTTTTTTCCTCTTAAATTCCCTATAAGAGTGAAATGATATATTTGTCTTTCTCCGACTTATTTTGCTTAGCATAATACTCTGTAGCTCTATCTATATCATTGCAAATGGCAAGATTTGATGCTCTTATTGTGGTTCAATCATTATTTTACTGATGCTCAGATGCCTCCTCTTTGGCCAGTTGAAAGCTCTTCAAAATGGCTCCTTTTATGGCTGGCTGGCTGGCTCACTTACTTGCTTTCTCTCTCTCTGTTTCCTTCCTTTCCTCCTTCCTTCCTTATTTTTTTTCTACAGATCAATGAGCTTTATGTTTTCCTGATTTATTGGAGAATAAATTGCCCCCTCATCACACTCAAACAGCTGACATGTATTTCCTGACATAAAGGCATTCTCTCACATAATCACCCACACCAATAAATCAACATGGGTACATTACTGCCAACTAATCCATAGACCTTACTCAACTTTTTGCCTATTAATGTCTCCTAATAACTGGATCCAAATTAAGAGCATGGACCACAGTTAATTGTCACATCTCTTTTAATTTCATTCTGGAACATTCCACTGTCTTCCTTGACTTTCATGTCCTGGACACTTTAGAAGATGACTAGCACTTTGTTTTGTAGTATCCCCTTCAATTTGTGTGTGTCTGATGTTTTCTCAATAGATTCATGTTATGCATTTTTGTCAGTAACGTCACAACTGTGATGCTGGTTTCCTTTCTGTGTATTGTAGCAGCTTGTACACAAGTTTGATTTTTATACTATTTATGTAAAACATAATCACTTGGTTAGTGATATCTGATGTTTTACTGCATATAAAGTTAATCAGCTTTAATAATCAATATGTATTTTGTGGGGAGGTACTTTCAGAATGTGTAAATATCCCAGTGCTCAACAAACTCAACCGCCTGTTAAACATCCGTTTATATTTCTTGCTTGAATTATCTATTATGGGTTCCAAATGGTGATTTTTTCCAATTGTATTCTATCCTTCATTCTTTCTACATTTATCAGTTGGCATCTACTCATATTAGTGTGAACTCATGGACTCCTATTTTACTTAATGAGCTGTAAGCTGTGACTATCATTTTTTATTTATATTAGTGTAGACTGCTGGATTCCTATTTTACTTAGTGAGGTATAATCTGTGACTTTCATTTTTTATATCAGTGTAGACTGATGAATTCCTGTCTTATTTAGTGTGCTGTAAGCTGTGACTATCGTTGTTTATTTTGATGTGGAAACTGTCTAAGATTGTATCACTGGGAGCATCTGAAGCCAGTTTCTGTTTTGCTGCTTATGTTCCCATCTTTTGAGCATTACTTTCTGACATAAAGAAGAATTTCCAAGGGTCATCTGCCTTCCCTCACCCCAGCCCTAGTCATTTGTGTAAAGATCTCTGCTTTGTGAGGAAGTAATTTACAAACTGAGATCTTGGTAAGAGAAATGCTCGTTGCTGCTGGGATGTGGTGGAGCTGCAAACAGAGCGAGGGAATGAATATATATACATATGTATACCTACACACAAGCAAACATACATATGTCTATACAGTGATGCAGTCTACTACATTCTTATTCGCGTTTGTATCTTCTATCTGTTCTGACTCTGACTCAGTCAATTCCAACCCAATACAAGGTGCATTATTGTTTTCTCCTTTGCTTTTTTTTTTGTCTTCTCCATTTCCATATTTTAAACTCATTCTTCTGATTGCAAAGTCAAAATCTGGGTCTCATTGTCTTCAATATATGTACTTACTGAAGAATCTTATGCAACCAGTTTTCTGTTGCTGCTGCTGCTTTTAAAGCAAAATCTTATTTTTTTTTTAATTTTTTTCTCAACGTTTATTTATTTTTGGGACAGAGAGAGAGACAGAGCATGAACGGGGGAGGGGCAGAGAGAGAGGGAGACACAGAATCGGAAACAGGCTCCAGGCTCTGAGCCATCAGCCCAGAGCCTGACGCGGGGCTCGAACTCACGGACCGCGAGATCGTGACCTGGCTGAAGTCAGACGCTTAACCGACTGCGGCCCCCAGGCGCCCCTAAAGCAAAATCTTTTATCATGTTACTGAGGTGAGGATACTTCATGGGACCCCTGCGATCCTGTCTGCCTGTTCAGTTTCTCTCCTGTCCTGCACAGTCTTTAGCACCCCTGACTGTCTCACAGCCATGGCCTCTTTGCCCCATACATTCCTCTTCTCATCCTCTGAGACCTCTGACATCCTGTGCTGGGATGCAACAACCCCAACCTCCCACTTTATGTTGCAATGGGTATGTTATGTGGTCCCACCTGAGTACTCTTAACTAAGTTATTCAGACGGCAAATATGCATATATATATATATATATATATATATATATATATATATATGTATATATATATACACACACATATATATATATATATGTATATATATATACACACACACACTCATGTATGTATATAATATAATATATAATATTATAATTGTATATATTATATAATAGTTAATATATAATATATATAATATAATGTAATATATATTATATATATAATGTATTATATTATGTATATATTCTCTGTAGTTAAGTCTACAGTAGTAGTTAAGTAGTAGACTTAACATATATATTATGTATATATTCTCTGTAGTTAAGTGTAGGGGCGCCTGGGTAGCTCAGTTGGTTAAGTGTACAACTCTTCGTTTCGGCTCAAGTCATGATCTCATGGTCCTCAGATTGAGTACTGTGTTGGGCTCTGCACTGAGCATGGAGCCTGCTCGAGGTTCTCACTCTCCCTATCCCTCTGCCCCTCCCCAACTCACACTTTATCTGTCTCTCGCTAAAAAAATAAATAAAAAAGAGTCTGTTTCTTAGTTTGCTTCTCTGTTTTTTCCCTCAAACTTCATTTGTTTTGTTTCTTAAATTGCACATATAAGTTAAATCATATGGTATTTGTCTTTTTCTGACTTATTTTGCTTAGCATAATACTCTCTAGCTCCACCCATGTCCAAACTATACTTTTGGAATACTGTTACTTTAAACATGGTGATTACTGAATGCAACATAAAAGCAATGTAAAATTTCTTTGCAGTTAATTCTGCCTTTGAGATTTATCTCATTTAGGTAAGTCAATCACTGTGTTTACAATCATTTGTAATAATTCTTCTTTCTGGGGGCATCTGGGTGCCTCAGTCGGTTAAGTATCTGACTTTGACTCAGGTCATGATCTCATGGTTTGTGTGTTCGAGCCCCGCATTTGGCGCTGTGCTGACAGCTCAGAGCCTGGAGCCTGCTTCAGATTTTGTCTCCTCTCTCTGCCCTCCCCCACTCACACTCTGTGTCTTTTCAAAAATAAATAAACATTAAATTTTCTTTAAAAACTAAAAAAAAAATCCCAATTCTTCTGTGGATAAGCCACAAACTTGATAAACCATTATTTTTTTATTGGTTACATTTTTGTGTGTGTATTTTTACTTTTATAATTATTTAAAATGTTTATATGATTCAAATGATTTAGAAAAGAACCCAGTAACTCCTAAAAACACACAAGTTACCAAGATTTAATCATGGATCTTGAATCCAAGAAATAAGAAATAATCTTACATCAATAACAAGAATGAAAGTTGAATTAGGAATCAAAAATATCCCAGCACAGAAAAGCCCAGGACCCGTGGCTTCGTTGGTGAATTCTACCAACATTAAAAAAATGACAGTCTTCATCAAAATCTGATGAATAATGGAGTAGAGGGAGAAGATTAAAAATTATTCCATGAGGGGGGTGCCTGGGTGGCTCAGTCGGCTAAGCGTCTGACCTCAGCTCAGGTCATGAGCTCCTAGTCCATGAGTTCCAGCCCTGTGTCGGGCCCTGTGCTGACAGCTCAGAGACTGGAGCCTGCTTCAGATTCTATGTCTCCCTCTCTCTCTGGCTCTCCCCCCACTCATGCTCTGTCTTGCTCACTGTCAAAAATGAATACATATTTTTAAAAAATTCCATGAGGGCAGTACTCCCCTGATACTAGAACACGATAAAAACAATACGAGATCAAAAGAGTCTAGTTTGTCTCATATAAGTATTGCTACCATGGCTTTCTTTTGACTTCCATTTGCATTATAGATGTTTCTCCACTCCCTCATATTCAATCTATCTTGAGGTCTAAAATGAATCTTTTGTAGGTAACGCACAGATGAGCCTTTTTTTTTCATCCATTCTGACAACCGATTTTTATTGGAGCATTTTATTCCATATGCATTCAAAGTAGTTATTGATAGATAATTACTTATTGCCATTTTATTACTTCTTTTGTCATTGCTTCTGGAGATTTTCTCTGATTCTTCCTCACCTTCGTCACACTTGGTTTCTCCTTTGCACTCAGAGTCCCCTTTACATATTTCATGCAGGGCTGGTTTAATGGTCACAAACCCCTTTAGTTTTTGTTTGGGAAATTCTATCTCTCCTATTCTGAATGATGGCCTTGCTATCATTCTTGGTGGCAGATTTTTTCCCATTCAGGATTTTGAATATATCATGCCACTCCCTCTGGCTTGCCAAATATCTCTTGAGAAATCTCCAGGTAACCTTATGGGTTTTTCCTGGTAAGTTAAGGAATTCTTTTGTCATGCTGCTTTTAAGATTTTTCCTTCATCACTATACTCTTTTTAAATTTAATTAGAGTATAGGTATATTGGCTTGCTTTTGTTGGTTTTGCCTCTTGCATTTGGATGTCTGTTTCCTTCCCCAGATTAGGGAAATTTCCAGCTATTCTATCTTGAAATAAATTTTCTGCCCCCTTTTCACTGTCTTCTGAGTCTCCTGTAACATGGATGTTACCACATTTGATGGAGTCCTTGGGTTCCCTATGTCTGTTCTCATGGTCTGTAATTATTCTTTCTCTGTTTCGTTCAGATTCAATATTTTACATTATTTTGTCTTCCATATCACTTGTTTATCTACTTCTTCAAACTTCTGTTCATTTCATCAAGCCTGTTTCCCATCTCGTTTATTATATCCTTAATCTCTGATTGAGTCTTTTTAAACTCTTTTATCTCTGTTGTAAGGGTCTCCGTGATGTCTTCCATTCTTTTCTCAAGCCCAGTGTGTATCTTTATGATTGTGGCTCTAAATTTTCCATTAGTCATGTTACTTTCATCTGTTTCACTTAGAATCTGACCATGACATTATCTTGTTCTTTCATTTGAGATGAATTCCTCCATCTTGGCATTTTGTCTATGTTTCTGTCTTTTTCTCTGTGTTATAAAAACCAGTTACGACTCTTACTCTCGAAAGTGATGGCCGCATGTGTTCCACTGCTGTGTTTTGGCTACACTATCCTTCAGGTGAGTCATCTGTAGAGGCTTTCCTTGCCTCCCATGGTCCCTGGCCTGAATGTGGTGAGTTTAACTTGGTGTTCTCTGGTATGCTTATTAAATGAGACCTGACACCAGCTCCACCAGAACTGAGGTCCTGCAGAACTCTCTGGCTGGGAGATGTGGTGTGGCAGGTGTCTGTGCTGGTCTTCTGGGGGAGGGGGCTTGTCACTCTGGGGCTGAGACAAGCTTAACTGAAAAGGGCCATCCTGCCAGACCACAGGGTAGTGGGCGTTGGTGAGGCAAGTTAGGCAGCCAGTGTCTGTGCTGTGCTAGGCTGTTTCACACAGGTGGCTCTGTGTTTATGCTGGGGAGCAGGGGAGGCAAATGGTGCTGGCATCTTCCTGAAAGCTGCCTCTCAGGGCAGCATTCCTAGAATAGAGAATAATGTCTCCAATGTGTGCCTCAGATGATGTTTAGATCACTATTTCCATGCTGTCTTCCCTCAGGTTGTTTTCCTTCTCTCCAGGAGCAGTGCAGTGCCCTCTTGACTTTATCCTAGCCAAGCCTGCTGACCTTTAAAACTCCAGGGTTTAGAGACATAGTGTGGGAGGGGCCTGGGCTGGTTTTCTGGAGTAGGGGTCCACCATACTGGGACTGAGGCAAAGTTGACTGAGAAGGGCAGTCCTGACAGAGTGTGGGTGAAACAGGAGCTAGGGATTGGTGTGAGCAAGTGGGACAGCCAATGTTAGCACTGTGCTACTTGCCACAGGTGGCTCCATGTTTATGCTGAGGGGTGGGGAAGAGAAATGTCACCAGACAGTTCCCCTGTTCCCAGAGAGGTGTCCTTGTGAACATTGCCTACCAGGGATGCTCTCCAAGGGGATCAAATCATCTCCCCACTGTGTGCCTCATGTGTTCTTCAGATCACTTTTTTTATGCCTTTTACCCTGGTATTCTTTGCCTGCCTTCACTCCATAAGCAGGGCAGCATCTTCAGCTCTATTTTAGTCAAGCACACAGACTTTAAAACTCTAGATCTGCAGTACCAACAACAGTGTAGGATGGTTCTCTTCATCCTCACCAAAATTTAAAATACGTTGCTTCCTGAGTTGTTAATTTTAGCTATTCTGACAGGTGTGAGTTGGTATCTCTTTGGGGTTTTGATTCATATTTCCCTGATGATGAGTGATGTTGAGCAGCTTACCATGTGTCTCTTAGCCATCTGGATGTCTTTTCAGAAAGGTGTATATTCATATATTCTGCCCATTTCTTAGCTGGATTATTTGTTTTTTGGGTGTTGAGTTTGATAAGTTATTTATAGATTTTGGATATCAACCCTTTATCAGATATGTCATTTGCAAATATCTTCTCCCATTCTGTATGCTGCCTTTGTTTTGTTGAAAGTTTTCTTCTCTGTGCAGAAGCTTTTATCTTGATGAGGTCCCAATAGTTCATTGTTGCTTTTGTTTCTCTTGCTTCTGGAGACATGTCGAGTAAGAAGTTAGTGAGGTGGAGGTCAAAGAGGTTGCTGGGTATGTTCTTTTCTAGGATTTTGATGTTTTCCTGTCACATTTATGTCCCTAATCAATTTGGAATTTATTTTTGTGCCTGATGTAACCAGGTGGTCCATTTTCATTATTTTCATATTGCTGTTCAGTTTTCCCAACATTATTTGTTGAAGAGACTCTTTTTTCCATTGGGTATTCTTTCCTGATTTGTTGAAGATTAGTTGACCATACAATTCTGGGTCCATTTCTGGCTTTTGTATTCTGTTCTATTGATCTATGTGTCTGTATTTGTGTAAGTACCATACTGTTTTGATGACTACATCTTTGTAATATAGCTTGAAATCTGAAATCGTGGTGCTTCTAGTTTTGTTTTTCTTTTTCAGAATATTCTTTGGTTGTTCAAGCTCTTTGTGGTTCCCTACAAGTTTTAGGATTGTTTGTTTTAGATGCATTAAAAATGCTGGTTGTAGGGGTGCCTGGGTGGCTCAGTCGGTTAAGCGTCTGACTTCGGCTCAGGTCATGATCTCACGGTCCGTGAGTTTGAGCCCCGCGTCGGGCTCTGTGCTGACAGCTCAGAGCCTGGAGCCTGCTCCAGATTCTGTGTCTCCCTCTCTCTCTCTCTGCTCCTCCCCGTTCATTCTCTGTCTCTCTCTGTCTCAAAAAAAATAAACATTAAAAAAAAGGCTGGTTTTATTTTGATAGGGATTTCATTAAAAGTGTAGATTGCTTTGGGGTAGTATAGACATTTTAACAATGTTTGTTCTTCTACTCCATGAACATGGAATGCTATTCCATTTCTTTGTGTCCTTTTCAATTTCTTTCATAAGTGTTCTATGGTTTTCAGAGTACAGACATTTACCTCTTTAGTTAGATGTATTCCTAGGTATCTTATGGTTTTTGGTGCAAGGGCAACTGGGTTTGAATCATTGATTTCTTTTTTTCCGCTGCTTCATTATTGGTACATAAAAATGCTACAGATTTCTGTATGTTGATTTCATATCCTGCGATTTCGCTGAATTCATGTATTAGTTCTAGCAACATTTTGGCAATGTCTTTTGGGTTTTCTTTCTTTTTTTTTTTTTTAATTTTTTTTCAACGTTTTTTATTTATTTTTGGGACAGAGAGAAACAGAGCATGAACGGGGGAGGGTCAGAGAGAGAGGGAGACACAGCATCGGAAACAGGCTCCAGGCTCCGAGCCATCAGCCCAGAGCCTGACGCGGGGCTGGAACTCACGGACCGCAAGATCGTGACCTGGCTGAAGTCGGAGGCTTAACCGACTGCGCCACCCAGGCGCCCCTCTTTTGGGTTTTCTACAGAGTATCATGTCCTCTGCAAATAGCAATAGTTTGACTTTTCCTTGCTGATTTGAATACCTTTTATTTATTTTTGTTATCTGGTTGCTAGGGGTAAGATTTTCAGTGCTATGTTAAATAGTAATGATGAGAGTGGACATCCTTGTCTTTTTCCTGACATTAGGGGGAAAGCTCTTATTTTTTTCCCAATTGAGGATGATATTAGCTGTGGATCTTTAGTATATGGACTTTATCATGTTATGGTATGTCCCATCTATCCCTACTTTTTTAAGGTTTTTTTTTTTTTCCCAAAGAATAGATCCTGTAGTTTTGTCAAATGCTTTTTCTGCATCTATTGACAGGATCATAGGGTTCTTATCCTTTCTTTTATTAATGTGCTATATAATATTGATTGATTTGCAAATATTTGCAAATATAAAGTGTTCTTGGCTTCATATTTTTCCCATTCAGAATGTTGAATATATCCTGCCACTCCTTTCTGGTTTGCCAAGTTTCTGTGGATATATCTTCTGCAAACCTGATCTCTCTTTCCTTGTAGGTTAAGGACTTTTCCCTGTTGCTCCTTTTGGGATTCTTTCCTTGCATGTATTTTGTGAATTTGACTATGATATGCCTTGATCATGGTCACCTTTGTTGTTTAATGAGAGTTCTCTATGTTTCTTGAATTTTGATGTCTGTGTTCTTCCCCAGAATAGGGAAGTTTTCAACTATAATTTGCTTGAATAAATTTGCTTGAATAAACCTGCCCCCTTTCCACTTCATCTTTTGGGACTCCTATAATACAAATATTATTCCATTTTAATAATTTGCTGTTTCCTAAGTCTACCTTGGTGATGCATTACCATTCTTTCCCTCTTATTTTCAGCTTCGTTATTTTCCATAATATGGCATCCATTTAGGTTCATACCTCGGTTATAGCATTTTTCATTTCAGCCTGACTAGAATTTAATTCTTTTATCTCTGCAGTAAGAGATTTTCTAGTGTCATCTATGCTTTTTTCAAGCCCCGCTAATATCCTTATAATCACTGTTTTAAATTCTAGTTCAGACATCTTACATGAATCCATATTGTGTAAATACCTTGCCATGAGTTTTACCTACTGTTTGTTCTTTTGGGATGAATTTCATCATATTGTCATTTTGTCCAGAAAAGAAAAGAAGAAAGAAAAACAAACAAAAAAACAATGAAAACAACCCCCCAAAAAAATGCCAAAAAGCTAGATCTTAGGTGTGTTTTGGTCTGTTTGCTAAAAGAATCCTTATCCAAAAATTAAAAAAAAACAAAATAAGGTACAAAAAATAAAATAAAAATAAACAAGAAATAAAAACAAACAATAATAAATAATAAAGGAATTGAAAAAGTAAAAACTAATTGAAATAATTGAAAATAATTGAAAAAATAATAAAGAAATGAAGAAAAAATTTAAAAAAACAATCAAAGAAAATAATAAAGAAATAAAGACAATAATTGAAAATAAAAAAATAGGACCTTGAGGAAGATGGCGGCGTAGGAGGACGCTGGGCTCACCGCGCGTCCTGCTGATCACTTAGATTCCACCTACACCTGCCTAAATAACCCAGAAAACCACCAGAGGATTAGCAGAACGGAGTCGCCAGAGCCAAGAGCAGACGAGAGGCCCACGGAAGAGGGTAGGAAGGGCGGCGAGGTGGTGCGCGCTCCACGGACTGGCGGGAGGGAGCCGGGGCGGAGGGGCGGCTCGCCGGCCAAGCAGAGCCCCCGAGTCTGGCTTGCAAAAAGCGGAGGGGCCTGACGGACTGTGTTCCCACAGCAAGCGCGACTTAGCGTCTGGGAGGTCATAAGTTAACAGCTCTGCTCAGAAAGCGGGAAGGCTGGAGGACAAAGGGAAGGAGAGCTGCTGAGCCCCCGGACGACAGAGCTCAGTTTGGTGGGGAACAAAGGCGTTCGCCAGCGCCATCTTCCCCGCCCATCCCCCAGCCAAAATCCCAAAGAGAACCAGTTCCTGCCAGGGAATTTGCTCGCTCCGCGCAAACACCCAACTCTGCGCTTCTGCGGAGCCAAACCTCCGGCAGCGGATCTGACTCCCTCCTGCTGCCACAGGGCCCCTCCTGAAGTGGATCACGTAAGGAGAAGCAAGCTAAGCCTGCCCCTCCTGCCCCTGTGCACCTTGCCTACCCACCCCAGCTAAGACGCCAGATCCCCAGCATCACAAGCCTGGCAGTGTGCAAGTAGCCCAGACAGACCACCCCACCCCACAGTGAATCCCGCCCCTAGGAGAGGGGAAGAGAAGGCACGCACCAGTCTGACTGTGGCCCCAGCGGTGGGCTCGGGGCAGACATCAGGTCTGACTGCGGCTCCGCCCACCAACTCCAGTTATACACCACAGCACAGGGGAAGTGCCCTGCAGGTCCTCACCACGCCAGGCACTATCCAAAATGACCAAGCGGAAGAATTCCCCTCAGAAGAATCTCCAGGAAATAACAACAGCTAATGAGCTGATCAAAAAGGATTTAAATAATATAACAGAAAGTGAATTTAGAATAATAGTCATAAAATTAATTGCTGGGCTTGAAAACAGTATAGCTGACAGCAGAGAATCTCTTGCTACAGAGATCAAGGGACTAAGGAACAGTCACGAGGAGCTGAAAAACGCTTTAAACGAAATGCATAACAAAATGGAAACCACCACGGCTCGGATTGAAGAGGCAGAGGAGAGAATAGGTGAACTAGAAGATAAAGTTATGGAAAAAGAGGAAGCTGAGAAAAAGAGGGATAAAAAAATCCAGGAATATGAGGGGAAAATTAGAGAACTAAGTGATACACTAAAAAGAAATAATATACGCATCATTGGTATCCCAGAGGAGGAAGAGAGAGGGAAAGGTGCTGAAGGGGTACTTGAAGAAATAATAGCTGAGAACTTCCCTGAACTGGGGAAGGAAAAAGGCATTGAAATCCAAGAGGCACAGAGAACTCCCTTCAGACGTAACTTGAATCGATCTTCTGCACGACATATCATAGTGAAACTGGCAAAATACAAGGATAAAGAGAAAATTCTGAAAGCAGCAAGGGGTAAACGTGCCCTCACATATAAAGGGAGACCTATAAGACTCGTGACTGATCTCTCTTTTGAAACTTGGCAGGCCAGAAAGAATTGGCACGAGATTTTCAGTGTGCTAGACAGAAAAAATATGCAGCCGAGAATCCTTTATCCAGCAAGTCTGTCATTTAGAATAGAAGGAGAGATAAAGGTCTTCCCAAACAAACAAAAACTGAAGGAATTTGTCACCACTAAACCAGCCCTCCAAGAGATCCTAAGGGGGACCCTGTGAGACAAAGTACCAGAGACATCACTACAAGCATAAAACATACAGACATCACAATGACTCTAAACCCATATCTTTCTATAATAACACTGAATGTAAATGGATTAAATGCGCCAACCAAAAGACATAGGGTATCAGAATGGATAAAAAAACAAGACCCATCTATTTGCTGTCTACAAGAGACTCATTTTAGACCTGAGGACACCTTTAGATTGAGAGTGAGGGGATGGAGAACTATTTATCATGCTACTGGAAGCCAAAAGAAAGCTGGAGTAGCCATACTTATATCAGACAAACTAGACTTTAAATTAAAGGTTGTAACAAGAGATGAAGAAGGACATTATATAATAGTGACAGGGTCTATCCATCAGGAAGAGCTAACAATTATAAATGTCTATGCGCCGAATACCGGAGCGCCCAAATATATAAAACAATTACTCATAAACACAAGCAACCTTATTGATAAGAATGTGGTAATTACAGGGGATTTTAACACCCCACTTACAGAAATGGATAGATCATCTAGACACACGATCAATAAAGAAACAGGGCCCTGAATGAGACATTGGATCAGATGGACTTGACAGATATATTTAGAACTCTGCATCCCAAAGCAACAGAATATACTTTCTTCTCGAGTGCACATGGAACATTCTCCAAGATAGATCATATACTGGGTCACAAAACAGCCCTTCATAAGTTTACAAGAATTGAAATCATACCATGCATACTTTCAGACCACAACGCTATGAAGCTTGAAATCAACCACAGAAAAAAGTCTGGAAAACCTCCAAAAGCATGGAGGTTAAAGAACACCCTACTAACGAATGAGTGGGTCAACCAGGCAATTAGAGAAGAAATTAAAAAATATATGGAAACAAACGAAAATGAAAATACAACAATCCAAACGCTTTGGGACGCAGCGAAGGCAGTCCTGAGAGGAAAATACATTGCAATCCAGGCCTATCTCAAGAAACAAGAAAAATCCCAAATACAAAATCTAACAGCACACCTAAAGGAAATAGAAGCAGAACAGCAAAGGCAGCCTAAACCCAGCAGAAGAAGAGAAATAATAAAGATCAGAGCAGAAATAAACAATATAGAATCTAAAAAAACTGTAGAGCAGATCAACGAAACCAAGAGTTGGTTTTTTGAAAAAATAAACAAAATTGACAAACCTCTAGCCAGGCTTCTCAAAAAGAAAAGGGAGATGACCCAAATAGATAAAATCATGAATGAAAATGGAATTATTACAACCAATCCCTCAGAGATACAAACAATTATCAGGGAATACTATGAAAAATTATATGCCAACAATTTGGACAACCTAGAAGAAATGGACAAATTCCTGAACACCCACACTCTTCCAAAACTCAATCAGGAGGAAATAGAAAGCTTGAACAGACCCATAACCAGCGAAGAAATTGAATCGGTTATCAAAAATCTCCCAACAAATAAGAGTCCAGGACCAGATGGCTTCCCAGGGGAGTTCTACCAGACGTTTAAAGCAGAGATAATACCTATCCTTCTCAAGCTATTCCAAGAAATAGAAAGGGAAGGAAAACTTCCAGACTCATTCTATGAAGCCAGTATTACTTTGATTCCTAAACCAGACAGAGACCCAGTAAAAAAAGAGAACTACCGGCCAATATCCCTGATGAATATGGATGCAAAAATTCTCAATAAGATACTAGCAAATCAAATTCAACGGCATATAAAAAGAATTATTCACCATGATCAAGTGGGATTCATTCCTGGGATGCAGGGCTGGTTCAACATTCGCAAATCAATCAACGTGATACATCACATTAACAAAAAAAAAGAGAAAAACCATATGATCCTGTCAATCGATGCAGAAAAGGCCTTTGACAAAATCCAGCACCCTTTCTTAATAAAAACTCTTGAGAAAGTCGGGATAGAAGGAACATACTTAAAGATCATAAAAGCCATTTATGAAAAGCCCACAGCTAACATCATCCTCAACGGGGAAAAACTGAGAGCTTTTTCCCTGAGATCAGGAACACGACAGGGATGCCCACTCTCACCGCTGTTGTTTAACATAGTGCTGGAAGTTCTAGCATCAGCAATCAGACAACAAAAGGAAATCAAAGGCGTCAAAATTGGCAAAGATGAAGTCAAGCTTTCGCTCTTTGCAGATGACATGATATTATACATGGAAAATCCGATAGACTCCACCAAAAGTCTGCTAGAACTGATACATGAATTCAGCAAAGTTGCAGGATACAAAATCAATGTACAGAAATCAGTTGCATTCTTATACACTAACAATGAAGCAACAGAAAGACAAATAAAGAAACTGATCCCATTCACAATTGCACCAAGAAGCATAAAATACCTAGGAATCAATCTAACCAAAGATGTAAAGGATCTGTATGCTGAAAACTATAGAAAGCTTATGAAGGTAATTGAAGAAGATTTAAAGAAATGGAAAGATATTCCCTGCTCATGGATTGGAAGAATAAATATTGTCAAAATGTCAATACTACCCAAAGCTATCTACACATTCAATACAATCCCAATCAAAATTGCACCAGCATTCTTCTCGAAACTAGAACAAGCAATCCTAAAATTCATATGGAACCACAAAAGGCCCCGAATAGCCAAAGTAATTTTGAAGAAGAAGACCAAAGCAGGAGGCATCACAATCCCAGACTTTAGCCTCTACTACAAAGCTGTCATCATCAAGACAGCATGGTATTGGCACCAAAACAGACACATAGACCAATGGAATAGAATAGAAACCCCGGAACTAGACCCACAAACGTACGGCCAACTCATCTTTGACAAAGCAGGAAAGAACATCCAATGGAAAAAAGACAGTCTCTTTAACAAATGGTGCTGGGAGAACTGGACAGCAACATGCAGAAGGTTGAAACTAGACCACTTTCTCACACCATTCACAAAAATAAACTCAAAATGGATAAAGGACCTGAATGTGAGACAGGAAACCATCCAAACCTTAGAGGAGAAAGCAGGAAAAGACCTCTCTGACCTCAGCCGTAGCAATCTCTTCCTCGACACATCCCCAAAGGCAAGGGAATTAAAAGCAAAAGTGAATTACTGGGACCTTATGAAGATAAAAAGCTTCTGCACAGCAAAGGAAACAACCAACAAAACGAAAAGGCAACCAACGGAATGGGAAAAGATATTTGCAAATGACATATCGGACAAAGGGCTAGTATCCAAAATCTATAAAGAGCTCACCAAACTCCACACCCGAAAAGCAAATAACCCAGTGAAGAAATGGGCAGAAAACATGAATAGACACTTCTCTAAAGAAGACATCCGGATGGCCAACAGGCACATGAAAAGATGTTCAGCGTCGCTCCTTATCAGGGAAATACAAATCAAAACCACACTCAGGTATCACCTCACGCCAGTCAGAGTGGCCAAAATGAACAAATCAGGAGACTATAGATGCTGGAGAGGATGTGGAGAAACGGGAACCCTCTTGCACTGTTGGTGGGAATGCAAATTGGTGCAGCCGCTCTGGAAAACAGTGTGGAGGTTCCTCAGAAAATTAAAAATAGACCTACCCTATGACCCAGCAATAGCACTGCTAGGAATTTATCCAAGGGACACAGGAGTACTGATGCATAGGGGCACTTGTACCCCAATGTTCATAGCAGCACTCTCAACAATAGCCAAATTATGGAAAGAGCCTAAATGTCCATCAACTGATGAATGGATAAAGAAATTGTGGTTTATATACACAATGGAGTACTACGTGGCAATGAGAAAAAATGAAATATGGCCTTTTGTAGCAACGTGGATGGAACTGGAGAGTGTGATGCTAAGTGAAATAAGCCATACAGAGAAAGACAGATACCATATGGTTTCACTCTTATGTGGATCCTGAGAAACTTAAGAGAAACCCATGGGGGAGGGGAACAAAAAAAAAAAAAAAAAAAAAGAGGTTAGAGTGGGAGAGAGCCAAAGCATAAGAGACTGTTGAGAACTGAGAACAAACTAAGGGTTGATGGGGGGTGGGAGGGAGGAGAGGGTGGGTGATGGGTACTGAGGAGGGCACCTTTTGGGATGAGCACTGGGTGTTGTATGGAAACCAATTTGACAATAAATTTCATATAAAAAAAAAAAAAAAAAAAAAAAAAAAAAAAAAAAAAGAAAATAAAAAAATAATAAATAAAGAGTAAAAGTAAAACCTAAGCTAGATCCTGTTTCTCCTGGAGCTGAAGCTTTGCAGCACTCAATGATCATTTGACTTGGTGCGGGCAAGTTGTTTGTGCTGGTATTCTGGGGGACAGGGCTATTGTGCTGATTCTCAGGTAGATTTGCTGTAGTGGATTTGCTCCTCCAGGAACAGGGGTGAATGTCTTGGTGTAAGCGACTCTGAGTTCCACTGGGTAGCAATTTTTTGCCGCTTGAGGTGCCACTGATATGGGGGGGGGGAGCTGGATATGGTGGCCTCATGCTCTCTAGGCCCTCCTCCCCCACCTTCAGGGAATTCTCACAGCAGAGCAATCAATCACCCTTCTTATTTCCCAAGTTTCTGTCAGAAGCCTGCATGTACCCTGCCTGTGTTTGATCTGTTTTATCTTAGGTGCACAACTGAGTTTCAAATCTCCAAATTTTAGGTACTCCATGGCACATACCCAGGCTGTTCCTTTGGGGAAGGATCTCACCGCCCTTTTACTGTTTGCACACCTGTGCCGGAAAGCAATCACATGACTGCACAGTTGTTCAGAGTTTATGGCAAAGCAGAGAGAAAGCTGACATGCCAGCTTGATTCCCGCAGGAGGAATGCCAGATCCTATGCCTGGGAACAGTGATTCCACTGGTGCCACCCATTCTTCTTGCAACCCAGGGGATTTTCAGAGGACACTGTTACCCTAGGGCCTCTACCCTACTTCTCCACGTGGGCACTTTTAAGCCAGGTTCATCTCCCACTTCAGGGGACTTCTAAAAGTTCAGACTTTCCCTTGCTGCTTATAACACTTTGTAGTAGCCTCCCTGCGCAGTTTCCTTCCCCACAACCATAGCCACAGTTATATCTCCCCCAAGACAACTTACTGTACTTCTGACCTTCCAAAAGGTGGTAACTTTTATTCTTGTAGACTTGCAGTTTTTGTTCTCTCAAACCTCTGATTTATTTGTGTGTTCAGAATGATTCACTATCTAGCTGTGTTCCAGAGATAAGCTCAGGGTTGCCCTATTCCTCTTCCATCTGAACTCCTCCTATACTCATCAAGGATATTTAACCAAACATATTTCACATTTTTTTCATAAAGATATTGAATATTAATAATTGGTAATTTTCTTGTGTTGTCTTTATCTGATTTTGGTATCAGGGTAATGCTGGCCTCCTAAATGAGTCTGTGTTCCCTCTTCAATGTTTTCGGAAAAGTTTGAGGATTGGCATTCATCTGCTCAAAATGGCAGTGTGTTCCATGAAATTATCTTGCCCTGTACTTTTCTATGTTCGGAGGAATTTTTGATTATGTATTCAATTTTCTTACCCATTGATCTGTTTAGATTTTCCATTTCTTAATCCTTCAATCTTGGTGGGATTGTATGTTTCTAGGAATTTGTCCATTTCTTCTATGTTGTCCAAGCTGTTGGCATATAATGATTCATAGCAGCCTCTCATTCCTTGTATTTCTGTCATGTCAGTTATAATGTCTCGTCTTTCATTTCTGATTCTATTTATTGGAGTCATCTGTCTTCTTAGTTAATCTAGCTAAAGATTTGCCAATTTGTTTGTTTTTAAAAAAAACAGCTCTGGGGCGCCTGGGTGGCGCAGTCGGTTAAGCGTCCGACTTCAGCCAGGTCACGATCTCGCGGTCCGTGAGTTCGAGCCCCGCGTCGGGCTCTGGGCTGATGGCTCAGAGCCTGGAGCCTGTTTCCGATTCTGTGTCTCCCTCTCTCTCTGCCCCTCCCCCGTTCATGCTCTGTCTCTCTCTGTCCCAAAAATAAATAAACGTTGAAAAAAAAATTAAAAAAAAAAAACAGCTCATACTTTAATTGGTATTTTCTATTTGATTTTTTAAATGTTTATTTCATTGATTTCTGTTATCTTTACTTTTTCCTTCCATTTCCTAAATTTGGGCTTCAAATTTTTCTTCTTTGTCTTGTTTCTTGAGGTATAAAGTGAGGTTGTTTATTTGTCATCTTTCTATTTTTATAAGGTATTTATTACTACAAACTTTCCCCTTATGCCTGCGTTTGAAGCAACACATTTGTTTTGATATGTGTGATTCCATTTTTGTTTGTTTCATGGTATTTCTTGATTTCCTTATTGATTTCTTCATTGACCCAATTTGTTGTTCAGAAGCATGTTGTTTATAAACATCTCCATACCTTTGTGAATTTGCCACCTTTTCTTGTCTTAGTCACCTCTAGTTTCACAACATTTTAGGGAGAAAAGATACTTTATGTTATTTGAATCTTCTTAAATTCGCTAAGTTATATTTTGTAACCTATCATATAATGTATACCAGAGAATGTTCCATATGTGCTTGTGAAATATGTATATTCTGTTGTTGTTAATGGAATATTCTACATATATCTGAATTCTCTATTGTTAAAGATGGATATTGAAATCACCTATTATTGTTGTTTGCTGTTTTCCACTTCAGATTTGTTAATATTTTCTTAATTTTTTAGTGCTCCAATGTGGGTGGGAATGGTTGAAGTTTTTTTCTAAATCCATCCAGTCACTTATGATTGTTAATTGGAGAATTCAATCCATTAACATTTAGAGCAATTATTGACAGGTATGGACTTACTATTGTCATATTATTAATTGTCTTCTGGTGTTTTGTGGTTCTATTTCCTGTTCCTCCTTTCTTGTGGACTTCTGTTAATTGATGATTTTCTGTAGTGGTATTCTTTGATTTTGTTCTCTTTGCTTCATATATCTATTGTAAATTTTTCATTGTTCCCATGAGGCATGCATATTTGGTAAATTGTACATATAAGCAGCCTATTTTATGCTGATAACAATTTACATTTAATCATATCAAAAATTATTCTCTGACTTTTTTTAATTTTCACAGCTATATTTGAAGTTTTTTTTAAGTCCAGTTAAAACATAGTGTAATATTAGTTTCAGGTGTAGAATTTAGTGATTCATCACTCGCATCTAACACCTGGTGCTCATCACAACAAGTGCCCTCCTTAATCCCCATCACCTATTTAACCTATTCTCCCGCCCACCACTTCTCTGGTAACCATAATTGTGTTCTCTATATGTAAGAGTCTGTTTCCTTAAATGCTTCTCTGTTTCATTTTTTTTTCTATATGCTTATTTGGTTTGTTTCTTAAATTCCATATATGAGTGAAATCATTTACTATTTGTCTTTCTCTGACTGAATTTCTTCATTTAGCTTAATACTCTCTAGCTCCATCCACATTGTTTCAAATAGCAAGATGTTATTCTGTTTAATGTTTCATACTATTCCATTGTATGTATACACCACATCTGCGTTATCTGTACCATCCATCAGTTGACGGACATTTGTACTAATTCCATAGGTGGCTATTGTAGATAATGCTGCTCTAAATACTGGGGTACACATATCCCATTTAATTAGTGTTTTTTTTGTGTGTGTGTTCTTTTTTTTTTTTTTTTTTTTTTTAATTTTTTTTTTTTTTCAACGTTTATTCATCTTTGGGACAGAGAGAGACAGAGCATGAATGGGGGAGGGGCAGAGAGAGAGAGGGAGACACAGAATCGGAAACAGGCTCCAGGCTCTGAGCCATCAGCCCAGAGCCTGACACGGGGCTCGAACTCACGGACCGCGAGATCGTGACCTGGCTGAAGTCGGACGCCTAACCGACTGCGCCACCCAGGCGCCCCTGTGTGTGTGTTCTTTGGGTAAATACACAGTAGCGCAATTGCTGAATCATAGGATAGTTCTATTTTTAACTTTTTGAGAAACTTTTCCATACTATTTTCCAGAATTGCTACACCAGTTTGCATTCCCACCAACAGTGTAAGAGGGTTTCTCTTTCTCTGCTTCCTTACAAATAACTGTTGATTATTTTGTTTATTTTAACTATTCTGACAGGTATGAGGAGATACCACATTGTAGTTTTAATTTTTATTTCCTTGATGATGTGGGAAATTGAACATCTTTTCATGTATCTGTTGGCCATCTATATATCTTCTTTGGAAAAATGTCTATTCATGCCTTCTGCCCACTTTTTAGTTGAATTATTCATTTTTGCAGTGTTGAGTTTTATAAGTTCTTTTTCTATTTTAGATACTAACTTTTTATCCTATATATCATTTGGTAATGTCTTCTCCCATTCTGAGGTTGCATTTTAGTTTTGTTGCTTGTTCCTTCACTGTGCAGAAGTCATTTTGATGATGTCCCAGTAGTTTATTTTTACCTTTGTTTCCCTTGCTCAAGGAAAAATATCTAGTAAGAAGCTGGTATGGCCAGCATCAAGGAGGTTACTGCCTGTGTTCTCTGCTAGGATTTTTATCATTTCCTGTCTCACAGTTAAGTCTTCCTTCCATTTTGAATTTATTATTATATATGGTGTAAGAAAATGGTTCAGTTCCATTCTTCTGGATGTCACTGTCCAGTTTTCCCAACAACATTTGTTGAAGAGACTGTGTTTTCTCCATTGGGTATTGTTTCCTCCCTTGTCAAACATTAATTGTTCATGTCACTGTGGGCTCATTTCTGTGTTTTCTATTCTGCTTTATTGATCTATGTGTCTATTTTTATTCCGGGACCATACTGTTTTCATCACTACAACTTTGCAATCCAACTTAAACTCTGGAATTGTTTTACTTCGTCTTTGCTTTTATTTCTCAACGTTGCTTTAGGATGGAATATTCTAAATGTATCTGTTAAGTCTACCTGATCCAGTGTGTCACGTGAAACCATTGTTTCTTTGTCAATTTTCTGCTTAGATGATCTGTCCATTCCTGTAAGTGGGTTGTTAAAGTTCCCTACTCTTATTGTATTTTTATCAATGAGTTCCTTTATCGTGGTTATTAATTGTTTTATACATTTGGGTACTCCCATGTTGAAGGCCTAAATGTTTACAATTTTTAGAACTTCATGTTGCATAGTCCCCTTTATTATAATATAGTGCCCTTCTTCATTTCTTGTTAGAGTCTTTGGTTTACAATCTAGTTTGTCTGATATAAATATCCATGCCCCAACTTTCTTTTGTCACCCATTAGCATGATAAATGTTTTTCCATCCCCCAGCTTTCAATCTGAAGGCGTCTTTAAGTCTAGAATGAGTCTCATATAGGAATCATATAGATGGGTCTTTTTTTTTTAATACACTCTGACACCTTATCTCTTTTGACTGGAGCATTTAATCCATCCACATTCAAAGAGATTATTGATATAGATGAATTTACTGCCATTGTAGTACTTGTTAAGCCACTGTTTCCAAGGATTTTCTCTGTTCCTTTCTAGCTTTTGTATTATTTGTTGTTTCTTTCCCATGCAGAGTCCCCTTTAGTATTTATTGCAGGGTTATTTAGTGGTCATGAACTCCTTTAGTTTTTGTTGGTCTGAGAAACTCAGACAACTGAGAAAGTTTTTGCTTGTCTGAGAAAGTCCAGTGAGTATCCATATGATTGTTGCTTTAAATTTTCCATCAGGCATTTTACCTATATCTGTTTTACTAGTTCTCTGTGCCTGTGACCTTATCTTGTTCTTTCATTTGGGATGGATTCCTCTATCTTCCTGTTTTTTCTAGGTCTCTGTCTTCTTCTGTTAGAATACCTGGTTATGTTTCCTGCTCCTGAGAATAATAATTTATGAAGGTGTCATATAGTGTCTAGGACCTGTTTCTTCAGAACTTGTCTCCAGTGTGTCCTGGGTACACTCTACTGTTGTGTTTTGGCTCCTTTATCCTTCAGGCCAGTCATCTGCAGAGGCTCACCTTGTTCCCCTGGGCCTGGCACTGCAGGGAGTATCTTTAATGTGTCCTGTGTGCACCCTCTTGTTGTGTTTTGGCTAATTTATACTTCAGGCCGTTTGTCTATATAGGCTCTCTTTGCCGGTTGTGGACGGTGTTTGGTCCCTGTCCTCGATGTAGCAGGTTTTAACTAGGTGTACTCTGATCAGCTTGTGAAACGGGACCTATTGCCACTGCTACTAGAACTGATGCCCTCTAAAACTCCTAATATAGAAGATATGCTGTGGGCAGGGGTTGGGGCCAGTCTCCTGGTGGAGGGTATTAATCATGCTAGAACTGAGGTAACTGTGATGGGCAAGGGCAGTTCCACCACAGCATGGTGGGGTGGGGCTTGGTGATAGCAAGTTAGACAGCTACTGGAGGCATTGTGCTCATTTTCCCAAGTGGCCGTTTGTTTATACTGAGGGGCAGGGAGGGAAATGGTGCCTGTCAGTTCCTTTGTTCTAGGAGGGGTCTTGCTGTGAATGTTGTCTCTCTGGGACACACTCCAAACAAGCAGCTGGCAGCATGTCCCCCCTTCTTGTCCTCTCACTCGAGCTTGGCTTGGGCTCATTCACATTGTGCTCCCAGGGTTTAGTCAAAACAATCGAGATGGCCCCAGTGTGCAGGTGCTCTTAAAATTCGTGGTTGGCATCAAAACCCTAGAGGAGAAAGCAGGAAAAGACCTCTCTGATCTCAGCCGTAGCGATCTCTTACTCGACACATCCCCAAAGGCAAGGGAATTAAAAGCAAAAATGAATTACTGGGACCTTATGGAGATAAAAAGCTTCTGCACAGCAAAGGAAACAACCAACAAAACGAAAAGGCGACCAATGGAATGGGAAAAGATATTTGCAAATGACATATCGGACAAAGGGCTAGTATCCAAAATCTATAAAGAGCTCACAAAACTCCACACCCAAAAAACAAATAACCCAGTGAAGAAATGGGCAGAAAACATGAATAGACACTTCTCTGAAGAAGACATCCGGATGGCCAACAGGCACATGAAAAGATGCTCAATGTCGCTCCTCATCAGGGAAATACAAATCAAAAGCACACTCAGATATCACCTCACGCCAGTCAGGGTGGCCAAAATGAACAAATCAGGAGACTATAGATGCTGGAGAGGATGTGGAGAAACGGGAACCCTCTTGCACTGTTGGTGGGAATGCAAATTGGTGCAGCCGCTCTGGAAAGTAGTATGGAGGTTCCTCAGAAAATTAAAAATAGACCTACCCTATGACCCAGCAATAGCAGTGCTAGGAATTTACCCAAGGGATACAGGAGTACTGATGCATAGGGGCACTTGTACCCCAATGTTCATAGCAGCACTCTCAACAATAGCCAAATTATGGAAAGAGCCTAAATGTCCATCAACTGATGAAGGGATAAAGAAATTGTGGTTTATATACACAATGGAGTACTACGTGTCAATGAGAAAGAACAAAATATGGCCCTTTGTAGCAACGTGGATGGAACTGGAGAGTGTGATGCTAAGTGAAATAAGCCATACAGAGAAAGACAGATACCATATGGTTTCACTCTTATGTGGATCCTGAGAAACTTAACAGAAACCCATGGAGGAGGGGAAGGAAAAAAAAAAAGAGGTTAGAGTGGGAGAGAGCCAAAGCATAAGAGACTCTTAAAAACTGAGAACAAACTGAGGGTTGATGGGGGATGGGAGGGAGGGGAGGGAGGGTGATGGGTATTGAGGAGGGCACCTTTTGGGATGAGCACTGGGTGTTGTATGGAAACCAATTTGACAATAAATTTCATATATTGAAAAAAAATAAAATAAATGGGTAAGAAGTGTTAAAAAAAATCGTGGTTGGGAAGCTCTGGGTAGTCCAGTTGGTTAAGTGTCTGAACGTTCAGGTCATTTTCTCACGGTTCATGAATTTAAGACCCACACGGGGCTCTGTGCTGACAGTTTAGAGCCTGGAGTCTGCTCCAGATTTTGTGTCTCCCTTACTCTCTGCCCCTTCCCCACTTGTACTCTGTCTCCTCCCCTCTCAAAAACAAATAAGCATAAAAAAAACTGTGGTTGGGTCACATTTGTTATAGTTCTTTTGGCCAAAACATGTCACATGGCGAACTCAAATTCAACAGGGTGGTCAAACCTCTGGGTAGGACCACGTGGATGCCTTTAAGAAGAATGAAGTTAATATGGTAGTGACGACATTAAAGTCCAAGTATTAGCCAGCCTCATTGAAGTGTCTGCATTACCATTTTAAAGTGTTTTCCCTAGCTGTCAAACAGTTCATTTGAAACTTATGGCTAACATTGACACATTTTTTTTTTCTGAAGCAGAAATGACCACAAGTTTTCTACATTTAAAAGAGATTGTTTTGCAAATGTTATCAGAATAAGAAGTGAGCAAAGAAAATTTAAGGGGCAAATCCTACAAAAAATATGATCATGTATAATGTGCAACAGTTGAATACAATCTGAAATTAACACTGGCAAGCAGTTTTGAAAAAGTAAAACATTGCAAACTATAAGAGGCCAAGCACCAATTTTCTTTTTTAAATTTAACTAAATTTTATTTGTTTTAAATTTAAATTTTAGTTAATATACAGTGCAATATTGGTTTTAGAAATAGAATTCCGTTTCATCACTTGTATACAACACCCAGTGCTCATCCCAACAAGTGCCATCCTTAGTGTCCATCACCCAATTGGCCTATCTCCCATCCACCTCCCTCTGTCAATCAATAGTTTTTTTATCTATCATTAAGAGTTTCCTGGTGTGGACCTGGGTGGCTCAGTTGGTAAGTGCCCAGTTTTGGCTCAGGTCATAATCTCGTCCATGATTTCAAGCTCCACATTGGGCTTTATGATGAAAGCTCAGAGCCTGCAGCCTGCCTCAGATTCTGTCTGTCTCTCTCTCTTTCTCTCTCTCTCTCTGCCCCTACACCACTTGAGATCTCTGTGTGTGTCTCTGTCTCTCAAAAATAGATAAACATTAAAATTTAAAAAAAAAAGAGTTTCCTATAGGGAGGAGTTAAGATGGTAGAGCAGCAGAGATCCTGAGCTTTTCTTGTCCTTGAATTACAGCTATATCAGCACCAAACCATTTTGAACACCGAGGAAATTTATCTTAGGATTAATACAACAATCTGCATAATTTGAGCAGCAGAACTCAGCAGGTACATGGGGCAGAGAGGTGAATTGGGGTAGAGAAAAGCTGCAGAGGCTGGGGAGCTGTTTTTGTGGAGAGAGGACAGAGAAAGAGAAAGGACAAGAGTGTGGCTCATCAGATCATGCAAGAAAAACACTTCTCCCGAGAGTAGCTGGATAGAAAGAGTAAAAACACTCATAGGGGACTGAACAAGAAATATCTTCCCCAAAAGCATTCATGGGGAGAAAGGAGAGGTTTTCAATACCACCAGGATTCCATGAACAATGGAGCACAGAGTCTGAAGTTTTGGAGCAAAGTGCTTGGTGGTGCTCTGGGGAGGAAGCAGGGCAAATCCTCAGGAGCAGGAAGCAGGGTCTGAGGGGAGAAGTTGTTCCCCTGCTTAGAGTGCATTTAGTAGATGTTATATGGCCTCCCCACAGGCAAAGGTCCCAGCAGACCCTGGGGGGGCAGCCATGTTTGCTAGTATTGGGACAAAGATGCCAGGGTCCAGTGAAACGTGGCACTGTGTGTGTTGTAATTTTCCATAATCCCTGAACTTTGGCTACTGCACCATCCCATGAATGTTTTCTGGGGCAAGCCAGCACCCAGCCATTGCTCAGTGAGACCTTCCCCTAGAAAGTAGACATGGGTCCAATCTGCAGGGGACTCTGAAATGTGGGGTTTTAAAACACAGCCCCATCTGAGATAAAACTCTAGCAGATGGTTTAGATATAGACAGGTTAGAGGCAGGAGGTGGATGGAGGACTGAGACAAAGGCAGGGTTCTTGATTGTGGGTTGGTGAGAACACAAAGTTCCTGCACCAGAGACTAGGGAGCTGGGTGAAGCCATTTCCACCTCTCTCCCGCCTGCACAGTAGTGCCATGCTGATCCACCTCAGTAAGCCAAACAGTGCCACCTGGTGGAGAACTGAGCTGTTACACCAAGCCCTGCCCAAATGTGCCCTCCAAGCACTCCCCTTTAAGACAGCACAAGTCACTCCACCTGTTGAGTGTACAGACTACAGAGTGCTTCATAGTTTCGTTCCAGGGGAAATGATGTAACTTCATTCAGATTTTATTCTGCTTGCTGTTTCATTTATTCATTTTATTGCCTTCTGTTTTTGCTTAAAGTGTTTTCTTTTTTCCTTTTTCCTCTTGGATACAGAAAGAGAAAATTTTATTTTTATTTTTTTACTTTTTTATTTACTTAAATTTTTATCTGATTTCATGTTCTTTATTTTATGTCATTCTATTTTATTATATATATTTTTAAATTTTTTTCTTACCTTTTTTCCCCTTTCTTCTCCTCCCCCTTTTTCTCCATTCTGTGAAGGTTCTTTCAACTAGCAGACAAAAGCAAATCTAGTATTTAGCTTCCTTTATTTGATTTTTATGTTTTGTTTTAATTTTTTATTTTAATTTTTAATTTTATTATTTTTTTCTTCCTCCAAAATGATTTTAAAAAAGGAACTCACCCCAAAATAAAGAGCAGGAAGATATAACAGTCAAGGGCTTAATCAACACAGATATAAGCAAGAAGTCTGAAGTAGAATTTAGAACCATGATAATAAGAACACTACCTGGGGTTAAAAAATGCACAGAGAACACCAGATAATCCCTTTCTGCAGAGATAAAAGAAATAAAATCTAGTCAGGCCAAAATTTAAAAAAATGCTATAACTAAGATGTAATCTCAAATGGATGCCACAACGTCAAGGATGGATGAAGCAAAGCAGTGAGTCAACGATATAGATGATAAAATTATTGAAAATAATGAAGCAGAAAAAAAGACGGAAACAAAGGCAAAAGATCAAAATACAAGGCTTAGAGAACTCAGTGACTTATTTAAAAGGAATAACATCTGAATCATAGGAGTCCCAGAAGATGAAGAGAAAGAAGAAAGGGCCAGAGGATTTATGTGAGCAAGTTATAGTGGACAACTTCCTTAGTCTGGGGAAGGACACAGATATCAAAATACAAGAAGCACAGATAACACCCATTAGATTTAACAAAAAAACAACCATCACCAAGGCATATTGAAATCGAATTCACAAAGTACACAGAGAAGGAAAGAATTATGAAAGCAGAAATGTAAAAAAAAAGTCATTAAACCTACACAGGAAGACAGATCAGGTTCACTGCAGACCTAGGCACAGGAATTTTGCAGGCAGAAAGGAGTGGCAGGATATATAAAACATGCTGAATCAGAAAAATATGCAGAAAAATATCAGAAAAAGAAAAAAAATCAAAATAAAAAACTCAAAAAAATCAGAAAAATATGCAGAAAATATCAGAAAAATATTCTTTATCCAGCAAGGTTCTCATTCAATTTAGAAGGAGATATAAAGATGTTCCCAGAAAAATAAAAACTAAAGGACCATTAAAGCAGCCTTGCAAGAAGTTTTAAGGGGGGCTATTTGAATGGAGAAAAGACAAACAAAGAAACAAACAACAAAAACAAAGACCAAAATCAACAAAGACTAGGAACGACCAGAGAACATCACCAGAAACATCAACTCTACTGGCAACACTATGACACTAAATTCATATCTTTCAGTACTCACTCTAAATGTCAATGGACTAAATGCTCCTATCAAAAGACATAGGGTATCAGAATTGATCAGAAAAAAAGATCCATCTAATGCTTACAAGAGACCCAGTTTAGACCTAAAGACATCTTCAGATTGAAAGTAAGGGGATTATCTATCATACTTATGGTCATCAAAAGAAGCTGTGGTAGCCACACTTATATTGGACAAGCTAGATTTTAAAATTAGACTATAACAAGAGATGAAGAAGGCATTAAATCATAATGAAAGTCTCTTCCACCAAGAAGATGTAACAATTATAAATATTTATGCGCCCAACTTGAGACCCCAAATATATAAATCAATTAATCACAAACATAAAGAAACTCCTTGATAATAATACCATAACAGTAGGGGACTTCAACACCCCACTTACAGCAATGGACAGATCATGTAAGCAAAACATCAACAAGGAAACAATGGCTTTGAATGACACAAGGGACCAGATGGACTTAACATATATAGTCAGACCATTTCATCCTAAAGGTGAAGAATACACATTCTTGTGGAGCGCATGTGGAACATTCTCCAGGATAGATCACATACTGGGACAGAAATCAGCCGTCAACAAATACAAAAAGGTCAAGATCATACCATGCATATTTTCATACCCCGATGCTCTGAAATTTGAAAACAACCACAGGAAAAAAACTTGGAAAGACCATGAATACTTGGAGATTAAAAAACATCCTACTAAAGAATGAATGGGTTAACCAAGAAATTAAAGAGAAAATTAAAAAGTACGTGGAAGTCAATGAAAATGAAAACACAACAGCCCCAAACGTCTGGGATACAGCAAAGGCGGTAATAAGAGGGAACTATATAGCAATCCAGTTCTTTCTAAATAAGGAATAAAGGCCTCAAATGCACAATCTAACCTTACACCTACAGGTGCTTGAAAAAGAACAGCACATAAATCCCAAGACATGCAGAAGGGAAATAATAAAGATTAGATCAGAAATCAACACTATCAAAATTAACACAAAATAAAACAAAGCAAAACAGTTGAACAGATCAATGAAACTAGGAGATGGACCTTGAAAGAATTAACAAATTTAATAAACTCCTAGCCATATTGATCAAAAAGAAAAAGGAAAGGACCCAAATAAATAAAATTACAAATGAAAGAGGAGAGCTCACAACAAACACCGAAATGCAAACAGTAAGAAGAGAATATTATGAGCAATTATATGACAACAAATTGGGATATGTGGAAGAAATGGACAAATTCCTAGAAACATATGAACCACCAAAGCTGAAACAGAAAGAAATAGAAAATTTGAACAGACCCATAACCAACAAAGAAATTGAATCAGTATCAAAAATCTCCCAACAAACAAGAGTCCTGGGTCAAATGGCTTCCCAGGGGAATTCTACCAGACATTTAAAGAAGAGTTAAACCTATTCTTCTGAATCTGTTCCAAAAAAACAGAAATGTATGAAAAACTTCCAAACTCATTCTATAAGGTCAGCATTAATTTGATTCCAAAACCAGACAAAAACCACACTAACAAGACCTACAGACTAATTTCCCTGATGAACATGGATGCAAAAATTCTTAAGATACTACCCAACCAGATCCAACAATACGTTAAAAGCATTACTCAGCAGGATCAAGTGGGATTTATTCCTGGGATGCAGGGCTGTTTCAATATCTGCAAATCAAACACTATGATACATCAGATTAATAAAATAAAGGATAAGAAGCATTTTATCCTCTCAATAGATGCAGAAAAAGATTTGACAAAATAAAACATCCTTTCTTGATAAAAGCCCTCAAGAAAGTAGGGCTAGATGGATCATACTTCAATATCATAAAGACCATATATGAAAGACCCACAGCTAATATCATCCTCAATGGGGAAAAACTGAGAACTTTCTCCCTCAGGTCAGGAACACGACAAGTATGTGCACTGTCACCACTGTTATTCAAAATGGTATTGGAAATCCTAGCCTCAGCAGACAGCAAAAAGAAATAAAAGGTATGCAAATAAGCAAAAAAGAAGTGAAACTTTCACTCTTGACAGATAACATGTTACTCCACCTAGAAAACCTGGAAGACTCCACCAAAAACCTGCTAGAATGGATACATGAATACAGCAAAGTCACAGAATATAAAATCAACATAGAGAAATCCGTTCCATTTCTATAAGCAGCAGAAAGAGAAATAAAGGAATCTATCCCATTTAAAATTACACTAAAATTTATAAAATACTTATTAATAAGCCTAACCAAAGAGGTAAAAGATATGTATTCTGAAAACTATAGAAGGATTATTAAAGAAATTGAAACAGTCAAAAGAAATGGGAAAACAGTCCATGCTCATGGATTGGAAGAACAAATACTGTTAAAATGTTGATACTACCCAAAGGAATCTACACATTCAATGCAATCCCTGTCAAAATAACACCCAAATTTTTTACAGAGCTAGAACAAACAGTCCTAAAATTTGAATTGGACCACAAAAGACCCTGAATAACCAAAAGCAACCCTGTGAAAGAAAACCAAAGGGGGAGGCATCGCAATTCTGGACTTCAAGCTGTATTATAAAGCTGTAATCATTCAGACAGTACGGTACTGTTGGTACAAAACCAGACAATCAGATCAATTGAACAGAATAGAGAACCCATAAATGGGCCCACAAATGTGTAGCCAACTAATCTTTGACAAAGTAGGAAAGAATATCCAATGGAATAAAGATAGTCTTTTCACCAAATGATGTTGGGAAAACTGGACAGCTCTATGAAAAATAATTAACCTTGACCACTTGCTTACACTCTACACAAAAAATAAACTCAAAATGAATGCAAGACCTAAACATAAGACAGGAAGCCATCAAAATCCTACAGGAGAAAACAGGCAACAACCTCTTTGACCTTGGCCGCAGCAACTTCTTACTTGACATATCTCCAGAAGCAATGGAAGGAAAAGCAAAATCAACTATTGGGACCTCATTAAGATAAAAAGCTTTTGCAAAGTGAAGGAAACAATCAGGAAAAATAAAAGGAATGGGAGAACTGAAGGGATGGGAGAAGATATTTGCCAATGATATATCGGATAAAGGGTTAATATCCAAAATCTATAAATAATATATCAAACTCAGCACCAAAAGACAAATAATCCAGTGAGTAAATGGGCAAAAAACATGAATGGACAGTTTTCCAAAAAAGACATCCAGATGGATAACAGACACATGAAAAGATGCTCAACATCACTCATCATCAGGGAAATACCAATCCAAACCACAATAAGATACCATCTCACACCTGTCAGAATGGCTAAAATTAACAACACAGGCAACAACAGATGTTGGTGAGGATGTGGAGAAAGAGGAGCCCCTTTGCACTGCTGGTAGAATGCAAACTAGTGAAGCTACTCTGGAAAACATAATGGAGGTCCCTAAAAAATTAAAATTGGACTACCTATGACCCAGAATTTGCACTAGTAGGTATATATGCAAAGGATGCAGGAGTCCTGATTTGAAGGGGCCCACGTACCCCAATGTTTACAGCAGCGCTATCAACTATAGCCAAAGTATGGAAAGAGCCTAAAAGTCCATCGACTGATGAATGGATAAAGAAGATGTGGTATATATACACAATAGAGTATTACTCAGCTATCAAAAAGAATAAAATCTTGCCATTTGCAGCAATGTAGATAGAACTAGAGTTTGTTATTCTGAGTGAATTAAGTCAGTAAGAGAAATACAAATATATGATTTCACTCATGTGGAATTTAAGAAACAAAACAGGTGATCATAAGAGAAGGGAAGCAAAAATAATATAAAACAGAGAGGAGAAAAACCATAAGAGACTCTTAAATACAGAGAACAAACTAAGGTTTGCTGGAGGGTTGGTGGGTGTGGGGATAGGCTAAATGGGTGATGGGCATTAAGGAGAGCACTTGTTGGGGTGAGCACTGGGTGTTATATGTAAGTAATGAATCACTAAATTCTATTCTGAAAAAAAAATGAAAAAGAAAAAGATACCCATAAGGGGGAAAAAGTGCCTTCTGTGGTTTGTTTCCCTCTCTTTTCTCCCTTTCCCATATGTTCATGTTTTTTTCTTTAGTTACACATATGAGTAAAACATAAGGTATTTGTATTTTTCTGACTGACTTATTTTGCTTAGCATAATACGTTCTAGCTCCATCTACATCACTGCAGATGGCCAGATTTCATTCTTTTTGATGGTTGAGTAATATTCCATTGTATATAAGTACCAATTTCCTTCATAAATAACAGGAGTTTTCAAATCAGTTATGTGAATTCCAGCAGAAAACAGTAGGAGATGTGGGCAAAGATCAGGTGGAAGCTATTGTCAGCAAAGGAAATATAAATAGCCCTCAAGCATGTGAAACTGGATTCTACCTCTCTTACAATTCGATTTGTAAAATAAGATGATGAGACTCTGTTTTTCTTGGGTTCTTCTGGCATGTATTTTAGAACCGGCAATGGGGAGAAACCAAGCTCGAGAGATGATGAGGAAACAGGATTTCTGGGAGAGATGCCAGAATGTGATTGGTGTAAACATTTGAGAAACAATTTCTTGACATCTATCAGATACCGAAACACACAAGTATTTTAATCTTGAATATTTGTACTTCTAGGAAATACTTTTATAGATATATTTGCATAATGTATAAAACCATGGGCACTATGTTGCTTATAATGTGAAAAATGGTGAAGGATCTAAATATCAACAGGAACATGTGAATATGCATACGTAAACTCACAAAAATAAAGTTGATTAATATGTAGTGATGAGGAACGTAGGTAAGTATTATTATAATCCAACCAAAATCAGCTTGCAGAATCCCATATGTGGTGGACTTCCTCTTGTAATGTATATGTATGCAGGACACGCTGTACCTATGCAGACAATGACAGTGGTTGTCTATGGGACATGAGACTAGGATTGGAGGGTGTGGGACTTTCATTTTAACTTTCTCATTCGTTACTTAAAAAAACTGTGAATGTATACTACCCAAGTATGAAAAGAAATAAAATTTCTTTTTTTTGAAAGTAGAAGTTGGATTTTATTAACAAAAAAATAACAATTTGAAATTAAGCTCTCTCTTTTTAAGTTAATTTATACTGGGACAATGATGACTACTCTAAAATTAACTAAAAATAGTCCTACTTATTAGATAGTACAACTTCAATATGATCAAAGTGACATTTAGTGTTAATTCGGAGCAAAATGAATTTCAAATGAGTTTCAGAATTGAAGATATGTTCTATTGTTTCTGGCATATTAGTGTTTACCTTGTCAGTGTTCATTAGAAAGGAAGTTTATATCAACTCTGAAAATAATCATAGACTTCAGAAAGCATGTTATTATATTTCTGAGAATGTTCCAAAATGAATACAAGTAACGAGTCTCCCAATAATTACAATGGAAAAGGGGCATCACCATTGTAAGAGGCCTCACATATTGGTTGAGAATCCATTGTTAAGTGCAGACAAACTGTTTATGGAAAGCATTTAAAAATTACTTTCTTCTAATGTGCCATTGAAAGTAATAATGTACCAGAGGTATCCACTGGTATAATAGAAATCAGCTTTAATTTATTTATTTAAAAAAAAATTTTGGGGGGGCGCCTGGGTGGCTCAGTCGGTTAAGCGGCTGGCTTCGGCTCAGGTCATGATCTCACGGTCCATGAGTTCGAGCCCCGCGTTGGGCTCTGTGCTGACAGCTCAGAGCCTGGAGCCTGTTTCAGATTCTGTGTCTCCTGATCTCTCTGACCCTCCCCCGTTCATGCTCTGTCTCTCTGTCTCAAAAGTAAATAAACATTAAAAAAAAAAATTAAAAAAATTTTTTTGAAATCAGCTTTAATTTAAATTTAAATTTAACTTAATCTAAGGCACTAGTTTATCCTCTGAATGAAAATCCGGCAATGTCCATGAAGTCTTTGCGGTCTCTTAAGTAAAAGATAGTATTGGTTCAAAAAATTCAGATACTCAGTTTTATTAATAATCAACTCTTGAAAATTCACTTAAAAATACTCTTTTTTAAGGACAGATTCCATATGTTTTCACTCCTATGTGGATCCTGAGAAACTTAACAGAAGACCATGGGGGAGGGGAAGGAAAAAAAATGGTTAGAGAGGGAGGGAACCAAATCATAAGAGACTCCTAAAAAGTGAGAACAAACTGAGGGTTTATCAGGGGTGGGAGGGAGAGGTGGGTGGTTGATGGGTATTGAGGAGGGCACCTGTTTGGATGAGGACTGGGTGTTGTATGGAAACCAATTTGACAATAAATTTCATTAAAAAAAAAAAGAAATCTCAAAAAAATACTCTTTTTTCTCTCAATTTTTTAGATGACAGAAATGGCAAAAGGACATATTTCGCATCTTCTCGTTTTCCTTGCATAGGTTTCTTTTTGTTCTTCATCTTATCAACTGCAGGGGAAGGAATTATATCAGGAAAGGTCTTGTTTGACCAGCAACATCCAAGGTGGCACTGGCTCACCCACCTAGCACTGGGAGCTGTTTAAACTACTTCTTTTCATGAGTATCTTCAAGGTGTCTTGAAAAGATTTTCTCTTAAGTCAGCATCTTTTACCTGTAGGTCCTTCTTTGATGTAGACAAGTGGATCTTCTTTAGCTTGGTTATCTTCTTTAGCTTGGATATTTATAGCTTGGTTCTTAGTAAGCTAAAATTTAATGTGATTTTTCTATTTAGATTTGTCTACAAAATAACTTGAATTCTACAAGGTAAGTACTATTTTAAAAACTCATTCACCCCAAACATTAAACTTAATGTAACCAATTACTAACCTGGTTAATGGGGCCTGAGATTTTGTCTTTGACACTGCCCCCACCGATTCCCTGACATTTTTGCTCTCTAGCAACTCAGGTTTCTTATCTCATACTAAAACCACCACAGAACTCAACACAGCACCTAACTGATTTTTCACAACATTTAAAAAAAATTAGCAGGTCATAACAGTGCCCTTTTTACAACACTTAACCAAAAATAACTGAAGTGTTTTTTAATGATCAAACACCAAAGTTTTTGGGGTGCTGGAACCAAATAAGAATTTGATGATAAACTTCAGGATGGTTTGTATTAGATTATTTGGCTGCATGTGCTTTATTTAAGATGCAATCTTGACACCACTCAAATGTTCACTCACACACACAAGATAGTGGTCTGTGGAAAAATCTGTCTAGTTTTTTCCTGCTCCAAAGTTCATGGTTTTATTGTGTGTGTGTGTGTGTGTGTGTGTGTGTGTGTGTGTGTGTGTGTGTTTGTTTTCCTTTTGAAATTAAAGTATAAAAATTAAAGTATAATTAACACAGTGTTCTATTAGTTTCAGGTGTACAATATAACAATTCAACAGTTCTATCCATTCCTTAGTGCTTTTCAAGATAAGTGTATTCTTAATTTCCTGTATCTATTTTATCCATCCCTCCACCCACCTTCTCTCTGCCAACTACCACTTTATTTTCTGTATTTAAAAATATTTTTTCTTCTTTTTCTTTGTTCATTAGTTTCCTTTCTTAAATTATACCTATGAGTGAAATCATATGTTATTTGAATTATTTCACTCAGCCTTGAAGTTTCTAAGTTCATCAATGTTGCAAATGGCAAGATACCATTCTTTGCAATGGTGGAGGACCTGAATAGATATTTTTCCAAGAATACATACAGATGGCCAACGGACACACGTAAAGATGTTCAAACAACACTGAACAAATTTTTTTCAGGGAAATACAATCAAAACCACAATAAGATATCACTTTCAGCTGTCAGAATGGCTAAAATAAAAATGCCAAGAAATAAGTGTTGGCGAGGATGTGGAGCAATAGGAACCCTCATGAACTGCTGGTAGGAATGCAAACTGGTGCAGCCACAGTGGAAAACATTATGGAGGTTACTCAAAAGTTAAAAATAGAAATAGTACAACACAGCATCTGCACTACTGGGTACTCACCCAAAGAAAACAAAAACACTTGTATTTTACCAAGTCTAGATAGTTAACATACAGTGTTACATTAGTTTCATATGTGTAATATAGTGATTCAACAATTCCATACATCACTCAGCGCTCAACACAAGTGCAAAAAGAGAGAAGAAAAACACTAATATATGCCCCTATGTTTATTGTAGCCTTGTTTATAATAGCCAAGATATGGAAACAGCCAAGTGTCCATCGATAGGTGAATGGATAAAGATGTTGTTTGTATGTATGTACACACACACACGCACACACACGTTGGAATATTACTCAGCCATAACAAGTGCATGGTTTTAGATTTAAAAGACAGAGTAGATACAAAAAAATATATGAATGTTTAAATGTTCAGGTAATTCCTTGTATGATTGATGCATATATGAATCTAAATCAATATAAATATCATTCTTCATGTAAGTGAAATTATATGGTATTTGTCTGACTTACTTCATTTAGCGTCCTTCCCTCTAGGTCCAACCATATTGTTTTGAATGGCAAGATTTCTATCTAAAAAGCAAAATGAGCAAACAAAACCAGAAAGGGACTAGAGAACAAACTGGTAGTTGCCAGAGGGGCAGGTAGGGGGATGGGTGAAATAGGAGAAGAGGAATAAGAGGTACAGTTTTCCAGTTATAAATACATAGTCACAGAAATTAAAAGCATAACAAAGGGAATATAGTCAATAATATTGTAATAACATTGTACGATGACAGATAGTGACTACATCTATTGTGGTAAGCATTTCATAATGTATATGATTGTTGAATCACTGGTTGTACACCTGAAACTAATATAATATGGATGTCAACTATACTTAAAAAACACATTCCAGAGTTTTGGTCACTTGAACTTTTCTTGCCTTTTCACTTTCTTATAAGTGAAAAATAAAGAGTTTTTTTTTTCATTAATCCTTGATTAACTATCTTAATTACCCATAGGGCAGTTATGATCTAGGATAGTGAGGAATGATCAAGGCACTATCGTTTGATTTATTGATGGTGGTCCCACTCTGTTCTGAGAGATTTTAGGCTTGTTGAATTTGCTCATCCCTTTCCTACAATGGTGTGGACATCTCTGTAGACCTGGTTAAAGAGCAGTGTTTGTTGTTTAAAGTTAGAAATGTAGTTAGGGAGATATTCAAAGTATCCACTTCTTCCTAGGTAGGAAGGCAGACCCTTGGGATCTCATTATTGAGCTGGCTGAATACAGAGACTGATAGTGAGGATTTCATTTTCTCTTGGTCTCCATGGACTCTCATACTCAGAAGAGAGACCTGAGGAGGTGTTTTGTCCCTATGCTCAGTCAGCTATTGAAGTTTCCAATATTTCATTTTTGTTCACACAGCAAGGTAATCTCTGGGGTCATCTCTTTCAGGGAAGAAAAAAGCAATTAAGAACTGTTTACTGTTGAAGGCGAAGTGAGTAGGTCACCCTTCCCTGTGTCCTGCCCTTGTTGACCCTGCCTTGAGCAGTGGGGCTGTTGGATCATCCCCTCAATGCTGCTGCCACCTCAGTTCTCAGATGTTGTCAGTAATAAGCATCATTCACTCCCCCAGAATGGCAGCGGGTGCAGGATTTGGTAGGAACCTCTGTGGGAAATATGTCCTAAAAGGGGCAATATGTTTTTGTACATTCCAGAGATAATGATCATAATGATCTTTAATGCATAATTATTCTGTGTAACAGGGCTTGAAAAAACAAGCTGCAGAAAAATATGTATATTGCCATGTACTTCAATAATGATACATTAATATGTATTAAATTGCAAAGAACAATAATAACGTACATACATACATACATACGATAAATATAAAATGAATTTAATAATAGTGATCATCTCTGAGAAGGGTTACTGTAATTGGGCAGGAGTAAACATGATGTTTCTGCTCTATTGATGGTATTGTGCTTTATTTTGTAATTTGAGCATTGTGGGTAGGTGTGTATTCAAGAAGAATGAAATGGTGGCAAGGCCAAATCTTAGATTCAGTACCAGTCTATTTTGATGTTGTCTCAATTTTAAGCAAGTCTGGACATTTCAATCCTACGTCCACTTTTAATAGAGAACTTCTCACACCACAGGGAATGTCTCCTAAACCTGTGTGTTTGGGTTGAGGGAGAAGGAGTAAGTCTGTAAGACAACACAAGGCTCTGAGCCTAGCACATGCATTTTGCTTATGTATAAAAGTGGGTGGAGAACCACCCCCAAATGAATTACATGTGACTTCTGTTCAGGCCTGGTCCTATGGGTGACATTCATATTTAAATATGAAATATCCCCCAGAGTGTCCAACTTTATGATTTTGGTAGATCACATATCAATCATTTCATGATAGGCAGATTGAGCTATCTAGTTACTTTGTGGCCTATAATCAACTTCTTTGAGCAGAGATGAACAGTAAGTTAGATGCCCCTTTCACGTAGACAATTGTTGTCAGCATGCGCTCCCATTTCCCTACTGGAGCTTGGCAGAAACTCCACACAGCGTTCTTGTTCCACAGATGCTAGTGGGCTTGTAACTTCTAGGTCAGCATGACCATATAATTTATTAGCTAAATTAGGATACTTCTGAACAGAAAAGGGAACATTATTGAAAATTGTGTAAACTGGGACAATATGGTCTTCCTAGTCATAGCTGTCATTTGATGATTCTTGCACCACAGCCTGGACATATTGTAGAGCCTTCTCTTGCTCCAATTCCACCCACGCCCACCATACAATACTGAAAACCTCATGGATTATCTAAAAATGTGTTAGAGCTTCGTATTCACATTAGGAATATTTGTCTTCCAAATTTGTAAGTCGTCTACCAAATTTTCCTTTTTTTTTTAAATGTATGATTAGTACAAGATAAGTCTGTACACATACTGATTCGCTTGGAATAATAATCAAAACCATGTAACTTTATAATATAGTTGGAAATCAAGGAATATGATGACTATAGTTTGTTCTTCTTTCTTAGGATTGCTTTAGCTCTTCAGGGTTTTTTGAGATTTCATACAAATTTTGGAATTGTTTTTTCCATTTCTATGAAAAATGCCATTGGAATTTAGGGGGGAGATTGTATTAAATCTATAGATTTATAGATCAGGTCTGCCTTCACTGCATCCCAAAACGTTTGGGTTGCTGTATTTTCATTTTCATTTGTTTCCATATATTTTTAATTTCTTCTCTAATTGTCTGGTTGACCCATTCATTCTTTAGTAAGGTGTTCTTTAACCCCCATGCTTTTGGAGCTTTTCCAGACTTTTTCCTGTGATTGATTTGAAGCTTCATCGCATTGTGGTCTGAAAGTATGCATGGTATGATCTCAATTCTTGTATACTTATGAAGGGCTGTTTTGTGACCTAGTATGTGATCTATCTTGGAGCATGTTCCATGTGCACTTGAGAAGAAAGTATATTCTCTTGCTTTGGGATGCAGAGTTCTAAATATATCTGTCAAGTCCATCTGATCCAATGTATCATTCGGGGCCCTTGTTTCTTTATTGTCTAGATGATCTATCCCTTGTTGTAAGTGGGGTATTAAAGTCCCCTGCAATTACCACATTCTTATCAATAAGGTTGCTTATGTTTGTGATTAATTGTTTTATGTAGTTGGGAGCTCTTGTATTCAGCATATAGACATTTATAATTGTTAGCTCTTCCTGATGGATAGACCCTGTAATTATGATATAATCCCCTTCTTCATCTCTTGTTACAGCCTTTAATTTAAAGCCTAGTTTGTCTGATATAAGTATGGCTACTCCAGTTTTCTTTTGACTTCCAGTAGCATGATAGATAGTTCTCCATCACCTCACTTTCAATCTGAAGGTGTCTTCAGGCCTAAAATGAGTCTCTTGTAGACAGCAAATTGATGGGTCTTGTTTTTATCCATTCTGATACCCTATGTCTTTTGGTGGGGGCATTTAGTCCATTTACATTCAGTGTTATTATTGAAGGATATGGATTTAGAGTCATTGTGATATCTGTAGGTTTCATGCTTTTAGTGATGTCTCTGGTACTTTGTGGTCCTTGCAACATTTCACTCACAGAATCCCCCTTGGGATCTCTTGTAGGGCTGGTGTAGTGGTGATGAATTCCTTCAGTTTTTGTTTGTTTGGGAAAACTTTTATCTCTCCTTCTATTGTGACTGACAGACTTGCTGGATAAAGGATTCTCAGCTGCATATTTTTTTGTTCATCACATTGAAGATTTCCTGCCATTCCTTTCTGGCCTTCCACATTTCAGTAGATAGGTCTGCTACTACCCTTATGTGTCTACCTTTGTATGTTAGGGTCCGTTTATCTGCTTTTAGAATTCTGTCTCTATCCTTGTATTTTTCCAGCTGCACTATGATATGTCATGCAGAAGATTGATTCAAGTTATGTCTGAAGGGAGTTCTCTGTGCCTCTTGGATTTCAATGCCTGTTTCCTTCCCCAGATCAGGGAAGTTCTCAGCTATGATTTGTTCAAGTACACCTTCAGCCCCTTTCTCTCTCTGTTCCTCTTCCTCCTCCTCCTCCTCCTCCTCCTCCTCCTCCTCCTCCTCCTCCTCCGCTGCTGCCGCCGCCTCCTCCTCCTCTTCTTTTTCTTCTTCTTCTTCTTCTTCTTCTTCTTCTTCTTCTTCTTCTTCTTCTTCTTCTTCTTCTTCTTCTTCTTCTGGAATTCCTATGATACATATATTGTTCCATTTGATTGAATCACTTAGTTCTCTAATTCTCCCCTCATACTTATGGATTTTTTTTATCTCTCTTTTTCTCAGCTTCCTCTTTTTCCATAATTTTATCTTCTAATTCACCTATTCTCCCCTCTGCCTCTTGAGTCCATGCTGCGGTTGCCTCCGTTTTATTTTACACCTCACTTATAGCATTTTTTAATTCATCATGACTATTTTTTAGTCCCTTGATCTCCATATCAATAGGTTCTCTGCTGTCCTCTATGCTTTTTTAAAAGCATAAAAAGCACAGCAATTTTATGACTATTACTCTAAATTCTTATTCAGTTACAATGCTTAATCGGTTTTGATCAATTAATTAGCTCTTGCTACTTCCTGGACTTCTTTTGAGGAGAATTCTTCCGTTTTGTCATTTTGGCTAGTTTTCTGTCCTCATGCTTTCAAAAGCTTGTTGTGTGCTCTGTACCTGCAAACACTGCTATATTAAAGGAGGGTCATACACTGTCCAGGGCCTGGCCCTTCAGAAAGTGTTTTTCCAGAGACTGTTACTTGCTCTCTGCCATTGTAACTTTCGTTATTTTATTACCATACTCTAGTGATATTTTAGACCCTCCACCAGGTATGCTTTGATTTGTTCCTTGGAGTAGCCCTGTAAAGGAAAACAGATAGACAAACAGGAGGAAAAACATGCAAACGCTTGCAAATAAATAAATGAAAACAAACAAACAAAAAGCTAAAGACTAAAAAGAAAAAGCCCCAAAACACCAATTACATGTAAGGAAGAGGGTGGAGGCAGTGCTATTGGAAGAGCAGATACAAAAAGAGAAATGACAGGAGTGGGGGGAAAAAGAAAAAAAATAAACATTGACTAGGCAGAGAGACTAAAAGGCTTAATGCAGAGAGAGAAAGGAAAATAAAGAAGGAGGTGGGAAAAACGAAACAAAGATAAAGTTACCCAGACAGAGAAACTATATGGCTTGATTATTCCAGAGAGAGATAAAGGAGTGTAAAGAAGGAGGTGTAGAACATGTGTCAAGACAATGGATTAAATATGTCTGTTTAGACAAACCAATAACCAGAGTAACCAGCCTAGGGGAGGGAAGAGATAAGAAGGGGGGGTGGAGAATATATTTTTCTAGCCAGGATTGACCTAGAGTTAATCCAAGCAATGCTGCAGTGCTTGTTGGGATGAGCTGTCCACAGGGTCTGTCCAGCTCCGATAGATACACGGTTACCCAGTGCTAAGTGGCGTGGTTTGGTGTAGTCTGGACCCACCTCCACTATGGGCCCTGGGAGTGATCCCTGAGGCCCCGCCTTGGTGGGGGGGGGGTGGGGAATGGTGATCACCCAGTCTCTTCTCCATGGACCGGGACCTGGTGGATTCTGTTTGAGTTGGCCTCACTGTGCCATTGTGCCATGGGTGCAGATGGGGTGGTCCTTCTTGCTCCGCCAACTCCCCTGACCCTGTGCTTGGCTAGGATTAAAGTCCCACTCCATGCTCTCTGGCACTGGGGAAGTGCCTGTCAGTGCCACCTGATATGTGGTCCTGGTTGGCTTTGTCTGTGCCGCTACACTTCAGGGAGGACAGCCTTCTCCTACTGCAGACTGAGCTGCCACCCTTGTGGATGCGGGCAGACACAGGCAGGCTTTGTCTTTTCCCACAGCACTCCAGGGAGATGGCCGCCTCCTTCTACTCTAGATTATGCCACTGCCAACCTCACCACAAGCCCCCAGGGTGGCAGATGCAGGCAGGTTTTGTCTTTTCCCACAGCACTCCAGGGAGACGGCTGCCTTTCCCTCCTGAAGACTGCGCCCTTGGCCCACCCACTGAGCCCAGGAGTGGTGATGCAGGCAGCCTTTGTACTACTGCACAGCCCTCTAGGGAGGGAACCACTTTCTCCAACTGTGGACTGAGTCCCTGACCTACCACTGCACACAGGCCTTGGCACCCCTCCTTCCCAGGTGTATGAACAGGGAGCTGGCCCCAGTCCGAAGAGAGCCCTGCAGTTAGAGATCGGATCCCTCTCCGTCTCAGTCCAAGGTGTTTCTCCTGTCCAGATATGGCCCTACACTTCCCTAGCTGCTCTTTCTCTTCTCTTGTCTCTCCCCCAGAGGGGGTCCCATCCGTGCCCACACGGCCTTTTTTTTTATCTCCCCCAGTTCGCAGCCACCCACCCATCTTTTCTCCACCTTTCCCAGTTTCTTCCTAGTAGATTCAGCCTCTTTTCCTCCCAGGCTCTGGTGTTCAAAGTCCTTTGGCTTCTGCACTTCTTTGTTTGAGAGACGCAGGAAGTATGGATCCCCCTACTTCTCCGCCGTGTGGGACCCCTTTTCATGTTACTAATTAGTATTGTTTTACTTTAGCTTGAATAATTTTCATCTGGAAAACAAGTCTCGTGGTGATGATTTCCCTCAGCTTTTGTTTTTCTGGAATTCTTCACTTCTCTCTATTTCTAAAGGATAACTTTGATGGATAGAGTATTCTTTAGCTTTTTTTTTTCTTTCTTTCAGCAGTTTGATGATATTATCCTGTTCTCTCCTGGCCTACAGACTTTATGGTGAGAAATCTTCAGATTTCTCTTGTAGGTTACCATCTTTTTTTTTTCCTTGCTGCTTTTAGGATTCTCTATTTGTCTTTTATTTTGGACAGTTGTATTATAATGTGTTTGGGAGAAGATAGTTTTTTTAACTTTAAAAAATATTTCAGAGAGAGCACAGGAAGGGCAGAGGGGCACGAATAGAGAGGGAGAGACTCTTAAGCAGACTCCATGCCCAGTGCAAAGCCTGACTCAAGTCTTAATCCCATGGCACTGGGATCATGATCCAAGCCAAAATTAAGAACCAGGTGCTCAACTGACTGAGTCACCCCAGTGACCCAGGGAAGATAGTTATATGGAAATTATGGGGTGATATATTAGCCTATTGAATATGGATATTCAAATCTCTCCCCAGGTTTAAGAATTTCTCAGCCATTATTTTTTTTAAATAAGGTTACTTCTCCCTTCGCCCTCTCTTATCTTTCTGGAACTGCATTAATTTGCACATTGTTTCATTTGATGGCATCCCATAGATCACTGGCATTCATCACCCTTTTTCATTCTTTTTTCTTTATTCTTTTCTAACTCAGTAAATTCAAACTTTTTACCTTCCAAATCACAGATTCTTCCTTCTCTCTCTTTTTTTTAAATTTTTCACTGTTTATTTATTTTTGAGAGAGAGAGAGTAAGACAAAGCACAAGCAGGGGAGGGGCAGAGAGAGAGGAAGGCACAGAATCTGAGGCAGGCTCCAGGCTCTGAGATGTCAGCACAGGGGCCTCAACTCATGAACTCTGAGATCATGACCTGAGCCGAAGTCAGACACCCAACTGACTGAGCCACTCAGGCGCTCCTTCTTCCTTCTCTTTGATCTATCTGATGTAAATACTCTCTATTGCGTATTTCATTTCATTTATTGTATTCTTCACCTCCAGAATTTCTGTTTGGTTCTTTTAACAATATATATCTGTTTGTTAATTTTATTTTGTTCATATGGTGTTTTGCTGATTTTTGACTTGTTTTTCTGTGTTTTCCCACAGCACATCAAATTTCCTTAAATTTTGAATTCTTTTTTTTTAATGTTGATTTATTCTCCAAAGAGAGACAGACAGAGACACAGTGTGAGTGGGGGAGGGTCAGAGAGAGAGGGAGAGACAGACTCTGAAGCAGACTCCAGGCTCTGAACTGTCAGCACAGAGCCTGGACGTGGGGCTCAAACTCACAAACTGTGAGGTAATGACCTCAGCCAAAGTCAGATGCTTAACCAACTGAGCCACCCAGGCACCCCAAATTTTGAATTCTTTATAGAGTAGATCTCTATGTCTATGGGTTCCATTACTGGAAGATTGCTGTAACTCTTTGGTGATGTCATGTTGGCAGGAGAATTACTGGCAGAAATGGTAAGCTGTCACCAGGTTTACTGAACTCAAAATCATATTGATCTGTCTGCAATCCGTTGATCAGGAAGCCAGGATCAGTGCACAAATGGAAACCACTTCTCTCAATCAGACATTCATGGAATACAAACTATATTTGTCACAGCTAAGAAAATCACCAAAAGAGAATGCGCTTCACAAGAAAGAAGAAGGCATGGGATCCACTAACACAGACTACTACAGAAAAAAAATGGAAAATGATTTTAGGATGATGATTACGGGAGGGAGGTTCCATGATGGCACCCATGAGCAGGAGGATGTTGTCACTGAGGAGAGTAAGTGTGCTTGTTAATTAATTACAGATACATAAAGGAGAAGAAGGTGATAGGCCTCCTCAGGTTGGATTTAGTAGATATTATCTAAACAAAATAATAATTAGCAGTTTGAGTGTATTATTTGGAAATAGTTAAATGCCAAAAGAAACAGTCAAAATATTTCAAAGGGGGTACTTACTTATGAAAGGTATCAGGGATAGAGAAGTTTGGAACAGGTGACTCTTCTACAGGTGATCAAGAGTAATTATAATGTGAACTTTATTTCATATACATATATAAACTTTATATAATGTTTATATTTATATATGCATATGTTGCACATATTTGAGCATGTATTATATAATGTTTATATATTTATATGTAATATAATATTTATTATACAATGCTTGTATGTTATTATGTAATGTTTTTGTAACATTATATAAATGTCATATATGTATATAAAACTATATAAAATACAATTTTTAAACATTTGAATCTAGGTTAGTTAACTTATAGTGTAATAATGGTTTCAGGCATAGAATTTAGTGATTCATACTTACATATAACAACCAGGGCTCACCCCAACAAGTGCCCTCCTTAATGTCATCACCCATTTAGCCCATCCCTCTAAGCCCTCCAGCAAACCTTAGATCTCTGTATATGAGCCTCTTATGCTTTGCCTTCCTCTCTGTTTTTACCCTATTTTTCCTTCCCTTTTCTATTTTTATCTGTTTTGTTTCTTAAATTCCATATATGAGTGAAATCAAATGATATTTGTCTTTCTCTGACTTACTTTGCTTAGCACAATTCATTCTAGCTCCATCTGCATTGTTGCAAATGGCAAGATTTCATTCTTTTGATGGCTGAGTAATATTCCCTTGTGTGTATATACAACATCTTCTTTATCCATTTGTCAGTTGGTGGACATTTGGGGTCTTTCCATGACATGGCTATTGTTGATAGCACTGCTATAAACATTGGAATGCATGTGCCTCCTTTGAATCGCATTCATGTATCCTTTGGATAAATACATAGCAGTGCAATTGCTACTTTTAATTTAAAATATATTTTTTTAATTTTTTGAAGCACCCCCATACTGTTCTCCAGATTGTCTTCACCAGTTTGATTCCCACCAACGGTGCAAAAGTATTCTCTTCTCTCCGCATCCTCACCAACATCTGTTATTGCATGAGTTTTTAATTTTAGCCATTCTGACAGGTGTGAGGTGGTATCTCATTGTGGTGTTGATTTGTATTTCCCTGATGATAAGTGATGTTGAGCATCTTTTCATGTATCTGTGAGCCATTGGAATGTCTTCTTTGGAAAAGTGTTCATGTCTTTTGCCCATTTCTTCACTGGATGATGATGATGATGATGATGATGATGATGATGATGATGATGATTTTGGGATTTGAGTTTTATAAGTTCTTTATAGATTTTGGATACTAACCCTTTATCCATTATGTCATTTGTAAATATCTTCTCCCATTCCATCAGTTGCCTTTTAGTTTTGTTGATTGTTTCCTTCATGTGCAGAAGCTTTTTATCTTAATGAAGTCCCAGTAGTTCATTTTTGGTTTTGTTTCCATGCTTCTGGAGATATTTCAAGTAAGAAGTTGCTGTGGCCAAAGACAAAGAGATTGTGGCCTGTTTCCTCCTATAGGATTTTGATGGTTTTGGTCCTACATTTAGTCTTTCTTCCATTTTGAATTTCTTTTGGTGTACGTTGTAAGCAAGTAGTCCAGGTTCATTCTTCTGCCTGCAACTGTCCAGTTTTCCCAACACCATTTGCTGAAAAGATTGTTTTTTTTTTCCCCATTGGATATTTTTTCCTGCTTTGTTGAAGATTAGCTGGCCATACATTTGTAGGTCTGTTTCTGGGATCTCTATCCAATTCCATTGATCTAAGTGTCTGTTTTTGTGCCAGTATCATACTATTTTGATGATTACAGTTTTATAAGACAGCTTGAAGTCTGGAATTGTGATGCCTCTAACTGGTTTTCTTTCTCAACATTACTTTGGCTATTTGGGGTCTTCTATGGTTCCGTACAAATTTTAGGTTTGCTTGTTCTAGCTCTGTGAAGAATGCTGGTGGTATTTTGATATGGATTGCATAGATTGCTTTGGGTTGTATTGACATTTTAACAATATTTGTTTTTCCAATCCATGAGCATGGACTGTATTTCCATTTCTTTTTGCCTTCTTCAATTTCTTTCATAATCTTTCTAGAGTTTTCAGAGTGCATATCTTTTACCTCTTTGGTTAGGCTTAGTACTAGGTATTTTATGGGTTTGGGTGTAATTTTTTTTATATTTTAATTGTTTTTACATGTATTTATTTATTTCAAGAGAGACAGAGTTAGCAAGTGGGGGAGGGGCAGAGAGAGAAGGAGAAGGAGAATCCCAAGCAGACTCTGCACTGGCAGGACAGAGCCTGCTGCAGGGCTCAAACCAACAAAATGCAAGACCATGATCTGAGCCAAAACCAAATATCAGATGCTTAACTGACTGAGCCACTGAGGCACCCCTTATCTGGTGTAATTTTAAATGGATCAATTCCTTTATTTCTCTTTCTACTGCTTATAGAAATAGAACTGATTTCTCTATGTTGATTTTATATCCTGCTAGTTTGCTGTATTCATGTATCCACTAGAGCAGGTTTTTGGTGGAGTCCTTCAGGTTTTCTAGGTGGAGTGTCATGTGATCTGCAAAGAGTGAATGTTTGACTTCATCCTTGCTGGATTTGGAGGCCTTTTATTACTTTTGCTGTTGTTGTTGTCTGATTTCTGAGGCCAAGACTTCCAGTAGTATGTTGAATAAAAGTGGTGAGAGTGGATATCCTTGTCGTGTTCCTGGCCTGAGGGGGAAAGCTCTCAGATTTCTCCTACTGAGAATGATATCAGCTGTGGGTCTTTTGTATATGACCTTTATCATGTTGTGGTATGTTCCTTCTATCCCCACTTTCTTGAGGGTTTTTATCCAGAAAGGATGCTGTATTTTGTCAAATATTTTTCTGCATCTATTGAGAGGATCATGTAGTTCTTAACCTTTATTTTATTAATGTGATGTGTCACGTTAATTCCTTTGTAAATATTGAAACATCCCTGCAGCCCAGGAATAAATACCATTGATAATGGTGAATAATTGTTTTCATGTATTGTTGGAAATGGTTTGCTAGTATCTTGTTGAGAATTTGTGCATTGATGTTGATCAGAGATATTGGTCTATAATTCTTTTTAGTGGGGTCTTTGTCTGGTTTTGAATCAAGGTAATCATGGCCTCATAGAATGAGTTTGGAAGTTTTAAAATATTTTTAAAAATGATTAAATTCTATAATAAAATAAATTTTGAGATTAATATTGTGTAATCTTAATGTAACATACATAACAAAATATATTGCACTTTCCTATCCTTATACAAACAGAATATAACATATTTTCTCTATAAAATCACAAGACTCTAATGGTTTAGGTTAATGGAACATGGCTTTGTATGGCAGTGGTTTATCTCTCACATATATTTGCAAAATGTGTGCGGCTGAACTTTAATATTACATCAAAGCAACAAAGAGTTCTAACTTTGGGGCCAGCATACTTGGTTTTAAATGCTGCCTCCCATGCTCACATTGTGGTAGTGGATGAGTGACTTAAGTTCTCTGAACCTCAATTTCCTCATCTCGAGAAGTTGATAATTAGACTAGCCTTCCTTGTAGGGTAACAGTGGGAATCAAAAGGGTCAATATATGTAAAGTGTTTAAAATAGTCTAACTCCGGGGCACCTGGGTGGCTCAGTCGGTTAAGCGTCCGACTTCGGCTTAGGTCATGATCTCACAGTCCGTGGGTTCGAGCCCCACATCGGGCTCTGTGCTGACAGCTCAGAGCCTGAAGCCTGCTTCAGATTCTGTGTCTCCCTCTCTCTCTGACCCTCCCCCATTCATACTCTGTCTCTGTCTCAAAAATAAATAAACATTAAAAAGAATTTTTAAATAGTCTAACTCCTATTAAGTGCACTATAAGTGTTTGCTATCTTTATTAGGGAGGGCATGAAGAACCAGTGTAAAATTGGAAGCCAGTATATAAAGCCAAATGTTCACAGACAGAGTTCAAATGTGAAAGACAAGTGATATAAATTTAGCTCATTGTAGAACCACAGCACTGCTAGAGTTTGGAGGGAATAAGGGAGATACAAACTTAAAACTTTTAGGAATTTACCCAAGGGATACAGGAGTGTGGATGCATAGGGGCTCTTGTACCCCAATGTTTATAGCAGCACTTTCAACAATAGCCAAATTATGGAACGGGCCTAAATTTCCATCAATTGACGAATGGATAAAGAAGATGTGGTTTATACATACAATGGAAACTACTTGGCAATGAGAAAGAATGAAATCTGGCCATTTGTAGCAACATGGATGGAAGTGGAGACTATTATGCTAAGTGAAATAAGTCAGGCAGAGAAAGACAGATACCATGTTTTCACTCATATGTGGATCCTGAGAAACTTAACAGAAGACCATGGGGGAGAGGAACGGGGTGGGGGTGGTGCGGGTGTTACAGAGAGGGAAGGAGGCAAACCATAAGGGACTCTTAAACACTGAGAACAAACTGAGGGTTGATGGGGCGGGGAGAGGGGAAAGTGGGTGATGGGCATTGAGGAGGGCACCTGTTGGAATGAGCACTGGGTGCTGTAAGGAAACCAATTTGACAATAAATTATATTTAATAAAAAATAAAAATAAATGAATATCTGTGACTCTTGCTAGACTCAGATGAGTCGGCATGCAATACAGAAAACAGGCCAGCATTAGCAGTGGATTAGTTATTAGGAAACAAAAATCCCTTCCTTACAGAGGGATTTTAATGGGAAGCCAAGGAATGTTGTTAATGGAAGATTTTTGAGATAATAAACAAAATTGGTAGAGATCACTTTAATGTTCAATATAAAAGGTTTGGAGATATTCGGATTATTTTCAATTTTGAAAGTTTTATTTAAATTCCAGTTAACATACAGTGTAATATTAGTTTCAGGTGTAGCAGCTAGTGATTCAACACTTCTGTACAACACCAGGAGCTCATCACAAAAAGTGCCCTCCTTAATCCCCATCACCCATTTAACCAATTCCCCACCCACCTTCCCTCTGATAACCCTCAGTTTGTTCTCTATAGTTAAGAGTCTGTTTCTTCATTTACCTCTCTCTTTTTTCTTCCATTGTTTGTTGGTTTTGTTTATTAAATTCCACATATGTGTGAAATCATATGGTATTTGTTTTTCTTTAATAAACTTACTTCACTCAGCATAATACTTTAGCTCCATCCTGTGCAAATGGCCAGGTTTCATTCTTTTTGTGGTTGAGTAATATTCCATTGTATCTATATATACCACATTTTACCCCCTCATATCTAGGAGTAGGGTAAGGTTTAGGGCTAGGTTTAGGGAAGGTGTTAGTGTTAACCCCAGAGTTATATTATGTGGCTGGTATCCTGTAGATCAAAGACCTCTCTAGGGATTAGGTTTGGGTTAGGATTTTAATTAGGGATTAGGAATTATGGTTTTGGGTTAGGGTTAGTGCTAGGTTTAGGGTTTAATTAAGGTATGTGGCTAGCAACCTGCAGTTTAGAGACCTCTCCAGAGAATGAAATACCAGAATTCTGTTGGAGTGAGAATAGATATGGCAGCTGTCTACTAAGCTGAGGGAAGGAGTGGAGTTAGGGCTGTAAATACTCTTACATAGATTTTCTAAACTTTTTTAGGCATAAACTTGTAATTGATTCTATAAGACAATCAGGAAAGCATAAAAGGTGTAGTTCCACTCTCAAAAAGCACCAGGTTAATAACGAAAAGGTGAGTTTTAATGTATTCCATCTTTTCTGTTTCATGGCTCCTGAATCTCCCCTACTTCTAACCAGTAGTCCCTCAAATTTGGGCTTTACCGCCATGGGGGGCAGGGGAAAAATCAGGTGAATCAGCAGAACCCATTCCTTTCATTGACAATACAATTCAAAGTAACTTTACCCCACTGGTTGGTAATAAGTTCTGTGGTGTTCCAGTACAAGGACAACATCATGTTGAAGGAATTTCTGTGAAGAGTTTTCTTCTTGTGAATATTACACGGCTCTAACCTGGACAGTTCCTTGAAGGGTATTAATTGCAATTATGGGATTTGTCTTCCCCATGGTCCCAGTCAAGGAAAGAAAGTCACATTATTCTTTTTGTTTCCTTAAAGGCCCTTTTTGCTCTGGGATAAGGGTTCCATCCCCTGATACCTTAAATGCCCTAAAGAATTCTTGCATTCTGCTCAAAGCACATCTTCTTGACAAGCTCAGCCTTTCTTTTCTGTGACAGTGATAGCCACAGTTTGTTTTAGATTCTGCTTTCCATGGTTAGATTTTGAACATTAGCACAGTTGGAACACGAAGGCAGTTAGGTCGATAGTCTCAGGTTGCATGATATCCAGAGAGCTTGATTGCTTTGTAAATGGTAAAGCATAGAGCACGAAGAGAACAGTGGGGAGAGGGACAAATATATGAAGGTCAGTATGGAAAAGCTGAGAGAGCCCTGGATAAGAGCTAGGTTTAGTTCAAAGACACAGACATGAAAGGAATTAGGAGAATGTCTGTTAGTGACACTGGGGTTAAAAGAGAGCGCGAAGCCACCCATTTTTCCCATGATGTTTGACTTCAAAGAATAGAAGATATTTTATTCCACAATTCTAAAGCTACCTTTATAGGGCCTTCATTCCCTCTTTTCCTCTAAGAAGAAAATCAAGACATAAATCTCTAAATTTCTCTTTTTACGAATTCTGGATAGTTTGTCCCTTATCTCTTATTCCTTTTCACTTCTAGGAGAATGCTAAACAATGGCTGGTATTGCAGTTAAATGTTACACAACTGCTGCTTTCTTTTAATTAATGTACAAAGGAATTCAGACAGCTTTCTTTGTAAGGCAAGACAGTTTTGACTACCTCAGAGGAAATACCCACAACATTTGAGTTAAAATATTTTGTGGTGTATTGCCTCTCATTTTAGGAAAATAAGAAAAAAATCCCTTGGAAAATTTCCACCATCTCTCATGAGGTTAATGACACTTACATTACGAATAATATAAAATGGTGTATAGATATATTTGTGAATAGATCTTAATAATTTTGGGCCACATTAAATGTTCCTGTCTCTCCAGCTGTAATTTGACCAATTAGACATCTATTAAAAATGCTAATATTATAATATTTGAGCTAGTTAAAGTCCTTCTAAAGACCCTAAAGTCCTTCAGGGTCTGTTCTGCCTGAATTTGTGATTGCTGTGTTCTGTCAGAGGGTGAGGGGAGATGTGTTGGGGCAAAGCTATTTGGGAATATGTAAATGTGGGTTACTATACCTTTTAGCAACAATTATAAAGTGTTAGTATTTTCTATGAAAGATTGGTAACACACAAGAGAAAACAAGCAAATGAAAACCAAATTATTAATACACATTGGAGCTCCTAAACTTTATTTTTCACAAAAATAAACAAGCACAAAAGATCAAGTATAAAAGAAACTTACAAATGGATTTTATGCAATATTCACATAACTTTGCCTATTAAAAATCAGTGAGTTTTCTATTCAGAAGTTCAATTTGAAATTGTAGAAAACCTAAAAATGTGGAATAATTATAAATTATGACTTAGAGTTCAAATGTCTTAGCTGCTGTCCTAAAGCATGTGAAATTTTGTGGAAACTGTCTTTCCAGCTCTTGCCCAAGCCTCACAGCCTGGGATTCACATTTAGTCCCAAGAACCACAGGATCCTGTCCAGCTTTCTGCTCTAAACACCTTCCCTTTTCCTTTTGCTTCCTCTGCAATTTTCTTCAATTCTGTAATTTCATTTTGGTCTTTCAAAGTTAGTTCTAGTCTCATTTATGGTTGGAAGTATTCCATCACTGAATCCTCCTTATTTCACGTCTCAATTAGTATTAAGACCTTTAGTTTAGCTCATAGTGTGAATACTCATTTTGGGATGTATGTGTGAACACGTGAGCCTTTGTTTATACTTCCAGTTGATGCTATTTCTTTTTTGTTTAAAAATAAGTCGTTAGCATACATAAATGAATAAGAATATTTTCTTCTTCCTGTAATCATAATGCAATTGAAATTTATTTTTTTCACCAAATATTAACATTTTAAAGTTGGTACTCAGTTGTTTTTCATCTCATGGTAGGTTCTCATTTATATGTAAGATTATTAAGAGTAGAGATATTCCTTTCTTTGTAACCACAAAATTGGAAATGGCCTGAAAATACATAAAAGAGGAATGAATTGAAAGGTTTTTTTGTTAAAAAGATTATTTTTCATGAAGATGGTCTTCCTGGCTATGGAACTTAATCTTTAATCTTTATTTATCTAATAGCAATTTAGTGATTCATAAAAAGAACTCATCACTTCAGAAGTTATTGATTTTATCTACAACAGGAAGAAATATGTGAATGAAAAATAAAAACAAAACTATAAAAATGTTACTGAAACAAGAGCATTTTGGAAACGGCATAGGTTTTCCCCACACTACTGACCAGTGTTTAACAACCTTTGAGTTATCAGCCTTTGAGTTTATGGTTCTTTCTTCAGGTACTGGAAAAAATGAATGATGATGGGGAAAAATGAAAGTTCTGAAGGCTACTTTATTCTACTGGGTTTTTCACATTGGCCTCATCTGGAAGTAATTCTCTTTGTGCTTATCTTGATGTTCTACTTGGTGACATTGATAGGCAACCTGTTTATCATTGTCTTGTCATGCCTGGACGCCCATCTCCACACTCCCATGTACTTCTTCCTCTCAAACCTCTCTTTTCTGGATCTCTGCTACACCACCAGCTCCATCCCTCAGTTGCTGGTCAATCTCTGGGGCCCAGAAAAGACCATCTCTTACGCCGGTTGCATGATTCAACTTTACTTTGTCCTTGCACTGGGAACCACAGAGTGTGTCCTCCTGGTGGTCATGTCATATGACCGTTATGCAGCTGTCTGTAGACCCCTACATTACACCGTGCTCATGAACCCTCGTTTCTGCCACCTGTTGGCTGTGGCTTCCTGGGTCAGTGGCTTTATCGCCTCAGCACTTCATTCCTCCTTTACCTTCTGGGTCCCCCTCTGTGGACATCGCCAAGTGGACCATTTCTTCTGTGAAGTTCCAGCACTGCTGCGATTATCGTGTGTTGATACCCGTGCTAATGAGCTGACCCTCCTGATCACAAGCTCCATTTTCGTCCTCATACCACTCATCCTGATTCTCAGCTCATATGTTGCCATTGCCCTGGCTGTGTTTAGGATGCAGTCATCAGTCAAACTTCAGAGAGTCTTTGGAACATGTGGATCCCATCTTATGGTTGTGTCTCTCTTTTTCATTCCAATCATGTGCATATATCTGCAGCCACCATCAGGAAGTTCTCAAGATCAAGGCAAGTTCATTGCCCTCTTTTATACTGTTGTTACACCTAGCCTCAATCCTCTAATCTACACTCTCAGAAACAAAGATGTAAGAGGGGCAGTAAGGAGACTAGTGGGATGGGAGTGGGATTTGTGATAGATCACAATTTTTATCCTGCAACTGTTGTTCAGAGTCTGGTCCATCTTGGAAGGTGGTTTCCCTCTTTCTTTGATACTTATTTTAGTCTACAACCCAGAAAGCATAGAAGAAAGTTCAGTCCTAACTTTGGATTCATTTCATTGACTAATTCTAAAACATTATCTAGAGGTAACTTTTTGATTTGTAACACTTTAATCTTTAATAATTCCATATTTAGTGTCCATAGAAATTAGGGACTTTTTTAAAGTTTATTTATTCATTTTGAGAGAGACAGAGAAAGCACAAGTGGGGGAGGGTCAGAGAGAGAGAGAGAGAATCCCTAGCAGGCTCCATAAATCACTGAGCCTCATGTGGGCTTGAATTCACCAAACAGTGAGATCATAACTGGAGCTGAAATCAAGAGTTGGATGCTCAACTGACTGAGCCACCCAGTTTTCACTAGGAGCTGAGTTTTAAAAATAATATGTTAAGGGGAGCCTGAGTGGTTCAGGATAATTAGGCTTTGGACTCTTGACTTTGGCTCAGGTCATGATCTCATGGTTTGTGAGTTCAGGTCCCACATCTGGCTCTGCACTGACAGTGTGGAGCCTGCTTGGGATTCTGTCTCCCTGTCTGTCCCCCACTGGCTCTCTCTCTCTCTTTCAAAATAAATAAATAAAAACTTTAAAAATAAATAAAATATAAGAATAATGTGCTAAATTATGGACTGAGCAATAATATCTACAAAAAGATGGGAGCACTATAGTAAAGACATAGATGAATGGAGTTTTTGGTCATTCACAGGCATTCAATTTAGCTAAATGGTGAAAACATGTATGACAATTCTTTGGTTGAAGCATACTTTTTTTCAGATACTATATTATAGTGTTTTATTCTATGGATCTATATGCTTGTCACATTGAACAATGTAAAGAAATATCTGTTCAAAATCGTTCATTTATTCACCTATCCAATTATTCATCTACTCATTCATTTATTCATTTACCTCAGTAGCTAAATATCTTCTAGATTTCAGAGTTTTGTTGAAATAGATGAATAAAACACTCTTTTTGATTGAATAGAACTCATTTTCTGGTGGGGAAAATAACAATATAAGATAAAAAAAATAAAGTATCATTATATGACTTAATTTGTCACTGGGCACAGTGCTAATAAATTAGGATAGCGTTTTAAAATTTAAAACAAGGGGTGTCTGGGTAGCTAGTCAATTAAATGTCCAACTTCGGCTCAGGTCATGAACTTACAATTCAAGAGTTTGAGGCCCACGTTGGGTTCTCCACTCTTAGTGCAGAGCCCGCTTGGGATCCTCTGTCTCCCTCTCTCTCTGCCCCTCCCCACTCTTTAGGTTTGTCAAAAATATCAAAATAAATAAATAAACTAATTAATTAATTAATAAAATTTAAAACAAAACAAGGAGTTTGGCCATAAATCTTGAAAAATAACTATTTGTAATTCCTGTAAGATGATACTATACAATAAAACCAAAGAAAGCGATATGTGTTTAATTTGTTTTGATTGGGCTTTCTTAATGACATATTGAAAGTACATTAAAACTTTTCTTTTAAACATCGTTATTCTTTCTTTTAATGTTAAAAAAGAAATTGGTCCATATTCTTTAATTTATCACTCTTAGTGGTGGATAATAATACTGATGAGTCATGGGTGGGAGAGACTCTCCAGTAATGCAGTACAGGTAGGCTTCTCTTCTTTTTTTACTTTTTAAAAAAACTTAAAAATGTATATACATATTTTTTCCACTATATGTATATACATATACATATAGTGGGAATAACTTTTAAAATTGTTATTTATATACTGCCAACTAATGAGAATTCATAAATGGAACAATTAGGTGAAGTATCTGAAGCAGATAGAACTAGGTTCTGGAAAAATAATATGATTCATCCAAGGGATATCTTAATTATCTGAACAAATTATTGATAAAAATCATTGATTGGCGAGAGAGAGGGAAGATGGCGGCGTAGGAGGACGCTGGGCTCACCGCGCGTCCTGCTGATCACTTAGATTCCACCTACACCTGCCTAAACCCAGAAAACCACCAGAGGATTAGCAGAACGGAGTCGCCGGAGCCAAGCGCAGACGAGAGGCCCACGGAAGAGGGTAGAAAGGGCGGCGAGGCGGTGCGCGCTCCACGGACTGGCGGGAGGGAGCCGGGGCGGAGGGGCGGCTCGCCGGCCAAGCAGAGCCCCCGAGTCTGGCTTGCAAAAAGCGGAGGGGCCTCACGGACTGTGTTCCCACAGCAAGCACGACTTAGCGGCTGGGAGGTCATAAGTTAACAGCTCTGCTCAGAAAGCGGGAAGGCTGGAGGACAAAGGGAAGGAGAGCTGCTGAGCCCCCGGACGACAGAGCTCAGTTTGGTGGGGAACAAAGACGCTCGCCAGCGCCATCTCCCCCGCCCATCCCCCAGCCAAAATCCCAAAGAGAACCAGTTCCTGCCAGGGAACTTGCTCGCTCCGCGCAAACACCCAACTCTGCGCTTCTGCGGAGCCAAACCTCCGGCAGCAGATCTAACTCCCTCCTGCTGCCACAGGGCCCCTCCTGAAGTGGATCACCTAAGGAGAAGCAAGCTAAGCCTGCCCCTCCTGCCCCTGTGCAGCTTGCCTACCCACCCCAGCTAAGACGCCAGATCCCCAGCATCACAAGCCTGGCAGTGTGCAAGTAGCCCAGACAGGCCACCCCACCCCACAGTGAATCCCGCCCCTAGGAGAGGGGAAGAGAAGGCACGCACCAGTCTGACTGTGGCCCCAGCGGTGGGCTGGGGGCAGACATCAGGTCTGACTGCGGCTCCGCCCACCAACTCCAGTTATACACCACAGCACAGGGGAAGTGCCCTGCAGGTCCTCACCACGCCAGGGACTATCCAAAATGACCAAGCGGAAGAATTCCCCTCAGAAGAATCTCCAGGAAATAACAACAGCTAATGAGCTGATCAAAAAGGATTTAAATAATATAACAGAAAGTGAATTTAGAATAATAGTCATAAAATTGATCGCTGGGCTTGAAAACAGTATAGCTGACAGCAGAGAATCTCTTGCTACAGAGATCAAGGGACTAAGGAACAGTCACGAGGAGCTGAAAAACGCTTTAAACGAAATGCATAACAAAATGGAAACCACCACGGCTCGGATTGAAGAGGCAGAGGAGAGAATAGGTGAACTAGAAGATAAAGTTATGGAAAAAGAGGAAGCTGAGAAATAGAGAGATAAAAAAAATCCAGGAGTATGAGGGGAAAATTAGAGAACTAAGTGATACACTAAAAAGAAATAATCTACGCATAATTGGTATCCCAGAGGAGGAAGAGAGAAGGAAAGGTGCTGAAGGGGTACTTGAAGAAATAATAGCTGAGAACTTCCCTGAAGTGGGGAAGGAAAAAGGCATTGAAATCCAAGAGGCACAGAGAACTCCCTTCAGACGTAACTTGAATCGATCTTCTGCATGACATATCATAGTGAAACTGGCAAAATACAAGGATAAAGAGAAAATTCTGAAAGCAGCAAGGGGTAAACGTGCCCTCACATATAAAGGGAGACCTATAAGACTCGTGACTGATCTCTCTTTTGAAACGTGGCAGGCCAGAAAGAATTGGCACGAGATTTTCAGTGTGCTAGACAGAAAAAATATGCAGCCGAGAATCCTTTATCCAGCAAGTCTGTCATTTAGAATAGAAGGAGAGATAAAGGTCTTCCCAAACAAACAAAAACTGAAGGAATTTGTCACCACTAAACCAGCCCTACAAGAGATCCTAAGGGGGACCCTGTGAGACAAAGTACCAGAGACATCACTACAAGCATAAAACATACAGACATCACAATGACTCTAAACCCATATCTTTCTATAATAACACTGAATGTCAATGGATTAAATGCGCCAACCAAAAGACATAGGGTATCAGAATGGATAAAAAAACAAGACCCATCTATTTGCTGTCTACAAGAGACTCATTTTAGACCTGAGGACACCTTTAGATTGAGAGTGAGGGGATGGAGATCTATTTATCATGCTACTGGAAGCCAAAGGAAAGCTGGAGGAGCCATCCTTATATCAGACAAACTAGACTTTAAATTAAAGGCTGTAACAAGAGATGAAGAAGGACATTATATAATAGTGACAGGGTCTATCCATCAGGAAGAGCTAACAATTATAAATGTCTATGCACCGAATACCGGAGCGCCCAAATATATAAAACAATTACTCATAAACATAAGCAACCTTATTGAGAAGAATGTGGTAATTGCAGGGGACTTTAACACCCCACTTACAGAAATGGATAGATCATCTAGACACACGGTCAATAAAGAAACAAGGGCCCTGAATGAGACATTGGATCAGATGGACTTGACAGATATATTTAGAACTCTGCATCCCAAAGCAACAGAATATACGTTCTTCTCGAGTGCACATGGAACATTCTCCAAGATAGATCATATACTGGGTCACAAAACAGCCCTTCATAAGTTTACAAGAATTGAAATCATACCATGCATACTTTCAGACCACAATGCTATGAAGCTTGAAATCAACCACAGAAAAAAGTCTGGAAAACCTCCAAAAGCATGGAGGTTAAAGAACACCCTACTAACGAATGAGTGGGTCAACCAGGCAATTAGAGAAGAAATTAAAAAATATATGGAAACAAACGAAAATGAAAATACAACAATCCAAATGCTTTGGGACGCAGCGAAGGCAGTCCTGAGAGGAAAATACATTGCAATCCAGGCCTATCTCAAGAAACAAGAAAAATCCCAAATACAAAATCTAACAGCACACCTAAAGGAAATAGAAGCAGAACAGCAAAGGCAGCCTAAACCCAGCAGAAGAAGAGAAATAATAAAGATCAGAGCAGAAATAAACAATATAGAATCTAAAAAAACCGTAGAACAGATCAATGAAACCAAGAGTTGGTTTTTTGAAAAAATACACAAAATTGACAAACCTCTAGCCAGGCTTCTCAAAAGAAAAGGGAGATGACCCAAATAGATAAAATCATGAATGAAAATGGAATTATTACAACGAATCCCTCAGAGATACAAACAATTATCAGGGAATACTATGAAAAATTATATGCCAACAAATTGGACAACCTGGAAGAAATGGACAAATTCCTGAACACCCACACTCTTCCAAAACTCAATCAGGAGGAAATAGAAAGCTTGAACAGACCCATCACCAGCGAAGAAATTGAATTGGTTATCAAAAATCTCCCAACAAATAAGAGTCCAAGACCAGATGGCTTCCCAGGGGAGTTCTACCAGACGTTTAAAGCAGAGATAATACCTATCCTTCTCAAGCTATTCCAAGAAATAGAAAGGGAAGGAAAACTTCCAGACTCATTCTATGAAGCCAGTATTACTTTGATTCCTAAACCAGACAGAGACCCAGTAAAAAAAAGAGAACTACAGGCCAATATCCCTGATGAATATGGATGCAAAAATTCTCAATAAGATACTAGCAAATCGAATTCAACGGCATATAAAAAGAATTATTCACCATGATCAAGTGGGATTCATTCCTGGGCTGCAGGGCTGGTTCAACATTCGCAAATCAATCAACGTGATACATCACATTAACAAAAAAAGAGAGAAGAACCATATGATCCTGTCAATCGATGCAGAAAAGGCCTTTGACAAAATCCAGCACCCTTTCTTAATAAAAACCCTTGAGAAAGTCGGGATAGAAGGAACATACTTAAAGATCATAAAAGCCATTTATGAAAAGCCCACAGCTAACATCATCCTCAACGGGGAAAAACTGAGAGCTTTTTCCCTGAGATCAGGAACACGACAGGGATGCCCACTCTCACCGCTGTTGTTTAACATAGTGCTGGAAGTTCTAGCATCAGCAATCAGACAACAACAGGAAATCAAAGGCGTCAAAATTGGCAAAGATGAAGTCAAGCTTTCGCTCTTTGCAGATGACATGATATTATACATGGAAAATCCGATAGACTCCACCAAAAGTCTGCTAGAACTGATACATGAATTCAGCAAAGTTGCAGGATACAAAATCAATGTACAGAAATCAGTTGCATTCTTATACACTAACAATGAAGCAACAGAAAGACAAATAAAGAAACTGATCCCATTCACAATTGCACCAAGAAGCATAAAATACCTAGGAATAAATCTAACCAAAGATGTAAAGGATCTGTATGCTGAAAACTATAGAAAGCTTATGAAGGTAATTGAAGAAGATTTAAAGAAATGGAAAGACATTCCCTGCTCATGGATTGGAAGAATAAATATTGTCAAAATGTCAATACTACCTAAAGCTATCTACACATTCAATGCAATCCCAATCAAAATTGCACCAGCATTCTTCTCGAAACTAGAACAAGCAATCCTAAAATTCATATGGAACCACAAAAGGCCCCGAATAGCCAAAGCAATTTTGAAGAAGAAGACCAAAGCAGGAGGCATCACAATCCCAGACTTTAGCCTCTACTACAAAGCTGTCATCATCAAGACAGCATGGTATTGGCACAAAAACAGACACATAGACCAATGGAATAGAATAGAAACCCCAGAACTAGACCCACAAACGTATGGCCAACTCATCTTTGACAAAGCAGGAAAGAACATCCAATGGAAAAAAGACAGTCTCTTTAACAAATGGTGCTGGGAGAACTGGACAGCAACATGCAGAAGGTTGAAACTAGACCACCTTCTCACACCATTCACAAAAATAAACTCAAAATGGATAAAGGACCTGAATGTGAGACAGGAAACCATCAAAACCTTAGAGGAGAAAGCAGGAAAAGACCTCTCTGACCTCAGCTGTAGCAATCTCTTCCTCGACACATCCCCAAAGGCAAGGGAATTAAAAGCAAAAGTGAATTCCTGGGACCTTATGAAGATAAAAAGCTTCTGCACAGCAAAGGAAACAACCAACAAAACTAAAAGGCAACCAACGGAATGGGAAAAGATATTTGCAAATGATATATCGGACAAAGGGCTAGTATCCAAAATCTATAAAGAGCTCACCAAACTCCACACCCGAAAAGCAAATAACCCAGTGAAGAAATGGGCAGAAAACATGAATAGACACTTCTCTAAAGAAGACATCCGGATGGCCAACAGGCACATGAAAAGATGTTCAGCGTCGCTCCTTATCAGGGAAATACAAATCAAAACCACACTCAGGTATCACCTCACGCCAGTCAGAGTGGCCAAAATGAACAAATCAGGAGACTATAGATGCTGGAGAGGATGTGGAGAAACGGGAACCCTCTTGCACTGTTGGTGGGAATGCAAATTGGTGCAGCCGCTCTGGAAAGCAGTGTGGAGGTTCCTCAGAAAATTAAAAATAGACCTACCCTATGACCCAGCAATAGCACTGCTAGGAATTTATCCAAGGGACACAGGAGTACTGATGCATAGGGGCACTTGTACCCCAATGTTCATAGCAGCACTCTCAACAATAGCCAAATTATGGAAAGAGCCTAAATGTCCATCAACTGATGAATGGATAAAGAAATTATGGTTTATATACACAATGGAATACTACGTGGCAATGAGAAAAAATGAAATATGGCCTTTTGTAGCAACGTGGATGGAACTGGAGAGTGTGATGCTAAGTGAAATAAGCCATACAGAGAAAGATAGATACCATATGGTTTCACTCTTATGTGGATCCTGAGAAACTTAAGAGAAACCCATGGGGGAGGGGAACAAAAAAAAAAAAAAAGAGGTTAGAGTGGGAGAGAGCCAAAGCATAAGAGACTGTTGAGAACTGAGAACAAACTAAGGGTTGATGGGGGGTGGGAGGGAGGAGAGGGTGGGTGATGGGTATTGAGGAGGGCACCTTTTGGGATGAGCACTGGATGTTGTATGGAAACCAATTTGACAATAAATTTCATATATAAATAAAAAAAAATCATTGATTGGCATGTTAATTTTGCTTTTAAAACTTAATTTAATATGAATATTTGTCATTAGTATGGATATTACAAAAACCTTATATATGATTTTTTTCAATTAATTAATTATATCAATATGTGATATTTTTCTTGTAATGGCTTGACTGATGTATTACACATATCACTCCGCTCCCATCACCACTTGAAATAAACTTACTTTACATATTCTATTTCAGAGTGGGAGACATGTTCAGTTGAAGCTAGTCAGCTTATATATAGGGGCAGTGGTCTAGGGACAATTTATTTTAAAGTGGTCTCTTAGACACTCATCAGTCAGAGAAAGACAAATATCATAGGATTTCGCTCCTATGTGGAATTTAAGAAACAAAAAAAGGTGAACATAGGGGAAGAGAAGGAAAAATAAGATAAAAACAGAGAGGGAGTCAAACCATAAGAGACTCTTAAATACAGAAAACAAACCAAGGGTTGCTGGAACGAGGTTGGGGGGAGAAATGGGCTCAATGGGTAATGGGCATTAAGAAAGGGGTGTTGGTGTGAACACTGGGAATTATATGTTGGGGATGAATCACTAAATTCTACTCATGAAATTATTACACTAAATGTTAACTAACATGGATTCAAAAAACAAATTTTAAAAAAGGAAAAAAGGAAACTCGTTACTTTTTTAGCTATAATTCAGATATTAAAGTTTTAGCTTATCACCTCTTTTAAGATCTAGATCCTATTAAGTGAATTATAAAACTAAGAACATAAAGTGCAGGATCTCCCCTAAGCTCCTGAGTGCATTACTATTACATGATCTGCTCTGCTTGGATCCCTCTCTGTGGATTTTGTTTTCTTCTCTCATCCTCTTTTTAATCTCTTACTAGTCATGAACATTGATACAAGATAGAGTCCCATGAACCTATACACAAAGTAAGGCTCATATATATAATATATTTTTTATTAAATAATAGTTTTAATATTAAATCATGTGATGGGATCCCTTTACATATCACACAAATTTTACGAAATATGAAAACATGGACTCCTACTACCTCCCTGGAAATACTACCATTTGGAATACCTCATGTAGCACTCGTCTTTCTTTTCTTTAAAAAAAAAAAAAAAAAAGGCATGAGCAGGGGAGAGTCAGACAGAAAGACAGAGAGAGATAGAATCGCAAGCAGCTCCACAGTGTCAGTGCAGAGCCCGATGCGAATTCATGAAACCAAGAGATCATGACCTGAGCCAAAACCAAGAGTTGGATGCACAACCGACTGAGTCACCCAGGAGTCCCCACTCCAGCCTTTCAACAGATAAATGGCTCTCTTTTTTCAGGTCTATTGAAGTATAACTTACATACAATAAAATCCATCCATTTAAAATGTACAGTCCAATGAGTTTTGACAAATGTATAATTATGTAAATATCACACAATGAAGACATAGAACATTTCCCTGACTCCCAAAAGAACACTATGCTCTTTTGCAATTAATTCTCTTCATCTACCTACAGCTTTAAGCAGGGATTAGTTTTCTTTCACTATAGTTTAGACTTTTCTTTCTTTTGTTGTTGTTCTTTTTTAGAATGTCATATAAATATAATGATACAGTGAGTAATCATTGAGTTTGGCTTTCACTTGGCATGATGTCTTTGAAATTTATGCATGTGTCAGTAGCTCCTTCCTTTTAAGTGATGGCTAGAATTCCATTGTATGAATAATGCACAATATATTCATTTGTCTGATAATAGTCTTTTGGGAGTATTTACTTTTTTGCTAATATGAATAATGCTGTCATGAAAACTAGTAGACAAGTGTTTGTATGGGCACATAATTTTCATTTAACTTGGGTAAATGCATAGTAGTGGAATTGATGGATCATGTCCATCAATAAATATGTTCACATTTATTAGAAACTGTCAAAATGTTTTCACAGTGTCTGTACCATGATCACTGCAAAGAGCAGTATATGTGAGTTCCAACTGCCCACATTCTCTCTAACACTTGGTATTGTCAATCTTTATTCTTTTAGCTTTTCTAATAGGTTTATAGCTATATCTCATTGTGGGTTTTTTTGCTTTCTAATTAAAGTATAATGAACATACAGTGTTATATTAGTTTCAGGTGTACAACACAATGATTAAACAATTCTATACATTACTCGATGTTAATTAAGTGTAGTCATTGTCTGTCATCAAACAATGTTATTACAATCTTATTGACCATATTTCTTATGCTGTACTTTTCATATCCATAGCTTATTTATTTTATAACTGGAAGTTTGTACCTCTTAATCTCCTTTTATCTATTTCATCCATCCCCACATACCTCCTCCTGACAACCACTAGTTTCTCCTCTGTATTTAAGAGTGTGTTTTTATATTTGTTTTCTCTTTCTTCCTTAGTTTGTTCATCCTATTAAAGAACACAGGGCTGTGCAGGAGTCTGGAGTTTATGGTAAAGCACACTGAAAACACAGGTTATATGCTTTCTGCATGTGCCTCTGTCTCCTGCTGTTGAATGGCTGCTCAAAGGTGCCATTTTGTCCTTGGGGAGGCAATATAACCTCTTTCAAATGCATAGCAGGAAGTAGAACCATGCTTCCCAGTGCAACCCTGGGGATCCCCACACCATGCTGTCCACTGTCCACCTCCAGGCCTCCACCCTCCTTCTCCCTAGGAGCACAGCTACTCACCTGGATTGACTCTGGAGAATGGTGCAGACTTCAAAAACCTCCCAAATTCAGGTCCACTGTTTGCAAAACTTGCCATAGTCATTTTCTCTTAATTCCCCAGCCAATGGTTTCAGGGGTGTGCTTTTCTTGCATGAACCTGACACACTGCTCTCTCTCCCCCTCTCTCCTCTCCTCTCCTCTCTGAGAAAAGGGTTCCCTCCCTTCCATGGCACCACAGCTTTTTTCTCCCCCAACTCTACACTCTGCACTTATCCCTGCCTAATTTTCTCCCTCTAGTTATGCACATTGTTCTCTTAATCCTCTGATCAATTTCCTAGTATTTGAAATGATTTGATGTTGATCTTTCTGTGTTCAAGAGTTGAGGCAAGCCCAGGATCCCCCTACTACTCCACCATTTTAACTCCTACCCTAGAATTGAGATTTTTTAAAAAATTGGCATTATATCCTGTGACTGTGATAAATGCACATGTTATTTTTGGTAGCTTTTACATAGACCGCTTATTATTTTCCAAGTACATGATCATGTCATCCACAAATAAAGACTTTTATTTCTATCTCTCCAATCGCTCTGCCTTTTATTTCTTTATCTTTCCATGTTTCACCTGCTATGAAGTCTGGGTTACTAACAAGTGGAAGAACTGGCAGCAGAAATTCTTGCCTTGTTTGCAATCTTAAGGGAAAGTATTCAGTCTTTTGCCAATAACGATGTTATCAGCTGTATTTTATTGATGTCCTCTACCAGGTTCAGAAAGCTTCTTTCTATTCTTGGTTTGCTGAGAGTGTTTATCATGAAAGTGTGTGAAATTTTGTCCACTGATTTTTCTGCATTTCCTGAGGTGATCCTGTGTTTCTTTCTACTTTATGCTATTAAATGGGGAATTTTGAAATTGATTTTCATAAGTAAAGCTAATTTGCCTCCTGGGGAAAAAAAATCTAAGTTGATCATAGCTCACTGTCCTTTCAGCATTATGCTGCGCTTCATTAGCTAATATGTGGTAAGATTTTTTTTGTCTAAAATAATGAATGATGTTAAGCAGTATTTTTCTTTTCTTGTGATGTCTTGGCATAGATTGTATACCAATTTAAGTCTGGCTTCACTACATGACTTGGGAAGAATTCTCTATTTTCTTAAAGAGTTAATTTATCATTGATATTATTTCTTCTTCAACATTTAATAGAATTCACAAGTATAGACATACAGATGTATACTTCTCTTTGTGGGAGCATTTTTAATTAAAACTAAAACTAATTTCACTAGTATAAAAGTATTAAGAATTTAAATGTCTTTTTGAATCTATTTTGGTTATTAATATCTTTCAAGGGATCTAGGAATTTCACCTTAGATGTCAAATTTATTGTTCATAATATTCCCTTATTATCCTTTTAATCGCTGTAAGATCTGTACTAACCCATTTCATTTCTGACCCTGTAGCTTGTATCTCCTCCACTTCGTTCTTAATCAGTCTAGCTAGAGATTGTCTGGACTGATATTTTTCAAAGTACCAACTGTGGTGTCATATGTTATTTTTAATAGTTTTGTATTTCGTAATCTGCTTTTATATTTATTATTTCCTTCATTCTATTTTTCATTCAATCTTATCTTCCTTCTTTAGCCTTTTAAGGTAGAAGTTTAGATAATTGATATTAGACATTTCCCTTTTTAAACAACATAAGCATTGAAAGCTATCAATTTCTCTCTAACCACTGATTTAGCTGCATCCCATACATTTCGATAGTTTTCATTTTCATTTTTATTTTGCTTCAAATACTAACCAATTTCCTTTATGATCTCTTCTTTGACTAAAGGCAGTAGCACATTGAGTGCTGTCATGAAAGACTGAGTAGGAAAACAGATATAGGAAAATAGGGTTCCAGTGGAGATAATAACTTTATAGAAATCCAGAAATACTTGATTATTGTACATCATGTCTATCTTCTCAGTCCCTTTTCTATCCTTCACACAAGCCTAAAGAATTTGTCTTGAGAGCAGAGTCAAAACAGAAAAATCCAGTGTTTACAGTAAAGGCAAGTTTTTATACGTGCAGGTCATTGCAATGTCCAGAACTAGAGCCCCTTACTGAACAGTGGGTAATTTAACAGTGGGTAATTTAGAGTCCCTGGGAGTAGATGAGGAACAATCAACTCAGGAATACTATGCTAATGCATAAGCATGCCATCACCTGCCCTATTTATTTGGTCAGTCCCAGAACTATCTTCATCATTCTAGATCAGGTAATATACATGGCACATGGATTAAAAATTGTTTCTCAAAATGGACACCTACCCCTTCTCAAGCTTTATCTTCATAGACACTTTTACATCCCTGTTTCTCAATGTATTGATGAGGGTATTGATACTAAGGTTTATGTGTACATAGAAGACAATAAGGAGTCTGCCTGGTTTTGGCAATGGGAGTGTGTTTGTTGGAGAGAGATCCGTGTCTATAATCTGCTCTATTGCTATCTATCTTCTATCTATAAATCAGTATCATCTATCTATGTATCTATCATCTATCAATCACTATCAATATATTTATCATCTACCATTATCATCCATGAATCATTATCTATCTACCTATCTATCATCTACTACTTATCTGTCATCAGTAATCTATCATCCTGTTTTAGAATAGGAGAGACACAGTAGGAAAATATAAACATCGAAGATTTTCTTTCCTCTAGTAGCTGATATAATGAAAGGTCAAGTGACCACATGCAATGTACCTATAGGAGATGAGGGTTAGAAAGAGGGCATAAGGATGATAAGTTTTGTGAAGACAAAAGTCCTTAGGGCCATTGCATTCTCACAGTAGGACAGCACCTGAGGCTAGGACATCAATATGAAAGCATGACCAAATATATGAGCATGTGATGCTAAGTAGTGCAGGGTTCTGTGGCCTGCAGCATATTCATTTTGATAGACAGGAGGATGCATCTCACGCTTCCAGTATGGGAAAAATATAGTACTGGATGGCAACTCCAGGCAGATGTGATCTTATCTGCACTCCAGATGAGATTATACAACATTGGATGGGTGGAGCCTATGGTGAAACTCACATCTGGTAATGAAAGGTGACTCCCTGAAACCACATTGGTATAAGGGACAGAACATCTAGAGGTGAAAGCAAGAAAATATTCATGCTTCTCTGGAGACAATAGGTAAATGTAGGAAAATCCTACTTTTAGGATTAGCCAGAGAAACTTATGAGGATATAGCTTTCTAAAGATCTGGTGTTGTTCCTTTCCATTTCTTGTAGCCTTTCCCTCTTGAAGAAAGATGAGTGTCTGTGATAAAGACAAAATTGGTGAGTCCAAAATGGAATGACCCTGTAGGAGAAATGGATATTTGGCTAGAAGTGGCAGCAAAGACACATGAAGCAAATTCAGCTCTGATATACATAAATTTGGGAGGGGGTGATTATTATGGGTCATCACTATGAATGACTACTACTATCCTCTATCTTCTTTTCATTTTGTCATATGTACAAAACACATTTGCAAATTCTGAATATATACAAGGGAAAGAAAACTCAATATCTCCAACTTTTCTTTTTGTAATTGGGGGAGATTCAGATCTTTCATTTTCCCCTCCTGTAACCCAAAATATTTCACTCTACAAGCCACTGGCATTTTTACCTTTATTCCTGTACCAGGGGAAACCAAGATCACTTTAAGAATCAATTTTTTGTTTGTGTGTATGTATACTTACATACACTTATGTATATACATACATAAATTCCAGTTAGTTAGCATAGAGTGTAGTATTCGTTTCACGAGTAGAACCCTGTGATTCATCACTTACATACAACCCCCAGTGCTCATCCCAATAAGTGCCCTCCTAATACGCACCCATTTAGTGCATCCCCTTAGCCACCTCCCCTCCAGCACTCCTCAGTTCGTTCTCTGTATTTAAGAGTCTCTTATGGTTTGCCTCCATCTCTGTATTTTTAAACATTAATTTCAGTACAGTTAACATACGGTATTATATTAATTTCAAGTATATAATATAGCAATTCAACAATTCCATATATTACTCAGTGCACATCAAGATAAGTGTACACTTAACCCCCTTCATCTATTTTGCACATTCCCCCATTTACCTCCCCTCTGGTAACCATCAGTTTGTTCTCTATAGTTAAGAATCTGTTTTTTGGTTTGTCTCTTTTTTTACTGTGTTCATTTCTTTTGTTTTTTAAAGTCCAGATATGAGGGAAATCATATGGTATTTTTCTATCTGACTGGCTTATTTTGCTTAGCATTATACTCTCTTGCTCCATCCATGTCATTGCAAATGGCAAGATGTCATCATTTTTAATGGCTGTATAATAATCTGTCATAACTTCTTTATCCATTCATCTATCGATGGACACTTTTGCTTCCATAATTTGGCAATTGTAGACAGTGCTGCAATAAACATGGGGTGTATATATCCATTTGAATTGCTTTTTTTTTAATCTTTGGGTAAATATCCAGTAATGCAATTACTGAAACGTAAGGTAGTGATTTATTTTTATTTTTTGAGGAACCTCCATACTGTTTTCCACAGTGGATGCCCCACTTTGCATTCCCATCAACAGTTATTTTTTATCCACATCCTCATCAACACTCGTTGTCTCCTGTGTTCATTTTAGCCATTCTGAAAGGTGTGCGGTGATATCTCAATGTAGTTTGCATTTCATTTTCCTGATGATGAGTGATGTTGAACATCTCTTCATGTATCTGTTAGTCATCTGTATGCCTTCTTTGGAGAAATGTCTTCTGCTCATTTCCTAATTAGATTATTTGGTTTTTGGGTATTGAGTTGTATAAGTTCTTTTTATATTTTGGATAATAATGCTTTATCAGATATGTCATTTGCAAATATCTTCTCCCATTCCGTAGGTTGCCTTTTAGTTTTGTTGATTGTTTACTTTACTGTGCAGACGTTTTTATTTTGATGTAGACCCAAAAGTTTATTTTTCTTTTATTTCTCTTACCCCAGAAGGCATGTCTAGAAAAATATGGTTACTGCTGATGTCAGAGACATTACTTTCTGTGCTCTCTTCTAGGATTTTTATGGTTTTATGTCTCACATTTAGGCCTTTCATTCATTTTGAGTTTATTTTTGTGTATGGTGAGACAAAGCGGTCCAGTGTCATTCTTTTTAATGCAGCTGCCCAGTTTTGCCAACACCATTCGTTGAAAAGACTGTCTTTTTCCTACTGGGTATTCTTTCCTGCTTTGTCAAAGATTAGTTGGCCATGAAGTTGGGGGCTTATTTCTGGGATTTTTATTCTGTCCCATTGATCAATGTGTCAACTTTTGTACCAGTACCATACTGTTTTGATCACTACAGCTTTGTAATATAACTTGAAATCTAAAATTGGAATATTTCCTGCGTTGCTTTTCTGTTTCAAGATTTCTTTGGTTATTTGGGATCTTTTGTCATTCTTTATAAATTTTAGGATTGTAGGGGCATCTGGGTGGCTCAGTCAGTTAAGTGTCTGACTTTGGTTCAAGTCATGATCTCACAGTTAGTGAGTTCAAGCCCCACGTTGAGCTCTCTGCTGACAGCTTAGAGCCTGGAGCCTGCTTTGGATTCTATGTCTCCCTTTCTCTCCACCTCTCACCTGCTCCCACTGTCTCTCTCAAAAATAAATATTAAAAAAATAAATTTTATGATTGTTTGTTCTAGTTCTCTGAAAAATGCTGTTGGTATTTTGATAGGTATTCCATTAAATGTGTAGAATGCTTAGGATGGTATACATATTTTAGCAATATTTTTCTTCCAATCCATGAACATGGGATGTCTTCCTATATCTTTGTATCATCTTCAATTTCTTACATCAGTGTTTTATAGCTTTCAGCCTATAGATCTTTCACCTCCCTGGTTAGGTTTATTCCTAGGTGTCTTATTATTTTTGGTGAAACTATAAGTGGGGTTGGTTTCTTAATTTCTCTTTCTGCTGTATTGTGGTTAGATTTTCATTTCCCTGATGATGAGTGAGGTTGAGAATCTTTTCATGTGTCTGTTGGTCATCTGTATGTCTTCTTTGGAGAAATGTCTGTTCGTGCCTTCTGTCCATATTAAAACTTGGATTATTTAATTTTGGGGTGTTAAAGTGGAAAAGTTCTTTATATATTTTGTATACTAATCCTTTATAAGGTAGGTTATTTACAAACAACTTCTCCCATTCTGTAGGTTGCCTTTTAGTTTTATCGATTGTTTCCTATGCTGTGCTGAAGCTTTCTATTATGATGTAGTTCCAAAGCTTATTTTTGGTTTTATTTCCTTTGCTTTAGGAGGCATATCTAGAAAAAATTTGCTATAGGCAATGTCACAGACATTACTGCATGAACTCTCTTCTAGGATTTTTATGATTTCAGGTGTCACATTTAGTTGTTTAATCCATCTTGTGTTTATTTTTGTGTATGGCGAAAGAAAGTATTTAGTTTCTTTCTTTTGCATGTAGCTGTCCTGTTTCCCCAGCACCATTTGTTGAAGAGATTGTCTTTTTCCCATTACATATTCTTGCACCCTTTGTCAAAGATTAACTGACCATACAATTGTGGCTTTATTTCTGGAATTTCTATTCTGTTCCATTGATGTATGTGTCTATGTATGTGTCAGCCCCATACTGTTTTGATTAAGATTTTGTAGTATCAATTGAAATCTGGAATTGTGATACTTACACTTTTATTTCTCTTTTTAAAAATTATTTCAGCTATTTGTGGTTCCATACAAATTTTAAGATTTTTTATTCTCATTCTGTGAAAACTATTGTTGGTATTTTGGTAGAGATTGTATTACAATGTGGAGATTCATTTGAGTAGCATGGACATTCTAATAATATTATTTTTCCAATCAATGAATATGGAATACATTCCCATTTGTTTGTGTCACCATCAATTTTTTCATCCTCTTCTTTTTTTAATTATTTTTTATTTTAACTTGTTTTATTTCTTTTTTTTTTTTTTAATTTACATCCAAATTAGTTAGCATATAGTGCAACAACGTTTTCAGGAGTAGATTCCTTAATGCCCCTTATCCATTTAGTCCATCCGCCCCCCCCACATGGAATATTTTTCCTTTTTTTTTTTTTTTTTTTGATGTCTTCTTCAATTTCTTTCATAACCTTTCTATAGTTTTCAGTGTATAGATTTTTCACCTCTTTGGTTAGATTTATTCCTAGGTATTTTATGGTTTTTTGTGCAACTGTAAATGGGATCAATTCATTGATTTATCTTTCTGTTGCTTCATTGTTGGTATATAGAAATGAAACCGATTTCTGTGCATTGATTTATATCCTCCAACTTTGCTGAATTCATGAGTCAATTCTGGCAGTTTTTTGGTAGAATCTTTTGGGTTTTCCATATAGAGTATCATGTCATCTGCGAAGAGTGCAAGTTTGACCTCCTCCTGGCCAATTTGGATGCCTTTTATTTCTTTGTGTTGTCTGATTTCAGAGGCGAAGACTTCCAATACTATGTTGAATAACAGTGGTGATAGTGGACATCCCTGTCTCCTTCCTGACCTTAGGGGGAAAGCTCTCAGTTTTCCCCATTGAGAACGATACTAGTGTTGGATATTTTATATATGGCTTTTACGATCTTTAGATATGATCCTTCTATCACGACTTTCTTCGGGGTTTTTATCAAGAAAGGATGCAGTATTTTGTCAAATTCTTTCTCTGCATCTGTTGAGAAGATCATATGGTTCTTGTCCTTTCTTTTATTGAAGTGATGAATCACGTTAATTGTTTTTTGTGGATATTGAACCTTCCTTACATCCCAGATATAAATCCTGCTTGGTCATGGTGAATAATTTTTATAGCGTATTGTTGGATCTGGTTGGCTAATATCTTGTTGAAGATTTCTGCATCCATGTTTATCAGGGAAATTAGTCTATAGTTCTCCTTTTTAGGGGGATCTCTGGTTTTGGAATCTAGGTAATGCTGGCTTCATAGAAAGAATTTGGAAATTTTCCTTCCATTTCTATTTTTTGGAACACCTTCAAGAGAATGGGTGTTAACTCTTCCTTAAATGTTTGGTAGAATTCCCCTGGAAAGCCATCTGGCCCTGGACTCTTGGTTTTGGGCAGGTTTTTGATTAGTAATTCGATTTCCTTACTGGTTATGGGTCTGTTCAAATTTTCTATTTCTCCCTGTTTCAGTTTTGGTAATGTGTATGTTTCTGGGAATTTGTCTATTTCTTCCAGATTGCCCATTTTATTGGCATATAATTGCTCATAATATTCTCTTATTACTGCTTTTATTTCTGCTGTGTTGGTTGTGATCTCTCCTCTTTCATTCTTGATTTTTATTTATTTGGATCCTTTCCTTTTTCTTCTTGATCAAACTGGCTAGTGGTTTATCAATTTTGTTAATTCTTTCAAAGAACCAGCTTCTGGTTTCATTGATTTCTTCTACTGTTTTTTGGATTCGATAGTATTGATTTCTGCCCTAATCTTTATTATTTCCTGTCTTCTGCTGTTTTTGGGTTTTATTTGCTGTTTTTTTTCCAGCTCCTTAGGCATAATGTTAGGTTGTGTATCTGAGACCTTTCCTCTTTCTTTAGGAAGGCCTGGATTGCTATATACTTTCCTCTTATGACTGCCTTTGCTGTGTCCCAAAGGTTCTGGGTTGTGGTGTTATCATTTTCATTGACTTCCATATACTTTTTAATTTCCTCTTCAACTGCTTGGTTACCTCATTCATTCTTTCATAGGATGTTCTTCAGTCTCCAAGTAATTTTTACCTTTCCAAATATTTTCTTGTGGTTGATTTCGAGTTTCATAGCATTGTGGTCTGAAAATATGCCCAGTATGATATCAATCTTTTTGTATTTACTTAGGGCTGATTGGTGTCCCAGTATATGGTCTATTCTGGAGAACGTTTCATGTGCACTGGAGAAGAATGTATATTCTGCTACTTTCGGATGCAATGTTCTGAATATATCTGTTAAGTCTATCTGGTCCATTGTGTTATTCAAAGTCATTGTTTCCTTGTTGGTTTTTTGATTAGATGATGGGTCCATTGCTGTGAGTGGGGTGTTGAAGTCTCCTACTATTATGGTATTACTATCAATGAGTTTCTTCATGTGTGTGATTAATTGATTTATATATTTGGGTCTACCACATTTGGTGCAAAAATGTTTACAATTGTTAGGTCTTGGTGGATAGACCCCTTGATTTTGATATAATGCCCTTCTGCATCTCTTGATGCAGTTTTTATTTTAAAGTCTAGATTGTTTGATTTAAGAATGGCTACTCCGGCTTTCTTTTGTTGACCATTAGCATGACAGATGGTTCTCCATCCCCTTATTTTCAGTATGAGGGTGTCTTTAGGTCTAAAATGAGTCTCCTGTACAGCATATAGATGGATCTTGTTTTCTTATCCATTCTGTTACCCTGTGTCTTTTGATGGGAGCATTAAGTCCCTTGACGTTTATAGTGAGTACTGAAAGATATGAATTTATTGCCATTATGATACTTGTAGAGTTGGAGTTTCTGGTGGTGTTCTCTTTTGTTGCCTTTGGTATGTATGTATGTATGTGTGTATGTATGTATGTATGTATGTATGTATTTTTTAATTTTTTCATTTTTTCTCCCCTCAGAGAGTCTCCCTTAAAATTTATTGCAGGGCTGATTTGGTGTCACAAACTCCTTTAATTTTTGTTTGGGAAACTTTTTTATCCCTCCTTCTATTTTGAATGACAGCCTTGCTGGATAAAGAATTCTTGGCTGCATATTTTATTTCTGATTCAGCACATTGAATATATCCTGCCACTCCTTTCTCCTGCCAAGTTTCTGTGGATAGGTCTGCTGCAATCCTGACCTGTCTTCCCTTGTAGGCTGGGTCTTTTTTTCCCTTGCTAATTTCATGATTCTCTGCTTGCCTGAGTATTTTGTGAATTTGACTATGATATGCCTTTTTGATGGTCGGTTTTTGCTGAATCTAATGGTGGTCCTCTGTGCTTTCTGGATTTTGATGTCTGTGTCTTTCCCCAGGTTTGGAAAGTTTTCAGCTATGATTTGCTCATATAACACTTCTACCCTGATTTCTTTCTGTTCCTCTTCTGGGACCCCTGTGATTTTTATGTTGTTCCTTTTTAATTAGTCACTGATTTCTCTAATTCTTAAATCGTGCTCTTTTGCCTTAATCTTCCTCTTTTTTTCTGCTTCATTATTCTTCATAATTTTGTCCTCTGTATTGCTGATTCTCTGTTCTGCCTCATACATCCTTACTGCTGCAGCATCCATCCATGATTGCAGCTCAGTTATAGCATTTTTTATATCATTCAGACTAGTTTTATTTCTTTTATCTCCTCAGAAAGGGATTCTAGTCTCTTTTTAACTCCAGCTAGTATTCTTATTATCGTGATTCTAAATTCTGGTTCAGACATCTTGCTTGTATCTGTGTTGGTTAAATCCCTGGGGGTCGTTTCCTTATGCTCTTTCTGTTGGGGTGAATTCCTTCGTTTTGTCATTTTGAAGGGAGAAAAGTAATTAATGACGGAGAAAAATTACAATGAAAAAAATTAAAATGAAAAAATATTAGAATTAAAAAATTAAACAGGAGAGGAGGGAAGATGGCGGCGTAGGAGGATGCTGGGCTCACCGCGCGTCCTGCTGATCACTTAGATTCCACCTACACCTGCCTAAATAACCCAGAAAACCGCCAGAGGATTAGCAGAACGGAGTCGCCGGAGCCAAGCGCAGACGAGAGGCCCACGGAAGAGGGTAGGAAGGGCGGCGAGGCGGTGCGCACTCCACGGACTGGTGGGAGGGAGCCGGGGCGGAGGGGCGGCTCGCCGGCCAAGCAGAGCCCCCGAGTCTGGCCGGCAAAAGTGGAGGGGCCAGACTGACTGTGTTCCGACAGCAAGCGCGACTTAGCGTCTGGGAGGTCATAAGTTAACAGCTCTGCTCAGAAAGCGGGAAGGCTGGAGGACAAAGGGAGGGAGAGCTGCTGAGCCCCCAGACGACAGAGCTCAGCTTGGCGGGGAACAAAGGCGCTCGCCAGTGCCATTTCCCCCGCCCATCCCCCAGCCAAAATCCCAAAGGGAACCAGTTCCTGCCAGGGAACTTGCTCGCTCTGCGCAAACACCCAACTCTGCGCTTCTGCGAAGCCAAACCGCCGACAGCGGATCTGACTCCCTCCCGCTGCCACAGGGCCCCTCCTGAAGTGGATCACTTAAACAGAAGCAAGCTAAGCCTGCCCCTCCTGCCCCCGTGCACCTTGCCTACCCACCCCAGCTAAGACGCCAGATCCCCAGCACCACAAGCCTGGCAGTGTGCAAGTAGCCCAGACAGGCCACGCCACCCCACAGTGAATCCCGCCCCTAAGAGAGGGGAAGAGAAGGCACACACCAGTCTGGCTGTGGCCCCAGCGGTGGGCTGGGGGCAGACATCAGGACTGACTGAGGCCCCGCCCACCAACTCCAGTTATACACCACAGCACAGGGGAAGTGCCCTGCAGGTCCTCACCTCTCCAGAGACTATCCAAAATGACCAAGCGGAAGAATTGCCCTCAGAAGAATCTCCAGGAAATAACAACAGCTAATGAGCTGACCAAAAAGGATTTAAATAATATAACAGAAAGTAAATTTAGAAAATAGTCACAAAATTAATCTCTGGGCTTGAAAACAGTATAGAGGACAGCAGAGAACCTCCTGCTACAGAGATCAAGGGACTAAGGAACAGTCACGAGGAGTTGAAAAGCGCTTTAAATGAAATGCAAAACAAAATGGAACCGACGACAGCTCGGCTTGAAGAGGCAGAGGAGAGAATAGGTGAACTAGAAGATAAAGTTATGGAAAAAGAGGAAGCTGAGAGAAAGAGAGATAAAAAAATCAAGGAGTATGAGGGGAAAATTAGAGAACTAAGTGATACACTAAAAAGAAATAATATACGCATAATGGTATCCCAGAGGAGGAAGAGAGAGGGAAAGGTGCTGAAGGTGTACTTGAAGAAATTATAGCTGAGAACTTCCCTGAACTGGGGAAGGAAAAAAGGCATTGAAATCCAAGAGGCACAGAGAACTCCCTTCAGACGTAACTTGAATCGATCTTCTGCACGACATATCATAGTGAAACTGGCAAAATACAAGGATAAAGAGAAAATTCTGAAAGCAGCAAGGGATAAACGTGCCCTCACATATAAAGGGAGACCTATAAGACTCGTGACTGATCTCTCTTTTGAAACTTGGCAGGCCAGAAAGAATTGGCACGAGATTTTCAGTGTGCTAGACAGAAAAAATATGCAGCCGAGAATCCTTTATCCAGCAAGTCTGTCATTTAGCATAGAAGGAGAGATAAAGGTCTTCCCAAACAAACAAAAACTGAAGGAATTTGTCACCACTAAACCAGCCCTCCAAGAGATCCTAAGGGGGACCCTGTGAGACAAAGTACCAGAGACATCACTACAAGCATAAAACATACAGACATCACAATGACTCTAAACCCGTATCTTTCTATAATAACACTGAATGTAAATGGACTAAATGCGCCAACCAAAAGACATAGGGTATCAGAATGGATTAAAAAAACAAGACCCATCTATTTGCTGTCTACAAGAGACTCATTTTAGACCTGAGGACACCTTTAGATTGAGAGTGAGGGGATGGAGAACTATTTATCATGCTACTGGAAGCCAAAAGAAAGCTGGAGTAGCCATACTTATATCAGACAAACTAGACTTTAAATTAAAGGCTGTAACAAGAGATGAAGAAGGGCATTATATAATAGTGACAGGGTCTATCCATCAGGAAGAGCTAACAATTATAAATGTCTATGCGCCGAATACCGGAGCCCCCAAATATATAAAACAATTACTCACAAACATAAGCAACCTTATTGATAAGAGTGTGGTAATTGCAGGGGACTTTAACACCCCACTTACAGAAATGGATAGATCATCTAGACACACGGTCAATAAAGAAACAAGGGCCCTGAATGAGACATTGGATCAGATGGACTTGACAGATATATTTAGAACTCTGCATCCCAAAGCAACAGAATATACTTTCTTCTCGAGTGCACATGGAACATTCTCCACGATAGATCATATATGGGTCACAAAACAGCCCTTCATAAGTTTACAAGAATTGAAATTATACCATGCATACTTTCAGACCACAATGCTATGAAGCTTGAAATCAACCACAGAAAAAAGTCTGGAAAACCTCCAAAAGCATGGAGGTTAAAGAACACGCTACTAACGAATGAGTGGGTCAACCAGGCAATTAGAGAAGAAATAAAAAATATATGGAAACAAACGAAAATGAAAATACAACAATCCAAACGCTTTGAGACGCAGCGAAGGCAGTCCTGAGAGGAAAATACATTGCAATCCAGGCCCATCTCAAGAAACAAGAAAAATCCCAAATACAAAATCTAACAGCACACCTAAAGGAAATAGAAGCAGAACAGCAAAGGCAGCCTAAACCCAGCAGAAGAAGAGAAATAATAAAGATCAGAGCAGAAATAAACAATATAGAATCTAAAAAAACTGTAGAGCAGATCAACGAAACCAAGAATTGGTTTTTTGAAAAAATAAACAAAATTGACAAACCTCTAGCCAGGCTTCTCAAAAAGAAAAGGGAGATGACCCAAATAGATAAAATCATGAATGAAAATGGAATGATTACAACCAATCCCTCAGAGATACAAACAATTATCAGGGAATACTATGAAAAATTATATGCCAACAAATTGGACAACCTGGAAGAAATGGACAAATTCCTGAACACCCACACTCTTCCAAAACTCAATCAGGAGGAAATAGAAAGCTTGAACAGACCCATCACCAGCGAAGAAATTGAATCGGTTATCAAAAATCTCCCAACAAATAAGAGTCCAGGACCAGATGGCTTCCCAGGGGAGTTCTACCAGACGTTTAAAGCAGAGATAATACCTATCCTTCTCAAGCTATTCCAAGAAATAGAAAGGGAAGGAAAACTTCCAGACTCATTCTATGAAGCCAGTATTACTTTGATTCCTAAACCAGACAGAGACCCAGTAAACAAAGAGAACTACAGGCCAATATCCCTGATGAATATGGATGCAAAAATTCTCAATAAGATACTAGCAAATCGAATTCAACGGCATATAAAAAGAATTATTCACCATGATCAAGTGGGATTCATGCCTGCGATGCAGGGCTGGTTCAACATTCGCAAATCAATCAACGTGATACATCACATTAACAAAAAAAAAAGAGAAGAACCATAGGATCCTGTCAATCGATGCAGAAAAGGCCTTTGACAAAATCCAGCACCCTTTCTTAATAAAAACCCTTGCGAAAGTCGGGATAGAAGGAACATACTTAAAGATCATAAAATCCATTTATGAAAAGCCCACAGCTAACATCATCCTCAACGGGGAAAAACTGAGAGCTTTTTCCCTGAGATCAGGAACACGACAGGGATGCCCACTCTCACCGCTGTTGTTTAACATAGTGCTGGAAGTTCTAGCATCAGCAATCAGACAACAAAAGGAAATCAAAGGCATCAAAATTGGCAAAGATGAAGTCAAGCTTTCGCTTTTTGCAGATGACATGATATTATACGTGGAAAATCCGATAGACTCCACCAAAAGTCTGCTAGAACTGATACATGAATTCAGCAAAGTTGCAGGATACAAAATCAATGTACAGAAATCAGTTGCATTCTTATACACTAACAATGAAGCAACAGAAAGACAAATAAAGAAACTGATCCCATTCACAATTGCACCAAGAAGCATAAAATACCTAGGAATAAATCTAACCAAAGATGTAAAGGATCTGTATGCTGAAAACTATAGAAAGCTTATGAAGGTAATTGAAGAAGATTTAAAGAAATGTAAAGACATTCCCTGCTTATGGATTGGAAGAATAAATATTGTCAAAATGTCAGTACTACCCAAAGTTAACTACACATTCAATGCAATCCCAATCAAAATTGCACCAGCATTCTTCTCGAAACTACAACAAGCAATCCTAAAATTCATATGGAACCACAAAAGGCCCTGAATAGCCAAAGTAATTTTGAAAAAGAAGACCAAAGCAGGAGGGATCACAATCCCAGACTTTAGCCTCTACTACAAAGCTGTCATCATCAAGACAGCATGGTATTGGCACAAAAACAGACATATAGACCAATGGAATAGAATAGAAACCCCAGAACTAGACCCACAAATGTATGGCCAACTCATCTTTGACAAAGCAGGAAAGAACATCCAATGGAAAAAAGACAGTCTCTTTAACAAATGGTGCTTGGAGAACTGGACAGCAACATGCAGAAGGTTGAACCTAGACCACTTTCTCACACCATTCACAAAAATAAACTCAAAATGGATAAAGGACCTGAATGTGAGACAGGAAACCATCAAAACCTTAGAGGAGAAAGCAGGAAAAGACCTCTCTGACCTCAGCCGTAGCAATCTCTTACTCGACACATCCCCAAAGGCAAGGGAATTAAAAGCAAACGTGAATTACTGGGACCTTATGAAGATAAAAAGCTTCTGCACAGCAAAGGAAACAACCAACAAAACTAAAAGGCAACCAACGGAATGGGAAAAGATATTTGCAAATGACATATCGGACAAAGGGCTAGTATCCAAAATCTATAAAGAGCTCACCAAACTCCACACCCGAAAAGCAAATAACCCAGTGAAGAAATGGGCAGAAAACATGAATAGACACTTCTCTAAAGAAGACATCCGGATGGCCAACAGGCACATGAAAAGATGTGCAGCGTCGCTCCTTATCAGGGAAATACAAATCAAAACCACACTCAGATATCACCTCACGCCAGTCAGAGTGGCCAAATTGAACAAATCAGGAGACTATAGATGCTGGAGAGGATGTGGAGAAACGGGAACCCTCTTGCACTGTTGGTGGGAATGCAAATTGGTGCAGCCGCTCTGGAAAGCAGTGTGGAGGTTCCTCAGAAAATTAAAAATAGACCTACCCTATGACCCAGCAATAGCACTGCTAGGAATTTATCCAAGGGACACAGGAGTACTGATGCATAGGGGCACTTGTACCCCAATGTTCATAGCAGCACTCTCAACAATAGCCAAATTATGGAAAGAGCCTAAATGTCCATCAACTGATGAATGGATAAAGAAATTGTGGTTTATATACACAATGGAATACTACGTGGCAATGAGAAAAAATGAAATATGGCCTTTTGTAGCAACGTGGATGGAACTGGAGAGTGTGATGCTAAGTGAAATAAGCCATACAGAGAAAGACAGATACCATATGGTTTCACTCTTATGTGGATCCTGAGAAACTTAACAGGAACCCATGGGGGAGGGGAAGGAAAAAAAAAAGAAAAAGAGGTTAGAGTGAGAGAGAGCCAAAGCATAAGAGACTGTTGAGAACTGAGAACAAACTAAGGGTTGATGGGGGGGTGGGAGGGAGCAGAGGGTGGGTGATAGGTATTGAGGAGGGCACCTTTTGGGATGAGCACTGGGTGTTGTATGGAAACCAATTTGACAATAAATTTCATATATAAAAAAAATTAAACACACACACACACGAATATAATAAATGATGCTATATCCTAGGTGTTTTTGGTCTGAGTTTGATAGTGGTTTGACAGAGCAGAGAAAAAAAAGTGGGGGGGGAGGGAAATCATTTGAGAATTTGAAAAAATGAATTCATTGAAGTAGACTTAAATGAGATGATGGGAATAAAATAGAATTTGAATAATTTACACAAAAGTTAAGAATATAGTAGGAAAAATAAAGAAAAATATTTTTAGTAAAAATTAAAAATAAAAATGAATTTTTTCTCTTTATTCAAGAAAAAGAAAAGAAATGAAAAAAAGGAAAAATAAATCATTTGAAAATTTGAAAAAGTGAATGCACTGTAGTAGACTACACTAAAATGATGGAAGTAAATAGAATTCGAAAAAAATTTACATGAAAGCAAAAAATACATTAAAAAATTAAAGAAAAAATAATTTTAATAGAAATTGAAAGTAAAAATGAAGTTTTTCTCTTTCTGCATTCATGAGAAAGAAAAGAAATGAAAAAAAAAGCAAAAAGAAAAAAGAATACCCTTTGATCATTTGAAAAGGTGAATACACTAAAGTAGACTAAACTAAAATGATGGAATTAAGGCGTAATTTGAAAAAATATACACAAAAGTAAAAAATATAGTAAAAATTTTAAAGAAAGATATTTTTAGTAAAAATTGCAAATAAAAATGAATATTTTCAATTTTTGTATTCAAGAAGAAGAAGTGTAAAAGAAAAAAGAAAGAAAGAAAATTGAATAGATGGACTTGCTAATAGATTCAAGTAGGACTGAAATTACTTAATTTTCCCCTAGAAGTCAGTCTATGTAGCCCTTTATAGTCCATAAACTAAGATGGCAGTGAAACTTGTGTTCTTAAAGAGCGAGGTTGGCCCAGTTGGGCAGGGCTCAGGGCAACAACTCTACTCTCCACTAGATGGCGCTGCTAGCCTACTGAGGTGGAGTGTTGTGGTGCTGGTAGGTGCGTATGTGCATGCGCAGGAAAGGTGAAAATGGCACCACCCAGATACCCAGTCTGTTCTCCTGGATCAGCAATTGCACACCAGTCCTCTGTCTTCAGCTCTCTTCCACTCCCTGCTTTTTCACTCTCCATGACTAGGCCCCACGCAATGCCTCTCTTCCGAGTTTTGTCTCAGATGCGGTTGTTTTCTCCAGCCCCTTACTTCTGAAGAACTGCAGCTTTGACCTGTTCCGCCCCTCTGCGGAAGAGTCTCACTGAGCAATGGCTGAATGCCAGCCGCACCCAGCAACACTTGCCAGACCCTTCTGCTGTCAATGCCCCGAGACTTCAGCCAGATGTCAGTCCACCCCAGAAAAATTTTGCAAGATAGTGTAGCAGCAGCTTTTCAGGGATTGTGGGAAATCACAACACACATCTGGTACCAGCCTTCACCCTTAACCACCTTGTTCCAGCACCAATGAATGTGGTCATTTCCTGGGGTCTGCTGGGACCAGGTCTGCTGGGGTCTGGTGTTGACCAGGCTTGAACAGTCTTTATCAAATGTCCTTCCAGCAGTGGAACCACTTTTCCCCCATGTGGCCTGAGAACCTCCTGGACCCCACTCTGCTCCTGGGGATTCGCCCTTCCCACCAGAGCACCACCAGGTATTGAGCTGCGGAGTTGCAGACTTTGCACTCCCCTTGTTTACAGTCTTAAAGGAATTTAAACCCTCTCCTTTCTCCTTTCTCCGTTTTTAGTTTAGTCCCTGTGGCTATTTCCAATTGTCCACTTTCTCTCCAGCTGCTTTTGGGGAGGGGTGCTTTTCCCGTATTCTCCCTTCCCCAGTCTCTGTTCTCTCTGCACTCGCGAAAGCACCTCCCTTCCTGAGCCTTCTCGCTCCCCAAGTTTAACCTCTCTGCACCGCATACCTGCTGAATTCTGTGGTCCAGATTGTGCAGATTGTTGTGTTAATCCTCCAATCAGTTTTCTAGGTGTGTAGGATGGTTTAGTGTTGGTCTGGCTGTATTTCATGGACAGGAGACACACAAAAAACTTCCATGCTGTTCCGCCATCTTGGCTCCTCCCATCCTCTTCTTTTTATAGTTTTCAGAGTAATGGGCTTTCACTTCCTTGGTTAAGTATACTCCTAGGTATATTATGGTTTCTGGTGCGATTGTAAATGGAATTATTTTCATAATTGCTCTTTCTGCTGCTTCACTTTGAGAGGATAGAAGTGCAGTGGATTTGTGTACATTCATTTTGCATCCTGCTACCTTACTGAATTCATTTATGAGATCTAGTATTTTTGTGGTACTAGTATTTTTGTGGAGTCTTAGGTTTTCTCTATATAGGACCTTCTCATATGCAAATTAAGAAAATTTCACTATTTCATCACCAATTTAGATGCCTTTTTTTCTTTTTGTTGTTTGATTGTTGTGGCTCACACTTTCAGTACTATACTGAATAAAAGTGGTGAGAGTGGGCATCTTTGTTTTCTTCCTGACCTTAGGAGAAAGCGCTCCTATTTTCCCCATTGAGTATGAGGTTAGCTGCAGGTTTTTCATATTGGCCATTCTTATGTTGAGATATGTTCCCTTCAGATCTACTGTATTGAGAGTTTTTATTATGAATAGATATTGTACTTTGTCAAATGCTTTGTCTTTATCTATTGAAATCACCATATGCTTTTTATTCTTTCTCTAATTGATGTGATGTATCACGTTGATTGATTTGCAATTATTGAACTACTCTTGCATCCCTGGAATAAATCCCACTTGATTGTGGTGAATGATTTTGAAAATGTACTGTTGGATTTGGTTTGTTAATATTTTGTTGAGTATTTTTACATCTTTGTTCATAAAAGATATTGGCCTGTAGTTCTCTTTTTTGTAGTTTCATTACATGGGTTTGGTATCAGGGTAATGTTGGACTCAGAATGAACGTGGAAGCCTTCCTTCCTATGTTTAGTAATATTTTGGAAGAATAGGTGTTAACCCTTCTTAAATGTCGGGTAAAATTCATCTGTGAATTTTTTTTGGTCCTGGACTCCTGTCTTGTAGGTAGTGTTTTAATTATTGATTCAATTAACTTTTTTAAATTTTTATTTTTTAGAGAGAACAAGTGGGGCAGGGGCAAGAGAGAGGGCATCAGAGTATCCAAATGCTGACAGTGTAGAACCTGACATGGGACTTGAACCCACTAACCATGAGATCATAACCTGAGCCAAAGTCAGACACTCAGGCACACAGGCACCTCAATTACTGATTCAGTTTATTTTCTGATAATCAGTCTCTTTAATTATTCTATTTCTTCCTGTTTCTTTTCTCTCCCCTCTCTGTGCCACTGACATCCTTCCTTCCTGCAGACAATCCGGCAGGTCCTTTTAGCTCCCAACTGCATCTCTACCCTCTTTATCATCTTTGATTCAGTTTCTTTCCTATATTTCATTGTTGAGCTTCTTCAGACAGTCTTTGGGTCATTTTCTGCATTGTTTACACTCATGTAAGTCTTTTATAGTTATATCTGTGGAATGAGGTGAACTTAGGGTCCTCCTCCTCTGCCATCTTCCCAGAAGTCTAATGATCAATTTAAAGAATTAGTTATTTCTTGTTAACTTGACCTTAATTGGATCTAAACCATATGTGAACCTAGTATTCTTATAAATGACCAGGCAAAACCTTAGAAGGCAGGTGATGGGATAATTTTTGATAGAGCCTTCTAATTCCATCTGAACTTTTTCACTTGATGTTAAAATTTATCTTGGTGAGATGAGAGTGAACAGATCTGGCATCACAGTGGCTCTAAGCCTTGTTTTCTCCCAGCCTTAGTGGTGTTGTCACACCTTAATTGCTGGTATGTGTTCTCACAATTGGTATTTGTTGGTTTTCCTGACACCTCACAAAGATAAGGGGAAGAAAGTCATATCAACAATAAACACCAGTGCCTGGAGCTTGGTGCAGGTGACACTCCATCCCTGATGTTTCACAGTTTATGATCTGTGGTAATTCACATTCTTCTCAAATAAAACACACCACTTACCAGAACCTTACAGAGATAAATTGATATCATTAACACTCTGGTCTCTTTCATGTGACTTGTGCCCTGTGGTCTATGATGATTTCCTTATTTTTTTAAATTTTAATTTTAGCTAGTTAATATACATGTCAATATTTGTTTCAGCTGTACATTGGAATAGAATTAAGTGATTCATGACTTACATACAATACCCAGTGCTCATCATAACAACTGGCCTCCTTAATAATCATCACCCATCCAGCCCATCTCCTAACCACCTTACTCCATCAATCCTATGTTCTCTATTTTTAAGAGCCTCTTTCCTTCCCTTCTTCTCCCCTTCCCATATGTTCATATTTTGTTCCTTAAATTCTACATATAAGTGACATCACGTGGTATTTGTCTTTCTCTGATTGACTTACTTTGGTTACCATAATACATTCTAGTCCCATCTACACTGTTGCAAATGGCAAGATTCTGTTATTTTTGATGGATGAGTAATATTCCATCACACACACACAACCTTCTTTATCCATTCATAGCTCGATGGACATTTGAGCTCTTTCTATAATTTGGCTATTGTTGACAATGTTGCTATAAACACTGGGCATATGTACCCCTTCAAATCTGTATTTTTGTATCCTTTGGGTAAATACATAAAAGTGCAATTGCAGGACTGTAGGATAGAATGCACCAGTTTGCATTCCTACTAGCAGTGCAAGAGAGTTCACTTTTCTCCACATTTTACCAACACCTGTTGTTTCATGTGTCATTAATTTGATCCATTATGACAGGTGTTAGGTGGTATCTCATCGTTGTTTTCATTTGTATTTCCATGATGATTGTTATTGAGCATCTTTTCATGTGTCTGTTAGCCATTTGGCAGTCTTCTTTGGAAAAGTGTGTGGCATGTCTTTTGTCCAATTCTTAACTGGATTGTTTGTTTTTTGGGTGTTGAGTTTGATAAGTTTTTTAAGAATTTTGGATGCTAACCTTTTATCTGATATGTCATTTGCAAACACCTTCTCCCATTTCATAGGCTACCTTTTAGTTTTGTTGTTGTTTCCTTCATTGTGCAGAAGCTTTTATTCTTGATGATGTCCCAGTAGTTCATCTTTGCTTTGGTTTGTCTTGCCTTCCTCAATGTGTCTAGTAAGAAGTTGCTATGGCCAAGTCAAAGAGGTTGCTGCCTGTGTTCTCCTGTAGGATTTTGAAGGCTTCCTGTCTCACGTTTAGGTTTTTCACACATTTTTAAATTTGTTTTTGTGCATAGTGCAAGTTTCATTCTTCTGCATGTTGCCATCCAGTATTCCCAGCATCATTTGTTGAAGAGGCTGTCTTTTTCCATTGGATAATCTTTTCTGCTTTGTTGAAGATTAGTTGACCATACAGTTGTGGGTCCATTTCTTGATTTTCTCTCTGTTCCATTGACCTACGTGTCTGCTTTTGTACCAGTACCATACTTTCTTAATGACTACAGCTTTGTAATATAGCTTCAAATCCAGAATCGTAATACCTCTAGTTTTATTTTTCTTTTTTTCAGCATTGTTTTGGCTATTCAGGGCCTTTTGTCCCTACAAATTTTAGGATTGTTTGTTTTAGCTCTGTGTAAAAGGCTGGTGGTATTTTGATAGGAATTGCATTATATGTGTAGAATCATTTAGGTTGTATACACATTTAACAATGTTTGTCCTTCAATACATGAGCATAGAATGCTTTTCCATTTCTTGTGTTCTCTTCATTTTCTTTCATAAGTGTTCTACAGTTTTCATAGTACAGATCTTCTACCTGTTCAGTCGAGTTTATTCCTAGGTATCTTATTGTTTTTGGTGCAGTTGTAAATGGGATTGAATTCTTTATTTATTTTTCTTCTGTATTGTTTCTGTTTTATAGAAACATGCTACAAATTTGCTGAATTCATGTATTAGTTCTAGCAATTCTTTGTGGAGTCTTTTTGGGTTTTCTTCACAGAGTGTCATGTCATCTGCAAATAGTGAAAGTTTGAATTCCTCCTTGTCTATGTGGATGTTCTTTATGTATTTTTGTTGTCTGATTGCTTGAGGCTAAGTCTTCCAGTACTATGTTAAAGAGTAATGGTGAAAACTCCACACCCGAAAAGCAAATAACCCAGTGAAGAAATGGGCAGAAAACATGAATAGACACTTCTCTAAAGAAGACATCCGGATGGCCAACAGGCACATGAAAAGATGTTCAACGTCGCTCCTTATCAGGGAAATACAAATCAAAACCACACTCAGGTATCACCTCACGCCAGTCAGAGTGGCCAAAATGAACAAATCAGGAGACTATAGATGCTGGAGAGGATGTGGAGAAACGGGAACCCTCTTGCACTGTTGGTGGGAATGCAAATTGGTGCAGCCGCTCTGGAAAACAGTGTGGAGGTTCCTCAGAAAATTAAAAATAGACCTACCCTATGACCCAGCAATAGCACTGCTAGGAATTTATCCAAGGGACACAGGAGTACTGATGCATAGGGGCACTTGTACCCCAATGTTCATAGCAGCACTCTCAACAATAGCCAAATTATGGAAAGAGCCTAAATGTCCATCAACTGATGAATGGATAAAGAAATTGTGGTTTATATACACAATGGAATACTACGTGGCAATGAGAAAAAATGAAATATGGCCTTTTGTAGCAACGTGGATGGAACTGGAGAGTGTGATGCTAAGTGAAATAAGCCATACAGAGAAAGACAGATACCATATGGTTTCACTCTTATGTGGATCCTGAGAAACTTAACAGGAACCCATGGGGGAGGGGAAGGAAAAAAAAAAAAAAGAGGTTAGAGTGGGAGAGAGCCAAAGCATAAGAGACTGTTGAGAACTGAGAACAAACTAAGGGTTGATGGGGGGTGGGATGGAGGAGAGGGTGGGTGATGGGTATTGAGGAGGGCACCTTTTGGGATGAGCACTGGGTGTTGTATGGAAACCAATTTGACAATAAATTTCATATATAAATTAAAAAAAAAAAAGAGTAATGGTGAGAGTGGGCATCATTTTCTTGTTTCTGACCAAAGGGAAAAGGTCTAAATTTTTCCCCATTGAGAATTATATTAACTGTGGGTTTTTCATATAAGGACTTTATGATGTTGAGATATGTTCCATATATCCCTACTTTGCTGAGGTTTTTTTTTAAACCAAGAATGGATGCTATCTTGTCAAATGCTTTTTCTGCATCTATTTGCGGGACCATGTGGTTCTTATTCTTTCTTCTATTAATGTAGTATACCATCTCAATTGTTTTGCCAATATTGAACCAATCCTATAGTCCAGGAATAAATCCCACTTGATAGTGGTGTGTAATTCTTTAATGTACCCATGAATTCAATTTGCAACTATCTTGTTGAGAATTTTTGTGTCCAGTTTCATCAGGGATATTGGCCTGCAATTCTTTTTAGTTGGGTCTTTGGTTTTGTAATCAAGATAATGTTGGCTTCATGCAATGAGTTTGGAAACTTTCCTTCTATTTCTATTTTTGGACACAGTCTGAGATGAATAGGTTATAGTTCTTTAAATGTTTGGTAGACTTCCGCTGAGAAGCGAACTGGCCTAGGACTCTTGTTTGTTGTGAATGTTTTGATTAGTGATTACATTTATTGGCTGTATATGGGTCTGCTCAAATTTGTATTTCTTCTTCAGTTTTGGTAGTGTGTGAGTTTCTAAGAATTTGCCCATTTCTTCCAGATTGCCAAGTTTGTTGGCATATAATCTTTCATAGTATTCTCTTATAATTGTATTGCAATGTTGGTTGTGATCCCCCCTCTTTCATTTGTGACTTTCTATTTGGATCCTCTTTCTTTTCTTTTTGAGAAGTCTGTCTAGGGGGTTATCAATTTTATTTATTTCTTCAAAGAACCACCTCTTGGTTTCATTGATTTGTTGCTCTGTTTTTTGTTTGTTTATTTTGGTAGCATTTATTTCTTCTCTAACATGTTATAATTCCCTTCTGCTGGTTTTAGGCTTTATTTGCTACTCCTTTTCTATCTCCTTTATGTGTAAGGTTAGATTGTGTATTTGGGACCTTTCTTGCTTATTAAGAAAGGCCTGAATTACAATACATTTTTCTGAACTTCCATTGCTGCATCCCAAAGGGTTTGGACTGTCCTGTTTTAATTTTCATTTGCTTACATGTACTTTTTTTTTTATTTCTCCTTTAATTTCCTGGTTAACCCATTCACTCTTTAGTAGGATGTTATTTAACTTCCATGTATTTAAAGGCTTTTCCAAATTTTTCTTGTGGTTGACTTCAAGTTTCATAGCATTGTGATCTGAAAATATGCATGATATGATCTTGATTTTTTGTAATTATTGAGGACGGATTTGTGACCCGGTATATGACCTATTCTGGAGAATATTCCATGTGCACTACAAAAATGAGTCTCCTGCTGCTGTAGAGTGAAATGTTCTGCATATATCTGTTAAGTCCATCTGGTCTAGTATATCATTCAAAGTCATTTTGTTGTTGATTTTTTTAAGATCTGTCCATTGCTGTACGTGGGTGTTGTTAAAGTCCCCTGATATTGTTATTATTAATGAGTTTATTTTTGCTTGTTATTAATTAATTTTTGTGTGGGTGCTCCCAAGTTGAGGGCACAAATATTTGCAATTGTTAGATCCTCTGAATGGATAGACCCCTTAATTATGATATAATGCCCTTCTACATCTCTTGTTACAGTCTTTGTTTTAATATCTAGTTTGTCTATATAAGTATGGCTACTCTGGCTTTCTTTTGATGTCTTTTAGCATGAGAGATGGTTCTACATACCCTCATTTTTTTTTTAAGTTTATTCATTTATTTTGAGAGATGTGAGGGCAGGAGGGGCAGAGAGAGGGAGAGAGAGAATCCTAAGCAGGCTCCACACTGTCAGCACAGAGTCCGATGTGGGACTTCATCCCACAAACTATGAGATCATGACCTGAGCCAAGATCAAGTGTCTGGTGCCTAACTGACTGAGCCACCCAGGTGCCTTTTCCCTCACTTTCCATCTGCCTATGTCTTTATGTATAAAGTTAGTCTTTTTTTAGGCAGCATATAGGTGGGTCTTGGCTTTTTTATCCATTCTGATATCCTATGTATTTTTATTGGAGCATTTAGTCCATTTACATTCAGAGTGATCATTGAAAGATTTGAATTTAGTGCTATGTGTTGCTTATAGAATCCATGTCTGTGGTGATGTTTTCTGGTCCTTTCTAGTCTTTAATGCTTTGCTATATTTTTCTCCAACAGAGTCCTCCCTAAAACTTCTTGCAGGGTTGGTTTGGTTTTCCTTTAATTTTTGATTGTCTGGGAAAGGCTTTGTCTCTCCCTCTATTCTTAAATTTTTTTTAATGTTTGTTATTATTATTATTATTATTATTTAATTTATTTATTGTTTACTTTATATCCAAGTTAGTTAGCATATAGTCCAACAATGATTTCAGGAGTAGATTCCTTAATGCCCTTTACCCATTAGTCTATTCCCCTTCCCTTGACCCTTCCATCAACCCTCTGATTGTTCTCTATATTTAAGAGTCTCCTATGTTTTGTACCCCTCCCTGTTTTTGTATTCTTTTGCTTCCCTTCCCTTATGTCCATCTGTTTAGTATTTTAAATTCTTCATATGAGTGAAGTCATATGATATTTGTCTATCTCTAACTAATTTCACTTAGCATAATACCCTCTAGTTCCATCCATGTAGTTGTAAATGGCAAGATTTCATTCTTTTTGATTGTTGACTAATACTCTATTGTATATACTTACCGCTTCTTTATCCATTCATCTGTTGATAACATTTAGGCCCTTTGAATACTTTGGCTATTGTCAATAGTGCTGTTATAAATATTGGGGTCCATGTGCCCCTTTGAAACAGCATACCTGTATCCCTTGGGTAAATACCTAGTAGTGAAATTGCTCGGTCATAGGGGAGTTCTATTTTTAACTTTTTGAGGAGCCTCCATACTGTTTCCCAGAGTGGCTGCACCAGCTTGCATTCCTACCAGCAGTACAAAAGAGATCCTCTTTCTCCACATCCTCGCCAATATCTGTCATTGTCTGAATTGTTAGTGTTAGCCATTCTGACAGGTGTGAGGTGGTATCTCCTTGTGGTTTTGATTTGTATTTCCCTGATGATAAGTGATGTGGAACATTTTTTGATGTGTCGGTTGGCCATCTGGATGTCTTCCTTGGAGAAGTGTCTGTTCATGTCTTTTGCCCATTTCTTCACTGGATTATTTGTTTTTTGGATGTTGAGTTTGGTAAGTTCTTTATACATTTTGGATACTAACACTTTATGTAATATGTCATTAGCAAATACCTTCTCTCATTCCGTTGATTGCCTTTTAGTTTTATTGAATGTCTCCTTTGCTGTGCAGAATCTTTTTATTTGGGTTCCAAGAGTTCTCCTTTGCTTTTGTTCCCTTGCCTCTGGAGACATGTTGAGTAAGAAGTTGCTGCGGCTGAGGTTGAAGAAGTTTTTGCCTGATTTCTCCTCCAAGATTTTGATGGCTCTCTGTATTAAATTTAGGTGTTTCATTCATTTTGAGTTATTTTTGTGTATGGTGTAAGAAAGTGGTCCAGGTTAATTTTTCTGCAGGTCTCTGTCCAGTTTCCCAACACCATTTGCTAAAGATACTGTCTTTATTACATTGTATATTCTTGTCTGCTTTGTCAAATATTAGTTGGGCATACGTTTGTGGGTCCATTGCTGGGTTCTCTATTTTGTTCCATTATCTGACTGTCTGTTTTTGTGCCAGTACCATACTATCTTGATGATTACCGTTTTGTAATACATCTTGAAGTCCAGGAGTGTGATTCCTCAAGTTTGGTTTTCTCTTTCAAGATTGCTTTGGCTATTCAGGGTCTTTCTGGTTCCATACCAGAATTGTTTCTTCTAGCTCTGTGAAGAATGCCAGTGTCATTTTGATAGGGAGTGCGTTGAATATGTAGATTGCTTTGGGTAGTATCAACTTTATAACAATGTTTCTTCTTCCAATCCAGGAGCATGGGATATTTTCTTTGTGTGTGTGCGTGTGTGTGTGTGTGTGTGTGTATCTTCTTCAATTTGTTTCTTAAGTTTTCTATAGTTTCAGTGTATAGATTTTTCATATTTTAGGTTGGGTTCATTCCTAGGTATTTTATGGGTTTTGGTACAATTGTAAATGGGATCAGTTCCCTGATATCTCTTTCTGTTGCTTCATTATTGGTGTATAGGAATGCAACCGATTTCTGTGCATTGATTTTATGTCCTGAAACTTTGCTGAATTCATGGCTCAGTTCTAGCAGTTTTTGGTGGAATCTATTGGGTTTTCCAAATAGAGTATCATGTCATCTGCAAAGAGTGAAAGTTTGACTTCTGCCTTGCTGATTTGGATGCCTTTTATTCCTTTGTACTATCAGATTGCTGAGGCTAAGTTGTCCAATACTACATTGAATAACAGTCATGACATCACAATGACTCTAAACCCATATCTTTCAATAATAACACTGAATGTAAATGGACTAAATGCCCCCACCAAAAGACATAGGGTATCAGAATGGATAAAAAACAAGACCCATCTATTTGCTGTCTACCAGAGACTCATTTTAGACCTGAGGACACCTTCAGATTGAAAGTGAGGGGATGGAGAACTATCTATCATGCTACTGGAAGTCAAAAGAAAACTGGAGTAGCCATACTTATATCAGACAAACTAGACTTTAAATTAAAGGCTGTAACAAGAGATGAAGAAGGGGATTATATCATAATTACAGGGTATATCAATCAAGAAGAGCTAACAATTATGAATGTCTATATGCCTAATACAAGAGCTCTCAAATACATAAAACAATTAATGATAAACATAAGCAACCTTATTAATAAGAATGTGGTAATTGCAGGGGACTTTAATACCCCACTTACAACAATGGATAGATCATCTAGACAGAGAATCAATAATGAAACAAGGGCCCTGAATGCTACATTGGATCAGATGGACTTGACAGATATATTTAGAATGCTGCATCCCAAAGCAACAGAATATACTTTCTTCTCGAGTGCACATGGAACATGCTCCAAGATAGATCACATAGTGGGTCACAAAACAGCCCTTCATAAGTATACAAGAATTGAGATCATACCATGCATACTTTCAGACCACAATGCGATGAAGCTTGAAATCAACCACCGGAAAAAGTCTGGAAAACCTCCAAAAGCATGGAGGTATAGAGGTTAAAGAACACCCTACTAAAGAATGAATGGGTCAACCAGGCAATTAGAGAAGAAATTAACATATATATGGAAACAAATGAAAATACAACAATCCAAAAGCTTTAGGATGAAGCAAAGGCAGTCCTGAGAGGAAAATACATTGCAATCCAGGCCTATCTCAAGAAACAAGAAAGTCCCAAATATAAAATCTAACAGCACACCTAAAGGAATTAGAAGCAGAACAGCAAAGACCCCCCCCAAAACCCAGCAAAAGAAGAGAAATAATAAATATCAGAGCAGAAATAAACAATATAGAATCTAAAAAAAAACAGTAGAGCAGATCAATGAAACCAAGAGTTGGTTTTTTGAAAAAATAAAGAAAATTGATAAACCTGTAACCAGGCTTCTCAAAAAGAAAAGGGAGGTGATGCAAGTATATAAATCATGAATGAAAATAAAATTATTACAACCAATCCCTCAGAAATGCAAGCAATTATCAGGGAATACTATGAAAAATTATATGCCAACAAACTGGAAACCTGGAAGAAATGGACAAATTCCTAAGCATCCACACACTTCCAAAACTCAAATGGAAAGCAACACAAAGTTTGAACAGACCCATAACTAGTGAAGAAATTAAATCAGTTATCAAAAATCTCCCAACAAATAAGAGTCCAGTAACAGATGGCTTCCCTGGGGAATTACACCAGACATTTAAAGCAGAGATAATACCTATCCTTCTCAAGCTATTCCAAAAAATAGAAAGAGAAGGAAAACTTCTAGACTCATCATTCTATGAAGCCAGCATTACTTTGATTCCCAAACCAGACAGAGACCCAGCAAAAAAAGAGAACTACAGGCCAATATCCATGATGAATATGGATACAAACATTCTCAACAAGATAGTAGCAAATTGAATTCAACAGCATATAAAAAGAATTATTCACCATGATCAAGTGGGATTCACTCCTGGCATGCAGGGCTGGTTCAACATTTGCAAATCAACCAATGTGATACATCACATTAATAAAAGAAAAGATAAGAACCTTATAATCCTGTCAATAGATGCAGAAAAAGCATTTGACAAAATTCAGCACTTTTTAATAAAAACCCGAGAAAGTAGGGATAGAAGGAACATACTTAAACATTACAAAAGCCATTTATGAAAAGCCCACAGCTAATATCACCTCAGTAGGGAAACACTGAGAGCTTTCCCATGAGATCAGCAACATGACAGGGATGTCCACTCTCACTGCTGCTGTTTAACATAGTGTGGGAAGTTCTAGTATCAGCAATCAGACAAAAAAGGAAATCAAAGTCATCCAAATTGGCAAAGATGAAGTCAAGCTTTCACTTTTTGCACATGACATGATACTCTACATGGGAAACCCGATAGACTCCACCAAAAGTCTGCTAGAACTGATAGATGAATTCAGCAAAGTCGCAGGATACAAAATTAATGTACAGAACTCAGTTTAATTCTTGTACACTAATAATGAAGCAACAGAAAGAGAAATAAAGAAACTGATTCCATTCACAATTGCATCAAGAATCAGAAAATACCTAGGAAGAAAACTAAACAACGATGTAAAAGATCTGTATGCTGAAAACTATAGAAAGCTTATGAAGGATTGAAGAAGATACAAAGAAATGGAAAAACATTCCGTGCTCATGGATTAGAAGAATAAATATTGTTAAAATGTCAATACTACCCAAATCAATCTACATATTCAATGTAATCCCAGTCAAAATTGCACCAGCATTCTTCTCAAAGCTAGAACAAGCAATCCTAAAATTTGTATGGAACCACAAAAGACCCCAATAGCCAAATTAATATTGAAGAAGAAGACCAAGGCAGGAGGCATCACAATCCCAGACTTTAGCCTCTATTACAAAGCTGTAATCATCAAGACAGCATGGTGTTGGCACAAATACAGACACAGACCAATGGAATAGAATACAGACTCCAGAATTGGACCCACAAAAGTATGGCCAACTTATCTTTGACAAAGCAGGAAAGAATATCCAGTGGAAAGAAGACAGTCTCTTTAATAAATGGTGCTGGGAGAACTGGACAGCAACATACAGAAGAATAAAAATAGACCACTTTCTTACACCATTCACAAAAATAAACTAAAAATGGATAAAGGACCTGAATGTGAGATAGGAAACCATAAAAACTCTAGAGGAGAAAGCAGGAAAAAACCTCTCTGACCTCAGCTGCAGCAAGTTCTTACTTGACACATCTCCAAAGGCAAGGGAATTAAAAGCAAAGATGAACTATTGGGACCTCATCAAGATAAAAAGCTTCTGCACTGCAAAGGAAATAATCAACAAAACTAAAAGGCAACTGATGGAATGAGAGAAGATAATTGCAAACGCCATATCAGACAAAGGGCTCATATCCAAAATGTATAAAGAACTCACCACACTCCACACCCCCCCAAAAAAAAACAATCCAGTGAAGAAATGGGCAGAAAATACGAATAGACACTTCTCTAAAGAAGACATCCAGATGGCCAACAGACACATGAAAAGATGTTCAATGTCGCTCCTCATCAGGGAAATACAAATCAAAACCACACTCGGATACCACCTCACGCCGTCAGAGTGGCTAAAATGAACAAATCAGGAGACTATAGATGCTGGCGAGGATGTGGAGAAATGGGAACCATCTTGCTCTGTTGGTAGGAATTCAAACTGGTGCAGCCACTCTGAAAAACAGTGTGGAGGTTTCTCAAAAAATTAAAAATAGATCTACCCTATGACCCAGCAATAGCACTGCTAGGAATTTACCCAAGGGATATAGGAGTGCTGATGCATAGGGGCACTTGTACCCCAATGTTTATAGCAGCACTTTCAACAATAGCCAAATTATGGAAAGGGCCTAAATGTCCATCAGCTGATGAATGGATAAAGAAGATGTGGTTTATACATACAATGGAACACTACTTGGCAGTGGGAAAGAATGAAATCTGGCCATTTGTAGCAACATGGATGGAACTGGAGAGTATTATGCTAAGTGAAATAAGTCAGGCAGAGAAAGACAGATACCATGTTTTCACTCATATGTGGGTCCTGAGAAACGTAACAGAAGACCATGGGGGAGAGGAACGGGGAGAGGGGGAAGTTACAGAGAGGGAAGGAGGCAAACCATAAGGGACTCTTAAAATACTGAGAACAAACTAAGGGTTGATGGGGGTGGGGAGAGGGGAAAGTGGGTGATGGGCATTGAGGAGGGCACCTGTTGGAATGAGAACTGGGTGCTGTAAGGAAACCAATTTGACAATAAATTGTATTTTAAAAACAAAAATAAAATAGAAAAGGAAATACCTGATTGGCATCTAAAAATGGTCCTTAATTTTTGAGGGAGAGAGAGAGAGCATGAGCAAGGGAAGTGCAGAGAGAGAGGGAAACACAGAATCTGAAGCAGTCTCTGGGCTCTCAGATGTCAGCACAGAACCCGACACAGAACTTGAACCCACAAACCGAGAGATCATGACCTGTGCTAACGTGAGATGCTTAACCAACTGAGCCCCCTAGGTGCCCTAAGAATTGCTATTTTTAAAATGTAATATTATTATAATATGATTTTCATACCAAGATTTCTTTGTTCAAATGGAATATATTAGGTAGAAACAATGTAAAATGTAAAAGTGTTCATTAATGTATAAGCTCACGATGTAGGTTTTGTATAGTCTTTACGTATTACACTTAAAAATGTTTCATAAGTCCTTTCCTTCCCCAGATTGGAATATTTCTGACAAGTTATCCCTTATATTTGACCCTTAGCATGGTAAGGAATTGGGGGAAATTTTTCAGGTAATTCAGGGAAACCCGTTCCCTTCCCTATCAACACAGCTTAAAGCATGTTTGTCAGTGATGGTTGGTCTGTAGATTCATTGTTATATTGGTACAACAGGGTGGTATCATGTGGAAGATATCCATCAGAAACTGTTCTAACCAGGACAACTCTTGGAAGGGCAATAATTGGCTCTCTGGGATTTACCCTCCCAATGGCTCTAATCAAGAGAATCATTTTATTTACGTAAAGGCTCCAGTTGCTGTAGGAAAAGGTTCCATCCCCTGATACACTGCATGCTCTAATAAGGTCCTCCTTTCAACTAAACCAAATCTTTTGGGTAAACACAGGACTCTCTTTTGTAGCAATGATAATCACAGTAATTTCCAGACTCTGTTGTCCTAAGATGATATAGAGGATTAGAATGTATGGTGTGGGCACACATTTATGTTGGCAACTTAAAGGAGAGGAAAACCAGAGGTCAGATAGGTCCACCAGGAAGGAGGGTGTAGATCATGAAGACAGATAAAGGGAATTTGGACAGACACAGGACGCACGAGTACTAATTAAGCACTAGGTAAGAGCATAAAAAGACTAAAGTAAAAAAAAAGTAAGCTGGCCAGTGATTTGTAGATCGGAAAAGACTCAGGTCTTTTCCTCCATAGTGGCTTTCCTCAAAAAAAGAAAGAAGATATTTCATTCTATAGCCTACCAAAGCAACTAGTGATAAAGTCTTTACTTCTCTCCCTTCCAGTAAGAAGAAAATTAAACCATAAAGTTCCTACCTTTTCTTTAGTCGTGTCTGGTATCCGTTCATCCCTCATCTCCTTCCCCTTTCTAAGTTCTGTAGAATGCTAAGGACAAGCCATGCAACAGACAGACACCACCTCACTGCTGCACTTTCAGCTAATGCACTAAGTTGTCCAGGTAACTGTGTAAAGAAGGAGAAAGTTATATCTGCATTAGAAGGAGCAATGGCATTTGGGATCATATATCTCATGATGTATTATCTCCCATTCTAGGGAAACTAAAAAGGAATCTCAGGATTTTTCCTTCATCTCTCAAATAGTAGTGACTCCTAAGTGAAATGATCTTTATGATTTACCATCTGTTACTGTTGTTTGTTTCAGTCAAAGCAGATGTCTTCACCCAGTGGGCTGCAGCCACTCCTCTTTGGTGAGGTCTGATCCTCAGCCATGGAGAGGGAGCCCCCCTTCCAAGTTTATTTTCTTGGATACTGTATCTCGGTCCAAGTTACCCTTTACAGATCTCTACGTCTTTATAATTACTCTCTCCCATGGTATAATAATTCCTTGAACTAAACTTCTGTTTACTTACAAGGAATTTATTTTTAAGCAATGCACTTGTGTGATTATCCTGGATGGTTTCTGAGCTGTAGAAAGTGGCTTAGTTTCATGTAACAACTAGTTAATGGTTAACAGTGATGAGGTTGAGTCAGTCATACAGGCTTGGGCCAAACTGTTTCTAACTTTCCTGCTGAAACTCAATCAAGTAGCCACTTGTAACATCTTTTTCAAGAGTTATGTTTGTAGAAGGTGAGCAAGTTGAGAGGCAACCACAGTTGTCTCTGTTGTGATTTCCTTCTGTTTTTGCTGTAGCTTATTAAGAAGTGTGAGGGAGACCCAGCTGTGGAAGGTGGAGACAGATGCAGCAAAGCTGAATGAGGCAGAGCCCTGTCACACTAACTGTAAGAGAAAAGATAGCATCAATCTCTCCCAAGACAGATTCAAAACCCACAAGAGAAAAAGAATAATCTAAGAGGTATAACTGTTATGAAAGTGATTACATTTTTTTTTTGTTTTGTTTTTTTTTTTTTAAATGTTTTTTTTTTTTTTTAATTTTTTTTTTTCAACGTTTATTTATTTTGGGGACAGAGAGAGACAGAGCATGAACGGGGGAGGGGCAGAGAGAGAGGGAGACACAGAATCGGAAACAGGCTCCAGGCTCCGAGCCATCAGCCCAGAGCCCGACGCGGGGCTCAAACTCACGGACCGCGAGATCGTGACCTGGCTGAAGTCGGACGCTTAACCGACTGCGCCACCCAGGCGCCCCAAAAGTGATTACATTTTTTTAACAACAAAAAGAAACATAAGACTCATTAGGCACAGTATATTAAAAGATAAATAGCCATTCATTAGTTTCAGTAAATATTCAGAATTCTTCTGAAGTTGGAAAATAAAAATATATGTGGAAATTATAAATTATGCTCAGAATTCAAATACTATCTCCATTCTCATCTTGGAGAGAAAGAAATAATGTGGACACCTTCATCAGGCCTGTGACAGACACAGATTCAGCTTTACACACTATGATCAGGTTACTTTCTATTCCCACGCCCCCAACCCCATACTCACACTCTTCCTCCTTTGCTCTCTCAAAGAATTTGTATCTTCCATTCCTAAAAATTCTTTTCAAATTCAGTTACATTCACATGTGCCCTGGGAAGCATTCTATCACTTTCTCCCCAGTCCATGTCACAGATATGTTCACCAAAACTAAGATTTTTGGCCTTGTTCATACTATGAGTATCTGTAAGTTGATGTCCATCTGTCTTTTTTGTGTTTCTACTTGTTCCCTAGTTTTCAGTCTAGAAACAAGTCCTGAGTGCAACTAAACAGTCAGAAGAGAATGGTCTTCCTACAAAAATATTTAACTGAAGCTCCAGAATTTTCACCCTGTGGACAGTAGTTCCCTTATCTGAGGTAACACTTTCTGTAGTTTCAGTGACCCTGCGATCAACCATGGCCTCTGGAAGCAGATGATCCTCCTGAGGCTTCATCAGAAAGTCAATTGCAGCCCAACGCTAGATCACATGCCTGGGTCACTCTTGTCACTTCATCTCTGATCAGGTGAGCATATTGTTATCTTACAGAATCACAAGGAGAATAAGAGTGAGTACAATCAGATATTTGGGAGAGACACCGTAGTCCTATAACTCTAACAACAGTATATTGTTATAATTGTTCCATTTTATTAAAGTTGTTAATCTCTTATTGTGCCTAAATTTGTAAATTACACTTAATATAGACATGTATTTATAGGAAAACAATAGTATGTATAGGGTTTGGTACTAACCTTTGTTTCAGGCATCCACTGGGGGCCTTGGAACCCAGTGGATAAGGGGGCGCTACAGAAAACATTTTGAAATTGGTAATAGATTTGATGTTCATCATGACTTTTTATCCATGAGAGATTATTGGAATTAAAGTTATTCTGTTGTTTTATAGTCCCATTAATGGAACACAGCCTGAAAATGTTGAAAAGGAAACTAAAGCTATTCAACAAAAAAAGATCATTTGTTTCATGGAAATTTTCTTCTGTAGTTATGTGAGGAAGTTTCCAATTACTATTTACCCAAATATCACCCTGGGATGAATGAGAATTTGACAGTTAAGAAGCTATGTTACTATAACATGGCAAATATCTGGATAAAATATAAAAGTGGAAAATTTTTTTATTTTATACTTAATTTGTGAAATTTTTTATTCTGGTGAAATTTAAAATTTACAGAGAAGCTGCAAAAGTGGTACAAAGAACCACCACTAACCCTTTACAGATCCAGCAGTAGTTTATATTGTGTCTAGAAAGACGTTTTCTATCCATCTACCTACATACCTACCTAGCTACCTAACTACCTACCTATCTCTTTTTCTGGCCATTGGAGACTAAGTAAGAGACATCATGTCCCTTTACCTTTAAATACTTTGATGTTGATTTCCTAAGAACAGGGACTTTATTTTACATAACAGCAGAGTTGACAAAACAGGAAATGTAATATGAATACAATATTATTATCTAATCCATAGTCGAAAGTCATATTTCTCCAATACTCTGAAATATGCTGCTAGTAGCTATGTTTTCCCAGTGCAGGGCCCCCCATTTAGATAATGTGTCTCCTTCGTCTCCTTAGTCTAGACCAATTCCTCAGCCTTTATTTGTCTTCATTTAACTGAATATTTTTGAAGATTACAGGACAGCTATTTTGTCCAGCTTGTCTCAATTTGAGTTGGTCTCATGTGTCTTCAATGCTGAAATCAGGCTGTGCATTTTTGGCAGGAATGTTTGGCAGGAATGTCACTGAGTGACATTATGTCCTGCTCAGAGCATCATGTCAGGAGGTGCAAGATGTTGGTTTGTCTCAACACTGGTGTTGTCAATATTGTATTATTAATATTGACTAATGTATTATTAATATTGTTAATATTGACTAATCTTGTGATGTTCATCCACCACATTTTGCTCTTGTGAAGTTTACTATTCTTCATTTTGTAATTAACAGGTAATTAGTGGGGAGGTATTTTAGAGCATGTAAATATCCTGTTTCTCATATTTCATTCACTAGTTTTTAGTATCTATTTACCATTTTTAACTCTACCATTCCTTCTATACACATTATTAGGATCCCTACTGACAGAAATAATATTTTCTTCTCCACTAATAATTTATAAATATATCACTATGAGGTTTTGGATTCTTACTTCTCTCAATTCATTAGCATTATTTCTCTTAATGCCCAAAATGTCCCAGCGTTGAACAGTGGTAGTCCTTTTAAACTGGCTTCTGTTTCTTTTCCATGTGTCCCTATGATTCTTGGAGCATTTTCTTACGTTTTGGGGAAGTATGTGATTCTTTTCTCAGGTAACAAGGAATGAATGATGAAGGGGAAAAATGCAAGTTCTGAAAGCTACTTTATTCTACTGGGTTTTTCACATTGGCCTCATCTGGAAGTAGTTCTCTTTGTGCTTATCTTGATGTTCTACTTGACGACATTGATAGGCAACCTGTTTATCATTGTCTTGTCATACCTGGACGCCCATCTCCACACTCCCATGTACTTCTTCCTCTCAAACCTCTCTTTTCTGGATCTCTGCTACACCACCAGCTCCATCCCTCAGTTGCTGGTCAATCTCTGGGGCCCAGAAAAGACCATCTCTTACGCCGGTTGCATGACTCAACTTTACTTTGCCCTTGCACTGGGAACCACAGAGTGTGTCCTCCTGGTGGTCATGTCCTATGACCGTTATGCAGCTGTCTGTAGACCCCTACATTACACCGTGCTCATGAACCCTCGTTTCTGCCACCTGTTGGCTGTGGTTTCCTGGGTCAGTGGCTTTACCAACTCAGCACTTCATTCCTCCTTTATCTCCTGGGTCCCCCTCTGTGGACATCACCAAGTGGACCATTTCTTCTGTGAAGTTCCAGCACTGCTGCGATTATCGTGTGTTGATACCCGTGCTAATGAGCTGACCCTCCTGATCACAAGCTCCATTTTTGTTTTCATACCACTCATCCTGATTCTCAGCTCATATGTTGCCATTGCTCGTACTGTGCTGAGGTTGCAGTCATCAACCAGACTTCAGAGACTCTTTGGAACATGCGGAGCCCATCTTATGGTTGTGTCCCTCTTTTTCATTCCAATCTTGTGCATATATCTGCAGCCACCATCAGGAAGTTCTCAAGAACAAGGCAAGTTCATTGCCCTTTTTTATACTGTTGTCACACCTAGCCTCAACCCTCTAATCTACACTCTCAGAAACAAAGATGTAAGAGGGGCAGTAAGGAGACTAGTGGGACAGAAGAGGCCTGTGCACTCATGACCTTCACAAGACAACACAGTGCCTCCTCAGTAAGGACTTGTCTGCATACATCCATCGTCTTCTCTCCCATTTACTCACTCAACACCAGTGGAGTGTGTTTCTCTCAGAACCACAGAGCTCTGACTCACAGATATGAATTAAACAGTCTGCCTAAATACTAATCACTCTCCAATGGAGAAAACATCCATTTAAAACAAAGATCAAGGGGCGCCTGGGTGGCGCAGTCGGTTAAGCGTCCGACTTCAGCCAGGTCACGATCTCGCGGTCCGTGAGTTCGAGCCCGGCATCGGGCTCTGGGCTGATGGCTCGGAGCCTGGAGCCTGTTTCCGATTCTGTGTCTCCCTCTCTCTCTGCCCCTCCCCCGTTCATGCTCTGTCTCTCTCTGTCCCAAAAATAAATGTTTAAAAAAAAAAATAAGGGGCGCCTGGGTGGCGCAGTCGGTTAAGCGTCCGACTTCAGCCAGGTCACGATCTCGCGGTCCGTGAGTTCGAGCCCGGCATCGGGCTCTGGGCTGATGGCTCAGAGCCTGGAGCCTGCTTCCGATTCTGTGTCTCCCTCTCTCTCTGCCCCTCCCCCGTTCATGCTCTGTCTCTCTCTGTCCCAAAAATAAATAAAAAAACGTTGAAAAAAAATTAAAAAAAAAAAAAGTAAAAATAAAACAAAGATCAAAAATCAGTATTTTCCATGGTACAATAAATAAAACAAAGGTATCCTATCCTTAATTGAAATTAAGAAATAAAATTCCTGTAGAATGATGATATACTTAATTTTTAAAAACCTAGACTATTGTCTTCTAATTTTTTCCTTTTAAGGAAGAATTTGCCCTAAAATTTGTTTTCTATTTTTGGTTTAACTAAAGACATAGTGAAATATCTTAAATCTTTTCTGCAATCCTGTTATTCTTTTTGGAATTAATGTAGAGAGGAATTTTGGTCTGTATTCTTTAATACCCTATAGCATCAGTAAGAAAATGAGTTTTATGAATTATAACAAGAAAGTCTCTGAAATACTGAAGTAAACATAAGCATATGTGTTTCTTTCTCGAGGCAGTGGGAAGTGTATAAGAGGTGGAAATCACTTAAAGAGTTGTGTGATATAACCTGTAAGGTAAGGGTCATTAAAGGCCAGGGATTATTAGGAGAAGTGTTTTGGGTACACAGTTAGCCTGAGGAGCAGTAAGGAATATCTGAGGCAGACAGACTTCTAAGCTCTGGAAATGACTGCATGAATCCAATTGGTGTTTGAAAGAATTACCTGAAAATATAGTAGAAAAATTTTGTGATGAAAGCATATGGAACACACAGTAAAATGTCTATAAACATATAGATAATATAACAATCCCAAATGTTGCAAAACTATGAAGTAATTGGAGCTATCACACATTGTTTATGGAATATAAAATCATTCAATCATTTTGAAAAAAAAAGCTTATGGAAAATGTTAGTTTTCTTTTTAAGCTTAATATAATTTGAATGTTTGAGATTAGAAAGTACATAATGAAAATCAACTTTTCCATATTTTATTTATTTATTATTTATTTATTTATTTATTTATTTATATTTTCCATATAAATAAATGTATTTATTTTATAAAAGTAACAGTTTTGTTACCTATAATGTTTGCCAACCATCTCCTTATGAAATAAGTGTGCTGTGTACATAACACTAAACTGGCAGCTGTATTTAGCTAGAGCAGATGAAGGACAATTCACTGTAAAGTAAAATCTTGAAATCTGAGTTTTGTATGGTAAACCAAATCTTATTTGTAGTTTTTGAGGCCTTTAAAGTTTAGATATGATGATTAAAACCTTATTTCCTAGATTATTAAGATGAAAAATACATCCCCAAACTTCCCCTCCATTTCCTCTGTGGTTGAAACTACCTTGTTAGTTTCTGTTGACTTTCTCTTCTCTGTGTATCTGTGATCCTTCCTTTATGACCAACTAGGTATAAACACCAATATGGTGTATATTCACTTGTCCTTACCTACTGTCTAAGAAATGAAAAACCAAGAATCACCCATACAGGTGAACTTTTAGTGAATAACTGTGACCACATATGGTGAACCATCACAAAGCAAAAAAACAAAACGAAACAAAACAAACTTTAAAAAACAAGAAAAAATAGCTTGGTTCTTCAAATCGTTTTGCACTATGGAAATCTTACTATTTGGGTTGTCTTATGTAATACCAGAGTGTCCCAGTATCTAACTTTAGTGTTTTTTTTTTAATTTTTAATGTTTATTTATTTTTTAGGGAGAGAGAGGGAGAGGGAGAGAGAGACAGAGACAGAGACAGAGACTGAGTGTGAGCAGGGGAGGAGCAGAGAGAGAGGAGACACAGAATCCTAAGCAGGCTCCAGGCTTTGAGCTGTCATCACAGAGCCCAACGTGGGGCTCAAATTCACAAACTGCGAGATCATGACCTGAGCTATACTTGGGCACTTGTCTAAGCTTAACTTGCATGTGGCAAAAACAGAGTAATGGCAATAGATATTTAGCTTTGGGGGTCCCTTTTAGGGTCACCAACACCCATGGGATCATCCCATTGCCAAGTCTAAACTTCAAACTAACTTTTGGAAAATTGGCATTTACACAGCATGCATGGATTTCGGCAATAGGCAACCTTCCTGAAGAACCAGTGATGGATCTGGCCTTCTCCCAGCTGCCATTGGTGGCCAAATCCACTGACGTGCCAGCTGCTGTTTGGCCCCAGGAAATCTCTCCCCCTCAGCCAGACAGGTGTCTCCCAGTCTTTTTCTGCTTCATCTTATACTTGCTCCTGTGCAGAATACACACACGCCTGATTATGTCTCTGTTGTGCCTCAGCAGTACAGGATTACTAGCACAGGCACACCATCCAGGTCATCACAGAAACCAGCTCTGGCTTATAGCAGGTGCATTCATTCTCGGTTCTTCTGTTGGCTTCAGGGTCATGTCTTCTGTATGTTTGACAAATATGGGGCTGGCGGGTCACTGGTTATGTCATGCCAACATCAAGTGATTTCAAAAATAATAAAAATTTCAAATTCACATTCATCCTGTTCTTATTATAATTTTACAAGCACAACAACAATAAGAACAACTTACATAAAAGTAAATAATAGTACGTACACTTACTGTAGACCTTCACTGGATTCCACAAATGTTAACACTTTACCCTGGGTGCGTTATTTTCTGTCTATAGTAATGTAATGTTAATATGCACTTTAAATATTTCTCTGCAATATATGGAGAATAATACACATACTTACGCCTAAGTGCTCATGGGAGTATTTCGTGAAGAAAAGATCTAATCCAGGATCACAAGTTGGATTTAGGTACTACATCTCTTACTGTGCTCTAATGTGGAAACATTTCTTAGTCTTCCTTTGTCTTTAATGGGCCTAAAATTTTTGAAGAGTATAGACCATTTATTTAATATAATTATCTTTCAGTTAAAGTTTTACTTATGCATGATTACATTCAATTTATTCATTTATTGGCATGAATACCATAGAAGTGACATTGTGATATTAGTGATATTGGTGACTGCCAGGAATTTTTTTAAGTTTTTATTTAAATTCCAGTAGGTTAACATACAATGTAATATTGGTTTCAGGTGTAGAATACAACGAGTCTACACTTCCATACAACACCCAGTGCTCATCACAACAAGTGCCCTCCTTCATCCCCGTCAGTTATTTAACCCATCCCCCTGCCCATCTCCCCTCTGGTAACCATCTGTTTGTTCTCTATTGTTAAGAGTCTGTTTTTTGTTTTTTGTTTTTTTAGTCTCTCTCTCTCTCTCTCTCTCTCTCTCTCTCTCTCTCTTTCCTCTGCTTAAATTCCATGTATGAACGAAATCATATGGTATTTGTCTTTCTCTGACTGTCTTATTTCACTAGGATAACACTATCTAGCTCCATTTATGTCACTGCAAATGGCAAGATTTTATTCTTTTTGATGGCTGAATAATATTCATTCAATATTCCATTGTATGTATATATACATATAATATTCTGTTATATACCATGTATGTACATATATATATACATATATACATATATGTATACACACACACACTACCTATACACACTACCTCTTTTTTATCTATTCATCTATTGATGGACACTTGGGCTGTCTGTTATAAAGTTATTATCTTTCTATTGGTAATTTATAAGTGTCTTGTGGGCAGATACATTAAAATTAGGTAGAATTCTGTTTTTGCTTAATTTACATCCTAGTTTTACAATCAATCATCCCTTATTAATTCCTCCAAAAAGCCATTATTACCATGGTGGTCACCAAAGTTGATTTTCAGAGTTTCATCATTTATTGTATATATATTTGGTGGTGTGATAGATTTAGCAGTGCCTCCTCCTTCTCTTTTGTCAGGGTGTCCACATCCTAATCCCTGGCATCTGTGGTTGTATATTACTTACACAGCAAAAGGACTTTTACAGATGTGAATAAATTAAGGACCTTCAGATTGGAAGATTATCCTGCATTATCTATGTGGGCTAAAGTAATCACAAGGGTCCTTATAAGAGGGAGACAGGGGGTCAGAGATAAGAGGAAATACACTACTGGCTTTGAGATGGGGGAAAGAGCCAACAACTGAGGCATGTAGGTGGCCTCTAGAAGGTGGAGAAGGCAAAGAGAGGAACAAAATGAAGAAAATAAGAAATGAAAGAAGAAAGCAGTATGGATGTTCCTCAACCAATTAAAAATAGAACCTCTATATGATCCACTTCAGGGAAAATATCCAAAGGAAGTTAAATCAGTATCTTGAGGAGATAATCAGCACTCCTATGTTCATGACAGCTTTATTCATTGTAGGTAAGACATGGAAATAACATGTGTCTATTGATGCATGAATGGATAGAGAAGATGCAATATATATTTTTTTCATATATAAAATCATATATATTTTATATGTGTATTTGTATATAATATACACAAAAATATAAATAATTATATATAAATTACATATACAACTTATATATAATCACATATGTTACATATGTAAATATATGTATATAATTTACATATATATATATACACGAAAAGGAATATTATCCAGCTACAAAAAGAAAGAAATTCTGTCATTTGTGACAACATGGAAAAACCTAGAGGACATTAGGCTAAGAATTACTAACCAGACAGAAAAACAAATACCGTGTGATACCACTCATATGTGGAATCTAAAAATCAGAGTAGAATTTGTATAAACATACAGTAGTATGGTGGTTATCAGGGACTGGGGCTGGATGGCAGGAACGGGGAGATGCTGGTCAAAGGGTACAAGACTTCAGCTGTACAATGAATAACTTCTTGGTATCAAATGCACTGCAAGGTGACTATAGTTAATAACATGTTGCATGCTTGAAATTTGTAAGACAGTAAACCTTAAGCATTCTCACCACGGACACACACACACTCACACACACAAGGGAAGTATATGAGGTGATGGATGTGTTAATTAACCATATTTTTTGGTAAACATTTCACAATGTACACATATGTCAAATCATCACATTGCACACTTTAAATATATACAATTTTGTCAATTACATCTCAAGCTGAGAAACATGTTTTTTTTTCTTTTCAAATTTTATTTAAATTCTAGTTAGTTAACATACAGTGCAATATTGATTTCAGGAGTAGAATTCAGTAATTCATCACTTTCGTACAACACCCAGTGCTCATCACAGCAAGTGCCCTCCTTAGTACCCATCACCCATCTAGCCAATACCGCACCCCGCCTCCTTCCATCAACCCTCACTTGGAGCTCTGTATTTAAGAGTCTCTCATGGTTGTTTCCCTCTCTCCTCTCCCCCCACTTCCCATATATTCATCTGTTTGTTTCCTTAAATTTCACATATGTTAAAAAAGATGAATTCTCTATTTTAACTTTCAGGTTAATAGTATAAACACATAATCTGATCATTTAAGAAGGTCATATAAAATAACAGCCAAGAGGAGAATAGAAAAGAATACACAATCATTTATATTTGCTATTCATTGTTAATGCAAAACCAAAGGGGGAGGATGGAAGGTATGTATTTTATCGATTACGGCCATTTTGGAGTAGGATTGTACAGAAGTATTGGTCTATAAAGTACTGTTTTTAATAAATGAACAGTTGATGTAATCTAAGTCATGGAATCAAAATGTAAGTTTGGGCAAAGAATTTGCCAAAAACTATAATTAGCATATTCAGTTTTCAGATATGTTTACCAGATATTATATTAATAATAATGAATAATTCAGTAGTAACTGCCTGTTAAGAAGTTAGATAGATCTATCTAATGTGTTCAAAGGAGTGTCTCTGACATTAGGACACATGACAACACTTTATCAAACCTTTTAAAAGGAATGTATCTGATATTTTTCTCATACAGCTGTACAAAATCTACTTCAAATGAGATGTTTGGAAAGCACTTTGTATACTGTCAATTATTTAATAATTTAATGACTTTGTTGGATGTGTGTCTCAAATAGAAAAGGAAAGTATCTGGCCACTCCACAACATTCACTAATTTTATTTTTTTTTTTAGTTTATTTTTCATTGAGTTATTGACAAATAACTTGTGTAAGTATAAGATGTGCAATGTGTTCATTTGATATCTTTATATATTATATAATTACCATCATAATGTTAGCTAACATCTTTATCATGCCACATAATTATAATTTCTTTTTTGTGGTGAGAACAGTTAAGATCTAGTCTCTTGGCAATTTTGAAGTTTATCATACTGTACTGTTGACTACAATTTCGATGCTGTGCATTAGATAATATCTATGCTGTCCAGGACTTACTTATCTACTAGTTGTAAGTTGTAACCTTAAACATCATCTGCCCAGTTCTCCCACACCCAAGACCCTGAAAACCAGCATTCTACTCTTATGAATTTGGCTTTTCAAGATTACACATATAAGTGACATTTTATAGTGTTTGTCCTTCTATGCCTGACATTTCACTTAGCATAATCCCCTCAAGGTGCATCCATGTTGTTGCAAATGGCATAATTTGCTTCTTTCTCTTGGATGAATATTGTTATTTCTTTTCATTTCTTTTCTATTTTCTTTTCTTTTCTCATCTATTTATCATCGATATTGAATATGTATTTTATATGTACATATATACATATGTATACAGACACATATAACACACACATATATGTGTGTATGTATGTGTATATATATAAGTGTATATATGTGTGTGTATGTCTCTATATCTATCTATATCTATATCTATATCTATATCTATCAACATTCATCTGTTGACAGACACTTAGGTTGTTTTCATACCTTGGCTATTGTGAATAATGCTGTAAAAACATGAGAGTGCACATATCCCTTTGACATCCTGTTCATGTCCTTTAGCTATGTAACCGGAAGTGGGATTTCTGAATAAAATGGTATTTGTGTTTTTAATTTTTTGAGGAACCTCCTTACTCTATGTTTTCCACAGTGTCGGAACCAATTTACATTTCCACCAACAGCACACAAGGGCTCCGTTTTCTCCACATGTCACCAGCAGTTGTTACCTTTGTATTCTTAATGATAATCATTCCAACATGTGTGTAGTGATGTCTCATTGTGATTTTGATACACAATTCCCTGATGATGAGTGACATTGAGGATCAATAGTGACGTTGAGGATCAATATTAGGAATAAATCCACTTGAACATGGCAAATGATTCTTTTACTATACAGTTGATTTGATATGTTGGTATCTTTTTTTTCTTTTAACTTTTTTTTATAATTTACCTCCAAATTAGCAACAATGATTTTAGGTGTGGATTTCTTAGTGACTCTTACTCATTTCATTTAGCCCATCTCCCCTCCCACAACCCCTCCAGTAACCCTCAGTTGGATCTCCATATTTATGAGTCTCTTCTGTTTTGTCCCCCTCCCTGTTTTATATTATTTTTGTTTACCTTCCTTTATGTTCATCTGTCTTGTCTCTTGAAGTCCTCATATGAGTGAAGTCATATGATACTTGTCTTTCTCTGACTAATTTCACTTAGCATAATACTGTCCAGTTCCATGAACATAGTTGCAAATGGCAAGATTTCATTCTTTTTAATTGCCAAGTAATACTCCATTGTATATTTGTACCACATCTTCTTTATCCATTCATCCATCAATTGACATTTGAGCTTTCTCCATACTTTGGCTATTGTTGATAGTGCTGCTATAAACATGGGGGTGCATGTGTCCCTTTGAAACAACACACCTCTATCCCTTAGATATATACCTAGTAGTGCAATTGCTGGGTCATAGGGGAGTTCTATTTTTAGTTTTTTGAGGAGCCTCTATACTGTTTTCTAGAGTGGCTGCACCAGCTTGCATTGCCACCAACAATGCAAAAGAGATTCTATTTCTCCGCATCATTGCCAACATCTATTGTTGCCTGAGTTGTTAATGTTAGCCGTTCTGACAGGTGTGAGGTGATATCTCCTTGTGGTTTTGATTTGTATTTCCCTGATGATGAGTGATATGGAGCATTTTTTCATGTGTCGGTTGGCCATCTGGATGTCTTCCTTGGAGAAGTGTCTGTTCATGTCTTTTGCCCATTTCTTCACTGGATTATTTGTTTTTTTGGGTGTTGAATTTGATAAGTTCTTTATAGATTTTTGGATACTAACCCATTCTCTGATATGTCATTTGCAAATATCTTCTCCCATCCTGCTGGTTGCCTTTTAGTTTTATTGATTGTTTCCTTCGCTTTGCAGAATCTTTTTATTTTGATGAGGTCCCAGTAGTTCATTTTTGCTTTTGTTTCCCTTGCCTCTGGAGACGTGTTGAGTACGAAGTTGCTGCAGCCAAGATCAAAGAGGTTTTTGCCTGCTTTCTCCTCAAGGATTTTAATGGCTTCCTGTCTTATATTGAGGTCTTTCATCCATTTTGAGTTTATTTTTGTGTATGGTGTAAGAAAGTGGTCCAGGTTCATTCTACTCCATGTCACTGTCCAGTTTTCCCAGCACCACTTGCTAAAGATACTGTCTTTAATCTCTTCAATATTGTTTCTTGCTTTGTCAAGGATTAGTTGGCCATTGTTTGTAGGTCCATTTCTGGGTTCTCTATTCTGTTCCATTGATCTGAGTGTCTGTTCTGCTGCCAGTACCATACTGTCTTTATGGCTACAGCTTTGTAGTATAGCTTGAAGTCTGGGATTGTGATGCCTCCTGCTTTGGTTTTCTTTTTCAAGATTGCTTTGGCTATTTGGGGTATTTTCTGTTTCCATACAAATTTTAGGATTATTTGTTCTAGCTCTGTGAAGAATGCTGGTGTTACTTTGATAGGGATTGTGTTGAATATGTAGGTTGCTTTGGGTGGTATCGACATGTTAACAATATTTGTTCTTCCTATACAGGAGCATGGAATCTTTTTCCATTTTTTTGTGTCTTCTTCAATTTCTTTCATAAGCTTTATATAGTTTTCAGTATATAGATTTTTCACCTCTTTGGTTAGATTTATTCCTAGGTATTTTATGGTTTTTGGTGCAACTGTAAATGGGATCGATTCCTTGATTTCTCTTTCTGTGGCTTCATTGTTGGTGTATAGGAATGCAACCGATTTCTGTGCGTTGATTTTATATCCTGCAACTTTGCTGAATTCATGAATAAATTCTAGCAGTTTTTGGTGGAATCTTTAGGGTTTTCCATATAGAGTATCATGTCATTTGCGAAGAGTGAGAGTTTGACTTCCTCCTGGCCTATTTGGGTACATTTTATTTCTTTGTGTTGTCTGATTGCAAAGGCAAAGACTTCCAATACTATGTTGAATAACAGTGGCAAGAGTGGATATCCCTGTCTTGTTCCTGACCTTAGGGGGAAAGCTCTCAGTTTTTCCCCATTGAGAATTATATTAGTGTTGGGTCGTTCATATATAGCTTTTATGATATCAAGCTATGCTCCTTCTATCCTGACTTTCTTGAGGGTTTGTATCAAGAAAGGAAGCTGGATTTTGTCTAATGCTTTCTCTGCATCTATTAAGAGGATCATATGGTTCTTGTCCTTTCTTTTATTGATGTGATGAATCACGTTAATTGTTTTTCAGATATTGAACCAGCCCTGCATCCCAGGTATAAATCCTACTTGGTCATGGTGAATAATTTTTTTTAATGTATTGTTGGATCTGGTTGGCTAATATCTTGTTGAGGATTTTTGCATCCATGTTCATCAGGGAAATTAGTCCATAGTTCTCCTTTTTAGTGGTATCTCTGTCAGGTTTTGGAATCAAGGTAATGCTGGCCTCATAGAAAGAGTTTGGATGTTTTCTTTCCATTTCTATTTTTTGGCACACCTTCAATAGAATAGGTGTTAACTCTGCTTTAAATGTTTGGTAGAATTCCCCTGGAAAGCCATCTGGCCCTGGACTCTTGTTTTTTGGCAGATTTTTTACTACTAATTTGATTTCCTTGCTGGTTATGGGTCTGTTCAAATTTTCTATTTCTTCCTGTTTCAGTGTTGGTAGTGTATATGTTTCTAGGAATTTGTCCATTTCTTCCAGATTGCCCATTTTATTGGCATATAATTGCTCATAATATTCTCTTATTACTGTTTTTATTTCTGCTGTGTTGGTTGTGATCTCTCCTCTTTCATTCTTGATTTTATTTATTGGGGTCCTTTCCTTTTTCTTTTTGATCACACTGGTTAGTGGTTTATCAATTTTGTTAATTCTTTCAAAAAACCAGCTTCTGGTTTCATTGATCAGTTCTACTGTTTTGTTTTCTTTTTTGGTTTCGATAGCATTAATTTCTGCTCTAATCTTTATTATAACCTGTATTCTGCTTGTTTGGCATTTTATTTGCTGTTCTTTTTCCGTCTCCTTAATGTGTAAAGTTAAGTTGTGTATCTGAGATCTCTCTTCCTTCTTTAGGAAGGCCTGGATTGCTTATGACCGCCTTTGCTGCATCCCAGAGGTTTTGGGTTGTGGTGTTATCATTTTCATTGACTTCCATATCCTTTTTAATTTCCTCTTTAACTGCTTGGTTAGCCAATTCATTCTTTAGTAGGATGTTCTTCCAATCTCCAAGTATTTGTTACCATCGCAAATTTTTTTCTTGTGGTTGATTTCAAGTTTCATAGCATCGTTGTCTGAAAATATGCATGGTATGATCTCGATCTTTTTGTACTTACTTATGGCTGATTTGTGTCCCACTATATGGTCTATTCTCAGAACGTTCCATGTGCACTGGAGAAGAATGTATATGCTGCTACTTTAGGATACAATGTTCTGAATATATCTGTGAAGTCCATCTGGTCCAGTGTGTCATTCAAAGCCATTGTTTCCTTGTTGTTTTTTTTATTAGATGATAGATCCATTGCTGTGAGTGGGGTATTGAAGTATCCTACTATTATGGTATTACTATCGATGAGTTTCTTTATGTGTGTGATTAATTGATTTATATATTTGGGTGTACCACATTTGGTGCAAAAATGTTTACAATTGTTAGGTCTTCTTGGTGGATAGACCCTTGATTATGATATAATGCCCTTCTGCATCTCTTGATATGGTCTTTATTTTAAAGTCTAGATTGTCTGATATAAGTATGGCTACTCTGGCTTTCTTTTGTTGACCATTAGCATGATAGATGGTTCTCCATCCCCTTATTTTCAATCTGTAAGTGTACTTTAGGTCTAAAGTGGGTCTCTTGTAAAGAGCATATAGATGAATCTTGTTTTCTTATCCATTCTGTTACCCTATGTCTTTTGATTGGAGCATTGAGTCCATTGACATATAGAGTGAGTACTGAAAGATATGAATTTATTGCCATTATGTTGCTCATAGACTTGGAGTTTCTGCTGGTGTTCTCTGGTCCTTTCTGATCTTTGTTGCTTTTGGTATATATATATATATATTTTTTTTCACCTTTTATCCCCTCAGAAAGTTCCCCTTAAAATTTCTTGCAGGGCTGGTTTAGTAGTCATAAACTCCTTTAATTTTTGTTTGTCTGGGAAACTTTTTATCTCTCCTTCTATTTTGAATGACAGCCTTGCTGGATAAAGAATTCTTGGCTGCATATTTTTCTGATTCAGCACACTGAATATATCCTGTCACTCCTTTCTGGCCTGCCAAGTTTCTATGGATAGGTCTGCTGCAAACCTGATCTGTTTTCCCTTGGAGGTTAGGGACTTTTTCCCCCTTTCTCCTTTCATGATTCTCTCCTTGCCTGAGTATTTTGTGAATTTGACTATGATATGCTGTTTTTTGTTGAATCTAATGGGGGGGGGGTCCTCTGTGCTTCCTGAATTTTGATGTCTGAGTCTTTCCCCAGGTTAGGAAAGTTTCCCACTATGATTTGCTCACATAACCCTTCTACCCCTATTTCTCTCTGTTCCTCTTCTGGGACCCCTGTTTCTGATGTTGTTCCTTTTTAATGAGTCACTGATTTCTCTAATTCTAAAATTGTGCTCTTTTGCCTTAATCTTTCTCTTTTTTTTTCTGGTTCATTATTCTCTACATGTTTGTCCTCTATATTGCTGATTCTCTGTTCTGCCTCATACATCCTTGCCACTGCTGCATCCTTCCATATTGCAGCTCATTTATAGCATTTAATTTCATTGTGGCTATTTTTTACTTCTTTTATCTCTGCAGAAAGTGATTCTTATCTGTTTTGGACTCCAGCTAGTATTCTTATGGTTGTGATTCTAAATTCTGGTTCAGATATCTTGCTTGTATCTGTGTTGGTTAAATCCCTGGCTGTCGTTTCTTTGTGCTCTTTCTTTTGGGGTGAATTCCTTCGTTTTGTCATTTTGAAGGGAGAAAAGTAATTAATGAGGGAGAAAAACTAAAATTAAAAAAATTAAAATTAAAGTATTAGAATTAAAAAATTAAACACACACACACACACACACACACACACACATTTAATAAATGATGCTATATCCTAGGTATGTTTTGGTCTGGGTGTTGAAAGTGGTTTGACACATTACAGAAAAAAATGGGGGGGAGAAAAAAAGGAAATCATTTGAGAATTTGAAAAAATGAGTACACAGAAGTAGACTAAAATGAGATGATGGAGGTAAAGTAGAATTTGAAAAAATATACACAGAAGTAAAGAATATATAGAAAAATTAAAGAAAATATTTTTTAACAAGTTAAAAATAAAAATGAATTTTTTCTTTTTCTATATTCAAGAAATGAACAAGAGAAAAAAAGAGAAAAAATAAAAAAGGAAAAAAGGAATCGTTTTAAAATTTGAAAAAGTGAACACACTGTAGTAGACTAAAATAAAATGATGGAAGAAAATAGAATTTGAAAAAATTTACATAAAAGCAAAAAATATAGTAACAAAATTAAATAAAAATATTTTTAATAGATATTTAATGTAAAAATGAAGTTTTTGTCTTTCTGCATTCAAGAAAAAGAAAAAAATGAAAAAGTGAAAAAAGAAAAAAGAAAAAGAAAAAAAGGAAATTGTTTGAAAATTTGATAAGTTGAATACACTGAAGTAGACAAAAATAAAATGATGGAGGTAAAGTATAATTTTAAAAAATTACACAAAAGTAAAAAAAATATAGTAATAAAAATTAAAGAAAAATATTTCAATAAAAATTGAAAATAAAAATAAATTTTTTCTTTAGTCAAGAAAAAGAAAAGAATTGCAAAAAAGAGAAAAGAAAAAAGAAAAAAAGAAAGAAAATTGAATAGATGAACCTGATAAAAGATGAAGTAGTACTGAAATTGCTTTGTTTTCCCCTAGAAATCAGTCTATGTAGCTCTGTATAGTCCATAAATTAACCCGGCGGTGAGACTTGTGTTCTTGAAGAGCGAAGTTGGCCCAGTTGGGTGGGGCTCAGTGTAACAGTTCTACTCTCCAGTAGATGGCACTGCTAGCCTAATGGCGTTGATTGTTGCGGTGCTAGTAGGTGTGAATGCACATGCGCAGGAATGGTGAAAATGACTCCACCCAGCCCCCAGTCTGTTCTCCCGAATCAGCAATCTCGCATCCTTCCTCTGTCTTCAGCTTTTATCCACTCACCGCTTTTTCACTCTCCGTGACCAGGCCCCAGGCAGTACTTCTCTCCCAAGTTTTGATCAGGTGCGGCTGTTTTCCCTAGCCCCTTACTTCCAAAGGACTGTGGCTTTGACCCTTCCCGCCCCTCTGTGGGAGGGTCTCACCAAGCAATGGCCGAATGCCTGCCGACCCTGCTGTTGCCGGTGCCCTGAGACTGCAGCCAGATGCCAGCCCGCCCCAGAAAAAGTTCATGAGATAGTGTAGCAGCAGCATTTCAGGGATTATGGAAAACCACAACACACATCTCGCTAGTCTTCACCCTTAACGACCTTGTTCCAGCACCAGTGAATGTGGCCATTTTCTGGGGTCTGCTGGGACCAGGTGGCTTCAACAGTCTCTACCAAATGTCCTTCCAGGAGTGGAACCGCTTTTCGCTGTGTGGTCTGAGAACCTCCTGGACCCCAGTCTGTTCCTGGGGATTCGCCTTTCCTACCAGAGCACCACCAGGTGAGTTGTGGAGTTGCAGCCATTGCGCTCCCCTTGTTTACGGTCTTAATGAAATTTAAACCCTCTCCTTTCTCCTTTCTCCATTTTTAGTTTAGTCCCTGCAGCTGTTTCCAATTTTCCACTTTCTCTCCAGCTGCTTTTGGGGAGGAGTGCTTCTCCCATATTCTCTCCCCACCTCCACTGTCCATCCTCTCTCTACTCGCAACAGCACGTCCCTTCCTGCTCCTTCTAGCTCCCAAGTTCACTTCTCTATGTTGCGTACCTACTGAATTCTGTGGTTCAGGTTGTGCAGATTGTGTGTCAATCCTCCAGTCAGTTTTTCTAGGGGTATAGGATTGTTTAGTGTTGGTCTAGTTTTATTTCATGGACGTGAGACACACAGAAAACTTCCATGCTCTTCCTCCATCTTCTAAACCACAATTTCTTTATCCATTCATGAGTTGATGGACATTTAGGCTCTTTCCATAATTTGGCTATTGTTGAAAGTGCTGTTATAACATTGGGGTGCAAGTGCCCCTATACATCAGCACTCCTGGATCCCTTGGGAAAATTCCTAGCAGTGCTATTGCTGGGTCATAGGGTAGATCTATTTTCAATTTTTTTGAGGACCCTCCACATTGTTTTTCAGAGCGGCTGCACCAGTTTGCATTCCCACCAACAGTGAAAGAGAGATCCCGTTCTCCATATCCTCTCCAGCATCTATACTATCCTGATTTGTTCATTTTAGCCACTCTGACTGGAGTGAGGTGATATTTGAGTGTGGTTTTGATTTGTATTTCCCTCATGAGGAGTGACATTATGCATCCTTTCATGTGCCTGTTAGCCGTCTGGATGTCTTCTTTAGAAAAGTGTCTATTCATGTCTTCCGCCCATTTCTTGACTAGATTATTTGTTTTTGGGGTGTGGAGTTTGGTGAGTTCTCTATAGATTTTGGATACTGGCCCTTTGTTTGATATGTCATTTGCAAATATCTCTTCCCATTCCGTCAGTTGCCTTTTAGTTTTATTGATTATTTCCTTTGCAGTGCAGAAGCTTTTTACCTTGATGAGGACCCAATAGCTCATTTTTGCTTTTAATTCCCTTTGGGCATGTGTCAAGTAAGAAATTCTTGCAGATGAGGTCAGAGAGGTTTTTTCCTGCTTTCTCCTCTAGGGTTTTAATGGTTTCCTGTCTCACATTTAGGTCCTTTATCCATTTTGAGTTTACTTTTGTGAATGGTGTAAGAAAGTGGTCTAATTTCATTCTTCTGCATGTTGCTGTCCAGTTCTCCCAGCACCATTTGTTAAAGAGACTGTCTTTTTTCCCACTGGATATTCTTTCCTGCTTGTCAAAGATTACTTGGCCATACTTTTGTGGGTCTAATTCTGGGGTTTCTATTCTATTTCATTGGTCTTTGTGTCTGTTTTTGTGCCAATACCATGTCGTCTTGATGATTATAGCTTTGTAGTAGAGGCTAAAGCCTGGGATTGTGACGCCTCCCGCTTTGGTCTTCTTCTTCAGTATTACTTTGGCTATTCGGGGTCTTTTGTGGTTCCATATAGATTTTATGATTGTTTGTTCTAGCTTCAAGAAGAATGCTGGTGCAATTTTGATTGGGATTGCATTGAATGTGTAGATTTATTTGGGTAGTATTGACATTTTAACAATATTTCCTCTTCCAATCCATGAGCACGGAATATTTTTCCAATTTTGTATCTTCCTCAATTTCCTTCATAAGCTTTCTATACTTTTCAGCATACAGATCTTTTACATCTTTGGTTAAGTTTATTCCTAGGTATTTTACGATTCTTGGTGCAATTGTGAATGGGATCAGTTTCTTATTTGTCTTTCTGTTGCTTCATTATATGTGTATAAGAATGCAACTGATTTCTGTACATGAATTTTGTATCCTGCAACTTTGCAGAATTCATTTATCAGTTCTAGCAGACTTTTGATGGAGTCTATCGGGTTTCTCATGTAGAGTATCATATCATGTGCAAAAAGTGAAAGCTTGACTTCATCTTTGCCAATTTGGATGCCTTTGATTTCCTTTTTTGTCTGATTGCTGATACTAGAACTTCCCACACTATGTTAAACAGCAGCGGTGAGAGTGAACATCCCTGTCATGTTGCTGATCTCATGGGAAAGCTCTCAGTGCCTCCCCACTGAGGATGATATTAGCTGTGGGCTTTTCATAAATGGCTTTTGTAATGTTTAAGTATGTTCCTTCTATCCCTACTTTCTCGGGTTTTTATTAAAAAAGAATGCTGAATTTTGTCAAATGTTTTTTCTGCATCTATTGACAGGATTATATGGTTCTTATCTTTTCTTTTATTAATGTGATGTATCACATTGGTTGATTTGCAAATGTTGAACCAGCCCTGCAGCCCAGGAATGAATCCCACTTGATCATGGTGAATAATTCTTTTTACATGCTGTTGAATTCAATTTGCTAGTATCTTGTTGAGAATGTTTGTATCCATATTCATCATGGATATTGGCCTGTAGTTCTCTTTTTTTGCTGGGTCTCTGTCTGGTTTGGGAATCAAAGTAATGCTGGCTTCATAGAATGATGAGTCTAGAAGTTTTCCTTCTCTTTCTATTTTTTGGAACAGCTTGAGAAAGATAGGTATTATCTCTACTTTAAATGTCTTGTAGAATTCCCCAGGGAAGCCATCTGTTACTGGACTCTTATTTGTTGGGAGATTTTTGATAACTGATTCAATTTCTTTGCTTGTTATGGGTCTGTTCAAGTTTTCTATTTATTCCTGTTTGAGTTTTGGAAGTGTGTGGGTGCTTAGGAATTTGTCCATTTCTTCCAGGTTGTCCAGTTTGTTGGCATATAATTTTTCATAGTATCCCCTGATAATTGCTTGTATTTCTGAGGGATTGGTTGTAATAATTCCATTTGCATTCAGTGCTCCAACCAAAACACATAGGGTTTCAGAATGGATTAAAAAAACAAGACCTATCTATTTACTGTCTACAAAAGACTCATTTTAGACCTGAGGACATCTTCAGATTCAAAGTGAGGGGATGGAGAACTATCTATCATGCTACTGGAAGTCAAAAGAAAGCTGGGGTAGCCATACTTATATCAGACAAACTAGACTTTAAATTAAAGGCTGTAACAAGAGATGATGAAGGGCAATATATAATAATTACAGGGTCAAGCCACCAGGAAGAGCTAACAAGTATAAATGTCTATATGCCGAATACGGGATCCCCAAATATGTAAAACGATTAATGATAAACATAAGCAACCTTATTGATAAGAATGTGGTAATTGCAGGGGACTTTAATACTCCACTTACAACAATGGACAAATCATCTAGACACAGGATCAATACAGAAACAAGGGCCCTGAATGATATATTGGATCAGATGGACTTGACAGATATATTTAGAACTCTGCATCCCAAAGCAACAGAATATACTTTCTTCTCGAATGCACATGGAACATTCTCCCAGGTAGATCACATAGTGGGTCACAAAACAGCCCTTCATAAGTATACAAGAATTGAGATCATACCATGCACACTTTCAGACCACAATGCTATGAAGCTTGAAATCAACCAGAGGAAAAAGTCTGGAAAACCTCCAAAACATGTAGGTTAAAGAATATCCTACTAAAAAATGAATGGGTCAACCAGGCAATTAGAGAAATTAAAAAATATATGGAAACAAATGAAAATGAAAACACAACAATCCAAACTTTTTGGGATGCAGCAAAAACAGTCCTGAGAGGAAAATACATTGCAATCCAGGTGAACCTCAAGAAACAAGAAAAATCCCAAATACAAAATCTAACAGCACACCTAAATGAAATAGAAGCAGAACAGCAAAGACACCCCAAACTCAGCAGAAGAGAAATCATAAAGATCAGAGCAGAAATAAACAATGTAGAATCTTAAAAAACTGTAGAGCAGATCAAGGAAACTAAGTGTTGTTTTTTGAAAAAATAAACAAAAGTGATAAACCTCTAGCCAGTCTTCTCAAAAAGAAAGGCGAAATCACCCAAACAGATAAAATCATGAGAGAACTGGTTTCAACAAGAAAGTTTATATTTCAATTCAGTCAGGACCAGAGTTTTGCCTATATCCACAAATTATTTTACATATTCCTTTCCTTTTAAGATAAGAGGCACATTGTAACAGCAAAATTATGTAGCTGAGTAAAGCAGTATTTTGGAAAGATTAACTGGGTAATAATTTTTTTAATTTATACCATTCTTTCCTTTAGTGGTAAACTGTTCCACAGTATCTACAATCTTCTGTAAAATAAGATAGATCATAATTATGGTTATGAGGCATCCCACTGACAAATTCTAGGTTACCTCACTAGTGAGTTAGTTGTTTGAGGGTAACATCACCTGTGTGATGTTACAAAGTACAGTTTTCATATTCTGTATTTCATTAAATCCTCCAAGCCATCCTGCGAGGTGCCACACAAAACTCACAGCTTGAGAGTTTGTTTGGAGGTGCCAGCATGGAGCACAGCTACTCATATACCCTTGATAGAAGAATGGTCCTCCTCTATGGGGGGAAGGCCATCCTCTTTGACCCAGCACACAGCTCCAGGAGAGATGCACATAGAGTGGCATGGGAGGGAGGGGACACCTGCCCACCCAGCCAGATCAGCCAAATCAAACTTGAAGATAGATGGGGTGACAGATGTTGCAGCCAGGACTCCCTGCACTTGTGGTGAGGAGCACCGAGTGTTGTATGGAAGTGATGAATCACTATAATGCACACCTGAAACAAATATCACACCCTATGTTAGCTGTACTGGAATTTAAATAAACACTTAAACAAATCATGGCTAAGATGTGAATGGTATCCTTTGATTACAAACAATTCCTAAATCAGAAGTGCACAGATAATAAAATAATAATAATTCCAAGTAATCCTTAAAAAGTCCTGTTTACTGAAAATTCCAGTAAGCATTTTGCATCCATGGAATCATTTAGTACTCCTTCCCAGGCCTTATGAGAAAGGAAATTTTAGTACCCAGATTTTAGAATGGTGTTAATCATTCATTTAGGATACTGTTAATCATCATCCAATGAAAGATTGTTGCAAATAACTAGGGAGGTTCTAAAGATCAAAAATCAATCAATTCCTTAAATGATGTAATGTGATAATGAAACTATAATTTCAGAGATTCAAAATTCCAAAGAAAGCATCGGTAGTCTAGAGATGTTTCCTGAAAGGTGTTTCTCCTACACCTTATCTGACCTTGACATTTTTCAAGATGTGGCATGAGCACATTGTGTTAGGAACACATGTTGGCTTAAGTTGTTTTTCAGGTGAAAATCCTATGTTTTAGATGGGATATGATATAAAAGCATGGTATGAATAAATTTGATTGTTAAAATAAATATTCTAAAATTATGATCCACCTACATTATTGAATAATTGCACATTAAGATCCTTATTATCTATTCATGGTTATGCCCACCTGTTAGATTTTTCTGTCATGGAATACTGTTCAGTTTTTTAAGGACTAATTTCAAGCTTGAGCCTCTGTGAGTTCTTCAATAGTTAATTCTATCTAACTTTAAGGAGTCAAGTATGTTTACAACAATTTTGCTAAATTCATATTATTTGGGATTTTTTTTTCACATTACTCATCTCAGAGGCTAGTTTTGTTGTGATGGTGACCACCTCGGGGCCTCCTTTATTTCCTTAGATAATTCCCTGGGAATACTATGGCAATGTTCCAATTGCTGAAATTCACTCTTGATAGAACTTTACAATTCTACCCTAGATTTATAATCTTCTCCATGTTATTCTCATGGTACTTAATTATTGTTAGCTCTTGGATCCATGATTTTTTGATCTTCATACTTCTGTTGACTTTTAATCACTGTTTTACTGCAGGAGGTCTATTTATCCATGGATGCTTAAAGTCACATTAATAAAGCGACAGACTTCATTCCTTTTGACATTTCCTTTCTTTCTTCAATCACATTTTCATCCCAGTTAATTTTTTTCATACATCATCTTCATCACACACTGTTGGTGTAAGTGAGACCCTGAGAGGGACTGATTATCAAGAGAAATCTACTTGCATTCTACAGCCATGAAATTAGGTATTTCCCAGGTCTAGAAAAGATTTCCTGAAATGAAATGATTTCTCTTTACTTATGTATATTAGGCACTGTGATGTACATGCATTCCCACCGTGCCTAAGAATGGGCACTTTAAAACAAGTGTCTTTTTACTCACCTTATTTTGATAAATATCACTTGATTAAAAAAAATTGAGGAATACATGAATCTCCACACTTTCAGAGAAGGACAGAGAAACACAGATGAGTATCTAAGAATTGGCTTCAGAAATGTTTATTTTTCACTTGCAAAAATGCTGCTGAGGAGAAAACACTTGGGTTAGGAGGACAGTAGTACATAATATGGAGAATGCATTCTGGGTGTGTTATTTATGGTATGTGCTCCAGACTCTTGGGCATTGTTTTCAAACAGGCCATTTGTGTTTATCCCAGATGAGCTAACAGAGAAAGTTGCTTAGGAGGGGTCGCCATGGAAATGCTTCTTACTATGGTTAATTACCTACTGAACTGAGGGTGGTAGCAAGTCCCGTCTATTATTAGGTTTGTTTTAAAATAAACTCATTTAATTTTCCAACATAAACACTAATTTTAAATAGGATACAATTGGAATAAAGCAAGTTTGAAGAAATGATTCTGGGGGATTTAAATGTCAGTTTCTTTAGGATCTATGTTCATTTATAGAATATCCCTCATAGATTTTTTTAATATACAAGAATATGTCCACATTTTTATTGAAATTCCAGTTAACATACAGTGTAATGTTGGTTTCAGGTATAGAGTGTAGTGATTCATCACTGACATACAATACCCAATGCTCATCACAAGTGCCCTCTTTAATACCCATCACCTATTTCACCCATCCCTCACCAACATCCCTTCTAATAATCATCTGTTTGTTCTCTATACTTGAGAGTCTGGTTCTTAGTTTGCCCCTCTCTCTGCCCCCATGTTCATTTCTTTTGTTTCTTATTCCAAAATATGACAAATCATATGGTATTTGTCTTTCTCTGATTGACTTATTTAGCTTAGCGTAATACATTCTAGCTCCATCCACATCGTTGCAAATGGCAAGATTTCATTCTTTTTTTTTTTTTTTTTAATTTTTTTTTTCAACTTTTATTTATTTTTTTTGGGACAGAGAGAGACAGAGCATGAACGGGGGAGGGGCAGAGAGAGAGGGAGACACAGAATCAGAAACAGGCTCCAGGCTCTGAGCCATCAGCCCAGAGCCCGACGCGGGGCTCGAACTCACAGACCGCGAGATCGTGACCTGGCTGAAGTCGGACGCTTAACCGACTGCGCCACCCAGGCGCCCCAAGATTTCATTCTTTTTGATAGTGGAGTAATATTCCATTGTGTGTGTGCGTGTGTGTGTGTGTGTGTGTGTGTGTGTGTGTACACACACACCACATTTTCTTTCTCCATTCATCAGTTGATGGGCACGTTGGATGCTTCAATTGTTTGGCTACTCTTGATAATGCTGCTATAGGGGCTCCTGGGTGGCTCAGTCGGTTAAGCGTCCGACTTCAGCTCAGGTCACGATCTCGCGGTCCGTGAGTTCGAGCCCCGCGTCGGGCTCTGGGCTGATGGCTCAGAGCCTGGAGCCTGCTTCCGATTCTGTGTCTCCCTCTCTCTCTGCCCCTGCCCCGTTCATGCTCTGTCTCTTTCTGTCTCAAAAATAAATAAATAAATAAATAAATAAATAAATAAATAATGCTGCTATAAACATTGGGGTTCATGTATTCCTTTGAATTAGTATTCGTTCGTTCATGGTTAAATACTTATTAGTGCAATTGCTGGGTCATAGAGTTGTTCTATTTTTAACTTTTTGAGGAACCTGCATACTATTTTCTAGAGTGGCTGCCCCAGTTTGCATTCCCACCAATAGTGTAAGAGGGTTCCCCTTTCTCTGCATTCTTGCCAACACTTGTTATTCACTATGTTGTTAATTTCAGCTATTTGGGCCAGTATGAGTGGATATCTTATAATAGTTTTGTTTTATTTGTTTGTTTTTAAATTTTATTTTATTTAAATTTCAGTTAACATACAATACAATATTGGGTTCAGGAGTGGAATCCAGTGATTCATCACTTATATACAACACCCAGTGCTCATCACTAGTGTCCTCTTTAATGCCCATCACCTATCTAGCTCATTCCCCACCCACCTCCCTCCATCAACCCTTATTTTGTTCTCCATAATTAAGTCTCTTATGGTTTGTTTCACTCTCTTCTCTCTCCACTCCTCCCCCCCACCTTCCCATGTGTTCATCTGTTTTGGTGAACAGCATTCTATACATTAACCCAATCTACATGGGTGAAATAATATGGTATTTGTTTTTTCTCTGACTTATTTTGCTTAGCATATTACATTCTAGCTCCTTCCATATCACTGAAAATGGCAAGATTTCATTCTGTTTAATGGCTGGGTAATATTCCATTACATATATAAATAGTCACTTCTTTATTCATTCATCAGACAATGGATGGTAGGGCTCTCTCTACTTTGGCTATTGTTGAAAGTATTGCTATAAACATCAGGCTGCATGAGCCTGTTCAAATCTGTATTTTTTAATCGTTTGGGTAAATACCTAATAATGCAAATGCTGGATTGTAGGGTAGTTCTACACTAAGGTCTTTAATGCATTTCAGTTTATTTTTGTATCTGGTGTAAGAAAGTAGTCCAGTTTCATTGCTTTGTTTACTGTTATCTAGTTTTCCCAGCACCATTTCTTCAGGACACTGTCTTTTTTTTTTCCATTGCATATTCTTTCCTGCTTTGTCAAAGATTAGTTGACCATATAGTTGTGGGATCATTCTGCGTTTTCTCACCTATTCCATTGATCTATGTGTCCATTATTATGGCAGTACCATACTGTGTTGATGATTACAGCTTTGTAATATAACTTGAAGTAGGGAATTGTGATGGCCCCAGCTTTGCTTTTCTCTTTCAACATTTCTTTGACTATTCTGGCTCTATACAAATTTTAGAACTGTTTGTCCTAGCTCTGTGAAAAATGCTGGTGGTATTTTGATAGGGATTGCATTAAATGTGTAGATGCTTTAGGTAGTATTGACATTTTAAAAACATTTTTCTTCCATTCCATGGGCATGGAATATTTTTCCATTTATTTGTCTCATCTTCAATTTCATTCTTCAGTGTTCTATAGTTTTCAGAGTACTGATCTTTTACCTCTTTACTTAGGTTTATTCCTTGGTGTCTTATAATTTTTGGTGCAATTGTAAATGGGATAGATTCCTTGATTTCTCATTCTGGGATTTCATTATGGTATATAGAAATGCAACCAGTTTCTGTACATTGAGTTTGTATCCCATGACTTTCCTGAATTCATGTATTAGTTCTAGCAAGTTTGGGGTGGAATATTTTGGGTGTTCTGCATAGAGTATGATGTCATCTGAAAATAGTGAAAGTTTGACTTCTTACTTGCCAATGTGGATACCCTCTCTTTATTTTTGTTGCCTGATTGCTGAGACCAGGACTTTTGGTACTGTGTTAAATAACAGTGGTGAGAGTGGACATCCATATCCTCTTCCTGACTGGAGAGGAAAAGCTCTCAGTTTTCTCCCATTGAGGATAATATTAGCTATGGGTTTTTCATATTTGGCTTTTATTATGTAGAGCTATGTTCTCTCTAACCCCACTTAATTGAAGGTTTTTATCATGATTTGTACTTTGTCAAATGATTTATCTGCAACTATTGACAGTATCATACGATTCTTATTCTTTGTTTTATTAATGTGGTGTATCATGTTGATTGATTTGCAAATTTGCACCACACTTGCAATCCAGGAATAAATCCCACATGATCATGGTGAATGATTCTTTTAATATACTGTTAGTTTTGATTTGCCACTATTTTGTGGAGAATTTTTGAATCTATATCCATCTGTGATAATGTTTGTTTTCAGTGGGGTTTTGTCTGGTTTTGGATCAATATAAAGGTGACCTCATAGGATGAATTTAGATGTTTTACTGTTATTTCTGCTTTTTTGGAACAGATTGAGAATAGTTATTAATTCTTTGCTGAATGTTTGGTAGAATTTCTTTGTGAAGCCGTCTGGTACTGGACTTTTGTTTGCTGGGAGATTTTTCATTCTGATTCAATTTCCTGATTGGTTATCAGTCTGTACAAGTTTTCTATTTCTTCCTATTTCAGCTTTGGTAGTTTATATATTTCTAGGAATCTATCCATTTTTTCCACGTGGCCCAATTTATTGGCATATAGTTTTACATAATGTTCTCTTATAATTGTTTGAATTTCCCTGGTGTTGGTTGTTATTTCTCCCCTCTCATTTGTGATTTTATTATCAAGGTCCTTTGTCTTTTCTATTTTAGTTCATCTGGCTAAGAGTTTATCAATTTTATTTATTTTTTTATTTTTCAAAGAACTTGCTTCTGGTTTCTCTGTTCAATTTTTTTTGTTTCTATATCATTTGCATGTGCTCAAATCTTGATTATTTTCCTTCTTCTGGTGGCCTTAGGCTTTGTTAACTGTTCTTCTCCTACCTCATTTAGGTCTATGGTTAGGATGTTTATTTCAGATTTTTTTTTTTTGCATTGTGAAGTAAACCTGTATTTCTATATATTTCACTCTTATGAATGCCTTGGCTGTATCCAATGGTTTTGGACTGTTTTGTTTACATTTTTTCCACTTTTTCCCACTTATTTTTTGAATATTTCTTCTTTGATTTCTGGCTGATACATTCATTGTTTAGTAGCATGCAATTTAACCTCCATGTATTTGTGGTCTATCCAATTTTTTTCTTGTGTTTGGCAACATATTATTTTAGCATTATGGTCAGAAATGATGTATGGTATGATCTCAGTCTCTCTGTACTTGTTGAGGTCTGATTTGTGACCTGGTATGTGATCTATTTTTGAGAATCTCCCATGTGCACATGAAAAGAGTATGTTGCTGATTTATGATGAACTATTCTGAATATAACTGTTAAATCCATCTTTTCCAGTGTGTCATTCACAGATATATTTTCCTTGTTGATTTTCTGCTTGAATGATGTGCCCATTGATGTAACTGGGGTGTTGAGTTCCAGTGCTATTTTTATATCAGTGAGTTCCTCTATGTTTATTCTTATTTGTTTTATATATGTGGGTACTCCCATGTTGGGTACATAAATATTTACAATTGCTAGGTCTACATGATGGATAGTCCCCCTTTTTATGATATAGTGCCCTTCTTCATCTCATTACAGTTCCTGGCTTAAAATCTAGTTTGTCTGATGTACTTATTGCTACTTCAGCTTTCTTTTGACATCTATTTGTATGATCAATGTTTCTCTGTCACTTCACTTTCAATCTGCAGGTGTCTTTGTGTCTTAAGTGATTGTATTGAGGGAAACCTATTGCTGGGTCTTTTTTTAATCCATTTTAACACCCTGTATCTTTTAATTGGATTGTTTAGTCTGCTTACATTCAGAGCAATTAGTGATAGACATGTATTGAGTGCCATTTTATTGCTTGTTTTGCTGTTGTTTCTGGAGATTTTCTCTGTTCCTTTTTAGTCTTTGTTGCTTTTGATATTTTTTTTTCACCAAAGACTCCCCTTTTATACTTATTTCATGACTGGTTTAGTCACCATGAAATCCTTTACTTTTTGTTTCTCTGGTAAACTCTTTATCTTCTATACTGAATGAGACCCTTGCTGGATAGAATATACATGGCTGAAGATTTTTCCATTTAGCATGCTGAATATATCATGTCACTCCCTTCTGGCTTGGCTACTTTCTGTGGAGAGATCTGCAGCTGATCTTATAGGTGTTCCCTTGTAAGGTAGTGATTCCTTCTGTCTTGCATTTTTCAGGGTCTTTTATTTATCTCTCTCTATATTTTTGCAAATGTAACTACCATATGTCGTGGTGTTGGTCTACTTTTGTTGATTTTTTTTTTATTTTAATATATGAAATTTATTGTTAAATTGGTTTCCATACAACACCCAGTGCTCATCCCAAAAGGTGCCCTCCTCAATACCCATCACCCACCCTCCCCTCCCTCCCACCCCCCATCAACCCTCAGTTCTCAGTTTTTAACAGTCTCTTATGTTTTGGCTCTCTCCCACTCTAACCTCTTTTTTTTTTTTTTTTGTTCCCCTCCCCCATGGGTTTCTCTTAAGTTTCTCAGGATCCACATAAGAGTGAAACCATATGGTATCTGTCTTTCTCTGTATGGCTTATTTCACTTAGCATCACACTCTCCAGTTCCATCCACGTTGCTACAAAAGGCCATATTTCATTTTTTCTCATTGCCACGTAGTACTCCATTGTGTATATAAACCACAATTTCTTTATCCATTCATCAGTTGATGGACATTTAGGCTCTTTCCATAATTTGGCTATTGTTGAGAGTGCTGCTATGAACATTGGGGTACAAGTGCCCCTATGCATCAGTACTCCTGTGTCCCTTGGATAAATTCCTAGCAGTGCTATTGCTGGGTCATAGGGTAGGTCTATTTTTAATTTTCTGAGGAACCTCCACACTGCTTTCCAGAGCGGCTGCACCAATTTGCATTCCCACCAACAGTGCAAGAGGGTTCCCGTTTCTCCACATCCTCTCCAGCATCTATAGTCTCCTGATTTGTTCATTTTGGCCACTCTGACTGGCGTGAGGTGATACCTGAGTGTGGTTTTAATTTGTATTTCCCTGATAAGGAGCGACGCTGAACATCTTTTCATGTGCCTGTTGGCCATCCGGATGTCTTCTTTAGAGAAGTGTCTATTCATGTTTTCTGCCCATTTCTTCACTGGGTTATTTGCTTTTCGGGTGTGGAGTTTGGTGAGCTCTTTATAGATTTTGGATACTAGCCCTTTGTCCGATATGTCATTTGCAAATATCTTTTCCCATTCCGTTGGTTGCCTTTTAGTTTTGTTGGTTGTTTCCTTTGCTGTGCAGAAGCTTTTTATCTTCATAAGGTCCCAGTAATTCACTTTTGCTTTTAATTCCCTTGCCTTTGGGGATGTGTCGAGGAAGAGATTGCTACGGCTGAGGTCAGAGAGGTCTTTTCCTGCTTTCTCCTCTAGGGTTTTGATGGTTTCCTGTCTCACATTCAGGTCCTTTATCCATTTTGAGTTTATTTTTGTGAATGGTGTGAGAAAGTGGTCTAGTTTCAACCTTCTGCATGTTGCTGTCCAGTTCTCCCAGCACCATTTGTTAAAGAGACTGTCTTTTTTCCATTGGATATTCTTTCCTGCTTTGTCAAAGATTAGTTGGCCATACGTTTGTGGGTCTAGTTCTGGCGTTTCTATTCTATTCCATTGGTCTATGTGTCTGTTTTTGTGCCAATACCATGCTGTCTTGATGATGACAGCTTTGTAGTAGAGGCTAAAGTCTGGGATTGTGATGCCTCCTGCTTTGGTCTTCTTCTTCAAAATTACTTTGGCTATTCGGGGCCTTTTGTGGTTCCATATGAATTTTAGGATTGCTTGTTCTAGTTTCGAGAAGAATGCTGGTGCAATTTTGATTGGGATTGCATTGAATGTGTAGATAGCTTTGGGTAGTATTGACATTTTGACAATATTTATTCTTCCAATCCATGAGCAGGGAATGTCTTTCCATTTCTTTAAATCTTCTTCAATTACCTTCATAAGCTTTCTATAGTTTTCAGCATACAGATCCTTTACATCTTTGGTTAGATTTATTCCTAGGTATTTTATGCTTCTTGGTGCAATTGTGAATGGGATCAGTTTCTTTATTTGTCTTTCTGTTGCTTCATTGTTAGTGTATAAGAATGCAACTGATTTCTGTACATTGATTTTGTATCCTGCAACTTTGCTGAATTCATGTATCAGTTCTAGCAGACTTTTGGTGGAGTCTATCGGATTTTCCATGTATAATATCATGTCATCTGCAAAGAGCGAAAGCTTGACTTCATCTTTGCCAATTTTGATGCCTTTGATTTCCTTTTGTTGTCTGATTGCTGATGCTAGAACTTCCAGCACTATGTTAAACAACAGCGGTGACAGTGGGCATCCCTGTCGTGTTCCTGATCTCAGGGAAAAAGCTCTCAGTTTTTCCCCGTTGAGGATGATGTTAGCTGTGGGCTTTTCATAAATGGCTTTTATGATCTTTAAGTATGTTCCTTCTATCCCGACTTTCTCAAGAGTTTTTATTAAGAAAGGGTGCTGGATTTTGTCGAAGGCCTTTTCTGCATCGATTGACAGGATCATATGGTTCTTCTCTTTTTTTTTGTTAATGTGATGTATCACGTTGATTGATTTGCGAATGTTGAACCAGCCCTGCATCCCAGGAATGAATCCCACTTGATCATGGTGAATAATTCTTTTTATATGCCGTTGAATTCGATTTGCTAGTATCTTATTGAGAATTTTTGCATCCATATTCATCAGGGATATTGGCCTGTAGTTCTCTTTTTTTACTGGGTCTCTGTCTGGTTTAGGAATCAAAGTAATACTGGCTTCATAGAATGAGTCTGGAAGTTTTCCTTCCCTTTCTATTTCTTGGAATAGCTTGAGAAGGATAGGTATTATCTCTGCTTTAAACGTCTGGTAGAACTCCCCTGGGAAGCCATCTGGTCCTGGACTCTTATTTGTTGGGAGATTTTTGATAACCGATTCAATTTCTTCGCTGGTTATGGGTCTGTTCAAGCTTTCTATTTCCTCCTGATTGAGTTTTGGAAGAGTGTGGGTGTTCAGGAATTTGTCCATTTCTTCCAGGTTGTCCAATTTGTTGGCATATAATTTTTCATAATATTCCCTGATAATTGTTTGTATCTCTGAGGGATTAGTTGTAATCATTCCATTTTCATTCATGATTTTATCTATTTGGGTCATCTCCCTTTTCTTTTTGAGAAGCCTGGCTAGAGGTTTGTCAATTTTGTTTATTTTTTCAAAAAACCAACTCTTGGTTTCGTTGATCTGCTCTACAGTTTTTTTAGATTCTATATTGTTTATTTCTGCTCTGATCTTTATTATTTCTCTTCTTCTGCTGGGTTTAGGCTGCCTTTGCTGTTCTGCTTCTATTTCCTTTAGGTGTGCTGTTAGATTTTGTATTTGGGATTTTTCTTGTTTCTTGAGATAGGCCTGGATTGCAATGTATTTTCCTCTCAGGACTGCCTTCGCTGCGTCCCAAAGCGTTTGGATTGTTGTATTTTCATTTTCGTTTGTTTCCATATATTTTTTAATTTCTTCTCTAATTGCCTGGTTGACCCACTCATTCGTTAGTAGGGTGTTCTTTAACCTCCATGCTTTTGGAGGTTTTCCAGACTTTTTTCTGTGGTTGATTTCAAGCTTCATAGCATTGTGGTCTGAAAGTATGCATGGTATGATTTCAATTCTTGTAAACTTATGAAGGGCTGTTTTGTGACCCAGTATATGATCTATCTTGGAGAATGTTCCATGTGCACTCGAGAAGAAAGTATATTCTGTTGCTTTGGGATGCAGAGTTCTAAATATATCTGTCAAGTCCATCTGATCCAATGTCTCATTCAGGGCCCTTGTTTCTTTATTGACCGTGTGTCTAGTTGATCTATCCATTTCTGTAAGTGGGGTGTTAAAGTCCCCTGCAATGACCACATTTTTCTCAATAAGGTTGCTTATGTTTATGAGTAATTGTTTTATATATTTGGGCGCTCCGGTATTCGGCGCATAGACATTTATAATTGTTAGCTCTTCCTGATGGATAGACCCTGTCACTATTATATAATGTCCTTCTTCATGTCTTGTTACAGCCTTTAATTTAAAGTCTAGTTTGTCTGATATAAGGATGGCTACTCCAGCTTTCTTTTGGCTTCCAGTAGCATGATAAATAGATCTCCATCCCCTCACTCTCAATCTAAAGGTGTCCTCAGGTCTAAAATGAGTCTCTTGTAGACAGCAAATAGATGGGTCTTGTTTTTTTATCCATTCTGATACCCTATGTCTTTTGGTTGGCGCATTTAATCCATTTACATTCAGTGTTATTATAGAAAGATATGGGTTTAGAGTCATTGTGATGTCTGTATGTTTTATGCTTGTAGTGATGTCTCTGGTACTTTGTCTCACAGGGTCCCCCTTAGGATCTCTTGTAGGGCTGGTTTAGTGGTGACAAATTCCTTCAGTTTTTGTTTGTTTGGGAAGACCTTTATCTCTCCTTCTATTCTAAATGACAGACTTGCTGGATAAAGGATTCTCGGCTGCATATTTTTTCTGTCTAGCACACTGAAAATCTCGTGCCAATTCTTTCTGGCCTGCCAAGTTTCAAAAGAGAGATCAGTCACGAGTCTTATAGGTCTCCCTTTATATGTGAGGGCACGTTTACCCCTTGCTGCTTTCAGAATTTTCTCTTTATCCTTGTATTTTGCCAGTTTCACTATGATATGTCGTGCAGAAGATCGATTCAAGTTACGTCTGAAGGGAGTTCTCTGTGCCTCTTGGATTTCAATGCCTTTTTCCTTCCCCAGTTCAGGGAAGTTCTCAGCTATTATTTCTTCAAGTACCCCTTCAGCACCTTTCCCTCTCTCTTCCTCCTCTGGGATACCAATTATGCGTAGATTATTTCTTTTTAGTGTATCACTTAGTTCTCTAATTTTCCCCTCATATTCCTGGATTTTTTTATCCCTCTTTTTCTCAGCTTCCTCTTTTTCCATAACTTTATCTTCTAGTTCACCTATTCTCTCCTCTGCCTCTTCAATCCGAGCCGTGGTGGTTTCCATTTTGTTATGCATTTCGTTTAAAGCGTTTTTCAGCTCCTCGTGACTGTTCCTTAGTCCCTTGATCTCTCTAGCAAGAGATTCTCTGCTGTCAGCTATACTGTTTTCAAGCCCAGCGATTAATTTTATGACTATTATTCTAAATTCACTTTCTGTTATATTATTTAAATCCTTTTTGATCAGTTCATTAGCTGTTGTTATTTCCTGGAGATTCTTCTGAGGGGAATTCTTCCGCTTGGTCATTTTGGATAGTCCCTGGCGTGGTGAGGACCTGCAGGGCACTTCCCCTGTGCTGTGGTGTATAACTGGAGTTGGTGGGCGGAGCCGCAGTCAGACCTGATGTCTGCCCCCAGCCCACCGCTGGGGCCACAGTCAGACTGGTGCGTGCCTTCTCTTCCCCTCTCCTATGGGCGGGATTCACTGTGGGGTGGGGTGGCCTGTCTGGGCTACTTGCACACTGCCAGGCTTGTGATGCTGGGGATCTGGCGTCTTAGCTGGGGTGGGTAGGCAAGGTGCACAGGGGCAGGAGGGGCAGGCTTAGCTTGCTTCTCCTTAGGTGATCCTCTTCAGGAGGGGCCCTGTGGCAGCAGGAGGGAGTCAGATCCGCTGCCGGAGGTTTGGCTCCGCAGAAGCGCAGAGTTGGGTGTTTGCGCGCGGAGCGAGCAAGTTCCCTGGCAGGAACTGGTTCTCTTTGGGATTTTGGCTGGGGGATGGGCGGGGGAGATGGCGCTGGCGAGCGCCTTTGTTCCCCACCAAACTGAGCTCTGTCGTCCGGGGGCTCAGCAGCTCTCCTTCCCTTTGTCCTCCAGCCTTCCCGCTTTCTGAGCAGAGCTGTTAACTTATGACCTCCCAGACGCTAAGTCGCGCTTGCTGTCGGAACACAGTCCGTCAGGCCCCTCCGCTTTTTGCAAGCCAGACTCAGGGGCTCTGCTTGGCCGGCGAGCCGCCCCTCCGCCCCGGCTCCCTCCCGCCAGTCCGTGGAGCGCGCACCGCCTCGCCGCCCTTCCTACCCTCTTCCGTGGGCCTCTCGTCTGCGCTTGGCTCCGGCGACTCCGTTCTGCTAATCCTCTGGCGGTTTTCTGGGTTATTTAGACAGGTGTAGGTGGAATCTAAGTGATCAGCAGGACGCGCGGTGAGCCCAGCGTCCTCCTACGCCGCCATCTTCCTACTTTTGTTGATTTTTATGGGTCTCTGTGCTCCTGGATTTCTATGTCTGTTTCCTTCCCCTGATTAGGGAAGTTTTCAGCTATTATTTTCTCAAATAAACCTTCTGCCCCCTTTTTTCTCTCTTCTTTTTCTGGGATTCCTATGATACAATTGATGTTATGTTTGATAGAGTCCCTAAGTTTTCTAATTCTATTTTCATGATACATAATTCTTTCTCTCTTTTGTTCAGCTTCATTATTTTTCATTATTTTTTCTTCTATATTACATCTTTGTTTCTGTGTTTCTTCCATCCTTGTGGTCATTATATCCATTTTGTTTCAAATCTCAATTATTGCACTTTTCATTTCTGACCACTTGTTTTCTAACTCTTGTATCTCTGCTATAAAGGCCTTCCTGAAATCCTCCATTCTTTTCTCAAGCATAGCAAGGATCATTTTGATTGTTGCTTTTAATTCTCCATTAGGCATATTACTTATATGTCTTTCGACTGGAACTCTGGCTGTGACCTTTCTTGTTCTTTCCTTTAGGATGAATTTCTCTGTCTGCATTTTGTCTAAGTCTGTCTTCTTCTCTATGTTAGGAAAGCCTGTTCTGCTTTCTGTCCCTGAGAGTAATGGCTTTATGAAGAAGAGGTCATATAGTGTCCAGAGTAACACAGTGCACTTTGGGCTCTATCTCAGCCAAGCCTACTGTCCTTCAAACCCCAAACCTTAGGGACACCTTCATCCATTCATCAGTAGGTGGACATTTGGGCTATGAAACAGGAAGTAATAGAAAATTTGAACAGACCCATAACCAGCAAAGTAGTTGAGTCAGTAATCTCCCAACCCACAAGTGCCTGGGACTGGATGGCTTCTCAGTGGAATTCTACCAAAACATTTTAAAAAGGTGCTAATACCTATTCTTTTAAAGCTGTTCCAAAAAAAAAAAAAAGAAGAAACAGAATGAAAACTTCTAAACTCATTCTATGAAGCCACCATTACATTGATTCCAAAACCATACAAAGACCCCTACTAAATAGAATTACAGATCAATTTCCCTGATTCACATGGATATAAAAATTCTCAACAGAATACTAGCAAATTGAATTCAACAACTTTTTGAAATAATTATTCTCTATAATACAGCGGGATTTATTCCTGGGCTGCAGGGCTGTGTCAATATCCAGAAATCAGTGAGCATGATACATCATATTAATAAAAGAAAGGAAAAGAATGACATGATCCTTTCAGTAGATGAATAAAAAGTATTTGGTAAAATACAGCATCCTTTCTTGAAAAAAAAACCCTCAAGAAAGTTAGGATAGAAGGAACAACCTCAAGATCATAAAGGCCATATACAAAAGACCCGCAGCTCATATCATCCTCAATGGGGAGAAACTGAAAGCTTTCACCCTAAGGTCAGAAACATGACAGACATGTCCCCTTTCACTGTGAAAGTATTCGAAGTCTTAGTATCAGCAATCAGACAACATAAAGAAATAAAAGGCCTACAGATTGGCAAGGGAGAAGGCAAACTTTCACTCTTCGCAGTCGACATCATACTATTGTTGAAAACATGAAAGCCTCTACCAAAAAACTGGTAGAACTGATACATGAATCCAGAAAAGTTGCAGGATATGAAATCAATGTACAGAAATCAGTTGCATTTCTATACACCAATAAGGTAGCAGCAGAAAGTGAAACAGAGGAATCTATCCCATTTACAATGGCATCCAAACCATGAAATACCTAGGAATAAACTTAACCAAAGGGGTGAAAATATATACCCTGAAAACTATAGAAACTTCATTAAAGGAATTGAAGAAACACAAAGAAATGGAAAAACATTACATGCTCACGGATTAGATGAACAAATATTGTTAAAATGTCAATACCACCCAAAGCAGTCTACACATTCCATGCATTCTCTATCAAAATAACACGAGTATTCTTCACAGAGCTAGAATAAACAACCGTAAAAGTTGTATGGAACTAGATAAGACCACGAATAGCAAAAAACGTGTTGAAAAAGAAAACCAACGGTGGAGGCATCATAATAGCAGATTTTAACCTGTACTACAAAGCTGTAATAATCAAGACAGTATGGACCTGGGACAAAAATAGACACATAGATCAATGGGACAGAATAAAGAGCCCAGAAATGGACCCACAAACATATGACCAACTAATCTTTGACAAAGCAGAAAAGAATGTCCAATAGAATAAAGACAGTCTCTTCACCAAATGGTGTTGAGAAAAGTGGAGAGTGACATGTAGAAGAATGATCCTGGAACACTTTCTTACACCATAAACAGAAATAAACTCAAAATGGATGAAATACTTAAAAGTAAGACAGGAATCCATCAAAATCCTAGAGGAGAAAACAGGCAGAAACCTCTTTGACCTTGGCCGCAGCAACTTCTTAATCAACACATCTTCAGAGGCAAGGGAAACAAAAGCAAAAGTGAACCATTGGGACCTCATCAAGATAAAAATCTTCTGCACGGTGAAGGAAGCAATCAGCAAAACTAAAAGGAAACCAACAGAATATGAGAAGATGTTTGCAAATAACATATCAGATAAAAGGTTAGTATCCAAAGTCTATAAAGAACTTATCAAATTCAATACCCAAAAACAAATAATCCCATGAAGAAATGCACAAAGCCATGAATAGACACTTTTCCAAAGACATCCAGATAGCTAACAGACACATGAAAAAATATTCAACAACACTCATGCAAATACAAATCAAAACCACAATGAGATACCACTTCACATCTGTCAGAATGGCTAAAATGAACAACTCAGGCAACAACAGATGTGGCAAGGATGCAGAGAAAGAGGGACCCTTTTGCACTGTTCGTGGGAATGCAAACTGGTACAGCCATTCTGGGGAATGGTACGGAGGTTCCTCAACAAATCAAAAATAGAACTACCCTATGACCCAGCAATTGCACTACTAAGTATTTATCCAAAGGATACAAAAATGCTGATTTTCAGGGGCACTTGCACCCCAATATTTATAGCAAGATTACTGACAATAGCCAAAGTATGGAAAGAGCCCCAATGTCTGTTGACTGATGAATGGATAAAGAAGATGTGAGATACACACACACACACACACACACACACACACACTGGAATATTTCTCAGGAATCAAAAAATATTAAAATCTTGCCATTTGCAACAACGTGGATGGAACTAGGGTGTATTATGCTAAGCAAAATAAGTCAGTAGGAGAAAGACAAATATCATGATTTCACTCATATGTGGAATTTAAGAAACAAGATAAATGTAGGGAAAGGTAAGCAAAAGTAAGATAAAAACAGAGAGGGAGGCAAACCATAAGAGACTCTTAAATACAGAGAACAAACTGAGGGTTGCTGGCATGTTGTTGGGTGGAGGGATGGGCTAAATGGGTGAAGGGCATTAAGGAGCGTACTTGGGATGAGCACTCAGTGTTATATGTAAGTAATGAACCACTAAATTCTATTCTTAAAAGGTCTGCACAGCAAATGAAACAATCAGCAAAACTAACACAACTGACAGAATGGGAGAAGATATTTGCAAATGATATATCTGATAAAGGTTAAGTACCCAAATCTACAATGAACTTACCAAATTCAACATCCAAAAAACAAATAATCTAGTGAAGAAATGGGCAACTTTTCCAACAGACACTTTTCCAAAGAATACATACAGATGGCTAATAGACACATGAACAGGTCAGCATCATTCATTATCAGGGAAATACAAAGAAAAACCACAATGAAATACCATTTCACACCAGCCAGAATGGCTAAAATTAACAACTCAGGCAACAACAGATATCGGTGAGAATTCAGAGAAAGGGGAACCCCTTTGCACTATTGGTGGGAACGCAAACCGGTGCAGCGACTCTGGAAAACACTATGGAGTTTCCTCAAACAATGAAAAGTAGAGCTATACTAATACCCAACAATTGCACTACTAGGAATTTACCCAATGGATACCAAAATGCTGGTTAGAAAGGACACATGCACCCAATGATCATAGCAGCGCTACATAATAACCAAACTGTGGAAAGAGCCCAAGTGTCTATCTAATGTTTTTTCGATTTCAATAATTGTGGTCTTTGTGTCTGGTTTGTCCTTTTTTTTTTTTTTTTTTTTTTTTTTTTTGGTTCTTTCTTTTTTTTTTATTTTTTTTATTTTTTTTATTTTTTTATTTATATATGAAATTTATTGTCAAATTGGTTTACATACAACACCCAGTGCTCATCCCAAAAGGTGCCCTCCTCAATACCCATCACCCACCCTCTCCTCCCTCCCACCCCCCATCAACCCTTAGTTCTCAGTTCTCAACAGTCTCTTATGCTTTGGCTCTCTCCCACTCTAACCTCTTTTTTTTTTTCTTTTTCCTTCCCCTCCCCCATGGGTTCCTGTTAAGTTTCTCAGGATCCACATAAGAGTGAAACCATATGGTATCTGTCTTTCTCTGTATGGCTTATTTCACTTAGCATCACACTCTCCAGTTCTATCCACGTTGCTACAAAAGGCCATATTTCATTTTTTCTCATTGCCACGTAGTATTCCATTGTGTATATAAACCACAATTTCTTTATCCATTCATCAGTTGATGGACATTTAGGCTCTTTCCATAATTTGGCTATTGTTGAGAGTGCTGCTATGAACATTGGGGTACAAGTGCCCCTATGCATCAGTACTCCTGTGTCCCTTGGATAAATTCCTAGCAGTGCTATTGCTGGGTCATAGGGTAGGTCTATTTTTAATTTTCTGAGGAACCTCCACACTGTTTTCCAGAGCGGCTGCACCAATTTGCATTCCCACCAACAGTGCAAGAGGGTTCCCGTTTCTCCACATCCTCTCCAGCATCTATAGTCTCCTGATTTGTTCATTTTGGCCACTCTGACTGGCGTGAGGTGATACCTGAGTGTGGTTTTGATTTGTATTTCCCTGATAAGGAGCGACGCGGAACATCTTTTCATGTGCCTGTTGGCCATCCGGATGTCTTCTTTAGAGAAGTGTCTATTCATGGTTTCTGCCCATTTCTTCACTGGGTTATTTGCTTTTTGGGTGTGGAGTTTGGTGAGCTCTTTATAGACTTTGGATACTAGCCCTTTGTCCGATATGTCATTTGCAAATATCTTTTCCCATTCCGTTGGTTGCCTTTTAGTTTTGTTGGTTGTTTCCTTTGCTGTGCAGAAGCTTTTTATCTTCATAAGGTCCCAGTAATTCGCTTTTGCTTTTAATTCCCTTGCCTTTGGGGACGTGTCGAGTAAGAGATTGCTACGGCTGAGGTCAGAGAGGTCTTTTCCTGCTTTCTCCTCTAAGGTTTTGATGGTTTCCTGTCTCACATTCAGGTCCTTTATCCATTTTGAGTTTATTTTTGTGAATGGTGTGAGAAAGTGGTCTAGTTTCAACCTTCTGCATGTTGCTGTCCAGTTCTCCCAGCACCATTTGTTAAAGAGACTGTCTTTTTTCCATTGGATGTTCTTTCCTGCTTTGTCAAAGATGAGTTGGCCATACGTTTGTGGGTCTAGTTCTGGGGTTTCTATTCTATTCCATTGGTCTATGTGTCTGTTTTTGTGCCAATACCATGCTGTCTTGATGATTACAGCTTTGTAGTGTAGGCTAAAGTCTGGGATTGTGATGCCTCCTGCTTTGGTCTTCTTCTTCAAAATTGCTTTGGCTATTCGGGGCCTTTTGTGGTTCCATATGAATTTTAGGATTGCTTGTTCTAGTTTCGAGAAGAATGCTGGTGCAATTTTGATTGGGATTGCATTGAATGTGTAGATAGCTTTGGGTAGTATTGACATTTTGACAATATTTATTCTTCCAATCCATGAGCAGGGAATGTCTTTCCATTTCTTTAAATCTTCTTCAATTACCTTCATAAGCTTTCTATAGTTTTCAGCATACAGATCCTTTACATCTTTGGTTAGATTTATTCCTAGGTATTTTATGCTTCTTGGTGCAATTGTGAATGGGATCAGTTTCTTTATTTGTCTTTCTGTTGCTTCATTGTTAGTGTATAAGAATGCAACTGATTTCTGTACATTGATTTTGTATCCTGCAACTTTGCTGAATTCATGTATCAGTTCTAGCAGACTTTTGGTGGAGTCTATCGGATTTTCCACGTATAATATCATGTCATCTGCAAAAAGTGAAAGCTTGACTTCATCTTTGCCAATTTTGATGCCTTTGATTTCCTTTTGTTGTCTGATTGCTGATGCTAGAACTTCCAGCACTATGTTAAACAACAGCAGTGAGAGTGGGCATCCCTGTCGTGTTCCTGATCTCAGGGAAAAAGCTCTCAGTTTTTCCCCGTTGAGGATGATGTTAGCTGTGGGCTTTTCATAAATGGCTTTTACGATCTTTAAGTATGTTCCTTCTATCCCGACTTTCTCAAGAGTTTTTATTAAGAAAGGGTGCTGGATTTTGTCAAAGGCCTTTTCTGCATCGATTGACAGGATCATATGGTTCTTCTCTTTTTTGTTGTTAATGTGATGTATCACGTTGATTGATTTGCGAATGTTGAACCAGCCCTGCATCCCAGGAATGAATCCCACTTGATCATTGTGAATAATTCTTTTTATATGCCGTTGAATTCGATTTGCTAGTATCTTATTGAGAATTTTTGCATCCATATTCATCAGGGATATTGGCCTGTAGTTCTCTTTGTTTACTGGGTCTCTGTCTGGTTTAGGAATCAAAGTAATACTGGCTTCATAGAATGAGTCTGGAAGTTTTCCTTCCCTTTCTATTTCTTGGAATAGCTTGAGAAGGATAGGTATTATCTCTGCTTTAAACGTCTGGTAGAACTCCCCTGGGAAGCCATCTGGTCCTGGACTCTTATTTGTTGGGAGATTTTTGATAACCGATTCAATTTCTTCGCTGGTGATGGGTCTGTTCAAGCTTTCTATTTCCTCCTGATTGAGTTTTGGAAGAGTGTGGGTGTTCAGGAATTTGTCCATTTCTTCCAGGTTGTCCAATTTGTTGGCATATAATTTTTCATAGTATTCCCTGATAAGTGCTTGTATCTCTGAGGGATTGGTTGTAATAATTCCATTTTCATTCATGATTTTATCTATTTGGGTCATCTCCCTTTTCTTTTTGAGAAGCCTGGCTAGAGGTTTGTCAATTTTGTTTATTTTTTCAAAAAACCAACTCTTGGTTTCGTTGATCTGCTCTACAGTTTTTTTAGATTCTATATTGTTTATTTCTGCTCTGATCTTTATTATTTCTCTTCTTCTGCTGGGTTTAGGCTGCCTTTGCTGTTCTGCTTCTACTTCCTTTAGGTGTGCTGTGAGATTTTGTATTTGGGATTTTTCTTGTTTCTTGAGATAGGCCTGGATTGCAATGTATTTTCCTCTCAGGACTGCCTTCGCTGCGTCCCAAAGCATTTGGATTGTTGTATTTTCATTTTCGTTTGTTTCCATATATTTTTTAATTTCTTCTCGAATTGCCTGGTTGACCCACTCATTCGTTAGTAGGGTGTTCTTTAACCTCCATGCTTTTGGAGGTTTTCCAGACTTTTTTCTGTGGTTGATTTCAAGCTTGATAGCATTGTGGTCTGAAAGTGTGCATGGTATGATTTCAATTCTTGTAAACTTACGAAGGGCTGTTTTGTGACCCAGTATATGATCTATCTTGGAGAATGTTCCATGTGCACTCGAGAAGAAAGTATATTCTGTTGCTTTGGGATGCAGAGTTCTAAATATATCTGTCAAGTCCATCTGATCCAATGTCTCATTCAGGGCCCTTGTTTCTTTATTGACCGTGCGTCTAGATGATCTATCCATTTCTGTAAGTGGGGTGTTAAAGTCCCCTGCAATGACCACATTCTTATCAATAAGGTTGCTTATGTTTATGAGTAATTGTTTTATATATTTGGGTGCTCTGGTATTCGGCGCATAGACATTTATAATTGTTAGCTCTTCCTGTCGGATAGACTCTGTCACTATTATATAATGTCCTTCTTCATCTCTTGTTACAGCCTTTAATTTAAAGTCTAGTTTGTCTGATATAAGTATGGCTACTCCAGCTTTCTTTTGGCTTCCAGTCGCATGATAAATAGTTCTCCATCCCCTCACTCTCAATCTAAAGGTGTCCTCAGGTCTAAAATGAGTCTCTTGTAGACAGCAAATAGATGGGTCTTGTTTTTTTATCCATTCTGATACCCTATGTCTTTTGGTTGGCGCATTTAATCCATTTACATTCAGTGTTATTATAGAAAGATACGGGTTTAGAGTCATTGTGATGTCTGTATGTTTTATGCTTGTAGTGATGTCTCTGGTACTTTGTCTCACAGGGTCCCCCTTAGGATCTCTTGGAGGGCTGGTTTAGTGGTGACAAATTCCTTCAGTTTTTGTTTGTTTGGGAAGACCTTTATCTCTCCTGCTATTCTAAATGACAGACTTGCTGGATAAAGGATTCTCGGCTGCATATTTTTTCTGTCTAGCACACTGAAAATCTCGTGCCAATTCTTTCTGGCCTGCCAAGTTTCAAAAGAGAGATCAGTCACGAGTCTTATAGGTCTCCCTTTATATGTGAGGGCACGTTTACCCCTTGCTGCTTTCAGAATTTTCTCTTTATCCTTGTATTTTGCCAGTTTCACTATGATATGTCGTGCAGAAGATCGATTCAAGTTACGTCTGAAGGGAGTTCTCTGTGCCTCTTGGATTTCAATGCCTTTTTCCTTCCCCAGTTCAGGGAAGTTCTCAGCTATTATTTCTTCAAGTACCCCTTCAGCCCCTTTCCCTCTCTCTTCCTCCTCTGGGATACCAATTATGCGTAGATTATTTCTTTTTAGTGTATCACTTAGTTCTCTAATTTTCCCCTTATACTCCTGGATTTTTTTATCTCTCTTTTTCTCAGCTTCCTCTTTTTCTATCACTTTATCTTCTAGTTCACCTATTCTCTCCTCTGCCTCTTCAATCCGAGCCGTGGTGGTTTCCATTTTGTTATGCATTTCGTTTAAAGCGTTTTTCAGCTCCTCGTGACTGTTCCTTAGTCCCTTGATCTCTCTAGCAAGAGATTCTCTGCTGTCAGCTATACTGTTTTCAAGCCCAGCGATTAATTTTATGACTATTATTCTAAATTCACTTTCTGTTATATTATTTAAATCCTTTTTGATCAGTTCATTAGCTGTTGTTATTTCCTGGAGATTCTTCTGAGGGGAATTCTTCCGCTTGGTCATTTTGGATAGTCCCTGGCGTGGTGAGGACCTGCAGGGCACTTCCCCTGTGCTGTGGTGTATAACTGGAGTTGGTGGGCGGAGCCGCAGTCAGACCTGATGTCTGCCCCCAGCCCACCGCTGTGTCCACAGTCAGACTGGTGCGTGCCTTCTCTTCCCCTCTCCTAGGGGCGGGATTCACTGTGGGGTGGGGTGGCCTGTCTGGGCTACTTGCACACTGCCAGGCTTGTGATGCTGGGGATCTGGCGTCTTAGCTGGGGTGGGTAGGCAAGGTGCACAGGGGCAGGAGGGGCAGGCTTAGCTTGCTTCTCCTTAGGTGTTCCACTTCAGGAGGGGCCCTGTGGCAGCAGGAGGGAGTCAGATCCGCTGCCGGAGGTTTGGCTCCGCAGAAGCGCAGAGTTGGGTGTTTGTGCGGAGCGAGCAAGTTCCCTGGCAGGAATTGGTGCTCTTTGGGATTTTGGCTGGGGGATGGGTGGGGGAGATGGCGCTGGCGAGCGCCTTTGTTCCCCACCAAACTGAGCTCTGTCGTCAGGGGGCTCAGCAGCTCTCCTTCCCTTTGTCCTCCAGCCTTCCCGCTTTCTGAGCAGAGCTGTTAACTTATGACCTCCCAGACGCTAAGTCGCGCTTGCTGTTGGAACACAGTCCGTCAGGCCCCTCCGCTTTTTGCAAGCCAGACTCGGGGGCTCTGCTTGGCCGGTGAGCCGCCCCTCCGCCCCGGTTCCCTCCTGCCAGTCCGTGGAGCGGGCACCGCCTCGCCGCCCTTCCTACCCTCTTCCGTGGGCCTCTCGTCTGCGCTTGGCTCCGGCGACTCCGTTCTGCTAATCCTCTGGCGGTTTTCTGGGTTATTTAGGCAGGTGTAGGTGGAATCTAAGTGATCAGCAGGACGCGCGGTGAGCCCAGCGTCCTCCTACGCCGCCATCTTCCCTCTCTCCTGGTTTGTTCTTTCTTTATCTCTTTGCTAAGTGTCTCAGTGATGTTTTCCACCCTTTTCTCAATACAGTGAGTATCTTTATTTTATTATCTTAAATTCTCTTTCAGACACATTATTTATGTCCGTTTCATTTAGGTCTCTTGCTGTGATTTTGTCTTGTTCTTTTATTTGGAACATACATCTCTGCCTTCTCATTTTGTCTAACTCTCTGTGTCTGTTCCTTTGTGTTAGGAACATCAGCTATATGCTCTTGATAGTAATTTGCAGGGCACACACTTTTAACAAGGTTTCTATGGTCCTCTTCTATATGGGATACACGGCCACTGCAGAGATTGGTCTGGCAGGGTCCACTCCACACAGCACACATGGGTGAGGTGCACAGTTTTAACAAGGTATGTGCATCCTCCCTAGGATTTCATGGGCCACAGATGCCACTAGACTGAGGCCCCACAAAGTGCGCATTCAGGATACATGGCATTGGCAAGGGTATTCTGGTGTATGGGATCTGCAGTGCCAGGACTGACGCAGACTTGTCTGGAGGGGCCAGGGTGTAGCATAAGTTAGTTAGGCAATGAATGCCAGAGTCACCATAGGTTCCTGCAGGTAGCCTTGGATGTATACTGGCAATGAGGGAGGATAATGGTACTCACCAGCTCCATTTTTCTTGGATACGTTCCACAATAAACCCTGAGATTAGTAAATAACTCCCTCACATCTGCCTCAAATGTTTCTCAAACTGCTGCTTCTATGCTGTATCTCGGAGGGCTGTTTGTCGTTTTAGGAGACTCAGTTAAGAATGAGGGACTCAGTTTCCTATTGGGGACTTTTTGGATGGGGTCTTAGTTTCCTATCACCCTCCAGGATCTTCCAAATCTAGAGCCACTAATTTTCAAAGTTCTAGGCCTTAAGTCCCCTTGTTGTAAGAACTCACAACATTTGGCCCCTCTATTTTCAAATCCAAACATTATTGGGATGTGTTTTCCCCATGCAGGCTTCCAGGTGTAATAGTCTGTTTCTCTCCCCTCTCTTTGCCCACCAGTCGCTCCATCTGGGTGCCAGACCCTGGGGATTAGCTCCTGAGCATGTCTCAACTCTTCCTACCCTCTTCAGTGTGGCTTCTTCTCTACGTTTAGTTGTGGAGTTTTTTCCCTGCCAGTCTTTGGGTCATTTTCTGGATTATTTACACTGATGTATTACCTAGTTGTACTTGTCATATGAGGTGAGTTTAAGGTCCTCTTACTTTTCCATACTCCCCCAGAAGTCCCTTAACTATAACCATTTTCTTACATGAATTTTTTTAGTAAAAGTTTTTATTTTAGAAAATAAAATAAATTATTTTCTTTCTGAAATATGACCATGGCAAATAAATATATTTGAAGACACTCTATACCATGAAGGCTAAGAGAGACCCTACCAAGACACTAGGGTGTTGAGAGTTCTCTATTTGTATTTGATATATTGATCACACATTAGTATTAGCAAACATTATCAAGAGCTGTTCTGCATGAGGCATTTATGGCCAACAACAATCTTACAAAGTAGGCTTAAAGGTTAGAAAATTGTGGCTCAGAAAAGTTAAAGAAAATGCTAAGTATCATCATTGGTAGGCACAAGAACCAGTGCTGACCCGGATCTATTGGTGACAAAGCCCACATTCTATGGCTGACCCTTGAACAACACAAGGTTTAGGGTTCCTCCATGCAGCTGAAAATCCATGTGTAACATTTTTTGTTTAAATTTATTTTTTATTGAAGTATAATTGATATACGATATTAGGTTAGTTTCAGATATAAACAGTGAATCAACAATCCTATATATTACTCTGTGCTCACCTCAGTAAATATAGTCACCACCTGTCCCCATACATTACTATATTTTAGCTATATTCCCTATGTTTTTCTTTTCATCCTTGTGATGTTTTATTTTATTTTTATTTTAGAGAAAGAGCAAGCAGAGGAGAGGAGCAGAGAGAGAAAGGGAGAGAAGGAGGGAGAGAGAGAGAGAGAGAGAGAGAGAGAGAGAGAGAGAGAGAGAGAGAGTGCAAGAGAGACAATCTTAAACAGATACCATGCTTAGTGCAGAGTCCAATGTGGGGCTCAATCCCATGACCCTGAGATAATGACCTGAGCTGAAATAAAAAGTTGGATGCTCAACTGACTTAGCCACCTAGGTGCCCCATGACTTGTTTTATGACAGAATTTATAACTCTTAATCCCCTTCACCTATTTCACCCACTACTACTCCTGTCCGCTCTGGCAACTACCAGCTTGTTCTCTGTATTTAAGTTGTTTTGTTTGTTTGTTTGTTTGTTTTAGATTCCATATATAATCAACACATTTTTGTAGGTGTATAGCATTCTCTTATAAATTATATGTATTTATGAAATCTCTATGTACCTATTTTCCTACACTTAAAGATTTGCATTTTCTGAATTTGTCACTTTATACTGTAGATCATTTAGATTAAAAAATATTTCAGTATCTTTCTTTATATTCTTTATCAGAATGGAAATAGTAGATTAAAAAGTATTAGTATACACAGTATACATTCCTAAGTAGCTTTCAAAGGTATGCAACTGGTTGGACTTGGATTATAATAGAAAAGTAATTTTATGGGAAGATTATGGAAGAGAAGTGTAGAAGCAGAAGCTGTACAAGGCTCCAAAGAAACATATGTGTCTGTTTTTCCTATCTTGGTTTCTTTTATGTCCTGTCAGCTTTAATACTGAATATTCAATTATCCTCATAGCTATAAAGTTGCTTTTATTTTCTTATTTTCTTACTTTATAATTCCAAGGACTCATGGTTGGGAGCCCTCATCACATCTCCATCTGCTTCAGTGTCTCTCCACTGAAGAATCAGATCTTGAATGATGACAACAGATCACCACAACTCATACAAGTAGCAGCCCAGTTCAATTAGCTGAATGAGTGTCTCCTTCATAGAGCATTAACAGGGTTCATGGCTCATGGTCTACAGGGCTTGACTCAGTGATTGGATCTTTTTCTTCTGTATCAAGAAAGAAAGTCAGAAAGGTTTACAACCACTTGGAGTTGACAATAGTGTACACTATCCCAGGGCCATTTTAACTCTCTCACCCTCTGTCACAATATAGACTGAAGAGGAACTGAGGTAGCTGCACATGTGGTGAGGCTCACACTGGTTGTCCACATCAAGCACATTGTACTAGTCAGACATATGAGCAGGAAGTGATTAATATGTGGGCGGTCTTGACAAGGCACATGTACTCTTGATGGTGAATGAGAAACTATGAAGATTCAGGAGGCTGACATATCAATATGAGTTTTAGATGTTCACTGGTCTGGAGCATTATGGAGTATACTTTCAGAGTATAAGACACTTTGTGGTTTTATGAATATCCTACCATTAAAAAGGAAGCAAAGTGCCTGGCAGGCTCACCTGTGTTTTGTTGTAAGCATATTTGACACTCTGAAATATGGCTCCACTCAATATGCTGGTAACACAGAAGCTCCCAACTTTGAATGGGCTCCAGGGGAGGTTTACATTGTAGTGCAGATCACCCTGAAATCTGAGGTACACATTTTTAAGACTTTATGGTAGTAGAGGTATAACTTCTGGAAAAAAAAAGAGAAAATATAAGGAAAGAAAAAGGAAAGGAAAGAAAAAGAAAAAGAAAAAGAAAGCATTGGGGTATGGCAAGTTTATTGGAAAATCAAAACAAAACCCTTAGGGTTTTAGGAAAACCCTGGTGTTTGTATCAGAGGATTATACACCTTTTGAAAAACAGCCCCTGCTGTGCTGCTATATCCTGGTAAAGATAAAACACTCATTGAACATCAAATAGCCATGCAACCAAAACTATACATTGAGAACTGGGCACTCTCTGACCCACCAACACATCACGTCAGTGAATACAGCAGCAATCATCATAACAAGACATTGGCATATCCAGGATTGGGCACAAGCAAGACCAGAGAGCAGGTGAAAAAGGTGTGAACCTGTAGCTTGGACCAAGCTCTCCATTAATTTGGCATAAACGTCTCTTGCTCACACTACAACGTTGCCTGCTCAGGGGAACACTTCTAACAAGCTAATGGAAGAGGAAAAGCCCATGTGGCCTTCACAAACAGATCAGTGTGTTGTGTGTGTGCAAGTGAAAAAGGGATAAAAACTGAATTTTAATCCCACTCACGGGTGATTTGAAAGATAGTCGTGAGGGAAACCGCTTCCCATGGGCAGAGTTTGAAGTGGTACCTCATCCACTTTGTGTGGAAAGAGTAGTCTGAAGTAGGACCATGTATAAATCATGAGGAGTGATACATTACTTAGGAAGCTTTTCCTATGGCCAGAAGGAAATTAATAGAAAGATTTAGAATAAGGAAGTCTGGAACAGAGGTGTATGTATGGACATATGGTAGTGGGCATCTGAAGCATTTTGTTTCTTGTATCACATGTCACCACCCAAAAGATGGAGTCCACCATTGAAAGGAATTAAACAACAAGATTGGAAGTGTGATGACCAGCAGATGTCATCCACCTTCTGTCATTTGCCTTTGTCCCTTCACCTACAGTGATGGTGCATGTGCGCATGAGTGAAGCAGCCATGGTAGAAGGGAGGGCCTCAATCTTTGTGAGGTTTATATCCCACTCTTGGACATGGATGTGATAGAATATTCAGAATTTCTGCAATTTCCTGCTTTTAGATCTGATTGGGATGTTGTCATGACTGCAAAGGAACATTTACATTCTGTGAGATATCAGGATGGTCAAGATTCCTACAGACAGAATTTTGTCAGAAAATGAGTTAACACAACTCCAAGGAGAGATAGTGAATGTGTCCTATTGTTCTTTCCACATACCTATAAATTGCCTCAGATTCTCTTTCCTAATGGGGATTGAAAATGATACATTCATGGGGTGCCTGGGTGGCTCAGTGGGTCTGATTCTTGATTTTGACTCCTGTCATGATCTCACTGTTCGTGGGTCCAAGCCCCTCATCTGGCACTGACAGTGCAGAGCCTGCTTGGGATTCTCTCTCACACCTTTCTGTTCTCCTCCTGTGCTCTCTCTCTCTCTCTTAAAATAAATAAAATAAACTTTATTTTTTTTAATATATGAAATTTATTGTCAAATTGGTTTCCATACAACACCCAGTGCTCATCCCAACAGGTGCCCTCCTCAAAACCCATCACTCACCCTCCCCTCCCTCCCACCCCCCATCAGCCCTCAGTTTGTTCTCAGTTTTTAAGAGTGGGAGAGAGCCAAAGCATAAGAGACTCTTAAAAATAAATTTTAAAAAAGAGTAAATTATGAAAAGAAAGAAAATGACACATTTGATCAACTACAGGCCAGAGCCTAGAGTAATCTTTTCTGGTTAAGATTCTACAACGATGCACCAGTGCAATTGGGGCAACCATTGTTAGGTCAAGATATTGCACTTTCATGTGCCTTAGCACCTCTGATTTTTGTAGCTGGGAGCCATCATCCCTTTATTCTTCATCCTTTATGCTTCAAAGGCATTTTCTCCGGGATATAGTATTGTTTCTGATGGTGGCTGATAAAGGGCAGATTTTTTTTATTTCAATTTTATTTCAATTCTAGTTAGTTAATATATATGACAACATTGGTTTCAGATTATATTCAGTGATTCACCACTTATACATAACACCCAGTGCTCATCACAATAAGTGCCCTAATTAATACCAATCGTCTATTTAGTCCACCCCCTACCCACCTCCCTCTATCAACCCTGTTTGTTCTCTATAGTTAAGAGTCTCTTATGGTTTGTTTCCCTCTCTCTTTTTTTCCTTTCCCCTATGTCCATCTGTTTTGTTTCTTAAATTCCATATATGAGTGAAAACATGGTATTTGTCTTTCTCTGACTTATTTTGCTTAGCATAGCATACTTTAGTTCCATCCACATCACTACAAATGGCAAGATTCCATTATTTTGTTTTTTTAATATAATTTATTGTCAGATTGGTTTCCATACAACAGCCAGTGCTCATCCCAACAAGTGCCCTCTTCAATGCCCATCACCCACCTTCCCCTCTTCCCCATCCCCCATCAGCCCTAAGTTTGTTTTCTGTATTTAAGAGTCTCTTATGGGTATTTTGATGGCTGGGTAATATATCACATATTTATCCATCCCTCGGTTGATGAACATTTGGGCTCCTCCAATAATTTGGCTATTGTTGGTAGTGCTGCTATAAACATTGGGGTGTAGGTGCCCCTGCAGTCAGTATTTTTGTGCCCTATGGGTAAACACCTTGTAGTGCATTTGCTGGGTCAGAGAGTCATTCTATGATTAACTTTTTAAGGAACCTGAAAACTCTTTTTCTAGAGTGGCTGCACCAGTTTGCATTCCCACCAATAGTGTAAGAGTGTACCCATCTCCACATCCTCACTAGCATCTGTTGTCTCCTGCAGTTTTACAGCATTTTCCTTGACTCTTACTCCATTAAAGCATTGATTAGGCAGTTCTTCCAGCTGCTGACTATATTTATCCCCATTATGCATAGAAGGACTGGAAAATATCTTTGGTAGACCCACAAATACACTGGACTAAGTATAAGTTGGCCTTAGGCCAGGACTCATTGACCTCCTGTCCTCTATAAGCCCCCACTCTGGCAACAGGTATGAGGACATTTTTGTGTGTTCTGTATGGTTTGTGTCAACTATGACTCCATATAATGGCATTCAAAATTTCGGTCCTAATGTTTGTCTTTACTCTTGTACAATTACTCTGGTAAATACCTACAGATTTTCTTGAGGAAATATCACATGGAATATTTCTTACATATTCTTGCATTGGCTTCCCAAAGTTCTTCCTTAAGGGACTGTCATTCCTTATAATTGTTAGCATCTAGGTCTGAGAATAGGCTTAGGTTGGAAACTGAGTGAAAGATGAATATATTTCCATCACAGCTCCCATCTCCATTTCACCAAATCTCAGTTTTTCCTAATAAACTCAAGCAACCTTCCAATTGTCCCTATACCAATTTCACCTCTGATAAGATTATAGTCCCTTAGCCATTACAATAGATCTTTGTAGAACAAGGCCCTCTTACTGTTGATCCAGTCCCGCTGTTCATTATATATTATATCTAACCAGCCCAGAAATAAACCTGCACCTAAATAGTCAACTGATCTATGACAAATGAGTCAAGAATATACAATGGGAAGAAGACAGTCTCTTCAATAAATGGTGTTGGGAGAACTGGACAGCTACTTGCAAAAGAATGAAACTGGACCACTCTCTGACACCATACACAAAAATAAGCTCAAAATGGACTGAAGACCTAAATGTGAGAACTGAAACCATAAAACTCCTAGAAGAGAACACAGGCAGTGATTTCCTTGACATCAGCCATAAAAATATTTTTCTATATATGTCTCCTAAGATGAAGGAAATAAAATAAAAAATAGGGGCACCTGGGTGGCTCAGTCAGTTGAGCATCCAACTCTTGATTTCAGCTCAGGTCATGACCTCACAGTTTGTGGATTCGAGCTGTGTCAGGCTCCATGCTGACAGTGCAGAGCCTGGGTTGGGATTCTCGCTCTCCCTCTCTCTCTACCCATCCGTGGCTCACGCTCTCTCTCTCTCTCTCTCTCTCAAAATAAAGTAAGCAGATTTTAAAAAATAAGCAAAAATAAACTATTGGGACTATATCAAAATAAAAAGCTTTTGTAAAGCAGAGGACCATCAACAAAACAAGAAAGCAACCTCCTGAATGGGAAAAGATATTTGAAACTGATATATCTGATTAGTAGTAACAAGCTAAAATATACAAAGATGTTATACAACTCAACACCAAAAATACCCCCAAATAACCTGATTTAAAAATGGGCAGAGGACCTGAAAGGATAATTTTCCAAAGAAGACATCCAGATGGTCAACAGGAAAATGAAAAGATGTTCAATAGCACTCATCATTAGGGTAATGCAAGTCAAAAGCACAATGAGAGATCACCCTGCGGTGCCAGATGACTAAAATAAAAAAGACAAGAAATAACAAGTGTTGGTGAAGATGTAGAGAAAGAAGAACCCTTACGCACTCTTCATGGGAATGTAAATTGGTACAGTTACTATTCAAAGCAGAATGGAGTTTCCTCAAAAAAGTTAAAAATAGAATTATGAGTTATTCTATGATCCAGTTATACCACTATTGGGTATTTATACACAGAAGACAAAAACACTTACTTGAAAAAATATATGCACCCCTTCGTTATTGCAGATTTATTTAAAATAGCCAACATATGGAAGTGTCCCAAGTGTATATATACTGATGAATGTATTAAGAAACTATGGTATATATGTGCAATGAAATATTTAGCTATAAAAAGAATGGCATCTTGCCATTTGCAACAACATGGGTGGACCTAGAGGGTGTTCTGCTAAGTGAAACAAGTCAGTGAAAGACAAATATCATACAATTTCACTTATATGTGGAATCTAAAACAAAACAAATGAACAAACACACAAACATATCTATAAATATGTAAAAGAAACTGATAGTTGTTAGAGGGAGAGGAAATGGGTGATGAGCAAAATGGGTGAAGGGTAGTAGGAGATACAGGGAATGAGTAAGTCACAGGGAGGAAAGGTACAATGTTGGAAATATAGTCAACAGAATTGTAATAACGTTGTGTAGTGGCAGAAGGTGGCTACACTTGTGGTGAGCACAGCATATTGTATAGGGATGTTGAATCACTGTGTTGTACACCTGAAATAATGTAACATAGTGCATCGACTATACTTTAAAAATCCCATATTGGCTTCTGGTAGTTAGGAACTGCCTTGTGGCTCCAGCTCATTTGGAATCTTGTTCTCCACATTCACAGTAGAGAGGCCAGTTCCCTGAAAGCATCTTGTCCTGTCAACACTGGACTACAGAAGACATAAAGCTTCTCAAAGACCCCTTGCCTTTTTAATGAGTATTTTCCATTGGGTGCCCTCTGAGACATCACAGGAGTTAGCTGATTGGTTCTCTGCTTGTACACTATAAATCCTTGCTAACCTTCTTAACTCTGCTGTGCTGCCTACTTCACTATTCTCTCAAGGCACCTGCAGCAACTCCATTGCATCCATTGAACGTAATTGTGTCAGAGTTGTAATAGGACATCTCTGTGGTATTAGAATTGGATCCAGAGTTCTTTTTCAGGAGTTTAATTGTTAAATCTTGGGAAAGAGTCCCCATACCTATAAGCTTTCTTACATTCAGCTTTCTAGTCTGATTCTCCCCTGAGTTCCTGATGGCATTTTTCATTGGATACCTTTTCCTGTTTTGTCAAAGATTGATTTGCCATACATTTGTGAGGCCATGTCTGGCTTCTCTCTTCTATCCCATTGATCTATGTGTCTGTTTTTGTGACAGTACCATAGTGTCTTGATGACACTGCTTGTAATACAGCTGAAGGTCCATAATTATGATGCCTCCAGCTTTTTTTTTTCTTTTTCAACATTACTTTGTCTATTAGTGGTCTTTTCTGTTTCCCTGCAAATTTTAGGATTGTTTGTTATAGCTCTGTGAAGAATGCTGGTGTTATTTTGATAGGGATTGCACTGAATGTGTACATTGCTTTGAGTGTAACAATATTTGTTCTTCTGATCCATGAGCATGGAATGTTTTTCCATTTCCTTGTGTCTTCTTCAATTTCATTCACAAGCTTTCCATACTTTTCAGTGTACAGACCTTTTACCTCTTTGGTTAGGTTTATTCCTAGTTATCTTATGGGTTTTGGTGCAATTGTAAATTGAATCCACTCCTTGATTTCTCTTTCTGCTGCTTTATTATTAGTGTATAGAAATGCAACTGATTTCTCTATATTGATTTTATATCCTGCGACTTTGCTGAATTCCTGTATCAGCTCTAGCAGTTTTCTGGTGGAATTGTTTGGGTTTTCCACGGAGTGTATCCTGTCATCTACGAAGGGTGAAATTTTGACATTTTCTTTGCTTTGCCTTTTATTTTGCTTTGCTTTTATTTCCTCTTTGTATGCTTTTTATTTCTTTGTGTTGTTTGATTGCTGACGCTAGGACTTCCAACAATATGTTGAACACAGTGGTAACAACGGACTTCCCAGTCATGTTCCTGATCTTAGGGGGAAAAATCTCAGATTTTTCCCATTGAGGATGATATTACTTGTAGGCCTTTCAGATATGGCCTTTATGATATTGAGGTATGTTTCTTCTAACCCTACTTTCTTGAGGGTTTTTTTTTTTATCAAGAAAGGATACTGTATTTTGTAAAATACGTTTTCTGCATCCATTGAAAGAATAATATGATTCTTATCCTTTATTTTATTAATGTGACATATCACATTGATTGATTTGCTGATACTGACCCAGCCCTGCAGATCAGGAATAAATCCCATTTGAATATGGTTAACATATTTTTTAATGTACTTACTATTGAATTCAAATTGCTAGTATCTTGTTGAGAATCTTACATCCAAGTTCATCAGATATATTGGCCTGTAATTCTCCTTTCTAGTGGGATGTTTCTTGGTTTGGAAATCAGGTTAATGCTGTATCATAGAGTGAGTTTGGAAGCTTTCTTTCCATTTCTAATTTTTGGAACAGTTTGAAAATAGATATTAACTCTTCTTTAAAATTCCCCTAGAATTCCCCTGAGAGGTCATATGGCCCAGGACTCTTACTTGTTGGGAGATTTTTTTTTTTAACCAATTCAATTTCTTTGCTTCTTATGGGTCTGTTCAGATCTTTTATTTCTCCCTGTTTCAGTTTTGGTAGTGTGTGAGTTTCTAGGAATTTGTCTATTTCTTCCGTATTGCCTAGTTTGTTATTTATTTATTTATTTATTTATTTATTTATTTATTTATTTAACATCCAAGTTAGTATATGGTGCAACAATGACTTCAGGAGTAGATTCCTTAATGCCCCTTACCCATGTAGCCCATGCCCCCTCCCTCAACCCTTCTAGTAACCCTCTTTGTCCTCCGTATTTAAGAGTCTCTTATGTTTTGTCCTTCTACCTGTTTTTATATTATTTTTGCTTCCCTTCACTTATGTTGATCTGTTTTGTATCTTAAACTGCTCATATGAGTGAAATCATATATTTGTCTTTCTCTGAGTGACTAATTTCGCTTAGCATAATACCTTCTAGTTCTATCCATGTAGTTGCAAATGGCAGGATTTCATTCTTTTTGATTCCCAAGTAATACTCCATTGTGTGTGTATGTGTACACACACACACACACACACACACACACCACATTTTATTTATCCATTCATCTATCGATGCACATTTGGGCTCTTACCATACTTTGGCTATTGTCGATAATGCTGCTATAAACATTGGAGTGCATGTGCCCCTTCGAAACAGCATACTTGTATCCCTCGGATAAATACCTAGTAGTGCAATTGCTGGATCTTAGGGTAGTTCTATACTGTTTTCTAGAGTGGCTGCACCACTTTGCATTCCCACCAACAGGGCAAAAGAGATCCTCTTTCTCTGCATCCTCACCATCTGTTGTTGCTTGAGTTGTTAATGATAGCCATTCTGACAGGTGTGAGGTGGTATTTTATTGTGGTTTTGATTTGTATTCCTTGATGATGAGTGATGTTGAGCATTTTTTCATGTGCCTTTTTGCCATCTCGGTGTCTTCTTTTGAGAAGTGTCTATGTATGAGTTTTGCCCATTTCTTCACTGGATTATTTGCTTTTTGGGTGTTGAATTTGATAAGTTCTTTATATATTTTGGAAAGATATCCAAAATCTGATATGTTATTTGCAAATATCTTCTCCCATTCAGTCAGTTGCCTTTTAGCTTTGCTGATTGTTTCCTTCACTGTGCAGAAGATTTTTATCTTGATGAGGTCCCAATAGTTTACTTTTGCTTTTGTGTCACTTGCCTACGGAGATGTATTGAGTAAGAAGTTGCTGCAGCTGAGGTCAAATAAGTGTTTGCCTACTTTCTCCTCTAGGATTTTGATGGCTTCCAGTCTTACATTTAGGTCTTTCATCCATTTTGAGTTTATTTTTGTGTATGGTGTAAGAAAGTGGTCCAGATTCATTTTTCTGTATGTCGCTGTCCAGTTTTCCCAGCACCAATAGCTGAAGAGATTGTCTTTATTCCATTGGATATTCTTTCCCGCTTTGTCAAAGCTTAGTTGGTCACACCTTTGTGGGTCCGTATCTGGGTTCTCTACTCTGTTCCATTGATAAGAGTGTCTGTTTTTGTTCCAGTACCATACTGTCTTGATGATTACAGCTTTTTAAATACATCTTGAAATCCTGAAGAGTGATGCCTCCAGCTTCAGTTTTCTTTTTCAAGATTGCTTTGGCTATTAGGGGTATTTTCTGATTTCATACAAATTTTAGAATAGTTTGTTCTACCTCTGTGAATAATGTTGGTGTTATTTTGATAGGGATTGCATTGAATGTGTAGATTGCTTTGGGTAGTATCGACATTTGAACAATGTTTGTTCTTCTAATCCAGGAGCATGGAATATTTTTTTGGTGTGTCTTCTTCAATTTCTTTCAAAGCTTTCTATAGTTTTCAGTGTATAGATTTTTCATTTCCTTGGTTAGGTTTATTCCTAGCTGTTTTTTGTTCTTTTTTTGCAGTTGGAAATGGGATCAATTCCTTGATTTCTCTTTCTGTTGCTTCATTATTGGTATATAGAAATGCCATCAGTTTCTGCACGCTGATTTTATGTCCTGCAACTTGCTGAATTCATGGATCCATTCTAGCAGTTTTTTAGTGTAAATCTGGAGTTCCATATAGAGTTTCATGTCATCATTTGTGTTGTCTTACTGCTGAGGCTAAGACTTCCAATACTATGTTGAATAACAGTGACGAGAGTGGATATCCCTGTCATATTCCTGACCTTAGGGGGAAAGCTCTCAGTTTTTCGTGATTTAGGATGATATTACCATTGGGTCTTTCATATATGGCTTTTATGATCTCGAGGTATGATCCTTCTATCCCTACTTTATTGAGGGTTCTTATCAAGAAAAGATGCTGGGGGAGCCTGGATGGCTAAGTTGGTTAAGCGTCCAACTTCAGCTCAGGTCATGATTTCATGGTTCGTGAGTTTGAGCCCCACGTCAGGCTCTGTGCTGACAGCTCAGAGCCTGGAGCCTGCTTCAGTTTCTGTCTCTCTCTTTCTCTCTCTCTCTCTCTCTCTCTGCCCCTCCCCTGCTTGTGCTCTCGCTCTCTCTCTCTCTCTCTCTCTTTCTCTCTCTCTCTCTCAAAAATAAATAAATATTTAAATATTAAAAAAAAAGGATGCTGTATTTTGTCAAATGTTTCTCTGCATCTACTGAGAGGATCATGTTGTTCTTTTCCTTTCTTATATTGATGCAATGTATCACAATGATTGTTTGCAGATATTGAACCAGCTGTGCATCCCAGGTATAAATCCCACTTGATTGTGGTGAATATTTTTTTAATGTATTGTTGGATCCAGTTGGCTAGTATCTTGTTGAGGATTTTTGCATCTATGTTCATCAGGGAAGTTGGTCTATAGTTCTCCTTTTTAGTGAGGTCTTTATCTGGTTTTGGAATCAAGGTAATGTTGGCTTCATAGAAAGAGTTTGGAAGTTTTCTTTCCATTTCTATTTTTTGGGACAGTTTCAAGAGAATAGGTGTTAACTCTTTAAATGTTTGGTAGAATTCCCCTGGAAAGCCATCTGGCCCTGGACTCTTGTTTTTGTGGGGTTTTTTGGTGTGTGTGTGTGTGTGTGTTTTGTTTTGTTTTGTTTTGTTTTTTTGTGGGGGGAGATTTTTGATTACTAATTCGATTTCTTTACTGGTTATGGGTCTGTTCAAATTTTCTATTTCTTCCTGTCTCAGTGTTGGTAGTACATATGTTTCTAGGAATTTGTCATTTCTTCCAGATGGCCCATTTTATTGGCTTATACTTGCTCATAATATTCTCTTATTATTGTTTGTATTTCTGCAGTGATGGTTGTATATCTCTTTCATTCTTGATTTTATTTATTTGGGTCCTTTTCTTTTACTTTTTGGTAAAACTGGCTAGGGGGCTATCAATTTTGTTAATTCTTTCAAATAACCAATTCCTGGTTTCATTGATATATTCCACTGGATTTTTTGTTTGTTTGTTTGTTTGTTTGTTTTGGTTTCAATAGCATTGATTTCTGCTCTAATCTTTATTATTTCCTATATTCTGCTGGTTTTTGGTTGATTTGCTATTCTTTTTCCCAATTTTTGAGGTATAAGGTAAGGTTGTGTATCTGAGACCTTTCTTCCTTTAGGAAGTCCAGGATTGCTATACCCTTCCCTCTTATGAATGCCTTTGGTGCATCCCTGAGGTTTTGAGCTGTGATGTTATCATTTTCGTGGGCTTCCATGTAGTTTTTAAACTCCTCTTTAATTTCTTGGTTAGCCCATTTATTCTTTAGTAGGATGTTCTTTACTTTCCAAATATTTGTTATCTTTCCAAATTTTTTCTTGTGGTTGATTTCGAGTTTCATAGCATTATAGTCTGAAAATATGGCCGGTATGATCTCGATCTTTTTGTACTTGTTGTGGGCTGATTTGTGTCCCAGTATGTGATCTATTCTGGAGAATGTTCCATGTGCACTAGAGAAGAATGTGTATTCTGCTGCTTTAGGATAAAGTGTTCTGAATATATCTGTGAAGTCCATCTGGTCCACTGTGTCATTCAAAGCCATTGTTTCCTTGTTATTTTCTGTTTAGATGATCTCTCCATTATGGGAAGTGGGGTGTTGAAGTCCCCTACTATTATGGTATTATCAATGAGTTTCTTCTTTATGTTTGTGATTAATTGATTTATATATGTGGGTATGCCACGTTTGGAGCATAAATGTTTATAATTGTTAGGTCTTCTTGGTGTATAGACCCCTTGATTATGATATAATGCCCTTCTTCATATCTTGTTATGGTCTTTATTTTATTTTTTAATATGAAATTTATTGTCAAATTGGTTTCCATACAACACCCAGTGCTCATCCCAAAAGGTGCCCTCAATTCCTCCCATCCCCCATCAACCCTCAGTTTGTTCTCACTTTTTAAGAGTCTCTTATGCTTTGGCTCTCTCCCTTTCTAACCTCTTTTTTTTTCTTCCCCTCCCCCATGGACTTCTGTTAAGTTTCTCAGGATCCACATAAGAGTGAAAACATATGGCATCTGTCTTTCTCTGTATTACTTATTTCACTTAGCATAATACTCTCCATCTAAATTGTCTGATATAAATATGGCTACTCCAACTTTCTTTTGGCAACCACTGGCATGATAGATGGTTTTCCAACCCGTATTTTCAATCTGAAGGTGTTGTTAGGTCTAAAATGGGTCTCTTGTAAAAAGCATATAGATCAGTCTTGTTTTCTTATCCATTCTGTTACCCTATGTCTTTTGATTGGAGTGTGTAGACCATTGATGTAGAGTGAGTACTGAAAGACATGAATGTATTGCCATTATGTCACCTGTGGAGTTAGAGTTTCTGGTAGTGTTTTCTGGTCCTTTCTTGTCTTTGTTGCTTTTGATCTTTTGGTTGTTGTTGGGTTTGGTTTCTTTCTTTTTTTTTCATCTTTTCTCCCCTCAGAGACTCCCCCTTAAAATTTCTTGCAAGGCTGGTTTAGTGGTCATGAACTCCTTTAATTTTTGTCTGGGAAACTTTTTATCTCTCCTTCTATTTTGAATGACAGCCTTGCTGGATAAAGAATTCTTGGCTGCATATTTTTCTGATTCAGCACTTTGAATATATCCTCCCACTCCTTTCTGGCCTGCCAAGTTTCTGTGGTTAGGCCTGCTATGAACTTGATCTGTCTTCCCTTGTAAGATAAGGACTTTTCTTCTCCCTTGCTGCTTTCATGATTCTTTCTTTGCCTGAATATTTTGTGAATTTGACTATGATATGCCTTGTTGATGGTCAGTTTTTGTTTAATCTAATGGGAGTTCTCTGTGTTTCCTGTATTTTGATGTCTGTGTCTTTGCCCAGGTAGAAGAGTTTTCTGCTATGATTTGGTCACATAAATTTTCTACCCCTTTTTCTCTCTCTTCATCTTCTGGGAATCTATGATTTTGATATTCCTTTTTAATGAGTCACTAAGTTCTCTAATTTTTATTTTGTGCTCTTTTGCCTTAGTCTCCCTCTTTTTTTTCTGCTTCATTATTCTCCAGAAGTTTGCCCTCTATTTCACTGATTTGCTGCTCTGCCTCATCCAGCCTGGCTGCCATGGCATCCATTCGAGATTGCAGCTCAGTCAGAGCATTTTAAATTTCATCCTGAATAGATTTTACCTCTTTTATTTGCACAGAAAGGGATTCTGTGGTTTTTTTTCCAACCCCAGCTAGTATTCTTATTATCGTGATTCTCAATTCTGGTTGAGACATCTTGCTTGCATCTGTGTTGATTAAGTCTCTGGATGTCATTTCTTCCTGTTGCTTCCTTTGGGGTGATTTCCTTCATTTCATCATTTTGGAGAAAGAAAATAAATTAATAAGGGGAAAATAAAATTAAAAAAATTAAAAACAACACAAATAAATCAAATAAAGGATGCTAGATCCTATATATATTTTTGTTTGATTCTTGAAAGAAGCTTGATAGATTAGAGAAAAAAGGGAAAGATAAGAAAAAGAAAGAAAAAGGAAATCGTTTGAAAATTTGAAAAAAATGAATATAGTAAAATAGAATAAATGAATGATAAAAGTAAAATAGAATTTTAAAAATTTGCAAACAGTAAAAAATATAGTAGAAAAAAATTAAAAATCTTTTTAATAAAAATTGAAAACAAAAAGATTTTTTGTCTTTCTGTATTCAAGAATAAGAGAAAAAAAGAAAAAGAAAAAATTGAATAAAAGAACCAGCAAACAGAATGAAGTACGATTGAAATGATATCTGGTTTTCCATAGAAGTCAAGCTATGAAGCACTTTATAGTCTGTTAACTAAGCACATAAAGAGACTTGTGTTCTTTAAGAGCACTGTTGGCCCAGATGGATGGAGCTTATTATAACAGCTCCATTCTCCAACAGATTGTACCGCTTAGCTTACTGGGATGGCTTGTTATGTTTCCTGTAGGTGTGTATGCACATGCATTGGAGGGGTGAAAATGGAGTCACCAGCTATCCAGTCCCTAGTATCAAAACTCTGCTCTTTCCACAACTGGCAATCAAGCACCTCTTCTTTCTCTCTGGCTTGTATCTACTCCCTGCTTCTACGCTGTCTATAATCAAGCCATCAGGCGGCCATATGGCACCTCCTTTCTGAGTTTTATCACAGATGCAGCTGTGTCTTCTAACCCCTCACTTCTGAGGGACTGAATCTTTGACCCCCTCAGACCCTCTGGGAGAGGGGCTCACTGAGCAGTGACTGGGTGCTGGCTGCACCCAGGAACATTCACTAGACAGCACTGCTGCTGATACCCAGAGACTGTGTCTGGGCACCAGCCCACCCCAGAAAAAGTTCACATGATCGTGTAGCAGCAGCATTTCAGGGATTATGGAAAAATCATAACACACACCTGGAGTCAGGCTTCACCCTTAATGTCCTTGTTCCAGCACCAGCAAATGTGGTTGTTCTCTGGGGTCTGCTGGGACCTTTGCCTGTGGGGAGGCCACACAGTCTGTACCAAATATCCTCCCAGCCGGGGAACCACCTCTCCCTGTATGGCCTGAGGACACTGAGGACCTCCCTCTCTGCTCCTAGGAATTTTCCCTGCCCACCAGAGCACTATCAGGTATTGAGCTGCGGAGTTTCAGACTCTGTGCTCCACCATTTATAGAATCTTAATGGAATTTAAACCCTCTCCTTTTTCCTTTCTCCCTTTTTTGTTCAGTCCCTGTGGCTGTTTCCACTTTTCCACTTTCTCTCCAGCTACTTTTGGGCACAGGGGGTGCGTTTCCCGCACTCTCCCCCACTTACATCCTCTCTCCACAAGCAAAAACAGCTCCCTGCCCTCCGCAGCTTCTCTCTCCCCCCAGTTCACCTCTCCGTGCCATGTACCTGCTGAGTTCTGTGGTTCAGGTTGTGCAGATTGTTGTGTTAATCCTCAAATCAGTTTTCTAGGTGTAGAAGATGGTTGAGTGTTGATCTGTCTGCATTTCAGGAAGAGATGCAAAAAACTTCCATGCTGTTCTGTCATCTCAGCCCCTGGGGTATGATCGTTGATTTAAATTCTGGACCTAGCATATCATTTTTATCTGTCTTGATTACATCCCTGGCTGTGATGTTTTTCTTTCTTTTGGGATGAATTCACTTGTTTTGACATTTTTCTGGTTTCTGTCTTCTTCTGTGTGTTAGGAAAGCCTGTTACCTTTCCTGTTCCTGCAAGTAATGGCTATATTAAGAAGAGGTCATATATGGTCCAGGGGCTGGCATTTCAGGAAGTGTCTCTCATGTATGTTTTGTGCATTGTGCTGTTGTGTTTTGGCTGCTCTTTCCCTTAGATCAGTCTGCTGCAGTTTCTCCTTGCCTGCAGTGAGGAGTGTTTGGACCTTGTCCAGTGTGGTGAATTTTGACTAGGTATGCTTTGGCCAGCTTGTTAAAATAAGCCTGATCCTATTTCTACTAGAGCTGAAGCTTCTCAGCACCCTATAACCAGTAGTCTTGGTGGGTGTGGGGGTTTGTGCTGGTCTTCTGGGGGGGGGTGTGTGTGGCTGCTGTTGCTGTGGCTTTCAGGCATACTTGCCCTAGGAAGAGGCACCTGCAGAGCACATGGGGGCAGGGCTTGGTGTAACTGTCTCAAGGCTCCCACTGTGGGCATTAGGATGCTCACGGATGTGGTTTGTGCTCTTGGGTGGGGGCATAAAAATTGGTGTCACCGATGTTCTCTCCCAGAGAGGGGAGTTCCTGCCTGCTGCCACCCAGTAAACCCTCACAAAAAAGTGAACACTCTCCCCTCATGTGTTCCAGGCTTCTCTGAGACCCCTGCCTTCAGCCTGTGTCCAGACCATCTGCCTCTGGCAGTGCAGCATATCTGTGTTTTATCTCAGGCATGCCAGCAGAGTTTCAAACTCTATATTTTAGGGACCTGGTGAGGCATGGCACCTGTGCTCATCCTCTGGGGGAGGGTCTCATTGTGCTGGGGCTGTTTTTTCCCAGAAGGGCTGTCACAGGAGTGTACAGATACTTGGAGTTTAGAATAAAATGCAGTAAAAAGCCAGACTCCAGGTTTGCTGCCCTCAGCAGCTGTCTCTGCCCCTGTGCTAATGAATGGGGCAGCACAATGGTGTCAGCCGGCTCTTCTGTCCCCTGAGAGCTGGTGCTGCCTCTCCCAAATGCACTCCAAGAAAGGTAACTGTTTATTCCAGTGTGAACCAGTGAATCCTCAGTCCATGCTGTATGCTCTCAGGCCTCTACCTTCCTTCTCCATAGGAGCACAACTATGTTTCCTGTTCTCCCCAGCAGCCACTGTGCTGATTTCTACAGGTGCGGTCTTTGAACTCTGCTTGTTGTGAAAACTTGGGATAATCAGCCTGTCTAGTTTTACCAGTCAGTGGTTTGGGGGAAATGTTTTTCTCATGCAATCCCCTGTGTAATGCACTCTCTCTGATCAGGTCTCCCTCCCCTCTGCAGTGCGTACAATTCTTTTCTTCCCATAGATGTACATTTTTTTTCTCTCAGTAATCAGACTGATTTCTTGGGTAATGAGAATCATTTGATATTTATCAAGCTGTGTTTGAGGGACAAGGCAAGGATAAGGTCCCCCTACAACTCACCATCTTAGCCTCAAACACATTGACAAAGAGATCTTAAAGGTCATGGCTAAAATGGCTTAAAGTCTTCTGTTTCTGTGGAGAAGATGTTTAAGGTTTTATTTGTCCCTGGAAGTAATCCTAAGAAGGCTGTGGTCTAGAGGTGGGACAGGAGAGCCATTTCAGCATGTATGTATGTAAATTTTATTTAAATCCAAGGTGGTTAACATGTAGTGTAATCATGGTTTCAGGAGTAGAATTCAGTGGTTCATAACTTCCATACAACACCCAGTGCCCATCACAACGAGTTCCTTCCTTAATGCCCATCACCCAACTAGCCCATCTACCCACCCACCTTCCCTCTAGCAACCCTTAGTTTGTTCTCTGTATTTAAGAGTTTCTTATGGTTTGCCTCCCTCTTTGTTTTTATCTTGTTTTGGCTTCCATTCCCTTATGTTCACCTGTTGTGTTTCTTAAATTCTACGAGTGATATCATATGTTATTTCTCTTTCTCTTTCTGTCTTTTGCTTAGCATAATACCCTCTAGTTCCATCCACGTTGCTGCAAATGACAAGATTTCATTCTTTTTGTTGGCTAATATTCCATTGTATGTATGTATGTGTATGTGTGTACATATATATACATATATGTGTGGCTAAAATGGCTTACAGTCTTCTGTTTTTGTATGTATGTATACACACACCACATCTTCTTTACCATTTGTATCCTTTATACATACACAGTTGCCTTTTAGTTTTGTTGATTGTTTCCTTTCCTGTGCAGAAGGTTATTTTTTTTTATCTTAATTGAGATCCAAGTATTTCATTTTTGCTGTTTTTTCCCTGGTCTCTGGAGACATGTCTAATAAGTTGCTGTGGCTGAGGACAAAGAGGTTGCTTCCTGTTTTCTACTTTAGGATTTTGATGCTTTCCTTGTCTTACATTTAGGTCTTTCATCCATTTTGAGTTTATTTTTATGTATGGTGTAAGAAAGTGATCAAGGTTCATTCTTCTGCATGTCACTGTCCAGTTTTTCAAGTGCCATTTACTAAAGAGACTGTCTTTTTTCCATTGGATATTCTCACCTGCTTTGTAGAAGATTAGTTGACTATACCTTTGTGGGTCCATTTCTGGTCTATTGAGCTATGTGTTTTTGTGCCAGTACCATACTGTATTGGTCATTACAGCATTGTAATACAGCTTGAAGTCTGGAGTTGTGATGTCTCTAAGTTTGGTTTTCTTTCTCAACATGGCTTTGGTTATTTGGGGCCTGTTCTCCCTAAAAATTTTAGAATTGTTTGTTATAGCTCTTAAAGAGTTCTGGTGTTATTTTGATAGAGATTGCATTGAATGAGTGGACTGTTTTGGGTAGTGTTGACATTTTACCAATATTTTTTCTTCCAATCCATGAGCATGAAATTTGTTTTCTATTTTTTTGGTGTTCTTTCACTTTCTTTCATAAACTTTCTGTAGTTTTCATACAAGAGATCTTTTACATCTCTGGTTGTTTATTCCTAGGTATCTTATGGTTTTTGGTGCAATTGTAAATGGGATCAATTCTTTGATATATTTCTGCTGCTTCATAAATGCAACTAATTTCTGTACATTGGTTTTATATCCTACGACTTTGCTGATTTCATGTATCAGTTCTCATAGTTTTTTTTGGTGGAGTCTTTTGGGTTTTCCACATACAAAGAGTGAAAGTTTGACTGCATACTAGCCAATTTGGATGCTTTTATTTCTTTTTGTTGTCTTATTGCTGAGGCTAGGACACTCAGTGGTATGTTGAACAACACTGGTGAGAATGGACATCCCTATCATGTTCCTGACCTTAGGGGGAAAGATTTCAATTTTTTCCCATTGAGGATGATATTAGTTGTGGGTGTTTTCTGTATGTTCTTTATGATATTGGGTTATGTTATACCTCATCCTTCTATCCCTACATTCTTGAGGGTTTTTATCAAGAAAGGATGCTGTATTTTGTCAAATACTTTTTCTGCATCTATTGAGAGGATCATGTGGTTCTTATCCTTTCTTTTATTAATGTCATGTATCACATCAATTGAGTTGTGAATATTGAACCAGCCCTACAACCCAGGAATAAATTCCACTTGGTCGTGGTGAATAAATCTTTTAATGTATTGTTGGATCCAGTTTCCTAGTATCTTGTTGAGAATGTTTGCATCCATGTTCATTATGAAGATTGGTCTGTAGTTTTCCTTTTTAGTGAGGTCTATGTCTGGTTTTGGAATCAAGGTAATGATGGCCTCATAGAAAGAGTTTGGAAGTTTCTCTTCCATTTCTATTTTTTTTGGAACAGCTTTAAAAGAACAGGTGTTTACTCTTCTTTAAATTGCTGGTAGAATTCCCCTGGAAAGCCATCTGGCTCTGGATTCTTGTTTGTTGGGAGGTTTTTGATTACTGATTCAATTTCTTTACTGATTATGGGTCTGTTCAAATTTTCTATTTTTTTTCCTGTTTCAGTGTTGGTAGTTTATATGTTTCTAGGAATTTGTCCATTTCTTCCAGATGGCCCAATCCGTTGGCATGTAATTGCTCTTAATATTCTTATTATTGTTTGTATTTCTGAGGTACTTGTGATTTCTCTTCTTTCATTCATGATTTTATATATTTGGTTCCTTTCCTTTTTCTTTTTGTAAATCTAAAAGGATTTATCAATTTTGTTAATTTTTTTAAAGACCCAGCTCCTAGTATTGTTGATATGTTCTACTGTGTTGTTGTTGTTGTTGTTATCATTGATTTCTGCTCTAATCTTTGTTATTTCCCTCCTTCTGGCTTTGAGCTTTATTTGCTGTTCTTTTTCCAGCTCTTTGAAGTGTAAGGTTAGGTTGTGTATTTGATATCTTTCTTCCTTCCTTAGGAGGGCCTGGATTGCCATATACTTCCCTCTTATGACTGCCTTTGCTGCATCCCAGACCTTTTGCATTGTCGTGTTTTCATTTTCATTGACTTCCATGTACTTTTTCAATTCTTCATTAATTTCTTGGTTAACCTCTTCATTCATTCTTCTTCTTTAATCTCCAGATATTCATGGTCTTTCAATTTTGTGTGTGTGTGTGTGGCTAAAGTTAGTGTTGTGTTCTAAAAACATGCGTGGTATGCTGTCTTTGTGTACTTGTTGAGGACTGATCTGTGATCTAGTAAGTGATCTATTCTGGACAATGTTCAATGTACACTTGAGAAAAATGTGTATTCTGATGCTCTAGTATGAAATGTTCTGAATATATCTGTGAAGTCCATCTGGTCCAGTGTGTCATTCAATGTCATGGTTTCCTTGTTGGTTTTCCTTAGATGACCTATTTTTTTTTCAACGTTTATTTATTTTTGGGACAGAGAGAGACAGAGCATGAACGGGGGAGGGGCAGAGAGAGAGGGAGACACAGAATCAGAAACAGGCTCCAGGCTCTGAGCCATCAGCCCAGAGCCTGACGCGGGGCTCGAACTCACGGACCGCGAGATCGTGACCTGGCTGAAGTCGGACGCTTAACCGACTGCGCCACCCAGGCGCTCCTAGATGACCTATTTATTGATGTAAGTTGGGGGGGGGGGGTAAAAATAACCTACTATTATTGTATTATTATCAATGTGTTCCTTTATGTTTGTGATTGGTTATATATTTGGGTACTGTCATATAGGGGGCATAAATATTTATAATTGTTAAATCTTCTTGGTGGATAGACCCCTTAATTATAATGCCCTTCTTCATCTCTTGTGACAGTCTTTTAAAATCTAGTTTGTCTGATGTTTGGTTATTCTTTTTATATCCACTAGCATTATAGATGGTTCTTCATCCCCTTATGTCCAATCTGCAGGTGCCTTTAGGTATCAGATGAGTCTCTTGTAGGTAGGCAGCATATAGATGAATCTTGCTTTTTTTTTTTCTTAATCCATTCTGATACCCTACATCTTTTGATAGGACCATTTAGTCTGTTGACATTTAGAGTGATTATTGAAAAATATAATTTTAGTTCCATTTTGATGCTCTCTGGTCATTGCCAGTCTTTGTTGCTTTTGGTCTTTTCTGTTTTGTTTCCACTCAGAGTACCCCTGAAAATTTCTTGCATGGCTGGTTTAGTTGTCTCAAACTCCTTTAGTTTTGTCTGGGAAACTTTATCTCTATTTTGAATGACAGCCTTTCTGGGTAAAGAATTCTTGGTTGCATATTTTCCATTCATTATGTTGTGTATATACTGCCACTCCTTTTTGGCCTGCGAGGTTTCTGTGGACAGATCTTTTGCGAACCTGCTCTCTCTTTCCTTGTAGGTGAATGATTTTTCCCCTTTGCTTCTTTCATGATTCTTTCCTTGTCTGTGTATTTTGTGAATTTAACTATGATATGCCTTGATTATGGTACGTTTTTGTTGAATCTAATGGGAGTTTTCTGTGCTTCATGGATTTTGATATCTGTGCCCTTCCCTTATTAGGAAAGTTTTCAGCTATAATTTCCTCACATAAACCTCTGCCTTTTTTTCTGTCTCTCCATCTTCTGGGATTCTTATGATGTGAATTTTATTCCTCTTTAATAAGTTACTGAGTTCTCTAAGTCATATTATCTTTTGCCTTTGTTTCCCTCTTTTTGTCTGTGCCATCATTTTCATAATTTGACCTTCTATATCACTGATTTGCTGCTCAAAATTTGCTGCAATTCAAAATTGCATCTCATTTATAACATTTTTAACTTCATCCTGACTAGGTTTTAGTTCATCTCTGCAAAAAGGGAGTCACTGGTTTCATCTATGCTCTTTACTTTTTTTTCTATTTGACAATTTATAATTTTTAAAATTTAAATCCAAGCTAATTAACATATAGTATAATAATTTCAGTAGAATTTAGTGATTTATCACTTACATATAACACCCAGTGCTCATCCCAAGTGTCCTCCTTAATGCCCCTCAGCCATTTAGCCCTTCCCCTCACCCAACACCCTGCCAGCAACCCTTAGCTTGGTCTCTGTATTTGAGTCTCTTATTGTCTCCTATTTTTATATTTTTTCTTCCCCTCTCTTTTGTACCTTAAATTCCATGAGTGAAATTATAGATTTCGTGTAGCACACTCTAGTTCCACCCACGTTGCTGCAAAAAAGATTGCATTCTTTTGATCCCTGAGTAATATTGCATTGTGTGTGTGTACACCAGTCGACAGACATTTGGTCTCTTTTCATACTTTGGATATTGTCAATAGCGCTGGTATAAAGCATTGGGGTGCATGTGCCCCTTCAAATCATCTGTATCATTTGGATAAATACCTAGTAGTGCAATTGTTGGGTCATAGGGTAGCTTTAGTTGTAATTTTTTGAGGGACCTCCACTGTTCCCCACAGTGGATGAATTTCCACCAAAAGTGCAAAAGGGTTGTTCTTTTTTTGCATCCTCGCCAACATCTGTTGTTGTCTGAGTTGTTAATCTTAGTTATTTTGACAGGTGTGAGGTGAGAGCATGTTGTTTAACCTCCATATATTTGTTGTCTTCCTCGGTTTTTGTTTTTTGGTTGACATCAAGTTTTGTTGTGGTCGGAAAAGATGCATTGTTGTAGACTCTGGGTCTAGGGTTCTTTCTTGTCTGGCAAGAAAGAGGGATGCAGGATTAAATGCGAGAGATGGGTAATATCTGGGAAAAGACAAGAGCCCTGAATAAGCATTCTTGCCCCATTTTTATTAGAATCAGAAGGCTTACACACATGCTGATGGACATGCAACTCGTGGACGTGAGGGAAAGGGGGTCTTGAAGATATCCAGGGTTAGGGGTTTGGGTTAATACAAAGCAAAATCCTGGTGCCAGGTGGCTGGGCAAAAGGTTGTTTACAGGAGACATGAGGTACCACCTCTGTTTATCTTAGCCTAGGGGATAAGACAGAGCACATAACCTAAGGTTTAACTAGACACCTTTCTTTTGCTAATAAGCTCCACTGTGGCAGTATCACCTGCAGCACAGCAGTCCATAGCCCTGTTTACCTAGTTTGGTCCTTCCTTCCTTCCTGTGAAAGCAGATTTATGCTATAGTACTAAATTGGGGGTGGGGGTGCTTTTGCCCTGAATACCTAATCTTGCTTACCTCATCTATCTTTGTATTGGGGGCCTTTTCCCCCCTTCTCTATCCTTGTATGCCTAATCTTGTTTACCCAAACTTGGGTGTGAGCATCCTATGGCTTCATGATTCTTTATGCCTTGTTAACCGATCAGCGCAGGCTCAGGGAATTCCTAACCTTATTCCCCACAGTTCCCCCTTTTTTGTTTTTTGTGGTTCTTCTAGTTTTGTGTTCAAGGACCGTCATGACGAGCTCCAGGTCCTTCTTTTGCTCTTGGATGGTCTGACGGGTGATTCTACAAAGACATAAAAAGAGACATAGTAAAAGCATTCCACTTCTGAGAGTTATCCAGAATTTGAGATGGGTGCTAACTGTGAGAAAGGATCTAGGTCATGCCACATTGCCCAAGAATCAGCCCATTCATTTTTTACCTGACCCTCTGCATATTGTAGCTGTTGGTGCAAAGTCATATCTGAATTTTCTATGTTGTCAGAGAGGTAGGAAGAAAAGACACTGTGAAGGTGTGTCTGGACAGCATCACAAGCTTGGGAGTGATTATAAGTAATGCCAGTCATGCAGATATGCTGGTAGTTATGGTCACAGGGCAGCTTAGAATAGAGGAACAAAGCCTCCTGTGTCTTTCCAATAAATTCCACTGCAGCCTTAAGAGCTTGAAAGTGGGCCAAAAGTAGTTTATCAGTGGAAGTCGGGCTTATAAATTTTTTGGTAGTATTGACCATAAATTTATTAAGGGCATGGGCTGTCTAGATAGTATGACACAGCCTGATTCCAGCTACAGTAGCAGAGGTGATAATGCTTATTGCTCCTAGGATGCCCATGTTTAGCAGGCCAACAAATCCTTTTCACCTTACAGTAGAGTGCCAGTGCTGAACAAGCTTGGAAACTGCCTAGTCCTGATAGATGCATATGGGGCTCAGAGCTATTAACAGGAACCCAGGCTGAGATACTCTAAGTACTAATAAAGAGAAAATATTTAATTGTGTGATGTTATCATTACTTATGCAGGAGAGAAAGCAGCCGTGGGAGGTAGAGATGATATAATTATTTTCTTGTTGTTGGATCTGTAAAGTGGAGGTAGCAAAGAGAACATAGGGAGAAGGAACACAAATAGTGATCTATGCAAATTGGTCATTGTGCAGGGAGGCCCAAGTTAGGTTAGTATGCTGATTTACATATTTTTTTTGGGGGGGGGGCAGCTAACAGTACGAGTGAAGAAGGTAAGATCTAGCTTCCAAAGATTAACAAGCCACTTTTAATTTCCCTTTATGAGCAGAAATTATAGAGCCAAACCTCCATCTTTCCAAAAAATAGTCTCCCTACCAAACTGGTCAAAGTATATGGTCTTAGAATGTTTTGTTTCAAGATGTCCTCTAGGACCCCTGTCAGTAATAGTCCAATTACCCCAGTGAAGATTATGCTCAGTCTCTCCATAACAGGTTGTCCAAGAAATATTCCAGGGGTGGTCTATTTGAGACTAGAGCAAGCTGTAACATTAGGAGTGTGAGATAGGTTTGTTTTTTGAGGTATATCAAAGGTTGTAGCTGAGAAAAAGGTAAAATTGTCTGGTTTTGTAGAGGTTTTGGGCTGTACATACAAAAGCCAGTTGATTTTTAGTTTAAGACAAGCAGATAAGTTGCTAAGTTTGGTAACATACATAGGAGGTGCTGAAGTAAGCCACCATCGAGGTCTTGGCATATAAGTCAATGTTCTTGTTCAGTTTGGAAGGGTGGGTAAAGGTTGGCTCCCCCTATTAGTTTAGTGTCATTTTTGCTAATAAGAATATCCCAGTCTAGGAGTGTTAAGCTGTGGACAACTGAGCACAAGGAGTATAATTAGGGTTACCCATACCTAATTTTTGTCCATGATGGAGATTAAGGCCTTCAGGTGCGAGTGGGGGTCTATGCAATATCATTGAGTTGTAAGAGGATGCTCTCCTGGTTAGGCAGGTGTTTTAAGGCTTCCCTATGTTATATCAGGGGCAAGGACTTGCATTTGCAGAGTGGCTTCAGGATGAGGAGTCAATGAAAAGGCTTCTTCCATCTGGAAAAGGGGGCTGGTGGCCGCTCACTCAGAGTCTGTCTCTGGGAGTGTTGGTTCACTGGAAGATATCCTGGGAGTCTCCATGATGCCATGGTAAGGCTTCACCAACCGAAAGGGAATCCACAGAAGTCTGAAATCTGAAAGAACACAAGCATATCCTCAACCCCAGGTGAGAAGTTTAGTGGGCCCAGTTCACATGGGCTGCTCTTTAGGGGTATTGCATAGCACCATAGGGTGAGAGGGTTTATCTTATTTTGAAGAATGTCACTCATCTGCAGTTAGTCTTTAAGGATTAATATTTAAAAAGTTAAGAGTAGGACAGGGGCCAACATGGTGGAGAAGAAGGGGCATCCACACTTCCCGTGTCTCTCAAATAAAGAAGTGCTAAAGCCAAAGGACTTTGAACCCCAAGAGTCTGGGAGGAAAAGAGGCCGAGTCTAAAATGGAGACACCAAGACATCCTTGGCAGGCTATAGGACAGTGATTGCAAACTGGGGGAGATAAAACAGGCTGTGTAGGCACAGAAGGGAGGCATCCCCTTCTATGGAGAGACAAAGGGAAGAGAAAGAGTGGCTGGAGAAGTGTAGGACTATATCTTGACAAGAGATAAACCTCGGACTGGGACTGAGAGGGATCCTATCTCTAACTGCGGGGCTTTCTTCAGACTCTGGCCAGCTGCCTTTTTTGTGCACCTGGGGAGGAGCAGTCCACAGGAGAAAGTGATCCCCTCCCTGGAGTGTTGCACAATAGGATGAAGCCTGCCTATGTCTGCCACCCCAGGGCTCAGTGGTTGGGGCGAGGGCACAGTAGGAGAAAGTGGCTCCCTCCCTGGAATACAGTGGTACAGGACAAAGCCTGCCTGCATCCACCACCCCCAGGGCTAGGTGACGAGGTCAGCATAGTCCACAGTAGAAGGCGGTCCTCCCTGAAATGCAGCAGCACAGACAAAGCCATCCAGTACCACATATTGGGCCACACTGAGAGGGGCTTCCCTAATGCCAGAGAGCACAGAGCAGGACTTTGAATCCTAGACAAGGGCAGGGTCAGGGGAGTCAGTGGAGCAAGAAGGACCACCTCGTCTGCACCCACGGCACAGTGAGGATGACTCCAAAGGAGTCTGTTGGGTCCATGGAGAAGAGACTGGGGGATTGCCATTTCCCCTCCCTTCCACCACCAAGGCAGGGCCTCAGGGATTGGTTTGGTCTGGGGCTCATAGTAGAGGCATCACCAGCCTACACCAACCCATGCTGCTCCACACTGGGTATCTGCTGGAGCTAATTGGATGCTGTGGAACCAGATGGTTCCATCATCCAGACCAGTGATGCTGCACAGCCTGGATTAATTCCAGAAAAATTCTTGTTATTTAAGTATATCCTCTCTTCTTATCTCTTAACTCCTCTAGGCTGATTACTCTGGTTGATGGTTTGTTTTAGCAGACATATTTAATCCCTTCTCTTGCTAGATGTTCTACACCTCCTTCTATACTTTCCTTTCTCTCTCTCTGGAATAATCAAGCCATATAGTTTCTCTGTTTGGATAACTTTGTCTTCATTTATTTTTTTTCCCTGCCTCCTCCTTTATTTTCCTTTTCTCTCTCTGGATTAATTCTTTTAGTATCTCTGCCTGGTCAATGTTTATTTATTTTCTCTAGGTCCCCACTTCTGTCATTCCTCTCTTTGTACATGCTCTTCAATCAGCACTGCCTCCACCCTGTTCTTTACTTGTAGCTGCTTTTTTGCTTCTGGATAGTTTTTGTTTGTTTGTTTTATTTGTGAGTCTTTGTTTCCTATTGGTCTGTTTGTTTCCCTTTCCAGGGCTACTTCAAGGAACAAATCAAAGAACACCTCGTGGAGGGTCAAAAACATCACTACGAGTAGAGAAATAAAATAACAAAAGTCACAACAATGAGCAAGTAACACTGTCCACCAAACGCCTCCTAAAGGGCCAAACCCTGGACAGTGTATGATACCCCTTTAATATAGCAGTGCTTGCAGGTGCAGAGCTAATAACAAGCTTTTAAAACTCATAAGGGACAGAAAACTAGCCAAAATGATGAAGTGGAAGAACTACCCTCAAAAGAAATCCCAGGAGGAAGTGACAGCTAAAGAATTGAACAAAACAGATATAAGCAATACAACTGAAAAAGAATTTAAAATAATAGTCATAAGATTAATCGCTTGGCTTGAGAAAAGCATAGAGGACAGGAGAGAATCTATTGCTGCAGAGATCAAGGAACTAAAAAACAGTCATGATGAATTTAAAAATGCTATAAATGAAGTGCAAAATAAAATGGAGATGGCGACAGTGTGGATTGAAGAGGCAGCAGGGGAGAATAAGTGAATTAGAAGATAAAATTATGGAAAAAGACAAAGCTGAGAAAAAGATTAAAAAAAAAAAGAGTGTCAAGAGGGGAGAATCAGAGAACTAAGTGATGCAATCAAACAGAACAATATCCGTATCATAGGAATTCCAGAAGAAGAAGAGATAGAAAAAGGCTGAAGGTGTACTTGAACAAGTTATAGCTGAGAACTTCCCTGATCTGGGGAAGGAAACAGACATTGAAATCCAGGAAGCACAGAGAACTCCCTTCAAATGTAACTTGAAACAATCTTCTGCATGACATATAATAGTGAACCTGGAAAAAACACAAGGATAGAGAATTCTGAAAGCAGCTAGGGGTAAATGAGCCTTAACATATAAAGATAGACACATAAGGGTAGTAGAAGACCTATCTACTGAAACTTGGCAGGCCAGAAAGGAATGGCAGGAAATCTTCAATGTGATGAACAGAAAAAAATATGCAGCCAAGAGTCCTTTATCCAGAAGGCTGTCATTCAGAATAGAAGGAGACATAAAGGTTTTCCCAAACAAAAAATGAAGGAATTCATCACCACTAAACCAGCCCTACAAGAGATCCTAAGTGGGACTCTGTGAGTGAAATGTCACAAGGGCCTCACAGTATCAGAGACATCACTACAAGCATGAAACCTACAGACATCACAATGATTCTAAACCCATATCTCTCAATAATAACACTAAATATAAATGGACTAAATGCCCCAACCAAAAGACATAGGGTATCAGAATGGATTAAAAAAAAAAAGAAAAGACCCTTCTATTTGCTGTCTACAAGAGACTCATTTTAGACCTGAGGACATCTTCAGATTGAAAGTGAGGGGATGGAGAACTATCTATCATGCTACTGGAAATCAAAAGAAACCTGGGGTGGCCATACTCATATCAGACAAACTAGACTTTAAATCAAAGGCTGTAACAAGAGATGATGAAGGGCATTATATGATAATTACAGGGTCTATCCATCGTGAAGAGCTAACAATTGTAAAAGTCTCTGCACCGAATATGGCAGCCTCCAAATATATAAAACAATCACAAACATAAGCAATCTTATTCAAAGAATGTGGTAATTTCAGGGTACTTTAATACCCCATTTCCAACAATGGACAGATAATCTAGACACAGAATTAGTAAAGAAACAATGGCTCTGAATGATACATTGGACCAGATGGACTTGACGAATATATTTAGAACTCTGCATCCCAAAGCAGCAGAATATATTGTCTTTTCCAGTGCACATGGAACATTCTCCAAGATGCATCACATACTGGGTCACAAAACATCCTTCAATAAATATAAAAGAATTGAGATCATACCATGCACACTTTCAGATCACAATGCTATGAAACTTGAAATCAACCACAGGAAAAAGTCTGGAAAACCTCCAAAAGCATGGAGGTTAAAGAACATTCTACTAAAGAATGAATGGGTCAACCAGGCAATTAGAGAAGAAATTAAAAGATATATGGAAACAAATGAAAATGAAACTAAACCTTTTGGGTTGCAGCAAAGGCAGTGCTAAGAGGAAAATATATTTCAATCCAGGGCTATCTCAAGAAACAAGAAAAATCCCAAGTACAAAATCTAACAGCACACCTAAAGGAACTAGAAGCAGAATAGCAAAGACACCCCAAACCCAGCAGAAGAGAAATAATAAATATCAGAGCAGAAACAATATAAAATCAAAACAAACAAACAAACAAACAATATAATAGATCAATAAATCCAAGAGTTGGTGTTTTGAAAAAATAAACAAAATTGATAAACCTCTATCTAGGATTCTCAAAAAGAGAGAGGATCCAAATAGATGAAATCACAAATGAAAATGGATTTATTACAATCAATCCCTCAGAAATACAAGCAAATATCAGGAAATACTATGAAAAATTATATGCCAACAAACTGGACAACCTGGAAGAAATGGACAAATTTCTAAAGACCCACATAATACCAAGGAATAAATAGAAAATTTGAAGAGACCAATATTAGTGAAAAATTGAATCAGTCATCAAAAATATCCCAACAAATAAGAGTCCTAGACCAGATGGCTTCCCTGGGGAATTCTACCAGACATTTAAAGCAGAGTTAATACCTATCCTTCTCAAGATGTTCCAAAAAATAGAAAGGGAAGGAAAACTTCCGGACTCATTCTATGAAGCCAGCATTACTTTGATCCTAAACCAGACATAGACCAAGCAAAAAAAGAGAACTACAGGCCAATATCCCTGACGAATATGGATGCAAAAATTCTCAACAAGATACTAGCAAATAGAATTCAACAGCATATAAAAAGAATTATTTACCATGATCAAGTGGGATTCATTCCTGGGATGCAGGACTGGTTCAATATTCGCAAATCAATAAATGTGATGCATCACATTAATAAAAGAAAAAATAAGAACCATATGATCCTGTCAATCGATGCAGAAAATGCATTTGACAAATTCAGCATTCTTTTTTAATAAAAACCCTCGAGAAAGTCAGGAGGGAAGGAGCATACTTAAACATCATAAAAGCCATTGATGAAAAGCCCACAGCTAATATCATCCTCAAAGGGGAAAAACTGAGAGCTTTCCCCCTGAGATCAGGAACATGACAGGGATGTCCAGTCTCACTGCTGTTGTTTAACGTAGTGTTGGAAGTCCTAGCATCAGCAATCAGACAAAAAATGAAGTAAAAGTCATCCAAGTTGGCAAAGATGAAGTCAATCTTTTATTTTTTGCAGATGACATGATATTCTATATGGAAAACCCGAAAGATTCTACCAAAAGGCTGCTAGAACTGATATACAAATTCATCAAAGTCCCAGGGTACAAAATTAATGTACAGAAATCGGTTGCATTTTTACACACCAATAATGAAACAACAGGAAGAGAAATAAAGCAACTGATCCTATTCACAATTGCACCAAGAAACATAAAATACCTAGGTATAACCTAACCAAAGATGTAAAAGATCTGTATGCTAAAAACTATAGAAAGCTTATGAAGGAAATTGAAGAAAATAGAAAGAAATGGGAAAACATTCCATGCTCATGGACTGAAAGAATAAACATTGTTAAAATGTCAATACTACCCAAAGCTATCTACACATTCAATGAAATCCCAATCAAAATTGCACCAGCATTTCTCAAAGCTAGAAAAAAACAATCCTAAAATTTGTATAAAACCACAAAAGATCCCGAATAGCCAAAGTAATATTGAATAAGAAATCGAAAGTGGGAGGCATCACAATCCCAGACCTTAGCCTCTACTACAAAGCTGTAATCATCAAGACAGCATGGTATTGGCACAAAAACAGACACATAGACCAATGGAATAGAATAGAGACTCCAGAATTGGACCCAAAAAAGTATGGCCAACTAATCCTTGACAAAGCAGGAAAGAATATCCAATGGAAAAAAAGACAGTCTTTTAACAAATGGTGGTGGGAAAACTGGACAGCAGCATGCAGAAGAACGAAACTGGACCACTTTCTTACACCATACACAAAAACAAACTCAAAATGGATGAAGGACCTGAATGTGAGACAGGAAACCATCAAAACCTAGAGGAGAAAGCAGGAAAAAACCTCTTTGACCTCAGCCACACCAATCTCTTACCCAACATTTCTCCGAAGGCCAGGGAATTAAAAGCAAAAATGAACTATTGGGACCTCATCAAGATAAAAAGTTTCTGCACTTCAATGGAAACAACCAACAAAACTAAAAGACAACCAACGGAATGGGAAAAGATATTTGCAAATGACATGTCAGACAAAGGCTAGTATCCAAAATCTGTAAAGAACTCATCAAACTCCACACCCGAAAAACAAATAATCCAGTGAAGAAATGGGCAGAAAACATGAATAGATACTTCTCTAAAGAAGACATCCGGATGGCCAGCAGGCACATGAAAAGATGTTCAATATCGCTCCTCATCAGGGAAATACGTGGCTAAAAGGAACAAATCAGGAGACTATAGATGCTGGTGAGGATGTGGAGAAACAGGAACCCTCTTGCACTGGTGGTGGGAATGCAAACTGGTGCAGCTGCTCTAGGAAACAGTGTGGAGTTTCCTCAAAAAATTAACAATAGATCTACCCTATGACCCAGCAATAGCACTGCTAGGAATTTACCCAAGGGTTACAGGAGTACTGATGCATAGGGGCATTTGTACCCCAATGTTTATAGCAGCACTTTCAACAATAACCAGATTATGGAAAGAGCCTAAATGTCCATCAACTGATGAATGGATAAAGAAGTTGTGGTTTATATATACAATGGAATACTACATGGCAATGAGAAAGAATGAAATATGGCCTTTTGTAGCAATGTGGATGGAACTGGAGAGTGTTATGCTAAGTGAAATAAGTCATACAGAGAAAGACAGATATCATATGTTTTCACTCCTATCTGGATCCTGAGAAACTTAACAGAAGACCATGGGGGAGGGGAAGGAAAAAAAAAAGGTTAGAGAGGGAGGGAGCCAAAACATAAGAGACTCTTAAAAACTGAGAATAAACTGAGGGTTTTTAGGGGGTGGGAGAGGGACATTGAGGAGAGTAGCTGTTGGGATGAGCACTGGGTGTTGTATGGAAACCAATTTGACAATAAACTTCATAAAAATAAAAAAAAAAGAACACAGAAGACTTGAAATGTTAGAGAAATTAAAGACCTAAGTATGTGGAATAATATGTTGTCTTCATGGATTAAAAAAAAAAAGAAAAGAAAAAGAAAATCTACAAAGAACTCACCAAACTCCATACCCAAAAAACAATCCAGTGAAGAAATGAGAAGACATGAACAGATACTCTTCTAAAGAAGACATCCAGATGGACAACAGGCACATGAAAAGATGCTCAACGTCATTCCTCATCAGAGAAATACAAATCAAAACCACAGTCAGATACTACCTCATGCCAGTCAGAATGGCTAAAATGAACAAATCAGGAGACTATAGATGCTGGAGAGGATGTGGAGAAATGGGAACACTTGCACTGTTGGCGGGAATGCAAACTGGTGCAGCCGCTCTGGAAAACAGTGTGGAGGTTCCTCAAAAAATTAACAATAGATCTACCCTATGACCCAGCAATAGCACCACTAGGAATTTACCCAAGGGATACAGGAGTGCTGATGCATAGGGGCACTTGTACCTGTACCCCAATGTTTATAGCAGCACTTCCAACAATAGCCAAATTATGGAAAGAGCCTAAATGTCATCATCTGACAAATGTATAAAGAAGATGTGGTTTAGATATACAATGGAGTACTACTTGGCAGTGAGAAAGAATGAAATCTGGCCATTTGCAGCGATGTGGATAGAACTGGAGGGTATTATGCTAAGTGAAATAAGCCAGGCAGAGAAAGACAGATACCATATATTTTCACTCATGTGTAGATCCTGAGAAACTTAACAGAAGACCACGGGGGAGGCGAAGGGGAAAAAAAAAGAGAGGCAACCATAAGAGACTTTTAAGGACTGAGAACAAACTGAGAGTTGATGGGGGGTGAGTGAGAGGGGAAAGTTGTGATGGGCATGGAGGAGGGCACTTGTTGGGATGAGCACTGGGTATTGTATGGAAACCAATTTGACAATAAATTATATTGAAAAATAAATAAATCTGAAAAGTCATTGCCAAAAACAATAAAATAAAATAAAAGATAAAAGGGGCACCTAGTTGGCTCAGTTGGTTAAGCATCCAACTTCGGCTCAGGTCATGATCTCGGGACTCATGGGTTCAAGCCCCGCATTGGGCTCTGTGCTGACAGCTCAGAGCCTGGAGCCTATTTCAGATTCTGTGTCTCCCTCTCTCTCTGCCCCTGCCCCACTCACGCTCTGTCTCCCTCTGTCTCAAAAATAAATGAACATTAAAAAATTAAAAATAAAATAAAATAAAAAATAAATAAAAAGAGTAATCTCAGCATGATCAAGAAGGACCTGAGGTTGTGATGCTAACAACCAGGGGTATATTCTGCTTTTTGTTTTTTAACATGTTTTTGAGCATAATATATGCTCATTTTACAATTTTTTGCCCTTGTGGGTTATGAAGGAATGGGTAATTCCAACCAAGGCTTAACTAAAACAACCAAAAAGGGGTGTGTTGTCCTGTTGTTTTACCCTTTTGTTGAAATAATATTTACTTACATAGTTATTTATTACTATTAACAAAAATGTATTTTTTTTTAATTTTTTTTTTCCAACGTTTATTTATTTTTGGGACAGAGAGAGACAGAGCATGAACGGGCGAGGGGCAGAGAGAGAGGGAGACACAGAATCGGAAACAGGCTCCAGGCTCTGAGCCATCAGCCCAGAGCCCGACGCGGGGCTCGAACTCAGGGACCGCGAGATCGTGACCTGGCTGAAGTCGGACGCCCAACCGACTGCGCCACCCAGGCGCCCCAACAAAAATGTATTTTTTCTGTGGTTGTTGTAGGATGCACAAATTTTATTTTGGCTCAGCAGTAGCTTACATATTGATCACTGGCCGTTGAGGGAGGGGGCCAAATTCAAGGTCCATTCCCCAGCCTTTCTCAACACTGTCCACATAAATATGTTTCAGCCTAGTGAATATCCATTTTTGGCATATAATGGGCTAAGTTTAGTAAAATGGCTCCCGTGTATCTTAGTAAAAGCTCTTTATATATCATTCCTCCCTCAAACGGCAGAGGCATCCATTCCTCCGCTAAACAAGAACAACACGAACATGGAGGATTTGGAGACCAGTACTAAGGGTATTGCCGTCATTTTCCTAGCCTTTGGACCAAAGGAGGAGGAATTTTAATCTTAACCCCATGTACTCTTAAAACCCATTTATTTTAACCTTAGTCCATCCTGAGCACACATAAAATTTCTTTTTCAAGATTTTCCTTCACAAACCTTCTACAACTTTTCTTTGCACTTAGATTTTGTCCCAAGCCATTTCTCTCCAAATAACCAGTCTCATTTAGGACAAAACTACTTTTTGTTAAAGGAAAAATAAATATATTTCCATTTATTGTATCTTTCTTTCATATCTCCTACTTTCCTACATACTTTTCTTATTTTTATCAATTTAAACTACATTTATCAGAATTTTAACTCTTAGAAATGTTAGTCTCAAATAAAAACTAAGTAGTGACCAATTGTGAATTTTCTGTTACATCAGAATATTTTTTACGTGGTAGACTTATGAATCCATTAAGCATAAAGCATGTTTTTTAGTGGATTTAAATATTCTTCGTTTTTTTGCCATAAGAAGTCAGAGCATAAATCTATGTTAAGTAAGCAATGCTTCAGCATTCCATTTGATTTGGAAGAGGCCTAAATGTCCGAAGAACTTAATTCAATTTATCATTTAAGCAAAACGTTAAAGCTTTAGGTTACCAAAGACCCTGAAAACTATCTTAACATTTACCCATGAAAAATATGATGCAAACAAAGTTAACCATTACTTTATGTCACCCTTTTGCTAACAGATTGGAACAGAGAATACAAGAATTTCTTTGACCTTCAGTAAATTGTAGCAGAATAAAGTTTTATAATTTAAAAGACATGCCTATCTTAATAGTATTTCATCTGTGTTCACTTAAAAGTTTATCATTGTTAATATTTTCCTGTGGAATCAGTGAGGAAGTCTAAAGTCTAAGGGGATGTCTTTTCCTTTTTGACAGCATGGGGAAGAGAAGCTGCTGCTGAGGCATTGAAGAGCCACATTTGCAGGCCGCACCCCAGGTGGTGAAGAAACAGGAGGAGGTTGGAAGAAAGGCAGAAAAAGTGAGGTGGAGCCAAGAGGCCTGAAGTCAGACAAAGGCATGGAGGGCAGAGAAAACAGTTCACGTGGTCCGAAAGCCTGTCAGCTCAGATAGATGAGCAGATACTGATTTTTGTTTTGTTTTGGTTTGTTTTGGTTTGGTTTGGTTTTCCACTAGTGGAATTAGGCAGTCTATATCAGGCCAGAGAAGACAGGGAATTTCCCCGTAACAAAAGGAGTTTCAGCAGCTTCTTGGGAATATTCCTTAAAATTTCCATCCGAGGTAGACTAGCCAAGGAGAAGTGGCTCTAATCATCATAGTTCTTAATCCAGGAAATGAATGAGGGAGAAGCCCCCATATATAGTTAGAGTGACCAGAGTGTATAGGGATAAACAGTGAGAAAGAGAGTTAGAGTCCCCTATAGTAGGGATGGCCTGTGTAAAATGCGCCGCACTATTTTAGTGCATTGTTTTACTAACAATGATTGGAAGCTGGGCTTGCTGCCTTGGTTGGGAATACTGCCCTGTGCAGACAGTTGTTCAAAAGTCACCAGAAGCAGTGGCTGAGATCTGCATAGTGTGAGCCACACAAATATCATGAAACTCTTGGGTACGGACAGCATACTGGGCTGGGGTCAGAATGATGTCCATAGAGAGCCCCAGTCCCAGACACACATGAAATAAGTACCACAAATATTTTCTAAAATGCCAGTTGTAGAAGGGTTGTGATGGACCCACAGCTGAACTGATTTTTGCAATTCTTTTGCTATTGGGAAGGGCAGGCCTTCATGGACATATTGCCCATTTTGCCTGACAACAGTAAACAGCTGGAATTTACCAGCTTTAAGGGCTTCCTTAATGTACTTTTGCACTGGGGTGAGGACTTATCCGAGTTGGTCAGTGAGGTTTTTAGAGGCTCAATATCATCCCATCCTTTTGAGGGAGGGGGAGTATATTTTGGCTGTTAAGGCACCAGAGGCACAGCCTGATTATAGAGGGACCAAGGTTTGTCCTCATTTTAAGATAATTCTATGTCTTCATATACATTGTCCAAGCTCAAGGGGGAGAAGGGCAGTGTGGATGATGGACCAGGTGAGGATTGCCTCAGGGGGGACATTAGCCTCTTCAAAATGCCTGGCCTTTAATGTTTTCCTTACTCGTTCCCACATGTCAAGATCATAAGTTCCTTTTTCTGGGAACAAAGGGCAATTTTATTGGATACTCAGCAATAATTTAAGGAGAGCCTTATAATTTAGAGTCATCCCTACTTATCTTGCATACACCAAGCTCCACACTGCTGCACTCTGGTGGGAATGCTCTTCTCAGTCACACTTGACTCAGTTCAAGTGCAGTGAGACCCTTGCCCAGAAGACCACAACAAACCCTGCCCACATAATGTCTGCTGACCAAGAGTTCTGCAGGGCCCAGTCCTGGTTGAGTTGGTGACAGGTCTCATTTCACAAGCAGACCATAGTACACTAGCTAAAGCTTACCACGTTCAGGCCATGGATCAGAAACTGGCCCACAGGAGGCAAGGAGAGCCCCTGAAAATAACTGACATTAAAGATGGAGCAGCCAGAACACAAGAGCAGACTGCACACAACACATACTGGAGACACATCCTAAAGCCCCAGGACATTATACAACCTCCTCTTCATAGGGCCATTACTCTCAGGAGCAGGAAATATAACAGGCTTTCCTAACACAGAGACAAAGACAGAGATCTAGGCAAAATGCCATCATAAAGCATTTCATCACAAATGAAAGAACAAGATAAAGTCATAGAGATCCTAGTGAAAAGATACAAGTAATATTCCTGATGGAAAATTTAAATCAATTATCATAAGGATACTCTCTGGGATTGAGAAAGGAATGGAAGACTTCAGGGAGTCCTTTACTGCAGATATAAAAGAGATAAAAAAAAAAGCAGTCAGAAATAAAAACTTCAATAAGTGAGATTTTAAACAGATTTGTTGCAACCAACACAAGGATGTAAGAAGCAATGGAACAAATAAGTGATCTAGAAGACAAAATAATGGAAAATAAAGAAAATGAAGAAAAGAAAAAATAATTATGTGACATGAGATGAGAATATTCTCTATATGAGACTAGACTTAATACATTTGTATTACAGGAGTCCCAGAATAAGAAAAGAGAGAAAAAGAGACAGAAAATTTATATGAGGAAATAATAGCTGAAAACTTTCCTAATCTGGGGACTGAAACCCATATCCAAATCCAGGAAGCACAGAGAACTCCCATCAAAAACAACATAAAAAGGCCAACACCAACACATATTGTAATTAAATTTGCAAAATATAGCAATAAAGACAAAGCCCTAAAAGCAACAAGACAAACAAAGTTCCTAACTTTCAAGGGAAAACCCATAAGGCTGGCTTCAGGTCTGTCCTCAAAAACTTGTTAAGCCAGAAAGAGTTGGCCTGATATACTAAACATGCTGAATGGAAAAAATCTGCTGCCAGGAATACTCTCCAGCAAATCTATCATTCGGAAAGGAAGGAGAGAAAAAGATTTTCCCATAACAAACAAAAACTACAGGATTTTATGACCACTAAACCAGCCTGAAAGAAATATTAAAGAGCACACTTTCAGTGGAAAGATCAAAAGTGATAAAGACAAGAAAGGACAGAGAAACTCTCCAGAAACAATGAAAAAAAAACAAACAGGTAATAAAATGGCAGTAAATTCATATTTACCAATAATTACTATGACTATAAATGGGCTAAATACTCCAATCAAAATATATTCAGTGTCAGAATAGATAAAAAAAAAATGAGACCCATCAATGGTGCCAACAAGAGGCTTATTTTAGGCCTAAAGACCCCTGCAGATTGAAAGTGAGGTGATGGAGAAACATTCATCATGCACATGGAAGTCAAAAGAAAACAAGAATAGCAATAGCTACATCAGACAAACTATATTTTAAAGCAAAGAATGTAAAAAGTGAAGAGGAACACTATAGCATAATAAAATGGACTATCCAACAAGATCTAACAATTGTAAATATTTATGCCATCCACATAGAAGCACCCAAATATATAACACAATTAATAATAAGCATGAAGGAACTCATTGATAATAATACAATAGAAGGGGACTTGAACACCCCACTTATATCAATAAACAGATAATCTAAGCCAAAAATCAACAAGGAAATAATTGCTTGGAATGGCACTATGGTCCAGATGGAGATAACAGATATGTTCAGAACATTTCATCCTAGGGCATCTGGATGGTTCATTTGGTTGTGTCCAACTTTGGCTCAGGTCATGATCTTGCAATTCATGAGTTTGAGCACCACATCAGACTCACTGCTGTCAGCCTGTCAGCACAGAGTCTGCTTTGGATCCTCTGTCCCCCTCTTGCTGCCCTTCCTCCACCTGCACTCTCACAAAAATAAATATTAAAAAAAATTTTTTAAGAACATTTAATCCTAAAGCAGGAGAGCCAAATTCTTTCCAAGTGCACATGAAACATTTTCCAGAGCAGATCACATATTGGGTCATGGATCAGCCTTCAACAAGTACAAAAAGATTGAGATCATACTATGTGTCTGTGGAGAATAAGTTTAGGAATTCCCTGAGCCTGCACTGATGGGTTAATAAGGCATAAAGAATCACAAAGCCATAGGATGCTCACACCCAAGTTTGGTTAAACAAGATTAGGTGTATGAAGATAGAGAAGGGGGGCTAAGTCCCCTAGAATAAAGTGGGGGGGGGGAGGGCAGAGGCCCCCAATACAAAGATATATGAGGTAAGCAAGATTAGGTATTCAGGAGAAAAGTGCCCACCAATTTAGTACTACAGCAGAAAGCAGCTTTCACAAAAAGGAAGGATCAAATTAGGTAAACAGGTAAATAGGGCTATAGACCGATGCCCTGTGAGTGATACTGCCACGCGGAGCTGATTAGCAAAAGAAAAGGTGCCTTGTTAAACCTGAGGTTACTTGCTCAGTCTTATCCCCTAGGCTAGCTAAGATAGACAGAGGTGGAGCCTCATGTCTTCCTATAAAGAACCCTCTGCCCAGCCGCCAGGCACCAGGATTTTGTTTTGTATTAACCCAAACCCCTAACCCTGAATATCTTCAAGACCCCCTTTCCCTCACATTCATGAGTTAATGTTAACAGTTTCATTGTCTCTTTGTGCACATCCATCACCATGTTTGCAAGGCTTCTGATCCTAATAAAAATGGGGCAAGGACCCTTATTCAGGGCTCTTATCTTTTCCTAGGAGAGACAGCAGAGACAACTCTAATTTATAAGGCTCTCCTTAAATTATTGCTGGCTGTCCAACAAAATTACCCTTGGTTACCAGAACAAGGAACTTATAATCTTGAAGTATGGGAACGAATAGAGAAAACACTGAAGGCCAGGCATTCAGAAGGGGCTAATGTCCCCCACTGAGGTAATCCTCACCTGGTCCATTGTCCCCACTGCTACTCTCCCCTTGAGCTCAGACAATGTATACTATGGTATGCTTGTGAAATGAGACCTGTCACCAACTCAACCAGGACTGGGCCCTACAGAACTCTTGGTCAGCAGACATTATGTGGGCAGGGTTTGTTCTGGTCTTCTGGGCAAGGGTCTCACTGCACTTGGACTGAGGTAAGTGTAACTGAGAAGTCCCACCACAGTGCAGCAGTGTGGGGCTTCGTGTATGCAAGATAAGCAGCCAGTGTGAATAGACGTTTTTTACAGAAAGATGTACAGATGGCCAACAGGCACATGTAAAGATGTTCAAAATCACTGATCATCAAGGAAATGCAAATCAAAAGCACAACGAGACATCACTTTACAACTGTCACAATGGCTAAAATGAAAAGACAAGAAATAAATGTTGGCAAGGATATAGAGGAAAAGGAACCCTCCTGCACTATTGGTGGGAATGTAAATTGGTGCAGCCACTGTGGAAAACAGTATAGAGTTTCCTTGAACTATTAAAAATAGGAATAACATATGATCCAATAATTCCATTCCTGGATATTTACCTAAGAAAATGAAAACATAAATTCCAAAAGACATGTGCACCTTATGCATATTGCAGCATTATATACAATAGCCAAGATATGGAAGCAGCTTAAGTGTCCAGACAAATGTACAAGGAAGATATGGTATGTATATACAATTTATTAATCAGTCATGAAAAAGGATGATATCTTGCCTTCTGTGACAAAATGGGTGAACACAAAGTGTGTTATACTAAGTGAAATAAATGAGACTGAAAAAGACAAATACAATATGATTTCACTTATATGTTCAATCTGAAAAAAAAAAAGAATAAACAAACATCAGACCCATAAATACAGAGAACAGACTGTTGGTTGTCAGAAGGGAGGGGGTTAGGGGATGGGAAACGTGGATGAAGGGGCATTGGAGGTGCAGGCTTCCAATTATGAATAAGTCACAAGGATAAAAGGTACAGCACAAGGAATATAGTCAATGATATTGTAATAGCATTTTGTGGTGACACATGATGACTACATTTGTTGTAAACATAGATTAATGTATAGAGATGCTGACTCAGTATGATGTACATCTGAAACTAGTGTAACATTGTGTGTCAGTGTTAGTTAAAATAAAAAACAATCTTGCAAAATTTAAATTTTTCCACCCATGAGTTTTCAGCACTGTAAATTACGGCATGAGTGTTTCAATTATTCTGAAGCCAAATCCACTGAGACACTGACAATAAGCACAAATATGTTATTCCCCTATTACAATATAAGTTTCATTAAGGCGAATTTTTATCTGTTATTGATCATTGTTATATTCTGAAGCATCGACAAAAGTGACTAACACAATGGGCACTCAACAAATATTTTTTGACTGAATAAATAAGAGAATATTTTAACTTTTTCTTGCCATAATGATTTATTATTTAACCCAAGCGAGGGACTATTTTTTATGTAGTCCATGTTAGGTGAGGTAAAAAGTCTATACTGTGCTAGGCTCTTTTGGAAGAAATATATGGAGACAAAAGCCCTTTCGTTTCTTAAAAATCAAATTGGAAGGTGACCACTGCTTTTTTCCCTGTGTAGAACTAGAAATATTCCTACTTTTACTAGAGCAAGAATCTGAAGAAACAATAGCCCGAGGAAAGTGTAAAAAAAAGAAAATTCTATCTTGACAAGGTAGATGAGTTTTCTTGGATTCTTTTGGTCCTGAGTCCATTTTCCACAACAAGGAAAATGCCAACATTTTTCCTTCCATTTTTATGGCAAGAAGTAAATTAGAAAGTAGTATTCCCACTAGGGAATTTGTACAGTGTTTCTTGCCAAGAGATGTCCACTGAGGTTCGTTATCTGTATGAAGAAAATGTCCCACCACTTTATATAAAGCGAATCACTCCTTAACGAATGTTATTTTACAGGAAAATTGGTTTCCACATGTAAACATATTTGGGATTTTTCAAATCAAATACACAAATTATATTAGGGAGTTAGGATATGATGTGAAGCCACTGAACACAGACTATTCAATCCTTATCTCCAATTAACATTTAGTCCTGTTGGAAAGAAAAGATCAAGTTGGATTTGCAAGAACAGGGAGCATAAACATCAAATACCTGCAATAATGTAAGGTAGGTGTTGTATGTGGGTGGGAGTGATCTATTCAGCTTCATGATTTTATCTTTTTGTAATTCCATGTGAGTTGTGACCTCTCTCTGCTAAGTTCTGCACTAAACAATGTGTAAATAAATTGAAACCCTTAATAATGCAATATTATAATTTAAATCATTAAAACATGTCTCCTTTAATGAAGAATGACATAGGGACACTGTTTGCATTAGTGGGCATTTCTATGAATTAAAATATATGTGTATTTGCATAAAAATCTTAATAAAATGAACCCCTGGATTCAAGCCACATGGTAGGAGTGATTCAGGGAATTCAAGAAAAAGCAATCTTTGTGAGGCGTCTATCTGGTGGGGTAAATACACTGCTAATATTTGTATGCAACCAGAACGAGGACTAATGAATCAATATGGACTCACTAGGCACTACACTTCCTAAAAGTAACTACCACAACATTAAATATTACACTCAGTGTAGTCACAGATACTGGGTTAATTAATCCTCACAACACAGCTGGTAAGCAATGCAGAAAAGGCCAATGTGTTAACTATCCCAGTCGACAGGATCCAGGTTCTCTGATTTCACATCCTCTTTTCTACTACGACAGTGTTTTTCAAACTTCTTACCATGGCCAATAGCAAGATACACGTTTTATATCATAACCCACATCACACATCTACACATACACTCACACATGTAATGGAAACAAATACAGTAAATACACAAAGAAGCATTGAACTGCCAAATTTGTGATGGATTTCAACTCCTGGTGTGACAAGCATGAACCCACATTACATTGTACTTTTAAGCACTGATGCCTTGAATGTCTCATATCACCATGCAGTGGTATCAATTACTATTGGTCTCATTCTTTGAGTACTGAACCTGTGGCAAGGAACCATTTTCTTTAAGCTGCATGTTTCCTGTTGGGACAAAAGGTTTGTGCTGCAATAGTCAGTTTAGGATTTGGGGCATAGGCCCAAGGAACAGCGATGTAATGCATTCAGACTGATTCTGTTGGAGCTCGGAACGTCCTGAACTTCCCTAGATCACGTCATGAATTCAAGCAGAGTGGTCTAAGGCCAGCAGATAGTGGATGAAAGAAAAGAAGCCATGTGGTAAGTCAGCATGGCTGGTTTCTGAGAACCACTCCTCTGTTTTATTCTTTTCTCTGATATAAGAGCAATAGTGACGTTCCCCTTCCCTAATCACTTTTATAATAAAATTTGCTCCATTGCATTTCTTAGGCAAACACAAAGATTTGTTGCCCTTTCTTTTAGACACGCTACAAAATAATAATGTTTGGTATTGAGACTCATATTGTTTCATGATTACAAGTATCAAACAACTTCACTGGAGTTACACCACAGAGAAAATCTCTGCATAATTCACTCTATGCAAATGAATAAACTGACCCTCAGGAAACCCCATACTGAAATACGTGTCCTCACTTTCACTTGAATCCACCAACAAGAGAAATGACAGTCATGAATCCGGGCAATGCAAGCATTCCAAAGTTCTTCATCCTATTGGGTTTCTCTGACCATCCCTGGTTGGAAATGCCACTCTTCATAATTGTGCTTGTGGCTTACATCTGCACACTAGTGGGAAACATCTCCATTATTGTTGTGTCCAAGGTGGATCCTCATCTTGACAGCCCTATGTACTTCTTCCTTTCCAACCTCTCCTTTCTGGACCTGTGTTTTACCACAACCACCATCCCTCAGCTGCTGGTGAACCTCTGGGGCCCAGATAAGTCCATCAGCTATGGAGGCTGTGTGGCCCAGTTCTATGTGTTTCACTTCCTGGGAGCCACAGAATGCATCATCTTGGCGGTCATGTCTTTGGATCGGTACATAGCCATCTGCAAGCCCTTGAGGTACCCAGCTATCATGCATCAGAGACTCTGTGTGTCCCTAGTGGCCATGGTGTGGATAAGTGGCTTGGCTAACTCCTTGCTTCAGGCATCCCTCACTGTCCAACTGCCACTTTGTGGTAACAACAAGGTGGATGACTTCCTGTGTGAGATTCCGGTGATGATCAAGATGTCCTGTGTTGACACCACTTTCAATGTAACTATGCTCTCTGTCGTGGTGACATTATTTACCTTGATTCCTTTGTCTCTTATTCTTGTCTCCTATGGGTTCATTGTAGCTACAGTGCTCAGAATTCGTTCATCAACAGGAAAGAAGAAGGCCTTCAACACCTGTGGCTCTCATGTTATTGTTGTCTGTCTCTTCTATGGGCCAGTAATGTGCATTTATGTGCAACCTTTTGGTACTAACTCCCAGGACAAGAACAAACTCATGGCCCTGTTCTACAGTCTGCTGACTCCTATGCTTAACCCTTTTATCTATACTTTGAGGAACAAGGACATGAAAGGGGCAATAAGGAGACTTCTCCTCCCATTGAGCCATCAGGGAAGAGAATAAGCACCACCATTTTATACTCCACACTCCATGTAGGACTCCAAAGAGCCCCTTCTCTAAATTACTTCTCAATTTTCCCTCCTCCAAAATGGTTAATATCCCTCAGTAACTATCCAATGTACATGTATGTTTATTCACCACAGTGCTGTGATTGTTGGCCCTCATTTTGCAATGTGAACCCTAATTCCCATTTGCCTTCAATTTGCATGAGACTGAGTCCCTGTTTAAATCCTCTTAGTCCATCTAGGGATTCTACCTTAGGAATCTGAAAAGTATGCAATGAATAAATGTTCACTAACTGACTCATTCAACATCAACCATTTATGTGTAATTTTATAAAAATAATGCAAGTAATATAAACCACAGTTATCCTTCTTACTATTATGGGATATGATATTATAAGTATGATTTGCTAATTAACTATTTTTATTGAAGTATAATTGATATAGAATGTTATATTAGTTTCAGGTATACAACATAGTGATTCAACAATCATATATGTTATCAAATGCTCACCATGATAAATGCAGTCACCATCTTTCACCCTAGAACATTATTACAATATTATTAACAATATTCCCTATGCTGTACTTTTCATCCTTGTGACTATTTTATAACAAGAAGTTTGTGTCTCTTAATCTCCTTCACCTAATTTGTCCATCTCCCTACCCCAACCCTTCTGGCAACAGTTTGTTCTCTGTATTTATGAGTCTATTTTTGTTTTTTGTTGTTGTTGCTTGCTCACTTTTTATTTTTTTAGATTCCACATATAAGCAAAATCATATGGTATTTGTCTTTTTATTCCTGCCTTATTTCACTTAGGATAATACTCTCTAATTTTCACACATGATGTTGCAAATGGCAAGGTTTTTTTTTTTTTCTTTTTTATGGCTGAGTACCATCCCATTGTGTCTGTGTGTGTATATATATATTCTTTATCCATTCATCTACGTTGGATACTTGGGTTACTTCCATGTCTTGGCTATTATTAATAATTCTGGAATAAACATAGGAAAGAATATATCTTTTGAATTAGTATTTTTTTTTGTTGTTGTTTCTTGGGTAAATACCCAGACATGGAATTACTGGGTTATATGGTATTTATGTTTCTTTTTTTTTTTTTTTAATATTTAGATGTTTATTTTTGAGAGAGAGACACACACAGAACATGAGAGGGAAGGGTCAGAGAGAGAGGGAGACATAGAATCTGAAGCAGGCTGCAGGCTCCAAGTTGTCAGCACAGAGCCCTAAGCAGGGCTCAAACTCCAGGACCATGAGATCATGACCTGAGCTGAAGTCAGATGCTTCACCAACTGAGTCACCCAGTCACCCCTCTATTTTAATTTTTTTAGGAATCTCCATACTGTCATCCGTAGTGGTTGTACTGATTTAAATTGCCTCCAACAGAGCCAGTCAAATCCCTAATGAATTACTGGCAAGACCAGATAGGATAATATCTCATACTGTATAACTCAATCTTCAATCACACATTCACTGTCTGATCCTTTATAAATAACATAATTGAAAAAATATTTGACTCTTACTTTACTACGTGTCTCCATGGGATTCCTTCCTTTTGAGTCTTTTTTAATGTTTATTTATGTATTTTGAGAGAGAGAGCACAGCAGGGAAGGACAGAGAGAGAGAGAGAGAGGGAGAGAGAGAATCCCAAGCAGGTTCCACGCTCAGCACAGAGCCTGATGCAGGGCTCAATCTCACGACTGTGAGATCTTGACCCATCTTGAAATCAAGAGTTAGCTGCTTAACCTACTAAGCCATCCAGGTGCCCACAGATATTTGACTGAAGTAACTATTTCCACGTGTACAAAGGGAAACCTTATGGGCTCAAATCTGAGAGACTTCTATGCAGCCTCCTGGTGTTGAGAGTTGTGTAAACTTCGCTGGGGAGATAATTTTCCTAGCATGAGAATATTAGGTGTATTTGGTGTACTGAAAGGATGAACTAGTTCAATTATTTATGAATAAAGTATTAGATGTTAAGAAAGAACATGGGGGTGGTGGAAGATAAGGTGGGAAGAATGGAAAATAAATCGTCTATCACATCATCAATTCTGAGAAGTGATGAAGCAGAAAGATATATGATGATGTGGGAGGGGAATTCTATTGATTTTATCAGTGATATTAATTCATTATAAGCCTGTCATTTTTCATACTACTTTACTCCCTACCCTTACAAACTCTCATATTTTAAATTGTGTTTGAGGTAAATTTATATTTTTCTAACAACTAAGTACTTTTATGCAAGGTGTTCATATATCTGCACATCCTGGTGCATTTGTATGTTTCCACTATTCCCTTCCAAATGGCAAGAACAAAACCCACTGACTCATATTGTACAAGCCTCTAATATAGAGATATAAAATGATTACAATCACTAATCAATCATTAATGTTTAATTCCTTTTCTATGCATTGCCACAAACTTTTCTCTGTAGACATGAATGGAAGGACACTATGATTCTGCTGTTGTTGGAAACAAGGAAATACACTCTTTTTGGAGGCAGGATGATTCCCTGCCGTGACCATGTGTCTGGTAAAAAAAATATATATATATCTGATTTCACTATGTGAACCTCTTTCATAGTACTGGCCACTTGAAACTTTGCATTACTTTGGATGACTACTATCTCAAAACAAACAAAAAACCATAAGGTCTTTTTATCTCACTTGGTAACCTAAGGAGTCAGTGCAATAGGAGCTAAAGAATAGGCTCTGAATAAATGCTTTTTTTTAATGAATGAATGAATGAATGAATGAATGAAAAGTATTATCTACAGCCTCATTACCCATGATTAAAACCTGTATTATAGACTCATGTAAAATGTGTCATGTACTAAACAATGTATAATAGCAGATGTTGTTAGTAGCTGATACTTAAGGAAATACTTCTCAAATTATCTTCTGGAATGGCTCCAGTAGATCTGAACTGCACCCAGTTTATAAAAATTAATCCAGTGGTGCCTGGGTGGGTCTGTCAGTTGGGCATCTGACTTTGGCTCAGTCATGATCTCGCAGTTTGTGAGTTGGAGCCCTGCATCAGGCTCTGCGCTGACAGCTCGGAGCCTGGAGCCTGCAGCCTGCTTTGGATTCTGTGTCCCCTCTCTGCCCCTTCCTTGTTCGTGTTCTGTCTCTCCCTATCTCTCAAAAATAAATAAACATTAAAACTTTTTTTAATGAAAATAAAAAAAAATAATCCATATTTAAACAAATTGAGGAAAGCCATATATTATTCTTGGAGTTTGGAAAGAATGTTAACATATTAAATGTGTGATAACTCCAAAGTACACAGTCGCCATGTTTAACACTTCTCAAGTATTTTTGTTCTTATTTTATTGGCTTCGTTTTGAGAGAAAATAACATATAGCACAGTTTAGGAAATAACTCACTAGAAAACTTGAATCTCAGAATAGAAGCAGAGATCATAGAGGAACTGAAGAAAGCAGAAAATCTCACCATTGCGGTATATGAATAAATAGACTCTTACAAAATGTTTGTTGGGTTTTGAAATAAAGTTGCCCATAATAGTCCCTTTATACCTCCCCAAGTGTCTGAAATCTCAATACTATTTATTCCTTTAGGATATCAAGTTTGCAGTCAATTACTACATTTGCAACTTCAAATCAGTATGCACTAGACTAATTATTTCCTCTTAATTATGGTATAAATATAATAGCAGCTACACATAGGACATGATAATGTAGTTAACTGCACTATAGTTTAAATATTAAAATAAAGAATATGTTTCCCTTTTTATTGAATATTTTTCAGCTAAGAATGGAACTCTTTAATATGTAGCTATCATAATAAGCAGATGGTTCATACTTTTAGATGAAATGTACAAAAATATTAATATCCATATCTACATAAATTGTTTCTCAGCAAACATATTGAAAGACATTTTTATCATGGATGTTTATATGTATCTCCATGTGACATGTGTGGGCACATTTGCTATAATTAGTCTAACCTGCCAGAGGGCTGCTGTTCAACCTTGATACACCTCAAAATCTTACCAAGCTTTTAAAAATCTCAAACTTGATTCCACTGCAGACTTCCTATATTAGAATTTGAGCAATCATGTCCAGAGAACTATTTTGAACATTTTTTTCAGTAGATCTTTATGTGCACCCAGAGTTCATGAAGGCCATTGCAGGGAAAACATTTGAGATCTCCAGTAGGACAGAAGCCAGATAGGATCCGACTAATGGGAGAAATGTAGCCCAACACAAGAACAGGACATAATCCTTGTCATAGGTGTGAAGAATTATACATGCTGCAAGCTTATACGAAAGAACTATAAACCCATTAGCCCATAAAAATAAAAATCACAACACTTGTCAAATGCTGAGTCAATGCAACAAGACTAAGCTGACACATTTGAAGAGACCTGACCTTTCCCTCTGAAGTAAATGTTATGCGAAAGTAGGGTAAATACTTCAAACAATAGTGAAACTCATACTTATGTGCAACAAAACTTTTTAAAAACCTGGTTTTATAAAACTAAAATATACTACAAAAACTGAGAAACGAATAGTTACTGTTGATAACTGAAATATCAGTCTGGGGTAAGCCAATATAAGAAATATTTTAAAGCAAGAACAAAAATAAGAAAACTATAATACACCATGTGATAAAATAAAAGATGTGGAAATTGACAATAAAAGCAAGTGTGAACAATAGAAATGGTAGTTGAATTAAAGCAATATATGGAGGAGTAATAATCAAGTAGAACATAGGAAAAATATCCCTGAGTTACAAATAATTATTTGGATGCACAGGATTAAAAAAAAATCCATGTTAAAGCATAGTTAACTGAGGAAAAGACTGGACATGTCTTTGTGAACTCCTGAATTCTAAACATGAAGGAGATATCTTAAATGTATCCAAAAAAGACTAGATGATATATTTACTTAGGTCAGACAATCCCTTTCTCTAAGAGTATCTAGAAAATCTGGATAAAATACCAAAAAATAAAAAAAACAAAAAACAAAAAAACACTAGAAAATATGTATGCTGTTTTGTAACATACTGAAAGAAATTGCAGACACTATGGTGTTCAGCACTTGAGGAGTTGACTGCCAGGGAAGGGAGGAACACTGAAGAGACAACACCTTTTTGAATCATATGCCCTTCATAAAATTTGCCAATTCTTTAGATGTGCATAGCAAAAGTTCGAGGAACTAGGCAAAAGCAGGCACTTAGGACACATAGAAGGGGAACAGGATTTTTTGGCAACCACAAAAACCTAAGGAGACAAAAACTGGGATTCAGAGCTCCCAGGGAAGCCAGGGTAAGGAGCTAAAACTCCAGGTAGACAAGCAAAATACTTGTCATGTTTCTGTATCATCCCTACATCAGAACTGGAAGTGGCTAAGAGGTTAAGAAACAGGATTTGCTATAAGACACCATATAACTAAAACATAGGGAGAAAAGGAATAAACAATGTGCTCAAACTTAAATGGTCATCAACTTAATATAGACTGCTATTTGCACAAGAGTTATATAAAAACCTAATGGTAACCATATATAAAAAACACTCATAAATATGCAAAGAATAAAGAGAAGGAAAACTAAATATATCACTAAAGAAAAGGAGCAAACCACGAAAGAGAGAAGGACAAGGATCAAAGAAAAACTTTACAAACAACCATAAAACAAGTAATAAAATGACAATAAATGCATATCTACCAATAATGTAGATACTGTGAATGTAAATGGACTAAATTCTCCACTCAAAAGACATAGGGTGACAGAATGGATTAAAAAAAAAGAAAAAACAAGATCCATCTGTATTTCCTAAGGGACCCACTTTAGACCTAAAGTCACCTGCAGATTGAGAGTAAAATGATGGAGATACATATATTGTGTAGAGGGATGTCAAAGAAAGCTGAAGTTGCAATACTTATATCACACAAAAAAGATTTTAGGGGCGCCTGGGTGGCTCAGTCGGTTAAGCGGCCAACTTCACCTCAGGTCATGATCTCGCAGTCCGTGAGTTCGAGCCCTGTGTCGGGCTCTGTGCTGACAGCTCAGAGCCTGGAGCCTGTTTCAGATTCTGTGTTTCCCTCTCTCAGACCCTCCCCCGTTCATGCTCTCTCTCTGTCTCAAAAATAAATAAATGTTTAAAAGATAATAAAAAAAGATTTTAAATACTGTAACAAGAGACAAAGAAGAACAATATGTAAAAATAAAGGGAACAATACAACAGAAAGATATAACAATTATAAATATTTATGCATTTGACATGGCAGCACCCAAACATAACAGTTAATAACAAACATAAAGGAATTAATCAATAATAATACAGTAATAGGAAAATTTAACACCCCACTTACATCAATGGACAAATAATTCAAACAGAAAATCAATAAAGTAATAGTGGCTTTGAATGACACACTGTACCAACAAACTTAACAAATATATTCAGAACATTTTATCCTAAAGCAGCAGAACACACATTCTTTCAAGGCAACATGGAAAATTCTCCAAAAGATGTTATATATTATGCCATAAAACTAGCTGCAACAAATTCAAGAATATCAAATGCATCCCATGCATATTTTCTGGCCACATGCTATGAAACTTAAAGTCAACCACGGAAAAAAATCTGGAAAGAACACAAATATATGGAGGTTAATATACATACTACTAAAGAAAACATTGGTCAACCAGGATATAAAAGAAGAAATAATTCACATGGAAGTGAATGAAAATGAAAATACAATGGTCCAAAAATTTGGGATGCAGAATAGGTAGTCATAAGAGGTAAGTAAAAAGTAATACAGGCCTACCTCAAGAGGCAAGAAAAATCTCAAACAACCTAACCTCACACCTAAAAGAGCTAGAAAAAGAAAAACAAACAAAACGTAAAACCAGCAGAAGGAAGCAAATAATAAAAATTAGAGCAGAAACAATATAAAAACCAAAAGATAATAGAATGTAACAATGAAATCAGGAGCCTGAAAAAAATCAATAAAATTAATAACCCCCTGGGGCGCCTGGGTGGCTCAGTCGGTTGGGTGTCCGGCTTCAGCTCAGGTCATGATCTCACAGTCCGTGGGTTCGAGCCCCACATTGGGCTCTGTGCTGACAGCACAGAGCCTGGAGCCTGCTTCTGATTCTGTGTCTCCCTCTCTCTCTGCCCCTCCCCTGCTCATGCTCTGCCTCTCTCTGTCTCAAAAATAAATAAAAACATTAAAAAATATTTTTTAAATTAATAACCCCCTACCCATACTTAAAAAGAAAAACAAGAGAAAGACTCAAATAATTAAAATAATAAATGAGAGTGGAGAAATAACCAACACCACAAAAACACAAACAACTATAAGAGAATATTATTAAAAAAAAACTATATGTAAACAGATCAGACAGTCTGGAAGAAATAGATAATTTCCTAGAAATATATAAACTACCAAAACTGAAACAGGAAAAAATGGAAAACTTGAACAGACTGATAGCAGCAAAATAGTTGAATCAGTAATCAAAAATCTCCCAACAAACAAAAATTGATGACCAGATGGCTTCACAGGGGAATTCTACCAAACATTTAAAGAAGAGCTAATACTATTCTTATCAAACTATTCCAAAGAAGAAGAAGAAGAAGAAGAAGAAGAAGAAGAAGAAGAAGAAAAGAAAAGAGAAAAGAAAAAGAAAAGGAATTCAATCTATGAGGCCAACATTGCCCTGACAAACAAAACAAAACAAAAAAAACAGATAACTATTTCACTAAAAAAGAGAACTACAGGCCAATATCTTTGATGAACAGAGACACCAAAATTCTCAACAAAATACTAGCAAAATGAATTCAATATATATTTTTTAAAAAAATTATTAAGCAAGATCAAGTGGAATGTATTCCTGGGTTGCAAGTATGGTTCAATGTTCACAAATCAATGTGATATATCAATAAGAGAAAAGACAAGAACCATATGATTATTTCAATAGATGCAGAAAAAAAATTGACAAAATATAATGCCCATTCGTAACAAAAACCCTCAATAAAGTAGAGATCAAGGGAACACACCTCAAAATCATAAAGGCCATATATAAAAAATCCACAGCTAATATTCTCAATGGATAAAAACTGAGAGATTTTCCTCCAGAGTTAGGAAGAAGGCAAGAATGTCCACTCTTATTTCATATAATACTGGAAGTCCTAGCCTCAGAAATCAGACAAAAAATAAAAAAATAAAAAAAATAAAACATCCACATCAGTAAAGAAGAAGTAAAACTTTTGTACTTGCAGATGACATGATACTTTATATAGAAAAGACTGAAGCCTCCACCAAAAAAATGCTAGAACAGTAAAGTCTTAGGATACAAAATAAACACAAATCTGTTGCATCTTTAAAAAAAATTTTTAATGTTTATTTATTTTGGGGAAAGAGAGAGAGAGAGAGAGAGAGCATGAGCCGGGGAAGGGCAGAGAGAGAAAGGGGGACACAGAATCTGAAGCAGGTTCTAGTCTCCCAGCTATCAATGGGGCTGGAACTCACAAGCCATGAGATCATGACCTAAACCATAGTCAGATGTTTAACTGACTAAGCCACCAAGGAGCCTCTGTTGCATCTTTATATAATGATGAAGTAGCTGAAAGAGAAATCAAGAAATCAATCCCATTTACAATTGTACCAAAAACCATGAGATACGTAGTAATAAACCTAAGCAAAGATACATCAAAGATCTGCAACTGAAAACTATACATAGCTTATGAAAGAAATTGAAGAAGACACAAAGAAATGCAAAGATATTCCATGGTCATGGATTGAAAGAAAAAGTATTGTTAAAATGTCTATACTACCCAAAGCAACCTACACATTTAATGCAATCCCTATCAAAATACCACCAGCGTTTTTCAGAGTTAGAACAAACAATCCTAAAATTTGTATAGTGCTATGAAAGACCCCAAATGCCAAAGCACCCTTGAAAAAGAAAAGAAAAGCTGGAAACATCACAATTCAGGACTTCAGGATGTATTACAAAACTGTAATATTCAAGACAGTATGGTACTGTCATAAAAACAGACACATAGATCAATGGAGCAGGATAGAAAACCCAGAAATGAAACCATACCTACATGGTCAATTAGTCTTCAACAAAACAGGAAGGAATATTCAATGGGAAAAACAATAGTGTCTTCAACAAATGGTGTTGAGAAAACTGGACAGCAACATGGAAAAGAATGTATGGCATTCTTATACCATATACAAAAATAAATTCAGAATGAATTCAGTGTCTCACCTAAGTGTGAGACATAAAACCATAAAAATCCTAGAGGAGGGAGTAGGGAGTTAATATGACGCACAAATAAGAGGATCCTGGGCTTTCTTCATCCCTCAAACACAGCTGTACTGGGTCAAATCACTTGGAACACTCAGGAAATGGACTGGCAGAAGGATCGACACATTGGAGGTAGAGAGCATGGCAGGTGCAAGGTGCGTGGAAATGAATTGGGGGAGAGAAAAACAGCAGTGCCGCAGACAGAAGGCAACCCTTTTCATGGAGAGAAAAAAAGACAAAGAGAGGGGTTTGAGAGAGCACAGCATTGGGTTCACAGAGGAGGGAAACCTTTCCAGATCATGGACTGGGGAGAGAGAGGTACTGAGTGTCACAGTAGTGTGTGAAGCTCAAGTTTTGTGGTTTTGGAAATGTGCAACTTTATCCAGAGCTGAGCTTTGGCTTACACTACTTGGGAGGAAGGAGCTGGCCATGAAGTATATAGTGTGGTGTAGGGATCTCTGGGGGTGCACTAGAAGAGAACAGTCCCCTTACTGGAGTACTTTTGGAAGAGGGTATGTTGCCCCTTCAAGGACAAAACACCCCACAGGTGCCAGCGAAAGACTTTTAATTAGCAGGGGACAGAGGCACATGCAGAGGGCAGATAACTGCTGCTTTTCTCAGGGCTACACCATAGATTCTGAGCACCATACAGGCATGGGACTGTTTTCCTTGAAAAAGGACATTAGACACAGTGAGGAGAGGCTCTACTCCTAAGGTGGGGTATGGATTCACTCAGTGCTGGGTCCTATAAAAAATACGTGGAAGCCAATGAAAATAAAAACATGAATGTCCAGACCCTTTGGGATGCAGCAAAGGTAGTCCTAAAAGGGAGGTACATTGCAATACAGGCCTCTCTCAAGAAACAAGAAAGGTCCAAAATACACAACCTAACCTTACACCTAAACGAGCTAAAAAGGAACAGGAAAAAAGCCTAAAGCCAGCAGAAGAAGAGAAATAATTAAGACTACTGCAGAAATAAATGATATAGAAACAAACAAACAAAAAACTCAGTAAAACAGATCAATGAAACTATGAGCTGATTTTTTGATAGAATTAACAAAATTGGTAAACCCCAAGCTAGACTTATCAAAAAGAAAAGAGAAAGGACCCAAATAGATAAAATCGCAAATGACAGAGGAGATATCACAACCAACACCATAGAAATATAAAAAATTATAAGATGATACTATGAAAAATTATATGCCAATGACCTGGGAAATCTGGAAGAAATGGACTAATTACTAGAAACTCACAAGCTATCAAAACTGAACATGAAGAAATAGAAAATTTGAACAGGAATTTACCCAAGGGATACAGGAGTACTGATGCATAAGGGCACTTGTACCCCAATGTTTATAGCAGCACTCTCAACAATAGCCAAATTATGGAAAGAGCCTAAATGTCCATCAACTGATGAGTGGATAAAGAAATTGTGGTTTATATACACAATTGAGTACTACGTGGCAATGAGAGAGAATGAAATATGGCCCTTTGTAGCAACATGGATGGAAGTGGAGAGTGTGATGCTAAGTGAAATAAGCCATACAGAGAAAGACAGATACCATATGGTTTCACTCTTATGTGGATCCTGAGAAACTTAACAGGAACCCATGGGGGAAGGGAAGGAAAAAAAAAAAAAGAGGTTAGAGTGGGAGAGAGCCAAAGCATAAGAGACTCTTAAAAACTGAGAACAAACTGAGGGTTGATGGGGGGTGGGAGGGAGGGGAGGGTGGGTGATGGATACTGAGGAGGGCACCTTTTGGGATGAGCACTGGGTGTTGTATGGAAACCAATTTGACAATAAACTTCATATATTGAAAAAAAAGAAAATTTGAACAGACCAATACCAGGAAAAAAAATTAAATCAATAATAAAAAATCTCCCCCCAAAAAAAGAATCCCGGGCCAGATGGTTTCCCAAGGGAATTATACCAGACATTTAAAGAAGAGTTCATACCTATTCTTCTCAACTGTTCCAAAAAAAAAAAAAAAAAGAAATGGAAGGAAAACTTCCAAAATCATTTTATGAAGCCAGCATTACTTTGACTCCAAAACCAAAGACCTCAGTAAAGAGGAGAATTACAGGCCAATACCCCTAATGAAACTGGATGCAAAAATTCTCAACAAGTAATAGCAAATTGAATTCAACAGTACATTAAAATAATCATAAACTATGATCAAGTGGGATTTATTTCTGGGCTGCAGGACTCGTTCAATATTCACAAAACAGTCAATGTAATACGCCAAATTAAGAAAAGAAAGGATAAGAACCATATGATTCTTTCAATAGATGGAAAAAAATTTTGATAAACTATAGCATCCACTCTTGACAAAAACCCACAACAAACTAGGGATAGAAGGAACATACTTCAACATCATAATGACCATATATGAAAGACCCAGAGCTAATATCGACGTCAATGGGGAAAAACTACATCTTTCCTTTATGTTCAAGAACAAGACAAGGATGTGCATTCTCACCATTACTATTTAACATAGTACTGGAAGTCTTAGCCTCAGCAATCCGACAACAAAGGAAGAAAGAAAAGGCATCCAAATTGGCAAGGTAGAAGTGAAACTTTCACTATTTGTAGACAACATGGTAATTCATGTGGAAAATCTGAAAGACTCCACCAAAAAAATTGCTAGAACTAATACATGAATTCAGCAAAGTTGCAGGATATCAATCAATGTGAAACAATCTGTTGCATCACTATACGTCAATAATGAAGCAGCAGAAAAAGTAATTTAGGAATCAATCCTATTTGCAATTGTTTCAAACACAATAAGATTCCTAAGAATAAACCTAATCAAAGAGGTAAAATATCTTTGCTCTGAAAACTACAGAACACTTATAAAATAAATTGAAGAGAGCACAAAGAAATGGAAAATAATTTCATGCTCATGCACTGGAAGAATAAGCATCATTAAAATGTCTATACTACCCAAAGCAATCTACATATTTAATGCAATCCCTATCAAAATAACACCAGCGTTCTTCACAGAGCTAGAACAAACAATTCTAAAATTTGTATGGAACCACACAAGCCGAAGCAATTCTGAAAAAAATAAAAACCAACCAGGAGGCACCACAATTCCAGATTTCAGCTATATAACAAAGCTGTAGTCATCATGACAATATAGTGCTCGTGCAAAAACAGACACGTAGATCAATGAAACAGAATAGAAAACTCAGAAATGGATCCACAGCTATATGGTCAACTAATCTTTGACAAAACAGGAAAGAGAATCCAATTGAAAAAAGACAGTTACTTCAACAAATGGTGTTGTCAAAACTGGATGGCAACATGCAGAAGAATGAAACTGGACCACTTTCTTACACCACCTTCGAAAATAAATTTAAAACGAATGAAAGTCCTAAAAGTGAGACAGGAAACAATCAAAATCCTACAGGGGAACACGGGAAATAACCTCTTTTACCTCACCAGAGGAAATTCTTACTATATACATCACCAGAGGCAAGGGAAACAAAAGCAAACATAAAATATTGGGACTTCATCAACCTAAAATCTTCTGTACAGTGAAGGAAACAATCAACAAAACTAAAAGGCAGCTGATGGAACGGGAGAAGATATTTGCAAATGACATATCAGATAATAGGTTAGTATCCAAAATCTATAAAGAACTTCTCAAACTCAACACCCAAAAAACAAAGAATCCAGTGAAGAAATGGGCAAAAGACATGAATAGACACTTTTCCAAAGAAGACATACAGATGACCAACACACACATGAAAAAACATTCAATATCGCTGGTCATCAGAGAAATACAAATCAAAACTATAATGAGATACCACCTCACACCTGTCAGAATGGCTAAAATCAACACAAAGAAACAGCAGGTGTTGGTAAGGCTATAGAGAAAAAAGAACCTTCATCCACTGTTGGCAGGAATGCAAACTGGTCCAGTCACTGTGGAAAACAGTGTGGAAATTTCTCAAAAAGTTAAAAGTAGAACTATCCTATGATCCAGCAACTGAGCTACTGGGTATTTACCTAAAAAATACAAAAATACTAATTCAAAGACATACATGCACCCCGATGTTTATAGCAGCATTGTCAACAATAGCCAAATTATGGAAATAGTTCAAGTGTCCATCCACTGATGAAATGATATAGAAAATGTGGTGTATATATACAATGGATTATTATTAAGCCATAAAAATTTGAAATCTTGCCATTTGCAATGACATGGATGGAGCTAGAGAGTATTATACTAAGTGATATAAGTCAGTCAAAGACAAATACCATATGATTTCATTCATATGTGGAATTTAAGAAACAAAATAAACGTGCAAAGGAAAAAGAGAGAGACAAACTATGAAACAGACTCTTAACTATAGAGAACAGTCATGATTACCAATGGGGAGGTGGTTGGGTGGATGGTTTAAATAGATGATGAGGAATAAAGAGTGCACTCTTTGTGATGAGCACTCAGTGTTGTATGGAAGTGTGAATCACTATATTGTACACATGAAATTAATATTACACTGTATGTTAACTAACTGGAATTTAAATAAAAACTTCTTTTAAAAATGAAAAGGCATTCCTTTTTTAAAAAATATTTAATTTTTGTTTTTTACTACTTTTTTATTTTTTAATTTTTAACTATTTCATTTGCCTTATTTCATTTTATTCTATTATGTAATATTTTTAGTTATTAATATTTTCCTACCTTCTTTCTTTTCTTTCCCTTCTTTCTCTCTTCTCTCAAGCTTCTTTGAACAAGCAGACCAAAACACACCTAGGATCTAGCTTCCTTTATTTGATTTTTTTCTTTTGTTTTTTATTTTTAGTTTCCTATTTTATTAAGTTTTTTTTCTTTCTCCAATATAACAAAAAGAAGGAACTCACCCCAAAAGAAAATTGGAAGAAATGACAGCCAGGAACTTAACACAGATATAAGCAAGATGTCTGAACTACAATTTAAAACCACGACAATAAGAAATTAGATGGGGTTGAAAAAAGCATAGGATCCTTTATGTGGAGATAGAAGAGGTAAATTAAAAGAATAAAGTTAAAGAAGAAGTTAAAGTTAAAGTTAAAGAAGAATAAAATTAAAAATGCTATAACCAAGATACAATCCTGAAAGGATGCCACCGTGGCAAGGATGGACAAAGTAGAGCAGCGAATCAGTGATACAGAAGATCAAATTATGGAGAATAATAAAGAAGAAAAAAAGAAGGAAACAACGCCAAAAGATCACAATACAAGACTTAGAGAACTCAGTGACTTATTAAAAAGGAATAACATCCAAATAATAGGAGTTCCCAAAGATGAAGAAAGAGAAAAAGAGGCAGAAGCTCTATGTGAGCAAATTATTGTGGTAAACTTTCCTAATCTGGGGAAGGATGCAGATTTTAAAATCCAAAAGCACAGAGAATTCCCATTAGATTCAACAAAAACCAACCATCAGCAAGGCATATCATAGTCAATTCAGAAAATACACGGATAAGGAAAGAATTATGAAAGCAGCAAAGGAAAAAAAGTCCTTAACCTGTAAGGGAAAACAGATAAAGTTCATAGCAAACATATCCAGAAACTTGTCAGGTCAGAAAGGAGTGGCAGGATATATTTGATGTGCTAAATCGGGGGAAAAAAATGCAGCCAAGAATTCTTTATCCGGCAAAACTGTCATTAAAAGTAAGAGAGACAAAGAGTTTCCCAGGGGGAAAAAAACTAAAGGGGTTCATGACCACTGACTCATCCCTGCAAGAAATTTTAAGGGGAACTCTTTGAGTGGAGAAAAGAGAAAACAAAACAAGGCCATATATGAGAGATCCATTCTTCTAGAGTGCACATGGAACATTCCCCAGAACAGATCGCATACTGGGTCAAAAATCAGCCTTCAACAGGTACAAAGAGATTGAAATCATTCCTTGAATATTTTCAGACTACAATGCTATGAAATTCAAAATCAACCAAAGGAAAAAAAAATTGGAAATATCCTTTCATTTGATGCATAGAAATCACTTGACAAAATACAGCATCCTTTCTTGATAAAAACCCTCATGAATATAGGGATAAGAAGGATCATACCTCGAGATTATAAAAGCCATATATGAAAGACCCACTGCTAATATCTTCTTCAATTGGGAAAAAATGAGAGCTTTTCCTCTAACGTCAGGAACAAGACAGGGATGTCCACTCTCACCACTGTTATTCAACATAGTATTGGAAGTCTTAGCCTCAGCAATCAGACAACACAAAGAAATAAAAGGCATCCAAATCAGCCGGGAGGAAGTCAAACTTCCACTCTTTGCAGATGACATGATACTCTATGTGGAAAACCAAAAAAAAAAAAAAAAAAAAAAAAAAAAAATCCACAAAAAAATGCCAGAACTGATCCATGAATTCAGCAAAGTTGCAGGATATAACATCAATGTACAGAAATCAGTACAATTCCTATGCACCCATAATGAAACAGCAGAATGAGAAATCAAGGAATAGATTCCATTCACAATTGCACCAAAACCCATAAAATACCTAGAAATAAACTTAACCAAAGAGATGAAAAATCTAAACACTGAAAACTATAAAAATCTTATGAAACAAACTGAAGAAGACAAACACAAAAAATGGAAAAAAACATTCCATGCTCATGGATTGGAAAAACAAATATTCTTAAAATGTTGATACTACCCAAAGCAATATACATATTCAATGCAATCCCTGTAAAAATAACACCAGCATTCTTCACAGAGTTAGAACAGTCTTAAGATTTGTATGGAACCAGAAAAACCCCTAATAGACAAAGCAATCCTGAAAAAGAAGAACAAAACTGGAGGCACCACAATTCCAGACTTTAATCTGTACTACCAAGATATAGTTATCCAGACAATATGGTACTGGCACAAGAAGAGACAGATAGATCAATGGAACAGAATAGAACCCAGAAATGGACCCACAAACATATGGCCAACTAATCTTTGACAAAGAGGGAAGGAGTATCTAATGGAAAAAAAGACCGTTTCTTTGGCAAATAATGCTGGGAAAACTGGACAGCGATATGTAGAAGAATGAACCAAGGTGACATTCTTATACCATACACAAAAATAAATTAAAAATGGATGAAATACCTATATGTGAAACAGGAAACCATCAAAATCCTACATGAAAACACAAGCCACCTCTTTGACCTCAGCCAGAGGAACTTCTGCTAGACATGTCACCAAAGGCAAGGAAAACAAAAGCAAATGTAAACTATTGGGACTTCAAGATAAAAAGCTTCTGCACAGCAAAAGAAACAATCAACTAAACTAAAAGGCAGCCTACAGATTGGGAGAATTTATTTGCAAATGACATATAAGATAAAGGGTTAGTACCCAAAATCTTTAAAGAACTCGTCAAACTCAAAACCCCAAAAAACAAATAATCCAGTGAAGAAATGGGTAAAAGACATGAACAGACATTTTTACAAAGATGACACATGAAAAAACGGTATCTAAAAGATACATGAAAAAATGCTTAACATCACTCATCATCAGGGAAATACAAATCCAAACCACAATGAGATACCACCTTACACCTGTCAGAATGGCTAAAATTAACAACTCAGGAAACAACAGCTGTTGGCAAGTTGCAGAGAAAGAGGATCCCTTTTCCACTACTGGTGGGAATGCAAACCATTCTGGAAAACTGTATGGAGGTTCCTCAAAAAATTAAAAATAGAACTACCCTACAACCCAGGAATCACACTACTAGATATTTATCCAAAGGATACAGGACTGCTGTTCCAAAGGGGCACATGCACCCCAATGTTTGTAGCAGTGCCATCGACAATAGCCAAAGTATGGAAACAGTCTAAATGTCCACCGACTGATGAATGGATAAAGAATATGTGGCATATATACACAATGGAATATTAGTCAGCAATGAAAAGAATGAAATGTTAACATTTGCAACAATGTGGATGGAACTAGAGTGTATTGTGCTAAGTGAAATAAGTCAGAGAAAGACAAATATCATATGACTTCACTCATATGTGGAATTTAAGATACAAAACAGATGAACATAAGGGAAGGGAAGCAAAAATAATATAAAAACAGAGGGAGACAAACCATAAGAGACTCTTAAATACAGACAACAAACTGAGGGTTGATGGGGGTGGGGAAAATGGGTCATGGGCATTGAAGACACTTGTTTGTTATATGTAAGTGATGAATCACTAAATTCTATTCCTGTAAACATTGTTGCAATATATATTAACATGGATTTAATTTTTTTTTAATTTTTAAAAATGAAAAGGCAAAACAGTGAATAGAAGATATTTTAAATATGTCTGATAAGACATTAATATGCATATGATATAAAGAACTTATATAAACAACAAATAATCTGATTTAAAAGTTAAAAACCTTCAATAGACAATTTTTTAAAGAAGACATACAGGGGCGCCTGGGTGGCTCAGTCGGTTGAACAACTGACTTTGGCTTAGGTCATGATCTCACGGTTTGTGAGTTTGAGCCCCGCGTCAGGCTCTGTGCTGACAGCTCAGAGCCTGGAGCCTGCTTCTGATTCTGTGTCTCCCTCTCTCTCTGCCCCTCCCTCACTCATGCTCTGTCTCTCTCTGTCTCAGAAATAAACATTAAAAAAAATTTTTAAAAAGAAAAAAAAGAAGACATACAGAAGGTCAACAAACAAATAAAACAATATTCAACTTCACTTAGTAGGGAAATGCAAATCAAATCCACAGTGAGCTATCACCTCATACCTTTCAGAATGGCTAGTAGAAAAGACAAGAAATAGCAAGTTTTGGTGAGGATATGGAGAAAGAGGAACCTCTTGCACTGTTGGAGGGAATGCAAACTTGTGTAGCCACTCTGGACTACAGCATGGAGTTCCTCAAAAAAACAAAACATAGAATTAACACTGTAACAATTCCATTTCTGGGTATTTATCTTAAAAAATGAAACACTGATTTGAAAAGATTATATGCACTCTGTTCATTGCAGCATAATTTACAATAGCCAAAATATGAAAGCAACCAAAATATCTATCAAGAGATGAATGGATAAAGAATATACATATACACACATACACAATGAGATATTACTCAACCCATGTAAAGAATGCAATCTTGTCATTTGTGCCAAGTGAAATAAGTTAGATGAATAAAGACAAATACCATAGGATTTCACCATATATTCCATATGTGGAATTTAAGAAGAAAGTCCAACAACAAAACAAAAACAGACTCTTAAAGATGGGGAACAAACTTACAGTTGTCAGAGGGGACAGAGGTGGTGGGTGGGTGAAATGGATGAAGAAGATTAAGAGGTACAAACTTTCCATTACAAAATAATTGTAATGTTGATGTAAAGTACAGCATAGACAATACAGTCAATTATATTGTAATAACTTTGCGTGGTGATATATTGCTACTAAGCTTACCATGATCATTTTGTAACATATACAAACGTTGAGTCATTATGTTATAAACCTGAAACAAACATAGCATTGTATGTTAACTATACTTCAATGAAAACAATATTAAATATTTTAATTATTGTTGGTAATTATCTTGTCATATGCAATGTTTAATATTAAATCCCAAATACTCAAGTGTCCTTCAATTTTACACATCTACTCAAAGTTTTTGTTAATTATATTTTTGCATAATGCACATTGCATTTCAATTTCATTGCAAATACTTTATCTGCTTTGTAAAATTATAAAATTGAGAATTAACATTGATGAACTGTTCAGTGTCTTAACATTTCAGCAAATATGTAGAGTGGCTCAACTCTGTGAAATTAGGGATACTATGTGTCATAAGTGATTATTTTTAGCAACGTAATGTTTTCCAACATCAATAAATTTTGCTTTAGTGAGACAATTGGGAATAAGCGAGTCCAAAAGAAGAAAGATCCTATTCTACTATGGCAACTGAAAAATAGGTGGGCAGTGAGAATGACCCCCTCCTTTTGATAAATGAATTGATAGACTGAGTACTTGCTAAAGGTTGGAGTTCTCCTGATAACTATATCATATCTGGAATGTTTGAAAAATACTTTGAAATCCAGGTATGTTTGGTGTTTTTTTTTTCCAGCAATCTCTGAGAGAGCAAATTTGAAAAGGTAACAGCAAAAAGTACTCTCCCAGTGAATCAATTAATTGATTGATTTTGGTCAGGAAAGTTAAAAGTCAACTTTTCATCTACAATTTCTGTACCAGGAATGGATCTTAAAATGACAAGATGACCTAGGGAAGTTAAGACCATGTTTTGAGTTCAAAGTCAAGTATCCCACTCTCCCCAGTGGATAGATTCAATGCAATCCGAGTCAATATATCCCAGCAAACTTCTTTCTTAATAATTACCAAAATTATTTTAAAATCTATTTGGAAAAGAAAAGAATAGTCAAGACAATCTTGAAAAACAATAATAAAATTGAGATCCTAAGCTGCATGTTTCAAGACTTTTTATAAAGCTACAGTATTCAAGACAATGTGGTAGTAGGACAGCATAAAGACTCCAGAAAGAGGCCAACATATAGATGGACAAGTAATATTCAACAAAGGCATCAAGGCAATTCAATGGGAATACAAATATCCCTTCAGCATATTGTGCTGAAACAACCAGGTAACTACATACAAAGGCAGACCCTCAAACTCTACCCCATAGAGAAAAATCAACTTGAGATGGGTCATGGACGTGAGTCTACAGAAGACCACAGAGAAGAATATCCTTGAGACTTTTGGGTAGGCAAAGGTTTCCTTGAGAACACACAGAAAGAAAAAGCCATTAAAAATGATAAATGGACTTCTTCATAACTTAAATCTTCCTCTCATCAAAATCACTATCAAGTCACTGAAATGGCAAGTCACAGAACTGGATAAAATATTTTCAGTGCATACATATGCCCAAGGATTTGTAGCTAGCATATATAAAGAATTCCCTCAACTCAGTAATGAAAAGACAAACAATTTTTAGGTTGGCAAATGAACAGACACTTCATGAAAGAAAATATACAAATGGCCGAGGACATTAAACAGTGCTGAACACAATTGGTCATCAGGAAAGCTAGAAGTAAAACCATAATGAGATGCCACTACAGATCCACCAGAATTAATGAAGTTAAAAATCTAACATCACATGTTGGACTGTACGTGGAGCAATCAGACCTCTCTTACAATGCTGGCATAGAAACAAGATGGCACAACCACTTTGGTAAACTGTTGTGCTTTCTTTTTTTTTCAGTTTACTAAACAATTAAGCATACATTTGTCCCATGATCCAGCAATTCCACTATAAGTATTTATCCAAAAGAAATAAAAATATTTGTTCACCAAAAAAAAAAATTGAACAAGAATGTTCACTATGTAGTGTATAATTCCAATTATACAACATTCCAGAAAGGGCAAAACTACAGAGACAGTGAAAAGATCACTGGTTGCCAGGAGCATGGTGGAGGAGACAGGAATAGGAAGAGGATAGTTAGGGCTGTGAAAATATTCTGTATGATGTTACAGTGATAGGTGTGTATGTGTGTGTGTGTGTGTATATATGTATATACACACAAAACATTTATACAAACCCATAGAACGTACAACACCGAGAGTGACCCTTAAGGTAAACCAAAGACCAAAGACTTTGGGCAGTTATAATGTGCCACTGTAAGTCCATCTTTGGTTGAAAATGTACCATTCTAGGGGCACCTGGGTGTCTCAGTCAGCTGGGTGTCTGACTTTGGCTCAGGTCATGAGCTCAGGGTTCATAAGTTCAAGCCCCACATCAGGCTCTGTACTGACAGTTCAGAGCCTGGAGCCTGCTTTGGATTCTGTGTCTCCCATTCTCTCTGCCCCTCCTTTGCTGGCACTCTCTCTCTCTGTCTTCCAAAAATAAAGAAACATCAAAAAAAATTTTTTAAAAAAGAAAATGTACCATTCTAGTGAGTAATGATGACAAGAGGGTGAATATGGGGTGCAAAGGGGTATATGAGTAATCTCTATACCTTACTCTCTATTTTGTTGTAAACATTAAATTTATCTTAAAAGTGTCTTGAAAAAGAATGTTTATTTCAGCTCCATTTATAAAATCAAAATCAGGAAACACCCAGATGTTCATCAATAGGATAAATTAACTGTAGCACATTTATGGAGTACAGAATATACTCAATCTCAAAAATATACTGGGGCACCTGGAAGGCTCAGTAAGTTAAGCATCTGACTCTTGATTTTGGCTCAGGTCAGGATCTCATGGTTCGTGAGAACAAGCCCCACCTTGGGCTCTGAGCTGACAGCTTGGGATTTTCTCTCTCCCTATCTCTCTGACCCTCCCCTGCTTGTTCGTTCTCTCTCTCAAAATAAAAAAATAAACTTTAAAAATATGCTAAGTGAAAGAAACCAAGCACAAAACAAACATAACGTAAATTTATATAATATTCTGGAATAGGTAAAACTAACTTATAATAACAATGGTTATTGTTATGAGGGGTTTTTTTTTTTTGAGTGACTGAGGAGGATAATAGAATGTTCTGGGGTTAGTGGCAATATTCTGTCTTAATATGCATTCATCATAACTGATTGCATGATATATTTAATATCTCAATATTAACTATCCATAATTATGCCACAGGTAAAGAGTTAAAAATTGTGTCCTCACAGGAATATCATGTATCTTAGATGTGATACAAGACCAGACTCAAGATCACACAGAAGATATTTGCCAATGACATATTCAATAAAGGGTTAGTATCAAAAATATATAAAGAATTTATACAACTCATCACTAAAACCACAAAAAAATCAAATTTAAAAATGGGCAGAAGACAGATATTTCTCCAAAGAAGACACATGCATGGCAAACAGACACATGAAAAGGTGCTCAACATCACTTATCATCAGGGAAATGCAAATCAAAACCACAGTGAGATATCACCTCACACCTGTCAGAATGGCTAAAATAAAAAATACCAAGAAACCACAGGTGTTGGTGAGACTGTGGAGAAAAAGAACCTTTGTGCACTGCTGGTGGGAATGCAAACTGGTGCAGCCACTCTGGAAAATGGTATGGAGGTTCCTTATAAAACTAAAAATAGAGCTACCATATGATGGAGTAATTCCACTAGTGGCTATTTACCCCCAAAATACAAAAACATGAATTCAAAAAGATATAGAAGTCCCTATGTTTATTGCAGCATTATTTACAATAGCCAAATTATGGAAGCAACCTAAGTGCCCATTGACTGATGAATGGATAAAGAAGATGTGATGTGTGTGTGTGTGTGTGTGTGTGTGTGTGTGTGTATAACATCCATAAAAAATATGAAATCTTGCCATTTGCAATGACATGAATGGAACCAGAGGGTATGCTAAGTGAAATAAATCACAGAAAGACAAATACCCTATTATTCCACTCATATGTGGAATTTAAGAAAAAAAAAGGAAAATAGAGACAAACCAAGAAACAGACTCTAAACTATAGAGAACAAACTGATGATTTCCAGAAGGGAGGTGGGTGGGAGGATGGGTTAAATATGTGATGGGCATTAAGGAGGGAACTTATTGTGATGAGCACCAGGTGTTGTATGGAAGTGTTGAATCAGTATATCATTCACCTGAAATGAATGTAACACTGTATGTTAACTCTACTACAATTAAACTTTTTTAAAGAGTGAAGGTAAAAAAAATAAATTAAAAAATTTAAAATTTAAAAATAAAGGTCCTACTTGGGACAGCTAAGAACTGACATAACTTCTTGGCTTCACATAGGTTTCCCTCACACTGTCTTTTATTTTCACCTTTGGCATTGAAATATATGTGGATTTCTGGCGTTGGGGGAGCTCTGCATCATTATTTATTTCTCCTCAAACTCATCTGGCATCATCCTGTACAAATACCTGCATTTGGAACATACTGAGCATGACATAAGAACCATTTAGGCAAAGTTACTTCCAGACTTAGGAGCATGTTTAATTTACATCTTCGTCTTGGATCCAAACATAGACTTCTGGAAACTTCAGAATCCTCACTCACAATTTCTACTCAATGACTTTATCTTCTGTTCTTTAAGGATTTTACATTTCTTCTACAGTTTAACTCAACAGCTATATCAATAGATGAAGCTTCCTTGGCACTGGCCCAACAAAAATGAGTAAGATGCCTCTGTCCACAAGTGACACAGACACATGCACCAATTTTGATAAAATTATCTAGGCAGTACACTGATAAAAGAGTAAGGTGCATTGAGGAGGGCATGATTCCTTACATTACAATGAAGAATATCAGGGAGGGGATAAGAGTTTCTAACGTTTAAATTTGATTTTAAAGTATGAGCAAGATACTAACAAATACAGAAACCCAATAGCATCCAAAGGGAGATGGAATAGTCATTGGGGTCTATTGGTGGAATAATTATATGGTTGGTGGAGTAATGGCTATCTTGGTGAGGAAGAAAGGAAGCCAAAAGGCAAATATAATGCCAGCTGGTAAAAATTGGTGGATCCCATACTCACACATGTCCCCTGGCGAGCAGTGACTTTTTGCTCCCACTGCTCTTTTCAAATGAGGCTCTTATTGGATTCACCTGCTGACCACGTGAAAGGGGGCAGATAGTCATATAGTTTTTGTAATAGCCACACTCTAAGATGCTATTTCTTTCATATATATTTGAATTTCCATAGCAGCACACAGTAAGAGTAAAAGTGCAAACACACACACACACACACACACACACACACACACACACACACACACACACACGTGCACGCACCAGTGATGGCAGGTTGGAGACTAGTAGTGATAGGTGCCCACGACAGACTCAGACTTTTTTTATGCTTGCACATATAAGTTTATTTCTTTTTTTTAATTTTTTTATTATGTTTCTTTATTTTTTGAGAGGCAGAGAGAGACAGAGCATGAGTGGGGGAGGGGCAGAGAGAGAGGGAGACACAGAATCTGAAGCAGGTTCCAGGCTCTGAGCTGTTAGCCCAGAGTCCAACACGGGGCTCAAACCCATGAACCGTGAGATAATGACCTGAGTGGAAGTTGGACACTCAACCGACTAAGCCACCCAGGCACCCCCATAAGTTATTTAAGTTTTTGTTTTAATCCCAGTTAGTCAACATACAGTATTACATTGATTCCAGGTGTACAATATAGTGATTCAAACTTCCATACATCACCCAGTGCTCATCATGACAAGTGCCCAATCACCTATTTCACCCTTTCCCCCACCTCTCCTCTGGTGACCATTGGTTTATTCCCTGTAATTCACAGACTCTGGGACTTACTTGCATATGTCCACAGCCTGTCACACTGAACATTACGGAAACGTGTATCCCTGTGTGAAGGGTTGGATTATAGGCTGATAGAGGCTGATATATCCTCAGAGCTTATCATAGAAGCCATCAGAAGGTTCAGTCTGCCATCATGTACACACATGTGCCAGAACATGATGACATGACACCCCAGAAATATCAAAGGAACAAAATGCCTGAACTCCTAGCACTGCCTGCAGTTTTCTGAATAAGTTGCTTACCTAATGAATTATTGGCTATTATCTAGAATGTCTATGAAGGAAGTGATCTTTCCTGACTTGTTCATCCTTATATAGCAGTGCCTGGCTCTTAGTATATAGTCCATAAATATTTGTGATTAGATTAAAAAAGGATTTTGACAAATGAATGCACAGCTACATCCACAGCACCTCTCATCACTGTTTCCTCGGCCATCTCCCAAAATGTAAACGTATCTTGGTCATTTATATTTTGTCCATGCTGTAATTCCCATAATGGAATCCCTTTCCTTTCCCCAGACACCTGCCTTTATCCCTCCAAAACTCTCCAGTGTACCACTGGGATGTCCTGTTCCATAATTAGTAAACTCACCTCCATCCTCAATTATTTACTTGGCATTTTCTACACCTCCTGGCATTACCTGAGTTGAATCCCCCCACTGAAGACACTATTTCATTCCCAGCTCCATAATGAGAAAATCATTCCACCTTCAGTGCCTCAGAATGTGGGGTTGAGCCAATTAGCTTTATTCTACTTCTAGATCTTTCTTCCCTTCTCTCTTATTCTTAAAATGCACTGATTCATTTGAAGCTTCTGTCTCTTTGGCTGAGCAACTAGACAGGGCATTTCCCATGTATGGTGTCAGCCTGCATCAGAATCACAGCATTAAAATGCCCAGTCAAGAACACAATCAGATGTTTTAAATCAGAAATTCTTGGTATTAAACCTGAGAATCTTAATTCTTAACAAGTGTACCATGGACTCTTATGAATCCTCAAGTTGGAGGAACTTTGTTCTTCCCTGTTTTGCTCTTATCATTTACTGGAATCTTAACCTCTGTCCTTTGTGCATTTACATCTGGCTCACAGTTTTCCTCTGCCCCCAAGACCTGCAACCACCCCAGCCTCCTTCAAAAGTAGGATAAACATTTGAACACGTTGGTATCCCTGCTTTCACCTCCAGGATAGTTACCACCTGTCAATCGTGTCACACCAGGAGCCCATCACACCCTGGGCTGCCCCTGCTCCACAGGCTCAGAGTGAACCCACAAAATAACTTCTGTCCTTGTAGTTTTCTTCTCAGTCACTTGCCTTATTCTTTGCAACTGAACAGAAGGATATAAAAATGATTTTATAAGTAGTGTTCTTTTATAGACAGTGAGAAATGATGTTGCATCCTCGTAGAAATTGTGCTGTTACTTCAGAGCAGAAAATGAGAGATTATAGGGCCTGATCCTAGTTCCACCTACATCAGAAATTGGCAGCAGCTAAGGACTGAACACAGGTAATTAGGCAAACTACACAGCAAATTCAATAATTTATATTCATGATTTTGGTAAAAAAAAACCCTAGAAGAATGGACTTTTATAAAGGAATAGTGAAAAAGCAGCAACAAATAGATCTTTGGTGGATGACATTCAAAAGTCAAAAAGCATGCACCATTGCAATCAACCTGACATGGGAGGCAAAAGAACAAGTCTCTCTCCATTAAATAATGAAAGAATATTTCATTTAGTATCTGCATCCACCATTTGACCATATGCTCCATGATGTTGATGATTTTATGTCTTATCTACAATTATATCCCCAGCATCTAAACATGTTAGATTTATAACAAGAAATGAATACATATCTACAAGATGAATGAATAATTGGATCTGATAAAAAGAAAGCCATTTCCAAGGATGTGGAGAAAGAGGAACCCTCTTGCAAGCTGGTGCATCCACTCTTGAAAACAGTATGGAGGTTCCTCAAAAAATTAAAAATAGAACTACCCTATGGCCCAGCAGTTGCACTACTAGGTTTTTATCCAAGGGTTACAGGTGTGATGTTTCCAAGGGCCACCTGCACCCCAATGTTTATAGCAGCACTACCAACAATAGTCAAAGTATGGAAAGAGCCCAAATGTCCATTGATGGGTGAATGGATAAAGAAAATTTTGGTGTACACACACACACACACACACACACACACACACACACACACACACACACAATGGAGTATTACTTGGCAATCAAAAAGAATGAAATCTTTCCATTTGCAACAACATGGATGGAACTAGAGGGTATTAAGCTAAGTGAAATTTGTCAGAGAAAGACAAATATCACATGACTTCACTAATATGAGGCCTTTAAGACACAGAACAGATGAACATAAGGGAAGGGAAGCAAAAATAATAGAAAAACAGGGAGGGGGACAAAACAGAAGAGACTCTTAAATATGGAGAAGAAACAGAGGGACACTGGAGGGGTTGTGGGAGGGGGATGGGCTAAATGGGCAAGGGCCATTAAGGAATCTACTCCTGAAATCATTGTTGCACTATATGGTAACTAATTTGGAGGCAAATTAAAAGAAAAATAATAATTAAAAAAAAGAAAGCCATTTCATTACAACAGAGACTCAGAATGAACTATAAACAGAAGTCTATTCCTGTAAGTGGGGGCTTGGTGTGTCAGGGCTCAAACTAAGAACCTGGATCCAGAGACCAGTGAGTGTGGACTTCTCCTTGCTCAACACTTTGCACTGAGCAGCTTTGGGCACATGACACATCAGCAGTGGTCCTGCTGAGGTGATGAAGCAATGGTGACTAAGAACCAAGACCCACCAGGTCAGAGTACTAGATGCATCAAAACTTTAGGACTTTTGCTAGACTAGACTTTTGGATGAAAATTATGGTTGAGCTTGGAGGAAAATAGCAAAGAAAAAGAAATAAATGGCAAGGCACAAAACACATTCTTGTTCTTGTATTTTTCAAGTCTGTGTTTCTTTTGTCCCCCCAGTTCAACTGTATTGAGCATTCTTTAAGACAATGGTTATTGGGGCGCCTGGGTGGCGCAGTCGGTTAAGCGTCCGACTTCAGCCAGGTCACGATCTCACGGTCCGTGAGTTCGAGCCCCGCGTCAGGCTCTGGGCTGATGGCTCAGAGCCTGGAGCCTGTTTCTGATTCTGTGTCTCCCTCTCTCTCTGCCCCTCCCCCATTCATGCTCTGTCTCTCTCTGTCCCAAAAAATAAATAAACGTTGAAAAAAAAAATTAAAAAAAAAAGACAATGGTTATTAAATCTACTCATTTCTATACCATACTGTACCTCCATCAGCACCCTGCAGAAAGTAAGGGCCTAATCAGCTAATGATGAATGGACCTGAAATCGCAGCTTTGAATGCAACACAGCTATTTCTCCCCTACTTTTGGGTGAGGAGGTAAAGCTTCAGCTTTTTGCAATGAGGTTATTCTCTCTTCTCAGGTTAAGCAAGAGACCAACATGTGCCAACTGCTTCAGTTATTCTGGGAATCCCAAGTCCTCCTCCCCAGTCTTATTAGTGCCCCCTTGACCTCCCTGTTCCTTAGAGTGTAGATGAGTGGATTAAGTGCTGGGGTTGCAACGGTGTAGAAAAGGGTGAGGAACTTGCCCTGTTCTTGAGCATAGCGGTTCTTGGGTTGGAGATAGACAGCTGTCACTGTGCCATAGAAGAGGGACACCACAAGAAGGTGAGAAGTGCAGGTGCTGAATGCCTTCCGCTGCCCTGCAGCTGACTTTATTCTCAGCACAGCCTTAGCAACAGCCCCGTACGAGGAAAGGATGATGACCAGGGGTAGCACCAGGAAAATGATACTGGCTATGGACATCTGGATTTCATTGTAGGTTGTGTCTGCACTGGAAGCCTGAATCAGGGCTGGGACTTCACACACAATGTCATCCACCCTGCGGTGGGAGCAGAAGGGTAACTGGAGGGTGGCAGGAGACTGGACCAGGGACTGAACCAGGCCAGCCCCCCATGCAAGGATGGCCAGCTGCAGACAAAATTTGGGGTGCATGATAGCAGTATATTGCAGCGGGTGACACACTGCCACATAGCGGTCCATAGCCATGACCACAAGAAGGACACATTCGGTGGCCCCAAGCCATAAGAAGACATAGAGTTGAAAAGCACAGCCAATGTAGCTGATGGTCTTCTCTGGACCCCAGAAATTAACTAACATCTGTGGAACACAGCTGCTGGTGAAAGAGAGGTCTAGCAGGGAAAGGTTGCAAAGAAAGAAATACATGGGAATGTGGAGTTTAGGGTCCTTTGAGGAAACAAGAATAATGACCATATTTCCTGCAAGAGTCAAACAATAAAAGATCAGAACAACCCAGAAGAGTATCTTCTCCAAATATGGCTTCTCAGAGAAGCCCAGGAGGATGAAATCACTGTGGCTGTCATTGCAAACTGTTATCATAGCTTCTGGAGCAGTCATCTCTTTGGGGGAATGGTTCAAAAGTAGTTGCTCAAAAGCCTGTGATGGTTCCAATACAGAAACAGGAAGACATGTTACCTCCTTTCTACTCAAGGATGAGATTCTGCCTCCTATAGTGCAGGGAAAAATAAAAGATTCAGTGACTTATTCTAATCTTTGATACCCATTATTCATTATCTATTTCTCTTCCTCTTACACATCTTCATATATGATTAGAAATCTGCATTATAAATATTGAGTAAAGTGCACATTACAAACCTACTAGTGAAAATCACTTTGCTAAATATTAAGAGAGCATTCTATCTTTGCTCTCCAAAATTGCACATTTAAAACATTCATCACACAGTTTTAAAAACTGTTAAACCATATCACCTTTCAGTCCTTTTCTCATTTCATTCTGTTTTTCTGTGTCTTTATATCTCAATTTATCTGAATACCCTCCTCCCTTGTTCCTCCGTCTCCTGTGTTTCACTCTCCTTTTTTCTTCCTTTCTCCTTCCCACCTTCTTTTGACTTCTGAGCTTGAATTCCTCCTCAGCCACTTTATGCTATGTAATCTTAAGACAATTGTTTAAAATTTTTATTCTTACCTTGGCTCTTTCCTTATATTTTCTATTTGGAATATAGAGAACAATCATAGAAACTACCTATGTGTTTTGGAGGAATTAAATGTGAAAACACAAGGAAAATACTTTGAGAGGGAGAGTGTGTGTGCATGTATTCCTGCCCCATAGTAACTGTATGATGTGTGTTAGTTACAATTATGATGATGACGACGATGACACTATTCAAATGTTTGTTCGAGATGAAAAACATCAAAATATATATGCAACATTTTGCAGAGAATGTAAGTGATATCATTAAGAAAAAAAGAAATATCCTATCTCTACATTATCTCCTTTCTAAAAGAAAAGTAATAATACTCACTTATCCAACATTATAAATTAACTGTCTTTATATTACAGAGCACGTATATGCACATTTATTGTTCTTTCCTCAGCTTAAAACCCGATTACAACACAAGTTTGGAAAATCCACCATCTTTTATTCATTTATGCAGTGGATCAAAAGAGGTTTAGGAAATACTCATTTCATTCAATCACTGGCCTTTTTACTTAACATACTAGAGAAAAGGGCCCATGGCTCTCTTTGTCTTCCATAATTTCTGTGCTCCTATTCATGCTTCTCTGCTCCCAACGACCATACTATCTGTGTGGCATAACAGTGTGTCCTCACTCCAAGCCTGTTTATAGCCACCTTGTACATTTTCAGGGTTTCCATTTACAAGAACCTTTTCCCAGGGGAGTGCCCTGGCGTCTCTCTCACTCTCAAACACACACACACACACACACACACACACACACACACACACACACACAAAATAGGTTTTACAAATCTATGCCCCGCAGGAATCCTTCGACTGAATGTTCATCCAAAAAATTTAGATTACTGGCTCCTTTCCTTCTTCCAAATCAATATGTGTAATAAAGTCTTACTTATGCCAACACTTAAATAAAAATATTCATTTTCTGACATATTTTCCATTTATCAAATAACAGGAATTAAACTAAGTCATCAAAATTTTAATGATGGAATCCCAGATATGATTCTCACCTCTTTGTTTACAGTTTATTCCTTTTTTCCCATATTATTCCACAAAGAGTTGAGAAAATGTACCTATAATCAATGGATACAGAGGAATTTAAAAAATTAGTGGTCCATAAATGAAATGGATATTAATGATCAGCAGCAGAGCAGCTATGGTTGTCTGGGTTCTTGTTGTGTAACTGACAATTTGCCAAATGATTAGCTTATTTAACCCTCAAAAAATTTTTTTCAGGTTATAAAACATGCTTGGTTCATCTTCTCATACTTTATCATACATTTTTCATCACTAAAAATAGTCCTAATAATGATAGGGCAAACTGAAATGTCTGGAAATGCAGCTGAAAATGTTTAAAATCCTATAAATACATAATTTGGGGTCAAATGGACTGCTCAAGCCAGGATTCTAAGAGAAATCATGGCATGACCTGATATTTACAATCTATTGTATACTCATACCTTAGGGGTGAATTCTTGACCTTAGTTTAATACATCATACAATTATTTAGCTAAAGTTTTCACAGCAGTATTCTGGCCTTACTATTCCCTATCTGTTCCCTTATAGTAGATCATGTCCAACTTCAACCACACACTGCAAGTGGACCCATCAGTCAGCAGTGCCCATGTTCAGGGTAGTTCTCAAACACAGTATCACTCATGTCTCGTATTTTTATTTCACAGCTATGCATTTTACAAAATCCATATATCTTCTTCCAGTCTTGGTCCTCTTTTCTGTGCCCCTTTTCCTTTTTTTCTTTTTTTCTGTACAATCTTTGCAAAGTAGAGTTGAAATGTCAGTATTGTTGTTGTAAATCTGATACCTCATGTTGTAAATTTAATACTTCATGGAAGAATGCAGTTTGATGCTTCAAAGACTCTCAGAGTCTTGCAGATTTTCCCATCTTCAAAACCAAAACTCCTATTCCATCCCATGACTTTCATCCACCTCCAGTAGCTGCTGGTTATGTTGTCTATTAAGATTGTTCCTCCTTCTCTGGTTTTCTGTTTTCAATAGGAATGCTTACATGTCTGTATCTATTTCTATCCTTATCAATAGATCTGTATCTCCATCCATCCATCTTATCTCTCTCAGTTCCTCTCTACCTTCTCATCATTGGAGATGTATGTTTTCTCCCTGGATCAACTATTCTTAAAAGTTCCTTGGGAGGGAGGAGATGGTCTTAGTTTAAGTAATACTTACTGTGCAAAAAAAACAAGCATTCTCTTCATCCCTACTTCTGTTGGCATTGTCTTCTTCCTTCAGTTATCAATTTCCCCTGTGATTTTTTCCTTTAGCTCACCTCCTCTGCCTCTCAGAACAGTATCTGAAGTTTTTCTGAGAGCCAGTATACCGTAATTCCCTGATGGCCAATGTGGAATACAATATTGACAATATTTCCATCTCACCTTCTAAGATAGGTGTCTCTGGTGCCAGTGTAGCTCACCTCCTCAGCCCACCTCTGATTTCAGCAGAGCTGCAATGAACAGTTCTGTGTCAACTCAGATTCACCCTGCAGTGACCCACCTTGAATGTGCTGTATACATCTTCCTGTCTGCCTCAAGTCCTTATCTGACACTGGGGGAGTGCACCAGGCACAAAGACAAGTGCTGCCCAGAAACTCAGGAGATTTAATGACCCTAGGGGAAATCTTCAAATGAGGGAGGATGGTAGTTAGCGGGGAAATGTCCCAGCAACCCTTCCTTCTGGTGGAAGCATACCTCCTGGATGCTTTTCAGGAGGTCCTGGGAGAACTGAGCTCCCACTGTGCACAACTTGGCTAGCACATACTTATGTTGGTTGGCTTTCCTATCTCTCACTCTGCTTCAATCACTCATTCTCCAGGAAATTAACTCCCAAATCAGGTACTTGAACCTAATTTCTTGCCTTGGGCTCTGCTTTCAGAGTACCTGAGCAGAGCTTCAACACAAGAATGCAGACTCTCAGAAGACACTTCAGGAGAGACATCACTCACAAGTCAACCTGCAACAAGACACCATTAATATAGAGTAAATGGAATTGTGGCAACTCTTAGCTTCCTCTAACATCAGCATCACTAATGGTCTTATCTGGCATGGCTTGGGAGGAGGTATGGGTAGGAGAAGCAACATTGGATATATGGTACACCTAGCCCTTGAAAAACATGGGAGTAATGATAATTAGATTACTGTCAACTTTGCTGGTTTTCATTGACTGTATTGGGAGCCATAAAGAAAAATAGTAGCATAGTCCAGTCAGCCAATTATCAACTTAGGGCTGTGGTTCTCCAGCTGCTGGTTACTCAGAGTTCCTGATTCCATAAGTCTGGGGTGAGGCCCAAGAATTGACATTTCTAATAGGGTCTCAGGTGATGATGATGCAGGTCCAGTGACACACTTTGATAAGCACTTACTTAAGGAATGTTTCAAAACCAAAATAGTTTTCATGGAAGCTTGGAAGGAGATTCTTATATACTACATAGGGAAGACTGTGGAAAATCAATCTAGGAGTTTAATGTTAGGGTCACAGGGCTGAAAAGGCGACAAAATGCTGTCTCAATATACATTTTAGGCCAAAGCCAAAACCTAATGGGGAAGTAGTCAGACAATGAGACCTGGCATATAGGGTATCTGTTTAGCTGCACCTTAAAAACATGAACTTCTAGATTTCTCTGAACCTTTGAAACTGGTGGAAGCTGTCTCCCTCTTGGTAGAGGATAGAAAGTTCTGATGCCTGGAGATCATGTAAAGATGATATAATCCTTCTCAAAATCTCTCATTGCCCTACTCAGCACCTCTGGAACCATGACTATGGACACTGCTATGAGAGGAAATAGCTTATCCTACATTCTGTAGAACTTAGCTAACATGTCATCAGGAAATCTTTCACTTTTATTTAAGTTCAAGTTACTTGACATACAGCGTACTATTGGTTTCAAGAGTAGAGCCCAGTGATTCATTTCTTACATATAACACCCAGGGCTCACCCCAACAAGTGCCTTCCTTAATGTCCATCTCCCATTTAGCCCTCCCCCCAACCCACCTCCTCTCCAGCAACCCTCAGTTTTGCCTGTTTTTAAGACTCTCTGACATTTTTTTCTCCTTCTCTGTTTTTACATTATTTTTCCTTTCCTTCCCCTATGTTTAACTATTTTGTTTCTTAAATTCCACATACAAGTGAAATCATATATTTGTCTTTATCTGCCTGACTTATGTCGCTTAGCATAATACACTCTAGTTCCATTCACATTGTTTCAAATGGTAAGATTTCATTCTTGTTGATCACTGAGTAATATTCCATTGTATATATAAACCACATCTTCTTTATCCATTCATCAGTCAATGGACTTTGGGGTTCTTTCCATAATTTGGCTACTGTCAACAGTGATGCTATAAACATTGGGGTTCATCTACTCCTTCAAATCAGCATTTTTGTATCCTTTGCATAAATACCTAGCATTGTAATTGCTGGGTCATACAGTTGTTCTATTTTTAACTTTTTGAGGAACTTCCATACGGTTTTCCAGAGTTGCCACAGTTGCATTCCCATCAACAGTGCAACAGTGTTCTCCTTTCTCTGCATCCTCACCAACATCTGTCATTTCCCCTAGAGTTCATTTTAGCCATTTTACATGTGTGGGTTGGTATCTCATCGTGGTTTTCATTTGCATTTCTCTGATGATGAGTGATATTGAGCATCGTTTCATGTTTTTGTGAGCCATCTGACTGTCTTCTTTGGAAAAGTGTCTGTTCATGTCTTCTGCCTACTTCTACACTGGATTATTTGTTTTGTGGTTGTTGAGTGCTTAAGTTCTTTACATGTTTTGGATACTAACCCTTTATCTGATATGTCACTTGCAAATATCTTCTCCCATTCCATCAGTTATCTTTCAGTTTTGTTGATTGTTTTTCTCGTTGTGCATAAGTTTTTTATCTTGATGAGGTCACAATACGTCCTGTCTGCTTTTCTTTTGCTTGCCTTCGACAATGTGTCTAGTAAGAATCTGCTATGGTAGAAGTCAAAGAGGTTGTTGCCTGTGTTCCAATGTAAGATTTGATGGTTTCCTGTCTCACATTTGGATCCTTCATTCATTCTAAATTTATTTTTCTGTATGGTGTAAAATAGTTGGCCAGTTTCATTCATCAGCATGTCGCTGTACAGTTTTCCCACCATCATTTGCTGAAGAGATCACAATCAACACCACAGAAATACAATTACAAGAGAGTACTATGAAAAATTATATGCCAAGAAACTAGGCAATCTTAGGTGTCAAGATGGCAGAACAGCATGGAAGTTTTTGGTGTCTCTCATCTCTGAAATGCAGCCAGATCAACACTAAACCATCCTGCACACCTAGAAAACTTATTTGAGGATTAACACAACAATCTGCCCAACCTGAACCAAAGAATTGGGCAGGTACATGACACAGAGAGGTGAACGGGAGGAGAGAGAAGCTGTGGAGGTCAGGGAGTTGCTTGTGGAGCATTGGACAGAGACAGGGGGACAGTATGGGAAAAGCAACTCCCCAAAAGCAGCTGGACAGAAAGTGGAAAAGTGGAAAGAGCCACGGGGACTGAACAAAAAAAGGGAGAAGGAAGAGGGTTTAAATTCCATCAAGACTATAAACAGTGGAGTGCAGAGTCAAAAACTCCACAGCTCAATACATGGTGCTCTGATGGGAAGGGCAAATCCCCAGAAGCAGACAGCAAGGTCCTTGGGGTCCTTGGGTCACATAGGTAGACGTAGTTACCCTGCTGGAAGGACATTTGGTAGAGGCTATGCAGTCAACCCACAGGCAAAGGTCCCAGTGGACCCTGGAGAACAACCACATTCACTGGTGGTGGAACAAGGACATTCCAGGTGAAGCCAGGTACCAGATGTGTGTTGTGATTTTCCATAATCCCTGAAATGCTGCTGCTACAAGATCACAAAACCTTTTTCTGGGATAGACTGGCACCCAGCTACAGGCTCTGGGCATTGGCAACAGCATGGTCTGGTGAACATTCCTGGGGGTGGGCTGGCATCTGGCCATTGCTCAGTGAGACACTCCCCCAGAAGGTCTGAGCGGGTCAAAGTTGCAGTGCCACAGAGGTGAGTCCCTCAAAAGTCTCTCAGACTGGGTTGGGAAACACAGTCCCATGTGAGATAAAACTCATGAGGGAGGTGCTGCCTGGCTGCCTGACAGCTTGGTCACAGCCAGTATAGAAGGGGGGAGTGGATGGAAGCCAGAGACAAAGGAGGGATGCTTGATTGCTGGTCAGAGAGAGCACAGAGTTCTGATACTAGAGACTGGATAGCTGGGTGATGCCATTTTCACTCCTCCAGCACATGCACATACAAGCTTACAAGCAACACAGTAATCCACCCCAGTAAGCTAACCAGTGCCATCTGTGGAGAACACAGCCATTACACTAAACCCTGCCCAACAGGGCCAACAGCATTCTGTACAAACATAAGTCTCTCCACCTGTTTAGTTTACAGATTAAGTGCTTCATTGCTTGAATTCTATGGGAAACCAGATGTAATTTCAATCGTACCTCACTCTGTTCACTGGTCCCTTAATTCAAATATTTTTTTCTTTTTTTTCTCCTCTTATTCTTGAAAACACCAAGAGAAAAATATTTTTTCTTTTCAATTTTTATTAAAAAGATTTTTAATTTTTTTCTACTACAGTTTTTGCTTTCTTATAAATGTTTTAACTTCTATTTTACTTCCATCATTTCATTTTATTCTATTTTACTGTATTCATTTTTTCAAACCTTTCTCTTTTTTCTTTTTTTCCTCTTTTTCTTTTTCTTTTGTTCCTTTTCTTATCTTTCCCTTTTTTTCTCTACTCCATCAATCTTCATTCAACAACCACACCAAAACATACCTAGGATCTAGCATCTATTACTTGATTTCTTTGTGTTGTTTTAAATTTTTTAATTTTAGTTTTTAAAATTTTATTAAAGCCTTTTTTTCCTCCAAAATGATGTAATAAAGCAATTAAACCCAAAGAAAGAACAGAAAGAAATGACGACCAGGGACTTAATCAACATATATACAAGGAAGATATCTGAACCAGAATTGAGAATCATGATTAGAATACTAGCTGGGGTGGAAAATAGATTAGTATCCCTTTCTGTGGAGATAAAAGAAGTAAATGCTAGTCAGGATGAAATAAAAAATGCTATAACTGAGCTTCATTCTCACATGTATGCCACAGCAGCAAGGATGGATGAGGCACAGCAGTGAATCAGCAATATAGAGGACAAACTTATGGAGAATAATGTAGCAGAAAAAAGGAGGGAACCTAAGGCAAAAGAACATAAAATAAAAAGTAGAGAACTCAAGACTCATTAAAAAGGAATAACATCAGAATTATAGGGGTCACAGATGATGAAGAGAGAGAAAAAGAGGTAGAAAATTTATGTGACCAAATCATAGCAGAAAACTTTACTACCTGGGCAAAGACACAGACATCAAAAACCAAAAAGCACGGAGGACTCCCATTAGATTCGACAAAAACCAACCATCAACAAGGCATATCATAGTCAAATTCACAAAATACTCAGGCAAGGAAAGAATAATGAAAGCAGCAAGGGGGAAAAAAGTCCTTATCTTATAAGGGAAGACAGATCTGCTCCACAGCAGACCTATCCACAGACGTGGCAGGCCATAAGGGAGTGGAAGGATATATTCAGTGTGCTGAATCAGAAAAAAATATATCGCCATGAATTCTTTATCCAGCAAAGCTGTCACTCAAAACAGAAGAAACATAAAAAGTTTTCCAGACAAACAAAAATTAAAGGAGTCACGAATACTAAACTAGCCCTGCAAAACATATTAAGGGGACTCTCTGAAGGGAGAAAAGATGAAAAAAAAATACCTAAAGCAATAAACACTAGAAAGGAACACAGGACACTACCATAAACTCCAAATCTATCGGCGACATAATGGCAATAAATTCATATCTTTCAGTACTTACTCTAAACATCAATTGTCGGAGATCGTGGGAAGATGGCAGCATAGAAGGACGCTGGGCTCACCACGTGTCCTGCTGATCACTTAGATTCCACCTACACCTGCCTAAATAACCCAGAAAACTGCCAGAGGATTAGCAGAACGGAGTCTCCGGAGCCAAGCGCAGACGAGAGGCCCACAGAAGAGGGTAGGAAGGGCGGCGAGGCGGTGCGCGCTCCACGGACTGGCGGGAGGGAGCCAGGGCAGAGGGGCAGCCTGCCGGCCAAGCAGAGCCCCTGAGTCTGGCGTGCAAAAGCAGAGGGGCTGGACAGAGTGTGTTCCGACAGCAAGCAGGACTTAGCATCTGGGAGGTCATAAGTAAACAGCCCTGCTCAGAAAGCGGGAAGGCTGGAGGACAAAGGAAGGGAGAGTTGCTGAGCCCCTGGACGATAGAGCTCAGTTTGGCGGGGAACAAAGGCTCTGGCCAGCGCCATCTCCCTCGCCCATCCCCCAGCCAAAATCCCAAAGGGAACCAGTTCCTGCCAGGGAACTTGCTTACTCTGCGCAAACACCTAACGGCTGTGCTTCTGCGGGGCCAACCCTCCGACAGAGGGTCTGACTCCCTCCCGCTGCCACAGGGCCCCTCCTCAAGTGGATCACCTAAGGAGAAGCGAGCTAAGCCTGCCCTTCCTGCCCCCCTGCACCTTGCCTACCCACCCCAGCTAAAACGCCAGATCCCCAGCACCACAAGCCTGGCAGTGTGCAAGTAGCCCAGATGGGCCACACCACCCCACAGTGAATCCCGCCCCTAGGAGAGGGGAAGAGAAGGCACACACCAGTCTGACCATGGCCCCAGCAGTGGGCTGGGGGCAGACATCAGGTCTGACTGCGGCTCCCCCACCAACTCCAGATATACACCACAGCACAGGGGAAGTGCCCTGCAGGTCCGCACCACGCCAGGGACTATCCAAAATGACCAAATGGAAGAATTCCCCTCAGAAGAATCTCCAGGAAATAACAACAGCTAATGAACTGATCAAAAAGGATTTAAATACTATAACAGAAAGTGAATTTAGAATAATAGTCATAAAATTAATCACTGGGCTAGAAAACAGTATAGAGGACAGCAGAGAATCTCTTGCTACAGAGATCAAGGGACTAAGGAACAGTCAGGAGGAGCTGAAAAATGCTTTAAACGAAATGCAAAACAAAATGGAAACGACAACAGCTCGGATTGAAGAGGCAGAGGAGAGAATAGGTGAACTAGAAGATAAAGTTATGGAAAAAGAGGAAGCTGAGAAAAAGAGAGATAAAAAAATCTAGGAGTATGAGGGGAAAATTAGAGAATTAAGTGATACACTAAACAGAAATAACATATGCATAATTGGTATCCCAGAGGAGGAAGAGAGAGGGAAAGGTGCTGAAGGGGTACTTGAAGAAATAATAGCTGAGAACTTCCCGGATCTGGGGAAGGAAAAAGACATTGAAATCCAAGAGGCACAGAGAACTCCCTTCAGATGTAACTTGAATCGATCTTCTGCATGACATATCATAGTGAAACTGGCAAAATACAAGGATAAAGAGAAAATTCTGAAAGCAGCAAGGGATAAACGTGCCCCCACATATAAAGGGAGACCTATAAGACTCGTGACTGATCTCTCTTTTGAAACTTGGCAGGCCAGAAAGGCATGGCAGGAGATCTTCAATGTGATGAAGAGAAAAAATATGCAGCCGAGAATCCTTTATCCAGCAAGTCTGTCATTTAGAATAGAAGGAGGAATAAAGGTCTTCCCAAACAAACAAAAACTGAAGGAATTTGTCACCACTAAACCAGCCCTACAAGAGATCCTAAGGGGGACCCTGTGAGACAAAGTACCAGAGACATCGCTACAAGCATAAAACATAAAGACATCACAATGACTCTAAACCCGTATCTTTCTATAATAACACTGAATGTAAATGGACTAAATGCGCCAACCAAAAGACATAGGGTATCAGCATGGATAAAAAAAGAAGACCCATCTATTTGCTGTCTACAAGAGACTCATTTTAGACCTGAGGACACCTTCAGATTGAGAGTGAGGGGAAGGAGAACTATTTATCATGCTACTGGAAGCCAAAAGAAAGCTGGAGTGGCCATACTTATATCAGACAAACTAGACTTTAAATTAAAGGCTGTAACAAGAGATGACGAAGGTCATTATATAATAATTACAGGGTCTATCCATCAGGAAGAGCTAACAGTTATAAATGTCTATGCGCCGAATACCAGAGCCCCCAAATATATAAAACAATTACTCATAAACATAAGCAACCTTATTGATAAGAGTGTGGTAATTGCAGGGGACTTTAACACTCCACTTACAGAAATGGATAGATCATCTAGACACATGGTCAATAAAGAAACAAGGGCCCTGAAGGATACATTGGATCAGATGGACTTGACAGATATATTTAGAACTCTGCATCCCAAAGCAACAGAATATACTTTCTTCTCGAGTGCACATGGAACATTCTCCAAGATAGATCATATACTGGGTCACAAAACAGCCCTTCATAAGTATACAAGAATTGAAATCATACCATGCATACTTTCAGACCACAATGCTATGAAGCTTGAAATCAACCACAGGAAAAAGTCTGAAAAACCTTCAAAAGCATGGAAGTTAAAGCACACGCTACTAAAGAATGAGTGGGTCAACCAGGCAATTAGAGAAGAAATCAAAAAATATATGGAAACAAGTGAAAATGAAAATACAACAATCCTAACGGTTTGGGATGCAGCGAAGGCAGTCCTGAGAGGAAAATACATCACAATCCAGGCCTATCTCAAGAAACAAAAAAAATCCCAAATACAAAATCTAACAGCACACCTAAAGGAAATAGAAGCAGAACAGCAAAGGCAGTCTAAACCCAGCAGAAGAAGAGAAATAATAAAGATCAGAGCAGAAATAAACAATATAGAATCTAAAAAAACTGTAGAGCAGATCAACGAAACCAAGAGTTGGTTTTTTGAAAAAATAAACAAAATTGACAAACCTCTAGCCAGGCTTCTCAAAAAGAAAAGGGAGATGACCCAAACAGATAAAATCATGAATGAAAATGGAATTATTACAACCAATCCCTCAGAGATACAAACAACTATCAGGGAATACTATGAAAAATTATATACCAACAAATTGGACAATCTGGAAGAAATGGACAAATTCCTAAACACCCACACTCTTCCAAAACTCAATCAGGAGGAAATAGAAAGCTTGAACACAACCATAACCAGCAAAGAAATTGAATCAGTCATCAAAAATCTCCCAACAAATAAGAGTCCAGGACCAGATGGCTTCCCAGGGGAGTTCTACCAGACTTTTAAAGCAGAAATAATACCTATCTTTCTCAAGCTATTCCAAGAAATAAAAAGGGAAGGAAAACTTCCAGACTCATTCTATGAAGCCAGTATTACTTTGATTCCTAAACCAGACAGAGACCCAGTAAAAAAAGAGAACTACAGGCCAATATCCCTGATGAATATGGATGCAAACATTCTCAATAAGATACTAGCAAATCGAATTCAACAGCATATAAAAAGAATTATTCACCATGATCAAGTGGGATTCATTCCTGGGATGCAGGGCTGGTTCAACATTCGCAAATCAATCAACGTGATACATCACATTAATAAAAGAAAAGAGAAGAACCATATGATCCTGTCAATCGATACAGAAAAGGCATTTGACAAAATTCAGCACCTTTCTTAATAAAAACCCTTGAGAAAGTCGGGATAGAAGGAACATACTTATCTTCATAAGGTCCCAGTAATTCACTTTTGCTTTTAATTCCCTTTCCTTTGGGGATGTGTCGAGTAAGAGATTGCTATGGTTTCACTCTTATGTGGATCCTGAGAAACTTAACAGGAACCCATGGGGGAGGGGAAGGAAAAAAAAAAAAGAGGTTAGAGTGGGAGAGAGCCAAAGCATAAGAGACTGTTGAGCACTGAGAACAAACTAAGGGTTGATGGGGGGTGGGAGGGAGGAGAGGGTGGGTGATGGGTATTGAGGAGGGCACCTTTTGGGATGAGCACTGGGTGTTGTATGGAAACCAATTTGACAATAAATTTCATATATAAATAAAAAAAAGAGAAAAAAAAGAAAATAGAGAAAGTGCACAGCACTCCGCGAAAAAAAAAAAAAAAAAAGAAGGAACATACTTAAACATCATAAAAGCCATTTATGAAAAGCCCACAGCTAACATCATCCTCAACGGGGAAAAACTGAGAGCTTTTTCCCTGAGATCAGGAACACGACAGGGATGTCCCCTCTCACCGCTGTTGTTTAACATAGTGTTGGAAGTGCTAGCATCAGCAATCAGACAACAAAAGGAAACCAAAGGCATCAAAATTGGCAAAGATGAAGTCAAGCTTTCACTTTTTGCAGATGACATGCTATTATACATGGAAAATCCGATAGACTCCACCAAAAGTCTGCTAGAACTGATACATGAATTCAGCAAAGTTGCAGGATACAAAATCAATGTACAGAAATCAGTTGCATTCTTATACACTAACAATGAAGCAACAGAAAGACAAATAAAGAAACTGATCCCATTCACAATTGCACCAAGAAGCATAAAATACCTAGGAATCAATCTAACCAAAGATGTAAAAGATCTGTATGCAGAAAACTATAGAAAGCTTATGAACATAATTGAAGAAGATATAAAGAAATGGAAAGACATTCCCTGCTCATGGATTGGAAGAATAAATATTGTCAAAATGTCAATACTACCCAAAGCTATCTACACATTCAATGCAATCCCAATCAAAATTGCACCAGCATTCTTCTCGAAACTAGAACAAGCAATCCTAAAATTCATATGGAACCACAAAAGGCCCCGAATAGCCAAAGGAATTTTGAAGAAGACCAAAGCAGGAGGCATCACAATCCCAGACTACAAAGCTATAATCATCAAGACAGCATGGTATTGGCACAAAAACAGACACATAGACCAATGGAATTGAATAGAAACCCCAGAACTAGATCCACAAACGTATGGCCAACTAATCTTTGACAAAGCAGGAAAGAACATCCAATGGAAAAAAGACAGTCTCTTTAACAAATGGTGCTGGGAGAACTGGACAGCAACATGCAGAAGGTTGAAACTAGACCACTTCCTCACACTATTCCCAAAGTAAACTCAAAATGGATAAAGGACCTGAATGTGAGACAGGAACCCATCAAAACCCTAGATGAGAAAGCAGGAAAAGACCTCTCTGACCTCAGCCGTAGCAATCTCTTACTCGACACATCCCCAAAGGCAAGGGAATTAAAAGCAAAAGTGAATTACTGGGACCTTATGAAGATAAAAAGCTTCTGCACAGCAAAGGAAACAACCAACAAAACTAAAAGGCAACCAACAGAATGGGAAAAGATATTTGCAAATGACATATCGGACAAAGGGCTAGTATCAAAAATCTATAAAGAGCTCACCAAACTCCACACCCGAAAAACAAATAACCCAGTGAAGAAATGGGCAGAAAACATGAATAGACACTTCTCTAAAGAAGACATCCGGATGGCCAACAGGCACATGAAAAGATGTTCAACGTCGCTCCTCATCAGGGAAATACAAATCAAAACCACACACAGATATCACCTCACGCCAGTCAGAGTGGCCAAAATGAACAAATCAGGAGACTATAGATGCTGGAGAGGATGTGGAGAAACGGGAACCCTTTTGCACTGTTGGTGGGAATGCAAATTGGTGCAGCCACTCTGGAAAACAGTGTGGAGGCTCCTCAGAAAATTAGAAATAGACCTACCCTATGTCCCAGTGATAGCACTGCTAGGAATTTACCCAAGGGATACAGGAGTGCTGATGCATAGGGGCACTTGTACCCCAATGTTTATAGCAGCACTCTCAACAATAGCCAAATTATGGAAAGAGCCTAAATGTCCATCAACTGATGAATGGATAAAGAAATTGTGGTTTATATACACAATGGAGTACTACGTGGCAATGAGAAAGAATGAAATATGGCCCTTTGTAGCAACGTGGATGGAACTGGAGATTGTGATGCTAAATGAAATAAGCTATATAGATAAAGACAGATACCATATGTTTTCACTCTTATGTGGATCCTGAGAAACTTAACATAAACCCATGGGGGAGGGGAAGAAAAATAAAAGAGGTTAGAGTGGGAGAGAGCCAAAGCATAAGAGACTCTTAAAAACTGAGAGGGGCGCCTGGGTGGTGCAGTCGCTTAAGCGTCCGACTTCAGCCAGGTCACGATCTCGCGGTCCGTGAGTTCGAGCCCCGCGTCAGGCTCTGGGCTGATGGCTCAGAGCCTGGAGCCTGTTTCCGATTCTGTGTCTCCCTCTCTCTCTGCCCCTCCCCCGTTCATGCTCTGTCTCTCTCTGTCCCAAAAATAAATAAACGTTGAAAAAAAATTTAAAAAAAAAAACAACTGAGAACAAACTAAGGTTTGATAGGGGGTGGGAGAGAGGGGAGGGTGGGTGATGGGTATTGAGGAGGGCACCTTTTGGGATGAGCACTGAGTTTTGTATGGAAACCAATTTGGCAATAAATTTCATATATTGAAAAAAAATAAATAATAAATATCAATTGTCAATACATTCCACTCAAAAGACATACAGTAACAGAATGGATAAGAAAACAAGATCCATTTATATGCTGTTTACAACAGACCCATTATAGACCTAAACACACCTTCAGATTAAAAATAAGGGGATAGAAAACCGTCTATCATACTAATGGTTGCTAAAAGAAAGCCGGAGTAGCCATACTTATATCAGACAATCTAGATTTTAAAATAAAGACTGTAACAAGAGATGAAGAAGGGCATTATATCATAAGTAAGGGGTCTATCAACTAAGAAGACCTAACAATTGTAAACATTTATGCACCAAATATGGCACACACACATATATAAATCAATTAATCACAAACATAAAAAAAACTCATTGGTAATAATACCATAATAGTAAGAGACTTCAACACTCCACTTACAACCATGGACAGATCGTCTAAACAGACAACAAGGAAACAATGGCTTTGAATGACACACTGGACCGGATGGACTTCATGGATATATTCAGAACATTTTATGCTAAAGCAGCAGAATATACATTCTTCTCCAGTGCACGTGAAACGTTCTCCAGAATAGATCATATACTGGGACACAAATCAGCCCTCAACTAGTACTAAAAGATGCAGATCATACTATGCATATTTTCAGACCACAATGCTATGAAACTTGAAATCAACCACAAGAAAAAATTTGAAAGATAGAAAATACTTGGAGACTAAAGTACATCCTACTAAAGAATGAATGACTAACCAAGAAGTTAAAAGAGGAAATTAACAAGTTCATGGATGCCAAAGAAAATGATAACACCATAGCTCAAAAACTGTGGGACCCACCAAAGGTGGTCATAAGAGGGAGGTATATAGCAATCCACGCCTTCCTAAAGAAGGAAGAAAGGTCTTAGATATACAATCTAACCATACACCTCAAACAGCTGGAAAAAGAGCAGCAGATAAAAACCCAAAATAGCAGATACAGGAAATAATAAAGATTAGAGCAGCAATCAATGCTATTGAAATTAAAAAAAAAGTAGAAGAAATCAATGAAAGCAGGAGCTGGTTCCTTGAAAGAATTAACAAATTTGAGAAACCCCTAGCCAGTTTGATCAAAAAGAAAAAGGAAATGACCCAAATAAATAATCAAGAATGAAAGAGGAGAGATCACAACCACCACTGCAGAAATACAAACAATAATAAGAGAATATTGTAAGCAATTATACACCAATGAAATGGGCCATCTGGAAGAAATGGACAAATTCCAATAAACATCAACTACCAAAAATGAAACAGGAAGAAATAGGAAATTTGAAAAGACCCATAACCATTAAAGAAATTAAATCAGTAACCAAAAATCTCCCAACAAAGAGTCCAGGGCTAGATGGCTTTCCAGGGGCGTTCTACCAAACATTTGAAGAAGAGTTAACACCTATTCTTTTGAAGCTGTTCCAAAAAATAGAAATAGAAGGAAAACTTCCAAACTCATTCCAAGAAGCCAGCATTACCTTGATTCTAAAACCTGACAAACCCCACTAAAAACAATGATAGACCAATTTCCCTGAGAAACACGGATGCAAAAATTCTCAACAAGATATTAGCCCACCATATCCAATAATACATTAGAAGAATTATTCACCATGACCTAAATCTCAAGGATTTATACCTGGGATGCATGGCTGGTTCAATATGCTCAAACAATCAATGTGATATGTCATATCAATCAAACAAAGGACCAAAACCACATGATCCTCTCACTAGATGCGGAGAAAGCATTTGACAAAATACAGAACCCTTTCTTGATACAAAACCCTCAAGAAAGTAGGGATAGAAGGATCATACTTCAAGATCATAAAAGCCATATATGAAAGACCCACCACTAATATCTTCCTCAATGGGGAAAAACTGAGAGCTTTCCCTTAAGGTCAGGAACATGACAGGGATGTCCACTCTTGCCACTGTTATTCAACATAATATTGGAAGTCTTAGCCTCAGCAATAAGACACCACAGAGGTAAAAGGCATCCAAATCAGCAAGGAGGAAGTCAAACTTGCACTCTAACCAGATGACATGATATGGAAATGTGGAAAACCCAAAAGATTACACCAAAAAACTGTGAGAACTGAACCATGAATTCAGCAAAGTTTCAGGATATAAAATCAATGCACAGAAATTGGTTGCATACCTATACACCAATAATGAAGCAACAGAAAGAAATCAAGGAATCAATCCCATTTACAATTGGACCAAAAGCCATATAATACCTTGAAAGAAACATAGGCATTATGTAAACCAAGAGGTAAAAATCTTTAACCAAGAGGTGAATAAACTATGCACTGAAAACTATAGAAAGCTTATGAAAGAAATTGAAGAAGACACACAAAAAATGGAAAAAAATATTCCATGCTCCTGGATTGGAAGAACAAACATTGTTAAAATGTCAATACTATCCAAAGCAATCTATGCATTCAATGCAATCCCTATCAAAATAACAGCATCATTCTTCACAGAGCTAGAACAAACAATCCTATAATTTGTATGGAACCAGAAAAGACCCTGAATAGCCAAAGCAATCTTGAAAAAGAAAACCGAAGCTGGGGGCATCATACTCCTGGACTTCAAGATGTATTACAAAGCTCTAATCATCAAAACAGTATGGTACTGGCACAAAAACAGACACTCAGATCAATGGAACAGAATAGAGAACCCAGAAATGGACCTACAAACATACGGCCAACTAATCTTTGATAAAGCAGGAAAGACTATCCAATGGAAAAAGACAGTCTCTTCAGCAAATGGTGCTGGGAAAACTTGACAACAACATGCAGAAAAATGAACCTGGACCACTTCCTTACACCACACATAAAAATAAACTCAAAATGGATGAAAGACCTAAATGTAAGATAGGAAGCCATCAAAATCCTAGTGGAGAAAGCAGGCAAAAACCTCTTTGACCTCAGCCACAGCAACTTCTTACTCAACACGTCTCTGGAGTCAAGGGAAACAAAAGCAAAAATGAAGTATTGGGACCTCATCAAAATAAAAAGCTTCTGAACATAAAAGGAAACAATCAATAAAAATAAAAGGCAACCAATGGAATGGGAGAAGATATTTGAAAATGAAATTTCAGATAAAGGGTTAGTATCCAAAATCTATAAAGAACCTATCAAACTAAACACCCCAAAACAAATAATCCGGTGATGAAATGGGAAAAAGTCATGAATAGACACTTCTCCAAAGAAGACATCTAGATGGTGAACAAACACATGAAAAAATGCTCAACATCACTCATTATCAGGGAAATACAAGTCAAATCCACAATGTAATACCACTTCACACCTGTCAGAAGGGCTAACATTAAAAACTCAGGCAACAACAGCTGTTGGCAAGAATGTAGAGAAAGAGGATCCCTTGCACTGTTGGTGGTAACACAAATTGCTGCAGCTACTCTGGAAAACAGTATGGAGTTTCCTCAAAAAACTAAAAATAGAAGTACCCTACGACCCAGCAATTGCACTACTAGGTATTTACCGAAGGGATACAGGTGCACTTTTTTGAAGGGACACATGTAACCCAATGTTTATAGCAGTGCTATCAACAATAGCCAAAGTATGGAAAGAGCCCAAATGTCCATCAATGGATGAGTGGGTAAAGAAGATATGATTTTATACACACACACGCGTGCGCGCGCGCGCACACACACACACACACACACACACACAATGGAGTATTACTCAACAATCAAAAAGAATGAAATCTTGCCATTTGCAACTATGTGGATGGAACTGGATTGTATTATGCTAAGTGAAATTAGTCACTCAGAGAAAGACACATACTCATGACTTCACTCATATGAGTAATTTAAGATACAAAACAGATGAACATAACAGAGGGGAAGCAAAAATAATATAACAACAGGGAGGGGGACAAAACATAAAATACTCTTAAATATAGAGGACAAAAAGAGGTTTGGGTGAGGAGTTTCGGGAGGGGGGATGGTCTAAATAGGTAAGGGGCATTAAGGAATCTATTCCTGAAATCATTGTTGCACCATATGCTAACTTGGATATAAATTAAACAATAAATAAATTGAAAAAATAAAATTAAAAATAAAAACACCCCTACACAAAAATCAGCAATCATACGGATACTACCAGGACTTGATTAAAGCATAGAAGACACCAGGGATTCCCTTGCCACAGAGATAAAGATCTAAAAACTAGTCAGACCAAAATAAAAAATGCTATAATTGAAATGCAAAACCCACTGGATATAGTGACCACAAAGATGGAAGAAGCAGAGGAATGAATAAGTGATATGAAAGATAAAATTATGGAAAATAATTAAGCTGAAAACAAGAGGGAAAGAAAAATGTGGGATCATGAATGTAGACTTAGGGAACTCACCTACATCATAAAGCATAATAACATTCATATCATAGAACTCCAAGAAGAACAAGACAGGGGAAAGGGGATAAAGGTTTATTTGAGCAAATTATAGCTGAAAGCTTCTCCAATCTGGGGAAGAAAACAGACATCCAAATCTGGAGGCACCAAGAACTCCCATCAAATTCAACTAAAGCAGGACAGCATAAAGATATATCTTACTAAAATGTGCAAAATACAAAGATGAGGGGGAAATATCCTAAAAATGGCAAGGAAAAAGAAATTCCTAACTTACAAGAGATGACAAACAAGGTTAGCATTGGACTTATTCACAGAAATTCAGCAGGCCAGAAGGGAGTGGCATGATGTATTACATGTGTTGATTGGGAAAATATGCAGCCAAAAATACTCTATCCAACAAGGCTGTCACTCTGAATGGAAGGAGAGAGACAGAGTTTCCCAAACAAAAACTTGCATGTAATCCAAAGCACTTGCATAGCAAAGCTAATTTCCCCATTAAAATCATAGAAACTCAGACGATTGGTTCCACAACCCAAAAATGTTCATATAAAAGTTATTACAACACCGTAATATAATACAAAATAATAAAATACAAAATATAAAGAAAAATAAACAAATTAATCTGCACTTACGTTTGAAATCTGCACTTACCTTCATGGATGGTGTGAGGGAGACAACAGAGAGGAGTGTTATTGCATAGGATGATTTTCACCATTACTAATGGAATCACTGTTGTCTCTGGGTCAATGGAATCTTTTTCTGCATGGTAGCCATTGTATACGCTTACATAGATGTTGACTACAGTACAGTATTAATAAACTCTTGTCATATACTGTATTTAATGTAACTGGCAATAAGTCAGCAGAGGAAAGGGTCTATATCTGCCCACAGCCTAACCTAGAATGAAGCAAAGCATTCCTAAGCTTACTCTTGGGTAGAAAAGCAAAACCTATCCATAGGTGTTTTGAAGTGATAAAAAGAAAAAATTCACCCGTGCCAATTGGGCCCTTCCAATGTTCTGAAAAATCACTGACTTCTGCCAAACACCATGGCCTGAAACTGAGCATCTGAGCATGGGAGACAATCACCCACAATCCTGCAGCAAGAGATAGAAGAACTATTGGCTATGGGGCGCCTGGGTGGCGCAGTCGGTTAAGCGTCCGACTTCAGCCAGGTCACGATCTCGCGGTCCGTGAGTTCGAGCCCCGCGTCAGGCTCTGGGCTGATGGCTCAGAGCCTGGAGCCTGTTTCCGATTCTATGTCTCCCTCTCTCTCTGCCCCTCCCCCGTTCATGCTCTGTCTCTCTCTGTCCCAAAAATAAGTAAACGTTGAAAAAAAAAAAAATTAAAAAAAAAAAAAAAAAAGAACTATTGGCTCAGTTGTGATCATGTGACATTTGGCATCATGTACTACTCATTGCAGGACATCACTCATTTATCAAGTTAAAATTTATTAGAAATGTTTGTTCATTTTGCAGAACACGCACAATACAAGTTACTCTCAATCCAAGATTTACACTACCTAAAATAGTTAATAACAAGGATAAAGGAACTAATCGATAGGAATGCAATAGGAGACCTTAACATACCACTAACGTAAATTAACAGATCATCCAAACAGAAAATAAAGAAATAGTAGCTTTGAATGACACACTTGAACACATGGATTTAACAGCTATGTTCAGAACATTCCATCATAAAAGAGCAAAATGCACATTATATTCAAATTCACATGGAACATTTTCCAATATAGATCACATATTAGGTCACAAACAAGACTCAACAAATTTTTTAAAAAATGAAATCATACCATGCATCTTTTCTGACCACAACACTATTAAATTAAAAACCAATCACAAGAGAAAAAATTCTGGAAAGACCAAACATACATGGAGGTTAAATAATGAATGAATGAGTCAACCAGGAAATCAAAGAAGAAATCAAAATGCACATGGAAATAAACAAAAATGAAAATACAATAGTCCAAAACCTTTCAGAAGTTTATGGCAACACAGGCCTACTTCAAGAGGCAAGAGAAATCTCAAATAAACAACTTAACCTTACACATAAAGGAGCTAGAAAAAGAACAACAAACAAAGCTGAAAAGCAGCAGAAGAAAGTAAATAATAAAGATTAGAGCAGAAATAAATGATATAGAAACTTAAAAATCAATAGAATAGATCAATGAAACCAGGAACTGGTTCTCTGAAAAGATTAACAAAATTGATAAACCTCTAGCCAGACTTACCAGAGAGAGAGAGAGAGAGAGAGAGAATTCAAACAAAATCACCAATGAAAGAAGAGAAATAACCAACACCACAGAAATACAAAGAATTATAATACTATGGAAAATTACATGACAACAAATTGACAACCTAGAAGAAATGGATAAATTCCTAGAAACATATAAACTACAAAAAACAGAAACAGGAAGAAATAGAAAACTTGAATAGACTGATAACCACCAATGAAATTCAATCAGCAATCAAAAACCTCCCAAAAAACAAAAGTCCAGTACCAGATGGCTTCACAGGCAAATTCCACCAAATATTTAATGAAGAGTTAATATCCATTCTACTCAAACTACTCCAAAAATAAAACAAAAAGGAAAACTTCCAAATTCATTCCATGAAGCAAGAATCACACTGACACCAAAATCAGATAAAGATACCACAAAAAAAAGAGAGAACTGTAGGGCAATATCTCTGATGAACATAGAAGCAAAAATCCTCAACAAAACACTTGCAAACATAATCCAACAATACAATAAAACAAATCATTCACCACAATAAAGTGGGACTTATTCCCAAGATTCAATAGTGGTTCAGTATTTTCAAATCAATGTGATAGGTCACATCAATAAAAGAAAGAATAAAAATGATATGATCCTCTCAAATGCAGAAAAAGCATTTGGCAAGATGACATCCATTCATGTTAAAAAAAACTCTCAACAAAGTAGATTTAGAGGGAACACACTTCAACATAACAAAGGACACATATGAAAAATGCACAGTGACATGGGAAAAAACTGAGAGCCTTCCCCCTGAGGTCAGGAACAAGACAAGGGTGTCCATTCTCACCAAATTTATTCAACATACTAACTGGAAGTTCTTGCCACAGCAATTAGACCACAAAAATAAAATGCACCTAAATTGTTAAAAAAAAAAAAAAAGAAGTAAAACTGTCAGTATTTGCAGATGACATGATGTTACATACAGAAAACCCTAAAGACTAAAAAAGAAAAAAAAAAAACTACTAGAATTGATAAATGAATTCAGTAAAATCACAGGATACAAAATGAATGTGTATAAATCTGTTGCATTTCTATATACTAATGATGAAGCAGCAGAGAGAGAAATTAATAAAACAATACTATTTACAATTGCACCAAAAATAATAAAACCTAGCAATAAACCTAACCAAGAAAAGTGAAAGACCTGTACTTGGAAAACTATAAAACATTGTGAAAGAAATTGAAGAAAACACACACACACAAAATGAAAAGACATTCCACGCTCATGGACTGGAAGAACAAACATTGTTAAAATGTCTACACTACCCAAAGCAATCCACACATTTAATGTAGTACCTATCAAAATACCAACAGAATTTTTCACACAACTAGAACAAACAATTCTAAAATTATGTGCAACCACGAAAGACACCAAATAGCTATCATGATTTTGAAAAACAAAAGCAAAGCAGGAATTATCATAATTCCAGATTTCAAGTTATATTATAAAGCTGTAGTGATCAAAACAGTATGGTACTGGGACAAAAATAGGCAGAGATCAATGGAACAAAATATAAAACCAAGAAATGAATCCACAATTTTGTGGTCAATTTATCTTCAACAAAGAAGAAAATAATACACAATGGGAAAAAGACAATCTCTTCAACAAATAGTGTTGGGAAAACTGGACAGCAACATGCAAAAGAATGAAACTGGACCACTTTCTTATACCAAACTCAAAATGGATTAAGAACCTAAATGTGAGACCTGAAAACCTAGAAATCCTTCAAGAGAGCACAGGTAGTAATGTCTCTGACATTAGCCATAGCAATGTTTTTCTAGACATGCCTTGTGAAAACCAAAAAGTAACTATTGGGACGACGTCAAAATAAAAATCTGTGCAGCAAAGGAAATAATCAAGAAAATTAAAAGGTAGAATACAGAATGGGAGAAGATATTTGAAAATGACATATCTGATAAAGGGTTAGTAACCAAAATATATAAAGAAATTATACAGCTCAATGCCACAAAACAAATAATCCACTTGAAAAATGGGCAGAGCAAATGAACATTTATCCACAGAAGACATCCAGAAGGCAAAGAGACACATGAAAAGATGCACAACCATAATCATCATCATGAATGCAAATCAAAACTACAATGAAATATCATTATCACAACAGTCAGAATGGCTAAAATTAAAAAAGAAAGAGTAGGAAGAAACAGTAAGTGTTGACAAGGATGTGGAGAAAGGGGAACACACCTACACTGTTCATGGGAATGCAAACTGCTGCAGCCACTCTGGAAGACAGTATAGCGGTTGGTCAAAGAGTGAAAAATAGAACCCTAAAATCCAGTAATAGCACCAGTGGGTATTTACCCAAAGAATATGAAAACACTAACTTGAAGGGATATATACATCCCTGTTTATTTATAATAGCCAAATTATAGAAGCAGCCCAAGTGTTGATTGGAAGATGAACAGATAAAGATGTATATATATAATGGAATATTACTCACCATAAAAAGAATGAAATATTTTAATCATTTGTAATGGCATGGATGGAGCTAGAGAGTATTATACTAAGCAAAATAAGTCAGTGAAAGAAAGATAAATATCACATTATTTCACTCATATGTGGAATTTAAGAAACAAAGCAAATAAACAAAGGAAGAAAAAAGAGACAAACCAAAAACAGAGTCTTAACTACACAAAACAAAGTGACAGTTACCAGAAGGGAGGTGGGTGGGGGAACAGGTGAATTAAGTGAAGGGGATTAAGAGTACACTTATCCTGATGATCGTGGAGTTGAATTACTATATTGTGCACCCAAAATACTATAATACATATGTTAACTACCGTGGAATTAAAAAAAATAAAATAAAAAAGCCTAGAATATCAATTACTATTCTTTCTGCACTGATATAAATAAAAAAGTTATGTTTATTGAAACTAGACTTAATTTGCAAACAAATTAGTCTTACTGTGGTTTCTGATGATAGAAATGTGAGTAACTGTTGAGAAGAAAAAATATGTTTCCACTGTGGCTATAATACATACTTTTGCATGTTAGATTCTATTTCTGTTCATTGTTTTTGAGGTTTTGTTTTGTACCCATACACTAGACTAGACCCTGAGTTCTCCTAAAGTCTCCAATGTCATCCTACAACCCTCCAAGCTAACATTTCCAATTTCTTCCATCCTTTTGACTTGAAGCCCCTTGAATGTTCAAACTGCCTTTTCCTGAGGCCTTGAAAACTGAATATAAATGAAATGCTGTAAACATCAGAGATATCAACAAAAAAGCTCATATTGAGATGATCTCTAAGACTGTTGCTCTGTGTGCCACTCATAAAGATTACCAGAAATAGTCCCACTGCAAACCAAAAATCTCTCTCTGCATGCCATTTCCCCTTTACTCCGTCCAAACATGCTTCAACATGGACATCTAGAATTCTTGATGGCTACCCTCAGAACTCATAAAATGTTTTATAATATGCTCCACTCATTATCTATTATGTTCTTTTATGTCCATGGAAATTCCTCTTATTTAATACCTGATTGCTGAGCCATAGGCCTAACTTGGGAACACATCAGCCTCACCACCTACTGAAATGAATGCAACCAAACTAGACCATTGTCAGGATGAAGAATTGGTTCTGTGAGATAAAATATATGATCACCTCAGCTTTTAGGATGTGAAGGCTCAGAGATACATTTATATGCAGGGTGCATGCCTCCCTTTCCTGGATACAGGATGCAAGCCAGGATTGCCTCATAGGGGACACTGGAGGCCATAAGTGGTCTCATGTTGAGATCACTATTCAGCAGTTCTCCAGAAACAAAGATATCTGGTGGATACTGGAGCTGGACATACTCTAATACAGGGTGGTCCTCACAGGGTTTCTGGCACTGCCATTGCCATAGATGGTTATAGAGAAGAAATAATTATTGTCAGGAAGGTCCTTTGACACTGGAAATATGGCATTCTGCCCCACCCACACTGAGAACATGAGGTTTATATCTCTCCAAGACCACAACATATGGGGCATAGATATTCTCCAAGGTCAAATTCTGCAAACTTCTATTGGTGAACTCCACCTCTGGGTTCCAGTGATCAAACCAGTGCCAAGGGGAAATGGGAGATGGGTGCCAGTAAGTCCTCTACACCTATGAAGAGTGGGAACTGTCAAACAATATGGGTTGCCTGGGGGGCATAAGGAGACAGGTGAAACTATCCAAAAACTACACCATGTGACTACCATAAGCACCATCCCTGATAGTTTCAAGAGCCCCATACACCAATAAACAGCCAGATGGCTCATGGCAGATGATGGTAGTCTACAGACAATTGAACAAGGTAGGATCCTCTCCCATTCCATGAGGCTGGACTCAACATTGACACCATCTCTAATACCTTGCTCATGGTCCTAGGAGTGTACCATGCTGTGCTGGACTTAGCAAATGTCTCTTCAGTATATCCCCAGTTACTGAGTCACAGATCAATTTGCCTTTAGGTGGGAGGGGGTAACAATGGGCCCATCAAGTGCTTCCCCAAAGTTACCTCCAGAGCCCCACCACATGTCATGGCATCATAGCCTGAGTCTTGTCCCTGTTGTACATCCCAACATCAGTAAAACAGGTCCCTTATGTTGGTGATATAATGTTAACATGTGAAGTTTGACTCTGCTGCATATTTGTCCTGCAATCTCTTTGTGAGGGAGAGGATGGGCAGTGAAACCATAAGAAACTCAAGGCTCAAACACTACCATAAAGTTTTGGGAGCAGTATGGTTGGATAAAAACGTGTTATCCCAAATGCTATAATTGATAAGGTGCACAACTACTCAACCATTAAGAATGTGAACAAAATTCAAGACTTCATAGGGACTTGTAGCCTTTAGAGGACTTTTTGTTCTTCACCCAGCACAGTGCCTCTGTCCTTTATGGCACCTGGTAAAGAGCAAGCCTGTAGAGGACAGGGGAGCAAAACAGCAAACCATTTTTGAGAAGGTAAAACAACTAGTGAAGAAGGTTGTAGCCTTGGGCACCTTTCAAGCAGGGCTACCTTCTGAATTAGATGTGTCTGGGGGCGCCTGGGTGGCGCAGTCGGTTAAGCGTCCGACTTCAGCCAGGTCACGATCTCGCGGTCCGTGAGTTCGAGCCCTGCGTCAGGCTCTGGGCTGATGGCTCGGAGCCTGGAGCCTGTTTCCGATTCTGTGTCTCCCTCTCTCTCTGCCCCTCCCCCGCTTGCACTCTGTCTCTGTCTCTGAAAAATAAATAAACGTCTAAAAATTCTTTTTAAAAAGAGGGGAGAAGGTGGGATTTCTGGTCTGCCATATCTGGCCCACAGTCCACATCCTCATGCCTGACAGGCCTGCTTCCCATGGTCAATATGGTTGGCTTGCACAGCCTGGCCAAATTCCTAAAGACACAGCTACATTAACATCTAAAGATACTGCAGAAAGCATCATTTTTATAGCAGAGGAAGACCTCCCCTTGCAAGCTCTTGCTAAATATCTGTATTTTTGACCTCAGACTTCTGCTCTTGTGGTGTCCAATCACAGGAAGGTTACCTGGAGTATATACCTTTCTATAGTGGGCTCGCTCATTTGCCATACAAGGAAATCAATCCAACTGCTGAGGATGTGGACAGCTTCTCTCTCTAGCTCTTTGGGATTGCCATGGTGGGTATTGCCCCTCCAGGGGAGAAATTGGAAGGCATTAAGCAAGAACAAGATAGCATCAGTACTCTTGATTCATCTGATATTATCAATAATGTATCAATAACATTGAACATGGGTATTTTTCCCTGTCAAATTTTATAAAGGTAATCCATCCAATAGCTCACTGTAAAGTCCTAGAAAGACTACCAGCAGAGTCACAGAGGTGGCTATGCTTAGATTAGGAATGGGTTTATGTGGTTTACTCCAGATCATGGACCTTTAAGCATCCAGTCACTCCTATGTTGGGAACAGAAAAATCACTCCCCACAAAATCAACCCAATTGTGCCAGAAACGTGGAATGGATACCACTGGAACTGCAGCCATCCTTCCCTATGAAGGGACAGCAACTGGTTGGCAATGACTTGGCTACACCACCCAGGTACTTATTAGGTAGCCCCAAATGGGGCCCTTTAGTTTTGTGGCACAAATCCTTGGCTATGGCTCCCACCTGGGTGGTTTGTCCATGGTGCCTGGGCTTTCCTTGGGCACAGCGGATAACTTCATGGAAGTAGTGATGAGCACCCTCTCCTTGAGACCAGAAGGGCATACTCTGTCTTTGATTGGTACGGTCATCTAGCTCCTGTCTTTGTTTCCTCCACTGGCTTTGCATACATTGCAGCATGTATAGCCCTTGTGAAGTTCAGTCATTAAGCCTTGAAGGCTATCCAAAAAACCTGTCCTTATTGAACACTGAAATGTCTCTAACGAGAAAAGTTGTCCTAAAAACACAATGGCCTTAGATATCATTTCTGCTTGGTGAGAAGACCTCTGGGCCATTATCCAAGCTTAGTGATGTGTGTTCATGCCTGATAAGTGTACTTATAATTCATATTTCTTAAATCACATAAGGACACAGTGAGTGCCCTGAGTGATCTGAACTCTAGCCTTGGGGATCATGGGCCTCTCAGCGGAAAAAAATGGCACTCCTTTTGGAAATCATTGCCTTAATCTGTACTTTCTCTTGCATGTGCCTGTGTTATTGCTGTAACCTCTTCCTCCAGCACAGCCAGACAGCTGCCACAGGAGCCATCTCCAATCTAGTGAAAGCTCAGGGCACATGCAGAAGAAAGACTGATGTGAGATTGTAAGAGACAGTCACGGGGGTTGAAGTTTGGAACAAGTCATCTAAAGAATATGACCACTACTTGCCATAACCTGGACCCAGGCAATCAGAGGCTCGACACCCTCCCTTGTCCTTGGAATGTGGGTTTTGCTTGACTTCCCTGCTCCCAGAGTCTGTTCCAAGAATTTGGCCATGAGATGGTGATTTGATATTGAGACCACCTGGATAGTATAAGTTACTGAACTCAGTTAACACCTCTATATAAACCTCCAGGATATGGCAGGAAGGTATGGAGACCTACTCTTTGCTGCTGCCTAAGTTGTCTTCCCTCACTTATTATACATGCTATGTACCAATCTGAAGTGGCCTGACCCTTTGTTTGGTCTCTACTTTCCCTCAGAATAGAGACCAGGTTTGGATCACTTCTGGGAAGCCTTTCAAAAGCTTGCAAATCAACAGTCACTGATTAGATCACTAAAAACAGACCCAAGGACATTATGTCCAGACTTTAACAGAAAAAGGACACTTAGGAAACAGCACTTAACACAAATCATCCTTGGTGATATATATCAGCCTTCAATTTTATTTATATATTATGTAAATATATAAATATATATATTATATAAATATATAGTAAATATATAAATATGTTTTAGGACCAATCTCAAACACAGATGCCACATTAGCTGTCAGTGTTGAGTACACAGATGGATAATATAAATATATAGTAAATATGTAAATATGTTTTAGAACCAATCTCACTTAAACACAGATGCCACACTAGCTGTCAGTGTCGAGTACACAGATGGATAAAACCAGCAGTGTGCTGCAAAGTATAAATGTACTTCACATGGAAGTAAGTAAACAAAGAAAATTCCACATAAAACATTTGGAGAAATCATTAAAAAATGAAATACTAATAAACAACGTGAAACAATGTGGACTGACAACTGTTGCAGTCAAGATGGCGGATACCAGCAATACTCTCAGAACAGCTCTAATCTTGGGGGCAGTCCTGATTGTCTGAGACACCAGACAACCAGCCAGAATGAAGCCTATACCACACATCCCCATGACTGTGGTTCCCTGGGTCACTGTGAAACTGAGTATTGGCACTTGAAGGAAGAAACAGGACATTGGCTTAAAACCTGTTTGTGGTTCCCCAATATCAAATGAGACAGTGGAGGAAGCCTACAGGCCACAGAAAGACCCCTTAAAGGAATAAAAACCATGTTCCTAAGGATATGTTGGTAGAATGGAATGAAAATACCTTTGTAACTCTTAGATCTATGGCTATACCTATGATACGAGTACTTATAAATATCACCTTGACCCTTCCCAACCAGTTACATAGAACACAGGAGCTTGGACCAGGATAGTATAGGCTTGGAGCCAAGACTCAGCCTAACCTATTGGAGTCAGAAGAGGAAAAAAGGAGACAACATGATAGAATGTGTACAACTAGAACAGGTCACGAATGTGATGTGAGAAGGAAATGCTATTATTTCAGGTTAGAGAAGATAAAGGAATTGTTAAAATAACCAGAGAGATACTTCACATTGATCTCCAAAAATTAATCTAATAAATGTGAGCCATACATTGCAGAAGTGAAGACAGTGAAGGAACATTTGGAAGTTGATAATAAAGTAAAACAACTCCAGGAACTGAAAACAGAGCAAAACCCTGCATCCTCTAAAATACTGGCAGCCTAGATTCTGACGTTAAGTCCACTAAACACATGCCGATGGTGCTGCACAAGCCAGGGTCTCTGGGAGCCTTCTAACAATGACCTTTACTTGGGAACATCAGTGACAAAAAGTTACACTGTTTTAAGAAGTTACCTTTCAATCGTTTGGCAACTGTATATGGTACTGTTAGGCCCTACTATGGATTAGTGTGTGAGTCACAAGGCACATTGTTGTGTATTTGGTCTCACACAATTTCAAACCACTTATAGCAAAGCCCCCCAAAATTGTTTTTAGGAGTAAAGATATTTTTGTATAAGAATGCAGCAAGTTGTGTCTGGATGGCATCATCTCATCTGCTCTCACCCCAAAAAACTCAGGAGCCCAGTGGCTGGGGGCTCCCCTTTAAAGACATAGGAAGAAACCACTGTGACAGGAGACATGTAGACTATAAATACGTACAGTTAGGAGACTATCTGAGAGTGTTCTGTTTAAGGCTACAATTTGCTAATCTAATATATCACTCAAAAACAACATGGAAAAATTAGCTCCTCCCACAGAAAAGGAGCCTCGTTTAGAGGCAGTGGTAAAAGCTGTGCAATGGCCCCTCTGGGAAGGAATCCTGCCATCAGCACCCAACCCTCCTTCCCTAGAAATGAGCTCCAGCAACACCAAACTTGTACTGTGACTCCAGCAGCTGGGAGTCAGATCTCAGTTGGCTAAGGTGTCTCTCCAGGTACTGATTTCCTATAAAAATACACCGAAACTACTTTGAACTTTATTCCTTTCTTCTCCCCTTGCCTGGAACTACACTATGATTAGCCTAGCATTGATTTGTGAAATTACTGCTATAATGGGAAGTTAAAAAGCATTAATTAGTTATAGATACTAGCACAGTGAGCCAGTATGAAAGACACTGTTGGCAAGTAAGCCCTACAAACCCAGCAGACTTCAGGGAGCATATGTGCATTTGTGGAGGTTAGGGCAGGGGGCTCGGCAGATGCAGGAACCCACAAGAGTCTGCTACTGTGTCCTGACCTCCCCCTACATTGCCCTGTTCCAGGTCCCTGCTCCCCTGACCTGTGGGGCTCACACATGGGCACTCATCCGTCAACTGCCTGTGCACAGCTGGGCCCCTCTCCAACTACCTATGCATTGCTTCATACACAGAGGGAGACCACCCCTGAAATTACTTTTGAGGCAGCCACGGAAATGGGTGAGAGTCATTCCAATATGTACTTACTGTTTTTGAAGTCCCAGCTTTTGTAACAAATGAGATCCCAGGAGTTTCTTATTGAAGACACCATGGTCAGCAAGCTGGAATCAGTCTTAGCAAGCTTTCCAGATTGCTCTGCCTTCAGAGGGAATATTCAAATTTGTATAGATTGCACTTGGAAATAGGCACGTGCCATGTACCCCACCAGGCTACTCTTGTGAACCTGCCTCTCAAGACACTTGCCCCATACCAGACCCCTGACTAAACCCACCTGTGTGGTGCTAGCTCCTCTGGAAGCACCCCATCAGCTCATAGAGCACAGCTGGGCACTATCTGAGCCTGTGGCGTTTCAGTTGGTCCTTAACCACATTCATAACCTCCAGGCCAGAGGGAGCCCACCACTCGAATTCTTGCTTGCATGCACCTTTCCAGTTGCCAAGCTCAGTCCCTATTTGGAATGGCTGCCTGGTGGTCCCAGGCTTAGCAGTCATCAAGGCTCTCAGGTGTCTCTTAGTGAAGGATATTCCTGCAGCCAACAAGCCGTGCCCTGGCAAATCAGTGCAGACTCCTCCACTAAACCTTCAGAGGGACTATGCCCCGATATGTAGGAGATCACTTGAAATGGGTACATGCACGGTAACCCCGACAGCCCAGTCTGAGACCCAGAACCTCAAGGGACTTGCCCTGTTCTAAGTCGCTGGCTACACAATCCCCCATGGCTCTCCCGTGCATGAGATGTACCTGCCCACTCGCCAATGGCAGTGGGGTCCTCCAGAACTGTACAGAACAAACTGGTCCTGAACCACCTGCCTAGCCAGCTGTCCGCTGGGATCAAAACCCCGCCAGTACTTCTGAGCAGCAGCTTCAAACTGACGATAACCAGCCCCAGTCTGTGGACTGGCCGCATGAGCAAGTCCCCACCTTTGCCAGAGCTCAAGGCGCCAGGTGTCTCTTATTGAAGGACAACACGGTCCGTGGACTCAGACCCACCTGGCAAACTGTCCGCTTTCCCTCAGCTCAGGCTTCAAGGGAAATACATGTGCTTTGGTAGGTTCAGACTTGCAAATAAGTTTATGTGCCACCACAGCCCACCTGGAGACCCGTCACACCCATCACCTGCCACACCCCAGGTCCTTGCTCCCCGGACACAGGAAGCTCTCTAAAGTGGAAAACACGCTAAGTCAGCCAGGTGAGGCCCTCCGAGCTAGTGGGGATTCAGGTCAGTATGAATCACTCCATCAGCCTCCGGATAAAAAAGGCATCCTCCCTCCCACAGTGCTTCTCAGGTGACAGGTTGAAATGGTAAAGTCAGTCCCCACCGCCTGATGTGGTCCTGGGCCTACCAAGAATCAAGGTTCCTGAGTATCTCTTAGAGAAGAACCTGGTGGAGAGGATAGAGCCGTCTGTGGCGGGTGGTGGGTGGGGGCGGAGCTTTGAGTGGTGAGCAATCGGTGGTGCGTGGTGGGTGGTGGGCGAGGGCGGAGCCATCTGTGGTGGGTGGTGGGTGGAGCTCTCCGTGGTGGGTGAAAGGTGGGGGCAGAGACGTCGTGGTGGGTGGGGAGGTGGGGGTGGAGCTCTCTATGGTGGGTGGGGGGGTGGGGGGGCGGAGCCGTCATGGTGGGTGGTGGGTGGAGCCGTTGGGGGGATGGGGCGGAGCCATCATTTTGGGTAGGGAGGTGGGGATGGAGCCCCCCATGGTGGGTGGGGGGTGGGGGCAGAGCCGTCCGTTGTGGGTGGAGGGTGGGGCTGCAGCCCTCGTGGTGGGTTGGGGTGGTAGGTGGTGGGTGGTGGGTGGAGGGCAGAGCTCTCTGTGGTGGGTGGGGGGTGGGGGTGGGGGCAGAGCCATCAGTGGTGGGTGGTGGGTGGAGGGTGGGGATGCAGCCCTCGGGTGGGTTGGGGTGGTGGGTGGTGGGCGGGAGCGGAGCCGTCAGTGGTGGGTGGTGTGTTGTGGGTGGGGGCGGAGCCCTCTGTGGTGGGTGGTGGGTGCGGGCGGAGCCCTCTGTGGTGGGTGGTGGGCCGGGGCGGAGCCATCAGTGGTAGGTGGTGAGTGGGGGCAGAGCTCTCCGTGGTGGGTGGTGGGCAGGGGTGGAACCGTACGTGGTGGGTGGTGGCAGAGCTCTCTGTGGTTTGTGGTGGGTAGTGGGTGGAGGTTGGAGCTCTCTGTGGTGGGCGGGGTGGGGGCAGAGCTGTGTCGTGGGCGGTGGGTGGACCCAGCAGAGCCTTGCACCTGTGGCATCAGTGGCTGAGAGCCCCGCTAGTGGTAGTGCCCTGGGTCCGGGCAAGGCCTCCACCTCGTGGTTAGAGATGGTGGCCTCTGGCTTGGCGCAGATGTACGTGCTGAACCTGGGTCACCTTTAGTTGTGCGGGTGTCTGGCCAATGCCCCTCCAAGTTCGGGCCCCCTCATGGAAAGGCCATGAATGTGACAATGCTGACCTGCTGGCAGCGGGTGGTGAGGACAGGAGGCTTGTTCCCGCAGCCCTGTGTCCCAGCAGGTGTGAGCTCGGCTCCCTGCAGGCCTCTGCCTCCGGCCCTGGTAGGGGTGCAGTGGACTGTCCCCCAGTCCTCACTGGCCCTGCACCATCCCTGCTAGTGAGTTTGGAAGACAAGCTTGCTGCTTGCACAGCTGAAACCAGAAGGGACACAAGCTGACCGTTGTTAAAATGTCTTGTTCTGTTAGGACACCCTTTGTCTAGGGAGGACACTCTTCCTGAGGCTGTGACCGTGTGCAATTCTGGATGCAGGGTCTCCACGCCCGTCCTGCTGTGGAAGGCACAGCAAAGGCCCGGAGAACACAGCGGCTGGTCCGCACGTCCTGAGGCTCAAAGGAAGTTACCTTCTGTTCCTCAGAATTGTCCTGTGTTTATGTGCTGTTTTATACCCAGGGAATTTTTAGCTGTAGATGGAGAATCTGAGAGTGATGGGATCACTCCGTCTTGGCCAGTCACAAGTCCCAAGTGGCATTATCATAAGAAAAGATTCTGGGGCGCCTGCGTGGCTCAGTCGGTTAAGCATCCGACTTGGCTCAGGTCATGATCTCGCGGTCCGTGAGTTGAGCCTCGCGTCAGGCTCTGTGCTGACAGCTCAGAGGCTGTAGCCTGTTTCAGATTCTGTGTCTCCCTCTCTCTCTCTGACCCTCCCCCGTTCATGCTGTCTCTCCCTGTCTCAAAAATAAATAAACGTTAAAAAAAATTTTAGAAAAAAGAAAAAAGAGAAGGTTTTATTGAGATAATTCACATACCATACAATTCGTCCATTTTTTAAAGTGTATTCAGAGAGTTGTACAATTTTAGGACATTTTCACCAGCCCCCAAAGAAACCCAATACCCAGTAATTACTCTCACTGCCTTCTGAACCTCCTGTGAGGCCCAGACAACCAGTGTCCTAAATTTCTGCTGCGGTAGGTTTGGCTGTTGTGGACTTTGCACATAAATGAAGGAGCACAGATATTCTCTTGGGATCCACTTATTCGAGGATCATGTTGTAGCTAATATCTGTATATAACATGTCAGTGTGAAGTATTACTTGTTTTGCTAAAAATATTCTATGGGGTTAATGTGCAGTATTCTACTTATCCACTCATCAGTTGATAGACCGTGGGTTGTTTTGACCTTTTGGCTATGCTGAAGAATGCCAAAATGAACAGGTGGAGGAACTGGTAGGCTCTGACTCACAGCGGGTGTACCATTCACATTCCTGCCAATAGTACAGGGCATTCTGATTTCTCCACATTCCTTCCAACACCTGTAATTGTCTGTGCTTTTTGTTCTAGCCACCCTAGTGAGCATAAAGTGGTATCTCCTGTTTGTGATTTGTGTTTCCCTGATGACTAATGACATTGAGAATCTCTGCATTTGCTTATTGCCATTTGTAAATCTTTGGAGAAATGTCTTAGACATTTTGCCCATCTTCCAAGTTATTTGCCTTTTTACCATTGAGTTGTAAGAGTTCTTTATGCATTCTAAATACACTTCTATCAGATATGTGACATTCTCTTACGTGAGTTGTTTTCTCACTTCCTCAGTTGTATCCTTTGAAGTACAAAAGTTTATAAATTTTGATGAAACCCAATGTGTCTATGTATTTTCTCTTTGCTTGCTTACACTCTAGGTGTCATAGAGAAGAAACCATTGCCTAATCCAAGGTCTCAAAGTATTATGTTTTCTTCTTAGAATTTTGTATTTTAGCTCTGACCTTTAGGTCTATGATCCAGGTTGAATTTATTTTTAATAAATAAATCTGTGTGAGGTAGGGTCCAATTTCATTCTTTTTTGCACATGGATATTTTGTTGTGGAAGAGACTATTCCTTCCCCCCATTAAACTGATGTGGTTGTTTAACACATTCACATTTAATGTTGTTATTGATATAGTTGGAAGTGCACCTGTCATTTTATGTTTGCTTTCTGTATGTCTCATGTCTTTGTTTGTTTCCTCTATTTCTCCTTTAGTTATTTTCTACATTAAGTGAATAATTTCTAGTGTAACACTATTTTAGTGATTTTTTTCATTGTATTCTTTTTCTTAGTGGTTGTTTTAGAACATACCATATATACCTTAACTCATCATAATCTACTTCAGACTTGGGCTTAATTCCATCAAAACATAGAAACATTACTTCTATATATTTTGACATGGACCTCTTTGAGTTCATCCTACTTAGTGAAAGGAACTTTTTAGACATGTTTATTACTGTTTTGATCAAATTTGTTAAGTTTTGGGGTGCCTGGATGGCTCAGTCAGTTAAGTATCTGACTTCAGCCCAGGTCATGATCTCGCGGTTCATGAGTTCCAGCCCCACATCGGGTTCTGTGCTGACAGCTCAGAGTCTGCTTCAGATTCTGTCTCCCTATCTGTCTCTGCCCCTCCCTGCTTGTGCTCTTTCTCTCTCTCAAAAATAAATAAGTAAACATTTTTAAAAATTTGATGTTTTCAGCAATTATTTCTTTGAATATTTTTCAGCTTCTTTGCCCTGCTTCTGGTATATCCAGTACATGCACTTTGGTGTGCTCAGTGGTGTTCCACATTTGTCTGAGTCTCTGTTCATCTACTTTACTTTTTCCCTCTCAGTTCTTCAGATTGCATTATCGATCGTTAAGTTTATGGACTCATTCTTCTCATTCAAGTCTACTGTTGAGACCCTCATCTCCAGAATCTCCATTTGGTTATTTAAAAATCTCTATCCTTTTTTGTGGTCTCTACTTGATGACACATTGTTATCATACCTTCATGTCTGTAAGCACAATTTGCTTTATTTCTTTGAACACATTTATAATGACTGCTTTGATGTCTTTGCATGTTAAATCTGACCCTTGGGCCTTGTCACTGATGGTGTCCATTGCCTGCTCTTTTTCTCATACATTGGTCACACTTTCCTATTCTTTACACCTATTCTTTACATGTCTCACATTTTTTGCTGTTGTTACTGAAAACTAGTCATTTTAAGTACCACATAGTAATTTTGGAAACTACTATAGCCCCTCCTTGGGACTTACTTGGTTATTTGTTTACTTTGTTGTTTAGTGACTGAGATGGACTGTTTTATTTTTATTTTTTTAACTTTTTTAATGTTTATTTATTTATTTATTTATTTATTTATTTTTAATTTTTTTCAATGTTTTTATTTATTTTTGGGACAGAGAGAGACAGAGCATGAAGGGGCGAGGGGCAGAGAGAGAGGGAGACACAGAATCGGAAACAGGCTCCAGGCTCTGAGCCATCAGCCCAGAGCCTGACGCGGGGCTCGAACTCACGGACCGCAAGATCGTGACCTGTCTGAAGTCGGACGCTTAACCGACTGCGCCACCCAGGCGCCCCAAATGTTTATTTATTTTTGAGAGACAGAGATAGAGCATGAGCTGGGGAGGGCCAGAGAGAGAGGGAGACACAGAATCTGAAGCAGGCTCCAGGCTCCGAGCTGTCAGCACAGAGCCCAATGCAGGGCTCGAACCCATGAACCGCGAGATCATGACCTGAACCAAAGTTGGATGCTTAACCGACTGAGCCACCCAGGCGGCCCTGGGATGGACTGTTTTAGCAAATTTCCCCCACAGTGTGAAGCCTCTGGCTGCTGCCTTTCCATGTGCACAGCCATCTTGGGATGAGAATATTTTTGACTGTCTTTTTCTGATTTCTCTGTTAAGCTGTCCACCTCATTTGGTATCATACCCAACTACTAGACTCCACTAATGGCTGGCTGATTGTTTTTCTTGTTGTTAATGCCCTGGGGCACAGATTTCTTCACAGTCTGATCCATCTTTTCAGGGGTAGTTTTTGAGGCCACTCTTTGAGCTTTGTTCCAATCCCAGGAAGGCTCTTTCCCGGTTCTTTCTGGTCAACTAATTGGCCCACAGTGTAGCTTGGTGTCCCATCCAGTCTCAGCCTTGTCTTACTGGTTTACCATCAAAATACCCATTAGGCTTAAACTTTCCAATACTCTGCTCCAAATAAAGTCTGTTCCTTTGGACAGCTTCTGGGTGTTCTGTTCTTTTGTACTACCTCTGTCTCTGGAAAAATCCCTGAGCCACTGCTCCAAAGCTGGAGGGCAGGAATACATCCTTTCTTAATGAACAGTGCATTGGCCATGAGTGGTAGCCTTTGGTCTTCTTTGCTCGCCTCTCCTATCATTGAACCTTTGCTTAGAGGTGAGTGAGGGCAAGGGTGACCAGGGTCCCAGTATCATTGGCCCACCATGCCTAGTGTAGAGCATCCACACTATGAATGGGGGCTAGGTGGAGGAAGGAACCCCCCAACCTCATGGCCATAACTCCAGGAATGTGGCCTCCACAACTCAGAGCTAGAGACAATGAGAAATGCAGGCAGCTTACCCTTCTCAGTAAGGTATAACCCCCAACTGGGAGTGGAGGGGAGGAGGATCCTTGTTTTCTCGGCCACACCTGCCCGGAGTGGAGCTTCCACCATACTGCTAGGCAGGAAAGGGGTCGGGGGGCGGGGGGGGGGGGGGGGGGACACACTGTGGCTCAATTGTCATAGATTCTTGCTCTTACTGATATTTAGTAGATTTTCTTGGATAAATATTACTTTTTTTGCTATTTTCCCATAGAACAATTTTAGAGAATAAATTTGGATTGTGGGAGGGGGGATAGGCTAAATGGGTAAGAGGCATTAAGGAATCTACTCCTGAAATCATTCTTGCACTATATGCCAGCTAACTTGCATGTAATTTTTAAATAAATAAATAAATAAATAAATAAACAAACAAATAAATAAAATTCACCACTTATGGTTAACAGGGCAGTGAGTCTGTGGAGCTCCTCACCTCACAATTCCAGAAGTGTTATTATAATTTATAAAAAATTCTTTCAAAGTCATAGCCAAATTAAAAATTTATGACCAGAATATGAATAAAAGTATTATTTGCAGATATTAAACAAGAGTTGAGAAAAAGAATATGTCATGAATTAAAAAAAACCAAATTCCACCATCAGGTGTGCCTAGGTGGCTCAGTAAGTTAAGCATTCAACTTCAGCTCAGGTCATGATCTCGTGGTTCATGAGTTTGAGCCGTGTGTCAGGCTCTGTACTGACAGCTCAGAGCCTGGAGCCTTTTTCAGAATCTGTGTCTCCTTCTCTCTCTGCCCTCCCTGGCTCATGCTCTTTCTCTTTCTCTCCTCTCAAAAATAAAATAAACATTAAAAAAATTCCACCATGGGTAAACCATATGGTCCAATAGGATTAAAATAAAACCTTTAATATACATGGTTGAAAAAGACTCATTTCCTTTATAAAATAGCATTCTGGCTTTTTATTTCCCCGAAATAAGGAATGCCTTTACAAAAACAAACAAACCAAAACAAAGGCAAATGTCATAAAAACGTATTTTGAGGAAAAAGAAATATATTACTCATATGAAAATAATTTCAATTCTATTCTAATTAGAAAAATTGAAATTGAAAAGTTGAGATTTTTCTCCTAACGTGCCATATATTGAAGAGTTTAATGTTGCATATATGAGAAAATGGTCAGGCACATAATCTGTGTCAAAGTGTATAAATCTTTTTGGAAGACAAGTTGCCATTATCTCTCACAATTGGCAAACCTTCTGAACCACATTCCCCCAGTTTCATTTATAGGAATTTGCACACATGCATACTTACCATAACTCCCCCAGAAATATTTGTGCAGAATTGTTTTCACGTGAAAAGTTTGAAACACCATAAATGATCATCAGAAGTAACTAGTTAACTAAATGTTACATATCTCAACGGAATTATATAATATACATGTACTTACATGGAAGCATAATCAAGATATGCCATTCATGGGGCGCCTGGGTGGCGCAGTCGGTTAAGCGTCCGACTTCAGCCAGGTCATGATCTCGCGATCCGTGAGTTCGAGCCCCGCGTCGGGCTCTGGGCTGATGGCTCAGAGCCTGGAGCCTGTTTCCGATTCTGTGTCTCCCTCTCTCTCTGCCCCTCCCCCGTTCATGCTCTGTCTCTCTCTGTCCCAAAAATAAATAAAAACGTTGAAAAAAAATTTTTTTTAAAAAAAGATATGCCATTCATTAGAATGCCACAAAGATTGTATGGCAGAGCATTGTATATATTGTATTCTATTTGATATAACAGCATACTTTGCATAAACTTGTAGAGACATTATTCATTTCTTTGGGGAAAAGTTACATATTTAATATTCACTTTATACTCCTATTTTTTAATATGAAATTTATTGTCAAATTCCTTTCCATACAACACCGAGTGCTCATCCCAAAAGGTGCCCTCCTCAATACCCATCACCCACCCTCCCCTCCTTCCCACCCCTCATCAACCCTCAGTTTGTTCTCAGTTTTTGAAGAGTCTCTTATGCTTTGGCTCTCTCCCTCTCTAACCTCTTTTTTTTTCTTCCCCTCCTCCCGTGGACTTCTGTTAAGTTTCTCAGGACCCACATAAGAGTGAAAACATATGGTATCTGTCTTTCTCTGTATGACTTATTTCACTTAGCATAACACTCTCCAGTTCCATCCACGTTGCTACAAAAGGCCATATTTCATTCTTTCTCATTGCCACGTAGCATTCCATTGTGTATATAAACCACAATTTCTTTATCCATTTGTCAGTTGATGGACATTTGGCTCTTTCCATAATTTTGGCTATTGTTAAGACTGCTGCTATAAACATTGGGGTACAAGTGCCCCTATGCATCAGCACTCCTGTATCCCTTGGGTAAATTCCTAGCAGCGCTACTGCTGGGTTATAGGGTAGGTCTATTTTTAATTTTTTGAGGAACCTCCACACTGTTTTCCAGAGTGGCTGCACCAGTTTGCATTCCCACCAACAGTGCAAGAGGGTTCCCATTTCTCCACATCCTCTCCAGCATCTATATTCTCCTGATTTGTTCATTTTAGCCACTCTGACTGGCGCGAGGTGATATCTGAGTGTGGTTTTGATTTTTATTTCCCTGATGGGGAGCGATGTTGAGCATCTTCTCATGATCCTGTTGGCCATCTGGATGTCTTCTTTACAGAAGTGTCTATTCATGTTTTCTGCCCATTTCTTCACTGGATTATTTGTTTTTTGGGTGTGGAGTTTGGTGAGCTCTTTATAGATTTTGGCTACTAGCCTTTTATGTGATATGTCATTTGCAAATATCTTTTCCCATTCCGTTGGATGCCAAAGCAGGAGGCATCACAATCCCAGAATTTAGCCTCTACTACAAAGCTGTAATCATCAAGACAGCATGGTATTGGCACAAAAACAGACACATAGACCAATGGAATAGAATAGAAACCCCAGAACCAGACACACAAAAGTATGGCCAACTCATCTTTGACAAAGCAGGAAAGAATATCCAATGGAAAAAAGACAGTCTCTTTAACAAATGGTGCTGGGAGAACTGGACAGCAACATGCAGAAAGATGAAACTAGACCACTTTCTTACACCATTCACAAAAATAAACTCAAAATGGATAAAGGACCTGAATGTGAGACAGCAAACCATCGAAACCCTAGAGGAGAAAGCACGAAAAAATCTCTTTGACCTCAGTTGCAGTAATTTCTTACGTGACACATCCCCAAAGGCAAGGGAATTAAAAGCAAAAATGAACTATTGGGACCTCATGAAGATAAAAAGCTTCTGCACAGAAAAGGAAACAATCAACAAAACTATAAGGCAACCAACAGAATATACTCCTATATTTTAAAGCTGAATCTTTGTTACTCAGAATAAATTAAGAGTTGGAAAATAATTAAACACAATTTATTTTGATTCTCTTACTTATCTTCAGTCATGAAACAAACTTGATATAATAAAGAACATACCATTCTATAAAATTCTCAAATCATTAATAACTTGAATGCATATTTTATAATGCATTGATTCTGCCTCTGACAGAACTATTACATTCCACAACTTCAAACCTTTCCAGCTTCCCAGATTTCTGATTTTATATTATAATCTCACAATTAAAATTATTACATGATTATTTTTTTCACAATATTCCAAAGAACTCAGCAACTGATGGAATGGGAGAATTTATTTGTAAATGACATATCAGATAAAGGGTTAGTATCCAAAATCTATAAAGAACTCACCAAACTGAACTCCCAAAAAAACAAATAATCCAGTGAAGAAATGGGCAAAAGACATGAGTAGACACTTTTCCAAAGAAAACATCCAGATGGCTAACAGACATATGAAAAGATGGTCAACATCACTCATCATCAGGGAAATACAAATCAAAATCACAATGAGATACCCCCCTCACACCTGTCAGAATGTCTAAACTTAACTCAGAAAACAACAGATGTTGGCAAGGATGTGGAGAAAAGGAACTCTCTTGTACTGTTAGTGGCAATGCAAACTGGTGCAGCCACTCTGGAAACAGTATGGAGGCTCCTCAAAAAATTACAAATAGAACTACCCTTGGACCCAGCAATTGCACTACTAGGTATTTATCCAAAGGATACAAAAATCCTGATTCAAAGGCACATGTACCCCAAGGCTTATAGCAGCAATATCAACAACAGCCAAAGTATATAAAGAGCCCAAATGTCCATGGACTGATGAATGGATAAAGAAGATGTGGTATATATATTCAATAGAATATTACTCAGCCATCAAAAAGAAGGAAATCGTGCCATTTGCAACAATGTGGATGGGACTAGAGTGTATTATGCTAAGTGAAATAAGTTAGTCAGAGAAAGATAAATATCATATGACTTCAGTCATATGTGGAATTTAAGAAACAAAACAGCCAAACATGGGGGAAGGGAAGGAAAAATAAAATAAAATCAGAAAGGGAGGCAAACCATAAGAAACACTTAAATACAGAGAACAAACTGAGAGTTACTGGTGGGGTGTTGGGTGTGGGGGATGGGTTAAATGGATCATGGTTACTAAGGAGGGCATTTGTTGGGATGACCACTGGGTGTTATATGTAAGTGATGAATAATCACTGGGTTCTACTCCTGGAACCAATACTACATTATATGTTGACTAATTTGAATTTAAATTAAAAAAAAGAAAGAAACTTAAAAAATAGATTTAAAAAAAATTTTTTTTTTCAACGTTTATTTATTTTTGGGACAGAGAGAGAGCATGAACGGGGGAGGGGCAAAGAGAGAGGGAGACACAGAATCGGAAACAGGCTCCAGTCTGAGCCATCAGCCCAGAGCCTGACGCGGGGCTCGAACTTACGGACCGCGAGATCGTGACCTGGCTGAAGTCGGACGCTTAACCGACTGCACCACCCAGGCGCCCCAAAAAATAGATTCTTTTAAAAAACAGATTAAATAATTAAAATGATTCTTGAAAAATACTTGTTTTTGTTTCAGAATCTTCTCTTGTCAAAACAAAACAGACAATCTAATAGAGTTCTCTCCTAGATTAATTCATATTCTATAGAGTTCTCTCCTAGATTAATTCATATCCTTTGTCATTTAAATTTCAGATTGTGTAGAGTTTACTACTGGCCATAAACTGAGTTACTACTAAACTCACTTTCTCACTAATGGTTTGTACATAAATTAGGTTTATTTTTCTTCTTACAAAATAGGTTAGTTCAGAGAAAAAGATTAGAAGATTCCTTTTCTCAGGGCACCTGGGGGGCTCAGTCAGTAAAGCATCCGACTCTTGATTTTGGTTCAGGTCATGATCTCAGATTTTGTGGGATCGAGACCTGCATCAGGCTCTGCCCTAATAGCATGGAACCTGGTTGGGATTCCCTCTCTCTCTCTCTCTCTCTCTCTGTCCTCCCACAGCTCACTTGTGCATTCTTTCTCTCTCTCAAAATGAATAAATAAGCATTAAAAAATATTTTTCTCATATGTGTGGTAATTTTTCCTGAAAGCATAAAATTATTGACTATAAATCGCTGAGGAAAGCATTCAAAAGTTTTGGCCTCTTGTATTTTCACTACATTTTCCTTCAATTTATAAGTAAAAAAAAACCACATAATTTGACCTTTATTTCATGGAATAATTGGTTTATTCACCCAAGGGCTTTCATATTCTAAAGGTGAGAAAGGAAAATGGAGTCACCAGATGGGATTGTGGAGGCTCGGACTATACTTCTATCTTGAGTAGCTTGTTCCTGCTTACTGAGAGATTGACCAACTGTTGTATTTGCCATTGCTGTCCCTCTGGATAACTGGGGGGAAATTTCTCAAGGATTTGGAATAAAGAGACTAATATTTGAAGTTTAAAGTCAGAGAAAGAACAAGGAAGATATTCACTTAAACAGTTACATGTTAGGAGAAAAGAGCATGACCCACGTGACCTCATTAGAAAGTTGCATGGAGCTGCTGGGCTGTCTGATCTCACTTTGAGACTGTCACTTTGACATTTAATTTCTCCCAATGCTGCTTGAAGCTATTAAGGTTTGAAGTGCATTCTTTGTAGGTCATGGAGCAAAACTACCTCTAAGTTTTCTCTCTTAGAGGAGAAAGACAATAAAATCATCAAAATGAGTCCCTTAAAGCTCAGCCCCAGCTCTTTCATGGGCAGAGGCCAAGCAGTCATCTACATAGAGGTGAGGAGTAACCAGATCCCCAAGGCAACTTCCTCCTTCCTCCTCCTGTGCATGGCTAACTTGTTAAGTGGCTGAACTATTCCTCTAGGGAACACTTGAGGAAAAATTATTTAACAGTATTTTGCTGCATTGCAGGGTCCTTTCTTCAAGCTGCTCTCAAATGAGAGGATCTGGGTCTGTGAACTGGTCATGAATCCCCACTGTGTTGATTCAAGTTATGTTTCTGCCTTCAGACCTATGTTTTTCTGCTAATATATTCCAACCAACATCTTAGTAGGTCACTCGAGTGTTTTATTTTTAAGAATCCTGTGATAAGTTACCCATCACCACAGATCTCTATAGACCAAACTCATGTGGCTTAATCGTAGTACCTATTTCCAGCATGTTTACATGACACCTAATTTTCCAGAACATCATTATTTTCCATTTCAGGTGGTCCAATTCCATGACTGCACTTCCCAACACCATCACTGGCCATCAGGAGTTAGATACCACAGACCATTTTAAGAATACTGATGTTCTCCTCACCAAATCATTTCTTAATGCCTTCATGAAGGAAATGTTCTCCAGGCTTCCCACACAGTATGTTTAGAGGGTGGCTGAGCATATTGCATTACACAGATTCCAAAACTCCCACCTTCCTAAGCCCACTGATTCCTTATTCCACAAGGTACCAGGAAACTTCCAGCTTGTCAACATTATTGACTACAGACTGTCCTTAAGTTCAAGCTTCAGTCAGCTGATGCAGAAGACAGCCAATTCATCATATCCTGTGCTCTGGATGATGGCACCAATGCCCTTAAATTCAGATGATTCAGGTGTTATGTTTCATATGATGTAACATCATTCCCATGTGTGCCTTCAAACTTTTGCTAATACAAACAGTAAGTAAACACCATCATTTTAGAATAGAATACAACATTCTCATGAAGCAATACTTGAATGTGTAAAATTACTCTGTTTTGTCACTGTAATTGACCCTGATGATTGGCCAAGTATGTTCTGTTTGCATTTATTTTGTATTTTCAACTGTTTCTCTTTTTTTAACTTTTAGTTAGTTAACATACAGTGAAATATTGGTTTCAGGAGTAGAATCCAATCATTCATCACTTACATACAACACCCAGAGCTCATCCCAACAAGTGCCCTCCTGATACCCATTACCTATCTAGCCCATGCCCCACCGCCCTCCCTCCATCAACCCTCAGTTTGTTCTCTATCGTTGAGTCTATTATGCTTTGTTTCACTGTCTTCTCTTTTCTCCCTCCCTTCCCATACGTTCATCTGTTGTGTTTCTTAAATTCCACATATGAGTGAAATCATATGGTATTTGACTTTCTCTGATTGATTTATTTTGCTTAGCATAATACATTGTACTTCCATCCATGTCATTGGAAATGGCAAGATTTCATTCCTTTTGATGGCTCAGTTATATTCCATTGTATATATATACCACATCTTCTTTATCCATTCATCAGTGAATGGATATTTGGGCTCTCTCCATAGTTTGGCTATTGTTGATAATGCTGCTATAAACATTGAGGTGTATTTACCCCCTTTGAATTCATATTTTTGTATGCTTTGGGTAAATATCTAATGGTGCAATTTCTGGATCACAGGGTAATTCCATGTTTGGTTTCTTGAGGACCTCCATACTTCTCTCCAGAGTGGCTGCATTAGTTTGCATTCACACCAACAGCAAGAGGGTTCCCCTTTCACCACATCCTCACCAACATCTGTTTTTCCTGTGTTAGTTTTAGCCATTCTGACAGGTGTGAGGTGGTATCTCATCATGGTTTGATTTGTATTTCCCTGATGATGAATGATATTGAGCATCTTTTCATGTATCTGTTTTCCACCTGGATGCCTTCCTTGGAAAGTTGTGTGTTCATGTCTTCTGCCCATTTCTTAACTGGGTTATTTGTGTTTTGAGTATTGAGTTTGAGAAGTTCTTTATAGATTTTGGACACTAACCCTTTATTAGATATGTCATTTGTAAATATCTTCTCCCATTCTATAAGCTGCCTTTTAGTTTTGTTTATTATTGCCTTCAGGGTGCAGAAGATTTTATCTTGATGAAATCCCAATAGTTCATGTTTGCTTTGGTTTCCCTTGCCACCGGAGATGTTATCAAGTAAGAAGTTACTCCAGCTGAGGCCAAAAAGGCTGCTATCTGTGTGCTCCACTAGAATTTTGATGGTCTCCTATCTCACATTTAGGCCTTTCATCCATTTTGAATTTATTTTTGAGTATGGTGTAAGAACATGGTCCAGTTTCATACCTGCACATGTTGCCATCCAGTTTTCCCAATACCATTTGTTGAAGAGACTTTTTTCCATTGGATATTCTTTCCTGCTTTGTTGAAGATGACTTAACCATATAGTTGTGGGTCAATTTCTGGGTTTTCTATTCTATTCCATTGATCTATGTGTCTGTTTTTGTGACAGTTACCGTATTGTCTTAATGGCTACAGCTTTGTAGTATAGCTTGCAATCTGGAATTGTGACACCTCCAGTTTTTTCTTTTTCAGGACTGCTTTGACTATTTAGGGTCTTTTGTAGTTCTATACAAATTTTAGAATTTTTTGTGCTAGCTCTATGAAGAATGCTAATGGTATTTTGATAGGGATTGCATTAAATGTGTAGATTGCTTTTCATAGTATAGACATTTTAATGATGCTTGTTCTTCCAATCCATGAGCATGGATTTTTTTTTCCATTTCTTTGCATCCTCTTCAATTTCTTTCATAAACTTTCTATAGTTTTCAGAGTATAGATCTTTTAACTCCTTAGTTAGGTTTATTCCTAAATATCTTATTGTTTTTGGTGCAATTGTAAATGTGATTGATTCCTTCATTTCTTTTTCTGATGCCTCATTATTGGTGTATAGAAATGCAACCAATTTCTGTACATTGATTTTATACCCTGTGACTTTGCTGAATTCATGTAGTAGCTGTAGCAATTTTTTGGTGGATTCTTTCTGGTTTTCTACATATAGTGTTATCTGAAAATATTTTTTTCTAATTGAAGTATAGTGAACACATGAAGTATGGTGAACACAATATAGTCTTTCAATAACTCTATATGCTATGCTACATTCACCATAAGTGTAGGTACCATCTTTCACTACACAACACTATTATGATACCCCTGACTGTATTCTTGTGCCGTATCTTTTATTCTTGTGACTTATTCATTGTATTCCTGGAAGCCTGTATATCCCACTCCCTTTCACTCATTTTGCTCATCCCCCACCCCTCTCTCTTCTGACAACAGTTTGTTCACTGTATTTATGGGTCTGTTTTGGCTTTTTTTTTTTTTTTTTTGCTTTACTTTTTTACATTCCACATGTAAGTGAAATCATATGGTATTTATCTTTCTCTGTCTGATTTATTTCATTTAGCATAACCCTGAACTTAAGTATATTTTTATGTATTGTCCATTTGGATATGTGATTGTTGTGTTAGATTTTCCGTTTTTTTCTTTTTGATTTGTAGGAATTTTTTGTATAGTCTGGATGGAAATTCTTTCCTTGAGACAGCCAGCCAGCCAGACACACACACACACACACACACACACACACACACACGGAGTGGCTCTCTTAATGGACCTTTTCACAAAGGTATGGTCTTAATTTTACTATATTTCAATTTAGTCAAATTTTTCTATTATGGTTAAAAGTTTCTGTCTTATTTAATAGATCTTTTCCTATTCAAAATTCATGAATAATATCATTAAAATCCATCTTGTTTTACTTATGTCTATAATCAAGTTGAAATTGATTTTTATGTATAAGTTTAAGTATCTTTTCTCCCACAAGGACGTCAGTTGATCTGGAGCCACGTATTGAAAGACTGTCCTCTCCCTCCTGCACTACAGGGCACAAGAGTCATTAATTGGTTGGCTGTCTATGTGTTGGAGCTCCTTCTGGACTCCATACTATCCTATTGGTCGAGTTGTTTAGCCTCCTCCTCAAATATGTTTGATGGAAACTTAATTATCATCAAGATACAGAACTTGTTTATATTCCAAATTTTCTAAGAGCCTTTGTTTTCCAGTAAATGAATGTTGAAATGCTTTACTGAATCTATGGAAATAACTTTATTGTTTTTACTTTCATTTTGTTAATATTATGGATTACATTAACAGAATCATGTGGTGACTGATTTTCAATGTTACTCCAGTCTTGCATAGTGGGAGTAAACCCACTTGACTGACATGTTAACCTTTATTTCTGGATTTGATTTCTTAATCTTTTGTTAGGGATGTTTGCATCTATGTTCATGAAAGATATTGAAAAAAATTCCCTTCATTTTCTTTCTTTTTCCTTTTTTTTATTTTGTAATATCCTTGTAACGTTTTGAAGCCAAGTTTATGCTGACCTTATAAAAAAGAGCTAATAAACACATTATTTATTTTTCCATGTATTGTTTACTTACTACAAATTAATGAAAAAGATTAATGTACCTGCTGTAATGAACTCAGAAATTTGAAATCAAGAATGATTTGTTAGCAGTGTTATAATATCAAACTCTGCATCCAATTTATTCTCACATTTTATTTTGACAGGCTAAGTTTGAGAAAGTCCTGATTCAGGCAGAAAACAGCTACAAGTAGAAATATATTTTATCCAGTTTATATAATATATTAAGATTCTTTTAAAGTAAATAGACATGGCAGGAACATTTAAGATCTGAACAGAAATGATTTTGTCTTCACACGAACAAATTGTAGAGTCATGTAAAAACTTATAGTTAGAACATTAACTTTTTTCTTTTTGTTAAAGTGTCATGATAATTTAAAGATATTTGATAAATTATAACTTGAATCCAGTTTGGTAGAGTCTTCCCTCCTTCCCCTCACAGTACAATGCTTGGACTCCATACAGCCTGCTCTCTGGCTGCAGGTGGGGATGACTGATCAAAGGTGATAACTGGTGACTTTGAGAGACATACTTGGTTTAGAATCAACCCTTGGCAATTTGGGACATTGATGCTAAAACATAAGCAACATTTTAGGTATAATTTTCACTTTTAGGTGATGAGTACTACTAAAATAATTTGGCAATGATTTGTATGTTACACAGGACCAATTTCTTAATTGGAAACTTCTCATAAAAAGATATTAGTGTCCTGTTGTTTCCAAGGAACGTTTTTCTTTTCCAATCAGCTTCTTCATGGCCCCCTTGAACTCCTTATTCCTTAGTGTATAGATCAGGGGGTTCAAGCTGGGAGTAACAATGGAATAAAAGATACTGAGAAGTTTACCTTCATCCTGAGATGGACTGTTTCCTGGCTGGATGTACATGTAGATAACAGTCCCATAAAAGATGGACACCACAATGAGGTGGGAGGAACAGGTCCCAAATGCTTTCTGTCTCCCTGCTGCAGATTTGATCTTCAACACAGCTATAGCAATGAAGCCATAAGAAACCAGAATGAGAAGGAGTGGTGTGAGGAAAATAAAAAAACATAATGCAAATAAGGTTTCCTCCATGGCTGTGGTGTCCACACATGCAATCTTCACCATTGCAGATATTTCACAAAAATAGTGATCCAAATGGTGGTTCCCACATCGGGGAAGACTCATGGCATAGGGTGAAAGTATCATGCAATTAGTAACACCAACTCCCCAGGTCATGGCCACCAGGGTTCGACAGAGTTGGGGGTTCATAATGGTCATGTAGTGCAGAGGCTTGCAGACAGCATTGAATCGGTCATAAGACATCACAGCCAGAAGCATACATTCGACTGTGCATAGTGTCACATCAGTGAAAAGTTGAAAGGCACAGCCACCAAAAGAGATTTTTTTGTCTTTGCCCCAGACATTGACCAACATCTGTGGGACTATATTTGTGATATAACAGAGATCCAAGATGGCTAAATTCCTAAGGAAGAAGTACATGGGGGTCTGGAGACGTTCATCCAGTAACGGCAGCAGGATGATGGCCATGTTTCCCATCAAGGCAATGGTGTAGAAGAGAAAGACAACCCCAGAGATGATCATCTCCAGCTGTGGCTGCCCTGGGAATCCAAGGAGTATAAATCCACCAAAATGGGTATTGTTGACCATTTTCCTATTTCTTAATATCAGCTGTGACATATTGGAAGCGAGTGTGTTTATGAACAATATTAGTGGAATTATAGCTGGCAAGAAACGTATCATATAATCAAATAACACATCAGTATTTACATCTTATTGAGTATTTGTTCTGTTTATCCAATTAGGTCTAGAATTTATCCCAGGGCGACCTGTCTACTAGATCCATACTCTCAGTTTTCTGTAGGCTTCTATGCCATGGCTAAAACCTGCAAAATCTCATAGGAAAAGCCTGATGAAAGGCTGATGAAATCCAGTGGACTTCTCTTTATTAATTGGGGTGCTGGGAAGGGGGTTTGGAATCTGTGATCACTCATTGTCTCTTTCATTCAAGTGTTCATAGAAAACACAGGTTTCATACCTCTAATACCCCCTTTTCTAATACTTAAACTGCATGGGCTCAGTTTGGGTCTCCATTTTCACTCTGCTATGTAAATTTTCTGACTTTATATCTTAAACTTTCTTAAGTTTATGTATTTATTTTTGAGAGACAGAGACAGCATGAGCAGGGGAGGGGCAGAGAGAGAGGGAGAGAGAAAGAATCCCAGGCAGGCTCCATGCTATCAGCACAGAGCTCTAAGCAGGGCTTGAGCACAAAACCATGAGATCATGACGTGAGCCAAAACCAAGAGTTGGACAGTTAACTGACTGAGCCACCCAGGTGACCAAGTGACTTTAGATTTTAAAGTCAAACTTTTTTCTTTCATCTCAAAACTTGGGTTTCCAAATGCTATCTGCCCTTCCCCGCATGGTCCCAGAACAGCATTCCTCCCACTTTCCCTTCAGATGCCATTTTTCATCTGAACTTTGTGTCCACCATCCACTACTTCCTGTTTCCATCTCTTCATTTTACATTCAATCTCTGATATTCATTTGTGTCCTTCCTCTCATCCTACAAGAACTTCCATTCTATGACTCATACATATGAAATGTTAAAACACCTCAGGAGGGGGAGCTGTGTTATTTTTGTGTTCATATTTCATGACTCCCCTCAGGATCGGCACAGAGAAAACATCCATGAATATGTGAGATTTGTTAAAAGAAACTTTGCTGATCACATCTGACTCTTTCCTTTCATACCTCAAAAAAGTGGTGTCTTTGTAAAAACTCAAGCAGGAACTGTGGAAAACTATATAGGTTCCTCAAAAAAAAATTGAAATTAAAATTAGCATACAATACATTAATGTCTCTACTGAGCTATTCAATGAAAATGAACTCACTAACTAAAAGGGATACATGAACCCACATGTTTATTGCAGTATTATTTACAATAGCCGAGATATGGAAGCAACCTGTGACCACTGACTGATGGATGGAGAAATGGTATGTGTGTATATATACATACACATACATATATATATACACATACACATATAAATAGTACTCAGCAATCAAAAAGAACAAAATCTGGTCATTTGCAAAGAGGTAGATGGAGCTAGAGTTTATATCCTAAACAAAATAAGCCAGTGAAAGAAAAACACCACATGATTTCACACATATGTGAAATTCAAGAAACAAAACAAATGAACAAAGAAAAAAGGAAACAAAAACCAAGACTTTTAACTATAGAAAACAAACTGCTGATCAACAGAGGGGAGATGGGGGGTGGAGGAGATAGGTGAAATAGGTGATGGAGATTAAGAGTGTACTTATTGTGATGAACCTGGAGAAAGATAGAAAATTACTGAATCATTATATTGTACACCTGAACTAGCATAAAACTGTGAATTAATTATACTTTACCAAAGAAAAAAAAAGGCTCAACCCAAATATTCAACTAAAACAGGTCCCTCCTGAGGTGGGTGGGAGGCTGGAGGAACAGATGATGGGTATTAGGGAGGGCACTTGTGATGAGCACTGGGTGCTGTATAGGTTGAATCACTAAATTGTAGACCTGAAACAAATACTGCATGTAGGTTAACTGGAATTTAAATAAAATCTTAATAATAAAAATAAAAAAAATAAACAATGTCTCTCATGCACAGAAATGAATTCCTAGCTTCCAAACCAGTGGTCTTTTCCACGTTATTTTTCTACCTGAATTCTCAGTGGCAGGTTAGTGCCCCCATGTCAGCGTTGCCCTTTGCCTTCCCAAAGACACCACCTAGCTGCCCTCCTGACCCCCCCACCCAGGGCACCCTCCCTGCTAGCTCTGTCCCCAGAGTGTTCTAACGGGCTCTCCTTTCTCCCCTTCCTCCTGTGTCACAAGGCTTCCCTTACCAATTTTTCATAGAAAACTAACAGCCTAGGTCTTCTGGCCCTCTCATCCTTTGCGCCTCAGATTTAAAATTTTAGCTAATTTTTCGGAATTTGTACTGACTTTGATAACAGTAACTTCCCATACCACATGTACACAAAATTGAATTTATTACGTTACCTCGTAAAACAAACGTTAGCTCTTTCTTTCACAGACATGAACTTTTTATGTATATAGCGGTGTTATAAACTACTTCCTAGGGTCTTAAAAATGTTTGTTAAAATGAATTTATGAACTCTGGACATAGAAATTAAAAACACAAATATTCATTTTCATTTCTAGTGTACATTTCATTACATGTGATTAAACATATGTCTCGGACTTTGAAGGACAGAAAATTCATATAAAAGCCAGAAGCTTCTTTTGTACATTTCTTTGAGAATTTTGTAAACTAATTTAAATACAACATGATTTTTAAAGTAGGGAATGTTTCTTTCTCTCTTCACCTAAATAACACTGAGAATGTAATTATTCTTTACTTACAAGATTTCTCCCACTTGCCATGGGGATCATATAGGAGACACTCCTGTTCCTGTCCAAGGAGAATCATCCTATTTATATGACTGGGAAGAGAAACCTGCAGTGTGAAAGATGACAGGTCATTTCCCCAAACAGCAATGATGAAATGTGTTGAGTCTGGGAAGACCTTAGGGATGCTGGGTTATCTCATTAGCAATTAAGGTATATTGTACATTACCCAGGGAAAATCATTTTTAAAAAACCCCAGGAGTTTCCATAGTTAACTGACTCATTTTCAACTCTGCATGGAAATTACAACCATCATTTATTTGAAGTAATAGTAATATAAGACCAAATGAATAACTATGCTTTGCAATTCAAAATACATTTCTGTGTCTGGTTTCATCAATGAAACACTTCTACTGATGGTGTTAGTACTGCAGTTTCTGTGCAAGAAATTCATGTGTCCAGAACTTACAGATTGTCACAAGGCAACATAGGCAATGATGAGACATTTAACCCACATATAATCATGATTGTAAGTTTTATTTTTTCTGTCACATTTGCTTTTGTTTAACTTAAACTTTCAAATATATTTCAATAACAATGAAATTTGTGACTTCTACAAAGAAGGGCGCCTTTAGCAATAGTGCCCCTGACAGTTTGTCCTGGAGTCACAACCATGGATGGAAGAGGTCAGAGGTTATGGTGGTGATTATTTGATAGAGTTATGTTATGCCTGAAAGCCATAATTTGTTATTTAAACTTTGGCTTGTTATTCCCATTGAGGACACACTGGCCAATTAACACTCCCTGGAAACTGACATTTTATAGATACGTGATCCCGCAAAATTTCAGCAGTTTTTATTGTTGAATAGCTTGGTAATAGGATCAGAGAGTGTAAGTCTTGTCAATGACCCTAGAGATTATTTATAAGGATAGGCCAAAACTCTAGCATTAGTGTTGTGAGAATCATTACTTCCTCTCCTCCTCTGAGAAATCACCTCAAAACAATAAGGATGATAATAAAGGGGAAATGCAGCTTTATTTAAGCAGCTGAGCTCTGAAACATGGATCCTAAAATAGAAAACTATTCCAGGGTTAGTGAAGGTCAGACAGTGGAATATGCAGAAGAAAGGATGCCTCCTACTTTGAGAAGCTGAAGGAGGTAAGCTAAGGGGCCTCCTGAACACAGAGCAGGATGGAGCATATCAGGGGATGGTTCTTATATCCATCTGGACTTCTGGAAGAACCACACAGGACACCACTGAGACAGACCTTCTGAAGAATATTTTCTCTTGTTATGTATGTGGTGAGGAGAGGGACTGTGAACAGACTGTGAGCAGGAATTGTGAGTTCACATCACAACACGATAGCCTAAAATCTCCCTTATGTGTGTGACCCTGGGTCTGAAGGAACATTCTCAAGCTCAAAGCATAGACTTTGCTCCTTCCCAACACAAATATTCTGAAATGGGTGGTCCAGGAAAGAAATTTCAGGTTGAATGTAGTAATAAGAAATAAGAAATGAGTTCCATATTTCTAAAATAATAATAATAATAATACCCAATGGGCATGAAAGGGTCAGGAGAGAAGCAAATAACAGATGAGGAGGGGCACTAACCTCACTCTTTATTTTTTTTAATGTTTATTTATTTTTGAAAGAGACCATGAACAGGGGAGGGGTAGAGAGAGAGGATGACACAGAATCCGAAGCAGGCTCCAGGCTCTGAGCTGTCAGCACAGAGCCCGACACAGTGCTCCAACCCACGAACTGCGAGATCCTGACCTGAGCTGAAATCGGACACTTAACCAATTGAGCCACCCAGGTCCCATCACTTCATTCCTTAAGTGTTACACACGGAAGATGAAGTTACAGGATCACATTTCATTTAAAAAGAAAAACATCAGGAAATAATTAGCTCTGTGGAACTAGAAGACAGCTCAGAAATATAAGAACTCATAAAATACATGGTGTAAGAGATGAGCAGTAATGGAGTTTAGCTGAGGGAACACAAATGGGGAAGAAAACAACAGAAATGAAATAAAATTTTGAAACACAGAATACAGACTTGGCTGAATAAATCTTACAGGAAAATGAGGTCAAGATGAAGAAGCTGAATAAAATTAAAATAAAATGAACAAGATGTTCAAAATATTAGCAAGAAAAATATGGTTATTAAAGTTTACCAAGGGTATTATGTATATGTTCAATTGGAATTCATGGAGAAATATCACTAAAACAGTGAAGCAAAGGAAAGATGTATCTAGAAACTAAAAAAAGATCAGTGTTTTGAAATTACTCAAATTCAATGAACTATTAGTTGATTAGGGAAAATTACCAGCCATCTACAAAAGAGATCCTATGGTATGTGGCAAGGAAAACATATCACGACCAAGTTGTACTTATTCCAGGAAAGCAAGGAAGCACTTGATGTTTAAAATCAGGTAATACGATTCACCACAGAAGTGAATAAAATCAGATAAAAAATCATATAGAAGATGGGGTCCCTAGGTGGCTCAGTTAGTTTGGCATCCAACTTTGGCTCAGGTCCCAATCTCACGGTTTGTGAGTTCAAGCCCCGTGTCGGGCTCTGTGCTGACAGCTCAGAGCCTGGAGCCTGCTTTGGATTCTGTGTCTCCCTCTCTCTGTTCCTTCCCTGCTCCCACTCTGTCTCTCTCTCTCAAAAAAAAAATAAATAAATAAAAGTTAAAAAAATCTTTTGATCATATAGAAGAAAATATGATAAAATTCAGCACCTTATAAAAATCTATTTTTGATATTACTCAGCAATCAAAAAGAGTGAAATCTTGCCATTTTCAACAACATGAATGGAACTGGACGGTATTATGCTAAGCAAAATAAGTCAGAGAAAGACAAATATCTTATGATTTCACTCATGTGGAATTTAAGAAACATAACAGATGAACATGGGGGGAAGGGATGGAAAAATATGATAAAAACAGAGGGAGACAAACCATAAGAAACTTAAATACAGAGAACAAAGAGGGTTGCCGGAGGGGTGTTGGGTGGGAGTATGGGCTAAATGGGCGAAGGACAATAAGGAGGGCACTTGTTGTGATGAGTACTAGGTGTGTATGTAAGTGATGAATCACTGAGTTCTACTCCTGAAATAAATACTATACTGTATGTTAACTAACTTGAATTTAAATAAATAAATTATTAAAAATCTTTTTAAAAAAGAAAACAGGGCCACCTAGGTGGCTCAGTAGGTTGAGCGTCCGACTTTGGCTCAGGTCACAATCTCACGGTTTGTGAGTTCGAGCCCCACGTCTGGCTCTGTGCTGACAGCTCAGAGCCTGGAGCCTGCTTCTGCTTCTGTGTCTCCCTCTCTCTCTGCCCCTAACCCACTTGCATTCTGTCTCTGTCTCTCTCAGAAATAAATAAACATTAAAAGAAATTTTAAAAAAAGAAAGAAAACAGTCTTTAACACAAACCTGTAGCAAATCATTAAACTCAGAGGTGAAATAGGGGATGCCGTCCTCCCTGTCAGTGAGCAGGACAGTTTCTGACACTTCCAGCCAAAATTCTGCTGGGAACCCAGCCAGTACAGTAAGAGAAAAGAAAACTAAAAAGGGGGAGCAGAGCACCTGAGTGGCTCAGTCAGTTGAGTGTCCGGCTTCGGCTCAGGTCATGATCTCTCACCATTTGTGGGTTCGAGCCCCGCGTGGGGCTCTGTGCTAATAGCTCAGAGCCTGGAGCCTGTTTCAGATTTTGTGTCTCCATCTCTCTCTGCCCTTCCCCCACTTGTGCTCTGTCTCTATCAAAAATAAATAAATGTAATAAAAAATTTTTGAAAAAAAAAGAAAACTAAAAAGGAAGTTTCAGAAAGGAAGAAATAATTTGTCATTATTTGCAGATTGTGTGATAAAATACACAAAAATCTCTAAAAGGATATACAAATAAATTAGAATAAATAATTTGGCTAGCAAATTCATTGGATACCAGGTCAATATACCAAAAAAAAACCCCACAAAACATATTTTTATACAGTGGCAACAACCAACTAAAATTTTTTTTAAATAAATACCATTTACTACCATTTACAACAGGATCAGAAACATTCAATGCCTAGCAATAAATCTTTGTAAAATGCATGCAGGGGCCCCCCAGAAAAACTGCACACATTAATGAGATAGAAGGAGGGGAGGTCATAGTCATGGGCTAGAGGACCCTGCACTGAAAGATCACAGTGTCAATCTTGAGTTCTTTTAGATTATAGAAAATGAGGCAACTCCACTCACTTCACGAATCTAACGTAACTTAGATACTAAAACCAGAAAAGAACTTTATAGAAATGGAAAATTACAGGCCTATAGCACTTATGAGTTTTGGTAAAAAAAAAAAACAAAAAAAAAACAAAAAACAAAAAAAAACTGTCAACAAAAGTAACAAACTGAATGTATAAACTAAGATAATAATTCTGGTCCAAGTTAGGCCTACTCTGTGAAGGTAAAGTTTGTATAAACATAGAAATCATCAATAAATATTAATTTACAACATAATAAAGCAAAGCCGAAAAAAATCACATGGTCTTCACAACAAACACAGAAAAATACTTCATAAAATTTCATATTTATTTATGACAAAAATAAAATAATCTTAGAATGTAAGGAGTGTAAAAAAATAACAGCTGATAAAAAGTGGCAAGATGGGGCGCCTGGGTGGCGCAGTCGGTTAAGCGTCCGACTTCAGCCAGGTCACGATCTCGCGGTCCGTGAGTTCGAGCCCCGCGTCAGGCTCTGGGCTGATGGCTCGGAGCCTGGAGCCTGTTTCCGATTCTGTGTCTCCCTCTCTCTGCCCCTCCCCCGTTCATGCTCTGTCTCTCTCTGTCCCCCAAAAAATAAATAAAACGTTGAAAAAAAAATTAAAAAAAAAAAAAAGTGGCAAGATAAAACACATCACATTTATTATATAGTAATAGTGAGATAATTAAAACTCTCCCTTTGATATTAGGAACTACATAAGCAATGTCACACATACTACGTTCATCATTGGCAGGGCAGGCTAGTACTATAAATTGAGTAGAAAAATTAAAATCACATAACTCGAAAAGGTACAAGTAAAACTTCACATAATATTGATGAATATTGGTGTATATACGGTCACTTTTTACACATAATAATGGTGTATATGTGGACAGTCTAAAATAATCTCTGGATAAATTAGGAGCCTCAGCAGGTATGTTGGGTAAAATGTGAATACAGGGTCAATATTGAAATCAATTTTGCTTGAACAGCCATTGTGAAAAAATAAAATTAAAAATGTTAAAGATACAACCTGCGATAGAATAAAAATGCATCAAATATCTAGGAAAAAATTCATAAAAAGAGCTTTGGAATGTATATATGTGGATATTAATACATATGTAATTATAGGTTATTAAAAACTACAACCTTTATGAACAGGAGAGATAAATTATTACTTTCTATTCAGAATTATCAGAGTTGTGGAAATAAATGAAGTACTGAAATGCTTAGACATGCATAAATCATGAAAATGTGATGTTATTCATATGAAGGAAGTCAGGCACAACAGAATTCATTTACACAAAAAATTTTAAATATCCAAGTTATACCATATTCCTGGGAGATGCATACCTAGGTAAATCATCCATAACACAAAGGAAGACATTGGAATCCACACATTGAGAATCATGGTTCTTCCAGGGGAGGAGGGCAGGATTATAGGCAGGTATTAGACACGGAATGAATTGTTATAGCCATCTTTTTTAACCTCTTTGGTGTGAATGGGATTTTGTGACAGATGTGAGGACCCTGACATGATCGGAAATGGAGCCAGAGGAAGTGACACTGGATACTGAACCAGAAATAAAGAGGAAGTCATCAAAAAGTCTTAGCCTCAAGCTTCAGTCTGATAATACAGCTCTCAATGGTCTCTACATATCAATATTCATCTTTCTTCTTAAATATGGAAAGGATTACAGTTTGACCAAAATGATGGAGAAATAACTAAAAAACAAACAACATTGTAGCGAAAGGCAAATATGAGAGGTCACTTCAGTGGCCATGAATCACCTTCCCATGTGCTAATTTTTCCCCAAGTTGGGAAAAGAGTATTTCTACTCTGCACACAGAGTAGGGAGTTAGTACAGTTCAAACAGGTGCTGTGGTAAGATCTCCATGCTGGCCCTAAAAATAATCAGTAAAAAAGACCAAGTGGGAAAGTGAAAAGTTATAATATCTTAACAACAGTCACTGGAATGTGACATAACATGTTTTTCTTTTTGTGCTCAAAGAATTGGGTTGTTTGTTGAGTAATTATATAGACAGAGGAAGATGTCAGAGGAAAGACATTTTCGGTGTAATTAGCATCACCTCACTTTTAAGATAAGTGGTAGCTGGAACTCATGGTCTTCTTGGTTTATTAGTGGTCTCACAGTTGTCCTCACACTGGAGATCACCCTATGTGGAGATATTCCTATAACGCTGGAGGCGAAGACATCCCAAACATGGGGTGTGACGAGAACAGCTTTTAGCCCCCTTGACATCCTGACAATTTTACTTAGCATAATGAAGGGAGAAGATTAGAGTTAAATTGATGAATGTCAATATAATTGGGACATGTGTCCTCTGAAAGAATCAGTGCATAATTTAAGCAATCTCTAGTGTTGGCATCTCAGTTTAAGAATTTATTTTAAATATGGACTTTGGTGGCAACTGGGTGGCTCAGTCAGTGAAGCAACATACTCTGGATTTCAGGTTGGGTCATGATCCCAGGGTCATGAGATTGAGCCCTGCATCAGGCTCAGTGCTAACAGTGCAGATCCTGCTTGGGAGTCTCTTTCTCTCTCCCCCTCTCTGCCCCTACCCTGCTCATGCCTGTGCACATGCACACTCACTCTCTCTCAAAATAAACATTTTAACATAAATAAATATGGATTTCTGTACATTGGATTTTATCATAATTATTATCGTATGTATTTAGAGTACCCTCTCTCAGCTGATGTCTACAAAATATCTTGTCTACATTTAATGGATGTCAGGTGAACATTTCCATATTGGAAATTGCTGGGAGTAAGAATCATTGTCCTGTTGTTTCCAAGGAATGTTTTTCTTTTCCGATCAGCCTCTTCATGGCCCCCTTGAACTCCTTATTCCTTAGTGTGTAGATCAGGGGGTTCAAGCTGGGAGTAACAATGGAATAAAAGATACTGAGAAGTTTACCTTCATCCTGAGATGGACTGTTTCCTGGCTGGATGTACATGTAGATAACAGTCCCATAGAAGATGGACACCACAATGAGGTGGGAGGAACAGGTCCCAAATGCTTTCTGTCTCCCTGCTGCAGATTTGATCTTCAACACAGCTACAGCAATGAAGCCATAAGAAACCAGAATGAGAAGAAGGGGAACAAGAACTATAATCAGACACATAGCAAATGTGGTTTCCTCCATGGCTGTGGTGTCCACACACGCAATCTTGATCATTGCAGACATTTCACAAAAAAAGTGATCCAAATGGTGGTTCCCACATCGGGGAAGACTCATGGCATAGGGTGAAAGTATCATGCAATTAGAAACACCAACTCCCCAGGTCATGGCCACCAGGGTTCGACAGAGTTGGGGGTTCATAATGGTCATGTAGTGCAGAGGCTTGCAGACAGCATTGAATCGGTCATAAGACATCACAGCCAGAAGGATACATTCCACTGAGCACAGTACCATATCAATGAAAAGTTGAAGGACACAGCCACCAAACGTAATTCTCTTGTCTTTGCCCCAGATATTGGCCAACATCTGTGGGACTATATTTGTGGTATAACAGAGATCCAAGATGGCCAAATTCCTAAGGAAGAAGTACATGGGGGTCTGGAGATGGTCATCTAGGAAAGAAAGCAGGACGATGGCCATATTTCCCATCAAGGCAATGGTGTAGAAGAGAAAGACAACCCCAGAGATGATCATCTCCAGCTGTGGCTGCCCCTGGAATCCAAGGAGTGTAAATCCACCAAAGTGGCTGTCATTGGCCATTGTTTTCTTTTTTGTCACTAGCAGTTCTAAAGATGGAATAATCAATAATGAGTATATTCAAAACCCTTATAGCCAGATTCAAATCAGGCATTACATTGATGATATGGATAAACGTTTTATTATAAAACATATCATTTTCATTGCTTCAGATAATGTAAATTTTTATTGGTTCAGATAATGTAAATTTTAAGCTCTGATGGACAATTGTAATGGGCTATTGTATAGTTTTCTTTTTTGAACATCAAACAAAATGTCCAAATGTGAATTATAATACAAAAATTTACTGATAAAACTAGTAATCTGTATCTCTACCACTAGAGTATATAAAAGAGAACTTTGATTTAATGTCATTAAATGTCTTTTAATGTGGCTAGTTCTTTACTGGAGGAATTTTCTTTGTGTCAATAATAGCAGCAGTGTATACTGAAGAATTTAAATCAGTAACTTTATGTTTAATCTTTTAAAATAAAATTATTTTAATTTTGATTCCAGTAAGGAACAAAATCACATGAATATCAAATAGAACAGTAATTTCCAACCCTGTCTAAACAAAAAAAAATTTTTGGAGATATTTTCAAATAAAGAGATTCCTTGATGCAGTCACTATGGAAAATACGATGGAAGTTCCTCAAAAAATTAAAAAAGAAAACAACAACCATACGATCCAGCAATTCCACTTTTGTGTATTTATCCAAAGTAAATGAAAATGCTCACTCATTCACTGCAGCACTATTCACAATAGTCAAGTCATAGAAGCAAACTAAGTGTCCATTGATGGAGGAATGGATAAAGACACTGGTGTATAGACGCAATGGAATAAGTCAGTCCTAGAGAGATAAGCATGGTGACTATAGTCCATAATGCTACACTGTACACTTGAAAGTTGCTGAGAGAGTAGATCTTTAAAGTTCTCATCACAAGAAAAATACATAGAATACATTCTGTACAGAGATCTCTCTAATACTATTGGAAAAAATTCATAATCATTGACAGAGCCCTCCAAGTATTCGACTGTGGGTCTTGTTTGAGAATTGTATTTATCCTAGCATTAATTCTAAGTGGTCATATAATAACTAAACATTTATGATATTGGTTATGCCTTTAGTATGTCACAATTCTTATGGAGTCTGACATGAGAATTTTAAATTATAAATGCTTGAAATGAAAAAAAAAAAAGTGCCCAGGCACTGCCCAAAGTCCCATATGGGGTAAGTTTCCCGAGTGGAGAACCATTGGTCTAACCTGCGGCTGGTGTGAGCCTGAATCCCACTCTGTCCTTCCAGATTTTTATTCTCAAATTCTGCCATTTCCTTGTAAGAGTCAAATTTATCCCTTTGATTCAAATTTCTCTGTATTGCCACCTATCTTCTACCACTTATTTTTTCTCAGATCCAGAAATTGATTTATTTTATTATAAAAATTATTTGACCTCCTGTACTATTGATTCCATTATTTACAGTCTCCTAAAGTCTGGTTATTCATACTTTTATGTCTTTCTTGATTTTATACAGGTTTTCTACCACTCACTTATACTTTGGCTTTCGTCCATACAATGACTCACTCCTGGCACACTTCCAGTCAGAATTTTGAGCCACATGAAGCTGTGTTATTTCATAGCTGTATTCTCAGTGACTAACCCCAGGTTTAGGCACAGAGACTGGCAATACATAAAAGCCATAGTAACAGTAAATCTGTGTTCCTCACCCTTTGCCTTTATTAAACTCTGAAAGAGAAGTTTCTTCTTAAAATTACAAGCACAAACTTTCAAAAAAGCAATCTGGCTTCTCTCATATACCATATGTTAAAAATATCATCTTAAAGACAAAGCGGCCCTAATTTTGTTTAATGTTTCTTTATTTTTGAGAGAGTGAAACAGAGCAGAAGCCGGGGAGCAGCAGAGAGAGAGGGGGACACAGAATCCAAATCAAGCTCCAGGCTTTGAGCTGTCAGCACAGAGCCTGACATGGGCTCAAACCCACGAACTGGGAGATCATGACCTAAGCCAAAGTCTGAAACTTAATTGACTGAGCCACCCAGGCACCCACCAAAGTGGCCCTAATTTCTAAAACCAGTGTCTTTTCTCAATTATCTTAGCCACTTGGGTTTACCTTTGCCCTACAAAAACAGTAACCAAAACTTAACTTCTACAATAACTCTACTCTCCTCCAAGATAGGACAACCCCTTTTCTTACCATTATCACTTTATCACTCTCTTTACCTCTTCCCTTGACTTCGTCTTCTCATCCATTTCTCCTTCCCTCCACCTGTGTTCACACCATCTTCTGCTTCTCTCCTGTTTCATGGATCTTCACTCCTGAGGTTTCACTTTCTCACTGGGGACTGATGATCGGCCGTGGGTCTCTGCTTGCCCAGCTCCCCCCAGCAGCAGATTCCACAGCCATACACAGGTTCACGTCATCACCAGGAGCAAATGTACAGCTAATGTCACGCATCATGGTTCTAACTGAGATCTTCATTTTCACTCTCCAACAAATCCACTGCCCCTTTCACTGTGGCACACGCTTAGTTTATTAGATGTATGATCCCTAGAGTGCACCTAGTAGGCTCTTAATACATCTTGTTAACATAGAAGGTGGGGTACAGACACAGGAGTAGAGAGGTAAAACCATTTCCACTTAACAGATAGTGACCTAGAGATTATTAGATGTCCTACATGGTAGAGAAAACTAGAACTGAAAGGTTATATGCAAATTATTTTGATGTTGAGGAACTTCTAGTAATACTACCCAAGACAACCTAATTTCTCGCCCACTTACCCTAATTCAGTTGAGTAAACTTTTCAGTGTTGGTAATTCAGGCAAGAAAAACTTAGAAGAGAAACTTTCTTTTTCTGAAGTACAAGATGAATATTCTTCTTTATAACTAAATAGAGCAGATATATCCCTAGACTATCTCCACTTTTGCCCAATTATCACCGTGACTTTTGTGCTGGCGGAAGGAGGCTGTGCTGCCTCTCACCACCTCATTCACTGGCCCGATTAATGAGGCACGTTCATGTCCTCCTGTGAAAAAGAACCCAGCAAGGAGACACAGCTGTGCTATGAATGATAACTAAGTAGTTTTCCCCTAAGAGCAATGGTGTAACACCTGGGGATACTGAGTCTCTCCTAAGCAATTTGTATTGATAATTGCTCAGAAACACAAAGTCAAAACAAAAACAATTCTCCCTGAAGGGAAGTTATCAATGTCCAAAGGCAGCTACTTTTCTTAATTTTAGACTGAGATTAAAATCATCATTACTATTACTTGTATATGAGGCTAATATGAGTGAAAATAATTATAAGAGTTTTGTATTGTGCTTTGTTGTACACAAACAATCTGCAATACAATATACTTCAATATACAATATACAACACATTTTTGTATATTACGTCTTAGCGATCCTTAAGGCCTTGAGTGGACATTATTACTCTTTTTATGTGGCTGCAAATTGCGTATCATAGAAGTCTTGTGACAAGCCCAGAATGACGAATAATAAACAAAACAGTGTGGTCTGCATCTTCTGACTCTACAATTTTTTTTAATTGAACATATCTTCTTATAAATGATCTCAAGTTTTGAAATAAATTTAATTGGCAAATACATTTATAATTTCAGCATGGAACATAAGTTAATGCCCCCTCAGCCATCTACCAAAAGAGTAAGAGGAGAAAGAAATGTAATGGGTATAAAAGTAACATGGAGAGATGCCTGGGTGGCTTAGTTGGTTAAGCATCCAAGTTCAGCTCAGGTCATGATCTCACAGTTTGTGGGTTCAAGCCCCACATCAGGCTCTGTGCTGACGGCTCAGAGCCTGGAGCCTGCTTTGGATTCTGTGCCTCTCTCTTCCCCTCCCTGCTCGTGCTCTGTCTCTCTCAAAAATAAATAAAAGTTAAAAAAAATTGTAACTAAATCCCAGCAGTAATGACTTGATAGATGTAAACCTAGAAACATAGCTTAGAGTTTAGAAATGTTGCCTCTTGATGCCTCTTGCACTGTTGGTGGGAATGCAAACTGGTGCAGCCGCTCTGGGGAAGAGTATGGAGGTTCCTCAAAAAGTTAAAAATAGGGGCGCCTGGGTGGCGCAGTCGGTTAAGCGTCCGACTTCAGCCAGGTCACGATCTCGCGCTCCGTGAGTTCGAGCCCCGCGTCCGGCTCTGGGCTGATGGCTCAGAGCCTGGAGCCTGTTTCCGATTCTGTGTCTCCCTCTCTCTCTGCCCCTCCCCCATTCACGCTCTGTCTCTCTCTGTCCCCAAAATAAATAAACATTGAAAAAAAAATTAAAAAAAAAAAAAGTTAAAAATAGAACTTCCCTAGGATCCAGCAATTGCACTACTAGGTATTCATAGAAAAGGATAGAAAAATGCTGATTCATAGGGGCACCTGCACCCCAATGTTTATAGCAGCACTATCAATAGTCAAAATATGGAAAGAGCCCAAATGTCCATCGGCTGATGAATGGATAAAAAAAATGTGGTATACACATATATGCACGCGCGCGCGCGCGCGCACACACACACACACACACACAATGGAATATTACTCAGTGATCAAAAAGAGTGAAATCTTGCCATTTGCAATGATGTGGATGAAGCTAGAGAGTATAATGCTAAGTGAAATAAGTCAGTCAGAGAAAGACAAATGCCATACAATTTCACTCATGTGGAATTTAAGAAACACAACAGATGAGTATATAGGAAGGGAGAAAAGAGAGAGGGAAATAAACCAAGACAGACTCTTAATGACAGATAACAGAGTTGATGGAGGGTGGGGGATGGGCTAGATGGGTGATGAGTATTAAGGAGGACACTTGTTGGGATGAGCACTGGGTGTCATAGGTAAGTGACGAATTACTGTATTCTACTCCTGAATCCAATATTGCACAATACGTTAACCAAAATTTAAATAAAGTTTGAAAATAAAAGGAAAAATAAATGTTGCGATTCATGTTATATAATATAACCCCTTGTAACTACCACTAGACATGGGTTACAAAAAATATTTTGGCTAGTTTCCCTTGCTGGGAGATTTATTTTATAGGAACATAGAGCATCAGTCCAGTAATGATCTTGGAGATTGATCATCAATGACAGCAAACATTTCAATGTTCTTATGGTTGAATAAAATGTCTTTCCTGTTCCCCTCTCAGAAAGAGACCCAAAACTAATAAGGAGAACAGAAGCACAATAATCTAAAATATACTTGAAAACCAGAACCATTAAATAATGGTCCCAGACACGAGAAGGACCAAAGCAAGGGCTTAAGATAGAGTATGTCCATCACTGCTGAGTTCAAAATGGACTGAAAAAGCCAGCTTCCTCCAAACAAGTGGCCAGCTTGAAGAAAAGACAGCCTGTTGTTTCAACAACAGGAATGGGGAATGAAGGCGGGCAATGTTAATCGTCCTGGATCTCTGTGTGGAGTCTCAGAAAAGCAGAAATAGGAATCATGGAGATAACTTACTTTTGATTCTACAGAGTAAATTGCATAAAAAAAATTAGGAGCCTGACTCTACAACAAGATAAACAGGCTTCCTTTTTTGTTATATTCTGAATTTTTAAATTCAGCATATCAGTTTCTTAAAAAAAAACTTGCTGAGATTTTCATTATAAATTAGTATAAAAATCATGGACATCTTAACATCGAGTCTTCCAATAATGAGTATGGTAGGTCTTACCTTTTAGCCTTTGTCACTTTCCCTCCCCATCCTTTGTGGTCGCCAGTGTAGGGGTCTGTGGCTGGTCGAAAGGCAGTCCCCCAAGAACGCTCACTGAGAATCTGCGAATGTGATCTTGGAGAGGGTGTCTTAGTGCTGCCATAAGAAAACACCACACACTCGATGGTTTAGACAACAGAAATGCATTTTCTCACGGCTCTGGAGGCTGGGGGTCCAAGACCAGGGTGCCGGGGGGTGGGGGGGTCAGTTTCTGATGGGAGTTCTCTTCCTGGCTTGCAGAGGGCCTCCTTCTCCCAGGGAGAGAGCTAACGCTCTGCTGTTTCCTATAAAGACAAGAATCCTATGGAATCGGGGCCCCACCCTTATGACCTCATTTAACCTTGATTACCTCTGTAAAGGCTCTGTCTTCAAATACACTGGGGATTAGGGCTTCAGCATCTGACTTTGAGAGTGGAAATGATCACAAACATTCATTCCATAACTAAAGGGTTTTGCAGGTGTAATTATGCCAAGGGTCTAGAAATAAAATCGTCCTGGAATATCTGGGTGGGTCCTAAATCTGATGACAAGTGTCCTCATAACAGAAAGGCACAGGGAGATTTGAGACCTGGAAGAGAAGGCCACGTGGAAAGGCAGGTGGAGAGACTTCTCTGTCGCAGCTGGGTCTGCCTGGGACAATGTGAGGGTCGTAGGGGAAGGAAGTGTTCTCCCCCTGCCTCAGAAGGCACATGGCCTATCAACACCTCAGTTTTGGACTTCTGGCCTCCCAAACTGTAAGAGAATACATTTCTGTTGGTTCAAGCCAGTAGATTTGAGGTAATTGTTTGGCAACCACAGAAACTCACATGGGGCCATGCACACCTTTCATTAGATATTTTTTGAGGAATTTGATCTTCTAGATGGTATTTAAGAAAGTTTCGTTTTCAGTGGTTCATTACGAACATATAGAAATACAGCTAACTTACATTAACTTGCATCCTGTGATTTTGCTAGTTTCATTTTAAGTAAGAATTGTACTTTTTCCTTTCCAGTCTTCATGGTTTATTTTTCTTTCCTTCTTACAAAATGCTAGGTGTAGGCTTTTCATGAATGCCATGTATCAGATAGAAGAAGTTTCCACCTGTCTCTACTTTTCAGGGATTTTGTTTGTTTTCAATCATAAAACAATTTGCCTTTTCTGTAATTATTGAGATGCTCATCTGAATTTTTCTCCTTCATTCTGCTAATATGGTGTATTATAGTGATTTTAAACTAATAAACCAATCCTTCTTGTATTTCTGGGATGAACCCTACTTAATCATGGTCTATCACCCTCTTTAATCTGCAAGTAATGTATTTATTGATGTATAGTTGACACACAATGTGATGTTGGCTTCAGGCATACAACATAGGATTCAACAATTCTACACATGCAATGCTCACCATGGCAAGTTAATCACTGTCTGTCACCATACAACATTATTACAATATTATTCACTATGTTCTCTATGCTTCACTTTTCATTCCTGTGACTTATTTATTTTATAACTGGAAGTTTGTGCCTTTTAATATTCTTCACCTATTTTTCCCACCCCCGTCCCTACTCTTTTGGCAATTACCAGTTTGTTCTCTGTATTTATGATCTGTTTCTGGTGGTAATGTTGTTGGTTCATTTGCTTTGTTTTGTTGTGTCTAGATTCCACATGTGAGTGAAATCATATGGTATTTGTCTTTCTCTGACTGACATATTTCACTTCGTATACACCTTCTAGGCCCATCCATGTTGTCATTAATGGCAAGAGCTCATCTGTGTTTATAGCTAATATTCCATTGTGTATCTATACCACATTTTTATCCACTCAATCTGTTAATATTTTGATGAGGATTTTGGCATTTGTGTTCATGAAAGACGCTGGTCTGTAATTTTCTTTTCATTGTATGTCACTGTCATGTTCTTCTATCAGGATTCTATCGACCTCACTAAATGAGTTAGCAAGCACTGTCTCTCTATATTTTTAAACAGCTTATTTGAGATTGGTATTATTTCCTTTATAATGTTTGGTGGGATTTACTGATGAAATCATCTGGGCTTGGAGGTTTCTTTGAGAAAGTTCATGGTGGACGCTGTGATGATGCCCCTTGAGGAACAAAGGACTTATTTCTTCAGAGTCTGAGGATGTTTTCAGCTGTTATGTCTCAGCCTGCCCCACCAAGGGCTGCCTTAGCTGAAAACCTGCCTTCTCAGGGCCACATGCTCCTAGTGACTGGTTGGCTGGGGATAAAGCCCCTGCCCACCTGAGTCATCTCCGGAGAGTTCTGCACACCAAGACTGTCTCCAGAACCTTCTGCAAGGCCATGAAGGCCCCCTTTGACTCTGAGTCCTGGCTGTACTTCTTGCTGTCCCCAATCCCGCTTCCTTCCTTTCTGTTCCGTGGACATTGACCCGAAGCGCACTCTCTTCACAACCTGTAGCTCGTGTTCTTGTCTCATTGGCTTCCTGGAAAATCCAACCAGAGCAAGGTTTTGGATAACAATTTCATTCCTTGGTATACACAGGGCTATTTAAACCTTGCTATTTCTTCTTAGGTGAATTCTGATAGTATTTTTTTTAATGTTTTTTTTTTTTGTTTGTTTGTTTAGAGAGAGCACAAGCAGGGGATGGGCAGAGAGGAAGATATATATCTAGATATAGATAGATAGATAGATAGATAGATAGATAGAGATATATTTCAATTAGTTTAAGTTGATGGACAGTGTTTTTCAGATACATTTTATACCATTATGATTTTTTTGTCTAGTTCTATTCATTATTGAGAGAGATGTGTTGATATCTCCACCTGTGTTTGCACATTTTTCTATTTGCCCTTTAACATGTCCAACTTTTGCTTCGTGAATTTGAGGCTCTGTTATCAGTTGCACACACATTTATGACTATTGTGGATTCATGTTTTGGTAATTTAATCTCTGTGTAATGTCCCACATGTAGGACTTCTTGTCTTGAGATCTGCTTTGTTTGATGTCAATATCAGGCCAGCTTTCTGTCTTGTGTTTGCCAACACTTTTACTTTCCATTTATCTGTGACTTTATATTTAATGTGCATTTCTCTGAAAACAGGATATAGATGGGTCTGGTTATTTATTAAACATAACAATCTCTTCCTTTAGTTTGGGGTGATTTTCCATTTTAATATAAAGTAACTTACAGTATGATTGGGTTTGAGCCTACAGTTTTATTGTTTTCTCTTTGCCCTGTCTATTCTGCTTTTGTTCAGTTCATCCTTTGCTGCCTTCTTTAACACTTCTTCTCCTTGACTAACTTCTTAAACTACTCTGTATCTTTTTTTTGAAGTTGTTTTAGTAGTTAAAAGACATTTTAATCTATCAGAGGACATCATCAAACAATTTTTTTCTAACCAGAAACAACGTAAGAAACCTACAGCAATAAATTCCATCTGTCCTGCTCCTTGCTGGCCCCTTACTGTCATTCAATACCAGCTGAACACTACACAACACACTCCCATTATTTTTGTTTTAAACAGTCAATCATCTTTGAGTCTGGAAGGCTTATTGAACTTTTCTTGTGGTGGTCTTCTCCCGCGGGTGAATTTTTAATTTTAAAATATCTGAAACACCCTTAAATTCCCTTCATCTTGAAGAATATTTTCACTGAATATAATACTGTAGGTCGATAGCTTTTTCTGTCATCTGAAAGACGATATTTTATTGTCAGTGTTTCTCACGGTAAAGTCACTCATCATCATTATGACTACTACCCTCTACTCAGTGTTTGCTTTTGCCTGGTTTCTTCTAGGCTTTTCTAATTGCCTTTGGTTTACCATCAATATGGTGGCTACATGTGATTTTATTTTTATTCATCTTGCTTTGGGTTTGGTGAGTTTTGTTTTTTTCTTCAGTTTGTGATGCTGTTGTTCATCAATTTTGTAAAAGTCCAAGATAATGGACTAAATCAAACAATCTCTCCAGCCCTTTACTTCTCTTGGCACATTTGGGGCTTCAATTATTCATATGCTGGAAGAGTTAGTACCCTATGGAATATGTATGCTCTGCTTTATGTTTTTTGATATTGCATTTTTCATATCTAACATTTTCACTTGCTTCTTTTGCATAATGCTCATCTCTCTGCTGAAGCTTCTCATTTGTTCATGGTCTTCCTTTACCACAAAAATTTTGAATGTAATCATTATAGTTTTTTAAAAGCCCCTGTCTGATCATTCTAATGGCAAGGACATCTGTGGGTGTGCCTCTTTTGGGTGGTTCCCCTGATTACTTTTCTTGCTTGCTAATGTGACTTATAATTTGAAACTTTATTTTATGCTGGGCATTATGTCAGCTTGGGATACTATCACAAAATACTACATAATGGGTGGCTTAAACAACAAACATTTATTTCTCGAGGTTTTGGGGACTGGGAAGTCGAAGATCAGGGTCCTGGCAGATTCAGTGCCTGCCTCCTGGCTTGGGGCGGCTGTCTTCTGCTGTGTCCTCACATGGCAGAGAGAGGGGGCTGTAGACTTCGCTTCTTACAAGGACACTAATGCCATCATGGGGCTTCACCCTCAGGACCTTATCTAAAGCTAATTACCCCCCTACACACACACACACTTCCTAACACAATCCCTTTGGGGGTTAGAATTTTAGTTAACAGCCAATTAACAGGCCCAGAGGTCATTGGATGAAAAAAACCTCAGTCTCCTTGAGGAAAGACTAGAGACGTTACCATAATTATGTATACAACTCTACCTTTAGCCTTGGCATTTTACAGGGTACAATGGGAAAAGGGAAACATACTCATCGAATATAGACTGTTGCAGAAAGAAAGGGAAGAGGTAAGAGGTGCCCCCTCTCCACCACTTCTAAATAAACTGAAGCTCCAGAGCAATCACAGACATTGCTACCATTAAAGGTTGGAAAATTCAGACAGTAATTCCTATCACATTAGCATTCTATCCACCTTTTCCATTTCTTACAGCTTCCTTCAGTTTGTTTTTCATCGATATCTCAATGTTTTTCCATGCACAGAACTTTCATCTCTTTGGTTGAATTTATTCCTAAATATTTTACTGTTTGTGGGGCTGTTGTAAGCGGGATTGCTCTTTAATTTCTCTCTCAGATAGTTCTTGTTAGTGTTGAGAAATATAGCTGATTTCTGTATGTTGACTTTGTATTCTGCAACTTTGCTGAATTCATTTATTAGTGCTAACAGATTTTTTTATGGAGTCTTTAGTGTATACTATAGTATACACTATACTATATATATACACTATACTATACTATATATACTATACTATATATATACTATATATATATATATATATAGTATACACTAAAGACTCCATAAAAAAATCTGTTAGCACTAATAAATGAATATATATATACTCATATAGATATATATATATCATATTATCTGCAAACAGAGACAATTTCACTTCTTCCTTTCCTGTTTTGAATCCTTTTATTTATTTTTCTTGCCTAATTGCTCTGGCTAATACTTTACATACTATGTTGAATACAAGTGGTGAGAGAGGTACCCTTGTCTTGTTTCTGATCTTAAAGGAAACACTTTTAGCTTTCATCACAGAGTACGAGGTTAGCTGTAGGCTTGGCATATATGGTCTTTATTACGATGAGGTATGTCCCTCCATATCTAACTGGATGAGAATTTTTAATCATGAAAGGATGTCAAATTTTGCTAAATGCTTTTTCTGTATCTAATGAGATGAACAAAGGAATTTTAGCCTCCATTCTGTTACTGTGGTGCACCACCTCTATGGATTTGTGTGTGCTGAAGCATCCTTGCACCGCACAGATAAATCCCATTTGACCATTGATCCCATTTGATCTTTTCACAGCAGTTTCCCTTAATCTGTGGTTTTGCCTTGTGCAGTTTCACTTACCTGTAGGCAACCATGGTGTGAAAGCAGGTGATCTTCCTCTGATGTATATCGTCAGAAGGTCAGTAGTAGCCTAACGCTACATCACAGAGCCTGTGTCCTTCACCTCCTTCATCTCATGTTGTGGGCATTTTATCATCTCACTGCATCACAAAGAGAAGGGTGAGTACAGCACAATAAGATATACTGAGAGAGAAGGATCACATTCACATAACTTTAGTTACAGTATATTATTATTATTGTTCTATGTTATTATTATTCATTATTGTTAATCTCCTACTGTGCCTAATTTATAAAATGACTTTATCATAGGTATGTATCAGAAAAACACAGTATATATGGGATTTTATACTATCTGGGATTCCAGGCACCCCCTGGGGGTCTTGGAATGTATCTCCTGTATATAGGGGGATACTGTTAGAATTTTGAAATCACTAATTAATTTGATATTGTTCATAGTTTCCCATAATTCACATTGGCTTCATTACTTCAGTGCTTTTATTTTCTTCTTTCTTTCTCTTCTTTTTTTTATATGAAATTTATTGTCAAATTGGTTTCCATACAACACCCAGGCTCATCCCAACAGGTGCCCTCCTAAATGCCCATCACACACTTTCCCCTCCCTCCCACCCCCCATCAACCCTCAGTTTGTTCTCAGTTTTTAAGAGTCTCTTATGGTTTGCCTCCCTCCCTCTCTTTATTTTTCCCCCTTCCCCTCCGCATGGTCTTCTGTTAAGTTTATCAGGATCCACACAAGAGTGAAAACATATGGTATCTGTCTTTCTCTGTATGACTTATCTCACTTAGCATAACACTCTCCAGTTCCATCCACGTTGCTACAAAAGGCCATATTTCATTCTTTCTCATTGCTAATTAGTATTCCATTGTATATATAAACCACAACTTCTTTATCCATTCATCAGTTGATGGACATTTAGGCTCTTTCCATAATTTTGGCTATTGTTGAAAGTGCTGCTATAAACATTGGGGTACAAGTGCCTCTATGCATCAGCACTCCTGTATCCCTTGGGTAAATTCCTAGAAATGCTATTCCTGGGTCATAGAGTACATCTATTTTTAATTTTTGAGGAACATCCACACTGTTTTCCAGAGCAGCTGCACCAGTTTGCATTCCCACCAACAGTGCAGGAGGGTTCCCATTTCTCCACATCCTCTCCAGCATCTATAGTCTCCTGATTTGTTCATTTTAGCCACTCTGCCTGGTGTGAGGTGGTATCTGAGTGTGGTTTTTATTTGTATTTCCCTGATGAAGAGTGATGTTGAGCATCTTTTCATGTGCCTGTTGGCCATCTGGAAGTCTTCATTAGAGAAGTGTCTATTCATGTCTTCTACCCATTTCTTCACTGGATTATTTGTTTTCAGATGTGGAGTTTGGTGAGCTCTTTATAGATTTTGGATACTAGCCCTTTGTCCAGTATGTCATTTGCAAATATCTTTTCCCATTCCATCGGTTGCCTTTTAGTTTTGTTGATTGTTTCCTTTGCAGTGCAGAAGCTTTGTATCTTCATGCGATCACAGTAGTTCATTTTTGTTTTTAATTCCCTTGCCTTTGGAGATGTGCCAGGTAAGAAATTGTTGCAGCTGAGGTCATAGAGGATTTTTCCTGCTTTCTCCTCTAGAGTTTTTATGGTTTCCTGTCACACATTCAGGTCCTTTATCCATTTTGAGTTTATTTTTGTGAATGGTGTAACAAAGTGGTCTAGTTTCACTCCTCTGCATGTTGCTGTCCAGTTCTCCCAGCACCATTTGTTAAAAAGACTGTCTTCTTTCCATTGGATGTTCTTTCCTGCTTTGTCAAAGATTAGTTGGCCGCACTTTTGTGGGTCCAATTCTGGAGTCTCTATTTTATTCCATTGGTCTGTGTGTCTGTTTTTGTGCCAATACCATGCTGTCTTGATGATTACAGCTTTGTAATAGAGGCTAAACTCTGGATTGTGATGCCTCCCACTTTGGTCTTCTTCACTATTACTTTGGCTATTCAGGGTCTATTGTGGTTTCATACAAATTTTAGGATTGCTTGTTCTAGCTTTGAGAAGAATGCTGGTGCAATTCTGATGGGATTGCATTGAATATGTAGATTGATTTGGGTAGTATTGACATTTTAACAATATTTCTTCTTCTAATCCATGAGCACAGAATGTTTTTTCCATTTCTTTGTATCTTCTTCAATTTCCTTCATAAACTTTCTATAGTTTTCAGCATACAGATCTTTTACATCTTTGGTTAGGTTTATTCCTAGGTATTTTATGCTTCTTGGTGCAATTGTGAATGGGATCAGTTTCTTTATTTGTCTTTCTGTTGCTTCATTATTAGTGTATAAGAATGCAACTGATTTCTGTACATTGATTTTGTATCCTGCGACTTCGCTGAACTCATGTATCAGTTCTAGCAGACTTTTGATGGAGTCCATCAGGTTTTCCTTGTAGAGTATCATGTCATCTGCAAAAAGTGAAAGCTTGACTTCATCTTTGCCAACTTGGATGCCTTTGATTTCCTTTTGTTGTCTGATTGCTGATGCTAGAACTTCAAATGCTATGTTAAACAAGAGCGATGAGAGTGGACATCCCTGTCGAGTTCCTGACCTCAGAGGGAAGCTCTGAGTTTTTCCCCATTGAGGATGATATTTGCTGTGGGCTTTTCATAAATGGTTTTTATGATGTTTAAGTATGTTCCTTCTATCCCGACTTTCTCGAGGGTTTTTATTAAGAAAGGGTGCTGGATTTTGTCAAAGGCCTTTTCTGCATCGATTGAAAGGATCACATCGTTCTTATCTTTTCTTTCATTAATGTGATGCATCACATTGATTGATTTGCAAATGTTGAACCAGCCCTGCATGCCAGGAATGAATCTCACCTGATCATGGTGAATAATTCTTTTTACATGCTGTTGAATTCGATTTGCTAGTATCTTGTTGATAATTTTTGCATCCATATTCATCAGGGATATTGGCCTGTAGTTCTCTTTTTTTGCTGGGTCTATGTCTGATTTGGGAGTCAAAGTAATGCTGGCTTCATAGAATGAGTCTGGAAGTTTTCCTTCCCTTTCTATTTTTTGGAACAGCTTGAGAAGGATAGGTATTATCTCTGCTTTAAACGTCTGGTAGAATTCCCCATCTGTTACTGGACTCTTATTTGTTGGGAAATTTTTGATAACTGATTCAATTTCTTTGCTGGTTATGGGTCTGTTCAAGTTTTCTCTTTCTTCCTGTTTGAGTTTTGGAAGTGTGTGGGTGCTTAGGAATTTGTCCATTTCTTCCAGGTTGTCCAGTTTGTTGGCATATAATTTTTCATAGTATTCCCTGATAATTGCTTGTATTTCTGAGGGATTGGTTGTAATAATTCCATTTTCATTCATGATTTTATCTATATGGGTCATCTCCCTTTTCTTTTTGGAAGCCTGGCTAGAGGTTTATCAACCTTGTTTATTTTTTCAAAAAACCAACTCTTGGTTTCATTGATCTGCTCTACAGTTTTTTTAGATTCTATATTATTTATTTCTGCTCTGATCTTGATTTTTTCTCTTCTTCTGCTGGGTTTGGGGTGTCTTTGCTGTTCTGCTTCTAGTTCCTTTAGGTGTGCTGTTAGATTTTGTATTTGGGATTTTTCTTGTTTCTGGAGATAGGCCTGGATTGTAATGTATTTTCCTCTCAGGACTGCCTTCGCTGCATCCCAAAGCGTTTGGATTGTTGCATTTTCATTTTCATTTCCTTCCATATATTTTTTAAATTTCTTTTCTAATTGTCTGGTTGACCCATTCACTCTTTAGTAGGGTGTTCTTTAACCTCCATGCTTTTGGAGGTTTTCCAGATTTTTTCCTGTGGTTGATTTCAAGCTTCACAGCATTGTGGTCTGAAAGTGTGCATGGTATGACCTCAATTCTTTTATACTTATGAAGGGCTGTTTTGTGACCCAGTATGTGATCTATCTTGGAGAATGTTCCATGTGCACTCAAGAAAAAAGTATAATCTGTTGCTTTGGGATGCAGAGTTCTAAATATATCCATCAAGTCCATCTGATCCAATGTCTCATTCAGGGCCCTTGCTTCTTTATTGATCCTGTGTCTGGATGATCTATCCATTATTGTAAATGGGGTATTAAAGTCCCCTGTAATTACCACATTCTTATCAATAAGGTTGCTTATGTTTGTGATTGTTTTATATAGTTGGGGGCTCCTGTATTCCGCGCATAGACATTTATAATTGTTAGCTCTTCCTGATGGATAGACCCTGTAATTATGATATAATGCCCTTCTTCATCCCTTGTTACAGCCTTTAAATTAAAGTCTAGTTTGTCTGATATAAGTATGGCTACCCCAGGTTTTTTTTTAATTCCAGTAGCATGATAGATAATTCTCCATCCCCTCACTTTCAATCTGAAGGTGTACTCTGGTCTAAAATGAGTCTCTTGCAGACAGCAAATGGATGTGTCTTATTTTTTTATCCATTCTGATACCCTATGTCTTTTGGTTGGAGCATTTAGTCCATTTACATTCAGTGTTATTATTGAAAGAATAGGGTTTAGAGTCATCGTGTATCTGTAGGTTTCATGCTTATAGTGATGTCTCTGGTATTTTGTGGTCCTTGCAACATTTCACTCACAGAATCCCCCTTGGGATCTCTTGTAGGGCTGGTGTAGTGGTGATGAATTCCTTCAGTTTTTGTTTGTTTGGGAAAATCTCTATCTCTCCTTCTATTCTGAATGACAGACTTGCTAGATAAAGGATTCTTGGCTGCATATTTTTTTCTGTTCATCACACTGAAAATTTCCTGCCATTCCTTTCTGGCCTGCCAAGTGTCAGCAGATAGGTCTGCTATTACCCTTATGTGTCTACCTTTCTATGTTAGGGACCATTTATCCCTAGCTGCTTTCAAAATTCTCTCTTTATCCTTGTATTTTGCCAGTTTCACTATGATATGTCATGCAGAAGATCGATTCAAGTTATGTCTTAAGGGAGTTCTCTGTGTCTCTTGGATTTCAATGCCTTTTTCCTTCCTCAGATCAGGAAAGTTCTCAGCTATGATTTGTTCAAATACACCTTCAGCCCCTTTCTCTCTCTTCTTCTTCTGGAATTCTTATGATATGGATATTATTCCATTTGATTGCATCACTTAGTTCTCTAATTCTCCCCTCATACTCCTGGATTTTTTTATCTCTCTTTCTCAGCTTCCTCTTTTTCTATCATTTTATCTTCTAATTCACCTATTCTCCCCTCTGCCTCTTGAATCTGTGCTGTAGTCACCTCCATTTTATTTTGCACCTCATTTATAACATTTTAAAATTCCTCATGACTATTTTTTAGTCCCTTGATCTCTGTAGCAATAGATTCTCTTCTGTCCTCTCTGCTTTTTTCAAGCCCAGCGATTAATTTTATGACTATTATTCTAAATTCTTGTTCCGTTATATTTCTTAAATCGGTTTTGATCAATTCGTTAGCTGTCGCTACTTCCTAGAGTTTATTTTAAGGAGAATTCTTCCGTTTCATCACTTTCGGTAGTCCCTGTGGTAGCTCCAAACTGCAGGGCACTTCCCCTGAGCTGTCCAGAATAACTTGTGTTGGTGGGCGGAGCCGCAGTTAGACCCAATGTCTGCCCCCAGCCCACCACTGGGGCAACATTCAGACTGGTGTGTACCTTATCTTCCCCTCTCCCAGGGGCAGAACTCACTGTGGAGTGGTTGGCCCCTATCTGGACTGCTTGCACACTGCCAGGCTTGTGGTACTGCTTCAGTGGGATCTGGCCAGGGCATATTAGAGGGGTGGATCTGCAAGGTGCACCGGGGCAGGGGTGGGGGCGGGGCAGGGGGGAGGTGGGGAGAGGCAGGCTTAGGCTTAGCTCGCTTTGCCATGGGTGGTCCCCTGCAGGAGGGGCCCTGCAGCACTGGGAGGGAGGCAGTCCCATGAGAAGGATGGATCTACAGAAGCACAGCGCTGGGCATTTGTGCAGTGCAAGCAAGTTCAGTGGCAGGAACTGGTTCCCACTGGAATTTTGGCTGGGGTATGGGAGGGGGAGATGGCGCTTGCCAGTGCCTTTGTTCCCCTGCCAAGCTCTGTCTTTCCAGGACTCAACCACTCTCTGTCCCAGCGTCCTCTTGCCCTCCTCACTCTCCGAGAGCAGAGCTGTTGACTTTTAACATTCCAAATGTTAAGTACCGCTGGCTGTGAGAACTCACGAAGTCTACCCCTCCACTTTTTGCAAGCCAGACTCGGGGCTCTACCTTGCTGGGCAGGCTGCCCCTCCAGCACCCTGGGTCCCTCCCACCAGTCCGTGTAGCGCATACCACCTCTCTGCCCTTCCCACCCTCTTCCCTGGGCCTCTTGTCTAAGCTTGGTTCCAGAGAGTCCCTTCTGCTGGTCTTCTGGCAGTTTTCTGGGTTATTTAGGCAGATGTGGGTGGAATCTAATCGATCAGCAGGACACGTGAGCCTAGCGTCCTCCTATGCTGCCATCTTCCTTTTTCTTTCTTTCTTCTTTCTTTCTCTTTTTCTTTCTTTCTTCTTTCTTTTTCCTTTCCTGACTGGTTTTTTCATATGATCTGTCTTACAGCATATAGATTTTTTTTCTTCTGCTTGATCATTTCTGCTATTACTTTTTTCATTTCATTAATTGTAATACTCAGCTTCAACAATTTTATTTGGTTCTTTTTTATGATTTCTGTCTCTATTGAATCTCTCATTTTGTTCATGTATTTTTTCCAATTTCATTGCATTGTTTAACTCTGTTCTCTTGTAGCTCACTGAGCTTCCTTAAAACAATTATTTTGAATACTCTGTCAGGCAGTTCATATATCTCTACTTCTTTGAGGTTGGTCACTGGAAAATTATTGTTCTCCTTTGGTGGTGTCATGACCCTTTGATGTTGCCTACTGCTTAAAGTCTGGTGTTTCTGTCTTTGCATTTGAAGAAGCAGTCACTTCCTCCAGTCCTTACTCACTGGCTTTGAGAGAGAGAGACCTTCATTGGTCAATCTAGCCAGGTATTATGAGGCTCTCAGAACATTTCTGTGGATGCTTCCACTCTTTACTTCCTGTTCTCCCTTGGCAGGTAGACAATTATTAAGATTGTATGTCTTCTTTTTGTGGTCAATCCCACAAAAGCATGCTGAGTGCTGATAACCTCCTGTTTGTTTTCCCTGGGCTGGTGCCCTGAAATGCTCATGTTTGTGAACCTTCTCCCAAATCAACAGAGTCAGTCTGGCTTTCTGTGCTTCCTTGCTAGCCATCTGCAAAGGCCACACTCATCATCCATGGGAGTGTGATCTGGGAGTTGGCCATAGGGTGTGCAAGGGCTGTGCTTGAGGTATATAGAGCATTAGGGATACCCAGGGGTCAGTTTGGGGTCTCTGCAGATGAGGAAAGATGAATACTGAAATATACACACATGAAATAAATGATGTTTGGGATTTGTTCAAAAATAAGTATTGACGTGGTTAAGGGTTATAAATTAGACAAATTGGGCCATCTATTGATATTCGTTAGAAGCTCTCTGATGGATACATCAGATCTATTCTGATTATTCTCTTATATTTGCTTATCTTTAAAAATTCCCAGTAAAAGTTAAGACAACTCTATTAAAAGAGTAAAAATATTAGTTACAGAATTGGAGAAAATATTTCTAGTGCATTTATTTTGTAAGTACATGTATCTAGAATATATAAAGAGCTCCTAGAAATCAGTAAGACAAAGATAAAATCTTATAGAAAAAAATGGATAAAAGAACAGACATTTTGCAAAAGAGGGTATATAAATGGCTAATTTGAAAAGTTGTTCATCCTTTCAGTCATTTGGGAAATGAAAATTAAATCAAAATAAGATACCCCTTTCATGCCAAATAGAAAGGATACTGTTTTCAAAAGCTGATGTTACCAATTGAAGAGGCTACGAATGGTAGAAATGAATGTTTATAAATGCTGGTGGGAGAATAAATTATCTTGACTACTTCAGAAACTAGTCAGCAGTTTGTACTAAAAATAAATAATCTCAATACCATCTAAGCCAGAAATTTTACTCCTAGGTATATACCCAAAGAAATGTATAAATTTGTTCACTGAAAGACATGTACAACTGGATATATCCATATTGTAATACCTACCAATACAACTTTCCAAATATAGTAAGAATAAATAGATTGTATCATATTCATAAATATAGAAGCATACAGTAATATGAATCAATGAACTAATGGTACATGTAAAAATATAGGTGAATCTTGCAAACACAATGTTGAGATGCAAAATAGTATATACCAGATGAATTCAATTATGTAAATTTCAAAACAAAGCAAATATGACTTATAATTTCAATAATAAAATCATGTTGGAGGGGCTAGTGACTTGGATGAGCCACACAGGGACCTTTTGACTTGGTAGATATATTCTCTCTTGGCTCTGTGTGTGCTTACAAGAGTCTTTATACTCTCAAAATTCATTGATCAAAATTCATTGAGCTACACTTAGAAGTTTTACATTTTTCTGCATGTATAATTCAATGGGAAAAATGTAACAAGAAAGGTCAAACCACCCATGACAACCAAAAAAATTCTTTTTATATTGTTGCCAAAGGGCCAACCCCGTAATGTATAAAGAGCTCCCCAAAATCAAGAAGAAAAATATTTACAAGCTAATAGTGAAATGGGCAGCAGCATCTTCAAGTATGGGCAGATATTTCACAAATGGTTAAATGGCCTTTAAATATATAAAAAGAATATCAGTCTCATTCAAAATAAAAAATGCAAAATAAAATGGCAATAAGATACCATTTCTCAACTATCAGTTTGAAAAAGAAATCCAATTAACTAAAAATAAATGAATAAAAATAAAGACACATATCTTTAAAAAAATAAAATAGAGTATTTACAGCCCAGAAAAGAAAGAAAGAAAGAGAAACAAAATCCCAAAAGTTGACAATATACTATATTGGTGAGGCTCTAGGGAGAAGTAAATGATGTATTTCATCTTAAGCTCTAGTGAAAAAATAACTCGCACAAAGTAAACACTAAATATTCACTTTAAGATTTACAAGTTAGGTATGTATAACTACCAAGAGGGACTATGGATTTAAAATTCAATCCAGAGAATATATTTTTTCCTACAATTCTCAGCCCTCAAGGAAGCATTGATTCCTTGTGGGAAAAAATAACTATTTCAATAAAATGACCCTAAGAAAGTTATAGTTGGATCTGAAATTTTCCTTGAAACTGGAAAGTAGCTTAAGTGTTCATAAATATAGAGGTAGAAAAAAATCTGGGGAATAGCTAACTCTGAAATGCAGGATTTATTCTATAGGAAGGAGAACCAAATGGCAGAATTCAGGAGGATTCATTTGCTTTGCAAACCACTTATGATACTACTTTTTAATATCTTCCCCATGGCCCAAACTCCTTCCTCCAAGAGTTTTGCTTAATTGCAATGGGGGATTGGTTCCCTAATGTCAACATTTCTAGCCCCAATCCTATAGTCACATTTCCTGAGGATTAAAAGACAGGGAGACCCCAGGTACCCCTGTAATATTTCAAACGGTGGAGAAGACAAGGAGATTTCGGGGAGTGAAACAGACTTTGGACAATGCCACAAACCCAAGAGGTAAGGGCACGAGACATCAGAGACACTTTCAGAGCACAAGGAGCCTCAGTTCTGAGAGAGGGAAATTACTTTTACTGGTTATGCTCTCCTTGACCTTAGAGACTGAAATTTTTCCTTACTGGAGGTCATTTCGACAACAATGGGTTTGTCTTAGGGAAACAGGCTACAGAGTACAGCAGAGGGGAGGGATGATCATGGCATGTGGATTAAAAATAATTTAGGAATAAAACTTATTTAGAGTAAAAGAAAAAGAATTGTGATAGTCAAATATTTAAGTAACAAGAGTAAAGTAAGGTGCTGAGTTTAAGTTGGACAATTTTTTTTTTTTTAAATTTTGGGATTGCTACTTATGGGAAGGTCTAACGACAGTTGTGGGAAATTATGCTGGGCAATTCTCTGGAAGCATGAGTGATCTCTTCCCCCAAAACAATGTAGACTTGGTAAGACGTCTGCTTAGAAGGTTTGGGAAATGACCTCAATAATCAAGTGGATGAACCCCTATTTACCAAGGAACCATATTACTGCATGTACATGATTAGCAATCTGGAAATGATCACCAGTGGTTTAGGGACACTACAAATCCATTTTAGTGAATGAGTGAATTTAGTGAATAGTCCAGGAAGTTTGCTGGCATGCACGGTATTATTACACCCATTAGGCATCATAAATGATACAAAGAGATACACTTTTTTTTCAGGACCATTTTAATTATGCCTCTTGGTCACCGCTCCTATTCTACTAAAGATAAGGAAAGAAAAAATATTTCACACTATTTGACACTAAGAAATTATGCACTTAAAAATATACTTTATACTAAGACAGCTTGAGGAAAATTCATTTCAAATGATTGTTGTGAGGTATTTATTTAATGTAATTTAGATGAATTAGGATGTAAACATATTTCTAAATACATCTTCATGATTCTTAGTCTTTGAAATCTGTCTCTTGTATTATTATAAAAGTTCTTTTTAACAATTATTGTTTCCAGGAAATGTCATTAAAATCAAAATTTTCCTTTTCCTTCCTTTCTTCCTTCCTCCCTGTCTCTCCTTCTCTTTCTTTCTTTCTTTCAAAAAGAGTAGTGAATAATATCCTTTGAAGGTGTGGACATTACAACTGGCTCAGACTAAATTATGAATTGGGTGAAACTTCAATTCAAGTTTGGAGACTTCATTTCTATTTTCACTGCCTTTCTTCCTTCAGGTCAACTTGTCTGGGTCTCAAAACTTCTCTGCACCATCTGAAGGTAGGACCCCGCCCCATACTCAGAAGCTTTTATAGGCTATGCGATAACTTCTCTTTTCCCTCATATCAAACAAATCACAATATGAGTGGTGAATGATGTATCTATGGTAACAGTGTACATTTTATCAGGATAATAATTTAACCCAAAGTACCTAAACTTTCATTATTCCTTCCTGCCTATAAAATAATTCTGCATATTTGTACTATGGATATGATTAATTATAAATAAATTGATGACTAAAGTATTTTAGTGGTCATGGGGAGATACGTGCCACAATAAAAACAATTAGGATTTAAATCCTTTATTCTATCCACCTCTGTGCTGTTTTACATCAACTCATTGAATCTCCCTAACAACCCTCATGTGAAAATTACCTGAGTCAATTGTTCAAGGACAGTAAACTAATAGTATAAAAATAGAATATATGCGGCCTCTACTCTCAGTGACTGCCTCTTTGAATGATTTAATCAATACTCTGGAGTGAGAACATTTAAAGCACAAAATCAGTAGACTGTATAACAGTAAAAAAATTAATAACAAGCACCAGGAGTTCTAACATATACAATAGCAAGGCCATGGCATATAGCTCGGCAAGGACTATTCAGTATAACCAGAACAAAGTAGGATTACACAGGGCTGCTCCTTGGGCCAGGTGCCTTGTTTAACATCCAGTGTTTACTGGCTAATTATAAAAAGAACGCCTAATCATTGAATAAAATTTGGAAATGCAGAACACAATTATATAATGAAAACTATTAATAATCCCAAAGTCACAGATAATCTAAATTATCATTCTTGTAGTGTGCTTTCCAATGCTTTTGTATGCTTACATTTTCATATATTACAGCAATATTTGGAAAATATTTCATATTTTATATTAGGCCTGCCCATATACTAAGACATTGTAAGCATCATGAATAGGTATTACATATTTAAAATTAATTTTATTGACTATGTAATAGTCTAATCAATGGATACATGATCTTTGACATTTCTCTGTTCTGAAACATCAAGCTTATTTTTTCTAATTTTCCCATAATGTACATATGGCAATGATGTTTATCCTAGCATGTAAATATTTTTGTGCATTTAATCATACATCTAGAATGTTTTCTTAAGGAGGGGCTCCTGGGTGGCTCATTTGGTTAAGCGTCCGATTTTGGCACAGGTCATGATCTCATAGTTTGTGGGTTCGAGCCCTGTTGTCAGGCTCTGTGCTGACAGCTCAGAGCCTGGAGCCTGCTTCAGATTCTGTGTCTCCCTCTCTCTCCCCCTCCCCTGTTTGCACTCTCTTTCTATCAAGAATAAATAAATATTAAAAAATTTAAAAAAAAGAAGTTACCTTCTCTAAAAATTAAAGTGTTTATAAAAGCCCTTCACTCATGGAATCACTTCTTGACTGACAATTATTATCTTAATAGTAATACTTATATTTATGTGATGCATTGTTCGTTGCTCAAAGTTTGAGTATAACATTCCTGAATTATATATTTGCTTGATACATAAGGAAAATGAAGCACATGCCCAGCATGTGTGTGTGTATGTGCAAGGTCATATATTTGGTAATTATCACATCCAGGACTCACACTGGAGAATCTATATAATGTTCTTCACAGCTCTGTCCATTGTGTAATCACAGTTTCCAGAAAACAGAAGATTATATTATACTGAAGCTTTATTACAGGACAGCCTGTTTTGAAAATCTTTGTACTTGGAGGTGTGGCTTAATGGAAGGAACAGTGAGGCCATCCATGAATACCACACTTTTTTTTAGTTCATGATATTTGATACAAATACAAAAGTGTTTTTGACATAAGTAAACTAAGTGAAAATGTTTGTGCTATTAGTCCTAGCTGTGTTAACTCCTACTAATTACCCTTTGGCTAAATATCATGATAAATTAATTCCATGAGTGCATTACCTTGGGTCCTTGGGGTTTTAGCCATATTGACTTAATTACCAGGAGAAGAAAGGAGAATTTACCTTCACTGATAGTGACTTTCAAGGGTGGTAATTTTACATGCTATAATAGAAATCCATTAAAAATCAGCAAGAAAAATGAATTGAAATGAATTAAGTTAGAAAAAATTGAGTAAATTAGAGATTTATTGAAGCTCCAATGTCTCGGTTTCTCCCAATCCTAACAGATATGATACCTTCTTTCTGTAACAAATAATTAGTAATGCCTCTTTACTATCTTGATCTTTGCAATACTCCCACTTAGCAAACTAAATGAAGATCAAGGATTAAAACATGGTTGTTAAAAAAAAACAAAAACAAACAAAACAAAACAAAACATGGTTGTTAAGATACAGATATGTAATTGTTAATTCTCATTATTCTTGCTGAAGTTATAAAATGCAGTATGTTAATTATTTTCTCTGTTTCACATCCCCTGCCCAGCTTCTGTGTTGCTTGTAAGTCCACAAGCCAGCATCAGGTTCTAACCACAGGATAACAAAGCTCCCAGGATTCTGACTGTGTTGTTTCTGGCAAGTAGTGTTCCAGAAATGGGAAGATTCAACAACACCTTTACTCACCCCGATGGCTTTGTTCTGGTGGGCTTCTCTGAATGGCCCAGACTAGAAATGGTTCTCTTTGTGGCTGTCTCCACCTTCTACATAATGACCCTCCTCGGAAATTCAGCCATCATTTTCTTGTCACACCTTGATCCCAGACTCCACACACCCATGTATTTCTTTCTGGCTAATCTCTCTTTCTTGGACCTCTGCTACACTACCTCCACTGTCCCGCAGATGCTGGTCAACATACAGAGCCACCGGAGAAACATCAGCTACACGGGATGCATAGCTCAGCTTTTCGTCTTCCTTGGCTTAGGATCCACTGAATGCATACTTCTCTCAATAATGGCCTTTGATCGTTATGTCGCTATCTGCCGGCCTCTCCATTACATAGTTATCATGAACTCTCGGCTTTGCCAACAAATGGCAGCGGTGGCTTGGGGAACAGGTTTCAGTAACTCCTTGGTGCAAACAGTGTTAACTTTCTTGTTACCTCGCTGTGGTCAATATCGGGTAGAGAATTTCTTCTGTGAGGTACCTGCCATGCTTCAATTATCATGTGTTGATACACGGACCAACGAAGTCGAGATGTATGCAGCTGTGGTCATCATAAAAGTTATCCCCGTTGGATTAATTCTGTTCTCTTATCTCAACATTGTCAGAACAGTGGTTGGGATCCAATCTACTGAGGGTCGCAAGAAGGCCTTCAACACATGTGGGTCTCATCTGCTGGTGGTCGTTATGTTCTATGGCTCAGCTATCAGTGGTTATGCATATATGGCGCCCAAGAGCAATTCAGCCAAACTGAAGGGCAAGCTTCTTGCTCTCTTTTATGGACTTGTAACTCCAATGCTTAACCCTCTTATCTACACCTTGAGAAACAGGGATGTGAAGGGAGCAGTAAAGAAGCTACTGGGGAGAGAAGAGCAGGGGTGGAGCACAGCTTAGGAGAAGGTGGTTCCTTGCAATTCGTGTTCCTCACTCCCAGAATGCCTGCCATGGACGCCATCACCACGGTCCCAATAGCAGTGGCTGCCTGTTATTCCTATTACCTTTGTATTTCAGAGGAAATAAAATGCTGACTATTCTCCCCCTAAAATAATGAAAGAGCTCTAAAAATAGATAATGAATATTCATAGATTTTAGTAAAGTATTGCATTTGTTGCCATGCTGTCTTTTCCAATGAAGTCTTAAAATTAATAACCAAGTAAGTTTTCTTATCACACGGCACATTAAAACTGATGATTAAGGGGCTAATCTTGAGACTTGTTTAAAAAACAGGAAGAGGACTGTCTGAAATAACTACATTATGCCACAAAATTAGAAGAATGCCCTTATACTCAAGAGGGAACTTAATTTCCTCCACCCATATTTTCTTGTGTTGTCAGTATAGCTGTTGTACCTCTGACCTCATTTTAGTCAATATTAGAATGAAGCATCCTCAGGGAGCCACGTCCATGCTATGAGCATTGACACAGTTCTGGAAAAAAAGGTGTGGATGTGTAGAGAGCTCTCTGCAAGACCTCTGCCTGTTTGTTCATTTATCCAACCCTTCTAGCAGCCTCTTTTAGCATATTTTAAAAATTCAACATGTTCTCATATGGAAGTTTTTCCTCATGGCCAATATACAGACAACATGTATATCTCTCAGCAATGGCTTTTGATCTGAAAACACTTGTTTCCCAATCAGTATAAATTTTATTTTTGGTGCTCAATCATCTTTATCAGCATTCTCAGCAGGCAAAATAGAAAAATAGACATTTTTCTCCAAAATGAAAAGCAAGAAAGCATGTAAGTACTGCACACAGAATAGATATCCCCAATGCCATGTGTTTAAGGTTTTTTTTTTAATTCTGGTTAGCTAATGTACAGTGTAATAATAGTTCCAGGTGTAGAATCTAGTGATAGAACACTTCCATACATCACCCAGTGCCCATCACGACACATGCCCTCCTTAATCCCCATCACCTGTTTCTCCCATCCCCCACCCAAAGTTCCCTCTGGTCACCAGAAGTTTGTTCTCTATAGTTGAGAGTCTGTTTCTTGGTTTGCCTCTCTCTCCCCAGTTCCGGTTTCATAGATGCTACATTTTATGCAACCATTGCTGGATGAAAGGCCTACCTCGAGGCAAGGATGTGTAGGCTTGACACAACCAAATATCTTGCATGTACTATGAAAACAGCCCAAACATCGAAAGAACATTCCTACTATCGATACGTCTTATTAAATTTTAATTACTTCTCTTCCTATCTTCTTCTGCAAGTTATGGTTTCACATTTGGAACAGAGGGAAAAAAATGACCACATCTTCATCTGGGTAAATTTACAGCAGAAGAATATGAAAACGCATCTACTCTCAAAGACTGTAATGTACAAGTTATTTTATTAGTGGCGACACACAGTGGTCCTTTCTACCTATGTCTGAGCAGTGGGTATATAGTTCAATTCTCCTGAAGAGTAGTGAAAATGAGCTGTTTGAAGATGTGACAAAATTTCTGACATCTTTTTCTATAAAGACTTCATTTTTGGAGGAGTAGATTTAGATCTACAGCAAAACTGAGAGATTAAGAGAGACCCCCCCCCCATTCCCCTGCCCCTCTGCACACAGCCTTCCCCACTATCTACACCAGAGGGGACATTTGTTATAATTGATGGACCCACACTGACACATCATTATCACCCAAAGTCCATTATTTACATGAGGGTTCACTCTCAGTGTCCATTCTGTGGGTTTAAGATAAATACACAATGACATGTACCCACCATTATAGTATCATACAGAGTGTTTTCACTGCCCAAAACGTCCTCCATGCTCCACCTGTTCATCCCTCCCTCTCCCAACGCCAGGCAAACACTGAACTCTTTACTGTCTCCATAGTTTTGCCTTTTCCAGAATGTCATACAGTTGGAATCATTAGGGTATACAGCCTTTTCAGGCCAGCTTTTTTCACTTAATATGCATTTAAGTTCCTCAATGTCTTTTTACGGCTGGATAGCTCATTTCTTTTTAAAAAGTGATGAATCATATTCCACTGCGTGGATGGACCACAGTTTATTTATTGATTCACCTACTGAAGCACATCTTGGTCCTTGCTTCCATGATTTTTCAATTACGAATTCAGCTATGATAAACATCCATGAGCAGGTTTTTGTGAGAACATACGTTTTCAACCACTTTGGGTAAATACTAAGGAGTGTGACTGCTGGACCACACGGTAAGAGTGTGTTTAGTTTTGTGAGAAACCACCAAACTGTCTCCCAAAGTGGCTGCGCCATTTTGCATACCCACCAGGAATGAATGAGCGTTCCTATTGTTCCACATCGTCACACACACTTGGTGTTGTTTGTGCTCTGGATTTGGGTCATGCTAATTGGTATATAGTAGTATCTCACTGCTGCCTTAATTTGCATTTACATAATGAAGTATGATGTGGAGCATCTGTTCATACGCTGATCTACCATCTGTTCCTTGCTGAGGTTAAGGTTGTTGGTGCACTTGCTAATGAGGTTGTTCGTTTTCTTAATGTTGAGTTTTAATAGCTTTTTGTATATGCTGGATACCAGTCCTTTATCAGCTATGTCTTTTGCAAACATTTTCTCCCAGTCTGTGGCTTGCCTTCTCATTCTCTTGGTCTGTCATTCCTCTTCTATCCCAATATAAATTTCCTCATTTTTTCTAATATGTATATGCTTGTGTGTGTGCCCTATGTACAGGTGTTGTATTTCAGAAGTGTATACAGGATGAGAAATCACATTTCAGACATTACAGACATTGTATTCCCAATCCTCTCTAAGGGATCATTACTATCCACCCTCCCTAAGCATTTATGTATCTTATGTTGTTTGTGACTTGATAGAGGGGGTAGGGAGTAGGTTTTGTGATTGAGTCTTGGTTTTTCAAATACACTGATCTTTTCTGGATTCTATCTTTATGTAAATAAAGTTGGTATTCAAGTTGTTTGGCAGAATTAAAAAGAAAAGTTAGTGGGTTTTACCCCCATTTACAGGCCTGATATGTATCACATGCAGAAAGGTAAGGGCTACCGAGCAGTGTCTATTCTGATAGTCTGTTGTGACCTCAGGGTGTAAGAGGTGCAGGATGGAGTATTTCAAAGGATCTTGTGTGTGCATGGTCCCAAACTTTTAGGCTTCATTTCTTGGTCACATATGGTAACTATAACCCTGGGAAATTTCCATTAAAATGGTTGGTTCTTCAATTTTGTTGAATTTTTTTAAGCATAAGGGACCTTCCCTTCTTCTGAGACTTTTACAGCTACCCTTTATCAGATTAAGAAAGTTCTCTTCTATTGTTGGTAATGCTAGGTGTGTCTTTATGTTAACGTAAATGGATGCTGTATTTTATACAGCTTTTACTGTCTAAAGAGAAAAAAAAGACTTCTACATCTATTGAAATGATTATATAATTTTCCCTTGTTATTTTTTCTAATATAATATATTCTGTTAACTGACTTTTTAACATTAAAAAGAACTCTGAATTACTAAAATAAAATCAACTTTGTTATAGTCTGTTTTCCTTTTTATAAATTGCTAGATTAAAAATGCTAATTATTAGCTGGAATTTTAGATTATGCTCATGAGGGAGACAGGCTTGCAACTTTACCTTCTAATCGAAGTCAGAGGATTTGGATTACTTGATATGAAGATTTATTATAAAGAGACAGCAATTATGGTCTCTTATGGGTGTAGGAATACACACAGAAAACAGTGAAGTACAGTAGAGGATCTAGAAACAGACCCACATGAACCTGGACGTTAGGTTTATAAAGAACTTGGCAGTGGAGAGGGGGCATGGCGATATTTAATAAGATAAATAGTACTTTGTCTATCCACATAAAATAAATATTGACACTTTGCCTCAGAAACTACTTCCCCATAGAGTTTAGATATTATAAATTTGAATGGCAAAATATTAAACCATCTGGGAAAATAACCCTGAAGAATATGATCATGATCTTGGGGTCAGCAAAAGTTTAAAAAAACCTAATGCATAAGTAGCACTAACTATAAAGGCAGTAACTGATAAATTAGACCACATTAATTCTAGAAACTTCTGCTAATCACAAGATACCGTTAAGAAAGTGAAAAGGCAAACCACAGAGTGAGAGAAGATGTTTATAATACAACTTCAAAAGCTAGACCAGAATATATAAATACTTATAAATCAAGAAGAAAAAGACAAATGACCTAATGAAAAATGTCCTGAAGTGCTTCACAAAAAATGAAATGACCGATCAATATACAAAAAGATATTCACCTACATTAGTCACCAAGGAAATGCAAATTAAACTCACAGTTCAATACCGCCGCATGCTTACAGGGTTACCTAAACTAAAACAGACTGATAGTTCCAAGTGTTGGCAAACTGAATAGGTGGAATTCTCATCCATGGCTGGTGGGAGTCCAAGTGGCTCGTCCATCTTGGAAACCAGTAGGCAGGGCACCTACTAAAGCCTAGCGTATGCATATCTTAGTACCCAGGAATTCTGCTGCTACAGATACGCAGAAAATAGCTCAACTAAAATGCTTATGCAAACAGTATTAATAATAAAACCAAATAGAAATTGCCAACTATTCATCAGTAGTAAAGTAGATCGATAAAACTGTAATATATCCATATATATAATACCATACAGCAACGAAACAAAGCCTCGCTACCCGCAACATCCCAGGTGAATCTCAGAAACAAGTCAGATGGAAAGATTAGTACTACATGTTTGGACGCACGAAAATTTCAAAAACAGGTAAAACAAACTTTGTAGACATCTGGATGACGATTACCTTTGGGGAGGAATGTGGAAACAGCAAATGGGATGGATATGAGGGGGTCTGGAGGTGGGGTAACATTCTAGATTTCCATTTGGAAGTGGTTGAATGTGTTTTGTTCCCACTTTGTGGTAATTCAGTTAGGTTTAGTGTTTTCTTCATTATGTATGTTATACTTTATAAAACAATTAAGAATCCATGTCAAATGGGATAAGCTGATAGTATACTGTTACTTGTAAAACAAACAGGACGCCTTTGCATTTCAAGAGGAATATTTTCATTATCTCCCTCTCTATGAAGACAAGGAATACTGATCTGTTTGCTAAAAAAAACTCTTATTTATAAAAATGGAAAATTGTATCAACTCTTGTGCACATTAGATCCATAAAAGTAATAGAACATGATTTAAAATAGAAACCAAAGCGTTCATGTACAACAAAGGAAATAAAGACGTGCCACTAAATATCATTAGATCACTCCAGAATCCTCACTGATGAGAAATCCTAGTAGTGACCTGATTCCCTTTGAACTTGGTGAGATATCCTTCTGTGCTCATGTCCCTTAACATAGTGACATTGGTTTCCATCAGTTTTTTATTAAAAGATGAGCTGGCTTAAGGTTTGGGAAATACTAAATGTTGATTTACACAGCTATACAAAACCCTCATTGTCCTGAATCAATTTGTCCAATTTGCAATGACTTGACTTATCTTACGTAAGGAGGCGTGAAGGAGCACGGATTCCAACTCTTTCATCATTTAAAGACTTTAGCAAACCAAAGAAGGCTGAATGTGAGAGACTGGGGATTCAGTTTCTTTTCATTTTTGTTAACACCAATACAATTTTGTTACAATACAATACAATTTTGTTAACACCAAAAATATCTGTTGGAGAACCTGGGATGCTAGGATACACTTTGGCACACAAACTCCATTTTGCACACCGACAATTATTGGGCCTGCCCTGAATCTACATTTAAAAAGTTAGAGTGTTGCGGGGAGGAACAGAGTCCTGAGCTTCAGGCTGAGAACACTCACAGTCGTACAGACACAACGCACAGAGAAGATTCAGCAAAAGTCAGAGAGACAGAAGACTAAACCTCTCACCCTGGGACTCCCGGGCCAGAAAACAGCCCTGCTAGACAGACAAGAGTCCTCACACAAGTTAGCACACGCACTTACACACCGAACGAATCAGATTCACCCTTCGCCTGGCTGCGGCCGGATTCCCAAGATCTGTCACTGGACAGAAATCACTTAACACTCGAAATGTAAAGGTCACAACTGAAAATCCGGTCTGCTGGCACCACTGCGGACACGACTGGCTGTGCACCATCAAAACATCAACGGAACGCTAACTTGGCAAAGACTCAGGTGTACATGCAAGACCTAAAACAGCTCAACCGGGAAACTCACCAGAACAGACTCGGGAGGGTGGCTGCAGCCGAGGAGGTCCCCTGCAGACCACCTGTTTCCGTTGGTCCAGCGTGGGGTCCAGGGGCGCGGCATCGCAGGGACCTCCAGGGATGCACTGCTAATTAGCTCAAAGACGTCCAGCTAATCAACGGCACACTATGTATACCGGATATCAATCAGGGGACTGATTTAACTCGGCAAGGCCAACACTTAACAGAAGAGAAAGGGCTGAGACCCGAGCAGGTTGACTGGGGACATTCTGGACTGGTCACATCTGCACTGCAGGTCAACAACTGGCTGGCAGGTGACACAGGTGTGTGTCAGGAGACGCAGCAGAGAGACGGCAGGAAGCAGTGTCGGCTGCCTGTGGGTCTGGTCCTGCAGCCGGCAGCCAAGGTCCTCTGGTTCGGGCTCCCTGTGCCCAGTCTTCAGCGCGAACCTGGCCAGGTCGATGCCCTGCGACAAGCCAGCGTCAGGACGCGGTCGACCCGCATTGAGACGGGAGGTAGGGTGTGCGCGCATGCGTGTACGTGCGCGTGCGTCCTGTGTGTCCTTGTGCGTGCGCGCGAGTCCTGTGAGTGCGTGAGCACGTGTGCGCGCGTCCTGTGAGTGTGCGTGCGTCGTGTGCATGCGTGTGCACGTGTCTGTGTGCGTGGGAGACAGTGTCACGTGTGTGTTGTGTGTCGTACGTGGGGGAGCCGTGCGCATTCAGGAGGAGGGTAAGGATACAAAACTCACAGCATGTGGTGACATATGGACATATACAAGTGGGGATTAATTATTGCCCAGTTCTTCCAGCTTGTGTCGTCTTTTTCCTGGAGATCCACCCTGTTTCGTCAACGGCATCTTGTAAGATTATGAGTAAAATAAAGAGATTTTTCCTAAACAAACATCTTCGCCCCCCTTCTAGCAGTCGCCCACAGAAACTAGCAAATCAGGGTCAGGCAGTTTTTGAAAAAGATCCACATAATTATTCAGTACCCTACCCTGACACGTGCATTTGTCAACATCGTGCTAACGCAGGCTTCGCGGAAACAGCGTAATACTGGTTTCAGGTGTACTATGTAGTGACCCATCACCTACAACCCCTGATGCTCCGCCCGGTGTCCTCCTCCATCCCCATCAGCCATTTCCCCATCCACCCCTCCCCTCTGGTGGCCGCCAGGGTGCTCTCTAGAGTTCAGAGTCTGTTTTATGGTTTGCCCTCTCTCTTTTTTCCCTCTATGTTTATCTGCTTGCTTCTTAAATTCCACACATGACTGAAATCATTTTGCTTAGCCTAACACCCTCTGGCTCCATCCAAATGGATATGTTTTGAATAAACTGATAACCTGCACTCATTCTATTAAACTGCTTTCCTCTCCATTTCTCCTTCCCTCATAAAATTGCTTATTTGAAACATATATTTAAGCATAAAGCTATATAATTACATATAACAATGCTAATTAAAAAGCCAAATATGAACAAATACAAACTAAGTAACTAGTAGTGTGTATTACTATTCCTGGAATAAGTATCTTTTTTCTTTGGAGAGCATATTACTTGGGACACTTTAAGGATTTGAATGCGTTATGTTAGAGGCTCTGCTACTACGTACAACTCCTACTTAGCAGTGCACACACCCGCGTATTTTAGGGGAAAGACCATGCTAGCACTTCTCCCAGACAGGCTGTGCACCTGTGCCAAAACATTCTGTAGCTCTGAACACCTGCCTTTATTTTCTTCTCTCGTCCCTTCACTTCCAGCCAGGTCTCCTTCCACAAAACTCTCCCTTTTAACTCAACTTGCTACTAACTTCCTTAGCATTCTTCCAGTGCTAAGGCCATTTAGTGATACTTAAAGTAATGTCCTTCGATTAGAAAGCTCTAACAAGCACGTTTGCTCCTTCGTGCTGACAGATGGAGAGGGGCAAAGTCCTGTGTCCAGGATAGAAAGTCCACAGAATCCCAGCAGCTTTCCTCACCCTACCCGAGCCACCTGCTTGAGAGGTTACCACTGAATCTGGGGCGCATAGTGAAAGATTCCCAAACACCTGTGCCTTCTTAACAAATACAAGTTTATACATCTCACACAATGAAGTCCACTTTGTCCAGAATTCGCGTCTCTCTGGCCTTCTATTCCAACGTCCCCCAGCTTTGGAGTTGTCCTTTGTGTGCAAGGTGTAAGCCTGGCTGAAGCGGATGTCACACTGGGCTCCCGGGCCACAGGATGGACAGAGAGGGGCAAAGCAGGGCAGTCTCCCTCCTTTCAGGAAACCTCTTGGTCATACCAACCTGCCTCTGTTTGCATCTTCTCGGCCAGAGTTAGGTGTGGGTGCACCTCGCTGCAAGAGAAGCTGAGAAAAGTTCCTGAACTAGAGCATTTGCCACAAATAAAGTCTGTATTCTGTTACTAAGGGGGAGAATGTTGGAGAGGACAGCTGTCTCGTCCTGTATGGATAAACCTAATAAAAACCCCTTGGCTCTGTGTTTGAATTAGGGAGTGATAACTGTAGGAGAACTACATTTTAATCACATTCAAGCTGTCAGGTTCTAATTCAGGAGGACTTAAAGCAAAAAGTACAAACCAGAATGTATACTTGGGATGTAAGCTCTTGTGTGAGGTTCCCATGAACACGTTCTCACTTCACCTGAGAGGGCTCCCACCAGGAGAATTTTCTACCGAAATGACACTTTATCCTTTCCTATGTCTCCTTGCCTTTGTATCATGACAATAATAGGAACGTAGTACCTTACCCACTTTTCTGTAGCATTTAAATAAGAAGCATTCAGTACCTTACAGTTTTTTCCTGTAAAACTGTATTTACAGTTTTATTTATCTATCCTAATATATATCCTTTGACTTTTGATGATTTTATTATTTCCTTTGATAGAAAAAAGTAGACACTTTGTCAAACTCATGTAACAAGATTACTATGATTTATTAATTTGAGTTTTTTATAATAGTTGGAATAAATATTATCTGCATCGATGTAATATGACATGAATGTTACTTATGTAGTTTTCGTAATTGTTTTTCATGAGTTTTGTTCAATCAGACAAAAAATTGAAATCTTAATATTTTATACTAATGGAGTTGTCAAAGATTTGGTTGCAACAGTGCATTTCATGGAATTCATATCATGCTCTGTACACAGACTGGGGTAGCAGTTACCCATAATATAGCTTTCATTATAACTATTGATTTTTTTTTTTGTCTTTTACTTTTACTTCTTTATCATTTACCTGTTAGCATTTACCTGTTAGCTTTTACCAACAGTTAGAGGAATTGCCTGTGACAATTCCTGAGAGGCAGAATCACAATGCTCCCTGAGAGTCTCCAGTGAAAAGAAATCTGCCTCCTGGGGGAGGAAGAAGGCTAAGGATCCAGAACCAGAAGAATCCAAATATAACTGTTCAAGCTCTGTTGTTTTCCAGGAAGGAGGAAGGCTCAACTATATCATCATGTAATTGGCATAGCCTTGTGTGCATTCATAGGGGGCAGCGGGAGCGTGGAGGGCATTGCTGGAGGGACATGATCCCATGAGACACAGAGGTGTCCTGAGAGCCGGGAGGTGCTGAGCACAATCCAAGCCTCTGGACGAACAGTCTTAGAGGATCCACAGACTTACAGCATCTGGATTTTGAGAGGTTGTAAGGGGAGGGTGCAGAGGAAACCAGGCAGTGGCCATAACCACCTAGTCTTTCCCCCAAACGTTATGATTAAAGGAATGTGGCATAAGTGGATGTTTCCAGAAGACAGGCTGGAGACAGTGGGTTAAAGTGTGGAAACGGAGAGCCAGCACCTGCAGCATTTTCCTTCTGAGCACTATTTAATCAGCTATTTCTTCCATCTCCAGAGAGTGGAACAGTCTACCCAGTTTGCCAGTATTCCTGTCATAAAATTGCTGTGAGTTGTTCTAAATTAATTCCTTCATAGGAAATGGAAATACCTTATTGTTGGGGAATGAACTACCTAGATTGTCCTGTACACGTTAACCCAATCAAATGACAAAATAGTTTCTGCTGCGTTATGGTAAGGCATCACCTCAGGTCCTAGAAGAAGCGACTACGGGGAAATTGTGGAAAGCAATGGGTAACCACCTCCGTAATCCATAACGAGCCATTTACATAGGTTGTATCTACTATGCAGACATTTGAGAAATGGAAACTTCGTTTTAATGAACATTAATACTTCTGAGTGTTTCTTGTATGCCGGGCACTGTGCTGTTTCAGATACAGTGTCTAATAATGTATAACAAGTTTTCCTTTGGTTGATTGGAAAAAAGAAATATTTTGTTACGAAAATGGAGATTAATAAGAGAATGAGTCAGTCAAGGAACATTTCTCATTATGTGGAGATAAGCCAATCATCTTGTGCTGGGTTATTTCCAAAGCAGAAGTCTATAGAGAGTGTTTGTCTTGGCTTTTAGGGCTGGGCATGAAAATCACCTTATTTCCCTCCTACTTCTCATACATCCACCTATCACTGAAAGTCCATGTCGAAGTGTAAACCTTCAGAATCTTGCCAGTGTCCAAGGGCCACTTAATCTGATCACATGGAATAGGAATCTATAAGTAGAATTTATCACGGGGCATGAAACTTGGATATCTTTAGGTTATATGACGTTACTATCTGCTTGATCACACCCTTCATAAGTTACTCTTATAGACTGATAATAATATAGTTATATATTATATGGCATATATTTATTTTGTATATGTTACAATTTAACAATAGAGAATGATAACAACAGAAAATACTCCATGCAGTGTCCTAGGAGCTCATTCATTGTTTTAGAAGACAAGAGATTTTAATGCTGATTAATTGCATTTTCATGGCCATTTCTTACTTTTTATTCATGGTCTGCCTCCACAGTGCCTAGCAAGAAAGCTAGGAAGGCTTCATCATCCTGCCTTTACGTGAAAATGATGAGTCAGAAACTTTAAGTCAAGAAAAGGTGTCAGGTGAGAGCAGAAGCGACATGCAAACTCGGCTGCTGTACGAGCTGGAGGCCCTTTCTGCTTCCAGTTCTTCACTGTCTGCACAGCAGTGATCGGTGTACGTAAGGCTGGTCTCCACCACATGGGCCTCAGGTCCCCAGACTAAGGCCAACACAGTAAATCCTGAAAACAGCAGGATTTGTGATTTAAACAATCGGATTTTACCTGCTTCAGTATCAGGCCAAGTGACAGAGAGGGAGGGAAAAGAGACTGCATTTGGTTGTACCCTCACCTCCAGAGAGTCCTGTACATTCATTGTTATATGATTTAGTATTTATTTCCAGGCAGAGTGCCATTCTTTGTTCAACAGTTAGAAACGCTCACAGACCTTTGCTGCCTCTGTTATCCTGTTTCTCCAACTGTCTCTGAACTTGTGAGGTTTTAAAATGTCCTATCATAGGATGACTTTTTTGTTCATACTGGGAGTCCAAAGCACAACAGCTGTCATAGCACACATTAGGCCGTGTGAGCGGCCCCACTGCGTGCCGTCCACCCCCAGCATTGCCCGACTCCTAGCCCCAAAACAGGCCCAGCATTTCCTGTCCGCTGTCCAAACGGGGTGGGACATTTAGGAAAGGAGACCATCAGGATGTCACTGCTTGAGAAGCAGTCAGACGTTGTCCTTCTCTGCTGGGGACTTTCCGCCTGGTCCCTCCATCGGCACCACTCAGGAAACTGCTGTCTTCCCAATATGAGGGAAGATGTGCAGGGTAAGAGGCCTGTGCACGTGTCTAACTGACAAATGGACTGACACCTTCCCCACAGGCAGAGTTTTCTGTCTATAGACCCTGACTGAAGAGTCAGGAAATTCAAGAAAATGTTTTGGGTAAAAACAAACAAAGATAAGTACGTCATTGTCTGTTTTTGTTGCCTCAGGCTTCACTGAATTGTGTGCTTTCATGGGAAACATAGACGTTAAAAGCGATTTCAATGCAGGAAAAGGGTTTATAAATGCTTTAATATCTGTATAAGTACATTATAATAGACTACTTGATGTGGGAGCCCCTGTCATTACACAGAGTTGTTATTTCTTATTTCCCAGTCTTAGATCAGATCACTTGTTCCCATCCTTAACTTTGGGCCTTTTGCATAGCTCCATGGACACCCAAATTAGTAGATTAAAACGATCCACAACATAACTATTTTTTCTTAGGACATAACACTCAGGAGGCATCTTTATGTGTGTATGGGTGTGTGTGTGTTTTCTGCTGTTCCTCTTTCCATCATGGCAGGTGCACAGCAAAACATGACATGGGGATGAAGAAGAGGCAGGAGAAATGACCAGGGATGGATGAAAATCCCACAAGAGGGAGTGTGTGTGAAGGTAAATCTATGGTGACAAACACCACAGTGTACCTGGACTCAGCCGCTGCCATGGCCGATGCTCACTGCGCATTGAACCACTTTCTAGGTGCTTTTATGGGAATTAACTCAATCTCATAGCAACCCCATTAGGGACATACCACTGTCACCCCCTTTTATAAATGGGAAAATTGAGGAACAGATAGTTCCAGGAAATGTTGACTTTGACCCAGCCCTAGATGGCTGCATTAGGATTTGAACCCAGATAGAATACCTCCAAAACACTCGTGATTACTATGCTACTCGGTGTGGATTGGAATGTGTGTTTCTGTGTGTGGGTGTACGTGTGTATGCAAGAATGCACATTTTTGTGCTAGGTTTTCGTGAGTGCACCTCATGTACTTGTCTATCCACAATAACGTGCAACCTCAGGAAGCGCTTTTGTGTTACATGTGTTGGCATCACACGTTACTGTGCGATAAACAGTGATGTGTTATGAACAAATGTACAAACAGGATCTCAGGTGACGCTAGAGCAGATAGAGTCCAGGCCGACAGGCATGCGACCTCCCTGCTCTCCCGCCCCTGGGATGGCAGACCTGGCTTGGAGCTTTGACTCATGACGTTTCCAAAGAACAACCCAAAGTGCAGGACGTCCACAAACGGAACGAGGGCTATTTTGCCGGGAGTTGATGTTCCTAGATTGAGAGAAAGGTGACGGTCACATTTGGGACATTTGAAGGAGATGAGATTTATCATAGCTAGCCTCAGAAAACAGACTCAGCACCCGTGGGCAGAAAAGTAAAGCTAAGCGTTCAAGCTTTTCCTCGTTACACGAGAACTTATTCATTAGTAAGTGTGGTGCGTGTAAGAGGTAAGTAAATACAATTAGTTTCTTTTAAATGTTTATTTATTTGAGACGGGGGGGGGGGGGGGCAGAGAAAGACAGAGAATCCTAAGCAGGATCTGCACTGTCAGTGCAGAGCCCAACGCAGAGCTCGAACTCGCGAACTGTGAGATCATGACCTGAGCCTAAATCAAGGGTCAGACACTTAACCGACTGAGCCACCCAGGCGCCCTGATAAATACAATTCTGCACTCCGTGTCTGTGTCTGAGGCTCCGCTCAGGAAGAAATGGGCAGTTGCCTTGGAGGAGTGTGAGTTACCAGGTGGTGGGAACACACGCAGGGACATGTCCACACCCGCTGTGGGGACAGGGCAGAGCAGGAGTGAGGAAGACGTTTCCAGAGAGAAGAAGATGCATCCTGCAGCCTGAACGCAGTGGGCGGTCCACTTCACTGACTGTCCACTTCACTGGGTGGACAGTCAGGGTGGCAGAGGTCAAGTCCCTGCGAGAAAATCAGCACAAAGGAAACACGTGCAAGAAAGGTGCGAGTGCGTGTGGTTTGATAGGACAGTCACAGGAGGCCTCTGGTTAAGGGGCAAACGTCTCTGTCATAGTCACTGAGCCAATCCATGGGTTTGCATGAATGACGTTAATAAGACATCTGAATTGTAACTTGAAGGCAGTGGTCATTTAGCGAAGAATCCTGTGACAGGGAAAGCCTGGCAGATGAGAAGAATCACCAGGAGAGTAGTCTGTTGCTTCAATGCAGTGAACGCAGCATGCAGTGTAGACGTGGTGTGAGAGTGGATACGGGCTCCTGCTGTTCCCACAGAGCCCCCAGGACACACTGGCTTTAATTCTCTGCAGTACAGCAGTTATTTATTTACTGGATAGCTATTTAATCTCTACTTTCTTTCACTGAATAAGTCCCATTTGGGAAGAAATGGGTTGTTGTTTTTCATTGTTGAATCTCAGGACTTGCAGCAGGAAAGGCAGAATCTCTGTGCTCAGTAAACACGTGCTGAGTAAGTGTGTGAAGGACTCAGTGACAACAGAAATGTGGAAAAGGAAGGATCGGTACAGAGGACCTTTGGTGGTATCTGAAGACTGATTAACAGACTGGATGAAGACAGAAATGAGCTGGAGTTAATTTTTTTTCCAACGTCATGCTTGGTGACCAGGTGTATTTTTTTTTTTTTACCAGAAATAACCTTTTATTCAATAGGATACAATAAAATGTATAAGAACATTGGAAACCACTCACCTGCCTCTGGCCCCATAAAATACTTATGATAAAGCTCAGTGATTAAATGTATGGGAACTCCATGAATAAAACAGAAGGAAATTTGTGCTGTGCTCTTGGACGGCCAGAGAAGATTCTACTAAGAGCAAATCTTCACTAATTAGTTTATGAGTTAGACTTTTTTTTTAAATAGTTTATTTATTTTTAAATTTACATCCAAGTTAGCATATAGTGGAACATTGATTTCAGGAATAGATTCCTTAGTGCCCCTTACCCATTTAGCCCATCCTCCCTTCCACACCCTCTCCCGTAACCGTTTGTCCTCCATATTTAAGAGTCTCTTATGTTTTTGCCCCCCTCCCTGTTTTTATATTATTTTTGCTTCTCTTCCCTTACGTTCATCTGTTTTCTCTTAAAGTCCTCATATGAGTGAAGTCATATGATTTTTGTCTTTCTCTAATTTCACTTAGCATAATACCCTCCAGTTCCATCCATGTAGTTGCAAATGGCAAGATTTCATTCTTTTTGATTGCCAGGAAATACTCCATTGTATATATATATACCACATCTTCTTTACCCATTCATCCGTTGATGGACATTTGGGCTCTTTCCATACTTTGGCTATTGTTGATAGTGCTGCTATGAACATGGGGGTGCATGTGCCCCTTCAAAACAGCACACCTGTACCCCTTGGATAAATACCTAGTAGTGCAATTGCTGGGTCAGACTAGATGAAGACGGAAATGAGTTGGAGTTAATGTTTGTTTTCAATGTCATGCTTGGTGACCAGGTGTATTTTTGAGCAGATCAGCTGGTATGGTGAACACAGAGTAGGATTTGGTTCATAAAGGCATGAGGGCAAGTGTAACTTCCAAACTTTGAGTTTTAGATTTGCAGGTAAGAAATGTACCTACCTGGCGTACTAGCACTCTTTAGAGGTAGATTTGCATTTATATTGAACGAATCCTTGCCTGCTGACCCCTTCCCAGGTCATGAACCTCAGCTGTTCCCAGTGGCAGGACAACAGCGAGCCCGTCAAGCACTTTGCATTCGCCAAGTTCTCTGCCGCTGCCGAGCAGTGCTTGCTTCTATTCACCCTCATCCTGCTCATGTTCCTCGCCTCCCTGATGGGCAATGCTCTCATAGCCCTGGCCATCTGCACCAACCCCACCCTCCACATGCCCATGTACTTCTTTCTGGCCAACCTGTCTCTCTTGGAGATTGGCTACACGTGTTCGGTCATACCCAAGATGCTTCAGAGCCTTGTGAGTGAGGCCCGGGGCATCTCCCGCGAGGGGTGTGCCACACAGATGTTCTTCTTCACGCTGTTCGCCATCAGTGAGTGCTGTCTTCTGGCGGCCATGGCTTTTGACCGCTACATGGCCATATGCTCCCCACTACACTATGCAACACGAATGAGCCGTGGGCTATGTGCCCAGCTGGCCGTGGTTTCCTGGGCAGTGGGTTGCGTGGTAGGCTTGGGCCAGACCAACTATATTTTCTCCTTGAACTTCTGTGGCCCCTGTGAAATAGACCACTTCTTCTGCGACCTCCCCCCTATCCTGGCCCTTGCCTGCGGGGATACATCCCATAACGAGGCCGCGGTCTTTGTTGTAGCCGTTCTTTGCATTTCCAGCCCATTTCTACTGATCATCGCTTCCTATGGCAGAATCCTAGCTGCCGTGCTGATCATGCCCTCACCCGAAGGCCGCTGGAAAGCTCTGTCCACCTGCTCTTCCCACCTGCTTGTAGTGACGCTCTTCTACGGCTCAGGGTCTGTCACCTACCTGAGGCCCAAGGCCAGCCATTCGCCAGGAACAGATAAGCTCCTAGCTCTCTTCTACACGGTGGTAACCTCCATGCTCAACCCCATCATCTACAGTTTGCGGAACAAGGAGGTCAAGGCAGCTCTCTGGAGAACCCTCTGGAAAAAAGCTTTAACTCGCGGGTAGGTACCGAAGGACTGTGCAGATCTGCTCTTTGAAAAGAGGCACACACAACCCAAGAGGAAAGAAAGAAACATACACTGTGAGCCCTGCAGCCTGTGTAAGGACCTTCTGTGATAACAGTGGCTGCAATTTTGGAGACACCTCTGTACTCACAGCCTAAGTTCTGATTGCCAAATTCTGGAAGGAAGTTGGCTACCAAAAATTTTTAATATGTGAGTCCAACACTAGACAGGTTTTCCAAAATATGTTAGTCTAGACTTAGTGTATAAATTGCCAGATTATATCTCAGAAGTCTGGCAAATTCTCATTCTGCAGTCTTAGTCATTTTCCAGTCCCCGAGGGTCCCATCTGACTCTCTGCCCTAGTCCCTGGGGAAAGTGTTCCCACATATGTCTGCCCCACATGACTCTCAAATCCCTAATAACTCCATGAAACACATTATTTCCTTCCATAAAAAATGTTTTAAGCATTCCAACTGTAATTATTGTTACATGACATGGAATTAATTCTTTCTGTGAGTTGCATGTACTATAAAATATGTAAGCATGCAAAAAAAGAAAGCAAACACGTTTCAGAACATTAAAAGAAAAAAGTGGGAAATTTTTATCAGTCTCCATGGTGAAAATGCTTTTAAAAAGAGAATCATATTTAAATTATAGGATAGAAAGATAAAAATGAACTAAACATAATTAACATAAACAATTTAAAAGATTTTTATATAATTTACAAAATTTGCATATGTACAGATGAATTCTGGCTCCTTATGCTTGGAAATGAGCCACACACTATCTCTCAAGGGAAATGAACATGGTCACAACACAGTAGCTACAGGCGCCTGGAGAGGCATTGCCTGAGGCACCAACACCCAGCCCTCACAGGTGCTGGGATGCAGGAGGGTTTGCTAACAACTCAGGCAGCAGCTGTCATAGGACCAAGCGTAGCTGTGTGACCCAATCACTGTGCACGATGACTAGTCCTGGGTGTGATGTAAGTGTGGTCCCTGGTTAGCAGCACTGTATTGTACACTTGACGTGTACAGAGAGGGCAAATCTGAAGTGCTCTCACCACACACACAATCTCTATTTGAGGTGATGGGTGTGTCAATAACTCAGTTGTGCTAATACTTCATCACCTTGTGCACCTTAAATACATGCAGTTTTGCTTGTCAGTTAGTGGTAAAAGAAAAAAAGAATGTGCTAATGTGATAATTCTATCAGGGGACAATAGTCATGTCCACTAATGACCAAGACGTGTTTTCCAGATATCCCTACTTTACCAAAAACTGTCCAATTAATTCACACATAACGCATTGTGGTTCATATTTAGACATGTGCATAGTAATTGACAATGGGAATAATCAGAACAAGCAAACCTAACTGGGGAACAATTATGCTATGGAATAGGCAGAAATTATAGGCAGGCATTAGAAATGATGATCAATCCAGAAAAAAGAGTGATTATTAAAGCAAGTTAAAAACGATTTGTATACCATGACCATTTTTGTTTAGTTTTATAAATCTGAACGGATTACAATGCGATGTTCACAGTAGAATCTCCAGGCGTTCATATTGCAGATGTTTTTCTTATCCTTGTTTCTAAGGTTTCTTCAATAAATATGTAATGTATGTATAATACAGATACTAAAATATTTAAATGTAGACTTTTTTGTTAAAACAAATATAATACATGCTTTTCAGAGCAAATTTATAAAATATATAAAAGTGTAAAATTGAAAATTTAATCCATTTATCTTCCTTGAATCCAGCCAATGTAAACATTTGGCTTATTTTATTTTAGCCTTTTTCTTTCCACTAATCACACACACACACACACACACACACACACACACACACACACACTCAAGTCCCTTCCCATGAAAGATTATGTTATGAAAACATATATGTGTTGTTTTGAAAGCAGTTGAATATATAAAAAGTACCAAAAATGCATCTTCTAGAACATTTAATGTTTGTTTTAAATATCTACATGGTCACAATTAACTTACCCTCAGTATTTTCTCTACTGCATGTTCCTAAATATTAGTTATAGGGAGAAATTCTTTACTAACTCTGCTCCTCGAAGCCTGTGCCATGTGGTGTTGGGGAGACTCTGGAGTGCACTTTCCTCTGCACCAGCACAGACAGCGCCACCAACCATAATGACAACCACGTTTACCGAACTCTGAGTGTATAAAAGGGCAGTTTAAGCTCACTCCATGTGACCTTAAAAACCATCCTTGTGCTACTGTCCTCAGTCTACACACCTGGAGGCCAGGAGCAGAGGCTGGAACCTCTCATCTCCAAAGTGAGCAAGGACCAGTGTGGGGCACCAGCCATGACTTCCAGGAAGGTTCATTCCCATTAGTTCTGATTCCCTGCATTCTCTATCCCTGAGATAAATAAAGTGAAAGTGAAAAGACCAAACAACACCAGAGAGTCTCCACTGGGAAGGGACAAATATGCTGTTCAGGTTTCTTTCTAAGTTGTGAGATTTTTTCAGAGGGGTGATTTTATTTTTCTTTGTGAAAGCCTCTCCTTTGGTTTTAATCAGCATATGTGATGTAAACAGTAACTTATGATTTATATTTAAGAGTAACCCCTATACCCTATGACCCAGCAATCACACTACTAGGTATTTACCCAAAGGGTACAAAAATGCTGATCTGAAGGGGCACATACATCCCAATGTTTATAGCAGCATTATCAACAATAGCCAAATTACAGAAAGAGACCAAATGTCCAATGACTGATGAATGAATAAAGAACATATGGTATACGTACACAATGGAATATTACTAGGCGATCAAAAAGCATGAAATCTTGCCATTTGAAATGATGTGGATGGAACTAGAGGGCATTACGCTAAGTGAAATAAGTCAGTCAGAGAAAGAGAGATACCATATGATTCTACTCATGTGGAATTTGAGAAACAAAACAGATGAAGATATGGAAGAAAATAAAGAAGAGAGGGAAACAAACTACAAGAGACTCATAATGATACATAACAAATTGAGGGTTGCTAGAGAGGAGGTGGGGGGAGATGGGCTAGATGGTGATGCGTACTAAGGAGGGCACTTGCTGGGATGAGCACTGGGTGTTGTATGTAAGTGAGGAATCACTGAATTCTACTCCTGAAGTTAATATTGCACTGTATGTTAACTAAAATTTAAATAAAAAGACAAAAAAAAGACAGAGAAAGAGAGATTCCCAAACACCTATGCTTGTTATCTTTAAATCACACACATAAATTGTTTACCTCCTATTTACATAAAAACACAGTCAGCAGCATGTTCTGAGAGCAAAATTCTCAAATAGATTTTTAGAATGAGCTACAGTTTATCTCATTCAATAAAAGACGAACCAGCAGAAGATAAGACAGGTAGCCCAGGGCTTAATGACAAGGAAATCTAGGCAGAGAGACAGTTTGAAAAGGAATTTATTAATTGTCTCACTCTTGGAGTTATTGTCTATACCAAGTTACAAAATCAGAGCATGCCATCACCTCTTCTAGGTTAACCTGTCTCCTTGCAGAATGCAAACCACAGGTCGGTTTGCAAACTCTAAACATTGGGCCAAATCTGCCTACTGCCTATTTGTGTACATGAGGCTCAGTGGAGACCCCCCAGCCCCCTCACCAACACGCGGTTCAGGGGCCGTACCTGCAGAGTTCAGTGTTTGCAGATGCCAGGTACCTGCCCTCCGCCGGAAACGTCCGTACATGAGAAACACCAACAAAATGCAAGGGGTGGAAGTTTTTTGGATCCTGATTGGAACAAACCAAAGACAAAACCATTTAAGAAAATCTGAACATGGGCTGATGGATTATGGTAAGCAAATACTGTTCGTTTTCTTTCTATATTATTGTTTGCAATGATACAATGCCTGAGATTTACTTTTAAAAACTACAGCAAAACAAAATGAAAAAAAACAAAAACTGTGGGAGGAAATATTTGAAACAAAATTGGCGTGATGTTGATAATTGCTAATGTTGACTTGGATGTTGGTGGGTTATCTTATCCTCTTCTACCTCCGTGTACTATGTTTGAAATGTTCATATGTGAAAAACAGTAATCCTTTGTCCAGTATGTGTTACTGATTTCTATCTTGATTTCATATTTCTCAAAATAAATGCTCATGTGCTTTTAAACTTGTGGAATGTGTTCAGACTTGCATTATTCAATATTTGGTCAACATGTTGTGAATGTTCTGTGTATGCTTCAAAAACGCTCGTATAAACTCATTGGCTTGAGTGTCCCCTCTGCACGTCTGAGGTGATTTTTGTTGTGTTAACTATATTCCCTGTGTATCACTCATGTTTGTGTGTCTTTCTACCAGTGATTCACCCAACTCCGCTGTGGATTTCTCTCATTCCTTTGCTACTTGTCCGATTTGGCTTCATACCTTGAAGCTATGTTACAGGAGGTATATGAATCTTGGAGTGTTATAATTTCCAGGCTGATTAAATATTTTAGCATGATCAAAAGCCCTTCCTTATTACTGGTAATCACTCTTCCCTTAAAGTTTCTGTCAGGTGATATTAGCATGTTTCAACTTCCTACTGTCTACCGTCACAGGGTATGTCTTTTTTTTAACCTTTACCCTGCATCTTATATGTAGTTTTTATCTTAGTCTCTAAAAAAAATGCACTCTGGGGGCATTTGGCTGGCTCAGTGGGTGGACCATCTGACTCTTGACCTCAGGGTCATGAGTTCAAGCCCCACGTTGGGCATGGAGCCTACTTAAAAAAAAAATTTAATTAAAAAACAGTACTCTGAAAATATTTTTATTTATTTGGACAGTTTGGGCCATTTACATTTATATAATTTATACATATAGTTTATATAATGTACTTTATATACAAATTTATATAATTCATACCCATAATTTAAATAATATAATTTATATAATTGCTGGAGTTGGTGGCTACTATTTTTCTATGCAGCTTCTATTCGTCCAATTTATTGCTTGCCTTTTCTTCTACTGCGTTTATGTTTTTATAATTAATCAAATAGTTTTATTAGAACACTTGCCTCAACTTCAAGCTTGTTGGCATCACATTAAAGTCTTATTCTTTTAGTGGCTTAGACATTACAAGATACATCTTTGATCTGTCATAGGCTGAATTAAGTTATTATTTTTACCAATTTGTTTTCCCCATGAAACGATTTTGAGTGATTTCCCATTTATGCTATTAAGTTAAAACAACAAGCCTTAAGATAGAGCCAAACCTCTCAGAGCTACCAGGTGAAAATGACAAACCAATGATTCTAAAGGATTTTTCTCAGGTTATATTTACTGATGCCATATAGTAAAATAAGAAATCAATAACAAAGTGATAGTCAAAAAATAAAATAGATAGCATTAACAAAATCATAGTCAACATCCCATGAGTTTAGAGTCCAAAAACCACATTCCTAAATAAATTCAAGTTACAGAAGAAATAAAAATTAAAATTAAAAGGCATTTATAGCTAAATTTCAAAATATGTATAGAAACGTGTGTATTGCAGCAGTACTCAAAGAGAATTTATGGATTTAAATGCATTTATTGGTAAATTGGAAGAACAGAGGCTAAACATTCAAAATACCAAATTAAGGGGAGAACAACAAAATAAACCCAAAGAAAATAGAATAAAGGAGATAATAAAGATAAAAGGAGAAATGAATGAAGTAGAACACTAATACAACAATTAAATAGATTTGACCAATAAAATAATAAGCTGGTTCTTTGATAAAACTAATAAAATGGTAAACCTCTGGCTATTTACATGAGTAAGTATCATTAAGATAAAAAATGACACAGTATAAAACGGATTTAATGCCACAACACATCACTTCAGGAAGAATGTTGAGCCGATAACTTAAAAATCTAAATGTAATGAATAATTTTCTACAGAAAAACATAAATTGTCAAAATTCCCAGGAAGGAAAAAGCCTGAATAGAACAGTATATATTTTTTTAATGAGCTCAGGATTACTAATGTCCAACAGTGTACCCTCAGCATCACAAGGCTGGATCTGTTCTGTGTGACTTCTAGAAAACTCAAAGAACCATTATTCCAGGCTTATTTAATCTCTTCCAAATTTAATAAGAAATAGAAAGTTGCCCCACTGATTTTATGAGACTAGTAAAATTTTTATGCATAAACAGAACACAGGTGACATAAGAAAATGATATTATTGGCCAATCTCCATTATAAACTCAAATACAGTTTTACATTTTACATAATTTTTATAAAAATTCTCAAAAGACATTTTGAATATAGAAGGAATATTCTAAAAACAATATATCACAGACAAAGCCAGCTTATTCCAGGAACACAGATATTATTTCAAGGTAGAAAATCTATTGACACAGGAAGTATGTAATAGATTATAATAGGAGAAAAACAATGCAATCTTCCCAACAGTTGCATGCAGAAACAATGGGTACTTGCAGCATTTTAGCTGGGCACAGTTTCTGGCATTCAAATCTGGCTACATCGTGGGTTGAATGGAGGATAAGCAATGAGGTTCTCATACAGTCAAGGTGGGGTTGTGAATCAATATGGTTCCCTGAGGAAATCTTTGCCATATCAGCGGATTTCTGTAGTTTCTAATGGGCATCTCCTTTACCTGAAGGCTTCCACATGTAGTTACTGACCACACAGAATCATTCCCACAAAAGTAGGTAAAAGCTGGCATCTACACACAAGAACGTTTATTGCAGCATGGTTGGAAAGAGTAGAAAACTTGAAACAATATAAATATTCTTTTTTTTTTTTTTTTTAAATTTTTTTTTTTCCCAATGTTTATTTATTTTTGGGACAGAGAGAGACAGAGCATGAACGGGCGAGGGGCAGAGAGAGAGGGAGACACAGAATCGGAAACAGGCTCCAGGCTCCGAGCCATCAGCCCAGAGCCCGACGCGGGGCTCGAACTCACGGACCGCGAGATCGTGACCTGGCTGAAGTCGGACGCTTAACCGACTGCGCCACCCAGGCGCCCCAATATAAATATTCTTAATAAAATGAGATACATGCATACAATTAAATAATCTGAATATCTTTGTAACTAGTTCTTAAACTAGTGTAAGTGATACATGTAGTTTAATATTATTTATGTAAATTTAAAACCATTAATATCTATATATTTTTACTTTAAAGTATTTTTAAATGTTTTTGGATAAATGTACACAAACTGATAATCATGGATACCTCTAGGTATGACTGCTAAAAATGTAGAAAATATATAGAAAATATTAAATTTTTTAATCTTATTGGGGACATAAGGATACCATTTTTATTAGTGCTTTCATTTATTGTCTATTTGAAATTATAACATTTTATTTTTTTTAATGTTTATTTATTTTTGAGACAGAGAGTGACAGAGCACGAACGGGGAAGTGGCAGAGAGGGAGGGAGACACAGAACCCGAAGCAGGCTCCAGGCTCTGAGCCATCAGCCCAGAGCTGACGCGGGGCTCGAACTCACGGACCGCGAGATCGTGACCTGAGCTGAAGCCGGACGCTTAACCAACTGAGCCACCCAGGCGCCCCGAAATTATAACATTTTAAATGATTTGGGTAATCATACTGCTGATTAGGTATTTGGCTGTCCTAATCCATGTAAGTATGTTGAAGTAGTCTCTAGAATTAAAGCCAATAAGGATTTTGATATTTTATAAATCGATAACTATTATGAATATAGGGAAAGCATGGCCAATATTTTCACACTTTAAAAATTACCCAGATTTTCAGCTGTGCTTTCAGAACAGATAAAAACTTCATATTCAATATGAAGAAAAAAATTTTATAAATTCTATGAAATTACAATATCTGTGAAAGGGAATGTTATAATGGCAAAGACAAACACTTTTATTTATAAATAAATCTGCCTACTTTTGGGAGATTTAAATATTCACACTTAATGACAATACTTCAAATTGTGTTTATTTGCCCTCAATTCAGGTATAGCACTAAGGGGTCAATTGAGAGATTGGGGGCTGCTCTGTGGTAACAAGAGTTACCACACTGTGGTAACGTGTAGTAGAGAAACAGTCACGTTGGTCGTTCTCCTTGGAGACTTTCTCTGTGGCTGGGAGAGATCAGAATGGTCCCGGGTGCATGGAATCCCAGACGCCCTGCTGAATATGTGAGAATCAACAACCCCTGATAAGACAAACCGTCAGGTAGCTGTGGGTGTGCAGGGCCCTAACCGGCCGGCGAGCTGCAGACGCAGCCCCCGCTGCAGAGCCCTGTCCTCAGCTAGACCCACCTGGCAGCCGTGACCAGCACGAGCTGGAGCTGCCTTCTGTCTGCTCATGGTGATAGTTCGTTACCAGAGCAATAACTCCGGGATTCCTGGAAGTATGATTCATGTGCACATGCTCCTGCCTCTAAACGTGTTCATGTATACACAGCATCTTTACAAATTAGCCAGAAAAAGACACATAACAGTTTGGGAAAGGAGGATGAAAAGAAGGGCTTAGGGTAGTAACTTCAGGACGCCATTGAAAGGAAATGTCACACCTGTTTTACTGCGGAGCCGAAGCTGTGACCCTTAGACGCGGGATGTGTAAGTCCTCGGCACCTGGGGAATGGCTGAGTACGTGTCACGGTTGTCCCTGATGTGGGTCCCTCCACAGCAGTCTCCTCAGAGCCCACTTAACCTCCTTGTTTCTCAGCGTGTAGATGAGAGGATTAAGCGAGGGCGTCACTACAGTATAGAAGAGGGTGAGGAATTTACTGTGGTTCTGCGTGTACTCGCTCTTGGGTTGGATGTAGACAGAAATTATAGTCCCGAAGAACAAAACCACAACCAGCAGGTGGGACCCGCAGGTCCCAAACGCTTTCCTCCGGCCTTCCGTGGACCTTATTCTCAGCACGCTCCTGGCGATGCAGCCGTAGGAGACCAGAATCAGCCCCAGCGGTATGACCACATAGAGGACGATGGCTATGGAGAGCTCGTTCTCCAGGAAGGTGGTGTTCACACAGGCAATTTTAATCAGGGCGGGCTCCTCACACATGAAATCATCCACCCTGTGGTGGTTGCAGAGAGGCAGCTGGAAGACGAGGATGGTCTGAAGCGTGGACTCCACAAAACCACTGCTCCAGGCCACAGCTGCAAGCTGCCGGAGCAGCCTGGGGTGCATGATGACGCCATAGTGCAGGGGGCGGCAGATGGCATTGAAGCGGTCATAAGCCATCACCGTCAGGAGGATGCACTCAGTGGAGCCCAGCCCCAGCGCCACATAGAGCTGGAGCACACAGCCCGTGTAGCTGATGGTCTTCTCGGGGCCCCTGAGATTCACCAGCATCTGTGGGACAATGCTCGTTGTAAAGCAGAGGTCCAGGAAGGACAGATTCGACAGGAAGAAGTACATGGGCGTGTGCAGCTTGGGGTTCAAGAAGGAGACCAGGATGATGGCTGTGTTCCCCACCAGTGTCAGTACATATATGATGGAGATGGCCACAAGGAGGACCTTCTCCAGCCGGGGCTGCTCAGAGAAGCCCAGCAAGATAAACCCTGCCGGGTTGCTAGAATTTGTCCCTTTCATTCCTCCCTACCTGAGAGTCACCTTTCTTTGTCATTCCTGTTTTATTCCTGCGGGAAGAAAATCAGGTCTCATAACCACTGGAAAAATAACAAAGTGAGTGAAATGAGCATTTGGACACTGGAATTAGAGAAACAACAGACAAAGATAAAATTATGCAAACAAATATAATAGGTTGACTTGTTATCCGGAAAGAAAGACAAATATATTCAGTCATGAAAATACTAAATGCATTGAAAGGAAATATACAAACATAGGAGAGACATTAGAATCATATACTGAACCAGATTTGAGATTTATATACCAAACCACCTGAGGATTAAAATACACAGGCCATCAATGCACACACTGTGAAAAAGCAGAGAAATGGAAAAGGTGATTGGTTCATACAGATAGACATGTGCTAGACAATATATGTAACAGATAAGTTGAAAGATCCATGTAGTGAGCAAGGGTCTGAGAGAAGGTACACAGAGTTGGAGACACATAGAATTTTTATACAGGAGCAGTGAGACATGGTTATCATTCATATTCATTGTGTTTCTATGAAGCAAATAATTACTGACCTGATAATAGCATTAAGCAAAACTTCTGTGATCTCCCTATTTGAGTCATAGGTCTACTGTCTTCATGAATATTGCTGTCTAGGAAAGTCTAATTCACAGTCCCCAACAAGCACACTCTCTCCCCAGTGGGTCCCAAGTCCACACGCTTTAATATGCTTTCACTACAAGAGCATCTGAATTCAGTCATCTAATGCAATCCACTGACATTTCATAGAGTAAATGGTGTAAAATGCATCAGTGTCCTTCATGCTATTAGCCTGCAGAGATTAGGAAGTGCAGTTAGGAACATCGGTCCCTCTGAATGCTCTGTCCTAGCGTTTCCAAATGACTGGGCAGATGGATTACCTGTGGGTCAAACCTAAACAGGTTTCTTACAATAAAAAACAAAAATATCCAATGAAAATTCTCTTCAATATCCTGACCAGAGGGGACCTTGAGGAAGATGGCGGCGTAGGAGGACGCTGGGCTCACCGCGCGTCCTGCTGATCACTTAGATTCCACCTACACCTGCCTAAATAACCCAGAAAACCACCAGAGGATTAGCAGAACGGAGTCGCCGGAGCCAAGCGCAGACGAGAGGCCCACGGAAGAGGGTAGGAAGGGCGGCGAGGCGGTGCGCGCTCCACGGACTGGCGGGAGGGAGCCGGGGCGGAGGGGCGGCTCGCCGGCCAAGCTGAGCCCCCAAGTCTGGCTTGCAAAAAGCGGAGGGGCCTGACGGACTGTGTTCCGACAGCAAGCGCGACTTAGCGTCTGGGAGGTCATAAGCTAACAGCTCTGCTCGGAAAGCGGGAAGGCTGGAGGACAAAGGGAAGGAGAGCTGCTGAGCCCCCGGACGACAGAGCTCAGTTTGGTGGGGAACAAAGGCGCTCGCCAGCGCCATCTTCCCCGCCCATCCCCCAGCCAAAATCCCAAAGAGAACCAGTTCCTGCCAGGGAACTTGCTCGCCACGCACACACCCAACTCTGCGCTTCTGCGGAGCCAAACCTCCGGCAGCGGATCTGACTCCCTCCTGCTGCCACAGGGCCCCTCCTGAAGTGGATCACCTAAGGAGAAGCAAGCTAAGCCTGCCCCTCCTGCCCCTGTGCACCTTGCCTACCCACCCCAGCTAAGACGCCAGATCCCCAGCATCACAAGCCTGGCAGTGTGCAAGTAGCCCAGACGGGCCACCCCACCCCACAGTGAATCCCGCCCCTAGGAGAGGGGAAGAGAAGGCACGCACCAGTCTGACTGTGGCCCCAGCGGTGGGCTGGGGGCAGACATCAGGTCTGACTGCGGCTCCGCCCACCAACTCCAGTTATACACCACAGCACAGGGGAAGTGCCCTGCAGGTCCTCACCACGCCAGGGACTATCCAAAATGACCAAGCGGAAGAATTCCCCTCAGAAGAATCTCCAGGAAATAACAACAGCTAATGAGCTGATCAAAAAGGATTTAAATAATATAACAGAAAGTGAATTTAGAATAATAGTCATCAAATTAATCGCTGGGCTTGAAAACAGTATAGCTGACAGCAGAGAATCTCTTGCTACAGAGATCAAGGGACTAAGGAACAGTCACGAGGAGCTGAAAAACGCTTTAAACGAAATGCATAACAAAATGGAAACCACCACGGCTCGGATTGAAGAGGCAGAGGAGAGAATAGGTGAACTAGAAGATAAAGTTATGGAAAAAGAGGAAGCTGAGAAAAAGAGGGATAAAAAAATCCAGGAATATGAGGGGAAAATTAGAGAACTAAGTGATACACTAAAAAGAAATAATATACGCATAATTGGTATCCCAGAGGAGGAAGAGAGAGGGAAAGGTCCTGAAGGGGTACTTGAAGAAATAATAGCTGAGAACTTCCCTGAAGTGGGGAAGGAAAAAGGCATTGAAATCCAAGAGGCACATAGAACTCCCTTCAGACGTAACTTGAATCGATCTTCTGCACGACATATCATAGTGAAACTGGCAAAATACAAGGATAAAGAGAAAATTCTGAAAGCAGCAAGGGGTAAACGTGCCCTCACATATAAAGGGAGACCTATAAGACTCGTGACTGATCTCTCTTTTGAAACTTGGCAGGCCAGAAAGAATTGGCACGAGATTTTCAGTGTGCTAGACAGAAAAAATATGCAGCCGAGAATCCTTTATCCAGCAAGTCTGTCATTTAGCATAGAAGGAGAGATAAAGGTCTTCCCAAACAAACAAAAACTGAAGGAATTTGTCACCACTAAACCAGCCCTACAAGAGATCCTAAGGGGGACCCTGTGAGACAAAGTACCAGAGACATCACTACAAGCATAAAACATACAGACATCACAATGACTCTAAACCCATACCTTTCTATAATAACACTGAATGTAAATGGACTAAATGCGCCAACCAAAAGACATAGGGTATCGGAATGGATAAAAAAACAAGACCCATCTATTTGCTGTCTACAAGAGACTCATTTTAGACCTGAGGACACCTTTAGATTGAGAGTGAGGGGATGGAGAACTATTTATCATGCTACTGGAAGCCAAAAGAAAGCTGGAGTAGCCATCCTTATATCAGACAAACTAGACTTTAAATTAAAGGCTGTAACAAGAGATGAAGAAGGACATTATATAATAGTGACAGGGTCTATCCATCAGGAAGAGCTAACAATTATAAATGTCTATGCGCCGAATACCGGAGCGCCCAAATATATAAAACAATTACTCATAAACATAAGCAACCTTATTGAGAAGAATGTGGTAATTGCAGGGGACTTTAACACCCCACTTACAGAAATGGATAGATCATCTAGACACACAGTCAATAAAGACACAAGGGCCCTGAATGATACATTGGATCAGATGGACTTGACACATATATTTAGAACTCTGCATCCCAAAGCAACAGAATATACTTTCTTCTCGAGTGCACATGGAACATTCTCCAAGATAGATCATATACTGGGTCACAAAACAGCCCTTCATAAGTTTACAAGAATTGAAATCATACCATGCATACTTTCAGACCACAACGCTATGAAGCTTGAAATCAACCACAGAAAAAAGTCTGGAAAACCTCCAAAAGCATGGAGGTTAAAGAACACCCTACTAACGAATGAGTGGGTCAACCAGGCAATTAGAGAAGAAATTAAAAAATATATGGAAACAAACGAAAATGAAAATACAACAATCCAAACGCTTTGGGACGCAGCGAAGGCAGTCCTGAGAGGAAAATACATTGCAATCCAGGCCTATCTCAAGAAACAAGAAAAATCCCAAATACAAAATCTAACAGCACACCTAAAGGAAATAGAAGCAGAACAGCAAAGGCAGCCTAAACCCAGCAGAAGAAGAGAAATCATAAAGATCAGAGCAGAAATAAACAATATAGAATCTAAAAAAACTGTAGAGCAGATCAATGAAACCAAGAGTTGGTTTTTTGAAAAAATAAACAAAATTGACAAACCTTTAGCCAGGCTTCTCAAAAAGAAAAGGGAGATGACCCAAATAGATAAAATCATGAATGAAAATGGAATTATTACAACCAATCCCTCAGAGATACAAACAATTATCAGGGAATACTATGAAAAATTATATGCCAACAAATTGGACAACCTAGAAGAAATGGACAAATTCCTGAACACCCACACTCTTCCAAAACACAATCAGGAGGAAATAGAAAGCTTGAACAGACCCATCACCAGCGAAGAAATTGAATCGGTTATCAAAAATCTCCCAACAAATAAGAGTCCAGGACCAGATGGCTTCCCAGGGGAGTTCTACCAGATGTTTAAAGCAGAGATAATACCTATCCTTCTCAAGCTATTCCAAGAAATAGAAAGGGAAGGAAAACTTCCAGACTCATTCTATGAAGCCAGTATTACTTTGATTCCTAAACCAGACAGAGACCCAGTAAAAAAAGAGAACTACCGGCCAATATCCCTGATGAATATGGATGCAAAAATTCTCAATAAGATACTAGCAAATCGAATTCAACGGCATATAAAAAGAATTATTCACCATGATCAAGTGGGATTCATTCCTGGGATGCAGGGCTGGTTCAACATTCGCAAATCAATCAACGTGATACATCACATTAACAAAAAAAAAGAGAAAAACCATATGATCCTGTCAATCGATGCAGAAAAGGCCTTTGACAAAATCCAGCACCCTTTCTTAATAAAAACTCTTGAGAAAGTCGGGATAGAAGGAACATACTTAAAGATCATAAAAGCCATTTATGAAAAGCCCACAGCTAACATCATCCTCAACGGGGAAAAACTGAGAGCTTTTTCCCTGAGATCAGGAACACGACAGGGATGCCCACTCTCACCGCTGTTGTTTAACATAGTGCTGGAAGTTCTAGCATCAGCAATCAGACAACAAAAGGAAATCAAAGGCGTCAAAATTGGCAAAGATGAAGTCAAGCTTTCGCTCTTTGCAGATGACATGATATTATACATGGAAAATCCGATAGACTCCACCAAAAGTCTGCTAGAACTGATCCATGAATTCAGCAAAGTTGCAGGATACAAAATCAATGTACAGAAATCAGTTGCATTCTTATACACTAACAATGAAGCAACAGAAAGACAAATAAAGAAACTGATCCCATTCACAATTGCACCAAGAAGCATAAAATACCTAGGAATCAATCTAACCAAAGATGTAAAGGATCTGTATGCTGAAAACTATAGAAAGCTTATGAAGGTAATTGAAGAAGATTTAAAGAAATGGAAAGACATTCCCTGCTCATGGACTGGAAGAATAAATATTGTCAAAATGTCAATACTACCCAAAGCTATCTACACATTCAATGCAATCCCAATCAAAATTGCACCAGCATTCTTCTCGAAACTAGAACAAGCAATCCTAAAATTCATATGGAACCACAAAAGGCCCCGAATAGCCAAAGTAATTTTGAAGAAGAAGACCAAAGCAGGAGGCATCACAATCCCAGACTTTAGCCTCTACTACAAAGCTGTCATCATCAAGACAGCATGGTATTGGCACCAAAACAGACACATAGACCAATGGAATAGAATAGAAACCCCGGAACTAGACCCACAAACGTACGGCCAACTCATCTTTGACAAAGCAGGAAAGAACATCCAATGGAAAAAAGACAGTCTCTTCAACAAATGGTGCTGGGAGAACTGGACAGCAACATGCAGAAGGTTGAAACTAGACCACTTTCTCACACCATTCACAAAAATAAACTCAAAATGGATAAAGGACCTGAATGTGAGACAGGAAACCATCAAAACCTTAGAGGAGAAAGCAGGAAAAGACCTCTCTGACCTCAGCCGTAGCAATCTCTTACTCGACACATCCCCAAAGGCAAGGGAATTAAAAGCAAAAATGAACTACTGGGACCTTATGAAGATCAAAAGCTTCTGCACAGCAAAGGAAACAACAAACAAAACTAAAAGGCAACCAACGGAATGGGAAAAGATATTTGCAAATGACATATCGGACAAAGGGCTAGTATCCAAAATCTATAAAGAGCTCACCAAACTCCACACCCGAAAAGCAAATAACCCAGTGAAGAAATGGGCAGAAAACATGAATAGACACTTCTCTAAAGAAGACATCCGGATGGCCAACAGGCACATGAAAAGATGTTCAGCGTCGCTCCTTATCAGGGAAATACAAATCAAAACCACACTCAGATATCACCTCACGCCAGTCAGAGTGGCCAAAATGAACAAATCAGGAGACTATAGATGCTGGAGAGGATGTGGAGAAACGGGAACCCTCTTGCACTGTTGGTGGGAATGCAAATTGGTGCAGCCGCTCTGGAAAGCAGTGTGGAGGTTCCTCAGAAAATTAAAAATAGACCTACCCTATGACCCAGCAATAGCACTGCTAGGAATTTATCCAAGGGACACAGGAGTACTGATGCATAGGGGCACTTGTACCCCAATGTTCATAGCAGCACTCTCAACAATAGCCAAATTATGGAAAGAGCCTAAATGTCCATCAACTGATGAATGGATAAAGAAATTGTGGTTTATATACACAATGGAGTACTACGTGGCAATGAGAAAAAATGAAATATGGCCTTTTGTAGCAACGTGGATGGAACTGGAGAGTGTGATGCTAAGTGAAATAAGCCATACAGAGAAAGACAGATACCATATGGTTTCACTCTTATGTGGATCCTGAGAAAGTTAAGAGAAACCCATGGGGGAGGGGAACAAAAAAAAAAAAAAAAAAAAGAGGTTAGAGTGGGAGAGAGCCAAAGCATAAGAGACTGTTGAGAACTGAGAACAAACTAAGGGTTGATGGGGGGTGGGAGGGAGGAGAGGGTGGGTGATGGGTACTGAGGAGGGCACCTTTTGGGATGAGCACTGGGTGTTGTATGGAAACCAATTTGACAATAAATTTCATATATAAATAAAAAAAAAAAAAAAAAAAAAAAACAATAACCTGACCAGAAAATATAACTGTATTTCTAAGAGCCCTCGGCCATTATAGCTGATCTTAGGCAATCGTCATATAATCCACTTAAGGAGAATAAGTTGTTTATTTTCCTCAGTACTCATGGCAATCATCAGCTGCAGTTTGAACTCTGGTTGAGTGAAACTGCTGTGTTTTGGGTGAGTTCAACCCTCCTTCCAGAATTGAAACAAAGGAAGGAAACTAATTGAAACAAAGGAAGTAGTCACTGTGTTTACCATATGTCCCTGTGACCACGTGGTTTGGTGGTAAAGTAAAACCCTGAATTGTGTGGTACAGAATTGACTTTGATTTAGCTGCTAGGTTTCCTCCCCCAAACTGTGAAGAGGGAAAGCTTGGGGCTACTGGGTCTACAAGAAACACAGTGCGTGGGGGGCCCACTTGGCCCAATGCAACACTACATCACCACGATTTTGTCCTGGGGTATTTCTGCTCCAAGAATAACCCACATTTTCCCAGGTGAGTCCATACTGAAACTCTCTTTTCACATTTCTGTGAACCAAGATGCCAATGAGGGGATTTATGTCTGCAAAGAGAAGGAGAGAGTCAATTTTCCATGATTAAAAATATAGTGGATGTTGAGACACATGAAAACCTCATCCTGTTCGCTGCTAAAGGGAACCAGCTCTGGATGGCCTGGACTTTTAAAATAAACTTCCTTTATCTTTATCCACACATGAGAAAAACAGCCCTACCTTCCAGGAAGAATGTCAATCCAGAAGCTGTTGGAGGCTGTGATGAAAAGTTCAGTCTTGATCAGAATTCTGGGACAGGCAGTGGGGAATCTGCGTGTGGGCAGCCTATAAGCTGTGATCTCTTGGCTCAATCACCCTGCAGGTGGATGGAGGTTGGCGAGTTCACTCCTCACACATTGCTGGAGCTCCTTCCCAGGCAGCATCCCGTCTATATCACAGGGAAACTCCTGTCTCTGGAGAGAGAAGGGCCTTAGAGGCTTGCACTTCTGTGTCATTGGGAGGCAATCAATCCTATGCCACTTTCTGAACATACACACATGCACATACACATGCACTTTGCTGTGAAGGTGTCTGTAACCAGCCCTCTGCTATCATGGTAGCCTCCCATCATGAGCTCTGGGATGGAGGGGCAGTGAGAAGAGTCTTCCACTCTAGGCATCGTGGAGTTTGCCAGCCAGAAAGGCCACGCACCTGCTTCCATCATGTGAGGTGCTGTCTCCTTGCTTCCAACAGTAAAATGCAAGAGGAGAGACATAAACTGGAGGTGAAGGAATCAGAACTTGAAGATTTGGATAATCCTCATTCATCTCAGAAGAAGACAGGATTACACCAGCAGAGACACTGATAAATTGGACCAACGGGCACAGAGATGAAAAAAAGAAGGCAAGGTTGTCAGACTCCTGGGATTCTACAGGCTGGGAAATGGGGCAGTGTGGCTGTGAATGTGTTTTCTCCTTCAAGAAAAGTGAAGAATGACCCTGAAGACAAATTAGGGCTCGGGGGCTGCCCGGAAGAGGGGGACACAGCTGTCCCCTGTGCAGCCTCAAAGGGTGGGAGCAGCTCTGTGGTGGACGCTGCCCAGTCAGAGGTCAGCACGGCAGACACAGGGCCAGCATGATGCCCTGTGGACATGGAGGTCAGAGCTCATGACAAAGAGGATTACTGCAGAGCCTTAAAATTGAAAGGAGTGTGTCTCCTGTTTTCTGGGCACTCGGGCTCTGCAAAAGGTGCACATAAACCATCTTCGAGGCCACAGAGAAACTGATATCAGGAAACTGTCTCCTTAGCCAGCAATGGTGTTGCTCCTGGTGACGGGGTTGATTTATAATGGCATTTGGAACATGTGGATTCTGTTCATGCCATGATTCCATGGACATGATTGTTATTAAAAATAAATCTTAAACATTTGACCAAAATAATAATGTTAAAAGTACATAAACTATGCTACTCTCTGGAGGTGATGGAAATACCCGCTTTGTGCTCGCCCTGGGTCTTAGTGCTTATTGAAATGGTTGAAATAAGAGTTCTAATCATCAAAAGTAAAAACATCAATCTGGGAGAAATTGGCATTTCATGTTGAACATTATTAGGAATAAACAGAATATGAGAATATTCCAGCCAAGACCCGCCTTCCCCGGCCGGTGCCCTAGACAGCCCAGCCCAGACCTGCCTTCTTTGGCCTGTGCCCTGGATGGCCCAGCTCCACTGTGCAGGGTGGTGTTGACTGAGCAGCCTGGGCTCTGCACGATGTGACTCTGTGTGAAGGCCAGCATGTCCAGCTGCCTGACCCTGGAGGCGCTTTCGTGCCCGAGTGCCCCAGGCCAGTCAGGGTCCTCACCAGCACTACTGTGGTGACAGTGGCCGCTAATTTACAAGCTGTTGTGACAAAGAAATGTGACATTAGCCCAAGGCCACTTGCATGTTAATAGAACCACCAGTAAGAATTCTACCTGTAACCACACACATGCTTCCAAACCTCTGGGCACTTAGACCTTCGTCACCCATTTAACATTCAACCTCAGGCTTTCAATCACGTCTAAGGCCACTCTTCCTGCTAATTCCCCCAGCCCTGGATAACCTCTGCACGGTGCGGGGAGGGGGCGCACAGGCCCCACACATGCACGGGGTCCCAGCAGCACCCCTCACCCTCCTCACCTGTCGCTCTAATTCACATGCTCTCCCTGCTCTAACACAACTGGTGAAGGCCTGGCCTGGGCTGCAGTCAGATGGGCAGTGTGGTCTGAAGGTCAGAGGTCATGACCTCTGCTGTGCCATGGTCCTTCAGCTTTACAGCAGAGCCCACCCACCCACCCACCCACCCACTCCAGGAGCTTGGCAGTCACCCTCCAGCCCAGGATCACAGCCACACTTCTAAAGTCTCCAAGCTGTTTCTTTCAGATCTTATTTTTTCTCCATGATAAGTCTGATTATTCTGTAAGAATTATTTCCCATACATGACCCCACTACTCTCACTGAAATGGCCCCTAATGATTAACAAATAAAGTTCCAGGTTCTCCACCATTTTTACCTAATTTATCTCTCCTACAACATGCCCTATTTATCCTATGATCAGCTTGTTCAGTTAATATTTAAACACTCAGAAGTTTCTGAATATCTTTTCCTTTTATTGAGGTTATGAACCACACACCACATCTAGTTCTCAAAATCTCACCAAACCTCATCCTTGGATGAAAAAGCTTGGAGACTTTAGAAGTGTGGCCTTGATCCTGGGCTGATCGCCCATGACCTCATCCTCTGAAATGCCCAGTCATCTTTCATGTGCTAATCAGTGGATTTGTGAGAAGAAAGAATCTTCCAAGGAACTCAAGGTCTCAGTTATAGCTAGGGGAGAGACTCTGGGAAGTGGCAGGAAGTTCCTAGGGGATGAAAGGACCCATTACAAAAGGACTCCTGTGATTCTTGTTGCAATTGTGAATGGGATCAGTTTGTCTTTCTGTTGCTTCATTATTGGTGTATAAAAATGCAACTGATTTCTGTACATTGATTTTGTATCCTGCGACTTTGCTGAATTCATGTATCAGTTCTAGCAGACTTTTGATGGAGTCTATTGGGTTTTCCATGTATAATATCATGTCATCTGCAAAAAGTGAAAGCTTGACTTCATCTTTGCCAATTTGGATGCCTTTGATTTCCTTTTGTTGTCTGATTGCTGATGCTAGAACTTCCAACACTATGTTAAACAACAGCGGTGAGAGTGGATACCCCTGTCGTGTTCCTGATCTCAGGGGGAAAGCTCTCAGTTTTTCCCCATTGAGGATGATATAATAGCTGTGGGCTTTTGATAAATGGCTTTTATGATGTTTAAGTATGTTCCTTCTATCCCAACGTTCTTGAGGGTTTTTATTAAGAAAGATGCTGGATTTTGTCAAAAGCTTTTTCTGCATTGATTGAAAGGATCATCTGGTTCTTTTCTTTTATTAATGTGATGTATCATGTTGATTGATTTGCAAATATTGAACCAGCCTGCAGCCCCAGAATGAATCCCACTTGATCATGGTGAATAATTCTTTTTATATGCTGTTGAATTCGATTTGCTAGTATCTTGTTGAGAATTTTTGCATCCATATTCATCTAGGAATAAACCTAACCAAAGATGTAAAAGATCTGTATGCAGAAAACTATAGAAAGCTTATGAAGGAAACTGAAGATACAAAGAAATGGAAAAGCATTCCGTGCTTATGGATTAGAAGAATAAATATTGTTAAAATGTCAATAGTATCCAAAGCAATCTACACATTCAATGCAATCCCAATCAAAATTGCACCAGCATTCTTCTCGAAGCTAGAACAAGCAATCCTAAAATTTGTATGGAACCACAAAAGACACCAAATAGCCAAAGTGATTTTGAAGAACACCACCAAAGTGGGAGGCATCATAATCCCAGACTTTAGCCTCTACTATAAAGCTGTAATCATCAAGACAGCATGGTATTGGCACAAAAACAGACACATAGACCAATGGAATAGAATAGACACTTCAGAATTGGACCCACAAAAGTATGGCCAACTAATCTTTGACAAAGCAGGAAAGAATATCCAATGGGAAAAAAGACAGTCTCTTTAACAAATGGTGCTGGGAGAACTGGACAGCAACATGCAGAAGGATGAAACTAGACCACCTTCTTACACCATTCACAAAAATAAACTCAAAATGGATAAAGGACCTGAACGTGAGACAGGAAACCATCAAAACCCTAGAGGAGAAAGCAGGAAAAAAATCTCTCTGACCTCAGCCACAGCAATTTCTTACTTGACACATCTCCAAAGGCAAGGGAATTAAAAGCAAAAATGAACTATTGGGACCTCATGAAGATAAAAAGCTTCTGCACTGCAAAGGAAATAAACAACAAAACTAAAAGGCACCTAATGGAATGGGGGAAGATATTTGCAAATGCCATATCAGACAAAGGGCTAGTATCCAAAATCTATAAAGAACTCACCAAACTCCACTCCTGAAAAACAAAGAACCCAGTGAAGAAATGGGCAGAAAACATGAATAGACACTTCTCTAAAGAAGACATCCAGATGGCCAACAGACACATGAAAAGATGCTCAACGTCGCTCCTCATCAGGGAAATACAAATCAAAACCACACTCAGATATCACCTCGCACCAGTCAGAGTGGCTAAAAAGAGCAAATCAGGAGACTATAGATGCTGGAGAGGATGTGGAGAAAGGGGAACCCTCCTGCACTGTTGGTGGGAATGCAAATTGGTGCAGCCACTCTGGAAAACAGTGTGGAGGTTCCTCAAAAAATTAACAATAGATCTACCCTATGACCCGGTAATAGCACTGCTAGGAATTTACCCAAGGGATACAGGAGTGCTGATGCATAGGGGCACTTGTACCCCAATGTTCATAGCAGCACTCTCAACAATAGCCAAATTATGGAAAGAGCCTAAATGTCCTTCAACTGATGAATGGATAAAGAAGCTGTGGTTTATATATACAATGGAATACTACTTGGTAATGAGAAAGAATGAAATCTGTTCATTTGTAGCAACATGGATGGAAGTGGAGAGTATTATGCTAAGTGAGATAAGTCAGACAGAGAAAGAGAGATACCATGTTTTCACTCTTATGTGGATCCTGAGAAACTTAACAGAAGACCATGGGGAAGGGGAAGGAAAAAAAAAGTTAGGGAGGGAGGGAGCCAAACCATAAGAGACTCTTAAAAACTGAGAATAAACTGAGGGTTGATATGGGGGGGGGGGGGCAGGAGGGAGGGAAAAGTAGGTGATGGGCATTGAGGAGGGTACCTGTTGGGATGATAACTGGGTGTTGTATGGAAACCAATGTGACGATAAATTTCATGTTTAAAAAAAAAAAAGAAGGAGGACTCCTGTGCTTTGTGAAGGAGGTTAGACTCTCCTGTGAACTCTGGCAGCACATCTTGTATTTTGTAAGATCACAGACTCTGGAGTCAGATCAGCGTAGGTTCCAGAACCTGGGCAAGATATTTCTCCTCTAGAAGATAAGGTTTCCTCATCTTTATTGAGTGGAACAATAGTGCCAGTGAGTGATGCGTGAAATGATGTGTGTAACGTGCTTGGTGGGGAGCCTGGCACCCAGCAGAGCTCAATCCACACTTACCTGCTGATTTGGTGAAGGTGAGAGCAGTGTGTGGGTGCCTCACCCTTCCTGCCTGCCATGTGCTGGCTCTCTCCCCCCTGGACTCCGTCTTTACAATGTCCCATGATCTTTCTGGTCATTTTTAAGTGGTAAAAATGCCCACGTTTAAGTAATAAAGTATTCTCATGTCTGTCATTGAAGTGTCTGTCATCAGGCCTGGTCCAGCTGGAGAACCTGCAGGGGAATTGAGAGCTATGAGGGTCTCTGTCTCCACCTTGTGTGTGCTACTCTCGCCTTAGGCACGGGCTGTGAACTTGCCAGTGGAAAACTGTGGAGGGAAAAGGACACGGGCGACAGCAAAGTTTACTCCATAGCTAAAGGCTGTTTCATTCAGCTTCTCACATTTATGTATTTTGGGGCAATTACTATAAATCCATTCATCATGTTCACTGAACAGTCAATATCTACCGCTTTCTCCCACTCTGTTAATTCCAGGCCAGAATGCTTGGCTTCCCCTGAAAGTCCTTCTGGAGCCTTCCTCTCCCTCTGCCAGCCTGTCAGGGGTGTGGACACCAGTCAGGCTGTGACCCTGAGAGACACAGATGGCAGAGCCCCTCACTGAACTTAAGAGACATATGAATGGGGCGCGAGGGGGGCTCCGTCGGTTAGGCGTCCAACTTCAGCTCAGGTTGTGATCTCACGGTCCGTGAGTTCGAGCCCCGCGTTGGGGCTGACAGCTCAGATCCTGGACCTTGCCTTGGGTTCTGTGTCTCCAACTCTCTCTACCTCTTCCCCACTCACGCTCTGCCTCTCTCTCTCAAAAATAAACATTAAAGAAATTTTTAAAAAGGAAGAATGAGTAGAGTATGTATAGATGGGAATTGACAGTGAAAGGGGATGGGCAGAGGTGTGAGCATGCCCATGTGTTTGTGCTCAGCGGTATGTATGTGCGTTACTGGGGGTGCATTTATTAGAATTAGAAAGTATACATGTAAACCAGTGTGTTCCTTGGGGCCCTTTTATATTGTTGTTATAGTATCACTTCCTTTCTCTCTTTTGAAAGACCATTCTGCACCTGTGCTGCTGTTGGATGCCCAGACCCAGATCTGCAAGTATATTGTCACATGCTATGTTACATGAACATAAGGGTTAATCATTGAGAATGACTTAATATATTTTACTTTCATGATTATTTTTCACAAGTAACAAAACAATTTCAAGATGTGCAGTTATTATGAGGGAAGAATTGTGAAGCCTGAGGACATGTGCCCATTTGTCTTAAACATGACACACAGTGATGGTCTTTGGAAATACGCTTTGTCTCAGTGAGTGTATTTTAAACATTTTCATTTACAACTGGACTTTCAAAAGCCCATTACAAATCTCGGCCTCTTTAATCTTCTAGAAGGTAAAACATCTATGCTGAGGCCACTAACTTACACGCCACCAGGGAACCTCCTCTCCCTGACCCTTATCCCCATGTTGAGATTCAGCTACCCAGTCATCAACATGCAGGCCCAGAAGCTGACTCCTTCCTCAACACCATGCACCAGAACAGGCCAGGAGGTTGGGTGGTTTTTTTTTTTTTTTAATTTGAACATGTTAAGATATTTTTATTATTTATTTACTTAACTTGAGTATATTTGACACACAACGCTACACTGGTGTCAGGCGTACAAGTGATTGGACAAGCTAATATGTTATGCTGTGCTGCCCCAATGCATCACGGTTACAGCATCACTGTATGTTCTAAATGCAAATACCATACAATTTCACTCATGCATGGAATTTAAGAAACCCAACAAATAAACAGAGACGGGAAAGAGAGAGGCAAACCAAGAAACAGACTGTTACCCACGGAGAACACACTGATGGGAGGTGGGAGGATGGGGGAACAGGTGATGGGGATGAAGAGGGCACTGGTCCTGAGGAGCACCAGGTGCTGCATGTGTGAAATCACTGTGTGCTACACCTGAAACTAGTGCTACACGCATGTTAACTGACATTTTAAAAAATCTTGGAAGAAGAAAATAAATGCATCACGTGAATTTATATTAATAAGCTAGTGGACTAAAAGAGTTAACTAGTCCGTGAAAGAAATACTTTTGAAATTATGTGTGCATAATGATTAAACATTTAGAACACAGATATAAATGATTAAACATTTAGAACACAGATATAAATGATTAAACATTTAGAACATAGATATAAATGTTTATTACTTCCAAGAGCCAAATGTTTGCCATTTTCTAGGAAAAAGAACCACTAAAATCTCCAGAAGCTGACTGTCGTTTATATAACAAATACCCTTGGGGAAAGGGGTTCTGCCGGCAGCTCAGTGGGTTGAGTGTCAGACTCTGGGTTTCAGCTCAGGTCACGATCTCGCGGTTCTGGGGACCGGGCCGCCCGCCCCCCCCCCCCCCCCCCCCCCGTGGGGCTCAGAGCTTTCAGGTTGGGATTGATTCTCTGTCTCCTCGCTCTCTGCCCCTCCCCTACACTCGCGCTGTCTCTCAAAATAAACTTAAAAAAAAAATCCTTGAGGAAAAAAAATCACTTCAAAATTATGGTTGAGGAGCTGAAACGGTATTTACGTACATGAAACATCAATGTCCTCCTGAATCCTCCTCATTTACACGGTTTCTCATAAGCCACAGACTGAGCGCATTGTATCCTTCTAACAGTTCTTTCTCCCTTATTTACCTTTTTGTGTGATAGATTTTACCTCGGCTCCTGACACTCACGTCTCAGGAAAACTGCTTCACGACGAGCCTCCGGGGCCCTTCTGGCCCGCCCGCTCTGGCTTCTGCGGGACCCCGCGGTCCCCCACCACTGTGACTTCAAGGCAGCCGGCCCTCCCTCCTGCCGCACTCCACCTGTTCCGGCACGTTTCTCCACGTGCCCAACGACCCCTCCCAGCTGCGCCTGCTTTCCACCCTCCCCACCAATACGCCAACGATTCCTGACCGCCGCCATCTCGAACAACAGTCTCCTCTTTATCGCAGGAAAAGCTTTCATTCACCTTGTGGGGCCCTGTAGACAGATTGGATCAGAGAATCTGGATTTTAACTGCAAGGCTTCCTTTCTGAGCCTGTGGGATTTTTATTGAAGTGGTTTTTTTGTTTTTTGTTTTTTTGTCTGAGTTCACTCGTGCGCAGGAAAAGAATGAGCTTATTACGTCGGGTCAGGGTGAAAAGGGGTGTAGTTTGTGTGGCCAGCCGCCGGAGGCCCCACTTCCCAGGCTCCTTTGTTTGCAGGTCCTGATTGACTTAGGTAAACGAGACCGTTTGGGGCATCCTGTCCTTCTGATGCTGCACTTTTCAACGTTTTTTTTTTTTTTTTTTTTTTTTTATTTTTGGGACAGAGAGAGACAGAGCATGAACGGGGGAGGGGCAGAGAGAGAGGGAGACACAGAATCGGAAACAGGCTCCAGGATCTGAGCCATCAGCCCAGAGCCTGACGCGGGGCTCGAACTCACGGACCGCGAGATCGTGACCTGGCTGAAGTCGGATGCTTAACCGACTGCGCCACCCAGGCGCCCCTGATGCTGCACTTTTAACTCCACTCCTGTTTTCACCGAAAGAGGGCAAACCCGTGACAGTCTAGACCCCCCTCCTTCAGTAAACGCAGAGCCCAGGCCCGCTCTCTCGGGGACAGCGAGGGACAGTGACTTGTTCCTGTTGGCCGTGGCTACAGGCATCTTGCGATCAGAGGAACCACAAGGCCCCTTCCGACCACAATACTGGTTATTGATAGGCTGAGACTGGCACAAAACAATAGGAAAAGGACCTCGAAAGGAGTGATCAATAAATATCAGTTAACAGCTCTTCAGTCTTGTACTCTCCTCCTATTTGGATCCAATATGTGCTTATTATTTTCAATTGTTCTAACTCGAATTCTTACCTCGTCAGTAATTAGATGCCCACTTATGCTTACATCTGAATGGAAAATCAATCACCCGAAAATATGGGTAAATGAATCCTTTTTTGGGTCTCTATAATATGGAAAAAACATATGACTTATTTTTTCTCTGCATACTTATAGAAAGTGTGACACACATCTTTTTTTTTTAATGCTTATTTATTTTCAGGGAGAGTGTGAGTGGGGGAGGAGCAGAGAGGAGAGAATCCCAAGCAGGCTCCACGCTCAGCAAGGAGCCTGACCCAGGGCTCGAACACACGACCCTGGGATCATGACCTGAGCCAAAATCAAGAGTCTGATGCTCAACCAATTGAGCGACCGGGTGCCCCTATTTTTTTTTTTTCTTTTTGACACAAGGCTTTAATGGTGGTAACTGAGCTGAAGCTGTCATTGCCAAAAGGCATCTAGTCTATTCATTGTGTTTGGAATTACTCTCTACAGGAAACTGTGCTACTATTAACCTGGCCAACAATGAATTTAAAGTAGTTGACCTATGAAATAAAAATATCCTCCCCAATGTTTTCTGAATAAATACAAGCTGAAATGTAGCCATTGGCAATTTCTATCACTGTTTGCAAGCAACATAAAATATTCTTATAAAATACATTTCTTCATTTGTGAAATAGTTAAAAGGTCATAACAGATACAAAATAAAACAAGAAGGCAAGTGCACTGAATGCCTGTGTGTTTGAGAGATTCATAACAAAGCATAGACCTCCTGACCAGTGCCTAACACTTGGAAGAAAGACATAAAACTGCAAATACAAGGAATAAAAGAATCACTTTTCAGGCAAAAATGACCTGGACACACGGAGGACCAGACCAGACAGCATCATCTCTGAATGGTGGAAATCAGGTCACTGGCTCCCAGTGATATACATCAGGAATAAAAATGATACTACATACTACGTTTTTATAACTGTACAAATCTTTATTGAATAAAAAGTTGAGATGCATTTTTTGAGCTTAGCACACATTTTTCTATTGTTTTATCCTCATAAGCAGCAACATAAACATTTTTAAAACAGAGTTCTGATTAGGCACAGTAAATTGAACAGAAATGTTGATTCCCATTCCTTTCTAAACACCATAAAAATTACATTACATAAAAGCTGATGTGAATCTATAAGGACAAGCAGGCTGGAGAGGGACCGACAGCCAAGAACAGATGGGTAAACTTTTGGAAGACGTGAGACGAGAAGGATGGGAGGAAGCCAAGGAAGGGGGGTGAAGCTGCTCTCAGAGGACTGGCGAGGCAGCTGGTAAGAGCCAGAACTGGAGCCTCAGGGCAGCCTGGGGAGCAGGCAGGTGTCAGCAGGACTATCAAGACAGAAGGGTTTAGAAATGTGCCCTAAGGTTTATAGCAGCACTTTCAACAATAGCCAAAATATGGAAAGAGCCTGAATGTCCATCAACTGACGAATGGATAAAGAAGATGTGGTCTATATATACAATGGAATACTACTTGGCAATGAGAAAGAATGAAATCTGGCCATTTTCAGCAATGTGGATGGAACTGGAAAGTATTATGCTGAGTGAGTGAAATAAGTCAGTCAGAGAAGGACAGATATCATATGTTTTCACTCATATGTGGAAGTTGAGAAACTTAACAGAAGACCGTGGGGGAGGGGAAGGGGAAAAAATAGTTTCAGACAGAGAGGGAGGCGAACCATAAGAGACTCTTAAATACAGAGAACATACTGAGGGTGGATGGGGAGGTGGGGAAGAGGGGAAAGTGGGTGATGGGCATTGAGGAGGGCACCTATTGGCGTGAGCACTGGGTGTTGTATGGAAGCCACTTGGCAATAAATTATATTAAATAAAGAAACAAAGAAATGTGCCCAGCAGGCGGCTCGTGACAGGATAGAGAACACAGAGGCTGACAGGTGTCCTGTGTGGACAATCACATCGTTTCACTCCCACTGTGCCTTCTGCTGCCCCAAAGGTGTGATAGAAGGAGAAATAAAGGCTAATGTAAAGGAGATAGGAGCAAAAATCTATGCTGAATGTTCATTTTGGTGGCTCGCCCTGAGGAGTATAGATTGGCAATGCTCAGTAGCTTGGAAGAAGAAAATCTAGATCAAATTTGGGAGCATCTGTCTTGCTCCCTGTCTACGTGGCTATGATCTTGGGCACGTTCTTTGATTTTTCTGAGTTTGGGGACTGCCATCAGCTAAATAGGAATAGTTCAAATGTGCTTCCCTAATTTATACAGTGGCTATGATTACCAAATGAATTAATAAATATCTTATGTTTATTAAATACCTTGTATGATAAATATGAGTTAGAATGAAGAGCCATTATGGGAGAGACACATGTAAAAATCATTTTAGAAAGATGAATTTTGTGACTGAATGAAGTTCTTATTTTTCTCAGAATAGTGAGCATATGTAAGGAGTAATTTTACCTAATTCATAATCGATATTATAAAAATCATCTGAACAACCACTAAGACCAAGTCTTATTGGAATGGATTTAATTTCCTCTGAGGTGACTTTCTGAACTTGCCCAAAGTTTGTACTTGGTCGGAAACTTTATCTTGGTTGCTTCTGAGGTTGTCTCACTTGCTGGTCCCTCTGGCTATTCTGTCCCAGGCATGTTGGTGGCAGACGTTAATTATGCTGAGTCTCAGAGGCTTACATGGAATCACAGCATGCATACTCAGGGGAAAGCGCTGCGGGAGGCTGCGGGGCCTGAGGATGGCCATAACTGGGAGCTGGTGCCTTGACCCTTCAGTAGGTGAGGGGAGCGGGGTTGACGCTGCACAGAGCCCAAAGGAAATCCAGACAGCAGACCAGGGTCTGGGAGTCACGTCTGAGCCTGAGGTCAGTCTTCCCCAACAGCCCCTCTCTGTCCCAAGCAAACAACCTGATAGATTTTACAGCCCAGCACCAGGTCAACAACGCAACGGTTTGGGAGAGGGAAGGAGAGTCAAAATCAGAGGGAACCTTGCTTTGCTGCTCCATACAGTTGGGGAAGGAAGCATTCAGGAATAGAACTGTAGAGTAAAAAAAAAATAATTAAAAAATATTGATTTCACGGCCACTGACATTTTTTTTGCGAAAACAATGGAATTAAGAAAAGTGTATTGGGGTGCCTGGGTGGCTCAGTCGCTTGAGCCTCCGACTTCAGCTCAGGTCATGATCTCGCAGTTCATGAGTTCGAGCCCCGTGTCGGGCTCTGTGCTGACAGCTCAGAGCCTGGAGCCTGTTTCCGATTCCGTGTCTCCCTCTCTCTCTCTCTCTGCCCTCCCCCACTCCTGCTCTCTCTCTCTCTCTCTCTCTCAAAAATGAATAAACATTAAAAAAAAGAAGAAAGAAAAGTGTACTGATGTAGGATTCAAATCACATATTATTCAAATCTTTGCTTCTAAATTTACCAGATTTATGTGCTTGAGCAAGTCCTGTAGCCTCTTGGTGCCTGAGTTTTCTCTGTTCTATCATTTAAAAAAGTATTCTTACTTTAGGGGATTATTATGAGAACAAATGAAACATACATGTGAGGAGGGCTTATTATATGCACAAAATCGATTATATATACATACACAAAACTTATATACATTTATATATTATGGAAAGTTAGATACGAACATTCTGGTATTTGCAGATCCTTGTTATACATTATTCTGTTATAAGGAAAGCTGTGGAGAAATGCAATTGTTTGCTATTAGTGTTGTTTACCTTTGGGACCTTGTATTTTCATTTAAATATCCTAAGATGTGCCTTTTCCCCACTCCTCTAGACTGAAATTGTGATTTACATTACAAAGTTTGTAGATAATAAGGTACTGACTTCGTGTGGGAACCAACTGAGATCTGAAAGGCCCACCATTCAAACAAATCCAAGACTGTTTAGAACAAGGGAATCCAGTACATGGCATCCAGGCATGGCATCAGGCCGTAGGGACGATTCGTAGACATCACATTAAGAAGAAATATCTGAAGTGAATCACAGGAGAAATGAACACCAAAATATGGCAATAAAACACTTAGAATGTTTATATTACGAGTAATGTGGGCATATTTCACTCTGCCCTGGCTTCTTGGTCAGGGAGTAGAGAAGCAGCTGGTGTATCTAGTTCTGTGGTGATGAAATATCAGTGAGACCCACTGAGGCCATGAGTGAAAGGAAATCATAACGTCAAGATGCTGGAGTGATCTAACCCACCACAACTCCAGAGGGAAGCATTTCAGAGCTTCAGGCTTTAACTGAATTCCAATTAATTAAAAGGTGGGAAATACCCATCGTCTAAACTTGCTTCTAGAAGTCACACCCCTACTCTTAGAGAGTATGTATTAAGTCCAGTCGGAAAAGGGGCCAGGTACTAAAACAGGGATATAAGTATATATACACACACATATATAGGTATATGCACATAAAATAAAATGTATTGTGTGTCACAGGAGAATTACAAATACACTGTTCTGGAGGGTCAGTAAAGAGGGTGGGGCATACTTAGGAACCTTTTTAACCTGAAATGATGCTCACAGGACAGAAAGCAGTGGGTGTTCCCACAAAGTGGGAAGGAGAAGTGGGCTGGATTGTGGGTACGTCCGGATGGCTGGAGCCCTCGAGTCTAAGGCTGTGTTGTGATATAGTGTGTGGAGATTCACTGAAGAATTCTGAGCTGTGCATGGTCAGGTCTGAACTAAGGAAAGACTTTTCCAAACGTGCTGGGTCTCTATGAAGATGAGAACTTGTAAGTGGGGAGAACAGCTGGACAGCTAGAGACTATGGAGCATGGAACTATATTCTGTGTCTGCTGTGATATGTTTGAGTAGATACAGATTTCATGGATCGATGTGACAGACAGTGTGAAAGAAGAACTGGTCCCACTTGACAGCCTGGGACACAGGCAATTGCAATTCACAGATAAGGGTTCTGCTCTGGGCACTGAAAGAATTGTGGTTCTGTCCATAAAAAACAGACGCTGTGAGTGCGAGAAGGAGTCAGGTCTGGATTTAGTGATTCTGAGGTCTGGGCTTGAAGCAGACACGTTTCCCTGCCTTCTGTTGCCTTCTGTTATTCCCCTCTGTCTGATTTCATAACCCAGTGACAGCAGCATAGGACCCAGCCACGCAAGCACACGGATCCCACCAGTGGGGGGCAAGGGAGAAGGAGGAGCAGAGGGGTTCCAGAGTTGTCCTCCTGACCCATCACCCATTGATTGCAAATATCACATACTCTGTGTACAGAAGTTGAGAAAATTCCAGTACGTTAGGGAATTCATGAGTAGGGAAAGAAATAATAACTATTAAAAGCTACTGAATTATCAACATATGAAAAGAATTGAGTTACATGTGCCGTTTACACTGTATCACTCTGTCCTATGAGAAAATTAGGGTCATTCTAAAGCTGAGAAATTGAACCACAAAAAAAGATGATGTGACATCTCCAAAGTCACACTCCTGCAAAATGGAATGGTCAGGTTTGAAGCAAGAAGGAAAATGCCTTTTATAAAATAACTAGAGAGAAATACAACACGAATTTGCCATAAATGGGAGCAAAACTGAAAGGAATTTAGGATTTTAGGGAACGGAAAAAGTACTCATTGGATTTTTTTTTAATTCTGCTATAGTTAACATGCAGTGTAATATAGTTTCAGGTCTACAACAGAGTGACTCAACATTTACATACAACATCCAGTGCTCCTCACAAGTGCCCCCTCCTTAATGCCCATCATCCATCTAGCCCATCCCCCACCCGCCTCCCTCCATCAACCCTCACTTTGTTCTTTGTAAGTTAAGAGTCTGTTTCCTAGTTTGTCTTTTTTTTCCTTTTGCTCATTTGTTTTGTGTCTTAAATTCCATATATGAGTGAAATCATATGGTATTTGTCTTTCTCTGAGTGACTTATTTTGCTTACATTCTACTCTCTAGCTCCATGCACATCATCCAATTGTTGCATAATAAAGAGCTGTGTGATCTGGATGGGAAGGTGCAGGTGCACCAGGAGGCAGGAATATGTGACAGTGAGTGAGAGAGGAGAATAAAGTTGGGGGGGGGGCTAAATTTAAATGGCTATCCTGAAGGGTTAGAAATTCATATTTAGCCCTGAAACTCAGGGAGCCAAACATCTGAACCTCTTTCTGGATGCCTCCCTCCCTCAGAGGTAAAACTTGCCTCACATTTATCCAGATATTTTTCAAGTAACATTTTTTCAGCAAGTGAGGTTTTGAGGATTGTTTTGTGTGTATATCATCCTGTTTGAACTTTTTGTTTCTTCCCTCTATTTAAAAATTTTCTGAATAGGATGAGAATTAGGCTGGGAAGGGGTGAGCGGCGTCCTAAAAGTGCAAACTCCCATAACGTAAAATCTGTGCAGGGCAGTTCCCAGGAAGATTGTGACCGGGTCAGTCTAAGGAAGGTCATCACCTGCTGACCCTCAAGCTGACCTCTGTTTCACTTGTATTTGGGAAGCTCCACCTCCTCCCCACTCTGCTTTAATCTGTACTCCATTGTTGTCGTTAAATATTCATAACGTGTACAGGTGATGGAAGTTCTATGAAACTTTTTGGAAGATACAAAATCCCGAAAGGGGTGAGTAGCTAACCAGACAGCACCCACAAGGGAAGCCACACTTCCTATTTTGCTGGTGCTCTCCTTATTCCTCTCTCAAGGATCTTTCAGTGGTACATTGGCAATGTTGACTCAATGTGTCACCATAATCAAGGTGCAGGTGCAGATCACAGCAGAAATGGGAAGCCCAGCTCACCACCTCATGTCCCTACTTCTCAGCATCTCCCTCTTACCACTGACACCCGTGCCTGGCAGTGGGCACTTAGAGGTTCCAGCTAGCACTTCACCTGTCCATGACAACATGTGGATCAACAATCAGAGCTCTCGAGATGACTTCATCTTACTGGGATTCTCCGACCGCCCCTGGCTGGAGACACCACTCTTTGTAATCTTTCTGGTGGCCTATATCTTTGCCCTATTTGGGAATGTGTCCATTATCCTTGTTTCCCGCCTAGACCCCCAGCTTGACAGTCCCATGTACTTTTTTGTCTCTAATCTGTCTCTACTGGACCTCTGCTACACTACCAGCACCGTGCCACAGATGTTAGTCAACCTTAGGGGACCAGAAAAGACCATTAGCTATGGTGGCTGTGTGGCCCAACTCTACATTTTCTTGGCCTTGGGTTCTACTGAATGCATACTTCTAGCCATCATGGCCTTGGATCGCTATACTGCTGTTTGCAAGCCCCTGCACTACCCAATCATCATGAGTCACAGACGCTGCATCCACATGGCCACTGGGACCTGGATCAGTGGCTTTGCCAACTCCCTTGTGCAGTCCACCCTCACCGTGGTGGTCCCACGGTGTGGACACAGGGTGGTGGACCATTTCTTCTGTGAAGTTCCTGCTCTTTTGAAACTAGCATGTGCTGATACTCATGTGAATGAGGCTGAGCTCAACGTGCTGGGGGCGCTGCTGCTTCTGGTGCCCCTCACCCTCATCCTGGGCACCTATGTGCTCATTGCTCGGGCAGTAATGAGGATCCGCTCTGCTGAAAGTCGCTGGAAGGCCTTCAATACCTGTGCTTCACACCTGCTGGTCGTGTCCCTCTTCTACTTCACAGCCATCAGTATGTACGTCCAGCCTCCCTCTAGCTACTCTCATGATAGGGGGAAGATCATGGCTCTCTTCTATGGGATTGTCACTCCCACACTCAATCCATTTATCTACACACTGAGGAACAAGCATGTGAAAGCTGCCCTGGGAAGGGCACTGACCAAGGAGTTCTGGGTCAAGACAGGATGATCTCTGGAAAGGAGACCCACAAAGCAAGGAGGGATGTGTCAGCCTTTCAGGGAAGATTCTGGGCATGAAGTTATGAGACAATGCTGCATCATGTGTCATGAAGTTCACAGATGGAGCAGGACCAGAAAGGAGCAACAAGTCTGGGTGACCTCAGAGCTGTTTTCCACTTATGAGAACACCTGTCTTACAATACGAATCCCATAAGGTCATGCCACCTTCCTCCCCAACCTTGGCTACTAGTTAACCCTAACTGCTGGCTAACTTAGCTTCAGAGGGGAAATTGGTTCAATAACTAGGCAAAAATATATTTAGAAAATATATTTGGCCTGCATTATTTCTAAATGAATCCCCAAAAAATTAGAAATAATCACGTATTTAAAAAAACAACAACCATGCCACTGCCATCTTGAGTCGACTTTAATCAACACATATTGACACCATGCAGTCATCCTCTGGCATTTGGTGACCAACTGTGTCACCCATGAGGGCCTTGGACCCAAAAGCAAGTGAACACAAGAGGCACTGAGGTCAAAAGCATCTAAAATAGAAATATGCAAAGGGAAAAATCCATGAAAAAATTTAGAGTCAGTGATTTTAAGTACACACTATTTTGACCTGAAACCCAAGTCAGTTTTTGTTATGATAAACAACAATGAGGTCATGGTCAATGAAACAGAAGTTACTCGGGGCCAAGAGACAAAACAAAGCACAGTGAACAGTGGGAAATATTCTAAGTCAAGAAACTGTACTAGTGACTAGAGAGTTTGACAAAGTAGCTTCTTTCACCATGTGAACGTGTCCTGCTTCAGTGTGGGAGTTAGGGGAATATGATGTTGAATGCAAAGCCTTAGTTCATCTATCAGACTTATTTTTTAAAAAATGTTTTATAACTCCTGGCTATAAATTGTTTCACACATACATTTTAGTCAAAATAGAGTGAATTCAGCAAAAACTCAATGCTATTGCCTGAAGTGAAAATCAAATCTCACATTTCATGAATGGGTATATATACCCCCTCAACGGAGGCATGTGTGCCTTTAGGGGACAAAATTCATCATCTTTGACTACAGTTCCTTTGCCACTAAAAAGGGGTGCTAACATTTGCCTTAATTCAAAGGTGTGTGAAATTATGTTCTTCACAGGACATTGACTTTAATATTTAATATTGTAACTCTGTTTCCTATAAACTAAATCTAGATAATTTTTTTAAAGTTTATTATTTTTGAGAGAGAAAGACAGAGCATGAGCAGGGGAGGGACAGAGAGACAGGGAGACACAGAATCCGAAGCAGGCTCCAGGCTCTGAGCTGTCAGCACAGAGCCTGACACAGGGTTCGAACTCATGGACCGCAAGATCATGACCTGAGACAAAGTTAGACGCTTAACTGACTGAGCCACCCAGGTGCCCCAAGCAAATCTAGATAATAAAAATTTAATTCTAAATTCATAGAGCTCTAATGCATTTTCAATTTGAAGATTTATAAAATCATGGACTAAGCACTTATTCTGACTTATCAATACAATTTCTATGTAATTGTCTCCCTTTTAATACACATTATTGAGGTTTCTGTATAAAATTATCCTTTCCAAAGTCTACCCATCCATAAATACATTTAATAATTTTTACTTATTTCATTTCAGTTCTTTGTAGTTATTTTACACTAATGGATCAGAGTCCCTTAATAATATACACTCAACGGTCTTAATCAACATGAATAATTTTCTGAGAATCCTTCAGTGTATTTTACAAGGTTCTTTAATTTGGGGAAATAAATACACTGACTGACTGAATTCTAGAATCTGGATTAAACTGGTATATGGCTGGGAACATTAAGGGTGTATCAGCTTCAATATCTTGTCATAGATTCTGAAAATTTGGAATTGCGAATGTTAATGATAACACAAAACATGCATAAAATCTCTCCCCGGAGATAAAATACTCTAGTAAATGGAGATTACCACATGCCATGGAGTGCTTCCTAGGACCCTCCTCCCTCTCCCCCTCCCACATATCAGCATCAATCCTGCCATGGCGTATTTCCTTGGACCCTCCTCCTTCCCCTCCCCACATATCACCATCAATCCTGCCATGGGTATTTCCTAGGACCCTCCGCCTCCCCACATATCAGCATCAATCCTGGACATTTCTAGCTCAGCATATTAAACTTCATTAAAAAAAAAACTGACAACCCTAAGGGCTGTGTCCTGCAGTGGCTTCTGTTTGAACACTTTATTGTGTTCACTGCCTGTCAGGAGACCTCCTTCCCAAACCCCCCTGTAATATTCATGTTTTAATGCCTTACATATCTGCAGATTTCTTTACAATGCTTTTGCATGATAGACATTTAGTAAATACACTAACGTAATTAGGTCAAGGTATGGCTCTTTTTTCCCTCCCCGATGCCCACTGCACTAACCCCCTTCCTGAAGGGACGGTGTGAGGCTCTGCTCCTGTTAATGATGTACCATGAACACATCACTGTCCGTGGCCCAGCTGTAAGTCAGATGAAGGTGGAACAGGGAGGAAAAAGATTTTGCAAAATAAAGGCTCCTGGTTATACAAGGGAAAGACAGTCTGTCACCTCAATGTTTCTCCTTGGTTTCTTTAAACCACTAAAAAACTTTTTGGTTGTAGTGTTTCTCGAATTCATGAGTCATTTTAACATGGAACCTCAAATCAGTACTCTCTAAAATATAAAATGTAGCCTAGTATGTATTAAGAAAAAATGTTTATGGGTTTAATTTATTAATTCTAGTAAAGCGGTATATCTCTCAAAGGGTATTTGAAGTCACTAGGCAAAAATGCTACATCTTCTTGGGTTTGTTAGTTTTGTTTAAAGGTCTAGATAGACTTAAAAATAACTGAACATTAAAACAACTATTTTGTATTGAAGTGATCAGGGATATATTATTGTGTGGAAGTTGCATACATTTTTAAACAAAAACATGGGTTTTCAAAAATGTTTAGTGCTGATGTGAGAGGCTGTCCCCAAACCCTAGGGATATATTTTGATTTATCTTCAGTATTATAGATATAGTAGAGCAAAACCCTGAGATTTAAGCAAAAAAAGAACTCAATAGCTACTTGCCATTTGCAACTAAGTGGATGGAAATAGAGAGTATTATGCTAAGGGAAATTAGTCAGAGAAAGACAAATATTATATGACTTCACTCATATGAGGACTTTAAGATACAAAACAGATGAACATAAGGGAAGGGAAGCAAAAATAATATAAAAACAAGGAGGGGGGCAAAACATAATAAAGGACTCTTAAATATAGAGAACAAACAGAGGGTTACTGGAGGGATGGGGGGAGATGGGCTAAATGGATAAGGGGGCTTAGGAAATCTACTCCTGAAATCACTGTTGCACCATATGCTAACTTGGATGTATTTAAAAAAAATAAATTTAAAAAAAGAACTGAATATTTAATTTTACAAATGTAATTAATACTTCTTCATGAATTCTGCCTGGTATTTTACAAGTTTATATATTTAAATACATCACTAAGTGAATTATCGTATGTGTATTGCCAAGCAGGCAAATCAATTTGGTGCAGGGTTAAAAACAAGATTAAAAAAGAAATTTTTTTAACATTCATGAAAGTATTACTGAAACATTAGTGAATTGGTTAAATATTATATTGTAAATTTCTGCAAATATCAGTAAGTCATTAAATAGAAAAATGCTTTGTGATATAGAAAGAACAGCAGGCGAGCACATTCAATAGGTAAAAATATTTACGACGAAACAAAGTCATATTATTGTTTTTACGGAAGGAGAACTAGACACTTCCCAAAAGAGTCAGGAACAAATCAAGGTTTCCCTCTGATCACAATTTTTATTACTGTTTTGGATTAACCACCTGCTATAGACTGAATGTTTGTGTCCTTCCAAAATTCATACGTGGAACTTACTCTCCATGTGTTAGTATTTGTATGTGAGCTTTCGGGAGCTGATTGGGTGGAGAGGGGGAGACTGTGGACGGGCTCAGAGCCCCCTGGTCCCTCGTCCCATGAGCAAAGAGCACAGTGAACACGGCTGTCTGTGAACCAGGAGGCCCACACCACACAAGGGTCTCCTGGCTGCTTGACGTTGGAACTGCCAGACTCCAGAACTGTGATAAATAGATTTCTGTTCTGGATAAGCCACAGCCTATCGTATTTTGTTATAGCAGCCAAACAGAATAAGAATAAAAGAACACCCATTGCCTTAAAAGAATTAGATTGTTAAAAATGCGTAAACATTATAAAACAAGGAAGGCAGTGGCATTTTAATTAACTGTTCCAATAGTGAGGTTTCACTTATGTTGCAAATGTTTATTCCTTTACTCAGTGAATAGTTATTGATGTCACATGTATGTAAGCCACTGAACTGGAAGAGGCAATCTGAAGTGAGTAAGACATTGGCCCGTTCTCAAAGAGTACAAATCTAGAAGAAAACAGAGATGTGAATAAATAAGGACACAAAGCTGAGAGTCTAGAACGACTCTAAAAGGTAAAGGCTGTAAAGGGTGAGAGACGACGTTGTGAAACAGAGACAATCATCTCTGGATCCTGCAGAGGGCCAGTGTCCAGCTGAGTGTCCAGCAGCACGGTCGGCACGAGCCCGCAGGAAACTGTCCAGGCTGAGGGAGTGGAGGACACGGTCCCCGAGCTTACACAAGGGCTAGGGACGCTGTGACTTCCCAGCAGCCAGACTTAAACGTAAGGATCATGGACACTGGGGTCGGCGCCCCAAAACCCCAGCCGGGGCAGTAATCACCCTCAGCCATTCGCAACGGCCCTGGTCTCACCTAACAAATCCTCAAAAGAGCCAGCAGTATCAGATCGTTTCCAAGTAACTTCCAGAAAAAAGATGAAGACCTTTTATAGGGATATAAATATATCTACCTTCTAATTACATCGGGACCACGTGACTCAGGGAAATAAAATGTGAGTGTAAGTGATGAGTGTCTTCAAAAATCCTGTCTTCTGGAGGCGGGGCGCGCCTCCGGGCTGCGGGTAACTGACGCCAGTCCCTCACGGCGGCTGCAGCGCGCAGAACCTGGGCGCCGAGAGAGGCCTGGCCCCGCGTGGGGTCGAGCCGGCGCGGCTGCCGCCGGGGAGCCTGAAGCGCGGGGCCACACACGCAGGGCCCAACTCGTTAGGCCGTGAGCGGCCGCGGCCTTGGCGGCGAGGCCTCCCAGGTGCCGGCTGGGGCCCTAAGGAGCGGAGCGCAGGCTGGGCCCAGGCCGCGGGCGGGATAAGAGGCGGAGGGGCTGGGGCGCCTCCGGTGGCTCAGTGGGTTAAGCGTCCGACTTCCGGCTCAGGTCATGATCTCCCGGTTTGTGAGTTTGAGCCCTGCGTGGGGCTGTGTGCTGACAGCTCGGAGCCTGGAGCCTGCTTCGGATTCTGTGCCTCTGTCTCTCTCTGCCCCTCCCCCACCTGTGCTCTGTCTCTCTCTATCAAAAATAAAATAAAATGTAAAAAATATATATATTTAAAAATATATTAAAAAAAAAAAAAAAGAGGCCTACGGTCCTGCTCGCGCGTGGAGGAGAAGGAGGCAGCCGCGACGGCGGCTGTTTTCCTAGAGAAAGAGAGCTTCGCTCTGTCCTTCTCTTCTGCCTCTGATGCAGAATTTGATGCTCTGGTTGGATATTTAGAGGACATTATCATGGATGACGAGTTCCAGTTATTACAGAGGAATTTCATGGACAAGTACTACCAGGAGTTTGAAGACACAGAAGAGAATAAACTCACCTACACACCTATTTTTAACGAATATATTTCTTTGGTAGAAAAGTATATTGAAGAACAGCTGCTGGAGCGGATTCCTGGATTTAACATGGCACCTTTCACCACAACTTTGCAGCACCATAACGATGAAGTGGCTGGTGACATTTGACATGCTGCTCACGTTCACAGATTTTCTGGCTTTTAAGGAAATGTTTCTGGACTACAGAGCAGAAAAAGAAGGCCAGGGACTGGATTTAAGCAGTGGTTTGGTGGTGACTTCATTATGCAAATCATCCCCTGTGCCAGCTTCCCAGAATGATCTGCGGCACTAGGTCCTACCACCAGGCAACGATATCTTTCTGGACGTCTCCAGCCCCATAGACTGGAAGAGGCTTTGGCTATGCGACAGAATACATCTTGGAAAGACTGGCTCTGTTCCACAACTCTTCACTGACGTTAAGTATTGGTGGGTCAGAAGACAGTCTTCTGACCCTCCTAGGCCCCTGAAGCACCTTGTGTTCAGTAATCCTAGCACTCCTCCCCAAGTAGGCCCCTCTCTCTGGCCTGAGTCAGGCTCCTCTGGAGCAAGCCTGAGGCCAGCATTCCCCCAGGGACCCCTTCCCCAGCATAAATGTTGGTAGGTCAGCAGCATTTGGAAGAACCCACCAGCTCCAGCCCTCTTTGGCTCCACATGTCCATCAGGCTTTTTGTGTGCTCACAGCTTCCTGTATGCATCAGTTTCCGTCCTGCAGCCTCAGAGGGGTTTTTACCTGTGTGGGAACATTTCTCTAGGGTGTTCCTTGAGCTGGCTGCCCTCTGCAGCAGCTCCCATCCCAGCTAGTCCTGGCCGTAGGAATAACTGAGAGATGCCCCTCACCTGAAGCTACATGTGAAAATCACTTCCTTGTCTTACACTCGGCAGTCCCTGCATCACTCTGTCTTCTGCTGGTCCTGATGTAGTCTGTTTCCAGAATTCTTTTAAGCATTTTTAGAAAACTATTTTTATAGATGAATACTCAGGCTAACCTAGTGGCTATAATCTCGGAGCTTCCATGATTACCTACTTAAAGATCAAAGTATTATATACTGTGTACTTTTTAGCTATTATTGCTATCAAAGCAAAGATGCTTTCTACGTTGGTGTACCTAGTTTACTGGCCCCAATGAGTGTGTGTTTATGCTGGAAGTAGGCTAAAAGGTCTCCCTTTCTTACAACATGTTAAGTGTGCGTACAGGTTTGCTAAAACTCTTTCTGTTTGTTAGGTTTTCTGTTGGAGTAGGGACTCTGCAGTTCCTTCCTCCTGTCAAAATCTCCCTGCCAAGTCAGTGTTCCGCTGGGCTGGCTCAGCATGAGGAGGAGAGAGCAAACAGCTTTAATAGTCATATGTATGCTTTGATTTAGCACAATGTTTCATAGAAATTACCAGAAAACATGATGTCACATCTCTAGAAAGAAAAGACATAGGATTTCAATTCTCAATGTGTACCTTCCATATTTTTTTAAGTAAAAATAAGACTATACTTACAAAAAAAAATCCTGTCTTCTGGAAAACAGTGTGGAGGTTACTCAAAAAATTAAAAATAGAACTATCCTATGACCCAGCAATACCACTGCTAGGAATTTACCCAAGGGATACAGGAGTGCTGATGCTTAGGGGCACTTGTACCCCAATGTTTATAGCAGCACTTTCAACAATAGTCAAATTATGGAAAGAACCTGAATGTCCATCGACTGACGAATGGATAAAGAAGATGTGGTTTATCTATGCAATGGAATACTACTTGGCAATAAGAAAGAATGAAATCTGGCCATTTGCAGCAACGTGGATAGAACTAGAAGGTATTATGCTAAGTGAAATAAGTCATACAGAGAAAGAAAGTACCATATGTTTTCACTCTTATGTGGATCTTCAGAAACTTAACAGAAGACCATGGGGGAGGGGAGGGGGAGGAAGTTACAGAGAAGGAGGGAGGCAAACCATAAGAGACTGAGAACAAACTGAGGGTTGATGGGGGATGGGGGAGAGGGGAGGGTGGGTGATGGGCATTGAGGAGGGCACCTGTTGGGATGAGCACTGTGTGTTGAGAAACCAATTTCTCAAAAATTATATTAAAAAAATAAAATAAAACTCCTGTCTTTCCCCCTACTTCTGGCACTTCTCCTGGGCCTCAGCAACCTTGCAGGTCACATTTTGAGAGGTCTGGATCACCTGGTTATTGGAAAGAATAGGACACTGATTTCCAAAGTCATATTTTATATGAATAAAAAATGTAGTATTTGGGTCTAAATTACTGAGTTGGGATTGTTACTGCAGCTAGCCCTAACCTCCCTTGAACAATACAGGTACAGCACACATAAAATCCGAAAAGTAAGGTAAGCATTATTGTGAAAAAGTGTTTAAACTTGATACCTGGAAAATAAATACCACAATTAGGTAAAATACCAGTATTCCCATTATACCCCACGTACACCTATAAGAAGTGCAAACCAATTTTGCTTGTGTGACACTTTACACTGATAGCCATGTTTATAAACGTGAGCCAGCAGATGATTTTCTGAGTTCGGTTTAGCAAGTAAAAAACCCTTAAAGTTTTTGTGTAAATCACGGCGTGGTTGGTGGGAGGGGTACGTGAAGGAGAAAACGCTCAAACCAGCAAGCAAGCCAAAGTAGCATTCCTTATGTTAGCTGAATCACACAGTAAGTCCAGATGCCCTCCATCCCCACCCAGTTAGGATCTATTTCTCTTGTGCTGAGAACTTGTAAGATCTACTCTTCACATAGGTGGGAAGAGGGCAGTGGAGCAGGAAGGCCCTGGGCTGGCCTCACCCACGAACACAACTACGTAACTCAATCGTTCTGAACACCCCAAAACGAACCTGAAGACTGTCAGGACAAGCTCCACAACCTAAGGTAGAGAAGAGGCCACAGCCAAGAAGGTAGGAATGCCCAGATGCAGTTTGGGAGAGAAATGGACCTTGGCCGCTGGGATGGGGAGGGAGCCGAGGTCGAGGTCAAGGAGAAGGGCAAGGGAGGGGGTGGGGAATGATGAATCTCCCTAGCAACCATCCAGCAGGGCTGGAGGGGCTGGATCTCCTGACTTCTGGCAACAGCAGGAATTCAAGCCTGGAATGTTAAAGGAGGAGGCTGGGATCAGCCTGAGGGCACTGCCTTGCTCTTGGAGACACAGAGGGACAAACAGCCCAAGGACAGCGAGGAGGAAGCAATCTGAGAAGCTCCTGGGGTGCAGAGTGGGGAGGTTATTTGCTCATCTCTGTGCACATCCCAGAGAGGCAGCATTCTGAGAAAGACCCCACTAGGAACAGGACGTGGCCGGAGCCATTTCCCTCCTGTGGCCACGAGCAGCCAACACTCACCACCTAACTGGCTTCTGACAGGTGTGAGGTGATATTTCACTGTAATTTTGACTGATGAATGGATAAAGATGTGGAATATATATATATATATATATATATATATATACAATATGTTACTTATTCATCAAAAGGGATGAAATGTTGCCATTTACAATTGACATGGATGGAGGTAGAGAGTATTATGCTAAGCGAAACAAGTCAGGGAAAGATGAATACCGCATGATTTCACTCATATGTGGAGTTTAAGAAACAAAACAGATGATCATAGAAAAACAGAAAGAGACAAACCAGGAAACAGACTCTTAACTGTAGAGAACAAACCAACCAATGGTTAACAGAGGGGAGACTGTGGGGGATGGGTGAATGGGGATCAAGGAGGGTGAAAAAGGCGGGCCTACCCCAGCTGACTCCATCTTGTTCTGTGTCCTTCACCTTGACCACGCCTCCTCCCCTTGAGTAACCTGCCCCCCCCCTCACCTGCTAACAGGACTCGGACCCTTCCCCAGCCAATCGGCTGAGGCCACAGCCATTACCTCACCAACTGCCCCTAGGCCCCAATAAAACCTTTGTCCTTTTGAAACTCGCTCTCTCTCCCAGGTATCTCACCGCTGCATCGGTGCAGGTAGGGGATTGAGCTCGAATCGAATAAAGGCTCTTTTGCTACATCGGACTCGGCTCCCTGGCGGTCTTTGGGGATCACGAATTCTGGGCATAACTGAGGGCACTTGTGATGAGCACTGGGTATTGTGTGTAAATACTGAATCAATAAATTGCACACCTGAAATTAATATTACACTGTACTTTAACTGGAGTTAAATTTTTTTTTAATGTTTATTTATTTTTGAGAGAGAGATGGAGCATGAGCCAGGGAGGGGCAGAAAGAGGAAGACACAGAATCTGAAGCAGGCTCCAGGCTCTGAGCTGCCAGCACAGAGCCCAACGTGGGGCTTGAACCCACAAACTGCAAGATCCTGACCTGAGACAAACTCGGACACTTAACCAACTGAACCACCCAGGTGCCCCTTAACTAACTGGAGTTTAAATAAAAACTTTTTAAAAATGGCCAGAATGAAATCCTGTCATTTGCAACTACATGGATGGAACTGGAGGGTATTATACTAAGTGAAATTAGTCAGAGAAAGACAAAAATCATATGACTTCACTCACATGAGGACTTTAAGAGACAAAATAGATGAACATAAGGAAAGGGAAACAAAAATGATATGAAAACAGGGAGGGGGACAAAACAAAAGAGACTCATAAATATGGAGAACAAACTTAGGGTTGCTGGAGGGTTTGTGGGAGGGGGGATGGGCTAAATGGGTAAGGGGTATTAAGGAATCTACTGAAATCATTGCTTCACTATATACGAATTTGGATGTAAATTTTAAAAAATAAAAAAATAAAGTTAAATAAAAAAATGGTCAGAAGACATGAATAGACATTTTTCCAAAGAAATCCAGATGGCTAACAGACACATGAAAAGATGCTCAACACCACTCCTCATCAGGGAAATACAAATAAAAACCATGATGAGATACCACCTCACACCAGTCAGAATGGCTAACATTGACAATTCAGGCAACAACAGGTGTTGGTAAGGATGTGGAGAAAGGGGAACCTTCTTGCACTGTTGGCGGGAATGCAAACTGGTGCAGTCACTCTAGAAAATAGAGTATGGAGGTACCTCAAAAATTTTAAATTTAAAATTTAAATTTTTAAATTTAAGTGATTTGATATATGCATATATTGTGAAACGATCAGACAATAACTCTAGATACCGTCCACCCACACGCACAGTTAGGATCTATTTTTCCAACTACCCTATGACCCAGCAATTGCACTACTAGGTATTTACCCAAAGAATACAAAAACACTAATTCAAAGTGATACATGCACACTGATGTTTATAGCAGCATTATCAACAATAGCCAAATTATGAAAACAGTCCAGTGTTGATCAACTGATGAATGGATAAAGAATATGTGGTATGTATACCCCCCCCACACACACACAATGGACTATTACTCAGCCATGATAAAGAATGAAATCTTGCCATTTGCAGCAATGTGGATGAAACTAGAGTGTATTATGCTAAGTGAAATAAGTCAGTCAGAGAAAGATAAATACCCTATGATTCCACTCATATGTGGAATTTAAGAAACAAAACAAATGAGCAAAGGGGAAAAACAGAGAGAGACAAACCAGGAAAAGACTTACCTATACAGAACACACTGATGGTCACCAGAGGGAGGTGGGAGGGGGGAGAGAGAAATGTCATGGGAATGAAGGAGGGTATAGAGCACTGGATGTTGTTTGCAAGTGTTGAATCACCATGTTGTACACCTGAAACTAATATCACACTGTATGTTAACTGGAATTAAACTTAAAACTTACAAAAATCTACTCTAGTAGCAACGTTCAAATATATATTATTGTTAAGTATAGTCACCATGCTGTACAAGGCATTCCCAGAACTTACTTGTCTTGAACCCGAAGTTTGTATCCTTTGATGACTTTCACCCATTTTGCCCAGGCCCCTCTCTCCACCTGTGTTAACCACCAATCTGTTCTCTGTGAATATGAGTTCCTTTTTGTTTAGATCACACAGTATTTGTCTATCTCTATATGACTTATTTACCTGACAACCATTTTTAGTATTGAAAATATAGGTCCCTTCTGAGCTGTCCAGTAATTTGAATAAATGACAGCTAATCACTTTTGCTGCAAACACACTCCTTTTTCTACAATCCTCTTAAAGTTTTCAATTCTGGAATGATTCACTTTTGGTTTGATGAGGACAGTAGATAGTTTAGATTTTTTTTTTTTTTGAGTTTTTATTTTGGCAGTCATTGGATGCTTTTAACATGTATTTATGGGATTTACCCATTCTTTAAACAAGAAAACACACCCACCCACCTCTCCAATTTCTATGTGATTTTTTATATGAGATATATTTTATTATTTTGTCCTATTTGAACTATACCATGATTTTCTTGGATTTAGCCCACTAATTAATATGTTGACATGCTTGGATTCTCTAATATTGATTTTAACTTCTTTTGATAATCATCTACCACTCTTATCCAAAGCTTTAATGAAAACATTGATCAGATCACAATAAAAACCTGTATTAAAATAGCAAATAGTCTTCTGAAAACTTAATTTCAGAGATCTCTTTTTGATCATTTTGATTACTTTTTGATCACTTTATTGTTCATGAAAACGTTATAAAAACAGGTGTGAGATGCTCCCAGAGACACTTCCTGAGGTACTGAAGCAGGACTATAATTAATGATCTGGACTCAAAACCAAGCCTGCTGGTTTATAACTTTTAAAATTCAATTTCTTAATATTAAAAATAGGGGAACTTAGAGCTATTTTTAAGTGGTGGTCAAATGGAATATAACTGACATTGAAATTTTGATATTTAGGAGTAGTTGGAAGATTTAAAAATTTTTAATTTCTTTTACGTTAAGAAAGTAGATCCAACTTTGGCTCAGGTCATGAACTCACAGTTTTTGAGTTCGAGCCCCATGTCGGGCTCTGTGCTGACAGCTCAGAGCCTGGAGCCTGCTTCGGATCCTGTGTCTCCTCCTTCTGCACCTCTCCTGCTTGCACTCTGTCTGTCTCTCTCTCTCTCAAAAATAAATAAACATTATAAGACAAACAAAAAAAAATGAAATTAGATTTCATTAATGTTCATATTGCAATAAAAAATGCCTTTCCTACAATGATAGGAATTTGAAAACTGAATACATCGGTCTTTAGTTGAAAATTACTCATTTATGTGATTGTTATAATGGGACCCAGATGATCAGGTTCAGAGTTATTTTAGAAAAGATAGTGCTTAGATGAGGTTTAAACTCAGTGAACTCTGAATATTGCTTTAGTGCTAAGATACTTGATTCTATTATTATGTATAAGTGTATACAAACAAATAATTACTAAATATTTCCTTTTTCTTTTTTTTTCTTTTTTACTGTTTATTTATTTTTGAGAGAGAGAGAAGAAAAAGAGACAGCATGAGCTGGGGAGGGACAGAGAGAGAGGGAGACACAGAATCCAAAGCAGACTCCAGGTTCTGAGTAGTCAGCACAGAGGTGGATGCGGGGCTTGAACCCATGAACTGTGAGATCATAACCTGAGCCGAAGTTGGATGCTCAACCGACTGAGCCACCCAGGCACCCCAGTATACCCTTTTTCTAAATGAGGCCCTTATGAGCAGGCATGATTTTGTTGATGACCACTAAATTGAAATTGTTAATAGAAAGTTGAATTGAAATAGAAATGGAATTGTTAATGAAAAAATACCGTTTTCTAGAGAAATCTAAGTCTGACCTTATACTGTAGAAAATAAGTTATACACATTATGCATTTTTCCCTCCCTGGAAGGCACAGGCTACAAGATACAGTTAACCTAAGATGGTAATTAATTACTTTCCACTGAGGCAATCCCTTGGGGGGCCACTCCATTAAGCCCCACGCTCTGAACTGTGTTTACCTGAAACACCACCCTCGCTGAGCAGACCTGCTCCCTGGTACCTGGGCCGCACTCGATTCTTTTCAGTGTCAATGGGCTTTGGGAGAAGTTAAAATGTCCCTGGGTCTATGCCCTCTGTTCAGCCTCTTATGAAAGCATCTCAGTCCTTTCCTGGCCTGAACATTTCAGAGACCAGGCTACCGACTTGGCTTTTAAAACAAAGATGCTCAGTTTTAGGATTAATTGAGATTTGCTCCTACTGACCAAGACCAACTCTGGTGAGTGCAACTTCTCCATATTTCGCGAAATGTATAGCCATCCTCCTGAGGAGAATGGTCACGATGTCTGTGTTTCCTCTCACATCTCATTCATGTTCTGAACCTCGTTCATGTTCAGACACCTATGAAACCTCCAAAATAGATCTAGCAAATCCACAAATGATCTTCAAAATGGCCAATTCAATGTGCTTTTGTTATTTTAAATTTCCTTTCTTAAACATATGATCCTATCATATAGTTTCTTCTAAAACATTTCTCTTCCATTGGCTCTGTGAGGCCACTCACTGCTGGTTTTCTCCTTCCTCTGTGACTGTCTTCCTCAGCCCCTGGCTCCTCTCATGCATATCTCTTGAATTTTGACGGTATCTGAACATCATCCTCAGCCCTATTTTCTGTCTTTTTTTTCCCCTAAAAATATTCTTGTAAGTGCCTTTCAAAGGAGCTAGGTTCACTGCTTTTCCACATTGATGGTGTTTTCAGTTCTAGATCCTCATATTCGACCTCAAGCTCAGCACACAATCACCTCAGACTGGGTCTTTCTCATCAGGGTCACCTCCTCTCCCAACCACCTCCCTGTCTGTATCTGTTTTGGAGAATAGCACAACATCTTTTCTCTGTACGTCCATCACATCAGGTTTTATCTGCCCATTTTCTCTTGTACTTGTCACTTCTTCTTGTCACACTTACAGATCAGTTCAAACCTTCACCATCCCTGGAACTATTTCATTTTTCAATCTTACATCCTGCTAATCCAACATCCGTGCTGTTGCCAGAATGCTTCCTAAAAATTAGTTTCAGCGAGTTCTCAAAATAAATTACAGCAACACAAAAAGGTACTACCTCAGTGATTTTCAACCTGTTTCCATTGGGTAGGGATTAATCAATGTAATAAACCACAGTATCTGATGGACTAATTCAAGCAACTTGATAAACTGTATAGGATTGAAATCAATCAAGTATATACCCAGTTAAATAAATATTTACTTAGTGCTTCTATGTTAGGTACCATTATCAAAGGTGGAGAAATGGACAGAGATGGTGAAGAAATTGCCTTCTTGACCAAGAAACTCACTGAAGGTGAACTGACCTTTCAACAAAGCCACAGATTTTTAAAAAGAAGTAGAAATCAGTGGAGTAAACTCTGATACACAGAATGGTTTTATGATTCTACAGTATCACCTTTAACATAAAACGTGACACCAGCCAATCCCCCTAACAATTATGTTATATGTGGTATTAAGGTTTTGTTTGTTTGATTGATTATTTTTAGAAATGGGCACCCACTAGCTAATATATTTCATGTCCTGGAGAAAAAGAAAAGTAAATGTTTACTCTTATTGGAGAAGTCACAATAGAGATAATACTGGAAAGGCATATACTCTATTATCTAGCATTCTGCCTACAATGTAGTAAGAACTAAATACTTCTTCAAAATTTTTTTAAGTTATCTATTCATTCAGAGAGAGACAGCAAGAGATTGCGAGCAGGGGAGGAATAGAGAGAGAGGAAGAGAGAGAGAATCCCAAGCAGGTTCCTCACTGACAGAGTGTAGCCCTATGCGGGGCTCAAACTCACAAACTGTGAGATCATGACCTGAGCCGAGATCAAGAACCAGGCGCTTAAACGACTGAGCCACCCAGTGCCCCAGAACTCAATATTTTTTAGAAAACCTCATTATTTGTTCAAATGAACCTGATTGGACATATCCAAATCCAAATCATCCTAAGGTTTTAAAAATTAAAAGGATAAGGCACCATCAGACAGTTGTGATATCTATCAAGTTCCAAACCTCAGAATTCAACGCTTAGTTTCAGTGGCATCTGCATGTGACAATTTTGAGGTTTATTTCACTGTTTGAGCTTGGTCTGGGAAGTTCATTCCAAGCAAATTTCATATTTTAAAAATGTTGAGAGCCTTTCAGAGGCAAGGAATATGACTGTTTTTAGAGTGAACAGCTCCCCTACATTTGCCTCTGGTCTGTTCTTAGATCCATTTACAAGGTGGTACCAACAATTTAATTTTAGATGGTTAACAAAAGAAATGTTACTACCTTACTGTAATACTAAGGTATCATAATAAGATGCAATAATACTAGTACAATCTTCAATGACTATGTTGAGTGGAAAGATTTCATCGTCTCTGTCAGTTTCACACCTTTAACAATCCAAACTCTGCTCCAGAAAATTCTGATGACTTTTTTCAAGCTATGTGACGCCACTGGTCACCCTTAGAGCTTCTGTTTCTGAATAATAAGTAAAGGTTTTTCTTTTTTTTTAATATATGAAACTTATTGTCAAATTGGTTTCCATACAACACCCAGTGCTCATCCCAAAAGGTGCCCTCCTCAATACCCATCACCCACCCTTCCCTCCCTCCCACCCCCCATCAACCCTCAGTTTGTTCTCAGTTTTTAAGAGTCTCTTATGCTTTGGCTCTCTCCCACTCTAACCTCTTTTTTTTTTCTTCCCCTCCCCCATGGGTTTCTGTTAAGTTTCTCAGGATCCACATAAGAGTGAAAACATATGGTATCTGTAGTAAAGGTTTTTCTAAATGAAGTATTACCTAATCACTACGGGGATACGTTTGTCTTGATTTCGGTAGGTCTATGTTGGGTGCACTGTTAACCTGACATCAGATATACTAAATATGATACATTCTTTCTACTGTTGTTTGGCTTCCTAGACAGTCATACTTGCTACGTTCAGTGTGACCATGGCCAATTTGACCTCCATGAGTGGATTCCTCCTCATGGGGTTTTCTGAAAACCGAAAGCTTCAGATTTTATATGCATTGCTGTTTTTGATGACATACCTGATGGCCTTGACAGGAAACCTCCTCATCATCACCGTGACCACCTTGGACCATCGCCTTCAGTCCCCCATGTATTACTTTTTGAAGCACCTCTCTGTCCTGGACCTCTGTTTCATCTCTGTCACAGTGCCTCAGTCCATTGCAAATTCACTTATGAACAGCGGTTACATTTCACTTGGTCAGTGCATCCTTCAGGTTTTCTTCTTCATAGCTCTGGCCTCATCAGAAGTGGCCATCCTCACTGTGATGTCTTATGACCGGTATGTCGCCATCTGTCGGCCCCTGCAGTATGAGACCATTATGGACCCCTGCACTTGTAGGCACGCCGTGGCAGCTGTGTGGCTTGCTGGGGGCTTCTCTGGGCTCATGCATACTGCTGTGAACTTCTCCATACCTCTCTGTGGGGAGAGAGTCATTTACCAGTTCTTCTGTGACATTCCTCAGATGCTGAAACTAGCTTGTTCTCATGAATTCATCAATGAGATTGCAGTGGCTGCCTTCACAACTTCAGCAGCATTCATCTGCCTGGTGTCCATTGTGCTCTCCTATGTCCACATCTTCTCTGCCGTGCTGAGGATCCCATCAGCAGAGGGCCGGACCAAGGTCTTCGTCACCTGCCTACCACACCTGTTTGTAGTCACCTTCTTCCTCTCCACAGCAGGTTTTGAGTTTCTGCGGCCCCCTTCTGACTCCCAATCAGCTATGGACCTCATGTTTTCCATATTCTACACGGTGATACCACCCACACTCAATCCGGTTATCTACAGTTTACGCAATGAAGCCATGAAGGCCGCTCTGAGGAAGGTGCTGTCAAAAGGAGAATTTTCCCCGAGAAAGATGTATTTAAAAGCCATTTTTAAATTCTAAAGAACCATACAAATAAAAGTTATTGTCATTAGGTTTCAGATTGTAAAAGGGTAGGTCTGATTTCCACCCTTCCAATGTTTCTATTCTTCATATTCTGCTCAAAATCTGAGTAAGATATTATGCTTCTCAGGATAGTGGCCTTCCTTCCTCCAATTCAAGTGTTATTTTAAGGCATCTTTTAGGATTTTTTTTCTGAAATAAAACAGAAAGGGCAATGAGTTTAGGGCCTGGCCGGCATCATCTGAAGGTGATTTCTAACAGATAGGCTCCAGACTGCTGGCACATAGGCTGACTGTGTTTATGGGGGCATGTTCCTGGTATAGTTCTTGGTATACATGTGTGCTTGCTGGTGTGCCTCCAAGTTTCTTACCTCTGTCAAGTTTCTACATTAATTCCCCTTCCTATTAAGCTTTTCAATAGCTTTTCCTACAATTTTTTCAGTCCCTAATAAATGTCGGTTTCATTATACATGGGTTTCTTTTAACTCCTTTAGACAACTCTTCTAGCTATGCTACATTGTCCCCATTCGATCAATTAGGACACTAAATTTAGAAAAGATTGGTTTCTTGAGACTTCTCAAATAAAAAGTAATAAAGCTGTGGGTGCCTGGGGGGCTCAGTCAGGTAAGCATCTGAGTTTGGCTCAGGTCATGATCTCATGGTTGGTGAGTTTGAGACCCGCATCAGGCTCACTGCTTTTAGTGCAGAACCCACTTCAGATCCTCTGTCCCCTCTCAGCCCCTCCCCTGCTCTCTCTCTCTTTCTCTCTCTCTCTCCGTCATGTGCACATGCACTCTGTCTCTCAAAAAAAAATAAATAAACATTGGGGCACCTGGGTGGCTCAGTCAGTTGAGCGTCCAACTTCGGCTCAGATCATGATCTCGCGGTCCATAAGTTTGAGCCCTGTGTCGGGCTGTGTGCTGACAGCTCGGAGCCTGGAGCCTGCTTCTGATTCTGTGTCCCCCTCTCTCTCTGCCCCTCCCCCACTCATGCTCTGTCTCTCTCTGTCTCAGAAATAAATAAACATTAAAAAAAAAAAGACTTTCAAAAAAATAAACATTTAAAAAAAGGGTAGTAAAGCTGTGATTGAAACTAATATTAGTCTGACTCAAAGCTTGTTCATTTGCATCTACTTGCAAATGCTTCCCAGCATGTGTGTCTATGTGTATAAACATAGAAACAGAAGCACATAGTACTGTAATTCAGTACTGCTTTTCCATTACTAGAGATGTTTGCATTAATGTATTTCTTATTCTGATCCATAGAAGAGCTTGACAAGATGTTTTTACAGAGTAAGGCAGGGAGGCCTCCCGGGTCCATGAAACACAACAAGGATGAGGAACGGGAACAGCTCCAACCTATAAGCATGAGTCCCAGGCCTTGTGGGTCCAAGGTCTGACTCCTTCTGGGGTAGGAGGCTGTGTAACCTTCTCCACGAAGGGCTCATAAATCACAAGAGGACAATACTGCACTGGTTCCCAGGTTTGCTGAAGTGAACTAAAGTACACTGAGAACAGTGGGGATGAGCGATTGCTGAATAATGGGGAATGTTTTTTACATGGCTGTTTGGATTAATGCTTCTGTCCATAGTAACCTACACATGCATGTACACACATGAAGATTGTTTTGTTGTTTGTTTTTAAAGGTCATGCATTTTATTTCTCTTCAAGTATGAAGCTGAAATTGAGGACAAAATCTCTCTCAGTGTCATATTTTGCAGTCTTAAAGCTTGGTCCACAGTGGTTCCTCTATCTCTAGATGTGCATTAATATGTGTGTGTATATATATATATATATATATATACAGGATGCATGTTATTTGTAAATAATTCCATAATGAGGACAAAGAAAAATGTTAAAGTAAACCATCAACCCATTGGAATGGATATTGTATTATCTATGACTATACTTCTAGATATTTTTCTTTTTTTTAATGTTTTTTTTTTTTTTTATTTTTGAAAGAGAGAGAGCAGGGGAAGGGCAGAGAGAGAGGGAGGCAGAGGATCCAAAGTCGGCTGTCTGCACTGACAGCAGAGTCTGATGTGGGGCTTGAACTCATGAACCACGAGATCATGACATGAGCCGAAATCAGATGCTTAACTGACTGGGCCACCCAGGTGCCCCTAGACATTTAAAAAAAAATTAACGTTTTTTTATTTTTGAGACAGAGAGAGACAGAGCATGAACGGGGAAGGGTCACAGAGAGAGGGAGACACAGAATCTGAAACAGGCTCCAGGCTCTGAGCAGTCAGCACAGAGCCCGACGCGGGGCTCGAACTCAGGGACCGCGAGACTGTGACCTGAGCCGAAGTCGGACGCCCAACCGACTGAGCCACCCAGGCGCCGCTAGACATTTTTATATTTATGTGTATACATGTGTGAACATTATATTGCACTGTAATACCACTTTACATGCGGTTGATAAATTCCCATTTTGAATTAACATCATTCTAGAGAAATACGTAAAATCATTTCAATGGCTGTGTGTTGTATTTAATCCATCCCCTTTTGAAAATGTTTCTTTTTGTCATTATTCTAAACAACACATTGGTGAATATCTTCATCCAGGCATGTCTTTTATACATAGGTAATGAATTCCTCGCTACACGCCTAGCAGTAGAATTGCCTCTTTACTCTCCCACCTCCTGCATGTGTTCAATACATCATTGAATCTCCTTGGATGTCCACTGGTCTTCTGCTTTATCTCCTCTAAAGCAGAGAAATTTCTATGTATTTATGTACATAGTCTATGTACTTCTATGTACATAATTCTATGTATTCAATTTCATAGAATGGTTTTTATTCTCACAGAAAATAATTATTGCTTTAAAATTTTATTTAAATAATATTTAAAATTTATAGGTCACCAGGGTGGCTCAGTCAGTTGAGCGTCTGACTTCAGTGCAGGTAATCTCACAGTTGGTGGGTTCAAGCCCTGCACTGGACTCCGTGTTGACAGCTCAGAGCCTGGAGCCTGCTTCGGATTCTGCTCTCTCTCTGCTCCTCTCTTGCTCACATTCTGTCTCTCAAAAATGAATAAATGTTTTTAAAAATTTTTTAAATATTTATTTTTAAATTTAATTTGATTTAATAATTATTAATTTATTTAATTAAATTTACTTATGTGGAATGTCTTTTTTCTTACAGAGGATTTTTTTTTTTTACTTCTCAAGGGAAAGAGAAGAAATGGTATCAAACAAAAATAATTATTATTTGTAGAATTTCATATTTTTTTGAATGAGATCATTTTGAGCTAGATTTAAGAGGCAAAATATTCCTGGGGCCTCAACCAAACTCTCAGATGAGGAATTCATTATTTGTAAAGAATGTCCCCATGTAAATGAGATAAACCACCCAGAGACTGCCAATCAAGAAGAAAAGAAAATGGTTACAGATAACTGACATGAAGATTGTTGATATTAAGATAAGGTTAATCAATAATCAGGTTATCACTGGCAGTTTGTCCAATTTACTTTTATTCACTTATTCATTTTTTTCTTTATTCTTCATTTTTTATCTCCATAAATAGCTCTTTTGCCTACCTTATTGCTCAATTCAGATCACTGAATATTCCCTTTTACTCAGGCCCCATACTGCACCAAAATGCTACTGATCACATCTTCTGTGTCGTGGACATCTTTTTGGCCCGGGGAACATTATCCTGGGCTGGTGCACTGGAGGAGACTCATAACTGATTCCTACAAATCTTCTATTTTGATTACAATACAACTTCAATTTTGAATACAATACACTTTGATTCTTTTTTACATTTTTCATCAACTTTTTTATGGTAAAATTTATATGAAGGTTATTACACTTCAAGTGTATAAGTCAATGAATACTGACAACACCCACAATCAAGATACAGAACATTTCCATCACCCTAAAAAGATTCTTGTGTATCTGGAGTCCTTCCTCCTTCTGCCCTCTACTGCAAGAAGTCACTAATCCACTTATTGTCATTAAACATTGGTATTTAACATGTATTAAATGTATTGAACATTTGTTTGCATTTTCTAGAATTTTTGCAAGTGAAATCATATGCACTCTTTGATGTTAAGCCTCTTTTGCTGAGCATAATGGTCTTGTGATTCATCCATCTAGTTGAGTTCTGGGCTGTGTTCTGTGAAATAGATATGCTACTATGCTTTGTTATTCATTCACAATCCATGAGCAATTGGGTCTGGGGTATCAGTTGCAGTTTGGAGTACATAAATAAAGCTTTTATAAATATTTCTATAAGTTTTTTCACACTCATATTTAATTCTGAGTAAATATTTAGGAGTACAATGGCTGAATTCATAATGTACATGCTTGCTGAATTTTACAAAAAAATTGTCACAGATTTCCAGAATACTGTGCTGTATTACATTCCCCAGATAAAACATGCCAGCAACGTGTGAGTGTGCCAGTTGCTCTACGTTCACACCAACATCAGTATTGTCATTCTCTTTAACTTTTTAGCTTTTAGAACATGCATTAAAAAATAAAATAAAATATGCATTTAGTAGCATATCAATATGGTTTTAATGTGTTTCCTTAATAACTAATGAGGTTGAGCATTTTTTCATGGGCTTCTCAGCCACTTAGGCATTATGTATCTTGAACTTGGAAGTGTTTGTTCAAATCTTTTGCCCATTTTTAAGTGGATTTTTGGTCTTTTTGTCATTGATAAAAAGATATCATGTATCTACAAAAGTGCCTAAGATCTATACAGCATGGGATATTGTGGGGATCCTTAATTTTTTTTAATTTTTATAGCAGTGATATTTTACCTTCATTATTTTTTAAAAGTTGCAACAGATCAAGAGATTAAACATGTTTACCATATTTCCTTCTCCATATTATCCGTGTTAATTTTCAACATTTTACGCTTTATTAATTGTGTAAACTCTTACACACATGAGTATTCTGTGTTTTATGATGGCAACAGCCACTTTCTCGGTCCCCTCTTTAAGTCCATTTTTTCCAGGTGTATTTCTTTGTAAATATTATATCAAATAAGTTGAATATGAGTTTTTAAATGTAGCAACAAAACTTGTCTAGGTTAGTAAGAGATAGCCTTCAATGACTACTAATCCAATATTTTTTCTCCTCAAATATTAGACTATTCAATCCATCTTCAGTAATGTGTAAACTATCTGTCTATATATTAGGTTATATATATGTGTGTCTCTCTCTCTATATATATAGAGAGAGAGGGAGAGAGTTTACATGTTATTATATTATATATTACGTAATATATAACTATTTAATATATAATATATTATATATAACATAATATATAATATAACATGTAAATGATATATATTTATATTATATCCTATATTATATATTAAACATTATATTATATTTATATAATATATTTATATATAAAATAAAATATATATTAAATACATTATATATTTTATAATCTCTATAAAATATACATTTTAGAGAGACAGAGAACACGTGTGCAGGTGGAGAAGGGGCAGAGAGAGAGGGAGAGAGAGAATCCCAAGCAGGCCGTGTGCCATCAGTGCAGAACCTGATGTGGGACTCTATTTACAACCCTGGGATCATGACCTGAGTCAAAATCAAGAATCAGATGCTCAACAGACTGAGCCACCCAGGTGCCCCTAAACTATACGTTTTCCTTTTAAGTTGTACACCAAATATGTTAACACAATTTATGAAATTTTCTTTCATTGACTTATTTTATTAATGATGCTACCTAGTTACAAAAAGGACATATTATTTTTTTAGGTTTATTTATTTTGAGAGAGAGAGAGAGAGAGAGAGCGCACGCACAAAAGTGGCGGAGGGGCAGAGAGTGAAGGAGAGAGAATCCCAAGCAGGCTCTACGCTGTCAGAGCAGAGCCCAATGTGGGGCTCAAACTCACCAACCATGAGATCATGACCTGGGCCAAAATCAAGAGTCGGATGCCTAACCGACTGAGCCACCCAGGCACCCAGAACATATCAATTTTTATCTCTTTTCCTATGCTTTCAAATATTTTTTATTAATCTGTATTTATATACTTCTGCTAGTTAAGTAATACTGCATTATCATTCACTGTCATAATTTGGGCCATAGAGTCCTTCTTTTATCTATAAGGTATTTTTATTACATTGTATTCTTCTTTTGAACCTCTTAATTCATTTCAATAAACATTGCATTTGTCTTTGAAGTCATTCAATGATTCATAATTTATAGACTAATTTTGGAATAATGCTCTGCAATAGTTTCTTTTTACCAAGAAATATTAAAGGTTTATTGTTTACACTGAAGAAAATTTTGCTGATTCTCTTCATGAAAGTAACCCACATTTTTCAGTCGACTGGCTTTATGATTTTGTATTTGTGTGGTTGCTACAAGCCTGGCTCACGGTCTATTCATGTCAGACATGCACCGCGGACACCAAGCATCACCGAACACTACCACGGATTGCAGGGATTCCCATGTCACTACTGCTATCTCCCAAGGCAGAGGACAACACTCACTTTCCGGGTATTCCTCATGGCTTGGATGCAGGCACAGGACCTAAGTTCTAAGGTTAGACTGTCCAGCCTGAGACCTCAGCCTGAAGAAGCAGGTGCCATGTGGCTTGTGGCTCTGCCGAGGCTGGTGGCCAAACGCCCACTTTGGGGAGAGTGATGGAGTCTGGAATCTGTCCCAGATCCCACAGGACACATGTGTCCCAGCCCCGCAGAGCCAACACTGTGCCGTCCCCCTCACTGCCTGGGCTCCTGTCCCCACACTGGATTATCAGGGGGACTCTGGGACATAGCTAAGTATAGCCAGGACTGGTTCTGTGTGTTACAACTAAGAAATTTAGGAAATATAACTGTTAAGGAGGAATACACTGATTCTTACACTTTAAACTTAAATCTAGCAACTCGCTTAATTTCTAATAATTCCAAGAGTAATAGCTGATTTTGTGTGTGTTTTCTATATAAATTCTATTATAGTCTAGAAGTGGCTTATAAGAATCAGGTGGCTTAGCTAAGGCCTTTGAGCCTCAGTTCCCAGCCCTAAGTGAATCTGTGGCCCCCTCACAGTGATGCTGTGCCAGACGCCGTATCAGAGGCAGGGCTGGCCAGGCACCTGCACTGGTCACTGCGAAGCTGAAGCTGTGGTTGCACCCTCTTAGTGCCATCCACAGAGCAGAAGCCAGACATGGGACCAGTGTTTAGGTAGGGCTCGGGTTGAGCAACGCATGACGGAGTAAGAGAAGGGCAGGAAGGTCAGGTTCAGCCCAGAAAATGGTCCATGTGGCTTTTCTCCCAGATACTTTGGCTACCCAAGCCTGAACATGGATGGGAGACTGCCTGGGAATATAGGGTGCTGTAGCCTCGTGCCTCCCATCATTGCCCTCTCCTGACGCTATCACCTCAAGTGAGGCTCCCTCCAGACACCTCCTGCCTCTTTCCCTTCCTGCCTCCAACCCCCAAACTCCACCTACCCACTGCAGTCCCTGTGGCCATCTTTATCCCCCTACCACTCGGTGGGCAGACAACGGCATCCCACCCTTTCCCCTTCGCAGCCTCAACAACACCCAGAGCCAACCAGAGGCTCCCTATAACCTCTTCCCCATGGCATCCTGGGAGCCCCAAGCAATTCACTTGGTACCCCAACCATCTAAGCCCTGGGCTGAGTCTCCACCTGATGCCAGCACAGCCCTTTCTTTCATGACACTCAGGCTGCTTTTGCAAGGGACAGACATCCTCCCCCTAGAGCAACAACGCCTGTGTGCCCTCAGTGTCCCAATATGAAACTGTACATTCCTCAAGAGGTTTTATTGAAGAGAGAGAAGTTGAGGCACAGCCTCAGGCTGATGGGGGAAGGATGGATGTCAAGGACGCCTTCAGAAGTGGAGTCATTGCAGGGGATACACCGGAGCGTGTGGCAGAGGTGGACTTGGGGCTTGAGGATGGGCCTTTGGGGCTTCCCCCAACGAGAGGGACTTCAGCAAGAGGAGGCAATGGTGATGCCAGAGAGAACGTTTCTGAGATACACACTGTGAGGTGCAGGGGGAGTCACTGGCAGAGTGTGCTGAGTCAAGATGCACATAGACAACAAAGTGTGACAGATAGGGTCAGAGGTCATGCCCCACTAGACATGGAGAGCAGTCACCGTGAAAGGGGCCTGACGACACGGAGGCAGTTCATTAACTGTAGTCATCAAGGTGGAGAGCCCACTGTGTTCATGCCACACCCTCCTCATCATCAGCAGAGTGCTGGGACAAGGGAGGACCCTCAGTAACCATGTGCTGACTAGACCCCAAATGACCTCTGTTTCAGTTTGAATCACTGGAATAGAATTTACCGAATTCAAGCGCCTGGTGACCAGGTACAGGTTAATTAGCTATGAAAGTGAAACCTAGCACTACCAATGAAAGCAAAATTCCTATACAAGGCAAAGCTCAGAATCCAGTCTAAAAAGCAAGACTCTCCACATGCAGTCCATCTTGACCTCAGGGCCTTTGTACTTGGTGTTCTCCCAGATTTAAATATATGTACACTGCATTGTCTACTCCCCAAATGCCTTCAGGCATTTCTCAAACTTCCTTACTGACTTCACTTTTCTTCATGGGACAAATCACCCCCTGGGTTTCGAACAAGTAGGTTTTACTTATTTTTTACTGTCATCTTGCTAATCTGTATGAGAATGGAGAAGCCCCTCCCCTCCCCCAGCTTCACCTCTGTAGTGCCCTGGTATCTGGAAAAGCCTGGCACACAGTAGGTCTAGGTGAACGTGCACCAGGTGAGGGAGCACAGAGCTTGAAGTTGGGACATCTAGGTGTCATGGAGCATTGCCCCAGATTGAGAGGAAGGGCTTCAGAAGGACAACCTGGTGAAGATTTTGTTGTAGAGAGTTCTCCTTGTGTTAGCTAGGAGACAATGAGAACTGACTCCAATAGGAAGGCTGAAAGCAATCAGTAGGAGGATGGAGAAAAAACAAAACTAGGGAAGGAATCTGTTTTGTTTTGCCAGACCAGCACTTCCAGCCAAGGGGAAGCCCAGCGAGGTGTCTACCTGACAGCCCTAAATATGAGCCAGTATGAGCAGTTGGGAGGTTGAGGACCTGCACAGAACACCGGCCTGAGTTGTCCTGAAGTTACCTTTAGCTCATTATAAAACTAAGAGCTCCTCCTGTGGGCGGAGATATCCACCATCCTGGGATACAGGATGCAGGCAGTAACATGCTGACAGGCTGGGCATCACAGCTGAACCTGTAAGCTCCCTGTGCCTTGTCCCCTAATCATTGCATAAAAGCTTCCTGTACTAACCTCTCAGGGACACGGTCTTTTGAGAGTTTTCTCCCTGTGTCCTTAGTTGTAACAAGTAATAAAGAGTTCTTTGCTTTCAAAAATAAATAAATAAATAAATAAATAAATAAATAATAAATAAATAAACAAACAAACAGAATAATCCATCTTTCAAATGTAATTCTTTTTTTTTTTTTAATTTTTTTTTCAACGTTTATTTATTTTTGGGACAGAGAGAGACAGAGCATGAATGGGGGAGGGGCAGAGAGAGAGGGAGACACAGAATCGGAAACAGGCTCCAGGCTCTGAGCCATCAGCCCAGAGCCCGACGCGGGGCTCGAACTCCCGGACCGAGAGATCGTGACCTGGCTGAAGTCGGACGCTTAACCGACTGCGCCACCCAGGCGCCCCCTCAAATGTAATTCTTATTCAGAAGCAAGGTAGATCTGGGAATACTCTGTGCAAACAAAGTGTGTGTCTTTGTGAAGTAATATTTTCAATGTCTTAATGAATTTTGCTGTTTTTATTCTAAGAATAAATTATTTTGCCCTTGGAGTACCATGGAGGTTAAAAGCAAGGACTTACCTGAGATTGCCAGGGTTCAAACGCTGGCTCCTCTGCTTGCTAGTCACATGATTGTTGGTGGTTTCTTACACTTTCAAAGTTCTCGGTCTCTCTATCTGTAGAATAGGGTTCCTAACAGGGACTTATGACTTGGCAGAGCTTGCTAAATGTTAACCCATGTAGGACATTTAGAACAGTACTTGATAATAAGTGCCTAATAAGGGGGAACTAATCTGTCTATACCTCCATAAGGTTGTGGTGGTGACAGAATTTATAATAGAAAAAAGAAAGATGAACAAAAAGATCGAATCCCGAAGCAGGATGAGAGCTTTATAAATCAACTACTGACATGATTATTCCCTGATCCCCCTTCAGAGAATCGGCAACCACATTGGACGTACTCACTTCATGAGGCTCTGTCTCCTGCAAACAGAGACGACCGCTTGCCAGTAATGCTCAAGTAACTTCAGGAAGGAGGAGACATAACAGGGAAAGGCAGAGAAATCGCCTGCACGTTATCTAATCCAAGACGCTATGACCTGAAGAAGGGAGGGGGAGGACTGAAGAGATCCCTGAGATCATATGCATTCCCCTGCTATGGCCTTTCTGGGATAAAATCCCAGGGAGGAAATGTCCTGTAATTCGGGAGAACTACTGAGAGTGGAATTTGGTGTGTCCCATCAAGGAAGGAGCCACATCAAAGTAAACCAGGCTGAACCACATGCTTAGGTCCAGGGCCTCTGATGTCTACTTGTCTGCACTGCCCTCAAACCACAGAGGACATCAGAACCACCACACTGGACACAGGTAACTGGCAAGGAAGACATCATCCAAGACCACTGCACTGTAGGACTCAGCCTGAGCTCAACTCAACTGAAGCAAACAGCTGGAGACTGAAGGCCATCTGTTTGCTAACTGGCTCTATCACCTGGAAAAGTGAACTTTCTTGTATCTTCTCAATAAGAGATAGTTTTAGAACTTGGAGCAAAGCACCTGTGCACAGTGGACTCCTGCCCTCCCACAGACACTGGGAGATAGGAAAGGTATCTTCCTTGATGACTACACCTTTGTGGGATGTCTCCCTGGTCTTTGGTGAAGACATTCCTGGATTGTACAACTCTCAGGAAAATTTACAAAGATTTTTTTTTTTATTTTTTTTTTCAACGTTTATTTATTTTTGGGACAGAGAGAGACAGAGCATGAACGGAGGAGGGGCAGAGAGAGAGGGAGACACAGAATCGGAAACAGGCTCCAGGCTCTGAGCCATCAGCCCAGAGCCCAACGTGGGGCTCGAACTCACGGACCGCGAGATTTTGACCTGGCTGAAGTCGGACGCTTAACCGACTGCGCCACCCAGGCGCCCCAAAGATTTTTATCTCAAAGGAGCAGAGAAAGAGTCTATAACTACAGATCTTCTAAAGTAAATGCTCTGCGAAAAGGCAAGTCAGGGGTCCCGACTCAGGAAGAAGCCTGTCTCAACCTCAGTCAAGCTGAGGGAATGTTAAGACTGTTTTGGTCACCAGGTCTGATTAAGCCAAGAGTGGTAAATTTGTGATTATTCCAACAGCAGACATTATCTGGCAGTACCAACAGGTTAAGTAGCAACGCATCCAGGTTTTCCCAAAGATGTTTTTTGAAAGCCAGAGAAAGGATACCACTTGCAAAATGAAACTTCATCCCTTAACCTGGCACACCTACGTTTCCTTCCTTCATACCTTGGATGCAGGTTAAAAAGGGAAACCGGACGAATGGGTGCCTCTTGGAGGGAGTAAATATTTTTATGTAAAAGTGAGACTGGATATTACCTAAAGGGACTGTTTGAATTATCAGTTTAGACTGAAATTAAACTGGGTTTGACATTCAGTTAATTAGTGTGCCTGATGAGGGCTCGGCAGAAAGACAAGACCCACTGTGGACAAGGGGTGACATTGTGCATTCCGTCTACCATTTCCAAGATGTGACGTTAAATTCTACATATGCTCACTGCTTGCTTCTGGGGAATAATTTACTTCATGGCTGGTTTTGTGCCCTGTTATCATATTCTACCAGGACCTTTGCATCACATAATACCCTCCAGGTACCTTGGGCATTTAACCTACTTTGAACTCAGGTCTGTATCAAGTACGTCACCACCAGCCCCATATTCCTGTCTACTGATGCTTCAGCAACCATGCTTTCACCCTGGATTTCACACTTGGCTCACTCTCCAACACCTGCTTCTCAAATAAGGCACTGGAGGGGAAAAAGGAATGGATAAAACAAACACCTCTGCTCCCCAACTCAACGTTCCCAGACCCTAACCCAGACCTCTCCCCACTTAGTTGTTAATTACCTATTTAAACTCTTTCAGTAGATATTTCTGATATAGCTTAGATTATAATGAATTTATGTGGTGGGGGCAATCAGTTTCAAAAATTCAGACAGGAACGGAAAAATAAGGGATTATAACTGGAGCACCTCAGAATTAAATGCAGTTACAAAGAAAAGAGAAGCATGGGGGTGGACGAAATAGGGGAAGGGGATTAAGAGGAACAAACCTCCAGCTATAAAACAGATAAGTCACGGGGTTGGAAAGTACAGCATCCGGAATGCAGCCAATGATATTGTCAGAACATTGTAGGGTAACAGGTGGTGACTGCACTTAACAGCGGTGAGCACTGAGAGATGTAGTCATCAAATCACTGTGTTGTGCACCTGAAACTAATGCGAGACTGTACATCAACTGTACATCAATACAATTTCTAAAAATTTCTAATTAAAATTGTATATATTTAGGGTGTACAAAAGGATGATTTGATGTACTTGATTGTTACGATCAAGCTAACATATTAACTCCTCACATAGTAACCTTTTTTATGTATGTCACAAATGTACCTAAATGTCACTCTCTTAGCAAAAAAATAAAAAAGTAAAACCAAATAAAATAAAATCTACTCTCTTAACATATTTCTGGTGTCCAATATAGTATTATTAAGTATGGTCAATATGCTTGTACATTAGGTTTCTAGACTTATCCATTGTATGAAGCAAATTATTGGCAGTAATTTACCTACCTGTAAGTTTCCGCCTTTGGTTGATAACGTCCCAATTTCCCCCACCTCCTCAGTCCCTATTACCACCATTCCACTTACTGCTCTGAGTTTCAGTTTGAATTTTTTTTTTAAGATTCCACATATAAATGAGATCATACAGCATTTGTCTTCCTCTGTCTGCCTTATTTCACTTAACATCATGTCCTCCATATTCACCCATGTGGTTGCAAACTGCAAGGTTTCTTTCTTTCTTGTAGCTGAATAAGATAGAATTAATTTTATAACCTAGTAATTTTAGGGTTTGTTGATGCCATTAATGGCCAAAGAGAAGCAGGGGACAAATTAAATCTCTAATTGCAATGTCTTTTTTTTTTAATGTTTATTTATTTTTGAGAGAGACAGAGACACAGCATGAGTGATTGAGGGGCAGGGAGATAGAAAGGGAGACACAGAATTAGAAGCAGGGTCCAGGCTCTAAGCTGTCAGCATAGAGCCGGACGTGGGACTCAAATTCATAGAACTGTGAGATCGTGACCTGAGCTGAAGTCAGATGCTTAACCGACTGAGCCACCCAGGTGCCCCTAATTGGAATGTCTTAAATTCACTTTTCAGCATATTATATTTGTTATCTATATTATATATATATTTGTTGACAAAATAGTGGTCAAAATCCTTTTTAAATGTGACTTCTAGAGATCTTTTTTTTTTTTTTTTTTTAATTTTTTTTTTTTCAACGTTTATTTATTTTTGGGACAGAGAGAGACAGAGCATGAACGGGCGAGGGGCAGAGAGAGAGGGAGACACAGAATCGGAAACAGGCTCCAGGCTCTGAGCCATCAGCCCAGAGCCTGACGCGGGGCTCGAACTCACGGACCGTGAGATCGTGACCTGGTTGAAGTCGGACGCTTAACCGACTGCGCCACCCAGGCGCCCCTAGAGATCTTTTTTTTAAATTTATTTATTTAAATTCAAGTTAGTTAACATACAGTGTAGTCTTGGCTTCGGAAGTAGAACCCAGTGATTCATCACTTACATATAAATCCTAACAAGTGCCCTTCTTAGTACACATCACCCATCTAGCCCATCCCCACCCACCTCACCCCCAGCAACTCTCAGCCTGTTCTCTGTATTTAAGGGTCTCTCTGTTTTTATCTTATTTTTCCTGCCTTCCCCTATGTTCATCTGATGGGATTAGAGTACATTATGCTAAGTGAAATAAGTCAGGCAGAGAAAGACAAATACCATAACAATTTCACTCGTATGTGGAATGTAATCTTTCTTATACTACACTTAAGGAAAGCAAGATTCACACACTTCCCCATTTCCTTCTCGGTCAATCTCTCAGGTAAGAAGACACATCAACAGCCTCTGTCTGCTTCAGTGTCCTGATGCAGGTCCCCATCAGAACTCCTGCTGACACTGCCAAATTTGGGACAAACAGAAACCGTCTGTTTATCTCTTCTACCCCCCCCCCCCATTATTTTGTGATGAAGTTTGGTTTCTCCCAGAGCAGATACTAGGAGGAGAATTTGTGTGTCATCAGCTGACCTGGGAAGTAACCCAGGGAACGCTGTATGGGGGGCGGGGGGTGGGTACAGGGAAAAGAAGGACTTGGGTGAAGGTGACAATAATGAGAAGGTAACCAGTACAGAGAAGAGGGCTCAGTGCGTCCGCAGGGACTGGAGGACACAATGCACATCTGTGCCTCAGATTTACCCCCCAAAGGGCCAGGAAACTGGGTGCTTGTCTACCAACAACTGGGAGTCCCTGGAGGTAACCATTGGTGATCAGTGCTGTGCGGCTTGAATTTTGAGCTCTGGGCAAGTACAGCGCATTCTAACCATGAGAGGAAGCTCTCGGGCAAAGACACGTGGCTGGAAGCCAAGCCATGTCCGTGAGATGGCAAGTGCCATGGCACACGGACAGCACATGACTGTGTCTTCCAATGGGAATCCCGTAGAAAGAAAGAGGCTGATACAACAAAGTTACAGGTAAACGTCAGCTCTCTGTTTCTCTCACACCTATTGGAAAGCTTATGGAAAAATGAATCAAGTGAAAATTAGGAAAAGCACAAAACAACTATCAAAAACTATGAAAGGAGACGTAGATACCATGTAGCTCTGCGGCAAATATTTAAAACTCTTATTTATTAAAAAATAAGGCAGATACAGCTGAGCGACTGACCTAACCCTTCTGCTGTAAGCAATATGAAATGGGAAAAACAAATAGGGCCACTGTTTTCAGAATTTGGACAACAGGCAGGACAGGACATTAACCCTGAAACAAACAACAAAACACACATGTGGGGGCATTTAGTCAGGATTCTCCAGAGAAACAGAGCCAGTGGGATATGTCTCATCTCCATATCTTCTATACACACACATGTTGTCTATATGTACACACAGACACACGTGTATGAGAGAGACAGAGACACAGAGGCACTAAGAGAGATTTTAAGGAACTGGCTCATGTGATTGTGCCTTTAGCTGATTGGATGAAGCCCACTCACATTATGCAGAGTAATCTGCTGTACGTAAAGTCAACTGATTGTAAATGTTAACCACATAATTAAAAAATGCCCTTATATTCTGCCCCTCCCCCTCTTGTGCTCTGTCTCTCTCTCAAAAAAAAAATGCCCTATAGCAACATCTAGACTAGTGTTTGACCAACCAGCCACTGGAGTCTCAAGCTGACACATAAAATTGACCATAACAATGAGCCTCACGGTCACTTGGTTTTCTGCTGAAAGGCCCTCCCCAGGCAGTGGTGCAGAAAAGTAGACCTGAAACAAAGCACAGAGGGCTCTTGAGCTTAGGAGGCAGAGACCTGAAATATCAGCAAGGAAATGAGAATCATAAAAAAAGAACCAAGGTGAAATTCTAGAACTGGGAAGTACGTGATCAGAAGAGAAAGATTCAGTACATAGGTTCACCCCATTTAGGAAGATCAATGAACTTGAATACAGATTATTAGAAATCACCGAATTAGAAAAAACAATGAGAGAAGTCACTGAATCAAGAACAGAGAGCAACTGGTAAAACAGCAGCCCCTCTGAAGGCAGCTCAGATGTCCATTCACACAGGTGGACAAAGGAAGGTACAGCCACTGGATGGGTACAACCTAGCACCAAAAACGGTTAGAGCTACTAACACGACAAGTGAGTGTCACGGGTATTAGGCGGAGAGAAAGGAGCTATGAGCAGGGTGTCGGTACGGGGTGGGGGAGAAAACGGTGGCGATGGGATGTCCCGGAGTTGCCATGGACCTCCTGCAGGATGCTGGAGCACCTGTACGGGATGACAGCACTAGTGAGAGCCAACATGCTGTCGTGGGTGGAGGAGGGCGTCCCTGTGGTGGGGGGACATCTGCACAGGAGGGTGGCCACCGTGGCATGTTCTCTCCCTTGTGGTTTCTGGGACATCTGGGATGAGGTCTTGAATGTATAGTCCAGGTTAGTAATTTGTCCACTCTGCTGAACCCATCAACCGAGTCCTTTCTTAACCAGTTACGCTTTCCAGACAAACTATAACGGTTCTTCTTGGTACATGCCTGGTTTTGCTTCACACAAGCAATATTCTCACTACCTTGAACATATTTACCATCCTATCTTAAATTATTTTAGTTTCTGCTCCTTAATTCTGTCTCATCTGCTCTAAATCACTTGTCTTTCTTGTTAGTGACTTCATTTCTCAGATATTTTATCATCTGCTTCGGGGAATCATCCCTCTGGATGGTGCTGTCTTGGCCGGTCATGTGCTTGGGGAGGACGTTTTATGCCCCTGCTGGATGTGGGTCATGGTGGGTGACACAAGGGAGCGCCTAGCCAACAGTGCTCGCCGACCCTCTGACCTGCTGTTTCTCACCCTCTGGGACCCGCAGTACCTCTTGCTGCCCTCCCGCTTCCCTCAGAGCTGCCTCCTCCTCTTCGTCATCCCACCCCGGGGTTTGCAAAAGAAGAGAAGACACGGAAGCCCAGGACCCGCCTCTGTCAGCTTCCATCCACACCTGGCCCCGCTGCTGCCCACACTGTACCGCCAATCTGACCCAGCCGGGACTTCCTTGCAGTTGGAAAAAAAGGTTGTTAGTGATCAGCCAAACTCACTTTGTAAACAATTTTCAAAAAGGCTTCAGTGAAAGCTGTCCTCCAATGAGGAGAGGACTCAGATATAACACTCGGACTATTCTCCAGAATCTTCCCGCTGCCTTTCCCTCCCCAAACCACTACCCTGTACACCTGAAACCATTTTCTGCCTTCCCAAGAATCTGTCTTTGACTTAATTTTCTGAGATCTGCACACCCCCCCCCTTTGCTGGCGTCTAGGTAATTGGGTTCAAGAGAAGATGCTGGCGACTACATTACTTTGCCCCCTTACTCAGGAGGGAAAAGATAACACTGTGGCCAGTTCTGTGTACTCAGCATGTTTGTGGTGGGAGTTTTCTTTCTGATCTGTAAGTCCATGAACATAAAAACTCAGATCTCTGGAACATATAAAATAACCCATATATAATAATTCCATTTCAAATGCAAATGCCATAAAATACTGGGTAGATCTCTTTTTTTCAAATTTATTTATGCTTCTTTGTTCCAACGTAATAACAACAATGTCCAATGGATCTTTTTATATTCCAGTCTCTGCTAATTCTCTTCCCTTACTGGCTCTTACTCCTACTTTAACTCTGATCCTGTCTCTCTTATGTAACCTACGTGCAGCGCTGTTTGAAACCAGAAGTAGTACATGCAGGACGCTCGGCACAGTGCCTGTTAAGAGACTCCGTCCACAACTGACACTCAGAAACGATAGTGTGTTCTTTCCTCCCCTGTCCTCCTTCTCCCTCTCTTGTTTTGGCTAAAAGTCATCCCAATGGTCCTTGAGCAGCTGGACTCACGTGACATCGTGAAGTGCATTAGTTACCCTGTGTTCGTGCTCCTTCATGGGTCCTGTGCTATTGGCAGGGGACCTGCTCACACGAGTCATGGGTCCCATGCGATTCACAGGGGACCTGCTCACATGGGAGAAATTCTTTCTTTTCAACGCAGAGCCACTGGGGAACTAGTTACATCCTCATTACGCATCTCAGAGCTTCCTGCCACCGACAACTTCCTTGCTCACCTGCCCACATCGCCCGCTGGTCCTACACCAGACTGTAAATCAGAATACCTCACCCAACCCAGAGGACTGTGAACACAGTATCGTAGTACGGATCTCTCTTCCATCACTAACACCTTGGAGAGTTTTGGCTTCCACTCTCCACAGGGTGGCATGAAAGAAACTGTGCCTTGAGGTCAGTTGGTACAAACAATGCTCAACCCCTAGGTGGGTGCCAAGGGTCTACCCATCAAAGTAGTTGTCTCTGGTTTAATAAGCATCCAGGACAGACAGTCTGTCACTTACTCTTGGGACACAGGGGAAAGTGGAGGAAGGGGACCATATGATAACTGATTTTTAAAACACTGTGTACCATTGTATGGAAACCACTTTGACAATAAATTTCATATTAAAAAATTTTTTTAATGAAATAAAATAAAATAAATAAAACACTGTGTACCAAACCTAATAAGATATAAGACAATTTCTAGTCTCTGAAAAGTGATGTTGACGTTCATTTCTCCAGAAGTTTGAAGAAGACACCTAATCTTCTCTGGGAGGGCAGTCTTGTTTCCCTTCCCATGTGCTGAACTGGTTGATCAACGCCACATAGCTGCTCTGTGCAGTCTTCTCTGAACTCAAATATTCCAACTCAAAATCCAGTATTTTGTCACGAAGTCGTCATGACCTAAAGAAGCTCCCACAAGGTTTAAACGAGTGGATTCACATTAGAATGACACATATATAAGGGCACACACACACATGGGGGCACGACTATTTGACATGAAGGCAGTCACACACGTGCACACACACACATGGGGGCACGACTATTTGTCTGACTTGAAGGTGGTCACACACGTGCACACACATACGTGAGTGTGAGACTGAGTGGGGGGAGGAGACTCTGTTCCCTAGCTGGTCATGACCCCAGGCTGCACACTGACCCTGCCAGACTCCCATCTAATCATCACTGCCCCAGGCACTTGCTCTGCTCAGACGCTCAGAGTAAATATTTTACAGTGAAAAGATTCAAACTGTGGTAATGGTCATAAGAGAATGAAGGAGGATTAGTAACAATTGTTGTTTGTATTTATTATACACACAAGAAGAAATGGGTTCAAGTCAACATCCCATCCCTTACCTAGCAGGTGACCAGGGGTCGCCATAGGCTAGGGCAAGATTTTTAAGCTTTCTGTGGCTCAGTTTCACCATAACGCCAATGTGTACCTCAAGTATTGTTGTGAGATTATATATATATGTATATATAAAGCATCAGGAACGGTGCCTATCACACAACAAACATACTACAAATGAAAGATTTCTTATTATTACGTATCAAGGTCTTTCTGGTACAGATGTAATTGACACAGCATTGTGTCCATAAGGTGTAAACTTGTTGCTTCAATACCTTTATATATGGTAATACGATTACTTCTGTATTGCTCCTTAACACCACTATCAGGTCACATAACTAGCATTTCTTTTTTGTGCTGAGAACAGTTAAGATATAGTCTCCTTTGAGTTGTTGACATAATTTATCAGTAACACGCACTTCCTATTTTTTGAACGAGGAGACGGAGACCCTGAGGGTTAAGCAACATGCAGTCACAAACCTAGTGAAGAGTGAAGCCAACCTTTAAACAAATATGCATTTTGAGGCAAAAAATCATGCTCTCTTCTCTCAATGGCTTAAATCTATTTTGTCTGAGAAAAAAATTTATTCTATACCTTCTTTCACTGCAAATAAATGCTGAAAAGCAATTTCCATGTGCTTTAAAAAGGAGCATTCCAGAGCAGGTGTTCAGGCACAGGAGACAAACCATGACAGCACCAACCCATCACAGGTACTTAGTAGACAGAGAGATTTCAGGTATTTGGCTGATCTGTTATATGATGGAGACATGGCCTTTGGGTTACAGCTGTCAACCCAGAATGCAAAGCAACAAGCACCACGTGACAACATGGGATCTTGAGGACATTGGACACGTGGGGCAGTGCTGCTCATGCTGGATTTTGTCCTCAGGGACGTCTGCAGATGGGTTTACTTGCTACTTGAGGGGGTGTTCCTGACATTGAGTGTGCAGAGAACAAGAATGCTTCTGAACATCTCACATGCCTGGAGAAGCCCCCAAGCAGGGAATTATCTAGTCTAGGTTCAGTGTGAAAGAACCTACAAAAGGTCATCAGGGATGTTGTTGAGAAGTCCTGTCATAGATGCACTGTGGCTCAAGGAAGCCACTACAAGACAAAGCTGGTCAAAATGCTGGCCCAGTTTTATCCTCCATATCAGGATATTGCAGCTGCACATGGAAGTGAGCTGTGGGTGGACAAGACCACGGTGATCGCTCATCATCAGGTATAAAGAACTGGAGAGCAGATATGGGAAGGAAAGCACACCCCCCTCACTGCAGAGCATTGACCTGACAGGCTGTGCCTATCCCTGCTGCCTCCTGAAGTAGGCTTCGCCCTCACCACTTCAACAAAACCTTCCTGGTCAAGGCCAGTAATCACTTCTCTGCATTTAGTGAAATTCATGGTTGAATCTGATTTCTCAACAATTAAAATCCTTGTTCTTGTTGGCCCTGAAGTAAAAGAGTTTGTGGAAGAGTGGCTGGAAGTAGGAGCATGAAGTGAACCGACCTGGTCTAGAGGGACACGTTTCCCCTGTGACACTAGGTGAGGTCACAGCCAAGAGAGAGCAGTGGGAACAGAGAACTGAGTCTTGTGATTCCTGAAGGGAACAGGGCAGTGGGGACCACTCAGAGTGAATTCCACCTCTTGTACAGGACACCAGAGTGCATGCCTGTGGACTTGTCTCCCGATTCTCTAGACTCTATAACACAAGACAGAGTGGGCTGTTGGTGGGGGGTGGGTTTTGGGGAGCATGGCGGGAGGGTAAGTATGCTGGGCGCAGAGGAAGAGCCAATGCTGTCTCCTCTCACTGTCGTTTCTGACCCCACCATCACGGACCCAGCCCCACAGGGCAGCAGTGCAGTCTGAGGGAGGCTGAAGGCTCAGATAAAGTGGAGGTTAAGAATCTGAAGGCATCTTTGAAGCCAAGGAATGAGAAAGAAGTCACAGGAAAGGCTACTTATTATTGACTCCACTTTTACACTATTTATAGGGTTATTTTCTCACAAATGTGGAACTGTAGGGACAGGAGCAGATCTGTGGTTACAGAGGCTGGCTGGGGGAGAGGGTTTCCTAGAAAGGTAGAGGGATGGGCTTGGGGTGATGGAACTGTTATATGACTTGACTATGGCTATGGATACACAAAACATATAGTCAGAGGGTAAAAATTATTGCGTATAAATTATACATTAATAAAAATTTTGGAAAAGGAGAAGTGGAAGAAAGGGAACAGGCAATTCATTGTATAAGCTTGGTGGAGATAAGCATGGTGCCACAAAGAGAAGACATGGCTGTGTGTAGAAGTACGGGCAGCTGGACATGGTGATCTCATAAAGGCCTTTGGTCACCTCCTTTGGAAAGTCTTTCCAGAACCTTTCTTTTGTTTTTGTGACACTTTTCATACCAACTGTTAAACTTACTACATTGTATTCTGATTACCTGGTAGATATGTCAATTCTCCTCCTAATATGATGGATTATTGGAAGATGGGAATTAAGACCTGACTTCTACCTGGTTGTGGGTCCTACGGTCCACCAGGTACCATGATGCCTCATACTAAGTTGGTGGCCAACAGCAATTCCAAGGGGAATAATAAGTGAATGAGGTAAGGGAGGCTGAGGTTAGTGTGGAAGCTAGACAGTCTACCTGGATACTGACCATGACAGTGTGATGGCCAGTGTGGTCACTCAATTATCTGCACAGACACCCTGGCAATGGTCAAAGTTGGTGGTGCTAGGAGGTAATCACGGGTGCAGGTGCATAAGGCTCAGTGAGAGTAGGGACGTGCCTGGAAGGCATGTAGGTGATCAAAACAAGAGGCAGAACTTTTTGTGTGATGGGGAAGAATCAGGAAAAAAATAAGGAACTTAGAGAATGAACAGTGTAAGAGAAGGAGAAGCTTTGAACTGAGGACACTAAGACAAACAGTACATGAGAGAAAACCTGCCTGTTAACACACAGATCATCATGAAAAGGTAGTGGTATTAGGGACTTTTTTCATAATATTGCTAGAGTTCTCTGGAAGCGTATTAATGATGATATGATTCAAAGGGAAACAACTCAAGTGGAATAAGAATGACCTTGTGGGAAGGTAAAGAAAAAATGTGATCTTGCCTGTTTTTATTTTTCTCCATGTAGAACTTCCACAAATGAAACACCTGCTTTCCTTCCAAATTGTACATTTTGAAAAAAAAAAAAATTATACATTTTGCTCTTAGAGACAGATGCTTTTTCAAAGATGCAGTTATATTTTGGGTTGAATATAGGAAAATAACTCCTTACTCATAAAGGGGAATTGATTAAGGATTTGAAAATTTTCAGCTGTTTTGGTAAGAGGAAGATATAATTTCACCTTGATTTGCATAGCAGTCATTGAGAAAGCACTGCATAAATTATTGATATGCCAAATCATGGTTTCCATGCACTACTGTAATAGTATTTCTTTAAAACCACTTGTGTGTGGGGAGAGTTAAGATGGTGGAGAAGTAGGAGAATCCTGGGCGTTCCTTGTCCCACAAACGCAGTTATATTGAGGTCCAATCACTTGGAACACCCAGGAAATCAATCTGTAGAGGAACAGAAAGATATTCAAGGTTGGAAGGAGACAGTGTGGCAGGTATGAGGTGCCTGGATGTGAATTGGGGGAGAGAAAAACCAGGGGTGCTGTGGAGGGGAGGGAACTTTTCCATGGAGAGACAAAAGGGAGAGAAAGAGAGAGGGCTTGTGAAAGTGCAGTGTTGGGTTCACAGAGGAGTAAAACCTCTCTGGACCAAGGACTAGGGAGCAAGAAGTACTGAATATCAGATGTTTTTTTTTTGAAAACAGCGTTTGGAGCTGAAACTGTGAGATTTTGGAAGTGTGTGACTTTCTTCATTGCTGAGCTACAGTTTGCACTCCTGGGCAGGAGAAAAGAGCTGGCCCTGGAGTGCATAGTGTGGTGTAGGATATCTGGGATGCACTAGAGAAAACAGTCCCCATCCTGGAGTACTTTTGAAAGAGGATACATTGCCTCTCCAAGGACAAAAGAGCCTGCAGGTGCCATCAAGGGCCTTTCATCAGCACGGGACAGAGGCACGCACAGAGGACAGATAACCTGGTTGTGTTTTTCTCAGTGCTATGCCAGAGATTCCAAACACTGCTGCAGGACTGTTTTTCTGGGACTAAAGACATCAAACACAGTGAACATCCTACTAAAGAATGAATAAGTTAACCAGGAAATTAAAAGAGAAATCAAAAATATGTGAAAGCAAATGAAAATGAAAACACGACAGTCCAAACCCTTTGGGATGCAGCAAAAGCAGTCCTAAGAGGAAAGTATATTCCAATTCAGACCTAACTCAAGAAGCAAGAAAAGTCCCATATACACAACCTAATCTTACACCTAAAGGAGCTAGAAAAGGAGCAGCAAATAAAGGCCAAGCCAGAAGAAGGGAAATAATACCAATTAGAGCAGAAATAAATGATACAGAATCCAAAAAAAAAACAAAAAACAAAAACAAAACAAAAAAGTTGAACAGATCAATGAAAGAGCTAGTTCTTTGAAAGAATAAACAAAACTAATAAACTCCTAGCCAGACTAATCAAAAAGAAGAGAGGACCCAAATAGATAAAATTATGAATGAAAGAGGAGAGATCACAACCAACACAACAGAAATACAAACAATTATTAAAGAATACTATGAAAAAATACATGCCAACAAACTGAGCAATCTGGAAGAAATAGACAAATTCCTAGAAACATACAAACTATCAAAACTGAAACAGGAAGAAATAGAAAATTTGAATAGACCCATAACCAGCAAAGAAATGGAATCAGTTGTCAAAAATCTCCCAACAAACAAGAGTCCTGGGCCAGATGGCTTCCCAGGGGAATTCTACCAGACATTTAAGGAAGAGTTATTACCTCTTCTCCTCAAAAACTTCCAAAAAGCATAAATGGAAGGAAAGCTTCCAAATTCATTCCATGAAGCTAGCAATACCTTGATTCCCAAACCAAACAAAGACCACACTAAACAGGAGAATTGCAGACCAATATCCCTTATGAAACTGGATGCAAAAATTCTCAACAAGATATGAGAAAATTGAATTTAACAGTACATTAGAAGAATTATTCACCATGATCAAGTGGGATTTATTCCTGGGCTACAGGGGTGATTCAATATCCACAAACCAATCAACATGATATATCACATTAATAAAAGAAAGGATGAGAACCTTATAAACCTGTCAATAGATGTAGAAAAAGATATGACAAAATACAGCATCCATTCTTGATAAAAACCCTCAACAAAGTAGGGATAGATGGAACATACCTTAACATCATAAAGGCCATATAGAAAAGGCACACAGCTAATATCCTTGTTGGGGAAAAACTGAGAGCCTTTCCGCTACGGTCAGGAACAGGACAACAGGAACAGGAACAGCAAGGAAGAAGTCAAACTTTCACTATTTGTAGATGACATACTTTATGTAGAGAACCTGAAAGACTCCACCAAAAATTTATTAGAACTAATACACGAATTCAGCAAAGTTGTAGAATATAAAATCAACATGCCAAAATCAGTTGTATTTCTATACACCAATAATGAAGCAGCAGAAAAAGAAATCAAAGAATCTATCCCATTTACCACTGACCCAAAAGTAAGATACCTAGGGATAAACCTAACTGAAGAACTAAAAGACCTGTCCTCTGAAAACTATAGAACACTTATAAAGAAATTGAAGAGGACACAAAGAAATGGAAAACCATCTCACGTGTATGGATTGGAAGAACATACATTGTTAAAATGTCAATACTTCTATTTTTTTAATGTTTTATTTATTTTTAAGACAGAGAGAGCAGAGCATGACTGGGGATGGGGCAGAGAGAGAGGGAGACAGAATCTGAAGCAGGCTCCAGGCTCCGAGCTGTCAGCACAGAGCCCGAAGTGGGGCTCAAACTCACGAACTGTGAGATCATGACCTGAGCTGAAGTCGGTCGCTCAACTGACTGAGCCACCCAGGTGCCCCAAAATGTCAATACTTCTAAAAGCAATCTACACATTTAATGCAATACCTATCAAAATACCACCAGCATTCTTCACAAGCTAGAACAAACAATCCTAAAATTTTATGGAACCATGAAAGACCCCAAATAGCCAAAGCAATCCTGAAAAAGAAAAAACTGGAGGAATCACGATTCTAGATTTCAAGCTCTACTGCAAAGTTGTAATAAACAAGATAGCACAAAAAATAGACATATAGATCAATGGAATAGAACAGAGACTCCAGAATTGGACCCACAACTATACGGTCAACTCATCTTCAACAAAACAGGAAAAAATATACAATGCAAAAGACAGTCTCTTCAACAAATGGTGTTGAGAAAACTGGATGGTGACATGCAGAAGAATGAAACTGGACCACTCTCTTACACCATACGCAAAAATAAATTCAAAATGGATGAATGACCTAAATGTGAGACAAGAAACTATCAAAATCCTAGAGGAGAACACATGCAGCAACATCTTGGAAATCAGCCAGAGCAACTTGTTACAAGACACATCACCAGAGGCATGGAAACAAAAGCAAACATGAACTACTGGGACCTCATCAACATAAAAACTTCTGCACAGTGAAGGAAACAATCAACAAAACTAAAAGGAAGCCTAAGGAATGGGAGAAGATATTTGCAAATGACATATAGATAAAGGGTTAGTATCCAAAATCTATAAAGAACTATCAAACTCAAGACCCAAAAAAACAAATAACCCAGTTAAGAAAAGGGCAGAAGACAGGAATAGACACCTTTCTAAAGAAGACATCCAGATGGCTAACAGACACATGAAAAAATGCTCAACATCACTCATCATCAGGGAAATACAAATCAAAACCATGATGAGATACCACCTCACATCTGTCAGAATGGCTAAAATTATAATACAACTCAGGCAGCCACAGATGTTGGTGAGGATGCAAACAAAGAGGAACCCTCTTGTACTGTTGGGAATGAAAATGGGTGCAGCCACTCTGGAAAACAGTATGGAGTTTCCTCAACAAATAAAAAATAGAACTACACTATGATCCAGTATTTGAACTATTAGGTATTTATGCAAAAAATCAAGCATACTGATTCAAAGGGACACACACCCCCCAATGTTTATAGCAGTACTATTGACAAAGGCCAAATTATGGAAAGAGCCTAAATGTCCATCAATTAACAAATGGATAAGGAAGATGTGGAATATTACTCAGCGATCAAAAAGAATGAAATCCTGCCATTTGCAATGATGTGGATGGAACTAGAGTGTATTATGCTAAGCAAAATAAGTCAGAGAAAGATACCATGTGAGTTTACTCATCTGTGGAATTTAATAAACAAATGAATATATGGAAAGGGTGGGGGGGGAGAGGTGAGAGGGGAAAAAACCACAAGAGACTCATAATCATAGAGAACAAACTGAGGGTTGGTGGAGGGATGTGGGTGGCGGGTGAGCTATATGGGGTATGGGCATTGAGGAGGGCACTTGTTATGATGGGCACTGGGTGTTGTATGTAAGTGATGAATCACTGAATTCTACTCCTGAAACCAATATCGCACTGTATGCTAGCTGCCTAAAATTCATATTAAAAAAGTAAAACATAAAGAAAGAAATAAACTCTTTTCTAAACCATTTCATAAAATAAAAAAGGAGATCATTTTGTATCAGATGCTTCCTTCAGATAATAAAGAGAAAATGTAATGTTTCCCCCAAGATATGTTTAACGGGATCATAAAATTAACTTTCACACATCAAGTTCTGTTAGGGTGATTCCTGGCAGGATCAAACTAAGGCACAGATCACTGGAACTTGTGCTGCATATTGATATAATTATTCCAAAAGGAGGATTAAGGTGAGGTTTTCTAAAAAAGACAATCTTTGAGCAGACAAGAGAGAAACATTATGGTTGTGTGAACTGGTGTTTTGAAGATCTTCACTCAAATTTCACTTGATTGTATTTTCAAACGAAAAATTGCAGTACTGTTCTGCACAACATTGTTTGGAAATGCACAGGGGTCATGGATTTGGGCTCAGGTCCCTGCACTCATGACCCATGCTTCTACCTGACGTGTATTCTCATCTGATATGAATTTGCAGTTGCATCTGAGTGAGGCTGGAAGGGGACAATCATGGGAATAGTTCTGAGATGTGAGACTAAAGAAAAAATTGTGTTTCTTTAAGTAAAAAATTAGTTTCCAAATCAGCCTTAAAGCAGGATTTAACCATTGGTGATATTTTTGTGTATATATATAAACACTCAAATATGTTAATAAAAGTCAGTAAGTTGGTGGTTTAATTAGAACTTTGAATATAGTGGGTCATTGTCACAATAATTGAGTTCATCAGAATAATTAATGGAATGAAATAAGTGAATAAGTGAATGAAGGGTTGCATGGATACACAGAGATGATATGAACAAGGACCAGATCTCCTTCATTCTGGGTATTGAAGATCTTAGAGAAAAACAAACACTCAAGCTTTCTTGTAGTGTCTTCCTTTCCAATCATAAGAACGCTTTCCACGTCACAGCGGAGGGTGCGTTGTGTGCAGTTACTGATCTCTCCTTTCCCTGAGGAGGCCTTAGACTTGGAAGAAAGTTCATGCCAATGTTGTTGGCTAAGTGGCCTGCCCCAGAGGCCTCTTCCAGGAGTCAAATTGGGAAGATGTTAAAACCGTGAGGAAAACTGAATTAGAAGTGCCAGTGGCCAAGCAAAGGCAGCTGCTGGGAAACAACCTTGGACGCAGTTGAAATGCATGCCTTGATGAGGCGTCTTGCTCTTCGGGGATAAACAATTACATACTTACTGACTTTGTGAAAACATTCACAACATTTTAATAATATAATTATCTGTACGCTTTCCAATGAGCCCCCAAGTGACCTTGGTAAAACAAGATCTTGCTTGACAACAGCAATTTCCAAGGAGACCATTTTAATTGCTTGTAAACTCAAACGGATGGCTTTAGCAGTTGCTGTTTGCTCTGTGTTGAAATGGGTGGGCTCCTTTCTGGTACAGGTCCTGATGAGCACACAGATTGAGTACAGATTAGCAGTTTCCATGATCTGGAGTCTCAGAAAGAAGATAAACACTGTCCGGGTCTCCAGAGCTGCTCTAGTTACCTACTGTCTGTATCAGAAGAAAGAATTCAGACTCCCAAATTTCAAATCCTTCTTTGTTTTGTGATTAAGTGAACTGGAATAATCTAATGAAATGCTCCAAACAGAGTGATTCAATCCCTCATTTTTCTTTTTACCTATTTCATGAAAATGATAAACCATGCAGTTAAGTCTCAATGTAGCATGTGCATCAGTTAAGAGTACAGCTTTTAAAACTAGATTCTTTGAGTTTCAATTGTTAGATAAGTGACCTCAGAAAGCTTGTTAGTAATTCTGTGGCTCAACTGCTTATCCGTAAAATGGCAGTAATAGTATCTCTCTATGTGGTTGGTGTGAAAATCAAGTAGGTTAATATATGCTTATCCTATTAAATAGTTACACATAATCTTTCTACCACCCAAAAAACAATGTTATTTTCTACAGTTACTTAGTTCAAATATTATTTTTGCAATTATGTTTTTAAAAATTACACTATTGGGGCGCCTGGGTGGCGCAGTCGGTTAAGCGTCCGACTTCAGCCAGGTCACGATCTCGCGGTCTGTGAGTTCGAGTCCCGCGTCAGGCTCTGGGCTGATGGCTCAGAGCCTGGAGCCTGTTTCCGATTCTGTGTCTCCCTCTCTCTCTGCCCCTCCCCCGTTCATGCTCTGTCTCTCTCTGTCCCAAAAATAAATAAACGTTGAAAAAAAAATTTTTTTTTAAATTACACTATTGTACAGAAAAAAAATGAAATTAAGAGGGACACCTGGGTGACTCAGTCAGTTAAGTGTCTGACTATTAATTTCAGTTCAGGTCATGATCTCACGGTTTGTGGGTTCAAGCTCTGCAGTGGGCTCCGTGCTGAGAGCGTGAAGCCTGCTTGGTATTCTCTCTCTCTCTCTCTCTCTCTCTCTCTCTCTCTCTCTCTCAAAATAGATAAATTTAAAAAAAAAACTTTAAAAAATAAAATTAAGAAAACCATAATGATCTTGACTAAGATTGTACTGGTAGCAGTAATGCCCGACCTCAGACTCCAATCTTTTGACAAGAAGTCTGAGGACACTTCCAGCACCTCACAGCTATTTCCATGCCCAGCCATAATTGCTGCTACAGCCAATTCTTCTGGTGCTGCCAGGGTTGAAACAGAATGGAAAGCTGCATCTGGAAAAAATAAGCATTGACTATCTTGTTTCACTTAATGTTAATCAAATTTCAAAATATAGGATCAAGTTCACGGTCTGGCAGCACAAGCCCACTCACCCCATCTCTTCCACTAAATGCTGAGAAAAAAAAAAATACCTGAAATTTGAGAAGCTATTAAGATAGCTAAAAACTAAAGATTAACAGGTGGGTTAGGGAAGACTACTAGAATTCAAAGAACTACCAAATTGGCAGTGTTGACCATATTTTCCTCCAGAATTCCCAATCTGAGTTCAACACAATCAGAAACAGAAGTAACACAGCACCACAGCCCAGTCAGAGAAAGCTCTAGAAGCCCTCTGTCTCTGGCTCAAGGAGGTGAAGAGCAATTCCTAATGCTGACAAGGAGGAATACCAAAAGCTCTCCTAGTCCAGGCTCTTGAGAGAACATAACCAATAGGAAGAACAGAGAGAGAGAAATTCATTTAAATCTCTGGCAGGCTGGACTCCCAGGGAGAGCTGAGGCTGCAGACCAAGCCTCCCACGACAGCTGAAGTTACAAATGAGCCCGTCCTGATGTGATGCCCAGCCCATTCTGTGGCAGCAGTGGGAACAGAATCCACAAGTGTAAAATTTCTGATAGAGGGGAAGCTACCTCCCCACCCCTCGCACCGGCGGTCCGGTGAGAGCGGAGCCAGCACCCCCGCTCCCTCGCACTGCACCGGCTGTCCGTGAGAGCGGAGCCAGCCCCCCATGCACCTGCGGTCCTGCAAGAGCGGAGCCAGCCCCCTCGCACTGGCGGTCCCCGCGAGAGCTCCGCTGATGTTCTCTCTTCCTGCTGCTCCTCAAGCCAAGTGTAGTGGAGGAAGTACACGGCAGAGCAGCGTAATTAGAGGTCTAGATCTCCATCCAGAGGACCAAAACGGGACCCCACAGAATCAGATATTACAGGGAGATAAAAGAGAGAGAACAAGTTTTGCATGTGTGAATCTGATACTAAATAGCAGAGCAAAAACTTGGAGAAGTAAACTTGATGGGACACTCAGTGGGACTGATCTGAAGAACACTTACAGTTTTGAAGATTGAACCAACATTACAACCATAGCCTAGAGAGGTGGGCTGGAACCCAAGGCTTGAACTGACCCGGATTAATTGCCTGCTAAGGCATCTGTACTCTCCTAGGATTGAAACAAGACCCAGAGTCTTGTAATATTCAAACCAATTAGAATATAATCCAAAATATTCAGCATACAAAGAACAAAAGAATCTCAACTTCCAGGGAAAGACAATCAATAGATGCCAATACTGAGAAGACAGAGATGTTAGACTATCTGACAAAGAATTTAAAGCAGATGTAAAGATGCTTAAGCAAGCGATTGAAAACACTCATAAAAAAAATATGGAGTAATAGAGTGTCTTAGCAAAAAATAGAAAAGACAAATGGGAATTTTAGAACTGAACTACAATCACGAAAATAAATACTGTTGGATGGACTCAGTGGCAGAATGGAGATGAAAAAACAGAGGGAATAAACTTAAATTTGGGTCAGCAAAAATGATCCAACATGAGGAAAAGAAAGAAAATACTAGGAAAAAATTAACAGAGCATTGGAAATCTGTGAGACAATAACAAAAGGTGGCATTTCTGTCACCAGAGTCCTGGTAGGAAGGAAAAAAAAATGTGTGATATTGAAAAATATATATTGGAATAAATAATAATGAAAAACTTCCTAAGTTTGGTAAAAGATATGATTCTACAGATTCAAGAAGCTGAGACAACTCTAAACAAGATTAATGCTCCCAAAACAATCTACAACCAGAAATAATAATGAAAATTAAAGAGGAGATACTATAAACAGCCAGACAAAAACAAAAGATCAACTATAGACTAGTGATTTGAATACCTGCAGATTACTCAATAGAAACTATGAAGGCCAGGGGTGCCTGGGTGGCTCTGTCGGTTAAGTGTCTGACTTCAGGTCAGGTCATAATCTCATAGTTCATGAGTTCAAGCCTGATGTCAGGCTCTGTGCTGACCAGAGCCTGGAGACTTCTTCAGATTTTGTGTCTCCCTCTCTCTCTGCCTTTCCTCCACTTGCTTTCCCTCTTTCTCAAAAAAATAAACTTAAAAAAAAAGTTAGAAACAATGAAGACCAGAAGAAAGTGGAATGATTGTACAGTGCTTTTCCTTAAGGAATGATGTCAGATAAAAATATTCTCAGATTAGTGAAAACCCAAAGGGGTGATATTCACAAGAACGTCACTGAAAGAATTACTAAAGGAAGTTATTCAGACAGAAGGGAAATAATACCAGAGGAAATTTGTAAAATCAGGAGTGAAGGAAGGGAACAGCAATAGTAAACATAGTAGGTTATCTTTCTTCTACAAAGTTTAAAGAATTCTCTTGATCAAAGAGAAAGTCTCAAGGGAAATCAATGAATACTTGAATCAGATCAAAATCAAAATGTAATTGTAAGATGTGTGAAATGTAGCTCAGGTTGTGCTTAAATGCTTCTATTAGAAAATAAGGAAGTTCTCAAATTAATAATTTAAACTTCAACCTTAAGAAAATGGAAAAAGAATAGAAAAGGAACCCAAATCATGTAGATGAATGAAAATAAGAAAGAATACTAATCAATGAAATTGAAAAGAGAAAAGCAAGATAGAAAAATCAATGTAACCAAATGCTAGTTCTTTAAAAAATAATTAAAATAATAGGCCTCTAGCAATATTGACAAAGAAAACTAAAGGGAAGATAGAAATTAGAAATATAAATAATAAAATATCAGAAGCAAAAGATGTCAGCTCTTACCATTTCTATGCAACATTTTATTGACAGTCTTAGTGCAAAAAAGAAAAAAAAAAGGTTGAAAAGGAAGAAGTAAAACTTTCTTTATATTTGAAACATAATGTTGCCATAAAAATGCCTTTGGAATCTACCAAAACAAAACAAAACCTACTTGAAATATGCTGTGAGGTAACTCAATCAGAAGAAGACAAATACCATACAATTTCACTCATATGTGGAATTTAAGAAACAAAACAGAAGATATGGAGAGGGGGAAGAGAAATGAGAAGGGAAATAAACCACAAGAGGCTCTTAACAGAGAACAAACTGAAGGTTGATGGAAGAAGGTGTGTGGGGGAGGGGCTAGATGGGGAATGGACATGAAGGAGGGCACCTGTTCAGATGAGAACTAGCTGTTGCATGTAAGTGATGGATCACTGGACTCTATTCCTGAAGCCATACTGCACTGTATGTTACTAACAAGAAATAAAAAGACAAGACAAGAAGGAAAGGAAGGAAAGAAGGAAGGAAGGAAGGAAGGAAGGAAGGAAGGAAGGAAGGAAGGAAGGGGAAAAGGAAGAAAGGCAGACACTAGTAAGAAAAATTAACAAGAGGACACCCAAAGAAAGTTGCTTAGGTCATACAGACAAACTGTATTTGGAACTGATGTCTTTGAGAGATAAGACTTCCATTGATAGTCTGAAAATTTTGATGTTGGTGAATCTTCACAAGAAGGACAAGTGAAAAGAGCTACACGCACCCTCATGTTAGATGCGTTAACTGATGGATGCCAGGAACTGTGGCATTTCTTAATTGTATGCAGAAAGGCACGCATTTTCTATTTCTAAGAGTTGGAGAGGTGTTTTTTTTTTTTTTAAATCTAACCAGAAAATAAGATGTTCTCATCTTAAAACTCGAGGTTTGGTGAGATAATACACAAATTCATTGATTCCCTTCTTCCAGACCCCACACCTTATGCTGTAGGTAAAGGAGTAGACTATGGGCTCACTTCCAGGAAGTTGTGAACTTGGTTAGGCAAAGAGCCTAAACCCCTGACCAACTAAATAACATATGTTGCATACCTGTATTGTCTTATTTTTTTAACTTTTTTTTACTCATTTTTTGAGAAACAGACACAGAGTGCAAGTGGGAGAGGGGGGAAAAGAGGAGAGAGAGAATCCCAAGCAGGCTCCTCACTGACAGCACAGAGCCTGAGGTGGGGCTCGAACCCACAAACCACCAGATCATGACCTGAGCCAAAGTCAGACACTTAACTGACTGAGCCACCCAGGCACCCCTGTATTGTTATCTTTTAAATGTATGTGCTTGAGACTAATATAAAATTAGTTCATTAAAATATGTTACTGGGGAAAAAAAGAAAAATTAACAAGCTTTCAGTAGATAATATTATTACACAAAATCATTTGTGTTCCTGTATTTCTATACACCAGCAACAAACAGCTGCAAAATCAAATTTAAAGAAGAGAACCAGAAGCAAGAGCATAAACACAAACCATAAAATATTTTGGAATGAATTTCACCAAAACGACATGGAAGCATCTCCACACTGAAGACTAGAAATCAGTGCTGAAGAATTTAAAAAGCACAAGTAAATGGAGAGATAAAACATGCTAATGTGCATCACGTAACCTAAACTGGGATGACCTGGATCCCAAGGGGATAGACATTGGCTCTTGGGATACAAAAAAATTCTTAGATGTCACAATGACTCATGTCCCTCCAAAGGCCACAGTCCATGAACAACTACACAGTATATCTGAGATATGAAAATGTCATGGGGATGGGATGATTAGGGGGGAATAGGATAAAGCCTCCTTGGGATAATTTCAAAAGATCAGGAAACACTGCTCTATATAAAGTCTCTCCAAATTGATCTATACTTTCAATGCTTATAAAACTCCAGCAGGTTTTTGAGTAGAAATTGATAAATTGGTTTTAAAATTGATTTGTAAATACAAAGATACTTGGAATGACCCAAACATTCTTGAAAAAGAACAAATTGGAGTATTTAAACACCGACCTCAAGACTAACTACAGAGCTACAGTAAGCCTGACCTGACTATGTGGGGTCAGTAGATGAATAGATCATGGGGCCAAAAATAGAAGAACTTGCGTGGGAGAGAAAGAGTGAAAATCAGCTTGAAATGATGAAGGAGAAAGCAGCCTTGCCATTATTCATGCCGAAGGGCAGACACGGATATGCCACCTGCAAAGTCAGCAGGGCATACAGGAGCATTTCAGGGGACGGCTGCTTTCTTCTCAGGAGCACCCAGATTTACTATGCCATCTCTGGCTGGGGCACCTAACTGCTAAACAGGCCTGGCCACAGGAGAGCACCGAGCCTCTTGTAAATTCCTGCTTCTCCCAAACCCTTCTCCACAGCCACCCCATTTAGAAATCACCCCCGCTTCCCATAGACCCTGCTCAGATTTCTTCAGATGGGAACCACACCTTACCAATGACACTTGCTTCCTTTCTGTGGTCAAGTGTGATGCATACTGGTTGCTCTGGAGGGCCCTCCCTCACTGCAAATCAGTAAATCTGATTTTTGTCAGACTACAGGTTACACCTGGTGGTCTTTGGCTGGCTAAGCTTAAATAGAAAAACATAAAGCATCCACATAGAACAAGATATATGTGCCTGATTAACTTTTACCAAGGTGTCAAGATAATGCAAGGTGGAAATGGTAGTCTTTTCTGCAAGGTGTGTGGCAATAACGCAACAAAACACAAGTATGTTTTCAGAACAAAAATAATAACCCTCAACATTACATCAACAATTAATTTGAGTTGGATCATAGACCTAAATATAAAAGCTACAGGAAAGTACTTTGTGGTTCTATGGTGGGTGAAGATGTCTTAGAGTACAAAAACCCAAAGAACTAACAGTCAAGGAAAGAAAAATATGATGACCAATTGGAATTCATCAAAAGTAAACATCTTTGCTTTTTAAAAGACACTATAAAGGAAAATGGAAAGCAAGCCGTAGACGAGGAATTGGATGAAATAACTGGGAATATGAATCCTGAGCCCTGAGTGGGGAAGGGTTATTCAGAGTTTCTAAAGGAGATAAGGTTGTAAGAAGACAGTTGCTAGAACACCAAACACACAGGCTGCAGACAGTCGTCAGATGAAGACAGGGGGTCTGCACAGAGGCACGGTAGGAGAGGGCCGCAGAAGGGACAGGTGCGCAGGGACAGGTGGCCAGCACAGGCACTCCGCCAACACCAGACAGGACACAGATGGGGAATCAGGACACCGGCTAGAGGCGTGAGCCACTCATAGGAGCAGGAGAAAGGTGAGGGATGGTGGCCCCTCCACCCTGAGCCTCTTCTCCCCACCTGCCAGCCCCCTACTCCCTACGTTGCAAGCGGCTTCTTCTCCCCACCTCCAAGCCTCTGTCCTTATCTGTCATTTTCTCTCCCTTTCCTGTATTTCTTTCCTGCACCATTTTGCCTGTCCACGTGTCTTGCCTTCATGTCTGTCCCCTACATGGTGATAACACAGAAAAAGCAGAAACTTAGTACCTTCACTTTTAACACATGTAATTCCTACTGTCTTGTCTAACTATAGCTACTATGCAGCAAAGAGTTTCTATTCCCCCCAAATCTGCAGTTACCTTTCTGTATACTTTTCTCTGATTCTGTGTTCTAAACTTTAGATAAAGATTTCCTGAATTCAAAGTACCTTACAACATAGCGAACTGCCGTGGGGGCTTATTTCTAGAAAAATTCCTTTAGCATATCCCGCTTCTGGGACAGAGTAAGGAATATAAACTGGAATTGAGAAACCATGACTACCTTCTTTCCAGCATGAATATGAATGGTCACGGACCCATGCAGCTGGTGGCTCACACAGCACTGTCAAAACCGCTGTAATGTGAACTCAGTGCCCTGGTTACAACGCTTTCTTAAGAAGAACCTAATACAGAAAGAAGAGCCAAAAGCATGACTTAAGTAATAGGAAGAGAAATATAACGAACACATAAGGAGCATTAGGAGAAAGCGTTTCACATTCCTCAACATGTAAGAGGTCGTGCAAAAAGGAAGGAAGTACCAGGACGTGATGTCCACCAAGCACCTATTGCGTGAAAGAGTGGCATCGTCTTTAGGATGAAGGATTTGGGGATGGACAGTCTCGCGAAGAAGAAAAGATCTAAAAAGAGCAACATCCATGTCTCTCCCACAGGACTAGCTGAAGCTCAAGAATACGGTCACTAAGGCTTCAGTGTGTCAGCTGGTCACTCTCTGTCCCCAGGCTGCAGTGAACTTGTAGGTTGAGTTTCAGTACAGACAGCTGCTGGAAAAAGCTAATTATCTGATACAAAAATATTGGTTACAGGTGAGTGAAAGTTACATCTCCAAAGAAGGGATTGGTGGCTTCCACCTTCTCCCCAACACCTTCACGGCCCCTTTGATGTCCTTATTCCTCAGTGTGTAAATTACAGGGTTTAGCATGGGGGTAATGACACTGTATAACACAGAGATTAGTCTGTCTTTCTCCAGCGAGTATGTTGAGATGGGCCGCACATATGTGAAGATGGCGCTGCCGTAGTACAGAAGGACAATGACCAGGTGCGAGGCACAGGTGGCAAATGCCTTTTGCCTCCCCTCTGAGGAGCGGATCCTCAAGATGGTAGAGATAATATAGAGGTAGGAGAGGACGATACCCAAGAAAGGCGCCCACCCAATGAAGACCCCAATGGACAGCAATGCCAACTCATTGACAGAAGTGTCCCCACAAGACAACAGCAGCAAAGGGGGGATGTCACAGAAGAAATACTGAATCTGGTTGTTGCCACAGAAGGGCAGGTGGAAGGTCAGTGCTGTGTGCACCACTGAGTTGAGGAAACCCCCAGTCCAACACGAGGCGGCTAAGCGGCCATACTGGGCCCTGTTCATAATCACTGAGTACCGCAGAGGTTTGCAGATTGCAACGTAACGGTCATACGCCATGGCCCCCAGGAGGAGACACTCTGATCCCACGAAGAAAATAAATGCAAAAAGCTGTGCCATGCAACCCAAATAGGAAATGCTCTTCTTCGCTGACAGGAGATGCACCATCATCTGGGGGACGTTGGTGGTGGTGTAGCAGATGTCAAGAAAGGCCAAATTCCTCAGAAAATGATACATGGGGGTGTGTAGATGTGGATCAGCCACAGTCACCAGGATAATGAAGATATTTCCTCCCAAAGTACAGATATAGGTCAGAAAGAAGATGGTGAAAAGTAAAAATTGTAAATCAGTTAGATCAGAGAATCCCAAAATGATGAATTCAGACAGAACTGTTTGATTCTTTCCTTCCATGCCGCTGCCTGGTTTCCTTTTGGGGATTGGGCAAAAAGAAACACTGACTGCAGTAATCATGTACTGCAGCAGCAATGGTCTGCAAAACAAGAGAAGAGTGTTACAGAGGACAGTCATCCCAATGACTTCAGATTCCAGCCCAGAACGGCAGCGTCCTCCAGAGCTCAAACCTACCACCACACACAGGCATAAGTGTATCCAGTGTTTCCCTTGTAAATAAAACCTCAAACATACACAACACAGACAGCATTTAATTAGAAAAAAAACACCATAAGGGGCACCATACATCCTAAGAGCCCTGTGTTAACAGTAACGGGTCAGGTCCACCTGCATCGTCTCAGTGAGCTGTGAACACAGTGTGTGCAAGTCTCCAGACAAAACCCTTCATTTCTCCACTAAAACCCTTTACTGGTGATTTGGGTTGTGTCCTCCTAAGCAATTTTCGGTGCATAAATATTTTTTAAAAACATTTATTTATTTTGAGAGACGGAGACAGAGCATGCGTGGGTGAGGGGCAGAGAGAGGGACATAGAATCCAAAGCAGGCTCCAGGCTCTGAGCTTTCAGCACAGAGCCTGATGCGAGGCTCAGACCCACAATCTTGAGATCGTGACCTGAGCCGAAGTCAGACGCCTACCCAACTGAGCCAGCCAGGCGGCCCACGGTGCATAAATATTTAAAACAAGGCTCAGAAAGTATATGTTCTAACCTGCTTTTTCTTCAAACGCCATATTGTCATGATTTCCCAGGAGTATAAATATTCTCCCGAATCATGATATTTGAGTTATATACAGGTCTTCATATGAATACAGCAAACTTTTCATATACCCACCCTTATTAATGGATATTTATATTGTTTTCTTTATTTAATTTGTTATGATAAGCTTTAGTAATAAGCACACTGAATTAGAATACGTGAATTTTGGGTTAGGTTACCTATATTTTAAAAAACTTTCCAAGAGATTCATTCCAATAAATTAGAGACTGGGTGATCTGAAAATTTGAAGAGCCATTTGGCTAATACAGGATTCAGCATCCATACGGACAGTCACCACAGGAGCCACGTGGAGGGGGTCTTGTGCCCATGTGGACAGTCACAGCAGGACCCACATGGAGGGGGCACTCGTGCCCACACGGACAGTCACGTTCCAGTTTCTAGATGAAAACACTGAGTCTCAGCGAAATAAATGTCTGGCAGAGTTATATAGCCATTGGGTGGAGAAGAAAGACAGTTTTATCTTTCTCGAGCTAATATACTTTCAACTGAGTGTCTAAAAATTAATTTCCCTTAACTGATGAGAACACAATGTTCTCTAAAAATACTTTTAGTGTGGTTTATATTCATACACTTGGATTATTTATTAGTTTCAAACTTTTTATGGCTTGTATCTGTATTAATGGTGATATACTATCTGTAGTGTCTTGATGATTGAATCTAACTGGTACTAATCATCTGGTCTTTTACTTGAATATGTTTATTTGAACACTGGCTCTCAGTAGAGTTGTTATTTCCTGGCCCAGCTGTACATTAATTTAATGTTTGTAATCATGCTATTAAAGAATACTGTTCTAGACTTTGTCAGTTAATAAAAGCCCTTGGTAAAATTCAAATGGTTACACAAAGAATCCCTTAGTTCAAAAGGCTCAAGTTCTAATTCAAGAATTAGTTTTGCAGTTTGATATCAGAAGCAAATTATAGGATCTAAAGAGAGAAGTAAACTGTTGAGGAATGAAGGGGGTACTGGGTCTTTATTCAAACAGCACTGCTTCGGCCATCCTGTGCCCGCGTGCCAGGTTGCTGGTGCTATTGTTTTCACTGCAGGCTCCTCTCCCTGTGAACTACTCTGGACATTTCCAGAAGAGTGAGAACACGCCAGATAAAGGCTTAAATTTCCCTGAAGTCTCCAGGACAACTTTGTTCCATCAACAAAAGAATCCCTAAGCCCTGGTCCCTAGTCTGTCTTTTCTCTCATCCCTAAACTCTGCCTCACTTATTTTTGTAGCTCTGCCTCCTACTTCTGAGGATAAATTAGACCAACCTGCTAGGCTAACCCACCCTGCTCATTTTATTCAACAACTGTGTTTTGAGAAACTACTCTCTGCCGGGCCTGGTGGTTTGTGGTAAAAATGAAAAGATGAACAAAGCAGAATTTGACCATACCTTCAGGAGAATGCATATTGGGGTTATAAATTTACCAGAGTTTTTTAAAAATATATTAAAAACTGTAATAATTGATTTAAAGGAAAACAGCATAGGGTCCACCCTGGTCCAGAGATGTCATCAAAAAACTTCCCTGAGAAAACATGGATTGAAATGTCAGGTATGAGCAGGGGTTAGGCCGGTCAAGGTGACTTGGGTGTGAAGTCTGGAGGCTGGAGGCAGCATGAAGCTGGGAGGCCCAGGAGACCAGAATGAGGGGGAGGGCCAGGAGGGCCAGGAGGCGCTCTGGTGGGGTTGGAGTCATTCAGGATCTAACGGCAGAAGGAGAATATTTCAGGGACCAGAGATGTCCATGTTCCAGAAGGCCCTTCTGGCCGCTGAATGGACAATGGACTGGAAGGGGGAGTAGTGGACAGAACAAGGTCACTGTTTCAGTTGTCCAGATAGGAGGTGATAGTATTTCAGACTATACTGGTAAGGACTGAGTCAGAGGAAAAAGAGGCAGTGGAGGGATATCAGGAGACACAATTTGTGAATTTGGGATACAAAGTGAGGAAGACAGTGAATTAGGAACAATAATCGCCATGGACATACATGGACTGACCAGTGGCTCCACAAGCCTTAAAGCCTCCCATTCTGACACCAAACACAAAAGCCCATGAAATAGCACATCATGCCCATGTTACAAGCCCACATTTAAAAAAAAATAAGCTTCAGAGAGATTAAATAATTTGCCTAAAGTTACACAGATATACATTTCAGTTAGCGACCTTGAGGACTGTGCTGTGCTGACCTAGGTTCCTGGTTTGAGCGACTACATGGGTGGCAGGGTCAGTGACCAGCACAGGGAAAGCTGGAAGGGGCCTGGCTCCAAGGGAAAATCGTGGGTTCAGTGTCAACTGTGTGGTGTTTGAGGAAACTTTGAGATAATGCGTGGAAATACGTCAGAGAAATAGTGATTGTCTTGGACAAAAGGAAAAGTGGTCCTAGAGAGACAAGCTCTAACAGGTCAGTATGACACGGTTGGTGTGGATGGGACAGCGGGGAGCAGGGAGTGAGCACTGGCTTCCAGAACTCATGGGCTGGATAAAGCAGCAGCAAACCGGGACGGGGAGGAAGGAGGAGAAAGACAGGAAGAAATACAGGCAGTTCCTTGATTTCAGTTAATGCATGACAACTGCACTGCCATCACAGGACCAACTTTCCTGCCAGACCAGCCTTCGAGGAAGGTTTCCCTGCTGGAAACCCACGTCCCACACAGCACAGGTCTAGGGAGGGAACAGGAGTCAGCAGACAGAGGGGCTCGCACCACCCCAGCCCCTTCCCCAGGTCTTCTTCTCCCTCACCACCCTGTCATCTGGGTCCCCAGGCTTGTCTGCCCCACAATCATCTGGTCCCCCAACCATGCCCTTCCCAGCCCCATGTGCTGGGTGAGCTGTCCTGCAGGGGCGGGTGACATAATTCACACAGTGCTCCGCCCTGACAGGACCACCTGGAAACCACAGCATCTTTTCTTTAGTTTTTCAGGATCCACCCTTTTCATCATTTGCATCACCTGAGCCCAGCTGTCCTTCCTCCTGCCCCATTTCTATCCACCAATCTTCATTTCCTCAAAGCTCAGCTCAAAGGTGACTGTTTCCTTCCACTGAAAATTATGTTTCCCCCTTCCTGGGAACTACGGGCTTCTGTTTAGATCTCAACTACACCCTGAGTGTATTTGTGTCACTTATGTCATCTACGTGGCCATAATCCTGGGGGACACTTGTCCTGTTTTACTCATCTGTTTCCTCACAGGTTACTTGGGGACGCAGTGGTTTCACATTGGGTAATGGATCACCACTGTGGGAATGCCAGGTACTCCAGCAGAATTTCCAAGAAAAAAAAAAAAAAAAGAGAGAGAGAGAGAGTTCCTTCTCTTCCTTACATACTCATAAAGCTGTAGAACTTAGAAAAAAGGTTTCACATCTGCCAAATCATTTTATTGCCATATAGTCATGAGTTATTGTTGAGGAAACTAAAAATGACAGAAGATAACTAATGCTTTTAAGCTCACACAGTTAGCAAACTAGAAAAAAAAAGAATTACCCTTCCTCCAAATCTGGAACAATGTCCCCAAGGTGGCACTCAAGTCACTTTACAGGTGACACCGTGGGTGTGGATCGGCCCCAGCACGGACGAGACCACCGGTCATAATTCTCCAGGTGGAGCACAGATATTTCACACAGACTTACAGGAAAACATCTCTTCCCTCTCTTATCCAAGACGAAGAAATCTGGTATAATACAAGAAAAAAATAAACGTTTCCAGGGGTTCACAGCACACCAAGATCTCAAGGATGGCCACTGAGGACCCATAAAGAATTGCCCTCAGAAAATCCATGAGAAAGTCCCGACTCCCTTGCTTCCTTCTAACGGACTCGGTGCGTCTTCATTAGACAGAGTTCTCAAAACAGGAACCTTAGAAATACAGTGTTAACTGGTCAGGATTATCGAAGTATATTATCCAACCCCTTACTTATAACTGATATCACACAGCAAACACAGAAACTGCTGAGCACTGCGAGGGCCTCAGAATTAATACCCAGCACGCAGGGACACGTGAGAGAGTCTGCTTGTGATGAACCCAGGCAGGGCGTGTTTCTGACACTTGTCCACAGCACATGGCACTTTAGTCTCTTCTCTATTTTCGCAGACTAAAGACAGTACCTTTCATTTAACAAGGAAGCAGCACACCAGTAGAGAGACCTTCTGAGTGATATCAAGTCACCCGAAAGGAAGGAAGCCCCTGGCTCGCACACAGTCAGCCTGCGTCCTCCCTGGGCTCATCACACTCCCGCTTCCACCGTCTCTCACCCCAGAGCAAGGCATGGGGGGGCGTGTCTTCAACAGAAGAGGAGATCTAGCTGGGGAATTAGAGAACACTCACTCGCCCGTGATGGAAAACACGCCAAAGGAGTGAAGGCTACCATTCGGACTCAGAATGTGCCATGGAGCTGCTTTCAGGAGCGCAAGGAGTGGCGATAATGATGGCCCCCGGGGACCGAATGAGGGCTCCTGCACCTGAGCGTCTCCTCGGTCCCCGAGGGCCAGTGCAGCGCGCGGGAGCGGATGCGCAAGCCTGTGACCCTTGATGCGGAAGATGCCGTATCTTGCGGGGCCCCTTCCAGAGCCTTGGAGATACCACCGGGACCTCTGGGCACAAGTCCTGAGACACACTCGCGGTGATTCCTGCCGCGGAGGCTCCATCCAGCAGCTCTGCTTCCGTCACAGCCCTGCTTCAGGACATCTCATGAGGAATCAGAACTGCTCCTCTTGGCCCCAGCTGACCAGTGAGAAGTTTCTTGCATCCCTTCCCCACCAGCCGAGGATATGCAGCTCGCTACTTCCTTGTCACTTTGCCACAGCGCAGAATATCAGCCTCGGGCACTAAAATCCCAGGCAGTAATACAATGTTTTTCTCTGCTGACTTAAGGAGAAGCAGCCTCATTTCCTTCTGGAGCTGGGGAGGCTTATACAGCACACCCAGTCTCACCAAGGAAAGTTAACACACAGATGAACTCTGCAGCCACTGAATCAGTTCTTTAAATATCCACTTCTTTGCAAGTTGTGCAAAAGTTGGTGATGTAGAACCTTACTTTTGGTAGATTTGCTAGTTGGCTTTGAGATCCCAGCTGAAACAGAGACGTCACACCCTAACATCTTGTAAGACACACAGCACATTGTGCTAAAAAGCTTTTTTAATAAAATTGAGGAACAAAAATGTCTGGAGACCACTTCTCCCTCCCAATCCACATGTTATGATGTTAAGCCATTTTCAAAGCAATTTAGTTCCTCACACCACCATGATGACTGTAGAATATAATCCCATCATTCCGAAATCTGTCCCATCATTATGTATCTCACACTTTATCACTCTGGGAAGCTAGAGACCATCATCTGGCCCGGACGCACCTCGTGCGAAGGGAAGTGCCCTGACAGCACAGTGAAGCTTTCAGGAAAGTGTAAATTGCACAGAATTGGTCTTCACAACTCTACCATTTCCCCCAGAGATACGTGTGCCGTCCACAGCAGCACACCAGGCTCCTACATGTCCTTGTTGTGACCTGCCTTATTCAGGTCACCAGCAGTCTTGAACATCTCCGTGAAGACATTGCTTCCTCAGCCATTCGGGTTTTCTCTCCTCTCAACCTGCCTCTGTTTACCCTTCCTACATATTCTTGATTAAGTTTCCCACCTTTTCTTATTCCCTTGTAGGACTACCTTATTTGTATAGGACATCATCAGTCACTTATAAATCTTAGCGTTTGCAAATAACTTCTAGTAATCTCCCATCTGTGTGTTAACTGTATAATGTCTTTAGTAGAAAACAAACCTTTGATTGGGTCACGATAAAATCTGTGATTTCTCAGGTTCTGGATTGTGCATTTTGAGGCTTGTTTAGGAAGTTTTTCCTCATGCTAGGTCACAAATATATTCTCTTATACTTTTATATTAACTTTATAGTTTTCAAATTTAAATTTTTGTTTTTAACCCATTCTTCTTACACAGTTCATCTTTTTTTACAGACTGGAAGTTAGAAATCTAATTTTAGTTTTCTGCATTTAGTGATCTGGTTTTTCCAAAGTCCTCCCAAACTTTCTCCATTTGTTGTAGTTCCATGATTAGTATTCATTCTGTCTCCACGCAGATACCTGGCTGTCTCTTAGATCTCTGCCCCACGGGACTTTTGTTTCTGAACCAAGAACGTGATTTTCTATTAATAGGCCTTATAATATGTCTTACTGTCAGGTTGGACAATTCTTCCTTTAATTTTTTTTTTCATATTCAAAAATTACCCTCATACAATATTTAGAAGTTTAAGTTCATTGTATCAACTTATAAATTATGTAGGAGAAAATTGACATATTTTAATGTGTCTCTAGCCAAAGACACATAATAACTTAATTTATGTAAATATTTTTTTAAAGTTTTAACTAGATTCCAGTTAGTTAACATACAGTGTAATATCAGTTTCAGGTATAGAATTTAGTGATTCAACACTTCCATACAACACTCAGTGCTCATCCCAGCAAGTGCTCTCCTTAATCTCCATCACCTATTTCATCCCATCCCCTACCTCCCCTCTGGAAACCACCAGTGTGTTCTCTGTAGTTAAGAGTCTCTTTCTTGGTTTCTCTCTTTTTCCCACTTTGCTTGTTTCTTTTGTTTCTTAAATTCCAGATATGAGTGAAATCTTGTGGTATTTGGCTTTCTCTGAGTTTTTTCATTTAGCATAATATACTCCAGTTCCATCTACATTGTGGAAAAGATTTCATTCTTTTTCAACACCAAGTAATATTCCATTATATATCTAATGGAATACACACACACACACACACACACACACACACCATGTCTTTATCCATTCATCAGTCAATGGGCATTTGGGCTCTTTCCATAATTTGGCTGTTGTCGGTAGTGCTGCTATAAATATTGGGGTGCCTGTGCCCCTCAAACAGGCACTCCTATAACCTTTGGATAAATATCTAGTAGTGCAATTGCTGTGTTGTAGGATAGTTCTATTTTCATTTTTTGAGGAACCTCCACACTGTTCTCCAGAGTGGCTGTATCAGTTTGCATTCCCATCAGCAGTGCAAAAGGGTTCTTCTTTCTCCACATCCTTGCTAACATCTGTTGTTGTTTGAGTTGTTAATTTTAGCCACTCTGACAGGTGTGAGGTGGTATCTCGTCCTGGTTTTGATTTGTATTTCCATGATGAGTGATTTTGAGCATTTTTTCATGTTTCTGTTAGCCATCTGGATGTCTTCTTTGGAAAAGTGTCTGTTCATGTCTTCTGCCCATTTCTTAACTGGATATTTGTTTTTTGGGTGTTGAGTTTGGTAAGTTCTTTATAGATTTTGTATACTAACCCTTTATCAGATTTGCTATTTGCAAATATCTTCTCCTATTCCATCGGTTGCATTTTAGTTTTCATTGTTAATTTGCTGTGCAGAAGCTTTTTATCATGATGAGGTCCCAATAGTTAATGTTTGCTTTTGTTCCCCTTGCCTCACAAGAACTATCTAATAAAGCTGCTGTGGCTGAGATCAAAGAAGTTACTGCCTATTTTCTCCTCCAAGATTTTGATGGTTCCTCTCTCACATTAGGTCTTCCATCCATTTTGAATTTATTTTTGTGTATGGTGTAAAAAAAACTGGTCCATTTTTATTCCTTTTATACAAATCTTTTCTCATGCCAGTTCAAACAGTTTAATACTTTGCCCATAGAGTTCTATGTATCTCTAATAAATTAATTCTGTATGCTATATAGATTTTATTGCTAATATCAGTTGCATCTTCTCTCTACTATATCATTATCCAGAAATTTTGGTGAACTCTCTTCTTAGTCTATTGATTCTCTTTGATTTCTAGAGAGTTCATGGCACATATAAAGTCTCATCTCTTTTTCATCATTACATAACATGTTTCTGGATCTCGCCTGATAGGATGGACTAATATTGGCAAAGAAACAGCAATGGTAGTGGACATCCTAACCCTACAGGAAAGCATCTGTAGTTTCTCCATTACAGGTGATTGCTCTGGTTTGTTCACATATAACACTTAGTAACTGTGTGAAATTCCCTTTTATTATTACTTTGGTAGAGTTTTGGAGTCATAAACACATGCTGACCTTTATCAAATGCTTTTTGTGTGACAAGTAAAACAACTATAACTTTTGTTCTTTGCAGGCTCCTGATGTGTTGATTGACACTGACAGATTCTAATGTTGAGCACAGATCCCCTCTGCTGAAGTATTACTCTCATTAGAAAATGAGCCATCCTCTCTCTCCAGAGGAGACAGAGGCCAGTGACTGACTGACCTAGGGTGGCAAAGGCTGGCTCCCTGCCTTGATGTGAAACTGATGCTACCATGAAATTTGTATGCAGGTCTCCTCAGGGACAAGACCAATGCTTGCATCACCCTTGCTTAGCTTTCCTACTCTGCCTTGCCTACCCCACTCCACTCCTGCTAAGAGCTCATGTCAGAATCTGCTTCTGGGAGCCTGACTGAAGATAGTGTATGGGAAGGAGCCAAGATGCGAAACAGCATGGAAGCTTTTTGTCTGTCTTGTGTCCATGAAATACAGCCAGACCAACACTGAACCAACCTACACACCTAGAAAACTGATTGCAGGATTAACACAACAATCTGCACAACCTGAACCACAGAATTCAGCAGGTATGCAGCGTGGAGAGCTGAACTTGAGGAGCAAGAAGCCATGAAAGGTAGGAAACTACTTTTGCAGGTGGAGAGAAGACAGAGACTGGGGGGTGGGAGAAGGAGCATACGGGAAAGGCACCCATCCCCCAAAACAGCTGGACAGAAAGTGGAAAACTGGAAACAGCTGCAGGGACTCAACTAAAAAGGGACAAAGGAGAAAGGAGAAATGAGAGGGTTTAAATTCCATTAAGACTGTAAACAAGGGGAGGACAAAGGAGGCAATTCCACAGCTCGATACCTGGAGGTGCTCTGGTGGGAAGGGCGAATCCCCAGGAACAGAGTGGGGTCCGGGAGGATATGGAGCCACACGGGGTAAAGCAGTTCCACTGCTGGAAGGATATTTGGTAGAGACTGTTGAAGCCAGCTGGTCCCAGCAGGCCCCAGAAGGTGGCCACATTTGCTGGTGCTGGGGCAAGGTAGTTAAGGGTGAAGCCTGGTGCCTGATGTGTGTTGTGATTTTCCATAATCCCTGAAACACTGATGCTACACTGTCTCGTGAACATTTTCTGGGATGGGCTGGCACCTGGCTGCAGTCTCAGGGCACCGGCAACAATCCTGGGTGTACCCTGGGTGCAGCCAATATTTGGCCATTGCTCACTCACCCATTGCTCAGTGAGACCCTCCCACAGAGGGGCAGAATGGGTCAAAGCCGCAGTCCTTCAGAAGTAAGGGGCTGGGGAAAATAGCCGCATCTGAGACAAAACTTGGGAGAGAGGTGCTACCTGGGGCCTGGTCACAGAGAGTGAAAAAGCGGGAAGTGTATGAGAGCTGAAGACAGAGGATGGGTGCACGATTGCCAATCAGGGAGAACAGACTGGGTAGCAGGGTGGCACCATTTTCACCACTCCCACACATGCGCATACACACCTACGGGCACTGCAACAATCCACCCCAGTGGTCTAGCAGGGCCATATAGTAGAAAGCAGAGCTGTTACACTGAGCCCTGCCCAACTGGGCCAACTTCACTCTTCAAGAACACAAGTCTCACTGCCGACTTAATTTATGGACTATAAAGAGCTACGTAGACTGACTTCTAGGGGAAAAAGAAACAATTTCAGTCCTACTTCAATCTGTTGGCAGGTTCATCTATTCAATTTTCTTTCTTTTTTTTTCTTTTTCTCTTTTACAATTCTTTTCTTTTTCTTGAATACAGAAAGAGAAAAAATTCATTTTTATTTTCAAATTTATTAAAAATATATTTCTTTAATTTTATTACTATATTTTTTACTTTTGTGTAAATTTTTACCACTTCTACTATACTTCCATCATTTTATTTTAGTCTCCTTAGGTGTATTCACCTTTTCAAATTTTCAAACAATTTCCTTTTTTTTTTCTTTTCCTTTCTTTTCCTTTTTTTCTCTTTTCCATTTCCTTTCTTTTTTGTGAATACAGTAAGAGAAAAACTTCATTTTTACTTTCAATTTCTATTAAAAATATTATTTTTCATTACTATATTTTTTGCTTTTATGTAATTTTTTTGAAATTCTAATTTACTTCCGTCATTCTATTTTAGTCTACTACAATGTATTCACTTTTTTAAATTTTCAAACGATTTCTTTTTTATTTTTTTATCTTTTTCTCTCTTTCGTTTATTTTATTTTTTACTAAATACAGAAAAAGAAAAATTCACATTTATTAACTTTTATTTAAAATGTTTTCCTTTAATTTTTTTCTACTATATTCTTTACTTTTGTGTATATTTTTTCAAGTTCTATTTAATCCCCATAATCACATTTTAGTCTACTTCAGGGTATTCATTTTTTCAAATTCTCAAATGATTTTCTTTTGTTTTTTTCTCTGCCTCCGTTTTTTTTCTCTAATCTATGAAACCACTTTTACCACCCAGACCAAAACACACCTAGGTTCTAGCATCATCTATTCGATTTGTGTGTGTGTGTGTGTGTGTGTGTGTGTGTGTGTTTAATTTTTAATTTTAATATTTTTTAATTTTAATTTTTTTAATTTCAATTTTTCTACCTCATTAATTCCTTTTCTCCCTTCAAAATGACAAAACAAAGGAATTCACCCCAAAAGAAAGAGCATGAAGAAACAACAGCCAGGGATTTAACCAACACAGACACAAGCAAGATGTCTAAACCAGAATTTAGAATCATGGTAATAAGAATACTAGCTGGAGTCGAAAATAGATTAGAATCCCTTTCTGCAGAGATAAAAGAAGTCAAAAATAGCCGGAAGGAAATGAAAAATGCTATAACTGAGCTGCAATCACAGATGGATGCAGCGGCAGCAAGGATGGACGATGCAGAACAGAGAATCAGCGATATAGAGGACAAACTTGTAGAGAATAATGGAGCAGAAAAAAAGAGGGAGATTAAGGCAAAAAGGCATGATTTAAGAATTAGAAAAATCAGTGACTCATTAAAAAGGAACAACATCAGAATCATAGGGGTCCCAGAGGAGGAAGAGAGAGAAATAGGGGTAGAAGGGTTATGTGAGCAAATGATAGCAGAAAACTTTCCTAACCTGGGGAAAGACACAGACATCAAAACCCAGGAAGCACAGAGGACCCCCATTAGATTCAACAAAAACCGCCATCAACAAGGCATATCATAGTCAAGTTCACAAAATACTCGGGCAAGGAGAGAATCATGAAAGCAAGAAGGGAAAAAAGTCCCTAACCTACAAGGGAAGACAGATCAGGTTTGCAGGAGACCTATCCACAGAAACTTGGCAGGCCAGAAAGGAGTGGCAGGATATATTCAGTGTGCTGAATCAGAAAAATAGACAGCCAAGAATTCTTTATCTAGCAAGGCTGTCATTCAAAATAGAAGGAGAGATAAAAAAGTTTCCCAGACAAACAAAAATTAAAGGAGTCTGTGACCACTAAACCAGCCCTGCAAGAAATTTCCCTGCAAGGGGGGATTTCTGAGGGGAGAAAAGATGAAAAAAAAAAAATACATATATATATATATACATATATATATATGCATATATATATACATATACATAAATAAATAAATATCAAAAGCAACAAAAGATTAGAAAGGACCAGAAAACACCACCAGAAACTCCAACTCTACAAGCATCATAATGGCAATAAATTCATATCTTTCAGTACTCACTCTAAACATCAATGGACTCAATCCTCCAATCAAAAGACATACGGTAACAGAATGGATAAGAAAACAAGATCCATCTATAGGCTGTTTACAAGAGACCCACTTTAGACCTAAAGACACCTTCAGATTGAAAATAAGGGGATAGGGAACCATCTATCATGCTAATGGTCAACAAAAGAGAGCTTGAGTAGCCATACTTATATCAGACAATCTAGACTTTAAAATAAAGACCATATCAAGAGATGCAGAAGGGCATTTTATCATAATCAAGGGGTCTATAGACCAAGAAGACCTAACAATTGTAAGCATTTCTGTGCCAAATGTGGCAGCACCCAAATATATAAATCAATTAATCACAAACATAAAGAAACTCATTGATAGTAATACCATTATAGAAGGAGACTTCAACACCCCACTCACAACAATGGACACATCATCTAATCAAAAAATCGACAAGGAAACAATGGCTTTGAATGACACACTGGACCAGATGGACTTCACATGTATATTCAGAACATTTCATCCTAAAGCAGCAGAATATACATTCTTCTCCAGTGCACATGGAACATTCTCCAGAATAGACCATATACTGGGACACAAATCAGCCCTAAGTAAGTACAAAAAGATCAAGGTCATACCGTGCATATTTTCAAACCACAACGCTATGAAACTCAAAATCAACCACAAGAAAAAAATTGGAAAGGTAGAAATACTTGGAGACTGAAGACTATCCCACTAAAGAATGAATGGGCTAACCAAGCAGTTAAAGAGGAAATGAAAAAGTATATGGAAGTCAATGAAAACGATAACACCACAACCCAAAACCTCTGGGATGCAGCAAAGGCGGTCATAAGAGGAAAGTATATAGCAATCCAGGCCTTCCTAAAGAAGGAAGAGAGATCTCAGATACACAACCTAACCTTATGCCTTAAGGAGCTGGAAAAAGAACAAATAAAACCCAAACCAGCAGAAGACAGGAAATAATACACATTCAAGCAGAAATTAATGCTATCGAAACCAAAAAAACAGTAGAACAGATCAATGAAACCAGAAGCTGGTTCTTTGAAAGAATTAACAAAATTGATAAACCACTAGCCAGTTTGATCAAGAAGAAAAAGGAAAGGACCCAAATAAGTAAAATCAAGAATGAAAGAGGAGAAATCACAAACAACACAACAGAAATAAAAACAATAATAAGAGAATATTATGAGCAATTATATGCCAATGAAATGGGCAATCTGGAAGAAATGGACAAATTCCTAGAAACATATACACTACCGAAAGTGAAACAGGAAGAAATAGGAAATTTGAACAGACCCATAAACAGTAAGGAAATAGAATTAGTAATAGAAAATCTGCCAAAAAAACAAGAGTCCAGGGCCAGATGGCTTTCCAGGGGAATTCTACCAAACATTTAAGGAAGAGTTAACACCCATTCTCTTGAAGGTGTTCCAAAAAAAGAAATGGAAGAAAAACATCCAAACTCTTTCTATGAAGCCAGCATTACCTTGATTCCAAAACCAGACAGAGACCCCACTAAAAAGGAGAACTATAGACCAATTTCCCTGATGAACATGCATGCAAAAATCCTCAACAAGATATTAGCCAACCAGATCCAACAATACATTAAAAAAATTATTCACCATGACGAAGAGGGATTTATACCTGGGATGCAGGGCTGGTTCAATATCCACAAAACAATTAACGAGATTCATCACATCAAAAAGAAAGGACAAAAACTCTATGATCCTCTCAATAGATGCAGAGAAAGCATTTGACTAAATACAGCACCCTTGCTTGATAAAAACCCTCAAGAAAGTAGGGATAGAAGGATCATACCTCGAGATCATAAAAGCCATATATGAACGACCCAACGCTAATATCATCCTCAATGGGGAAAAACAGAGCTTTCCCCCGAAGGTCAGAACAAGACAGGGATTTCCACTCTCGCCACTGATATTCAACATAGTATTGGAAGTCAGCCTCTGCAATCAGACAACACAAAGAAATAAAAGGCATCCAAATCAGCCAGGAGGAGGTCAAATTTTCACTCTTTGCAGATGACATGATAACTCTATATGGAAAACCCTAAGATCCCACCAAAAAAAAAAACCTGCTAGAATTGATTCATGAATTCAGCAAAGTTGCAAGATATAAAATCAATGCACAGAAATCGGTTGCATTCCTATACATCAACAATGAAGTGATAGAAAGAGAAATCAAGGAATTGATCCCATTTACATGCACCAAAAACCACAAAATACCTAGGAATAAATCTAACCAAAGAGGTGAAAAATCTATACAATGAAAACTATAGAAAGCTTATGAAAGAAATGGAAGAAGACACAAAACAATGGAAAAACATTCCATGCTCTTGGGTAGGAAGAACAAATAATATTAAAATGTTGATAGTACCCAAAGCAATCTACATATTCAACGCAATCACTATCAAAGTAACACCAGCATTCTTCACAGAGCTAGAACAAATAATCCTAAAATTTGTATGGAACCAGAAAAGACCCCAAATAGTCAAAGCAATCTGGGAAAAAAAAAACAAACAAAGCAGGAGGCATTACAATCCCAGACTTTAAGCTATACTAAAAAGCTATAATCATCAAGACAGTATGGTACTGGCACAAGAACAGACACTCAGATCTATGGAACAGAATAGAGAACCCAGAAATGGACCCACAAACGTATGACCAACTAACCTTTGACAAAGCAGGAAAGAATATCCAATGGAATAAAAACAATCTCTTCAACAAGTGGTGCTGGGAAAACTGGACAGCGACATGCAGAAGAATGAAACTGGACCACTTTCTTACACCATACACACACACAAAAAAAATTCAAAATGGATGAAAGACCTCAATGTAAGACAAGAAGCCATCCAAATCCTCGAGGAGAAAGCAGGCAAAAACCTCTTTGATCTTGGCTGCAGCAACTTACTAAATATGTCTCTAGAGGCAAGTGAAACAAAAGCAAAAATGAACTATTGGGACCTCATGAAAATCACAAGTTTCTGCACAGCAAAGGAAACAGTCAGGAAAACTAAAAGGCACCCGACAGAATGGGAGAAGATATTTGCAAATGACATATCAGATAAAGGGTTAGTATCCAAAGTCTATAAAGAACTTACCAAACTCAACACCAAAAAAACAAATAATCCAGTGAAGAAATCGGCAAAAGACATGAATAGACACTTCTCCAAGGAAGACATCCGAATGGCCAACGGACACAGGAAAAGATGTTCTACGTCACTCATCATCAGGGAAATACAAATCAAAACCACAATGAGATAGCACCTCACACCTGTCAGAATGGCTAACATTAACAACTCAGGCAACAACAGATGTTGGCGAGGATGCGGAGAAAGAGGATCTCTTTTGCACTGTTGGTGGCAATGCAAACTGGTGCAGCCACTCTGGAAAACAGTATGGAGGTTTCTCAAAAAACTAAAAATAGAACTACCCTACGACCCAGGGATTACACTACTAGGCATTTATCCACGGGATACAGGTGTGCTGTTTTGAAGGGACACATGCATCCCAATGTTCACAGCAGCACTATCAACAATAGCCAAAGTATGGAAAGAGCCCAAATGTCCATTGATGGATGAATGGATAAAGAAAATGTGGTATATGTATACAATGGAGTATTACTCAACAATCAAAAAGAATGAAATCTTGCCATTTGCAACTGTGTGGATAGAACTGGAGGGTACTATGCTAAGTAAAATTAGTCAGTCAGAGAAAGACAAAAATCATGACTTCACTCACATGAAGACTTTAAGAGACAAAACAGATGAACATAAGGGAAGGGAAACAAAAATAACATAAAAACAGGGAGGGGGACAAAACAGAAGAGACACAAATATGGAGAACAAACTGAGGGTTGCTGGAGGGGTTATGGGAGGGGGGATGGGCTAAATGGGTAAGGGGTATTAAGGTATCTACTCCTGAAATCATTGTTTCACTATATGCTAACTAATTTGGATGTAAATTTAAAAAAAACGTTAAATTAAATTAAAAATAATAACAATAAATAAACATTAAAAAAATAGATGGTGTATGGTATGTGCTGGAAGGTTGGCTTGTGCATGCACACCCTGAATGTATTACTCATGACCTTGAAAATGTAGACATCCTGACCTCTCTCTATAGTCCCGTGAAGCAGAATGTGCAGTACTGCTGTTCAGCATTCAAGGTCAGGGTCTGCAGGTGTGTCCAGCCCAGAGGGTCTCCTTTGTAACCATGAGTGAATGAGTGGCCAGCCTTGATCCCCTGGGGGTGCTGGTCATGTGAGGAGAGGACAATCTACAGATGGCTGCTGGGCTAAGCTGCTATGCTATAAAAGTTTGCTGTACGTAGATCCCAGCAGCCTGATGTTTTGTCCAGCCAGCTGCTCCTGAACTTCCTGCACAAAAGTTCCCCCAATACACCTGGATCTCTTCACTGTCTCAGTTTTTTCTGTGGCTTCACCAGACCATCTCCCGCCCTAAGTACAGAGTCTGCTGGGATGCAGTTAAACATGGTAACATTCTATATCCAAGAGTAAGAACAAATTCCAGATATCTCATCCTTATCCTGTGGTTTGACAATTAACACAAAGTCCCCTGATCCCCCCAAGTCAATACCTAGGGCCTCTTGGTCTCATGAGCCCACTGTGTTCTTCTCCTCAAGTATCATTTGGCATTAGCGTAGACCACAATGTTAACACAGCATGTCTCTTTGGGCAGAGCCTGATATTTGTTACTGGAGGAGCAAAGGACAATACAAAGAAGATAGAAGTCACAGCTCCTGCCCTTGGAAAGTTTGAACAGTAATGAGCAGACAGACACAGCAGAAAGCAGCAGCATCTATGAAAAACATAGGCAATACTAAAGTGCAATTATATAGACACAGAAAAATGTCTGATTTGATTAAAGTGACTTAAGTCAGGCATCTCTGCATAGAGTTTGTTAACTTACATTTAAGGGCTAACCATGGATATGTAGGCTGAAAGTCTAGAAATTTTCGCTTTCATGGAATTGATATTCAGTTAAATGATTTTTGGTGATCCAACCACTTTCCCATCACAACTCATCCTATGCATGACTTTGGCCCTGATTAACATAAAATGTCCTTCTACAAATTAATACATTTAGAAAAAAATTAAAGAAACATATAATTTGCCACACAGCATATAACTGGCTCTAACACCCAGTGAGGACTTGAGGATCCTGGCAGCTGGCCACGTGAGCCCAGAGATGGCTGAGCTGTGGCTGACACATCTTTATTGCAGCTGGCTGATTCCCAGGCAGTCAGCTAAGCTGTACTCAGATTTTTGATCCCTAGAAATCTTGAGGTAATAACCATTTCTTATTTCAAGCTGCTAAATTTTAGGGTAACTTGATACTCATGAGTATAACTAATAAAAGTAACATTCGAATCTTTTTTTAAATTTGAAAAATCTACAATTGAAGGAAGCCATGTTAACCCAGAAAAATTAGTACAGATATAGTTGGCAACTTATGTAATATATATTGTCCATATTTACAAAGTGCATAATTAAGGAACAGTTTGTATGGAAGGTACATGCTCAGCTGTGCCCTAAATGCTTCATAAGAAAATCAACAAATTCAGGGGCACCTGGGTGGCTCAGTCCAGCATCAACTCTTGGTTTAGGCTCAGGTCATGATCTCATAGTTCATGGGATCGAGCCCCATGTCAGGCTCTGCACTAACAGTGTGGAGCCTGCTTGGGATTCTCTCTCTCCTTCTCTCTGCCCCTCCCCTGCTTGTGCTCTCTCTCTTTCTCTCTCTCTCAAAATAAATAAATAAATGTAAATTTTTTTTGAAAAAGCAAAGAGAAAAAAAATTACACAAAAGAATGTTGTTAGTCTCAAATGGAAGTAAAAGCTGGAGAATTATATAAAAGCCAGTAATATAAATATTTAAGGCATCTAAGTTCACGGGGAAGATAACGCCAAAAGAAACCGTGGGTGGCTGAGGAAGGAGCCATGTCTCAGACTCTCGCATTCCCTCTCTCTCTCTCTCTCCCCCCTCCCTCTCTCAAAAATAAATAAACATTAAAAAATTGTAAACATGTAGCTAGTGGATAAGCTTGGAACATGAAATTGTAGACTTAGTAATACGTGGCCATTTGTATTACCACAAATTTTATTTTTTTTATTTTTTATTTTTTTCCCACACAAATTTTATTTTATTTTCAGATATCACAAAAATACTGAGACTTCGAATTGAATCTATACAAATTGGGGGGAAGGTGACATCATTAAATATTTCAATGAATAATATGGTTTATCTCTCCATTTTTATCTTTTTAATTTACTCTCAATAATATTTTAGACCTTTTCCCCCTAGATTTTCAAATAATTTTTGAATAATTGCTTACCTAATCTTTAAAAATATTGTGTTTTTTTTTATTTTAATTCACTCGTTAGGATCTTCAGTATAATGTAGAACAGAAGTATTGTCAGCAGAAATCCTTCCCTTTCAACATTTCACTATCAAAAACCATGTATTCTGTGGGTATTATGTAGAGATTTTCTATCAGTTTAGGGAGATTCTCTCTTAGTCCTAGATTTCCATGAATTGTGTTTTTTTTATAATGAATAAACATTGGATTTAGCGCATGCTTTTTCTATGCATATCAGTATATATTATATTTCTTTCTTTTGTGTCCATATATCACACTGATGGAGTTTTACTATTAAATCAACTTTAAATACCTGAAGGAAGGCAATGTTAGCCACAATGTGTATTTTCACTGGAATCGATGTGATCCTATTTTGTTCAGGATTTTCACTTTGATGTTCCTGGTTGATATAGGCCTGCAAGTTCTATTTCTTGTACTATTATTGATGGTTTTTACATGAATGTTCTAATAGCTTCATTGAATGCTTAACAGATACTTCTCACTTTTTCTATTTTATGGAAGACTTGGTAAGATTGGCATAATTTTATTTTATTTTTTATGGAATTTGCCAATAAAACCATCTAATAAAACCATCCAGGAAAACCACCTGATTTTTCTTATAGGAAAGTTACAATTACAGAGTGAATTCATCCAAAGCTCTATGATGAATGCATGACTCCAGCTTTTTTTATTCTTGTGTCAACTTTGGTAAGTTAGGTTGTTTTTTTATGCAAATTTTCAAAAGAGTTGACATAAAGTTGTTCATAACAGTGCCTTATGTATTTCAATTGGGGGAAAAGAGCAATTATAATTTGGAAATGACATAAATTTGTTTTTTTTTTAATTTTTTAATGTTTATTTATTTTTGAGAGAGAGAGACAGACAGAGCATGAGTTGGGGAGAGACAGGCAGAGAGGGAGACACACAGAATCCGAGGCAGGATCCAGGCTCTGAGCTATCAGCGCAGAGCCCAAAGCAAAGCTCAAACTCATGGACCATGAGATCATGACAAGCTGAGTTTGGACGCTTAACCAACTGAGCCACCCAGGAGCCCCTAAACTTCAGTTTCTTGTTGTTCAGTGCAGATGATGCTAGCCCAACATGGGGTAGGCACACCAGACAAGCTTAAAAATCACCAGTAGTGATAAATGCACACTGAGATGTAAAGAAACCACTATACAAAAATTTTGACATTCATTTTTCCCTCAGATCCTAAACTACATTTGTTTCATTTATTTTTAGTGAACCAGATATGAAATTTTATACTAACAAATTAACTCATTTGAATAAGTTTTTTTTTTTTCATTTTCAAATAAAACTGCCCAACAAGGCACAATTGTTAAATGTGGGCATGACTGTTAGTGGGAATGCAAATTGGTGCAGCCGCTCTGGAAAGCAGTGTGGAGGTTCCTCAGAAAATTAAAAATAGACCTACCCTATGACCCAGCAGTAGCACTGCTAGGAATTTACCCAAGGGATACAGGAGTACTGATGCATAGGGGCACTTGTACCCCAATGTTCATAGCAGCACTCTCAACAATAGCCAAATTATGGAAAGAGCCTAAATGTCCATCAACTGATGAATGGATAAAGAAATTGTGGTTTATATACACAATGGAGTACTACGTGGCAATGAGAAAGAATGAAATACGGCCATTTGTAGCAACATGGATGGAACTGGAGAGTGTGATGCTAAGTGAAATAAGCCATACAGAGAAAGACAGATACCATATGGTTTCACTCTTATGTGGATCCTGAGAAACTTAACAGAAACCCATGGGGGAGGGGAAGAAAAAAAAAGAGGTTAGAGTGGAAGAGAGCCAAAGCATAAGAGACTCTTAAAAACTGAGAACAAACTGAGGGTTGATGGGGGGTGGGAGGGAGGGGGGGTGGGTGATGGGTATTGAGAAGGGCACGTTTTGGGATGAGCACTGGGTGTTGTATGGAAACCAATTTGACAATAAACTTCATATATTGAAAATAAATAAATAAATAAATGTGGGCATGAAAAACGGGCCAGCTCAACAGTGTAATATTTACTGGCAAACATGATTTTAAAGAGTCCACTACATGCTTTCTTATATTTAAAGCTGTGTAAGACTCATTTTAGCTTGATCAGTTGGGGACAGGGCACCAGTCAAATAATTCTAGTTGTTTGGAATGAAATTATTTTGTAAGAGGTAAGTAAAAGATTGAATTTTATCCTAATGGGAAGGAGGATGAGTTGAAAATACTTTATTTCCAAACCATCATCTCTATTAATTCTTCATTACAGACTTCTGCATTTCCATCAGTCTCTGCCTGTGTGATGATTCCACCATCTTCTTCCAGCAGTAACACTTCCCCTAAGCTTGTCAGTGTGAGATGTGACTCTGCCTTGGTGCCGTCTAACCATTATCGGCCTTGTTGAAAAACTCAGAGTTACCTGTGGATCTGCCTTCACACTCTGTATCTTTCATTTTTATAATCATCATGGTAAAATTTCTGGCAAATCAGTGGTACATTGATTTCTTTCATTACACCTTGTATTTCTTCTGGGTGCCAACTGAGAGAAGGTAGGAAAGCCCCCACTTCCTTTGTTGTAACAACACTGTCGCCATTTTTGAGAGATGGATTCTTTTGTTTGGTCACAGATCAGCCGCCATATGTGCAGAGGAAAGACAAGGGGTCAGACAAGTTCAGGGGGTTGAGTAGCTGTGGGTATCCCCCTGCTACTGCTGGGCACACCATTGCCACCCTGGAAGCAACCTGCATGTTCCTTATGTGAGCAGAAGCATTCTTCATCCCTGATATTGATTAACCTGACTTCCCTCACTATCACTGATCAATCTTGCCATGGATTGTAAATTTTATTAGCTTTTTTTAAAAATTTGAGTACAGTTGATACGCAATTTTCCATTATTGTGAGGTGCACAGCATGGTGATTGACAGGCTCACACATGATGCTGTGTCCACCACCTGTCTCCAGACATCACTGTTACAGCATCACGCACACATTCCCTACCCTGTGCCTTTTACCCTGTGACTTATTCATTCCTAACTGGATGTCTGAAAAAAACAACACTTCACTTTAATTGTTAGTATTTTTATTCTTATATTCATTCTTTCAAATTTTCTACCTTCTTTAGGTTTGTTTTCCTCTTCCTGTCTAACACATTGAGATGGATATTTACATCATACATTTTCGGTTTTTCCTCAATTCTAATATATGTATGTAAGGCTATAAATTCCTCATGAGCACACCCATAACAGAATCCAGTAACTTGAAATGTCATTTATCTCTCATTCCAAAATGTTTCCTAATTTCCAATGCAATATTATATCAATCCGTGCATTGTTTAGAAATGTAGTCCTTAATTCCCAAATAAATATTTTATTTTTGTTGTTGATGACTAACTTAACACATTGAATGCCTTCAATTCTCTGAGTTTGTTAAAACTTTTAATGGTCCAATGTATAGCCAATTTTTACAAATATTCCACCTGCCTTTTGAAAAACACATACTCTGAATCATTGAATTTAATGTCCTATGATGATCATGATGAACTCATCTGTAATTATAGTTCAAATTTTAATCTTTACTCGTTTTAGTCCGCTTGTCTTAACAGTTACTGAGTGAAATGTAACATTTTCACCATGTAATTGCAAATCTATGTATATTCGACATTGGTGTTGTAGATTGTTTATATATTTTGAGGCCACTTAAAAACAGGAGCATACAACTTTAGAATTGTTTCATTTTACAGATGAATTAATATACATTGATTTTTAGTGATCCTCTTTATCCCTGGGCATGAATCAAGGTTATCCAGAGAATCAGAACAGAGCGTGTGTGTGTGTGTGTGTGTGTGTGTGTGTGTGTGTGTGTTATTATTTTATATGTCTCTATCATCTATCTATCCTGTCACCTATCTACCCATCTATCTATCATCTATTGATAATCTATCACCTATCTATCATCTATCTATTGATAATCTATCACCTCTATAACTATCATCTATCTATCTATCCATCAAGAAATTTTTCATAACGAATTGGCCAGCGTCATTATGGAGGCCATCAAGTCCACAACCTGCACCCAGTTCAAGTCTGACAGCCAGCAGTTTGCACTGATGTCCCCATTCAGTGGCTCTCAGGCAGGAGAAGTCTCTTGCTTAGGAAGAGTCAGCCTTTTGTTCTTTTCAGACCTTCAGCTGGTTACATGAGGACCACCCATATTACAGATGTCAGTCTACTTTACAAGTCTACCAATTTAAATGTGAATCTCATACAAAAACACCTTCATAGAAACATCCAGCATATTTGGATATTTTGCCAGCTATCTGAGAAAACCATGGCCCAGTCAAGTTGACACATAAATAAAACCATCACATTCTGATAATACCATTCATCCTAAAAATTGTGTTCTGCTATAAATATAGATATACAACCTTTCCTTTTGTTAATATTTGCATGATATAACTTTCATTGTCTTTTACATTTAGCTTTTCTGTACCTTTCTGTTTGGGATGATGTAGCTCTTGTAAGCAACATCGACTTGTCAGGGATTTTTTCCTACCAGCCTGACACGCTGGCCTTTTAACTGAAGTATGTCATCCATTTAAGTTTAAAGTAAGAACTGGTATTTGGGAGTTTAAATCTACTATCTCATTTTGTATTTTCTTTCTGTCCCTTGTCCTATGTCCTTTTCTTTCCTTTGTTCCTCTCTTTTTATGGACTTTGAATTATTTACGACCTTTATCAATTTAGAAGCTATACATTCTTTACCTGGTCATTGGTGGTTATGCCTTAAACAAAAAATCGCATCCTTGGTTGATAAAACTCAGTTGTTAGTTGGTATTTTACCCCCCTCCAGCACAATACTTTGGGACCTTCTAATTCCACTTACCTTCTCCAAACAGGAGAAGGCTATTGCTGTAACGGATATTAATTCTATAAGTAATTCAACCTTCACAGCATATTACCTTTATTATTATTTTATGCAGTACATATTCATTTAGATTTACCAATATATTTAAATTCTTGATTCTCTCATCCTACTTAGAAACCATCCACTTGTGATCATTTTCTGTCCTGTTTGCTACTAGTGAGATGTCAACTTGTATTTATCTGAAATTGTCTTTATTTAACTTTCATTTTTGAGAATACTGCATTGTGTAGAAAATTCTAGGATTCTAGTTCTTTTTTTTCACCCACTGAAGGTATTATTTTCCTCTTTTAAAAATAATCTAGTCTGTTGTTACTGTTGAAAAAATCATCTTTCAATCTTCCTATGGTTCTTTTGGAAGTTATTGTTCTTGTTTTGAAGTCTTCTTTTGCCACACTCTCCTTCAATCTCAAGATAATATGTTTGTGTATAGAATTTATATTTGTCATGCCTGGGTTTACTTGGGCTTTTTAAGAACAGATTAATGTTTTCAAGTTTGGAATATTTTTAAGTTTATTTATTTTTGAGACAGAGAGAGAGAGAGAGGGAAAGAGAGAGAGAGAGAGAGAGAGAGAGCAGGGGAGGGGAGGGGAACAGAGAGAGAGACACAGAATCCAGAATCCAAAGCAGGATCCAGGCTCTGAGCTGTCAACATGAGTCTGGCACGAGGCTTGAACTCACAAAAACTATGAGATCATGATCTGAGCAGAAGTTGGACACTTAACAAACTGAGCTACCCAAGTACCCCCAGTTTGGCATATTTTTAACCACCATCTTCAAATTTTGCGTAAGACATGTTCTTTGTTCCGTGTGCAGTACATTCTTTGTGCTTTGTTCTTGGTCACATCCAGTTCCTTGAGTTTTGCTACAGGCATGTCTAATCTGCTTTTAAATCCATCTGCTCAGCTCCTAATTTGAGTTCTTAAAATTTTCCATTCTGGAATTTCTAGTGTTTCTTGTCGTTGTGGTTATTTGTTTGTTTTCCAAATCTGAAATTTTATTTTTTTGGTTTCTAATTCCCTGAATTACTAAATTCTGGAAATGTTCTCCATGAACATTGTATGTTTTTCATATAGTCTGTGGGAGTACAGAGGACAGGAGAGATAAAGTAGGGCAAGAGCAGTGCGTGCTGAATGCAGCACGTGCTGAACACAGTAACTGCTCAACCAAGGGAACACAAGACGTGCTGGAAGAAGCAGAAGGGTTTTTCTTTCCAGGATGATATGCTCAGGTTACTAAGGAAGGTTGAGTCCATCTTTACCCCTTACTTTGCCCCGTGTATTCTTCGTGAGTTTGCCAATGTATATGCATAGACACTCACATAGTTAAGTCATGGTATGTCTCACATGATTTATTAACTTATGTTTCTCCTTTCATTTCCACATACTATTGTTCACTCCCCAATAAATACAAGAGAGCTACCCAGCCCTCTCTTGCTTAAGGAAGTTTTTCTTGGTGCAGTCCCTCCAGTCTCTCATCATTTCAAACCATCTGGACTGAGTAATGCTTTCAGTCTTGTGTCGCACCAAGCAGCGTGACAATAGTCTGTGGCCAGTTGTTCAATAAATACTAATAACTGAGGTTACGTTTCTGTTGTCCATTTTCATGCTGATTGTTTTCATTTTTTCTTATCTACTCATACATCTACTTATCCCTGATTTCTTTTTGTTAGTGGACAGTATGATGACATCACTTTCCAGTAATACACTATCAGGTATTCACCTGAATATTGAAGTCCTAGTCTGATCTGAGGATATTATATTTTGTTGAATGCATTTTCTTTATTCACTGAGATGAACATACAGATTTAAACCTTCCAAATGTGGTGCATCACATTTACTGATTTGTGTATTTTGAACCACCCTTTCAATCCAGGGATTGATCCCACTCAATAATGCTGTATGATCCTTTACAAATGCTGTTGAATCCCATTTTCTAGTATTTTACTGAGGAAATCACTGTATTTATCAGGGATATTGGCCTGTAACTTGTTTGGCTTTGGTTGAGGTTAATGCTTGCCCATGAAATGAGTTTTGAAGTATTCCCTTCTCTTAGAATAATTTGAGGAGGAATGACTTAATTCTTATTTAAGTGTTTGATAGAAATCTGTAGAGCTGATTGATCTTTTGGGGGAGGGCTTTTAACCCTGCTGTAATCTCCTTACTCATCATTGATCTGTTCAGATTAGGGTATGTGTTTTTAGGAGTTTTTTCATTTTTTTCTAAGCTATCCAAAGTGAACAACTGTTCATAAGTCTCTGTGTATTTTTGTGGTATCAAGCTTGTCTCCCCCTTTAATTTATACTTGTATTTATTTGAATCTTCTCTTTCTTGGTTTATCTAGGTAAAGGATTGTCAACTTTTGGTTACATTTTCAACAACCCAAAGTTGTTTTGATGACTTTTATGTTCTCTTGTTAGCGTCTGTCATTTACAGCTGACCTTGGACAACATGGGGCTTAGGAGCACAAACATGTAAATTTTGACTACCCCAAAACTTAACTGAGCAAACTACATAGGAAAGCATAGGAATAATTTTACCTGCCTCATCCCATTACACATCCAGAGCAGCTTGATGCTAAGAAGGATCACCTCAGAGACATTTCACCACTTGGGGAAAAAAGAAGAACCCCCAGGAATCTGTCCTGTGTCCCCCCCTTTGGCCCATCCATCATTGGAGCTGCACTGCCATCTGCTACTGCTCTGTACATTTCTGATAAGCTGTTAATATCCAACATGGATAAAGAACTCAGAGAACTGGAGATCCTATGATCCATTTTCCATTACCATCAACCCACACAAGTCAGATGCCCTTAATTTTCATTTCAACCTTGCTGCCTGGTACAGCATCTTGTCTGATGGATACTCTGTTAATTACATATCTAAGGAAATGTGGTGCTTCTACCCACTAAGAATTGGTTAGTTATAATAGGTCAATATCAACATACACCCTTCTTCCATCTTTTCAGTCTAATCAGGACCTCAGTGGATTGTATGATGCCCATCTGCATTCGTGGGGTGGGGGGGGACCTTCTTGGCTCAGCTTCCCAGTTTACCAGTTCAGACACTTATCTCTTTCAGAAGCACCCTCACACAGACACACCCAGATATAACATTCTACCAGCTCTCTAGGCATTCTTAGCCCAGTCAGGTTGACACATAAAAATAACCATCACAATGTTCAAAGTGTACAGTGCCAACCAAAGAAGGTTGCTTGGCCATGGTATCCTTTTTATTAAGGTTCTGTTATACAGGTGTGACTGACAGAATCACTGGCCACATAGCTGAGCTCAGCCTCCAGCCTCCTTCCTCTCTGGAAGTCAGGTTTGTATCACCATGACTCAAAGCCGCAAACCTCTAGCCATATGGTTGGTGTTTCTGGCAGGACCAGCCCCATCCTGAAGCTGTCTTGGGGCCCATATAAGGTCACCTTATGAGCATAAGCCCAGGTGTGATCCAAGTGGTTTATGAATAACAAAGACACTGTGTCACTTGGGGAATTCTGAGAGTTTTAGAAGCTCTATTTCAGAAACTCAGGACAGAGAGCACATAAATTCTTTATTATATCATATGTGCCCATCCCATTTGCTCCTCATCCTTCCTACCTCCTTTTAGTTCTCAATCCCATACTATTATCCTTACATGTTTACTTACGGGTTTGCTTGTTGGGTGGTCCCCATTACACTAAACTGATTTCACAAGACTGTGGAGTTTTTCTCACTCCTGTGTTTTCTGCCCCTACTACACTGTCTGATATAACATACGCTCAATGACCATTTCTTAAGTAAATAGGTGAATAAATACTGAACCAAGAATGATTATACATAAATAAGTGCAGAACACAGTGACAAGTGCTACAAATCCCTGAGAGAAAAGCAAATCAAGTAGACCATTCACCACAACGAAGGGATGACTCTTAATGGACATCAGACATCCGCCCTGTTAGTCCCAGAGGTGCTCCTGGCAGTCTTTCAACAAAACTTCCTCCTGAAGATCTTCTTCAGAGCCAACCACACTTCCTTATTCCTAAGAGTGTATATCAGTGGGTTCAGCACTGGGGTGACTGCACTGTATATAACAGCCACCAACCGATCCTGAACCATGGAAGTGGCTGAGGCTGGACGGATGTATGTGAAGCCCACAGGCCCATAGAAAAGACACAGCACCATGAGGTGCGAAGCACACGTGGACAGAGCCTTGTGAAGTGTGCTGCAGGACTGATGCTCAAACAGAAGGAAACCAACGACATAGAGGTAGGAGAGAAGAGTCAGGAAGAAGGCACCCATGGAAATCCCACCTGTGATGATGGAAATAAGCCATTGATTGACCTGCGTGTCACCACAGGCCAGTTCCAGGAGAGGCTTCACATCGCAGAAGAAGTGGTGGAGTTTCAGAGAGTGGCAGAAGTTCAGGCGTGCAGTCAGGACAGAATGCATCAGAGCATAAAGGAAGCTGGTGAGCCAGGCTACGGCAGCCAAGAGGACACATACCTGGTGGTTCATGAGCATGGCATAGTGAAGTGGGTAGCAGATGGCCACGAATCGGTCAAAGCCCATAATGGCCAGCAAGATGGCCTCAGAACAGCCCAGAAAGTGGAAGAAGTGTAGCTGAGTGATGCAGCCTAGGAAAGATATGACCCTGCGAGTGGACAAGAGGGTTAGAAGCAGCTTGGGCAGTGTCACCGAAGAATAGCAGATGTCCAGACAAGAAAGGTTTCCCAGGAAAAAATACATGGGGGAGTGGAGTTTGGGCTCCAAAATAATGATCACCAATATAGCTCCATTTCCAACCAAGCTTATCAAGTAAATGATTAAGAAAAGCACAAAGAAGAAAGGCTGCAGATCCTGAACACTGGTCAGGCCAAGTAAGAGAAACTCACTCACTGTAGTGACGTTCTCCATTGCCTGGGGAGCAAATGTAACAATAACAGTGAGTTAATTTTTCTGAATTTTTAATTTTACATCATGGATGTTAAGTAAGGCAAGATTACTATTTGGAAGACCCTAGGAGTGAGCTACAATGTAAAGAATACTTAGGAGCAGTAAAGCTAAATTTACTTACAATAAAATTGAAGATTAACATACCTCATAAATTCATATGTAGTAAAATGACATTAGATTAATGAAAGCAGCTATAAAGAGAACTTTTTAAAGTAGGAGATGTGGGACATGACCATAACCTCACAAATATATTAGAATCCAAGGTTAGGCAAATTTAAGACACACAAGTAAGGGGAATTGTTGAGCTTATAATTCCAGGTTCTGGAAGCAATGCAGATATAGCCTTGTGAGGATTTTTTCCCTCTTCTTCTAAGATACATAAAAGCCCCAGGAAACCAGCACCTTCCTGGCCACCCAAACCTTCAGTAAAATTAAGAGATGCAAAGCCCAGAAACTTCAAATATTGTGTAAGGAGAGGATAAAAACACACAATTAGGATCAGCAATCACAAGATTGCAGCCTGGCAGTGGGGCTGTTGATGTAGTTGAGAAAAACTGGAAATAGTGAGAAGTCCTAACAGTGGGAGAACTTTGAATATACCCCAAATATTTTAGCCCAAAAAGAAAAGTGCTCCACAATTAGCAGGAATTTCTACAAGCGAAAAAAATTAGAAGAAGGCAAAGCATAAACCCTGAGGAAGAGAGAAAAGGCACAGGAAGTATAAGAACAAAGAAACCCTTGCTGTTTGTAAAATAAAATAATCACCACCCTGTCAACTGAAAAGTGGGCCCTTGACCTAAGGAATTGGAAAAACTTATACTTCCCCACCCACACTGAGAGTCTCCTGCTGATTACTGGTCCAAAATATCATAGTGCAATGTAAGCTCCCAACTTCAAAAGGTGACAGAACTAGTGAAGACAGTCAAATCCACCACAGAATAAGAAGCTTTAACATACCTCTCTGTATGCAGACAGAAGAATTAGCCAACAAGTCAGTAAGAATATAAACATCTGAACAACATCATTTACAAGTTTGATTAACATATATAGAACACTTAACCCAACAAGAAAGAATTTACACACACACACGCAGAGAAAACACAAACTGAGAGAACTCATCACTACACTAAATATACCCTAAAAGAAGTTCTTGAGGAAGAAGTAAGGGATACTAGACAGAGGAATGGAAATGCAGAAAGAGACTGAGAACTGCAGAATGGGTGCACATCTGGGCACACACAAGGGAAAACAGACTCCAGACAGGTGAGAAATACTATATAAAGCAAGAGTGATTACGACCTGTGGATGTTCAAACTATATAGAGTACAATGCATGAATGAAAAACAAGAAAAGAATTCAAATTATTTTCACACATAACATTTAAAAAATCAAGCATAGGTTGAGTCTTTACCAAAAAAAAAAAAAAAAATGGCTTGCTCTGTTGGTGGAGTGTGCAACTCTTGATCTTGGGATCGTGAACTTGAGCCCTGCATTGAAGGTAGAGATTACTTTAAAAAATCTTTAAAGGGGCGCCTGGGTGGCGCAGTCGGTTGGGCGTCCGACTTCAGCCAGGTCACGATCTCGCGGTCCGTGAGTTCGAGCCCCGCGTCGGGCTCTGGCCTGATGGCTCAGAGCCTGGAGCCTGTTTCCGATTCTGTGTCTCCCTCTCTCTCTGCCCCTCCCCCGTTCATGCTCTGTCTCTCTCTGTCCCAAAAATAAAAATAAACGTTGAAAAAAAAAAATTTTTTTTTTAAAAATCTTTAAAAAAAAAAGCTTCAAAATTTTCAAAAGATGGAACCATCCAAAGACTGTTCTTTGACTATGGTGGGATTAGAAAACACTAAAAAGATATCTAGAAACTCACTAACTGCTTGAAGTTAGGCAATACACACCAAGTAATTCACAGATAAAAGGAGAAATAGGCATTAGAAAATATTTTTAAGTGAACAATAATGAAGATAAGACATATCAAAGCTCTTGTTCTTCAGCTAAAGGAAGAAATAGAGGGGAATTTTTGGCCTTGGATTCATACACTAGAAAGAAAAAAATATTGAAAACCAATACCTTAAACTTTCATTTTAAGAAGCCAGGTGGATAAAGGAAGGATACCAGCAACCCAAGTCTGAAGAAAGTAGAAGGAAAGGAATAATAAAATTACAACATGAATCATTACAGTAGAAAAGAGCACAACAGAGCAAAGTCAATGAAATAAAAACCTAGAAGTTTGAAAAGATTAGTGAAAGTCAATGTCCAATGTAAAAGTCATCGTGAACACCTTCATGCCAATGAACTTAACAATGCAGGTGTAATTTACAAATTAATTCAAACCAAAAGTGGATTACAAAAACTTTCAGTAACAAAGAGGAAATGTGATTGATAACTCTATAGGAAACCAGAGCTGCTATTTAAAATCTTCCCCAAAAGGAAACACCAAGTCCATATTGCACGGGCGAATTCTACCAAATAGTTAAGAAAGAAATAATAGCGACTCACACAAATTCTTCCAAATAAAGAAAAGGGTGAAACGTCTCAACTTCCTTTAGAAGGCAGCATAACTTTGAATATCAACACTTTGAAAAGGACTGAACAGAAAATTGCAACCTCCTGTGTTTCACGAACACAGGTGCAGAGTCCCTTTCTTCCTGTCTGCTTGGTGATCCTGGGTGTGAAGCCACCTCCTCAGGCATCTGGGTTATTGCGCCAGTCTTTCCACTCTTGCCCAACCTGCCATTCTCAGCATCCAGGAGTACTCTGCTAAATATAAGCCTAATGCGCTACACCCTCTAGTGATTCCCATCTTATCAGAGTAAACATTCAAAGTCAGTACACTAACCTGAGTCTATTTCCACTGCCCTTGTGAGTGTTCAGCTGCCCCGGCTCACTGCTGTTCCTGGAACACACCAATCACACTCAATTCAGGGTCCAGGCACAGCTGTCCGGGTCTGGGCACTCTTACACTTGTGAAATCTGCATAACTAATCCCCACATCTCTTAGTCTTTGCCCCACAGGCACTCCCTCAATGTAGATTGCTCTGATTGCCCTGTGTTAATTTACCAAAAAATGAGAAAAGCGTACTGTGTCATTCTTCCCTGCTATGGTGTCACCAATGGCACTCGTCCTACACTGGTACATTGGATTTTATCATACATGTTGTCTTTCATCCTCAACTTAAATATAAGCTCCAAAAGCAAACAAACAAATAAACAAACAAACAAAAACTATTGTCCATTTTATTCACTATTGCACCCCCCAGCATCTAAAACTGGAACTTTTTTTGTTTTTGGTGCTGTCTCTATATTGATTGAATTAACTAGTAGATTATTATTATCAGTTCAGTGTTTGTCAGCTATTAAAATTACCCCAAAGAGGTCAGATCTGTGCTTTACTAAGTCCAGTAATCTACAATGTACCTGCAGTATTCCCCTGAATGTGATGCTATGTCACAAAGGACTCCTCCACTTTATCAGAGCCTCCAGCAGCACAGAAAGTCAGGAATGGATATTTGCAATCAAGTAAATGGTTTTTAACCACGTAAGGCCAGTTGTTGTTTTAGCAAATCACCTTTATCATAAACTGACTTCAAGGACACTAGTGATTCTTAGTGATTATTTAGCATCAGTAAACAGTTTTAAATTTTAAATAATCATATGATAAGTGAAAGGACACAAAAGTCAAGGAGCTGTTTTCCATGGATGTGGACAATAGGAGAAATATTCTAACTGGAATTATTAGTAGCAGAGGGAAGAGGGTTCATCTCAGGAATCACATATGTGATTGAAGGACATTGTAACCAGGATAAACATCAGGGATTTGAGATGTACCCATGTGAAAACACATGATTATACTATAGTTCTGAAAATTATTTTCCTTTTTCCTGAATGGTCACACCATCCATCCTCCACTAACAATAATACTACTGCAAAGCTATGTAACTATCTGACACAAGGTGCAATGTAGCACTCTAATGCTAGGACTAGAACCTGCCACATACATTAAGACATTACTCAGTTAATTCTTTTCTTTCTCCCTCACTTCCTTCTTCCCTTTATCTTCTCTCTTTGTGAAACACACACTAAGAAATTCTATCAAAACATACACCTATACTTGATAACAATCTACTCTGAAAAACACTGTAACAAAAAAAGTAAAAAATACACACACAAATTGATTAGGGAGTTTGAAGCTTCGCAGCTGATGGCTTGTGCTGGGAGCCACCTAGTGTGTCCCAGTCTGATTTTCACAGCCTATATTCAAAGAGTTCCCAGTTATCCCCACCTACACCTTCCAGGCACCCTGACCCAACATCAGGAAACCATTCTCTCAGCCAGTTTGCCCTGTACTTCTCTCTGCACGTACCTTACAATGACATAATGTCTGCTCAGAATTCAGAGATCAGATGTCTCTCTTATCAGAGACAGTTCTGGCTGCTCAAAACTTCTTATGTCCATTTTTATTACAAACAGCTTATATCTAAAAGATTGAATCTCAGCAAATTTCATCTCTCATTCTAACCAGAGAACAAACAGACTAAATCTTGGAAAACCTCCCCAGTGGCATCCTGGGAATTAATATCTTGGGGTTTTTCTCTCCAAAGACTTATTCTCTCCATATTTCTATTCCCATAAATATCAATTTATGTGGGGGGGGGAGGGAGGTGGTGTGATTATGAAGCCACTACATTGATTTTTTTAATGGCAAAATGCATACGGGATAAGAAGATTTAAGTAACTGCTGCCCTAGCATCATACACCATGGAGACTAGAAAACAGTGGAACTACAATTTTAAAATGTTGGCAGAAAAAAAATTGTCAACTCAGAATGCTATACCTTGTCAAAATATTCTTCAAAAATGAAGGCGAATTAAAACATTTTCACTTAAAAGAACATTAAAAGGATCCATCACCGAGAGACCTGTGATAAAAGCAAAGCTGAAGGATGTACTTCAAGCTAAATGGGCACGTGTCCCGGTGCAAACTTGAACTTCCAGGAAGAAATGAAGAGCAACAGAAATGATAAATATGGAGTAACTATGAAAGACACTTTTCTGTGAAAAATTGAGTCCTTTTCCTCTAAGATTAGGAACAAGAGAAGGATGCCCACTCTCACCACTTCTCTCCAACATAGTACTCGATGTTGTAGCCAGAACAATTAGGCAAGAAAAAGAAATAAAAGGCACCCAAATAAGAAAGAAAGCTATATAATTGTTTCTCTGCACAGATGACATGATCTTGTAAAGCAAAACAAAACAAAACAAAACAAACCTAAAATGCCACCCACAAAAAAGTGTTAGGATTAATAAATGAATTCGATAAACTTGCAGGATACAAAATCAACATACAAAAATAAGTTGTGCTTCTGTACACTAATAAGAAACTATCTGAAAAAGAAATTAAGAAAACAATCACATTTACAATGGTAAAAGAATAAAATACTCAGCAACAAATTTAACCAAGGAGATGAAAGATCTGCACACTAAATACTATAAAACACTGACAAGAGAAATGGAAGAAGAGACATAAATGGAGAAATATCCCATGTTCATGCTTTGGAAAAACGATTAATATTAAAATACTCATACTACACAGAATGATATATAGATTCAACGTAATCCCTATTAGAAATCCAATGGCATTTTTTAAAAGAATAGAAAAAATAATCCTAGAATTCATATGAAATCAAAACAGACTCTGAAGAGTCAAACTGATATTGAGAAATAAAACCAAAGCTAGAGGTACTTCCTGATTTCAAATTACATTACAAAGCTCTTGCAAACACCACGGTGTGGTAGTGGCATAAGAACAGACCCATAGATCAATGGAACAGAATAGAGTGCCCAGAAATAAACCCACACATACATGGTCAACTAATCTACCAAGAATAAAAGCAAATGAGTAAAGGACAGTCTCTGCAATAAAATTGCTGGGAAAACTGGATCTCCACATACAACTGAACAGAGTTGGATCCATATCTTATACCATATACAAAAATCAACTCAAAATGGATTGAAATTTAAACACAAAACCTAAAACCATAAAATTGCTACTAGAAAAATAGGGGAAAACCCCTTGACATTGGCCTTGGAAATGATTTTTTTGGATGTGACACCAAAGCACAAAAACAAAAGCAAAACTAAACAAGTGGGACTACGTTGAACTAAAAAGCTTCTACCCAGCAAAGGAGACAATCAAGAAAAGGAAGAGGCAACCTACAGAGCAGGAGAAAATATGTGCAAATCCTGTATATGATAAGGGGTTAATATCCGAACTATATAAGGAATCCCTACAACCCAGTACCAAAAAAAAAAAAAAAAAAAAAAAAAAAATTAAAAATTAAAAATTAGCAAAGGACTTGAATAGACATTTTTTTCAGAGAAGACATACAAATGACCCACAGGTATATGATAAGATATCTAATCTACTAACCATCAGGAAAATGCAAATCAAACCAGACTGAAATATCACCTCACATCTGAATTAAAATCCATGCAATTGCCTTTCTTTATAGATGTATGTTGTGTTCCCTGTTTTAAATTTAAATAGCATGTAAACCAAATATTTTATATCTTTTAAAAAAATAAGATATTTTTGCCCTTCTGAATCTTATTGTGTGTACAAGGCTGTTTTTGTAAAAATGTGTCTCAACCTAAGAAGCACAGAAGCATCAGATCATACAAAGTAGAGTTATTTTCAGGGGCACCTGGGGGGCTCCAGTCACTTAAGTGTCTGACTTCTGCTCAGGTCATCATCTCAGGGTTTGTAAGTTTGATCCCTACATCGGGCTCTCTGTTGTCAATACAAAGCCTGTTTAGGATCCTTTGCCTCCCTCTCTCTCTGCCCCTCTGCCACTCGCATGTGTGTGTTCTCTCACTTTCAAAAATAAACATTTTTTAAAGTTAAAAAGAAGTAGAGTTATTTACAGAGATTCCTTAAAGAAGATGGGAACATGCCACATATTTAGAGGTGAAGAATACAGACAAGAGTATAGAGACTATGGCATGGTCTTTTCCAAATGGAGTTAAATCAGAATTTGTTCTACACAGTCAGAGAAAAATCTGAAATGTCCCTTCAGAGCTGAACTTAAGAGAACCCATTTCATACTGATGTACACATTTCTGTGGAGGTCTACATCCCTCAGGCATAATGCAGAATTTAAGATGTTTATTAAATTGCTGTCCAAATTGAAGTGAATGAGTCATTTTATGGAAACTAAATTAAGACATAATTATTTGTGTAGTCTCAATAGAAAAATGTATTGGCAGTGATGAAAACAAGGAGAACTTCTACATCCTTAGAGAGAAAATTTTCTCAAGATTTTGAAAGCACAGTGAAAATAAGAAGGAAGGTGACAAAAGAAAATGACTTTGAGATAAATGTAGCAAACCAGAAATGCAGGCCAACAGATAATTCACCATAGGACAAAAGCAAAATGGAAGAACAGTAGAGTAACTAAAGAATATATTTGACACAGATGTTAAATAATCAAAAATCATGTACATGTGGAGACAAGCATTATATTTGTAGTTATATCCATGAGCTTCAAACTAACTTTTTAAACTATTTAGAAAAACTTTCAAACATACAGAAAAGACACGAGTGTTTCAAGAATAGGAAGGGGACAAAAAATATATAGTAACCCTTTACTTTGCCCCTTTGTTTAATCATTGAAACTAACTTTTAATTAGCAATGTTGGCAAGAAGCAATGAGATTGTATCACTAAGAAGCTAATTTTCTATTATTAATCATCACAGAAAAGTAAACACTACAGTTCAAGGGAAATGAGATTTGAAGGTTGCAACCTTTTCTCCCACCGCTTTCAAGGCCTTTCTGATGTCCTTATTCTTCAAAGTACAGATGACAGGATTTAACATGGGAGTGACAACACTGCAGAGGACAGAGACCAGCTGGTCTCTCTCCAGAGACCATGTTGAGACGGGCCACACGTATGTGAAGATGGCACTACCGTAGTACAGAAGGACAATGACCAGGTGCGAGGCACAGGTAGAAAATACCTTTTGCCTCTCCTCTGAGGAGCGGATCCTCAAGATAGCAGAGATAATATAGAAGTAGGAAAGGATGATACCCAAGAAAGGAGCCCACGCAATGAAGACCCCAATGGACAGCAATGCCAACTCATTGACGGAAGTGCCCCCACAAGACAACAGCAGCAAAGGGGAGATGTCACAGAAGAAATACTGAATCTGGTTGTTGCCACAGAAGGGCAGGTAGAAGGTCAGAAGTGTGCACTCCCTTGTTGAGGAACCCTCCAGTCCAGCATGAGGTGGCTAGCCAGCCATACAGGGCTCTGTTCATAATCACTGAGTACTGTAGAGGTTTGCAGATTGCAATGTAACGGTCATACGCCATGGCCCCAGGAGGAGACACTCTGATCCTACTAAGAAAATACATGCAAACAGTTGTGTCCCACATCCCCCATAGGACCTGCTCTTCTTCTCTGACAGGAGATGCACCATCATCTGGGGGACGTTGGTGGTGGTGTAGCAGATGTCAAGAAAGGCCAAATTCCTCAGAAAATGATACATGGGGGTGTGTACATGTGGATCAGCCACAGACACCAGGATAATGAAGATATTTCCTCCCAAAGTACAGATATAGGTCAGAAAGAAGACAGTGAAGAGTAAAAATTGCGAATCATTTAGGTTGGAGAATCCCAAGATAATGAATTTGAACAGAGTTTGGTTTTATCTTTCTTCCTCTTGAGAATGAGAAGCCTACAAATTGTGTTATTCCAATAGTACAAGAGTGAAATCTACAAAACAAGAAAATATAGCTTGATAGGTAAAACAATCATCTCTATCAGCATAAACACTGAGCATTTAGCATCCACAACAAATCACAGAGGCATGCAACAATCATCACCAGAAACCCCCATACTCAAAATTTCCTATGAGACATATCTCTTCAGGACATTAGGAACATCTTTACAGAAATAAGTAAATATTTAAAAGCCCACATGGGAAGAGGCAGGCCCCTTTCCTCACTCTCCACCATGTCCTGGAGATGGTTGGTGAATATCCATCAGACACTTTGTATGAGCTGTGGGGTCATTTGAGTCTCTTCCTGAGAAGCTTCCTTGTCCTTCTTATCCACTTAATCCTTCATGTCACTGAGTGCTAATTTTTTGTATATATCTTTCCAACATTTTCCTATGCATATACATTCAAAATAGAGATAAGATTATAGTTTTGTATCCTACACCATATTATGACATTCCTCCTGTCATTAACACTCTTCTACAATATGGTTTCTAATGGCCACATTTACATCCATCATATGGATGCACCAGACTTGCACAGAGCCAAACATTCATGACCCAAATAAATTAAGTATTATAATAATGATTGCAGCATATTATGACTCAGAGAGGAAATACGAAATAAAACATTGAGTAAAGTAAATAATGCTTGGTACAGGGTTGGTGCTCATAAAACCAAAATCCATTGGTCTTTCTCATTCCTAAATTTCTCCAGATCCATGAAAAGTTTGAATTACTCTGATTCAAGTGTTGGAATTTATAAGCATTCACACACAAAATAAAGGAGAATGTTAAACCTGGATTTCTTAGATGTAAGATAAAACTTTATTTACACTACATACTTAAAATTGTCAAAATAATAAACAGTAAAAAAACTGGGTAGGGTATTTGTTTTCAAGGAAACAAAGTAGTATATAAAATGATCATTGGTAATTCAAGGCCAAATAATAAATTTTATTTGGCTTTTTATTTGTAATTGTTTAGTTTTTTTTTTCCTAAGTTAACCAAACTATTTGCTTCCATAACACACACTATAAACAATTGAAGGCAGGAAGAACATCATAAGAAATATTGTTGAAATTGAGGTTCAGGGAGAGGAATCAATATGGCAGAGCAGCATGGAGACCTTGAGCTGCTCTTGTCCCTGAGACACAGCTATATCAGCACCAAACCATTTTGTACACCTAGGAAACTGATCTGAGGATTAACACAACAATCTACATAACTTGAGCCACAGAACTTGGCAGTTATGTGGTGTAGAGAGGTGAACTGGGGACAGAAAAGCCGTGGAAGGTAGGGAGCTTTTTTTGCAGAGAGAGGACAGAGAAAGAAAAAGGAAAGGGGAGAGTGTGGTGCATCAATCATGCAAGAAAAACACCCCCCTGAAAGAAGTTGGGGAGACATTGAGAGAAAGAGTGAAAACACTCATAGGGGACTGAACAAGAAATCTGTTCCCCAAAACCAGAGATAGGAAAGAAAAGAGAGGGTTTCAATACCACCAGGATTCTATAAACAATGGAATCTGAAGTTTCAGAGCTCAGTGCCTGGTGGTGCTCTGGTGAGGAAGCAGGGTGAATCCCCAGGAGCAGATAGCAGGGTCTTAAGGGTCTGTATGCCACAAGGGGAGAAGTGGTTCCCCTGCTTGGAGAGCATCTGGTAGAGGCCATATGGCCTCCCCACAGGCAAAGGTCCCAGTGGACCCCAGAGAATGGCCACATTTACTGGTATCAGGGCAAAGATACCAGAGTGTGGTGAAACCTGGTGCCAACTGTGTGTTGTGATTTGCCAAAATCTCTGAACCTCTGCTGCTGTGCAATCTCATGAACATTTTCTGGGGGGAGCCAGCACCAAGCCATTGCTCAGCGAGACCCTCCCCCAGAGACTAAGCACAGGTCTAAGCCACAGGCGTCTCTGAAGTGTGGAGTTTTGAAACAACCCCATCTGAGATAGAACTCTGGCAGGCAGCTTGGACATGGACAGGGTAGAGGCGAGGAGCGGATGGAGGCCTGAGACAAAGGAGGGGTGCTTGATCACAGGTGGGTGAGAGTTCGAAGTTCCTGTGACAGAGACTAAGGACCTGGGTGAAGCCATTACCACGTCTCCTACACACACACATGCACATACACACACATGCATGCCACACTGGCCACTCCAGTAAGCTAAGCAGTACCACATGGTGGAGAACGCAGCCATTATACCAAGTCCCACCCAACTGCACCCTCCAAGCACATCCCCTAGGAGACCAGCACAAGTCACTCCACCTGCCTAGGGTATGGACTACAGAGTGGCTCATAGTTTCAGTTCTGGAGGAAACTAGATGTAATTTCATTCAGGTTTCACTCTGTTTGCTGGTTTATATATTAGTTCACTTTCTTTGCTTCTGTTTATGCTGTTTCCTTTTTTCTTTCTTTTTTTCCTCTTGGTTGGATACAGAAAGAGAAAAATTTATTTTGATTTACTATTTTTTACTTTATTTTTAATTTTTTAAATTTTTTATTCTATTTCATTTTATCTTATTTTATTCAGTTATATATACTTTTTAAATTTTTAAATATTTGTTACCTTTTTTTCCCTTTCCCTTTTTTCTCTATTCTATCAAGCTTCTTTCAACAAGTGGAGTAAAACACACCTAGGATCTAGCTTTCTTTATTTAATTTTTTGGTTTTTTAAAATTCTTTTAATTTTTTTTAAATTTTTTTTCAACGTTTATTTATTTTTTTTGGGACAGAGAGAGACAGAGCATGAACGGGGGAGGGGCAGAGAGAGAGGGAGACACAGAATCGGAAACAGGCTCCAGGCTCTGAGCCATCAGCCCAGAGCCTGACGCAGGGCTCGAACTCACGGACCACGAGATTGTGACCTGGCTGAAGTCGGACGCTTAACCGACTGCGCCACCCAGGCGCCCCAAAATTCTTTTAATTTTTATTTTTTCTTTTATTGATTTCTTATTTCCCCAAAATGTCAAAATGAAGCAATTCACCCCAAAAGAAAGAACAGAAAGAAATGGGAGCCAGAGAATTCATCAACACAGATATAAGCAAGATGTCTGATGTAGAATTAAACCAAAATTATAAGAATACTAGCCGAGCTTGACAAAAGCATAGAAAATAGCAGAGAATCCCTACTACAGAGTTAAAAGAAGTAAAATCCCACTAGGCCAAAATTAAAAATGCTATAACTGGGATGCAATCTCAAATGGATGCTATGACAGCAAGGGTGGACAAAGCAGAGAAGTGAATCAGCGATATAAAAGATAAAGTTATGGAGAACAATGAATCAGAAAAAAAATGTGAAACAAAGGCCAAAGATCACTATACAAGACTTAGAGCACTAAGTGGCTTATTAAAAAGGAATAACATCTGAATCATAGGAGTCCCAGAAGATGAAGAGAGAGAAAGAGGGGCAGAAGGTTTACATGAGCAAATTATAGCTGAAAACTTTCCTAATCTGAGGAAGGATGCAGACATCAAAATCGAGGAAGCACAGAGAACTCCCATTAGATTCAACAAAAAGACCATCACTAAGTATATCATAGTCAAATTCACAAATTACAAATACACACACACACACACACACACACACACACACACACACAGAAAGAATCATGAAAGCAGCAAGAGTAAAAAAGTCCTTAACCTGCAAGGGAAGACAGAATAGGTTCACAGCAGACCTATCCACAGAAACTTGGCAGGCCAGAAAGGAGTGGCAGGATATACTCAACATGCTGAATCAGAAAAATGTTATCCAGCAAGGCTATCATTCAGAATAGAAGGAGAGGTAAAGAGTTTCCCAAACAAACAAAAACCAAAGGAGTTCGTGACCACTAAACCAGCCCTGCAAGAAACTTTAAGGGGGATTCTTTGAGTGGAGAAAAGGCAAAACAAAATAAAAAAGACAAAAACCAACAAAAACTAAAAAGAACCAGAAACACCAAGTCTACAGGCAACACAATGGCACTAAATTCATCTTTCAGTATTCATTCTAAATTTAAAAGTTTTTAATATTTTTTATTATTTATTTTTGAAAGAGGTAGGGAATGTGACTGGGGGAAAGACAGAGAGCCTCCGAAGGAGACTTCAAGCTCTGAGATATCAGCATAGAACCTGATGTGGGGATCAAACATATGAGCTGTGAGATCATGAGCTGAGCCAAAGTCTAACACTTAATCAACTGAGCCATCCAGGGGCCCCTTTCAGGACTCACTCTGAATGTAAATGGACTAAGTGCTCCAAACAAAAGACACAGGGTATCAGAATTATTAAGAAAACAAGACCTATTATATGCTGCCTACAAGAGACTCATTTTAGATTTAAAGACACCTGCAGATTGAAAATAAAGGGATGGAGAACCATCTATCACACTAATGGTCATCAGAAGAAAGCTAGAGTAGCCATACTTATATCAGACAAACTAGATTTTAAAACAAAGTCTGTAAAAAGAGACGGAGAAAGCATTGTATCATAATTAAAGGGTCTACCAAAAGAAGATCTAATTGTGAATATTTATGCTCCCAATGTGGAGGAACCCAAATATAAAAATCAGTTAATCACAAACATAAAGAAACTCATTGACAATAATACCATAATAGTAGGGAATTTCAACACCCCACTTACAACAATGGACAGATAATCTAAACAGCAAATCAACAAGGAACAATGGCTTTTATACAGGATGGACTTAACAGATATACTCAGAACAGTTCATCCTAAAGCAGCAGAATACACATTTTTCTCAAGTACACATGGAATATTCTCCAGAATAGCTCACATAATGGGTCACAAATCAGTGTTCAGCAAGTACAAAAAGATAGACATCATACCATGCATACTTTCAGACCACAACATTATGAAACTCAAAATCAACCACAAGAAAAAATTTAGAAAGACCATGAATACTTGGCGATTAAAGAATATCCTACTAAAGAATGATGGGTTAGCCAAGGAATTAAAGAGGAAATTAAAAACTCCATGGAAAAAAAATAAATGAAAACACGACAGTCCAAAACCTCTGAGATGCAGCAAACGCAGTCATAAGAGGGAAGTATATAGCAATCCAGGCATTCCTAAAAAAGGAAGAAAGGTCTCGGATATAGAACCTAACCTTACACCTAAAGGAGCTGGAAAAAGAACAGCAAATACAACCCAAAACCAGCAGAAGGGAAATAATAAAGATTATAGCAGAAATCAATGATATCAAAAAAAATAAATGAAACAACAAAACAAAACAAAACAAAACAAAACAAAAAACAGTAGAACAGATCAATGAAACCAGGAGCTGGTTCTTTAAAAGAATTATCAAAATGATAACCCCCTTGCCAGAATGATCAAAAAGAAAAAGGAAAGGACCCAAATAAATAAAATCAAGAAAGAAAGAAAGAGGAGAGATCACAACCAACACAGCAGAAATAAAAACAGTAATAAGAGAATATTATGAGCAACTAAATGCCAACAATTTGGGCAATCTGGAAGAAATGGACAAATTTCTCGAAACATATAAACTACCAAAACTGAAACAAGAAGAAACAGAAAATTTGAACACACCCATACCAGTAAAGAAATTCAATCAGTAATCAAAAATCTCCAAACAATAGTCCAGGGCCACATGGCTGCCCAGGGGAATTCTACCAGATGTTTAAAGAAGAATTAATACCTATAGTTTTGAAGCTGTTTCAAAAATTATAAATGGAAGGAAAACTTCCAAATTCTATGAAGCCAGCATTACCTTGAATCCAAAATCAGACAAAGACACCACTAAAAAGATAATTACAGACCAATGTCCCTGATAAAAATCAATGCAAAAATCCTCAACAAGATATTAGCAAACTGGATCCAACAATACTTAAAAGAATTATTCACCACAATAAAGCCAGATTTATTTCTTGGATGCAAGGTGGGTTCAATATTTATAAATCAATCAATGTGTTACATAACATTAATACAAGTAAAGATAAAAACCACATGATCCTCTCAATAGATGCAGAAAAAGCACTTAACAAAATACAGCATCCTCGTGTGATAAAAACCCTCAAGAAAGTAGGAATAAAAGGAACATACCTCAATATCATAAAGGCCATATATGAAAGACCCATAGTTAATATCATTGTCAATGTGGAAAAACTGAGAGCCTTCCCCATATGGTCAGGAACATGACAGGGATGTCCACATTCATCACTATGATTCAACATTGTGTTGTAAGTCCTAGCCTCTGCAACCAGACAACAAAAAGAAATAAAAGGCATCCAAATTGGCAAGGAGGAATTTGAACCTTCACTCTTCGCAAATGACATGATACTCTATGTGGAAAACCCAAAAAACTCCACCAAAAAACTGGAGAAATGACATGAATTCATCAAAGTTGCAGCATATAGAATCCACATACAGAAATTGGTTACATTTCTATACACCATTAATGAAGCAGCAGAAAGAGAAATCAAGGAATTTATCCCATTTAAAATTGTACCCAAAACCATAAAATATCTAGGAATAAACCTAACCAAAGAGGTGAAAAATCTATACACTGAAAACTACAGAAAGCTTATGAAATAAATTGAAGAAGACACCAAGAAATGGAAAAACATTCCATGCTCATGGATTGAAAGAACAAATATTGTTAAAATGTCGATACTACCCAAAGCAATCTACACATTCAATGCAATCCCAATCAAAATAACACCTGCATTCTTCATAGAACAAACAATCCTAAAATTTGTATCAAACCAGAAATTACCTTGAATAGTCAAAGTAATGTTGAAAAAGAAAACCAAAGCTGGAGGCATCACACTATTCCAAACTTTGACCTGTATTACAAAGCTATAGTTTTCAAGACGGTATGGTACTGGCACAAAAACAGATCAGATCAATGGAACAGGATAGAAAACCCGGAAATGGACCCACAAACATATGGCCAACTAATCTTTGACAAAGCAGGAAAGAATATACAATGAAAAAAAAGTTTCTTTAGCAAATGATGCTGGGAAAACTGGACAGCAACATGCAGAATGAAGCTGGACCACTTTCTTACACCATACACAAAAATAAACTCAAAATGGATGAAAGACCTAAACATAAGACAGGAAACCATCCATATTCTGGAGGAGAAAACAGACAACAACCTCTTTGACCTCAGCCACAGCAACTTCTTACTTCACATGTTTCTGGAGGCAAGGGAAACAAAAGCAAAAATGAACTATTGGGACCTCATCAAGAAAAACAGTTCTGCACTGTGAAGGAAACAATTAGCAATACTAAAAGGCAGCAACCAACAGAATGGGAGAAGATATTTGCAAATGACATATCAGATAAAGGGTTAGTATCCAAAACCTATAAAGAACTTAGCAAACTCCACACCCCCAAAAAAACAAATAATCCAGTGAAGAAATGGGCAGAAGACATGAACAGACACTTTTCCAAAGAAGACATCCAGATTTTTTTTTTAAATTTTTTTTTCAACGTTTATTTATTTTTGGGACAGAGAGAGACAGAGCATGAACGGGGGAGGGGCAGAGAGAGAGGGAGACACAGAATCGGAAACAGGCTCCAGGCTCTGAGCCATCAGCCCAGAGCCTGACGCGGGGCTCGAACTCCCGGACCGCGAGATCGTGACCTGGCTGAAGTCGGACGCTCAACCGACTGCGCCACCCAGGCGCCCCAGAAGACATCCAGATTGCTAACAGACACATGAAAAGACATTCATCATCACTCATCATCAGGGAAATACAAATCAAAACCACAATGAGATACCACCTCACACCTGTCAGAATGGCTAAAATTAACAATTCAGGAAACGACCGATATTGGTGAGGATGCAGAGAAAGGGGACCCCCCCCCTTGCACTGCTGGTGGTAATGCAAACTGGTGTAGCCAGTCGGGAAAACAGTATGGAGGTTCCTCAAAAAACTAAAAATAGAACTACCCGATGACTCAGCAATTGCACTACTAGGTGTTTATCCAAAGGATACAAAAATGCTGATTCTAAGGGGCACATGTACCCTAATGTTTATAGCAGTGCTATCAACAGTAGCCAAAGTATCATGGGGCTCTGTGCTGACATTGTGGAGCCTGCTTGGGATCTTTTATGTCTTCCTCTCTCTCTGCCCCTCCTCTACTCATGCTGCCTCTCTCTTTCTCTCTCTCTCTCTCTTTCTCTCTCTCTCTCTCTCTCACAAAATAAATAAGTAAAACTTAAAAACAATAAGAAATTTACATAATGTGTCCAGATACACGGTAAATAAACAAATATCAAGAGCCTTTTAATATATCAGAAATTAGTCGGGAAATAGGATTTTTAAAATAACCCTTTGACAATAGCAACCACATATAAAATATACCCTAAAATAATGTCATAAAAATGTGTCTGGCCTACATATGCCATACATGACAAACTTTGACCAAAATGACAAAAGTTTATCAAAGAAGGCTTGAATAAATGAAGAAATACATCCTCTTTGTGGATGGAAAGTCTTAATTATATAGAAATGCCAGTTGTACCCCCATATTAATAAATACATTTCACACAGACACACACACACACACAGAGACAATAACCAAAGAATGGGAAAAGTCCAAATGTCCATCTACTGATGAATGGACAAAGAAGATGTGATATATATACACAGTGGACTATTACTCGGTGATGAAAAAGAATGAAATCTTGCCATTTGGAAGAATGTAGGTGGAACTAGAGTATATTATGCTAAGCAAAATAAGTCAGTCAGATAAATACAAATATCATGATTTCATTCACATGTGTAATTTAAGAAACAAACAATATAAACATAGGGGAAGGTGAGCAAAAATAAGATAAAAACAGAGAGGGAAGCAAACCATAAAAGACTCTTAGAGAACAAATTGAGGGTTGCTGGAGGGGAGGTGGCAGGGGATGGGCTAAATGGGTGATGGGCATTAGGGAGGCCATCTGTTGGGATGAGCACTGGGTGTTATATGTAAGTGATGAATCACTAAATTCTATCCCTGAAATATTATTACACTACATGGTTAACATAACTTGGATTTAAATTTAAAAAAGAAATTTGAGGGGCGCCTGGGTGGCGCAGTCGGTTAAGCGTCCGACTTCAGCCAGGTCACGATCTCGCGGTCTGTGAGTTCGAGCCCCGCGTCGGGCTCTGGGCTGATGGCTCAGAGCCTGGAGCCTGTTTCCGATTCTGTGTCTCCCTCTCTCTCTGCCCCTCCCCCGTTCATGCTCTGTCTCTCTCTGTCCCAAAAATAAATAAACGTTGAAAAAAAAAAATTTTTAAAAAGAAATTTGAAAAAACAAATTAATATTAGGTCTGATAGTCTTGTGTTTTAAAATTACGGGACAATAAAAAACACAATGAATCAATATGAATTATTTTATTTCTACTTAACTTCATGGATGCCATGCATTGTTTAAGTGTTATGAAAAATAAGCTTTTTATAAAGGAAATCTCTCATGAGTTAATCTACAGGGGACAGTGCTTGGCTGAATTCCATCTCATTGGAGAACTGAATGGACAATAAAGAAACAGCAATCCCAAAGCTCTGGCCCAGAGCTAAGGAAAGATAAAAACTGGTTTCCAGAATTTCTATCAGTATGAAAATAACATATCTCATCTGAATTCATTTACACAACAAATTTTCCTTTGCATCATCTGAATGTTCTGTCCTGTATACAAACAAGAAACTACCATCTTGAAAGAATCCCATTGTGAGAAGTCGTTTGGTGGTAATCACTAATCAGTGATTTCTCTAGGACAAACAGCACTGCACTCATCACCTGAAAAAAAACAAAGGAGGCAGAAATCCTAGCGAACCTTGTCTCTACACTTCCACATGGTGTGCTCCCTCCACCCCTTCCCACACTGAACTGTATGTGCTAACCTGTGGCTGTGTGTGCAGTCGGCCAGCATTTAGAATGCTGGGCATCATGCTTGGTGCTGGAAATCAACAACATACCTGGACCAGCTTTCGTGGACCACCTTTCACGAGCAGAATCTGTACTTCCAGTTTAGAAGGAGGTTTAAAAATCCTTTAGTCTGGCCACTGGAATACCCTGCACAATTATTTTCTAGGTGATAATCCAGCCTAAGATTGAGCTCTGCATGGATGGAGCACACCTAGTGCTAGAAAGGGTGTGGGTCACTGGCTTTAATCTCCATCGCTGGCAGGACAGCTGAGCTCAGGCACCTCCAGCTCCTAGCTGTGTGAACACTAACAAGTTATAACCTTCTCCTCCTGAGGAAAAATAACAATACCTTCCTCAAAATAAAATTGTGAGCATTGAGTGAAGTGATGCATTGAGCCCCTAAGGAAGTGTAGAGTACATCATTATAACAAGAAATTGTAGACATTACTATTTCTGTTGTTATGTCACGTATTTGGTCCTAGGTCTGCCCTTGGAAACCACAGGTAAAGTTTGCTCCCTCTTCTATATAAAAGACTTGACTGCGTGAAACAGTGACTCTCCAGACTACACTGGTACATTTCACTTCTTTGATTTTCATATAATATGGACTTGATAACAGTCATTTAGGTGCTAGCAAGTCAGTGTGCCCTACCATCCAGTAGGATTTTGTCCTTTCACTGTCATGGACTGAGAGACTTCTCTTGTTAAAAGAACTCAGAAATAGCACTGCTAGGAATTTATCCAAGGGACACAGGAGTACTGATGCATAGGGGCACTTGTACCCCAATGTTCATAGCAGCACTCTCAACAATAGCCAAATTATGGAAAGAGCCTAAATGTCCATCAACTGATGAATGGATAAAGAAATTGTGGTTTATATACACAATGGAGTACTACGTGGCAATGAGAAAGAATGAAATATGGCCTTTTGTAGCAACGTGGATGGAACTGGAGAGTGTGATGCTAAGTGAAATAAGCCATACAGAGAAAGACAGATACCATATGGTTTCACTCTTATGTGGATCCTGAGAGACTTAACAGGAACCCATGGGGGAGGGGAAGGGGAAAAAAAAAAAAAAAGAGGTTAGAGTGGGAGAGAGCCAAAGCATAAGAGACTGTTGAGAACTGAGAACAAACTAAGGGTTGATGGGGGGTGGGAGGGAGGAGAGGGTGGGTGATGGGTATTGAGGAGCGCACCTTTTGGGATGAGCTCTGGGTGTTGTATGGAAACCAATTTGACAATAAATTTCATATATAAATAAAAAAAATCATCAAATTACTAGGGAAAAAAAAAAAGAACTCAGAAAATCAGCATCACAGATGAAACAAACACCTCTCCTGCAGTGATCAAATTAGCTGCTAAAGGAAGCTTCACAGTTTACGTGTGCTTGGGCTGCCCCTACCCCAAGCGAGGACACAACCTTGTCTGCCTCCCTAAAATAGAGCTCCATGAAATCCTTAATTTCTTATCTTCCCAACTGTTGCCTACAGTTTTCCAAAAGCTATAGTTGAAGAAGATCATAAATCTATGAGTTAAGAGAAAAGAAGGGAAGCAGTAGGAAGGGGAACAAGGAGAAGAAAACCAATACTTGTCTGCAGTAGAGCAGAAAGTACAGGAGTAGATGTCAAAACTCAAATCCCTGACCCCTATATGACACTGCTTTTCCTTTGCCTTCAGAATTTATGTTCAAGAAAATCCTGCTGAGGTTCCTTGAATTAATTTTATTAATATAGTAGGATTTCCCCCCCCACATTTCTCTTTTAATTTAAACTCTTAGCTTATTCCCTATGGTTTCATTTCTTAGACTGAAATTTTGTCTTCCATGATCTGTATTCATGCAGATTGATGGCTGTTTTTCAGATAAAGTGACAAGGAAGTTTCATGTAAGTAGGAGGCCTTTGTGATAGCTGTCATCACAATTCAACTCATAAGCACTAGTGAGGAGCTGAACTCCCCTGCATCCCACTCTGAGAACCAGATTTCGCAGTTTAGGCAAAATTATGCATTTCATTTATTTAGAATAAGAACTTTCATAATAATATAGATCTAAGATATGTAAGCTATTACTTGATAGACATGAATCTGTCCATATTGGTTCATTGACACTGACTGACAATGAGATCAATGGGAAAAGCAAAGGCCTGAAGTGTCATCAGTTCAATATTTTATAGCGTCCCTACCATGTGCTGTGCACTATCCTGTGTGCTGGGGAGACATTAGCAAACAAAAAGCAAGCATCTCTACTCCCATACAGTTTACATTATGGGGAGAGGAGATAGATAATGAATAAATAAATTATATAGTATGTTAGAAAGTAGACTAGGATCAGGAAAACTGGCAATGTTGGATGTAGTTTATTGCATAAACTAGGGCCACCAGAATAAGTCTCATTGAAAAATGACATTAAGCAAAGACATGAAGGAAATGAAGGGTTGGGGAGAAATGGACTGTGTTCAAGGTAAGGAAGCAGGGGGAGCAATGCAGCTAAAGAAGGAGAATGGCTGGTGGAATTCAGTCCTAACAAGGAGGTTGGTCGAGCTATTTCAGAGCTAGTGGAGAAGAATGTAGGAGGAGAGGATGTATCAGGGAGTTAATAGGAGTACAAATCATACTGGATCTCCCATGCCGTTGTAAAAACTTTGGCTTTTTCTTCAGAAAATACTTTCAGATTTCCCACTAATAAGTATCTCTGGGAATAAGTCTCTGAGGTCAAGAAAGCTTCCTTCTTCAGCCCAGCCACTTGTAGTCCCAAGAGAAATGCAGATTAATAATGTTCATTTCCCAAGCTGTATCTTCTCTACCTTCAGACACAGTATCACCAATGCAGTCAAAGGGTCTGGATCCTCTAGAATGTCATACTTTCTCAGTAAGAGCATTGGGGAGAATACATATTTTTAAGGGCAACACTCATGGGGTGGAGATGAGGGAATCTAGGTGGTAAATGTGGAAGGTAGCACCTGACAGAGTAAGGGGCTCAGATTTCAGAGAGGAACATAGTGGATGGAAACTCTGTCCCTGGGTCCAGATCTGTACTTGTTTCCAAAGAAGTATGTCAATCAGTCCCATTGTAAGAAATACCTTATGTGGTAAAGCTACCAACAGACATTCATAAGGACATATCTGGCAGGAAGTTAAATAGATGAGTCTAGAGGGTTGAAAAGATGGTGGAATTGAAAACACAATTTAGGAGCTATGTTTTTATAGATATTTAAAGCCTGGAACTGTAAGAAAGTGGCCAGAAGAGGCCCAAAAGTGAATAAGGAAACAGAGGAGGAGTCAACCAAGGAAGCTAAGAGAGAGTTCATCAGTGATAGCAATGGGAGAGTGTGGCAGGTCCTGGGAGCAAGGGGAAGAATGCGTTTGGAGTATGAAAAGAGGAATCAACCATTCTAAATCTTGCTGAGAGGTCAAGTAACTTAAGGACTGAGGACTGAATGTTGGTATAGATGAGAGTATTTTCAGTGGCATGATTAGGGCAAAAGCATGATTGACATTTCAAAAGAGCATGGACCATAATGGACAGTGAGTGATGGAGGCAATTAACTTTTTGAAGGATTTGCCATAAAGCATGGAAAAGTAGAGGAATAGTTGCAGAAGGCTGTGGGGACAGGTTAGTTTATTAGGGATATCATCCATCTGAGGCTAAGGTTTTAGAAGGCTGAGACCTCACAATTTTAGATAGTTAGGATCTTACATATTTTAGATGCCCAAATATTATTCAGATAACCCAAGATGAACTGGGATATCTGAGATTCAACATGAACTATATATTTTCCAGAAGAATTACTCAAAGTGGCTATAGTAGCACTGAGATTATTCAAGCAAAATCATCAAGAAGATCCAACCTGGGGAAAGATATGGAAACATTGAGAGGTATGGCCATATCTGGACAAAAGATGTGCTGTTTGTAACAGAAAAAAGAGTAAGGGAAGACTTAATCTTGTAAGAGAAGGACATCTTCCAGTTTTCATTTTTTTAAAAAGAGTTGAAAAAAATAGAAAAACTCATATAAGTATGGAGAATAGGATGCCCCACATTTTGAATTCAATTCAGCAGTCAGGGTCAGCATTGCCTGAGGTTTGAGTGAGACAGAAATGAAAATTCTCATGTTTCACTCCAAAACTAGACAGTCTCTGGGGTGGAGCCCAGAAACCTGTGACTTACCTGGCTCTCCAGGTGACACTTAACCATGTGAAAGTTTCAGAAACTCAAGTCTCAAGTACATAAAAAATGCTCTACATAAAGAGGGAAAAGATTTGTCCCTTTACACTAGACCACTCATCTATCAGAATACTTTACGATTAGTAGAAACAAGGAGGTAATTAGCACATACACGGAAAATGAAAAGGACACTGTAGCAAACACTTAGAGAGCAGTCATGAAGCAATAATCTTGAGACAGACCATGCACTCAGATGTGGGTTGGTGCTATACAGAACTACTAAAAAGAAAACATCATTTCTACTCCCAAGGTATTTACAATTGGTAAGAGAAAATATGTCATAAAAAGTAGAAAACACCTTAAGACAATATCCACTTAAAGGCTAGATCATCCTGTTTATATATTTCAGAAGATATAAAATAATGAGTGTGAGAATACTTGAGAAATGTGGTGGTGAAGGCAGTATATTTTCCACTGAGACCTGGAGATATTTGGACAAGAAGGAAAGACATCAGGAGAGAAAAGGCCTCGGGCTTTAGGTCAAGGAAAGGACATGTAAGAAGGCAGAAGTGACCATGAGGTGGGCAGCCCAGGAAAGAGGGCACCGGGTGCTGGTGAGCAGTGGGAGCCCTGTTTTATAGGTGGGAGGGTCCTGCTGTGGAAGTTCTTGATAAGCAGGCACAGATGGACAGATGTGATGCAGTAGGAAATAAGGTGTTAGAGGAGCCTGAGCATGGCAGGGCCAGGCCCAGTGCAGATGCTTTCAGCATGAATCACAGCAATCAGAGGGGGGGGGCAAGGTGCTGATGGAATAAGCTGTTGATGGAATAAGCTGGGAGTGAGCTGACAGAAGTCCATAGAAGGTAACTGTGAAGATGGGGAAGACAGAAAGGAGCAAGACTTTGTAAGAAAATAAGTGTCAGAGCCCTTGGTCTGGATTTGCAGGATGAAGGAAGCAGATGCATCAATGTTTTCAGCCCACATCCTAGGAGGATACTGGAAGAAAGAACTTTTATTCACAAAGTGTTGACATGGAAGGGAACCACTTGGGAAGGACAGCATATTGCCCTCTCTGGCCTTCACTCTCCAATAATTAATATACTTGTTCACTTTGAGGCAAACTCAGCCTTTCGTATGACAAACACTGGGCATTCAACAGAGAAGACAACTAGATGCGGTCTCTGCCACAAGGCACCGTCTGGTCTTAAGATGACTCCACCATCAACTAAATACCTTCAATAAATATTTACACAAGATGAATGTGATCACACCTCCTACATCACAACTGTAGTGAATTCTACAAAGATGCTATCACGGGAAACAAAAGGTAGGTTTGGTTTAATCAAAGAAGCAAAGGAAATCTCCCAAAGAAAGTTACCAACCGCTTTGAGGTAGGGAGATGAGCACAGGGACTCAGGGAAGGGAGGCCACGCAGCTGGGGTGGCAGGGAGCAGAAAATGAGTGATTCAAGGTGAAGTTGGTGAGATGCCACAAGCTCAATAAAAACTGAGCTCTGGAGGACATGGTCGGGATTTCTGAAGTTTCCTAATACCACTGTCCTCCAGATACTTATTTGTAAACAAGGAAGTGATATAATCAGATTTTCTTTTTTGACAAGATCACTCTGGCTGCGGTGTGGAGAACACACTGATGGGGCAAGGGTGGGCACATTAAGCTCTTTAGAGGCTCACTGTGCTTCAGTCACGACTGCGTAGATGGGCAGGAGCATTTACTGAGCTCCCACTGTGTGCGAAGCCCTAAACTAAGAGATGTAGCCTCTGCCTTCAAAGACGCATGCTTTTATGATACAGATTCACAAACAAGTATTTCTACCATCCCACAATACCAAGTTTCTCTTTTACATGCAAAGCACTCCAGGAGGCCTCGCCGTTCCCTGCCTTCTCTCATCTCTGTGTCTCACACTGTGACCCTTTTTGACGTCCAGCTCTTGTACCTCCCATTGCTGTTCTAGGTTTTCACTCATTCTCCATATCGATTGCTCAGGGGAACCCACTGGCAAGAGACAGGGTCCAGCGTTCTGTCTTCCTCGGCTCCCGATAGTGAGCAACTCCCCCTCATGATGGCCCCTCTCTTACAGCACGCCAGGACCTAGAATGAACTGCAGCAGGACCCCGGACTTTGTCCTGGCAGGGCTGTCCAGGGGCCCAGGGAACAGGCCAGTCCTCTTCGGTGTCTTCCTAGTACTCTACCTGGTAAGCCTCTTAGGAAACGCGCTCCTTCTGCTGGCCATCGGAGCTGACGTGCGCCTCCACACTCCCATGTACTTCTTCCTCAGCCAGCTCTCCCTGGTGGATCTCTGCTTCACTTCCACCACAGCCCCCAAAATGCTTGAGGATCTACGGACCAGCCACGGATCCATCTCTTTCTCTGGATGTCTGTCCCAATTATATTTCTTTGCTGTTTTTGCCGATATGGACAACCTGCTTTTGACTGCCATGGCTATCGACCGCTATGCTTCCATCTGCCATCCTCTGCACTACCCACTGCTAATGACACCTTGTAGATGTGGGCTGCTGGTGGGTGGGTTGTGGGGGGTGGCCCATTTTGTCTCTCTGGTGCACATCTTGTTTCTATCCCAGTTGTATTTCTATACTAACCAAGAGATTCCCCACTTTTTCTGTGATTTTGGTCCACTTTTTCGTCTTTCTTGCTCAGATACCCACCCTAATGAGATCCTAATGATGCTTCTGACTGGGTTGTTAGGAATCGGCCCTCTCCTCTGCATCATAAGCTCTTATACCCATATCTTCCAGGCTGTGGCTAGGGTTCCATCGGCACAGGGGAAAAAGAAAGCCCTGGCCACATGCAGCTCCCACCTCTCCATGGTCATCCTCTTCTACAGCACAGTCTTTGCCACCTACCTGAAGCCACCATCAACCTCTCGCTCTGTGGGGGCGCTGGCTGCTGCTGTCATGTATACCCTGGTAACTCCCACTCTCAACCCTTTCATTTATAGTCTGAGAAACAAGGATGTGAAGAGTTCACTGAAAAGGGTTCTGGGCATAGAGGGTTCATGGGATTATGACTAATCCCCATAAACAAGCACTTTGGAGAAAATCACTCTCCATATCATATTTACAAAGCAAGTCAGTTAACACTAAGGCTGGAATAGAGCATTACTTAGTCTATGGGAAATAACACTGAACTAGAAGTAAAGAGAACTAAAATCTAGTCCCACCCCAGGGCGGGGGGTGGGGAGGTTGTTTGCTTCTTTCTTTCTCTAGATAGATAGATATAATGGTAAGGATCTTCATTATTAATCTGTTGATAGAAATGGCAATGATAAAAAAAAATGGCAGTAGGGATGGCAAAAGATGATCAATTTTTGATAGTATTAGTGTTAGAAAGCAATTTAAAGAACAGTTAATCCAAGATAGATAAATAGATAGATAAATGCTTATATGAATACAGCATTTTTCTTTCTCTGAATGTCTACCCTTCAGCTGGATACTGGCTGCCACTGAACAACAGCATATTGAGGGTAATACACACACACATACAACATAATAAGATATATATATATATCTTATATAGATATGCTATACCTAAAGGGGTTTTCCCCATATAAGTTTTATTCATGACTTTAGTTCTGTAAAAATAAAGTTGTCTACAAATTAGTCAATGAATAGATTCTTCTTTCTCTCATAGACGGTCATGGTTGCTGCAGAGAAAGGGTTATTACATCATGTGATAAGAGATGACACTGTAGGGGTGCCTGGGTGACTCAGTTGAGCATATGACTTCAACTCAGGTCATGATCTCACAGTTCATGAATCCGAGCCTCATGTCAGGCTCAGTGCTGAGAGCTCAGAACCTAGAGCCTGCTTCAGATTCTGTGTCTTCCTCTCTCTCTATCCCTACCCCGGTCACACTCTGTCTCCCTCTCTGAAAAATAAATTAACATTAAAAAAAGAGAGAGAATACACTCCAGTTCAGTCACTATGACATGTCCGCTGGTCTCTCTCTGCATGACGTTAAGGCAGAGAATACATGTTACATCTCTTTGTGGTGCTCCTGTGATCATGTGGTTGCATATTATGCATTGTGTAGTGCCTGATGATTAATTCTGTTCAGAAGAACAACTCAAGCTACAATGGATTAGAAAAACCCCTAAATTGGGAAGACTAAACTTGACATTCTCAGGCTGGGGTTTCTGTTCAGCAATGCAGATGACCAATTCTTAGCCTGTACTTACTTCCTGGATCATCTAGAAGTCAATCCTTTGTTTTCATATCCAACCTAATGACCTGTCACGGCATATATTCAGAAGTTATTTTGAAATGAATGAATAGACAATCTGAGTTCACATCCCTTCTGGCTTCCCAAGCAGTTTCTCCTGGTCCCCAGGATCTGTGAATACAGGCTTTTTTCTTTCCCTGAATGTCCCCCCTTCAGCAGGATATTAGATGGCACTGAACAATAACTTATCAGAGGAAATCCAACCACTGGATGTTGTGAAGGTGAACAACCGAGGTCAAAAGTCCACTAAAGGATCAGGAAGACAGTAAGGGTAACAATAATCCAGGGAATCAGTAGTAAAATGTAACACCAAGTTCATTCAGTGCTTAATTGGAGGGCATATTATAGGATTCCTGAGAACCAGAACGAAAGCTGAAATCTGGCCTGGGAATATTAAGTGAAGATAAAGGAGAATAGATGGATACAGAGAAACTTTACATCATAAGAATTGGTTTCTGAGAGCTAATAGAACCCCCTTTCTGAACTGTCTTTTGATTGTTATTGATAGTATATAACCTTGGCTAAAGGTAAGATGAGAAGAATAGTATGGTAAGATGGGAAGATAGTATATAACCTTGGCTAAAGGTAAGATGGGAAATTAAAAAACAAAACAAAACAAAACACAGACATATGACTTGTGTACCTTCCTCCATGAGTTGTGCATTGGTAAAGATCCACACTTGTGACCAGGGACTTTGGAACAAGGAGTTGACAGTAGCTGTCACTAGTCACTTCTCATGCCTGTCCAGCACCACACCACCCATTACTATCCACCACCATCATTTCCCTCATTACCTTTCAACAAAATATAAGCTAATTCTACACCATCTATTGAGCAATTTACTATGAAGAAGTTATTGTGAGAAGCACTGAAAAGGGTGATCCACTGGCACCACTGAACCTTAGATAGAGGTGCACTGTTTATTATCATAACAGTCTAGTAAAGTGTTTTCCAGAGCTCTTCCAGAGCTATTTTGGTCAGTCTGTAGTTGCTTATTGTTTCTGTTGTGTTTTGGCGGGGGCTGAGCATTGGGACCATCTAGCCCTCCATCTAACTGACATTATACCTTTTCTTTACATTGTATAAAAGAATACCCTATGTGATATAATGTATAATGTATTGACCTCATTTTTAATGATGAATATTATTAATATTTCCATTGTTAGAGGCACTCCAAAGAAAGAAGCCTTCAAAGTTGTAAATCAAGGTTAAATTCGTGTCCTGATAATGTCAGTACTACTATATTTTCCCATCCAAATGTTAATTGTAACTCCGCATGCCTAAGTTTCCTCTGAGGCTTCCTTTTCTATGTGTTCAGTTTAGGTTAAGTATATATCAATAAGGATTGTTCTCCCTTAAAAGAACTTAATGCATTCCCAAATTCCCAACTAGGAATCCCAGATAAAATTCACTACTTCACTACAAAATATGTTCCCTCCTTATTCCTTCATTGGGCAAGATCTCATCTACTCTGCCTCACATAATGAGAAAACAGAAGTCTCCTTGCAATGCCTCTCCCATGCTGTGTTCGAACCTGTGCAAAGGGAAACACATTCAATCCTCACTTTCTGTGATCTGATGGCATAATAGAGTACTAATCCAGAATCATTTGTCCAGAACAGGCAAATAGAACAGTGAAACTCCACGTCTGCAGGCTGGAAGGTTAAGAATCTCATGATCAGAGACAGCTCAAGGATACACACTAAATTATCTTTAACGGTTTTATGTTAAATAATAAGAAATTATTGGATTTGAGGACAAAAGACAGTTAAATATTAACATTACGTATGGTTCAACCTATACATGGGCACAGATTATACTAAATGTTTCATTCTAACTACAGCCATATGCTGAGTCCCTAACTGTTTTGAAAAGAATTCTTAGAAAATGTGATCTTTTAGGAATTATTTCAGTGAGTGCTCTTCCATAAACCACCCGCCCCATTTCCAGGGCATCAGCATTCACTAAAGCTTTTCCATCAGGCTTCTCTTCTTTGGCGATCTGAAAGTGACTTTGTAGCATCCTCAAAGAAAAGGTTTCTGTGAAGCAGCAAGTCCTAATCTCTCAGTGTCTCAACTTCTTCAAGCTGAGTTCCCTTTACCTGAAAAACACAAAGGCCAGGCCTTGCTTTCATGAATTTTCAGAATGAAAAGACCTGAGGTGTTCTTTCAGTTTGGGTGTCATATATCTATTCCTAATAATTTCCCCCCTAAAGCCCGAGGCACACCTTGTTAAAAGTGTGGGGCCCACCCACACGGCCTTTGCAGACACATCTGGGCTGCCTGTCCTGGCAGCAGTCCTCCAGGTCTCAATTAGCAAGTACAACACTGTCTATATTCTTAAAATACACCACACATCCGCCAGGGACCAAACACTATCCAAAACAGGAAAAGAGAGCCACTGCAGACACCTGAATTGAAGGAAAGAGAGGCAATAATGCGACAGAGCACATGGGACTCACACCAGAGACACTCCATGGAAGTGCCAGCTCCTGGGAAACAGGACACACTGCACTGCGGGCACTTCAGGACTTCCTCAAAAGGTAAGTGCCTACAAGAGCAGGAAATGCTTTGACTTTACTAACACACAGAAATAGACACAGAAAGTTAGAAAAAAATGAGATGACAGAAAAAAAGATCCCAAATGAAAGAACAGAACCAAACCACAGCAAAATATCTAAGCAAAATAGATACAAGTAATATGCCTGATAGATAATTTACAGTAATGCTCATAAAGATACTCACTGGACAGGGTGGGAGCCAAGATGGTGGAACAGCATGGAAGTTTTTTGTGTGTCTCGCGTCCATGAAATGCAGCCAGACCAACACTAAACCATCCTACACACCTAGAAAAGTGATCTGAGGATTAACACAACAAACTGCACAACCTGAACCACGGAATTCAGCAGGTCCATGGCGAAGAGAGGTGAAGTGGGGAAGAGAGAAGCTGAGGCAGGCAGGAAGGTGCTTTTGCGTGCAGAGATAGGACGGAGATGGTGGGAGAATACGGAAAAGCACGCATCCCCAAAAGCAGCTGGAGAGAAAGTGGAAAATTGGAAACAGCCACAGGGACTAAGCTAAAAAGGGAGAAAGGAGAAAGGAAAAAGGAGACGGTTTAAATTCCATTAAGACCATAAACAGGGGGAGTGCAGAGTCTGCAACACCGCAGCTCAATATCTGGCGGTGCTCTGGTGGGAAGGGTGAAGCCCCAGGAGCAGAGTGGGGTCTGGGAGGTTCTCAGGCCACACAGGGAGAAGCAGTTCCACTGCCGGAAGGCCATTTGGTAGAGACTGTTGAAGCCACCTGGTCCCAGCAGACCCCAAAGAATGCCCACATTTGCTGGTACTGGAACAAGGTCTTTAAGGGTGAAGCCTGGTGCCAGATGTGTGTTGTGATTTTCCATAATCCTCGAAATGCTGCTACTATCTCGCAAACTTTTTGGGGGGTGGGCTGGCACCTGGCTGCTGTGTTGCATCCACACGACTCCTGAAACAATGCTACGGGCACCAGTGACAGTCACAACAAAGTTTATTACAATGAGAGGCAAGGCCGACTGATTGGAACCAACACTCTTGATAAGCGTGTGGCCTCAAACAGCCGGGGTACGGAGTTTTTAAAGCCGATCACATCGTTTTATCATTATCTGGGAACAGAACAGAGAACCAGTTCCCAGATGAGTTAGAAACAGTTGCCAGATGAGTCAGAAACAGTTACTGAATGAGGTGATTATTTTAGACTTTCTGCCGCTAAGTTGCAACCAGTGGATCTCCTTGACCTTGTCTTTGATGCTCTTTTTTTGAGCTTTTGTTTCCTTCATTGGTAAAGCCTGATTCACAAGAGTATGAAGTATGATTTACAAGAGTAAAAGCAAGGCTGTTATCTTTTGACCTTCAGTGTCAAAACAAAGTTGTTATTTTTCAAGCTAAGTGTTAGCCTTACACTACAATTTAACCCTTACAGCAGGCTCGGGGCACTGGCAGCAGCAGGGACCAGGAAAATTCCTGGGTGTGGCCAGCATTCAGCCATTGCTTGGTGAGAGCCTCCCACAGAGGGGCTGAACGGGTCCAAGCCAGAGTCCTTAAGAAGTAAGGTGCCGAGGAGGAGCCAAGATGGCGGAACAGCATGGAAGTTTTTTGTGTGTCTTGCGTGTGAAGCTTTTTGTGTGTCTCTTTTGTGTGAAGCTTTTTGTGTGTCTCACGAAGAGCTGAACTTGGGGAACAAGAAGCCATGAAAGGTAGGGAACCCCTTTTGTGGGAGGTGAGAGGCCAGAGACTGGGGAGGGGGGAGCGTAGGGGAAAACACCCATCCCCAAAGCAGCTGGAGAGAAAGTAGAAAATTGGAAACAGCCACAGGAACTAAACCAAAAAGGGAGAAAGGAGAAAAGAGAGGGTTTAAATTCCATTAAGACAGTAAACAAGGGGAGCACAAAGGCTGCAACTCCGCAGCTCGATACCTGGTGGTGCTCTGGTGGGAAAGGTGAATCCCCAAGAACAGAGTGGGGTCTGGGAGGTTCTCAGGCCACACGGGGAAAAGCGGCTCCACTGCTGGAACGACGTTTGGTAGACACTGTTGAAGCCACCTGGTCCCAGCAGACCCCAGAAGGTGGCCACATTAGCTGGTGCTGGGGCAAGGTCATTAAGGGTGAAGCCTGGTGCCTGATGTGTGTTGTGATTTTCCATAATCCCTAAAATGCTGCTGCCACACTGTCTTGCGAACATTTTCTGGGAAGGGTTGCCACCTGGCTGCAGTCTCGAGCACCGGCAACAAAAGGTCCAGTGGGCATTCCTGGGTGCAGCCGATATTCGGCCATTGCTCGGTGAGACCCTCCCACAGAGGGGCAGACCGGGTCAAAGCCTCAGTCCTTCAGAAGTAAGGGGCTGGGAAAAACAGCCACATCTGAGACAAAACTTGGGAGAGAGGTGCTGCCTGGGGCCTGGTCACAGAGAGTGAAAACATGGGGAATGGACGAGAGCTGGAGACAGGACAGATGCATCATTGCTGCTCTGGGAGAACAGACTGGGTAGCTGGGTGGCACCATTTTCACCATTCCCACGCATGCCCACCTACAAGCGCTGCAACAATCCACCCCCGTAGGCTAGCAGCACCATCTAGGGGAGAGAGGAGAGGTTACACCGAGCCCTACCCAACTGGGCCAAATTTGCTCTTCAAGAACACAAGTCTCACCGCCAGCTTAGTTTATTGACTACGAAGAGCTACATAGACTGACTTCTAGGGGAAAAGGAAGCAATTTCAGTCCTACTTCAATCTGTTAGCAGGTTCATCTATTCAATTTCTTTCTTTTTTTTCTTCTCTTTTTCCTTTTTCTCTTTTGCACTTCTTTTCTTTTTCTTGAATACAGAAAGAGAAGCAACCCATTTTTATTTTCAATTTTTATGAAAAATATGTCTTTAATTTTTATTACTATTTTTATTACTATCACATGTAAATTTTTTCAAATTCTACTTTACTTCCATCATTTTATTTTAGTCTACTTCAGTGTACTCACTTTTTCAAATTTTCAAACATTTTTTCTTTTTTTTCTTTTTTTCTTTCTTTTTCGTTTTTCTTTTTCCTTTCTTTACTTTTTCTTGAATAAAGAGCAAAACTTCATTTTTACTTTCAATTTCTTTTAAAAATATTTTTATTTAATTTTTATTATCATATACTTTTTTCTTTTATGTAATGTTGTTTTCAAATTCTATCTTACTCCTATCACTTTATTTCAGTCTACTACAGTGTATTCACTTTTTCAAATTTTCAAACGATTTCTTTTTTCATTTTTTTCTTTTTTATCTTTTTTCTTTTTCATTTCTTTTCATTTTTCTTAAATATAGAAAATGAAAAAAATCATGTTTCCTTTTAATTTTTATTAAAAATATTTTTCTTTCATTTTTTTCTCCTATATTCTCTAATTTTGGGTATATTTTTTCAGATTCTATTTTACCCACATCATCTCATTTTAGTCTACCTTAGTGTATCCATTTTTTCAAATTCTCAAATAATTTCCTTTTTTTTCTCTCCCCCCCCCCTTTTTTTTCATTTCTCTAATCTGTCAAACTACTTTCAACACCCAGACCAAAACACACCTAGGATCTAGCATCATCTATTCGACTTGTGTGTGTGTTTCTAATTTTTAATTTTAATGTTTTTAAATTTTAATTTCTGTAATTTCAACTTTTCTACCTCATTAACTCCTTTTCTCCCTTCAAAATGACAAAGTGAAGGAATTCACCCCAAAAGAAAGAGCATGAAGACACGACAGCCAGGGATTTAACCAACACAGACACAAGCACGATGTCTGAACCAGAATTTAGAATCCTGATAATAAGAATACTAGCTGGAGTCGAAAATAGATTAGAATCCCTTTCTACAGAGATAAAAGAAGTCAAAAATAGCCACAATGAAATTAAAAATGCTATAACTGAGCTGTATTTATGGATGGATGCAGCAGCAGCAAGGATGGATGACGCAGAACAGAGAATCAGCCATATAGAGAACAAACTTATACAGAATAATGAAGCAGAAAAAAAGAGGGAGATTGAGGCAAAAGAGCACGAGTTAAGAATTAGAGAAATCGGTGACTCCTTAAAAAGGAACAACATCAGAATCATAGGGGTCCCAGAGGAGGAAGAGAGAGAAATAGGGGTAGAAGGGTTATGTGAGCTAATCATAGCAGAAAACTTTCCTAACCTGGGGAAAGACACAGACATCAAAACCCAGGAAGCACAGAGGACCCCCATTAGATTCAACAAAAAGCGACCATCTACAAGGCATATCATAGTCAAATTCACAAAATACTCAGGCAAGGAGAGAATCATGAAAGCAGCAAGGGAAAAAAGTCCCTAACCTACAAGGGAAGACAGATCAGGTTTGCAGGAGACATATCCACAGAAACTTGGCAGGCCAGAAAGGAGTGGTGGGATATATTCAGTGTGCTGAATCAGAAAAATAGGAGCCAAGAATTCTTTATCCAGCAAGGCTGTCATACAAAAGATAAAGAGTGATAAAAAGTTTCCCAGACAAACAAAAATTAAAGGAGTTTGTGACCACTAAACCAGCCCTGCAAGAAATTTTAAGGGGGACTCTCTGAGGGGAGAAAAAATGAAAAAAAATATATATATATATACACACACACACACACACACACACACATACATACACATACACACCAAAAGCAACAAAAGATTAGAAAGGACGAGAGAACACCACCAGAAACTCCACCTCTACAAACATCATAATGGCAATAGATTCATATCCATCAGTACTCATTCTAAACGACAATGGACTCAATGCTCCAATCAAAAGACATAGGGTAACAGAATAGATAAGAAAACAAGATCCATCTATAGGCTGTCTACAAGAGACCCACTTTAGACCTAAAGACACCTACAGATTGAAAATAAGGGGATTGAGAACCATCTATCATGCTAATGTTCAACAAAAGAAACCTGGAGTGGCCATACTTACATAAGACAATCTAGACTTCATTTTTTTAATTTTTTTTCATTTTTTAATGTTTTTTAATCTAGACATTAAAATAAAGACTGTATCAAGAGATGCAGAAGAGCATTATATCATAATCAAGGGGTCTATAGACCAAGAAGACCTAACAATTATAAACATTTATGTGCCAAATGTGAGAGCACAAAAATATATAAATCAACTACACACATAAAGAAACTCATCGATAGTAATACCATAATAGTAGGAGACTTCAACACCCCACTCACAACAAGGGACACATCATCTAATCAAAAAATCAACAAGGAAACAATGGCTTTGAATGACACACTGGACCAGATGGACTTCACAGATATATTCAGAACATTTCATCCTAAAGCAGCAGAATATACATTCTTCTCCAGTGCACATGGAACGTTCTCCAGAATAGACCATATACTGGGACACAAATCAGCCCTAAGTAAGTACAAAAAGATCGGGATCATACCATGCATATTTTCAGACCACAATGCTATGAAACTCGAAATGAACCACAAAAAAATTTGGAAAGGTAGGAAATACTTGGAGACTGAAGAACATCCTACTAAAGAATGAATGGGCTAACCAAGCAGTTAAAGAGGAAATGAAAAAGTACATGGAAGTCAATGAAATTGACACCACCACAACCCAAAACCTCTGGGACAGAGCAAAGGCCATCATAAGAGGGAAGTATATAGCAATCCAGGCCTTCCTAAAGAAGGAAGAAAGATCTCAGATACACAACCTAACCTTACGCCTTAAGGAGCTGGAAAAAGAACAGCAAATAAAACCCAAAACCAGCAGAAGACAGGAAATAATAAAGATTAGAGCAGAAATTAATGCTATTGAAACCAAAAAACAAACAAACAAACAAACAAACAAACAAACAAAAAACAGTAGAACAGATCAAAGAAACCAGAAGCTGGTTCTTTGAAAGAATTAACAAAATTGATAAACCACTAGCCAGTTTGATCAAGAAGAAAAAGGAAAGGACCCAAATAAGTAAAATCAAGAATGAAAGAGGAGAAATCACAAACAACACAACAGAAATAAAAACAATAATAAGAGAATATTATGAGCAATTATATGCCAAAAACATGGGCAATCTGGAAGAAATGGACAAATTCCTAGAAATGTATACACTACCAAAACTGAAACGGGAAGAAATAGAAAATTTGAACAGACCCATAACCAGTAAGGAAATCGAATTAGTGATCAAAAATCTCTCAAAAAACAAGAGTCCAGGGCCAGACAGCTTTCCGGGGGAATTCTACCAAACATTTAAGGAAGAGTTAACACCTATTCTCTTGAAGGTGTTCCGAAAAATAGAAATGGAAGAAAAACATCCAAACTCTTTCTATGAAACCAGCATTACCTTGATTCCAAAACCAGACAGAGACCCCACTAAAAAGGAGAACTATAGACCAATTTCCCTGATGAACATGGATGCAAAAATCCTCAACAAGATATTAGCCAACCGGATCCAACAATACATTAAAAAAATTATTCACCATGACCAAGTGGGATTTATACCTGGGATGCAGGGCTGCTTCAATATCCACAAAACAATTAACAGGATTCATCACATCAATAAAAGAAAGGACAAGAACCCTATGATCCTCTCAATAGATGCAGAGGAAGCATTTGACAAAATACAACATCCTTTCTTGATAAAAGCCCTCAAGAAAGTAGGGATAAAAGGATCATACCTCGAGATCGTAAAAGCCATATATGAATGACCCAACACTAATATCATCCTCAATGGGGAAAAACTGAGAGCTTTCCCCCTAAGGTCAGGGACAAGACAGGGATGTCCACTCTCGCCACTGTTACTCAACATAGTATTGGAAGTCTTAGCCTCTGCAATCAGACAACACAAAGAAATGAAAGGCATCCAAACTAGCCAGGAGGAGGTAAAATTTTCATAGTAGCTATCAAGACAGTATGGTACTGGCACAAGAACAGACACTCAGATCAATGGAATAGAATAGAGAACCCAGAAATGGACTCACAAACGTATAGCCAACTAATCTTTGACAAAGCAGGAAAGAATATCCAATGGAATAAAGACAATCTCTTCAGCAAGTGGTGCTGGGAAAACTGGACAGTGACATGCAGAAGAATGAACCTGGACCACTTTCTTACACCATACACAAAAATAAACTCAAAATGGATGAAAGACCTAAATGTAAGACAGGAAGCCATCAAAATCCTCAAGGAAAAAGCAGGCAAAAACCTCTTTGATCATGGCCTCAGCAATTTCTTACTCAACACGTCTCCGGAGGCAAGGGAAACAAAAGCAAAAATGAACTACTGGGACCTCATCAAAATAAAAAGCTTCTGCACAGTGAAGGAAACAATCAGCAAAACTAAAAGGCAACCAACAGAATGGGAGAAGATATTTGCAAATGACATATCAGATAAAGGGTTAGTATCCAAAGTCTGTAAAGAACTTACCAAACTCAACACCAAAAAAACAAATAATCCAGTGAAGAAATGGGCAAAAGACATGAATAGACACTTCTCCAAGGAATACATCCAGATGGCCAACTGACACAGGAAAAAATGCTCTACGTCACTCATCATCAGGGAAATACAAATCAAAACCACAATGAGATACCACCACACACCTGTCAGAATGGCTAACATTAACAACTCAGGCAACAACAGATGTTGGTGAGGATGCGGAGAAACAGGATCTCTTTTGCATTGTTGTTGGCAACGCAAGCTGGTGCGGCCACTCTGGAAAACAGTATGGAGGTTCCTCAAAAAACTAAAAATAGAACTACCCTACGGCCCAGCAATTGCACTACTAGGCATTTATCCACGGGAAACAGGTGTGCTGTTTCAAAGGGACACATGCACCCCCATGTTCATAGCAGCACTATCAACAATAGCCAAAGTATGGAAAGAGCCCAAATGTCCATAGATGGATGAATGAATAAAGAAGATGTGGTATATATGTATACACAATGAAGTATTAGCAGTCAAAAAGAATGAAATCCTGCCATTTGCAACTGTGTGGATAGAACTGGAGGGTATTATGCTAAGTGAAATTAGTCAGTCAGAGAAAGACAGATATCATATGACTTCGCTCATATGAGGACTTTAAGAGACAAAACATATGAACATAAGGGAAGGGAAATGAAAATAATATAAAAACAGGGAGGGGGACAAAACATAAGAGACTCATACATATGGAGTACAAACTGAGGATTAATGGACGGGTTATGGGAGGGGGGTTGGCTAAATGGGTAAGGGGCATTAAGGAATCTACTCCTGAAATCATTGTTGTACTATATGGTAATTAATTTGGATGTAATTTTAAAAAATAATAATAATAACATAAAAGCAAAAAAAAGAATTAATTTAATTCTATTTCATGTCAGGAGAAGGGAGGAGGCAGAAAGGAAAATGAAAGACAATTTTTTCCTTGATTTCTCTAATGTATATGGGTAGTATATGTGAAATACAGAAAGAAACATACACAAGTAAATTCCGGAATAAAATACATAAATGAATTCTGGAATGGCTTTGGAAAAAATAAAAATTAAAAAATTAATTAATCTTTGAAAAGCAGGAAAGAACATCCAATGGGGAAAACACAGTAACTTCGAAAAATGCTTTTTAGAAAATTGGACGGCTATACACAAGAGAAGGAAAGTAGGCCACATTCTTACACCATACACAAAAATAAATTCAAAAGGCACTAAAGACATAAATATGAGGCCTGAAACCATAAAGGTCCTAGAACAGAGGACAAGCAGTAATTATTCTGACATCAGCTGTAGCAGTTTCTTACTAGATATGTCTTCTGAGGCAAGGGAAATAAGAGAAAATATAAACTATTGGGACACCATCAAAATAAAAAGCTTCTGCACAGTAAAGAAAAAAATCAACAAAACTAAAAGGCAACCTATGTAATGGAAGAAGAGATTTGAAAATGACATATCTGATAAAGGAATTGTGTCCAAAATATATAAAGAACTTATAAAACTCAACACCTAGGGGTGCCTGTATAGCTCAGTTAGTTAAGTGCCAACTTCGACTCAGGTCATGATCTCGTGGTTCATGAGTTCAAGCCCCATGTCAGGCTTTGTGTTGACAGTTCAGAGCCTGGAGCCTGCTCGGATCCTGTGTCTCCTCTCCCTTCCCCTCCCCTGCTCTTGCTCTGTCTCTCTCTCTCAAAAATAAAAATAAACATTAAAAAATTTATAAAACTCAACACCCAAAACACATATAAAACAACCTAAAAATGGGCAGCAAATATGAACATACATTTCTCTAAAGACATCCAGATGGCCAATAAACACATGAAAAGATGGTCAACACTACTCAAAATCAAGGAATACAAATCAAAACTACGATGAGATATGACTTCACACCTGTCAGAATGGCTAAAATTAATGACACAGGAAACAACAGATGTTGGCCAGGTTGCAGACAAAGAGAACCCTTTTGCACTGTTGGTGGAGATGCAAACTGGTGCAGCCACTCTGGAAAACAGTATGGAGGTTCCTCAAATAGTTAAAAATACAACTACCCTATTTTCCAGTAATCACACTATTTTTATCCAGAGGTTTTTTTTTTTTCTTTTTTTTTTTTTTTTTTTAACGTTTATTTATTTTTTTGGGACAGAGAGAGACAGAGCATGAACGGGGGAGGGGCAGAGAGAGAGGGAGACACAGAATCGGAAACAGGCTCCAGGCTCTGAGCCATCAGCCCAGAGCCCGACGCGGGGCTCGAACTCACGGACCGTGAGATCGTGACCTGGCTGAAGTCGGACGCTTAACCGACTGCGCCACCCAGGCGCCCCTATCCAGAGGTTTTTAAAAGCACTAATTCAAAGAAATACAGGCACACCTATACTTATAGCCAACATTATTTACAATAGCCAAATTATGGAAACAGCATCTTTCTGTAGTGGGTAGGCTTTTGTCTATTACACACCCTTTCACTACAATTTCACCTTTCAAGATTCCTGGCTTTACCCGAGTATCTCCATTTTAACTCATTACATGTGATGACCTTAGCTTTGTCTTCTATAAACAAAGTTGCCTAGAACATTGAAATCACTTGGGAAGTGATCAAAGGTCCTCATTTTTATATTTTATTTTTTAAATATAATTTATTGTCAAATTGGCTTACATACAACACCCAGTTCTCATCCCAACAAGTGCCCTCCTCAATGCCCATCACCCACTTTTCCTTCTCTCCCACACCCCATCAACCCTCAGTTTGTTCTCTGTATTTAAGAATCTCTTATGGTTTGCCTCCCTCCTTTTCTGTTTGTAACTATTTTTCCCCCTTCCCATCCCCCATAGTCTTCTGTTAACTTTCTTAAGATCCACATATGAGTGAAAACATATGATATCTTTCTCTGACTGATTTATTTCACTTAGCATAATACCCTCCAGTTCCATCTACATTGCTGCAAATGGCATGATTTTATTCTTTCTCATTGCCAAGTAGATTCCATTGTATATATAAACCACATCTTCTTTTTTTTTCAATATATGAAATTTATTGTCAAATTGGTTTCCATACAACACCCAGTGCTCATCCCAAAAGGTGCCCTCCTCAATACCCATCACCCACCCTCCCCTCCCTCCCACCCCCATCAACCCTCAGTTTGTTCTCAGTTTTTAAGAGTCTCTTATGCTTTGGCTCTCTCCCACTCTAACCTCTTTTTTTTTTCCTTCCCCTCCTCCATGGGTTTCTGTTAAGTTTCTCAGGATCCACATAAGAGTGAAAACATATGGTATCTGTCTTTCTCTGTATGGCTTATTTTACTTAGCATCACACTCTCCAGTTCCATCCACGTTGCTACAAAGGGCCATATTTCGTTCTCATTGCCATGTAGTACTCCATTGTGTATATAAACCACAATTTCTTTATCCATTCATCAGTTGATGGACATTTATGCTCTTTCCATAATTTGGCTATTGTTGAGAGTGCTGCTATAAACATTGGGGTACAAGTGCCCCTATGCATCAGTACTCCTGTATCCCGTGGGTAAATTCCTAGCAGTGCTATTGCTGGGTCATAGGGTAGGTCTATTTTTAATTTTCTGAGGAACCTCCACACTGCTTTCCAGAGTGGCTGCACCAATTTGCATTCCCACCAACAGTGCAAGAGGGTTCCCATTTCTCCACATCCTCACCAGCATCTATAGTCTCCTGATTTGTTCATTTTGGCCACTCTGACTGGCGTGAGGTGATATCTGAGTGTGGACAAACCACATCTTCTTTATCCATTCATCAGTTGATGGACATTTAGACTCTTTCCATAATTTGGCTATTGTTGAAAGCACTGCTATAAACATTGGGGTACATGTGTTCCTATGAATCAGCACCCCTGTATCACTTGGGTAAATTCCTAGCAGTGCTATTGCTGGGTTATAGGGTAGTTCTATTTTTAATTTTTTGAGGAATCTCCACACTGTTTTCCAGACTCAAGACATTTTTTAAAAGAACATTCTATAAGATAAGAAGACCTAAAATAAAACAATATTAATTAATATATAGTTTGTTCAACGGGGGGAAAGTGGAAGAATAGGTCATGTATAGGAGGGAACTATGAATTTTTGGAGCTGGTATCACATTTGTGAAGAAAGGATCACTAGTGTGTCTGCAGAGACACAAAGTAGAGCCAGGTCTGGCTGATACTCTCACAGCATGTAAACAGTCTATAGTTCCATGTTGAATAACAGTGGTGAGAGTGGACATCCCTGCTGTGTATCCAACCTTAGGGGTACAGCTCACAGTTTTTCCACATTGAGGATGATATTAGCTGTGGGTCTTTTGTATATGGCCTTTATGATCTTGAGTTAAGTTCTTCTATCCCTACTTACTGGAGGTTTTTATCAAGAAAGAATGCTGTATTTTCTCAAATGTTTTTCTTGCATCTATTGAGAACCATATGGTTCTTATTCTCTCTTTTCTCATTGTGGTGCACCACAGTGATTGATTTGCTAATATTGTACAAGCCCTGCATCCCAGGAATAAATCCCACTTGATTGTGGTGAATAATTCTTTTAATGTACTCTTGAATTCAATTAGCTGTATAGAGTTCAGAACTTTTGTGTCGATGTTCAAAAGGGATATTGCTCTGTGGTTCTCCTTTTTAGTGGGGTCTTTGTCTGCTTTTGGAATCAAGGTATTTCTGGCCTCATAGAATTAGTTTGGAAGTTTTCCTTCCATTTCTATTTTTTGGAACAGTTTCAAAACTATAGGTATTAATTCTTCTTTAAATGTCTGGTAGAATTCCCCAGGGAGGCCATTTGGCCCTGGACTCTTGTTTGTTTGGAGATTTTTGATTACTAATTCAATTTCTTTACCAACTATGAATCTGTTCAAATTTTCTATTTTTTCCTGTTTAAGTTTCAGTAGTTTATATGTTTCTATGAATTTATCCATCTCTTCCAGATTTCCCAAATTGTTGACATTAATTGCTCATAATATTCTCTTACAATTTTTTTGTATTTCTGTGGTGTTGGGTGTGATCTATCCTCTTTCATTCATGATTTCATCTATTTGGGTTCTTTCTATTTTCTTTTGAGAAGACTGGCTAGGGGGTTATCAGTTTTGTTAATTCTTTCAAAAAATTCCTAGTTTTGTTTATCTCTTCTACTATTATTTTGATTTCCATGTCATTTATTTCAGCTTTAATGTTTATTATTTCCCTCCTTCTGCTGGTTTTTGCCCTTTATTTGTTGTTCTTTTTCCAGTTTCTTTAGATGTAAGGTTAGGTTGTACATTTCAGACTTTTGTTCCTTCTTGAGGAAGATCTGAATTGCTATATACTTCCTTCTTATAACTGCTTTTGCTGCAGCCCAGAGGTTGAGGACTATGGCATTTTCATTTTCATTGGTTTCCATGTATTTTTTTTTATTTCTTCTTCAAATTCCTGGTTAACCCATACATCATTTAATAGGATGTTCTTTAACCTCAATGTATTGGTTATATTTCCAAGTGTTTTTTTTCATGCGGTTGACTTTGAGTTTCATAAGGTCTAAATATGCATGGGATGATCTCAGTCCTTTTGCACTCATTGAGGCCTGATTTGTGACCCAGTATGTGATCTGTTCTATAGAAAGTTCCATGGGCACTTCAAAAGAATGTGTACCTTACTGCTTTAGGATGAAATGTTCTGATATATCTGTTAAGTCCATCTGGTCCAATGTGTCATTCAAAGTCATTGCTTCTTTGTTGATTTTATGCTTAGATGATCTGTCCATTGCTACAAGTAGGGTGTTAAAATTCCTTACTATTATTGTATTATCATCAATGAGTTTCTGTAAATTTGGTCTTAACTGATTTATGTAATTAGATTCCTTCAAGTTGGGGACATAAATATTTACCACTGTTAGATCTTCTTGTTGGATAGTCCTAGCCTCAGCAATCAGAAACAAAAAAATAAATAAATAAAAGGCATCCAAATTGGCAAGGAAGAAGTCAAGCTTTTGCTCTTTGCAGACAACATGATCTCTATGTGGAAAACTCAAAAGATTGCACCAAAAAATTCCTAGAACTGATACATGAATTCAGCAAAGTTGCAGGATATAAAATCAACATACAGAAACTGTTGCATTTCTATACACCAATAATGAACCAGCAGAAAGAGAAATCAAGGAATCAATTCCATTCACAATTACACCAAAAACTATGAGATACCTAGGAATAAACCTAACTAAAAAGGTAAAAGAGTTGTACTCTGAAAACTACAGAATACATATGAAAGAAATTGAAGAAGACACAATGAAATAGAAAAACATTCTATGTGGGGCGCCTGGGTGGCTCAGTCGCTAAAGCATCCAACTTCGGCTCAGGTCATGATCTCATGGTTTTCAAGTTCAAACCCCGTGTCGGGCTCTGTGCTGACAACTCAGAGCCTGGAGCCCACCATGGATTCTGTGTCTCCCTTTCTCTCTGATCCTCCCCTGCTCATGTTCTGTCTCTCTCTCCATTTCAAAAATAAATATTCAAAAATTTTTTTAAAAAAAGAAAAACATTCCATGCTCATAGATTTGAAGAACAATTGTTAAAATGTTGATACTACCCAAAGCAATCTACACATGAAATCCAATCCCTATCAAAGTAACACCAGAATTCTTGACAGAGCTAGAACAAACAATCCTAAAATTTGTATGGAACCACAAAAGACCCTGAAGAGCCAAAGCAATCTTGAAAAAGAAAACCAAAGCTGGAAACATCACTATCCCAGACTTCAAGATGTATTATAAAGCTGTAATCATCAAAACAGTATGTTACTGGCACAAAAACGGACACTCAGATAGATGAAACAGAATAGAAAACCCAGAAATGGACCTACAAACGTATGGCAAACCAATCTTTGACAAAGAAGGAAAGAATATCCAATGGAATAAAGACCATCTCCTCAGCAAATGGTGCTGGGAAAACTGGACAGTGACATACAGAATAAACCTGGACCACTTTCTTACATTTTGTTAACTCAAAATGGGTGAAATACCTAAATGTGAGACAGAAAGCATCAAAATCATAGAGAAGGAAACAGGCGGGAACCTCTCTGACCTCAGTTGTAGCAACTTCTTACTAGATACATCCACAGAGTTAAGGAAAACAAAAGCAAAAATGAACTACTGGGTCTCATCAAGATAAAAAGCAAAGAAAACAACAAAACTAAAAGGCAGCTGATGGAATGGGAGAAGATATTTGCAAATGACATATCAGATAAAGGGCTGGTATCCAAAATCTATAAAGATCTTATCAAACTCAACACCCAAAGAACACATAATCCAGTTAAACTGTGCAGAAGACATAAACACACACTTCTCCAAAGAAGACATCCATATGGCTAACACATGAAAATATGTTCAACATCATTCATCATCAGGGAAACACAAATCAAAACTACAATGAGATATCATTTCATGCCAGTCAGAATGGCTAACATTAACAACACAGGAAACAACAGGTGTTGGTGAGAATATTGAGAAAGGGGAACACTTTTGCACTGTTGGTAGAAATGTAAACTGGTGCAGCCATTCTGGGAAACAGTATGGATGTTCCTGAAAAAGTTAAAAATAGAACTAGCCTACGACTCAACAATTGCACTATTAGGTGTTTATACAAAGGATACAAAGATGCTGATTTGAAGGGGCACATGCACCCCAATGTTTATAGCAGCACTATCAACAATAATCAAATTATGGAAAGAGCAAAAATGTCCACTGACTGATGAATGGATAAAGAAGATGTGGTATATATACAATGGAATATTACTCAGCAATAAAAATTAATGAAACTTTGCCATTTATAAAGACATAGATAGGACTAGAGTGTATAACGCTAAGCAAAATAAGTCAGTCAGAGAAAGAAAAATACCATATGATTTCACTCATATGTGGATTTTAAGAAACAAACAGATGAGCATAGGGAAAAGGAAGGCAAAATAAGATAATAACAGTAAATAAAATCTTAAAAGACTCTTAAATACAGAGGACAAAGTGAGGGTTGAAGAAGGGGAGGTGGGGGATAGGCTGGATGGGGGATGGGTACTAGGAGGGCATTTGTTGGGATGAGAAATGGAGGTTGTATACAAGTGATGAATCACTAAATTCTACTACACTATATGTAAACTACCTTGAATTTAAATAAAGTCTTGGAAGAAAAAAACAAAAGACTATAGTTCTAAACAGCAAATGTAAAACTCTAATAAACAAATGAGTTACATGATGTGTGGGGCTCAAAGCAAAATAAAAATACAGAATTCTGGGGCACCTGGGTGGCTCAGTTAGTTGAGTGTCCGACTTTGGCTCAGGTCATGATCTCATGGCTTGTGAGTTCAAGCCCCGCATCAAGCTCTGTGCTGACAGCTCAGAGCCTGGAGCCTGCTTCAGATTCTGTGTCTCCCTCTCTCTCTGCCCACACTCGCTCACTCGCTCTCTCTCTCTCTCTCAAAAATAGATAAAAATTTAAAAAATTCAGAGCTCCTCGTTCAAAGTTACTGAGACTTTCAAGATGGTGAAACAGAGCATCAAATCAGGCACAGAGCCCATGGTGGCTGCAGCATGTCTATGAAGCTTCCATACAATCAAAGAATGTTCAAGACTATTTTATTTTGACTTGAAAATAATTTATAAACAAGACCTCAGAGAGACAACACATAAAGAGGAAAATCGTTCCTCGTTACTTCATCAAAATGCCGGATTTCTTGACATCTGTAGAAACTTCAGATAAAGTTGATGTGGGTGGTATTTTGAAAGAAATTAGACCACACTGCAGTTAGCTGAAGAACTGGAGTCTTGGTTTAAATCTCAGCTTCACAATTGATTGTAACACAGGCACATTTAACGGCAGTGAAATTTGCTGACAGTAGACCCTGCGCATTCTCTCCACACACAAGCATCAACATGTGAAACAATGGATGAGTTCATTACCTTCATCGTGGCGGTCATACGACAATGCAGGGAAGCCAAATCATCACATGCACACTTGACACATATACAGATATACTTGTCGATGATTCCTCAACAACATGGGGAAACAGCAAAATTACTTAAATCATTTGAGCCCCCATTTTCTTATAACGAGAGATGATTTTACTACTTCTCTTGCTGGGTGTTTGGAAGAAAAAAAATGAGCTAACACCTGTAAGGAACTCAGAATAAGAACTAATACAATAAGCGCACAATAAAAGTTATTTCCCTTCTATTTATAGCATATATGTGAACAAGGAATTTAAATGTGATAAATCTACAATGAATTCCTGCAAAGCAACAATAATGGATCTCAACACAAAGATGGACAGGGTACGTGGTGTTTATAATTGTTATAAGAAAATTTGCAAAAATGGCATTGCATATATTCTTTGGATGAGGCTCACAGAATATTTTCACCTAAAGGATTCAGAAAGAAGTAGGGATATACATGGGAGAGACCAGCCTCATTCCTTAGAGAGATATGTGCCTTTTGGTATCCCGATTTTAAAGAAACTAATTTAGTGCTAATACCAACAGTGAAGAATTGGGTTTAGAATAAACAGAAGCAATCACATTTTTCCTCATTCCTCTCTTTGTTTTCCATAGAATCAGAGTAATGAATACATAGAATTTTAAAGGTTATCATCATTCTATATGGATCAATGGAACATAACCGGCCCCCATTCCTTAATATAATTTGCCAGATTTCTTTCATTTTATACAAAGTTTTTCCAGGGAAGTGCCCCTGATGACAAAGGAAGAAAAGGTAATTGAACTAAGAACACAGAGGAGGCCCCTGACAATTGTGCTGTCCATGACTCTGCAAATAAGGAAGAAACATAGAAAAGAACATTTTAGGCTGGGGAGGGGGAGGGGGAGGGGGAACAATGGAACTCAAGATAGTAACACCCAAGAGGAATTGTCTTGAATTGCAAGTATGGGAAAATATCCTGTTTATTCTCACAGCGATCATGCTCACACCCAGGGGACACTCTCTCCGTGTTTATATGCCTAAGGTCTGTGGCTCCTGAGAGGCAAGAAGAATGTCAGAAGGAGACAAAGACGTTTCTGAACATGAAGAGCTCATGCTGCAATCCCCATATGAACAGTCACTTCAATATCTTCTGCCATTTTCAGCTGTTGGGAGTATAAACCTGAAAAGCTGGGCAGGCTGTGAATCCAACACTCAGGTAAGAGAATGCCTTAGGACTCAGGCTGAGAGGACCCCATATTTTCTGTATGTTTTTTTATATGCAACTAAGTGCCCAGATCTAGAGCTGGTTTCCTATTTTATGATGGATTCCTGATTGCATTTGTGGATTGTGAAGGCTCTTTATACACTTTTATTGCCATATCTCATTCGCACCTCAGGAGGCCTGGTTCTCTAAATATTCTCCAGAGTAAATATGTAATCTCTCAGCATTAAAATTGCAGTGAAATAAATGACTGAGTAAAGACAAGTCTGATTAGAAATTGTCTTTAATGTTAGAAAAAGGTTTCTTCCCCAAATGAATTTTTGATCCAATTTTGTTTGGTGAGTCAGAGAACCCAAAATGATATTTGCCATACCATTTGTATCTTACACAGAAGAGGTAGGATTAACAGTGTGAAAACATACTGTCAAAGAAAGCTAGTCTGACCTGCATGAAGCCAGCTTTTTACGGAGGTACAGCACAGATCAGGTATGTTCTCTAAATTCCTTCAACTCTACAGCGTAGAATCCCCCAGGCTATGGAGAGGTACTGCCTCATCAACCCACTCCTTTATTCCTCACATCAAATCTTTCTATTCTCCTCTCAGGGATTTCCCAAACTTAGAAAAAAAAAATCCCCTTTTGTAGGAGGCACCCCCATGTCTGCATCTCCATTCAGATTTCCTTCCATTATTTTCATTCTCTCCTTGTCTATTTTCCATAATTAAAAACCCTTCAGGGGCTTTCTTACAAGGTCTAGAGGTAGCAGTCTGGATGCCCATTAAAGTTTTATCAGAAGGTAGATGTGCACAGCCAGAGAAGATGGTAGGTTGGCTACATGCTCTGAGTCTCTGGGAGAAAGACACATATTAATGACAATCAAATAAAGGGAAAAAATGGTGGACCAATGGCCCATAACCAACAGTTCACCATAATATCTAATAGTCTAATGAGGCAAATCCTATAAAAGGAATGATGTTGAAACTGTGTAAAACAATAATGTTCAACCTCAAGGTACCATTGTGTAGACAGGAAAATCCTCAACTACAAAGTCTCTGATTCTCAACAGAGGTACGCTCCATAGAGTAATTCATCCTTTCTCTTAAGCGATGCTGAATCAAACCTCAGTCACTGCATTTCTCCTCCTGGGAGTCACAGACATCCAAGCACTGCAGCCTTATCTCTTCGTGGTTTTCCTTGCAATTTACATGGTCAGTGTGGTTGGCAATGGAGCAGTCCTCCTGGTTGTCGTCTCTGATCCAAGACTCCATTTACCCATGTATTTCTTCCTGGGAAATCTGTCATGTTTAGATATCTGCTACTCCACAGTGACACTGCCAAAGATGCTGGAGAACTTCTTCTCTACACACAAGACAATTTCCTTCTTGGGATGCATAAGCCAGCTTCACTTCTTCCACTTCCTGGGCAGCACGGAGGCCATGCTGTTGGCCGTGATGGCCTTTGACCGCTTTGTGGCCATCTGCAGGCCACTGCATTACTCTGTCATCATGAATTACCAGCTCTGTACCCAGATGGCTGTCACGGTCTGGACCATTGGTTTTTTCCACGCCCTGTTGCACTCCATGATGACCTCTCGCTTGAACTTCTGTGCTTCTCATCAGATCCATCACTTCTTCTGTGATGTCAAGCCTTTGCTGGAGTTGGCCTGCGGGAACACGGAGCTCAACCAGTGGCTTCTCAACACGGTTACCGGGACCATTGCCTTGGGCCCCTTCTTCCTAACACTTCTCTCCTACTTCACCATAATCATCTCTCTTTTCTCCAAGACCCACTCCTGTAGTGCACTCCACAAAGCACTGTCCACGTGTGCCTCTCACTTCATGGTGGTCATTGTTTTCTATGCTCCTGTTGTCTTTACTTACATATCTCTTGCCTCAGGCAGCTCCATGCAGGACCAGGTCGCTGCCATCATGTACACTGTGGTCACTCCTATGCTGAACCCACTGGTCTATACACTGAGGAACAAGGACGTGAAGGCTGCCTTGAGTAGGGTCTTCAGAAGGAGGGACGACCTGAGCAAATTCAGAGCACACTTCTAAGAAAGGAATCAACAGGAGATGATAAAGTTGGTGTGTGAGGTTAGACTGCTTCTCAGATCATGTACAATATGTGTAATAGGTGGAGCTGTCCAAAGATAAATGAGAAATTCCAGCCTGATTGTGTTAAATTAAGCATTCCTAGGTACCATAATGGAAACATGAACCCATGGGACACCAGCCATAGAATCCTAATGTTCAATTTGTGTTCAGGATATGAGTTCATAAAAATGATTTTTAATGTATTTTTATGGATTCTCTAATGACATCAGGGATAGAAATATGCCTATATACTCATATATTAGGTACATGAATACTACTTATGGCTCTTTGTGTGGCCCATCTACTTAACATATTTTATGTGAGTAAAAAAAAAAAATTCTTATATTATTACATTTTGAGGATGAATTTTGAGCCACATTTACTGAATAGGATAAGAAATGGTAATTCTCAGGGGCACCTGGGTGGCTCAGTCGGTTAAGCCTCCGACTTCGGATCTGGTCATGATCTCACAGTTTGTGAGTTCAAGCCCTGCGTCGGGCTCTGTGCTAACAGCTCAGAGCCTGGAGCCTGCTGCGGATTCTGTGTGTGTGTGTGTGTGTGTGTGTGTGTGTGTGTGTGTGTGTGTGTCTTTCTTCCCCTCCCTTGCTCACACCTTGTCTTTCTCTCTCTCAAAAATAAATAAACATTAAAAAAATTTTTTTAAAGAAATGGTAATTCACAAATGAGTTAAAGGAATTTTTAGTCAGTATGTATCTCCCTAAGCAGGAGGCAAGTAAGTGATTAAAACAAATGATTTAAGCACTAATAAACATGGACAAATTAGCCAATGTTTATCTAATGAGTTTTGGAAACCTTATCTCTAGAGATGTCTTAAAGTCAACTGGAAAAACTGTAATTGAATACTGTTATATATTACCGAAAGTGGAGACGGACTGGAAAAAAAATCTCAAAATCCCTCCCTAGCTAATCAGTATATTATTTTCCCCTCAATCTTTGGACACAAGAAATGATGAGTTTCAAAAACCTACCTGTTTTTCTATTTTCTTTTCCTATTTCTATGCTTTCTTCATAGATTATAAATGATACCATACATTGTAACACTGGGGAAAAGTTCAGAATTCATCAAAATGTTGTCTGTTTTCCCTACTTGTCACCAAACCCATACATAGTGAAAGATACTATGTCATAATTGTATGAACTGAGGCATTTCTGGAGCTAGTGTCAGGAGGCACTATATTCCCTACTTTCTAAGTCTTGGGAGTGGTTACTGGGCCTGAAGGATGGTGGGGGCAGCATTTTTGACTAGAGATGCAGATAAAGACTGTGACAGGCCTTTATGAGCTCAGGGACTGACTGTTCAAATTCTCTGCATCCACTTTTGTGAGCACAAACAATGTGGTTTGATCTCATCCACTGTTTTTGGTCCCCCAATTCTACTTTTGTTTATAAAAAAAAAATAAAATGTGTCTGTGGAGAAGGCATCTTCTACCCTGAACTGTCTCAGCCCCTCATTTCTGTTGATCAGAATTGTTTACAAAATCCAAGCTCCACGCAGGCCGTGAACCAGAGAAGAACATGTCATTATCTGGTTGGCTACTGCTGCCTAACACACTAGCATCCCCAAACACAGAAGCTGAAGACACCTATACCAGGAAGTTACATTCTTCTGAGGCTCAGGAATTGGGAAGAACAGAGCAGGGCAGGGCTGGTTCTCCTCGATCATGTTTGTGCCGTGGCTGAGCTGATGTGAGCATCCTCGCGTGGAAGAGCTGAGAGCTGGCAAAGTCTCTGTCTGGGTCTCCCTTGGTCCACTCTTTCCAAGTGGCTATTCTGTGCTTTTGCAGCATGGAGGCCTCGGGCTTGACACTCTATGTGGGGGCCAACAGACCAGGACAAAGGCTGCCAGTCATCTCTCCAACAAACCCAAGAACCAGTATTGACATCACCTCTGTCACCTTGGACAAAATAGACACAGGCCAACCAAACTGCAGAAAGAGGAAATCCCCACCTTTAACTGGAAAGAATATCAAAAAATTTTGTGGACATCCTTAATCCACCATAGTCCCAACTCTGTCTACTAATAATTAACATTGTCCCCACATACTTTCTCTCCCTCCAAATGATCTTAAAATCTCTTCCCATTACAACATCAGTCAGAATCTACATCTTTTCACCTACATTGGGTCAAGGTATAGATGGGGCTTTTTGGGTACAGTTCCTCAAGTATGTTTGCTTTTGATCTAAAGAACTTCACACTAAAGGGTCAAATTATCTGCCCTAGGTAGAGACAGACATAGATTTAGGTATATTATAGGATATTTTTCAGTTGTGCAAAAAAGAGGAAGTGCTGGCATTTGTGACAATGTGGACAGACCTTCAGGGTATAAGGCCAAATGAAATAAGTCAGTCAGAGAAAGAGAAATACCATATCTTTCACTTATATGTGGAATCTGAAAGCACAAAATAAAGAAAAACAAACAAACAGACATACACATAAACAAAGAGAACAAACTGGTGTTTGCCAGAGGGCAGGGAGGTGGGTGGATGGGTGCAATAGGAGAAGGGGATTAAGGGATACAAACTCCCAATTACAGAGAAAATAAGTCACAGAGATTTAAAGTACAGTAGAAGGAATACAGTCAACAATATTATAATAACTTCATATGGTGACATATAGTAACTGCAATAATCGTGGTATGAAATTCCATAATGCATATATATGTTGAATCACAGTGTGATTTCACAGCGTGAAAGGTATGAGGTCCATAAAAGTGAATTGGGGGAGAAAAAAAAAGGCAGTTCCTCAGAGGTGGGGGAACCCATTCCGGGGAGAGACAAAGGGGAGAGAAAGTGAGAGGGGTTGAAAAAGTGTTGCATTGAGGTCATACCAGAAGAAAACCTCTCTGGATACACACTGGGGAGTGAGAAGTAATGAGTGTCCCAGTTTTTTGTTTGTTGGTTTGTTTGTTTGTTTGTTTGTTTTACAGTATGTGGAGCTCAAATTCTGAAATTTTGGAAGTGGGTGACTTTCTCAGGAGAGGAATTGTGGTGTGTGCTCCTGGGGAGAAGGGAGTGGGCCCGGAGCGCATAGTGTGGTGTAGCAATCTCTGGGGTGAACCAGAAGAGAACAGTCCCCTTCCTGGAGTGCTTGGGAAGAGGGTATATTGCCTCATCAGGGAAAAAGACCCTGCAAGTGCCAGTAAAAAGTCTTTCATCAGCAGGGGACAGAGACTCACCCAGAAGGAATATAACCTTTTCTGCACCTAGCGGTGCTACACCACAGATTCCGTGCAATGCACAGGTGTAGGACAGTTTTTCAGGGACAAAGGACTTCACATAGCATGGAGAGTCTGTACTCCAAGGTAGAGAAGCGGGTCCATGCAGTGCAAGGTCCTTTAAAACTTCAAATTGTGAATCCCAGCTTTGCACCAAAGAACGCACGAAAGCTCTGGTGTAGGGTGAGCTATTGGCCCTCGTTATTATGTGAACGCTGGCTGAACAGCAGGGGTCGACATCCCCAATCCAAGGAAGAGAGATTGGGTTGGGGCCATTTTCCCCCAAACACCAAAATGGTGGGACTTCCCAGTGGAGGCAGGACCTGCTTAGACAAAACCCCATCCCTTTGTGCCTGGCAACTGTTTATTCACTGGGGCAGGACTGACTGAGCCATCAGGCCTCTCCTTCAGACCAACACGGCCACACCCCACATGCACCAAGTAAACTAAAAAGACAATGCATCAAAATGACACCTGCAGTTCTGCCGGAGACAGAACCATGCTTACATTTTGTTCTTTTTTTTTTTTCAATTCTTCTTTTTTACTTCTGTAATCAGCCTCATAATTGCTTGTGTTTTTTTTTTTCAATTTCTTTTCTACTTTTTGGGGACCTCAGGCTTCATTACTCTTTTCTATTTCTTTCTTCTCTCTCTCTCTCTCTTTTTTTTCTTTTCATTGTCTTTGAAATCAACCTTATAGTTGTTGTTGTTTTTTTTTTTTTTTTTGATTCTCTGGGGGTTTTCTTGTTGCCTTTCTTATTCTCTTTTTTAGGGGACCCGCATTTGTTCCCTTTATCCAGGTCCACCTAGTTAAAGCTCCAAACACTCCCCACAGCAAGCAAGGAGGAACTCTGCAGAGAACTGACCAGTGGGAAAGAGCAGCCAAAATGCAACAGCAGAAGGCATACAGCATACACCAGAAACACTCTCTGAAGTGCGAGGCCCTAGACAGCATATGACCCCTTTTTACTATTGCACTACTCTCAGGTGCAGGAAACATAACAAAGCTTTTAAAACACATGAGACAGAAACTTAGCCAAAAGGACAAGAGGGAGGAATTCTCCCCAAAAGAAAGGTCAAGAGTAAATCACAGTCATTAACTTGCTCAAAACAGATATAAGCAATAGATCTGAACAAGAATTTAAAACACTCAATATGACTACTAGCTGGTCTTGAGTAAAGCATAAAAGACACCAGAGAAACACTTGCTGCAGAGACCAAAGACCTAAGACTAGTCAGGATGAAATAAAAAATGCTATAACTAACAGGCAATACTGACTGGATACAGTCACCATGAGGACTGAAAGAGCAGAGTAGACACAGGTGATACAGAATATAAAATTATGGAAAACAATGAAACTGAAATGAAGAGGAAAGGAAACTATTAGATCATGAGGGAAGACTTAGAGAACTTAGTGATTTCATGAAATAAAACAATATCCATATCTTACAGGTCTCATTAGAAGAGCAGAAAAAGGGGACAGAAAATTTATTTGAACAAATTATAGCTGAGAAGGGAGTGGCAGGAAATATTCAATGTGCTGAATAAGAAAAATATGCAGCCAAGAATTCTTTATCCAGCAAGGCTGTCATTCAAAATAGGAGAGAGTTTCCCAGACAAAAAAGATAATAATAATGATGATGATGATGATGATGATGATAAGGGAGTTTGTGACCACTAAAACAGCCCTAAAAGAATTTTTAAAAGGTCTTTCTGGGTGGAAAAAAAGAAGAGAAAAAAAAAAAAAGACCAAAACAACAAAGACTACAACAGACAGAAAACATCACCAGAAACACCAACTCTACAGGTAACACAGTGGCACTAAATTCATATCTTTCTATAATCAATCTGCATGTAAATGGACTAAATACTCCAATTAAAGACATAGAATGGATTAAAAAAAAACAAGATGCATCTATATGCTGTCTACAAGAGACTCACTTTATAACTAAGGACATCTGCACATTGAAAGTGAGGGGATGGAGAATCATCCATCATGCTAATGGACATCAAAGGAAAGCTGGAATAGTCATACCTATATCAGACAAACCTGACTTTATTTTTTTAATGTTTCTATATTTATTTTGAGGGAGAGAGAGCACAAGCAGAGGGGTGGGGCAGAGAGACGGGGGAGACACAATCTGAAACAGGCTCCAGGCTTTGAGCTGTCAGCACAGAGCCCAGTGGGGGGTTCAAACCCACGGACTGTAAGATCATGACCTCAGCTGAAGTCAGATGCCCAATCAACTGGGCCACCCAGGAGCCTAAAACAAACAAGATTTTAAAACAACTGTAACAAGAGATGAAGAAGGGCATTAGATCATAATTAAGGGCACTATCCAGCAAGAAGATCTGACAATTATAAATATTTATGTCTCCAACTTGGTACACCTAAATATATAAATCAATTAATCACAAACATAAAGAAACTCATTGATAATAATACAAAAAAAGTAGGGACCTTAATACAACACTTACATCAATGGACAGAATATCTAAGCAGATAACCAACAAAGAAACAATGCCTTTGAATGATCTATTGAGCCAGATGGACTTAACATATATATTCAGAACATTTCATCCTAAAGCAGCAGAATACAATTTTTCTCAAGGGCACATGGATAGATCACATACTGGGTCACAAATCAGCCCTCAACAGGTATAAAAAGATCAAGATCATACATGCATTTTTTAAGAACACAGTGCTATGAAACTTGAGATCAACCACAAGTAAAAAATTGGAAACAAGCCTTCAAATACATGGAGGTTAAACAACATCCCACTAAAGAATGAATAGGTTACTTAGGAAATTAAAGAAGAAATTTAAAAAATACGTGGTAGCATATGAAAATGAAAACACAACAGCCCAAATTCTTGGGATACATCAAAGGCAGTCCTAAGAGGAAAGTATACTGCAATTCAGGCCCATATCAAGAAGCAACAAAGGTTCCAAACACACAACCTAACATTAAATCTAAAGGAGCTAGAAAAGGAGCAGCAAATAAAGCCTAAAGCCAGCAGGAAAAGGGAACAATAAAGATTAGAGCATAAATGAATGATACACAACAAATAAAAGAAATAGTAGAACAGATCAATGAAACTAAGTGCAGGTTCTTTAAAAGAATTTTTAAAAATTGATAAACCCCTAGCAACACTTATCAAAAAGAAAAAAGGGAGAGAATCCAAATAGATAAAATCATGAATAAAAGAGGAGAGATCACAACCAACACCACAGAAATACAAGAAATTAGAATAATATGAAAATTTAGATGCCAACAAACTAGGCAGTCTGGAAGAAATGGAAAAAAAATTCTAGAAAATGATGCAACACCAAAACTCAAACAGGAAGTAATAGAAAACTTTACCATAACAAGTAAAGAAATTGAACTGGTTATTAAAAATCTCCCAACAAACAAGAGTCCTGGGCCAGATGGCTTCCTGGGGTATTATTACCAGACAGTTAAAGAATAGTTCATACCTATTCTGCTCAAACTGTTACAAATATAGAAATGGAAGGAAAGCTTCCAAACTCATTCTATGAGGCCAGCATTACCTTGATTCAAAAATCAGATGAAGACCCGACTAAAAAAGAGAATTATAGGCCAATACCCCTGATGAAACTGGATGCAAAAATTTTCAAGATACTAGCAAATCAATTCCAACAGACCATCAAAAGAATTATTCATCATAATCAAGAAGGGTTTATTCCTGGTAAGCAGGGATGGTTCAATATTTGCAAATCTACACCACATTAATAAAAGCAAGGAGAAGAATCATACGATCTTTTCAATAGATGCAGAAAAAGCATTTGACAAATACAGCATCTTTCTTGATAAAAAAAAAAAAAAAAAAAAAACCCTCAAGAAAGTGGAGATACAAGGAACATACCTCAACAACATAAAAGGCAATATAGGAAAGACCTAGATCTAATATCATCCTCATAGGGGAAAAGTTCTCCAGATGAGAAACATGACAGGTATGTTCACTCTCACCATTGTTGTTCAACAATGTACTGGAAATCCTAACCTCAGCAATCAGGCAACAAAAAGAAATAAAAGGCATCCAAATCAGCAATGAAGAAGTCAACTTTCACTCTTTGCAAATGACGTGATACTCTACTTGGAAAACCCTAAAGACTCCACCAAAAAACTGCTAGAACTGATACGTTAATTCAGCAAGATCACAGGATATAAAATCAATGTACATAAACTGGTTGTATTTCTAAACACCAATGATGAAGCAGAAAGAGAAAGTAAGAAATTGATCCCACTGGCAATTGCACAAAACCCATGAGATGCAGAGGAATAACCTAACCAAAGAGGTACAAGATGTGTATGCTGAAAACTATGGAAGCTTATGAAAAATTGAAAACACAAATAAGTGGGAAACATTCCTTGTTCATAGATTGGAAGAACAAATATTGTTAAAATGTCAATACTACCCAAAGCAAGCTACACAGTCAATGAAATCCCTATCAATATAACACTAGCATTCTTCACAGAATTAGAACAATCTTAAAATTTGTATCAAACCAGAAAAGACCCCAAATAGCCAAAGAAATGTTAAAAAAAGAAACCAAAGCTGGAAGCTTCACAATTCCAGACTTCAAGCTATGTTACAAAACAGTAATCATCAAAAAAGTTTGGTATTGGCACAAGAACAGACACATAGATCAATGGAACAGAATAGAGAACCCAGAAATGGACCAACAAGTATGTGATCAACTTTTCTTGACAAAACAGGAAAGAATATCCAATGGAAAAAAAGACAGTCTCTACAACAAATGGTGTTAGGAAAACTAGACGTCATAGACAGAAGAATGAAACTGGACCACTTTCTTACATCATAATCAAAAGTATTTCAGAAATCCTAAAAAACCTAAAAGTGAGTCAGGAAACCACCAAAATCCTAGAGGGGAAAATATAAAGGAACTCTTTGGCATCAGCCACAACAGCTTCCTACTCGACATGTCTCCAGAGGTTGGGATCTCAGCAAGATAAAAGTCTTCTTCACAGAAAAGGAAACAATCAATAAAACTGAAAGGTAAACGATGAAATGGGAGAAGACATTTGCAAATGACCTATCAGATAAAGGGCAAGTATCCAAAAATCTATAAACAACTTACCAAACTCAACACCGCCCCAAAAAAGAAATAATCCAGTGAAGAAATGGGCAAAAGACATGAACAGACACGTTTCGAAAGACATCCAGATGACTAACAGACACATGAAAAGATGCTCAACATCATCATCAGAGAAATACAAATCGAAACCACAATGAGATACCACCTCACACCTGTCAGAATGGCTAAAATTAACAACTCAGGAAATGACAGATGTTGGCAAGGATGCCGAGAAAGGGGGAACACTTATGCATGTTAGTGGAAACGAAAAATGGTGAAGCCACTCTGGAAGAGAGTATGGGGGTTCCTCAAAAAATTAGAAATAGAACTACCCAGCAATTACACTGCTAGGTATTAACCCAAAGGATACAAAAATGCTGATTCAAAGGGGCCCGTGCACCCCAACATTTACAGCACCACTACTGACAATAGCCAAATTATGGAAAGAACCCAAATGTCCATCGATTTTGAATGGATATAGAAGATGTGGTTTATATATACAATAGAATACTACTCGATGATCAAAAAGAATGAAACTTTGCCATTTGCAACAATGTGGATGAAACTGGAGTATATTATGCTAAGCAAATCAGAGAAATACATATACCATATCACCTGACTTATATGTGGAATTTAAGAAACAAAACAGATGAGCATAGGGGAAGGAAAGGAAAAATAAGGAGGAATGCGTGGGTGGCTCAGTTGATTGGGCATCCTACTTCAGCTCAGGTCATGATCTCATAGCTCCTGAGTTCAAGCCCCACATCAGAGTCTCTGCTGTCAGCACAGTCACTGCTTTGGACCCTCTGTCTCCTTCACTCTCTCTCACTCTCTCTCTCTCTCTCTCTCTCTCCATCTCTCTGCTCCTCCCCAGCTCATTCTCTCTCTCTCTCAAATAAATAATTAAGCTTTAAAAAAAGAGAGAGGGAAACAATTCATAAGAGACTCTTATATACAGAAAACAAACTGAAGGTTGTTGGAAGGGAGGTTTGTAAGGGGGTTGGCTATAAAGGGTGGTGGGCATTAAGGAGGACACTTGTTGGGATGAGCACTGGATGTTGTATGTAAGTGATGAATCACTAGGTTCTACTCCTCAAACCAATACCACATTGTATGTTAACTAACTTGAATTTAAATGAATACATTAAAATACCAAAAAAAAAAAAAACTTACTGAGAATTTCAAGATGATAAAAAAGCTTTAAATGAGGTGCACAGCCCTGTGTGGGGGCTCCAGTCACATGCACATGAAGCTGACCATATAACAAAAGAATATTGAAGACAATTTCATTTTGACTCGAGAAGAAAAATGACTTATAAACAAGACCTCAGAGAGACAAAACATAAACAGAAAATGTACTGGTCATGACTTCATCAAAATATCAGATTTCTAGACATCTGTGGGAACTGTAGATACAATTGAGGTGGGTGGTATTCTGAAAGGATGGAGACCACACTGCAGTTAGCTGTAGAACCGGACCCTTCGTTTGAACACGAGTCGCACAATTTATTGTAAAGCAGGAACATTTAATGGCAGTGAAATAAGCTGACAGTACACTCTGAGCATTTTCTCCACACACAGGTGTCAACAATGTGAGACAATGGAAGCATTCATAAACTGCATGGTGGTGGTCATTCCAATACATATATGGAAGTAAAATCACACTGTACACTTGAAACATATACAACTGTACTTGTCAATGATTCCTCAGTAACACTGAGGGGGAAACAGAAAAATTACATAAATCCTTTGAGCTCCTGTTATATTGTAAAGTAAATGTGATATCAGTACATCCCTCACTGAATGTTTGGAAAAATTAAATGAACATTTCATGTAAGAAACTCAAAACAATAGCTTCTACAATTAGAACATAATAAATGTTATTTCCGTTCTATTTTTAACATATGCTTGAATGAGGAATATTTTTAAGTTTTTTTTTTTTTTTTATATTGAGAGACAGAGAAAGAATGTGAGCACAGGAAAGGGAGAGAACGAGGAGAGAGCAAGAAGCCAAAGCAGGCTTCCTGTGTGGGCCCAGAACCCAATGTCAGGCTCCATCTCACAAACCATGAGTAAGCGACCTGAGCCAAAATCAACAGTCAGCTGGTTATCTGAATGGCCCAAGCACGCCCTGAAAGAGGAATTTTTATCATGATTAATATACAATGCATTCGTGCAAAGCAACAATAATGGATCTCAACACAAATATGGACAGGGTACATGGTGTTTATAACTGTTATGAGAAAGTTTGCATGCATGTCAGATTGCATATATTCCTGGGATGAGGCTCACAGAATATTCTCACCTAAAGGTTGCAGCAACAAGAGAGGATACACAAGGAGAGACCAGCCTCATTCCTTAGAGAAAGATGTGAGCCTTGGGATGTCTATTTTAAACAAATTTAACGCTATTACCAGCAATGAAGAATCTAATTTGGAATAAATAAAAGCAATCCTACTTCTCCTTGTTCCTCTGTCTTGTTTTCCACAGGACCATAGTAAAAACTATGTGGAATGTTAAAGATTATCATCATCTGTACAGGTCAATGGAACATAACTGGCCTCCATTACTTACCAAACATTACCAAATTTCTTTCATTTTCTCACAAAGTTTTTCAGGGAAGTACCCATGATGAAAAAGGAAGAAAATGTAATTGCACTAAGAAAACAGAGGAGGCCCCTGACAATTGTGCTGTCCACAATTCTGCAATTAAGGAGGAAAAATAAAAAAGAAAAATTTAGGTCAGTGGGGAAAACAAAACAAAACAAACAAACAAAAAAAGATGGAACTTACGATAGCAACACCCAAGAGGAATTGTCTTGAATTGCAAGTATGGGAAAATATCCTGTTTATTCTCACAGCGATCATGCTCACACCCAGGGGACACTCTCTCCGTGTTTATATGTCTAAGGTCTGTGGCTCCTGAGAGGCAGGAAGAATTTCAGAAGGAGACAAAGACGTTTCTGAACATGAAGAGCTCATGCTGCAATCCCAATATGAACAGTCACTTCAAATATCTTCCTGCCATTTTCAGCTGTTGGGAGTGTAAACCTGCAAAGCTGGGCAGGCTGTGAATCCGACAATCAGGTAAGAGAATGCCTTAGGACTCGGGCTGAGAGGACCCCATATTTTCTGCATGCTTGTTTATATGCAACTAAGTGCCCAGATCTAGAGCTGGTTTCCTATTTTATGATGGATTCCCCATTGCATTTGTGGATTGTGAAGGCTCTTCATACACTTTTATTGCCATATCTCATTCGCACCTCAGGAGGCCTGTTTCTCTAAATATTCTCCAGAGTAAATATGTAATCTCTCAGCATTAAAATTGCAGTGAAATAAATGACTGAGTAAGGACAAGTCTGATTAGAAATTGTCTTTAATGTTAGAAAAAGCTTTCTTCCCCAAATGAATTTTTGATCCAATTTTGTTTGGTGAGTCAGAGAACCCAAAATGATATTTGCCATACCATTTGTATCTTACACAGGAGAGGTAGGATTAACAGTGTGCAAAACATACTGTCAAAGAAAGCTACTCTGACCTACATGAAGCCAGCCTTTTACAGAGGTACAGCACAGATCGGGTATGTTCTCTAAATTTCCTCCAGCTCTATGGACTCGAAACCCTTTCAGGCTATGTAGAAATACTGCCTGATCAACCCACTCCTTTATTCCTCTCACATTAAATCTTTCTATTCTCCTCTCAGGGATTTCCCAAACTTAGAAAGATGTGCCTTTTTAAAAATGTTTACTTATTTTTGAGACAGAACAGGAGGGAGACAGAGTATGAGGGACAGAGAGAGAGGGAGACACAGAATCTGAAGCAGGCTCCAGGCTTTGAGCTGTCAGCACAGAGCCCCACATGGGACTTGAACTCACAAGCCATGAGATCATGACCTGAGCCAAAGTCGGATCCCAACCAACTGAGCCACCCAGGCGCCCAAGATTTGCCTTTTTACAAGAGGCAATCCCACACCTGGATTTTAATTCAGACCTCCTTGCATTGGTGTCATTCTTCCCTTGTCTATTTTTCTTAATTAAAAATCGTTCAGGTGCTTTCTTACAATATCTGGATATAGCAGTCTGGGCAAGTAGTTAATGAGAGTTCATTAGAACCCCCATTAGAGTTCATTAAGGAGATGAGAGGACACTTGTATCAGAAGGTAGATGTGCAGACCCAGAGAAGATGGTAGGTTGGCTATGTGCTCAGAGTCTCTGGGAGAAAGAAACATCTTAATGATAATCAAATGAGGGGGAAAAATGGTGGACCAATGGCCCATAACCAACAGTTCACCATAATATCTAATAGTCTAATGAGGCAAATCCTATAAAAGGTCTGATGTGGGAACTGTGTAAAACAACAATGCCCTCCCTCAAAGTACCCATTGTGTAGACAGGAAAATCCTCAACTACAAAGTCTCTGATTCTCAACAGAGGTACGCTCCATAGAGTAATTCATCCTTTCTCTTAAGCGATGCTGAATCAAACCTCAGTCACTGCATTTCTCCTCCTGGGAGTCACAGACATCCAAGCACTGCAGCCTTATCTCTTCGTGGTTTTCCTTGCAATTTACATGGTCAGTGTGGTTGGCAATGGAGCAGTCCTCCTGGTTGTCGTCTCTGATCCAAGACTCCATTTACCCATGTATTTCTTCCTGGGAAATCTGTCGTGTCTAGATATCTGCTACTCCACGGTGACACTGCCAAAGATGCTGGAGAACTTCTTCTCTACACACAAGACAATTTCCTTCTTGGGATGCATAAGCCAGCTTCACTTCTTCCACTTCCTGGGCAGCACGGAGGCCATGCTGTTGGCCGTGATGGCCTTTGACCGCTTTGTGGCCATCTGCAGGCCACTGCATTACTCTGTCATCATGAATTACCAGCTCTGTACCCGGATGGCTGTCACGGTCTGGACCATTGGTTTTTTCCATGCCCTGTTGCACTCCATGATGACCTCTCGCTTGAACTTCTGTGCTTCTCATCAGATCCATCACTTCTTCTGTGATGTCAAGCCTTTGCTGGAGTTGGCCTGCGGGAACACGGAGCTCAACCAGTGGCTTCTCAACACGGTTACCGGGACCATTGCCATGGGCCCCTTCTTCCTAACACTTCTCTCCTACTTCTCCATAATCATCTCTCTTTTCTCCAAGACCCACTCCTGTAGTGTGCTCCGCAAAGCACTGTCCACGTGTGCCTCTCACTTCATGGTGGTCATTCTTCTCTATGTTCCTGTTATCTTCACTTACATATCTCCTACCTCAGGCAGCTCCATGGACCAGGACCAGGTCGCTGCCATCATGTACACTGTGGTCACTCCTATGCTGAACCCACTGATCTATACACTGAGGAACAAGGACGTGAAGGCTGCCTTGAGTAGTATCTTCACAAGGAGGGGCGACCTGAACATATCTAGAGCACACTTCTAAGACAGGAAGCAATAGGAGATGATGAAGTTGGTGTGTGAGGTTAGACTGCTTCTCAGATCATGTACAATACGTATAACAGGTCGAGCTGTCCAAAAAAAAGATAAATGGGAAGTCCAGCCTGATTGTGTTAACCAAAGCATTCCTAGGTAACATAATGGAAACATGAGCCCATCGGACACCAACCATGGAATCCTAATGTTCAATTTGTGTTTGGAATATCAGTTAATGAAACTTTTTTTTTTTTTATGTATTCTTATGGATTCTCTAAAGAAGTCAGGAATAGAAATATGCCTATATTAACTGTATGTCAGTACACAAATACTACCCAGGGATGTTTATCTTTTTTTCTTTTTAAGTTTTTATTTATACATGAGAGAGAGACAGAGAGAGAGAGAGACACAGAGCTTGAGAATGGGAGAGGCAATGAGGCGGAGACAGAATCTGAAGCATGCTACAGGCTCTGAGTTGTCAGCACAGAGCCTGATGCGGGGCTTGAACATAGGAACAGTGGGATCATGACCTGAGGGGAAGTCAGAGTCTTAATGGATTGAACCACCCAGGTGCCCCAGGGCTATTTATCTTTGTGGTCCTTCTCAGTTAATGTATTTAAATGTGAGCAATAAAATTCTTATGCTGTTATATTTTGAGGAGTTGAATTTAACCACTGATAATAAGAAATGGTAATTTACAAATGAGTTAAGAGGAAGTTTCAACCAGTACATCATGACTTCTTTTTTCCCTAACCTAGAGACAAGTAATTCATTAAAACAAATGATTTAAGCACTAAATGACAGGGAGAAAATAGACAATTGTTTATCTAAAGTGTTGTGGATCCTCTATCTCCAGAGATTTTTTAAAGTCAACTAGATAAAAGGGGCTCCTGGGTGGCTCAGTTGGTTAAGCATCCGACTTCAGCCCAGGTCACGATCTCGCGGTCCGTGAATTCGAGCCCCACGTCAGGCTCTGGGCTGACAGCTCAGAGCCTGGAGCCTGCTTCACATTCTGTGTCTCCCTCTCTCTCTACCCCTCCCCCGTTCATGCTCTGTCTCTCTATGTCCCCAAAAAATACATAAACGTTAAAAAAAAAAAAACTTTAAAGTCAACTAGATAAACTGTACAGGATGGCTATTAAACATTGTTGAAAGTGGGGACAGAATGAAATTAAAATTTCTGAATCCCTCACTAGCTAATCAGTTGGTAATTTTTCCCTCAGTGTTTGCTCATGGAAAATATTGAGTTTCAAAACACTTCCTATTTTTTTTTTTTGGTTTTACTATTTCTATGACAATTTCCAGTGACTGTCATGATGCAATATGACATAATACTGATGAAATGTGCAGAATTTATCAAAATGTTGTCTTGTTTTCCTTACTTGTCACCAAACCCAAATGTAACAAAAACAACTAAGTCATAATTGCTGAGACATTTCTGGAGCTAATGTCCGGAGGCACTGTGTTCCTTATTTTCTAAATCCCAGGGGTGGTTTCTGTGCATGAGGGATGGTGGGAGAAGCATTTATGACTATTTATAGATGCAGGTGAAGACTGTGACAGGCCTTGATGAGTTCAGGGACTGACTGTTCAAATTCTCTGCATCCACTTCTGTGAACACAAACACTGTGGTTTGATCTCATCCACTGTTTTTGGTCCCCCAATTCTACTTTTGTTTATAAAAAAAAAAATAAAATGTGTCTGTGGAGAAGACATTTCTACCCTGAACTGTCTCAGCCCCTCATTTCTGTTGATCAGAATTGTTTACAAAATCCAAGCTCCACGCAGGCCGTGAACCAGAGAAGAACACGTCATTATCTGGTTGGCTACTGCTGCCTAACACACTAGCATCCCCAAACACAGAAGCTGAAGACACCTATACCAGGAAGTTGCATTCTTCTGAGGCTCAGGAATTGGCGAGAACACAGCAGGGCAGGGCTGGTTCTCCTTGATCATGCTTGTGCCGTGGCTGAGCTGACGTGAGCATCCTCACATGGAAGAGCTGAGAGCTGGCAAAGTCTCTCTCTGGGTCTCCCTTGGTCCGCTCTCTCCATGTGGCTGTTCTGTGTTTTTGCAGCATGGAGGCCTCAGGCTTGACACTCTACGTGGGGGCCAACAGACCAGGACAAAGGCTGCCAGTCATCTCTCCAACAAACCCAAGAACCAGGATTGACATCACCTCTACTATTCCCTCTGGACAAAATGGTCACAGGCCTAACAAACTTTATAGAGAAGAAATCCCTACCTTTCATGGGAAAGAACATCAAAAAAATTTTGTGGACATCTTTAATCCACTCTAGTCCAACTCTAATAATTAACATTGTCCCCACATACAAATCACACTTACTCTCCCTCCAAATAATACTAAAATCTCATCCCGTTGCAGTATTAGTCAGAGTCTATGTCTTTTCACCTACATTGGGTCAAGGTACAAATGAGGCTTGTTGGGTCCAGTTTCTCAAGCTTGGTTCCTTTTTATCTCAAGAACTTCAAACTGATGCGTCCAGTTATCTGCCCTAGGTAGACACAGACATACATTTGGGTGTGTTATGGAATGTTTTTCAGTCGTGAGAAAAAAAGGAAATCTCACCATTTGTGAGAATAAAGACGGACCTTGAAGCTCCTTGCTAAATGAAATAAGTCAGGCAGAGAAAGACAAATACCATATATTTCACGTATACGTGGAATCTAAAAACGGAAAACAAAGAACTGAAACACAAACTGAAAGAGACTCATAGCCACGGAGAACAAACTGGTGGTTGCCAGAGGGCAGGAAGGTGGGTGGATGGGTGCAATAGAAGAAGGGGATTAAGGGGGCGCCTGGGTGGCGCAGTCGGTTAAGCGTCCGACTTCAGCCAGGTCACGATCTCGCGGTCCGTGAGTTCGAGCCCCGCGTCAGGCTCTGGGCTGATGGCTCGGAGCCTGCAGCCTGTTTCCGATTCTGTGTCTCCCTCTCTCTCTGCCCCTCCCCCGTTCATGCTCTGTCTATCTCTGTCCCAAAAATAAATAAAAAACGTTGAAAAAAAATTAAAAAAAAAAAAAAAAAAGAAGAAGGGGATTAACGATACAAACTTCCAGTATAAAACAAATAAATCTGGCACAAAAACAGACACATAGACCAATGGAATAGAATAGAAACCCCAGAACTAGACCCACAAACGTATGGCCAACTCATCTTTGACAAAGCAGGAAAGAACATCCAATGGAAAAAAGACAGTCTCTTTAACAAATGGTGTTGGGAGAACTGGACAGCAACATGCAGAAGGTTGAAACTAGACCACTTTCTCACACCATTCACAAAAATAAACTCAAAATGGATAAAGGACCTGAATGTGAGACAGGAAACCATCAAAACCTTAGAGGAGAAAGCAGGAAAAGACCTCTCTGACCTCAGCCGTAGCAATCTCTTCCTCGACACATCCCCAAAGTCAAGGGAATTAAAAGCAAAAGTGAATTACTGGGACCTTATGAAGATCAAAAGCTTCTGCACAGCAAAGGAAACAACCAACAAAACTAAAAGGCAACCAACGGAATGGGAAAAGATCTTTGCAAATGACATATCGGACAAAGGGCTAGTATCCAAAATCTATAAAGAGCTCACCAAACTCCACACCCGAAAAGCAAATAACCCAGTGAAGAAATGGGCAGAAAACATGAATAGACACTTCTCTAAAGAAGACATCCGGATGGCCAACAGGCACATGAAAAGATGTTCAGCGTCGCTCCTTATCAGGGAAATACAAATCAAAACCACACTCAGGTATCACCTCACGCCAGTCAGAGTGGCCAAAATGAACAAATCAGGAGACTATAGATGCTGGAGAGGATGTGGAGAAACGGGAACCCTCTTGCACTATTGGTGGGAATGCAAACTGGTGCAGCCGCTCTGGAAAACAGTGTGGAGGTTCCTCAGAAAATTAAAAATAGACCTACCCTATGACCCAGCAATAGCACCGCTAGGAATTTATCCAAGGGACACAGGAGTACTGATGCATAGGGGCACTTGTACCCCAATGTTCATAGCAGCACTCTCAACAATAGCCAAATTATGGAAAGAGCCTAAATGTCCATCAACTGATGAATGGATAAAGAAATTGTGGTTTATATACACAATGGAATACTACGTGGCAATGAGAAAAAATGAAATATGGCCTTTTGTAGCAACGTGGATGGAACTGGAGAGTGTGATGCTAAGTGAAATAAGCCATACAGAGAAAGACAGATACCATATGGTTTCACTCTTATGTGGATCCTGAGAGACTTAACAGGAACCCATGGGGGAGGGGAAGGAAAAAAAAAAAAAAGAGGTTAGAGTGGAGAGAGCCAAAGCATAAGAGACTGTTGAGAACTGAGAACAAACTAAGGGTTGATGGGGGGTGGGAGGGAGGAGAAGGTGGGTGATGGGTATTGAGGAGGGCACCTTTTGGGATGAGCACTGGGTGTTGTATGGAAACCAATTTGACAATAAATTTCATATATAAATAAAAAAAATAAATAAATAAAAATAAAACAAATAAATCACAGAGGTTAAAAGTACAGCAGAGGGAATATAGTCAATCATATTTAATAATGTTGTATAGTGTCTATACTAACTGTGGTAAACATTCCAAAATGTATATAAATGTTGAATCACAGCGTGAATCCACAGCATGAAATGAATGAGGTATGTGGAAGTGAATTGTGAGGGAGAAAAACAGCAGTGCTTTGGAAAGGAGGGAACCCATTCCATGGAGAGACAAAAGGGAGAGAAAGAGAGAGGGGTTGAGAAAGTGCAGCAGTGAGTTCACACCAGAGCAAAACCTCTCCAGACCACACACTGGGGAGCGACAAATACTGAGTGTCCCAGTTCTTTTTTGCAAACAGCTGTGGAGCTCAAATTCTGAGGTTTTTAAAGTGGGTGACTCTCAGGAGCTGAGCTGTGGTACGTGCTCCTGGGAGAGGGGAGCTGGCCCCGGAGTGCACAGTGTGGTGTAGGGGTCACCAAAGAGCACTGGGAGAGAACAGTCCCCCTCCTGGAGTTCCTGAGAAGAGGGTATGTTGCCTCCCCATGGACAAAAGACCCTGAAAGTGCTACTAAAATGTCTTTCATCAGCAGGGGACAGAGGCACATGCAGAGGGAACATAAACTTTTCTGTGTTTAGTGGTACTACACCATAGATCCCCTGCACTGTGCAGGCGTGGAACAGTTGCAGGGACAAAGGACTTCGTGCAGTGAGGAGAATCTCTATTCCAGTGGAGAGAAACGGGTCTGTGCAGTGCAAGGTCCTTTAAAACTTGAAATAATGAATCCCAGCTCCACGCCAAAGAAACAACATAGGGGAATTGTGGTGCAGGGTGAACTGAAGGCTCTCACTATTCTGTGAAGGCTTTCTGAAGGCTCTCTGGTCTAGTACCGGAGATTGGTGTGGCACCATTTTCCCCACAAAAACAAAAGGGTGGAACTTCAGAGTGCAGCACAGTAACCCCATGGAGGTAGGACCCACCTACCCAACACCACCCGTCTCCTTTCCAGGTGCCTGCTAACTGCTTATTTACTGTGGCAGGACTGAGTCTGAGCCAACACTGCCAGCCTCTATCCAGAACGGCATGGGCAGGACCCCACATGTACCAAGTGCACTACAAATAGTGAGTCAAAATGACACCTGCAGTTATGGTGGAGATATGACCATCCTTAGCTTTTTTTCTTTCTTATTTTTTACATTTGTAATCATGCTCATAATTTCTTGTTTGTTTGTTTTTTATTTGCTTTTCTATATTTTGTACAATGAGCCTTATTCTTTTCTATTTCTTTCTTTTTTCTTGACTTCTTTTGTTTTTTACTTTTGTTTTCTTTGGAATCAGCCTTATAATTTTCTGATCATCAGTTCGTTGTTTTCTTTAGGTTTTTCGTTGTGTGTGTGTGTGTGTGTGTGTGTGTGTGTGTGTGTGTGTGTTCCCTTTCTTGTTTTCTTTTTTTAGGGGATGAAGGTTTCTTTATTTTTCCCTTTTTCCAGACTTATTATGAAAACCAAAGCAAAGCACATCTAGTTAAAGTTCCAAATGCTCCCCACTGCAAGCAAGGAAGATCTCTGCATAAGGCTGACCAATGGGAAGGAGCAGCCAAAACACAACAGCAGAGAGCACACAGCATACACCAAGAACACTTCCTAAAGGACAGGTCCTGGACAGTGTATGATCCTTTTTAATATAATAGTACTCTAGGGGAGAAAACATAACAAGCTTTTAAAACATGCAAGACAAAAACATGGCCAAAATGACAAGACAGAAGTATTCATCCCAAAACACAGGTCAAAAATAAATCACAGCAAGGGACTTGCTCAAAAGAGATATAAATAATATATCTGAACAGAAATTTAGAAGAACAGTCATAAGACCACTAACTCAGCTTTAAAAAAGCATAGAAAACACCAGAGAATCCTTTGCTGCAGATCAAAGACCTAGGAATAATCAGGATGAATTTTTAAAATGCTATCACAGTATAGAGGTCCCTCAAAAAACTACAACTAGCGCTTCATAGTTTCACTTCTAGAGGAAACTGGATTTTTTTTTTTTTAATTTTTTTTTTCGACGTTTATTTATTTTTGGGACAGAGAGAGACAGAGCATGAACGGGTGAGGGGCAGAGAGAGAGGGAGACACAGAATCGGAAACAGGCTCCAGGCTCTGAGCCATCAGCCCAGAGCCCGACGCGGGGCTCGAACTCACAGACCGCGAGATCGTGACCTGGCTGAAGTCGGACGCTTAACCGACTGCGCCACCCAGGCGCCCCTAGAGGAAACTGGATTTAATTTCAATTGTATTTCATTCTATTTGCAAGTCCATCTATTCATTTTTTTCCTTTTTCTTCATGAATACAGAAAAAGAAAAAAATTATTTTCTGTTTGAACAAAAAAGATTTTTGTTTTTTTCTCCTATATTTTTCACTTTTTTGTAAACTTTGAAAATTTTATTTTACTTCCATCATTTCATTTTATTCTTTCTTGTATACACTTTTTTTTTAATTTTCAAACACTTTCCTTATTTTTTTTCTATCCTTTTTTTTCTCTATTCATCAAGCTTCTTTCAACAATGTGAACAAAACATATCTAAGATCTAGAATCCTTTATTTGTTTTTTGTGCTGTTATTAATTTTTATTTTCTTTTTTTTTACTTTTAAATTCCTTTTCTTCCTTGAAAATGATAAAAATGAAGGAATTCACCCCAAAAGAAAGAAAAGGAAGCAATGACAGAAAGGGACTTAGTCAACAAAGATACAAGCCAGATGTCTGAACCAGAACTTAGAATCCAATCGTATGAATACTAGCTGGGGTTGAAAATACAAAAGAATCCCTTTCTGCAGAAATGAAAGAAATAAAACGTAGTCAGAATGAAATAAAAAATGTTGTAATTGAGCTGCAATCTCAAATGTATGCCACAGCAGAAAGGATGACTGAGGCAGAGGAGTGAATCAAATGACAGAGAAGACAAACTTATGGAGAAAAATGAAGCAGAAAAAAAAGAGGGACACTAAGGCAAAAGAGCACAATATAAAATTAGAGAACTCAGTGACTCATTAAAAAAGGAATAACATCCAAATCATAGGGGTCCCAGGAGATGAAGAGAGAGAAAAGGGCATAGAAGGTTTATGTCAACAAAACAGAGTAGAAAACTCTCCTAACCTGGGGAAAGACACAGACATCAAAATCCAGGAAGCACAGAGAACTCCCATTAGATTCAACAAAAAACGACCATCAACAAAGCATATTATACTGAAATTCACAAAATACTCAGCCTAGGAAAGAATTGTAAAAGCAGCAAGGGAAAAAAAAAGTCCTTAAACTATAGGAGAAGACAGATCAGGTTTGCAGCAGACCTATTCCCATGAACTTGGCAAGCCAAAAAGGAGTGGCAGGATATATCCACTGTGCTAAATCAGAAAACTATGCAGCCAAGAATTCTTTATCCAGCAAGGTTATCATTCAAAATAGAAGGAGAGGTAAAAAGTTTCCCAGACAAATAAAAATTACATGAGTTTGTGACCACTAAACCAGCCCTGCAAGAAATTTTAAGGGGGGCTTTATGAGGCGACAAAAGATGAAAAAATAAAAATAAAAAAGATCAAAAGCAACAAAGACTGTAAAGGACCAGAGAACACCGCCAGAAGTTCCAATCTACAGGCAACATAATGGCAATAAATTCACACCTTTCAGGACTCACTCTAAATATCAATGGACTAAACGCTCCAATCAAAAGACACAGGATAACAGAATGGATAAGAAAACAAGACCCATCTATATGCTGTTTACAACAGACCCATTTTAGATCTAAAGGCACCTACGGATTGAAAGTAAGGGATGGAGAACCATCTATCATGCTAATCGTCTCCAAAAGAAAGCCAGAGTAGCCATACTTTTGTCAGAAAATCTAGATTTTAAAATAAACACTGTAACAAGAGATGAGGAAGGGCATTATATCATAATTAAGGGGTCTATCCAATAAGAAGATCTAACAATTGTAAAAATTTATGCTCCAAAAGTGGCAGTGGCCAAATATATAAATCAATTAATCACAAACATAAAGAAACTCATCAATAGTAATACCATAATAGGAGGGTATTTCAACACCCCACTTACAACAATGGACAGATCATCTAAACAGAAAATCAACAAGGAAATAATAGCTTTGAATGACACACTGGACCACATGGACTTCACAGATATATTCAGAACATTTCATCCTAAAGCAGAATATTCTTCTCCAGTGCACATGGAACATTCTCCAAAACAGGTCACATACTGGGACACAAAATAGTCCTCAAGAAGTACCAAAGATCGAGATCATACTGTGCATATTTTCAGACCACAACGCTATGAAACTCGAAATCAAACATAAGAAAAAATTTGGAAAGAAAACAAATACTTGGAGACTAAACAACATCCTAAGGAATGAATGACTAACCAGGAAGTTAAAGAGGAAATTAAAAAGTACATGGAAGCCAAAGGAAATGATAACACCACAGCCTAAAACCTTTGGGATGCAGCAAAGATGGTCATAAGAGGGAAGTATATACCAATCGAGGCCATCCTAAAGAAGAAAGAAAGGTCACAGATATACAACCTAACCATACACCTCAAACACCTGGGAAAAAAAACAGCAAATAAAACCCCAAACCAGAAGAAGACATGAAATAATAAAGATTAAAGCAGAAATCAATACTATTAAAAAAAAAAACAGTAGAAGGGATCAATCAAACCAGGAGCTGGTTCTTTCAAAGAATTAACAAAAATTGATAAACCTCTAGCCAGATTGATCAAAAAGAAAAAGGGAAGGACCCAAATAAATAAAACCAAGAAGGAAAGAAGAGAGATTACAACCAACACTGCAAAAACACAAACAATAATAGGAGAATATTATGAGAAATTATACACCAAAAAAATTAGCAATCTGGAAAAAATGGACAAATTCCTAGACACATAAACTACCAAAACTGAAACAAAAAGAAATAGAAAAGTGGAACAGACCCATACCAGTAAAGGAATCTATTCAGTAATCAAAAATCTCCCAACAAACAAGAGTCCAGGGCCAGATAGCTTTCCAGGGGAATTCTACCAAACATTTAAAGAGTTAACACACCTATTCTTTTGGGGCTGTTTCAAAAAATAGACATGGAAGGAAACTCATTCTATGAGGCCAGCATTACCTTGATTCCAAAGCCGGACAGAGACCCCACTAAAACGGAGAACTACAGACCAATTTCCCTGATGAACATGGAGGCAAGAATCCTTAACAAGTTACTAGCGAACTAGATCCAACAATACATTAAAAGAATTATTCACAATGACCAAGTGGGATTTATGCCTGGGATGCAGGGCTGGTTCAATATCTGCAAAACAATCAATGTGATACATCACATTAATAAAAGAAAGGACAAGAACCATATGATCCTCTCAATAGATGCAGAGAAAGCATTGGACAAAATACAGCATCTTTTCTTGATAAAAACCCTCAAGAAAGTACGGTTAGAAGGATCATACCTCAAGATCATAAAGCCATATATGAAAGACCCACCACTAATATCTTCATCAAAAACTGAGAGCTTTCCCCCTAAGGTCAGGAACACGACAGGGATGTCCACTGTCACCACTGTTATTCAACATAGTATTGGAAATCCTAGCCTCAGCAGTCAGACAACACAAAGGAATAAAAGGCATCCAAATAGGCAAGGAGGAATTCAGACTTGCACTCTTCGCAGACGACATGATACTCTACGGAAAACCCAAAAGATCCCACTAAAAAAAAAAAAAACTGTAGAATGGATCCATGAATTCAGCAAAGTCATAGGATATAAAATCAATGCACAGAAATCAGTTGCATTCCTACACACCACAATGAAGCAACAGAAAGAGAAATCAAGGAATTGACCCCATTGACAATTGAACCAAAAACCATAAAATACCTAGGAATAACTCTAACCAAAGAGGTGAAAAATCTATAAACTGAAACCTATAGAAAGCTTTGAAATAAATTGAAGACACCAAAAAATGGAAAAATATCCCATGCTCCTGGATTGTAGAACAAATTTTGTTAAAATGTCAATGCTACCGAAAATAATCTATGTACTCAATGCAATACCTATCAAAATAACACCAGCATTCTTCACAGAGCTAGAAAAAACAATCCTAAAATTTGTATCAAACTAGAAAAGCCCCTGAATAGCCAAAGCAATCTTGAAAAAGAAAACAAAAGCAGTAGGCATCACAATCCTGGACGTCAAGATGTATTAGAAAGCTGCAATCAAGACAGTATGGTATTGGCAAAAAAACAGACACTCAGATCAATGGAGCAGAATAGAGAACCCAGAAATGGACCCACAAACATATGGCCAACTAATTTTGTCAAAGAAAGAAAGAATATCCAATGGAATAAAGACAGTCTCTTCAGCAAGTGGTGCTGGGAAAACTTGACAGTGACAAGCAGAAAAATGAACCTGGACCACTTTCGTACACCAGACACAAAAATAAATTCCAAATAGATGAAACGCCTAAATGTAAGACAGGAAGACATCAAAATCCAAGAAAAGAAAGCAGGCAAAAACCTCTTTGACCTTGGCTGCAGCAACTTCTTACTCAACACATCTCCAGAGGCAAGGGAAACAAAAGCAAAAATGAACTATTGGGACCTCATCAAATAAAAAGGTCTGCACAGCAAAGGAAACAATCAGCAAAACCTAAAGGCAACCAACAGAATGGGAGAAGATATTTGCAAATGACATATCAGATAAAGGGTTAGTATCCAAAATATATAAAGAACTTATCAAACTCAACTCCCAAAAAACAAATAACCCAGTTAAGAAAATGGCAGAAGACATAAATAGACACTTCTTCAAAGAAGACATCCAGATGACTAACAGACCCATGAAAAAATATTCAACATCACTCATCATAAAGGGAAATACAAACTAAACCCACAATGAGATACCACCTCACACCAGTCAGAATGACTGAAATTAACAACTCAAGCAACAACAGATGTTGGCAAGGATGTGGAGAAAGAGGATCCCTTTTGCACTGCTGGTAAGAATGCAGACTGGTGCATCCGCTCTGGAAAACAGTATGGAGGTTCCTCAAAAAATTAAAAATAGAACTATCCAATGACCCACCAATTGTATTACTAGGTATTTATCAATGGGATATAGGTGTGCTGTTTCAAAGGAGCACATTCACCCCAAGGTTTTTGTCAGCTGTATAGACAATAGCCAATGTGTGGAAAGAGCACAAAGCCCATCAACAGATGAATGGATAAAGAAGATGTGGTATATATACACAATGGAGTATTACTAGGCAATGAAAAAGAATGAAATCTTGCTATTTGCAGCTATGTGGATGGAACTACAGGGTATTATGCTAAATGAAATTAGTCACTCAGAGAAACACAAATATCATATTAATTCAGTCATATGAGGAATTTAAGATACAAAACAGAGGAACATAAGGGATGGGAAGCAAAAATAATATAAAAAGAGGGTGGGAGGCAAAACATAAGAGACTCTTACATATAGAGAACAAACAGGGTTGTTGGAGGAGTTGTGGGGGCAGGGGCAGGCTACATGGTTAAGGGGCATTAAGGAAGACATTTGTTGGGAGGAGCACTGGGTGTTATAAACAGAGGATGAATCACTGGAATCTACTCCTGAAATCATTGTCACACTATATGCTACTACATTGGATGTAAATTTAATTAATTAATTAAAATATATATAGCTGCAATTGTAATAATGGTACTGTCAAATTGCCTTCCATAAATATTGGAGGGCAATTCCTACCAGAAATATATGAATGCCTTTGTCATTGTCTTGCCAATATGTCAACCTTTGACATTTGTCAAGCTGATAGCTGAAAAATAGTATTTAATTTTATTTTTAATTTACATTTCCCTTAGTAGGAAGTTTTAAAAATTTTCATGTTTAAGACACATTTGTATTTTTATTTTTTGTGAATTGTTTACTCATAAATTACGTTGATTCTTTTTTTTTTTTTTTTTTTTTTTTCTTTTTTTTTTTCTTTTCTTTTTTTTTTTTTTTTTTTTTTAAATTTTTTTTTTTTTTTTCAACGTTTATTCATTTTTGGGACAGAGAGAGACAGAGCATGAACGGGGGAGGGGCAGAGAGAGAGGGAGACACAGAATCGGAAACAGGCTCCAGGCTCTGAGCCATCAGCCCAGAGCCGGACGCGGGGCTCGAACTCACGGACCGCGAGATCGTGACCTGGCTGAAGCCGGACGCCTAACCGACTGCGCCACCCAGGCGCCCCTAAATTACGTTGATTCTTAAAAAACAAACAAAAAACTACAACTAGAACAACCCTATCACCCAGCAAATGCAACACTAGGTATTTATCCTAAGGATACAAAAATGCTACTTCAATGGGGTAATTGCACCCCAATTTTTATAGCAGCACTACCAACAATAGCTAAATTATGGCAAGAACCCAAAAGTCCATCGAATGTCGAATGAATAAAGAAGATGTGGTATATATATGCAAAGGAATATTACTTGGCGATCCAAAAGAATGAAATCTTGACATTTGCAACAAGGTGGATGGAATTAGAGGGTATTATACTAAGCAAACTAAGTCAGAGAAAGACGAACATCATATGATTTCACTCATAAGTGGGTTTTCAGGGTAAAATGGTGACCATATGGGAAGGAAAAAAAATAGAGATACACACGACAAGAGACTCTTAATGATAGAGAACAAACTGAGGGTTGGTGGAGGGGACGTTTGTGGAGGTATGAGCTAATTGGGCAAGGGGCATTAAGGACGGCACTTGTTAGGCTGAGCACTGGGTGTTGTACAGGTGATGAATCACTAAATTCTACTCCTGAAATCATTATTACACTGTATGTTAACTAACTTCTATTTAAATAAATATAAAATAAAAATCAGAGAGGGAGGCAAACCATAAAAGACTCTTAACTACAGTAACAAACTGAGGAGGTGGGTAGGGGATGGGCTAAATGGGGGATGGGAATTAAGGAGATTACTTGTTGGGATGAGCACCGTGTATTATATGTAAGTGATGTATCACTGGGTTCTACTTATGAAACCAATACTACACTGTATGTTAACAAACTTGAATTTAAATGAATACATTAAAATATATTTTAAAAAAAACAAAGTTACTGAGAATTTCAAGATGATAAGAAAAAAGCTTTAAATGTGTGGGGACTGCAGTCACATGCCCATGAAGCTGACCATATAATAAAAGAATATTGAGGACAATTTTGTTTTGACTTGAGGAGGAAAATGACTTATAAACAAGACCTCAGAGAGACAAAACATAAAGAGAAAATGTGCTAGGCATGACTTCATCAAAATATCAGATTTCTAGATCTGTGGGAACTGTAGATAAAATTGAGGTGGGCAGTATTTTGAACGAATGGACCACACTGCAGTTAGCTGCAGAACTGGACTCTTAGTTTGAACACCAGTTGCACAATTTATTACAAAGCAGGGACATTCAATGGCAGGGAAATAAGTTGACAGTACACTCTGAGCATTCTCTCCACACTCAAGTGTCAACAATGCGAGACAATGGAAACATTCATGATATTCATGGTGGTGGTCATCCCACCACATATATGAAAGTCAAATCACACTGTACACTTGAAACATATACAACTATACTTGTCAATGACTCCTCAGTAACATTGGGAGGAAACAGCAAAATTACTTAAATCATTTGAGCTCCCCTTTTCTTATAACTAGGAATGATTTTAGTACTTCTCATGCTGTGTGATTGGAAGAAAAAAATGAGCTAATGCCTGTAAGAAACTCAGAAAAACGAGCACAAAGTAAGTGTTTTTTCCATTCTATTTATAGCATATACTTGAACAAGGAAAATTATTTTTAAGTTTATTTGTTTTTTTGAAAGAGAGAGAAAGAACATGAGCATGGGGAGGGCAGAGAGAGAGGAGAGAGAGAGAATCGAGAGTGGGCTTTGATTTGTTACTGTAGAGCTCAAAGCAGTGCTCCATCTCACAAACTATGAGTTAGGGACCTCAGTCAAATTCAGGAGACAATTGCTTTCACAAATACACACAGGCATTCTTTGAACAAGGAATTTTTAACGTGTGAGACATACGATAAATTCCTTCAAAGCAACAATAATGGATCTCAACACAAAGACGGGCAGGGTACAGGGTGTTTAGAACTGTTATAAGAAAGTTTGCATGGGGGCGCCTGGGTGGCGCAGTCGGTTAAGCGTCCGACTTCAGCCAGGTCACGATCTCGCGGTCCGTGAGTTCGAGCCCCGCGTCAGGCTCTGGGCTGATGGCTCAGAGCCTGGAGCCTGTTTCCGATTCTGTGTCTCCCTCTCTCTCTGCCACTCCCCCGTTCATGCTCTGTCTCTCTCTGTCCCAAAAATAAAAATAAAAAAAACGTTTAAAAAAAAAAAAGAAAGTTTGCATGGATGTCAGACTGCATATATTCCTGGGATGAGGCTCACAGAATATTCTCACCTAAAAGTTGCAGCAACAAGAGAGGATAAACAAGGAGAGACCAGCCTCATTCCTTAGAGAAAGATGTGAGCCTTGGGATGTCTATTTCAAACAAACAAATTTAACGTTATTACCAACAATGAAGAATCTAATTTGGAATAAATAAAAGCAATCCTACTTCTCCTTGTTCCTCTGTCTTGTTTTCCACAGGACCATAGTAACAATTATGTGGAATGTTAAAGATTATCATCATCTATACAGGTCAATGGAACTGGCCTCCATTCCTTACCAAACATTGCCAAATTTTTTTCAATTTTTCACAGTTGTTTTTTTAATTTTTTTAATGTTTATTTATTTTTGAGACAGAGAGAGACAGAGCATGAACAGGAGAGGGTCAGAGAGAGAGGGAGACACAGAATCCCAAGCAGACTCCAGGCTCCAAGCTGTCAGCACAGAGCCCGAGGCGGGGCTCCAACTCACGGACCGCAAGATCATGACCTGAGCTGAAGTCGGATGCTTAACCGACGGAGCCACCCAGGTGCCCCTCTCACAAAGTTTTTCAGGGAAGCACCCATGATGACAAAGGAAGAAAAGGTAGTTGAACTAAGAAAACATAGAAGGCCCCTGACAATCCTGCTGTCCAGGACTCTGCAAATAACGAAGAAACATAGAAAAGAAAAACATGGAGCAGTGGGGGCAAAAAAAAAAAAAAAAAAAAAAAAAAAAGATGGAACTCAAGATAGCAACACCCAAGAGGAATTGTCTTGAATTGCAAGTATGGGAAAATATCCTGTTTATTCTCACAGCGATCATGCTCACACCCAGGGGACACTCTCTCCGTGTTTATATGCCTAAGGTCTGTGGCTCCTGAGAGGCAGGAAGAATGTCAGAAGGAGACAAAGACATTTCTGAACATGAAGAGCTCATGCTGCAATCCCAATATGAACAGTCACTTCAAATATCTTCCTGCCATTTACAGCTGTTGGGAGTGTAAACCTGCAAAGCTGGGTAGGCTGTGAATCCGACAATCAGGTAAGAGAATGCCTTAGGACTCGGGCTGAGAGGACCCCAGATTTTCTGCATGCTTGTTTATATGCAAGTAAGCGCCCAGATCTAGAGCTGGTTTCCTATTTTATGATGGATTCCCCATTGCATTTGTGGATTGTGAAGTCTCTTCATATACTTTTATTGCCATATCTCATTCTCAACTCAGCAAGCCTTGTTCTCTAAATATTCTCCAGAGTAAATATCTAATCTCTCAGCATTAAAATTGCAGTGAAATAAATGACTGAGTAAGGACAAGTCTGATTAGAAATTGTCTTTAATGTTAGAAATAGGTTTCTTCCCCAAATGAATTTTTGATCCAATTTTGTTTGGTGAGTCAGAGAACCCAAAATGATATTTGCCATAACATTTGTATCTTACATAGGAAAGGTAAGATTAACAGGGTGCAAAACATACTGTCAAAGAAAGCTACTCTGACCTGTATGGAGCCAGCCTTTTACGGAGGTACAGCACAGATCGGGTATGTTCTCTAAATTCCTTCAACTCTATGGCCTAGAATCCTCCAAGCTATGGAGAAGTACTGCCTCATTAACCCACTCCTTTATTCCTCTCACGTCAAATCTTTCTATTCTCCTCTCAGGGATTTCCCAAGCTTAGAAAAAAAAAATTCCCCTTGTTGTAGGAGGCACCCCATGTCTGCATCTCCATTCAGATTTCCTTCCATTGTTTTCATTCTCTCCTTGTCTATATTCCTTAGTTAAAACCCTTCAGGGGCTTTCTTACAAGGTCTGGAGGTAGCAGTCTGAACACCGATTAAAGTTTTCTCAGAAGGTAGAAGTGCACAGCCAAAGAAGATGGTAGGTTGGCTACATGCTCTGAGTCTCTGGGAGAAAGAAACATATTAATGACAATCAAATGAGGGGAAAAAATGGTGGACCAATGACCCATAACCAACAGTTCACCATAATATCTAATAGTCTAATGAGGCAAATCCTATAAAAGGCCTGATGTGGGAACTGTGTAAAACAACAATGCCCTCCCTCAAAGTACCCATTGTGTAGACAGGAAAATCCTCAACTACAAAGTCTCTGATTCTCAACAGAGGTACGCTCCATAGAGTAATTCATCCTTTCTCTTAAGCGATGCTGAATCAAACCTCAGTCACTGCATTTCTCCTCCTGGGAGTCACAGACATCCAAGCACTGCAGCCTTATCTCTTCGTGGTTTTCCTTGCAATTTACATGGTCAGTGTGTTTGGCAATGGAGCAGTCCTCCTGGTTGTCGTCTCTGATCCAAGACTCCATTTACCCATGTATTTCTTCCTGGGAAATCTGTCGTGTCTAGATATCTGCTACTCCACGGTGACACTGCCAAAGATGCTGGAGAACTTCTTCTCTACACACAAGACAATTTCCTTCTTGGGATGCATAAGCCAGCTTCACTTCTTCCACTTCCTGGGCAGCACGGAGGCCATGCTGTTGGCCGTGATGGCCTTTGACCGCTTTGTGGCCATCTGCAGGCCACTGCATTACTCTGTCATCATGAATTACCAGCTCTGTACCCGGATGGCTGTCACGGTCTGGACCATTGGTTTTTTCCATGCCCTGTTGCACTCCATGATGACCTCTCGCTTGAACTTCTGTGCTTCTCATCAGATCCATCACTTCTTCTGTGATGTCAAGCCTTTGCTGGAGTTGGCCTGCGGGAACACGGAGCTCAACCAGTGGCTTCTCAACACGGTTACCGGGACCACTGCCATGGGCCCCTTCTTCCTAACACTTCTCTCCTACTTCTCCATAATCATCTCTCTTTTCTCCAAGACCCACTCTTGTAGTGCGCTCCGCAAAGCACTGTCCACGTGTGCCTCTCACTTCATGGTGGTCATTCTTTTCTATGCTCCTGTTATCTTCATTTACATCCGCCCAGTCTCAGGCAGCTCCATGGTCCAGGACCAGGTCGCTGCCATCATGTACACTGTGGTCACTCCTATGCTGAACCCACTGATCTATACACTGAGGAACAAGGACGTGAAGGCTGCCTTGGGTAGTGTGTTCACAAGGAGGGGTGACCTGAACACATCTAGAGCACACTTCTAAGACAGGAAGCAATAGGCAATGATGAAGTTGGTGTGTGAGGTTAGACTGCTTCTCAGATCATGTACACTATGTATAACAGGTCGAGCTGTCCAAAGAAAAAATAATGGGAAAATCTAGCCTGATTATGTTAAATAAAGCATGCCTAGGTAGCGTAATGGAAACATGAAACCATGGGACACCAGCCATAGAATCCTCATGTTCAATTTGTTTTCAGGATGTCACTTCTAAAACTGATTTATGTATTCTTAAGAATTCCCTAATAAAACCAAGGATAGAAATACTTCTATATTACCCATATATTGGGTACATGACTACTACTTAGAGCTGTTTATCTGTGTAGTTCTTCTAAGTTAATGTATTTTAACGTGAGGAATAAAATTCTTATCCTGTTGTATTTTGAGGTATTGAATTTGAACCACAGTTAATAGGATGAGCAATGGTAATTTACAAAAGAATTAAAGGAATTTTTAATCAGTATGTATCTCTCTAAGCAGGAGGCAAGTAAGTGGTTAAAACAAATGATTTAAGCACTGATAAACATGGATAAATTAGCCAATGGTTTTTCTAATGAGTTTTGGAACCTCTATCTCCAGTGGTGTTTTTAAATCAACTGGACAAATTATAAAGGAACGGTCTTAAATATTTCTGAGTGTGGGAACAGACTAGAAAAAGAAACTCAATCCCTCTCTAGGTAATTAGTATTTTATTTTTACCACAATCTTAGTCACAACAAAGGATGAGTTTCAAAACCCTACCTATTTTTCTATTTTCTTTTCCTATTTCTATGATTTTTTTCACAGATTATAAATAATGCCATATGATGTAATACTGGGGAAACGTTCAGAATTCATCAAAATGTTGTGTTTTCCTTACTTGTCACCAAGCCAATACATAGCAAAAGACACTAAGTCATAATTGCTGAGGCATTTCTGGAGCTAATGTTGGGAGGCACTATGTTCCCTACTTTCTAAGTCCTGGGAGCGGCCACTGGGCCTGAGGGATGGTGGGAGAAGCATTTATGACCCTATAGAGATGCAGATAAAGACTGTGACTGGCCTTTATGAGCTCAGGGACTGACAGTTCAAATTCTCTGCATCCACTTTTGTGAACACAAACACTGTGGTTTGATCTCATCCAGTGTTTTTGGTCCCCCAATTCTACTTTTGTTTATTAAAAAAAATAAAATGTGTCTGTGGAGAAGACATTTCTACCCTGAACTGTCTCAGCCCCTCATTTCTGTTGATCAGAATTGTTTACAAAATCCAAGCTCCACGCAGGCCGTGAACCAGAGAAGAACACGTCATTATCTGGTTGGCTACTGCTGCCTAACACACTAGCATCCCCAAACACAGAAGCTGAAGACACCTATACCAGGAAGTTGCATTCTTCTGAGGCTCAGGAATTGGCAAGAACACAGCAGGGAAGGGCTGGTTCTCCTCGATCATGTTTGTGCCGTGGCTGAGCTGACGTGACCATCCTCACGTGGAAGAGCTGAGAGCTGGCAAAGTCTCTGTCTGGGTCTCCCTTGGTCCGCTCTCTCCAAGTGGCTGTTCTGTGCTTTTGCAGCATGGAGGCCTCAGGCTTGACACTCTACGTGGGGGCCAACAGACCAGGACAAAAGCTGCCAGTCATCTCTCGAACAAACCCAAGAACCAGTATTGACATCACCTCTACTATTCTCTCTTGGACAAAATAGTCACAGGCCTAACAAATCAGGAAGAGGAAATCCCCACCTTTAACTGGAAAAAACAAGAAAGATTTTGCAGATATTCTTAATCCACCATAGTCCCAACTCTGACTTCTAATAATTAACATTGTCCCCACATACTTACCCTCCCTCCAAATAATCCTAAAATCTCTTCCCATTACAACACCAGTCAGAATCTGTCTTTTCACCTACATTGGGTCAAGGTATAGATGGGGCTTTTTGGGTACAGTTCCTCAAGTATGTTTGCTTTTGATCTAAAGAACTTCACACTAAAGGGTCAAATTATCTGCCCTAGGTAGAGACAGACATAGATTTAGGTATATTATAGAATATTTTTCAGTTGTGCAAAAAAGAGGAAGTGCTGGCATTTGTGACAATGTGGACAGACCTTCAGGGTATAAGGCCAAATGAAATAAGTCAGTCAGAGAAAGAGAAATACCATATCTTTCACTTATATGTGGAATCTGAAAGCACAAAATAAAGAAAAACAAACAAACAGACATACACATAAACAAAGAGAACAAACTGGTGTTTGCCAGAGGGCAGGGAGGTGGGTGGATGGGTGCAATAGGAGAAGGGGATTAAGGGATACAAACTCCCAATTATAGAGGAAATAAATCACAGAGATTTAAAGTACAGCAGAGAATATTGTCAATATTCTAAAGTACAGTCAAGAATATTATAATAACTTCATATGGTGACATAAAATAACTGCACTAATCATGATAGGAAATTCCATAATGCATATTTATGTTGAATCACAGTGTAATTCCACAGCGTGAAAGGTATGAGGTGCATGGAAATAAACTGAGGGAGAAAAAACAGCAGTGCTTTGGAGGGGAGGGAACCCATTCTGTGGAGAGACAAAGGGGAGAGAAAGTGAGAGGGGTTGAGAAAGTGTTGCATTTAATGCATACTAGAAGAAAACCTCTCTGGATACACACTGGGGAGTGAGAAATACTGGGTGTCCCAGTTCTTTTTTTTTTTTTTTTTTTTTTTTTTTGCAGTATGTGGATTTCAAATTCTGAGATTTTGGAAGTGGGTGACTTTCTCAGGAGCGGAGCTGTGGCGTCTGCTCCTGGGGAGAAGGAAACTGGCTCATAGTGCATAGCGTGGTGTAGCAATCTCTGGGATGAACCGGAAAAGAGTAGTCCTCTTCCTGGAGTGCTTGGAAAGAGGGTATATTGCCTCACCAAGGACAAAAGGCTCTGCAAGTGCCAGTAAGAGGTCTTTCATCAGAAGGGGACAGAGGCTCACCTTGGAGGAAAATAACCTTTGCTGCATTTAGCAGTGCTACCCCCAAATATTCCATGCCATGCACAGGTGTGGGACAGTTTTTCAGGGACAAAGGAATTCATATAGTGTGGACAGTCTCTACTCCAAGGTAGAGAAGTGTGTCCGTGCAGTGCAAGGTCCTTTAAAACTTCAAATATTGAATCCCAGCTGTACAGGTAACACAATGGCATGAAATTCATATCTTTCTATAATCACTCTGCATGTAAATGGACTAAATACTCCAATTAAAGACACAGGGTTGAATGTATGAAAAAACAAAAACAACATGCATCTATATGCTGCCTACAAGAGACTCACTTTAGCCCTAAGGACATCTGCAGATTGAAAGTGAGGGGATGGAGAACCATCCATCATGCTAAGGACAACAAAAGAAATTTGGAGTAGCCATGTCTGTATCAGAAAAAACAGACCTTATTTTTTTTAATGTTTCTATATTAATTTTTGAGAGAGAGGGAGCACAAGCAGAGGGGTGGGACAGAAAGAGACACACACAGAAATTGAAGCAGGCTCCAGGCTTTGAGCTGTCAGCACAAAGCCCAATGTGAGGTTCAAACCCACGGACTGTAAGATCATGACCCCAGCTGAAGTCAGATGCCCAATCAACTGGGCCACCCAGGAGCCTAAAACAAACAAGATTTTAAAACAACTGTAACATGAGATGAAGGGCATTAGATCACAATTAAGGGGACTATCCAGCAAGAAGATCTGACAATTATAAATATTTATGTCTCCAACTTGGTACACCTAAATATATAAAACAATTAATCACAAACATAAAGAAACTCATTGATAATAATACAAAAAAGTAGGGACCTTAATACCACACTTAAATCAATGGACAGAATATCTAAGCAGATAACCAACAAAGAAACAATGCCTTTGAATGACCTATTGAGCATGCATATATATATATGTCATATATTGACATATATATTCAGAACATTTCATCCTAAAGCAGCAGAATACAATTCTTCTCAAGGGCACATGGATAGATCACATACTGGGTCACAAATCAGCCCTCAATAGGTACAAAAAGATCAAGATCATACTGTGCATTTTTTAAGAATACAGTACTATCAATCTTGAGATCAACCACAAGTAAAAAATTGGAAACAAGCCCTTAAATACATGGAGGTTAAACAACATCCCACTAAAGAATGAATAGGTTACTTGGGAAATTAAAGAAGAAATTAAAAAAATACATGGTAGCAAATGAAAATGAAAACACAACAGTCCAAACCCTTGGGATACCTCAAAGGCAGTCCTAAGAGGAAAGTATATTGCAATTCAGGCCTATATCAAGAAGCAAGAAAGGCCCCAAATACACAACCTAACATTACATCTAAAGGAGCTAGAAAAGGAGCAGCAAGTCTAGAGTCAGCAGAAAAAGGGAAACAATGAAGATTTGAGCAGAAATAAGTGATATACATCAAACAAAAAGAAATATAACAGATAAATGAAACTAAATGTTGCTTCATTAAAAGGACAAAATTGATAAACCCCTAGTCAACTTTTCAAAAAGAAAAAAAAGAACACAAATAGATAAAATCACGAATAAAAGAGGAGAGATCACAACCAGCACAGCAGAACAAGCAATCATAAGAGAACACTATGAAAATTTAGATGCCAATAAACTACGCAGTCTGGAAGAAATGGACAAATTTCTAGAAACTCATACAACACCAAAACTCAAACAGGAAAAAATAGAAAATTTGAAGGGACCCATAATCAGTAAATAAATTGAACTGGTTATCAAAAATCACCCAACAAACAAGAGTCCTGGGCCAGATGGCTTCCCAGGGTATTTCTACAAGACACTTAAAAAAGAGTTCACACCCATGGTGGAACAGCATGGAAGGTTTTTGGTTTTGTTTTTGTTTTTTGGCATCTCTCATCCCTAACATGCAGCCAGATCAACACTAAACCATCTTCCACACCTAGAAAACTGATATGAGGATTCACACACAATCTGCACAACCTGAACCACAGATCTTGGCCGGTATGCAGCACAGAGAGGTGAACTGGGGGAGAGAGAAGCCATAGAGGGCAAGGAGCTGTTTTTGCTTGTGGAGAGAGGACACAGACTAGGGGGAGAATACAGGAAAAGCACCCCCCACCCAAAGCAACTGGAGAGAAAGTGGAAAAGTGGAAACAACTGCAGGGAATGACCTAAAAAGGGAGAAAGGAGAAAGTAGAGGGTTTAAATTCCAGTAAGACTCTATAAACAGGGGGAGCGCAGAGACTGAAACTCCACAGCTTGATACCTGGCAGTACTCTGGTGGGAAGGGCAAATCGCCAGGAGGAGGGTGGAGTCCAGGGGTTTTCAGGTCACATGGGGAGAGGCAGTTCCCCTGCTGGGAGGACACTGGGTAGAGGCTGTGCAGTCACCCCACAGGAAAAGGTCCCAGCAGACCCCAGAGAACATCCACATTCGCTTGTGCTGGAACAAGGTTGTTAAGGGTGAATCCTGGTGCCAGATTTGTATTGTGATTTATTATAAACCCTGAAACACTACTGCTACACAATGACGTGAACTTTTTCTGGGGCAGGCTGACACCCAGTCACAATCTCCGGGCATTAGCAGCAGCATGGTCCTGTGAACATTCCTGGGGGCAGGCCACACATGGCCATTGCTCGGTGAAACCCTCTTCTACAGGATTTAAGTGGGTAAAAGCCTCAGTCACTCAGAAGTGAGGGGTTGGGAATCACAGCCACATCTGAGATAAAACTCAGGAGGGAGATGCCTTGTGTCAGCCTTATGGTTTGATCACGAATAGTGCAGAAGCAGGGAGAGACAGAAGCCTGAGACAAAGGAGGGGTGCTTGACTGCTGGTCAGGGAGAGCACAGAGTTCTGATACTAGAGACTGGATAGCTGGGTGACGCCATTTCACCCCTCCCGTGCACGTGCATACATGCCTACAAGCACCACAAAATTCCACCCCAGTAAGCTAAACAATGCCATCTAGTGGAGAATGGAGCCTTTACACTAAGCCCCACCCAACTGGGCCAACTGCGCTCTTGAGGAACAAAACAAGTCAACCCACCTGCAGTTTTATTCAGACTATGAACCTCTTCATAGTTTGACTTCTAGGGGAAACCAGAGGTAATTTCAATAATATTTCATTCTCTTCACAGGTCCATCTATATATTTTTTTCTTTTTCTTTTCTCATTCTTGAATACAGAATGAGAAAAAATTATTTTTATTTTCCATTTTAATAAAAAAGATTTTTCTATAATTTTTCTACTATAGTTTTTACATTATTGTAATTTTTAAAAATTCTATCTACTATCATTTCATTTTATTCTATTTTATTGCATTCATTTTTCAAATTTTCAAAAGTTTTCTTTTTCTCTTTTTTCTTTTCTATCTGTCCCTTTTTTCTCTAATCTATCAAGTTTCTTTCGACAACCAGACCAAACACACCTAGGATCCATCCTTTGATTTTTTTGTGTTTTTAATTTCTTTTTTTTTTACTGTTTTCTTTCCCTGTCTTTCTTGAAAATGATAAAACAAAGGAATTCACCCCAAAAGAAAGAACAAGAGAAAATGACAACCAATGACGTAATCAAAAAAGATACAAGCAAGATGTCTGAACCAGAATTTAGAATCACAATAGTAAGAATACTAGCTAGGGTTGAAAATGTATTAGAATCCCTTTCTGCAGAGATAAAAGTAAAAGCTAGTCAGAATGAAATAAAAAATGCTATAACTAGCTGCATTTTCAAGTGGGTGCCACAGCGGCAAGGATGGATGAAACAGGAGCGAATCAATGAGAGAGAAGACAAACTTATGGAGAATAATGAAGCAGGAAAAAAAGAGGCACACTAAGGCAAAAGAGCACAATATAAAATTAGAGAACTCAGTGACTCATTAAAAAAGGAATAATATCTGAATCACAGGGGTCCCAGGAGATGAAGAGAGAGAAAAGGGTGTAGAAGGTTTATGTGAACAAATCATAGTAGAAAACTTTGCTAACCTGGGGAAAGAACAGACCTCAAAATCCAGGAAGCACAGAGGACTCCCATTAGATTCAACAAAAACCAACCATCAACAAGGCATATCATAGTCAAATTCACAAAATACTAAGGCTAGCAAAAAATCATGAAGCATAAAGGGAAAAGGAGTCCTTAAACTACAAGTGAAGACAGATTAGGTTTGCAGCAGACCTATCCACAGACTCTAAGCATGCCAGAAAGAAGTGGTAGGATATATTCAATGTACTGAATCAGAAAAATGTACAACCAAGAATTCTTTATCCAGGCAGGCTGTCATTCAAAATACAAGAAGAGATTTTTAAAAAAAGTTTCTCAAACAAATAAAAATTAAAGGAGTTCATGACCACTAATCCAGCCCTGCAAGAAATTTTAAGGGTGACTCTATAAGGGGAGAAAAGATGAAAAATAAAAATAAAAAGAGGGGCGCCTGGGTGGCTCAGTTGGTTGGACATCCAACTTCAGCTCAGGTCATGATCTCACAGTCCATGAGTTCAAGCCCACGTTGGGCTCTCTGCTGACAGTTCAGAGTCTGGAGCCTGCTTCAGATTCTGTGTCTCCCTCTCTCTCTGCCCCTCCCCTGCTCATGCTCTGTGTCTGTCTCAAAAATAAATAAAACCATTTAAAAATTTTTTAATAAAAAATAAATAAAAAGACCAAAAGCAACAAAGAATATAAAGGACCAGAGAAGACCACCAAAAACTCAAAACCTACAGGTAACATAATGGCAATAAATTCATATCGTTCAGGACTCACTCTAAACAACAGTGGACTGAACACTCCAAGCAAAAGACATAGGATAACAGAATTGATAAGAAAATAAGACCCATCTTTATGCTGTTTATAAAATACCCATTTTAGACCTAAAGACACTTACAGATTGAAAGTAAGGGGATGGAGAACCATCTTTCATGATAATGATTTCCAAAACAAAGCCAGAGTAGCCATACTTTTGTCAAAGAATCTAGATTTTAAAAGAAAGGCTATAACAAGAGATGAGGAAGGGCATTATATCATAATTAAGGGGTCTATCCACCAAGAAGATCTAACAATTGTAAACATTTATGCTCCAAACATGAGACACCAAAACATATAAATCACATAATCAAAACCATAAACTCACTGACAATAATACCATAACAGTAGGGGTCTCAACACCCCACTTATAGCACTGGACAGATCATCTAAACAACAAGGAAATAATGGGTTTGAATGACACACTGGGCCAGATGGACTTCACAGATATATTCAGAATATTTCATCCTAAAGCAGAATACACATTCTTCTCGAGTGCACATGAAACATTCTCCACAATAGATCACATACTGGGACACAAATAAGCCCTCAACAAGTACTAAAAGGTCGAGATCATACCATGCATATTTTCAGACCAAAACACCATTAAACTCGAAATCAAACCACAAGAAAAAATTTAGAAAGATAAAATACTTGGAGACTAAAGAACATCCTACTAAAGAATGAATGACTAACCAAGAAGTTAAAGAGGAAATTAAAAAGTACATGGAAGTCAATGGAAATGACTTCCCAAAGGAAATGACAGCCCAAAACCTAGGGGACACAACAAAGTTGGTCATAAGAGGTAAACATATAGCAATCTGGGCCTTCCTATAGAAGGAAGAAAGATTTCAAATACACAACCTAACCTTACATCTTAAAAGCTGGAAAAAGAACAGCAAATAAAACGCCAAACCAGTAGAAGACAGGAAATTATAAAGATTAGAGCAGAAATCAATGCTATTTAAAAAAACAACAAACGGTAGAATGGATCAATGAAACCAGAAGTTGGTTCTTTGAAAGAATTAACAAAATTGATAAACCTCTAGCCAGTTTGACCAAAAAGAAAAAGGGAAGGACCCAAATAAATAAAATCAAGAAGGAAAGAAGAGAGATTGCAACCAACACTGCAGAAACACAAACAATAATAGGAGAATATTATGAGAAATTATACACCAAAAAAATTAGCAATCTGGAAGAAAGGGACAAATTCCTGGAAACATATAAACTACCAAAACTGAAACAAAAAGAAATAGAAAAGTGGAACAGACCCATACCAGTAAAGGAATCTATTCAGTAATCAAAAATCTCCCAACAAACAAGAGTCCAGGGCCAGATAGCTTTCCAGGGGAATTCTACCAAACATTTAAAGAAAAGTTAACACCTATTATTTTGGAGCTGTTTCAAAAAACAGACATGGAAGGAAACTCATTTTACGAGGCCAGAATTACCTTGATTCCAAAGCCGGACAGAGACCCCACTAAAAAAGGAGAACTACAGACCAATTACCCTGATGGATGCAAGAATCCTTAAGTTACTAGCCAACTGGATCCAACAATACATTAAAAGAATTATTCACAATGACCAAGTGGGATTTATGCCTGGGATGCAGGGCTGGTTCAATATCCACAAAATAATCAACGTGATACATCACATTAATAAAAGAAAGGACAAGAACCACATGATCCTCTCAATAGATGCAGAGAAAGCATTGGACAAAATACAGCATCTTTTCTTGATAAAAACCCTCAAGAAAGTACGGTTAGAAGGGTATCTCAAGATCATAAAGCCATATATGAAAGACCCACCACTAATATCTTCATCAAACTGAGAGCTTTCCCTGTAAGGTCAGGAACACGACAGGGATGCCCACTCTCATCACTGTTATTCAACATAGTATTGGAAATCCTAGCCTCAGCAGTCAGACAACACAAAGGAATAAAAGGCATCCAAATAGGCAAGGAGGAATTCAGACTTGCACTCTTCGCAGATGACATGATACTCTATGGAAAACCCAAAAGATCCCACTAAAAAAAAACCTGCTAGAGTGGATCCATGAATTCAGCAAAGTCATAGGATATAAAATCAATGCACAGAAATCAGTTGCATTCCTACACACCACAATGAAGCAACAGAAAGAGAAATCAAGGAATTGACCCCATTGACAATTGAACCAAAAACCATAAAATACCTAGGAATAAATCTAACCAAAGAGGTGAAAAATCTATAAACCGAAAACTATAGAAAGCTTTGAAATAAATTGAAAACACCAAAAAATGGAAAAATATTCCATGCTCCTCAATTGGAAGAACAAATTTTGTTTAATGTCACTACTACCCAAAGCAATCTATATATTCAAAGCAATCACTGTCAAAATAACACCAGCATTCTTCACAGAGCTAGAACAAACAATCCTAAAAGTTGTATGGAACCACAAAAGACCCCAAATAGCCAAAGTATTCATGAAAAAGAAAACAAAAGCTGAAGGCATCACAATCCCAGATACCAAGACATATTACAAAGCTGTAATCATCAAGACAGTATGGTATTGACACAAAAACAGACACTCAGATCAATGGAATAGAACAGAGAACCCAGAGATGGACCCACAAATGTTTGGCCAACTAATCTTTGACAAAGCAGGAAGAATAGCCAATAGAATAAAGACAGTCTCTTCAGCAAGTGGTGCTGGGAAAACTGGACAGTGACACACAGAAGAATGAACCCGGACCGCTTTCTTACACCATACACAAAAATAAACTCAAAATGGATGAAACACCTAAAGAAAGCCTTCAAAATCCTAGAGGAGAAAGCAGACAAAAACCTCTGACCTCAGCTGCACCAACTTCTCATTCAACACGTCTCTGAGGGAAAGGAAAGCAAAAGCAAAAATGAACTATTGGGACCTCATAAAAATAAAAAACTTCTTCACAGCGAAGGAAACAATCAGCAAAAGTAAAAGGCAACCAACAGAATGGGAGGACATATTTGCAAATGACATATCAGATAAACGGTTAGTATCCAAAATATATAAAGAACTTATCAAACTCAACATGCCTCAAAAGAACAAATAATGCAGTGAAGAAATGGGCAAAAGACATGAATAGACACTTCTCTAAAGACATCCAGATGGCTAACAGACACATAAGAAAATGCTCAACATCACTCATCATCAGGGAAATACAAATCAAAACCACACTGAGATACCACCTTACACCTGTCAGAATGGCTAACATTAACAACTCAGGCAACAACAGATATTGGCAAGGATGTGGAGAGAGAAGATCTCTTTTGCACTGCTGGTGGGAATGCAGACTAGTGCATCCGCTCTGGAAAACAGTATGGAGGTTCCTCAAAAAATTAAAAATAGAACTACCCTATGATGTAGCAATTGCACTATTAGGTATTTATCCAAGGGATACAGGTGTGATGTTTCAAAGGAGCACATGCACCCCAGTGTATATAGCACCACCATCAACAATGGCCAAAGTATGGAAAGAGCCAAAATGTCCTCTGATAGATGAATGGATAAAGAAGATGTGGTAGAGGAGGGAAGATGGCGGCGTAGGAGGACGCTGGGCTCACCGCGCGTCCTGCTGATCACTCAGATTCCACCTACACCTGCCTAAATAACCCAGAAAACCGCCAGAGGATTAGCAGAATAGAGTCGCTGGAGCCAAGCGCAGACGAGAGGCCCATGGAAGAGGGTAGGAAGGGCGGCGAGGCGGTGCGCACTCCACGGACTGGCGGGAGGGAGCCGGGGCGGAGGGGCGGCTCGCCGGCCAAGCAGAGCCCCCGAGTCTGGCTTGCAAAAAGCGGAGGGGCCTGACGGACTGTGTTCCGACAGCAAGCGCGACTTAGCGTCTGGGAGGTCATAAGTTAACAGCTCTGCTCAGAAAGCGGGAAGGCTGGAGGACAAAGGGAAGGAGAGCTGCTGAGCCCCCGGACGACAGAGCTCAGTTTGGTGGGGAACAAAGGCGCTCACCAGCGCCATCTCCCCCGCCCATCCCCCAGCCAAAATCCCAAAGAGAACCAGTTCCTGCCAGGGAACTTGCTCGCTCCGCGCAAACACCCAACTCTGCGCTGCTGCGGAGCCAAACCCCCGGCAGCGGATCTGACTCCCTCCTGCTGCCACAGGGTCCCTCCTGAAGTGGATCACCTAAGGAGAAGCAAGCTAAGCCTGCCCCTCCTGCCCCCGTGCACCTTGCCTACCCACCCCAGCTAAGACGCCAGATCCCCAGCATCACAAGCCTGGCAGTGTGCAAGTAGCCCAGACGGGCCACCCCACCCCACAGTGAATCCCGCCCCTAGGAGAGGGGAAGAGAAGGCACACACCAGTCTGACTGTGGCCCCAGCGGTCGGCTGGGGGCAGACATCAGGTCTGACTGCGGCTCCGCCCACCAACTCCAGTTATACACCACAGCACAGGGGAAGTGCCCTGCAGGTCCTCACCACGCCAGGGACTATCCAAAATGACCAAGCGGAAGAATTCCCCTCAGAAGAATCTCCAGGAAATAACAACAGCTAATGAGCTGATCAAAAAGGATTTAAATAATATAACAGAAAGTGAATTTAGAATAATAGTCATAAAATTAATCGCTGGGCTTGAAAACAGTATAGCTGACAGCAGAGAATCTCTTGCTACAGAGATCAAGGGACTAAGGAACAGTCACAAGGAGCTGAAAAACGCTTTAAACGAAATGCATAACAAAATGGAAACCACCACGGCTCGGATTGAAGAGGCAGAGGAGAGAATAGGTGAACTAGAGGATAAAGTTATGGAAAAAGAGGAAGCTGAGAAAAAGATAAAAAAATCCAGGAATATGAGGGGAAAATTAGAGAACTAAGTGATACACTAAAAAGAAATAATCTACGCATAATTGGTATCCCAGAGGAGGAAGAGAGAGGGAAAGGTGCTGAAGGAGTACTTGAAGAAATAATAGCTGAGAACTTCCCTGAACTGGGGAAGGAAAAAGGCATTGAAATCCAAGAGGCACAGAGAACTCCCTTCAGACGTAACTTGAATCGATCTTCTGCACGACATATCATAGTGAAACTGGCAAAATACAAGGATAAAGAGAAAATTCTGAAAGCAGCAAGGGGTAAACGTGCCCTCACATATAAAGGGAGACCTATAAGACTCGTGACTGATCTCTCTTTTGAAACTTGGCAGGCCAGAAAGAATTGGCACGAGATTTTCAGTGTGCTAGACAGAAAAAATATGCAGCCGAGAATCCTTTATCCAGCAAGTCTGTCATTTAGAATAGAAGGAGAGATAAAGGTCTTCCCAAACAAACAAAAACTGAAGGAATTTGTCACCACTAAACCAGCCCTACAAGAGATCCTAAGGGGGACCCTGTGAGACAAAGTACCAGAGACATCACTACAAGCATAAAACATACAGACATCACACTGACTCTAAACCCATATCTTTCTATAATAACACTGAATGTAAATGGATTAAATGTGCCAACCAAAAGACATAGGGTATCGGAATGGATAAAAAAACAAGACCCATCTATTTGCTGTCTACAAGAGACTCATTTTAGACCTGAGGACACCTTTAGATTGAGAGTGAGGGGATGGAGAACTATTTATCATGCTACTGGAAGCCAAAAGAAAGCTGGAGTAGCCATACTTCTATCAGACAAACTAGACTTTAAGTTAAAGGCTGTAACAAGAGATGAAGAAGGGCATTATATAATATTACAGGGTCTATCCATCAGGAAGAGCTAACAATTATAAATGTCTATGCGCCGAATACCGGAGCGCCCAAATATATAAAACAATTACTCGTAAACATAAGCAACCTTATTGATAAGAATGTGGTAATTGCAGGGGACTTTAACACCCCACTTACAGAAATGGATAGATCATCTAGACACACGGTCAATAAAGAAACAAGGGCCCTGAATGAGACATTGGATCAGATGGACTTGACAGATATATTTAGAACTCTGCATCCCAAAGCAACAGAATAGACTTTCTTCTCGAGTGCACATGGAACATTCTCCAAGATAGATCATATACTGGGTCACAAAACAGCCCTTCATAAGTTTACAAGAATTGAAATCATACCATGCATACTTTCAGACCACAATGCTATGAAGCTTGAAATCAACCACAGAAAAAAGTCTGGAAAACCTCCAAAAGCATGGAGGTTAAAGAACACCCTACTAACGAATGAGTGGGTCAACCAGGCGATTAGAGAAGAAATTAAAAAATATATGGAAACAAACGAAAATGAAAATACAACAATCCAAACGCTTTGGGATGCAGCGAAGGCAGTCCTGAGAGGAAAATACATTGCAATCCAGGCCTATCTCAAGAAACAAGAAAAATCCCAAATACAAAATCTAACAGCACACCTAAAGGAAATAGAAGCAGAACAGCAAAGGCAGCCTAAACCCAGCAGAAGAAGAGAAATAATAAAGATCAGAGCAGAAATAAACAATATAGAATCTAAAAAAACTGTAGAGCAGATAAACAAAACCAAGAGTTGGTTTTTTGAAAAAATAAAAAAAAAAAAATGAGGGACCCACTCGTATGCCCATTGCAGATCCCCTTAAGTTGGCCATCCTGGCAGTGGCGTCCACAGGTGTCAATTAGCAAGCACACCACCAATGTGTACCTGTTAATACCCACCCACACCTGGCAGGGACCAAACACTGCCCACATAGGAAAAAAGGCCACTGCAGATAACGGAACTGAAGGGGAAAGCAGAAAAGAACACGTCAGAGACCCTCCCTGAAGTGCCAGGTCCCGGGCAAAGAGGACACAGCACTGCAGGGCATTTCAAGACCTTTTCTTTTAAGGCCATTATCGTCAAGAACAAGAGACATAACTGCCTTCTCTAACACACAGAGACAGACACAGGTAGAGTTAGAAAAAATGAGGCGCGAGAGAAATATGTCTCAAATGAAGTAACAGGACCAAACCACAGCAAGAGAACAAACCGAGGGTTATGGAGGGTGGTGGGTGGGGGCGGGCCAAAAGGGTGATAGGTATTAGGAGGGCACTTGTTAGGATGAGCACTGGGTGTCATATGTAAGTGATGAATTACCGGCTTCTACTTCTGAAGCCAAGACTACACTGTTGTTAACTAGAATATAAATTAACAAAAACAAACACACTGACAGTGCCATTATGACACACTATGATCAGAATCTCCTCAATGTCATTTAATACACAAGCCATGTTCAATTTTTCCAATTATCTTTCAGTAAATTCTTAGACTTAGGATTTGAGAAAGGTTCTTACAATGTATCTTGTTTTATGTTTCTTATTCCTTTATTTCATAGCACCCCCCCCCCCTTTTTATCATGTCATTGACCTACTGGAGAAATCTGATTATCTGTCCTATACGTGTTCCACATTCTAAATTAGACTTACTGCTTATTTATAGTCTTAACTTCTATTCCTATATTCTATATAGACTCGTTTTGATTGGTCTCCACCTGTTGAGAGTGATACATTCAGCTAGGAATGGCTGGGGCACTCTCCTGGGCCCTCATTGACATTTCCCTGTTGGGAGTCAATGTTGTGGCTAGACCACCTGTTATGATTGTTATTATAATTGCAAGACAGACTCCAGCAACAACCATCAGGGAGCTTTGAAAAGGCAAGATTTATCACTCAGTCCTGTGGGTACACAGTACTGCTGAGGCCACACAGGGCTTGGGGAAAGGGAGAGAGCACAGGGGCCTGGGGCTCTGCCTGTGTTGGGATCAGGGGAGGAGTGTCTAGGGTATTGGGCATTTACTCTTCTTTGCTGAATTTAAAACATAAGAGCAGTAATTAAAGCACAGGAAGGGAAAAGCAGGGTCACTCAAGTGACCAGCTGTCTGTGTCACCAGGGTTCTCTCAAAGGGGAACTGCATGGGTCACTCAAGTGATCAGCTATTTGTGTCACCAGGGCTCTTTCAAAGGGGAACTGCATGGGTGGGGCGCTCTGCTCCTTATGTAGTTATGTATTTGGCGATATGTTTATTCCAGGTGGCTAACTTTGAAATGGATGTCTCAGCAACAAAAAGCTTAATGTCAGGCACCTACCTTACAATAAAAAAACCTGTTAGCACTTAAACTACAAAACTGATACTGAGATAGAAGCTTGATTAGATCTTTGATAACTTTGAGGCAGAATATCTCCAAGTTGCTGTTTTATTTCTGTTATAGCATCTCATGAGACAGTGCTTGTCCTACTTTTAGTGATGCTATTTATATTATTGACCAGTGGGGTCAGGTGGTGTCAGTCTGTTCCATGTATTATTCAATTTCCAATCATCTTTAACCATATTATATTAGTTTATTTGTTATATTATAATTTTATTTTTTAATGTTTTTATTTATTTTTGAGAGAGACAGAGAGAGAGTGAGCAAACAGGGGAGGGGCAGAGAGAGAGGGAGACACAGAATCTGAAGCAGGCTCCAGGCTCCAAGCTGTCAGCACAGAGCCCGATGCAGGGTTTGAACTGCAAACTGCAAGATCATGACCTGAGCCGAAGTTGGATGCTCAACCGAATGTTACCCGGGCTCCCCTCATGTAATAATTTTACAATCCATTCATGATGTATGCCTAAAATTATTTAATTCTTTAAGCATAATTCCCTTTGGAAAATTATGATTAATTAACACATAGTGTTATATTAGTTTCAGGTGTACAGTATAACGATTGAACAATTCTATAAATGACTCAGTGCTCATCAGGATAAGTATACTCTTTTTTTTTTTAATTTTATTTTGGGAGGATAAGTGTACTCTTAATCATTTTCACCAATTTCCACCATCTCCTACCCACGTCCCCTCTGTCAACTACCAGCTCATTTTCTGTACCTAAGAGTCTGTTTTTTTGTCTTTTCTTCTCTTTGTTTGTTCATTTGTTTGGTTTCTTAAATTATACAACTAAAAGAAATAATATGGTATTTGTCTTTATCTGACTTATTTCATTTAGCATTATATCCTCCAGGTCCATTCACATAGTCACAAATGGCAGGATTTCCTTTTTTTCTCACGACTGAAAAATATTCCATAACATACCCAAATGTATGTCTGTGTCTACCTAGGGCAGATAACTGGACGCATCAGTTTGAAGTTCTTGAGGTAAAAAAGGAACCAAGCTTGAGAAACTGGACCCAACAAGCCTCATCTGCACCTTGACCCAATGTAGGTGAAAAGACATAGACTCTGACTAATACTGCAACAGGATGAGATTTTAGTATTATTTGGAGGGAGAGTAAGTGTGATTTGTATGTGGGGACAATGTTAATTATTAGAGTTGGACTAGAGTGGATTAAAGATGTCCACAAAATTTTTTTGATGTTCTTTCCCATGAAAGGTAGGGATTTCTTCTCTATAAAGTTTGTTAGGCCTGTGACCATTTTGTCCAAGAGAGAATAGTAGAGGTGATGTCAATCCTGGTTCTTGGGTTTGTTGGAGAGATGACTGGCAGCTTTTGCCGTGGTCTGTTGGCCCCCACGTAGAGTGTCAAGCCTGAGGCCTCCATGCTGCAAAAGCACAGAACAGCCACATGGAGAGAGTGGACCAAGGGAGACCCAGAGAGAGACTTTGCCAGCTCTCAGCTCTTCCACGTGAGGATGCTCACGTCAGCTCAGCCACGGCACAAGCATGATCGAGGAGAACCAGCCCTTCCCTGCTGTGTTCTCGCCAATTCCTGAGCCTCAGAAGAATGCAACTTCCTGGTATAGGTGTCTTCAGCTTCTGTGTTTGGGGATGCTAGTGTGTTAGGCAGCAGTAGCCAACCAGATAATGACGTGTTCTTCTCTGGTTCACGGCCTGCGTGGAGCTTGGATTTTGTAAACAATTTTGATCAACAGAAATGAGGGGCTGAGACAGTTCAGGGTAGAAATGTCTTCTCCACAGACACATTTTATTTTTTTTTATAAACAAAAGTAGAATTGGGGGACCAAAAACAGTGGATGAGATCAAACCACAGTGTTTGTGTTCACAGAAGTAGATGCAGAGAATTTGAACAGTCAGTCCCTGAGCTCATCAAGGCCTGTCACAGTCTTCACCTGCATCTATAAATAGTCATAAATGTTTCTCCCACCATCCCTCATGCACAGAAACCACCCCTGGGATTTAGAAAATAGGGAACACAGTGCCTCCCGACATTAGCTCCAGAAATATCTCAGCAATTATGACTTAGTTGCTTTCGTTACATATGGGTTTGGTGACAAGTAAGGAAAACAAGACAACATTTTGATAAATTCTGCACATTTCATCAGTATTATGTCATATTGCATCATGACAGTCACTGGAAATTATCATAGAAATAGTAAAACCAAACAAAAAATAGGAAGTATTTTGAAACTCAACATTTTCCATGACCAAACACTGAGGGAAAAATTACCTATTAATTAGCTAGAGAGGGACTCTGAGATTTTAATTTCATTCTGTCCCCACTTTCAACAAGATTTAACAGGACTCTTTTACCATTCATCTGGTTGACTTTAAAAAAATCTCTGGAGATAGAGGATCCACAGCACTTAGATAAACCATTGGCTATTTTATCCCTGTCAATTAGGGCTTAAATCATTTGTTTCAATCATTTATTTGCCTCCAGCTTAGGGAAAAAAGAAATCAAACGTAACGGTTAAAAATTCCTCTTAACTCATTCTCATTTATGAATTACCATTTCTTATCCTATTAAATGTTCAAATTCAATTCCTCAAAATATAACAGCATAAGAATTTTATTGCTCACCTTAACATACATTAACTTAGAAGAAGCACACAGATAAACAGCCCTAAGTAGTATTCATGTACCCAATATGTGAGTGATATAGGCATATTTCTATCCCTGATGTCATTAGAGAATCCATAAGAATACATAAAAAATCAGTTTTATGAAGTGATATCCTGAACAAAAACCGAACATTAGGATTCTATGGCTGATGTCCCATGGTTTCAGGTTTCCATTTTGCTACCTAAGAATGCATTATTTAACACAATCTGGGCTTTCTCATTTATCTTTTCTTCAGACTACACCTGTTATACATATTGTACATGATCTCAGAAGCAGTCTAACCTCACACACCAACTTCATCATCGCCTATTGCTTCCTGTCTTAGAAGTGTGCTCTAGATGTGTTCAGGTCACCCCTCCTTGTGAACACACTACCCAAGGCAGCCTTCACGTCCTTGTTCCTCAGTGTATAGATCAGTGGGTTCAGCATAGGAGTGACCACAGTGTACATGATGGCAGCGACCTGATCCTGGTCCATGGAGCTGCCTGAGGTAGGAGATATGTAAGTGAAGATAACAGGAGCATAGAGAAGAATGACCACCATGAAGTGAGAGGCACACGTGGACAGTGCTTTGCGGAGCACACTACAAGAGTGGGTCTTGGAGAAAAGAGAGATGATTATGGAGAAGTAGGAGAGAAGTGTTAGGAAGAAGGGGCCCATGGCAATGGTCCCGGTAACCGTGTTGAGAAGCCACTGGTTGAGCTCCGTGTTCCCGCAGGCCAACTCCAGCAAAGGCTTGACATCACAGAAGAAGTGATGGATCTGATGAGAAGCACAGAAGTTCAAGCGAGAGGTCATCATGGAGTGCAACAGGGCATGGAAAAAACCAATGGTCCAGACCGTGACAGCCATCCGGGTACAGAGCTGGTAATTCATGATGACAGAGTAATGCAGTGGCCTGCAGATGGCCACAAAGCGGTCAAAGGCCATCACGGCCAACAGCATGGCCTCCGTGCTGCCCAGGAAGTGGAAGAAGTGAAGCTGGCTTATGCATCCCAAGAAGGAAATTGTCTTGTGTGTAGAGAAGAAGTTCTCCAGCATCTTTGGCAGTGTCACCGTGGAGTAGCAGATATCTAGACACGACAGATTTCCCAGGAAGAAATACATGGGTAAATGGAGTCTTGGATCAGAGACGACAACCAGGAGGACTGCTCCATTGCCAACCACACTGACCATGTAAATTGCAAGGAAAACCACGAAGAGATAAGGCTGCAGTGCTTGGATGTCTGTGACTCCCAGGAGGAGAAATGCAGTGACTGAGGTTTGATTCAGCATCGCTTAAGAGAAAGGATGAATTACTCTATGGAGCGTACCTCTGTTGAGAATCAGAGACTTTGTAGTTGAGGATTTTCCTGTCTACACAATGGGTACTTTGAGGGAGGGCATTGTTGTTTTACACAGTTCCCACATCAGACCTTTTATAGGATTTGCCTCATTAGACTATTAGATATTATGGTGAACTGTTGGTTATGGGCCATTGGTCCACCATTTTTCCCCCTCATTTGATTATCATTAATATGTTTCTTTCTCCCAGAGACTCTGAGCACATAGCCAACCTACCATCTTCTCTGGGTCTGCACATCTACCTTCTGATACAAGTGTCCTCTCATCTCCTTAATGAACTCTAATGGGGGTTCTAATGAACTCTAATTAACTACTTGCCCAGATTGCTATATCCAGACCTTGTAAGAAAGCACCTGAGGGATTTTTAATTAAGAAAAATAGACAAGGAAAGAATGACACCAATGCAAGGAGGTCTGAATCAATATCCAGATGTGGGATTGCCTCTTGTAAAAAGGCAAATCTTGGAGCACCTGAGTGGCTCAGTTGGTTGGGATCCGACTTTGGCTCAGGTCATGATCTCATGGCTTGTGAGTTCAAGTCCCATGTGGGGCTGTGTTCTACCGCTCAGAGCCTGGAGCCTGCTTCAGATTCTGTGTCTCCCTCTCTCTCTACCCCTCCCCTACTCTCACTGTGTCTCTCTGTGTCTCAAAAATAAATACACATGAAAAAATTTTTTAAAAAGGCACATCTTTCTAAGTTTGGGGGAAATCCCTAGAGGAGCATAGAAAGATTTGATGTGAGAGGAATTGGAGTGGGTTAATGAGGGACTTCTCCATAGCCTTTGGGATTCTAGGCCATAGAGATGGAGGAATTTAGAGAATATACCTAATCTGTGCTGGGCCTCTGTGAAAGGCTGGCTCCATGCAGGTCAGAGTAGTTTGCTTTGATGACCATGTGTGTTCTGCACAGTATTAATCCTACCTCTCCTGTGTAAGATACAAATGGTATGGCAAATATCATTTTGAGTTCTCTGACTCATCAAACTAAATTGTATCAAAAATCCATTTAGGGAAGAGACCTGTGTCTAATATTTAAGGCAAATTTCCAATCATACTTGTTCTTATTCAGTGATTTATTTCACTGCAATTTTAATAGTGAGAGATTGCATATTTACCTGGAGAAAAATTAGGAAACCAGGCATGCTGAATTCAGAATGTATATGGCAATAAAAGTGTATGAAGAGCCTTCACAATCCACAAATGCAATCAGGAATCCATCATAAAATAGGAAACCAGCTCTAGATCTGGGCGCTTACTTGCATATAAACAAGCATGCAGAAAATCTGGGGTCCTCTCAGCCCGAGTCCTAAGGCATTCTCTTACCTGATTGTCAGATTCACAGCCTGCCCAGCTTTGCAGGTTTACACTCCCAACAGCTGAGAATGGCAGGAAGATATTTGAAGTGACTGTTCATATTGGGATTGCAGCATGAGCTCTTCATGTTCAGAAACGTCTTTGTCTCCTTCTGACATTCTTCCTGCCTCTCAGGAGCCACAGACCTTAGGCATATAAACACGGAGAGAGTGTCCCCTGGGTGTGAGCAGGACCGCTGTGAGAATAAACAGGGTATTTTCCCATACTTGCCATTCAAGACAATTCCTCTTGGGTGTTGCTATCTTGAGTTCCATCTTTTTTTTTTTTTTTTGCCCCCACTGCTCCAAGTTTTTCGTTTCTATGTTTCTTCCATATTTGCAGAGTCGTGGACAGCAGGATTGTCAGGGGCCTTCTATGTTTTCTTAGTTCAATTACCTTTTCTTCCCTTGTCATCATGGGAACTTCCCTGAAAAACTTTGTGAGAGGGGCGCCTGGGTGGCTCTGTCGGTTAAGCATCTGACTTCGGCTCAGGTCGTGATCTCACGGTAGGTGAGTTCGAGCCCCACATCGGGCTCTGTGCTGACAGCCTGGAGCCTGGAGCCTGTTTTGGACTTTGTGTTTCTCTCTCTCTCTGACCCTTCCCTGTTCATGCTCTGTCTCTCTCTGTCTGAAAAGTAAATAAACATTAAAAAAAAAAAAAAAAAAACTGTGAAAAACTGAAAAAAAAAAAAAAAAAAACTGGCAATGTTTGGTAAGGAATGGAGGCCAGTTGTGTTCCATTGACCTGTACAGATGATGATAATCTTTAACATTCCACATAGTTTTTACTATGGTCCTGTGGAAAACAAGACAGAGGAACAAGGAGAAGTAGGATTGCTTTTATTTATTCCAAATTAGATTCTTCATTGCTGGTAATAGCGTTAAATTTGTTTAAAATAGACATCCCAAGGCTCACATCTTTCTCTAAGGAATGAGGCTGGTCTCTCCTTGTGTATCCTCTCTTGTTGCTGCAACCTTTAGGTGAGAATATTCTGTGAGCCTCATCCCAGGAATATATGCAATCTGACATGCATGCAAACTTTCTCATAACAGTTATAAACACCATGTACCCTGTCCATCTTTGTGTTGAGATCCATTATTGTTGCTTTGCACGAATGCATTGTATATTAATCACGATAAAAATTCCTCTTTCAGGGCGTGCCTGGGTGGGCCCTTCAGATAAGCAGCCGGCTCTTGATTTTGGCTGAGGTAGCTTACTTATGGTTTGTGGATGGAGCCTGGCAATGGGCTCCGGACCCACACAGGAAGCCTGCTTTGGATTCTCACTCTCTCCTCTCTCTCTCCCCTTCCTGTACCCACTTTCTTTCCTCTCTTTCAAAATAAACAAATAAGCTTCAGAAAAATATTCCTTGTTCAAGCATATGCTAAACATATTATAGAAATAAAAATAATCTCATTGTAGAAACTATTTTTCTGAGTTCCTTATGTGCAAATACTCATTTATTTCTTCCAAATATCCAGGGAGGGATGAACTAACATCATATTTACTTTACAAGATAATGGCAGCTAAAAGGATTTAAGTAATTTGGCTGTTTCCCCCAGTGTTATTGAGGAATAATTGACAAGTATATTTGTATATGTTTCATATTTTAAATTTTAATTATTTTATTTTTAAATTTACATCCAATTTCACTAGCATATGGTACAACAATGATTTCAGGAGTAGATAACAGTGATTCATCCCCTATGTATAACACTCAGTACTCATTCCAACAAGTGTCGTCCTTAATACCTCTTATTCATTTAGCCCATCCCCCCCACTCACAACCCCTCCAGCCACCCTCATTTTGTCCTCTGTATTTAAGAGTCTCTTATGTTTTGTCCCCCTTTCTGTTTTTATATTATTTTTGCTTCCCTTCCCATATGTTCATCGGTTTTGTATCTCAAATTCCTCATATGAGTGAAGTCATATGATATTTGTCTTCCTTTGACTAATTTTGCTTAGCATAATTCCCTTTAGTTCCATCCACATTTTTGCAAATGGCAAGATTTCATTCTTTTTTATTGCTGAATAATACTCCATTGTATATATATACCACATCTTCTTTTTTTTTTTTCCAGACCAGCAAACTCCTGAATTTTATTTTTTTTTTATTTTATTTTTTTTTATTTTTTATTTTTTATTTATATATGAAATTTATTGTCAAATTGGTTTCCATACAACACCCAGTGCTCATCCCAAAAGGTGCCCTCCTCAGTACCCATCACCCACCCTCTCCTCCCTCCCACCCCCCATCAACCCTTAGTTTGTTCTCAGTTCTCAACAGTCTCTTATGCTTTGGCTCTCTCCCACTCTAACCTCTGTTTTTTTTTTTTTTGTTCCCCTCCCCCATGGGTTTCTCTTAAGTTTCTCAGGATCCACATAAGAGTGAAACCATATGGTATCTGTCTTTCTCTGTATGGCTTATTTCACTTAGCATCACACTCTCCAGTTCCATCCACGTTGCTACAAAAGGCCATATTTCATTTTTTCTCATTGCCACGTAGTACTCCATTGTGTATATAAACCACAATTTCTTTATCCATTCATCAGTTGATGGACATTTAGGCTCTTTCCATAATTTGGCTATTGTTGAGAGTGCTGCTATGAACATTGGGGTACAAGTGCCCCTATGCATCAGTACTCCTGTGTCCCTTGGATAAATTCCCAGCAGTGCTATTGCTGGGTCATAGGGTAGGTCTATTTTTAATTTTCTGAGGAACCTCCACACTGCTTTCCAGAGCGGCTGCACCAATTTGCATTCCCACCAACAGTGCAAGAGGGTTCCCGTTTCTCCACATCCTCTCCAGCATCTATAGTCTCCTGATTTGTTCATTTTGGCCACTCTGACTGGCGTGAGGTGATATCTGAGTGTGGTTTTGATTTGTATTTCCCTGATGAGGAGCGACGCTGAACATCTTTTCATGTGCCTGTTGGCCATCCGGATGTCTTCTTTAGAGAAGTGTCTATTCATGTTTTCTGCCCATTTCTTCACTGGGTTATTTGCTTTTCGGGTGTGGAGTTTGGTGAGCTCTTTATAGATTTTGGATACTAGCCCTTTGTCCGATATGTCATTTGCAAATATCTTTTCCCATTCCGTTGGTTGCCTTTTAGTTTTGTTGGTTGTTTCCTTTGCTGTGCAGAAGCTTTTTATCTTCATAAGGTCCCAGTAATTCACTTTTGCTTTTAATTCCCTTGCCTTTGGGGACGTGTCGAGTAAGAGATTGCTACGGCTGAGGTCAGAGAGGTCTTTTCCTGCTTTCTCCTCTAAGGTTTTGATGGTTTCCTTTCTCACATTCAGGTCCTTTATCCATTTTGAGTTTATTTTTGTGAATGGTGTGAGAAAGTGGTCTAGTTTCAACCTTCTGCATGTTGCTGTCCAGTTCTCCCAGCACCATTTGTTAAAGAGACTGTCTTTTTTCCATTGGATGTTCTTTCCTGCTTTGTCAAAGATGAGTTGGCCATACGTTTGTGGGTCTAGTTCTGGGGTTTCTATTCTATTCCATTGGTCTATGTGTCTGTTTTTGTGCCAATACCATGCTGTCTTGATGATGACAGCTTGGTAGTAGAGGCTAAAGTCTGGGATTGTGATGCCTCCTGCTTTGGTCTTCTTCTTCAAAATTACTTTGGCTATTCGGGGCCTTTTGTGGTTCCATATGAATTTTAGGATTGCTTGTTCTAGTTTCGAGAAGAATGCTGGTGCAATTTTGATTGGGATTGCATTGAATGTGTAGATAGCTTTGGGTAGTATTGACATTTTGACAATATTTATTCTTCCAATCCATGAGCAGGGAATGTCTTTCCATTTCTTTAAATCTTCTTCAATTACCTTCATAAGCTTTTTATAGTTTTCAGCATACAGATCCTTTACATCTTTGGTTAGATTTATTCCTAGGTATTTTATGCTTCTTGGTGCAATTGTGAATGGGATCAGTTTCTTTATTTGTCTTTCTGTTGCTTCATTGTTAGTGTATAAGAATGCAACTGATTTCTGTACATTGATTTTGTATCCTGCAACTTTGCTGAATTCATGGATCAGTTCTAGCAGACTTTTGGTGGAGTCTATCGGACTTTCCATGTATAATATCATGTCATCTGCAAAGAGCGAAAGCTTGACTTCATCTTTGCCAATTATGACGCCTTTGATTTCCTTTTGTTGTCTGATTGCTGATGCTAGAACTTCCAGCACTATGTTAAACAACAGCGGTGAGAGTGGGCATCCCTGTCGTGTTCCTGATCTCAGGGAAAAAGCTCTCAGTTTTTCCCCGTTGAGGATGATGTTAGCTGTGGGCTTTTCATAAATGGCTTTTATGATCTTTAAGTATGTTCCTTCTATCCCGACTTTCTCAAGAGTTTTTATTAAGAAAGGGTGCTGGATTTTGTCAAAGGCCTTTTCTGCATCGATTGACAGGATAATATGGTTTTTCTCTTTCTTTTTGTTAATGTGATGTATCACGTTGATTGATTTGCGAATGTTGAACCAGCCCTGCATCCCAGGAATGAATCCCACTTGATCATGGTGAATAATTCTTTTTATATGCCGTTGAATTCGATTTGCTAGTATCTTATTGAGAATTTTTGCATCCATATTCATCAGGGATATTGGCCTGTAGTTCTCTTTTTTTACTGGGTCTCTGTCTGGTTTAGGAGTCAAAGTAATACTGGCTTCATAGAATGAGTCTGGAAGTTTTCCTTCCCTTTCTATTTCTTGGAATAGCTTGAGAAGGATAGGTATTATCTCTGCTTTAAACGTCTGGTAGAACTCCCCTGGGAAGCCATCTGGTCCCGGACTCTTATTTGTTGGGAGATTTTTGATAACCGATTCAATTTCTTCGCTGGTGATGGGTCTGTTCAAGCTTTCTATTTCCTCCTGATTGAGTTTTGGAAGAGTGTGGGTGTTCAGGAATTTGTCCATTTCTTCCAGGTTGTCCAATTTGTTGGCATATAATTTTTCATAGTATTCCCTGATAATTGTTTGTATCTCTGAGGGATTGGTTGTAATAATTCCATTTTCATTCATGATTTTATCTATTTGGGTCATCTCCCTTTTCTTTTTGAGAAGCCTGGCTAGAGGTTTGTCAATTTTGTTTATTTTTTCAAAAAACCAACTCTTGGTTTCCTTGATCTGCTCTACAGTTTTTTTAGATTCTATATTGTTTATTTCTGCTCTGATCTTTATTATTTCTCTTCTTCTGCTGGGTTTAGGCTGCTTTGCTGTTCTGCTTCTATTTCCTTTAGGTGTGCTGTTAGATTTTGTATTTGGGATTTTTCTTGTGTCTTGAGATAGGCCTGGATTGCAATGTATTTTCCTCTCAGGACTGCCTTTGCTGCGTCCCAAAGCGTTTGGATTGTTGTATTTTCATTTTCGTTTGTTTCCATATATTTTTAAATTTCTTCTCTAATTGCCTGGTTGACCCACTCATTCGTTAGTAGGGTGTTCTTTAACCTCCATGCTTTTGGAGGTTTTCCAGACTTTTTTCTGTGGTTGATTTCAAGCTTCATAGCATTGTGGTCTGAAAGTATGCATGGTATGATTTCAATTCTTGTAAACTTATGAAGGGCTGTTTTGTGACCCAGTATATGATCTATCTTGGAGAATGTTCCATGTGCACTCGAGAAGAAAGTCTATTCTGTTGCTTTGGGATGCAGAGTTCTAAATATATCTGTCAAGTCCATCTGATCCAATGTCTCATTCAGGGCCCTTGTTTCTTTATTGACCGTGTGTCTAGATGATCTATCCATTTCTGTAAGTGGGGTGTTAAAGTCCCCTGCAATTACCACATTCTTCTCAATAAGGTTGCTTCTGTTTATGAGTAATTGTTTTATATATTTGGGCGCTCCGGTATTCGGCGCATAGACATTTGTAATTGTTAGCTCTTCCTGATGGATAGACCCTGTCACTATTATATAATGTCCTTCTTCATCTCTTGTTACAGCCTTTTATTTAAAGTCTAGTTTGTCTGATAGAAGTATGGCTACTCCAGCTTTCTTTTGGCTTCCAGTAGCATGATAAATAGATCTCCATCCCCTCACTCTCAATCTAAAGGTGTCCTCAGGTCTAAAATGAGTCTCTTGTAGACAGCAAATAGATGGGTCTTGTTTTTTTATCCATTCTGATACCCTATGTCTTTTGGTTGGCGCATTTAATCCATTTACATTCAGTGTTATTATAGAAAGATATGGGTTTAGAGTCAGTGTGATGTCTGTATGTTTTATGCTTGTAGTGATGTCTCTGGTACTTTGTCTCACAGGGTCCCCCTTAGGATCTCTTGTAGGGCTGGTTTAGTGGTGACAAATTCCTTCAGTTTTTGTTTGTTTGGGAAGACCTTTATCTCTCCTTCTATTCTAAATGACAGACTTGCTGGATAAAGGATTCTCGGCTGCATATTTTTTCTGTCTAGCACACTGAAAATCTCGTGCCAATTCTTTCTGGCCTGCCAAGTTTCAAAAGAGAGATCAGTCACGAGTCTTATAGGTCTCCCTTTATATGTGAGGGCACGTTTACCCCTTGCTGCTTTCAGAATTTTCTCTTTATCCTTGTATTTTGCCAGTTTCACTATGATATGTCATGCAGAAGATCGATTCAAGTTACGTCTGAAGGGAGTTCTCTGTGCCTCTTGGATTTCAATGCCTTTTTCCTTCCCCACTTCAGGGAAGTTCTCAGCTATTATTTCTTCAAGTACCCCTTCAGCACCTTTCCCTCTCTCTTCCTCCTCTGGGATACCAATTATGCGTAGATTATTTCTTTTTAGTGTATCACTTAGTTCTCTAATTTTCCCCTCATACTCCTGGATTTTTTTATCTCTCTTTTTCTCAGTTTCCTCTTTTTCCATAACTTTATCTTCTAGTTCACCTATTCTCTCCTCTGCCTCTTCAATCCGAGCCGTGGTGGTTTCCATTTTGTTATGCATTTCGTTTAAAGCGTTTTTCAGCTCCTTGTGACTGTTCCTTAGTCCCTTGATCTCTGTAGCAAGAGATTCTCTGCTGTCAGCTATACTGTTTTCAAGCCCAGCGATTAATTTTATGACTATTATTCTAAATTCACTTTCTGTTATATTATTTAAATCCTTTTTGATCAGCTCATTAGCTGTTGTTATTTCCTGGAGATTCTTCTGAGGGGAATTCTTCCGCTTGGTCATTTTGGATAGTCCCTGGCGTGGTGAGGACCTGCAGGGCACTTCCCCTGTGCTGTGGTGTATAACTGGAGTTGGTGGGCGGAGCTGCAGTCAGTCCTGATGTCTGCCCCCAGCCCACCGCTGTGTCCACAGTCAGACTGGTGCGTGCCTTCTCTTCCCCTCTCCTAGGGGCGGGATTCACTGTGGGGTGGGGTGGCCCGTCTGGGCTACTTGCACACTGCCAGGCTTGTGATGCTGGGGATCTGGCGTCTTAGCTGGGGTGGGTAGGCAAGGTGCACGGGGGCAGGAGGGGCAGGCTTAGCTTGCTTCTCTTTAGGTGATCCACTTCAGGAGGGGCCCTGTGGCAGCAGGAGGGAGTCAGATCCGCTGCCGGAGGTTTGGCTCCGCAGAAGCGCAGAGTTGGGTGTTTGCGCGGAGCGAGCAAGTTCCCTGGCAGGAACTGGTTCTCTTTGGGATTTTGGCTGGGGGATGGGCGGGGGAGATGGCGCTGGTGAGCGCCTTTGTTCCCCACCAAACTGAGCTCTGTCGTCCGGGGGCTCAGCAGCTCTCCTTCCCTTTGTCCTCCAGCCTTCCCGCTTTCTGAGCAGAGCTGTTAACTTATGACCTCCCAGACGCTAAGTCGCGCTTGCTGTCGGAACACAGTCCGTCAGGCCCCTCCGCTTTTTGCAAGCCAGACTCGGGGGCTCTGCTTGGCCGGCGAGCCGCCCCTCCGCCCCGGCTCCCTCCCGCCAGTCCGTGGAGCGCGCACCGCCTCGCCGCCCTTCCTACCCTCTTCCGTGGGCCTCTCGTCTGCGCTTGGCTCCAGCGACTCTATTCTGCTAATCCTCTGGCGGTTTTCTGGGTTATTTAGGCAGGTGTAGGTGGAATCTAAGTGATCAGCAGGACGCGCGGTGAGCCCAGCGTCCTCCTACGCCGCCATCTTCCCTCTCTCTCCGGGTCCCTCATTTTTAATAAGGTGGGCCTCAGTCTTCTGTTGCCACAGTGCGTCCCCCGCCACAGCAACCAAGACTGAGGCCCCACACAAGGTGAAGGTCAGGAGATACAGTGCTTGTGAGGTTCACGTTGGTGTACTGGGGGAGGAGCCTGCAGTTCTAGGACTGAGGCAAGTGTGACTGGAAAGGCTGGATCGGGAAGCAGGGAAGCACGTGGGGGTGGGGCTTGGTGCAAGCAAGTTAGGAAGCAAGTGTGGAGGCAGTGTTGGTTCCCACAAGTGGCCACGTACTTATGCATGGGTGTGGGGGAGGGAAATAACACTGGCCAGTTCCTTTGTTCCTGGAGGACTCTTTTTTAGATCCATATCTCTCCAAACATGCTCTGTGATGAGTAAATCCTCCTGTCTCTCCTGGTGTTTTTCAAACTACTGGCTCTATGCTATATCTGCTAGAGCTGTTTGTTGTGCTGTAGCTTTAAGGGCTCAGACTCTGCTTCCTAATGCCTTCAGGGCTCTCCCAGAGACAGGCAGGCTGATTTTAAGAATTCCAGGCTGTAAGTCCAGGCTGTTTGTGAGACCTCATGAAAGTTGACTCCTCTGGCTTTCAAAGCCAAATGTTTTGGGGTTCATCTTCCCTGTGCAGGTCCCCAGTGGGATCATCTGTTTTTTGACCTTCACCGTGCTCTTGGTTTCTTCTGGTCCACAGATGGCCACAGTCCTTTTAGGTCTCAAATTGCATCTCTGCCTTTCCAACCTTCTTCCTTGTGGCCTCTTCTCTACCCTTGGTTGTGGAGTTTGTTCTGCCAGTCATTGGGTCTTTTTCTGGGATATTTAAGCTGATGTGAGTGTTATCTCATTGTATCTGTGCATTGAGGTGAGTTTAGAATCCTGACAATCCACCATCTTCTCAGTCTCATCCATAAAGACATTTTAAAAAACATTCAGGCCACGGGTGCCTGAGTGATTCAGTTGGTCAAGCATCTGACTTCAGCTCAGGTCATGATCTCGCAGTTTGTGAGTTCGAGCCCCATGTCGGGACCTGGAGCCAGCCTCTGATTCTGCATCTCCCACTCTCTCTCTCTCCGCCACTCCACTGCTCATGGTCTGTCTCTCTCTCTCTCTCAAAAATTAATAAACATTAAAAAAATTAAAAAAAAAAAACATTCAGGCCTATCCGAAGGAGCAAGAAAGGCCCCAAATACACAACCTAATCTTGCACCTAAAGGAGCTAGAAAAGGAGCAGCAAATAAAGCCCAAAGCCAGCAGAATAAGGGAAATACTAAAGATTACAGTGGAAATAAATGGTATAGAATCCAAAAAAAGCAACAGAACAGATCAATGAATCGAAGAGCGGGTTTTTTGTTTATTTGTTTGTTTTTTCATGTTTATTTACTTTTGAGGGAGAGACAGAGACAGAGTGCAAGCAGGGGAGGGGCAGAGAGAGAAAGAGGAAGACACGGAATCTGAAGCAGGCTCCAGGCTATGAGCCATCAGCACAGAGCCCAACACGGAGCTTGAACTCACAGACCGTGAGATCATGAGCTGAGCCAAAGTTGGATGCTTAAATGACTGAGCCACCCAGGTGCCCCTAAGAGCTGTTTTTTTGAAAGAATAAACAAAATTGATAACCCCCTAGCCAGACTTCTTAAAAAGAAAAGAGAGAGGACCCAAATAAATAAAATCATGAATAAAAGAGGAGAGATCACAACCAACACCACAGAAATACAATTAAAAGAGAACACCATGAAAAATTATACGCCAACAAACTGGACAATCTGGAAGAAATGGACAAACACCCAGGCACTAACACAGTACCAAAAATCAAACAGGAAAAAATAGAAAATTTGAACAGGCCCATAACAAGCAAAAAAAAATTAACTTAGTTTTTTTTTTTTAATTTTTTTTAACATTCATTTATTTTTGAGAGAGAGAATAGGCAAGAGAGAGTGCAAGCAGGGGAGGGGAAGAGAGGGAGGGAGACACAAGATCTGAAGCAGGCTCCAGGCTCTGAGCTGTCAGCACAGAGCCTGATGTGGGGCTTGAACCCACAAACTGTGAGATCATGACCTGAGCTGAAGTTGGATGCTCAACCGACTGAGCCACCCATGTGCCCCAAAATCGACTCAGTTTTTAAAAGTATCCCCATAAGTAAAAGTCCTGGGCCAGATGGTTTCCCAGGGGAATGCTCCTAGACATTTAAAGAAGAGTTAATACCTATTCTCCTCAAACTGTTCCAAAGAATAGAAATGGAAGGAAAGCTTCCAAATTCATTCTGTGAAACCAGCATTACCTTGATTCCTAAACCAGACAAAGACCTCACTAAAAGGAGAATTACAGGCCAATTGTTGATGAACATGGATGGAAAAATTCTCAACAAGATATTATCAAATCGAATCTAACAGTACATTAAAAGAACTATTCACCACGATCAAGTGGGATTCGTTTCTGGGCTGCAGGGCTGGTTGAAGATTTGCAAATCAATCAACAAGATACACCATATTAATAAAAGAAGGGTTAGGAACCATATGATCCTTTCAATAGATGCAGAAAAAGCATTTGACAAAATACAGAGTCTTTCTTGATAAAAACCCTCAAGAAAGTAGGGATAGAAGGAACATGCCTCAAGATCATAGAAGTAGTATATGAAAGACCCAGAGCTAATATCATCCTCAATGGGGAAAAACTGAGAACTTCCCCCCTAAGATCAGGAACATGACAGGGATGTCCACTCTCACCAGTGTTGTGCAACATAGTACTACTGGAAGTCCTATTCTCAGCAATCAGGCAACTAAAAGAAGTAAGAGGCATACAGATCAGCAAGGAGGAAGTCAAACTTTCACTCTTCACAAATAACCTGATACTCTACCTGGAAAACCCAAAGACTCTACAAAAGAACTGCTAGAACTGATACATGAATTCAGCAAAGTCACAGGATATAAAATCAATGTACAGAGATCAGTTGCATTTCTATACAATGAAGCAGCAGAAAGACATATCAGAGAATTGATCCCATTTATAATTGCACTAAAAACTATAAGATGCCTAGGAATAAACCTAACCAAGGAGGTAAAAGATGTATATGCTGAACACTATAGAAAGTTCATGAACAAAATTGAAGAAGACAGGGAAAAACATGCCATGCTTATGGATTGGAAGAAAAATATTGTTAAAATGTTGCTGCTACCCAAAGCAATCTACACATTCAATGCAAGCCCTATCAAAACAACACCAGCATTCTTCACAGAGCTAGAACAAACAATCTAAAATTTTTATGGGGACACAAAAGACCCCTAATAGACAAAATAATGTTGAAAAAGAAAACCAAAGCTGGAGACATCACAATTCCAGACTTCAAACTCTATTACAAAGCTGTAATCATCAAGACAGTATGGTATTGGCAAAAAATAGACACACAGATCAGTGGAATAGAATAAAGAACCCAGAAATGGACCAACAAATATATGGCCAACTAACCTTGACAAAGAAGAAAAGAATATCCAATGGAAAAAACAAAAACAAAACAATCTCTTTCAGAAATGGTGCTGGGAGAACTGGACAGCGACATGCAAAAGAATGAAACTGCACCACTTTCTTACACCATACACAAAAAATAAATTCAAAATGGATGAAAGACAAATGTAAGACAGGAAACCATCAAAATCCTATGGGAGAAAACAGGCAGTACCTCTGTAGCTTCAGCCACAGCAACTTCTCACTAGACATGTCTCTGGAGGCAAGGTAAATAAAAATAAAAATGAATTATTGAGACCTCAACAAGAGCAAAACAGACTTAAGTAATATGCCTGATATAAAATTTAAGTAATGATCATAAAGATACTCATTGGACTTGAGAAAGAAGCTGAGGACATCAGTGAGTCCCTTAACAAGGAGATAAAAAAAAAAAAACAGAGGTGAAAAACACAATAAATGAAATAAAAATACTCTTGAGGGAATAAATAACAGCCTAGATGAAGCAGAGGAATGAATTAATGATCTGGAAGACAGAGTAATGGATAGTAATCAAGCAAAAGGGAGAAAAAATTATGCAAATAGACTTAGGGAACTCAGTGACTCCATCAAGCATAATAACGTCAATATTATAAGGATCCCAGAAGAAGAAAAGAAAAGGGGTCAGAAAAAATTTTTTTAAGAAATAATAGTTTAAAACTTCCTTCTGGGGGTAAGAAACAGAAATCCAGATCCAAAAAATTGACCCAACGATGTCCATGCCAAGACACACAGTAATTAAAATGGCAAAAAGTAGTTAAAAGAGAGAATTTTAAAAGCAGCAGGAGAAAAGAAACCAGTTATATACAAAGGAAACCCCATAAGGTTATCAGAGGATTTTTCAGCAGAAATTCTGCAAACCAGAAGGGATTAGCATGACATATTCAAAGTGCTGAATGGAAAAAATCTGCAGCCAAATATACTCTATCAAGCAAGGCTATCATTCAGATATGGAAGGAGAGATAAAAACTTTCTCAGACAAACAAAAACAAAAGAAGTTTGTGACCACTAAACCAGCCCTGCAAGAAATATTAAAGAGGAATCTTTGAGTGGAAACATCATAAATGACAGTATGAAAAATAAATATATCTATAAAAATCAGTCAAAACATTCACAAAATAAAAGGATGTTAACATATGACACCATATACCTAAAATGAGGGTGGGGTGGAGTAAAGAATGCATTCAAACTTAAGCAACCATCAGTTTAATACAGACTATTATATGCAGAAGATGTTATATACAAACCTAATAGTAATGACAAATCAAAAGGCACTTAAAGATAAGCAAAGAATAAACAGAAAAGAATTCAAGAATATCACTAAAGAAAACCAGTAAACCATGAAAGAGAGCAAGAGAAGAAAAGGCCAGAGAAAAACTATAGAAACAACCACAAAACAAGGAACAAAATGGCAATAAATAGACATCTATCAATAATTCCTTTGAATGTAAATGAACTAAACACACCAATCAAAGGACATAGGTTAACAGAATTGATTTTTTTTAACTTATCTATATGCTTCCTTCAAGAGATGCATTTCAGAGTTAAACACACCTGAAGATTGAAAGTGAGGGGATGGGGAAACATTATCATCCAAATGGGTCTCAAAAGAAAGCTGGGGTAGCAATACTTATACCAGAAAAAACAGACTTTAAACCAAAGACCGTAACAAGAGACAAAGAAGGATAATACATAATAATAATTGGATTATTACAATCCAACAAGAAGATAAAATAATTATAAATATTTATGGACCCAACATGAGGGCACTCAAACACATACAATTAATAGCAAGCATAAAGGAAATAGTCGATAGTAATACAGTAATAGTAGGGGACTTTAACACATCAATGGACAGATTATCCAAATGGAAAATCAACATGAGAAAAATGGCTTTGAAAGACATACTAGACCAGATGGATTTAACAAATTTATTCGAAACATTCCATTGTAACACAGCAGAATATACATTCTTACCACATGCACATGAAATGAACACTCTCTAGAACAGATCACATATTAGGCCACAAGAGAAGTCTCAACAAATTCAAAAAGATCAGTCATACCATGCATCTTTTCTGATCACAACACTCTGAAACTAGAAATCAACAGCAAGAAAAATTCTGGAAAGACCATGAATACATTGAGGCCAAATAACATGCTACTAAACAGTGAATGGGTCAACCAAGAAATCAAAGAAGAAATCAAAAGTACATGGAAACAAATAGAAATGAAAACACAATGCTCCAAAACTTTTGGGATGCAGCAAAAATTGGTTCTAAGAGGGAAGTTTAGACCAACACAGGTCTACCTCAAGAAGCAAGAAAAAGTTCAAATAAACAACCTCATCTTACACCTAAAGGAGAAATAAATACATAGATAGATAGATAGATGATAGATAGATAGATAGATAGATAGATAGATAGATAGATAGATGATAGATAGATAGATAGGGGCGCCTGGGTGGCTCAGTCAGTTGAGCGTCCGACTTCCGCGCTTAGGTCATGATCTCACGGTTCATGAGTTTGAGCCCCGCGTTGGGCTCCGTGCTGACAGCTTGGAGCCTGGAGCCTGCTTCAGATTCTGTGTCTCCCTCTCTCTCTGACCCTCCCTCATTCTTGCTCTGTCTCTGTCTCAAAAATAAATAAATGTTAAATAAATAAATAAATAAATAAATAAATAAATAAATAAATAAATAAAACAAAATAAGACAAAACCCAAAACCTGCAGAAGGAAGGAAATAATAAAGATTAGAGCAGAAATAAATGGTATAGGCCCTGAAAAAAACAATAGAACAGATCAATAAAACCAGGAGTTGATTCACTGAAAAAATAGCAAAATTGATAAGCCTCTAGCTACACTCATCAAGGAAAAAAGATAAGGGACTTAAATAAGTAAACTCACAAATGAGAGGAAATTAACAACCATCACCACAGAAATACAAACAATTGTAAGATTGTATTACGAAAAATTATATGCCAACAAATCAGAAAACCCAGAAAAAAAAATGGCTAAATTCCTAGAAACATATAAACTACCAAAACTGAAAAGAAGAAATAGAAAATTTGAACAGATCAATTACTAGTAAGGAAATTGAATCCGTATTTTTAAAACTCCTAACAAACAAAAGTCCAGTACCAGATAGCTTCACAGAGGAATTCTACTAAACATTTAAAGAAGAGTTACTGCTATCACCCATCATCAGAGAAATACAAATCAAAACCACAATGAGATACCAATTCATGCCTGTCAGAATGGCTAAAATGAACAACTCAGGAAATAACAGATGTTGGTGAGGACATGGAGAAAGGGGAACTCTCTTACACTACTGGCAGTAATGCAAACTGGCGAAGCCACTGTGGGAAACAGTATGGAGGTTCCCCAAAAAGTTAAAAATAGAACTACCCTATGACCCAGCAATTGCACTACTATGTATTTACCAAAAGAATGTGAAAGCACTAATTCAAAGAATACGTACACCCCTATTTTTATTGCAGCATTGTTTATAATAGCCAAATTATGGAAGCACCCCAAGTGTCCATCAACTGATTAATGGATAAAGAAGATGTGGTATACATACACGATGGAATATTACTCCACCATAAAAAGTATGAAATTTTTCCATTTGTAATGACAAGGATGAAACTAGAGAGTGTAATGCTAAGCAAAATAAGTCAGTCAGAGAAAGACAAATACCCTATGATTTCACCCTTATGTGGAATTTAAGAAACAAAACAAATGAGCACCAGGAAAAAGAGAGAGGCAAACCACGAAACAGATGCTCAACTACAGAAAACAAACTGATGGTCACCAGAAAGGAAGTGGGTGGTGGGATGGGGGAAACAGGTGATGGGTATCAAGGAGTGCACATGTTGTGATGAGCACTGGGTGTTATATGGAAGTACTGAATCACTTTAGTGTACTCCTAAAACTAATATTACATGGTATGGTAACTATATGTAATTGAAGTTAAAACAATTTAAAAATGCCTTTACCAAAGAGCACACAGAATATTTGTATGTGGAATATGTACTTATACAATGCACACAACTGAAAGTCGCTCGAAAATCCTGCAGAAAAAAAAGAGCCATTGACTCCAAAAAGGAGTCATTGAAATAGGGTTGACAAATGTAGATAATGAAGCTGGATGATGGGTACATGGGGTTATTAGAATTTTCTCACTACTTTCTTATATATTTAAAATTTTCTACAATAAAAAAACTTTAAAAAAAGCAAATGCATTCACCTTTAAATGTTAAAAAATATTGTATACCCTTAGACTGGGCAGTTTAAGTCCTAAGGATTTATTATAAGAAAATCTGGATGTAAACTATGTTTGCATGGTGAAAGAATTGCATACAACTAAAAAATCCCATAAGCGAAGATTAAACAAGCCATGTTTAACCATCCTAAAAGCCCAGAAGAATGAATAACTCCATACTCGTTGAAAAAGAAAGATGTTTAAGACATAGTGTCTAGTGAAAAACCAGATTACAGTTTCACAATCCAAGTTGTTTTATACGTATGTGTGTGTATACACACATGCACACACACACACACACACACACACACACACACACGTACACACCTATTACAAGTAGCCAATATTTTTGCTTTCTGTTTCCGTTTCTGTGTATCTACTTTCTATATCAAGTATTCATAGCCTATTTTAAAAAGAATAATAAAAGATAAATGTAAATTTTAAGTTAACACTTGAAATTGGTGCTCATTTTTAGAGTAACTACAGAATGTTTTACAGAGAGAAAGGTCAAAATAGAACAAAGTTCTTCCTCCCCAACCAGTCCTGAAGGACACCCCAATGAAGACATGCAAAGTCCAAATAAAATCCTCACCACCATTCTCCCTCAACTGAGTGTTTTGGTGAGCTTAATGTACAGAAGTCTCCGCAATGCATGATGAACCTCCTTGTTCCTCAGGGTGTAGATCACAGGATTGAGAAGAGGGGTGACCACAGTGTAGAGCAGGGCGAAGACCTTGGAGACAAGTTGGGAATGGACAGCAGAGGGTGCAATGTACAAGACCATGAGAGTTCCATAGAAGGTGGACACCACCACCAGGTGTGAGGAGCAGGTGGAGAAAACCTTTAGCCTCTGGGCCCCAGCAGGGACTTTGAGCACAGTTACCACGATCCGGGCATAAGATGTCAGAATCAGCCCGAAGGGAACAGTGAGGCAGACCACAGACAGAATGAATGTTGTCATCTGGGCCACACTGGGATCCGAGCAGGCCAGGCCCATCAAGGGCATGAAGTCACAGTAAAAGTGGTCAATGTGGTTGGGGCCACAGAACCTCAGCTGGCCCATTAGGGCCACAACCAGCCCATCTACCATGAAGCCAGAGAGCCAAGCTATGACCACCAGCCCCAAGCACCCCCTGGGTCCCATGAGGAGTGGGTAGCGGAGTGGATAGCAGATGGCCAGGTAGCGATCATAGGCCATGACAGCCAGCATGAAGCACTCAGCCGTGGCTAGAGAACCGAAGATAAAGAACTGCAGCAAGCAACCAGCCACAGAGATGGCCGCTTCCTGCAAGAAGCCCTCTAGCATTTTGGGCACCACTGTGGAGGTGTAGAGGATCTCCAGGAAGGACAGGTTAGCCAGGAAGAAATACATGGGTGTGTGGAGCCTCCGTGAGCTAACCACCGCCACGACGATCAGCACATTCCCCATGACGATGGACACGTAGACAATGGTGAGCGCAACAAAGAAAACGAGACGCAGCTCAGCTACATCATGGAAACCAAGGAGGACAAATTCAGTGATAGTCTGGTTTTCCAGAGCAACCATTTCCATGGGGATCGTCCAAGTTCCTGCCCGACAGAGATTAAGGGAGAGATTTTAGGGCATCTCCGTCTCCAACACCAACTCCAAGACAAGGAAGGCTAAAGCAAAAAGATGAGGGTGAGTCTCCCGCACAAATGTCCCTTGCACATCCTGATCTGTCCCCCTATAGTGGCTTCCTCCTGCAACTCTGTTCCCCTGACCGTCCTTAACTGTGTATGTTCTTCATGGCTCAGGAGAGTTCGTCCAAACACAAACGTAGTCTTCAGGACCCTTTACCCTATTAATTCAACCCAGTGTTTCTGTGACACAATGAATCCACCAGCCTCATGTGTAGAGCCAGCCACACAGTCGTCCTCCTGAACAGCAGACTAATACCCTCCAAATGCCTGCGAGACACTCCCTACCCTCAGCTCAAAATCAGCAGGATCAAACACAAATCCTCATATCTTTCCCAGCCACAACCAACTGGGCAGGTAGTGTGAAATTCTGCTTTGATCCCAAGCTTACCATATCACTGCCATTTCAGCTGAATGCCCTCTCCCATTCCCAACCTCCAGTCAGTAAAATCCCACTGGTTGTTCCTTGGAAAGTTCTTACACATTCCCTCCTCCCCACACACCAACTTCACAGCCTCTTCATGACTCTCTTAGCATAGCAGTCACCTCTGTGTGATCTTAGCAGTTACAACTGTGTGGACTCCTTGTCCCCTCTCATGTATCGAAACAATCTTCTATAGATCCTGGTTTCATCAAGCCATTCAAGATTTTATAGGGGAAATGTGATAAATGTGGGAACAGAGGGACCAAATGCAGAGGGAGTGGAGGGGGCATGACAGTCCAGCCAGGGAAGGTGGTTGTAGGCTCAGTCTTGAAGTACAGGGAAGAGCTGGCCAGGCAACAGGTGCTGAAGATTCTAGGTCAAATAAAACCATTCCATACACTCAACAGCTTACCATCTTGTGGAGAAAATGAACACATCAACAAATAATCGCAATACGCTAAAAGAGAGCTCATGAATCCAACCTGCAGGAAACCCTCCTGGGTGGAAATAACCCTGGACTGATGGGATTGCTAAGGAGAAAGGAAGGTGTAGAGTGAGGGCATTTCAGGTAAAAGGAAAATGAAGAGGGCATTTCAGGTAAAAGGAAACTGAGGCAAGAAACAGCACACAGTGTGAGGAGGGGTGTCAGGGAGAAAGCAACCAAGGGCAATTAAAAGAAATTCACTTCTGAAGAAGCGATAGGATTGAGGCAAAGAGTGTGGAAGGTAGGGATGCAGATGTGGGCCCAGACCAGAGCATGGGGGTCCTGTCCTGTTGTGAGGAGAGCTGGGGCTTTGTCCTGTAGGCAGGAGGGAACACAGAGGTGACACGGTGCACCTGCACATGGCTGGTACTGAGAAAGCTGGGGCCAAGGTAGCTGGAGTGGGGGACGGGCGATTCCACATCCCAGCTGCATCCTGGGGAGCAGGTGCACTGCCTTGAGGTGACCACTCATTGCTCTGTTATGTGCACTCTCTCCTCCATGGAAATCTCTCCTCTGTGCAAAGACTGCCAGCTCATCTATCACAGATATTAGTATTTATATCCACACTCAACAAAGTTCTCAACAAAGATGAAGGTTCAGTAAACCCTGATGTTTAAAACTGCCTGTCCCACAACCAAAGCCCACGTGAAGTGATTAGGAGGGTTTTGTGCTCCATGGACTTAGGAACCCCAGAGGTTCTGTTAATGTCTATTCCCTACCCTCCGTGTCAGTGCTCTTCCTTGGGGTCCAAATTTGACCTTCCTCTGGACCTCCTGTAGCCCCTAGATTACTTATGCATCCCAAACCCACTCTGAGGCTGGGGTTCTTTCTACACACTGGTCTCTCAGAAGGAGAGGCAGGCCAGGACCTCCAGGAATAAATAGCTCCCCACTATCACCACCCCAGAAATCAGCACCAGAACTTGATCATACTGACTCAGCCATTTATCCCTACAGCGACAAGATTTGCATTCCTACAGATTCCACTCATTCACTCTCCAGATCGTAAATGAAACGCAATCCTTCTCTCCTAGGGCGGCACTGAGCCAGCTGAAACCAGAGAGAGGTGTAGTGGAGGCTAGCATGTCGAGGACAAACATAAGGTTAACGATCTTGCTGTGAAACCAACATGTACCTATTACAATCTATTTCATGACTTTGTCCAAAGGAACAAGGTATTATTTTCCTCACTCCAACTATGTGGGAGAGGCTACTTCAGGGAAGGCAGACTGAGGGCGGGAGCAAGTCAGAGAGCACAGCAGCTGAGGGTGGGAGCAAGTACAAGAGAGTACAGCAGCTGCGGCACTCAGAGCACATGTCCCCGGGTGGCAACCTCTAGGGCACCATCAAGACCTCAGTCTTGGCAAAATCAAGCCCCCCACACCCACAATATGAGAAGACAGCAAACATATTACAGTGTCCTGGGGCACCACTTACCTTTACTATACCAGGGAACAAATGCTAAACAATGCCGACTTACCCAGGGATGTGGTTAGAGGGTGAAAACAAAGGGTGAGATAAGAATATTAAGGGAAACTCAGGGGATAAGCCATTTTCAAAAGAAGCCAAGGTGCTGTGACTCAGGACACATGAGCTAGTCAGCCTGGAGCCAACGAAAATTTCCACTTTCCATCCCCAGAGGAACACCTAATTTAAATAAATGTGTGTGTGGTCACAGAATCTGCTGGAAGCGTTCCTGGAAACATGGATGTATCCTATTGTTGCATCCACATGACTCCTGAAACAGAATGCTATGGGCACCAGTGACAGTCACAGCAAAGTTTATTGCAATGAGAGGCAAGGCCAACCGATTGGGACCAACATTTTTGATCAGAGTGCAGCCTCGAACAGCCGGGGTACAGAGTTTTTATAGCCGACCACATCATCTTATCATCACCTGGGAACAGAACAAAGAAACAGTTCCCAGATGAGGTGGAAACAGTTCCTGGATGGGGTGATTATTTTAGACTTTCTGCCATTAAGTTGCAACCAGTTGATCTCCTTGACCCTACCTCTGGCGCCACTTTTCTTTGAACTTTTGTTCCCTTAATTGGTGAAGCCTAATTTACAAGAGTATGAAGTGTAATTTACAAGAGTAAAGCAAGGCTGTTATCTCTTAACCTTCAGTGTCAAAACAAAGCTGTTCTCTCTCAAGCTATAGGTTAGCCCTAGGCTACAATTTAACCCTTATACTATCTCCCAAACCAGATTGTTCTCAGTACTGTTTTAAAAGCTCATTCACAGGGGTGCCTGGGTGGCTCAGTCAGTTAAGCAACTGACTGCAGCTCAGGTTATGATCCCACAGTTCATGGGTTCAAGCCCCACGTTAGGCTCTGTGCTGACAGCTCAGAGCCTGGAGCCTGCTTCAGATCCTGTAGTCTCCCTCTCTCTGTCCCTCCCCTGCTCACTCTCTGTCTCTCAAAAATAAATAAATGTTAAAAAAAAAAATTAGTAAATAAATTTGAAAATAAATAAAGTTCTTGTGAAAATGAGTTTTATATCATAAGAGAACCCTGGCTTTTCGGACCACCACGTTCCAGTCCTGTTTTTCAAGGGGTTAGGGGACTGGGGGTGCAAGAGGAAAGCCAAAGAGTGTGGGTTGTGCACAAGGCCACCTGCAGGAGAGGCCACAGCCCCTCAGAAGCAGAGAGGGGCCGCTGAGTAGGGAAGGAGCTCAATTTCGTGCTCCAAGACTGCTTTCTAACTGGGACGGAAATGAATATAGTATAAAATATCTACTGTTTCTCTGAAAAACACGCAATCACAGACTCAACCCTGTACAGATACAAGTCATAACTGGGAGTCCTCAGTTAAAACTATCACCATTTATGGAAATGCAAACTGTGGGTTTTAATTTATCTTTAGAAAATGAGGAAAATTTATCCTCATATATTTTACCGTGTGTGCTAACCTTGTTATTTTTATAAACATAAAACAAATTAATTACATTTTAATTTAGTTTGAATTTTTAATTTGTTAAATCTTTAATTCTCTTCGGCATTTACTCCATAATAAAGCAGAAAATATACTAATTTTTTTTTAAGAAGACAGCGTGACTTCGGGCATATCTCAGTTATCCCACAAGAAAGAGGATAAATTTCCATCATGAGCAAAATTGGGGTAAAGACCCCAGTCCACCTCCAGGAGACAAGGAAATGAGCTGGGTGCACAGGGAAGACTGAAAACCTGCGTTCTAAGATCCCAACGACAGAAGCTGCAACAACACGATTCTGAAGGAAGGCCATGGGATTTCCTTAAAGGCCTTTGCAAAAGTTTTTGACTCTGGGTTAATGGAAAGGTCTTATTGGTTAGTGGAGAAAACTGCAAACACCAATTCTTTAGCTTTCTAAAAGCATCTGTGAACCAAGCTGCAAAGAATTCCACAAAAACAGGGAGCTCACCTGAAGAGCAATCCCACAGGAAAGCCGTGAAGAGAAGGAAGCCTAAGACGTGCGGAGGGCCTGGGAACCCTGGCGCCTCCCGCCCCAGGCATTCTCCCTCCCACTCTCCCTCCTGGAGCTCACGCTGAAGCCAAGAAGGGCTCTGATTAGGACCAGCTCCCAGGTCGTGCCCTCTCCCCCCTCCATCGCCTCTGCCAGATCCTAGTCCTGGTCTTACCACTGGAAAGCTGACAATTGCCTGAGGGGAGAGCCCCTGAGAGCCAATTACAGATTTCCTGGAGAGCAGCCCTAAATGAACACCAAAGACCAGCCTCCTGAGACACTAGTTTCTTTCCAGAGGAATCTCCTGAACTGTTGGCTTGACCAGACATGGAGTGGAAACCAGGAATCCCCGCGGGGACTGATGGTCTCCCCACAGCAGCTCAGGCTGTTGCACAGAACTCGCGAAGTTCCCCTGAGTTCTCCACTCATCCCTCCACAAGTTCCCAACAGCTCCCAAAGGGGTCCTCCCTCCCATGCCACCTCCAGGCCGATCATCCCAGACAGCTGACCCTTGAACAGATGTGGGGGTCAGAGTCACTGACCCCCCAGGGAGCCCAAAACCCACATATAACTTTGACTCCCCCAAAATTTAGTTACTAATAGCCTACTGCTGACCAGAAGCCTCACCAACAACATACACTATTAGCACATATTCTGTATGTTATGTGTATTATATATGGTGTTCTTACAGTAAGAAAATGCTATTAAAATCATAAGGAAGAAAAAATACATATACAGGTCTGTGCTTTGTTTAGTAAAAAAAAATCTGCATATAAGTGCCCATGTTGTTCAAGAGTCAACTGTGTTTTAGTAGAGACAACCCTTAAGAGTGTTTTGTGTGGATCAAAGCCAAGGCTGGGCTTGCTTTCAGGGAGGGAATCTCTCATGTTGCTACAAAGTAACGTCCAAATACAACAGTCCTGCAATCTGTCAAAGGGTGACCTTGCTTCAAAATTATGCACCCCTTGCTTGCTGACCCACGTCCCTCAGTCTGTAGCAGAAATAACCTACTTCCCTTGAGGTTTGCAGACCACTGGCCTTGGGGAGTGAAGGGCCACACCTTCACAGAGGATATGGCCTGACCGCACCGGAAAACAGCTGCAGCGGGTGCCAGAGAGTCTGTTCGGGGTCATGTCCACCCGTGACTACCCACCCAGCCACCTGCTCCTGCCAAATGCAGCCCCCTCCCTTTCCCCCATGTCTTCCCCTTTAATGTCTCCAGCTTCCCCAGGACAGGGAAGATGACCTTTGAGACATTAGTCCACCATCTTCCCAGGCTGCTGGCCCTCTGAGTAAAGAGATCTTTCCTTTCCCACCATCTCTTGTCTCCAAGTATTGATTTTTGAGCAGCGAGCAGCCAATCTGAGCAGGGAACCAATTCTCAGTAACACAAAGGTTATATGGCCTTTCAATAACCTCTGTGCGGAATGCCTGCCCTATATATCTACTGTTTTATAAGCAGTACACACCCATGAGGTACATAAAGGTTATTGACCTTAAACATTACCAGCTAAAACAGGTTTATTTGGGATGAGTGGAGAATTGCAATTCAGGACATGAAAGTCACCACATTTTGAAATCTCAACACCTAGGAGAGTTCTCCACACCCGAGAACCTGGCATGTGAACCCAGACAAACCTGAATTCAGTCAGGACTCCCAACCTCTACCCCCGCAAAGCACAGACTTAAAGGGTCTCGTTGTCAAGGTCCGGATTTGGGAACACATCATGTCTTGGGCATTTTATACTCTCCCATCAGTGCCTATATGCTGTATGTTTCTCATGCTGTTTTCGTGGTTGACTTAAGGGACACTAATCATCGTGAACAAAACAATTTGTACATAATCCAAACTGAAGGAAGTTCACAACTGCTGACCGTCATTTCATGACCCTGACTTCCAACAAGTCTGCTCCAATGATGAAGTTGATGGGCAAACATCACTTCAGACAGGAGTCAAGTTTACCATGGAGAGTCTGAATCATCTTACTCTGAGAGGTTTTTCACAAACGTTTTTGTCAAAATACTTTCTATTGTCTAGACTATAATCCCATGGTGGGAAGCAAAGATCATTTGTGGCAGTAGACGTGGGTATCACCCTAGTAAGAGATTAATCCTGGGCCAGAAAATGAGGCCCCCAAAATTGGGTGTGATATTAGCAAGAAAAATATATTTCTCCCTTCTTTGGTGTGCTGGGGTCAGCTTGGCCCAGCCTGGGAGATGTGAAAAGGTCATGAGCAGTCAGAGACGTGGTATCTATACTGTTGGCCAGAAGAATCACCACAGACAAGGACATTCAGGTACATGGGGGACAGTATGATAGCAAATAGTTACCTGCATCATATTTAGCTCCCATTAAACTACAGCTACAGCAGATTCTCCTATAGCTACAACTTGATCTGAGCTGCACAAAGGAGGATTCCAAAATGGCCTGTTCCCTTGTTTGGGGCCAGCAGTCACTTTCCCCACAGCCAGGGTGGGGAAGGAGAGACCAACCATGCAGAGAATGTCTAAGCAGAGGGAGGCAGTCAGCACCATCACAGAGCAGGATTGTGAAGGCACGGGGAGGGACTGGGCAGGAAGGACCAGAGAAGCCCAGTCCTGAACACATCTTGCCAACTCTCAGAATGGACTATGGGGCAGTTCAAGGTGGGGTTAATATCAGGCTCAAGCCTGACAACTTACATCATTGTTGTTTTGGTCACATATACACCCCACTTTGCATCAGTAATTCCACTTGGAAAAGAAGTGCACATTCCCATAGGGCCCCATGTCCCTAGGATATCTCACAAGCCAGAGCTCAGTACCATTGCCTGAGCAGTAGTCCCCTGGCCCCGTGCATGGAACCTTACACAACTTCTATCCAAGAAGCTTTTAACAACAGTGTCTCTTGGACCTAACTAGAAATACTGTCTTATCCCATCCACAGCTTCTTGAGATTAGCAATTCATTTTCTTTATTTTTTAAGTTTATTTCTTTATTTTGATGAGGGAGAGGACAGAGAGAAGCCCAAGTAGGCTCCACACTGTCAGTACAGAGCCCGATGTAGAGCTCAAACTCATGAACTCTCTCTCTGCCCCTCCCCCACTCGTGCCATGTTTCTGTCTCTCAAAAATAAGTAAACATCAAAAAAACACCCACTATATTAATCATAAATTTGATTAACATGGAATAGTGAAAAAAATGCAAGTTCATAAATGAGAAAGAAGTCATAAACCACATATGTAGAAAAGATTTATTTTTATTACTATTATTTATTACACTTGGTAAAACTCTAAAAGTAATTTTGAAAATATAGATGCGATGGATAACTTTCTGTATTATTATATCTGTATAATCTGTATAATAGTACAATTTCTGTGAAATACAACTAGAAAATTTGAACAAGGATCCTGGAAAAGTTAAATCAATCTCAACTGGGAAGATGAAGATCTATCACCAAGAATAATAATAATAATAATAATAATAATAATAATAATAATACAGCACTAATAACAGAAAGCTTCACAGAGTTAGCTAAGCATTAAAAATAGATGACTCAAATTATTTAAATTAATTTAAGGCATAGAAAAAGAAAATTCCATAATTGATTCTATAAAGTCAATATCACCTACATGTGCAAACCTGATAAAGAATTTTTTAATTTTTTAATGTTTATTTACATTTGAGAGAGAGACAGAGACACAACAGGAGAGGGGCAGAGAGAAAGGGAGACACAGAATCTGAAGCAGATTTCAGGCTCTGAGCTGTCAGCACAGAGCCCAACGCAGGGCTCAAACTCATGAACCATGAGATCATGACCTGAGCCAAAGTGCGACACTTAACCGACTGAGCCACCTAGGCCCCCAAGATTTTTTTAATGTACATAAATCTCACTTATGAACATATAAAATGTTTGTAAGTTTAGAAGTTAAATGTTTATAAAATAAAATTTTTATTGAAAAAACTAGCAGGGTATCAAAAGAATGCATCATGACCAAATGAATTCAGGATATCAAAAAATCTTTCAACATAAGAATTACATCAACAAAGAAGAGTGCCATATGATATCAATGGATGCAAAAAATTAGACAAAATGTTTGTCATTAGACAAAATTCACAGGTCACTTATCCAATAAAACCTTGAAGTACAATAGCAATGAGAGTAGCCTACTTAATGATGAAAATGTTATTGACCTAAAAATGTGAATCTCAATGGTAAAATGCTAAAAGATATGTCCATTACAATTGGACTTCTTGCCTACAACTACTGCCAATATTACCAATATTGCTATAGAAGTTTAACAAATGCAATAAGAAAAAGATAATCAGTATGATATTTGGAGAAAATATAAACTTTTTTTTTTTATTTTTTTTTCAACGTTTTTTATTTATTTTTGGGACAGAGAGAGACAGAGCATGAACGGGTGACAGGCAGAGAGAGAGGGAGACACAGAATCAGAAACAGGCTCCAGGCTCCGAGCCATCAGCCCAGAGCCTGACGCGGGGCTCGAACTCACGGACCGCGAGATCGTGACCTGGCTGAAGTCGGACGCTTAACCGACTGCGCCACCCAGGCGCCCCTGGAGAAAATATAAACTTAATTGTAGTCTGATACTATTATTTTTCACTGGATTTTATAATTAGAAAGCTTAAAGGTTTATTGGAAATACTAGAATTAAGTGCCTTTGGCAGATGTTTGGATATAAGATAAATATACAAACTAATTGCTCTGTGTTTTTCCTCAGAACCAGTCAGAAGCGAAATGAGGGAGGATACCACTCAAATTTCAAATGAAAACATTGAAAATTTAAGGAAAAGTGAAACACCTATCTAAAAAATACTGTGAAATTATTAAAGCCCATTTGGACAAATGAAAAGATATACTATGTTCCTGAGGAGAACACGTAATACAACAGAAATATAAGTTCTCCAAAGTTAGCATATATTTAATACAAAAAAAAAATCCCAAGTCAGATACTTTAAAATTGGACAAAATAATAGTAAAATATGTCTAGAGTACCGTTCTCAGGAAATTCAAGAGAATTGTACAAAAGAGAACAGAGGGAGAAGAGAGCTTGACATAACAGATAATAGAGTATACTATCCATTTACATAGTCTACAAGAGACTCACTTTATTTTTTTAATATGAAATTTATTGTCAACTTGGTTTCCATAGAACACCCAGTGCTCATCCCAACAGGTGCCCTCCTCAATGCCCATCACCCGCTTTCCCCTCCCTCCCACCCCCCATCAACTCTCAGTTTACTGTCAGTTTTTAAGAGTCTCTTATGGTTTGGCTCCCTCCCTCTCTAACTCTTTTTTTCCCTTCCCCTCCCCCATGGCCTTCTGTTAAGTTTCTCAGGATCCACATAAGAGTGAAAACATATGGTATCTGTCTTTCTCTGTATGACTTATTTCACTTAGCATCACACTCTCCAGTTCCATCCACGTTGCTACAAAAGGCCATATTTCATTCTTTCTCATTGCCAATTAGTATTCCATTGTATATATAAACCACAACTTCTTTATCCATTCATCAGTTGTTGGACATTTAGGCTCTTTCCACAATTTGGCGATTGTTGAAAGTGCTGCTATAAACATTGGGGTACAAGTGCCCCTATGCATCAGCACTCCTGTATCCCTTGGGTAAATTCCTAGCAGTGCTATTGCTGGGTCATAGAAGAGACTCACTTTAGATTTAAAGATGCATAGAAGCTGAAAGTAAAGGAATGAGAAAGATATTTCATGAAAATGGTAATCAAAAGAAAATAAATGTAGCTACACCTACATCAGACAAAATAGACTTTAAGTCAAAAACTGTCTCAATAGAAAAAGAAGGCCGTTATATAATGATGAAAGGGTCAATTCAACAGGAAAACATAACAATTATAAATATACTTGCACCCAACATCAGAGCACCTAAAAATGTAACGCAAATATTGACAGATCTGAAGGGAGAAATAGACAACAATACAATATTGTGGGGGACTTCATTACCCTACTTTCAACAATGAATAAGTTGGGGCACCTGGGTGACTCAGTTAAGTGTCCAACTTTGAGTTAGGTCATGATCTCACAGTTCAAGAGTTCGAGCCCCACGTTGGGCTCTGTGCTGACAGCTCAGAGCCTGGAGACTGCTTCTGATCCTGTGTTTCTCTCTGCCCCTCCCCCACTCATGCTCTGTCTCTCTCTCTCTCAAAAATAAATATTTAAAATGTTTAAAAAAGAAAACAATGGATAAGTCATCCAGATAGGAAATCAGTAAGGAAATACTAGACTTGAACTATACTTTAGATCACGCAAACACATACAGATCATTCCATCCAATAGCAGAAGAATATGCATTCATCCCAAATGCACATGGAACATTCTCCAGTATAGATTCCACTATAGATACCACAAAACAAGTGTTAACAAATTTAAGAAGATTTGGAATTTTTTTAATGTTTATTTGTTTTTGAGAGAGAGAGAGAGTGCAAGCAGGAAAGGGGCAGAGAGAGAGGGAGACACAGAATCAGAAGCAGGCTCCAGGCTCTGAGCTGTCAGCACAGAGCCCAATGCAGGGCTTGAACTCACGAACCATGAGATCATGACCAGAGCTGAAGTTGTACACTGAACTGACTGAGCCACCCAGGTGCCCCTAAATTTAATAAGATTTAAATAATTTCAAGGGTTTTTCTCACCCCAATATAATGAAACTGGACATCAAAAAGAGCAAGAAAATGGAAAAAATTACAACTACACAGAAGCTAAAAAAAAAAAAATTTTAAAGTAGGCCCTACACCCAGTGCAGGACTTGAACTAACAACCCCCAGATCAAGAGTCACACACTCCACCAACTGAGCCAGTTGGCACCCCTAAAAAACATAATCTTTAACAACATTAGGTCAAACAGGAAATCAAAAGGGAACTTAAAAAGTATCTTAAGACAAATGAAAAAAGAAACACAACACGCCAAAACATAACTGATGCAGCAAAATCCATACTAGGAGGGAAAATTATAGCAATAAACATCTACATTAAAAAAGAAAGAGCTCAGGGGCACCTGGGTGGCTCAGTCGGTTAGGCGTCCAACTTCAGCTCAGGTCATGATCTCATGGTTTGTGAGTTGGAGCCCCATGTGGGGCTCTGTGCTGACAGCTCAGAGCCTGGAGCCTGCTTTGGATTCTCTGTCTCCTTCTCTCTCTGCCCCTCCCTGACTTGTGCTGTCTCTCTCTGTCTCTCAAAAATAAATAAATGTAAAAAAATTTTAGTAAAAAATAAATAAAATAAAATAAAATAAAAAAGGGAAGAGCTCAAACAACCAAACCTTAAACTAGAAAAAGAACAAACAAAGCACAAATTTAGCAGAAGGCAGGAAATAATAAAGATTAGAACACAAATAAATCAAATTAAGAATTTTCAGCATAGAAAAATTCAATAAAACTAATAAGTGGTGTTTTCAAAATATAAAATCAACAAGCCTTTACCTAGACAAACTAAAAAACAAAAGAGGGAAGACTCAAAATCAGAAATGAAAGAAGAGACATTACAATGAATGTCTCAGGGAAAAAAAAGAATCATAAGAAAATATTATGGATAATTATATGCCAACAAACTGGATAATCTAGAAGACCTGAATAAATTCCTAGAAATATCTAGCCTGCCAAAACTGAATCAAGAAAAACCAGAAAACCTGAAAAGACCAATAACCAACCAATAAGAAGATTGGATCAGTAATCAAAACATCCCAAAAGAGAAAAGCTCAGGACTAATTGGACTCATGGGTAAATTCTACCATTCGAAGAAGAATTAAACCAATCCTGTTTAAATTCTTTCAAAAAATAGAAGAGAGAATAATTTCAAACTTATTTTATGAGACCAGCTTTACCATGATACCAAAACCAGAAAGACACTACAGGAAAAGCATAGGCCAACATCACTGGTGAACATAAATGCAAAAATCCTCAACAAAACACTAGCAAACCAAGCTCAACAGCACACTAAAAGGATCTTACACCATAACCAAGCAAGATTTATACCTGAGATGCAAGGAAGTTTCAACACACACAAATTAATCAAAGTGATTCACCCCATTAACAAAATGAAAGAAAAAGAAACCACATGATCATCTCAATAGATGCAGAAAACATTTTTGAAAAAAAATTCAGCATCCGGTTGTGATTAAAACTGAACAATATAGGGGTGCCTGGGTGGCTTGGTCGGTTGAGCATCCGACTCTTGATTTCAGCTCAGGTCATGATCCCAGCGTCATAAGATCAAGCCCCCTGTCAGGCTCTGCACTGAGTGTGGAGCCTGCTGAGGAGTCTGTCTGTCTGTCTGTCTCTCTCTCTGCCCCTCTCTCACCATCTCTAAAAAAATAAAAACTTTATTTTTTTAATGTTTATTTATTTTTGAGAGACAGAGACAGAGCGCAAACATGGGAGTGGCAGAGAGAAAAGGAGACACAGAATCTGAGCTGTCAGCACAGAGCCAGACGTGGGGCTCAAACCCATGAACCACGAGGTTACAACCTAAGCCAAAGTTGAATACTTAACCAACTGAGCCACCCAGGTGCCACAAAAGATAAACACTTTAAAAAATTCAACAAAATAGAATTAGAAGGAACATACTTCAACACAATTAAGATGACAATAATAGTAATAAAGGCTTTATATGAAAAATCCCTGGCTGGTATTGTAATCAATTGTGAAAAACTGAAAACTTTTCCACTAAGATCTGGAACAAGGCAAGGATGCCCATTCTCACCACCTCATTAAACACAGAAATGGAAGTCATGGCCAGAGCAATTAAACAAGAAAAAGAGGTAGAAGTCATCCAAATCCATAAGAAAGTACAATTATGTCTGCAGATAACGTGATTATATGTGTATAAAACCCTAAAGGTAACCTGTAGGAACTAACAAAGGAACGAAGGTGCAGGGCACAAAACCAACATACAAAAATCAGTAGTATTTTTATACACAGTGACTATCTGAAAGGAAATAAGAAAATAATCTCACTTAAAATAACATCAAAGACAAAAATACTCAGGAATAAATTTAACCCAGGAAGTGAAAGATCTGTACAATTAAAACTATAAAACACTGAAAGAAATTTTAAAAAGACATGAATAAATGGAAAGATATGCTGAGACCATGGGCTGGAATAATTAATATTATCAACATGTGCATACAACCCAAGGTGATATACAAATTCAGTGCAATTCCTATCAAAATTCCAAGGGCTTTTGTCAAAGACATAGAAAAAACAATCCCAAATTCCATATAGAACCACAAAAGACCCTGAAGAGCTAAAGCAATCTTGAGCAAGAAGAACAAAACTGGAGACATAACACATTCTGATTTTGAAATATATTTCAAAGCTACCGTCATCTAAACAGTATGGTATTGGCATAGAAACAGACACAGACCAATGGAACAGAGTAGAGAGCCTGAAAATAAACCCACACCTATGTGGTCAACTAATTTTTGACAAAGGCATTAAGAACATATGATGAGGAAAAGACAGTCTCTATAATAAAGATTGTTGAAAACTTGGATATGCATATACATGGAAGGAAAGAGGGAAGAAAGGAAGGGAGGGAGGAAGGAAGAGAGAAAGAGGGAAAGAGAAAAAAAGAGAAAGAAAGAAGAAAGGAAAAAGAAATTGGACCCTTATACAACACAAAAAAATTCCTCAAAATGATTAAAGATTTAAATGTACATCCTGAAACCATAAAGCTAGTAGAAGTAAACAAAAGGAACACTCCTTGGTGTTAGTCTTGACAATGATTTTTTTGATTTAACAATCAAAAGCACAGGCAACAAAAGCAAAAAATGCAAATCAAAACTACAATGAGATGTCAGCTCACACCTGCTAAGATGCTATTATCAAAAAGACAAAAGTAACAAGTGTTGGAGAGGATGTGGAGCAAAGAAAATTGTTGTAGATTGTCAGTGGGAATGTCACTGGTACAGCTATTATGGAAAATGGTATGAAGGTTTCTCAAAAATTAACAATAGAACTAACATGATCGAGCAATCCCACTTCTGGATCTACATCCAAACAAAATGAAAACAGGATCTCAAAGAGATATCTGCATTCCCACGCTCACTGCAGTATATTCATAGTTGCTAAGATATGGGAACAGCCTATGTGTGAACAGCTGAATATATATATACTTTTATATTGTTTATGTGTATACTGTGTATGTGTGTATATATAGTACATATGTGTGGATATATGTCTATACATAGTGCATATGTGCAAATGTGCATTTATATATATGTGTGTATATATGTCTATACATAATACATATATACATATGTGCATTTATATATTAAATGTGTGTACATATGTCTATACATAGTGCATATGTGCAAATGTGCATTTATATATGTGTGTATATATGTCTATACATAGTGCATATGTGCAAATGTGCATTTATATATGTGTATATATGTCTATACATACTGCATATGTGCAAATGTGCATTTATATATGTGTGTATATATGTCTATACATAGTACATATGTGCATTTATATATTATATGTGTGTACATGTCTATACATACTGCATATGTGCATATGTGCATTTATATATGTGTCTATATATGTCTATACGTAGTGCATATGTGCAGATGTATTTATATAAATACATACATAATGGAATATTGTTCAGCCTTAAAAAAGAAGCAGTTCTGGCCATTTGTCACAATATAGATAAACCTGGAGTACTTTATGCTAAGTGAAATAAGCCAAACACAGAAAGACAAATACTGCACGATTTATGTTATATGCAGCCAGTAGTGCTCAAACTCATAAAAGCAGAAAGTAGAGTAGAGGTTTCTAGGGGCTGGGGGCGGGAGACATGGGGAGATGTTGGCCAACGGCTATGAAGTTCTAGTTTACGCAAGGTGAGTATGTTTGGGAGCTCCAGGGCACAGCACTGTAACTATGGCTAAAATATTGTATTCTAGATTTTGGATACTACCCTTTGTCCGATATGTCATTTGCAAATATCTCTTCCCATTCCGTTGGTTGCCTTTTAGTTTTGTTGGTTGTTTCCTTTGCTGTGCAGAAGCTTTTTATCTTCATAAGGTCCCAGTAATTCACTTTTGCTTTTAATTCCCTTGCCTTTGGGGATGTGTCGAGTAAGAGATTGCTATGGCTGAGGTCAGAGAGGTCTATAAAGAGCTCACCAAACTCCACACCCGAAAAGCAAATAACCCAGTGAAGAAATGGGCAGAAAACATGAATAGATACTTCTCTAAAGAAGACATCCGGATGGCCAACAGGCACATGAAAAGATGTTCAGCGTCGCTCCTTATCAGGGAAATACAAATCAAAACCACACTCAGATATCACCTCACGCCAGTCAGAGTGGCCAAAATGAACAAATCAGGAGACTATAGATGCTGGAGAGGATGTGGAGAAACGGGAACCCTCTTGCACTGTTGGTGGGAATGCAAATTGGTGCAGCCGCTCTGGAAAGCAGTGTGGAGGTTCCTCAGAAAATTAAAAATAGACCTACCCTATGACCCAGCAATAGCACCGCTAGGAATTTATCCAAGGGACACAGGAGTACTGATGCATAGGGGCACTTGTACCCAAATGTTCATAGCAGCACTCTCAACAATAGCCAAATTATGGAAAGAGCCTAAATGTCCATCAACTGATGAATGGATAAAGAAATTGTGGTTTATATACACAATGGAATACTACGTGGCAATGAGAAAAAATGAAATATGGCCTTTTGTAGCAACGTGGATGGAACTGGAGAGTGTGATGCTAAGTGAAATAAGCCATACAGAGAAAGACAGATACCATATGGTTTCACTCTTATGTGGATCCTGAGAAACTTAACAGGAACCCATGGGAGAGGGAAAGGAAAAAAAAAAAAAAACAGAGGTTAGAGTGGGAGAGAGCCAAAGCATAAGAGACTGTTGAGAACTGAGAGCAAACTGAGGGTTGATGGGAGGTGGGAGGGAGGAGAGGGTGGGTGATGGGTATTGAGGAGGGCACCTTTTGGGATGAGCACTGGGTGTTGTATGGAAACCAATTTGACAATAAATTTCAAATATAAATTAAAAAAAATTGTATTCTACCTTGAAATTTTCTAAGGGGTAGATGTTAAGTATTCTTTTTGTTTCTTTTTTTTTTAATATATGAAATTTATTGTCAAATTGGTTTCCATCATCCCAAAAGGTGCCCTCCTCAATACCCATCACCCAGCCTCCCCTCCCTCCCACCCCCCATCAACCCTCAGTTTGTTCTCAGTTTTTTTTTTTAATATATGAAATTTATTGTCAAATTGGTTTCCATACAACACCCAGTGCTCATCCCAAAAGGTGCCCTCCTCAATACCCATCACCCACCCTCCCCTCCCTCCCACCCTCCATCAACCCTCAGTTTGTTCTCAGTTTTTAACAGTCTCTTATGCTTTGGCTCTCTCCCACTCTAACCTCTTTTTTTTTTTCCTTCCCCTTCCCCATGGGTTTCTGTTAAGTTTCTCAGGATCCACATAAGAGTGAAAACATATGGTATCTGTCTTTCTCTGTATGACTTATTTCACTTAGCATAACACTCTCCAGTTCCATCCACGTTGCTACAAAAGGCCATATTTCATTTTTTCTCATTGCCACGTAGTATTCCATTGTGTATATAAACCACAATTTCTTTATCCATTCATCAGTTGATGGACATTTAGGCTCTTGCCATAATTTGGCTATTGTTGAGAGTGCTGCTATGAACATTGGGGTACAAGTGCCCCTATGCATCAGTACTCCCGTATCCCTTGGATAAATTCCTAGCAGTGCTATTGCTGGGTCATAGGGTAGGTCTATTTTTAATTTTCTGAGGAACCTCCACACTGCTTTCCAGAGCGACTGCACCAATTTGCATTCCCACCAACAGTGCAAGAGGGTTCCCATTTCTCCACATCCTCTCCAGCACCTATAGTCTCCTGATTTGTTCATTTTGGCCACTCTGACTGGCGTGAGGTGATATCTGAGTGTGGTTTTGATTTGTATTTCCCTGATAAGGAGCGACGCTGAACATCTTTTCATGTGCCTGTTGGCCATCTGGATGTCTTCTTTAGAGAAGTGTCTATTCATGTTTTCTGCCCATTTCTTCACTGGGTTATTTGTTTTTCGAGTGTGGAGTTTGGTGAGCTCTTTATAGATTTTGGATACTAGCCCTTTGTCCGATATGTCATTTGCAAATATCTTTTCCCATTCCGTTGGTTGCCTTTTAGTTTTCTTGGTTGTTTCCTTTGCTGTGCAGAAGCTTTTTATCTTCATAAGGTCCCAGTAATTCGCTTTTGCTTTTAATTCCCTTGCCTTTGGAGATGTGTCGAGTAAGAGATTGCTACGGCTGAGGTCAGAGAGGTCTTTTCCTGCTTTCTCCTCTAAGGTTTTGATGGTTTCCTGTCTCACATTCAGGTCCTTTATCCATTTTGAGTTTATTTTTGTGAATGGTGTGAGAAAGTGGTCTAGTTTTAACCTTCTGCATGTTGCTGTCCAGTTCTCCCAACACCATTTGTTAAAGAGACTGTCTTTTTTCCATTGGATGTTCTTTCCTGCTTTGTCAAAGATGAGTTGGCCATACGTTTGTGGGTCTAGTTCTGGGGTTTCTATTCTATTCCATTGGTCTATGTGTCTGTTTTTGTGCCAATACCATGCTGTCTTGATGATGACAGCTTTGTAGTAGAGGCTAAAGTCTGGGATTGTGATGCCTCCTGCTTTGGTCTTCTTCAAAATTGCTTTGGCTATTCGGGGCCTTTTGTGGTTCCATATGAATTTTAGGATTGCTTGTTCTAGTTTCGAGAAGAATGCTGGTGCAATTTTGATTGGGATTGCATTGAATGTGTAGATAGCTTTGGGTAGTATTGACATTTTGACAATATTTATTCTTCCAATCCATGAGCAGGGAATGTCTTTCCATTTCTTTATATCTTCTCCAATTACCTTCATAAGTTTTCTACAGTTTTCAGCATACAGATCTTTTACATCTTTGGTTAGATTTATTCCTAGGTATTTTATGCTTCTTGGTGCAATTGTGAATGGGATCAGTTTCTTTATTTGTCTTTCTGTTGCTTCATTGTTAGTGTATGAGAATGCAACTGATTTCTGTACATTGATTTTGTATCCTGCAACTTTGCTGAATTCATGTATCAGTTCTAAGCAGACTTTTGGTGGAGTCTATCGGATTTTCCATGTATAATATCATGTCATCTGCAAAAAGTGAAAGCTTGACTTCATCATTGCCAATTTTGATGCCTTTGATTTCCTTTTGGTGTCTGACTGCTGATGCTAGAACTTCCAGCACTATGTTAAACAACAGCGGTGAGTGTGGGCATCCCTGTCGTGTTCCTGATCTCAGGGAAAAAGCTCTCAGTTTTTCCCCGTTGAGGATGATGTTAGCTGTGGGCTTTTCATAAATGGCTTTTATGATCTTTAAGTATGTTCCTTCTATCCCGACTTTCTCAAGGGTTTTTATTAAGAAAGGGTGCTGGATTTTGTCAAAGGCCTTTTCTGCATCGATTGACAGGATCATGTGGTTCTTCTCTTTTTTTGTTGTTAATGTGATGTATCACGTTGATTGATTTGCGAATGTTGAACCAGCCCTGCATCCCAGGAATGAATCCCACTTGATCATGGTGAATAATTCTTTTTATATGCCGTTGAATTCGATTTGCTAGTATCTTATTGAGAATTTTGGCATCCATATTCATCAGGGATATTGGCCTGTAGTTCTCTTTTTTTACTGGGTCTCTGTCTGGTTTAGGAATCAAAGTAATACTGGCTTCATAGAATGAGTCTGGAAGTTTTCCTTCCCTTTCTATTTCTTGGAATAGCTTGAGAAGGATAGGTATTATCTCTGCTTTAAACGTCTGGTAGAACTCCCCTGGGAAGCCATCTGGTCCCGGACTCTTATTTGTTGGGAGATTTTTGATAACCGATTCAATTTCTTCGCTGGTGATGGGTCTGTTCAAGCTTTCTATTTCCTCCTGATTGAGTTTTGGAAGAGTGTGGGTGTTCAGGAATTTGTCCATTTCTTCCAGGTTGTCCAATTTGTTGGCATATAATTTTTCATAGTATTCCCTGATAATTGTTTGTATCTCTGAGGGATTGGTTGTAATAATTCCATTTTCATTCATGATTTTATCTATTTGGGTCATCTCCCTTTTCTTTTTGAGAAGCCTGGCTAAAGGTTTGTCAATTTTGTTTATTTTTTCAAAAAACCAACTCTTGGTTTCGTTGATCTGCTCTACAATTTTTTTAGATTCTATATTGTTTATTTCTGCTCTGATCTTTATTATTTCTCTTCTTCTACTGGGTTTAGACTGCCTTTGCTGTTCTGCTTCTATTTCCTTTAGGTGTGCTGTTAGATTTTGTATTTGGGGTTTTTCTTGTTTCTTCAGATAGGCCTGGATTGCAATGTATTTTCCTCTCAGGACTGCCTTCACTGCGTCCCAAAGCGTTTGGATTGTTTTATTTTCATTTTCGTTTGTTTCCATATATTTTTTAATTTCTTCTCTAATTGCCTGGTTGACCCACTCATTTGTTAGTAGGGTGTTCTTTAACCTCCATGCTTTTGGAGGTTTTCCAGACTTTTTCCGGTGGTTGATTTCAAGCTTCATAGCATTGTGGTCTGAAAGTATGCATGGTATGATTTCAATTCTTGTAAACTTATGAAGGGCTGTTTTGTGACCCAGTATATGATCTATCTTGGAGAATGTCCATGTGCACTAGAGAAGAAAGTATATTCTGTTGCTTGGGGATGCAGAGTTCTAAATATATGTGTCAAATCCATCTGATCCAATGTCTCATTCAGGGCCCTTGTTTCTTTATTGACTGTGTGTCTAGATGATCTATCCATTTCTGTAAGTGGGGTGTTAAAGTCCCCTGCAATTACCACATTCTTATCAATAAGGTTGCTTATGTTTATGAGTAATTGTTTTATATATTTGGGCGCTCCGGTATTCGGCGCATAGACATTTATAATTGTTAGCTCTTCCTGATGGATAGACCCTGTAATATTATATAATGCCCTTCTTCATCTCTTGTTACAGCCTTTAACTTAAAGTCTAGTTTGTCTGATATAAGTATGGCTACTCCAGCTTTCTTTTGGCTTCCAGTAGCATGATAAATAGTTCTCCATCCCCTCACTCTCAATCTAAAGGTGTCCTCAGGTCTAAAATGAGTCTCTTGTAGACAGCAAATAGATGGGTCTTGTTTTTTTATCCATTCCGATACCCTATGTCTTTTGGTTGGCGCATTTAATCCATTTACATTCAGTGTTATTATAGAAAGATATGGGTTTAGAGTCATTGTGGTGTCTGTATGTTTTATGCTTGTAGTGATGTCTCTGGTACTTTGTCTCACAGGGTCCCCCTTAGGATCTCTTGTAGGGCTGGTTTAGTGGTGACAAATTCCTTCAGTTTTTGTTTGTTTGGGAAGACCTTTATCTCTCCTTCTATTCTAAATGACAGACTTGGTGGATAAAGGATTCTCGGCTGCATATTTTTTCTGTCTAGCACATTGAAGATCTCGTGCCAATCCTTTCTGGCCTGCCAAATTTCAAAAGAGAGATCAGTCACGAGTCTTATAGATCTCCCTTTATATGTTAGGGCACGTTTACCCCTTGCTGCTTTCAGAATTTTCTCTTTATCCTTGTATTTTGCCAGTTTCACTATGATATGTCGTGCAGAAGATCGATTCAAGTTACGTCTGAAGGGAGTTCTCTGTGCCTCTTGGATTTCAATGCCTTTTTCCTTCCCCAGTTCAGGGAAGTTCTCAGCTATGATTTCTTCAAGTACACCTTCAGCACCTTTCCCTCTCTCTTCCTCCTCTGGGATACCAATTATGCGTATATTATTTCTTTTTAGTGTATCACTTAGTTCTCTAATTTTCCCCTCATACTCCTGGATTTTTTTATCTCTCTTTTTCTCAGCTTCCTCTTTTTCCAGAACTTTATCTTCTAGTTCACCTATTCTCTCCTCTGCCTCTTCAATCCAAGCTGTCGTCGTTTCCATTTTGTTTTGCATTTCGTTTAAAGCACTTTTCAGCTCCTTGTGACTGTTCCTTAGTTCCTTGATCTCTGTAGCAAGAGATTCTCTGCTGTCCTCTATACTGTTTTCAAGCCCAGCGATTAATTTTATGACTATTATTCTAAATTCACTTTCTGTTATATTATTTAAATCCTTTTTGATCAGCTCATTAGCTGCTGTTATTTCCTGGAGATTCTTCTGAGGGGAATTCTTCCGCTTGGTCATTTTGGATAGTCCCTGGCGTGGTGAGGACCTGCAGGGCACTTCCCCTGTGCTGTGGTGTATAACTGGAGTTGGTGGGCAGGGACGCAGTCTGACCTGATGTCTGCCCCCAGCCCACCGCTGGGGCCACAGTCAGACTGGTGTGTGCCTTCTCTTCCCCTCTCCTAGGGGCGGGATTCACTCTGGGGTGGCGTGGCCCGTCTGGGCTACTTGCACACTGCCAGGCTTGTGGTGCTGGGGATCTGGCGTCTTAGCTGGGGTGGGTAGGCAAGGTGCACAGGGGCAGGAGGGGCAGGCTTAGCTCGCTTCTCCTTAGGTGATCCACTTCAGGAGGGGCCCCTCTTCCGTGGGCCTCTCGTCTAGCCTTGGCTCCGGAGACTCCGTTCTGCTAATCCTCTGGTGGTTTTCTGTGTTATTTAGGCAGGTGTAGGTGGAATCTAAGCGATCAGCAGGACGCGCGGTGAGCCCAGCGTCCTCCTACGCCGCCATCTTCCCTCTCTCCTCGCCAAAATAATTTCTAAAAGAAAATACTCCAGAGTAATTAACAGGCGTTATCTACCCAAGGAATGGAACAAATAAAAAGTTCAAGTTCTAAGGAGCTGCCTTGTTTGTGCCAGTGGCCCCATGCTAGTTCTTTATTAATTGCACCACCTGGGATGCTGATAGCAAACTGAGCTTTGGAACATTTCAGGCCTGGCATGGAATGCAGTTTTTACACAAGTGTCTTGTGGTTCAGAAATCCGATTTCACAGCCTATCTTCCGTTAGATGAAAGTGTTTACGGTGTGTCTGGAGCTGGAGTAAGTTCCTGCGGGTGCCCAAGAGCAGGGGCCTCTTCTCTCCTCTCATTAATTTGCTGATGCCTAACTGCACTGACGTAGCAGTGAGATACCGGGGAGAGAGCAGATGTTAAGTATTCTTATGGCAACAAAGAAAAGATGCTAATTATGTGAGGTAAAGGATATATTAATTAGCTTTATTGGGTGATTATTTCATAATTTACACGTATATGAAATCATCAACTTATATCCCTTAAATACATATAATTTTTATGGGTCAACTATATCTCAAAATTCTACAGAACTATTTTTAAAAAATAGAAACTATTTAAAAAAGAACTATTAAAAAAGAACAATTTTTAAAAAGGACTATTTTAAAATAGAGAACTATTGGGGAGGAGCCAAGATGGCGGAACAGCATGGAAGTTTTTGTGTGTCTTGCATCCATGAAATACAGCCAGACCAACACTGAACCATCCTACACTCCTAGAAAACTGATTGGAGGATTAACACAACAATCTGCACAACCTGAACCACAGAATTCAGCAGGTACGCAGCGCGGAGAGCTGAAGGTGGGGAGCAAGAAGCCGTGAAAGGTAGGGAACCCCTTTCGCAGGCAGAGAGAGGATGGAGACTGGGGAGGGGGGGAGAATACAGGAATAGCACCCCTCCCCAAAAGCAGCTAGAGGAAGGGGGAAATTGGAAACAGCAGCAGGGACTAAACTAAAAAGGGACAGAGCAGAAAGGAGAGGATTTATATTCCATTAAGACCGTAAACAAGGGGAGTGCAAAGGCTGCAACTCTGCAGCTCGATACCTGGTGGTGCTCTAGTGGGAAGGGTGAATCCCCAGGAACAGAGTGGGGTCCAGGAGGTTCTTAGGCCACACAGGGAAAAGCGGTTCCACTGCTGGGAGGACATTTGGTAGAGACTGTTGAAGCCACCTGGTCCCAGCAGAGCCTAGAAGGCAGCCACATTCACTGGTGCTGGGTCAAGGTAGTTAAGGGTGAAGCCTGGTGCCTGATGTGTGTTGTGATTTTCCATAATCCCTGAAATGCTGCTGCTACACTGTCTCGCGAACTTTTTCTGGGGTGGACTGGCACCTGGCCACAGTCTTGGGGCACCGGGAACAGCAGGGTCCAGCAGGCGTTCCTGGGTGCAGCTGACATTCGGCCATTGCTCATTCAGCCATTGCTTGGTGAGACCCTCCCACAGAGGGTCAGAATGGGTCAAAGCCAAAGTCCTTCAGAAGTAAGGGGCCAGGGAAAACAGCCACATCTGAGACAAAACTTGGGAGAGAAGTACTGCCTGGAGCCTGGTCACGAGAAGGAAAAAGTGGGGAGTGACAAGAGCTGAAGACAGAGGACAAGTATGCGATTGCTGATCTGGGAGAACAGACTGGGTAGCTGGGTGGCACCGTTTTCACCGCTCGCACGCATGCGCATACGCACCAACGAGCACTGCAACAATCCACCCCAGTAGGCTAACAGTGCCATCTAGTGGAGAGCAGAGCTGTTACACTGAGCCCTGCCCGACTAGGCCAACTTCACTCTTCAAGAACACAAGTCTCACTGCCAGCTTAATTTATGGACTATGAAGAGTTACATAGACTGACTTCTAGGGGAAAAGGAAGCAATTTCAGTCATACTTCAATCTGAGAGCAGGTTCATCTATTCATTTTTTTTTCTTTTTTTCTTTTTTCTTTTTCCTTTTTCCCTTTTACAATTCTTTTCTTTTTCTTGAATACAGAAAGAGAAAAAAATTCATTTATATTTTCAATTTTTATTAAAATATCTATCTTCAATTTTTATTACTATATTTTTCACTTTTGTGTAAATTTTTTCAAATTCTACTTTAATTCCATCATTTTATTTTAGTCTACTTCGGTGTACTCACCTTTCAAATTTTCAAATAATTTCCTTTTTTTTCTTTTTTTTCATTTTCATTTCTTTTCTTTTTCTTGAATGCAGAAAGAGAAAAACTTCATTTTCACTTTCAATATCTTTTCAAAATATTTTATTTAATTTTTATTACTCTATTTTTTTGCTTTTATGTATTTTTTTTCAAATTCTATCTAGTCCCATCATTTTATTTTACTCTACTACAGTGTATTCACTTTTTCAAATTTTCAAATGATTTCTTTTTTCTTTTCTTTTTTATCTTGTTTCTCTTTTTCATTTCTTTTCTTTTTTCTTACATATAAAAAATGAAAAAATTCATATTTATTTTTAATTCTTATTAAAAATATTTTTAATTTTTTTCCACTATATTCTTTAATTTTGTGTATATTTTTCAAATGCTGTTTTACCCCCATTACTCATTTTAGTCTACTTCAGTGTATTCATTTTCACAAATTCTCAAACGATTTCCTTTTTTTTTTCTCTAATCTGTCAAACCACTTTTAACACCCAGATCAAAACACACCTAGGATCTAACACCATCTATTCGATGTGTGTGTCGGGGGGGGGGGGGAGGTGTTAATTTTTAATTTTAATTTTCTTTTAATTTTAATTTTTAATTACAATTTTTATACCTCATGAATTCCTTTTCTCCCTTCAAAATGACAAAACGAAGGAATTCACCCCATAAGAAAGAGCACGAAGAAATGACAGCCAGGGATTTAACCAACACAAATACAAGCAAGATGTCTGAACCAGAATTTAGAATCACGATAATAAGAATACTAGCTGGAGTCAAAAATAGATTAGAATCCCTTTCTGCGGAGATAAAAGAAGTAAAAAAATAGTCAAAATGAAATTTTAAAATGCTATAAGTGACCTGCAATCATGGATGGATACAGCGGCGGCAAGGATGGATGAGGCAGAAGAGAGAATCAGTGATATAGAGGACAAACTTATACAGAATAATGAAGCAGAAAAAAAGAGGGAGATTACGTCAAAAGAGCACGAGTTGAGAATTAGAGAAATCAGTGACTCATTAAAAAGGAACCACATCAGAATCATAGGGGTCCCAGAAGAGGAAGAGAGAGAAATAGGGGTAGAAGGGTTATGGGAGAAAATCATAGCAGAAAACTTTCCTAAACTGGTAAAGACACAGAAATTAAAATCCAGGAAGCACAGAGGACCCCCATTAGATTCAACAAAAACCAACCATCAATAAGGCATATCATAGTCAAATTCACAAAATACTCAGGCAAGGAGAGAATCATGAAAGCAGCAAGGGGAAAAAAAAGTCCCTACCTACAAGGGAAGACAGATCAGGTTTGCAGCAGACCTATGCACAGAAACTTGGCAGGCCAGAAAGGAGTGGCAGGATATATTCAATGTGTTGAATCAGAAAAATATGCAGCCAAGAATTCTTTATCCACCAAGGTTGTCATTCAAAACAGAAGGAGAGATAAAAAGTTTCCCGAACAAAATTAAAGGAGTTTGTGACAACTAAACCAGCCCTGCAAGAAATTTTAAGGGGGTGAGGTGCCTGGGTGGCTAAGTCAGCTGAGCGTCCAACTTAGGCTCAGGTCATGATCTCACGACTTGTGGGTTCAAGCCCCACATCGGGCTCTGTGCTGACAGCTCAGAACCTGGAGCCTACTTCTGCTTCTGTGTCTCCCTCTCTCTCTGCCCCAACCCACTCACATTCTGTCTCTGTCTCTCTCAAAAATAAATAAACATAATTTTTTTTTATAAAAAGAAAGAAAAAAAATTTTAAGGGGGATTTCTGAGGGGAGAAAAGATAAATACACACACACACACACACACACACACACACCAAAAGCAACAAAACATTAGAACGACCAGAGAACACCACCATAAACTCCAACTCTACAAGCATCATAATGGCAATAAATTCTTATCTTTCAGTACTCAATCTAAATGTAAATGGACTCAATGCTCCAATCAAAAGACACAGGGTAACAGAATGGATAAGAAAACAAGACCCATCTATATGCTGTTTACAAGAGACCCACTTCAGACCTAAAGACACCTTCAGATTGAGAGTAAGGGGATGGAAAAACATCTATCATGCTAATAGTCAATAAAAGAAAGCCAGAGTAGCCATACTTATATCAGATAATCTAGACTTTAAAATAAAGACTGTATCAAGAGATGCAGAAGGGCATTATATCATAATCAAGGGATCTATCCACCAAGAAGACCTAACAATTATAAACATTTATGCACCAAATGTGAAAGCCCCAAATATATAAATCAATTAATCACAAACATAAAGAAAATCATCGATAGTAGTAGCATAATATTAGGAGACTTCAACACCCCACTCACAGCAATGGACAGATCATCTAATCAAAAAATCAACAAGGAAACAATGGCTTTGAATGACACACTGGACCAGATGGACTTCACAGATATATTCAAAACACTTCATCCTAAAGCAGCAGAATATACATTCTTCTCCAGTGCACATGGAACGTTCTCCAGAATAGACCACGTACTGGGACACAAATCAGCCCTAAGTAAGTACAAAAAGATTGAGATCATACCGTGCATATTTTCAGACCACTATGCTATGAAACTCAAAATCGACCACAAGAAAAAATTTGGAAAGGTAACAAATACTTGGAGACTGAAGAATATCCTACTAAAAAATGAATGGGCTGACCAAGCAGTTAAAGAGGAAATTAAAAAGTACATGGAAGTAAATGAAAATGATACCACCCCAACCCAACACTCCAGGACAGAGCAAAGGCCATCATAAGAGGAAAGTATATAGCAATCCAAGCCTTCCTAAAGAAGGAAGAAAGATCTCAGATACACAACCTAATCTTACGCCTTAAGGAGCCGGAAAAAGAACAGCAAATAAAACCCAAAAACAGCAGAAGACAGGAAATAATAAAGATTAGAGCAGAAATTAATGCTATCGAAACCAAAGCCAAAACAAAAACAAAAACAAAAAACCATAGAACAGATCAATGAAACCAGAAGCTGGTTCTTTGAAAGAATTAACAAAATTGATAAACCACTAGCCAGTTTGATCAAGAAGAAAAAGGAAAGGACCCAAATAAATAAAATCAAGAATGAAAGAGGAGAAATCAAAACCAACACAACAGAAATAAAAACAATAATAAGAGAATATTATGAGCAATTATATGCCAATAAAATGGGCAATCTGGAAGAAATGGACAAATTCCTAGAAACATACATCCTACCAAACCTGAAACAGAAAGAAATAGAAAATTTGAACAGACCCATAACCAGTAAGGAAATCTAATTAGTTATCAAAAGTCTCTCAAAAAACAAGAGTCCAGGGCAGATGGCTTTCCAGGGAAATTCTACCAAACGTTTAAGAGTTAACACCTATTCTCTTGAAACTGTTCCAAAAAACAGAAATGGAAGGAAAACTTCCAAACTCTTTCTATGAAGCCAGGAATATCTTGATTCCAAAACCAGACAGAGACCCCACTAAAAAGGAGAACTACAGACCAATTTCCCTGATGAACATGGATGTAAGAATCCTCAACAAGTTACTAACCAACTGGATCTAACAATACATTAAAAGCATTATTCACCACGACTAAGCGGGACTTATACCTGGGATGCAGGGCTGGTTCAATATCCGCAAAACAATTAACAGGATTCATCACATTAATAAAAGAAAGGACAAGAATGATATGGTCCTCTCAATAGATGCAGAGAAAGCATTTCACAAAATACAGCACCCTTTCTTGATAAAAACCCTCAAGAAAGAAGGGATAGAAGGATCATACCCCGAGATCATAAAAGCCATATATGAATGACCCAATGCTAATATCATCCTCAATGGGGAAAAACTGAGAGTTTTCCCCCTAAGGTCAGGGACAAGACAGGGATGTCCACTCTCGCCACTGTTACTCAACATAGTATTGGAAGTCTTAGCCTCTGCAATCAGACAACACAAAGAAATGAAAGGCATCCAAACCGACCAGGAGGAGGTCAAATTTTCATAGTAACCATCAAGACAGTATGGTACTGGCTCAAGAACAGACATTCAGATCAATGGAATAGAATAGAGAACCCAGAAATGGACCCACAAACGTATGGCCAACTAATCTTTGACAAAGCAGGAAAGAATATCCAATGGAATAAAGACAGTCTCTTCAGCAAGTGGTGCTGGGAAAACTGGACAGAGCCATGCAAAAGAATGAACTTGGACCACTTTCTTACACCATACACAAAAATAAACTCAAAATGGATGCAACGCCTCAATATAAGACAGGAAGCCATCAAAATCCTTGAGGAGAAAGCAGGCAAAAACCTCTTTGATCTTGCCCGCAGCAATTTCTTACTCAACACGTCTCTGGAGGCAAGGGAAACAAAAGCAAAAATGAACTACTGGGACCTCATCAAAATAAAAAGCTTCTGCACAGTGAAGGAAACAATCAACAAAACTAAAAGGCAACCAACAGAATGGGAGAAGATATTTGCAAATGACATATCAGATAAAGGGTTAGTATCCAAAGTCTATAAAGAACTTACCAAACTCAACACTGAAAAAACAAATAATCCAGTGAAGAAATGGGCAAAAGACATGAATAGACAGACACTTCTCCAAGGAAGACATCCAGATGGCCAACTGACACAGGAAAAAATGCTCAACATCACTCATCAGGGAAATACAAATCAAAACCACACTGAGATACCACCTCACACCTGTCAGAATGGCTAACATTAACAACTCAGGCCACAACAGATGTTGGTGAGGATGCGGAGAAAGAGGATCTCTTTTGCATTGTTGGTGGCAATGCAAGCTGGTGCAGCCACTCTGGAAAACAGTATGGAGGTTCCTCAAAAAACTAAAAATAGAACTACCCTACGACCCAGCAATTGCACTAGTAGGTATTTATCCAAGCAATTGTACTAGTAGGTATTTAACTACCCTACGACCCAGCAATTGCACTAGTAGGTATTTATACAGGTGTGCTGTTTCAAAGGGACACATGCACCCTCATATTCATAGCAGCACTATCAACAATAGCCAAAGTATGAAAAGAATCCAAATGTCCCTCAATGGATGAATGGATAAAGAAAATGTAGTATCACACACACACACACACACACACACACACACACACACACACAATGGAGTATTACTCGGCAATCAAAAAGAATGAAATCTTGCCATTTGCAACCACATGCATGGAACTGGAGGGTATTATGCTGAGTGAAATTAGTCAGTCAGAGAAAGACAAAAATCATATGACTTCACTCATATGAGGACTTTAAGAGACAAAACAGATGAACATAAGGGAAGGGAAACAAAAATAATATAAAAACAGGGAGGGAGACAAAACGGTAGAGACTCATAAATATGGAGAATAAACTGAGGGTTGCTGGAGGGTTTGTGGGAGGGGGGATGGGCTAAATGGGTAAGGAGCATTAAGGAATCTACTCCTGAAATCATTGTCTCACTATATAGCTAACTAATTTGGATGTAAATTTTTAAAAATTTAAAATAAAAATAAATAAATAAATAATAAATAAAATAGAGAACGATTTTTAAAAAAAGAAAATGTAAATCGTCACCACTTTGAAAAAGTATATAAATATCTACTTAAGCTAAAAAAAAATACACATATTCTTTGGGGCACCTGGGTGATGATTCAGTTGGTTAAGCATTTGACTCGTGGTTTCTGCTCAGGTGATGATCTCACAGTGACAATCTGACAGTCTTAAGATTGAGTCCGGTGTCAACCTCCACACTGGGTGTGGAGCCAACGAAATATTCTCTCTCCCATTTCTCTCTCTCAAAATAAATAAATAAACGTTTTAAATATATATGTTCATACATAAAAATCAGTATGTATAAGGATATTTGCTGAAGCATTATTTATAACTGGTAATGACCAATCACAGTGAATGATCAATAGGGAAATGAAATCATACAAAACAGATAAATACATACATACATACACAATAGTCCAAGGGACTCCAAAAGATTCCTACAGGGTGTTGCTAAGGAAGAAAATCGAAATACAAAAAGTATATATAACAACTTCATATTTTTGTTTAAAAAAATACCAAAACATTTGTGCAATGTGAGAGAGCAGAGAAGATAAATAAAAGGATTCAAGACTGCTCACGGGAATTGCTTCAGCTGCAAAGACAGCTTCCTTAGAGGAAGGCTTGGAGAAGGGAGGAGTCATCAAAAAGTAGAAGGAAATGAAAACACAGCATTTAAAGATGTTTGTGGATGGGTGCGTGTTTGCCTTTATGTGTCAAAGATCTGTATGTACACATTTATATATCAAAATGAAAACTAAATGGTTTAAAAAGATTGTAGCATTTTAGTCTATAAAAGCAGAAACTATAACATAAAATAATAACACAACTAAGATCAAATGTATGTTACATAAATAGGTATAAATGGGCTGCACTCACGCATTGGAGGAAAAAGATTTTAGATGGGATCACTAAACAAATGTCAGTTCTGTTTAAAAGAGACAGATCTAAAACAAAGTGATTCATCAAGACTGGAAATTTTTAAATGTTCAAATGTACACTAGGGACATGAAATAACAAAAATCACAGGAATCGCTTCCATTGTCAGATGACGTTACTTCATATATATAAAAAATAGTAAACGGCAGAAAAATATTAAATGGCATTCATAATGCTAGTAGATAAAATTTACAACAAAGATATAGCAAAGATGAATATTTATGTCCCAAATAATAAGTATCAATGTTCATAAAGCAAAAAGCACAGGAAACACAAGAAGTAAATATAGATTAAGTTTCCAAGTCTTCTAAGGCTGTAGAAAAGCCATAATACAATCTATGTATGTAATTAATAATAGTAGTAGAGCCATTGAAAAAATATATACTTGATACAGAGCTCTGTTTTCTTCTGTGTGGGTGTCCACGAGACACTGGCATCCAAGGACCATGTTAAATCACACAGGTTACATCACACAGACAACTCTCAGTTGGAAAGACAGGGAGCAAAGGAAACAGGGAAAGAAAGGAGGAAAGTGTAGACAACTGTGTGGGATGTCAAGTCAGCTTGGGGAAGACGGTGGGTCATCTGCGCCCACAGCAGAGTCCCTGTGACTGACAGTAAATCGTCCCTACTAAGCAACGGGGGTGTCTGATTGCCTGCAATCACAGTGGCACATTCTCCAAAACCAAACCAGCAGAACAGTGCGCACATCCTCGTCGGATAACAGCAGGGGGGCAGGGGGAAAGGGACGGAAATCCGTGGAGCAAGTGACGGCCTACACACACACATGCATTCGCCCGTTTGGATGAGCCGCTCAAAGCTTGAGTAACCATGACACTTTGCCCTTAAATACGTCGCTATGGTTAAGTATCACACTGAGGGAATTTAACATTGATACGACAATATAAAATCCGCATTCAATTTTCCCAGTTGTTCCAAAGTCTTTTGAAGCTATTTTGTTGTGGGTTTTGTTGTTGTTGTTGTTGTTGTTTTGTTACCCACGATCCAACAAGGATCCTGAATTATATTTTATGGTCATGTTTTTTAGTCTTCAATTTAGAAGAGCATCCCCTGGGCCTTTGTCTTGTCCTTTACAGACATTGGTACTTTTGAAGCACATGTCAGCTGTCTTATAGAAGGTGCCACAGTCTGGGTCACAGTCTGATTGTTTCCTTATAATTATACTCAAGTTAAACATCTTTGCAAAGAATACTACATGGGTCTCACTGAGAGAGCATTCACGTGGGCATGTGTCCACGTGGAGTATTTTCCACTCTGCTCCTTGGGGCATGCATGCCACCACCCTCCTTAGAGGGCCACGCACCAGGGACAGAAGACTAATGGACAGAAAGGAAACTGGATCCCTGAGCACTTGTCGAGTCAGAGAAACCACACCGCTCTGAATACAACACTTCAGACGTTCAAGTGAAAGGCAAATACATTTTCATCCTCTGGAGCAACTGATATTTTTATCACTTTAGACAAACCGAATAAAGGGGGCAGATACTATGGATTTGGAAGAAAACTAAGTAGGGGATCTGGTATAAGTAAACTTTGAACTTCTAGTTACATGAGCCAATAAATGAACTGATTGTCTAAGCCAGTTTGAGTTTGGTGTTTATGTAATGATTGTTACATGTCTTGAAAACATCTTATCTGACACACACGCTTTATCATATCTCTGAAAATGTGTAAGAATATAGAACAAACCAAACAATATACTGAAATAATAGTGTAAATAATGTTCTTGTATAATAAATTAAAAGAGAAAAACAAGAAAAATTAGGGATAGTTTTCCAAGAAAATGGCATTTATCAGCTCACTAAGGTCAAAAGTGTTTATTTCTCTTTTACATTCTTAGTGCTCTCTACAATGACTGAAATATATAAGGGACTCTGACTGGGTTATCAAATGAGTTGATTACTGAATTATAGCTATAGAAACAAGATTGATAGAAATGCATTATTTTCATAAGTGTATTAGGACATCTATAGTAACAGAAAGAAGAAAATCATGAAGAAAGAGAAGAAAATATCTCTGGTTGAACCAGAATATCTCTGAAATGTTCTGGACAGGCCACACTCTACTCTTGCCAATCTAAGAGACAGACTCCAAAACAACAGATTTAATTGTTTATGTGAAGAGTTCTACCCATTGGAAAGTCAAATGCTTGGAGACTCAGGTCCTCAGAGACTCTTAAAAGACAGCACTGAGGGATCCACAGTGCGAAGAAAGAAGGAAATAAGTCATCAAATACCATCTGCCTTTATCACTGCCTATTTCTCCAAATAGAAAGACAACATTTAGATAATGTCTCCTGGAGGCCAGTAAGGTGGAATGAGCCAAGGACTCCATACCTGCAGAATAACAGCGTGTGAACTTGCATTTTTAATATTCGATCTTGAATGTGGTTATCTTCTTGCACTTCTTTGGATTTATGCATCTGTTTGACTATCTCTGGCGTTTATATTTTTATGTTAAATGTGTTTTCACTTTCATTGTTATTTGTAGTGATACTTGCATTGTGTAAACATGATTTATTTTTGACCTTAGATGCACCTAGAGCGTGAAAATATTGGGCTATTTATTTTTCTGTGCTGTATTTAGAAATTTAATGTTAGTGTGCGAGTTTGTGGACTTTATGTGTGTGGCTTAGGGACCTGAGGATGTGCTATGGTATAACGGGGTGAGTTTTAGAGGCTGTCAAATGCAGAAATAAACAACCAAGAAGACCTTCTTATCTCCTTCCTGGGCACCTTTTTAAACTAGGGAGCCCCTCACTTGTTGGGATAGCCATTTACCTGTCTCCAGGAGTTTGAAGGAGATGGCCTCTCAAATTCCCTTCCTCTCCTTGCAAAGCATGAAATTTGTTTAAAGGCAAAATGATAAAGAAAAAATAAGAGAGAGAGAAAGAGGAGGTGAGTGGATCTGGTAACCGAAAAGAGAGCTGGAAAAATTTCTAGAAGAGGTGAAAATTGGGTCAGAGACGATACACACTGAGAGGAAAGTAAAGAGAAACCAAGTGAAAGAAGGAAAGAAAAAGAAAGAGAAGGACCCAAGTGGGAGAAGAACACAGGGGAAGGTCCCGACAGAACAAATTCTGGCTTTGAGGAGGAGGACGCCTGCCCTCAAGCCCCACGAAACAGGAGGAAGGGCTGGGTGGCAGGCTCAGCACTCAGCCCTGGGGAAGCTGAGGCAGGACCGCGTGGGTCCCACCAAACGCAGGCACCTGCAGAGGTGAGTTTAGCCATCCAGGCTGGCAGCACTGAGCCCTCCAAAGGGAGCAAGGCTGACGTGGGCAAGGGAGTGCTGCCCCAAAGGCCAGGGACACTGGGAGAACGGGCATCCAGAGGCCACCTGTGTCCACGTCACGATTCCGTGGCTGCCCCTGCCCTGGGCTGTGAGCAGGATGGGCACGAACGCCTCCCTGGTGGCCAAGTTCATCCCCGTGGGCTTCTCCCACCTGGCCCACCTGCAGGGCTGGCTCTTCTTCCTCTTCCTGGGCGTCTACCTGCTCACCGTGGCCAACGACCTATTCATAGTAGTCGTGGTGTCGGCTGACACCACCTGCAGCCCCCATGTACTGCTTCCTGCGCGTGCTGTCAGCCCTGGAGATTAGCACCACATCGGTCACCCTGCCCCTGCTGCCCCACCGCCTCCTCACAGGCCAGCGCCACGTGCCCCACATGGGCTGCACTCTCCACATGTTCTTCTTCCTCTTCCTCAGGGCCACGGAGTGCTGTCTCCTGGTGGCCACAGCCTATGACTGCTACGCAGCCATCTGCAAACCCCTTGGCTACCCACTCCTGCTGAGCCACAGGGTGTGCCTCCAGCTGACAGGGGCCGCGTGGGCCTGTGGAGCGATGCTGGGCCTGAGCCACACCTCCTTCATCTTCTCCCTGCCCTTCTGCAGCCCCGACGCCAGCCTACACTTCCGGGTTCTTCTTGCCCTGTTTGCCAGGTGCAAAAACCCACCACAGATATGGAAGATGACAACTATAAATTACCCTTCCCACTTGCATTCAGCGCTCAGATCTTTGGAGAAACGGTCTCCTCTGAGCCCGTCGGTGTTAAATAAATCTCCAATCCACCAAGTTCTCCAAGTGCTGCTTGGTTTTTCCACCAGCGTTCCAGACTGGTTGCGAAACATACTTGGTTCCCTGACTGGGAAACCCAATTGCGCTGGTCTATTGTTGCCACTGGCTTGGGAGAACAGCGAGGCAGTGAGGGAATGAAGGATCACAAGAGAGAGGGCCCACCTTGCCTGAATTTCGGCAGACTCCTTCTCGGTTGCCTGGGGCCGGCCCCTGCTCCGCCACTCCCACCGGACTCAAGGAGACTTGGCAGGTGAGGACCTGGACCCGACATCAGAACTGGTAAGGCTGGAGCCCAATCTAGTCTGGCCCACTCGCAAGAGTGGAAGGGGGACCTGATCACTCCCCGAGACTTCAGAAGTCTCACAGGTAGGAATACTGTGGAAGGAAATATAATAACCTCTGGTGTGTGTGTGTTGAATGTGCGGCTCGGCCAGGCTTGCCAGTCGAATTCGAGTCTGTAGCTCCACGGACGGGCACCCTTAAAGTCCCCCAAAATTTACAGAGTCTGAATGGGCTCTCCTGTGTCATGGTAAGAGTATAAGGTCTAAGGTGGTATCAGGTCAGATTCCGACCACAAGTCACAAAGCTGAGTCTGCTAAGGCCAAACCTCACCTAAAGTTTCCCTCGGGAACGCGACCAGAGGAGTATCTGATTGGTCCTCTCATCTGAGGGGATACCCTCCCTTTGTCTGTCTTTGCAACACCAAACACAAGAAAGGAATTAATAATGGGATCAAAACAGAGTAAGCCTACGATTTTAGAGGTCATACTCAAAAATTTTAAAAAGGGATTTTCAGACGATTACAGGGTGAAAATGACACCCAGGAAGTTAAGGATCTTTTGCGAACTAGAATGGCCCCTATTCAATGTAGGATGGCTCCTAGAAGGGACATTAGATACTCAAATAGTACTGTGGGTTTGGCTAATAGTCACTGGGAACCCAGGCCACCCTGATCAATTTCCATACATTGACTCCTGGCTTGAAATTGCCCAAAATCCCCTGCCTTGGGTGTGATTCATCATTAGCAAACAGAGCCAGGCAAAGGTTTTAGCCACTTTATGTGGAGGCTCACCCAAGAAGCCAAAGAAGCAACCCACCACTCCCCTAGTGTTTGCAAGAAATCCAGAGGAAGATCCCCTCTTTCCGCCACTTTATGACTCACCGGGCTCCCTCCCCACTGCCCCTGAGCTTGAAACTCCTCCCCCGTCTGTCTCTCCTCCCCTCCTGGACCCAGAGAACCCTCCCTGACAAGGACCAGCGACCAGATTGCACCCTTGGCCAGGCACAGGCACCCTCCAGATGTCAGTCCAGATCCGCCGGTACCAAGAGGCTCTCCTCCGGGTCATCAGAGCAGGGGCTGAGAAGCCCAGAGTTAAGAAGGCCAACTCAGAGGAACCCTCAACCTGGCAGTGATCAAGATCCAGTCAACCGCTTAAACTGACCCTCAAAAAGACACTGGCCCCTGAGACCTCCACCCCTGCTCCAGCCACACCCCGGAAGCTGGCTGGCCTGCACATGGCAGAAGCTTGAGGAATCAATGTGTGGACTGAGCCCAGGGGTTCGGATGCAACTCTGCCAGCCCTTGCCCCTTACTGGTGTCATCGCCCTGATCTTGCTGCTTGCTGTTGGGCTAATAGAGACTGCACCAACAAACTGGCCACGGAACAGATGGCAGACTCCCTGGTAACCTAACAAAGCCAAATCAACTCCCTGGCAGCAGTGTTCCTCCAAAATAGGCAAGCCCTTGACCTCTTCACTTCAGAAAAAGGAGGGACTTGCATCTTTCTGGGGGAGGAATGTTGCTATTTTGTAAACCAATCAGGAAGAGTCAGGACTAAGGTTAAGGAACTCAAGGAAAGAATTCAACGTAGACAACAGGAAAACATCAGTCAATGGAGAGGATGGGATCTCACAGACTGGGCATCCTGGCTCCCTTCGCTGGCAGGGCCCCTTCTTTCTATAATTTTCCTTGTGACCATCGGCCCCTGTATACTAAATACCCTGGTACATTTTATTGAAAACACTGTTGCTTGCCAAACTACAGCCCGTATCTTAGCTTTCCAAGAGTACCAACCTGTAAAACTGAAAGGTGATGCCTAGTGAAAGTTTTTTTTAAGGCATCAAAGTGGGTAATGTTGGAGAAATGAATAAAGTCTTACACCACAAGATGGCCGATGAGACTAAAACAAGCTCTGGTCTCTGACTTAGAGACCCCTCTTCCAGGTTCTTCTTGTCCTGTTTGTCGCACACACGAAAACCCCCACAGATATAGAAGCTGACGACTATAAATTACCCTTCCCCCCCTTCATTCGTAGCTCAGATCTTTGGAGAAACGGTCTCCTCTGAGCCCGCCGATGTTAAATAAATCTCCAATCCACCAAGATCTCTGAGTGCTGCTTGGTTTTTCCACCTGAGTCACAGCCTGGTTCTGTAACAGTATTTTCTATTCCACCATTTTCTTTGTTCGGTCTACCTCAGCCTTATTTTGTGCAGTTCACGGAAGGCACATTAAAGCCTTTCAGGAACAAGGCCTGCATGCAAATCACAGCACAGAGCCTGCTGAGTGGGGAAAACCCTGGGTTAAGATGGAAGACCTGGCTGCCACCCACACCGTGCCACAGATGACTCTCAGGACCTGCCACGTTCTGCTCCCATCATGTCTCTGGTTTTCAACTTCCTCAATGAACCACATGGGCCTTGCTCCAGGCTCAGCCCCACTCTTCTACACCCCAGGAGTTTCTCTTTCTTGTGGCTGATTTTCTTACAAAGAACCAAAAAGATTATGTTCAATGCTTCTTGTCCACCATCCCTACCAAGTGATCTTGAACTATGGTAATCCCAGCCAAATATAAGCATGGTCACTTGGTTGCCATAGAGACCAGTCAAAATAGGTAGCACGTTTCTAAATTCAAAACTATGACGCTGGATCTAAAACAAGTCAAGTGGAAAAGTTTCTGTTTATTTACAAAGATATTTCCAGCAAGAGGGCAGACAAGCCTGGTTCACCAGAAGAAAGGGAACAGAGAGGATGAAGGGACCTTTAGTGACCCACATCTACCTTCCTCCAATGCCGTGGCGCTAAGAGGGCAAATGATCGCGGCTCCCAGGATGCAGTGTGCTCTCCGCCTGGCCTGTCTGGTCCACGCTCATCATGTGCTCCAGCTGTGTGGAGGCAGCCAGCATGGGACCCAGAAAGCCTCGGCCAAGGCACCTTGTCTCACCCAGGACCGTCAGCTCCTTGTCTGCTAGAAGCCAGCCCCAGCCACACACAGCTTTGCAAACTAGTGCACCAAAAACAGTAACACAACTGCCTGACCAGATGCCTGAAACGCGCCCATAAAGACTCATAAAAGCTCTTCCCTTCAGATCACAGATGATTTCTTGCTTTAGGAGTTTCCGAGAAAGTACATTACTTGAGTCCTTTATCATTTACAGCTTGAGGGAGCGTTCTAACAGCAAGGCGTCACAGGACTTGGAATCCACACAGGGCCAGGGAATGATGGCAGACAGGCCAAATGCAAAACGGAAGGGTCTCACAGGTGGAAAGGTGTGTAAGTCCGACCTTGTGCCCCAGTCAACAACAGGATACCTACAAAAACAGACACTCAGATCAATGGGACAGAATAGAGAGCCCAGAAATGGACCCACAAACATATGACCCACTAATCTTTGACAAAGCAGGAAAGAATACCCAATGGAATAAAGACACCCTCTTCAGCAAATAGTACTGGGGAAACTGGACAGCGACATATAGAAGAATAAACCTGGACCACTTTCTTACACCAGACACAAAAATAAACTCAAAATGGATGAAGCGCCTCAGTGTAAGACAGGAAGCCATCAAAATCCTTGAGGAGAAAGCAGGCAAAAACCTCTTTGACCTCAGCCTCAGCAACTTCTTACTCAACACGTCTCTGGAGGCAAGGGAAATAAAAGTAAAAATGAACTCCTGGGACCTCATCAAAATAAAAAGCTTCTGCACAGCGAAGGAAACAATCAGCAAAACTAAAAGGCAACTGACAGAATGAGAGAAGATATTTGCAAATGATGCAGTGTGGGGGTAATGGTGGGGTTCAGGGTTTTGGAGCTGATGGCCAAGAAAGAATTTTTAAGATGTCTTTGGTGCAAAAAGGTGGTTTTATTAAAGCATGGGGATGGGACCCATAGGCAGTAAAGTCTAGGGGAAGTTTCCAGTGAGACTTTCATAAGCCGAAGCAGACTCACAGGACACCGGAGGCCTAGCTATTGTCAAGGTAGGGTGGTTTTTCTCTCTAGCAAAGTATTAGCATTAAGACAGTACGGGGTTCCTGGAGGGATGGTTTACTCTGCCAGCCTCAAGTATCTGCCAATGGGCTGCAGGTTATAAGGAAACTTAGTTCTACCTGCCATTTCCTTCTGCCTTTGTTCCCACATCACTGTGGAGGAGAGGGTGATGTTGGGGCTCCAGGAAATGGAGTCTATAGGTTTCTGGAGATTAGACAACGGATAAGATTGCCTTTTCTTGTAATTTACTAAGACATTTGTAAACTGATGTAGACTCACATCCTGCAGGACTGCAATCTCTAGTTACCATTTGTTTTCCCCTTTGTTCCTGGGCAGCCAGGAGAGCCTGAGGAATGCCACACATCCCACTTGCGGGGGGGGGGGGGGTCGGGGGGGGGGGGTTGTCCAGGGTGTCAGCTTGCCTTAGCTCCCTCATCACAAATGACATATCTGATAGAGCGATTCAAAAATACATAAAAAACTTACAAAACTGAACACCCAAAAAACAATCCAATTTAAAATGGGCAGAGCAAATTATATGAAAATACTAATTTGAGAGGACACATGCACCATAATGTTTATAGCAGGCTATCAACAGTAGCCAAACACTAGAAACAGCCCAGTGTCCAACAACGGATGAACAGGTAAATACATGGTATATATATATACAATGGAGTATTACTCAGCAATCAAGAAGAATGAAATTGTGTCATTTGCAGCAACACGGGTGGAAATGGAGGGTTTTATGCTATGGGATATAAGTCAGGCAGAGAAAGAGAGATACCATATCATTTCACTTGTATGTGGAATTTGAGATACAAATCACACACGGGGAGTGGGGAAAGAGGAAAACCAAGAAACAAATCTAAACTCTAGAGAGAACAGACTGAGGCCTGCTGGAGGGGTGGTGGGAGGGGGGTGGGGTGATTGATGGGCATTAAGGAGGGCATCTGTTGTGATGAGCACTGGTTGTTGTGTGTATGTGATGGATCAGTATATTTACACCTGACGCTAACATTACACTGTATGGTAACTACACTGGAAACCAAAATTTAAACATTAAAAATAAATGTAAAAAGAATAGGATGCCTCCTGGGGACAGACCTGCCTCCCCTCATTTGCTAGCCCCTCCCTGAGCCCCCCCCCCCCAGGGAGCAGGTGACAGACCCCACTGTTCTGCAGCCTGAGCACAGTTTATCTTAATGGGGTGGGAATCTGCAGTCCGGGGGCTATAGCACAACCCTGCTGGCCTTTCATGGTACCTGACAGTGGTTCTCAAAATGCAGTGTGCACCAGCAGCAACAGCATCGCCCAGGAACATAGAATTTTAACCCCTCGGGTGCTGCCGCAGACCCACTAAACCAGGAATTCTGTGGGTAAAACCCAGCTCACTTTCTGAAACCCCTTTGCTAGACCTTAGCTCAAGGGACAGTTGCTACAGGATTTCAGAACCCAGACCCGCCCTCCAACACTGGAGAAGACACTGTTGTGTCTGGGCCACACGCTGGCACAGGGTCCCCAAATCCCGACACTTGGGCAGGAATTGGCGTGCTCCTGAGGGGTCAGGAGTCAGAACGCTGAAGTACAAGTATCTGTAAACAGTAGCTTTAACCCAAGTCCCACAGACAGCCTGTGGGGTCATTCGCCCCTAGGGAGAAATGCTGGCTTCCGGTAGCCACAAGTTTAAAACGAACTTTCTTCTTCCCCTGAAGCAGTTTACTGAACGTTGTAGCTGGTGCACAAGGAGGCAAGGGCAGTCCAGGCCCGGGCCAGGGACCAGGCGGTGGCCTCCCAACCTCTGACTTTGCAGGAGGCCACCAAACCCACAGCTCAGCACTTCCTGCCTCTCTTGAGCTGAGCCGTCAGGTGCCCACAGGTGGGTGGGCCACCACCACATGCCCTTCCTCTGCGTGTGACCAAACTGCCCCTTCTTGGCTAAATTTCTAATCGGCACTCCACCACCTCTGGCCCTAAGGACACACCCTGAAGAAAGTCAGAGAAAGTTCCATCCCCAATGCCTGGACCCCTCCCTAACCTCACCCATGAGGCAGAGCAGGTGATCCGTGAGCCACTAGGGAGGGGGCGCGAAACCGTAGGAAACAGCGCAAGTTGGAGGAGGAAACTGTAAAAGGGTCCCCACCCCACCCACCCCCTGCCCCGCCGGCGCCCCAGCTGCACGTCTGCTCCCACATAATCCAGGGGACCCAGCGCCAGGGACCAGGTCCCTGCTCTGGGGTCACCCGAGCTCCTGCGGAGGCTGCAACACATCTGAAAGGACAGGGGGGCACAGGCCCGATTCCCAGACACCCTACCTGCGCCCCCCGTGTGTGCTTGACAGCAAGCTGGTCCTCAGAAACGGTGACCCCTGACGGCCAGCAGGTCCCGGGACACGGTGACCCCCGACGGCCAGAAGATTCCCGGAGACGGTGACGCCCAATGGCGAGCAGGTCCCAGGAAATGGTGACCCCCGACTACCAGCAGGTCCCTGGACACGGTGACCCCCCGACGGGAAGCAGATCCCAGAAACGGTGACTCTGACAGCCAGCAAGCCCCCGGAAACGGTGACCCCTGACGGTGAGCAGGTACCCGGAAACGGAAACGGAAACCACGGAAAATCCGCAGGAGCGGATCCTGCTCAACCCTATGCACCTCCAGATCCTCCCTCGGCGAACCCCACCGAGAAAGGAGGGGGCGCCTCTGCCAGCTCCCACCAGGAGCCTAGGGCTTGGGTCCCGGGCCTGGCCACGGCCCTGAGTATCACCCCGGGCCACCGCCGCCCGTGCAGTTTCTCATGCGTGACACCGGGTGGGCTGCGAGCAGGCGGGGCGCAGCGACCTGACAGAAGCTCAGGACACCGGCACGAGGGGGCGGGGTGCAGGAGGGGGCACTGAGAGCAGCGGGCGCGGGAGCTGGTCCCACAGCAAACCGGCCACTCTGTCCTGCTGCCTGTTGCCCAGAACTGCAAATAACTCCCTTCTATCGTGACTCGTGTCTACAAGGACGGCCAATTGTTAAACATCAATAGTGCTTTTTGAGAAAGGCAATCCAAATATCTAATTTATCCTCAGCCACTCCTTCAGATGGACAAGGGAGGGAAATTCTGTTCCCTTAACAGATGAGGTCACCAACGGACCAAGTTAAGACAAGCTGAGACTGGAGTCTCATTACCCTGATTCTGCAGGTGTCCCATTAATACCAGATTCTATTTTGGATTCCTCTCCCTCAGCACTGTCCCCATCACTCTGATGACCCCATGTCTGCATGCAATTTGACTGCAAATTAACATTTGGTTTCCTCTTGGAGGAACATCAATCTTGATGTCAACCGTAGCCAAAATTAGTCTCTGGCTCTGTACTCCATCCTACATTTGCAGAGAGATCACACAATCATTAAAGTGGTCACCAATTAAATTCATAAGAGAGTTAAACCAGAATAATGGCAGAAAAGTAAAAGCACAGTAATTTACATAATAAAAGACTCACACGGGAATTTTAAGGTTGGTTAAGGTTGGTTGAGGCAAGAGACAAGATAACCAGAAGGACCTACTTGTGGGGGGGGGGGGGGCGGGGGGGAGGGTGCCTCCAGAGGCTCAATCAACTTTCATCAAATGTTAGAAAAGAAGAAAGGGTTGCTTTGTCTCTGGAGGGGTCCTGGAAGACCACAGGGGTTCAGCAGGGCATACTTACCACCTCATTATGAGGAATAACTCTTTTTTTAAAAAAGAGAAAGAAAAAGATCAGTGGTGGCAGGGACTGGAGGAGGGAGGGATGAAGAGGCAGACAGAGGATGTGTAGGGCAGTGAAACTCATCTGTATGATGCTATAGTGGTAGCTACAAGTCATTACACATTTGTCAAAACCCACGGAATGGACACAAAGTGAGCCCCGCAGTGCACCGTGGACTTGGCAGATTATGACAAACCCACGGAATGGACACAAAGTGAGCCCCGCTGTGCACTGTGGACTTTGGAGATTATGATGTGCAGGTCCATCAGTGGTAACAAACGTACGGTCTGGTGTAGTATTGATCATGCGTGAAGGCAATGCGTGTGGGGGCAGGAGGTATATGCGAAGTCTTTGTACTTTCTGCTCAATTTTGCTGTGAACTTAGCCCTGCTCTAAAAAAAAAAAAAAAAAAAAAAAAAAAAAAAAAAAAAAAAGTCCATTTAAAGGGGAAGAGAAAAAAAGTCAAAAATTTTGCCCTAAATCCATTTATTCTAAATGACAGTCTTGCAATCTTTCCTTTTCTTATTGCCAAAACTCTCAAAGAAGTATTTCAAAATACCAATTACTTAATATTTTCTCCTAATTTTCTCAAAACTGAGTGTTCCTTTCCAACACACACACACGCACACACACACAAATGACCCTCTTTCTTACCGCTTATCCCGCATACACCCCACCACACACGTTTCCCTGTAATGATGATTCCCTCCTGTCAAGTAATCCTCCTATTGGAGTCCATGATTGGTAATTCTTCCGATAATTAACATCAAGCGGTACAGCATGGGAGTGTCCCCTGCCAGCCTCAGCCTCACTCCACCTTAGTGAGGTTTTCCCTTATTAAATTTCACAAAGGGAAGGGGGAATCCATGCAAATTGCATGGATCAGGAATGTGGTTCTAGTAGGTGTGACAGGAGGGACAGGGATGAGGGCAGTTTTACTTCTTTGGATGCTCCATGCTCCAATAAATATAGTAACAGTAATAGCAAAAGTAAATGCTTCTCTGCACATCACTGTCTGCCTGCTGATTTCTCCATGATGATCCAGAAAAGCAGGCATATATCCATATTCTTCTTCACCCCACAACTGCACACAACCCTTCACCACCTTCCTACGGTTGACAGCTTCATTGAGCAGGACAAGCCCTCACCACCTTCTCATCCGTCAGCTAATCCTTACTTCCTAAATCAATCAAAATATAGCAGCAACTAGTCTAACGGCCAAGAACTGGAAACTCTCCCAAAGTCCTCCAATAGGAAAGCAGATTTTATAAAAGCAGGATTTCCATACAGTGGAATAACCAGCAGTAAGAGGAATGACTTACACAGTGTGGACGACTCCCATAAGCATGATACTAAGTAAGGTGGCTGCAAGAGAGCACAATAAACATTACAATTTTTTTAAAAAAAACTGGAATATTAGGGGTGCCTGGGTGGCTCAGTCAGTTGACCATCCGACTTTGGTTCAGGTCATGATCTTGTGGTTTGTGAGTTCGACCCCACATCAGGTTCTGAGCCATCAGCACAGAGCCTGGAGCCTGCTTCAGATTCTGTGTCTCCCTCTCTCTTTGCCCCTCCCCCACTAAATTCCCCCTCCCTGGTCTCTCTCTCTCAAAAGTAAACATTTAAAAGATGTTTAAGAAAAATTTGACTTTTTAGAACAACACCTCTAGCACCATTGGGCCATAAGCCTGAATGTGATCTGCCACCTGAACACATCTCCAATATGACCCCAGCACTACAAAATTATCTTGAGATCAGGATCAGGATTCGTGTGCACTTTTATCTGCCACAGCCTTAGTAAATGAGAGCCTGGCTTGTTTAAATAAATTAAAAAAAAAAAACAAAACACCAAGGTTCTCAGAATTGGTGGGATTTTGGGTTGAAATCCTGGTAAGTATTTACCAACAGTGTGACCTTGGGCCAGTGATTTAACCTCAACCACCCTCCTATCTTAGTCTACAGTTAGGACTATTGCCTAACTGGCAGAATGAAGCCCAGAGACATAAACTCACATAGCAGTTCTCCCCACTACCTGGTGCAGACCTCTCTGAACACCTTCCCGACTTAGGAAATAGGGCCTGTAAGAGTGAGCATTTACCAAACACCTATTCTGTGCCACGCACTGTTCCAGGAGCTTTACATGTTTAACCTGCTTCACCAATTCTACTCTCAAGTGAGGACACTGGGCCACAGACACATTAGACTGCTGGGCTAGGAAATGGCAGAGCCTGGACGGAAGCTCAGGCAGTCTGACACACCAACCCTCGTTCTTAATCACACGAATACCTGTTCTGCCTAATGAGGATAAAAACATGATGTTCTGTTGGGGGCGGGGGGGGGGGGGTTCTTTTCGTGAAAAACTAAAAAATCAGGGGATTATGATTTTTAAATTAGGAACAGTCAATATGAAGTTTGCAGTGAGTTACCTATATAACAATACCTGTCAGGAAACATGCCAAAGAAAGATTTATGTGCACCTTTTAGCCATCACCTCAACCGCTGTGGTTTCTGCACCATTGGGAAATGTGATTCAGCACCACTTTTCAGGATTGAAAGGCTTCTATGTCCCCTTTTCATTTGTTTGAAAAGTACTTCTTGGGGCGCCTGGGTGGCGCAGTCGGTTAAGCGTCCGACTTCAGCCAGGTCACGATCTCGCGGTCCGTGAGTTCGAGCCCCGCGTCAGGCTCTGGGCTGATGGCTCGGAGCCTGGAGCCTGTTTCCGATTCTGTGCCTCCCTCTCTCTCTGCCCCTCCCCCGTTCATGCTCTGTCTCTCTCTGTCCCAAAAATAAATAAACGTTGGGAAAAAAAATTTAAAAAAAAAAAAAAAAAAAAAAAGAAAAGTACTTCTTGCAGTCAGAGCCAGGGGGATAAGCCAGGAGCCCTAGAGGTCATCTAGCTACATGAAAACCCTGAGGCAGGCAAAGAGAAATGTGTGACTTCTCCACATCAGCCAGTCAAATGGGCCAAAGGCTATTATGTCTGGTGGGACCCGGCTCTCCCGACTTCTAGCTTGGTGTTGTGATCCTGACACAGGGCTTGTGGTTTAAAGACTGGTAAAGCACGATAATCACACCAGATAGAAGCAGGAGGGGCATGAACATTGGAGCCCAGAAGAGAGATTCACCACAGATTAGCACTCAGGAGTCAGCAGTTAATGGCTGTATTAACAGAAGCAGAGCCCCTGAAAGAAAGAAGGTGATAAATGGTGATAAATAAGTCTAATCTACCTATACCAGGTCTGGGGTATTGCACTTATTCTTAGGCACTACAGATTTTCCAAGAAGGAGAGGGAGACTGGGGCGGGGGGGGGGGGGGGGGGATTTGTCTTCAAATATCTGGAGAACTTTTCTAACCCCTAGTAAGTTTGATCAAAAAGAAAAAGGAAAGGACCCATACAAATAAAATCAGAAATGAAACAGGAGAGATCACAACCAACACAGTGGAAATACAAACAATAATAAGAGAATATTATGAGAATTAGACACCAATAAACTGGGCAATCTGGAAGAAATGGACACATTCCTGTAAACATATAAACTACCAAAACCAAAACAGGAGGAAATAGAAAACTTGAACACACCCATAACCAGTAAAGGAATCAAATTAGCAATCAAAAATCTTCCAGAAAAACAAGACTCCAGGGCTGGATGGCTTTCCAGGGGAATTCTACCAAACATTTAAAGAAGAATTAACACCTAGTGTCTTGAAACTGTTACAAAAAATAGAAATAGAAGGAAAACTTCCAAACTCTTTCTATGAAGCCAGCATTACCTTGGTTACAAAACCAGATAAAGACCCCACTAAAAAAGGAGAACTATAGACCAATTTCCCTGATGAACACAGATGCAAAAATCCTCAACAAGATACTAGCCAACCAGATCCACAATACATTAAAAGAATTATTCACCACGACCAAGTGGGATTTATTCCTGGAATGCAGGCTAGCTCAATATCCGCAAATCAATCAATGTGAAAAAGGAGAAGAACCACAGGATCCTGGGGAACTGCCGTACGGGAGGGAGTTCAGATCCACACCACCCTAGAGAACTGTCGTACGGGAGGGAGTTCAGATCCACACCACCCTAGAGAACTGTGGAACGGGAAGGAGGTCAGATCCACACCATCCTCAAGAACTGTCATACGGGAGGGAGTTCAGATCCACAGAATCCTGGAGAACTGTCATACAGGAGGGAGTTCAGATCCACAGGATCCTGGGGAACTGTCATACAGGAGGGAGTTCAGATCCACACCCCCCTAGAGAACTGTCGTACGGGAGGGAGTTCAGATCCACAGAATCCTGGAGAACTGTCATACAGGAGGGAGTTCAGATCCACAGGATCCTGAAGAACTGTCATACGGGAGGGAGATCAGATCCACGGGATCCTGGAGAACTGTCAGTCGGGAGGAAGTCGGATTTCCACTCTGGCTCTTAGGAGCCCTTTCAGAAGCGGGGTAACCCAGGGAAGCAGCTGAAAAGCAGCAACTGGGAAATGAGACAGGCCACAAGTCCCACACGGTCACTCACTAGCTATGACCCTGGGACAATGTCACCTTTCCGACCCTGTGTGTCCAGTGAGTGAGGTTCTTTCTTCCAGGAAGCTGGTGGCAAACACACCAGCTAAAGGGCACCAAGGCTCGCCTCCCACACTATGGCGCTCACCACCGGGCTCCGCGCGCCGGGATGTCCTCGTGCAGCCACCGCGTCACCTCGCGCGTGGAGGCCCCACCCCCAACACCCCGGGGGCTCCCCTGTCAGCGCAGCCACAGCGCGGGAGCCCTTCCTCCTGCGGGGTCGCCCCCCCCTCCCCGCGTCGTCCCGACCCCGGAGGGCTACCGGACGCTCGTGCAACCGCCGGTGCGCGACCTGCACCTGCAGACGCACGCGCACGCGTGCGACCTCAGGTGTCACCGGCGCTGCTGGATGCGGGCTTCACCGCGAGCGTGGCGCCCCTGTGCGGCCGCTTTGCGCGACTGTGCCCGCGTGCCCCCAGCTGGCGGCGACCGTGCGGGACGCGGGAGGGGCGGGGGCAGGCGTGACACGAGACCGCCGGCCCCGCCCGCTGCACCTCCCCAGCTCCCCGCGCCCCTCCCCGCGGCGCCCCCGCCCCTTCCCGCCCCTCCCCACTCTCCCCCCCCGCCCCTTCCCGCCCCTCCCCACTCCCCCCCCCCCCCCCCGCCTCCCTCGTCCCCCTCCCCGCCCCTCCCCGCTTTCCCGCACCCGTACCGCACGCAGGCAGGAACCTCGTGGGTGCGTGTGCCCCGCCCGCCGCCCCCCTCCACCCGCAGGCCGCCCGCGCCTCTACCACCGGGTTCGCTTTGCTCCTACCGGGCGGTCCAGCCGGCCCTCAACCCGCTAGTGTCCACGCTGGGGAAGGAGGAAGTGAGGGGGCGGCGAGGAAGCCCTGGGGAGTCTGGGGAGGGGGCGGGCCCGGGGGTGGGGATGGCCACCGGGAAGGCGGTCTGCGGGTTCCGTGTGCGAACCTGCAAGTGCCCAAGGTCGGACGGGGCGGGGCGATCCTGAGCCCCTGAGGTCCGGGAGTGTTCGGGGCAGTCCCTCCATCCCCGTTTTCACGGTTCAGGCAGGGGAGAGTGGCCTTCGGGCGGAGGCAGAGAGAAGGCAGGATTGGGGGAGGACATTCCCCATCCTCGGGGCACTGTGACCGCCCTTGCCAGGGTCAGGTATCACCGGACGGGTCACGTCCACCCGCTCCCACTCGGACGGCACACCATGAAAAGACCCCACGCTGTCTGGCGTCAGGGAGGCCCCCAAATTGACCGGGAAATCGTAGACTCTACCCTCAGGAGACCCCGTCCGAAAACAGGATCCCGGTTGCCCATCTTGGGGAAACCAGACCAACCTAATGCCCACCAGGAGCATTGGACCCCTAAGTGTACCGAGCAGCGGGACAGGGGGACAGGGGGACAGGGAGTGAGTGAGCGGAGGAGGTGGAGGAAAGGGCTCCGCGCTCCCCGGAGAGGGCCGGTGACGGTGATGGAGGCAGACCACACCTTCCAGAAACCCCTGCCCCAAGGACCTCCCACTGGAGACACAAAACCTCTGGGTCCTGGGGAAAATATTTTCCCATGCTCACCATCTTCCCCAGAAATGAGAACAGTTTGGTTACCGAACGTAAAGAGTAAGAAGGGACACAGTGCCAGGTGACATTTCATACCAAACAGCTTTAAATAGGGACACAGGATATACTTTAATTTGAATTTCTAAATTCTTTATTAACAAGATTGTAATCACATCAGAGTACTTCATTTATGATGAATCATTTCAGTGTTCTCTGTAAGTAGAAATTCAGTTTGGTTCAGCATATGGTGTGATATTACAGATGAAACATATCGATGGAAACACAGAAATTAGTAGAACATGGATCCCAATCTAAAACTTACACTAACTTGCTGGACAAAAGAGGAAACAGCAGTGTCTCTATAAATCGGAGGGGGCCAGGGAAAGATTCAATTGCAAGCTGGCTTTGATGCTGTCTCTACAGTGCCTTAAAGATTTATGTTCTGCTGGAGTCACATGCAAAATCTTGCCACCTAATCAATTATGTGAGATCCAGGAAGGTGGGAATTAGAAAGCAGAGTTTTTCTGCAGCCCTTCCTCCCCACTTAACCCCACATCTTCTCTATCTTTCCCATTAATTTGGGGAAATCATCAAAGGATGTGGGTGGTGAGTAAGGGCTAGCAGTAGCTCTTCTGCTCCTGGATCACCCACCCATGATGCGGTCACCCCCCCCCCCCACCAGATACAGTAGGTCGTCATGAGGAGTGAACTGCCCCCTTTTTTTAAATTTTTTTTTAACATTTTTATTTATTTTTGAGACAGAGAGAAAGCATGAACAGGGGAGGGTCAGAGAAAGAGGGAGACACAGAATCCGAAACAGGCTCCAGGCTCCGAGCTGTCAGCACAGAGCCCGACACGGAGCTCGAACCCACGGACCGCGAGATCATGACCTGAGCTGAAGTCAGACGCTTAACCGACTGAGCCACCCAGGCACCCCTAAACCGCCCCTTTTGATGCCATACTCCCCCATGGTCTTCCCGTCTTCCAGCTTCTTGCCGTTGCAAACCACAGTCTGTTTCTCAGGCAGGCACTACAGCCATCTTGCTCTCAATCATCTGTCTCACCTGGGCCACCGAACTGGACCTTCGCACCTGGAGGAGGTGCCTCTGCCCCTCATCACCAATCTCCACCAGAAACAGGGACAGCTACTCGTCACTGGGCTTCACCACCTTTAGAGTGAGGTGGATGGTCGTCTGCCTGTCGATGCCATAAGATGACAGCTTTCTCTGGGGCTTGAGAGTCTTGGATCCCAGCAGAAGGACCTGGTCCTGCACAGGAACGTTGGTCTGAGCCCAGACATATTCAGTGATCTTCTTCACTCTGTTGTCCAAGTTAGCAGTGAGGGTCATTGATGCCCATTCCTCAGAACAGACCTCCACCTGGACAATGAAAGCCAAGCGACCCGGCATTAAGGTGACTGGAATGCCTGCAGCCTTTGCACCACTTGTCCCCTCTCTGACCCACCCGGCTGGCCCTCCAGCTCCTTCACAACAAGCTGTGGCCCTCCCTGTCTTGGAACTTCTTGTTTGGAATTTCCAGCTTAGAACTCAAGAAAATCAATCATATTCCTTTATAGCCATACCTCTTCTTCATCCCAACGTCATTGATGGTTTCCCACATTACTTGCCTCCCTCCTATCTATGTAGTTTGTCAAAGGTCAGAACTAGATACAATTACAAAGCATCCAAAGATATATACCAGACTCTAAAAACAACTCCCAGGAGAATTCCCAAGACTTGGTGGCCTCAGGGGTTACTCCCAGCACTGCCCTCCAGGACTACCTTACAAGGAAACCCTGGCTAGGATGCCTATTCTCTGTACAATTGTTTCATTTTTTAAATGTCCCATGGCCTTATAATAATAACTCAGTGTGTTATGTGCCTTGTTCATCTGTATTTCCTGTGTTTTTACATATGCCTGTTGTAGAATACGATCTCCTCCTGTAATTAGACTAGGGCCTCACTCACAGGAGGTAGGGCCAGGTCTGAGTCCTACTTGAATAATCTAAAACTGGGCAAGCTTACCCTGTGTCCTTATCAGCAAGCCTGGGAGGCCCTCCCTCCTGCTCCACTCAAACTCATCTTCCCAGTCTGGATGCCACAGACATTTCTTCACTGGACTGGGGCCCCTCCGTGCCAAGCTCTTATCCTAGCTCTCTTCACGGTGCACATACTCTTTACAAGATAATGTATCAGGTCTTTAACAGCTGGGGATAAATGAGTTTTGTGAACTGCTCTTCTGGGAGGAGAAGGAAGTTTAAGAGCCCAGGACCCCTAAACACAATAAGAGTCAAAGGGCTTGCATGTTTTCAAATCTTGGCAGCCCCGTTGAGCACAAGGCCCACTCATACCTCCCACCACCCTCCCCTAAGCAGCCTGTCAGATCTGACACAGAAGAGAACCCAGGAGTCAAGTGAACCTCTTCTATTTCCAGAATCTTCCTTCACCTCGGTAGATATCGTGCCTGGTGCATGCCTGCAAGATGGCTTCCCAGCTCCTCCCAGCTCCATCCCTCCTGCACTCCTAAGCCCCCTCCCGCCCCATCTCTCCCCAACCCCACCATCAAGCCCCAACTCATACAGAGGCAGGAAGCACCAGATGCCATGTCTGCAGTCAAGGGACCAGAAGCAGGAGGCTGAGGAAAAAGAGCCTTGTGTCCAGCTTATATGCATAGGCTGGGTTGGAAATCTGCTGCCTGAACCACTGTGTCTGTACCCTTTGTTCTCAAATGATCTCATGAATTTTCTTTCACTTTTGCTACAGTGGAGTCGGTAAACAAAGAATACTGTCTGATCAAGCACTTTGTTCTCTGCCAAAGCATCTACCCTCCTGTTCCAAACACAGGATGGTCCTTCTCTGTTGAGAATTCTCCCTGCTTCACAACCACACCCCTGGTCCTGACCTCTGGACCCGGAAAGGCTGGCCAGGGTCGGTGAGGAGTGATGTGACCAGAGCAGCCTGTTCACACCAGGCTGGCAGAGGGAACCAGGTCTCCAGAAGACACAGGATGAGTCTCCTGCATGGATGGAAGACAAGGCTGCAGTCCCAGGGCGCCACCTGCTACGTGCGCTCCAGCAGGTGCGTTCACCTCCTCAGATGTTTGTTTTCCAGCCTTAACATGAGACGATTGGACAGAATTTCTAAGTTCTTCCAGGCTCAGAAAACTGTTCATAAAATGTTCTTCACAAAGAACTTTAGGTTCCTGGGTCGTGAGCTCTCTAACCTTCTTCCTATCCTGCCCCAGAACCTGCAAGCCAAATCCAGTACTTAAAACAATCCTAGACCAACAATCAAGTGCTGAGCCCACCTTCCGCACACCAGAACACCGCACATCCGCTGTCACATCACAGCACTGTTTCCCCACCTTTCCGCTGGACATTACCTACTCCCTATGCGCTGTGACCTCCCAGAATCTCCCAGGAAGCTGTTGCTTCCTCCCTGGCTCTGCAGGGAGGATTTGGATTGAGACAAAGAGGGCGTGCACAGGCTGTGTGCCCTCAGGGAATTGACTTGACTACTCTGATCCTCCTAACATCCCAAAGGAACCACTACCCTCTCCCAAACTCAGGACAGTGCCACAAGAGCCGTTCTCAAAACACCATTTATTAAAAGTACTCCCAATGTTTTCCAAATAAAAATTCCCTAAATATGTCAAGTTACCATCTTTTTTGCTGTACTTTTAGTGGCCATTCACTCACGGAGAGATGCGAAATGGTCCCATTTTACCGCAGGAGTCTCCAACCTGCAGAACTTGGATTTACAGAAGCGCCTGTGTAGGGTCATGGGATCCAAGACCAACCAAATATTTTTAAAAACTCAACTTAAATCATGTTGTTCTCCTTGAAGCTCTTACTGGTCAATAAAATTGGAGGAGGATTGAGACCATCCGCCTGCAGGGCTGCACCTGCATCCGGCGTCCAATAGGATCCGGGCATCCTGAAGCGTCAGCAGTAGCCGAGCAGAAAACACCGGATCAGGTTGCGGGAGGCTGGAGCCAGCGCTGCAAGAAGAGGTTAGAAAGAAGCCGGGAAGCCATCTCCCGTCGTGTTTGCGCAAAGCATCTGAGCCCCTCCCCTCCTCCCACCTTGGCCTCGGACCGGACCCCTGGTCTGAGTCCCTCCCCTCCTCCCACCTTGGCCTCCAGACTGGACCCCTAGTCTGAGCCCACCCCTCCTCCCACCTTGGCCTCGGGACGGGACCCCTCGTCTGAGCCCCTCCGCTCCTCACACCTGGACCTCACACCCGGACAGAGATCAGGTGTTGAAAGCTGCTTAGCATTCGCGGCTTCTCATGCTTCCCTCTCAGCCCTTCCCGCCTGGGCAGGCTACACCATGTTGGGGCCCATGTCTCCTTTCTCGGAAAAGCTCCTGCAGGGGGGCCCAGGACGAGGAACAGAGTCTGTCGAGCCGCGGACCTGCCGGTCTAGCTGCGCCCGTGCACCGTCCGCGTTCCCTGCAGATGCCCCGACACCAGGTCAGGGAGCATGCCTTTCCTTCTGGCCCGCCCCTCGGCCTCAGGGATTTAAACAGATCAACCTGTGCGCAGCACCTCCTCCAGGAAGCCCTCTCTAACTCCCTTCCTATGCTGGGCCATGGGCCCATCCTCTATCCAATCATACGCCTTCCTTGAGCCCCTCGGAACAAGCTTCTCCAGCAATAAGACCACCTGCTTACTTGTCTGTCACCCCCACTAAACAGTAGGAATCTTGGGGACCATGACTGTGTCTTGACTGACCTGTATCTTCAGCACTTCGTGGGCATCTGTCTGGTGCAGTAAATACTTGATATTTACCAACGGCATGAGGACTTACAAGATTTCAGGAACTCCAGGAGACATTTGTAAATGCACCTCATTCCCTGTTTCCACTTTCTATGGGGTAAATGTTGGTACCCCTGCAGCTCCATTGATAAGAAGGGAACTCACCCACAGTCTTACTAGTAGCTGCTGGCAAGCAAGACTGGAGATGCAAATCTCTACTGCCTTCCTTCCAATCTTCTCCCAGAACAAAGGAAAGGGGGAGTGCGCGGTGTGCGTGCCCTGGCATTACAGGAAGGGCACAAGTCAGGGAAGGAACAGGGCAGAGAAGGAGGCTGGTGAGGAATGAGCTCGAGCTCGGGTCTGTATGCAGATGGAGCATCCTGTGTGGTGGGCCCTGCCTGGACCTCCGGGCAGCCGGCGAGAGCAGACGAGCAGACGTCAGAGCCTGGAGGAGGACAGCCCCCCACCCGAACACTGGTGGCGGGGGTGGGGACAGTTTACAGGGGTTGCTGTCACACCCGCCTCAGCCATAGGGGAGTCACCCAGGGGAGCTGGGGATTTGCAGCTCGGAGCCACTGCAAGAGCAAGCCTGGGATTTCCCTAAGAAAAACTGATTCAGGGGATTCCCTACCCAGACAGGGTTGGATTCCAAGACGCACTGTGCTTTCTAGGAATCCAAATAACAAACCTGGACTCTGATCTCTCTCCACATAGTTCCCTTCCATGCCACGGCCCGGGCTGTGCCCTGTGCCCTTCTGCTGGCCACAGGGAGGATTTCTTCCCAGGACCTGACCTTGTCCTTGCTTCCTAGCACAGTAGAAATCTGAAGCTTTTTCCCTGTGTCATAATAATTTTTTTTAGACTCAGAAAGATTCCTTTTCATTTGCCCTTTGTCATAGATTCTGGGTCTGGAGTTCTCTCTTGCCCATCAAGAAAGCAGTACGCAGGGTTGAAATGCGAGAGAGGCTCCTGTCCTGGAGGAGACAAGAGCCCCAAGTCAGGGTCCTTGCTCCATTTTTATCAGGATCAGGCTTACAAGCATGATGGGCTGATGGGTGTGCACAAAGAGACAATGAAACCGTGAACATTTACTCATGGGCGTGGGGGAAAGGGAGTTTTGAAGATATATGTGTTAGGGGTTTGAGTCAACACAAAACAAAATTCTGGTGGCACCACCTCTGTTTACCTAAACTGACCTGGGGACAAGAAAGACAGAGCAAGCTACCTCAGGGTCAACAAGGCACCTTTCTCTTTCTAATTAGCTCCACTCTGGGCAACTTCACCCCACAGCAGTCTAAAGTCCTGTTTTTCCTGTTTACCTAATTTGGTCCTTCCTTCCTGTGAAAGCAGCTTTCTGCTATTGGACTAAATTGGAATACCTAATCTTGTTTACCTAATCTTGTATATTTTTATCCTGAGACTTCCTATTCCTACACCTTTGTATAGGGGCTTTTGCCCCATTTACCTAATTTTGTTTACCAAATCTTGTTTACCCAAACTTGGGTGTGTTCATCCTATGGCTTTCTAATTCTTTATGCCTTGTTAACCCATTGGTGCAAGCTCGGGGAATTCCTAAACTTATTCCCCATAGCCCTTCAAACAGATTCAGAAGAACAGCCTAGGTAAAATGTCATGCGACAGAGGTCTTACCAGCTCATAAAACGAAGGTGTCAGACACATACACGTACAAACGGTACAACCGGCCAGTGTGACTCCCTCAAAAACCAGGCAGGTCAGTGCCGGTGCCGGGCGGGTCACTAGGCAGGTCACTGTTATCAGGACAGAGGCCCCTCTTATGTGTTTTCTGGTGTCCCAGGGGGCATGTGGAAAACGGCCCAGAGAGCTAGAATACCACTTCAGAAATGCCAACCAAACTCCATCACAAAGTTCCTGAGAATTTTCATTTATTTATGATTGGAAAAACAATTCATCCACTCTCATGAAGGACAATGTGGAAATACTTACAAATGTAAGTCTTTATTTCTGGATTTTTCCATCATAGTCCATTGATTTGTATGTCTCCCTTTATGTCACTACTACACTGTCTTTATTACTCAAGCTTCATAATAAGTTTAAAATCAAAGTATAATTTTGCCACCTTTTTATTTTTTACAAAGTGTTTTTGGCTATTCTTAGTCCTTTGTATTCTAACTTTTAAGATCAGCCTGTCAGTTTCAAAGGAAAGAAAGAAAGAAAGAAAGAAAGAAAGAAAGAAAGAAAGAAAGAAAGAAAGAAAGAAAGAAAGAAGAAAGAAAGAAAAGAATCCTGCTTTTTTAATAGGTATTGTATCCATAGAGAAATTTGAGGAGAATATCCACTTTTACATTTTCTTCTAGAATTTTTTTTAATTTTCTTATTTATTTTAAAATTTACATCCAAATTAGTTAGCATAGAGTGCTACAATGATTTCAGGAGTAGATTCCTTAGTGCCCCTTACCCATTTAGCCCACCCCCCACAACCCCTCCAGTAACCCTCAGTTTGTTCTCCATGTTTATGAGTCTCTTCTGTTTGGTCCCCCTCCCTGTTTTTATATTATTTTTATTTCCCTTCCCTTATGTTCATCTGTTTTGTCCCGTGAAGTCCTTAAATGAGTGAAATCATATGATATTTGTCTTTCTCTGACTAATTTCATTTAGCATAATACCCTCCAGTTCAATCCACATACTTGCAAATAGCAAGATTTCATTCTTTTTGATTGCCGAGTAATACTCCATTGTGTGTGTGTGTGTGTGTGTGTGTGTGTGTGTGTGTATACACACACACATATATATACATATATATGTGTGTATATGTATATGTGTGTGTGTGTGTATATATATATATATATATATATATATATACATATATACATATACACACATATATATGTATATATACCACATCTTCTTTATCCATTCATCCATCGATGGACATTTGGGTTCCTTCCATACTTTGGCTATTGTCAATAGTGCTGCTATAAACATTGCGGTGCATGTGTCCCTTTGAAACAGCACACCTGTATCCCTTGGATAAATACCTAATAGTGTAATGCTAGGTCATAGAGTAGTTCTATTTTTAGTTTTTTGAGGAACCTCCATACTGTTTTCCAGAGTGGCTACACCAGCTTGCATTCCCACCAGCAGTGCAAAAGAGATCTTCTTTCTTCGCATCCTCACCAACATCTGTCCTTGCCCGAGTTGTTAATGTTAGCCATTCTGACAGGTGTAAGGTGGTATCTCATTGTGGTTTTGTTTTGTATTTCTCTGATGATAAGTGAAGTTGAGCAGTTTTTGATGTGTCAGTTGGCCATCTGGATGTCTTCTTTGGAGAAGTGTCTATTCATGTCTTCTGCCAATTTCTTCACTGGATTATTTGTTTTTTGGCTGTTGAGTTTGAGAAGTTCTTTATAGATTTTGGCTACTAACCCTTTATCTGATATGTCATTTGCAAATATCTTCTCCCACTCTGTCAGTTGCCTTTTAGTTTTGCTGATTGTTTCCTTCGCTGTGCAGAAGATTTTATTTTGATGAGGTCCCAGTAGTTCATTTTTGCTTTTGTTTCCATTGCCTCCAGAGATGTGTTGAGTGAGAAGTTGCTGCGGCCAAGATCAAAGAGGTTTTTGTCTACCTTCTCCTCGAGGATTTTGATGGCTTCCTGTCTTCCATTGAGGTCTTTCGTCGACTTTGAGTTTATTTTTGTGTATGGTGTAAGAAAGTGGTCCAGATTCATTCTTCTGCATGTCGCTGTCCAGTTTTCCCAGCACCACTTGCTGAAGAGACTGTCTTTATTCCATTGGATATTCTTTCCTGCTTTGTCAAAGACTAGTTGGCCATACATTTGTGGGTCCATTTCTGGGTTCTCGATTCTGTTACATTGATTGAGTGTCTGTTCTTGTGCCAGTACCATACTGTCTTGACGATTGCAGCTTTGTAATACATCTTGACATCCAGGATTGTGATGCCTCCTGCTTTTGTTTTCTTTTTCAAGATCGCTTTGGCTATTCGGGGTCTTTTCTGGTTCCACACAAATTTAAGGATTATTTGTTCTAGCTCTGTGAAGAATGCTGGTGTTCTTTTGATGGGGATTGCATTCAATATGTAGATTGCTTTGGGTAGTATCGACATTTTAACAATATTTGTTCTTCCTATCCAGGAGCATGGAATCTTTTCCCATTTTTTGGTGTCAATTCAGTTTCTTCCATAAATTTTCTACTGTTTTCAGTGTATAGATTTTTCACCTCTTGGGTTAGAGTTATTCCTAGGTTTTTGGAGCAATTGTAAATAGCATCAATTCCTTGATCTCTCTGTTGCTTCATTGACGTTGTATAGGAATGCAACCGATTTCTGTGCATTGATTTTATATCCTGCAATTTTGCTGAATTCGTGAGTCAGTTCTAGCAGTTTTTTGGTGGAATCTTTATGGTTTTCCATATAGAGTATCATGTCATCTGCGAAGAGTGAGAATTTGACTTCCTCCTGGCCGATTTGGGTGCCTTTTATTTCCTTGTGGTGTCTGATTGCAGAGGCTAAGACTTCCAATACTATGTTGAATAACAGTGGTGAGAGTGGACATCCCTGTCTCATTCCTGACCTTAGGGGGAAAGCTCTCGGTTTTTCCCCATTGAGGATGATATTAGCATTGGGTCATTCATATATGGCTTTTATGATCTCGAGGTATGCTCCTTCTATCCCGACTTTCTTCAGGGTTTTTATCAAGAAAGGATGCTGTATTTTGTCAAATGCTTCCTCTGCATTTATTGAGAGGATCATATGGTTCTTGTCCTTTTTTTATTGATGAGATGAATCACATTAATTGTTTTGTGGATATTGAACCAGCCCTGCATCCCAGGTATAAATCCCACTTGGTTATGGTGAATAATTTTTTTAATGTATTGTTGGATCTGGTTGGCTAATATCTTGTTGAAGATTTTTGCATCCATGTTCATCAGGGAAATTAGTCTATAGTTCTCCTTTTTAGTGGGGTCTCTGGTTTTGGAATCAAGGTAATGCTGGCTTCATAGAAAGAGTTTGGAAGTTTTCCTTCCATTTCTATTTTTTGGCACACCTTCAATAGAATAGGTGTTAACTGTTCCTTAAATGTTTGGTAGAATTCCCCTGGAAAGCCATCTGGCCCTGGACTCTTGTTTTTTGGCAGATTTTTTATTACTAATTCAATTTCCTTACTGGTTATGGGTCTGTTCGAATTTTCTATTTCTTTCTGTTTCAGTTTTGGTAGTGTACGTGTTTCTAGGAATTTGTCCATTTCTTCCAGATTGTCTATATTATTGGCATATAGTTGCTCATAATATTCTCTTATTACTGTTTTTATTTCTGCTGTGTTGGTTGTGATCTCTCCTTTTCATTCTTGATTTTATTTATTTGGGTCCTTTCCTTTTTCTTCTTGATCAAACTGGCTAGTGGTTTATCAATTTTCTTAATTTTTTCAAAGAACCAGCTTCTGGTTTCATTGATCTGTTCTATTGGTTTTTTTTTTTTTTTTTTTTTTTTTTTTTGGTTTTGATAGCATTAATTTCTGCTCTAATCTTTATTATTTCCTGTCTTCTGGTGGTTTTGGGTTTTATTTGCTGTTCTTTTTCCAGCTCCTTAAGGTGTAAGGTTAGGTTGTGTATCTGAGATCTTTCTTCCTTCTTTAGGAAGGCTTGGATTGCTATATACTTTCCTCTTATGACGGCCTTTGTTCTGTCCTGGAGTGTTGGGTTGGGGTGGTATCATTTTCATTTACTTCCATGTACTTTTTAATTTCCTCTTTAACTGCTTGGTCAGCCCATTCATTTTTTAGTAGGATATTCTTCAGTCTCCAAGTATTTGTTACCTTTCCAAATTTTTTCTTGTGGTCGATTTCGAGTTTCATAGCATAGTGGTCTGAAAATATGCACGGTATGATCTCAATCTTTTTGTACTTACTTAGGGCTGATTTGTGTCCCAGTACGTGGTCTATTCTGGAGAACGTTCCATGTGCACTGGAGAAGAATGTATATTCTGCTGCTTTAGGATGAAATGTTCTGAATATATCTGTGAAGTCCATCTGGTCCAGTGTGTCATTCAAAGCCATTGTTTCCTTGTTGATTTTTTGATTAGATGATCTGTCCATTGCTGTGAGTGGGGTGTTGAAGTCTCCCACTATACTAGTATTTCTATCAATGAGTTCCTTAAGTTTGTGATTGACTTATACATTTGGGTGCTACCCCATTTGACACATAAATGTTTACAATTGTTAGGGATTTTTGGTGGATAGACCCCTTGATTATGATATAATGCCCTTCTGCATCTCTTGATACAGTATTTTAAAGTCTAGATTGTCTGATAGAAGTATGGCTACCCCAGCTTTCTTTTGTTGACCATTAGCATGATAGATGGTTCTCCATCCCCTTACCTTCAATCTGAAGGTGTCTTTAGGTCTAAAGTGGGTCTCTTGTAAACAGCATATAGATGTATCTTGTTTCTTATCCATTCTGTTACCCTATGTCTTTTGATTGAAGCATTGAGTCCATTGACGTTTAGAGTGAGTACTGAAAGATATGAATACATTGCCATTACATTGCTTGTAGAGTTGGAGTTTCTGGTGGTGTTCTCTGGGCCTTTATAATCTTTGTTGCTTTTGGTATTTATTTATTTATTTTAATTTTTCATCTTTTCTCCCCTCAGAAATACCCCCTTAAAATCTTTCAGTGCTGGTTTAGTGATCACTAACTCCTTTAATTTTTGTTTGGGAAACTTTTTATCTCTCCTTCTATTCTGAATGACAGCCTTGCTGGATAAAGAATTCTTGGCTGCATATTTTTCTGATACAGCACATTGAATGTATCCTGCCACTCCTTTCTGGCCTGTCAAGTTTTTGTGGATAGGTCTGCTACAAACCTGATCTGTCTTCCCTTGTAGGTAGGGACTTTTTTTCCCTTGCTGCTTTCATGATTCTCTCCTTGCCTGAGTATTTTGTGAATTTGACTATGATATGCCTTGTTGATGGTCAGTTTTTGTTGAATCTAAAGGGGGTCCTCTGTGCTTCCTGGATTTTGATGTCTGTGTCTTTTCCCGAACTAGAAAGCTTTCAGCTATGATTTGCTCACATAACCCTTCTACCCCTATTTCTCTCTCTTCCTCTTCTGGGACCCCTATGATTCTGATGTTTTCCCTTTTTAATGAGTCACTGATTTCTCTAATTCTCAACTCGTGCTCTTTTGCCTTAATCTCCCTCTTTTTTTTCTGCTTCATTATTCTCTATAAGTTTGTCCTCTATATCACTGATTCTCTGTTCTGCCTCATCCATCCTTGCCACCACAGCATCCATCTGTGATTGCAGCTCATTTATAGCATTTTTTATTTCATCCTGACTAGTTTTTACTTCTTCTATCTCCACAGAAAGGGATTCTAATCTATTTTTGACTCCAGCTAGTATTCTTATTATTGTGATTCTAAATTCTGGTTCAGACATTTTGCTTGTATTTGTGTTGGTTAAATTCCTGGCTGTCATTTCTTTGTGCTCTTTCTTTTGGGGTGAATTCCTTCATTTTGTCATTTTGAAGGGAGAAAAGGAATTAATGTGGTAGAAAAATTAAAATTAAAAATTAAAAATTTAAACACACACACACAAAATCAAATAAATGATGCTAGGTCCTAGGTGTGTTTTGTTCTGCATGTTGGAAGTGGTTTCATAGATTAGAGAAAAAAGGGGGATAAAAGGGAAATCATTTGAGAATTTGAAAAAATAAATACACTGAAGTAGACTAAAATGAAATGATGGGAGTAAAATAGAATTTGAAAAAATTCTGGTAAATGTAAAAAATATAGTAGAAAAAAATCAGAAAAATATTTTTAATAAAAATTAAAAATAAAAATAAAGTTTTCTTTTTCTGTATTCAAGAGAAAGAAAAGAAATGAAAAAGAGGGAAAAAGGAAATTGAAACTTTGAAAAATTGAATACACTGTAGTAGACTAAAATAAAATGATGGAAGTAAAATATAATTTGAAAAAATTTCCATAAAAGTAAAAAATATAGTAAAAAAGTTAAGAAAAATATATTTAATAAAAATCAAAAATAAAATGATTTTTTCTCTTTCTATATTCAAGAAAAAGAAAAGAAGTGAAAAAAAGAAAAACAAAGAAAATTGAATAGATGGACCTGCTAACAGATTGAAATACGACTGAAATTACTTATTTTTCTGCTAGAAGTCAGACTGTGAACTGCTTTATAGCCCATAAACTAAGCAGGCAATGAGACTTGTGTCCCTGAAGAGCGAGGTTGGCCCAGTTGGGCAGGGCTTAGTGTAATGGCTCTGTCCTCCACTAGATGGCACTGCTAGCCTACTGGGGTGGATTGTTGTGGTGCTCATGGGTACGTATGCGCAGGAGCGGTGAAAATGGCGTCTCCCAGCTACCCAGTCTCTAGTATCAGAACTCTGTTCTTCCCAATCAGCAATTGTGCACCATCCTTTGTCATCCACTTTTGTCCACTACCCGCTTTTTCACTGTCAGTGACCAAGCCCCAGACAGTACTTCTCTCCCAAATTTTGTCTCAGATGCAGCTGTTTTTCCCAGCTCCTTACTTCTGAGGGACTGTGGCTTTGACCCATTCCGTGCTTCTGCAGAAGGGTCTCACTGAGCAATGGCCGGCTGCACCCAGGAATGTTTGCTGGTCCCTGCTGCTGCCAGTGTCCTGAGACTGCAGCCAGGTGCCAGCCCACCCCAGAAAAAGTTTGTGAGATAGCGTAGCAGCAGCCTTTCAGGGATTATGGAAAATCCCAACACACATCTGGCACCAGGCTTTACCCTTAACGACCTTGTTCCAGAACCAGCGAATGTGGCTGTTCTCTGGGGTCTGCTGGGCCCAGGTTGCCTCACAGCCTCTACCAAATGTCTTTCCAGCAGTGGGGATTTGCCCTTACCACCAGAGCACCTCCAGGTATCAAGCTGTGGAGTTGCAGACTCTGCGCCCCACCCTGTTTATAGAGTCTTAATGGAATTTAATCCCTCTCCTTTCTCCTTTCTCCCTTCTTAGTTTAGTCCCTGTGGCTGTTTCCAACTTTCCACTTTCTCTCCAGCTGCTTTTGGGGAGGGGTGCTTTTCCCATATTCTCCCCCCACCCCCACAATCTCTGACCTCTCTCCCAATGCAAAAGTGGCTCCCTGCCATCCAAGGCTTCTCTCTCCCCCAGTTTACCTCTCCGCGCTGCATATCTGGTGAGTTCTGTGGTTCAGGTTGTGCAATTGTGTTAATCCTCAGATCAGTTTTCTAGGTGTGCAGGATGGTTTAGTGTTGGTCTGGCTATATTTCATGGATGCTAGACACACAAAAAATTTCTATGCTGTTCTGCCATCTTGGCTCCCCTCTCTTCTAGAATTTTAATAGTTTAGCAGTTAGGTCTGTGATCCCTTTTGAGTTAGTATTTTTGTGTGGTTTGAGGTAAGGAGGTCCAGATCAAAATACTTTCTGTGTGTGTGTGGTATTAATATCTGATTGTCTCATGACAATTTTTAAAACTACTCTCTTGTCCTCATTTAATTGCCTTGGCTGCTTGTCTTTAAGACTTACAGAGAGCATCACGCTTTATAGTCCCTGGGTCTTGTTTTCCTCACCCAGTAGGTGTCTGGCACGTGATCATATTCTTGCTTGCTTGTGTAATCCTCCCGTGCTCATTGCTGGTGATATTCTACTAGTCACTTGTCTAGTTCTGTATGACAGAAAGGTATTTGGGTTGTTTGGCCCGGGACATGTTTTAGTGTTGGTAGCTGGGTCTGCGGCAGTGTGTGAACGCCAATGAGCTACACACTCGTGGGTGCAGGATGGGATTGGGCTGGTGGCCATGCGGAAGTGAACCCAGTCTGACTCTCCTACTTCCTGTGCCAGTTACCTACACACTCTGAAGCTCTGTACTTTCTTCTGTACGTTGGGGATTTGACTTAGGATCCGGCTGTGCTATCATTAGCAAACACCTAAAAATATGTGGCTTTAAAACAGATGGAAGTATATTTCACTCCACATCAAAACCTGTAGGTAGAAGATTCAGAGTCAGTATGGTAGTTCTCTCCAAAAACACTCAGGGCTAGACTCCTTTGACCTCTACTGCTCTTAGGATATGGTTTACGTTTTTATGGTCTGACTGGTAGTTAGCAGCTCTCTTCACTGAGTGGCTGCATCATGAACTGAGGTCAGCTTTTCTCACTCCACCATTTGTCATAAGGTACACCTCCCTCCAAGGCAGATTAAAGGTGGTTACAAACTCCAGGACAATCCTCCCATGCAGGGGGTCTGTTTCCCCCACTCTCAAATCTAGGTTTGTCTGTTTTAAGAGAACCGGCTGTCCTGCCCTGGTCTCTTACTGCCCCAAGTCACCATGTAAGAAGTTTGACAACCATGTCTGAGGGACCATGGGAGAGGTCCTAAGATAACAGGTGGATGGAACGGGATCCAGAAGGATCCAGACAATTGTTGAACAAAGGGGCTAATCATGTGAGTAAAGCTGTCTTTGACTCTGGAGCAGTCCATCTACTGGTTGAACCCCTCTGGACTGTGGACCCAGGGTCCTAACAGAATTAATATTCCTGTCCCTCCCTCCATGGTAATTCGGGACTGGTTAGTGGTCTGTGGGCTGTGGGACCCAGGGTCCTAATGTAATTAATAAGCTCTTTCTCTCCATGGGATGGGAGTCACGCAATCTCTCGCTCCAGCACCATATCAGCCCTTCTCCCTCCTGTGATGCAGAAACAGCCGACCTTCCCCAAGCCTCAGAGCAAAGGCTGGTGGCAAGGAGGGGCTCTGACCTGTATGGCCTCACCTCCCTCTAGGGGTGTGACACGTGGCCCCTACAGCCAGCCCACTTGGGTTCAGATGCCAGCTCTTGTGCTCACCAACTGCATTGTCTGAGGCAAACGATGTAAACTTCCTCTGCTTCGGTTTCCTCCTGTTAAAGAGAGGGGCACGTAGGGTAGGAGGGTGATTACAGGCAAGCTGGTGAAGGTCTGGCCACCAGCTAGGTTGGGGGAGACAGAGCCTCCGTTTGAAGGGCTGGCCAATTTCTGTGGTGTAGACATTCCCGCCGTGGCTGGCCCACCCTTCTTACCAAATTCCCTGCACTGCACAGTCCAGCGCTGGCACGCAACATGGGCCTAGTGGAAAGCTGTAGCAACCCTGCGAAGACCAGAGACCACCGTGCCGGAAGGTCCAGTACCCTTGGCGTCCACGTGGAGACACCGGTTAAGAGTTTGTCGTCACCGCAGCAGAGGGGAGTTTCAGTGCTCCTGAGGGTAAGTGGGAAGTGTGCTCTCCTGGGAGAGGGTAGTTTGGACACGCCCTCAATAGCAGAGTCCAGATCCCACTGCGCTGGCACCTGTGGCCTAGTGACCTCAGCCAAGTTTCTTAACCTCTGAAACAATTTACTTCTTGGTAGAAGTGGAATAAGAGGATCTTCTTTGCAGGGTTTCTGTGAGAACTGGGTGGGTGGGCCGCTTGAGACACAAAGGAAGGACTGAGCACACGGCAGATATGGTAGCAAGTAGGGATCTCTGGGCTCTTACTCACTCTTCTCAGTGGGCTCCCCAGCCCAGGCCCTGGCTCCCAGCGCAGTGCTCACACTCGTGGGGCCAAAGAAACGAGGAAATGCAAAAGCCACTGGATGAATGTGAGGGGAGAAGAGCCAGGAACAAAATGGTAGATGAGAGATAGTGGAGAAGACAAAGATTGGGGGAGGAAAGACAAGGTCCCTAAGGGAGAGGCCACCTAAAGAGATTCAGGAAGAAGAAAGGGGAGCATGGAGAGGCCAAGAGGATGAGGATGAGGATGAGGAGTTCAGAAATGAAAATGAGTTGATTAGGACAATGGCTGGTGGGGGACAACAGAGGCGGGGCTACCATTCAGGGTACAGGACTTGTGAGTCACAAAGAAGTAAAGGGGGTGACTGCCCATTGTCAAGTTCTTCTCTGCCAGGAGATGCTCTGGAGTTGAGGACATTGGTTGCACACCTGGTGAACATATTATAAACCATGAAGTTGCACTCTTTAAATGGGCAAATGTATAAATATATCTCCACAGAAGAAAACAAAGGAATGGTTCATTAGAGATTCAGCGTGGTGGTTGCATCTGGGGCGTGGGCACACTTGGAACATTTGCTCAGCTCTGTAACCTAGTTGCTGGTTGACTTTCTTACTCATTGAACTGTAGACATGTGCTTACTCACACTTTCTTGAATATATAAAAATATGGAAAAAAATTAAAATATGTCCTATAAGAATGATGACAGAAAAAGAAGAAAACCAAGTATGATACAGAAACAGAAACATCCAGAAGATGTACAGCAGGCTGGGAACCAGTGTGAGGAGATGTGGAGGCTGCCCTGCCCTCCGCTTCCCTGAGTGTGGAGGTCACCTAAGGCCAGGAACCCCTGAGTACTTGTCTCTCAACTGCCCCTAGCTACAGCCTCCTGCCCCATCTCTGAGTCAGCCTTCTATGCCCCAATACTCCTCTTTTCTATAGAAGAAACAGTCACCTCCTCTAGGAAGCTTTCCCTGATATATCCACCCAAAGTGGTCTTTCACCTTATTACAAACCCTATTCCCTCATTCACTCAGTATGTTGGAATTACTGACCTTTATATTTTTCAAAATGTTTATTCATTTATTTTTGTAAGGGGAGGAGTGGGAGTGAGAGGCAGAGAGAGAGGGAGACAGAGAATCCCAAGTGCCCTGGTATTACTGACCTTTAGAGCTTGGGGTCTCATCAAGATAAAAAGCTTCTGCACAATGAAGGAAACAATCAACAAAATAAAAGGCAACCAACAGAATGGGAGAAGATACTTGCAAATGACGTATCAGATAAAGGGTTGGTATCCAAAATCTATAAAGAACTTATCAAACTTAACACCCAAGAAACAAATAATTCAGTGAAGAAGTGGGCAAAAGACATGAATAGACATTTCTCTAAAGAAGACATCCAGATGGCCAACCAACACATGAAGAAAATGCTCAACATCACTCCTCATCAGGGAAATACAAATCAAGACCACAATGAGATACCACCTCACACCTGTCAGAATGGCTAAAGTTAACAACTCAGGCAACAACAGATAATGGTGAGGATGTGGAGAAAGAGGAACCCTCTTGCACTGCTGGTGGGAATGCAAACTGGTGCAGCCGCTCTGGAAAACAGTGTGGAGGTTCCTCAAAAAATTAACAATAGATCTACCCTATGACCCAGCAATAGCACTGCTAGGAATTTACCCAAGGGATACAGGAGTGCTGATGCATAGGGGCACTTGTACCCCAATGTTTATAGCAGCACTTTCAACCATAGCCAAATTATGGAAAGAACCTAAATGTCCATCAACTGATGAATGGATAAAGAAATTGTGGTTTATAAATACAATGGAATACTACTTGGCAACGAGAAAGAATGAAATCCTGCCATTTGCAGCAACGTGGATGGACCTGGAGTGTATTATGCTGAGTGAAACAAGTCAGTGAGAGAAAGATATCATATGTTTTCACTCATATGTGGATCTTGAGAAACTTAACAGAAGACCATGGGGGAGGGGGCAAAATAGTTACAAACAGAGAGGGAGGGAGACAAACCATAAGAGACTCTTGGATACAGAGAACAAACTGAGGGTTCATGGGGGTGGGGGAGAGGGAAGAGAGGGCAAAGTGGGTGATGGGCAGGGAGGAGGGCACCTGTTGGGATGAGCACTGGGTATTGTATGGAAGCCATGAACCACGGTAATCTATGCCAAAAACCAAGAGCACACTTTACACACTGTATGTTAGCCAATTTGACAATAAATTATAATTTTTAAAAAGCTTGGAGTCTTTGATAATGTTTCTGTGATATTAATGACGATTTAAATGTGCTTGTGGCTTGCGTCCTGCCTGTGAGCGTCTCAGGGCAGTGACAGACCTGTCTGTGAACCGGGTCGTTAGCCGCAAAGGGAAGACCTCTCTCCTAGATACAACCTCGGTCCTTGACGAGCCCCCTCTCCCCCCGCCCCAACCCCTGCAAGGAGGACGCACGGATTATAAGCAGCCCCACAAAATTCCTCTGACAAATAGAGAAATGATCCACTCCACAGACATAGCTTATAACCCGAAAATCCACTCAAAACACACATGACTTTGCTGGTTCTTCTGGCAAATGCTCAGGGAGGACACAGCTCCCCCAGCAGCACTCAGAGCACAGGGGCGCCAAGGGCACGCAGTGCTGGAAATTTCCACTAGCCTCCTTCACCCGCAGCCCGCCAGCCCCAGACCCCGTTGGAAGTTCCACCCCTCCTTCCGGACGCCCCGTCCCCGCCGCCCCCTCCCTGTGCCCCTCCTCCGAGATGCCTCACCACCGTGCACTCTCCTCCAGGATGCCAGCTCCCCCACCTCCGCGCGCCCCTCCTCCAGGACGCCCCACCGACCTGGTGCACCTGCCAGACCAGGTGAGTTCCGTCCAGTCGGGACAGGAACCGGCCGTGCCAGCAAGAGCTCCCCGGGGGACTTCTCTGCACACCCAGGGCCCAAAGGAACCCCCTGTGCAGATCCAGGGGGGCAGCACCCGCATCATCCTGCTGTCAGTGCAGGCCCCCAGGCTGCACGCCCTGAACCTCTCCTTAGATCTATGCTTCAGCGCAAGCTGCACCGCCCAGATGTGGCCCACCTGGGGCGAATACCACCAGCCTCCTGGGCCGCCCGTTCCTGGGGACCACGGAGTGCGTGGCCACCGCTACGTGGCCGTCCGCTGGCCCCTGCACCATGCTACCCCTGCCTGAGCCAGCAGCTGGCGGCCACCACCTGGGCCACTGGCCTGGTGGAGTCAGCGGTCCTGACACCACCCCCTCTCTGTCTGCTCTTGTGTCCCCACCGGCAGGTGGGTGATATTTTTGTGTGAGGTCCCGGCTCTGATTGCACTGTCCCGCGGAAACGCCACTTACGGTGAGATGCAGGTGGCTGTCGTGGTCCCTCACTGCCCCTGCCCGAGCAGTGCTCAGGTCAAGTCTGCCACAGGGTGGAAGAAGGCGTTCCGGATGCACCCCTCCCACCTCGCGGTGGTCACCCTCTTACGACTCAGTCATTACTGTCTACCTGCAGCCCCCAAATCCTGACGTTCAGCAAAGGGGCAAGTTGTCCAGTCTCTGCTATGCGGCAGGCACTCCAGCACTTAACAACCCTCTCGTTCACACCCTGAGGAACAGAGGGGTAAAGGGGGCACTTGGGACGCTGCTTGGGAGGCACAGGGACCCAAGGGAGTGCTGAGAGCTGCCTGGGTGCTTTCCAGTCCCCAGGGAATCAGCCTGCTTCTGTGGGGATGCCTTGTGCCCCACACCACGCCCTCCTCACCCAGGGCGCCACAGGGCTGGGCAGTAGCTGTGTGTGTGTGTGTGTGTGTGTGTGCGTGCACACACGTGTGCCTGTGTGTGCGCAATGCGTGTGTCCGTCTGTGTGTGCGTGTCAGTCCGTGTGCGTGTCAGTCCATGTGCATGTGTCTGTGTGCGTGTGTCTGTCTTTGTGTGCATGTCCGTCTGTGTGCGTGTGCATCTGTGTGTGTCCATCTCTCTGTGTGCGTGTCTGTGTGTACGTGTCCATCTGTGTGTGCGTCTCCGTCTATGTGTGCATCTCCGTCTGTGTGTGTCCATCTGTGTGTGCATGTATGTGTGTGCACGTCCATCTATGTGTCTGTGTGTGCATCTCCGTCTGTGTATGTGTGTCCATCTGTGTGTGCTTGTAATCGTGTGCATGTCCATCTATGTGTCTGTCTGTGTCTGTCCATCTGTGTGTCTGTGTGTGTCTGTGCGTCTCCATCTGTGTGTGCGTCTCCATCTGTGTGCGTGTCCATCTGTGTGTGCGTGTCTGTGTCTGTCCATAAGTGTATCTGTGTGTGCATGTCCATCTGTGTGTCTGTGTGTGGGTGTCTGTCTGTGTGTGCGTGTCCGTCTGTGTCTGTCCATCTACGTGTGTGTGCATGTCTATCTGTGTGTCTGTGTGTGCATCTCCGTCTGTGTATGTGTGTCCATCCGTGTGTGTGTCCATCTGTGTGTGCTTGTAATCGTGTGCGTGTGCATGTCCATCTATGTGTCTGTCTTGTGTCTGTCCATCTATGTGTCTGTGTGTGCATGTCCATCTGTGTGTCTGTGTGTGTCTGTGCGTCTCCATCTGTGTGCGTGTCCATCTGTGTGTGCGTGTCTGTGTCTGTCCATAAATGTATGTGTGTGCATGTCCATCTGTGTGTCTGTGTGTCCGTCTGTGTGTGTGCATCTCCATCTCTGTGTGTGTGTCCATCCATGTGTCCGTCTGTGTGTGTGTCCATCTGTGTGCATGTGTCCGTCTGTGCGCCATGTGTGTAAGGTAGAGATGGAAAACCTGCTCAGAAGGCACGCACCTCCATGCGAGGTGAGACTATAGGAACCATCATGTATCCGTCCTCTTTCCTTTCTTCCGTCCCGAACTGTCCCCATCTCCACACCATGTGCCTGTGTGCCTGGATCACCGGTCACATCACTGCTTCACCCCCACGTCTGATCCCTGCCACATCATTTTGCTTCTCCCTCAAGTTGTTTCCACTTCTTTATGTGTGTTTGATATTTTCCATCCATTTCACCCTCTCAGATGACAGCAGAACAGGGGAGCCTCAAGCTCTGAAACCAGCCCAGGAACACGCAGCTGACACCTAAGATCCAGGCCCGGCAACCTCTCAAAGGCACTCAAATGTCACAGCCTCCTTAGGCCTGGGGCCAGATGAAGCCCATATGCCAAGCGGGGGTGGTCACCTGGGCACCTGCACCCCACTCCCAATGCCCATGTGTTACCTGGGCACCAGCATTTCTCCCCGCCCCCTCCCAGAGTCCACAGGTCGCCTGGGAACCAGCGTTTCTTCCCAAGCATCCAGGGGTCACCTGGGCACCTGCATCCCGCCCCCAAAGCCCATGGGTTACCTGGGCACCAGCATTTCTCCCCCGCCCCCCCCTTCTCCTCCCCACCCCCGCCCGGGGCCACGGGTCACCTGGGTACCTGCATTCCCCACCCCACACCCACACCCCCACCCCCGCGACTCCCAGTGCCCAAGGGCCCTGCCCGGATCCGCAGGCCAACCTGCAGAACCCCCAGAGCCCTGGCCGTCGGAGGCACGGGACCGTTTGCACAACGCGGGCTCTGGCGCCCTCTGCCGGCTGCTCTCGGCACTGCGCCTGATGTCGGGGGAGGGACCTACCTACCTGAGGAAAGGTGTGTACAATACACATCCCCGTACACATTTCAGGTACCATTTAAAGTAATTTACACATATTAACGCATCAATCCCTGTCACAACACCACGAAGCAGATACTAGCTTTTTCAGATGCACAAACTAAGAAAGATATTTTGGGGCGCCTAGATGGCTCAGTCATTTGAGCATCCAACTCTTGATTTCCACTCAGGTCATGATCTCAGGGTTCATTAGATCGAGTCCACCATCAGGCTCTTCGCTGATGATGCAGAATCTGATTGGAATTCTCTCTCTCCCTCTCTCTCTGTGCCCCTCCCCTGCTCTCTCTCTCTCTCTCCCCCTCTCTGCCTCTCCCCTGCTCACTCTCTCCCTCTCTCTCTGCCCCTCCCTGCTTACTCTCTGCCCCTCCCTGCTCATTCTCTCCCTCTCTCTCTGCCCCTCCCCTGCTCACTCTCTCCCTCTCTCTGCTCACTCTCTCTCCCTCTCAAAATAAATAAAAATAAGCCTTAAAAAAAAAAAAAAGTAAGGCACAGTTTAAGTAGCAGCTGAAGAAGGTCAGTGATTGGTACCCAGGTGGGTGGAGTCAAGTCTGTGTTCTTAACCCTGTGTTTTGGTACAAACAGTGCCTCTTTAGCCCAGGTAGGAAGTCTCAGCCTTTCAGCAAACTTTGAGGAAATCATCCCAATCTAGAAATCTGATTTTCCACATGAAGGAGGTTTCCTCCTGGGAGTGAGAGTTTATCACATGCCTCAAAGCTGCTGGAAGTTTTGTTACAGCTCATGGTTTGTGTTCCTGGCTCACACACACCTCCACCCCTGGATTTCAGGCTCTCAGAAGGCAAGGACTGAAATGTTGCAGAAAATTGGCACCCAATTAATTCTATAAATGAGCAAAGGATTAAATAAATAAATATCTACCAAAAAATGTGTAAAGCTTTCTGGAAGGTCCTAATCCCACAGATGTGGTCTCTTAGCTTTTCCATGGCAATGGCAATTCCAAGTTCTCTTTGGTACATGCTGATAAGAAAAAGAAAAATCCTATGTTTATTCTAGTCCCAACACAAAGTGGCTTTGGCTGAACATGCACAGAACAGCTGTGTTAACTCTCTCCATCCTCCTCTTTCCAGCCATCCGTCCAGAGTAATTTTATTGTCTCCTCCGCCTCATGTTAGACTATGTCCTGATCTTAATGTAGATCCCCCCCATCTTATATTAATATCCTAATCTCATCCCCACAAGTAATGTTGACCTTAATTCCACTTTTCAAATTGCTTAGGTAATTTCTTTTTCCCATGACCACGTCTGCCCTCTTCCTCTCACTGGCATCTGGAAACCTCCAGTCTTTCTGCCTCTTTATCAGCTCTGTTCACACGGAGGCCCTGGTGTGGAAATATGACAGAGAATTAAATGAAGCAGTCTAAGAAACTTTTAATGAAACCTGATTTGTTGAATAAATGCTTTAACACAGGCTTAAAACTAGCATCTCATTCTGAATTAATTCTATGTGTAAAGTTATCTACTAGAAACTTCAGGAGAAAATCTCTACTAAGATTAGTCAACCACAATCCTCAGTGTCCCGAGAAGATACAGATGCTCAGAGGCATATTTCTAGCCTGATTAAGCACCACACAAGTGACTTCGAGGCTCTTGGCCTTAGTAAAAACTGCCAGTCATTTTACCAGCACAAGGAAAAAAGAGAATTACAATCTGGGACAAACAGGTAGGCAAGTCCAGGGGACAGAGGAGAGAGCACACATTTTAAGGACAAAAGGGATGAGGTGGATGAGAAAATATTGGTTCAGAGCGAATGGTCAAGAAAGACTTCTTTTCTTTTTAAAGCACAACTTCCCTAGAACTTAATGTAGTTGGCTTTTTTCTTTTTTACTTTTTTTAACGTTTGTTTTTGAGAGAGAAACAGAGCATGAGTGGGGAAAGGGCAGAGAGAGAGGGAGACAGAACCTGAAGGAGCTGTCAGCACAGAGACTGACACGGGGCTTGGACCCATGCACCATGAGATCATGACCTGAACTGAAGTCAGACACTTAACCGAGTTACCCAGGCGCCCCAGGATTCTTGAGGCATCTTCAGTGTAAAAACATGGTTTTATTAAAGCACAGGAACAGGACCCATGGGCAGGAAGAGCTGCACTAGGATTGTAAGGAGGGACTGATTATATGGTCTTAGTGGGGATAAGTAAGTCTGTAAGGGATTTGGGAGCAAGTTTCCCAGGACTTTGAAGGGATAGCTCCTGTTAGGAAAAGGTTATTGACTACAGAGTAGTAAAATCTCAGTTATGAGACCCTCCAGATGTGTATCAGGGGCTATAAGCTTGGAGGATGATTGCCGGCATATACCTTGGGGCAGTTGAGATCAAGGAAGTTCCCAAAGGGATTGTTAAAGGATCCTGGGGGTTGAGATAATGTTACATTAAAGTTTTGACATCAAGGCAGCTGGGCTCCCAGAAGAAGGTCACTGTGCGTGTCTCAAGGACTTGTCAATGGGCTGCAAGTTGCAAAGAAAATTATTTTCTTTTGTCTTTGTTCCCCACATCACGTTGAGAAGGCTGTTATGAGCTAACAGTCCACTGGAGTAAACTGGGAACTTGGGAGTGTGGTGGCTTCTCAGTGCCTGAGCTGTTGGGAGAGGGGGGCTCCTGCTGGAGTAGCTGAATGGTTTCCACCTGCAAGGTCAAGCCCCCCTCTTCCTATCAGGTCTGCATTTGACCAGCAGTGCTGGGCCTGAAGCGCCCCTTGCCGGCCTCTGGACTCCATTGTGGTGAGATTTCCGTTACTAATTTTCAAAGGCAAACAAGAGGTCCAAGGAACCCAGAATAAAAGAACAAAGTGTATGAGTGCTTGGGTGCCCGGGGAAGCAGAGGATTCTTCTGAGAGGTTTGAACCACGGCAGAGGTAGCAAAATTAATAGGAGATATTCACTGATTTACTGCGTGCAAAGAGCTAAGGCATGTTGTGCATGATGGTGGGAAGATGTGGGAGGAGTTACATCAGGGACCTGAATGATTAAGGAGGAAGGTGGACATTATTTTAGGAATTCATGGAAGCTACTGAATTGGGAAAAACTGGGAAGTGGGACGCTTACAAATGCTTGAAGCCTGTAAGACTTAGGTCCCACGGGGACAGGCACTTAGCCATCCACCTGGTACAATGCTTGAGCCAGAAGTATTTACAGGTGTCATTCAAGAACCTCTGGGTTTTAGTTGCAAATTCAAGTCTGGCCACTGGTTCCCTTCTGAGGCACCCACTGGATAGTTAAGACACTAACGATGGCAGGGGTGGGGCAAGCTGAGGGCCAGGCACAAGCTAGCACCCTCTCCCCCCCCCCCCACCGATGGGATACGTGCAACATTCCTCAGCTTGCACCTCCCCCTCCTCAGGTGAGATGTGTGTGCTATTCCTCAGACAGCACCACTCCCGAGGTGGGATGTGTGTGCTATTCCTCAGGTTCTCCTGCTGCCCAAGGAGGAAGAACAGAAAACAAATAGTTAAACTGATATCATCTCCATCAGTTTATAAACATTTTAGTGATATCAGGGGAAAAGGGCAATCTTATCAGTAGCGTAATCTCCAGGAACTCCGTCTTATGTTGATGCTTTGCTAGGCGGAAAACAACCTTAGCCTGAAGACAGCCAGGCCTCCAGTAAGGAGTCTTCTTTAGCATATGGAAATCTCTTTAAGAAAATTCGTCTTTACTTTACCTCCCCCAGCTCTGTAGCATGTAACCAGTCACTCTTCACAACCCCAATGCAGCTCTTCCTGCGCATGGGTCCTGTCCTCGTGCTTTTATTATTTTATAATCACCTTTTTGCACCAAAGACGCCTTCAAGAATTCTTTGTTGGGGACGCCTGGGTGGCTCAGTCGGTTAAGCGGCCGACTTCGGCTCAGGTCATGATCTCACGGTCCGTGAGTTCAAGCCCCGTGTCAGGCTCTGTGCTGACAGCTCAGAGCCTGGAGCCTGTTTCAGATTCTGTGTCTCCCTCTCTCTGACCCTCCCCCGTTCATGCTTTGTCTCTCTGTCTCAAAAATAAATAAATGTTAAAAAAAAAATTAAAAAAAAAAAAAAAGAATTCTTTGTTGGCCATCAGCTCCCAATCCCACCATCACCCCAAAACCATGCATGGGGTCCAGCTCCCACTGCATCACAGAGCCAGGCTTCCCATTTCTCCCATGCAGAATCAATCCCTCACTCCTGAAGGGCACCAGAACCCACAACCAAAATAGGCCTCTTTGGCATATGGATTATTTCGAGCCAAGGCCGTTGAGGACCAGCGGTGCAGGAAAAGCGCTAAGCAAAGGTAGGCACAGGTCCCTTTGCATCTGTGAGGATGCCTCCCTCCCTAATTCCAAGAGGACTCCACAACTTTGATCAATGAAGTCATTGACTTAAATCTGCAAAACAAGCCTGTCTGTGCAGTCTGCTTTCATGCCTTCCCTGACTTCCTCCCCCAACGGGCTCAGAAGCCCAAGCCCCTTGCCCTTAGTGCAGCCTAGAATGGGCACTAGTGAGCTCCTAGGTCACTATGAGCATGATGCAGTCACTGTGGGAAAACATTTGTCATTCTCTGTAAGCCTGTCTCCCGCTAGCTGGAGACCTGGAGATGGGTAGAGGAAAGAGAGAATTTTTCTTCCCCCTGTCCCCACCGCTCTCCACACACTGGGAGGGAACATTCCACCAGCCCACCCTCAAAGCCTCAGCACGTTCACGGCAGCGGCTGCCGCCACTGGAGCCCGAGTTTATCTTCCAGGAGAGTCTCTAGTGTCTCCTATCTTACTCCACAGGCCATACGGCGGGCTGCCATATTGGTGACGGGTTTTGAACATCACAGCTGTTTGGGGATGAGTTGGGGGGGGGCACCCTTTCTCTGATTTTCCCTTATGTTAATGGACCATGAAGTGCAAAGAATTCCCTGCTCCAAAAGCCTGAGTGAACAAATCAAAAGGCACCAGTCCAGAGGGGCCCGAGGTCACAAGGACCATGGCAGCAACCAGCATTGGCAGAAAGAGCCAGTGAGGGACTCCGGCTGGCCCTGAAGCATCCAGAAGGCAAGGTCTATCAGGAGGCTGCACGATCCATCAGCTTGGGGTGCAGACAAGCAGTATGAGGAGGTACCATGAACCGTCTCTGGAGGACGCAGACCACACACAGCAGGTGATGGGTCACTCTTTCCAAAGGCAGCTTCAACAGCACATTTATCCTGTCCCATGAGCGTTTTTACAGTGTGACATTCATTCCAGGACGTGGGGCCTGTGTTTCTGGCACTTGAACGTGCAAGGCCTTGGGACGGCCTGGACCAATGGGACGTGGCAGAAGTGACACCATGTGACTTTCAAGGCTGTGCCAGAAAAAAGACAGCTTCAACCTGGCCGGCTGTCTGCTCCCGTGTTTCCCAGGATGCACATCTTTGGAGCCCAGCCACCATGTCATGAGCAATCCCAGGCCACGTGGAGAGGCCACGCCTAGGGCTCCACCGGACCACCCAGCTGAGGTCTCCACTGATGGACATCACCCATCTTTGGGCCCTTCTGACGACCTCAGCCCCCAGCCTTCAGCTGTCTCCAGTATCTCCCCACTCTCCCCTGCGTGAGCTCCTGACCCACAGAAACCCGGAGATCAACAATTACTCATATTTTAAGCTGCTGTTTTAGGGCAACAGGTTGTGCAGCAACGAACACCAGTACTAGAAGTCTGGCTGCTGGCTCTACTCGTTAGCAGAGTGACCCCGGACCCCAGACCAGGGCCACGCTCTGCCCGAGCCACAGTGTCCTCGCCAGATGAGGGTCTCGAGAGCACGACGCCTTCCTTACAGGCTGTCCTGAGCCTCAGAGCTGTCACCTACAGACCTGCCTACCTCCTTTCTGCCTCCACCTACACCCTCACTCATTAGAGAACGTGCACCCAGGAAGCCTGTGTTGCTCGCTGCGCCCAGAGGAGCTCCTGCCCATGTGTTCCCAGTCAGAACTTGTTTGTAGAAACACCACCAACATGGCATAGAGCTCTCCCGAAATTCTCTGATAGTGGGTGCCCAGGCGGGAAGCACAGTGCAGCCAGGTGGGCAGTCCAAAGCCCAGGGCACTCCAAGCTCAGCTCCAAGGTCACACGCCTGTGGGAGAATCCATCCCCACAGAGGCAGGGCTGGAAGCACCTGGCTCTTCCAACTTCCTTCCAGCAGGGCATCTGCTCAGCTGGTTTCCTGATTCCCACAGCATTTAGCTCACCCTCGACCTCTGCAGAGCTGTGCAAAAGACATCTGAGGCAGCAATAATGGTCTTTAGGGTCTACCCTGGGGCTGGAACAGCACATTTTCCACACCACAGGCTTGCCTACCGCACAGGCTTCTTGCCTTTCCCTGAGAAGGAGCCGCTGTGGGAGCAGGGGAACTTGCAGTGCGTGCAAATGGCCTGCAGTGAATAATCACAGTGGACTGGTGTTCAACCATTGCTCTGGGACTTAACCCACAGCAGCTCTCCTGGGACTTCAGAAAGGCCTTCCGAACAGGACGATGAAGTGAGAGGACCACCCAGGCCTCCAATCTTCCACAAAAATGTGAGCATTGCTTTAAACAAACAGTACCAAAGGGAAACACAAAAGCTGAGCTGCAAAGAATCACTTCACTCAGACAACTCAGGGAATCATTTCCTCCTCTCAGAGAACTCAAGAAATCACCTGCTCCTCTCAGAGAACTCGGGGAATCACCCGCTCCTCTCAGAGAACTCCAGAAATCATCCACTGCTCTCAGAGATCTCAGAGACCTCACAGCGAAATTATCCGCTCCTCTCAGAGATCTCGGGAACCACTCACTCCTCTCAGAGAACTCGAGGAGTCAGGAGTCCCCAGGTTTCCTTGCCCTAATGGACCACTCAGTACTTTCTGTTCTCTGACAGCAGTTTCCTTGCCAGCTGCTCAGGGTTCTCAGAGACTGAAGGCAGGGGGTGCTCAGGGGCCGCTAGGCCCAAGGTCACCAGCACCCGCCATTCTTCTATGGTGCTTGATCCCTAGCAGGGAGGGTCCTCGCGTCTTCTCAGGCATGTGCCCCAGGCTCCAGTGAGCACCCAGCACTGTCACACACGTCCTTGAACAGCAGCGACAGTGCCTGGCACTCACCAGCATCCTCCGCGGGCCAAGGACCACTCCAGGCCGCGGTCCTGGCACCACTGGACAAAGGGCCAAGTGATGATGATGAGCAGGACGAGGCAAGGAGCTCCAGGCACCTTTCCGCAAGTGGTGGTAACGGACGCTCTGCCGCGACTCCAGAGCCCCCACAGTTACGCGCTAAAGTATCACTGACTGGTCGCGGCCCAATCCTGTCCTGCTTTGAGAGGCCCTCAGTGGACCAACAAAACCTTCCTCCCACCCCTCTGCTGTGGGGCCTTTTCACCAGCATGGAGCCCCCCCGAGTTCCCCTCCTGGGACTGAAGCCCAGTGTGTTCTCAGTAAGGGATGAGCTGATGAGTCACACTGTGCACTGGTTTATTGAGATTGGGGGAGACCCCTCCCCAAAGAGACACCACAGTGTGAAGGGGATGTCACCTCCTGCCCGGAGTTCCGTCTGTCCACCCGGGGAGCCTTCCTTTGGTTGGGATTCTCAACCATCACCTACAGGACACAGCCTCCCAACCTGCCCTCACTTCTTCTCCCTTAAATCCCCCCAGAAAAACGCACGACCAGAGGGAGCAGTTCTGGAAAGAAAGACTGTAAGGCCTGGGCAGGGTGAACATAAGCAGGGGGACAAGGGGAAGGGGTGACATGAGCAGAGGGGGAAGGGAAGGGGGGACATGAATGGGTGGGGGGGAGAGTTGAGGGGAGGAGGAGGGGGAAGGAGGGGGGCAGAGGAGGGGAAATGAGCAGGAGGGCAGGGGAGGGGGGACATGAGCATGGGGGAGGAGGGGAGACATGAGCGGGGGAGGGGGGCAGGGGGAGAGGGGAGTTGAGGGGAAGAGGAGGGGGACATGAGAGGGGGCAGTTGAAGGAAGGAGGAGGGGGGAGGAGGAGACAGGAGAGGGGGGACATGAGAGGGGCAGTTGAGGGAAGGAGGAGGGGGGAGGAGGGGGCAGGGGAGGGGGAACATGGGGGGGCAAGGGGAGGGGGGAGTTGAGGGGAGGAGAAGAGGGGTGAGGGGGCAGAAGAGGAGGGGACATGAGCAGGGGGGCGGGGAAGGGGGGACACGCGGGGGAGGGGGGACATGAGCAGGGGGCGGGGAAGGGGGGACACAAGGGGGAGGGGGGACATGAGCAGGGGGGCAGGGGGAGGGGGAGTTAAGGGAGGGAAGAGGGGTAGAAGGGGGACAGGGAGGAGGGGACATGAGCAGGGGGGCGGGGAAGGGGGGACACAAGGGGGAGGGGGGACATGAGCAGGGGGCAGGGGGAGGGGGAGTTAAGGGAGGGAAGAGGGGTAGAAGGGGGACAGGGAGGAGGGGACATGAGCAGGGGGGCGGGGAAGGGGGGACACGCGGGGGAGGGGGGACATGAGCAGGGGGGCAGGGGGAGGGGGAGTTAAGGGAGGGAAGAGGGGTAGAAGGGGGACAGGGAGGAGGGAACATGAGCAGGGGGTGGGGAAGGGAGTGTACATGAGCTGGGGATGGGGGGGAAGTTCGGGCAGAAACCGAGTGAGTGGGAACTGGGGACAAGGGCATCACCTTGTGCAGGGTGGGCACCTATAGCTCTGCTGGGAGGGTGCCATGATTTCCAGGTGCAGAGGGGAGGTACCCAGGCACCACGAGCACGCAGGGAATGCGTCTGGATACACACGGATGCGCCCCACTGGGAAAGACCCGCCTCAGCTACACATGCACACGGGCCAGGAGAGCTTCGGGGTAGCAAGGACACGTGACCCCAGGGGGGAGGAGACAGCACCTGTGCGGAGCAGGTGTGGGCCAGCATGAGCACGCGCAGGTTGAGGCGGGAAGAATGAGCGCCAGGAGGAGGCAAAATTCAAGAAGGACGAACCTGGTGTGAGGGGTGGACCCGGGGAAGGAGATTAGGCGAGGGTGGTAGTAGGTGAGGGTGTGGCAGGAGAGGCGTGCAGAGGTGGGAGGGGCGGAAGGGAGGGAGTATCAGGAGGTGGGCGGGGACAGGGCTGAGGTGGGGGGGGGGGGCGTCCAGGAAGGCGCGAAGGGGAGGGAGCACCAGGAGGTGGGCCCAGGCAGGCCAGGCAGAGGTGGGTGGGGGCAGGGCAGAGGTGGGCGGGAGCGGGGGGGGGGGGGGGGGGGGGGGGGGGGGAGGGAGCATGGAGAAGTGGGCGGGGGCAGGGCGGAGGTGGGCGGGCAGGCAGGGTGGACCGGGTGGGGGGGGGCGCAGCGGCGAGGCACAGAGGGGACAGCGGAGTCCAGTGGACGCAATTTGGTGAGGACACAAGAGACACCGCCAGTTCCCAGAGTCGGAGAGTCCGAGAGGCCACCCGGCCTCACAGAGGGGGGACTTCGCCCCGGCCCTCCCCTTCCCTCCCCCCTCCCAGCCTCACTTGTACAGCAAATGAACCCGGCTCCCGTCACAGCTGAGCCGGTCAGGGGGCTCATGGGGCCCCCTGGGCAGGCCCCCAGAGGGGTCTGGGGGCGTCGGGGGGTGGCGCCGCGGGCGGAGCTGCTGCCTGGACCGGAGCTGGTGGCGCAGCTCAGAGACGCGCTCCTCCTTCTGTGGGAAGAGGACGGGAGAAGGGGGAGTGAGGAGCGAAGTCGGGGGTGGGGGTGGGGGTGGGCAGGGACGCAGAGGCAACAGTGGACAGAGGAATGGAGAGTCAGGAAAGAGAGCACAAGGGTGGGGGGGCGGGGAGGGCAGGGACGAGAAGGGACCAGAGAAGCGAGGACCAGGGACGGGAGGGGTGGTCCGGGCGCCCCCACCGCGCACCTCGGCAATGATCTTCTCCAGCTCCCGGTTCTCCTTCTCCAGCAGCCGGGACTTCTCCTCGTCGTTGTTGTTGGTGGAGGACCCCGTCTTCATGGTGTCCTGGGCCTCTGACTGCCACTCGCCGCGGGTGACCAGCCGGCGCACCTGGGAGGCCAGTGTGGGGGGTGTGGGGTGCTGGGGCGGAGCGGGGGAGGCCACGAGGGGGGCAGGGGGGCAGGGAGCAGAGGCCCAGGATGAAGGCCGGTTCGGGCCAGACCGCGGGGGGCGGGGGCCGGGGGGAGCCTGACCTTGGGCACGAACAGTACCACCAGAGTGATGTAGGAGGAGAACACTATGGCGAGGGACGCGAAGGCAAAGGCGGCGTCCTGCTGACTGGACAAGATCATGGTGACGGGGGCGGTGATGAGGCACAGGACCTGCGGGCGAACGAGCTTGGGACCTCCGGGCTCTCCTCCCCCAGCACGGCCCATGAGGACACATGCTGGCACAGCTACCCTGCCATAGGGGCCCAAATGTGAGGCCACCCTCTTGGGCTCTAGGTCAGCCCTTGCCTCTCCTGCTACCATCACACACATTCAGTCCCCGAGTGTCCCACACCTGGTGGCAAGCCGACCTGGCCAGGGAACCACACACAAGCCATCTAACCTTTCTGCTTCCTCGCCCGTGTAGTGGGGACAGTACCGTGTGCCTCATGGGCGGTCACAGGAAGATTAATGAGACAGTGTCTGCAGCGTGCTTTACCAACTGTAAAGTGCTTGGCAAACCTGGGGCATTAAAAACTATTTAAGACTTGCACCCACTGACCCCAGGCAGCCCCTGGGGTCAGGGCCAGGTGCTGAGGCTCACCGCCACATTGTAGATGGCCATGCCCACAGCCCTGTGGTCGTTGATCTTCTCGGTGGACACGCTCTTAGTCTCATAGGCAAGAAAGATGCCCAGCAGCAGTAGCAGCCCCTTGTAACCATAGAAAATGCCTAGAACGGCAGGAATCGGTCACATGGGCAACAAGCCCTCCAAGCGTCCACCCCTGCGTCCACTCTCCGCCCACACCCCCCACCTACTGCAAACAGGGCTCCCCTCCCGTCGGCCCCTCTGACCTAGCACAGCCATCTCTGTGCATCCCCCAACCTGACCACCTGACCACCTCCTCCTGGGACACAAGTGGATGACTGCTGACAGCAGCTATCCACCAGCCCCGGGGCCACACAATGTCTCACCCCCTCACCCTCCAGGCTGAGGGTATGTTTTACCCTTTGTGGTAAAACCACAAGACCAGAGCAATGTTCAGGAGGCCAAAAGGGGCCTGCCCCAGGCCCTCACAGCTCTGGTCTTCCTATAGGGAACAGACCAGACGGAAGGGGTCAGGCCATCCCCCCTGGTCCCTCCGCCACACCCCTGCTTTAGCCCCCCGCTCCTCCTGGAAACAGTCCAACTCTCCCCCATCCCCAGAAAGGATCAGTGCAATGACACAGAGGAGGACACTCTTCTTCCGAAGACCCTTGTCCCCACCAGCCCGCTGTCCCTGCCCCACCCCCTCCCCCACAGCCCACACACCGAGCCACGTATTCATCTTCTTGGAGCTGCAGTGCTCCAGCTGGGGCAGGATGGACACATCAATGTCTTCCTTCGGCTCCTCCTTGGCAAAAGTCTAGTGGAGAAATTGGGCCACCAGAAAGATGGCAGTCACCCTCCCGCCCACCCCTGCCCCCCCTTTTCTAGGAGACCCTGGATACTGATGCCAGGCCCCGTGCTAGGCCCAGGGGTGTTTTCATGAACCCCAGCTTTCCACATGCCTGGAAGGTCTACACATCCCTCCTGGCTCCCCACTACTCGCTTTCATCAAGGAACCTCGGGGCACCGGAGCACGATGCTGGACAGCGCTCTCCCACGAGTGGCTGCGCGCCTCCAGACCGTACTCAGCCCACACACCAGCGAGCCCCACTCGGCCCTGGCCTCAGTACCTCCTCCCAACCTGTACCTCAATGGTTCGATGCAGGGGGTCCACAATCTGCCAGATGGCGAGAGTGACCACATCCATGCCCACCAGCAAGCCCACCGTGGCATACAGCTTCCAGGGCTCCAGCGTCTGCACAAACAGAGCACAGGCCAGTCGGAAGAAGCCCTCTAGGCCCCGGGAGCCAAGGACCTGAGGGCCGAGGAACAGCAAGCAGCTCACCTTCCTCCACTCCTTCTTCTCTTCCTTCTTCGTGAAGACCGTATGCACCCACCAGATCTTAGTGAACATGGAGCCGTAGCCCAGACTGAACCCCAGACCCAGGAGCCAGAGGCGGGCCTGGCACAGGACGAGAGAGCAGGGCAGTGTGGGGCAGAGCCTCGGGAGGGAACAGGGGTACAGCCGGTGGGGATGGGGGTGTGGAGGGCCAGCAAGGGAGTCCCTGCCTTCAGCAACGTCCTCCCATCCAGCAGGGTGACCGGCCACGATCTCCTGGGGTTACTGGCCAATCGGGCGGGTTACAGCCCCAGACCCTCCACAACACAGCCCCACCCACCTCTGCAGGCCCATCTACGGGGCCTTTGCTCCCCCTGCTCCAGCCACACTGACGTGCCCGCCTGAGATGCTGGCTCTTCTAACCCTGCAAACCACGTGAGTGACCACCTTTATCTCTCCAGCTGATAAAGCCCACGTGTCCTTCGATATTCAAATGCCACCCCTGCTGGGGCCCAGCCATGTCCTGAGCTGCTTCCTCTCTGCTTCCACAGCACTCTGTGCAGACACCCCTCCTAGAGCCCCCTCTGTCTACCTCTCCCACTGCTTTCTGGTTTTACTGGGGACATACAGCCTCTGGCGGGGTGCACGTGCACAGCTGCAGGGTCGGGACAGGCACACAAGGAGGCGTGAGGAGGGCAGGGAAAGAAGGACTATTTCCCACCAGCATAACAGAACTACAGAAGCCAGCCTTTCCCCACAGCCCAGGACCTGCCATGCCCCGAATACCAAGAACGTCCTCCCTGCCCCCACTCCCTGCTGTTAGTTCAGGTCTCCGAACCGCAACCAAGGCCACCCTGGGAACCCAGTTCCTTCTCTCAGCCCCACACAAGCTGCCATTGTTCAAGGGCTCTTTGCGCAGACCCTCCTTCACCCTCAACACCTCCCCTCTTGTCCATGAGGCCATGGCAACCTTGGAACCGACAAGAGAGCCACACAGTGAGAAGATCTGGAGGACAGAAAGAAGGAATGGGGCCAGGCAGGGACCACAGGGGTGGCATTAGGGGGACAGGGACAGTCGAGGAACAGCAGGGACCACGGCCTTCCGGGCCGGGCTCCTGGGCGGGGGGGGGGGGGGGGGGACAGCTTCCTCCTGTAGGGTGTCCGCCCCCACATCCTCCTTACCTGACAGACAAAGGGGAACTGGCTTCTGCCAATGTGGTAGCCGTCCAGCCCGAGGGGAAAGACGGCAGCCAGGGCCAGGGCACAGCCCACAGCAGTCAGATTGTTCAGGTGGGGCTGGGAGTTCTGGATGTAGCTAGGGGCAGAGGCGGGGGGGGGGGGGGAGAGTAGAATTAACCTCTTCTCCTGGGGGGTCAGCTCCTCAGTGCCGCCAGGGCCTGACCCAAGCTCAGCCACGGGCAAGGGTGCATGGTGCAGCCTGGGAGACAAGGCCGCGTGGGCGGGGGCTGGCACAGAGCTGCGGGGAGCTCCCCAGCCCAGGACACCACCTGCACACACTGTATCCCCTGGCCCCAGAGGCTCTTGGTGTCCAGACAGCTGCTTCGGGGCTGGGATGGGGGGTTTCCAGCCCAGTGGCCACTGGGAATGCATTAGAATGAAAGCATCCACCGCCCAAGGCCTCCAGAGGGTCTTATCCTTGGTCCCTCGGGAGGGGAGGGCATGCCCGCTGTCTGGGAGGGGCAGACAGAACAAGGAAAGTGTCAGGAAAGAGACTTACCGGACATGAGAGTTGTAGATGTTAAAAGACAGACAGACCACAGCCAGGACAATGCCCAGGCTGGACAGAACAGAGACGGAGATGAAGAGTTTCTGGGACATGAAGCGAAATGTCTTGATGACCAGGGTCTGGTCAGCCGGGGGGGCCCCTCCTGCATGGCATAGGTGGTAAGAGGGGTCTGGTCAGCTAGGGGTCCCTCCTGCATGGAACTGCAGGTGGGGGGGATCTGGTCAGCTGAGGACCCCTCCTGCATGAAACTGGGGGGGTTCTGGCCAGGTGGGGGGGCCCCTTCTGCATGGCATGAAGGATAAGAGGGGTCTGGTCCCTCCTGCATGGAACTAGGGGAGGGGTCTGGCCAGCTGAGGACCCCTCCTGCATGGCACTGGGGGGTTCTAGTCAGGTCGGGGGGGTCCCTCCTGCATGGAAATGGGGGGTCTGGTCAGGTGGGGGAGTCCCTCCTGCATGGAACTGGGGATGGGGGCTCTGGCCAGCTGAGGAACCCTCCTGCATGGAACTAGAGGGGGTCTGGTCAGGTGGGGGTCCCTCCTGCATGGCACTGGGGGGGACACGGGGGACAAGGAATGAAGATGGGGCAGGTGACACCATCCTAGCCGTGAGGACATGGGGACCCTCGCTGCCCTGGATCGGGGCCCCTCCGGTGCCCACTCCCTGCCGCAGGGGGTCAGGAAGCAGTCAGAAGTGAGGGGTGGAGCTACAGACCCAGATGTATCACCAAAGCCCTAGTCTGTTTCTGTCATTGTCTGTTCCGTGTGTTTTTCTGTCTGTTTTGCAGCAAAGGAAAGTGGGTGGGAAAGAAGGGTTGACAGAGATAAACCTCACGAGGTCTCTTATGACTCAAATCAAAAGCTGCAAAAGACAGCTGTAGAATCATAAATCCAGAAACTTCAAAGTATCCAGGCTGGTCTCCTCACCTTAGGAAAACACTGATCTGTGATTTTTACCCCTCATAGGGTGATATACCCAAAGGTGTTTTCCGGTTATTAATAGGGGAAGCTCAAATGTGTCATCGAGTTCACAGGGGGAAAAAACGAAAAAAAAAAAAAAAACCAATTTCAATTTGTTTCGCTTTAAAAAGAAAAGTGTAATTTAGGCCGTGCAGCATTTATAGCAGCACAGAACACTGTCCTAAATTCAAATTATGAAGAAATGTCAGCTCACCAGCAGTGCTGGGAATCTCTAGATCCCAGCTGGGTAGGGCAGCTGTCCCCACCTCGGTCCCTCCTTTTGTCCACCTTGAGTGTCTTTCCTATTTCTGATCATTTAGCCCACAAAGCACACAAAGAGTAATTGTTTCCTTTTTCCCTTTAAAAAGCACGTTTCATTGGAAGAGAATTACATGAGGTTTCAAAGCCTCTCCTATAGTTTAAGTTTTCCTGACAGAGATGAAGAGGCCATTGTCGGCCTCAAGTAGCTGGTTCAGAGACAGCAAGGCACCAGAACAGCTGGTAAACCCAGACGGGGTTTCCTGGCTGCCCCCTGTGCACCCCCACCCCTAGCCCTCATACCTGAGCAATGTCCTATCCATACCGGTGCATTGCTACCAACCACCTGCCCCTCCCCAAATACACAGCTCCCCTAGCCGCGTCCTAACCTGGGCCCCCGCCCCCAGACTTCTAGCCTCAGGCACCTGCCACCCCCTCACCCCCATTCACATGCACAAGGCTCTCCCTCAACTGCTCAGAGGCACTGAAGGAAAACATCAGCAGGGCCCTGCTTACCAATCCACTTGTCCGTTTTGGACCAGGAAAGGTCATCCTTGGTGCTGTCATAGTAGCCAATCTTCTTGTAGCTTCCACCTGGATGGGGACAAGGGGGGGTGGGGTGGGGGGGGTGAGGGCCCAGCCCGGGCACCAGCTTCCCAGGGTTCTACTTCACCCTGAGCCCCTCAAGGGCACCTGGGAGGACCTGGGGGCCATCTGAACCAGCAATCTGACTGAAAGGCAGTACAGGATGGGCGCCAACGCAACGTAAATACAGAAGAACATCTTCTACGTCTAAATGGTCCGCCGCCGTGCGGCAGCCTCACACCTCTCACTGCGGATGTCTCGCACGTCGATTCTGGCTTCTAAAGCTTTCAACATCCCTGCTCATTCTCCCTCTCATGACAGACAGAATCACAGCATCTATTTTCCCAGTGGCTTTCATTTTAATTTTAGACATTTCTCTTCTGTTGGCTTGGGTTCTAATTCCTTGGAAAGTTGCATCTGCCTCTTTAAAGACCCACAAGACAAGACGGAATGCAACATGCAGCTCCTAAGATTCCTGCTCCACATCTGGTTATGAACAGCTTCCTTCAGAAGCCAGAGCACCGCCCTCCAGCAGGGGTGGGAGGAGGGGAGAGGACAGGGGGAGGAGGATGGGGCGAGGGGAGGGAAAGTGGGGGAGGGGAGGAGGATGGGGGATGGGAGGTAGAGGGGGGGAGGTGGTGCGAAGGAGGAGGATGGGAGGTGGGGGGAGGGGAAGAGGGGGATGGAGGGTGTTTGGGGGGATGGGGTGGGGAAAGGCGGGTTTTGGGGGGATGGGGTGGGATGCGGGGAGGAGGAGGGGGGTGAGGATAGGGTGTGGAGGAGGAAAGGGGGGTGGGAGATGGGAGGAGGGGGGTGGGGGGGCAGGAGAGAAAGAAACTTCCCTCCGAAGGCCACACAATGGCTCTCTTGCAAGGGCTCTAGGAAGCTGGTTGGGGTGTGAACAGTTCAGCTCACAGAAACCTGGCAAATACACACATACATGTGGTAAATTATAAGAAAATGCAATCTAGAAAAACCAAGCTATGTACACCACACAAAAATTAGGATGCTTGTTTATATAGCAGGGAAATTCAATAGGTTGGTTCCTTTACAAATGGTCTCTGCCAGATGTGGCTTTCCTTGAGTTGTGGGTAAGTGACCAACAAGGCGTTAGCCCCTCGTTGGCAAGCCACCCAAGGGAAATTCCTGAAATTAAATGGGAAGCCACTGGGGAAAGACGGGCTTTCACTTTGCCTGCCCCTCTCCAACTCCTGAACACCCACCGTCCCTCAGCTTTTCACTGCTCTCATACTATAAGAGCTTGACGAGCAGTTAGAGGAGAGCAGCCAGAGGTGGGAGGCCCCTAGGTCATTGAGTCTTGCCCCAGGCGGTGACCCCGAACAGCTGGCCCCTGCCCCCTGCGCTCACCCTGCAGCTGCTCGATGAGAGTCCAGGCCATCCGGGAGCCACTGGCATCGAAGACCACATGGCCCTGAGGGAGGGAAACAGGCGGAGGCAGACAGAGGTGATAAAAGCAGGAGCGAAAAGAGACTCAGGGACTCTCTGGATCCTTATGCTTTGATGTAACTGAGCCTCTGAATGAAGCCTATTTCTGGCATTTGCCTGCATATAGGACGTACCCCAGATGCCCATACCCTAGATTCCAGACACATTATTCTGTTGAAAAGAAGCTTCACCCATGGGATTTGAGTGAGAAAGAACCCCAGGTAGAGCACCGGAGACCCGGCCTCTGGCTGTGTGACCTGGGTAGTCAAGAAATCCTTCTGGACACTAATTTCCCCGCTCTGAAAGGAACAGGAGACAACCTATCCGACTATTTCCTCCTCTAACGTTCTACGATTCTCATCTATTAATTCCTACATTGGAAAGAAATGAGGGAGAGGTGGACAGAAAAGGAATACACCACTTTTCCTTCTAGTCTCTTATGGGTTCTTCTGGTTTGGGGGTCCCTACCCCCCAACCCAAGACCCATTATTGCAGAGACTGACGTGCACCTCCAGGAGGACGATGCTGTGTCTGTGGGAGGATGGGGAGTGTGAAGGAGGTCACTGTAACTCACAGAGACGCCCTCGAAGGACGAGGAGTTCATCGCCCGGTAGATTTGGTCAGTAATGGTCTGGTTGTTATAGTTGAAGTCCTCCAGGCGCACCCCCGAACGGCCACCCCCTCCAGACGTCTTGTTCAGAGCCAGCGCCAAGGCCCAGATGGCGTCGTAGGCCAGCGGCGCCTCCTGGAACCCACCGGTCTCCTCGGGGTGTCTCTTGAGTCGCTTGGTCAGCTTCTCCACAAACTCCTGGGATGTCTGCGGAGGGAAGGAGGGGAGAAAGGGTTGGCGCAGGAGGGGGTGGGGGGCACGGCTTCTTATTCTGGCTCCAGAACTTCTGTTGAACGGATGGTTTGTGCTCATGACAGATGGAGCGCACGGCCCTTCGAAATCTAACCATGCCCCTGTATCTCTTAGATCAGCCGGTGAGCTGGGTCCAGGGGCTCAGCGTGCCCAGCCACTAGCTCAGAATGGGAACAGAACGTCTAAGGAACAGTCACTCTGCAGAACGAATGGCAAGAGAAAGGAGACGTGGACGACCTTCTCTCGTGCTCAGACCCAGCACCTGACAGCTCCTCCAGTTCGGAAACACCCTAGATGAGGTTCCTGCAGAGCCCTCCTCACTGGACTCACCAGGCAGGAAGGGGGCTCTTCAGTGTGCTACCTGCCTTACCGTCCTCACGGGCCTTCAGCTCACAGCCCCCCGAAGGGTGTTCGAGAGACTGAGAGCCCAGAAGCAACCTTCATGTGTTTGAGGTCCAATACTCAGCCCCTACCCACACCCTCCCCACCCTCAACGTCTTTCCTCCAGAAGCTAAAGAGAATGAGATAGCTCCTGTAACTGTCAGGAGATGAATAAAGAGCCCTAAACTTCTGTACCTGGCAATGACCTCATTTGGCTAAATAACCATAGGTCAGTTGCTCAAGTTTTTGGAAATGTCTAGCACGTAATGGAGAAAAATCACATCTGTCCTCTGTTACCTCCCAGAGGCCACACAAGGAAATACCCAGAGGCTACCTCTTGGCAAAGCACAAGTAATACACAGGGCACCTCAGAACTCTGTTAGATCTGGAATGTACTAACATCCTCAGACTCTAAGGAAGAAATGAATGATGAAGTATAAATAAAAATCTGTTTCCCATGCCCTGCCCGCTTTTCTTTCTATTCATCTTTCTGAAGATACAGCAGTGGGAGGTGCAAGGGGCAGGCAGTGTGGTAGAGGGGAAACTGCCTCTAAAAACGGGCCAGGACCAAGTTCCATCCGTCTGCACACCCTCAGCCCCCAGCCCTGTGCCCAGCACACCATGGACAAGCAGCAAATGTATCCTGGATTAGGGCAGCAAAAAATACCCCACATGTAATTCTAATGGGAGATACATGTCATTGTACATTTGCCCAAACCCACAGAATATACACCCCAAAAGCAAGCCCTTGTGTAAACTGTGGGCTTTGGGAGATAATGTATCAATGTAGATTCATCAACTATAGGCACTCTGGTGGGAATGGTGATAACGGGGGGGAGGTGTGCACATATGGGTTCAGGAAGCACATTCTTCTCAATTCTGCTGTGAACTTGAATTACTAAAAAAAATAAAGTATTTTTAAAAATGTCCATTGGCACTTTTCCAAAGAAGACATCCAGATGGCCAACAGACACATGAAAAGATACTCAACATCACTCATCATCAGGGAAATACAAATCAAAACACAATGAGGTACCACCTCACACCTGTCAGAATGGCTCACATTAACAACTCAGGCAACAACAGATGTTGGCGAGGGTGTGGAGAAAGGGGAACCCTCTTGCACCGCTGGTGGGAATGCAAACTGGTGCAGCCACTCTGGAAAACAGTGTGGAGATTTCTCAAAAAATGAAAAACAGAACTGCCCTATGACCCAGCAATTGCACTACTAGGTATTTATCCAAGGGATACAGGTGTGCTGTTTCGAAGGGACACATGCACCCCAAAGTTTATAGCAGCCCTATTGACAATAGCCAAAGTATAGAAAGAGCCCAAATGTCCATCAATGGATGAATGGATAAAGAAGATGTGGTATATATATAATGGAATATCACTCAGCCATCCAAAAGAAGAAATCTTGCCATTTGCATAATGTGGATGGAGCTAGAGAGTATTATGATAAATGAAATAAGTCTGAGAAAGGCAAATATCATATGATTTCACTCAGATGTGGGATATAAGAAACAAAACAGATAAATGTATAGTGGGGGGAACAAGACGAGAGAGGGAAACAAACCTCAAGAGACTCCTAATGACAGAGAACAAACTGAGGTTGATGGAGGGAGGGTTAGGGGGATGGGCATTAAGGAGGGCACTTGTTGGGATGAGCACCAGGTGTTGTATGTAAGTGATGAATCAGAGAGTTCTCCTCCTGAAACCAATATTTCACTGTATGTTAACTAACTAGAATGTAAGTACAATTTTGGAAGAAAACAAAATAATAAAAACAACTTGAAAAAATAAAACTAAAAATGTCCACTGGTGGGGGGTCTGGGTGGCTCAGTCGGTTAAGCATCCGACTCTGGTTTCAGCTCAGGTCATGATCTCAGGGTTTGTGAGTTTGAACCCCACGTCGGGATTCTCTCTCCCTCCCTCCCTCTCTCTCTCTCTGCCCCTCCCCTGCTCACACCCTCTCTCTTGTCTGTCAAAATAAATAAATAAGTAAACTTTTAAAAAAATGTCCATTGGATAGATCTCAATTCCAACTGACCCATCTACCTGCTGTGTAACCTGAAATGACTTATTAAACCCCACTAGTTGGTTATTCAACTTTTTTTAAGTGATCTTCAAGCTCACTGAAGAGCCCAACATGGGACTTGACCTCATGATCAAGACCTGAGCTGAGATCAAGAGTTAAACACTTAACCCACTGAGCCACACAGGCGCCCCCTGGTTATTCAACTTTAAAATGGGCATAATACTATCTCGAAGGGTTATTATATAAAATAACAATATATATAAAATACAGGGTATAAAGTAAGTTGCAGTTTCTTTTTGTGAATCTCCTTGTCTCTTAATCTCACTGTTGTCACTGATACTCAGATCTATAATCAGGCTCAGCATTTCAGGACCTGTATCCCCAACTGTCTCTGAGGCATTTGTAACTATACGATCAGTAATCCAAAATTAAAAATATCTAAGACTAAGCTCAATTTTTCTTCACTCCCAACACTGCCCAATACATGAGACTGAAGCTTTAGAACCACCTTGGGCTCTTTCAAATCATGAAGTCCTCTCAATTCTTCTATTGAAATGTTTCATTAATAACCATCAGCCCCTATGGGGCACCTGGGTGGCTCAGTCGGTTAAGCAGCCAACTTCGGCTCAGGTCATGATTTCACGGTCCGTGAGTTCGAGGCCCATGTCGGGCTCTGTGCTGACAGCTCAGAGCCTGGAGCCCGTTTCAGATTCTGTGTCTCCCTCTCTCTCTGCCCCTCCCCTGTTCATGCTCTGTCTCTCTCTGTCTCAAAAATAAATTAAAAAACGTTAAAAAAAATTAAAAAGGGGCACCTGGGTGGCTCAGTCGGTTAAGTGGCCGACTTCGTCTCGGGTCATGATCTCGCAGTCCATGAGTTTGAGCCCCGCGTCGGGCTCTGTGCTGACAGCTCAGAGCCTGGAGCCTGTTTCAGATTCTGTGTCCCCCTCTCTCTGACCCTCCCTTGTTCATGCTCTGTCTCTCTCTAAGATAAATAAACGTTAAAAAAAATGTAAAAAAAAAAAATAACCATCAGTCCCTACACTGAAAAATGTTAATAATAATAGCTAACATTTCTATTTCCTTACAATGTACTAGGTATTTTCTAACATATTTATAAGGTATTTCTAAGGTGTATATATAAATTTATTTAATCCTCAAATAATCTAATGAGGTTTATTGCCCATTTTAGAGATAAAGAAACAGGCACAGAAAAGTTAAACTTGCCAGAAGTTATACCGCACAGCAGGGCTGGGATTCAAGCCCAGGCAGGCTGGCATCAAAGTCCTTACTCTTGGGGTGACTGGGTGGTTCAGTCAGTTAAGCGTCCGACTTTGGCTCAGGTCAAGATCTCACGGTTCATGGGTTCGAGCCTCGCGTCAGTCTCTGTGCTGTCAGCTCAGAGCCTGGCGCCTGCTTTGGATTCTGTGTCTCCCTGTCTCTGCTCCTCCTCCGCTCTCTCTCTCTTTCTCTCTCTCTCTTGCAAAATAAATAAATAAAAAGTTAAACAAAAAACAAATGTGATGGAGGGGCGCCTGGGTGGCGCAGTCGGTTGAGCGTCCGACTTTGGCTCAGGTCACGATCTCACAGTTTGTGAGTTCGAGCCCCGCGTCGTTCTCTGTGCTGACAGCTCAGAGCCTGGAGCCTGCTTCAGACTCTGTGTCTCCCTCTCTCTCTGCCCCTTCCCCTGCTCACACTCTGTCTCTGTCTCTCTCTCAAAACAAAACATTAAAAAAAATTTTTTTTAAGTAGGGAAAAGCTGATAACAAACCTGGAAACAATCTCAGTGTTCATCAGTGGGGAGTGTCCAGACCCACCATGATACATTATACAATGTTAGTTTAAAAGAAATAATTTAGGGGCGCCTGGGTGGCTCAGTTGGTTAAGCGTCCGACTTCAGCTCATGTCATGATCTCACGGTTCGTGAGTTCGAGCCCCGCATCGGTCTCTGTGCTGACGCTTGGAGCCTGGAGCCTGGAGCTTGATTTGGATTCTGTGTCTCCTTCTCTCTCTGCCCCTCCCCACCTCCCCATCTTGCTCTCTATCTCCCTCTATCAAAAATAAATAAACATTAAAAAATAAAATCTTAAAAAAACACAAAGAAACAAAGTCCATAGTCCTCCTAACCACCTTACATCACGTCTGCATGTGGACATGCCCCCTCCGAGAGCACCTGCCCAGCAGAGAGCCGCTAAGCTGAGACTTTGAGTCATCCTCAGCCTCGAAGTCTATCCAATCTCCAGTTCAAAGTAAACACTGGATCAGGAAAATACCCAGATGGAAAGGGATTCATCTGCTAGGAATGGGGTCCTCCCTGACCACATCTTCACAATTTCTGCTGGCTCCAGGTCACTTGACAAACACACTTGACCACGGGGGGCATCGGCCCCCCCTGACTAAAGTTACCAAAAAAATGTTTCCCCTTGGGTCAACAGAGATACAGTTGCAAATGTTCAAGTAGAAACATTACTAGGCAGCTCAAGGAGAGGCAAACAGCAAAACTTCTACAACCCATAGAAATTAATAATCAAGTATAACTTTATGACCCTAATTTTCACCAGCCCTTCTGTTACAGCCCTTTCTGGAGCTTCACACTGACCTAAAGGGTGTGTCCTGGGGCAGCTTTTGATTTTGTATTGTACCAAGATCTGATGAGACCTCTACCCCAAGAGACAGAATCTCATCCCCAGGTACAGCCACCTCCCCACTGCCCCTCTAGCCCCAGAACTGCAATATTTCCCCAAAACTACTCCAACCTACTGTCCTAAACTATGTTTCTCAACATATGCAGAAAAAGGATTCAATAAAAAGGATATCCATTCACAATAAAATCCCTTGGCATTAAGAAAAATAAAAATAAAAATAAATAAACCAGGGTTTCGCAATCTCTGCACTATTGACATTTGGATCAGGATAATTCTTTGCTGTGGGGACTGATCTGTGCCTCATCGGATGTTTAGAAGCATCCCTGGCTTACCCATCAGAAGCCAGTCGTGACAACCAAACTTATCCTTAGATATTGCAACCTTTGGAAAACTACTGCTCGAGCCAACAGTCCTCAAGATGTGGTCTCCAACCAACAGCACCAACATCCCCAGGGCACTGGTTAGAAATGTAGGTTCCCAGGTCCACCTCAGACCCACTGAATCTGAACTTCCAAAGGAAGAGCCCAGTAATGTGTGTCCTAATAACCCTCCAGGAAGGTGAAGCTTGAGAGCCAGTGCCCTTAAGTGACAGCCATCCTTATGGGCCAGAGGCAGTTCTGCTTTTCTCAGTCAGCATGGCTCTGGCCCCTGGGTCCAGCCTGTGCTTCTGGTCCACCCTCCTGGTCCCTGCTTGATTCATCCACCATGTCTTCCCATCAGTGGTTCAGGCTGCTTCTACCCCTGGAAAATCTCGGCTGGTCCACTTGGTGTTTCAAGCTATGAAGCAGACCTCCCGTCACCAGAACAAAGGCTATGGCCTCAAAGGCAGGCACTACCTCTCTCTAGAGACCAAGAGCCAGAAAGAGACCCTCTCGCTCATTGAGTTCCAGAGCCCAGATGTCCCTATTCTCTGCCAGGGACTCCACTGTTGCCTGCTGTGGGGCAGAAGCTGAGACGGGCAGGGCCTGGGCTCTAGGCATCAGCTCCAGTACTCCCCAGGTTCTCTCCAGTTTCCCCAGGATGGCTCGCTGCTCAGGTGCTCTGCAGGAAAGTGATCCCTGGGAACTTCCCCAGACAGAGTCCACAACTGGAGTCCACACAACACAACCCTCTGCTAGAACAGACTGACTGGACCTTCTTCCTCCCCTGCTCCAAAACTCTCACCAGCTCAGGTGTTAGCCAATAAAGGCACAGAGTCTTTAGTCAGAATTCATGGTTTTCCATGGAGGGTGATGGCGCAGAGGGCCTGGGGTCAGACTCCAACAGGGGCCAACTCTGGCCTCACGACTCAGCAGGGACAGGGCCGGAGGGTGATGGGGCAGAGGGGTCTGGGGTCAGACTCCAACAGGGGCCAACTCTGGCCTCACGACTCAGCAGGGTCAGGGCCAGAGGGTGATGGGGCAGAGGGGTCTGGGGTCAGACTCCAACAGGGGCCAAATCTGGCCTCACGACTCAGCAGGGACAGGGCCGGAGGGTGATGGGGCAGAGGGGTCTGGGGTCAGACTCCAAGAGGGGCCAACTCCGGCCTCACAGCTCAGCAGGGACAGGGCTGGAGGGTGATGGGGCAGAGGGGTCTGGGGTCAGACTCCAACAGGGGCCAACTCCGGCCTCACAGCTCAGAAGGGACAGGGCCCCTAGGCCAAGTCACTTAACCTCTTTGCATCAGTTTCCTGGTCGATAGAACAGAATGAAAACCCTAATCAGAGCATTGGTGGCAGGTTCACTGAAATCATGTACCTAAGCTCCTGGTTTACTACACAAAAGCATTTTCACTGAACCTTTGTTTTGATGGGATATTTGGGACTTTACGACCATGAATTTGCCCCTGGCATGCTTTCCAAAACAGGTACCCCAGACCTGGAGCTACCCCTGGGAGTAATAAGCAGGCATGCAGATTGCCCTGTAAGCTGGCTCAAGACGCCCATGGTCCTTGGGGAAAGGAGCGGGTGCCCCTCCCGCGGGGCCACCCCAGCCTTCCCAACCAGATCATTCGCCTCCCAGCTCTAGGTCCGCCACTATCTGTTATCCGGAAGTAACTGATTTCAGAAGTCCCTTTTATATCTGAAATTCTAAAAGGGAATCATTGAAACAACATCAGGAACCAAGCTAATTGAGTATCAATCAGGAGTGAATATTAAGCAAGTGCAAAGGGCCCGGAAGTCACTAAGAGAATAAAAGGCGTTTCAGCTCAGGAACAGCTCTGCCGAGGTGCCTGCGTACACAGCATCTATATGATCATTAACGCCTCTCCTTCACTCGACTTCTTGCCAACCGCTCCTTGTTGCCATGGTAACAGCCCTTCCACTCAGGTGGGCCTAGTGAACTTGCCCCTCCCATCTCTCCTTCCCGCTCCCCTGCCCTGCCAGGTTCCCTCAGTCCTCGCCCCTGCCCAGGGGCTGGCTTCTAGGTCCCCACTCTCACCATGTTGGAGATGCTGCGGGTATTGGCCGGGTTCAGCATGACGATCTCAGTGGTGATGTGGCCTTCCACAGCCTCCGTCATCTCGTCCACTGTGCAGTTGATGGACGGGTCGTAGATCTTGAACCAATTGTCAGCATACCAGCCGATGAGGAACCAGACGTACTTCTTCCCGAAAAGCCGCTCCTTGTACACCTGAATGCAGAGGAGGAGGGAGGCTGGGCCCTTCTTTCCCTTTTTCTTTTATTTCCCTTGACACTCTCCAGCCTCTTGGGAACCAGAGAAGAGCAGAGAATTGAAAAGAGGAATCTACAAGTCTCGGAGGGAGTGGGAAAGACCTGGCAATTCCTCTTTCTAAGCTCCTCCCCAGCTAGTCAGGAAAGATGGGACTCGGGCTCCTGCAGAAGCACAGAGGGTACAAAACTGAGATCTGGAGAAAGTGCTGTGTGTGAGAAGCCAAGATGGGAGGCAGAGTCAACAGACAGGAGCATCATATTACTCGTCATCTCACAGCATCTGCTATCAACCTGATCAGAGATGCAAACAGGAGACCCCGCAACACACCCAACGTACAGAGCCCACCCAGACCCCTGCCTCCTCTGATTCCAACTCTACCTCACAAAAAACTTTCCGGGCTTCGGTCTCATAGAACAGTCCCACGATGATCCGGGCATCCTGGCGCTGCAGCGTGGACAGAAACAGCTGCTGAGGGAGGCCTGGAAACAGCCAGCTGCTGAGGGAGGCCTGGAAACAGCCAGCTGCTGCCACGGCATTCATCCCCTGCCCTAGAGTGCTTAATGCAGGGTTCTGCTGGAGGGGTAGCATAGAAATGTCACTGGACAATGGAAATGAACCTCCCCAGGAGATGCTACTGTCTCGCAGAATCAAAATTCTGTGATGCGATAGAGATGTTAGCTGGGGGGTGGAGGAGAGGGGAAAGTGGGTGATGGGCATTGAGGAGGGCACTTGTTGGGATGAGCAGTGGGTGTTATATGGAAACCAATTTGACAATAAATTATATTCATTAAAAAAAGAGATGTTAGCTAGCATGGGTTGTAATCGTATTGCCACACATCAATGTATCATCATAGCTTATATAATATTACACATCAATTATATACAACCTATAATATGTAACATGCAATATATAACTGCATGCTACATATATATGCATATGTATCAGATCAACTCGTTGCAGGCTGCAAGCTTACACAATGTTATACACTAATTATATCCCAACAACCTGCCTGTCTGGTTCTCCTCTCCAGCCCACCACTGTCCCCCCAACCCGGTCCCTCTGTAGGCTGAGCCCACCACTCCCAACCACCCCACCTTAAGGTTTTTGACAGGCACAGCTGGATCTGAGAAGAAACTCTGGCGGAAAGTAATCTCGATTCCAGCCTCCTTCACTCGTTCCTCTAGGTCGTCCAGAGTCTTGGGTGGGAACAAGAAAAAACGGAGAAAGCACAGGTGCACAGTGGCATAAAGACTGGAGATGCTACCTGGGGATCATACACTCTGAAGTGGAGGAACCGCAGTTCTGACCCTTCCTTCAATGGCATCTGCCCCAGGGTGGGAAGAGCTCAAAGGAAAGCAGCTGGGGTCTCAGGGATGGTCCTACGTGGGAAGGTACTTATGAGCCCCTCGCAAGGATCTGTGTCCTGGGAGGTCACCCTATCCCCCCACCCCCACCCCCCGCCAATCCCTACCAAGCAGCAAACATAGGGGAGAGCAGAACAGAGGAATCGGGAAAGATGAGACAGGGTCTGGTGTGCACACGATGGTCTCAACCTCAAGAGGCAAGTGGGCAGACAAAAGGATCACAGAAGAATGTCCTGGTCACTGAGAGAAAGTCAGGGGAGGATTGAAGGGCTGCTGAACATGAGGGCGGGTGGAGGATCCAAAGACCAGAATAAAAGGAGGGGCTGCCTCCGTCAGGTTCAGAGCCCTGAGCTTCCTCTTTTCCACCCGTGCTGTTCCAGAGACGTCTTCTGCCTCTCCTGTCCCTCCTTCTCCGTTCCCACTCACACCTGCCACCCCGAGTGTCTCTGGATTTGCTGCCTTTCTGGGTTCTTCTCTCACATTCTCTCTCTCATCTCATCTGAACTGTGGAGTGAACCTACTTTATTAGAAGTGGGTCATTTGGGTCTGTCTGGGGAAGAGAACATCAAAGGGAAAAAATGTCCTAAAACTAAGAAGTTGGAAAGAATCTTGAAAACTCAGCTCTGCTTATTCCTCTGGCTACAGAAAGAACATGCACTTAACCCAGTCGGAATGTGTCTGCTTTTGATAAAGAAACAGGATCTTCTCCCCAATAAGGGATCCTGGCCACATGTCTCCACTGGCATGTGGGAAATGCGCTCTCACCGAGGTGAAGACCTCAGTGGTCTGCTGGATGGTGGCGATCTTCCTCCAGCCCCACTTCTCAAAGAGCTTCACCCGGGTGGGATTGTGGAGTGTGGCCGACGGATGAGTTCGAAAGAACGTAGGGAAACGCTGCCGGTTGGACAGGGCCGGTGAGCTGGAGCCGTAGGAAAGCTGAGGGACAGACACAGTGCGGGGCACGCTCACGCTCCAGGCTCCCAGGAGAGGGGACCCTCCCAGACCCACCGCCTGGCACAGGTGCCTGTTACCTGATCTGACTTCACTTCCGTCTGACAAGAAGCTAAGTCAGCTGCAGCTATCAGCCCCCTGCTGCCAGGAGGCCCCAAAGGACCAGGAGTCCTGCACCTGGGTCCCTCCACAGCCCTCTTACATGCTGTCCACCCCTGTTCAGCCCCCACCTTCTGAAACCCCCCCACCCCCGCCTACCACAATGAGGTTCCACATCCTGGCGGCCTCGGCCACAAGTGTGGAGACAGAACTGCAGCCAGGCATGAGGATGATCTTGATGGGGTCATTGTAGAGCAGCTCGTACAGGTACTTGGTGGCTTGGCCTGGGTCACACTGGATGGGAGGGGGTAAGCCTGGGTTCTCCCGGTGCCCCCCCCCCCCCGCATCTCCAACAATCTAGTCACTCGTCGAGGACCCATCCCACCGCCGGACCCTGTGTGCTTTCACCATTTTCTCCTGCCTACCCTCTCCTGCACGCACCTCCATCTGTGTTCGTGCAGACACAATCTTCCCTCCCTTCAGCCCCTGCTCAGACAGCCCCAGCCTCACTTCCTCTAGCACCCCTGTCCCTTTTCCCCTGTGTCTCTGCTCCAAATCTCTGTGAGTCTGCAGGAATGTGAATCAACTCTCCCCGAGTCCGCAGACAGGCATGAAAACTCCTCCCTCGCCTCTCCCCACCGTCCATTTTCCCCAGGCTCTTCCCTTTCCAGGGCTAGAGATAAACAAACAAGAGAGAACAGGGAACCGGACCACTAGGGGGTCCTGCTGGGCGATCCCTCCCCTCCTGCTGGGCGCTGACATTTGACGGGTCCCTTAGAAAAAGAAGCCTGGGGGGGGGGGCGGGCGGCGGAGGGAGAAACAGGTGAGGAAAGAACTGGGAGAATAAATAGAAAAGGACTCTTAACAAACCGGGTGTTTTTCGGGGTGCGTGAAGGGGAGGCAGAGAGCTGGGGAGGGCAGGGGTGCTGGGAGGACGGCACGTGGGGAGGAAGAGCCCCATGGTCTCCCCCTGCCTGTTCCCCTCCTGCTGAAGTTTGACATTTCAGAAGCCGCTGGAGCCCCAAAGGAAGCAGAGAAGAAATGGAAGCCAGTGGGAAGCCAGGGCAGAGGAGAAACAGGAGGCACAGGGGACTGGGGGGGGGGGGATGGAAAAGGGGGGGCCGGCAGTGAGCAAATAAGGAAGGCCCCCTAGAGCTGCTCACTTCCCACTGAGGCCTGACATTTGAGACCCTGTGGGAAGCTGGAGCAGGGAGCCAGGTGGGGCAGGAAGAACAACACTTCCCCTCCCTGCTAGGAGGGGCTTCTCCGGCAGGCCCCACCATCCTGAACTGTCAGGGGGCCACTGCAGATCCTACCCCAGCCCATCGCAAGGCCCCCGGGTGCCCCCCTCCTGGCTTGAAGGAAGGGTAGACAAGAACACGGACATACCAGAGCATACACACAGGGCCACTAGCCTGCCCCACGTCTCTTCCTCCGTTTCTCCTTCCTCCCCTACCTGCTCTCAAACCCTTTCCCTCCACACCCTGCTCCTCACTGCAGATTCCCTCCGTGTGATGCCCACCCCCTCCCCCATAGACTTCCTCTCAGCCTCCCCTCCGCTCTCTTCTGCAAAGGATCCGGATTTGCAGGCAGGAAACCACAGGAAAGCACACATTCCTGTTAGTCTGCTTTCCTCGTGCCTTCTCTCAGGGCTCCCCCCACCTGCTTCCCAGCACCTCTGGGGAGTCACCTCTCATGGTGGAAGAGTCTGAGCCCACATCCAGAGCTCCTGGTGACCCCAGTCATGACACCTGCACCCAGCCCTCCCAGGCTCCCGCCCCAGACTCCCGCCTCCAGCAGCCCTGACCCTCTGCCCTAACTCCTAATTCTTTTCCAGCCCCCCGCTGTGCCTCCACAGGCGTCCTGGGGTCATCTACCTAGACCTCCTGCACGACAGGATTTCGTGCTCCTTCCGGACCAGACAGTTAGAATATGTGTTTGAAACAAACTCCTCTAGCATGGAGAAGTTTAAGAGCCCCTCCCCAAGTGTCAGGAAGGATCTGAGTCCCCTCCCCAAGCTAAGAGTCCCCATGCACCCCACCTTCAACCCCATTCCTGCTCCCTCTTCCCACACAAACCATTTCTAGGTGCAGATGGCTGTTGGAAAGAGTGACAATAAATCCTGAGTCCAGCCAGGTGTAAGATGACCGTTTCGTCACCTCTGCACTCCACGGTCTCCCAGTCCCTCGCGTTTCCGGGGCCACACGTCAGACAGGATAAATCTGAGGCCGGAAGCCACATCCTTCCCCACGTTCCCAATTACTCAAATGGGACATAGGGTGGGGAAGGAAACTCACGGCCGACCCAAATTTTCTCACCTTCAGCCTTCCTCTGGTCCCCGCCTCCCTAACCCTTCGTGCTGGTCCTTTCTCACATCTTAGAGGCCACAGTGCTGAATAGAGGAGCCACTCCAGACCCAAGTTCCATAGGAGCCCAAGGACTGATCTTCACCCCAGCCCTCCTGCTTGCCCCCTCCCCCACTGACCTTTTTGCTGGTTCTCTCTTCTGCCGGTTCCCAGACTCCCTCTATCCCTAGGCTCCTGTGCGGGCTCCCTGCAGACCGCTAACCCAGTTCGTTGCCCATCTCCCAACCGTTAGCCCCTCCCCAAGCACAACACGCAGTGTAACCCACAACCCAGGAACCCTCAACCCGGTTCTGGTGGAGAATGAGCAGAAACCTGGTGGAGCTCACCACTACCTGGCTGTTTCGTTGTGATACATACACGAGAGCACGCAAGTCCCTCAAAATTTCCCTTATTCAGTCCCCATTCCTCCCAGCTCCAACCTGCTGTCAAGATTTACCTCGTTACCATGGAAAACGTGAGCCGGCCTCAGCTCCTGCCTCGGACACCTCCTCCACCCCTCCACCCACCCCAGGAGGTAACGGACTCCCCAGAGGGTCAGGGTCAGCTGGTGCCCTACACCCATCCCCAGTTCCCCCATCCCCGCCCCCACGTCCAGGGGTCCTGGGGAGCGGAAGGGTCACGCTCCCAGCACGACCCACCTCCTAACCCCCTGACCCTCATCTTGAACCTCCAGCCCCTCTGACTCTCCCCAGGCTCCCACACGCCAGCCCACCTCCCTCCAGTCACACGTGGGAGGGGTCCACTTCGCCATCCCAGCGGTCACCCAGGCCAAGGCGCACGGCTGGCCTCCTGCCCCGCTGTCCCCTTGCCCCCTGTCCCCCTATCCCTGTCCCCCTGCCCCCTGCCTCGTGTCCCCTGCCTCTGTCCCCCTGTCCCTGTCTCCCTGTCCCCTGTCCCCCTGCCCCGTGTCCCCTGCCCCTGCCCCCCCCACCCCTGCCCCTGCCCCCTCCCCACCCCCGCCAGGACTACCTTGCTGTCGTGGTGGATGAGCTTGAGCTCGTAGTCCGGCAGGATGTCCCTGCGGCTGTTGACGTCCTCCAGCGCCATCTCCACCGCGGGCTGGCAGGCCTGGCCCCCCGGCCAGCCCCCGCTCATGGGGAACAGCGCCCCGATGTACACTGCGCGCCGCTCTGAGGAGGGGTGCGGGGGGACCCGCGGGTGAGGCCGCGGGAGGTGAGGGGAGTGGGAGGCCCACGCCGGGGCCACCCCCGCCGCCATCACCACCAGGAGCGGCAGCGGCCACCCCGCCCGGGGAGAGGGGACCCCCGGGCCCATGGCGTGGGGGGGGGGGCTGCTTGGTGGGGAGTAGCTCAGGGGGGACACTTTTCCCGGGGAGGGCTGCTGAGGGGGTGTCGAGGCGGCGCCTCCATCCCGGGTTTCGGAGGGCGCAGGGGGCCGGAGCCCCCAGGACGCGCGGAGGGCTGGCTCCCCGTGGGCCCCGCGGCTCCCGCCACCGCCGCTGCCGTGGCCACCGCGGACTCTCCTCGCGGACTGACCGACCGACCGAGGGGAGGAGGAGACGGACGGCTGGGAGGGGGCCCTGACGTCACGGGCGGCGCGCGGCGGCTGGGGGAGGGGCGGAGGGAGGCGCGCGCGCGTGGGAACGCCGGGGGAGGGGCGGGGAGGGGAGGGGCGGCGGACGCGACCCCCGCGGGACACCGGGGAGGGGCGTAGAGGGGAGGGGAGGGGGCGTGCCGGGAGGGGGAAGGGGGGGTGGAGAACCGGGGCGAGAACGGGGGTGTGGACGGACGGGCGGATGGATGGGGCGGGGGCGGCCGGGAGCGGGGGGGGGGGGGGGGGGGGGAGACAGGACAGGACGCGAAGGACCCGGGATCCGAGGAGGGAGAAGGAGGGGTGGGGAGGGCAGGGGCGGGGGTGCGGGGTCTGTGGGGGGGGGGGGCAAGGCCTGGCCCTGAGACGCGTGCGCGTGGCTGCCGGGGGCGCCTGGAGAAAGCCCGGGGAGGTCGGGGGGAGCCCCGCGGGGAGGAATTGGGGGGCCCCGCCGGGCTCTGCCCTCCGGGAGGAGCGGAGTGGGGAGGAGGCGGAGCCGAGCGCGGGGCGCCGAGCGGGGAGTCGGGAGGGACCGCAGCCTCGCAGAAAACCGGGACTGGAGGCAGAAACCAGGTAGGAAGGAGGGGCCGGCCGCAGACGGGGGCGGGGGGCGAGAAGGACGGGCCCCCACCGCCTGGGGTGCAGGGGCGCGAGTGGGGGTTCGGGGGTGCAGTGCGCGAGAGGAGGGCTGTCATCTCACCTGAGTGCGGCGTTCGATTCACTGGCAGCAGGAAAGACGGGGATCAGAGAAGAGTTACCACCGGCGCCCGGCTTCCCCGGCCTGAGCCCAGCCCCCTCCCACACCTGTCCATGCCGGGAGGCCCGCGTGCAGCAGAAGCCTGCGTCTCTGAGGGTGGGGGGAAGGGTGCCTGGGGATAAGAGCAAGGTGGGGCTGTGGGTCAGGACCTGTTGGTTTTCTTCTTTCATTGTTCATAGGACAACAGAATTTGAGACAGGACATGGGCAGATTCTGGCTTTGTGGAGCCTAAATATTATAAAATGCAGGGGTCTCTCTTTAAGAAGAAAAAACTGCAAATTACAAATACACTTGATTTTAAACTGTTGCTGTTAAAATCTTACTTTTGCATTTTTTACAAAAAGCTATGACCGTGCGAACACATTACTAGAGCACAGGAAGAGACCCTGGATAGGATTCCCAGTTTCCAGAATGGAGTGGTGAGGTATAAGCAGAGCAATGACATTAGGGGACGAAGCCAGGCCAGGACCTCCAGAGAGTCTGCAAAAGTGGGGGACGCATGAGGCCGGCCTGAATCCCGGGGACAAGAGTGCAGGGGCAGAATCTGGGTGCCCAGGACAGGGGGCATTCTGCTGAATGAAATGACAGAATAGGTGTTGGACACAAGACTGAGTGCCCTGGGGAAGGACGGAGGTTGTCCGAGACCCTCCTTTTCCCCTCCCCCATCCCCGGGTCAGCCTTTAGTGCTCTGACAGTTCTGCCCCCAATTTTAAGTCTTTTTAAATTTCACCCTGATAACTTTCCACCCCAGATATTCTTTCCAATCTTAATGTTTTTTCTGAGTATGATATGATTTATTTCTGAGTCTTTACAATAATCCAGTTATATAACAAATGGAAAGGAATCAATTGTAGAAGAGGGTTATGCCTAGAAAGTTCTAAGTTTAGAGATAGGCTAGGGGAAACGGCAGTGTTTAACCCTTAAGAAAGGTGATGGAGGGGGAGATTCCTAACGGAAAAGAGAACATGTAGAACTGGGAGCAGGGAGGAGATCCCTAAAGAGGAAGGTAGAGGAAGGGGGCCCCAGCGTAGGCGAAGTGGACACTGATGCTGCAGAAGGGGGCTGGAGAGAGGCAGGCGAGGGCAAGAGTTGGGTTTTCACCTCCACTTCCCCAAAGCCCCCCCCCCCATTTTGCATGGCACCCCTTCCCTTCCCGCCATCCCTTCCACCCCGCTCCCAACCTCTGGCACGCGTCCTCAGCTGCATGCAGGCAGCCGGTCCCCTCACCCTGGCAGTGGGGCTTGGGAGCACTCCACTGGCCCTGACTACAGATGCTGCGGGAGCTGCCCACCAGATGGAAGTCAGGGTCACACCGGAAATCCACCCGGGCTCCGTCCAGAGCGGGGAGGTCCCCACCCGTCAGGAAAACCTTCCCGTTTTCCAGGGCCAAGTATGACTTGGAGCAGATTCGGACTGTGGAGAGACACGAAAAGGAAAAGAGAGGCAAGTTGGGGAAGGGGGCCTCAAGCACCCCACTCTTCAGGAAACCTGGCGTCCTCTCCTCCCTTAACCCTGGAAGCATCCACACACCACCCAAGGAAAGGGAAAAGGCGTTTCCATGGTAGGAACCTGAGGTGGAGCTGTAGGTGCACAGAAGGGAATCTTTTCAAAGTCAGTGGCAGTGGGCGGTTCCCTGGCTTTGAGAGTGCGGATGTGTAACTTTAGATGCACAATTGGATTTACCTTTCTTATTATAGTTGGCTTACAGTAATGTCAAAATGGGTTTCGCTTCGTGGGTATATGGCCTCTGCGTTGGAGACAGAGGTATTCAAGACTGCAGTGAAACCATTTTACGAGGGTTTTTGCACAATCTGCCACTAGTCCTCAAAGAGAAGAACTCACAAGCAAGATGAATAATCAAGTCATTTTGTCAAGTGGTCAGTGGCCTAATGCAGGGAGGATGAGATGAGGTGATGTGTGGGCTGCTGACTTTACTGCCTCCAAGTGCGGTAGGGAAGTCCCTCTTACATGGTGTGAGCTCTGTAAATGTCCTTGTGAATTGTGACAGTGGTTGAAAGTGCTGACCTAAGCAATAATGCTAAGTGTGAGGCAGGCCGAGGAATGATCTAGAAGAGAAGAGGGGCTTGGGGATGCTACTCACCGCAGCGGCTGGGAGTGTCCATGTCTGTCCAGGAGCCGTTGGCCAGGCACTTGCGGACCTTGGGCCCCACCACCTCGCGCTCCCCCCGGCACACGTACTCGATCTCATAGTCCACCGGCAGGAAGTTGATCGCCTTCACCTGGTCCCGAGTCAGGCCCCTGTACCTGATGCCCCCTTCCCAGGGCGGGTGTATGATCTGGCACCCTGAGGGGTGAGTGGAAGGCTTCAGAGAGGAATGGCGGGGAGGGGAGGGACAGAGGGCGTGGTCAGCGGGCAGGTGGCGGGCCCAGGGGAGCAGCTGCGGTGCCAGAGGGTGAGGGTCGGGACGGGTGCAGAACCCGGGACGAAAGGAGAGAGAGCTCTGCGAGCTCGCCAGTGAGGAAGGAAGGGCGCAGGTTGGGGGTGATGGGCAGAATTAAGAAATGGTGAAGGGGTACACTGTGCCGGCGAGCTTGGTAAAACAGACTGGAGGAGGATTTTTGAGCGAATTAGGCTGAGAGGGCAGGGGGGCCTTAGGCTCCCTGGGCAGCAGTGCAGGCAAGGAAAGAGGGGTGGGGTTGGGCCCATCATGCAGGGTCCCCGAAAGGTGGCCTATGCAGCAGTGTGGGGCAGACAAGAGGGGGCGCTGGGTCACAGGCGGGGGTGATGGAAAGGAGGTCAGGGATGTCACAGTGGGTCCGGCGGACGGGACAGGAATGGGGACCAGAAAAAGGGAGGGGGAGGGGCAGGGAGAGGGGGAAGGGGATGGGGGTGCCCGAGGTCGCCGGCGAAGGTGCACCTTCGGAGGTGGCGTTGGGGGTCTGCGCCCCGCCCGCGCCCGGGGAGCGGAGGAAGAGCGGCGCCAGCGGCAGCAGCAGCAGCAGCAGCAGCATCTGAGTGACAGGAGGCCGTGAGGGCCGGACCCCCGCCGGCCTGGCCCAACCCGGGAGGCCCGCCCGGCCTCGCCCGCCCGGCCTCCCGGGTCCCGGCCCCGGCCCCGACCCGGCTCCTCCCGCCGACGAGACGCGCGCCCGGCGGAGGAGGCGGGGGCGGAGCCCCGCGCGGGGTGGGGGGGGGGGGGGAGGAGAGAGCGCCGGTCCCCACCCTCCTCCTGCCTCCCTCGGCCCCCCACCCTCCCGGGACTCCACCTCTCGGCCCCCGCGCCCCGGCCCGGCCCTCCCCCGCGCGCCCCTCGCGGAGCCCGGCTGCCGGCCCGGCTCTTACCTCTGCGCCCGGCCGGGCTCCCCGGCTCCGCGGCTCCCCGGCTGCCCGGGCCTGCAGGCCCCAGGCCCGGCCGCTCCTCCCGCTCCCCTCCGGTCTCCCCGACCGTCCCCTCCGCCCGGCCCTCCTCCCGGCGAATCCGCGCTCCGGCCCGGGTCGCCCTGCCCTCGCGCTCCCCCAAACCCCACCCCGGTCTCTGCTTCCCGGGGCGGCGGCGGCCGCGGGAGCGGGAGCCGGGAGCGAAGGAGGCGGCGCCGGGGACCGGGGGAGGCTCCGGGCGGAGGGAAGAAGGAGGGTGCGGAGCCGGCAGGGCGGGGGGGGGGGGGGGGAGGGCGGGGGAGCCCGAGGAGCGGGCGCCTCCCACAAGCAGAGCCCCGGGAGCCGCCCCGGATCCCGGCCCCGCCCTGGACCGCCCCCGGCGCCGGGGGGTAGGGGGCTCGGGCGCGCACGCACCCCGGGCGGGGGGCCGGCGGGCGGGCCTCGGGGCACCGGGGCGGGCTGGGGGGGTGGGGGGGGGGGCGAGGGGCCGCGAGCCGCAGGCGGGGACGCAGGGATGCAGGGTTGCAGGTGGAGGAGGCGGCCCCGGATCGCGGTGAGAGGAGGGAGGCGGGGGCCGCGAGGGGAGGAGGAGAGCCAGGCAGGTGGGAGGGAAGGAGAGCTGAGGTCAGAGCGGGAAGGGCGGAGGAGAAGGGGGGCGGGGGGGGGGGGGGGGGGTGAAGACCGGGCGACCTGAGCGGCCCCCCGAGGCCCAGCAGCTTAGCCTGGCTGTCCTGGGAAGGCCCCTCGGAGAAAGGGCTGGAAGCTAGAGCCGGGGAGAGGAGCACCCCGAGAGAAGCTGAGGCGGCGGGAGCAAACAAGGGATATAGGGGGGCCTCCAGCGGAGCCGGGCCCAGCGGCCTGTCTACTCCAGCGGGGCCCAGCGGCACCCTGTCTACTCCAGCGGGACCCAGCGGCACCCTGTCTACTCCAGTGGGGCCCCAGGCCCAGTGTTTCCTGAATGATGGAAAGGCACAGGCCTAGGGACCAGCCCGTGGCCGTGGCCTTTGTGCAGTGGTGAAGGCTGTGTGTGCGTGTGTGTGTGCGTACGTGTGTGCATGTGCGTGTGTGAGCATGTGTTCATGGTCGTATGAATGTGCGTGTTCGTGTGTGCACACGCATGTGCGCATGTGGTTGTGTTCGTATGCGTGTGTTCGTGTGCCTGCACGTGTGTTTATGTGTGCACACGTGCGTGTGTGTGCGTGGGAGTGAGTGTGGGCTGCTGGAGGAGACGGGATTCCTAATGGGGGACAGGCAAACAGTATGTAACTGATCTGACCTGAGGGTCTCATCCTTTAGCCCTTTTTATAGCACGTATCTTCCAACGAATCTTTTACTGTGCAGAATTGAAATTCATAGATGATACAACCTACCTACACACAGAACTTAAAAATCAACGTGCTTCCCTGTCCATACCATAGAGGAGAAATGACAAAGAATAATTTGTGATAAAATAACATAAACATGTTAATGTGTGACTGTTGAGGCCCCACCACACTGGCCACACCTGTCCACACAAGCACACGCCGATGCAGGTGCTGAGGCAGTGACTCACCTACCTCCAGCATGTTGCCATCGATGAAGTGATTTAAGGAAATGTTGGACAACTCTTGGTACCAAAGTGAACCTTCCCTAGATTTACACAGAACTGTAATTGTGTTCCTAGAAAGTTCATTGTATATTAATACCATTTTTTTAAACACTATTAATTTCCAGGCTCAGATAATTAAACACAGGTTTTCACCTACATGAATGTCCTAGGGGACACTTGGGAATCTGGATGAGGGACAATTTATTGTGCCCGCTATGTTTGGAAGAATATCTTATTCCCCTGCCCTGCTCATAACTGCCAACAATGGCCCCTCATCACTGTAAGCACAGAAGAAAACACCACAGATTGTTTTTTGATGTTCTCTAGGGAGTGTTTGAGATCCTTTGAGCTAGAAGTTGGGCAGAAGGGAGGAAGAGAGTGGGGCAGGATTTCTAACCACTCAAAGCAATAGACACCCTCCTCAGCGTGGCCTGATGTCCTCTCAGCAGGGTGGAACCAAAAAATGTGGGTGTCGACTGAAATAAAGTTACTGACCCCAGGACAACATGTGGATGAGGAATTTCCTAGACTGCTTTGAAAAGAAGAGTTTCCTGTCTGCCTGGTCTGAAGGCTACTTCAGCTGTCTGGCCAGCAGAGCACCCTCTCTCTGTGCTTCTGTGTGGTCCTGGCAAAGCTGATGCCTAGGAGGACACCCCTCCCAGACCCAGCATGGCCTCTCTGGAGGGGTGAATCTGCATAGGCACCCTCTCAGGAGCCCCCAAAGGAGTTCTCAAAGCCCTCATCTAAACCTTCACTCTGGCAGCTTCTCTCCGGCTTCCCTGAAGTCCTGACCCCTTTGCTGGTCTGAGTTGAGGGGGACAGAAGGGTGGAGTGCCCCCCTGGAAAAGAGCAGTCTGTGATTCCGTGAAATTGAACATTATTTTGGTGTTATTTATCGCCACGCTGCTGGTGCTAAATCAGAAAAGGAAACACCTTTAATGTCCATATCACAGAGTATTGGTTTAGTACATTGGAATGTATTCACTCCATGTTTAAAACAGCAGCCAATGATATTAACTTGGGAAAATATGAGAATTTGAGGCGGGGAGACAGAATACAAAATTTGTACAGTTGTGGTATATATGTGTTTAAAAGCTGGAAGAAAATACAGCAAGGGGCACCTGGCTGGCTCAGTCAGAAAAGCAAGTGACTCTTGATCTTGGGGTCATGAGTTTGAGCTCCACGTTGGGTGTAGAGGTGACTTAAATAAATAAAACTTAAAAAAAATACATCAAAATGTTAGCAGTAATTGCCTCTGGGACCATGAATAATTGGGCACCTTTTTTTCTTGATGTTTGTTTTTAATTTTAGTTCCAATGTTTTACAAGTGTTACCTTTATAATCCTTTTTTTAAGCTTTCTTTTTAACTGCCCTCGGGACTCTGAAACTGCTCACCTTTTTCCACCAGCACCTACAACCGCATCCTCCAGTGTCACTGCCCAGATGCCCCAGGACACTTACCAAAGCCCACCCCCCACCAGTACCCAACGCCCATCCACTCCTCTTCCTTCCACCAAGCACCAAACTCCTCTCCTCCAGGGAGGACGCACTCAATCCCGTCCCCTCTGCTTTGTGCCCTTGCTGACATGTCCTTTTACAGTTTCTGACCGTCTCTGACTCCTGAGAACGGTGCCAGTCTTCCCGTTCATGTTATTTCTCGTGCTCCCAGCTCCTTTCCTGTCTTCCGCCTCAATTTCTGCCTGGCATGGAGAGCATAGAGCCCAGAACTTAACACACCACACACCTGACAAACATATTAGCCCAAGTAACCCAATTCACTCATGGTCTGCTGGGCGCTACGTGCCCTCAGTGGGCATCTAACTTAATTCTCACCCAGCCATGCAAAGTAGGTATAACGTCCTTCTTTTGGAGCCCAGTAAGCTGCAATTTGAGGACAGTAAGTACGAATCGGAGGTCACCGGCTATGCAGTTGACAGAGCCAATAGTGGAAACACTTAGTGCGGTTCCAAATTATTTCCACAGTGTCAGGAGATTTGGTTTCAAGGCCCTCCTCTTAGCCAACGTCCACCGCAGGGCGTTCCTTATCAGAGGTCACGCAGCATCTCAGTTTCCCATCCAAATTAGCAGCGGGTGGCGGGTATGCGAAGGGGGTGTTCACGTCCACCTGCCCCTCCTCTTGCATTGGGGTGAAAGTCCTGGCCTCAGGGAAGCCCTTCTGTCCTACGCAGCTCTTTTGATTTAGAAAAGCATATGGGGCAAAGGCTTAAAATTCAAACATTTACATTGCCAGGCTTCACCCTGGTGTTTCAGTGACGGCTTGAACCTTCCTCCATACCGCCAAGGCTTTCTTGTTGGACCCTTCCCATCGTGTTCCATTTCCATGTCCTCCCTCCTCCTCTAATGGGACAGTCTCACAGAGCTGTGGGGCCTGGAGAGGGCAGGGGCGGGGGTAACCATTCTTTAACAAATCTTCTCCACTGCCCCCCACACAGTTCTCTCTCACTGTATGTTCTTGACACTGCTGGCCTTGGTGCTTTTGAGCCAGGAGAAGGAAACAGGAAAATTATAAGGTCATTTCTATTATGTCTTTACAAGCACATCCAGGGGAACGGAGCGTGGAGCTCAAAAAACTTCAGTGAAATAAAAAAGGGCCACACACCCCTCCACCCCCGCTTCCCACAAGGTGCTCTGGGCCAGAGGCAGCTGTCTCCCAGGTGCTCTGAGCCAACAGCCAGATTACAAAGCTGACAGTGGGGTGCCTGGGGAGCTCAGTAGGTTAAGCACCCGGCTTCGGCTCAGATCATGATCTCGCAGTTCAGAGGTCACGATCTCCTGGTTGGTGGGTTCCAGACCCGCGTCAGGCTCTGTGCTGAGAGATCAGAGCCTGGAGCCTGCTTTGGATTCTGTGTCTCCCTCTCTCTCTGCGCCCCCCCTAAAATAAATAAACATTTTAAAAAGTTTTTTAAAAAGCTGACACTGCCCATTGCTTCTGTAAATAATTCCTTCATAAGAGAGCCTTTCTGTAATAAGCAGATGAACACGAGGTGCTGAAATGCTAGGTTAGCCTAAACAACAAACAGGAAAATAATTAGCTTGTCTGTCCCTCCTTCTACAGGGTATACGTGGTCAGGTTAACAGATGTAGAAAAGATTCAGTTCTCACAGACACATTTAGTGAGTATTTCTACTCCTGGAACAAGAGACTCAGATTTTTAAGGATTTCAACGCAAACATGTTTACTAAACTGTGTTTAGTTAAATATATGTAATTGAGTATATACCAGATATGAATATACATAAATTCATAGCAATCCAAAAAGCATATGTATCATAATGCATATATGCTTTTGGGCATTTGGTTGGTGGGGTGTGTGTTTGTTCATTTCGCCGCAAAATATTTCTCTCCCATTATGTCCCGTTCAGGATCCGATAATGACTGTTCATTTATCCAGAGAACACTAGCACAATACTGAATAATACTAAGAGAAGAAGACACATCTCCACAGTTTTCTATTAGAAACTACAGAACGTGGAGGACTCTGTTATTTGACACGTGTTGCAGGTGTAACATCCATAATAAAGTACAATCTTGTTTCTGCAGTAAAATACATGACTATTAACATTAGGTGCAGTAAATAAAGATCATAAATAGCTTCACGTCTGGTCTTGCCACCAAATGAGTTAGAAACAATTTTTTTCTTACTTTCGGAGCACTGTGGATTTTAGAAGTACAGAAAAGGATGTGTGGAGGTGAGTGCACAAACATGAAAAAATATTCACAAATAGATGTTTTAGGAGTCAAATGAACAAATCTGAGGCAACAGACTAGAGATTCTATTCATGGAAATCCCATAAAAACACGAGTTTTATTGAAGTATTATTGAAAGTTTCATTGAAAAACACAAGTGTTATTGAAGGCGTGACCTGCACTGAACAGCATAAAGTAACTGAAAAAACCAAAGAGGTAAAAGAGGTAAAAGATCTGTACGCTGAAAACTACAGAAAAGCTTATGAAAGAAATTGAAGAAGACACCAAGAAATGGAAAAATATCCCATGCTCCTGGGTTGGGAGAACAAATCTTGTTAAAATGTAGATACTACCCAAAGCAATCTACACATTGTGCAATCCCAGTCAAAATAACACCAGCTTTCTCCACAGAGCTAGAACAAACAATCCTAAAGTTTGTATGGAACCAGAAAAGACCCTGAATAGACAAAGGAATCCTGAAAAAGAAAACCAGAGCAGGAGGCATCACAATCCCAGTCTTCAAGCTGTATTACAAAGCTGTAATCATCAAGACAGTAAGGTACTGGCACAAAAACAGACACTCAGATCAATGGAACACCCACAAATGTAGGGCCAACTAATCTTTGACAAAGCAGGAAAGACTATCCAATGGAATAAAGACAGTCTCTTCAGCAAGTGGTGCTGGGAAAACTGGACAGCGACATGCAGAAGAATGAACCTGGACCACTTTCTTACACCATACAAAAAATTAACTCAAAGTGGATGAAAGACCTAACTGTGAGACAGGAAACCATCAAAACCCTAGAGGAGAAAACAGGCAACAACCTTTTTGGCCTCGGCCACAGCAACTTCTTACTCAACTTGTCTCCAAAGGCAAGGGAAATAAAAGCAAAAATGAACTATTGGGACCTCATCAAGATAAAAAAACTTCTGTTCCGCAAAGAAAACAATCAATAAAACTAAAAGGCAACCAATGGAATGGGAGAAGATATTTGCAAATGACATATCAGATAAAGAGTAGCCAAAATCTACAAAGAGCTTCTCAAACTCAACACCCAAAAAACAAATAATCCAGGGAAGAAATGAGCAAAAGACATGAATAGACACTTCTCCAAAGAAGACATCCAGATGGCTCACAGATACATGAAAAGATGCTCAACATCACTCATCATCAGGGAAATACTAATTAAAACCACAATGAGATACCACCCCACACCAGTCAGAATGGCTAACATTAACAACTCAGGCAAAGACAGATGTTGGCGAGGATGCGGAGAAAGAGGAACCCTCTTGCACTGCTGGTGGGAATGCAAACTGGTGCAGCCGCTCTGGAAAACAGTGTGTAGGTTCCTCAAAAAATTAAAAGTAGAACTACCCTACGACCCAGCAATTGCACTACTAGGTATTTATCCAAAGGATACAGGAGTGCTGATTCGAAGGGACACATGCATCCCAATGTTCACAGCAGCACTATCAACAATAGCCAAAGTATGGAAAGAGCCCAAATGTCCATCGATGGATGAATGGATAAAGAAGATGTGGTTTATATGTATACAATGGAATATTACTCTGCCATCAAAAAGAATGAAATCTTGACATTTGCAACAACGTGAATGGAACTAGAATATGTTAGGCTAAGTGAAATAAGTCTGTCACAGAAAGACAAATATATGATTTCACTTATATGTGGAATTTAAGAAACACAACAGATGAACATAGGGGAATGAAAGGAAAAATAAGATATTAAGATAAAACCAGGGAGGGAGGCAAACCATAAGAGACTCTTAAATACAAAGAACAGGGTTGTTGGAGGAGAGGCAGATGTAGGAATGGGCTGGATGGGTGATGGGTACTCAGGAGGGTACTTGTGATGAGCACTAGATGTCATATGTAAGTGATGAATCAGTAAATTCTACTCCTGAAACCAATATATCACTGTATGTTAATTAGCTTGGATTTAAATTAAAAAAAAAAAAAAAGCAAGTATAACCCTGTTACAGTGGGTGGGATGGGGCTGCCCCATCCAGGGACCAAAATGGACAATTCAATCTGAGCAGAAAGGGAAGTCTGGAACGGATGTGAAGCTGGCTCTGCTATCATATCAGAGTCTGAAGGCCGACATGACTCAGACACACCTTTGGATGCTTCAGTGTTTATTACGCTTCGATCAGAGCAGAAACACACTACCTTAGTGGTGCATAACCTACCAACAGTTGACGTTATCTCCCTTAATCCTTCCAGCTGTCCCCGTGTGGTGTGCTATTATTATGATGCATTTTCAGAAGAGAAAACCACATCTCAGAAAGGTGGCTGAGCCAGCCCCAGGTCACCCAGCCAACGCCAGCACAGCTGGGGCTGCAGCCTAGATCCCTGGACCTCCTCCTTGTCACTCATGGTGCTACAGCCACACTGGCCTGATTGCATTCTTGAACTTGTCCAGATACTCTCCGCCCAGGAAGCAAGCAGCCCGGACATGCCCTCTTTGGCCTGCACACCCCATGCCACCCTCACCTGTTTAAACTTAAACATCATCTGCAGAGAAGCCTCCCCTGAATTGCCCAGACTGACCTAGGCCCCGCCCCACCCTGCAGGTGCTCTCCCAGCTCCCGACCTTCGCCATGCAAAACACTCATCTCAGTGGCCACTTTTTTAAAAATTATGGAACCATTTATTTAATGATACGCCTTCCTGAGCAGCCCTCAAGCTCCACGGGAGCCGGGACCCTGAGCGTCGTGCTCATTTTCTCCCCCCACAGGAGCTGCACAGCACCTGCTGCCTGGTTTGAAGCTCAAGGGAAGATCAATCAACAAAACATCTGACTCAAACCTCAGCTGTCACCCCACTCACTGCGTGGAATTATCTCACCACTTCTCAAGCCTGGTCTCTACTGTTTGGCGAAGATCTCCTAGGCATTGGTGAAGTGAGATACTTTCTTCCAGGGGACACATCCTCCACACATTTAAATCCTACCACTATGAGCCTGCAGCAGCTCTCCAGGGTCGATGTCTGGTGCATGCACGAGTTCTTGTCCACGGGGCAGCACTTGCGGTGGTTAGTGGGCCACATCAGGCTGTCAGCACAGTGAGATGTCACCAGCAAGATTGTCCTGCTGCTCTTAAGACAGTGTCTTTCCTAAGACCAGCCTCCCTGGTCTTATCCCCAAGATCCTGCTGTGAAACAGGGGCAAAGGTGGAGAATTTCCAGCTGTGTCTAGAGGAAACTTTTACTCTGTCTGGATAATCATAAGTAGGATGTGGGAAGAGACAAGAAGAAAGAAAGAAAGAAGGAAAGAAAGAAAGAAAGAAAGAAAGAAAGAAAGAAAGAAAGAGAGAGAGGGAGGGAGGGAGGGAGAAAGGAAGGAAGGAAGGAAGGAAGGAAGGAAGGAAGGAAGGAAGAAAGAAAGAAAGAGAAAGAAAGAAAGAAAGAAAGAGAGAGAGAGAGAGAGGGAGGGAGAGAAAGAAAGAAAGAAAGAAAGAAAGAAAGAAAGAAAGAAAGAAGAAAGAAAGGCTAAGAGCCGATGGACCCCAAAAAAAGGGTTGGTGGCCCTAATGTCGCTGATTGTTGTCAAGCAGCCAGCACTAAACAGTTATGAGACTCAAACAAGGTCAAGAGCTCTGGAAGCCTGAAGCATTGCCAAGTATTAGTACTTAAAATTGTATTATGGGAGGGGGCACCTGGGGGGCTCAGTCGGTTGGGCGTCCGACTTCGACTCAGGTCATGATCTCATGGTTCATGGGTTCGAGTCCCACATAAGGCTCTGCGCTGACAGCTCGGAGCCTGGTGCCTGTTTCAGATTCTGTGTCTCCCTCTCTCTCTGCCCCTCCCCTGCTCAAGCTCTGTCTCTCTCTCTCAAAAATAAACATTAAAATAAGAAATTTAAAAAATTGTATTACGGGGGGCGCCTGGGTGGCGCAGTCGGTTAAGCGTCCGACTTCAGCCAGGTCACGATCTCGCGGTCCGTGAGTTCAAGCCCCGCGTCAGGCTCTGGGCTGATGGCTCAGAGCCTGGAGCCTGTTTCCGATTCTGTGTCTCCCTCTCTCTCTGCCCCTCCCCCGTTCATGCTCTGTCTCTCTCTGTCCCAAAAATAAATAAACGTTGAAAAAAAAATTAAAAATTGTATTACGGGAGAGAAGTGGGTTTGAGAATGATTCTCTTACGGAACGAGAATGGGTTTGTGTATCATGTGATAAAGGTAGGAGGCACTCGCGAACGTTGTGTCCGTGGTTTAGAAACAGAAACATGGAGTTTTTCCACTTTCCCAGCCCACAGTGGGTCCTTTCTTGCCAGCCTCCACTAGGAACTTTCTGGAAAGCCCCAGGTGTGGGCAGTGGTAAGTTCAGAGGCACTGCCTCCTCTCACGGCAGAGGCTGCAGACTACATTGCAGTCGGTCCTGAACCCACCAGGAAGTGCCTGTCTGTGCCTCACCTTCCTCACTCTTGAAATGGGGATAATAACATACTCTCCTGGAGTTGTAGGGATTAACTGAGATAATCACACGTGTGCAAGTTTCTAGCCCATGAATGGGTAACTCCCTTTACACCCCTAAATCCCCCTCGGACACGTCTCAGCCCAGCCCCCTGACCGTGGATGCCAGGCCTCACGATGGACAGGATGGGCTTCTTATGTATTCTTCCAGAGATAGACTATGGCTGTGTAAACAAATAAGTTTCCCCTTTATGACACAATAGTAGCATACTATAGTTGAGGGGGTATTCCGTATCGATACTCAGGGGGCTCCCCCTTGCCTCATTATAGCTAAATAATATTCCACTGGCTGGCTGGCTCAGAGATAATTTATGCGGTCCACTTTTGATAGACCCTGACATGTTTATAGCCTTCTGCAATTACAAACAATACTGCATTGAATAACTTTGTACAGGTATCATTTCCCACATGTGGGAGTCTCTCTGTGGAATCACTTCCTATGCAGTAAAACTGGGTGAATTGTGTACGCATTCACCAATTGTGTATGGCATTACCAAACTAAATCCAAAAGGAACTCTTGGGGCACCCAGCTGGCTCAGTGAGAGGAGCACGAGACTGTTGATATTGGGGTTGTGAGTTTGAGCCCTATGTTGGGTGTAGAGATTACTTACAAATAAATAAACTTAAGGGATGCCTGCTGGCTCAGTCAGTTAAGCATCTGACTCTTGCTTTCAGCTCAGGTAATGATCTCATGGTTAGTGAGATCAAACCCAGCCATCGGGCTCTGCACTGACAGCACAGAACCTGCTTGGGATTCTCTCTCTCTCTCTCTCTCTCTCTCTCTCTCTCTCTCTCTCTCTCCCCTCCTCCCCTCACTCTCTCTCTCCCTCTAAAATAAAAAAAAATTTTTTTTAACTTAAAAAGGGGTGCCTGAGTGGCTCAGTCGGTTAAGTTCCCAACTCTTGATTTGGGCTCGGGCCATGATTTCACTGTTGGTGGGATTGAGCCCTGCGCTGGGCTCTGCACTGACAGTGTGGAGCCTGCTTGGGATTCTGTCTCCTCTCTCTCTGCCCCTCTCCTGCTCAGGCATGTCTTCTCTTTTTCTCTCAAAATAAATATATAAACTTTAAAAATATATTTTTTAAAGTATAAAATAAAGTATAAAATAAATATATATAAACTTAAAAAATAAAAATAAATAAACTTAAAAATATATGAATATATATATATATATTTATCAAGGGGGGAGTCTTGGCTGACAAAGAGAACATTGTCAAGAGTTCTGCTCGGAAAGATGAAAACAAAGGATTCAGAATGCTTTTCCTACAGATGTGCTGACATTGCTGGCAAGTGGCCCATAAGAAAGTCCTATTATTGGTCGATATCTCCCATAGCTACCATTGAAAGTATTACAGGTACATAAAGGAAACTTGGTTGGCTGAAGTTTTGTTTGTTTTTCACGAGAAGACAAGCTGTCAGCCTTCATAATCTTTGCAGTCTGGTAAGGTAGTCTTAAAGCCAGAATCCACATTGGGGCACCTGGGTGGCGCAGTCGGTTAAGCGTCCAACTTCAGCCAGGTCACGATCTCGCAGTCCTTGAGTTTGAGCCCTGTGTCAGGCTCTGGGCTGATGGCTCAGAGCCTGGAGCCTGTTTCCGATTCTGTGTCTCCCTCTCTCTCTGCCCCTCCCCTGTTCATGCTCTGTCTCTCTCTGTCCCAAAATAAATAAAAAACGTTGAAAAAAAAATTTTAAAGCTGGAATCCACAAAGACAGAAAAATAAATCCATGCTTTCATTTTATTATGTAAAAAGCAAAACAGGGGCGCCTGGGTGGCTCAGTCGGTTAAGCGTCCGACTTCGGCTCAGGTCATGATCTCACGGTCTGTGAGTTCAAGCCCCGCGTCGGGCTCTGTGCTGACAGCTCAGAGCCTGGAGCCTGTTTCAGATTCTGTGTCTCCCTCTCTCTGACCCTCCCCCGTTCATGCTCTGTCTCTCTCTGTCTCAAAAATCAATAAACATTAAAAAAAATTTTTTTTAAGCAAAACAGATACATATATTCTCTTTTTTAATTTTTTTAATGTTTATTTTTGAGACAGAGAGACATAGTGCGAGTGGAGAGGGGCAGAGAGAGAGGGAGACACAGAATCTGAAGCCGGCTCCAGGCTCTGAGCTGTCGGCACAGAGCCAGACATAGGCCTTAAACTAGTGAACCATGAGATCATGACCTGAGCTGAAGTCGGTCGCTTAACCGACTGAGCCACCCAGGCGCCCCCAGCTACAGCTACTCTTATGGCCACTAACTAAAATATCAAGTCTCCTTAGTGGTGGAGCAAAGGTGGAGTTATTCAGATGCTTAGGCACATGGTGCTGACTAGTAGAGGAAGTTACAATTTAAAATATGGTTAATAACAAAAATGAAATGAATTCTGCATAAATTTAGCTTTGTTGATAAAAACCTCTCCAAACAGCTTTCAGGTCGGGACAAATAATGAAAAGGTATAGAAACCAACACAAAAACTATACAAATGGTAGAGAAAAGTTGGAGGACCGGTAGGTCATGGTTCCCAGTACAGCACCTGAATGTCCCCACGAAGCAGTGTCTGGAAAAGGACACTGGTCCGTAGTCTGCGGCCCAGGCCTCCAGGTCTGGCCGGCCTTGGGCTCCTCACGACTCCTGTGGCCTCAGGCTCATCATCCCAATACAGGTATTTGATCCACTTATGTCGTGTGTTACTGTGAGGGACAAATACTATCATGGAAAATGTTCTGAGGTTAAAAACTCCACATGAACGTAAATTAGTATTTCCTGCATTGATTGGCATCCGCTATCCGTGTCACACACGATCAGGTCCTTAAACTGAGTTCACCCATGGAGCACTGTCTCAGTAAGTATAAACCGTGTGCAGCTTTGGCGAAGGCCTGGGTGCTCCCAGCTCCAGCTCCTCCCCGCGGACTTCTGGCCAGAGCAGTAATTCCACGCGACCACCAGATGGCGCTCGTTACCAGACGAGCCTGAGGTCCCTTCAGAAATTGAGCATTTTCCCTAAGGAGCTTTTGTTCAGGTTTGCTCATTTTGTTGTTTGTTTGTTTGTTTGTTTAGGTTTCTTCATTTTGTAACTGAAAAAACAATCATTATTATAAAGACCATGTGGTGACTGTGAAAATATACCAAACAGTGTAAGAAACAACAAGGAAATCTCCCGTCTCTGGGAAGGCTCGTAAGCGGTGTCCTTCCCTGGTTTGAATGCAATAGTGTGTAGTCCCACTGGCTGCTTGAAATCACCCCAAAAGTACAACCAGACCAACACAAAGCCACTGTGCCCACGTCTACCCACCCCAGACACGCACGCATCCACATCCAGCTCCGTGCTCACCAAGTTTAAGGCCATGACCCCTTCGTCACTTGCTGGCTTCTTGCTGAGGCCTCATCCTTCCAGAGGGAATAGCATTACCAGACTGGCTGAGCCGGCTGGACTTCAGGGTGTTAGCAGGTCAGTAACTGAATCAACAGTTTCAACAAGCATATGAAACATCTTGCAGGCAAATATATTAACATATAGTTCACACACACACACACAATGTTTTTTCTGGGATAAAACTGTAACGACGTTTGCCTCCTTTATCCAGTGACTTAGCAATACCAACTACTCCCCGTGCGGCCAAGAACCAACAGCAAAGGGGAGCCAAAACCCTGGTTGGTCATAAGGTTCATTCAACAAAAGGACACAGTTTAATTCAATTTGATTTGGCTCAAGTTTTTATTTTTTAAAATGTTTAGTTATTTATTTTGAGAAAGAAAGAGCACGAGCTAGGAGGGGTAGAGAGAGAGGGAGCAGACTTCGCACTGTCAGAGCAGAGCCCTGTGTGGGGCTCAAGCTCACGAACCGTGACGTCATGACCTGAGCCGAAATCAAGAGTTGGATGCTTAACTGACTGAGCCACCCAGGTGCCCCTTAGCTCAAGTTGTTAAAGTCCGGACCCCAGTTTTCTCATTCGGCACTCACAGGGTCCCTGAGCGCCCCAGCCTGGGCACTGTGGGTGCAGAAGCACCAGTGACCTCTGGCACGTACACAGTGTCACTGGTGGGGAAAACCAGTGTGTCCCCTTCCGGGAGCAGGAGGGAAGATGGAGCTGAAGCAGCACTCATTTCCTGGACCTGAGGGTCTTGGAAGCTGTGCAAATGGCCAGTGAACAGGGAGCAGGGAGGGGAGGAGACCCTGGTTCAGTGACCTACGGTGTGCCTGGCCCCTGAAAGGCAGCAAATCCATTTCCTCCCCCTCACGATTGCTCCCTTTAGGCCCGCAGACACCTGAAGCCCCTCATCCGCACACAAAGCCTTTAATCCAGAATTCAAGATCCAAAGTCAACAACAGTAACATCTGAGTTAACACACTGGTATGATCTAGATGAAGTACAAGGGTAAATATTGAGCTGGTGGGGCTACAGTGCGGGAAGTGTGCCCACAGCCTGAGAGGGAGGAGAACACAGGGGCTGGGGGCCCAGGCTGGCGTCCCCTTTGTCATTCATTCTTTCAACATGCTCCCTATACTGCGAAGCCTGCACTTGCACCTGGGAGGGAGCAGGGAAAACAAGAGAAACCCTGCCCTCCCGGCCCAACTTCCCGGGCACAGGCCCTGCACAGCGGTGCTGTTGTGGTCCTAACGGCGCCAGACACAGGCCAAGCACCTCACGGTCCTGTGTCATTTACTCCTCACAGCAGGCCATGAGGTGGGCGGGATAATCCCCAGTCCCGGGTAAAGACACTGAGGCTGGACTTTGCACCTGACCGCTCGGATGCGAGCTTCCGCCCATCTTCCTCTAGGTGAAGACGCTGGAAGGGGACCCTCTGGGCCAGAGCCCCACCCCCCACCCCCGAATGCCGACTGCCCTTCCACCCAGGTTCCTCTGCTGGGAAAGCCTGTGATGGCCAGGCAGCGAGGTGACGGGCAGAACGACAGGTGCCCCGTTCCAGACGCCCAGCAGCGCGTTTGCCCAGCGTCGGGGAGGCACGTGGGGACCAGCGGGCCCTGGGCATCTGGGTGCGGCCGGGCCGGTGCACTACCTGCCGGCCCAACCGCAAAGGGGAGACCAGCGCGCCGCTGCACCTGCGCCGGGCCCCGCCTCCTCTGCCCCGCCCCCAGAGACCCGGCAACCAATTGTTGGCGGCGGCTTCGTGACGTCCCTGTTGGCCTGCAAACCGGGGGGCGCGTCCGGGCCTTCCCCTGCGGATCCTGCAGGGATGCGGGAGAAAAGGGAGGGGCCGAGGGAACTGAAAGAAGCCAAGGGCGGGGGCGGGGGGGGGCCGAGATCGGTACAAACGGTGCGTATATTCTTGCAGGACCACAGGTTACCTGGGCTTGGCCGTCCGGCGGCGGTAAGGACGGGGAGCTGGCCCCAGCGCCCCGGGGCAGAGAAGATTCCTCGTGGTCCTGAGCCGCAGTCCGCCTTCGAGGCCTTGCACCGGCTGTGCTGCCCCGCGAGGACGCACGACACGGCTCCGTGCCGCCTGCACGGACCGCGCACGACCGTTTGGTCAAACCCGAGCTGCATGCGTGCCCGCCGCACCCAAGTGCCTCCCCCGATTGGGAACAAGCTGGACGCCTTTCTGCACGAAAGAGGGAAACATCGCTGCGTTCCAGAGTGGTAGCGGGGAAGACACAGACGTGGGGAAACGACGTGGATGGTTACAACGTAACGCCCTGGCAGAAGACTGCTGTCCGCGTCTTCCTCCGCCTTTTCAGCACTCAGGTGAACACACCTGGCCGCAACACAGCGCGCGTGCGCACAGGCTCCCGGCGCGCGCTCCCGGATGAGCTGTGCCGGGGCCAGTGCTCTCCTGCACTGTGACACACCTGCCTGTGACACACCTGGTTACATGGGCCCAAGTGAGACCTGGGTCTATCAGTCACCGAGTCTCCGGGGACTCTGCAGACCAACTTCAACACAAATACCATGGAAGCTGGGCCACAAGGGTGGAAAAGAAAATGTCAAATTCCTCTTGGTATTTACAGCACTAGAGGGTCGCAGAAGGAAGGTCGCCGCAGGGTGAACACAGCGCCGTTCACAGGGAGGTGCACGTAACTCCCAGCGCTCCTGGGTGGACGTGGTCATGCCCCCCACTGACAACGGAGAAGCTGAGACACAGTGGGTACCGTGGGACAACAGACACACTGCGTGCAATTTCCCAGTGTTTATTAGAATGGCAGACGCACAGGCTCCACTCTGCGGAAGGCACTGAAGTCCGTGGGCACATGGCCGGGACGCTCACACCACCCCGTGCTTAGCAGGGACCCCTCGGGCTCCTCGTGCTCTGTGTCCTCACCTTGAAGTTCCTAACAGTCTTATCTCTCAATCTGTGTTTTGTAAGTGAAGTCCGAGGAGACTGCGCTGGGGGCCCAGAGCCCAGGCTCCAGGTTGTTCTTGCCCTTCAGTTGTCCCCGCATCCGCAGGACAGCCTCCCAGGCCCCCAGGAGACACCCTCTGTGCTGCGCTTTCCCAGGAGGGGCCGGGCAAAGAGGAAAGGAAGGGTCAGGCAGGCACAACCGTCAGGGCAAGTCTGAGGTGGCTGCCCTCAGCCCCTAAGTATCTGTTCCCGGAAAGAATGTGCCGTTAAATAACAAAAACAAAAACATGCCACCAAGACACATCAAGGGTGAACCCACACAACAAAGGGAGTCCTTCCCTGGTGTTTGGACAAGGTGCCTCAGAGTTCCACTTTGTATGGGGACCCTCACATTACGTCGCTGGCCCTGGCAGACCAATATCCAAATTATACGTCAGAGCACAATGAAAACGGAGTCGCGATACTCACTGACTTGTGCTCCCAGGTGACGTATGACCAGAATACAGCCTCAGGGTGATTGGAATGTGACACACATGAAAGCAAGAGCCTTGTCTGTCTTGCTGAAACTTGTATTATGAGACCCTAATATGAAGCGTGACACAGAGGGTTTTTCCTATGAAATATTTGTTCGTTTATATTAGCTGAATACATAGACACTTAAAAAGCTGAAATAACCTGACTGTTCTGGGAAAGGTAAGTTTGATACATCCATGCAATTGAATACTGTGTAGCTGTAGGGCATGAGTTTGTTCTTCAGGCACTTGTATGGAAAGATCTCTGAGATAAATTGTTACCATTCGTGGAGCACCTGGCTGCCATAGTTGGTAGAGCATGGGACTCTTGATCTTGGGGTAGTGAGTTCAAGCCCAATGTTGAGCATGTGGCGAAGGGGAACAAGGTGGTTCTGGATGGCTGGGGGCGGGGGGAGGTTTTCGAGGTATGTTATTTTGTACCTTTGGATTTTGAAACAAATGCTTATGGGGCGCCTGGGTGGCGCAGTCGGTTAAGCGTCCGACTTCAGCCAGGTCACGATCTCGCGGTCCGTGAGTTCGAGCCCCGCGTCAGGCTCTGGGCTGATGGCTCAGAGCCTGGAGCCTGCTTCCGATTCTGTCTCCTTCTCTCTCTGCCCCTCCCCCCTTCATGCTCTGTCTCTCTCTGTCTCAAAAATAAATAAACGTTAAAAAAAAAAATTAAAAAAAAAAAAAAGAAACAAATGCTTATGAATAACCAAATAAACAAGAATTAATACTTGGAAGACCCGAGAGAGCTCGGGTATTCATTAATGTGGGATTACACATTGCTCAGCAAACACAAGAAGCAGAGCAGTGCCTCTAGGGTCCTTCGTGTAGGATACATGTTTACATGCTTTGCACGTGGTCCGGAGGACTTTACAGCGCACGGCGTTCCTAGACGTCCACGTAGCGAGTGCTGCGTGTTTCGCCTGCAGACAGCAGCTTGCTTAACACACACAGATGCTGTATTTAGGGTGTGTTTCTGCACACGTGACCGTGGACCTGGCCTGTTAGCAAACATCTTCCTCTAGGTGAAGACGTGGGGAGAGGTGTAGACTGAATGGAAATACTGCAGAGAGATGCATACAAAAACAACCCGAGGATGCCTGTGAGGTCACATAATGTGTGCTGCGCAAACTCAGGGAAGGTGACAGTTAAGTGCTGAGAGGAATGCCCGGCTCTGACCAACACAGGGCGGCTTCACCTCATGGGCCTGGTGCCCCCACACCCACACTTCTGCAAATGGCGACACTACTGGCCTCCTTTCTGCCGGTGGCCCCTCCCCTTGTTGAGGTCACCTCTGCCCCAAGACCCCATCGTCCACGGGATAGCTGCCCAGCTCCAGGACCTCAGGTAGTCGAGGGCTCGCAGGTGAGTGAGGTGACGTGACTGGCTTTGGGATAGAACACCCGGCTCGACGCCAGCCCGAGGTGCGTGACCCTGAGCGCCTCACTTAACTTGGGTGCTTCCATTTCCTCGTCTGTGAAGACAAGTGATAATAATCTAACATTGTGTTACTGTTTAAGGTCGGATGCATTAACACATAGAAACCACTTAGGGCACCACCACGTGGAGGCATTCGGTAAGGGTTTTGTGGTGTTTGCTGTTAGTTCTCCAAAGTGGCTTTGATGGCCTGGCTTCTCTGCTCTCCAGACCCTGCAGCCCACCTGATCTCCCACCCAGCTTTGACAGCGGGTGATTTCAGGCACCCCATGACCCCAAGCTCCGCCCTGGGAATGAGCTTGGGCTCAGCTCTGCCTCCCGGATGTGCAGGAGGAAGAGCATTGTTGCAGGATACTTTGGTTTCAGAAAGGGAGAACCCCACTGAGGAGGCAGTGGGGCAAGCACAGAGGCTCCTTTTCCCATCTGACTCACCCCTGCAACCCTGGACTCTCACGCCCCCCCCCCCCCAGCCCCAGAGCAGCCCAATCCAGCCGCCTTGCAGTGGGAAGGGACCCAGCCTCCCCCACCCCCTACCAGTCTGTTCTCCCAGCTCCTGGGGCTCACCTCCCACAAAACCAGAAAGCGGTGCTGCCCAATATAACTTTTTTAAAATTTTTTTTAACGTTTATTTATTTTTGAGACAGAGAGAGACAGAGCATGAACAAGGGAGGGGCAGAGAGAGAGGGAGACACAGAATCGGAAGCAGGCTCCAGGCTCTGAGCTGTCAGCACAGAGCCCGACACAGGGCTCGAAATCACGAACCGTGAGATCGTGACCTGAGCTGAAGTCGGACGCCCAACTGACTGAGCCACCCAGGCGCACCCAATATAACTTTTTGTGATGATGGAAATAGTCCCTATTTGTGCTGTCCGATGTGTTAGTCACTAGCTGCATGTTTGAAACAAGGCTAGTGAATCAGGGAATTGAATTTTAAATTTTATTTCATTTTAATTCGAATGACCACTTGTGGCTAGTGATTACTGTATTGGACAACATGGCTTTGAACTGTCCCTCCTGACCTTGTTTTCTTATTGGTGAGCCAGCCTTGCTTCAAGATTGGCAAATATGTTTTTCAAATTTGGTGACTGATGTGGAAATGTTGGGGTGAGGGGTGAACAGTCCAGAAAGAAAAAAAGAAGATGGTTTCATGAAAGAACGAGGACAGGACCCGTGGGCGGTTGGGGGGTTGTGAGGAGTGACAGGTTACATACCCTCAGGTTGGGAGGGGGTCAGGGACAGCGTAAGTCTGTAAGGAATTTGGGAGCAAGGTTCCCAGGGCCTTGAGGGGCTAGCTGCTGTTAGGTCACTGACAACAGTGGAGCGAAACCTGGGTCCTGAGACCCTCCCGCTGTGTATCAGTGGCCATAAGCCTGGAGGATGATTGCAGGCATATACCTGGGGGGGGGGGGGGGAGGTAAAGGAGGTTCGCAAAGGAATTTTATATGTCAAAGTGGATGTTGGCTGATGTCCAGCTAAGGTTGCCTTTTGCCTCCAGCAAAGTAGGAACCTGGGGGCCGCTGAGCTTCCAGAGGAAGGTGGCTGTTTCAAGTACTTGTCGACGGGCTGCAATTGTAAGGAAGTTGAATTTTTTTCCTCTTGTTTTTGTTCTCCAATCAGTGATGATACTAGTTTCACCCTTCAGTGAGCAGCTGCTTCTGAGGGTAAGGAGAAAGGTGTATTTCCATTCAACGTCTCCCCTTTCCCCAGTGGCACAGAGGCCATCAGAGCATGATGCCAAGCCTGGGGGACGGGTCCTGGGCGGCTACGCTGACTGCCGGCCACCGACCTCCGCGAACTTCCTTCTTCCACGTCGGCCTCTCTGAGCTCAGGCCACCTTCATGGCGCTCGTTCATGACCTTCTAAAACATATTCTCTGGGAACGGGTCGGGCACACACCTGAGAGTGAGGCAGGAGCTTGGGTTTGTGTCGGAGAGAGGAGCTGAGAGGGCAGGGAGAGAGGCCTGGCCATGACCTCATGAGGCAGCAGAAATGTCCTTCCTTTTCCAAAAGCCAATGATAACCCTCTGCCCCTGCTGGCCAGGAAGAGGGGGCTTGCAGGAGCCTCACTGGCCTGCGGACAAGCCTTTGTGGCGGGAGGGGCAGGCAGAGGCCCAGTACCAGGCAGCCTCTGCTCCGCGGCTCGGAAGGGGTGGGGAAGGCTGACCCTGGCGTCCCCTGGTCAGTAGCCCTTTTGTGTAAGTGCCTGGCAGGGGCGACTCCGGGGCTGCTCCGGGCCGCCCGCCGGGTCCTCCCCTTGGGCTCTGTCAGAGGAAGGGGACACCTCTCTGCAGGGGCTCTCTGTCCCCAGTCACAGTGCAGATGGCAAGCGCATGGAGCTCCCCTCCACCCAGCCTTCCCTCCCTCCTCCTCCTCCTCCTCCAGCTGTCCTTCGGCTATGCAGGTAAGAGTTCTCTTTCTTTCTGGGGAGGCCCAGGGAGACCAACAGCAGAACATCTGCTTTCCCGGGGCTCACCTCCTTCAGTCATCCTCACGTTGTCCAGCGTGGCTGTGCTGACCCGGCCCCCTCCCTGGAAAGCCTCTCTGGCCGGCTGCAGCTTCAGAAGAGACCCCAGAGCCCACAGCGCGGCCTGCACTCGGGCCTTCCTTGACCTCTTTCTGACCCAACTTTCCAGCTGGGCTCTCTTGCCAACCGAATGGGCAGACACTGGTAACAGCTCCTGGATTGCTGTCCAGGCCCGATGAGGAATATGACACAGTAGTTCCCGTCCCCTGAGAAATCTTTGCCAGTGTCCAGAGGCATGCTGCTGTCGTGCTCGAGAACCCTCCTGCACACATTTGGGCGCTGGCCGGGGTTTATAGCGGAGCCCGGCTGTCCTGTGCTGGCAGAAATAGAGAGACAGAAGACAGACGCGTGACCTCAGGGAGCCACCAACGGGGAGGCCCAGTCCTGCTCTCCCTGGCCAAGTCCTTGCGTGTGTCGTGGAGGAAGCAGCAGCTGGGAGGCTGGCTGACACCTTCCAAGGGGAGAGGTTTGGGAGCGTGGGCTGAGGCACAGACCGGAGGGAGGCCATGGAACCAGCTCTGGGCACAGGGTGTGGACAAGGACGCAGGACCGAGAGGCAGTGGGCGGGGGGAGGCAAACGCTCCAGGGGAGAGTGGGGACAGCTTAGTTTGGTTCAAACAGAGGGCTCTCCACCCCCCTCCTGAGAGGGAAACCGCCAGGTGCTGGGCCACTGCCCGCGACGGGACCCACAGGCCGGGCTCGAGAGTCCACGATGCCCATGCCAGCAGGAGGGTGACCACACGCCAGAACGTCCCTCCCGCCCGGGGCCCCTCGGGCTCCTCTGTAGGCCGCGGCTCCCTGCTTCCAGGATCCCACGTAAAAGCCGGCGTCTCCCCTCAGTGCTGCAGAGGGGCCCCCCGAGACTGGCCCGTGCGTCACGGTTCCCTCTGACACCCACTCTCTTCTCTTGGGTGTCTTGGACAGGACAGTTCAGGGTCTTGGGACCCGGCCACCCCATCCGGGCTCTGGTGGGGGATGAAGCAGAGCTGCCGTGCCGCATGCACCCGGGGAAGAACGCCACGGGCATGGAGGTGGGGTGGTACCGGCCCCCCTTCTCCAGGGTGGTCCATCTCTACCGCAACGGCCGGGATCAGGACGCGGAGCAGGCCCCCGAGTACCGAGGGCGGACGGAGCTGCTGAAGGACAACATGGGCGAGGGCAAGGTGACCCTCAGGATCCGGAAGGTCAGGTTCTCAGATGAAGGAGGCTTCACCTGCTTCTTCCGGGACCATTCCTACCAGGAGGAGGCCGCGATGGAGCTCAAAGTGGAGGGTGAGTGGCGTCCCAACCGCCGGGGCGGGGCCTCCAGTCCTCCTCCCAGCTGACATGAGATCCCCCAACCAAGCGCCTCAGTCCCGGGAGAGGCATCACGTGCCTGGGAGGCTCAGTCGGATACGCGTCCCACTCTTGACTTGGGCTCAGGTCACCATCTCACAGTTTGTGAGTTCAAGCCCCAAGTCGGGCTCTCCGCTGACAGCACGGAGCCTGCTTGGGACTCTCTCTCTCTCTTTCTGTTCCTCCCCCTCTCACTCTATCTCTGTGTCTCTCAAAATAATAACTGAATAAACCTAAAAGAAAGGAAAAGAAAATACTGTTTCAGGACCACGCTGCTGGCTTTGAGGCCATTACGTACTGCTGAATGATACAAGCAAGCTACGAAATGTAGGAAACAAACGCAGGACCTCATGGTTTGAGTGTAGATGTAGATACAGATGCATTGCAGTAAGATATGAGAGAAAACCCATAAGAAAGTTCAGGGAATGTGGTTCACTTTGGGGGATGAGGGGAGAGGAGGGAGAACACAGTGAGATCCAAGCAAAGGGGAGACCATAATTTTCCACATGATCATATTTATGCACCCGTATAAAAGAGCTTCTAGTATGTAGGTATGTAGAGAGAAAATTTAAGAAGTTTTTTTAAGTTTATTTATTTATTTTGAGAGAGACAGAGACAGCACAAGCTGGCGAGGGGCAGAGAGAGAGAGAGAGAGAGAGAGAGAGAGAGAGAATCCCAAGCAGGATCCGTGCTGTCAGCACAGAGCCCAACCTGGGGTTCCATCCCGCAAACTGTGAGTTCACGACCTGAGCCAAAATCATGAGTTGGATGCTTAACCAACCAAACCACTCAGGCACCCCTAAAGAAAAGTTTTTTAAAAGCCCTTTTGAAAACTTTTTTTAATGTTTATTTTTGAGAGGGACAGAGACAGAGTGTGAGCAGGGGAGGGGCAGAGAGAGAGGGAGACACAGAATCTGAAGCAGGCTCCAGGCTCCCAGCTGTCAGCACAGAGCCCAACACAGAGCTTGAACTCACAAACCATGAGATCATGACCTGAGCCGAAGTCAGACGTTTAACCAACTGAGCCACCCAGGCGCCCCTAAAGAAAAGTTTTTTAGATAAAGAAAACCCAAAATAAAAAACCTGAGAAATAGAGGCAGCAAAATCCAAAATAATTCATTTCTGATTATTTCGTGCCACCAAATGGGATTGTGAATAATCTGGAAGTTGGTCCGAGTGTTTGGAATGTTTTCCTGCATTTGTTATAAACAAAGGCGTCATTCCTAACGAGTCAAAATGACCAAACCCTAGTAGAATGAATCCCTCAGTGGATGTGTTTGTGGTGTTTCCTCAGACAAGGAACATCACTGAAAACCCCATGCTTGGCAAACGTGGTCCAGGTGGATAAGCAAACGAAGTGAGCGCGACCCCAGGAAGTGACAGCCGTGCCTTGAGCACGACCCCTCCTCAGAGCCTCCTCTCCCATTTGTATGACGGGTGACTCGGCATTTGTTCTCTGGCGTTATCACAGGCTGGTGAAGACGTGGACAGGGTGAGGCAGAGAGAGAGGGGGCTTTCCTGTTGAAGAACAAAAATGTTTCAAGGGCCCGCGCTTCAGGCCCTTCCCCTCCTCCCCACCGGCTCTTCAGACAATCGTTTACTTTTGTGTGCTGTGCCGGGACCAGGAGGTGGCATTGTATGCGTGATAACAAAGCACTGTTTCTGGAGAAGAGGCAGGGATGTGAAGATGGCTTTGTGAGCCACAGATTGTTGTGCACACAGCTGGTCTACTGGGGGGTTGTACCTGCAGGGAAGGGGAGTCTGCTGCCTTCCATCCTTCCCCCTCCTGTCTGCCTCCCCCACAGGAAAGGAAGGATGAAAACAAGAGAAAGAATGGGGGTGAGAAAGGAAGGGAGGAAGGGAGGGAGGGAGGAGGGAGAAAGAAACAAAGAAAGAAGAAAAGAAAGAGAGAGAGATGAGGGGTGAGAAAGGAAGGGAGGGAGGGAGGGGGAAAGAAATAAAGAAGAGAAAGAAAGGGAAAGAAGAGAGAAAGAAAGAAAGAAAGAAAGAAGAAAAGAAAGAGAGAGAAGGGGGTGAGAAAGGAAGGAATGGAGGGAGAAAGAAAGAAGAGAAAGAAAGGGAAGGAAGAGAAAGAGAGAAAGACAGACAGACAGAAAAGAAAGAAAGGAAAGAAAGAACGAAAGAAAGAAAGAAAGAAGAGAAAAGAAGGGAAAGGAGACAAACCAAAACTGCCCCGGGGGAGAAAGTTTTCCTTTGATCCTCACATTCCAGCCCCCTCTCCCAGCCCAGAGTCCGCAGGCCTCAGAGTCTAAAAAAAGACTGATTTACAAGTAAATGCGGGCCGCCTGCCTCGCCTGGGGAGCCAGGAATCTGAGAATCTAGGACTGAAAGGAAACCCCCTCCTTCTCCAGCCTTTTATCTCTCTTTCCAGCTTCATTTTTTTCTTGTCATTTTTGGTGGTTTTACTACTTGTCTCTGACCCTGTCTTTGAACTCTCCAGTGTTGAAAGTCGGGGGCACACGAAGCAGACAAATACTGCAGTGACCGCACCACCTTTCGGCAAGAATCGGCCGGCTTCACACGACCCCACTCAGCCCCCCACCCCAGGCGGATCCTAGGCGGCATTCTCATCCCGTGGCCAAAGGCTCGGGAACGTAGGAGAATGGAGTAGGGGAGCAGCACGTGACGTGACTCGGGTCGTGAGCCCCACGTGCAGGTGGAGTTCACCTGGGGAAAACTATCACTCGAATGAGAGATAAATCAATACTCTTATCATATCTTCTAAAATTAACAAAAATTCCTTAACATCATCAATGCCCACTCTGTGTTCGGATTCCCCCGACTGCCTCACAAACATATCTTCATGTTGCTTAGTTTGAGTCCGACCCCAACGGACCCACCGCTCGCCTGTGTCCTGTGGGGTCTCCCACACCGTTCATCACGTGGTCTGCCTGCGCTTTTCTTGTGAACCAGGGAAGTTCACTCCGATTCCGGTTTAATTTTTCAGGCATTCAGAGTCCTTACTGCTTCACTTCAGAAAGGCTGGTATCACTCCCTTTCTTGTCTGTGGTTCTAACCCCGTGGGAAGGGACAGAGGTGGGCAAAGCACAAGCTGCTAACTAAACCACTGCAGGTGGCTGCTGGCGAGAACTTTGAGAGAGGGACTGGCACTTCCTTCTGGTCAGCGTAGCAATTTGCGCAGCCTAACCTGCAGCTCCAAGGGTTTTCTTCCTAAGAAGCCTCCTGGACCAGCTGCCTGCAGTGACTTAGCCCCACCTTTGACAGCAGGGTCTTTATCTGGCCCCCCAGAGGGGGTAGCAAGAAGAAAAGGGCTGGACCCCAGCTGGGCACACTGAGATCAGCCTGGCCCAAAGGGTCCCAAGGAACAAGATCCCAGGAAGGAAATGGTAGGTGGGAGCCAGAGGCCGGCCCTCCTACGGTCCTACCACATCCCTACTCATAAACCCTGTGGGTGCTACTTTCTCAAACCCTCCACAAGATGGGTTCTTAACCTTTCTCTATGTCACCCCCGCGGCCTCGAGGCCCAGCCCCGAGTCTTAGCTGGTTCTCAGAACTCTGCGACTGGCCTAGGGAACAGCCCTGCCAATAACCAGCCCTTCCTGGAAGCAAACCTGCCTTTCCTTTGAGGCCAAGCTCAGCTCTGCCATCTTCTTTGACCCCGGGAGACGCTTGTTCCTGGCCCGCTGGACGCACGCAGGTGCTGTGCTGGTGTTGGGCGTGCAGCCTGGTTCTGCCTTTCAGATCCCTTCTACTGGATCAACCCCGGGGTGCTGGTCCTGATGGCTGTCCTCCCCGTGCTCCTCCTGCAGATCTCGCTGGGCCTCGTCTACCTCTGCCTGCAGCACAGACTGAGAGGTACAGGCTGCACGGTGGGCTGTTGGGACCCTTCCCTGAACCCAGCTGGCCTCTAGAGCTTGGTTGGCTGATGTGTGGTTTTGAGTGAGTTCTGGGTTCAAAACTCCACGATGACAAGTTTTACGTCTTGCCCGGTGCTTTCGTTTGTGTAACAGGACCTTGCATTTCCTTCTGAGGTAGGCCCGATGTAGGACGGCCCATTTTACAGAGGACGCACTGAGGCCCGGACAGCTTCGGTATTTACTGAGGCTGACTGCCTTGTAGGGGGCAGAGCTGGCCTCACCCGAACCACACCGGGAGACTGAGCTGCAGGGTTGGACGGGTCTGTGTCTGGAGGAGGGTTAGTAAGGACCCGCCGCGTACTAGATGCTCAAGACACTTCCTCCTTCTTCTCCGTCCAACACTGTCCGAGAAGTCCCTTTGTGCCCCGAGTGTCCGTGCAGAGCCTTCTCTTCCAGGTGTCCTCAAAGCCAACACACAGGGCCCTGTCCCCCTTCCCACCCCTGGGGAGGGCACGCTGGCAGGAGCAATGAAGGGGTCCTCTGTCCCCTTGAATTCTCCTGGGTACCCGGTGACCTCCATTCACGTGGCGGAGCAGGAACAGCCTGGGGTGGAAGCCGCCCGTCCGCCCCAGGGGATATTGTGATGCAAAGCGTCCAGTTGGGACCCCGCCTCTAAGTACCAGTCCTCCTGAAGGTTTCCTTCCTCCCGTCCCCATTCAGACAGGAAGTGGCTTTAGATTTACAAAGTGACAGCCCTGAGGGGCCAAGGGGGCCTCGGAACGGAGAACCTTCCGGGGGAGGGTCGACAGTAAAGCCAGGCCCCCCCCCCCCCCCCCCCCCCCCCCGGCTGCCAGGGGCCAAAGGGGCCCCGTCCAATGCCAGCGCCGGCACTAAAAATGCTGCCTTTCTCTGTTTTAGGAAAACTTCGGGCAGAGATAGGTGAGTTTCAGTCTCGCTCCATCTGCCGCCCCTCCCTTTGGTTTTGGCCATTTTCTCTGATATCCTCCCAGTGCCCCCTTCCCACGGAAAGGCTGTGGCATTTAAATTGCGCCAACTTGGCTTCACCAACCTGCTGTCAGCCGGGGTGGAGGCAGTCCCTCCCTGTATCACTAGAAACAGTTTTAAGTAACACAGGCTCATGTGTTCCCTTTCAGAGAATCTCCACCGGACTTTCGGTAAGTGCTGGGGCCCCGGTTCCCCGGGTCACCCGGGTGATAAGAGGCCTGGCTCCTGGCTGGCCTCGTGTCCGCCCTCTGCCTCTCCTTCTCTCTCTGCGTAAGTCACATCTGTCTGCATGTAGGATTGGTGCTGACAGCAAATTCTTCTGTTACATTTCTGTCCCAAACGTGCTAATAGCCTTCCGTGCTAACCCGTTCTGTAGGAATCGCAGGGACTTTCTGCACATCACTTCCCTTTTCAGACATTACAGAGGGGAGGTAAGCCGATCTTTCGTACATACACTTGAGGTCTAGTCGGGGAGGCGACAGAATCGACTGGAGAACAAAGTACTTATGTGTCACTGCCTGAGCTCACACGGTGGAAATGAGCTTTCCAGAGCACAGAACAAGCCACCGTACCTGACGGCTTCGGGAGACAGAAGCCAGCAAGGCCTGACAGAACGCTGGCCCCTCAAGAACAGTCTCTGTCCTTTCTGTCCACTGCAGGCTGCCCAGGGCCTCAGGAGAGCGCCTGCAACAGAAGGGCCCAGACAGTAGTTGTGTGGACGGTGCAGAAATTGGAAGATGCCATAAGCAAAGCACAGGGCCCTGCTCTGAGCAGCCTTCGCGGCCGCGAGCGGGCAATTGTGAGCATCCAGGGCATCGCATCAGCGTGCAGGCCACACGCCCACGTGCACGCACAGACGCATCTTTGCAACCCAACAGGGAGGACCAAGATCTTTGTTTTGTAGGGTTCACGCAGATTCTTTCTGTCCCGTGAATCTCCTCGGCATTCTGGCAAAGTCTAAGGGACCCTCTTCCAGAAAAATGTTTTTAAACGTACACATAAACCATAACACAGAGGACTGCAAAGAGAACCACTGAATTGAAATACAGGTATCAAAATATAAACACATTTGCAAAATATAAACACATTGTAACATGTGATCTGTAATATAGTAATGAACGTTTCTTTAAATAACAAAAATGCTTTAAATAAGAATGTAGCAGCAGGTCTAAAAGTTACAATTTCAAAACACTGGCAAACATTTTGAGAATTCAGCAACAACCCCAATGGGAATGAAAGTCATCTGTGGTTTCCACCGGCGATACAGGCACAGGCACTGCTGATGACATACTGCTTTTCTCCCCGAAGTTCACAAACGCCCTGAGCTCTCTGCAGACCCCTGTGGGTTCCTGGAGCCCAGGTTGAGAATGCCGACAATGAAAGGAGTGCGGGTGGGTGGGGCTCAAAGGACACGCAGTCGTTAATCCCGTTTGTTCTGTGACCCACCCAGACCCGCACTTCCTGAGGGTGCCCTGCTGGAAGATCACCCTGTTCACGCTGGTGCCGGTGCTCGGACCCCTGCTTGCCCTGGTCATCTGCTACAACTGGCTGCATCGGAGACTGGCAGGTGCACAGGGCCACAAGGGTGACCAGAGCAATGGGGCACCAGGTCATCCCCGAACAGGGAAAGAGTGGGACCAGGGCTTAAGATGCAGGGAACCGGATTTTGTCGCCCCTGTGTCCCCAAGGCCAACCCCAGGCTCCTCAGGGACTATGTGGGGAGGGGGCCCGTCATCTTCCACCGGTCACCCATTTCTCTCTCTTTTTTCAGGGCAATTTCTTGAAGAGCTAAGTAAGTTTTCTTCCTTTCTTCCTTTTGTAAGCTGAGAACCAAAGGCCAGGAAGGCAGAAAAAGGAAGTGGGGGCAGCTGAGCGACCCCAAGGGGGAGACAGGGGCCTCTCCCACGCACTGCCCAATTCCCACACTGTCCAGCAGCCACCTGGCACCTCACCTCCAAGACCAACCATGGAGGAGAGAGGCTTCGCCAGGGCTTTCCCTGTCCTCGGGTTTAATGGGTTGGTGATCGTAACCACTGACAGATTTTCAAGTCACTGTCTCCTCTTTCCAGGAAACCCCTTCTGAGCTGGACTGGCCCATGGACCGGCCCTCAGGATGCAGATCCCCCATGTTGAACACTCATTGGCCTCCTCGCTGCAGGGACTTTCCAATCTGCGTTTCCAGGAATGCTCGGAGTTGCCAATGGGATTGCGTTTCCTTCTGTCGTGGCCTTTCTGTCCCCTCGTCTCTCCTGTCCTGTCTTCCGTCTGGAAGCCCCCTCTGGCCACAGCCAGGCGGGCGCTCCTCTCCCCGATGAGGTCACCTGAGCTGGACAGCGACACAGGCAGCAGGCTCTCAGCCTCGGACTGTGACCAGGACCCCCCTGTTGCACATTCCAGTGCTCTAACCTCGAAAATGGTGGTTGTTTCTTCCAAGATGCCAGTCCTGAGGGGCAGGGCAGAGAGGTGGAGGGCTGCGGGAAGGGGCAGGGAGGGTCCAAACCATGAGAGCTGAGTGAGCAAGCTGCTGGAGACCCTGGGGAGCCCGGACATGTCCCGCAGCCCCCTTCCCTCCCGTCCATCAGAGCCTCCACTGTTTTCTGCAACAATTACTACTTGATGGTCTGTCAGACACAAAGAAACAAGCAGGTGCTAAGTAATGATAATACAGGTTTCCGTGAACCACTACTCACCCCTGTTCCTTTCTGCATTTCCCTCATGACCCCTCACCCCTTCCTGTGCCCGGAGGTCAGGACTAGGAAACGCAGGTGCACAGAACGGCTGCTTCTTCATGTCCCGAGACCCTCACGGCCTCACTTGCTTTCTCGGCTCTGCATCCCCTCTCCCCTCCCCCCTGCCCTCTCCTGGGGGCCCAGGGCCCAGATCCCGGGGCACAACCGGCTCCTTTCCTGCCAAAGGGGAGGTGTCTCGGGAGAAGCCAAGCCACTGGGCCAGGATCGCCCGGCACGCGTGGGGGCTGCCCAGACACGGGTCCTTGCCTTTGGAAGCCCCCCAGTGGCCCACGAGGCCCTCCTTGTCCCCGAAGCAGACGTCACAGGCGGGGCAGCGGTACACCTGCTGCCTCCAGTGTGTGTGCTGGTGTCTGGCCAGCCCCGACAGGGACCCGAAGGCTTTGCCACAGCGGAAGCAGCAGCGTGGCTCAGTGACGTGGGCCTTGTGGTGGCTGGATGGACAGGCTCTCCCGCTCAGCGTCGGGGCGCAGCGAGGGCCAGAGGAGACCTGGAGTCCTGAAGGCTTCGCTGGGGGACTGGTGTCCAGGCAGGGGGCTCTGGTGTCAGGCTCCTGGGTCCCGGTCTCAGGCCCCGGGATTGCCGTGGCCGGTGCCCGAGGCTTCACAGCGATCGCCTGCTTCCTGTCTGCAGGTGGCTGGGTCTGAGCTACAGGACCCTTGGTTCCAAATACAGGTTTTCGGGTCCCGGCCGCGGGCTCCCGGCTGCTCGCCTGGCTCCTGTCCAGGGGCTCCCAAGACAGAGCGCTGGAGCCTGGAGAGCTCACAACATGCTTCCAGTCCCTGGCCACCGGCTTCCGGTTTTGGTGGGTCTTCTGGTGGCGTTTGAGCTCAGACTGGTCCCGGAAGCCCTTTCCACAGAGGGCGCAGGAGTGGGGCCGGTAGCCCAGGTGAACACGGCGGTGACGGCTCAGCCCCGAGGCGTCGCAGTAGGTCTTGTCACAGAGCGGGCAGCAGAAGGGCCTCTCCCCCAGGTGCATGCGCCTGTGGTAGCTGAGGTCCCTGGGGTTCCGGAACGACCTCCCACACTGGCCGCAGCTGTTAGTCTTGTGGGGATTGTGCACAAACTGGTGGCTGTGCAGGTTGGAGCGCTTCCTGAAAGTCCTGCCACACACGTGGCAGGTGAACGGTGGCCCGGCCTGGGGGGCTGAACACTCAGGGGCCCTGGGCCCAGAACCCACAGGGGCACAGGGTCGTCCTGAGCCTTTGCAAGCAAGGGGGACCTCCTCATCTCTGCCCCTGCGGCTTGGACTCCCTTCTGGAAGCTCCTGCTTCCTGCTTCCTGCAGTGGGCGGGGGGGGGGGGGCAGGTTAACAAGACCCACTCACCAGAGGGTCCCTGGCCCGCCCTCCCTCCCTCTCCTACTCCGGGCCTCACAGGCTAGAGCCAGAGCAGATGTCTGGGTTTCCAAATTCAAAGCAAATAAAAATTTTAAAGTGGAATCTTCCAGTAAGATCAGAGATCAGAACTTTGGGCTACACCTACATTTCTGGAAATCCACTTTCCAGAAGCTCCCACTGACTCCTATAGGTGACCTCATGTGTCATATAAATGGGGACACCAAAGCGAAGGGTGGTGCCCTCACTACTCAAGCTGGGATGAGAGGCGCGAGCCGGAGCATGCGGTCAGCACAAGTGTCCCCTGCATGAGCTCAGCACTGAGCTCATGTCCCTTCCTGTCTGCTCTCTCGGAAGGAGCGTAAGCAGTCTATGTATGGCCCAATCCTAGAGACTCCAGATGCTCGCTTGTCCCAAACAGTTTAGGTATTCCTCTGGAGCCACGGGCGTGAGCGAATGGCCCCAGCTCTCCTGGAAGGATGCGGGCCGGGGGAGGGTGCCTGAACCCTGGCGCCATGGGTCAGCTTCCCAGCCACCCAGGGCATGTCCTGGCCCCTACCTTCCTCCCGCCTTCACCTTTGCCACACTTACCTGAAGGGAGGCCTTCTCCATTTGGGGGTTGGAGCTGGAGCTCGATCCTCCACTGTTCTTCTTCTTCAAGCTTCGTGACCAGATCTGGGTTAGACAGAAAGATGCCGACTCGGGGGTGGGAAGGAGAGAAGGTTGAGGCCCCAGGCCTGGCCCTTTCCTATCCAATGGGAACAACAGGCTACCTCCTTCCATATCCTTGGTTTAAGGACCACAATGTGGGACACTTAGGTGAGGAGACCCCTAGCAAAGTCCCCGGCACACTATAGGAGCAACTCAGTCAACACTGCTCAGATAAATGGGTACATTTTCCAACTGTCATCAAGTTACAAGTATTATCTTTGCCTTCATAAAGGCTTTTATTTCTTCTTTTACCCCAAGCTTAGTGACCTACACCTTTCACACCTGTAAGGTAAGGAAGATACGGGGTCAGTAAAGCCAACTGGGAGCTGCCTGCTGAGGGAAACCAGATGTCCCAAGAGCCCTGTGAGCCCCAGGCTCTCACCTACAGACATCAGGTTTCTGACGGTCTCTGACATAACGTCCTGGTACAGGGCCCTCTGACTGGCATCTAGATACATCCACTCCTCCTGGGTGAAGTTCACTGCCACGTCCTCAAAGGTGACTGGCTTCTGGAAGAGCAGGAGAGACTCAGGGAGTCTGTAATGAGACAGGCATCCAAGGACGAGGCTTAAAAACTGAGGGAAGGGGAGTGCCCGCTGGCTCAGTCAGGAGAGTGGGTGACGCTTGATTTTGGGGTTCTGGGTTTGCACCACACACTGGGTGCAGAGATATCTTAAAAAAAAAAAGAAAGAAAGAAAACCATGGAAGGGGGGCAGAAACAGGAAAAGCCCAATGCAAAGCCAGCAACATTGATCTAACAGAAAGGAAGGCGGGGCCCCTGGGTGGCTCAATGGGTTGTGTGTCCGACTCTTGATTTTGGCCCAGGTCATGATCTTACAGTTGGTGAGATCAGTCCCCACATCAGGCTCTGCACTGACAGTGAGGAGCCTGCTTGGGATTCTCTCTCTCCTCTCTTTCTGCCCCTCCTCTGCTCAGGTGCACATGCTCTCTTATGCTCTCTCTCAAATTAAATATATATATATATATATATATATATATATATATATATATATAGACAGAGAGAGAGAGGGAGAGAGGGAGAGAGGGAGAGAATAGAGAGGAGGGAAGAAAAGATGTGTGTGTGGGGGGGTAGGGGGCACATACGCTGAATATACAAAAAAAGCGAACGTAGACAAAAAGGGCCGTCACTCCCCGATTTCTAGGAAGGGCTCCTGGGTGGGGTGGAGGCTCAGACAGTCCTGGCAGCCACGTGTCCTGGAGTTGTGGAGCTTGGGACAGTCGGAAACTCCACTGGACCACAGACAGGGACCACAGATGGAGACCACAGACTGGGGACAGACAGAAGTGCTCCAGGGTCCAGGACAGCCCCGCCCTCCCCAGCTGGGGGTCCTCACCTGCACCCATGCCCTCCACCTGCACTCTCTCCGTGCGGCTTCCTGCTGGGCGTCTTCCTCCACCCGAGGGAGCAATTTCTGCACACGCTGGACGGGCTTCTCCATGGTGTCTGTTTCCGGCTCTCTCCCCTCCTGGCCCGGCCCCCCAGGCTGGCCGCACTCCTTCCCGGGGCTTTTGGTCTCCGGGAAACGCAGCAGATGGAGGGGCTCTGCAGACGCCTCCGGCTTCGGCATGGCTTCTCCAAGGCCAAGGTCTCTGCCCCGAGGGGCTGTCGTCCGGTGTGAAGTCCCCTCTTTCACAACGCAGCGCACCTTTGGTTCAGGCTTCAGAGGCCGGTCACCAGGGCTCAGCCACCAGCGTCCGGGGACACCAGGCTGAGGCTCCGAAGACACCGGCCCTCGGTTCCTGCTCCCAGTCACTGGCTGGCGCCCACCTCTAGGAACCTGCGGTCAGAGGGAAAGAAGACGAGGCAGCAAGAGGGGAACTGAGTGACCACAGTGTCTTCTCTGGACCACAGGACCCTCTCCACATGGCCGGGATGTGACAATCACCCACGCTAAGGAACCTGAATCCCAGAGGTGCCTGCAAGCTTGGCCCCAGCACAGTTGTGTTGGAAGCCTCTGCACCACTGAGGAAATGGTTCCTGGGCAGCACAAGCTCTGGATGGGTCACAAACCCCTTGTGCAAGCCCCCGGCCCCCAGTTCCCCACCCCCACCCCCCCGACTGCACCCTTGGCCCAGCAGAGCCCACCGGCAAGGCCTGGCTTCCCTGCGCTGCACGAGCGGTGGGAACAGCATCTGCTGGGGTTCAGGGAAGAGGCCCCCGGATCGTCCCAGCACTGACCACATCCACACCCTCGGAGGGGAAAGAGGCCGGCTGGGGGAGGCTCAGCACACCTCGCGGCCCGGGTCCTGCCCTCCCAGGAGGCAGATCCCCCAAGGGAAGTGTCGCCAGCTCCCTATCCCCAGGCTGCACCCTGTCTCTCTCTCGACCCCCAAACCGTTGTCTGTCCCACAGCAATTCTGCCAGCGACCCAAACCCGGACTCACCCACCAAGCTACAGCTGGTGAGCTTTGGGCCCTTGAGGCCTCGAGGCAGGCAGAGCCCCTGCACGCCCCGCGCCCCCCCCCCCCCGCAACTGCACTCATCCCCCCACTGCCCGCCCCTGCATGCGCCCCCAGCTCGGCCCTCCAGAACCCTTTCGGGCCTTTGCCCAGCCCTGCGACCTCGGGGTGAAGCCTCCCACCAGCGGGGAACAACACAGAAGGCTCAGCGCCATGTGGCACAGCGTGTCCCCTTAACTCCCCCCGGCAGGGGCTGAGGAGGTCCCCCTATCCACCCAGACCGCACTGAGCAGGCCCTGATGCCCCAGCACCGCGGGCCACACCCGGACACCCAGGTTTACCCTGGGGTCCCCGCGGTGCGGAGCTCCTCCAGGGTGAGGGGCGCGATGCCCGCCTGCCCGCTGAGGTCTGGGCAGACGAGTGAGGGACAGAGACCCCGCATGTGCCTCTATTCACGCGGGCTCCACACCCGCCCGCCCCACTCACCCACCGCGCACTGGGGACGGGGACTCCGGGGCGTGGGGCGCCTCCGAGCCCGCCGCCCCGCTCCCCCAGCCAGGCTGCACAAGCCCACCGCCTGGTGGCCCAGCCAAGGTCAAGGGTTCACCGTCTGAGAAGCCAGAAAGGAAGAGAGCCCGCCCCCTCAGCAGCCCACCTTCCCACCCGCAGTCACCGTTGGTCCCGCCCAGCACCGGCACCTCGCCTCATTCCCAACCTTCCTTTGCTCTTGAAAAAAGAGGATTAAATGATCTCTGATTAAAACTCACAACCTCCCACCACCATCTAGAGCCCAAAGGAGAAAAACGAGACCCACAGGCCCCCAGAAGGAGAGGTGCAAACACAGGTAAACAGCATCATAGAAAAATGAAGGCCAGGTGCCTGGAGGATCAGTGGGGCTGAACATCCGATCTGGGCTCAGGTTGTGATCTCCAGCCCGTGAGTTCAAGCCCCCAGTAGCGCTCTGAGCCGACAGCTCGGAGCCCAGAGCCTGCTTCGGATTCTGTGTCTCCCTCTCTCTCTGCCCCTCTCCTGCTGGCACTCTGAATCTCTCTCTCTCAAAAATAAATGAACATTAAAAAGATTTTTAAATAATAAAATAAAAAGAACAATGATGGCAAAGGGCAGATCACACATGGGGACTTCAATGCTGGAGCCCGGGGAGCAGAGGACCCTGTGGGGTGGGACTCTGCTGGCCTGGGCCACTTACCCTGACTCAGTTCAACCTTCTCAAGTGGTATCTCTCTTTTTTGCAATCAGTCCAACAGATACCACATTTATTTTCTCCACTCGATTGGCACTTATTCCATTTTGTATTACTATCATCTTTTATGTTTCACATCGGCACGGGCTTTACAAAGTACTTTTGTAAACATGGCCTCCTCCACTGAATCCTTAAAACATCCCCATATTCCATTTTGTATTACTATCATCTTTTATGTTTCACATCGGCACGGGCTTTACAAAGTACTTTTGTAAACATGGCCTCCTCCACTGAATCCTTAAAACATCCCCTCATGGGGCGCCTGGGTGGCGCAGTCGGTTAAGCGTCCGACTTCAGCCAGGTCACGATCTCGCGGTCTGTGAGTTCGAGCCCCGCGTCAGGCTCTGGGCTGATGGCTCGGAGCCTGGAGCCTGTTTCCGATTCTGTGTCTCCCTCTCTCTCTGCCCCTCCCCCGTTCATGCTCTGTCTCTCTCTGTCCCAAAAATAAATAAACGTTGAAAAAAAAAATTAAAAAAAAAATTAAAAAAAAAAAAAATCCCCTCAGGTAGACTAGTTACTCTGGCTGTACAGGTGAGAAAGGGTCCCAAAGCCCGCCTGCCGCTGCATGGGGCCTGAAAGCAGACGCCTTGCTCCCGGTCTCCAGGGCCAGCACTGTGTGGCTGGCAGGCGCCCAGCCTTAAATCTCTTCTAGGAGCCCCTGGGCACACACCATCCCAGTCTGCCTGCAGAGTCAGATAGGCTGCTGGGGGTGGGGGCTGGGCGGGAGGGAAAGTGGGAGGGGCTCCTGCGGACTTGCGGCCTTCCTGAGGCCAGGGGAAGGGCTGCCCAGGGTGCTTTCCATTAAGCCTGAGAAAACAAAAGCAGCCTTTCAATAGACAGGATCTGACCCTGCACGTGCACAGACATGCCTCTCTTCCCTTGCTCGAATCCCAGACCTGGTTACACGTCACCTCATTTGGAAAACAAGGCAGCTGGACCCCAGACCCCATAGTTTGCCACTTTGATCTGATCCTCAAGTCTTGAGGGTCAGCAAGGAGACAAGGGAACGAACGAATAGGGAGTTCGTGCCGTGCGTGTATTCAACATGCACTGGACCACAGGTTTGGGGAGGGGGTTGGGAGAGCCCTAGTCTTGGTCACCAGCAGCACTCAGTGCTGTGGACGCTCAATTGAGTAGCAGGAGTGCATAACCTGGACAGAGAGCAGCACCGGATGCACCATGATGAGAAGAAACCAGGTAGGGGAAACCAAGTTAGCTCTGCTGACAGAGGCAGAGGAACATTCTGAAATGTGGGGAGGGGTGGGACAGGGGCAACAGCAATGTGGAACAAGATAGGACGCAGACACTGAGGTTCAACAGGTGTGGAGAGAAGGACTGGGAGGAGGACTGGAATTGGGGCCACCTCTGCGCATGGAGCCTGGAGCCTGGGTTTGGTACAACTGAAGGCTGACGAGAAGGGAACAAGGGAGAAACCCTTCTGCTTCTCATCTGTGTGGTTCCAAACACCGACACAAACCCTTGAGCTGAGCACCAGCCTGGTGATGCAGACCCTGGTCTGGAATCTAGCAACAACCAGGACGCCATTTTGGTAGCCGCCTTTGAGGATTTAGTGGAGGCCATGTTTACAAACAGATTTTGCAAACTGTAAAGGCCCGTGCCGACTTCCTGGTTCTCGGTCTATAACCACTGCCCGACCTCCTCGTTCACACACAGGCAATAAAGTGAAAGACCTCTGCACCGATCTAGCAAGCTGTGGCAAGCACTCTGCCAACGGAGCCACTGTTGGAGAAGTTCATCCAGAGGACGTGACCAATGGCTGACCAGAGAGCAGGCCCTGGGCAATCAGAGGGTCCTCACTTGCTCTCTGTCCTTGGGATGCACTCACAAGGGGGGCTGTTTCAGGGACACAGTCTTGAGGGAGCAGGTGGTGTTGACACCACGTGGATTGAATACATGACCAAACCTAGTCAAGGTCTCTATATAAACTTTCAGATTCTGGTGGACAGGTGTGTGGGCACCCAATACTAAGTTCATATGTGAGTCCCTTGCTTATTAAAACTGCCACCTACCAACCTGGAGTGGCCTGCCTTTTTCTTCAGTCACTCCTTGCCCTCCATGTATGGTGGCCTGTTTCAGATCCCACTCCCCACCCCCACCCCACTGAGGAAAATTCCTGAGGTTTCAAACCAACAGCAACAAGTCTCTGTGACTGAGGATCTTGCTGACAAAGGCTCTAACCCAACAGTGGCACCCTCAGTTTTGGACCCACCACCTTCCTGACATGGTCACTGGATACATTCCTTTTGAAAGGAAGATGCACTTTGTTATTGGGCTCCTGTTGAAACTAAACACCTGACCCAAGGAAGCTTGGACATTTTGGCTTCATAGTCACATTTGCGGGTTGGTCAACTTGGACTCAACTTCTCACCAAGTGGGAGGGATCTGATAAGCCCTGCTTGTCACAGGGGGATGGTACATTTAGAGGTGCAGCTGGCCTGGCCCAAATGTCTCAGTTCTACGTGGAAAAGTGGCAGATGTCCCTTTGGGGAGGATTTATCCCCCAGTCTGCTGTCTGAAGCAAAGTGCTGGCTCAGCAGCGCTCTCAGGTCACCGGACCTGGACCACTGGGGTTCAGTGAAGCTAGAACCCAGTGCTGTCTCTGGCTGATGCAGACATTCAGCCTCAGAGCCAGTTACTCACAGCCGGACATGGAGGCTGTCATTCTACTTGGGGGGCAGAACTCAGGGCCATTGTCATGGCTCTCACCAACAGATCAGCCTTCCTGTAATTCTACTGACCCTTGGGCTGTGCCAATGGCCTAGCTATTCGGTCGGGCACTTGGAAAGCTACGCTGGTTACAAATATCTCCTTGGAGAGAGAAATAAAGCCAACTGCTGACCTAACATCTGAGGAGCCTGTTGTCTGATGAGACGGGCCTGGAATCAATGTGCTGAGGGAGAATCACCCCCATTGCTGCCTGGATCCATCATCATCCCGGATGCAGCAAGACGTGCACCATCATCGACTGGGCACGAAGTAAAGGGTCAGGATCTGATTTGGGCTTGTGACTGTTCCATTTGTCTCGCAAGGAGGGAGGCCACATAGCAAGGGGCATTTTCCACACCTGCTCCTGGCAGATGGACTTGATTGGATCTCTGACCTTCTCTGAGAGCAGTGGTGCCTCACCACTGCTGACACTTTTTTAGGGTACATATTTCTTTTCTGGTCCAATCAACCTACTCCAGCAATAGCACTGTGGCCCTTGAAACTAATCTGCCTCATGTTTTGGCTTTTCATACCATTTTTAGTCTGACAATGGTGTGCTTTTTATTGTAAAGCCTCTTGACAGTGGGCTGATACTTAAGGTAATTAGTGGATCTTTCATGCTTCCTACCACACCATTCACAGGCTGAACAGCCTTGTCAAAAGTTGACTGAAAGGGATGTTTTTTAGTCTTTTCCCCTCACCTCCTCCTAGTCTGCCTTAGTAAGGCAGCTTTGGTCGCCCTGTGCTCCTATCCCCCTAAAAGCATAATCTCGTCTTGACTACTTCCTGAGTAATGATCCGGACAGGTTATATAGACCTGTTTTGGAAATTCCTGGACACGATGCTTCTTTCTTTTCCCTCACAGCCTAATGACACCCCCAGGCTGGCCAGGCTGGTACCTCCCCTTGGCAGCAGCCCAGCCAAAAGAGGGAGGGGAGGCGCTAAGAGATTCAAACTTATTCTGGCTCAGTACTAAACTAGGATTCTGGGATTTACTTGGTCCTAGATTATAAGGGTAATGACCGCTTGATTGAATACATTGCTCACTAAGTCCCAAGGCCCACACACACATAATGGATTTCCATACATTTTATAAAAATGTTCTTGTTTTGGGGCGCCTGGGTGGCTCAGGCAGTTGAGTGTCCAACTTCAGCTCAGGTCATATCTCACAGCATGTGGGTTTGAGCTCCGCATTGGGCTCTATGCTGACCGGTCAGAGGCTGGAGCCTGCTTCAGAGTCTGTGTCTCTCTCTCTGCCCCTCCCCTGCTCATGCTCTCTCTCTCTCTCTCTCAAAAATAAATAAACATTTAAAAAAAATGTTCTTGTTTCTCCTGTTGAAACAGGAAAGGATTCTGATTGGTGCCATTCAGGTCACATGCCAACCACTGTAGCCTACCACTGGCTACACTGATGTCAATCACTATTCCAAGAGAGTAGGGTGGTACAGTTGGCTGGGACTGGGGGGAAGCAACTGTGTAAGACAAGGAGGGTGGGATTTCGCTTACCGGAAAAAGAGAGCTTGGACAAGCAAAAAGGGACAGACCCCCACACTTACAGAACACAACTTTACATGTATAAAATATGTATATAAACATAAAGGAATATCTGGATATGTTACATGTGCACCCCAGAAAGTTTGAGAAATATCTATTGGCTAAATTTCTTCTTCCTGTCAACAAAATTCTATGTCAATATGGGAGACTTTAGATAGTTCATTCTTAACTAAGTCAGGATATATTAATCACCCTGGGTTCAATAAGTGTTCATGATTAAATGAAAAAATTGTTTGATGCATGGCAGACACTTAATAAGTGTTATATCTCCCCTGCACCACTATCCTTCTAGTCTCTATGATGTTACCAACAAAAACATGATTTTTGATAGGTGAGGTACAGCTTACTCACTATTTGAATTGGCAGTAGGTAACAGGTAAATTTTAGAAAGCCTATGCTAGCACGGCATTGCTGACCTACTTACCATCCTCCTCGAGGGGATGTACCCTTGTTCGGCCTTATTCTGATTTGTGATGCTAACGCAATGGAAGGCTTTATAATTAGACCCACATAAAACAACACGCCAATCTTGTAAACCTTACATCCTGAAGCACTTTAACCTCATGGCTAAAGTCACTATCAGACATGCTTCAGTGAGTTCAAAGTCTTATTTCATATACCTGACTCAGTAGGAGGGTTATTGTAATTGTCTGCTTTGTCTTCTGCCCCTGTAACCTTACAACCCGTTTCTGTTTTGGGCTTCCTTAACTCTCAACTGTTGGTTGCCCATCCCTGGTGGAATCCAAGATGGCAGTTCAGTTTTGTCAACCTTTCTACTCTTAGTCTGGTCTCTTATCCTGAGTATTCCAACTGTTCACTGATCTGGTTCCTTTGGCCCCAACGCTGGTTCCTTGAATGGGCTCCCCTGGTTCCCTGCCCATCTCCTACTCCTCAGGATTGTTGATTTCCTTGCCCTCCTGTTTCCTAAGGACAGGATTCCAGCGCTCAAGGTGTCGATGCTCCTTCCATGCTGTCTTTGCTGCCAATGCCTGTCAGGTCTTGTGTCTGTTGTTGGCACCTTCCCTTTTTTCCACTCCACCCTTAAATGTCCATTGAATTTAGCTGCATGGAGCTCTTTGATGACTCAGTGAAAGGGGGCCTGGTGAAGTGATGGGCAGAGAGGCCAGAATGCAGGCAGCTGATACAGACTTTTTAAGGGATGTGGCTTTGAAGGACTGCAAAGGACAAGCACAGCTGACTTAGATGGGAGAGAGCTGAGGGTACCTATAGGTCACTCAGAGTGATCCAGTTGGGAGGGAGCAGTCGGATATAGAGGAGAGAGAAAGAAGAGGTGATAGCCTGAGGTTGTGGGGACGCAGAGATGCCATTTTCCACTGTGAGAACAGAGAGAGCGAGCGAGCAACAGTGAGCGGAAAAAGAGAATGAGCACATACACAAAAAGATGCAGAAACAAGAGTTGGCAGGTATGCTTACTGCCTTCGCTCTAGTCTCTTGTAAGGCCCAGTGGTTTGAGAGACTTTAAAAATTTAAGATACTTTCTACTGAATTTTTTTTTCTTTATACTCACCCAAGTAAGTTTCTAAGGCTTGCAAGCAAGAAAATTTGACCATGACATTGCTGATTTCAACTCATCAAAATTTTCAGCATTATTTTTTTAAAGTTTCTATTTACTTATTTTGAGGGGGGTAAAGGGCAGAGAGGGAGAGAGAGAGAATCCCAAGCAGGCTCCTCACTGTCAGCACAGAGCCCGATGTGGGGCTTAATCCCATGAACTGTGAGATAATGACCTGAGCCGAAATCAAGAGGTGGACGCTTAACCAACTGGGCCACCCAGGTGCCTCCAGCATTATTATTTTTTTTTTTAATTTTTTTTTTCCAACGTTTTTTATTTATTTCTAGGACAGAGAGAGACAGAGCATGAACGGGGGAGGGGCAGAGAGAGAGGGAGACACAGAATCGGAAACAGGCTCCAGGCTCCGAGCCATCAGCCCAGAGCCTGACGCGGGGCTCGAACTCACGGACCGCGAGATCGTGACCTGGCTGAAGTCGGACGCTTAACCGACTGCGCCACCCAGGCGCCCCCCAGCATTATTTTTTAAAGTGTGAGTATGGTTGACACACGATGGTACATTAGTTTCAGATGTACAACACATGATTCAACAACCCTATGCCTTCTGCTGTGCTCACCACAAACGCAGCCACCACTGGTCACCATACAATGCTATTACCATAGTCTTGACCATATTCCCTGTGCTTTCATCCCTGTGACCAACATTATTTCTACAGGGCAGACTCTTGACCTGAGCTTATTATAAGAAACTCCAGAGTCCCTAGTATACTTGGAACCCACCACTCAAGACTCTCTAAACAGCTCACCTGGCCTCCTGCTACACACAGAAAATAAGCCATGTGAAGGAAACACCTTTCTTCACATATGTGTATTTTTTCCCTGTGCCTTACCTCCTTGGAATTTCTGCCACATCTGCATGGGGAAAACTTGGGGGGAAAACAGTATCAGCTGGGGGTACTCCTCCAGTAACAAGTTTCCTGGTTTTCTTATCTTCTTGAGATACAACTTATCAATCCATCTGATGCATTTGTCGGGCGTCTTTGGTTTTGGAGAGAAATTATCACTGTAAAAACGTAATCACGTGGAGAACCCTAACAGTTTGCAACTACACCGTCTGCACACAGCCACCAAGTCTGCTGCTTGGGCTAAACTTACCCAAGTATTGGAAAATACCAACATTCACAAACTATTTAGTGGCCCTCTCTCGGCAATTGCTTGTCAACTCAGAAACCATGAGGGTACGGTGATCAAAGGCCACCTCCCCAAGATCTGACTCCACCGGTCTTCCTTGTTCTCCCAACAAAATGCATGCTTCTGCCACTTTCTGAAGGCTTGCATCAGGCTGCTTCCCTGTTAGCAAAGGCCTGTAAGTACAAGTAGTGACTGTTTTCATAAAGGCCAAAATCCTCTTCAGGTTTTTTTCAGTTAGGGAGAACAAGTGCTCACGCAGGTCTTTTGTAAAAACCAAGTGGTGTGACAGGAGCATTTGGAAAACAGGGCTTACTCTTTGTTTATGTCATGTCAGCTGATGTAGGTTCCATAGCAATGCTCCCGGCTGGGAGGGGACACCTGCATCCTTTGTGCAAGGGATCACCCCATAATGACAGTGGAGTGGGGCTCATGTGCAAGGGACTGGGGAGGCTTCTCAACCAGCTGCACTTTAGATCCACGTGGGGCTGGTTACCATCAGAGATGTACCAGTACACATCCCTATCAACTTTTTTTTTTTTTTTTTTCCTGGCTCCAGCCTGTTTTCTGGTGACTTCTCCTTTGAATAGTTCTGGCTGGATGAGAACTGTACGCTCATGCCTTTTTGTGCCAACAGCTATATTCTTTGTGGCACTTCCTGATCCATTTTCATCTTGTTAAAACTCAACTTTTCCCCTCAATTTCCAAGCCCATTTTTTAAATGTTTATTTATTTTGGGGGCGGGGGAGAGGCAGAGAGACACAGAATCTGAATCAGGCTTTAGGCTCTGAGCTGTCAACACAGAGCCCGACACGGGGCTGGAACTCACAAACTGTGAGATCATGACCTGAGCAGAAGTTGGACGCTTAACTAATGACTGAGCCACCCAGGTGCCCCTCCAAGCCTATTTTAATGAAGGGTGGATGCCAGTGATATCAGCACAAACACTGAATGGCAGATTCTTAATGCTATTGTATTAATTCAGTAATCTCCATGTTCTTTTGCCCATCCTTGTTCTTCCGCACGTCCCAACTGAGCCGGACTGCTGCTGCACAATCCCCACCTGTCCAGACAGGGAAGCTCTTCCTGGCTGCAGGCACCGCCCTAGCCTTCACCCAGAGCCACTCACGTGTGGGTCCTGTGCACCTGCTGTTCCCTGGGCCCACGTGCTCTTTCTCACCTGCTTATCAAACTTCTCCCCTTCAGCACGAGCATCCACCTATTCCGTAAAGCTGTAAACCTTCACGAAGGGGCTCTTTAGCTCTAGTCCAAAGGGCCAGTCCTTCTCCACAGTTTCTGAGGCACTTAGATGTTTCTATTAGCTTTATTACTTCTGTACTAGGATTATCGATCCCCATCTGGACCATGAGATTGCAAGCTCACACGATGAGGAGGACCCTGCCCTACCCACCCTTCCATCAGTCAGTCAGCACAGTGTGGACTAACAAGATTCAGCACGTGTGGAATGAATCAGTCAATGGGCCTCCAGTGTCTCGCATCTCCTCTGAAGCCACGGAGTGCTCAGGGCTGGAAAGCTGGACTCCTGTCCCACAGACAACAGAGAACTGCTAGAGGTCCTGACCAGTGTCTCCAGGGATGTGAGCTCCCTGTCCTCCTCCTCTGGGAACCCTTTTATGCAGACTTCAGTGAAACTTTATGATGATGCCAGGTGCCTTGAGAAGAGAAAATGGGGTGACCTTGTCTGGAAGGCATCAAAGATAGTTCTGGAGAGGGGATAAATAAAATCATGAATGTTACTGACGGGTATTAAAAAACAAATTAAGGTATTTTAGTACCTCAAATAAAATGTAAGAACAAAGAAAGACTATGTTAACGCACGGACAGGACCTAAGAAGGTAAAGTGGTACATCATCAACTGTTCCTGTATTTGGGGGCTTGGCCCTCTTGGACACAGCTGTTTCCAGCAGTTAACAAATGTCCTTCCTTCTTTCAACACATATTTGAACAGACTCTACAGAACAAGCCTGCGGGCACAAAACCAGTGGAATGAAAACAAGCCCCAGGAACAGGCTTGTCATGTGAAGGTCCCACAACCTAGATGCCCTGGAGACTCCTGCACACTATGCCCCAGAAACACGCTTAAACAAAAATGTTTACAGAAGTACTATTTGTAGAATAAAAAACACAAAAACAGGGGCGCCTGGGTGGCTCACTTGGTTGAGCGTCCGACTCTTGATTTCAGCTCAAGTCATGATCTCTTGGTTCATGGAACTGAGCCCAGGTCGGGCTCCACACTGACCTTGGGGAGGCTGCTTGAGCTTCTCTCTCTGCCCCTCCCCCACTCACTCTCTCTCAAATAAACGTGAAAAACCCCCACAAAACCAAAAATTGGAAATGACCTCAACAATACAGCAGGTAATTAAGATGTGGTATATTCATGTCATGGAATGAACCACCCAAGAAGTACACACTTAGATGGTGGAGATTCAGGGAACAGACCATGTAGAGCTCGTGAGGCTCGTGGAGATGAGTCACTCTGACGCACCCCCCAGCACCAGGAGACTGCGGAGGGGAGGAGGACAACCAAGGAGCCTCAGAAGGGAAACCAGTGAGGCTGGAGAAAACCCAGGAGAACATGTTACAGGAAGTCATGCAAATCAGAGGCGCCTGGGGGCTCAGTCCGTCGGGTATCTGACTTCTGCTCAGGTCATGATCTCGCAGTTGGTGAGTTTGAGCACCACGTGGGACACTGTGCTGATAGCTCGGAGCCTGGCGCCTGCTTGAGATTCTGTGTCTCCCTCTCTCTCTGCCTCTTCCCTGTTCATGCTCTGTCTCTTTCAAAAATAAATAAACGTTAAAAATTTTTAAAAGACGTGCTTCAAAGAGGAAAAAAAGAAAGGAAATGAAATAGTGTTTCACATCAACATGGGTGAATTAAAAAATATTAATGAACAAAAGTAAATTATATAATTTTCATCTATATACATGCCATAAACAGGTAACTATGCACAATTATGTCACTTAGGAATACATACATAGATGACGAAAACTACAGAAAGGTGTTAATTACCACAAAATTCAGGCCAGTGACTGCCTCTAGGGATGAGGGAGGGGTGTAAATGGGAGCACAGGGGGTTCCAGGTCTCAGCCTCAGCAGTGGGTGCCTGGACATAGACATTTTCATTTGTATATTCACTTTGCACTGAGAAGACGAAAGAATACAGAAGAAAAGCATTAAGTGTGACTCATGATTCATGGTTGCTTGGGGTAAAGATGGTTGTTCACACACCGTTCAAGGAGATGAAAGGTGAGTTATGAGGTAGACATGACGGAGTCAGGTCTGGCCAAACTTACCCTCTTACCAGACTTTTACTCTGAGATGGATGAGCTGTGAAAGTGCCTTGCAATCACCAGCTGCTTTTACACTAGATTTGGAGGAGAAAGAGGGAGGCCGACCTCACCGTGGCTAGCGCTGAAAACCTTCATGGTAAACAATCCCTTACAGTTATGTATTTCTTTAAATGTTTATTTATTTTGAGAGAGAGAGAGAGAACGGGGAGGGGCAGAGAGAAAATCCCAAGCAGTCTCCACGCTGTCAGCGCAGAGCCCAACGTGGGGCTCAATCCTATGAAGTGTGAGATCCTGACCTGAACTGAAAACAAGAGTTGGACACTTAAGCAACCAACTGAGCCACGAGGTGTCCCTGGATTTTTTTTTTTTTAAGTAATCTGTACACCCAACGTGGGGCTCGAACTCATGACCCTGAGATCAAGAGTCACCTGCTCCACTGACTGAGCCAGCCAGGCGCCCCTACAGTTGTGTACCAGGTTGCTTTTCAGTCCCACTCAACTCAAAGGGCTTACCCTAGCCCTACTGATTGGGGTTTCTAAGTTGGACAATACACCCTGTTACAAGGCTGAGGGTCTGCCACTGGGACATGGTGACGCAAGGCCAGAAAAGGCGAGGGCGGTGTGCAGCAGGCACAGGTGGGAGGTGGCTATCATGCTGAGGAGCAGCAGTGCAGGACAGCCCCATCACTGGGGGATGCAAGAGGCAGGCCCAGGAGGGGGGCATCAGGACCCCCACAGCCGAAGGGTGACACTCCCCACGGTGTGCCTTTTCCATGTCTCTGATTCTCTACTCACCACCTCTGAACGCCTACTTTCCCAACTTTTAGGTATCTGGGAAGAAAATGAACTGAAAATGAAATCAATAAATTTCATTCTGCTTGGCTACTGAAATTCCCACTAAATGCATAAATTTGTTTTCTGAGTTATCAATGAGTGTTAGAGGACATCTGTTTGAGGGAGAGTTTGCTTTACCTCTGAGTGGATCCAATGCTGGGAAGATGTTGCTTTCATGGCCACGTGTGCAGCTGGAGGCAACCTGAGAAACTACTCCCCTCCCATGGGCTCCCTCCTTGCTCAGCTGGGCTTGGCCAGGTGCCCTCCTTTGCACAGAGCCTGTGCACGCCTCCAGCATCACCCAGGCCACGTTGTGAGTGGGGAGTGGTCTATGCCATTACTCGTGAACCAATCAAGGGCAGGGACCTCTTTTCATTCACTCCCAGTAACTAATAATACCTGGCATATAGGAGGCTGTCAGAATTAAGTTCCTCAAACAAACAAAGCTGTAGGGTCCCATTAGTGGCTCCCTGATAAAATTATGAATGTGAAATCAAAGACCCAACACTGACCTTCAGCAGTCTCATCAGGACACCCGTCAAGGGCTGGGGCAGGGGCAAGGTGGGAGGTGTCTGAGAACAACCCCTCACTCAGATCATTGACCAACCACCCAACACAGGAGAAAAACAACATCAGAGGATTAGCAACCTGAGCAGAGAGGCCAACTAAAAACAGCCAGGTTTCAAGTCCAGAACCATGTGATACAGATGCAATCTCACCCAACTCTGGGGAGAGATGGGAAATAGTTCAAAAAACAAAGTCCACTTCGGAGACATGATTTTATTCTAAAAGCGCTGAAACTCGACAGTCTTTTATTTTTCCCACTTGGCTTCTCAAAAAGGGCGGCATAGTTAGGAATTCTCTTTGATGTGGTTTTATGGCAGTATTCCCTTCTTCTCTATTCTTTTCCACGAGAACATTCACTTTGATCCGACTTCTACTGCATGGCTGCAGGAGTGGATATGCAGTGATGCTTTCAAACTCCTTCACCTCTCTCTTTGCTCTCCTGTGCCTCCCATGGGTCAGCGGCGTGTTCTGGCCTTTTCTCAAGACTCCCTCCTTGAGTCTCTGTTTTCCCAGCTCTCTGCCCCGCAGCATGCGTTCCTGGTGACCTTTAATTTGTACCTGCTCCCTCTGGCTCACTTGCTTTCTCCTCTGTGCGCTCAGGATGCTGTGCTCCTCTGGCACAATTCTGGGGAAGGTGGTTTCACCAGGAGCCTGTAGTAATGGCCTACATGTCTTATTCTTAACCTCTTTGACCTGACCTGCTCTCTGGATGTGACTTTCTATGTGTCCCCCCTCCCTCGCAGGAACCAAATAATACCGTTTTTGTCTCTCCACGCTTTGGGTTGTTTCCCCCTTCAATTTCTTCTCCATTTCACACCCTGTCTCTTGTTCCCTCATCTCCACTATTCTTTTATTATAGTAAGACTCTGTTTTGGCAAGCCAGTAGTCATGAGAAAGAGCCTGCTCCCTACACAGTGTCTCGTACTCCTCCTGGTATTTCTGAGTTATCAGTTGTCTTGTCGCTGTTGTATGCACACCACCCAGACTCTGTCAAAGTGAGGTAGAGGATTTCATAATGGGACCATCTTTTCACTCTGAACACATTTAAACAGGAGCATACCCTCATTACTGACAGCCAGAAAAGATACGTGGGTGTAATAATTGTGATTTCTACTCCCATCACTCCTAGGTGAACCCATGAGCTCTGAAAGTTAAATTACCCCACCAAAATCAATAACTAGTGCTTTAAAAATATAGTATTGGGTGCTTTCAACATAGTATTTTGTTTTGCAAGCATAGATATAGTGAAACACATCTGCCAGTGTAGACAGGGGTTACCTGGGCAGAGTTTTAAACCCAAGGCTCCTCTCCTAGTAGTTCCAAACCATATGACGTGAAGATTACTTACCAAGATTTTCTTCTCCAGTGGGGACAGCTGACCTGTAGCAATCCTGGGGTCTGTAGACATTTTAGCCCAGGACAATCTGGAAGATAAAAAGGCAGAGGTAGATTGGCACGTAAGCAGTGTCAGAACATATCTACTCACTTACTGACTGAACCAAAAAACCGAAGTGTTTTGGTCAAGGCCAAGGGCATGTCCCCCCAGAAAGAGAAAACCTGCTAAGAGGCAGGGCTACTCCAGGGCCATGTCCTCCATGGGAAACCACTGCATCCCTGTGATGGAGAATTTAATAAGAGCATAAAATCTTCTCATAGAAACAAAAGGCACACATGTCCCGCGGATTCCACGTGAGCCACTCTGAGTCTCGAATCTGGGACTGGGAGGGGGAAGAGACCCGCTCCTTGGTGAGGCGCTGCACAGGCACATCTCCGCTGGACGGCTCAGTGTCCCAGCCGCCCTCTCTGGGGACAGTCCCACACCGCAGGGTCAGGAGTCTGTTCTCTTTCCGCAGTTTCTCGGTCCGGGCCCTCTCCGCCTCTATCAGCACATACAGCATCTCTGCCTTCCAACCTTTTGTTCTGAAACCCTGTTCTCATCTGATTGCCCACCCCTCCACACCTGCCGGCCTTACACTGCCACTCATCCTTCACCCCAGATCCATTATGAGACCATTCCTCATTGAACCCCCTTAGGATAGGAATTTGGGGTGACTTTTTGTAATTGGTCAGGCTGATGGCTACACAAGGCTGCCAACGTTTCATGTGTCATTCCTGGTCTGAGTCACTATGAGGTCGTAGTGGAGCCACTGGGGGTGTCTGGCACATCACCTCTGTGCCTCTGTTTGTGCTATTTATGGTAAAGAGCATGGGCTCTGAAGCCTGCCCAAGCTGTTTGAGCCCTAATTCCATGGCTTCTGAGGTGTGTGACTCAGGGCAAGTAGCCATCTCTAAGTCAGGTTCCTCATCTATAAAATGGAGATGTAAGACAAAAACCTGCTTCTCAGGGGTCATAAAGAACAAAGGTGGTTTAGATGGAAGAGCCTCGCACAATGCTTGACATATGGTAAGTCCCTATAAGATGGCAGTCATCTCTCTTCCACAGGTCAAGCCCTGGCTCTCTATAAAGTCTTTCTGGATGATTCTATGTAACAGTGATTTTTGCCTTCTGAACACTTAACATTTTCTACTTCTACGATTCATTTGAAAACCAATTGGGGTTTACACCGAGACACCCATATTCCTGTATCATTTTTAACATTTTCATGCTGAAATTTAGACTCTTAAAGGGTGTAACTACAATTTATATCTACAAACACAATGTGGTTATATTATTGTAATGAATCTGGTATCAAACATTGGATCTCCCTGACCTCTTAGGCACATTCCTGTTTGCCTATAAATACCTTTTTATATTGTTTTAATTTAACTTTTAGGTAACATACATTGCAATGACCCATGTTGATATTTTAAAAATATGACCACCTTACTTATTTCTCCATACACAGAATCTAGCACAGCACCTAACATGAGTATGTGATCCCAAGTGCTCAAAATGATCTGTTGGTTGATCATCCCTATCACATGACATGGGCATATTCCTCTCTTACATTCCCTATACTGCCGTATCTCCCTTTTCACTGGGACACTTGCTAGTCTCCCTTAAGGTGTACAAGCACTTCCGTGTCCTGTGCTGGTCCTTGACTCTCACTCTGCCCTCCCAGTACTCGGACTGCATTCTAATCCTTTGTGCTCCTGATGGTCAGATAATAGTCTGCAACTTTGCAGCCCAGCCTTGGCCTAAAGACTGGGCATAAGTGCCTCATCAGTGAGGTTGTGTTGGGAAAGGGCCACGCCTCACAATGCTGACACATGAGGACAGTATTCAGCTCACGGTGGTTGGGCACTGAATACTGGTCAAAGTGAAAAGGGAGAGAGAGAGGGGAAGAGCTCATTTCGATGTCCATTTCCAAAGGACACACATAGAAACTGCCTACACAATGGGCTCAGCACCAGACCCCCTTAAGACCACGTGACAGCCAGGTAAGTGAAATTATGGGGCCTGTCTTGCTCAGTAGCTTGCTCCGAGTTTCAATCCCTTCACTACTGTGTGTTTCCATTACTGCAGAAAACGGTGGAGCGGGGCCCTTCCCGAGGAGGGAATCACAGCTCATCTCCAGAAGGTACAGTGGTGGCTCCACCACTCCGTATGTAAAGGACTCGGCACAGCCGTCCGCTTGGCTGGGCTGGTGGGCTGGGAGGGAAGTAGGACCGCCAACGAGAGGCCGTCCCTTCAGGATCACGAGTTTCTACTTTAGACTGTAGGTTACAGACGAATGAAAACAGCTCGGTCTTGTGTGTTTTAACTCACGTATTACGGAAATGTCTGCTGTCTACCCAGTGGACGCCGGCAATTCGCAGTTGGCTGGACAGGAGCCGGAGGCCCCGGTGGAGGTGGGTCCCAGACCCGAAGTCAGCCTACGGCATGGGGAAACGCTACCCACGGCCGTGGCCTCACCTGGGAGGCGTGTCAGGACCTGTCCCGCTTCCCCAGATCCACCCGCAGCACCTCCTGCGCCTCAAGAAGCCCGCTCACTCCTCCTCGGGCCCAGGGCAGTCCCCGAGGCGGGCGTGCGGGGCAGGAGGCCCCGGGAGCGCAGGAACCTGACGGTCCGGACTCCGAGCTGAGCTTTCCTCCTCAGCGCAGCCCCAAGAGGGAAATTCCGGCTCTAGGGCCGCACAGTCCCAAGAAATCAAGTATTCGGGAAGGCTCCTTCGTTTTTCAGGGGCAGTGCCCCAACGATTGATCCAAGAAAACAACTATCCCAGGACTGGATCCTCAGGGAGGGAGCGACCGGAGGCGCAATGCTCATTACCCAGTTTCCCGAACCCGCAGAACCAGGGGGAAGGCAGCGCCCCTACGTCCTCCGCAGATGTCCTGATCCGGCTCCGGGAACCTCCGGCCACAGCCGCGCTCACTTATGACGTCACAGCAAATGGCGCCTGCAGCTGGGTCGCGGGGACAGGCCGGTCGCGCTCACGTATGACGTCACAACCAATGGCGCTCGCCTCGCGTTGCGCGACACGCTTTGCGCAGTCGCGGTCGGGCGGAGAGGAGGAGGGCTCGGTGGAGGGCACCGGCGAGGCCCGCCCACGTCCAGGGACCGACAGGGAGACCGGCGGGGAGACCGGCGGGGAGACCGGCCGCTAGCGCGCGCACAGACCCCTACCTCGTGTGGCTCATGGACTCTGGGCGCTCCCGCTCCCACTTCCAGTCGGACCTGGACTTCTGTCCGGACTGCGGCTCCATCCTGCCCCTGCCCGGGGTTGAGGACACGGTCACCTGTATCCGCTGTGGCTTTTCCGTCGACGTGCGAGGTGAGGGGCTGGCGCGGCGGCCGGAGCCTGCGGGCGCGGGGAGTGGGGTCAGCGCCCCCTCCCCGCCCATGTCCATAACCCGTTCTCGCTGCGCGCAGACTTCGAGCAGAAGGTGGTTAGGACCACGTTTGTGTTCCACAAGGTGGGGACGGCGGTGCCCGTGGCGGCGGACGAGGGGCCTGAGTTCCAGGGGCCCGTGGTAAGTAACCGACGTCGCGGACTGGCCCCAGCAGGGAGCGCGGGGAGGAAATGCAGGCGTGAGCGCAGAGATCGGGACCCAGATCCCGGAGAGGGAAGCGGGGTGTCTGCAGCAGCAGCGTGTGGTGTGAGGACCGTGGGCTCTGGTTCCGGGTGGGCCCCCCAGGACCCCCTGACACGCCCGTGCTGACCCGCCAGGTGGACCGGCGCTGCTCGCGATGCGGCCACGAGGGAATGGCCTACCACACCCGGCAGATGCGCTCAGCCGACGAAGGGCAGACCGTCTTCTACACCTGCACCAGCTGCAGGTGCGTGTCCTGCTGCCTTCTGCCCCTTCTCTGTTCGCTAACCACATTGATGCGCTGATTTGCTCCCTGTGCGGGATAAACCGTTAGTTTCTCTGTTCCCGTCCCTTATTTCTGTTCAGTTCAGGTAATAGGGGGATTTGTGGGGTTTTATTTTTGAAAATTACATTTCTCTTAGCCTTTTTATAGCCAGTGAACTAACCCTTTTGAGATATGTAAAAGCAAAAGGAAAACTGGAAGGCGAGTATTGCTCGCATGTTATGTTGGAATTTCCTCTACACTCGAGTTAGTTTTCCTTTTCTGAGCATTAATCGCGTGTGCCTTCAGTCCTTCGTCTTTGGTGTTCTGTAGTTTCACCAGAGTATATCAGGATGTGCTTTCTTTTCTTGATCCTGTGCTGGACTTTCTAGAACAGGATTATTTTCCTCCGTCATCCTTGGAAAATTATCAGCCATTATCTCACTAAATATCGCTTTTACCCCATGTTCTCAACTTTCACATTCTAGAGCTCTAATCAGTTTATTAAGCCCCCTTCTGTGTTTCATTTTTTCCCATCCCTTTTCTCGTCATGCTGCCTCTGGGTTAATTCTTACAGCCTCCTACAGTTCACTAATTCTGTCTTCAGTTTATTCCAATTATTGTTACTTAAAAATTTTTTTTGAGTTCTACTTATTTTTCAAATATCTTCTGTCATAATTAATAATTCCCAATTTCTAAATCATACTTTATTTATTTATTTTTAAAATTTTATTTTAGAGCGCAAGTGGGAGAGAGAGGGGCAGAGGGACAGAGGGAATCTCAAGCAGGCTCCATGCTCCGCGCAGAGCCCAATACAGGGCTTGATCCCATGACCCTGAGATCATGCCCTCAGCCGAAATCAAGAGTCAGATGCTCCAGTTAATACGTCCCGCTTCTGATTTCGGCTTAGGTCGTGATCTCAGGGTTCCAGACTTCCAGCCCCACGTTGGGATCTGTGTGCAGAGCCTGCTTATGATTCTCTCTGTCTGCCCCTCCCCCGCCTTGCTCTCTCTCAAACTAAACAAATAAACTTAAAAGAAGAGATGCTCCACCGATTGAACCACCCAACCTTAGGAAGTGCTCCTAAGATTTTATTTTTAAGTGACCTCTACACCCAATATGGGGCTCAAACTCAGAGATCAAGAGTGACATGCACCTGGAATCAGCCAGCCAGGTGCCCCATTTGTTAACTTTTTTTTTTTTAGTTGTTTATTTTTGAAAGAGAGAGTGTGAGCAGAGGAGGGGCAGAGAGAGAGGGAGACAGAGTCCCAAGCAGGCTCCACGCTGTCAACTGAGCCTGATGCTCAACCAACTGAGCCACCCAGGTGTCCCTCCTCCTTTGATCTTTTAATTGAATGTCTTGTCTTATGCTGGAGCCTCTTCTTTTGCTCAAATATAATGACTCCTTTCTTTCTCCATAGGTTTCAGGAGAAAGAAGACTCTTGATTTTTTTTTCTGGGCGACTCAGCAATCCCTCCCTCTTCTCTTCCTTGGAAGGTGAAGGATATTGGGTTCTTAGATCCCTTGTCCATCCTAGGTGCAATGGTTTGCTCCCATAGGACATTATTATGTGTCATTGTCCCCAGAGTACACTTACTCTATTTTTCCTTATTAAAGTTATATTTTTTTATATAAGCCAGACATCTGTATGTTATTTATAATATGTCTTGTTCTGACAGGAATTTAAATGAACTTACAGAGATATATTTGTTCTTTCAGTGAGTATATGAGCTACAAAAAATAATATAAATTAGAACAAGAAAGAAAAAAAAAGAGCCAAGAATGGGACTAATATAAAAAAGTAATTATAAGTCTTCCATCACTAAATGTATTTGGTTCCTGAGTTTAGGGAAACAAACATAGGAGTTGGGAGAGTGGGATATTCAACAGGTAACTTAACCAGATCTCTTGACATGTGAATTTGGACAACAAAACATCTGTTACCAAGGGATAACAGTATGTACTTGGTACCAATGGACACTTTGAAAATTGTTTTGCTATTGCCCTTGAGATAAATGTAATACATATTCATCGTAATCGTATATAGAGAGGCAAAAAGAAAAGAGTATTTTTTTGTGAATCCCACTGCACAGAGATACTGTCTTTGTTAATGGGCTTTACTATACATGCTGAGTTGTATCTTGATTTTTATCAGTTTGAACCAAAAACTTGTAGTTCAAACACAACATATTCAGATTTACTCTGGAAATCTGTATTTTTGCATTCCTTGGCTTAAATGGTGATCAAAGGGTGATAGTAACCATGATTACCTTGTAATTGTGTGGCCTTTGTATGTTCAGGGCTCGCAAACTTACCCTGTCTTGTTTGTTTTTAATTTTTTTTTTAAGTTTATTTTTGAGAGAGAAACAGTGTGACTAGGGGAGGGGCAGAGAGAGGGAGACACAGAATCAGAAGCAGGCTCCAGGCTCCGAGCTATCGGCACAGAGCCTGATTTGGGGCTCAGACTCACCAACCATGAGATCATGACCTGAGCCGAAGTCAGACACTTAGCCGACTGAGCCACCCAGGCGCCCCTACCCTGTCTTGTTTGACCCCCATAGCAACTTGGAGGGATGCACAGGGCAGACTTCACCCTGCATCCGAACTTTCCCACCCCACTTCTGAAATCTGAAACAAATCCGTTTTATCTACCCCATTTTAAGCCTCCCCTGGCCCATAACACCGACTGGGTAAGGTCCAAGTTTCTGAGCAACATACGGGACCTCCTGCAAAAGCGCACCTACCTGCCAAGCCTCCCCTTACATCCCTTACTCCTCTTACATCCCAAGCAACGCAAAACTGCGTTTTCTTCAGCGCACACACTGAATTTGTAAACAGCTCTCTACCAAACAAAAAGCCATTTGCCGCCTTCCAGTTCCTTTTACCCCTCTTTGCTTCCTTAGAAACATGCACCTGTTTCTATCATCACACAAACTTACGACCATTTCTGTGCTTGATCGTACTCCCCTCCACCCCAGAGAGCGTGCTGGCAAGAAGTAAGTAAATTCAGTTTCACAGAAGAGATTAGTATCTTTCAGTGTCTAAGACGTTAGTCCTACAGCTTCCCCATCAGGCTGGGAGCTGTAAGGCCGAACACAGAGCCAGCAACAATCCCAGTTGAAGGCCCCATTAAGGACCTTGCCCCAACACCTGCACACACAGGGCGACCGCCAGAACCCATTCTTTTATTTACTTTATTTTTTAAGGTTTATTTATATTGAGAGACAGAGAAGTTCACACAAGGTCTGCGCTGTGAGTGCGGAGCCCCACGAAGGACTCCATCCCACGATCCTGGGATCACGACCCAACTGGTAATCAAGGGTCTGGCGCTCCAGGACTGAGCCACTCAGGTGCCCCCCATCCCACAACCCATTCCTGATCGAGTGCTTCTCCCTGCTCCTGGGGCCCAATTCTCCATTCCCAGAGGCAAGGAAACGGAAGACCGGCTCAGGCGGGGTGGTTACTACCGCCAGGACAGATGTTCTCCCCTGCACCTGCACCCCCATCCCGTACCCCCAACCCCACTGCACCGGGCAGCATCCGCATCCGCACCCACTGCACCGGGGGCCGCACCCCTATCCCGCATCCCCACACCCGCGCTGCGGCGCCCCACGGGCTCTGCCCTTCCGGACCGCCCCTCCTGGCGCTACTCGGCAGCGCTTGCGCCCCGCCGCCCACGCGCCACACCCGCAGTGACGCCTCTTCCGCCAAGTCAGTGGCTCCTGCTGGCGGCGCCTGCGCACTGTCACGTTACGGCGGAACTAATCCGGCGACGCCTGCGCTTAGACGCGTGCAGTGCCGTGGAAGGGAGAAGGGGAACTACGGAGTGCGTCACACCCGGAAGCAGCGGGCCGGAAGTGGGGTTGGACAGGTTCTCCCCAGGGGTGGGGAAACGGAGGCCCAGGAGGAGGGGGAAAAAAGAAGGTGGAGGATCGTGGCTGCCACCCTGAGTCCGGCCCGGCCCGCTTAGAACCCTGAGACACAGAGAAAAGGAAGGGCGTGTCGTCCCCCTTCCTCCCCTCCTCCCTGTCCTCAGCCTTAGCCATGGCCGAGGCAGGGGCCGGGCTGAGTGAGACCGTCACTGAGACAACGGTTACCGTGACAACCGAGCCCGTGAGAAAGGCGGGGGGGGGGGGGCGGTGATACCGGGAGGGAGGGGATAGGGCTGTGGGCCGAGTGGGGTCGGATACCTGGGCCGGGGACAGTCGCCAGTACTGGGGCTTTGGGCAGCGGTGGAGATGCTGCCGGAGGCTACTAAGGCGACACGTGACAGAGAGTTACAGTCGGGGCGCAGGAGCTGCTGCGCGCGGGCGGGGCTGGAGACCCAGGGACCGGAGCTCGGGGTGTCGGGGTGGGGGGGGCGGGGGGATCGAAGGGCTCCATGCGAAGGCTTGGCTGCAGGCAGGCTGGCCGCCAGCACAGCTGCCAGCACGTGTTTGTGCAAGGGGTGGGCGCGAAGGGAGGTGCAGGGGTCACGGGAAGAAGGGCGAGATGGGAGAACTGTTGAGAAATAGAGACACAAGTAGCCTGCCTGCGAGAACGGGTTGAGTTGCTTTCAGAAAGAGAGGGTGTAGTAGTCGTTACCCCCGGGTTATGGGGGGACGCGTGGGTGCGAGGGGGTAGGTAGGTAGGTAAGAAGAGGGGAGCGCCGGGCTTGAGGATGGGAGAGATCAGGACGTGGTTCTTTCTCTATGGGAGTCAAGGGTTAGGTACTGGGGACTGAGGAGATCGTGCTCAGGTACTAATACCACCGAGGAGGATTTGGGGAGGAAGATGGAGAAACAGCGAGGATTATGTTTTCCTTTGAAGACTTGCTGGGACCTTCCCTAGGTCAGGAACTGTGTCTTCCCCATGTCCTAGCAGTTGTCGCAACCGCCCAAGGGTCTCCTTGAGGTCAGAGACCTGCTCCAGTTGCCCTTTCCCTGCACTCGGCTCCTCTGTTGGTCTGTCTGGGGCACTGACTGAACCGGGCCCCCGGGAGGGAGCTGGGCAGGTCAGGAGGAGGGGGCTAGCTGTGTCTGTCCGTCCTTCTTAACCTTCCAGGAGAACCGGAGCCTGACCATCAAATTACGGAAACGAAAGCCAGAGAAGAAGGTAGAATGGACGAGTGACACTGTGGACAACGAGCACATGGGACGCCGCTCATCAAAGTGTGAGTGTTTCCCTCTTCCATCTGCTCACACCTGCCCAGGGGCCTGTCACTGCCACCTGCTCACACCTGCCCACAGGCCTGTCTGCCACCTGCTCGCACCTGCCCCCCACCTGCTCACACCTGCCCCCAGGCCTGTTGCTGCCACCTTCTCATACCAGCTCACATCTGCCCACAGACCTGTCTGCCACCTGCTCACACCTGCTCACACCTGCCCAGGGGCCTGTCACTGCCACCTGCTCACACCTACCCACAGGCCCCTCTGCCACCTGCTCACACCTGCCCCCAGGCCTGTTGCTGCCACCTTCTCATACCGGCTCACATCTGCCCACAGACCTGTCTGCCACCTGCTTACACCTGCTCACACCTGCCCCCAGGCCTGTCTGCCACCTGCTCACACCTGCTCATACATGCCCACAGGCGTGTCTGCCACCTGCTCACACCTACCCACAGGCCCATCTGCCACCTTCTCACACCTGCCCACAGCCTGTCACTGTCTACTTCTCACACCTGTTCACACCTGCCCAGGGGCCTGTCACTGCCTCAGTGATTCCAGGCATCGGGGACATGAGGCTAAGACTGGAGGAAAAAGGAGGGAGGGCTTGTCCTGGGACAGACCAGGGCCTGAAATCAGGAGGCATCAGCGGGCAGAAGCGAGGCTTTAGACCCTGGCCAACAGGAGGAGGGTTTGGGGGCCTGAGTCCCCGGGGGGTGGGCCTGGGGAAGCTGGGTCTTGCACGGTGGAAGCAGTTGTTACTGAGATCTGGTGGGTGAGGAACTGACTGTATCTTAACTTTTGTCCCTTTTTTACTGGGCTCCTCCCTCCAAATCCAGGCTGCTGTATTTATGAGAAACCTCGGGCCTTTGGCGAGAGCTCCACTGAGAGCGATGAGGAAGAAGAAGAGGGCTGTGGTCATACACACTGTGTACGGGGCCACCGCAAGGGACGGCGTCGTGCAACCCCAGGACCGAGCCCCAGCACCCCTCCCCAGCCTCCTGACCCCTCCCAGCCTCCTCCAGGGCCAATGCAGCACTAAATTCCTCTCTGCCCCACCATTCCTGTGTCTGTCTGGCCCTGAATGTATTCATGTGGCTATTTGGGGACTAAACCCGTGGTTTGACCCCTTCTCCAGCCCCCTCCTGCCCTCTCCTCTGCCTGACGGAGGGAGGAGGAGAGGAGGGTGAACAGAGATCCTGGAATTCTGACTTGCTGCTATTCCAGAACCCAGGCTTCTGGGTTCTCCCAGCCCTCATTTCTCCTTCCGGTCCTCATCCTCTGTTCTCCTGGGATCCAGGCGTCTTGATTCCAGTCTCTTCCCTTTGTTCTCACTGCCAAACTGCCTGTCCTGGGATCCAGGTCTCTTGGCCCCTTGCATTCTCTATTTGAGTCCCAAACACTTAAATTGGGTTTTCAGCAGTCCCAGCTTTCACTGCCAGGGTCCCAGTTAGATTCCGGGCAATCTTGCCCTAGCTATGCTTGTTAATCCTGGCTTGGAGCTCTTCCAGTAATGTATTTATATAAGCCTGTGGGATGTGTGGGCTCCCAACCCTACCCCCTCATGCCCTCCAGAGGGGCTGGGAGAGAGAGAGGTCTTTGCTTTATCACCTTTAATGGAAAAGGACATAGTGATGGCCTCTCCTCACCCTTCTCACGTGATACAGGATCTGACAAAACTGGCTTGGGGATTGGCCACTTAGAGCCAGCCTTCTCCTGCATCTTGTGGCTTCAGAGACAGATCCAGCTTTGTCCCAGGGACCTGGGTCCCTGGGAGAGGAAGCGAAAGGGAGGGAGCAAAGAGATGGGGGGGATACGTCCCCTACACTACACTCTTACCCCTTCCTTCCTAGGCTTTGATGTTTCTGCCAGCCCAGATGCCCAGCTCCCAGCCCTCCCCACTCCTTACTGGGATCTTGAGATCATTTCCTAGGCCTCTTGCCATGCACAGTTGCAGAGATGAGTCAAATCATACCACCACTGAGATCTCATTTATTGCCACAGATGCACAAAATAAATAACCCAACATCTCAAAAAGTGTTAAATATGGGCCCATTTATACATATGGGGAAAGATGAGATGCTGTGTACAGGGATGGTTTTGGGGTGTTTGGGCCAACCCCCCCTGCTGAGGAGAGGAAAGGGAGGTAGCAGCCTTGGCTTACTGTGTGTGCAGGGGGGGGGGAGTCAGGAAGGTTCCTAACGGGACAAGGCTGTGAGCAAAGGAAGCAGTCACCATGGAGTAGAGCTGGCCTGCCCCCTCCCCAGAACAGCATTGAGCTCCATGGAGGGCTCTGAGACCCAGGCCAGAGTCTGGTGAATAAACCCCAGATTGGGCAGGGAAGTCGGAACCGTGGCCCGAGGAGAAGGCACTGGGCCCTCTGAGACCAGCAGAGGCAGGGGTGGGAGGGGAACGCTTGGCTAGCGGGGCCTCTGCGTAGTGGACACCACCGTTGCCCAGTATTGGGGGGCAGGGCCTGTTCCCCAGCTCAGGTCCAGGGTAGCAGGCAGCCGTGGAGAGGCAGGTGGCAAGCGTCCCAGAGGGAGGGGCAGGAAGCCGGAGGCCAGCCAAGATCTTCCTGCTTGGGAGAAAAGAGTGTGGCTGGGTGGGGGTGTGTGTGGACGAGGCGGCTCCCGGCACAGGCGGGGGGAGGCGGCTCAGCCCTCTCCCGGCACGATGCGCAGCGGGGCGCGGGCGTCACGCGTGCAGAGCAGCGGGAAGACGCGCTGCCCCAGCGGCCCGGGCGCCTGGAAGGCGAAGAGCAGGTCGAGCGAGCGCCCGTCGTAGAAGGCCACTCGGCCGCGCTCCCAGTCCACGTCCACGCGGATGCGCCGCGGCGGGGGCCCCGTGCCGCCCACCGGGGTGGGCTCGGGCTCCGTGAGCGCCCACAGGCGGCCGGCGCGGCCCTCCACGGCCCACACGGCCCCCGCCGGGCACAGCGCCACGCGGCCCTTGCGTCGCACCGACTCGCCGGCCGCGCCCACGGCGTAGCGGGCTTCGCCGCTGTCCTGGTCCCCGTCCTCCTGGTCCCCGGCGGTGGCCGCGGTCTCCACCTCCCAGCAGTGCCGGCCAGCCCCGAAGCCCTGCGCGCCCAGCACCGCCGGGAGCTGGTCGAAGCGCGCGGGGCCGTCGGGGGGCGCGGGCGTCCCCGGCGGGGCCAGCCGGACGCTGCGGCGGTCCGCTGAGATGAGCAGCTGGCGGTGTGCGGTGCCCGGGTCCAGGGTCAGGTCGGCTGCGGAGGGGAAGAGGGGGGCCGGGTCAGGGTCAGGGGGGTCTGCGCAGCAGAGGGCACCAAAGAGGCCTCCCAACTGCTCCAGAGGCAGCTGTGGGGCCAGAGCGGGAGGAGACAACTGCCGCAGGGACGGGCCGCTTCCGTAGAACCGTCCTGGAGAAGCCCTGGCCGGCCTGGCGAAGGCGGCACAGGGCGAAGATCATGGAGAGGCTGCTTGGGTTGGGGGTTGGGAGAAGAGTGGGGCTGATCCAACTTCCAGGGAGGAGTGAGGACCGATACCGCATCTACTGTGGTGGTGGTGGGGCGTGGGAACTGGGTCAGCAGGATGCGGAAGGAAGGTGGCCCTGAGGAGGAGGACTGGCAGGGGGTGCTGGGACCCCAGGCAAAAGTGGGAGTGGCCTGGGGCAGAGGAGGAGAGAGAAACAAGCCCGGCCCTGTGTGTATGGTTTGCTTTTGAGGAAAGGTTTCTGGATTGGGGTGCTAGAAGTATCCTGGGTTATGGGGTATGGTAGGTAACAGGAGGGTGGGGCACCTTTCCTGGCAGGCTTTTTTTTTTTTTTTTTTAAAGAGTTCTTTTGTAGGTAATGTCTAGACCCTATGTGGGGCTAGAGCTCACAACCCGAAGATCAAGAGTTGCACGCTCAAAAAAAAGAGGGGGAGGGGGCGCCTGGGTGATGGCTCAGTCAGTTGAGTGGCTGACTCTTGATTTCAGCTTAGGTCATGATCCCAGGGTCGTGGGATCAAGCCCTGAATCCGTCAGGCTCTGCACTGAATGTGGAGCCTGCTTGAGATATATTCTCTCTCTCTTCCCCTCTACCCCTCCCCCCCCAAAACTGAAAACAAAACAAAACAAAAGCGTTGCAGGCTCTATCGACTGAGCCAGACAGGTTCCTCTTTGGCTGGCAGCTTTGGTAGCAAGGCAGGGGCCCCACCCCCCACCCCCCGGGGGGCTGCAGAGAAGGTCCAGAGCCCCAGGGGCAGAGACAGAGCAAGAGTGGTGGAAGCAGCTGACCTTCCAGGGTCGCGACAGATAAGAGGGGGGAATTGCTGGAATATGAAGAACTGAGGATTGACGTTGAGGGTCGAATTATGTTCCTCCCGAAAAGAAATGTTGTAGACTCTCAGGACCTCAGAGTGTGAACTTAGTTGGAAACAGAATCTCTACAGAGGTAATTAAGTTAAAACGAGGTCATTAGGGCAGGCCCTGGCCCAATGTGACTGGTGTCTTTACAAAAAGAGCAAGTTTGGACCCAGAGATGGATGAACACAGAAGGAAAACAATGAGAAGACAACAGAGAGGACATCTGAGGGGGAAGGCTGGGAGAGAGGCAGGGCCGTGGAAGGAGCCCATCCCACCAACACCAGCCTCGACTCCCAGAGCTGACACGGTGGGTTTCTGTGGTCCAGCCCCTCAGCGTCTGCTGCTTAGTGCTGCCTCAGGGAAGTCCCACAGACCCCAGAAGAGACTCGATCTTGTCTGAGAGGGAAGACTGTCACTCAGTGCATCCCTCCCTCCCCCCTTACCCGTCAGTCTGTGCAGCATGTTTTTGACCACTGGATAATCTTCGGGGACGTCGTCGTCTGAGTTAGATGCCTTGGGTGTTGGGGCGTCAAGTCTGGATAGATGAGGGAGAAGGGTCAGGAAGTCCGCAGACACCCTCTGCCTCTGACGCCCCCACCCCGACCTCACTGACGTCTCTGGGGCCCGGAAAAGCTGTGTGTGAGTGAGGACAGAGAGGAGCCCACGGAAAAGGTGACGGATGTGGCAGCTGGTGGTAGAAAGGAAGGAGCAGTAAAGCGGAACTCACCTCCTCCATGTCTTCCTCGTGTCCTGGGATGGGCAGAAGAGAACATGGATGTGAGCTCTGGGCTTCATCCTTGGGCGGCCCTCCCTATCCTCCCCTCCCTCAGGTAGCTGGGACTCGGTTGGTGAGCCCCGGCACCTCTCACAGTGACCTCTTCACCCCTGGGCTCCCCCTTTCCTCAGCCTTCCCTTGTCCTTTCATGGCCCTCCTTCCCCTCCATCACCGCCCTCCTCCCCTTCCCCAGCTTCATCCACACCTGGGACTTGCCCCCTTCACCCTTCAGAGTTCCCCGCCTGGCCTCATTCTGTGTCTCCTAATTTACCTTCCTGAGGGTGTCCCTCTCCTCCATCACTCTGACCAAACCCCCCGAGCCCTGGGGCTAAGAGTTGGTGTATAAAAGCCTTGTAATAAAGCTGCTTCCCCTGTTGCCATAAAAGCCCAGTGGCATTTATTGGGCCCTTGGCTTTGTGTCTCTATCCTGGCCTAGGCGGCAGCTGGACTCCAATGTGTCCCAGGAGGCCCAGCAGCTCGGGACACCGCGCTGGATGCCCTCCAAACACCAGGAACTCCCCTCCCCCCTCACTGTCCAGTGGGGATGACTGGAGCGGCCCAGTGTGGTGGCGAAGGGAGGGGCAATTTGCCTAATCACGCCAATTACACCTGGACTAATTAGGTCTATGTAGACTTCAAAGTGTGGAAGCAAGACCTGAGACCGGCTAGGCTGCTGGGGAGAAGCCAGTCAGGAGTCCCGGACGCCTGGGGGTCGGGCAGGGAGTAGGGGCAGGGAAGGTTAGGGTTAGGGCTAGGGTTAGGGTTAGGGGAGGGGCCCGGCCAGAGGCCGGGCTGCAGGCTCACGGGCCCCGCCTCCGCCGTCGCCTCTCCAGGCCAGGGGCCCTGGGAGGAGTGGAGCAGGACGCTCACCAACAGCACGGCGAACGCTGCCCTCCTCCACTGATGGCCCCTGACCGCCCTTCTCTCCGCTCCGGCTTCTCGCGCCCCGCCCCCCCACCATATCCCTCCTCCCCCCCCTCCCGCGTCCTACCCCAGGTTGGTTCCGACACCCGCCGTCCCCCTCCCAAGATCCGCCTTCCCCCTCGCGCCCTCCCCCAGGCTGTTTCCCACCCCCGCCATCCCTCCCCCAGACCCCACCGTCCTCCTCCCCCTGAGACCCCGCCGTCCCCCTCCCAAGACCCCGCCGTCCCCCTCGCGCCCTCCCCCAGGCTGTTTCCCACCCCCGCCGTCCCCCCAGACCTCACAGTCCCCCTCCCCTCAGACCCCGCCCCTCCGCATTTCCCGCGCTCCGCGTCCAGTCTCCTTTCCTCTGCGCGCCTGAGACCCCGCTCCCTTCTTGCTTCCCCACGTACTGCTGTCACCCCGCCCCGTTCCTCGGCCCCCACAGCCCCAGCGCGCCCCCGGCCCCGCCTCACCTCTCCGCGCGGGTCCAGGCAGCCCATGGTGGGGATGCGGCCCCCCCTGCGCCTCCCCGCGCGGGCGCCCGCCTCGGCCAGCTTGTCGCGCAGCCCCCGGCTGATGCGCACCTCCACCGCCAGCCGCACGTTAGACCTCAGGCTGCGGCGGGGGCACGGCTGGCCGCAGCGGGGGCAGGCGGGGGCGGGCGCCGGGTCGCCGGCGGCCGGAGGGGCGCCCCAGCGGCGGGCCAGGCACGCGCGGCAGAAGCTGTGCTCGCACGCCAGCAGCACCGGGTCCTCGAAGGGGCCCCCGCACAGCGGGCACGTCGCCAGCTGCTCCAGACGCTGCACCAGCCCCGGGCCCAGCTCGGGCGCCTCCATGGGAAGCGCGACCCCCGCCCGCGGGCCGCGCCTGCTGCGAGCCGAGCGCGGGGCCCTGTCCCCGCCCGGCGCATGAACCTTCGGGCGCGCTGTGGCCCCTCTCCGAGCAGTGGCGGCCTCCGCCGCCCTCCCCGCCGCGCCAGGCTTTATAGGGAGGAGGAGGCCCCCGCGGCAGGTAAACACCGGGCCTTGCGCAACAGCTCACCTGGTTCTCCAGCTTCCCAGCTCGGGTCTGGGGGAGGAGGGCGGGGGACGCGCGCGCCCGGGTCCTCGGGGCGAGCGGGTGCTCGGGAGGGGGCGCTCTGGGGGCAAGGCCGCACCGTGGGGGCGGGGGTCGCCTCCTTGTCACCCCTCCGGCGCCCCAATCTCATATCCGCCCCGGGCCTGTGCTGAGCCGGTGGGCAGAGCGCCCGGGCTCGCTTTCGGCGTGTGCGCCCACATCGCCGGGGTGTGAGTCACTCCAGGCGGCCGGCACACCCACTTCCCCGGAGTTGGAGGCGGGAGCGAGGATCCAGGCCTTGGTCTGGTGTGTGCTGTCACTGCTGGTGAGTCTTTCCTTCCTCCCTGCTTGCTGCCTTACCTATTAAGGGTTTAAGAACCCTCTGAAGCTGTGGGGTAAGGGAGGGGGGAGCAGGCGCCCCCGCTCAGGTCTCCGGGAGTCAGTTCTACGTCTGGCTGGGCCTCCCCTACTTCTACTCTCTCCCCACCTGTCTCTAGTTCTTTCTTTCAGTTTTTCCCGGTGTGGGTTTTTATTTCCACTTTTCACCCTTCTTTGGGGTGTACTTAGGGTTCATCTATTTCAAGTCTCTTGGTAAACAGTGGCCCAGAGAGCTGGCCTTGCCAAGGTCACAAAGGCCGGGAATAAGCAGAAGCGGGGCCGTAGCCAGCCCTGATCTGTGCCCTAGCTGTGACGCCCCGCTGCCTCTGTTTCATTTGAGATCCCCAAAACCTCCCCTCTGCTTTCCAAAATCTTCCCTCTGATCTTTCCTCTCCCTCCCCTCTCATCCATCTCCTGGCTCTTCCCTCCTCTCCTCTCTTCCCACGCCCTCCACCTGCTAGTTCCTCTGCCGCTCTCACGGGAGGCCTGTCTGTCTGCCTGCCCTGCAGGGTTTGTGGGGAAGTAAACATCTGTCCACGAGTGTGCTCGCACACACTGTTGTACAGACCTGTCTGCTCACCCATCACTTCCAAATTCCCCACGGACAGAGGCGTTCACATAATGCAGAGGCCACAGATGTACCCAGTCTCAGACACACTGAATACCACTGGGTTGGACAGCGAGGGTTTCTCAGGGACACAGAGACGTACTCAAAGAAAACACGCAAAAAGACGCTGTCATTAGTTTTATTGTCAATAAGAACAATGCGGCAGCCGTAGGTCTTTGGGGAGCAGCAGCTCAAAGACAAACATAATAAAGATTGGGCAGCCCTTGAGGCACCCTTCTCCCCACCTCTGCTCCACACTTACCAGGGAGACACTCAAATTGGACACCGTGATAAACCCTCACAAATAAACACATGTGTATTTATCTTGGAACAAAGCTCTCAGCTCAGTGCTCATAAGACCTACAGCTACAGATATGACCCAAACCTGTTTTGTAAAACGGGCTTTCGTGCTGTGGAAGATGGAGTCACAGTCCCCCAAGATGTCCACGTCTTAATTCCTGGAACCTGTAAATCTGTTACCTTCCAGGACAAAGGGGAATTAAGTTTGCAGATGGACTTATGGTTGCTGATCACTGGGTTCGAAACAGGGAGATTTCTCTAGATTATCCACAGGGGTTCAAGGTCCACAACATCCTTAAAGGCGGAGGACAGAAGCAGGAGAGAACAACCAGCGAGAGACGTGTGAGAAGCACTCAGCCTAACACTGTTGACTTTGAACACTGAGGAAGGGGCTGCGTGCAGAGGAAGCGGACGGCCCCTCGGAGCCGGAAAAGGAAGGCAATGGACTCCAGGAGGCCTCCAGTCCTGCGGATGGCTTGATTTTCACCCAGTAGGACCCACTTTCGACTTCTGAACTACAGGACTGTGAGGTAAGGGTGCGCGATTTGCGTTTGTGATCATTTGTTACGGCAGGCTCTGCTTCCCCTGTCCCACAAATCTCTGACCCTTGGGGACTCTCTGCACCTGTTTGTTTTCGCCCCTTCAATCTGTCACATGTTCTAGAGTTCCCTGTGTCTCTTGGTGTTCTTGCCCATTCTCTTTCTGTCTTCCCTCGGATCGCTTCATCTTCTTGGTTCCATCCCCTCCTCAGGGCCTTTCAGACATTGGGTCCTTTCCAGATCTGGGCCTGGAGAGGTGGGGAAATGGCACGCGAGTGTGTTCAGAGAGCTGGCGTTCACAGCACAAGTGCCTGCTGCGGCCTGCAAGGTCTGCTCTGCAGTTCCGTTCATGTTCACGTGAGAATGATCTGGGCAGCTTTTAGGTTCCCGATATCCAGGAGACACCGCAGGTCAACTGTACAGAATCTCTGTGGATGGGGGGGAGGAGGTAGGCATCAGGAGTTTTGAAAGCTTTCCAGGAGATACCAATGTTTAGGCACGTGGTGACCCCACAGTGTGACGTGATGAGGGTGAAGTGTGCAGATGGACCTACCCTCCCCAAATCAGCCCCCATTTCGCTGTGCTAGGCACAGGGCTCACATTGTTTGCTCCCTGAGCATACGCGGGCTGATCTCCCCGCCAGGTGTGTGCACTTGCTCGGGCCCCGCTTCCTCCAGAGCTGGACGAGGCTGTGTCCGTCTTGTCATCCAGGGCTCAAGCCACATGGAACACTTCAAGAGAGGATGTCTTTCCCCCATTGTATCTCAAGTTGCTTTCCTCATCTTTACCCAGATGTACTGTCTTTGTGGTATTTATCACCATCTGAAATGGTCTGCTTATCTGTTTCGAGCTGTTTCTGTTCAATAGAAGGTAGTTTTATAGGAACTAGCCTTTATTATGGAACCTAGCCTTTATTATGTTCACCATGCTTTCCCTGAACCTGGAAAGGTGCCTGGCACTCAGCAAGTCTCAATAAATAGACAGTAGAACCTTGACTGCGAGTATCTTGTTCTGCAAGACAAGCAAACATTTCTGATAAGTTTTAACTTGATAAACGAGTGATGTCTTGCAATACAAGTAGTACGAGATGTGGAATGTCACATGATCAACACTGAGCCAATGTTCTCTCTCTCTCTCTCTCCCTCTCCGCGCCCCCCCCCCCCCCCGGGTTGTGGGTGATCGTCTCCCATGCTCGGATGCTCAGTCTCAGGCCGAGGTGTTTGGCAGAAATCACTGATTTTTCAGCACGTTGGAAGGTGCCCGTAACTGGCACTAGTGTATTTTTTGTTACTTCCAAGCACCTGTGGACAGTCCTTTGCTTTTCCAGAAAAGTGAGCTTAGGAATGCTTTGCTTCATTCTAGGTCAGGCTGCCTGCAGATATAGGCCCTTTCCTCTGCTGCCTCGTCGCCAGTTACATTAAATACAGTATATGACAAGAGTTTATCGACACTGCACTGTAGTCAACATCCGTGCGAGCGTATACAATGGCCCCCGTGCAGAGAAAGATTCCGTTGAGCCAACAGGTGGCAGTGATTCTGTCAGTGATAGTGAAAGTCTTTCTACACAAGAACCCTCCTCTCTCTTGCCTCCCTCACACCAGCCGTGAAAGTTTTCAAAGGGAAGTGCAGGTTAATTTGTTTATTTTTCTTTATATTTTCTTGATTTTTTTTGTATTATATTACAATATTGTAATCATTTTTATATGAATGATGGGTTGTGGAACGAATCACCTGAGTTTCCATTATTTCTTATGGGGAAATTCACTTTGATATGCAAGTGTTTGGATTACAAGCATAATTGTGAACAAATTATACTCGCAAACCAAGGTTTTACTGTACACCCAGCCATTGAACTGCCTGCCACCCCTTGGGCAAACTGAAGTGTCTTCTGGCAAACTCTGCTTAGACCTTCTAAATGTGCACAATATTTCTCTCCTCGGTCAGCAATCATTGCACACTGGCAGAGGCCAGGCATGGTGCTGGGGGACGCCCACATAGTATGTGGCATGGCATTCAGCCTGTGCTCCGGAAGCTCATGGTCTAGTCATCACATGCCTTCTAGAAACAAACGTCAGGGACTCCTGCTAACAGTGCTTCTGCTCAGCCTCTACCCGGTGCTCCCCATGAGCCCACACCTAGTGGCTTCCAGACACATAGTGCAGGGGTGGACATTTGGAGACGGGCATTGCCGGGAAATGTCTCACTTCTCAAGGCTTTCTCCCTCCCCTGCCAGAATCCCTAACAACTCTGCCTGAACCCTCTGATCCCTGTTCTGGGCTCATTCTACCTCCAGAGAGCTACATGGGTGGAGGTGACCCTTGGTATGTGCTGGGTTGGCTTTGTGGGCCGACTGACCGCGACTGGATCCCGCCTCCCTCATACCAGTCCCCACCCCTTTCCAGCTGCTTCCAGGAGGTCTCCCCTCTCACTGTGGAAAGTGAGAACCTGCTCTGGGAGGTGGTGGAGGTGGGGCAGGCCTTAGCCCATCTGCTACTTTCTTTCTTTCTCTTCTGCTTCTTTCTCATTTCGTTTATTCTTCAGCCTGGCTCTCCTCCATTTCCATGACATCCCCATCCGGTCAAAGAGTTCACAAGTCTTTAGGGGGTGTTAAGGCGGAGAGAGGTGTTTGGGAGATTGAGGACCAGACAGTCCAGGTCTTTGCCCTCAGGGAATGTGACAAGGCAGATGAAGCTTTGTCCCTCATCCACCAGAATCCACCACTGCCGAGTTAGGGAGTGTGACGGTGCACAAAGGTGTACCCATCATCCACCCAGAGCTGTCATTACTGAGTTGTAAAGGTGGACTGAGGATTATGTTGACAGATTGTAGGATGAGTGGGAATGATTTCAGGAAGGCCTCCTGGAGGCCGTGACTTGTAAACAAAGGGCAGGTTGGGTTGAGTGGGAAAGAAATGGAAAAGCCTGAACCAAAATCGTGAAGCATCTTTGGGGAGAAAACTGGAGAAAGAGATCTCAGGGGATAAGAAGCCTAATTAAGGAAGCACAGTTCTTTCTCAGGCCTCACTCACTGTGCCGTTGTCCAAGACTTTCTTCAATGTCGGTTGCTTCTATAAGGACTTATGTTTTTTGTTTTTTTGTTTTTTTTAAAGACTCTGCTGTTTACAATGTGCAGCCGTCCCAAGAATTGCTGCACATACTCTGGGGAGACAGCCCTGATGGGAAGGGGGCTCGAGGCAGACAGAGGATGAAGTTTCCAGCAGATCAACCTGATACTCATGGACATGACCCCAGTTGCAAGGCCGGCACCCTCCCAGCCCGCGCTCTGTAGCTCTGTAGCAGCTCTGAGCTGAGAGGATGACTCAGATTCCTGGGGTTAAGGATTTGCTTTCAGGTAGAGCTGCTGAAATTCAGACCCACTGCCTCCACCCCTGTGTTCTTTCCCTGAGGCGTTATGTCCTGTCTTCTGAGACTTGATTTTCTCTTTCCTGTCCCCCTCCTTGAAGCCCCTGCTCAGGGCTAATGGTGCCTGTGGCGGGGGGTGGGGGGGTGTGGGGGGTTCCTCCCTCACCTTTATCCTGGATGCTCATTTGTTCTGTGTCCTTCTGACCACCCCCCCCCCCCACAGCAATGTCACTTTATCCACCCTTTAAACTGCCCTACAACATTCCATACTCATTCTTCCCTCCAGTGTGTCCCCAGACCTCCTCACCCCGCCTCCCTCCCCCTCCCCCCCCCCCCCCCCCCCCCCGCCCCCAGCAGAGTCCCCTTAGGGGCCATGCATTTGCTCCTTCATTCAGGTGGGCTCCCAGCAAGCACTTGCTGAGTCCAGCACTGTGCTGGGAACTCTGGTACAGGGTGAGCAGGCCAGCCATGGTCCCTTGTCCTCTGGCAAATTAGATTCTGTTGGGAAAGACTAACCATAAGCAAGTAAACAAATAAATGAGCAAGATAATTATAGATGTGATAAGTGCTTTGAAGAATATAAAGCGGGTAATATAAGACGAATTAAGTGGAGGAGGTGTGCACGACTTTGACAGGGTGTTAGAAAACGCTTCTCCGAGGGGTGATGTGTGAGCCAAGCTCTGGGTGGTGAGAGGGAGCCCCCAGGCTGGGGGGCAGGGGGGCAGTTCTTAATGCTCTGAGTGTGACCAGTGGTGTGGTAGGAGGTGCACAGGCCCTGGCAGGTGACAGGCGCTGGGCTGTGTTCTAAGAGCCAGGATTACAGGGTCGGTCTGTGCATTCACAGACCCAGCAGCCTTCACCTCCCTTCCTGCTGTAAGTCTGGTCCTCCTCTGCCCCCTCACATTCGGGATGAGAATCCGTTTCCATGTCCACCCCCCGCAGTGAGATCAAGCCTTCCAAACAGACGATTTCCTATGCTGTGCCGGGCACCAGATGCAGCTAACTGGCTTCTGTTCTCACACTTTGAGGTCACAGAATCCCAGATGGGTAGAGCGTTAGAACTGACAGGGACGTTATCACCACGTAGCCTAATGCTTACATTGCAGATGAGAAAACTGGGGTCCACAGGGGTGACTGTGCTCATCCAGGGTAGCTGGGGTGCGAGCAGGCCAGCCTTCTAGTCCCCATCCCTCAAGAGTGCAGGAAGGTTGCTGCCTGTCTCTTCTACACTCATTTCAAATAAAGAGGTGCTCACTGACCACTCTTGTATGTTCAGGGTGAGGCCCTGCTTGACCAGGAGTAGAAGGAGCGAGAGATGAGGTCCAGGCACACTAACACCAATGTATGACAATCAGCATGACGGCCACAGCCTGTGGACAGCAAGAGAGACACCAGACAGTCATGTGCATGTCCACACAGTGCCGTGAAGGGAGCTGCAGGTGCTGAGGACCAGGTCAGGGAGAAGAAACTACTCTCTGTCTGGTCTGGTCGGCGGCAAGGGATTCAATACAAGGAACCACGTGATAAGAGAATCATGGAAAGGCCTGGAAGGTCACAAGGCTCTAGCTGGACTCTTGGTTTCAAGGTCAGTCAGTCAGAAGCACTCCCAGAAGCACTGCCCCCACTCCCACGTGTCTGCTGGAGCTCGGCCACCTCATCTGCTGTAGGAGGGGGGCCTCCCTCACTCTTGCCTCTTGAATGTCATACAACTACATCCAACTGGGGAAACCCTAGCTGCAAAAGTTCCTGAGAAGTAGAGTTTGTTTTACTTTCCAACCTCTCCAAATAGAAGGGGAGGGACATCATTCCACATATCTAGAGTTGCCAGATAAAATATGGGACGTCCAGGGGCGCCTGGGTGACTCAGTTAAGCGTCCAATTTCAGCTCAAGTCATGATCTCGCAGTCCCTAAGTTCGAGCCCTGTATCAAGCTCTGTGCTGACAGCTCGGAGCCTGGAGCCTGCTTTGGATTCTGTGTCTCCCTCTCTCTGCCCCTCCCCTGCTCATGCTCTGTCTCTCTCTGTCTCAAAAATAAATAAAAACATTAATATATATATATATATATATATATATACACATATATATGTGTGTATATGTGTATATATATATGGGATGTCCAGCTAAATATGAATTTCAGATAAACAATGAATTCTCTTAGCATCAATATCTCCCAAATACTGTATGGGGAATACTTATACTAAAAAATGATTGATTATTTATCTGGGATTTAGATTTAAGTAGATGTCTTGTGTTTCTGTTTGCTGAATCTGGTGAGCCCACAAAGACCTGGCACAGGGCTCTGGTTTAGATGGGGGTGTTGAGGAAGGCCCCTCTGGGGAGCCAACGTTCAAGAGGAGACCGGAGAGATGAATAGAAGTTCGTCAGGCACAGAGAGGAGGGAAGGGCATTCCAGGGGCAGAGAACAGCTTTACAAAGACTCTGAGGAAAGGGCCAATGGGGGCCGATTTCAGGAAAGCTGGTATAAGGTGAGCTTCAGGTGAAGGTAGTGCCAGTAGATGAAGACTCAGGCAGAGACCAGACCACACAGGGTCTCCAGTTAGAAGGAGCTGAACGAGACAGGTGTGGAATAAGAGTGACCCAGGGCCTCTGCAAGCCGGTGGTGGCCCCCAGAGTCTTGTGGGTTGGTTGTCCTGAAGAAAGAACATGCTCCAATGATCTAGGTGACAGGCGGTGACCCCGGAAAGGAGCAGGCCAGCTTCAAGTGTTTTGTAGATGGAAGCACCATCCTGGTCCCTGGGGCTCAGGGGAATCAAGGTTGAGTTCCTGGCTCTGGGAATGGACTAGGTTCATGCAAAGTGAGCTTTGGGTGTTGACATGGGACTGCAGAAGAGGAGGCCAGGACAGAGGGACACCAGGGCACCTCCTCTGGGTCTCTCTATAGAGCACCCCCTCCCCTGCACTTACCTGCTTGGTCCTTCTCTCCCTCCCTACGTGTCCGCACCTCCACCTTAGCTGCTTTCCTATTCTTGCTCTCCCTCTGCTTGTCCTCATCCCATTTCCTGGACAGAATCAAGCTCAGTCAGTGCGGTGGACGGAGTGTAGAAGCCAGAAACGGAGAGCTTTCCCACGGCCGTGTGGTCCACAGTCTCCCAGCGGACCGGTAAGCCATTAAATCTCTTCCTGGTTCCAGGAAGGACTAAGGCTGGACTCAGGCAGCCAGGGAGGTTGGAGACATCCTCTAGCAGATGGGAAACCCATCAGTCCAGACCCCTCATTTTGGATCTTTGCCCATTTTGTGACTAAACTAGGTAAGATCCTGCCCAGTGTGGAGGAATGCACACCCTATGCAGAAACAGTGGGATTTCCAAGATTTGACTCACTTCTTGTCAGTTTTCTGATTATAGAGTGGAGACATTTATATTGATGTCAGAGACTTGTTTTAATGATCAAAGGAAATCATTTGTATTCATTTATTCAACAGATATTTATGAAGCCTCGACAATGTTTCAGAGACTGTGTTGGGAGCTGGGGCCTCAGAGAGGATGAGGCAGACAAGAATGTGCCCTCATGGGGATTCCATTCTGATGGGGAAGACAGGTCGATAAAAATGGGAAATGCCTGACAGGAAGCTGAGAAGGAAGGGAGGGAGTAGTGTGTAGGTGGGTCTAGGTTACAGTTTCAGCGGGTGGTATTTGAGCAAGGATTTGAGGAAGGTGAAGGGATTGGCCAGGCACTAGGAGAAAAGTGGTGCCGATTGAGGGAGAGGTGGGGCAAAGGCCCTGAGGCAACACTGTCGTGGGTGGGATGTAGCCTGAAGGCCTGGTGGCTGGAGCTGGAAGGAGGGATCCCTGGGGCAAGGTGGGGGGGGCAGGAGCGGGCAGGGTCTCGAGGACTCTGGCTCCAGGGGAGGCGAGCCTGGCTCAGGAGGCAGATGGCAGGAAGAGGCTGCTGGTGTGGGTGGAGGCAGAGGGGCAGGAGGTGGGATGTGGGAGCAGGGAAGGGCCCCTTGACTGAGGGCACTGCCGGGGCTGCGTGCTGGGTCGTCAGGGGTCAAGTGTGAACTGTCAGCGCCCAGTAAACACGTGCCATCGTGAGCCAAGGAAGACCAGTCTTCACCGCCTCTTCATTCTTGGGTCTCACTAACCACTCCCGAAGCGTGTGTGACAGTGTCACAAGGAAGAGACTGGGCCAGAGGGCGGGGCCTCAGTGCTTCTGCCCCCAGCTGACCCCCAGGGACATGGAGGCACAGAGAGTAGGGGCCGGGGCCATGAGTCAGAGACACCCGGCGGAACTGGCAGGGGAAACCAGGAGGGAGGCAGCCGCAGAGGGTGACCCAGAAAAGCCAACCGAGCCGGAGGGGCCCCACGTGACACGCTGTCCCTCCTCTTCCCGGGTGACCTGTCACCAAAACATCACTGGCATGCTGCTGGCACCCGGCCTACCAATTAGTGCAGGCGCCTCTCCCTCTGACTTCCTGAGGAGCCTCGACGCACCCCGCAGCCCTCCACCCGGCTCTGCACGCACCACCCGCCCGCGGGTCTGGGGGCAGCTGGCCCGGTCCTGCGGCCCCTCCTGGAGCCCCTCCCGGAGCCCCTCCCGGTGCTGAGCGTCACTCGGGCTGCGAGGAGGACGCACGCACCTGCATCGCCACGTCCCGCGCCCGGCTGGGGGAGGGGTGGAGGGAGGGGGGACTCAGGAGGGGTTTTAACCAGGCGTGCAGGTTCACCCCACCTAAGAGGGCGGGAGCTGCAGACAAGTGGGCCCTGAATCAGGGCGCGGCAGGGCTCACCAGACTGGATGGACAGACCCGGACCGCCTGTACAGGGACGGTGGGGGACGGGGTGGAGACAGGGACCTCGGACCGCCTGCACCGGGACGGTGGGGGAGAGTGGGGGACCCTGGACCGCCAGCACAGGGGACAGTGGGGGATGGGGTGCAGACAGGGACCCTAGACCACCTACACTGGGGACGGTGGGCGACCGTGTTGGACCGGGTGGAGGCAGGGACCCCGGACCACCTGAACCGGGACGGTGGGGGATGGGGTGGAGGCAGGGACCCCGGACCACCTGGACCACCTACACTGGGGACGTGTTGGACAGGGTGGAGACAGGGATCCCGGACGCCTGCTCCGGGCCACTGGGGGCCCAAGGGGTTGCCCAGGGTTCTGTGCTGCGAGGGTGGGGGCAGCATTCCCGCAGGAAGTGACGAGTCTGGTCTTGGAGGGACATATTCCCCCAGTGGGTGGCAGGACAGGGTGTGAGAGGGCTTCAGGGTGAGACCCAGCAAGGAGGGTGTGTGCGAGAGCTCCAGGGAGCCGGTTGTGTGAACTGGGATGTGAATGTGAAGCTGTGATGGACTTAGTGAGGGGGGAGGGGGCCTTAGGACTAACGTCTGTCCTGGGTGTCTGTCCTTTGTGCTGGAGGAATAGGAGCTCGAGGGAAGGAAGCAGACATTCCCTTCGTGTTCCCACGTGCCGGGAAGCATGCAGAGTGCTTTTGCATACGTTACCAAATCTAATTCATGCAGCAGTTAAACACAAGGAAGACTTATTTGACACGAGATAATTTCTAAGACCCATGTTTAAAAGACAAGCAAGTGCAGAATTGTTTTGTGCTCTGAGCTGCGATCCGTATTAAAGACACACGCACACGGGGAGGATTTTGTTGAGGGAGCAGGGAGCATGGAGTTGGGAAGGTCCAGGAGGTGTGTCCGCAGCCCGCGGGCATCTCAGCAAGCTGAGATCCGGGGTGTAGTGAGGCTGGGGGTCCTGCCCTCTGCCCTGGGCTGCAGCTCAGACGAATGCTGAGCTGGTCCTTCTAAACTTAATGTTGGCCCGGCTCTCCTGGGTGAGGTTCAGAGGTGGTCTGGCTGCAGGGGTAGTGTGGGAGGGGGGAGAGAGGCAGGGAGGTGGGGGGCTGCACCCGCTGGGCTGTGGGAATGGACTGGAGGAAGGGGGAGGAAGGGAGGGTGTGGTACGCTCTGAGGGAGGGGTGGGCAGCGGGTCTCCATGGGGCTGGTGGGAAAAACAGGAACACAGAACACCAGTTATTTTTCAGGATGTGAATCAAAGTTACACATGCACATAGAAAGTCCACTAACTAGAGGGGCCAGGGAGAAAAACTAGCAGCCCACCCCATCTCCACCACTGTAGCTCTTAGTTGATTTTGCTTTGTGGGGTTTGCCTGTGTGTCTGTAAATGCTGTAAATGGTCTTGCAATTGTAGCATTATCTATTGATTAGTTTTAATAAAAACGACAGCCTTTATTGTTAACCACCAACCTCTCTCAGACCTGTCTCGGGTCCACAAACAGACCTCTTCATCATCTCCACCATACTCATTTTATGGCTATTTCAGTAATACACATACGTGTACTCACACATATTTCCATCATATCTCCATATGTACACAGATAGCTATGTAAATGCACAAATATCCTGAGGGACCACATCAAACGCGGATTCAGGGAGACAGTGGCTGAAAGAGACTTTCATTCTACATGTCTGGTGTAAATTCTTTATAAATGAATGTATACATTAATTGCTTGTTCAGTAAAGAAACAAAACCAGAAAAAGAATCCATACAGCATAGTAAAAAGTAATTATCATTACCCACAGTTTACAGATGCAAGAACAGAAGCCCAGAGACTTAAGTCATTTGTTCAAGATCTTAAAGCAAGTGCAACTGGCAGAACCCAGATCTAACCCTCCAGGAAGAGGAGGAGGAGAACAAGGTCTGGGACAGGAGAGTCCTGGCTCTGGGGGGAGCAGGGGAGGGGGGCAGGAGAGCCCTGGCGCTGGGGGGAGCAGGGGAGGGGGGCAGGAGAGCCCTGGCGCTGGGGGGAGCAGGGGAGGGGGGCAGGAGAGCCCTGGCGCTGGGGGGAGCAGGGGAGGGGGGCAGGAGAGCCCTGGCTCTGGGGGGAGCAGGGGAGGGGGGCAGGAGAGCCCTGGAGCTGGGGCGGGCAGGGGAGGGGGGCAGGAGAGCCCTGGCGCTGGGGGGAGCAGGGGAGGGGGGCAGGAGAGCCCTGGCTCTGGGGGGAGCAGGGGAGGGGGGCAGGAGAGCCCTGGCGCTGGGGCGGGCAGGGGAGGGGGGCAGGAGAGCCCTGGCGCTGGGGGGAGCAGGGGAGGGGGGCAGGAGAGCCCTGGCGCTGGGGGTGGCAGGGGAGGGGGGCAGGAGAGCCCTGGCGCTGGGTGGGGGGCAGGAACCCGAACGGAAGAGACCCCAGCTCTGGCAGAGAGGGAGAGTGCAGGAGGCAGTCACCAGAAGTGCTGATCTGAAGGAGGCGGGAGTGCTCCCAGATAGAGAAGAATCGCTAACAGGGAGAAGCTCTGGACTGGAGGACGAAAGGTCACGGTCCGTGTCCTTAGACAGCATCCCCAGAGACCTCAGGTGCCGGGCATCTGCAGTGAGTCACTGGATCCCAGAAACTGATGGCAAGGGTGAGGTCATCACCCCAAAAGGCAGGGAGCAGAGACAACAAGGCTCTTGGGGGCCGGGGAGCTGAGCCTGTCTGGTCAGAGGCCACTGTCACAAAACCAACAAAGAATTCATATCTAATAGGTTTTCCTCGGGGCTCAAATGAGTAGCCGTGGGAGTCATTTGGGAGGCTGTGATACCAGGCAGGATGACAAAGAAAGCATTCTGGCCAAGAGGACCGACTGCCTGCAGAGTTTCTGCCCTGGGAGAATGGGAGACGTCTGCAGAGCAAAAATCCTGCCCAGGCTGCAGCCAAGGCAGCTGGCCTCCCTGCTCACGGCCTCCCCTGTCCCCTGTCCCCTCCCATGGCTGTGGTGGTGCTGACCAAGACGGCTGAATGCAGAGGGTCTGGGTTGGGGGTCAGACACTTTGCAGATTCACTTGAGACTTGCTCTACTGGAAAGGTATTTTACCTTGAAAGGAACTCCTCACGGACACGCACACACCCCAGCCGCCCCGTATTCATCCTTTCCCTGCTCCCCACTGAGGAGGAAGAGAGGAGCCCCGCCTGACAAGTCCCAACAAAGCCTGGATCCCACAGCCCTGTTGAGGAGGAAGACTCTCCTGTGCCCTTGAAGGTCCTCTGGCTGGACTGAGTCAAACTGACCCGAGACAGATTAACAGGAGAAAACGAAATTCAATCGTGTGCAATGGGCTTCCACACAGACATTCAAACTCCAACGACGATGAGGCAACATGGAGCTTCTGTGAGCTAAGTTGGGGGTCAGGGTCTGAGGATACAAGGCGGGGAAGGACCTCACAGGAAGGCGGTAGATATTTGGAAAACCAAAGTTTGCCTTCTCAAGCAGATAAGTTTCTGAGATAAAGGGGAGTCTCAAGTTCTCCTTTCCCATGTAAATTTAGGCAGGTGAGGACAGGAAGAGAGTTTTTCCTGCATTTTGCTGTGTTTTGATGACTTTTAACTCAAGATAACGTTCGTGCCTCAGCAGCCCACCTAGTGGCGGCCTGCCCTTGGCCCCTGCACTGGAGAGATGCTGGCCAGTTGCCTGTGCTGTGTGTTCTGTCTTGCCGCTAGGAAAAATAAGCCCAGCTTGTTTAACTACGGGTGTGTTTCTGGAGGTCTTTGGCGAGAGGACATTGGTAACGTCCTGGGTTCTGTTCTTCATTCTTGCCCTCTGGGATCCACGTTGAGGGTCTGGACCTAGGCCGTGTGGGCGAAGATGGCCAGAAGTGCTGTCACAAGGGACAAAACCAGTTATGCATTCACTCAACAAGTATTTATGGGCCACCCACACACACCACAGATGGTTCCAGGTGCCAAGGACAAGAGGCAAATAAAGTGGGAGTCCTGATTTTGGGGGAACCTCTCAGATGGTTGTGATTCATGGAGATAGTGTGGTGATTGAGGTAAGGCCTGGGGGCTGCTACATGCTCACGAGGAGGTGCCCCTGAGCCGGTCCAGTCAACAACCCTAGCGGGATGTCAGGAAAGGCTTTCTGGGGACAATCTTGTGAGAAGGGACAAGAGCTGGTCAAGGAGACAGCACACAGCATGGGGAGCGGGCACTGTCACATACAGTCGATCTTTTTTGTTTTGTTTTGTTTTTAAAATTATTTTACTTATTTTTTTAGAGAGACAGAAAGAGTGAGTGGGGGAGGGGCAGAGGGGTGGGTGGAGAAAGAATCCCAAGCAGACTCCACACTGTTAGTGTGAAACCTGGTGCGGGGCTTGAACTCACGATCCATGAGATCATGACCTGAGCCAAAACCAAGAGTCGGACGCTTAACCGACTGAGCCACCCAGGCACCCAACAGTCAATTTTACTTGAGTGAAATCTAGGAGGCCAGTTGGGGGGGAGGTCCAAAATCAAATGCACAAGACAAGGCACAGACGGAAAAGACGGACTTTCATCTCTTCCACCTGCCCTTTCCTCCCCCCACAGGCAACTGTTAGCCTTTCGATTATATTTCCACATATAAAAAAAATAAGTGATGAGGGATCATGGAGAGAGCTGAGGGCAGAGGGCAGGCTAACAGCACCCCCCACCCCCAAGGTGGGACATATGTGATATTCCTTGGACACTCCCAGCTACCCAAGAACAGGAAAGGACACACACACACACACACACACACACACACACACAAATGATTAAACTGGTAAGAGTCTCCACCAGTTTACCAGGAAAAGGCAGTCCCATCACAGCCTGAAGTCCAGGAACCCCCTACTATCTTAATGTTGATGCTTTGCTAGAGGGAGAAACAACCTTAGCTTGACCATAGCTAGGCCTCTGGTAAGTCTTGAGCTTGTGAAAGTCTCTTTGGAAACTTCCCTTTTGACTTTACCTCCCCCAAGTCCATGGCGTATAACCAGCCCTTCTACAGGACCCCAGTGCAGCTCTCCCTGCCCGCGGGTCCTGGCCCGCGCTTTAATAAAATCACCTTTTTGCAGTAAAGACGTTTTCAACAATTCTTTCTTGGCTGTTGGCTCCAAACCCCACGAACCCTCCATCAACCCAAAACCTCATCAATAAGTATAAGCAAACAAATATGTATATTTACATCTACCTAGGGATCTTCCCCCCTCCACCCTGCCTAGTTTGTTTCTTTTTCCACTTAATATATCCTGGGGGTCATCCTAGAATAAAGCATAGATACTCTTCATTTGCAAACTGGATAGACGGTGAGGGGCAGCTCAGCCGATTGGCCTGGAGAGATCTTGTTCAGCGTCAGATCCTCAGGAAGGTGGAGATCCAGGTGGGCCAAAGCTGCGTTCAGTGTGGCATGGGGACCTGGGGAAATGAGGTGGAGGAGGAGAAAGCGAGGCCCGGGTCTGCTGTCCAGTCCTCTGCCTGCCAATCAACCAGAATGCGGCAGGATGCTCTCTCTGGGGCGGTGTCTTCACCCGTAACCCCGATTTCCATTTGGGTGGCGTCCAGCCTGCGCAGTCCTATTACAAGACACGCTGCAATGAAGGGCCTTGTGTGGAGTCTTCGTGCATTTCAGGCTTTCCTGCCGACACAGGCATCGTGGGGAAAAGGGGATCGGAAGGACGAAGGAAAATTTAAGGCCGGTCAGAGACGTCAGGCCTGGCCGGGGAAGCGGGAAGAGTGTAACCTCCCTTAAGGGGTTCCCGGAAGCCTGGCTTCCACCCTGCCAGCGATGGCACATCCGGAAGTGAGGGGACCGCGGGGAGGAGGCGGAGAAATAACCCTAAGGCTCAGGACTTGGGGACACCGCGAAACAGGAGCGCGCGAACGGGAAGGAGCAGATGCAAGGCCGCCTCCTCGCGCGGGTGATCCGCCCGGACGCCCCGGGAGATCCCCGGAGGGCCGGCCAGGGCGGGAACCTGCGACCCCCGGGCTCCAGCACCAGGAAGCCCCGCCCAGAGCCAGCCAGAGACCACGCCCACCATGCAGGTCCCGCCCCCGGCCCTCGGAGCTCCGCCTCCCCGTCTTGGGGAGGGAGAGCAGGGGCGGGCCTCGCGCGGGGTTGGCAGGTGCATCCGAGACGCGCGAGGACGGAGGTCCTGAGCCACTGTCTTCAGACCCTGGGAACTGACGCGGTCCGGGCGAGCCGAGGTCGCTCCCAGAGTTCTGGGGGCCGCGGCATGAGGAGGGGGAGAACTGGGGAAGCCCTGGGTCCAGTGGTCCAGCCCCCTGCCTCCGAGCTGCAGCCGGGAGGGGCTCTCCCTTCCCAGTCACGCCCCTCCCCCTCCTTGACATCAGTCCCTAAATTCACCACGGACGGGGGGAGCTCCCCGCTGGTGGGGGGTTCGTTCCAGCGCCCAGAGCTGACCTGTCTCCTGTCTTCTGTTCCTTCCCCTTTTCCGGGGATCCCTGATTCGCACATGTAACACGGTATCTGGGGCTCAGACTTCCTGAACTCCAGTACTTTTCCAAGGTGGAGCCCCTCAGAGACAGGGATGCGTGCAGGGAGGTGCGTCCGCCACTCGGCCGCGCGCGCGGTGATTGCGTTTGAGCGCGGAGTCCGCGTCTACGTCCACCTTCCTCAGGGCTTGAGTGGCGGGGCTGCAGCCTGGGTTAGGGCGTAGGAACGGGGCCTCATCGTGCCTCCTGCAACGACCTCACGCCTTCTCGCTGCAGCATTAATACTCCTCTGCTGGCTGTGAGGGGCGGGGCGGGGGACGCAGGGTGTGACCCGGGCCGTAGGGTTTATGGCCCCAGGCCCGGCTCCACTGCCGCTCGGTAAATCACTGTTTGAACAGAGTGAGGATTTGGCTAAGCCACCGGGGCTCACCACCGCCCAAGCAGCGGGGGAGAGCCGGGGTCGTCTTTCCCCGCTGCGCTCAGGCTCACCCGGGTCCCTGCTCCCTCCGGGCTCCGCAGCCCGGGCTAGTCCCCACCCCTGCACACCCGGGTCCCGGCTCCGAGTCCTCACGCCCGCCCGGGCTCCGCAGCCTCGGCTTGTTCCTCCCCTCTACCCCCCACACTCCCTGAGCCCGAGCCCCCTCCCCGAAGGAGCAGGGCTGGAGGGGTGGTCTTCCCAGCAAGGGAGGCCCACAGGAGAGGACGGAACGGGGACCTGAGAGGTGGGGTTTGGTGAGAAGGAAAGGAGGAAAGAGGTCGGTGGGAGCAAAGCAGTAGAAATGCTCCAGTGCGGGGAAAGTGCCGCTGAGCTCCACACACAGCGCGAGGGACGGAGGTTTCCCGTCTCCGGTGGCGGGACTGTCTCCGATGGTTCGGCAAAAGCTGCTGTTCTGGTGGGTCTCCGTGCCCTGAGCTGTCCTGACTTCACACCCGGAGGGCCTTGTCCAGAAACCCGGCACGTGGCTGACAGCCACTAATTCTACCGACTCGGAGCTGCCCGCCCCTCCTTGTCCCGCCTTCTCCTCTCTTATCCCAGAGTGAAGGAGTAAATTTATACTTTTCTCGTAAAGTTTGGGATTAGTCACTGTTTGGGGAGTTGCTTAAGTTTCAAATAATAAAGCATATCCGTGTGCCGTTCTTCCCAGCTGGCTGAGGAAAGCGCACGCGCCCAAATCTGGCTTTCCCGGGATCCTCGAGACAGAGTTCTTTCCGGTTGCCCTTCGCACTTTCCCTAAATGGCAGAGACAACCACCAGCCCCCAAGCACAGCTCCTGATGTGGTTTCTTCACACTTTTGAAGAATCTGCCTTTCTCTTTCTTCCTATCAGCGCGGATGTGTCTGTGGGGAGAGCTGAAATGAGACGGAGACAGTCCCAAGAGGCTGAGCGGGGCACCCAGGACCGCGTAGCAGGGCCATGATTTGCAAAGCTGTGGGCAAATGGGAGCTGGATTTCTCTTCCTTTCGCTCTTAGTGGACCAAGAAGGTAGACAACACTGAGAGATGTCTTCTCTGCTTCTCTGAGTTACCTGTCTAGCCCAGCACTGTCCAGTAGAAATACAATGTAGGCCACAAATATCATTTAGAATTTTTAGTAGTTATATCAACATAAAGTAAAAAGAAACCTGTTTTAAAATTAAAACCGGGCACCTAGGTGGCTCGGTTGACTAAATGCCCGACTTCAATTCAGGTCATGATCTCATGGTTCGTGGGTTCAAGCCCCGTGTCCGGCTCTGTGCTGACAGCTCAGAGCCTGGAGCCTGCTTTGGATTCTGTGTCTCCCTCTCTCTCTGCCACTCCCCACTTGTGCTCTGTCTCTCTCTCTCTCTCAGAGATGAATAAACATTAAAAAATGTTAATAAAATTAATTTTAATACTTTAAAAATTTATTTTCAGTAATCTCTATACCTAGTGTAGGGCTCAAACCCATGACCCCGAGATCAAGAGTTGCATGCTCTTCTGACTGAGCCAGCCAGGAGCCCCTAAAATTAGTTTTAGTTATATATACTATGTAACCCAATATTTTAAAAATATTGTCATTTCTACAGACAGAGTGAGAAATCATTGTTATATTTTACATTCTAGTTCATACTAATTCTTGTGAAATCTAATGTGCATTCTTCACTAACAGCACACTTGAATTTGGACTGGCCGCGTGTCAAGCACCCACCTGCGATTGTGGCTAGCGGCCACCCAGCTGGTCAGCAGGGACTGGTCCCTTCCTCACCATCTGATAACCAGTGAGAAAGTGCTGAGGACAGAACTGCTTAGGGGCCTCACGCTTTAGCTTCAAAAGAAGTGGCTAGGAGTGGGGTGTGGTGAGAGAGGGTCCCACCCCTAAAGCCTGGAGGGCAGTCTATGTGGGGCCCGGACATCCATGGGGGACCACTTTGCCTATAAGGTCCAGCCCCCCCACCCCCACCCCCACTGGGTTCCCATCCCCCCATCAGGGAGCACTGTGCCTACAAGGTCCAGCCCCTCCCCCCCCCCCCCATTTCCCATCCCTGCCTACAAGGTCCACTCCCCACTCCCACCCCCTGCTGGGTTCCCATCCCGCATCAGGGAGCATGGTGCCTGCAAAGTCCAGCAACCCCTTCCCCCCATTTCCCATCCCCCATCAAGGAAAACAACCCTCAGACTAGGGGTTGTGGAGCCTGGACCAGGTGAGATCACACCTGGAGGGTGGGCAGAAAAACAAACCTGCGTCTTGGAGCCTACCGCACCCCCCTCCCCCCCACCGGCTGAAGTGTGAAGTGGCAGCAGCATCGCCCTGGCCGTCCTTTTCCTCAGGCACGTGGGAAGGCTTTTGTGATATTTCCAGGGAGAAAACCATAAGCTGGCTCCGGGCTTAGACCAGCACAGTCCTTACAGATATTGAACTGGTTACACACCCAGACTAGTTTTTCCCTCTTTTTTTTTTTTTTTAATTTTTTTTTTCAACGTTTTTTATTTATTTTTGGGACAGAGAGAGACAGAGCATGAACGGGGGAGGGGCAGAGAGAGAGGGAGACACAGAATCGGAAACAGGCTCCAGGCTCCGAGCCATCAGCCCAGAGCCCGACGCGGGGCTCGAACTCCGGACCGCGAGATCGCGACCTGGCTGAAGTCGGACGCTTAACCGACTGCGCCACCCAGGCGCCCCCAGACTAGTTTTTAAAAAAACATCTGACCAAACATCCAAGGCCCAAGGCATCCGCTTCTGTTCTGGCTGATTTCTGTTTTCCTGCAAGGCTGGAAGAGGGATTTCCCCAGATTGTCAGTGACTTTGACTCTATTTTCTCTTTTTCTGTAGGAAGAGACAGAGCTCTGCTGTGCAGCAAGGACGCACATGTCACTTGCTGGAGATCACACAGTCCCCGTCGAGGGTCCTGGGAAGGCAGGGCCCAGCTCCTCTCTGGTCCCCCAAGAGCCACCTGCCCAGGCAAGGGCGCCTCTGTGGCTCTCACAGGAGTCAGGGAGGCAGACAAATACAACATGATGGAGACAGTATGTAAGAATGCCTGAAAGGAAGCAGGGGTGCACTCGGCAGAAAGCTTGGCTTCAGGAGCACCTGTCATTATTACCAGCACATAGGAATCACAGGCCAGTTTCTGTGGGATTCCAGAGGAATCCCCTAGAGGAAGGTGAATGGAGGAGACAGACTCTTCCTTACCTGTGCTCCAGGCTCTCTGTGATAGAGACTGAGTTTTTCTCCAGGTCACAGGATCAGGGTGTCAAGGTGAAAGCCTTTGTTCCTAGGAAGGTGTGGCTAAGCTGGAGGGTGAGATCAGGGGATGGGGCGTGGGGGAGGGGAAGGCTGAGGCGACAGGGGTCCTGGGTGGGGAGGTTGTTGGGGGTCAGGAGGCCAGTGCTAGCAATGGGGGGCCATGAGGTGGGGTGCAGGGAGATGGAGAAGGGGGCCAGGAGCCATCCAGGTGAGCAGGAGCCGTGCAGGAGCTGCAGGAAAATAGGGAATTCTCTCTAGCAGCCAGCCTACTTGCTGTTATGCTCAGCTTGGGTGCCCCCCAGTATCTGGCTGCCATGTAGGGGACGTTGTGAGGGAGGAGAGTGCACTGGAGGGCCGGCATTCTGCACAAGCCACCTCTCCTGTTCCAGAAGAGAGACTGGCAGTACTGGTCTGATGGCTTCGAGGAGGAAGTGCTGGCTCTGGGGGCGGGGGGCAGTAGAGGGGGAGCCCCCGCCCCTCTACCCCCCTGAGAAGATGTGCCAGCGGGAAAGGGCTGAATGCTGGGGACCAGGCAGGGGTTCGGCATCCAGGGTGGACTCTGTCTCTGGGACTGGGCCCGAGGCAACACTGGGGCTGGGTCCGCACGACCCTCTGGGAACAGAGATGGATTTCTGGACTGGTGACAGTGGGGGGCGAATTCTAGAGGGTCCCCAGCTTGATTTGTACGTCAGGGTGGTAGCCGCGAGCCTGAACACTTGAAGGCGTGGTTGCTGTGACGTGGAACCAGATTTGTAATGTTGCCGAATTTTCAGTAACCACCAAAACTGACTCACTGCCACCCACACGCGTCTCCACTAAAGGCAAGCGTACTGATCGGGTAGGACTATATGTAATTGCAATCACTGGATCTGGATTGAGGTCCGCTGGTGTAAAATATATACCAGGTTTCAAAGACTCGGTACCAAAAAAAAACCCCCGAGATCCTAAAATATTTCATTAATATCTTAAAAATATTGGTTAACCGGTTGAAATGGTAATATTTTGATATAATAGGTTAAATGAAATATTTTGTTACAATTAATTTGGCCTGTTTCTTTTTTATCTTTTTAATGTGGCTACTAGAAAAAAAATGTTAAATCACATGTGTGGCTTGCAATATAATTCTAAATTACATACGTGGCTTGCAATATGTTCCTAAATTATATATGTGGTGCTCATTCTACTTGTAAATTGCACACACGGCTCACATATATCTCCTGGGCTGGGCGGACAGACAGCTGTCCTGCCAGGTGGCCAGAGCTCCCGCCTGTGACCGGGGCTCTCCCAGGAGCAGCGGGCTGGCAGCCAGCCCTTCTGGGCCTTCAGGGAGTCAGTCAGCTTCCTGACAGGGCTCAGCTGCTCCCGTGAAATTACTAGTCTCTTTCCCTTCGCTGCCTCCTGAGCCAGCCAGTTCACCCTGACAGGTGGACATTCTCCTGCCTTAGGACCTGATGTGGCAGCCGCTTGTGTCCTGTGACAATTGCTTGCTTCGCGGGTTCCGGCTGGGCCTGTGCTCAAGGAAGCCGGACACTCAGCAGACAAAGGGGTGGCCTCACAGGTCCCTCCAGCGCATGGGTTCCATTTTCCGATTGCATTGAGTTTGCACTGGGGACCGTGCCCATCAGTGTGCTGGGGCGGACCTAGAGGGAAGGAAAGGCAAGGAGGAGGAGGAAGTCATTAAAGGACTTGTTGTGTGCTCAGTTTTACTTTTAGGTTGTTTATATTTTATGATTTTCGCCTTTGAGGACCTCAGTACCCAGTACTTAGTATCTAAGGGTCTAGTGCTCAAATTTCCAGAGGATTTCCAGTTTGTAATCTGCTTTCCCACAAACCCACAAACCCCCGGTAAAGAGGCTGGTGGTTTCACAGAGTCTTCATTTTCTAACGGGGGAGCCTCTCTCCAGTCAGTGGGGAGCTGTGAGGGGCAGAGCTGGGTCCTAACGATGGTATTTCTGATTCTATGGCTGGCACTGGTATCCCTGGGTGGAGGAGACTGAGGCAGGAATACAAGACTGGGTGTGGAAGGAGCTATACCCTGACCCACTAGGCCACCATTCTCTCTGCCCCTCCCAGCCTGCCCCTCCAACACCGCATCCCGTCCCGGTCTCTGAGTGTCCATTAGGGGGCTTTTCCTACGTGGCCAGTGGGACAAGGGAGCCCCTGGGACAGGGAGACGGGGGGACCCACAGCCAATTCTTCTACCGTGAAGACCTTAATCCTCTCACCTTCATTGGACGGTGGCTTTTTCCTTTTCCTGCAAGTCCTTGAACCTGTGACATCGGCCCTGTGGGGAGAGAGTTTGGCAGGTGTGCCCGGAGCTCTCTGGGCTTCATTGCAGCGTCTGACCTACCAGGATGGTGCTGAGACTCACCAGGGGGAGTCCAGGGCCATTGCTAGCAGAGCCCCCTTGACCCACAGGCGATGAATGTTGTCGTCAATTGTAACTAATTCGTTATGGCTAATGTTTGGACGGTGCTTTGGGATTACTTGGAACCTCCACAAACTGCCCTCATTTATCACACCAACAATCTGGAGGGTTGCTCTGGCCCCACGTGCAGGGTGAGGCGCTCCACTCTCGGGGAGGTGAAGCGATTCCATGAAGGTCACACGGTGAACTCGGGAGTCTGAACTCGAGCCCAAACCTTCTGACTCAAAATTCCACGTCCTTCCCATTCTCCATTATGCCTTGATTTCAACAGGCCTCAGTTGTCTAAACTCTGACCTGTGAGCCATGGAACCCTGGTCCGATGGGGGTTGGGGAAGGGCTCACTGGCTTTCCTGTGACACTGACTGCTTCTACCCAAGCTGTGTGGTCCTTGGACACGGCACACCTAACAGAGGAGCTTCTGGTGTTTGCCCAGAGCCTGTTTCTTCCTGGCTGCACGACTGAGGGCTCCAGGGCTTGGATTTGCTCCAGCAGATTCGGCAACAGCATCTTCTCAGAGTCAGGACTGTCTGAGACTCCCCATTCTGAGGGATGCATCTGAGGAGGGAATGCTTCCCGTTGGAAGGACAAGGGAGCAATCATGTCCTGGCGCAGCAGGTAGACAGGGGACTCACCCCGCCCCAGCCCTGGGGGCAGCCTGCCTTCCTTGGGGATTTCCCTCCTTCCCTACTGAGGGTCTGCGCCCCATTTTTGGTTTGCTCTGTGTTTCCGCCTGCTTCTCAGCGCTTCACTGATCCCCACTGCCCTGCCACGTGGCGTGTCTGGACGAGGAAAATACCAGCCTCACCAACCTTTCTCCTGCCCTCTGTGTTGAGGGAGAAGGGCCCCAATCAGAGCAAGAGGCTTTCAGAAATGTTTTGAAAAGGGAGGGAGAGAAGAGACATTTGTTTTCTTTGAGGTTTAACTAAAGCATCTTAACACCTGTATAATATTTTACAGTTGAGACTCACCCTAACTTCTGGCCCCTGGAGGCAGAATTGAACTTTTAGACAGGTTTTGCTTGACTGGCATCATGATTTTAAAACTAATGATAATTTGGGGGGTGCCTGGGTGGCTCAATCAGTTAAGCTTCCCACTTCAGCTCAGGTCATGATCTCACAGTTTGTGAGTTCAAGCCCCTTGTGGAGCTCTGTGCTGGCAGTGTGGAGCCTGGAGCCTGCTTTGGATTCTGTGCCTCCCTCACTCTCTGCTCCTTCTCTGCTCATGCTCTGTCTCTCTCTCTCTCTCAAAAATAGGTAAATGCTAAAAAAATTTTTAACAAAAAATAAAATAAAAATAAAAATAATGATAATTTGGGGGGCCACGAAGGCTCAGTCCGTTCAGCGTCAGACTCTTGATCTAGTTCAGGCTGTGAACTCAGGGTCGTGAGTTCGAGCCTCACGTTGGTCCCCACATTGGGTGTAAAGCCACTTAAAAAAATAAATAAAAATAACGATAATTTAAGTGCCTTTAGAGAAGGTGGCTATTTTCCTCATGACTCTCTATTACCTCTTGTCTGCCCAGGCCCTGAAGGCATTTGACTTTTTTTCTCCAGCTTTATTGAGACATAATTGACATATTATATCCTCTAAGTTTAAGGTGCACAACGTTACGATTTGATACACGCATATATTGTGAAATGTTTATGACAGATTAATTAATGTTCTTCACCTCACATAATTAGCATTTTGTTATTGTTATGGTCAGAACACTAACAATGTGTTCTTGCAGCAACTTTCAGGTATAAGGTAGATATTGTTGGCTACACTCACCAGCCGTACACACATCCCTGGAATTTACTCATCTTCTTTTCTTTTCTTTCCTTTTTTTTTTAGTGTTTATTTAGTTTTGAGAGAGAGAGACCGACAGACTACGAGGGGGGAGGGGCAGAGAGAGAGGGAGACACAGAATCCGAAGCAGGCTCCAGGCTCCGAGCTGTCAGCACAGAGCCCAATGCAGGGCTCGAACCCATGAACAGTAAGATCATGGCCCGAGCCAAAGTCAGACGCGCAACCGACTGAGTCACCCAGGTGTCCCTACCCATCTTCCAATGGGAGGATTGTACCTTCCCACCGACATCTTCCCATCCCCCAGCCCCCACTCCCACCCGCCAACCACTGCCTCTCTGTTTCTCCAAGTGTGATGTTTTTAGGCTCCACATCCAAGTGAGACCATACAGGATTTCTCTTTGTCTGAAATTTCGCTCAGCACAAAGCCCTCAAGTTCCATCCATGTTGTTGCAAATGGCAGGATTTCCTTCCTTTTTAAAATGGCTGAATAATATTCACATATACACACGCATGTAGATCATTTTTTTCGAGAGTTCTGTACATTTTGCAGTGCTCACCACTCTAGGTATAGTCACCGTGTGTCACCACACAACGTTTTTATGGTGTCATTCACTATGTTCCCCATGCTGTACTTCTCGTCCCTGTGACCCACTTACTTTATAACTGGGAGTTTATGCTTCATAATCCCCTTCACATTTTGTCCATCCCCCCACCTCCCTCCTCACTGGCAACCATGAGTTTGTTCTCTATATTTACGAGTATGCTTCTGTTTGTTTTGTTTTTACAGCGTGTAAGTGAAGTCATATAGTGTTAGTATTTCTCTGACTCCTTTCACTTGATGTGATACCCCTAGGTTCATCCCTGTTGTTGCAAATGGCAAGATCTCATCTTTTTAGTGGCTGGGTAACATTCCATCAAACACACGGCGTCTTCTTTATCGACTCATCTGTCGTGGACACCTGGCCTGCTTCCGTATCTTTGCTATTGTGAATGATGCTGCAGTAAACGTAAGAGTGCGTATGTCTTTTCCAATGACTGTTTTCATTTTCCTAGGGTAAATACTCAGCAATGGAATTACTGGATTGTATGGTGTTTCTATTTTTAATTCTGTGAGGCACCCCTGTATAGTTTTCCACACTGGCTCCCGCCAACATGGGAGTCTCCTGTAGGCAGCATTGATCACTGGGTCTTATTTATTGATCCAGTAATGCCACTCTGGGCCTTTTGATTGTATAATTTAATCTGTTTCCATTTAAAATGATTGTTGATAGATAAGGAGTTAGTATTCCCATCTTGTTAATTGCTTTTTGGCTGCTTGATATCTCCCCTTTCCCTGTCTTGCTTCCTTCCTCTGTAAACCAATGATTTTCCACAGTGGTACACTCTATTCCCTTTCCTACTACAAGTTTTTAGCCTACACTTAGGCTCACTTGAAACATCTTATAGATGTAACAGTCTAGTCTGTTTCATCTTATAATATCAACTTATTTTTGATATTTTTTAAAAATAACAACTTATTTTTGTTCACACACAAAACTCTACCCTTTACTCCCCCTTCTATGTTTTTTGATGTCACATTTTGCATATTTTAATATTGTGTATCCATTAACCAGTTACTGTAGTTCTAGTTATTCTTTAATACTTTTGTCCTTTTTAAAATTTTTAAAAAATTTTTCTTTTTAATTTTTTAAAATTTACATCCAAATTAGTTAGCATATAGTGCAACATTGATTTCAGGAGCACAGAGCCTGCTGCAGGGCTCGAACTCACAATGCGGGGTTTGAACTCACAAATCATGAGATTATGACCTGAGCGGAAGTCAGACACTCAGCCAACTGAGCCACCCAGGTGCCCCAATACTTTTGTCCTTTAGGGGCACCTGGGTGGCTCAGTTGGTTAAGCATCAGACTCTTGGTTTAGACTCAGGTCATGATCTCACAGTTTGTGGGATCCAGCCTCATATCGGGCTCTGTGCTGACAGTGTGGAGCCTGCTTGGGGTTCTTTCTCTTCTCTTTCTTCTCCACCCCAACTTGTGCTCTCTGTCAAAATAGATAAACTTAGAAAATAATACTTTTGTCTTTTAACCTTTATGCTGGCGGTAAGTGGTGAACACACCGCTGTTACATTGTGAGGATATTCCGAATCTATGTCTGCATCTTTCCCAGCGTGCTGTACGCTTTCATATGTCTTCATGTTACTCACTAGTGGTCCTTCCTTTCTGCCCTGGGGGACAAAGCCTCTGGTCGAAAACCTCGGTTCTACATTTATTCATATGGCAGGTCTCAAACAGTAACAAGCGTGAGGTCATTTATACACATCTACAAACACACCAAGCACTGCATAGGGCCGTGGTTTCATGTGTATGTGACGGAGGCACAGGTGCATGCCTAGGCAGGCACATGCTCAGTGCGCAGGTGCGTTTCCTCTTGGGGACAGAGGGAGAGGAGCAGAGCCTCCAATTTATCTCTAACATTTCATTTTATTTGACAAAAATCTAAAGCAAATTTGGCAAATGTTTACATTTGTTAATTCTAGCCTATGGTTACAAGGGTTCTTATTACTATTTTCTATTCTTCTCCATATTTTTTTTCCAAAATAAAACAATTTAGTTAAAAAAGAAAAAACATAAGAAACGAATACAGGATATAAATATATATTCAAAGCAATTCTTAAATTTTAAAATAAAGAAGTTCAAACTCTCTACTACTCAGGAAAATACAAACAATGAGATACAGACATAATAATGAGATAAAACTTTGTACTCCCCAGATTGGCAATTTTTTTTTTAAACTTCCAAAGCTGTTAAGGATGTGGGGAGAAAAGGGCCCTTCATACATTGCTGGTAGGAATGTGAATGGTCACTGTCTTATATCAGAAAGCATGAAGGCAAGTGATATAAAATGCAATCAACTGGCAACTAGAAAGCATGTTATCGGAAAAGTAAAATGTAAGCCAGATTCCGAAAAGGGTTTCAGAGTCCAGGTAAGTCAAGGACTGTGGAGGAGTAATAAGGTAAGAGGACAGAGACTCCCTGCACCTGGTTTCCCTAGGAGAGAGAGATTGTGCTTAGTTGAAAATAGGAATTAGAAATTGAAATAAATAAAAACATCTGTTTAAAATACCTTGATGATTAAAATGACTTGGTAGATTGAGTGAGGTTATCATATGACCCCGCTTAACAGGAGTACAAAGTTTAAAGTCCTCTACAAAAACCAGGCCTGTTAAAACAAACAACAGAAAAACAACCCTAAAAATAAGTGCATGGAGTAATGAAGTCCATTTGTAAGTAATAGTTAATGCATGCTATACAACATGGGCCTGAATTGCTCACAAACAAATAAATTACGCGATTAAAAAGAATCCAACAAAATGTGACGTTCCTTTTACTCCCTTGAGAGGCCCATTAAAAGATATGAGCATAAATGTAGGGGCGGCTGGGCCAGTGCAGGTGGGGAGACACCCTGGCAGGCTCCCTCTTGCTGGGAGAAACCCCCAGCTGCCTGAACCCCCTGCCCCAGGTGCAGGAGTGGGGTGGGGGGTGAGGGGGAGAATCCAGAGAGACCTCGTCCTCACTTGACTCATTTGTTCATTTTTATTTTTTTCAGTTTTTAAAATTAAGTGTTTTATTTTAATTCCAGTTAGTTAACATAGTGTTATGTTATGTAATATTAGTTTCAGGTATACAATACAGTGATTCCACATGTCCATACAACACCCAGTGCTCATCACCGGAGCATCCTTAATCCCCATCACCCATTCCCCCCCATCCCCCCACCTCCCCCCTGGTCACCACCAGTATGTTCTCTGCAGTTAAGAGTCTGTTTCTTGGTTTGCCTCTCTCTCTTTTTTTCCCTTTGCTCATTTGTTTTGTTTCTTAAATTCCCCCTATGAGTGAAATCATAAGAGTTAGTACCTAAAATATGTTAAGAACTTATACAACTTAATACCTAAAACCCAAATAATCCAATTAAAAATGGGCAGAAGATGGGGTACTTGGGTGGCTCAGTCGGTTAAGCATCCGACTTCAGCTCAGGTCATGATCTCGCAGTTTGTGGGTTCGAGCCCCGTGTCGGGCTCTGTGCTGACAGCTCGGAGCCTGGAGCCTGTTTCAGATTCTGTGCCTCCCTCTCCCTCTGCCCCTCCCCTGCTTGCACTGTGTCTCTGTCCGTCTCAAAAATAAATAAACATTTTTTAAAATGGGCAGAAGACATGAACAGACATTTCTCCAAAGAAGGAATATAGTGTTTCAATCATTGGATTGGCCTACGTGAGGGCCTGGTTAATTAATTTCGTGTGTCAATTTAGCCAAACTTCAGTACCCAGATATTTGGTCAAGGCTAGTGTAGATGCTGCTGTGAAGATACGTTTAGGTGAGTAAAGCAGATGAGCCTCCCTAGTGTGGGTGGGCTTCATCAATCAGTTGAGTTTCCCCTGGAAAAGAGAATTCTGCCTCCAGGCGCTACATCAACAGGTTCTGGGGGCTCCACCTGCCGGCCGGCCCCACGGAATTCCAGCCTGCCAGCCCCACAGTGGTATGAGCCAGTCTTCTAAAGCTCTCTCTATGCATCCTGTTGGCTCTGTCTCTCTGGAGAACCTGAACACAGTCTGTCTACCCTCCATAATTATGCTATTTGTGCAATATATGACATCAGAGAAAAGTGGTCAGAAATATAAATATGATTGCAGCTGAGGATCTAAACAGACCCCTGTCAGAAGACTTCGGACTGTTTTAGCTTTTTGTACCACAGAATTGCTGTGCCCGGATCCCAGCACAGAGACCTTTGTAATTCCCCACTCTGAGAGCCACATCTTGACAAAGACACCCACAGACTGGACCGCCTTCCAGGAGGAACCCAGGACAGTAGCTGGAAAATCCTGTGGCGGGAGGTGTTAGCAGAGGGGACTCAGGTGTGCAGGACACCTGCCTTCTGAACGCTAGGCTGGTGCCGAGGCCTGCCTCTCCCATGGCCTCCACACTTCAGATCTTTTTGGGCTGAAATGCACCTGGTGAAGCCCTAACCCTACTACGTCTCCATGCAGCTGCCGCCTGGAGGCATGGTAACACCGCCAGGGTGGGCTCTAATCTGGTCTGACTGGTGTCCTCACGAGCGAGGATTAGGACACAGAGATATCAGAGATGCCCCGTACAGGGCAAAGTCCATGTGAGGACATAGCAAGAAACTGGACAGTGGCAAGCCAAGGGGAGGGGCCCCAAACCACACTGATCATGGACTTGTAACCCCCACAGCTGTGAGACAGTAAGTATGCCGCTTGCACCGCCCAGACTAACTCCTGTATGGCTCGGGAGCCGTCCTCTGTCTCACCCCCAGCTCTGAGTTCCCAGGTCCTCACCAGCGTGTGTGTGTGTGTGTGTGGGGGGGGGGGGTTTCTCCCCACCTCTTGCACCTCCCTCCAGACACATCACAAACTCTCCATGCAGGCAACTTCACGACCCTCAGGTGGGCGGGGCCCTGGCAATCTCTCTGGGCTGCGTGCTGGCAGCTCTGAGAACATTCAGAGAAAATGACTGTGCACCTGATCACAGGTGTTCAGCATTTCCACGTGCCAGACGCAGTTCTAAGCACTGGTGACATCACCCACCAGGGACAGCCAGACTGGGCTAACCAGACGTCATGCACGTTAGAAGATAGTACGGATCATGGAGGAAAAGTAGAGCAGGAGGGGGTAGGAGGTAGGGGCCCAGTTTCCAGTAGAGCGTGAATCAGGCCCAGCGAGTACTAACTACGCGACACCCTGCGGACAGTTAACAGTGAGATGTCACAGCTGCCCCTGCTGCCTGGCGGGTGCACAGCTAACCTACACTCTTCTGTGCTGTCCACGTATATTGCAGTTAGCACACTTGCTTTTACAACTAGACAAACCCTCAATATTACTGAAAAACCAAATCACCTCCTATTTCCTCCAGGACGGAGTCTGAAGTTCTGCTGGTGTTTACAGGCCACCAGGGGCCCCTGCCCTCCACCTGAACCCCCTCTCAGGGCACACTACCTTCTCCAGTCAGACAGATATTCTGGACCCACATTTGACAAGTAGGCTTGCCAGATCTTGCACATAAAAGCACAGAATGCCCAGCTAGATCTGAATTTCAGGTGATAGTGCAATTATTTGAGACATACTTATACTAAAAAATTATCTGAAGTTCAAGTTTATCTGAGCATCCTCTCTGTACTTTATCTAGTGACACTAAGTAATCTTCCTTCCCCATTGGCTGGAGTCATCTTCTCCATCTTCTTGAATCTTAGACAAGCTTCTCTGCACGGTTGCCTGGGGGTGGGGTGGGCATGGGGGTAGTTAGGGGGCCTCTCCTGACCTTGGCCTAGGACTTTCCTGTACATAAAGAATGTACCTTTGATCAGACGCCGCTGACCCTGGAGAGTCAGGTAAAAAGGTCAATGTTTCCAAAGGGTCTGAAATTCTCCCCGGAAAAGAAACTCTTCCAGCTATCTTGGGGTCAAATGTCATTTGTCAATTTTTTTTTAACCCAAGTGTCAAAATTTACATTTTATTGGTTTGCTTTACATGTTGGATAACTTAGGGGGGCTTTTAAAATGGACAGCTTCTGTTGCAAACAAGAATGCCTCCCTATTTGTCTAGCTTACTCTTTAAAAAAATTTTTCAATGTTTATTTTTGAGACAGAGCATGAGCAGGGGAGGGGCAGGGAGAGAGGGAGACACAGAATCCAAAGCAGGCTCTAAGCTCTGAGCTGTCAGCACAGAGCCTGATGCGGGGCTCAAACTCACAAACCGTGAGATCATGACTTGCGCCAAAGTTGGACGTGTAACTGCCCGAGCCACCCAGGCGCCCCTGTCTGGCTTACTCTTGGCTTCACAGTGTCCTGGTACCCATTAGCTCCCTAGGGACCTGATTGCCCCTTGCTGCCGGTCCCAGGTCAGTTTCATGGTCCAGTTTATGAAATCAACTTAAGACTTTCTGCTGAGTCTGCACAGGGGCAGGTTGACCCTCCCCCTCCCCGGTCTCCAGCGATATCTCTGGCCAAGGTAGCACGGGACAGCTGCTGGCCCTGGCTGCCCAGACACTCCCAACTTAACATCCTGCATCACAACAAAACGTGGGAAAGGCGGCCCGGCAGCTGTCACAGGTGGGGAGGCAGCCACACACCACACACAGGGTGGCAGTGTAACCCTGCCCAGAGCCCAGTCCTGGGAAAGTTCTCCTAATAACACTGAACATAAAGGTTCTCACATGACCTTGTTTCCCCATCTGGCCATCGTCAGCACCCAAGCTGGTGCAAAATCGCTAATTTTTGTTGCTATATTAAACTGAGACATTTTATAGAGGGTTAGACAAAAATCTTCAGGCAATATTCTTAAGTAAAAATACAACAGTGTTTACTGTGCAAATTTTCCTTAATAAAAGGGAGAAATACAAATATATACTTGATTCACCCCTTTTATAAAGACACAATGAGAGGACACACAGGAAACTAATAAACGTGTTTCCCTGTGGGGCAGGGAGAGGGTCATGGCAGAGGTGTGAACAGAGGCGGGGTGGTTGTAAATTTTTTGATGTACATCTTTTCATGTACTAATTTTTTAAAACATTTAAAAAGTATTTATTTTGAGAGAGAGAGACAGAGGGAGAGAGGAGGGAGGCACAGAGAGAGAGAAAGAATCCCAAGCAGCCTCTGTGCTGTCAGTGCAGAGCCCAATGTGGGGCTTGAACCCATGAACTGTGATATCATGACCTGAGCCAAAATCAAGAGTTGGTCACTTAACTGACTCAGCCACCCAGGCGCCCCTTGTGTATTAATGTTTGAATCAAGTGAATGTATATAACCTTTTAAAAATTAAATTACATCGTAAAAATTACATCGTATGTTTCATTTTTTTGGTTATATCATTTTGTCGTGAGAGAAGCTGAACTGGAAATAGTCAGCGACTCTCTCCACGTGGCTGTGATCTTTCCAATTCCTGGTCACAGATGCACTAGCAAGGCCACCACACCCCGTTCCCATGACTGTATGACTGTCGTGCCCAGCACGGCCTCAGTCTTGCTCCCCTCGCTAAATCTGCTGTGCATCTTGTAATTCCTAGTTCTCTGCTGGATCTTTCCAGCTTGGCCTTTATTTCCTCCAATATAGCACTGTCCGTGTCCAGTGACCCCAATGTCTGAAGTCCTCTGTGGGTCTCCTTCTCTTCTCTCATTTCTGCTTCCCGTCCTGCTGGTCTCTTCCCCTCTGGGGCCCGGTGATTTCCACCTGTGAGCTACATATGTGAAAACGTATGTGTAGAAATACTAGGCCTACCACACCCAGAAAGATGTTCGTTTTTGACACTGGCAGTCTAGAGTCGCCTTAAACAAGTTCAACACGACATTTTGGGGCCTGGGACTTCACTTCTAGCTCCTTCAAAGGCTGCCGAAAATACAGCCCGGGAAGTCCACAACCTGCAGAACCAGCAAATGTCCCAGAAGCAGCCCCAAGCGCCCGGCTCACCTCTACAGTGCCCTTTCCTTCCCCAAACTTTCCATTTTGGGAGTACTCTGAAAATATTTTATCCAGATTCTTTAGTTGTCTGCACTTACGGGAAGCGGGAGGTGCTCAGTGCACCCCTGGCGGCCGGCGGAAACGGAAACGCTTCTGATCCAGGCCTCGGGTTTTCTGGCACTTTGTCCTCCTGTGGAGCTTCCTTTGGAAAACCTGTTTTCTTCAGTAGTCAAGTCCGCATGGACTTTCCTTGTGCACGCTTATAGCCCCACCCCCACCCCGCACCCCCCCGTCGGGGCTGGGACTCATTTCTCGCTTCCAGAAGAGCTGGGCTCGGAGATGTCCTCCTTCCCAGGCTCAGTGCATAGGCTGGAACCCCAAAATTCTAGCTTCAGTGCAACACCAGCATAAGGGGATGCCCTGTGGCACCAGGGCCCCTGATAGGTCTCAGTTTGCAGACCAGGACGCGACACGGAGACGGGAGCTGAGCCAGCTCTAGAGGCAGAAAGAGGAGCCAAACAGGACACACGCAGTGGTGCTAATGATGCATTAAAAACCTGTAAGTGAACAAAGATTTCCGCGGGCTCCGCGTCTGAGCAAAGCTTTTCCATTCCATCGGTTTGGGCCCCACGGTTGCTAGGGCTCTTGATAAATGGGCCAGAACCGGGGTGAGTTGAAAGGCTGAGGTCCTGCAGGGCAAAGTTCAGAGGCCGGTTTCTGAGGCTGCCTCTCTTGTGGGAAATCAAGTGTTAATCTTTTCCAGAGTCACTTACGGAACTTGCTTGGTGACCACCCTCAGGGCGCTGGGGGGCGAGTCTCTCCGTCTGGAGGGTCGAGACCCAGGTTCACAGGCCTGCGGCGTCGGGCGGGCCAGGGGCTGCTGGCCCGTCCGGTGAGCGGCCGAGTGTAGGGTGGCCGGGTGGCCGTGGTCGGGTGACCGTCTGTCGTTGGGGGGGCTGTGGTCGGGTGGCAGTTGGGAACGTTGGGGTTGTTGAGGCACGGACCGCCGTTGGGCGCGCGCGCGAATGAGCCAGGAGCGCGCCCTCCGCGCGTAGGGGACTGAGTGCGTTTAAAAAAGCACGACGGGGGCGCCTGGGTGGCGCAGTCGGTTAAGCGTCCGACTTCAGCCAGGTCACGATCTCGCGGTCCGTGAGTTCGAGCCCCGCGTCGGGCTCTGGGCTGATGGCTCAGAGCCTGGAGCCTGTTTCCGATTCTGTGTCTCCCTCTCTCTCTGCCCCTCCCCTGTTCATGCTCTGTCTCTCTCTGTCCCAAAAATAAATAAACGTTGGAAAAAAAATTAAAAAAAAAAAAAAGCACGACGGATTTGGGGGCAATCCTGATTATATTGCCCCACTTTCAGTGGAGGTAGAGCGTTGCCTGGAACTTGGCAGGTGCGCGGGTAGGACGGAAAACTGCGGGGAGCGCGGGCCGGATCGTGGTGCTGGGGGCGCGCCTGCCTCTGCGGACCCGCCACCTGCCGCTGCACCTGCTGCAGCACCTGCCTCTGCGCACCCCCACTGCACCTACCCGGCCGCGCGGACCCCGCCCCCAGTTCTGCGTTAGGGCCTCGAGTCCGCGGTGCTGGCTGCGTGACACTCACCATCTCCCGACCTTCGTTGGGGCGGGGGGGGGGGGGGCGCTCCAGGTTTGTGGGCTGGAGCTGACACATCGTTGGGCCTTTTCCAGAAAAAGGATCCAAAAATGAGAATATGTAAAATTAGGAGCTAAAGAACATATTTACTTGCAGTGACGACAAATTACAAATATTAAAAAGCTGACCACAAACATCAAAGCATCCACAAAAACGCTTCTAACTGCCAACCATGCCTATATTTTCTGTATATTGTTAACTCTATGCCTTTCGATTCCATCTTTATTTAACAACAGTTTTGTAATACATTTTCCCTGACGATTTCATATAGAAATATCTGAAATGTAATTTCATTTGATGCTCGTCTGTAGGCTGGACGTGGGCCTGACAGCCCCCAGGACTGAGACTATATGGTTCCCCTGGTTGAACTAGACATTTGGTGAGAAATGTCATCAGGCTTTGCATCCCTGATAATTATCCTGCAAATATATGTATATTTTATGAGACTTTTGTAATCATGGTTTTTAAAATTTAAATTCCAGTATAGTCAACAGTGTAGTATCAGTGTCACATGTACAATGTAGTGTGATTCCACACGTCCACCCGTCACCCAGTGCTCCTCACAGCAGGTGCACCCTTCTTCCTCATCACCTACCTCCTCTCTGGGAACCACCAGTATGTTCTCTGCAGTTAAGGGTCCGTTTCTTCGCTTGTCTCTCTGTCTCTTTTTCCTTTGCTCATTTGTTTTGTTTCTTAAATACTGTACATGAGTGAAATAATATAGTATTTGTCTATCCTGCAAATATATCAAAGCCTGGAAATTAGTACATGATTCTGTCTTTCTCTTCCTCCCTCCCTTCCTCCCCCTTCCCTCCCTCCCTCCCTCCCTCCCTCCCTTCCTTCCTTCCTCCCTTCCTTCCTTCCTTCCTTCTCTCCCTTCCTTCCTTCTCTCCCTTCCTTCCTTCTCTCCCTTCCTTCCCTTCCTTCCTTCCTTCCTTCCTTCCTTCCTTCCTTCCCTTCCTTCCTTCCTTCCTTCCTTCCTTCCTTCCTTCCTTCTCCCCCTCCCTCCCTCCTTTAGTGGTTATTTTTATCCTATTCAATTTGTTTATCATAAAAGTTACATATTCTTGGTGATACATTCAGACAACACTGTAAGGTGTGAAGTAAAAAAAAAATCTTCCTGTTTCCCGGAGGTAACCATTGTTAGTTTTTTGTATATCATCCTTCCAGAAAATTGCGTGTGTGAATCTACTCTTTGGAACACACACACACACACACACACACACACACATTTTCTAATTTTTTTTCTAACTCATTTTTGTCATCTAAAAGTGCATGTTGGAGGGGTGTCTGGGTAGCTCAGTGAATGTCTGACTTTGGCTCAGGTCATGATCTCACGGTTCGTGGGTTCAAGCCCCATGTCGGGCTCTGTGCTGACAGCTTGAAGCCTGGAGCCTGCTTTGCATTCTGTGTCTCCCGCTCTCTCTGCCCCTCCCCTGCTCGTGCTACCTCTCTCTCTCTCAAAAAATAAATAAAACATTAACAAAATTAAAAAATAAAATAAAAACTAAAAGTACATGTTGGATATTTTCCCATTTTTCTATTAGTACATAAAGATGAATTCTTATGGATTCTTTTTCAACAACCACATGGTATTCACTTCTATGAGTGAACCACGAATTGGCAGACATTGAGTTATTTCCAGTTACTGCTTTGTTTTGCGGTCACATGGGATGTTTCAGTGAATATCCTCCAACGTACGTCTTGGAACATCCAGGATACATTTTGGTGACAATGTGATGTAACTTCCAAGTTCTGATCATTTTTTCCCACCACCTTTTCTCAAATAACCCAGAGTTCCCCCCTGATTTGAATGCCAGCCTCACAGTATGCTTTATATTTATATAAACGTGCATATTTTCTCAACTATCTATTCTTCTCTGTTCTTCTGTCTGTTCCTGCCTGTGTGCCAAACCATCTAAACACTGCATCTTTGTAATGTTTTAATGTCAGGTGGGTCTTAGAACCCTCAGGATACTCTTGTTTTTTAGAATTTTCGTGGATATCCATTGTGCTTATTTTTCCCATTAGTTTTAGCATTATTTTTACAAACCTGCCCACCCTCCAGCCCCAATCTAGTGAGCACTTGCTTGGATGGAAAATCGACATATTTTCACTATTGTGCCTTTCTATCCAATAATGAAAGATGAATATCCAAAACCTTTTTCACACTTGACTTGTTGAGAACATGTTATAATTTAGGGTGAGGAGTCCAGATTGCAGGTGAAGGTGGAGAAATCATGCAGAAGCCTGAGGCCAGGTCTTGGCTGCCGACACTATTTCCCGTCCGTGCAGAGCACAGGGAGACCTCTCCCACCTACTGACCAGCCCGGTGCAGGATGGAAAATCTGTTCGCTCATCAGTGGCCCGTTCAGCTCCGTGCTCTGTGCAGCGTGCCGTGCTGGTGTAGGAAGTGCAGACATGATTCAGAATCCTCGCCCTCAGGGTGCCTTTACATTAGGACAGGAAGCCCGAAATAAATAACAATGTTTGTTCACTTGCGAAAGACAAATAAGTTCCTAAAGTGTGTTAAAAATGACAACATATTCTGGGAATAGAGTGAACAAGACAGATGCCGTCCCTGCTGCTGGGGCCCTTGCAGCTTGGGGAGGGAGACAGACACAAAAGCTAGTGTTTTTTGAGCTGTGAGGAAAGCAGACAGGGGTCTGAGATGGAGTCATGGGTGACCCACATTAGCACGGTTGGTGAGGGCCTCCTGGAGAAGGTGACTCCCAGCTGAGACCTGGAAGAAAAGCTGACCAATGGGAAGACCAGGCATGGGTGCAAGTCCGGAAAAGCCTTGTTGTATTTGAAGAATTCATAATTAGAGTTTGAATTTACAGGATGTCCCAATAGCACGGGGGTGGATGATGGAAGGAGAAGGAACAGAGAGCAGGTGAGAAGGAAGCATCGGGTCATGTAGGACAAGTTGAGTGTAAGCTGGGTGTTAGATTTGGAGTTGGGTATGAGACGCAGGTCTCCAGAGAGCCTGGGGGTAGAGTCCCCAGGACCCAGCATGGGATCCACCAAATGAAGTGCAAATTCAAGGGAATTGATGTGATATTCCCAAAGAGCATCTAGGGAGGAAGAGCCTGCAGGATGAGGTCTTGAGAAGAGTTCCAGATGCTGAAAGAGAGAGAGAGAGAAGAAGGAGAAGGAGGAGGAAGAGGAGGAGAAGGAGGAGGAGGAGGAGGAGGAGGAGGAGGAGAAGGAGAAGGGGAGAGGGGAGAGAGGGAAGAGAGAGAGATGGTAGATGTGGCAGAGTGGGTCGGACAATGCTGAGTGCCAGGCAAGGGCAGGAGAGGGTCAGCGTGGGGGTTGTTCTGGGACAAGGTACGCGTGAAGGGTTTACCTCCTTAGTGCCGCAGGGACAGTGTTTGCGGTGTGGGGTGTGCAAGGTGTGCAGAGCAAGGAGGAGGATGTGTGTGTAGCTGAGGGAAGAGACACCAGGGAGGAGTGAAGGAGGGCTGGCAGGTGTATGGACCCCAGTGTGAGCTGTGAAACCAGGGATTCCGTGTGTTCATAAGGCCAAGTGAGGACGGTTTCTCCAGGGATGGGCTTGTCTGGAAGGGGCAGCCGCAGAGGCAGGATAAGGGATCCCAGCAGGGCCTGGCTGTGTTTGTGGGCGTCCTTGCACAATCCTGAAATCAGGCTTCACTGTGACCCTCACCTGTCTCTGTTTCTTTGAATGACGTTTTGTAAATTAAACAGAGACGGTGACCGCTTCCCTGTGCGGTGTCTGTGCTTGTTGGAGCCCTTGACGGCCGCCGGACTGTGAATATTGTTGGTGAGGCTTTAATCTCCAGGTCGACACACGGTCTACACTTCACCCTGAAACCAGGGCACCGATGTTACGTGACTGCATCAGAGTCGTTTGTCTTTCGGGTAACAAACTGTATTTGCTATGTCTAACTTCCATTCTTCTTATTCTGGTTATTTCTTTTCTGTTTTATTGCGTTCTGGGGGCAAAAATTTTAGAAATTTGTATTTAAATCAGTTCTATTCTTTTAAAAAAATGTCATCACCATGTCCTATCCAGAAATTTATCTCAATGATTATACTGTTCTGTTTCATTTCATTTTAGAGATTAGTCAACTCCTGGGTTATTTGGAATCCAACATACTGCGTTATGTGACTTCATGTTAATTCTTCTTTGTGCTGGTTTCCAGCTGTCCCCGAATCGTTTCTGCAATAGTGGGTCTTTTCCACATCCATAGTTTGGCATAAATTAGGTTTTTATCGTAGCAGGATAAATTTTTTTTAAATTTTTTTTAACGTTTATTTATTTTTGAGGCAGAGAGAGTCAGAGCATGAACGGGGAAGGGGCAGAGAGAGTGGGAGACACAGAACTGGAAGCAGGCTCCAGGCTCCGAGCCATCAGCCCAGAGCTCGACACGGGGCTCGAACTCGCGGACCGCGAGATCGTGACCTGAGCCGAAGTCGGACGCTCAACCGACTGAGCCACCCAGGTGCCCCAGGATATATTTTTTTGTTCCAGCCTGTTGGTTTTTTTTTCTGTTCTGAAGTGATTATGTAGTTTTGATAATTGTTGCTTTATGGTATTTAAAAAACTCCAGCAGCATCTTTTCGTGTACTCATCTTTCGTAGATGGCTTCCCAGAAGAGGAGTTTTCTGACGCAGGCTGGCAGGTTCACAGAGAGACCCTCACTGCAACTGGCTCTGCATTAACCTGTTTGCATCAAGAATTATGACTTTTGAGGTCTCGTTTCACCTTTGCAACCAATAGCAGAGTATGTTGTGAAGCATTTTCCTTTACGTTTCTGAATCAGATGTTAAATTGCCTTTATTTAAACCGTATATTGGCAGTACTTATATATCTTATAAGGTTTATTTTTAGGCAGTTGGTGTTTGCAGATTCAAATGAGAGTCTGTTAAGCTTGTATTTCCTGGAAGCTAATTTCCTGACATTTTTCTAGACGCATGACTCTGTGGACATCGTCAGGTTTCTTCATCAACACCTTTTCCCTCATAAAACATAATGAGTGATTCCATTCTTTTTAAAAAATTTTTTTGTGTTTATTTATATTTGAGAGAGAGAGAGACAGAGTGTGAGCAGGGGAGGGGCAGAGAGAGAGAATCCGAAGCAGGCTCCAGGCTCTGAGCTGTTGGCCCACAGCCCAACTCGGAGCTTGAACATCTGAATCATGAGATCATGACCTGAGCCAAAGTTGGACGCTTAACTGACTGAGCCACCCAGGTGTCCCCATGGGTGATTGCATTCTCATCCATATTTTGGGACACTTTTGGCCTCATAAGGAGCATACTCTCTTTTTTTAAATTTTTTAATGTTTATTTATTTTTGAGACAGAGAGAGACAGAGAATGAACAGGGAAGGGTCAGAGAGAGAAGGAGACACAGAATCCGAAGCAAGCTCCAGGCTCCGAGCTGTCAGCACAGAGCCAGATGAGGGGCTCGAACTCATGGACTGTGAGATCATGACCTGAGCCGAAGTTGGACGCTCAACCAACTGAGCCACCCAGGCTCCCCAGGAGCATACTCTTTGAAAGGTGGTAGTTTGTTTTGGCTAGTGTATCAGGAAAATGTACCTTTGGTCTGTTAACCACTTCTTCTGTTACACATTTTGTGAGTAAACCTTTTGGGAAGGAGGTTCAGTATTGCTAGGTTCTCATTTTTCATTACTATTCAAGGCCCTTTTCAGTCAGTTTTTTACTGTGAAGCCACATTTTATCTGAAATCTGGTAGGATCACAAACTTTTAAAAAATATGCATTATGACAAAAGAGGTGTAGCACTAATTCCTATATTTCAATCTGTCCTTTTTTCTCTGAGGTATTTTTAGGAAAGCAAACGTTTGTACAATTTTGATTTTGATTTTTTTTAAGTTTATTTATTTTGAGAGTGAGTGAGTGAGCAGGGAGGGGCCAAGGGAGAGAGAATCCCAAGCAGCCTCCTCACTGTCAGTGCAGAGCCTGATGCGAGGCTTGAACTCATGAACCGTGAGATCGTGACCTGAGCTGAAATTAAGAGTCGGATGCTTAACTGACTGAGCCACCCAGGTGCCCTCAATTTTGATTTTTAATTATAATGAATGCATATTCATGTGACATTCACCCACTAAATATTTATTTTTCTTTTTAAAATTTATTTATTTAATTTCAAGTTAAATAGAGTAGTATTGGTTTCTGAAGCAGAACCTAGCGATTCATCACTTAAATATTACTTTAATGTAAAAATTGGGTGGTTCCATTAAAAAAAGAGAACTTTACCTTATTCATTTGAACACTATAAATGGTAGATCTATATTATCTTTGATTATTTCATGCATTTATCTTTATTACTATCTTTGCTTCCTGTTTTCATTCATACAGTGTTTGTATGTGACGTCAGACTCTATTAAATTTAAAGTGCACCAGGAGGAGAGACTGTGGCTTTTTGACCTGGACCTTGGGGACAGTCAGGCGCGATTCCAACAGGGAGGGGCAGATAGCGCTCCTGGTGGAGGCAAGGTGAGGCCACAAGAGTGTGTTTAGGCAGCACACACAGTTCCTGTGGTTGGTGGGGAAGCACTGGGAACGGACGTGGGGGCAGGCAGGTCCCCGAGAGCCAGGCCGCGGGGTTAGGAGCTCTGGCTTATCTTTGGTAACGAGAGGCCCTTTGGAAGAGAGGATAACTCGGGTCAAGATGAAAATGGGACTGAGGTGTCAGGGGCGATGGCAGCAGATGATGAGTCCAGGGACAGAAACACGGAAACGGAACAGCACAGCAGTGGGGGCGATGGCCTGGCCGATCTGCCCCCCATGGTGCCTGAGAGACTTAGCTCTCGGCTGGAAGCATGGGGTGGACAGTTTGGGGAATCAGGATGAAAATGGAGGGCATAGGCTGGAGATAGAGAAGCCTTAGTGAAGCAGCCCAGGAAAGCCTCCTTTCCCGGAAAGGTGAAGAAGGAGCTGGGCAGTGCTGGGGGGATGGGCGTGTGGGGGCAACCGCGTGGGACAGGGGACAGTCACCTCCATGAGTGGGGAGGCCTGGGAAGGAGCCCCCAGGGCCCTCATTCCCGGGGAGCCCGTGACCTTTGAGGCAGAGGCTTTGAAAGAGCGTCTGAGGAGGTGAGGCCCAGAAGGTGGGCTGCGAGGGTGGCCAGGGGAAGGTCTGTCGGCTCGCTGGAGCTTTCCATTCACACAGACCCCTCCCTGCCCACCTCAGCTCCGCTCTGCCATCCGCGGGTGACACCCAGTAGCATCCCGGTCACCTCTGCCCACTGCCATTTTCCGTCTCCCTGTTTGGACGTCTCTGCCGACCTCTGGCCCTTGACCTCGATTTCACCCACAGACTCGGGCCGAAGTCACCTCTGAACTCCCACCCCCACCCGCACATCCCTTCTTCACCAACGTAATGAGAGTTTACAAGAAGAAATGAGGCCAAAAAAAAAAACAAAAACAAAAACAAACAGTAAAGATAAAAGACATTCCTCATAAACAGGCGACAGGAACAAAAGAATCTAAAATCTATTTTTCTGACCTCGGTGGGAGGATGCGGTAAATGAAGCCACACTCTTCAGTTAGCAGCACACCCTTATCTCCAGCCCACAACTGCCGTCTTGTTTTACTTGTTTTTCTGCTTAATTACCGTCCCCTGCCCGTGGCAACTCTTTGCTGAATTTTTATTTGTAGGTGGCTTGGAAAAATGTACTTTTGCGTGGCGTGCTGAATTCACAAAATACTGCCATAGGCTCACCTATCTCTTGTGTTTCCACTCTGCACATTATTAGGGTCAGCCCACGTTCTGCGTGTCACATGGTCCCCGTGTGCACGAGCATCTGTCACCTTGCCCTCCCCCGTTCCCAGGGCTGGGCTGGACATGAACCCATGTCCCTGGTACCACAGTGATGCTGCTGTGAGCCTAGGAGCTCCCGGGACGTCTACCCAGAAACCAGCCCCTGGGGCACAGAGGAAGGTGTGTGCAGGGCAGTGCCCTCACCAGCACAGCTGTGCCCAGCCTGCTGGGTGGTCCATATGTCACAGATGTGTCCCCACGTCCCCCGTTATTCAGCTGTCTGCTCTTTGTTAGTTTTGTTGTGTTAGTTCCCATCTGTCTAATCACTGGTGAGTCTGCGTGTCCATTCACACACACGTGGGCATTTCCGGGCGCTCCTCTGTGATGTAACTACTCGTGTTCTTTGCAAACTTTTCTGTCGGGTTCCTGCCTTCTTACTGATTTGTAGGCTTTCCTTTTTATATTCCACACCCGAGTCTCTTTGGCTTCAGACGTGTGGGTATCATCTCTCAGCCTGGCCTTTCCCTGTTAGCGTTGTCCCTGCTGTTGTCACTGGACCGCAGTATTGGATGCTGATGTAATCAAATGACTCCCTCATAGTTTGTGCTTTTGGGGTTCCTTTTCAGACGTCTTTCCCTACCCTCAGGCCACAGGTTGTTCTCTAACATTATTTTCTACAAACGTTAAGAGTTTCACTTTTACACTTGGGTCTTTAACCTGTCTAGACGCGACCTTCACATATGGCTCCAGGGAGGAACTGGCTGGTTGTTTCTCTACTGTTGGAAGCCAGTTTTCACAACGTGGTCTTGTCCAGATTCTGTCCCTTCTCTCACTGATTTATGTCCGAAATTCAACCTCCTTTGTAAACATAGGTCTGTCTGCAAGCTCTGCCTTCTTCTGTTTTCTGTGTGATCTTGTCCCAGTACCATACAGCATCACCACCACGGTTTTGTGGGTCTTCTGTGCCTTTGGTAACCGATCTAAAAAGGGTTACGAAAAGCATGTTTCCAGAGCCCTCAGCGACACCCCCACCTTCTCCTTCTACTTTAATTCTTAAAGGCCTATGTCGATATCAGCACCAGACTTCTTCATTTTTGTTTATCAAAAACCTGGAAGCAAACTTTTTTTAGGAACAGAAACCATTGAGTATGTCCCAAGCTTCAGGGACACAGGGACCCAACGAGATGCTGATTTAAGATTCAGACAGAGGCTGAGCCTCCTCGGGCTGTGGGTCTGTGTCCCACAGAGGCCCTGGTGTACCATCGCCAGGACTGGGGCGGCAGGGGGGGGACCCGGCACCAGAGGCTGCACAACTGCTAAGTCAGTCCCGCAAGACTGGCTTCCCTGGGGTGAAGAGTCTCGGGAATCAGCACATGGCATTTTAGGTGTTGGGAGAGTAACACCCTGAGTCAAGGGGAAAATGTTCTGTTACTATGTTCTCTTTGTGTAGTAAACACTTTAAAAAATTACCCACTGCTTTTTCACACCGTCCTCCCCTCAGTGAGCTCTGCTCCCTTCACCCCACTGTCCTCCACTCAGTGAGCTCTGGTCCTCTCACCCCAAGCTTGGCGCCTCTAGGACTCTCTGGTTTTGGGCAGAATTTTATTCTTCCTCATCCTGGGCTCAGGGCCCCCATATCTGCCCCCTCCAGCAACCTGCCTCTCTGGGGCTGACACACAGGCATGTACATCTCTCTAGAAGTGGTTCCACCACAGGAACCTGAAGCTAGGAAAAGTTATGGCGGAACATCATTGGCTAAGGGCACAGGAAGAGGAGAGACTGTCTGCAGGTCCGGTGAAGTTCGCGGAGTCTGGGGAAGGGCCCCCTCCAAGCATCTGTAGGGGGGGTCTGGCTCCCTGTTCTGGCCCCTGTGTGTCTCTGGAGCAGCCTGGTGTGTGTGTTGGGAGGGGTGCTGTCCTGGGGCTTGCTGGCTGTGAGACTTGGGTCACATCATGCCCTCTGACCCTCATGTGGTGTCGAAGCATTTAAGGTAAACCTCTCTGACTCTTGCATGGCATGGAGTGGGGGCAGGGAGTAGGGGACCTGGGGCAGGGGCCTGAGAAGGCTCTGGTGTGGATGTTCAGAAAAGAGAGGGGACAGTGAGTTGGCAGGAAGCTGTAGGAGTCAGAGGAACAGGAGACCTGGAATCAGGGAACAGGACGTTAGCCAAGAGCAGCCCTGCAGGTGACAGCTGAGAACACCTGCATCATGGTTAGGACTAATGTCACACAGAATTGTCCACAAATATCCCACCAGGGCTGGGAAGAGGCTGGAGGCCTCAGGGTCTCACTCCCCCTGCAGGTGACTGCCCGGCTCTCTGTCCTCCACTGGCCCGACCAGCAGAGGCACGGCCAGGCCAGCCTGTGGGGTGAGGGATGATAATTCATTGCACATCAGGTTCTCCTGGAAATTCAAAGTGGGACCATGATGAACATGTCACTAGGCACTGGAGGAGCCGTAGCGGAAGAAAGCAGAGCACCCAGCTACATATTGGAGCAAGTGTGGTGACACGTCCTGCTGAGTGGCCCCAGGGTCGCCCTGTCTCTGGGCCTTGTGTCCTTTTCTAGCAGTTCCAGACACACAAATGCAGTATTGGGTGGTGGCCCTGAGCGTGGACGTGGAGCCACATCACCTGAGCCCTAGTGTGCGCCATGGGATGTGCCCGCTTGCCCTTAGCCACCTGCCCGTCGGGGACGGTTGTCGGCCGACCCTGCAGGGTTGTGGTGAGAGTCAGCATATAAAATACTCAATGTGGTGACAGGCCAGAGGGAGGGCTGCATGTGTCTGCTATTATTATTATTATTATTAGCATTTTAAAATCTCTAGTCCTTGCTCTGAGGCCTGGTTTTGTGCTCCCAGCGCCCCAGCCGTACCTTCCCATGAGGCCTGGGGTGGAAAATCCCATTTTCCTTATTTGCATGTCTGTTTTCCTAGTATTCTGAACTAACTTGAGAGAGCCTCCATTCTTGGTCGTGGAGTGGAGTGTAAGTTGTGAAAACTCAGGTGCAGACCTGTGGGGTCCTGGAGGAGGTGATGCGGAGCATCAGCCCTTCGAGGGGGGACCCCGAGAGCAGATCTGTGACTAGCAGAGCACGGAGCTTCACCGAGTCACCGTGTTTCAGGATCTACCCTCTTCTCCTGCACGGACACCACCCTCCAGGTCAGGTAAGCATCACCAGCAGGGGTGAGGGGCGGAGCGGCGGCGTGAGCGTTTTCACGCACGAGTGGTTGTGTTGCTCAGCATGAGAAATAGGTCCTGTCGTCCTGAGTCCCAGTCGTCGTGCGGACTGTGGCTGCACCGACTTGCTCACCGGGACCCACCGCACCTGTCTCGGAACAGGGCGGTGCCGTGTAGGGGTTAAGACCCGTTAGTCAGACGTGCATTACGGCCCTGGGAGCACCACCTCTGCTGCACACACAGCCCAAACTCACCAGGCCTCGGCTTCCTTCCCTTGAAGACGGGACACGAAGGGGATGCGCCTCGTGGAGTGGCCAAGGTTAGGGGGTGTGATGCGTGTCAGGCCCCCCGCAGGTGGGGACCCCGCTAACACCAGTAAAAATAAACAGAAAAACACAATCCGCTTTCTGGTGGAACCCCGGGTGTTGGGGTTTTGGATGTGTATTATCATCATACAGAGACTTGTTATGTGTCCGTTGTTTTGAATATACAACATTTTATATGAAACGCTATGAATGTGTCCGGAGGGAGCCATCAGTCCCCCCCGCAGTTCCAGCTCCCGGTGCCCTCGCCTCTTCCACCTGCCGACCTGGGCGCCAGTGAGGAGGTGGCCCAACATTTAGTTGGTGTGGAAGCAGAGCGAACACAGATAACACTAAGAGGTTGTGGTGAGGGCTATGTCCAGGCAGAAAGGAAGACAGTGACTAAAATGCATGAAGACAATGCTTTTATTGCACACAGGAGTTAACATTCCACCCGGGGCGACTGAAGTCCTTCTCCACACTCTAGTGCTTGTGCCCGTCCCAGGTCCGCACCGGACGGCATCCCCCGTACCACGCGGCCCCACGCAGCCTGGTCTCTCCTGGCATCCTGCACGTGCCCTTCCCTGAGCTGGCTCCCTCCCTCCCCCTGATGCCTGGAGCTGCGTGAACTCCGGTGCAGTTTACCCAGCACCCCGCCCCCCCCCACCTGCTATTCTGCACCCCTGCATCTTGGCTCCACAGCTAAGCCTCGCCCCTGCCCACCCTTTCCAGGCCCCAGGTGGCGATCAGCAGAGTGGAGTAAGATTCTCTGCAGGGGAATGTAGGGTCCATGGGTTATGGCCTCGCCTCCCAGCAAGACCCACACCTTGGTCTCAGGCGAAAGAGCCCCCCGGCGGAGGGAGGCCTCAGTGGCGTCAGGGTCTCACAAGGACTGCGGCCCAATATGGCCCGGGGCCACCAGTCAGCCATCCCTCCTTCCCCCTCTGAACACACTCATCTCTCAGAGCCATCCTTTCCAGAAAGCCCTCCCGGGGGGGCCAGGCCCCATCCTCTGAGCTCCCCAACCGCCAGGGCGGCTCATCCCCAGCCTCCATCACTCCCATGTCCTCTGTCTGGTGTGTGAGTTCCTTCAGATCCTGAAGTTTTTCCTTTTCCTTTTCAGACCGCCAGGGGTTGCCATCCTGCCTGGTTCACGGTCAGCACACACTAAATGATTCTGGAGGGTGCGAGGGAATGAACCCGATGTTTTTGGGAGAAGATGTGACGTAGGCCTGTGCCCTGCCTGTGATCACACAGCTGGTTGATCTCAGGCTGGGGACTCGCCAGGGTCCGCCCCCCGCATGCGCTGGCCTCTGCTGGGGGTCCCAGAGAGAGGTGGGTCAGCAGACTGCAGGGCACTGCCCTGGTCCTTGCAAAGTCCTCAGCCGACACATTTCTGTTCCCCCGGATGAGTCTGGACTGGGAGGAGGGCGGCCGTGCCCTCTCAGGAACTCAGGGAGAAGCTGGAGCCTCGGCCCCAGAGCCCGAAGAAGGGGAGGACCTTCTGGGTGAAGGAGGCAGTGAAGGTGTAGATGGGCTGCTGGCTGACGGCGTTGGCGAAGGTCACCCAGCCCACCTCGTAGTCCAGGGACACCCGCACCTGCCGGGGCTGCTCCTCCAGGGCCAGCCGCGTGGGGAAGGAGCCCAGAGCCGAGACGAAGCCCCAGGCCAGCCTCACGGCCCACACGCCCTCCTCGGGCCGCTGCCTCAGCTCCCCCTTCCGCCGCACATCCTCACGGGCCACACCCACCGTGCAGCTGCCCCCGTGGGCCAGGTCCAGCTTTACCAGCCACGTGTGCCGCCCCCCCGTGAAGCCACCGCGGGCCAGGACGCAGGTGGCCCGGTCGAAACGCTCCGGGTTGTCCGGCGAGCTCTGCCATTTGTAGGAGAACTGAGCCCGCTGGTGGTCCTCAGACAGCAGGAGCTTCGGGTGCGAGGTCTGGGGGTCCAGAGAGAGGCACGCTGCGGGGAAAGCCCGGAGGGACAGAGATGGCCACTCACTCAGCACCTCCAGAGAAGACCTGAAGGCCCTCCCTCCCACCTGCTGGAGTCACTGTGCACATCAGGCACAGCAGTGTGTGTGTCACCGGGTCACTTGTTAATTGTAGAACCAGATCAGAGTCCCCTCATCCGGGAAGCCTTCCCTGATAACACCTTGTCCCAGTCCCATATAACCTTTCTCCCCCCTCCTCACGTGTGGGCAGGGGACTCTGGCCATGCCCAGTGTAGAGCCCTGCAAAATTTTCTGTTTTGATTTCAGATTCCCCATGCCCTCCCGTTCTGACACCCGCTGCTCACCTGGCTCATAGTCCAACTCGAAGCAGAGTTTCTCTGTAGAGAGGACGTGAAACAAGATGAGATTCCCTTAGTCTCACAAAACCACAGAACATTTCACAAAGAGGAAACTGAGCCCCAGAGAGAGAAGGGACAAAGGTTTAGTGGTTCAAAACCTGGCCTCAGATCCCTGCAGCGCTTGCCAAAGCCTGACTGCGACTCGGACGGCCAAGGACATGGGCTCCTAGCAGGATCCCAGGGTGAGGTCGTGGGTCACTGCCCTTGCCCTGGGCGGACCTCACTGAGCTCAGGACATGTGAGGTGCTCCGGAAACGTCTACTCCAAGAGCAGATAAGGGGTTAATTTATTTCTTGTTTTCCTTGTAAATGATTTCTGGAATAGGCAACGGCCAGCCTTTGATTAGAGTAAAATGCTCTTCATTGCCAGCCCTCTGGGCGGACTTGTAGGGTGGACTGAGTGCAGGCCTCTTCCGGGCGGGCCATTCAGAGACCAGGGGCAGCGTTCCTGATGTCCTGTGGGTGGGGGCTGAGAGCCACAGGCCTGACCCGCTTCTGAGCATTCACACCTTTTCTCGTCACCACAACCTTTCTGGGGTCTCCCACCTGTGTGCCCGGCCGTGTGGGAGGAAGGGGAGGGAGACAGGTCAGCCACGCAGGGCAGAGAGAAATAGTGCTGCTGGTTATTAATGAGCAGTGTTCACCATCAAAACCTTATCATGCAGAGGAGCCTGCATGGCTCAGTCAGCTGAGCCTCTGACGCTCACGGTTTGTGAGATCGAGACCCACGTCGGGCTCGGAGCTGACATCTTGGAGCCCGCTTGGGATTCTCTCTCCCTCTCTCTCTGCCCCTTCCCCGCTTGCTCTCTCCCTGTCTCTCTCTCAAAATAAATACGCAAACTTTATATAAGAAAAACTTATGCAGGGCACCTGGGTGGCTCAGTCGGTTAAGTGTCCGACTTCGGCTCAGGTCATGACCTTGCAGCTGGTGACTTCAAGCCCCATGTCAGGCTCTGTGCTGGCAGCTGGGAGCCTGGAGCCTGCTTTGGATTCTGTGTCTCCCTTTCCCTCTGCCCCTCCCCCACTAGTGTTCTGTCTTTCTCTCTCTCAAAAATAAACATTAAGAAAAATTAAAAAAAAATTTATCATGCATTACAAATGCCTCTTTTTTAAAGTATTGAGAATGACAGGTTTTGTTAACCATTATTTTTTATAGTGGTTAATGCCAATAGATCAGATTTATTTAATTATTTTTAAAATCAGTTAAATCTTTTCAGAAATCTTCATCTTCATTATCTCTTCTCATTGTCACATTATCCTGACAAGCATATTTTATTTTTAATTTTTTAACGTTTATTTATTATCGAGAGACCGAGAGAGACAGAGCACGAGCAGGAGAGGGGCAGAGAGGGGGAGACACAGACTCTGAAGCAGGCTCCAGGCTCTGAGCTGTCAGCACAGAGCCCCATGCGGGGCTCGAACTCACGGACTGTGAGATCATGACCTGAGCCAAAGTCGGACGCTTAACTGACTGAGCCGCCCAGGTGCCGCTGACGAGCATATTTTATAAAGATGTGCGGATAAGACAGGAGAGGGGTATAAGCCTTGCCAGACGTCACTCAAGCATGGGGCAGGGCACGCAGAGGGCATTCCCAGCCCAGGCTTCACGGGTCCTCTTACCCAGAAACAGCTTCACCTTCCTCTGCAGTGGGACAGCCTGCTGCGGGAAGTCCCGAATCCTCTGGCCCAGCTCGGGGGACACAGCCTCTGGTCTCCGGCACTTCCTGGTCTCACATCTAGGGGCACACGAAGGTCGGGATTTGGGAATCGTCCCGCATGGCAATGTCCCCAGACTCAGCTGGCTGCCTGCCGACCAGGCGTGAAGGTGCAGTTCCCATGGGCAGAGCTTCTTCCTCTGGGATGGACCCCACTACCTACTCTCGGCAGCTGCGTGTGGACATGCATTTGAGGGCTTTCGCCCCTGACATGAGGGTGCCGTGTGCAGACATGGGGTGAAGCGTGCTTGTGCGCAAGCGGGAGTGGGGAGGGCAGCCCACGACTCACCTGAGCAGAGTACTTCTGATGTCCTGCGAGAAAGAGGGGAGAGCAGATCAGTCCCTACTTCCTTATACCCAGAAAAGACAAATACCGTGTTCCCCGGTAGGCAAAGGGCCCCCGATCCCAGAGTCACAGAGCTTTAGGGTTTACGAGGCATCAGGATCCCAGACACCAAGCCCTGTATCTTATGGATCCATACAGTTAGGCGACCTGGCTGCCGGCTGGAGGCCCAGGCCCCCTGCTTTCTCAGCACCCCCAGCAGGGAGCTGCGTGTCTTCCCTCCTGTGTGCAGAAGTGAAATGCACCGGGAAGAACTTCCTGACCGGTGGGGGTGACATGGCACAGGATGCCCTGGAAAGAGCTCCTGGTGCCTGCAAAGCACTCGATGCTTAGTGCCGCGTTCAGCCGCACTTTCCTGTTGGACCCTCACAAACCACCCGAGAGGTCGGCATGAACAGAGCTCTCCCTGCCGATGGGCAGTGGGACGAACAGTCAAAGGCCTGTGAGGGAGGGGGTGCAGGTGCAGGGGTTCAGAGGCGAGCACGTGGGACCAGGCCTCACCGTCAGGAGCCCTCGCGCTGGCCTCTCATTCTTCTCCTCCAGTTCTGAGATCAGGCTGCCAAAGCGGCAGATCTCCTCACTGACCAGCACGTCGAACTCCTCCCGTTGCCTCAAGATGTCCGCATCCAGCGCCTCCAGCTGGGCCAGGAGGACACTTTGCTGTTCCTCCAGGAACTGGCTCAGATACGCAAACTCGAAAATCACTTTCTGCCTCTTGGTGGCCACCTGCGACTGAAGGGGCAGGAGGAGAGGCCAGGGGGGTCATTTCTCTTCCTTCTTTCCCTTCCTCAGCTTTCTTTTCCTTCCTTGGTTCACTGCCTTCTCCCTCCGGCCCAGGTTCATGCCCTCTGGGGTTTGGTGGAAACTCAGAGCCCCAACCCCCAGGTCCCTAGACAGTACGGCATCCCTCCCGTGGCTGCACTGATCCCCCAGCACGGCTGTCGCCCCGTCCGCCGGGGCTTCTACGCACACACGTGGCTGAGGGGAGGTGATGAGGAGGTGATGGGGACACCCAATCCCCTGCCCTTCACAACGCGCACTCTATGCACGGCACTGAGCTCATTATACACACAATCTCATTCGGTTCTATGGCAATTCCATGAGGTCATGACGACTTTAATCTCACAGGAAGATAAATTCGGGACAGAGATTTGCATGAGGGAGTCAGGGTTCACACGCAGAGTGACTTGGAAGCCCTCCATGCCAGGCCACCTGGGTCCGGATGGAGAAAAGGGGTCTGGGAAGGGACACGGACCTACCAGCAGGACTTGGGTCCTCTGGTTTTCTCTTGCCTGGATTCTTTGAATCTCTTCTCTCTCTTTTCTTAGACCCTCAAGACACTTCTGTATCTGCTCCTGGAGAGAAAGAGCATAAACCATTTAAGACGGAAACATCGACTTGTAAAGAGGGGTCATCCCATCCAACCCCCCGCCTCCAGGGGTTGGTGGCCTGAGGGGTCTTTTTCTTCTTGCTTCGCTTTCCAAGAATTGTGATCGAAGCTGTCCTCTTCACCTGTGCCAGCACCCGCTGTGCCTTGGTTTCCCCCCCTGAGCCTTCCTGTCTTCAGGATAAGCACCCCGACTTCTTTCGTCTTTGGTAAGCTGTCTGTGGGACTGTCCTGAGCTCGACAAGCCCTGCTTTGAAAGTATTCCCACTTTCTCCCTGATCTTGAGGAAATGAATTCAAACAAGCTTTTCTTGTGAATACAATCAATTTCCTGCGTGTGATTCCGGAAGGGAGAAGAAACTCGGATGATGTGAGAATAGTCCGTAATTGTTTTAAACATTGCTTGCTCTAGAACAGAGTTGGGTAGAGGTACACACACGTAGGTGTACGTTCGGAAGTACAGTTAGGACCCTCGCCGTCCAATGCGTGCAGACACCCACATTTGCTGAAACACAGTGTGTGAGTGACTCAAAGGTGCTCAGATTTAATGAAAGATAAAGCTGCACCCCACATACGTGTACCCAACCTGCGTGCAAACATGCATTTACTCACAGACATGACCACTCCCACAGTACACTTACACACTCAGTCAGCCGCCCCCCCCCCCTTCCCACGCGCACTGGTGAACACGCAAACACTCCGGCCTGTTCCGTACTGTTTGGGCCTCATTCCCTCACATACAAACCCTGTGTCCTGAGGCCCTGTGTGCGGACACACACTCTCACGTCATGGCCACTCCGTCGCTCAGTGCACGTTCACCGAGCTACATGTCGGCCGTGAGTGAACAGCTCAGAACGTGCGGACGCACAAACACCGACCCTGCACCCAGAGCTGCCTGCATGCTGACAGAGTGGGGGAGACAGACTCCTACCCGGTAGGGCCTGGCTGCGTCCTCCAGGAAGCGCACGGTGTGGGCCTGGTGCGCCCAGGCCTCGCGGCACAGCACGCACAGCTGCGTCTCATCGTCCTCGCAGAAGAAGTAGATCTTCTCCCCGTGCTCCTTGCACACGTCCTCCTCGTCCAGGCCCGGCGTGGGCACCAGCCTGAGGCGCTCGATGTTGTCCACCACACTGGCCAGCTGCCAGTTGGGCCGCAAGCCCGCCGGGCGGAAGGGCTGCTTGCAGAGCGGGCAGGCGAGGGACTCCTCTGGCTCCGGGCCCGGGACCTCACAGTAGCGGGTCAGGCAGCTGCGGCAGAAGTTGTGGCCGCAGTCGATGGTGACCGGCTCCCTGAGGGTGCCTTGGCAGATGGGGCAGCTGACCTCATCCACCAGACTGCTCACAGAGGCGGCCGAGGCCATGGTGCTGCTGTGCCCACTGGCTCCTCAAGGTCGCCCTCTCTGCTTGGCTGGGGAAGCGGTCAGGACACACGGGCACATGTCACACACGCACGGGCACCCTCATGGTCACCTGCACACACACGTGCCCAGAGGCAAGGCATCCGCCTACACGCCCGGGGTCTTCTGTCCCTGTCCCAAAGCCACAGATGCGACGGTCCAAGACAGACGGACAAGCAGCAGAGGAGAGGGGGGACAAAGAGCCCGCAGCTGCAGAGGTGACCTCGGTTACTCTCTGGGCTGGTGTCCGCAGCCTGGGGCTCAGCGTTCCCTCCTGTTCATCCACACGCACGTCAGTGCTGCTATCTCGGCCGCCCACACTTGACAGATAGGTCCCTCCTTTGGGGGTGGGAGGGAGACTGAGTCAGAGAGCAGAGATGCCAGCCCAGCCCCTGCAACGTGGCCAGCTGTGCCCAGGGAGATTACAGGTATCAGCGGGCCCAGGGCAAGCAGTGGGCAGGCAGGGGGTGTCGGGACCCAGATAAGGCAGTGCTCAGGGCAACACAGCCCAGACGGCTTCCCCAGTGATGCCCCCAGCGGCCTGCCACAGGCTTCTAAGTAGGCTGCACCAAACCCCCTGTGGGGGAGACAGAGAAAAAGAGCAGCGGCCAGCACTCATTTATGGTGACTGCACACCCTACACTCCTACCCCCCAGCCCAATGACACCCATGCTGTCAGTGTGGAGCTTGGGCAAAGCTGGGTTATTCTTGCCCAAGGCAGCAGGAGGAAGGTGGACGGCCATAATATGCACTCAGAGCTGTGTGTCCCACATAGAAATACAGCGTGAGCCACAGATGCAAGCAAACTTCCTTAGTAGCCATATTCTAAAAAGTGAAATTAATTTTAATGTTTTGTTAACCCCAAATACTATCATTTCAACACGTGATTGGTCTAAAGATAAGAAATGAGAGATTTTGTGCTCTTTCTAACTGGTGCTAAGTCTTTGAAATCGGGGTGTATTTTACACTGTGGCACATCTCAGCTGGGACTGGCCACACTTCCAGGCCCGGCCATCACAGGGGACTGAGGGCTGCACCCTCCGGAGGGGCGGGCCGGTGGGAAGGGGTGAACAGTCCGTGTGACAATGGGAGTTTTCTTTGGTTTTATCCAAGGACGCAGGGGATCGGATGAAGAACCATGGTTGTTTGACCGTCACCTGGGCCTGGGGCTCAGGAGGAGCACCTGTCTGGAAGGCCAGGAGAGGAGGCTGGGAGAGAAGGCCAGGAAAAGAGTCTGGGAGAGGAGGCTGGCACTGGAGGCCAGGAGAGGAGGCCTGGAGAGGAGGCTGGGAGAGGAGGCTGGGACTGGAGGCCGGGAGAGGAGGCTGGGACTGGAGGCTGGGAGAGGAGGCTAGGAGAGGAGGCTGGGAGAGGAGGCTGGGAAAGGAGGCTGGGAGAGGAGGCCAGGAGAGAAGGCTGGGACTAGAGGCCGGGAGAGGAGGCTGGGAGAGGAGGCTGGGAGAGGAGGCTGGGACTGGAGGCCAGGAGAGAAGGATGGGAGAGGAGGCTGGGACTGGAGGCCAGGAGAAGAGTCGAGGAGAGGAGGCTGGGAGAGGAGGCTGGGACTGGAGGCTGGGAGAGGAGGCCGGGAGAGGAGGCCAGGAGAGGAGTCTGGGAGAGGAGGCTGGCACTGGAGGCCAGGAGAGGAGGCTGGGAGAGGAGGCTGGGACTGGAGGCCGGGAGAGGAGGCTGGGACTGGAGGCTGGGAGAGGAGGCTAGGAGAGGAGGCTGGGAGAGGAGGCCAGGAAAGGAGTCTGGGAGAGGAGGCTGGCACTGGAGGCCAGGAGAGGAGGCCAGGAGAGGAGGCTGGGAGAGGAGGCTGGCACTGGAGGCCAGGAGAGAAGGCTGGGAGAGGAGCCCGGGAGAGGAGGCTGGGAGAGGAGGCTGGCACTGGAGGCTGGGAGAGGAGGCTGGCACTGGAGGCTGGGAGAGGAGGCCGGGACTGGAGGCTGGGAGAGGAGGCTGGGAGAGGAGGCCAGGACAGGAGGCTGGGAGAGGAGGCCAGGAGAGGAGGCTGGGACTAGAGGCTGGGAGAGAAGGCTGGGAGAGGAGGCTGGGAGAGGAGGCCAGGAAAGGAGGCTGGGAGAGGAGGCCAGGAGAGGAGGCTGGGACTAGAGGCTGGGAGAGAAGGCTGGGAGAGGAGGCCGGGAGAGGAGGCCGGGAGAGGAGGCTGGGAGAGGAGGCTGGCACTGGAGGCCGGGAGAGGAGGCTGGGACTGGAGGCCAGGAGAGGGGGCTGAGAAAGGAGGCTGGGACTAGAGGCCGGGAGAGGAGGCCGGGACTGGAGGCTGGGAGAGGAGGCCAGGAGAGGAGGCCAGGAAAGGAGGCCCGAACTGGAGGCCAGGACTGATCCCAGCCCCACAGCTTCCCAGCTTCGTGACTTCACATGTTTTCTTCGGTAAAAAGAGAGTAATCATCCCTGTCCCAAAGGGTTGGTATTAGATTGGACACAATAATATGAGAATACTAAGCCAACACAAATGTCTGTTACCTTTGGGGCTGGGTTTTGCAAATTTTATCAATACAAATCATTCATATTGCAGTTTCTCGCCTTCTCTCGCCTGAAGTTAGAGAGTAAAATTGAAGCACAACGTGACCCAGCGTCATCCTGTTGGGGACACTGGCTCTGGGGCTGGCAGGGCGCACAAGCCAAGGAGGCCAGCCTGGGCAGAGGAGGGGCCCCCGAGAGCACCTCGTGCCCCAGGATGGACTTTGCCGCCCCAGACACACCTCAGAGCCAGAGGTTTATGGCTCCCACCTGCTCTGCTGGACAGGAAGTGGAGTCTCTTCCCAGGTCTCTCCACCCTCCGTGGTCCAGGGAGTGGTTCCAGGAAACCGTGCTCAGCTCCCCAGCCCAGGAACAGAGAGCAGGCTGACCAGGCTGGGAAATGCTGGGTGATTCGAGCCATGCTGGAGTTTGAACCCACTCAGCTGATGGGTGGTTCCGGGGAAGCACACGTGGCTTCCCCGTCTCAGCCTCCCGTGGTCTTCCCTCAGTGACTCACGCAAACGTGACTCATCTTGGGGAAGGACATTCGTGTGGCCTGAGGCAGAGGCCTCAGTGGACAGGCTGGGGAAGGCACCGTGATGCCCTCAGCCCCTTCCCACGAGGAGGCCACCTGTCCGGCCTGCACGAGGCCCCACAAAGGACCTGTGGACACACCTCCTGCTGGCCGTGCCTCATCTGCCCTCTGGGATGGGGGCCCAGCCCTCCTGCAAGGTCCTGCTGTGTCCATGGTGCAAGGAGGAGGGGCACACAGACCCTGTCACAGTCCCCGTGCCGCTGGGCACTCTGGAGGAGATGCATTGTGAGGAACACGGGGAGAAGGTATGCTTCTTCTGTGGACATGATGCTCAGCTCCTGTGCACGCGCTGTCGAGAGGGCCCCTCCCACCACACCCACGCCGTGGGCTTCCTGGACGGGGCCTGCCAGCCCAACCAGGTAAGAAGCATGGCTTTACCTCGGGCCTTTGGGGGTGGGACAGTGTCTGGTCACACGTAGTGGAGGGAACAGGATAGGGGTCCAGGTGAAGGCCCTGGCTGGCACATCAGGGGACTCCAGCGTAGGGACACGGGGCACACTTCCAGACGGAGAGGGCCATGGGTCACTTGGATGTGTGGCTGTTCACAGTCTTGCAGGAACTTCAACGCCAGCCTCAGAGGCCCCTCGGTGATGGATGCCAAGAACCGTAAGCATGAGTTGGCTGCCCTTGGGACAATCCACCCACTGTGTGCAGGCTGAGCCAGGCCTCCCGGGACCCAGACTGGAGACTTCGCAAAGCCCTGGCTGCTGGACCCAGAGGGATGAGGCGGGAGGGGCCAGCAAGGGCGACTGGCAGGCAGGGCTCCTCCTTGTGAGAGTGGGCATGACCTGGCCCATCCAGTCTCAGGGACGCTGCCCCCTCTGTCTGCCCCCAGATCTCTCTCATCATCCAGTCACCAGGTCTGCAAGCGATTTCTCAGAGGCACCTCTTGGGTCTTTAACTCGGCCTCGTCCCCACAACCGCCACCAAATCCAGGCTCTCAGTGCTTCACCCAGACATTGGACGGCCTCGGACGTGCTCCCTGCCTCCGCTCTCTCTGTCTCCGATCACCCTCCAACCCTCCACGAGGTACATCTTCCGCAAACACACAGCAGACCACGTTGCTTCCCTGCTCAAAACCCTCCTATGGCTCCCTCGTGCCCCTCATCTCCCAGCCGCCCCTCCCAGGACCTGAGCATCCAGCTGGACTGGCGGCTGGGCACCTGCTCCTTCCTGCTTCCAGCTCCTTCTCACGTAGCTACTTCCTCCGACACTGCTCTCTCTCCCCCCACTCCTTTTTAAACCATTTCAGCAATTTCTACGTGTGCAGTCCAGGGACACACAGTACACTCCACCCCTCTAGACCCACTGTACGTGCTTTCTGTCTCTGAGATCCCCCCTGTGCCCTTTGCGTTCCCACCTCGGCTGCCAGTTTCGTCGTGACTGACTCATCTCAGGTGCTGGTCTGTTCAGGTCAGCCCTTTCCACCGCTGAATCCCTCAGTGGTCAGCCGTGTGCCTGGGACCCAGCAGACAACTTGTATCTGTGAATTAAGCCACCCCTTTCTGCCCATTCTTCTCCCCACAGGACGGTGTCAGGACTCAGTTGGAAGCCCTGAGGGTGGAGGGAGAAGAGATTGAGGACATAAAGAGTCGGGAAGACCAGAAGTTCCAAATGCTTCTGGTAAAGAGCTTCTGGGCACCTTGTCCTCTGGGGGTTTTCTTAGCAGACTGGGGGCCTGGCAGGTGAGAAGAGGCAAACTGTTCTCACTCACTTCCCTATGTGTGCACAAGGGCATTTGGGGTCAAGGTTTTGGAATCCCAGAGCATCACAGCTGGAAATGGTTCTGATGACTTCTAGCCCAAGATCCACTTAGCAGCCACTTTACAGAGCAGAAAGCTGAGGTCCAGGAAAGTGATGCTCCCAAGGCCACACAGCAAAGCCCACGTTCACGCTGACATGGCTGTAGAACCTTGGCCCTCAGCAACCCTTCCCATCCCAGTCTCAGTGCCTGAAAGCATCGCCTTCAGATGGGAAGCTTGGGGCCAGGAAGTGTATACAAGGGTCTGCCCTCTAGTCTGGCCGTGAGGCTGACCCTACACCATGAGGGTGTCCCTGGGCACGGTAGGTGAATGGTGGGGCTCCCTGCTCACAGCTACATGGTTATTTATCCAAGAGGAAAGCTGCAGTATGAGAATTTCTGGTACCCTGACCAAGAGACAAGTTTTGGGACAGGAAGGGATCTCCAGCATCCCTGTGCCCCCCTCAGAGTGTGCCCTACAGGAGGCAATGTCGGAGGCCAAGACCAATGCCACACACTCTGCGTGGCCTGTAACCTCACTTCCTTTGCTTGCGTGGCCCTCCGATTAATGACTACCGCCATCTCCCCTGGGCCCTAGGGGAGGTGGGGTGAGGTTAGTGTGAAAGTTCATTGTGGCTCGGAGGATATAATGTGTATGACGGGTAGAATCTCCAGGTAGGACAAGAACATAGCCCTCATCACGTTAAGTTTACCCTGAGACCCATCATATTATACAAGAGACTTAGTTAGTCCTTATCACTCTTAACAGTAAGAATACCGATGACCCTCCTGGAACCCAGCTTCTGAGCTTCCTCCTGGCCACGTCTATATTTTTGCCTCTCACAGACTCACATCGAAATCAGGAAGCAGCAGGTAGAAGCCGTGTTTGAGAAGTTGCAGCAGGAGCTGAGGGAACAGCGGGGCCTCCTGCTGGCCAGGCTGAGGGGGCTGGAGGTGCAGGTCTGCGAGGAGCGAGAAGACTACATCTCCAAGTTCTCCGAGGAGGTTGCCAGGCACAGAGCTGAGGCCGAGGAGCTGGAGAACTGCCAGCAGCTGGCAAGTGTCCTGCTACATGTGGGGGGCTGTCCACAACCTGCCTCGTGGGATGGGAGAGGGATTGCTCAGGCAGGGACAGCAGCTGAGGTTGGGAGATGCTGCAGAGGGGCAGGAGAGGGGAGCAGAGGTCTTCTGCTAGGAGGGACTGGTAGCTGTCAGGTTTCTTCAGCCCAGAGACGCTACAGAGGGGCAGACCCCGAAAGGCTGGATGACTTGACCCTGCACTGCGGTCGTGTCAAAGACTCTGGAATCAGCCGTTCTTGGGTTTGAGGGCAGGCTCTTCCAGCCGTGTGGCCTCAGCGAGCCTTGCGCCCGCCTAAACATGGGGATAACAGTAGCACCTCCTTCCTAGAGCTCCTGCAAAGATGATAAACAATCCGTACCAAATGCCTCGCATGGTCCTGGTTCACAGAGAGAACTCCATAGTGGCGTCTGTTTCGATGGTCCTCACGTTATCCTGCGTCACATCAGGTTCGGCTGGTAACTCAAGGCCTGGACCCTGTTCTCCACCATGTCTCAATGACTGGAGGCAGAACACGCTCCCAAGATGAGGCTAAGACAAAGAAGTGAGCTTGAATGATCTGGCCAGAGTCCCACATTAGTAGGGAGGCATGGTGCAAAAGAATAGTCTGATGGGTAGGTCATTAGACACACAGAACTTTCTTCAAGAGGAGAACTTTGAGCCAATGCGTTACGAAGAACGGATGTGCAGGCTCTCTGGCGGGAAGGACCTGAGGACACTGAGTGCATGTTCTTTTTCTTTTGTAGGATGTGGGCGTCAGCCAGAGCAGGTAGGGCCTCCTCCCAGTCCTGCTTCCTTCACACATGGGGTGTATACTTTGTATCCGTCACCTGTGTCCCCTGGGCACGGACATTGGGGGGCACTCTGACCTCGCCCTCCAGCGGGCTGCGCGGAAACGCAAAACTGCTTTGGCAGACACACACACAGGCAGCCTCCACTCAAAGGTTTGTGTTCCAAGAGTTCGTTTTTAAAACTGATTGTTTGGTATCAGGGACACATTTTCCCCTTAAAAGTGAAGAAACAAACAACAATCAGGTTTTTTGGCTGATCCAGGAACATCCATTTAATTCCCGAAATTATTAGTGCTCGAGGCAGCGTTAACACCAAAACGTAATTCTGAGGGGAACATCTTCTATCAAGTACAGTCAGCACGGAACGTGGAAAGACCAGGCAGCCTGCCTTCAACCATTTCCCCCCTCAACTGCCCCATTTCCTTCAGAATTTACAAACACTACTCTCAAGGGGCAGCCGCTGGAACTGTGAATATTAGCTCCTCTCCCTTCCTCTGCTCCAAGTGCCTGCGCCTTCCCGGTGCTCTGCTAGGGAGCAGCTGTCACAGCCGTGGGTCATGCATCCACAGGGGCCTGAACCCCGGGGGGGGGTCTACCCTGGGGGCCCATGAGCCAAGAAGCATCTCCAAACATACTTTTCAAGTTGTGTTAGAGATTCCGATCTAGATGGGCTTTGCAGGCCTTCTGGTTTGCAGAGGAAGCTGAGACCAGGAAGTGGGGGAAGGGGCTTGGGGGGTTGAGGGGTTGGGGGAGGGGGTAGGGGTGCTGTCAAGGTCATGCAGCGGGTGACCCGCAAGGACACATTTTCTTCCATCCCGCTGTTCTCCCCCATCCCCTTTCCCCTAGTAATGAGCAGCACACAAGTCACAGAGGAGTTCAAGCGCCTTCTCCTTTTCCTAGTGACCCTGTACTGTCCTCTAGAGGCAAACAGGGTAACGACCTCTTGCAGCCTCCACAAGCCCCAAACATTCTCCTAAAGGACCTTCCTCTAATTCTGGAGGAACTGGTTGTAGGTGTGAGAAGACTTTTGTGAGTCCAGAGACCATTTCTCCTGCCCTTGTCGAGAAGATCCGAGATGTTCACAGGAAAATCCTGCCCCTCCCAGAGATGCTAAGGACCTTCTCAGGTAAAGGGGAAGGGGTAACAGATTTCCCCATGCTGTTCCCTCCCCCCTCCACCGCTTGCCCTTCTGCCCCCCCCATCCCTCTCCGCCTTCCCCTGCCTTCCAAGCCTGCCTCCAGTTGTCTTCCACCCAAGCCTTCCCTTAGTGACCCTGCTCTGCTCAGAGGGACCATTCCTCAGAGATCTTCTCTCCCCAGGGACATGCACTGGCAGGTGGGGGCTGCTCCTGTGCCATTAGAGCACAGCAGGAGGCATGGAGCAGATGCCTTCTCCTCCTTCCCCACGGGGTCCCCAGGTCTGCCCTGGGGAGTACCTGTAAGAGATGGCAAGTCACATACCTTTCTATTTCTGCTTCGCTCAGAAAGCCTGGTGCATCATCTGGAAACAGACTCAGGTAAACAGCTGGGGGTTTCGGGAGCCTTTCTCTCATCCACCCACTCAACCCGAGGCAGCAAACAGAGCAGTTAAATACACCACGTCTGGAGCCTGGTTACTGGGCTCTCTGCTCCAGCTCTCGCTGGGTATGAGGCATCCGGCAAGCCGTTAAGCCTCTTTGTTCCAGTCTCTTCACTGGAAATGGAAAGAGACAATGGAAAACACACTGGTTCTAGCCCCATACATAGCCGCCAGGCAAGTGAGGCAGTAGATGCCTCATTACCACCAGGTAATGAGGCAGTTAGTGTAGCACCTGGCACATAGTGAGGGCTCAATGTTTGTTACTTGTGTAGGCATTATTTCCCCCCAAATATTTATGAAGTTCTTGGTTGTGTGTGTGTATGTGTGTGTAATGCCCGGCACTGTGCCAGACTCTGCTGACTTGAACAGATACTGTATAATTTAAAACCTAGCATTTACTTTGAGATTGGTGCTTAAAGAAGAAACTATTTCCACAAATATCACCACATTCTGCTTCTCACACTTAATGTGCAAGAAAAACCACCCGGGGGATCTTGTTAAAATGCAGATTCTGGTTCAGTAGGGATGGGGCCCAAGATTCTGCATCAAAAAAAAAAAAAAGTTTATTTATTTATTTTGAGAGAAAGCGGGGGAGGAGAAAAGAGAGAGGGAGAGGGAGAGAGAGAGATCCCAAGCAGGCTCCACAATGTCAGTGCAGAGCCTGATGTGGGGCTTGATCCCAGGGAGATCATGACCTGGGCTAAAACCAAGAGTCAGACGCCTAACCGAATGAGCCACCCAGGCACCCCCAGGATTCTGCACTTTTACAAGCTCCCTGGCGAGGCCGTTCAAGGGCTGCACTTTGAAAAACAAAATCTCACAGCTGAGCAGCACTTGCGTGTTGGGTAGCATTGCTCCCGCCTCGGTCCTTACAGAACAGAAGGGGAAGCCGAGGTTCAGGACAGAAAGGCGCTGGCAGGTGGCACCTACTGGAGCGCTTTTTGCCCCGCCCCGAGCGGCGCATGCGCCCCAGGGCTCCCCTCCACGCCCTGCTCTCCTCCCCCAGGGGCCGGGACCCGGGACCCTCCGGCCGCCAGCTGGAGCACGGCCCTCTCCGAGGACAGGAAGCCGACGAGGTTCACCCGGGACCAGCAGGACCTGCCTCACTGCCCCTGGAGCTCCGAGGGTGTCCCCTTGGCGCTCCGCTGCCCCGGCGGCACCTCCGGGCGCCCCCGCGGGCATGTGCAAGTGCAGCCCAGAGCCCGCGGGTAGGCGGTGGGCGTGGCGGGCGCGTGGGCGGGGAGCAGGGCGGGGAGCAGGGCGGGGAGGGGGGGTGGGGGGCGCCTGAGCTCGGCCGCGCTCGCACCGGCACCAGGCCTCCAGGGCTTCGCACCTGCTGCGCCCAGCGCGCAAGTGCCCTGCCCCGTCTCGCCCGCCGCGGAGCGCGACCCCGCCTTCGCCACCTCCTTCGGTCGGTCGGAGCTGTTTGGGAAACAGGCTCCTAACAGAATGAAGGGCCGAGGGGGGAGTCCGAGGGGCGCTGGGGCGGAGAGTGGCCGAGCTTTCGGGAGCCCAGGGGCTGCTCCCGGACACACGCACGGCTCGGGGAGCCAGCGCGAGTTTGAAAAACGAAACCAAACACCAGTAGAATAGAAACTGCCAAAGCTTCAAAATAACCGTCGTGGGGAAAAACAACGTCGTTGGGCCTGCATTAATTTGTTCCGTTGACATGCGCGCAGACATGCTCCCGTCTTTGCGGGGCGCAGGGTGGACCCAGACTCCCTTCCATTCTGACATTCGGGTCGTTTCTTTCTCGTAGAGGGCGTCCTAATACAGTGTACGACGAACCAGCCAGACGCTGAAAACTTGAAAGGCAACGGAATCCGTGACCGCGACACAAGCCTGTCCCTCCTTGTAACTCCGAGTTTCCTGATTTACCAGACCCCACCGTTCAATAAAGTGACATTTGCTTTCAGGTCCAACTAACCTCTCAAATATGTATTATCGTCCCCGTTCCTGTTGGACGATGAGGCTTTGTCTCACTTCCCCTGCACTCAACTCGTGTTCTGGGCAGGCCAGGCGTTTTGGCCGCGTATGAAGTTGAGAACACAAATGAGCTGCTTACACTGTATTTCCACGTCTAGTGCTGCTACTCTCAACGGTGAGTGTCCAGTGATTTAGGCTGTGGGTATGCATCTAGGGAGGCCCTGGGCCAAAATTAAATTGCCCTGCATAAGGAAGAAAGTAGGATTCAGAGGCTTCAGGGAAAAGTTGAGTCTGAGGACTGGAGCTGCCTGGAGGGAAAGAATCCACTTGGTGGCCCCACTGGAAAACCTGAAAATATTTGTGTTGCAATGTTTGTGATGTAAAACCGGCCTTTATCGCCTGCACAGGAGCCTCAGCCTAGTTGACCTTGGGCTCGATGCTTCTGGAAGCCTTGCTGGGCTCCGGGAATCTGGAATGTGAGAGGCTGAGCACTGTTCACTACCGGGCAGGAGGCAAACAGAGACTCCACAAAACAAGTGTGTGGCTGCTGGTTTACGTGAGGAGCTGTCACACACCGGGACGTGCCCCTGAGGACCAGGGCGGCCCAGGTGGAGTCTGTCCAAAGCCCAAGGACAGCAATTACAGCAGGCAGGATGTGACAGACACCCGGGCCAGAGCACTGCCTCTGTGCCCTGGTCGTGCTCCGCAGGCTTGCTGGCTTTCCTCATGCCATTTTCCCCACGCATCTCCGTTCTTTCCTTTTCCTTGGACCCCAGTGCAGACAGCTGACTCAGTCATACTCCATGGTTCCGGGCGCAAAACCGTGCAGGGTCTTCTTGTTTTATTTATGCTTTCTCCCCTGTCTCCAAGTCCCATTGCCATTCTCTTCACCCCGTGGGCAGTGGCTCTTGAATGTTCTCACAAACCCGCGGATACAGAGGGGTCCTTGCACACACAAGTAGTACAGGACTGTTTCTTCCTTCTTTAAACCTAGTACCACGGTTTTAAGATCTAGTCATGTTGCTGTATATACATCTAGTTTTTGGCTTCTAATCGCTGAATAGTATTCTATAGATCACGTCAACCACGTTTACTTTGCTTTCTTTTGGCAAAGAATGTCTGGGTTACCTCCGTCTGCCTGTGACAATGAGCAACATTGGTGATGAACAGCCTCATGCTTTTCCCTTGTGAACCTAAGATATACCCCAGGAGGGGATGGCTGGCGTTTGCACACTTAATTTCCTTAAGTACCACCAGTTGCTCCCCAAGATGGCTGTACCCACTTATACTTCTGCTGGAGGGGCACAGAGGTTCCTGCTTCCCAGCCCCCCCACACAAATGGGTGCCATCAAACTTGCTCATTTCTGCAAATCTGATGCCTGCAAACTGATAACGTATTTTTAAAATGTTTGTGTTTTTCTTCCTGTAAAGTGTGCGTTTCTTCTGGACTTTCCTATGCTGTTTCCCTATCTTTCAGGTTCCCCTCTTCCTTTCATTGACTTCCAAGAATCTCTTACATATTCTAGATGGTAATCTCTTGCTCATCTTAGGCTTGAAAATATCACTCATTTATTAACTTTGCTGGTGGTGTTATTCATTAGATAGCAATCCTGAACTTTCATGATAAATTTAATAAATTTTCACTTTGTGACTTATGTTTTTGAGATCTTTTTCGCCACCACAAGATCATGTGTGTGTTTATATATATTTCCACTAGTTTTATAACTTACTGTACACATGAAATCTTTGGTTTATCTGGAGTTAGGAGGACGCCGCCTTTCTCCATAGAGTAAGCCAGTTCCTCCAACTCCATTTACTTAAATAATTCATCTTAGTCCTACTGACCAGTAGGGCCACTTCTGCTACACCAGCTTCCCATGAATGAAAGAGCTGTTTCTGAGCTTTCTACTCTGTTGTCTCAATCTATTTGTCTCCTCCTGGGCCAGTTCATGCTGTTTATTGCGACAACCTTGTAGTGCAAGTTAACGTCTAATAGGATGGCTCTACCCCCTCAGCTTCTTTTTCAGATATATCTCAGTTATCTGTTGACATTTATGCTTCCATATGAACTTAGAATCAATTTGTCAGATTGTTTAAAAAAAATGCTGGTGCTCTTTTAACTGAACTTAGGTTGGCATTGATTGAAATTTTATTGAATTGGAGGATTGAGGGAAATTAATTTGGAGAAAATGGACATTGTCATCCTATCCATAAATGTGTTATCTCCCTCCAGCTGTTTGGATCTTGTTTTGTGTCTTTAATGGGATTTTGAGATTTTCTCTAGAGAACAGTTTGGCAACATCTAGTAACATGCCTGTCCTTTGACCCGGAAACTTTCCCTCGAGAGAAACGTTCACACAAATGTGCAATGAAACACCTCATGATGGTTTGTCACAGCACAGTTTGTTTGTTTATTTATTTATTTATTTATTTATTTATTTATTTATTTAATTTTTTTAAATATATGAAATTTATTGTCAAATTGGTTTCCATACAACACCTAGTGCTCATCCCAACAGGTGCCCTCCTCAATACCCATCACCCACCCTCCCCCCCTCCCACCCCCCCATCAGCTCTTAGTTTGTTCTCAGTTTTTAAGAGTCTCTTATACAGCACAGTTTAAATTACAGAACAGATAATCAGCTGTGGTCTATTCATATAATACAGTACCATACAACAGTGAAAATGAATTAATCATAGCTACACGAATCTGTATGGATACACTTCAAAAGCACACCTGGGCACACACCAAACCCAGCCGGTGGGTCTTTCTGGTCAGGAAGGCAGGCGGCTTGTGATTGGAAAAGGACTGTGCACACAGGGCCTCTCAGCTGTATGTGTAATGTTTTATTTTCTGGGGGGGGGGGGGAACTAGATCATGTTCATCAAGGGATAAGAGTTTGATGGAGTTGAGTGATGACTATTCCTTAGGTTACTTAGAACACTTTTCTGCAGATCTGAAATACTTCATAAGGAAAACCAAAACTTGCTCTTCCTAAAATTTGTACCTTTTGGGGAAGCTATGATATTTACAAGGCTCGCATTGCTATTATAAAACTTTCCTTTAAAAAATTATAATTTGTATTGGTTATTGCTGATATGAAGGAACAATATTGATTTTGATAATCTTTTTAGTAATTTTGCCACATTCTTGTGAATTCTAATAGTTTGTTAATTCATAGGGTCACTTACGTAGAAAATCGTTACTATTTTATCATCTGAAAATAAATTTTGACTCTTTCCTTCTAATCTGTGTAACTCCTACTGCCATTTTGCACCCTGCTGTGTGGGCAGGGGACCTGCAATATGCTGCTGAGCCGTGTTGATAGAGGCCACCCTTGGTCCCTTTTTAACATGAGAATAAGCTCTCTAAGGTTTCTCCCTTAAGTATACTGACTGTGGATTTCTTGGTAGAGAGCCTTCATCAAGTTAAAGAGTGGTTTTGTATTCCTGGTTTTCTTAGAGTTTTTCAAATAATACCTGGGGTTTAAGCTTTATCAAATACCTCTTTTCACGTTTTGAGATAAGCGTTGTGATTTTTCTGTCTGTCCATGGATGTGGTCATCCCACGTCAGATCTTCTGATGTTAGACTATCATTGCCTGTCAGAGGTGAACTCTATGTGATAACAGTGTAGCCCGTTGTTGAGGTGTTTCACAATCACATACACATTCTTTAACCTGCGCAGGACCCTCTGGGCTGAGCTGCCACCATCTACCCGCCCCTCCCCTGCCCTGCTTTGCAAACTTTAGCGTTTAAACTAAACACTTCAGTGTTGACTTGTTCAAGTGCAAGTTCTGATTCACAGGTATAAGGAGGACTCTACTCTAGTTAGGGCTTTAGATCACAGATGTCACCGGCAGACCTGAACTTCAAATCTCGAACTCCTGAGAGGCTTTGGTCGTCTCTGTACTGACTTTTATGCCAGATTGCAAGTCACTAGCCTGTGAGTGTCTGGTGACCCTTGAAAATGACCTCAGGGCTGATCATGTGGCCAGCAGGACCTGGTATGGTTCACAGCCCTTTGGCTTGGTTATTATGAGTTCAAATCCTAGCTCAGCCAGAAGCAAGTTACTTAATTTTTCTGAATCTTAGTCTCCTCATGTGAAGAAGAGATCAAAATGCCTATTCTATAGGATTATTGTGTGGTTTACATGGATTGATATGTGTAATATGATACTGGAACCCAATCCCAAAGTAGGTACATGGGTTTTCCTGACACCAGCTCCAATTATCTTGACCCCAGCTGGGTGTCCCCCAATTCAGCCCAATTCTGACACTATCTACCCAGATTGCACAGGGTAAGTCAGTGCTGATGGACTGTCCTCCACTGCAGACGCCAATCACAAACCCCAGCTGACACCTATGCTTCTGACTCACTGGCTGTAAATCAGAAGTTCCCAGGGTACCTGGTGGCTCGGTTGGTTAGGCTTCCGACTTCAGCTCAGGTCATGGTCTCGCAGTATGTGAGTTCGAGTCCTGCGTTGGGCTCTGTGCTGACAGCTTGGAGCCTGGAGCCTGCTTCGGATTCTGTGTCTCCCTTTCACTGCCCTTCCCCCGAAGGCTCTCTGTTTCTCTCCCTCTCTCTCTCTCTCTCTCAAAAATAAACATTAAAAAAAAAAAAAGAAGTTCCTATGACCCTCTCCTTGGGCTCAATTAATTTTCCAGAGTGGCTCATAGAACTCAGGAAACCTGTTCACTCACTAGATTATTGATTTATTGCAAAGGATATTAAAAGATCTGAATCAACAGCCAGATGAAGAGCTGTATAAGTCAGGTCTCAAACAAAGGGACTTCTGTCTTTGTGAAGCTTGGGGACCAGTATGGGAGCACGTGGGAGCATAACCGATTAGATCACCGGCCATCAGGGACTGAGTCAGCTTCCAGCCCCTCCCCTCCGCTCCCCAGAAATGAGGTTGCTCCCTGATTCATGGTTCTTCCCTCTGGCAACCAGCTCTCTTCCTTACATGCTTCCCCAAGTCCCTCATTAACAGAAGCCCACTTGTGGAGGAAAGGGGCCTGTTATCAACCACGGGACACCCATTTCTCCTTTACGACTCTGAAGAGATTTCAGAAACTGAGGATAAGAGAGCCACCATTGTAACAAAAGATGGCTCAGGAAATTGCAAGGTTTGGGGAGCTGTGAGCCAGGAACTGTGGACAAAGACCAGATATATATGAGAACTGTATTTTGGTTGTATGACTGAATCGCATTATCACAACATGTACTGGGCTTGGTACCGTGTTTGGCATTCAGTAAGCATTTAATGCTGGTGTTTGGACTTGGGACAAATTCCTCCAGAATGAGACCCTGCCAGGAGGCTCAGTGAGTGGTCTTCAGAGTCAGGGTCAAACTGGTGTGAACCTTTAAATGTGCACCAAAAAGGACCTATTTGGGAGCAGGGAGATCTCCACTTATCCATTCTTTTTCTCACATGTAACTGAAAAGTCTATGGTCAAAATGAAAAATCTGGCCTAAGTTAGTCCAGGCAACACTCCAGACGTAGAGAACTGGGTAGCAGAGCTCACAGCCCCACGGAGGAAGGAGAGAATGGGGCCAGGGGTGGCCATGCCCAACTTTCCTGTGTCTCTGGGTCTGGTTACGTCCTGAATTCAAAGAGCGGTGCGGCTTCACTGACTGAGAGTCATAACAGGGAATTAAAAACGTACTCAAACCTACAGAAGAGCAAAACCACTATAGTGAGAACTGCTGTGTACATTACCTTTGGTTTGGACTATGTGGCCTTCGCCAGTATTATCTTTGTATATTCTCTCCTTCCCGCCCCCTTCAGAAGGAGGACACAGAGCTAATTATCCTCATGACAATAAAGCCATTGCCACCAGTGTCATCTGCTCACAGAAGTCTCTTTGTATAGATTCCTGAGAGTGGCTGGGTGCCCCCGAGAAGCATGCAGAAGTGATGGTGAGTATGCACACAAACCAGGGTGCCTGCCTGGGGATGTGAGGGCCCTGCTCCGGGCTTGATGATGGTTCAACCTCAGGGATGGATCCTCCCATCTGCCCAGGGCCTAACAACTAGAGGATCCCTCCCATCTGTGAGTCTTAATGCCTATCATGGAGCTGTGCGCTTTAGGGCCTGAGGAGTGGGCCTCTACCCCCTAAAGTGTCATCTTGCTTCTCCTAGGACTGGGGACCAAGTTCATGCACTTTCACCCAGGTCCCTGGCGAAGCAATGACCTCATACCTTTGTGCTCAGTGGAAACCATGGGCTCTAGAAACAGGGAGACCCTGGCTCAAATCCTGACTCACGTTTTACTGGTGTGAGCTTAGGGAGGTTTACTTAATCTCCCTAAACTTCTACTCTCCTTGTCTGAAAACTAGGAACAAATGCCTACGTTAGGGTTGTAATAAGGAGGGAATGAGACGATACATGTGCAATGAGAAATCCAGATTTTTCCTTCTATGGAGAGAAGCATGCAGCTTTTCCCTACCGTGTGTCTCGGTCCTACTCACATGTAACAACTCACTTCTGGTCACCAGGTGTGTGGAGAATTCTCCCTGCATCAAACAATTCTCTGCAACACCAGCTGGGTGTCCTATAATTTAACTCAATTCTGATCCTCTCCACCTGGAGACAGCATCAGATTCCCACAGGTTAGGGGAGGGCTCAGTCCCGCAAGACTGTCCCTCCACCCCCACTTCAGATGCTGAGATTATCACCTGTGCTTCTGACTGACCACTCCTTGGGTTCCATTAATTTGCTAGAGTGGCTCACAGAACTCGGATAAACACTGATTTGTCTGCTAGTTTATTTAGGGACATGATAAAGGGTTCATCTGAACAGCCAGATGAACAGACACAGGGAATGAATGGGTCCTGAGCATGGGAGCTTCTGTCCCCATGGACTTGGGGTGCAGCACCCTGCAGGTGTGGGTGTATTCACCAGCCTGGAAGCTTCCTCAACCCTGTACTACTGGGGTTTTATGGAGACTCCCTCATGCGGGTAGGATGAATTATTAACTCCATTTCCAGTCCTTCTTCCCTTTCTGGAGAGTACGGGATGGGGGTCGCGGATTCCAAGCTTCTAATCATGGTTTGGCTTTTCTGGTGAGCAGCCCCCACCCAGAAGCTCACCCAGAGTCCCCTCATCAGAACAAGAGGTGCTCCTAATGCTCCTTGCACTTAGGAAATTGCAAGGTTTTAGGAGCTCTGCACCAGGAACTGGGGGCAGAGACCTATATATATGTGTCTTACTATCTCACCACACGTGATGGTGCTGGGCACACTGCCTGGCTCAGGGTAAGACTCGGCGATGCTGCTGCTGCTGCCGCCAATGTTGTCTGGCAGCTCAGAACCGGTAAACATGAGCAAATATAAAGAAGCATTAATTCTATAGACCAGCGGTAACAGGGACTACTTGGAGGCATTCAAAACAAAGAGTGCACACGACTGTTTTCAGGTAAGGTACACATCAAAGTGTGAGGGAAATGCTGTAAAACGTTTACAAGGTAAGACAGGAGAATATCCCCAGGACCTGGGGGTAAGGGAAGATCTCGTAAGACCAGTAAGTAAATAAGTGAATAAAGCACTCACCACAAACGTACAGATCTATCAATTCCCCAGCATTACAGTTAAGAACTGATCGTGACAGCAGATGAGAGTGAAGAGGTCAGTCACAAACTAGGAAAAGACACTGACTGTATACATGTAACTGACAAAAGACTAGAATCCAGAGTATATGGAAACTGCATGTCAAGCTGCAAGCGAACTGCAGAGAAAAATACAAAAGATGTGAGCAGGCAGAACCCAGAGAGGAAACCCAAAGCTGCCATCGTTAGCAACCCAGGAAACGCAAACGGCAACCACAGTGAGCTTGTTACACCTGCCGCTGGGCACAGGCTTCCAGGGCTGATGCTACCAAACATGAAGAGCAGTGAGGAGGTTCAGATACCAGCGTGAGTGTGAACTAATGCAACCACTTTCAAAACCAGTTTGGCATCACCTTGGTAAAGCCAACATACACCTGGTAAAGAAAACATACCACACTACGGCCCAAATTCCACTTACGTGCATATCCAGATAAACCCTTGCATATACATCAGGAGGGATGCAGAAATATACTTAGCGGCAGTGGTTTTTTATTTTATTTTTATTTTTGAGAGAGAGAGAGAGAGAGACAGAGCCTGAGCAGGGGAGGGACAGAGAGAGGGAGACACAGAATCTGAAGCAGGCTCCAGGCTCTGAGCTGTCAGCACAGAGTGGAACGCGGGGCTTGAACCCACGAACTGCAAGATCATGACCTGAGCCAAAGTCAGACACTTAACCGAGTGAGCCACCAAGGCGCCCTTTTTTTTGTTTGTTTTGTCTTGAAAGTCAGGGTGTAAGTGAGCGAGGGGTAGAGAGAGAAAGAGAGAGAGGGAGACAGAGAGTCTCACAAGGCGGGGGGGAGAGAAAGTGGGGCTCACACATGGCTCCTGTTTTACCAGAAACGGGGCTCCAGCTCACCCAACGCAGGGCTCGAACTCACAAACTTGCAAGATCATGACCTGAGCGAAAGTCAGGTGCCCACTTAGCAGCACTGTTGTCACAGTGCGAGACTGGAAACAACACAGATGTGGGACAAAGCTGTGAATAATAGCATCATGTAGATGAAGGTGTGTTCCCAGTTAAAACTTTCCAAGGTCTTCTGTTGCTGGAAGGACAGAGGGACATTGATATGCTTTATTTTTTGTTAATTCAAGTATGCATGTAAAATTTTATAGATAAAGAGAAAGAAAATATGTAACTTCCAAACCAGGAGAGGAGAACAATGGAATAAAGAAAACTTAACCAACCCAACAAAGATTAAAAAAAAAAAAAAGTACAAAAAAAGATTAAAAATAATATACTGGGCAATGATAGTGATGGGAAAGTTGATGTAACTGTATTACTATCAGAGAAAACATACTTCAATGCAAGAAGTATTATTTGGTGCAAGAAACAGGGACACTACATTCTGGTAAAAGGAACAATTTATCTGGAAACTAACAATTCTAAGCTCTAACACATCTAACAATTCATGGTCAGTTACAAAAAGAACTTAATAGCAGATTTTAAAACATATTTCTTTCAGTCACTGACACTCAAAGGCAAAAAAAAATTGTGAAGATATATAGAATATTTGAGGCACAAAATAAGATTTCCAGAATAAAGATACAGTGTATTGGAATAACAAAATAAAGTTCATCTAATGATCACATGTGGAACCATAGACTTAACAGGAAACAGTCTTTTTGAACATTCATGGAACATTAGGAAAAGAGTGACCAGGACCTAGGTACCAAAGCCAGACATGAGTGTCATTGTCAGAGCAAAACATGGCATGCCTGCCCCCGCCCCCCCCACCCCCCGATTTGTTTCAAACTTTTTTCCATGTCTAAGTTGTGACCTTCTCTTTCTGTCCTGTTCCCCTGCTCCTAACCTGTGGAATCCTCGTGCTAGGGCTTGGGGACCTCTCCTGCTTGTTCTGATGGGGGTCTGGCCATGGGTGTCCATGGCAACATCACCATTCAGGGTGTGGGGCTGCAGGGAAGCCTCTAACCACGACCACGCGCTCTGTGCTCTGCTGTCATAGAGCTGATCTTGCCAATGTTAGCCGTAACAAGGCTTTCTTCCAGGGTTCCTCAGCTCTAGCCGTTAACGACTGCAGTCTGTAGAATCTGGTGAAACTTTTAGTCTGTACAGTGCCTGCTTTATTACATGATTTTCTTGCCAGACAATAACTGCTCAGGTAATAACTGAATAATCATGTTTTCTAAAAGTATAAATGCCTGAAAGGTTTATTTATTAAACCGAAGCATCTAACCTCTCCAGTTCCACCTGCTGCTTCGCTGGGCTCCTTCTCACCTGGCTGGCTGCTGCGTCCTTCCTCTGCCTGGCCCTCTGGCAGGTGCTGGGGCACCCCAGGGGCCAGCACGGCCCTCCCCCATGCTGACTTCACTCTCACCCAGGGGTCAGCTCACCCTAGGGTCAGCATGGCCCTCCCCCGTGCTGACCTTCACTCTCACCCCAGGGGCCAGCACGGCCCTCCCCCGTGCTGACGTCACACTCACCCCAGGGGTCAGCACAGCCCCTCCCCAGTGCTGACTTCAGGCTCACATGGTCCGACATGAGTCGCCTCTGCTGACCTCTCCCTGCTCTCCAATATCACACTCCAGACACCCCATCTTCCTGTGCCCAGCTTGTCCCTGCCTTGTGACTCTGGCTGCTGCCATCCTAGAATTCCTTCTCGGAATTTGGATTTCAGCTTTAATGCCACCTTCTGAGAGAGGCGCTGACCATCTGGCTTACTACACATCATCCTCCTATCTTAGGTCTCTGCAGGGTGCTAACTGCTGTTGTATTTTCTACTCTCACTCACTGCCCATTACCCTCCACTAGAATATCAACTCCATGCAGGGACTTTGTTTACTTTATTGCTATTGTAACCTAGACACATCCTGGCTTCTCACAGGCACTCAGTAAACGAATTCAGGAGCTATACGAAGGCGGCAAAGAATAGACTTGAGAGAACAGAGAAACTGAAGGAGAGAAAAACCATCAAGAAATAATTCAGTAATGTTTCCCAGAACCGAAAGCTTATGAATTTCTAGAATGACAGGGTCCACTGAGTTAATTAGCACCATGGTGGGGGAAGGTTGGACACATACATCCCGATGTTTACACAGTCAAAAACTCGACTTACATGCCCCATTTCTCAGGAAGCTAGGGCGTGGTGTTTCACCAGAAGGAAGTAAATGAAGAAGAGGGAAAAAATAGGATAAGAAAATGAAACCGAAGCCAGGGTTCCAATACGGCAGAGAAGGGAGAGCCAGGAGGCTGGGCACAGGTGAGGGGCAGCCGTCCCAGACTGAAGGTCAGGAGGCGGCAGAGACGGCACTGAGAAGAGAACCTGGGAAGTGAGCACCCTGAGGGACCCTGACTCCCAGCCAAGTCTTTGGGGTTCAGTTAGTAACAAGGATGTAGGAGATGAAGCAAAAGGGGAGAAAGAGGCAATTACAGCAGGGAAGACGAAGCCGCACAGGAAGGAAAAGCAGCCACGTTTGCCAGTGGTCCAGGTGTGAACTGCTTTCACAGACACCGGACTCTGCTGCCTGAGCTCAGGGTGGGTGGGGATGGGAGCCCAGAGCTCGACCCCCTCCTGCCGTGGGGGGTGGGAGGGCAGGCAGTATTCTTTCTCCTTTGTGGGAACACGGAAGGCAGACTGGACCATATGTGTAGTTGCAGCTCACGTATAAAAACTACTTACAAAATAGAAAGGTTCCAGAGAACTTGCTGAGTAAGTACCCTGCTGGTAACTTTCTGTTCTAAGATGGTGTCACCCAGTATGCAGTTTTGTTTATGACTTTGCAAGGCCGTTTTATGCTGACACTTGCTCGTCTACAGATTATCCTCGAAGCATGACCCTTGTGAGACTCGGTAAAGCAACAATGACCTGAAGGCATTCATATTTTGTTCAAATGGAAATGTTCCCTATTTAATAACTATGAGCTTTTAATTATACAATGATCACCTTAAAACATTTCAGAAACCTCATTATATAAAAATTCTTTCCAAGAAAGGAGAAAAGGCATTTTGAGAATTATGAAAATTTTCCATAAATAAAAGATTAGTAGAGTATAATTTCAGGGAACAATTCACATCAACCAACAAAATAAATTTTCAAGAATTTCAAGCATATGCTGGTGATTATTGTCTCTCAGGACTCAAATGCAGATTAACTGACCTTATAACTGATAACGCACATTGTATGTCTATAATTGACACATTTTGCATATCTGTATTTGGAAAGAAAAGTAAAAAGAACAATTAAAATAAAAAGGGAGAACCTAAATGAGTCATAAACGAGATCTTGAAGGGGCTTTATCCCACTCTTCCGTTTCCACCTTTAATATGGCAGTTTAAAAAAAATCAGAAAGAGGCCAGAACCAGAGAGTTGAATGTGTCACACAGCAGGACAGAGTCTCTGTTGTATTTCCTTTGGGCACTGCTTATTTTCTGAGGAAAGATTCTGGGAGTGCCACCAATGTCACCTTCTCACAGCCCCATCATGCACTCTGCGGATGCTGGGGCTCAACCAAGGGCTGGCCCCGTGGGAAGGGAGGTAAGGGGGCTTTTGTCTGGGGGAGCAGAAATGACAGCGCGTGTGCAACAGCGTGTGAGCAAGCAGTGTGTGCGCAAACAGCATGAGAGCAAAGTGTGTGCAGACAGCGTGTGAGCAAACAGCGTATGTGCAAAGAATGTGTGTGCAGACAACAGCGTGTGTGCCAACAGCCTGTGAACAAAGAGTGTGTGTACAGAGGACAATGTTATGTGCAAAGAGTGTGTGAGCAAATGGTGGGCAGAGCTGCAGGTACACGTCCCAGAAGGGGTGGGGGAGCAAAGCCTGGGGCCACTGTCCGTGGAACCTCTCTGTAGCCAGACTAAGAAGGTCTGGGGGTATCTGAGTTATAATAAAATATGTGTAAACCCAGGCTGCTCATTCATCAAGTTTTTATTAAGCACCTACTATGTGCCCACACTGCAGGCGGTGCCGCAGGGAGTGCAGAGGAGAAGACACGGTCTCCACCCTCCAGGACCTTACAAACCTAGAGGCAGGATCAGGTGGATGTGTGACCCAGCAGCACGGGACACATGCACGGGGCAAGTCCCAGACAGTGTGGAGGCCAGTGGCTGGGGACACGTGGTCTCTGGGGCAGGCTGCTGGCAGGCTGTGGGGCTGGCCACGAGAGGGCCCTGGACACAGGCTGGGACGGGGCTGGGCCTGGGCGTACGAGGCCAGGCTCTAACCTTCTCCCGACCCGAGGACCCGGTGACCTCTCCTGTGCCCACCACCGCCCTTCTCCCAGGAGAACAGACTGTGTGTGTGGAGTCAGGCGCGACACAGGCTTCCTGCTTCGTAGCCTGCAGCAGACTTGTCCAGGCTTCCAGGGAGGGGATTCCAGGTGTGGCTTCAGTGGTATTTGCCCTGGTGCTTTCAGAGGACTGGTCAAGAGCAGGATATTCTGGACGCCCAGGAAAATCTGCCTCCTGTGGCCACACCCACGGGTTATATTGATCACTGGTCACAAGTGGTGAACCAAAGCCACACGTACGCAGATCCTTCCCCCAAGTCCACAGGTCCTCCAGGGGGTCCCGCCTTCTTCAATGCACACACATCAGATGCTCAGCTCTCTCGTGGAGAAGCATGGAGCCCATGCTGACCCCCGACTCCGCGGCACTCCAGGAGGCTTATTACGCAGCCCGGAAACCGTGGCGGGCTTTTGCCCTGTCCACTAGCGTGTGTGTGGGTGCTTGAGACTCTTGAGCTGGGGGGCAGCGCGGCTGTCTCAAGTGCTGGGGAACGCAGGCAGCAGAGAGGGTCTGGGCAAGCGGGAAGCATGTGGATTGGGCCTCACAGTCACCTGCTTTTTCCTAGGAAGAGTCAGCGTGGGATGCTGGACGGGGCAGCAAAACACTGCTTCTCCTCTAACTCAGCATGGAGAGTGCAGAGCTGGGTCAAAGGCAGTGGGCAGAAGAGGGGCCCCGTGGCCCTCGGGTTGGAAGTGTGCATGGGGAGCCCCGGGGGCTGGGGGAAGAGCCTGACTACGGCTGTATGGCACAGCAGCAGCACTTGAGCAAGCCTCCACGGGCCCCGGCCATGGGGGGCAGGGGCCCACCTGCTCCAGGTGGGATGGCCAGACACCCTGTTCCCAGCACAGTCCAGGGCTCCCAGGGGAGGGGGGCGTCGGGGGTCATGGGCTGGGGGAGGCGCGGGGCTCAGGGTCTCAGCAGGAGGCGTGTCCCAGGCCACTTGAGCCACAGGAAGGGCACCAGGCGCCGGGTGAAGGTGGCCGTGAACGTGTAGATGAGCTCTTGTGACTCGGCGTTGGTGAAGGTTACGGTGCCCCCCTCGTAGTCCAGGGCGATGCCCACCCTCCGCGGCCGCAGCGCAGGGAAGAGCTCAGCCTCGGGGTCAGTATTGGCCCAGATGCCCGCAGATGAGAGGCGCAGGGCCCATACCCCGTCCTCTGGCCGCAGGGACACGTCTCCCTTCCTCTTCACAGAGTCTCTGGCCACCCCCACCATGCAGCTTTCCAGGACCTCCTCCCCCTCCTCCTCCTCCTCCTCCTCCTCCTCCCCCAAAGACTCCTCGTCCTCATCTGTCTCCCAGTCTTCGTACCCGTCCCCGTAGCCGGCCTCCTCCTCCTCCTCCTCCTCCTCCCCCTCCTCCTCCTCCTCCCCGTCCTCCTCCTCCTCGGACCAGCCCTCCCTGTCCACCTCCACCTCCCAGTACACCTTGCCCCAGGTGAAGCCCTTACTTCCCAGCACACCCGGCTCACAGTCAAACTGATGCGGGTGCAGGTAAGTGCTCTGGTACAGGCCACTGTACGTCACACACTTCCAGTCCTCTGACAGCTGCAGGTACCCGCTGGCCGACTGCGGGTCCAAGGTGACACTCACTGCGGGGACAGCAGAACCAGGAGTCACCAGTAGGCGGGAGGCAGGTCTCCAGGGCTGCCCACTGAATAAGCCCAGGGGGACCAATCCCAGCTCAGGGGCATGCAGGACACGACCTGACAGCAGGGCCTGGGGCACACACGGCCCCTGGCCAGTTGCATGTGTTGCAGAGGAGGGTCAGACGATCAAGTACAGGCCTCTGTGGCTGATTACAGACACAATGCGGGGGCTCAGACCAGCAGCTGGGAAATCTCGCTGCAAGAGGGAGGGGCCAGGGACAGCAGGGACCAGGGTGCCTCTCTGGTGGGAGGGCGTTCTTTTTCTCTACAGGAGGTGAACTGGGACAGCCCTTCGGACACTTACCCGTCTTATATTCCAAGTCTCTAAGCAGCTTCCCTGGGGAGGAAAAATACAGCAGTGACCCTCGAGCCCCACACACGTATGGGCCTGTGTCCTACTAGGACAGGAATCATTTCCTGACAGGCCCCCATCCCTGAGACCCAAGAAGAGAAGAGAAAACAACCAGCAGACCCAGGAGTAAGGCCGAACAAGGTGACAGCAAGGAGCTGATTCCACTCCTCCAAACAGAGCCCTGGCTCCGGACTCGATCTGCGACCCCCAGCTCCTGACCCCCCACCCCAGTGCCCTCCCTGCCCAGCTCCTGATCCCCACCCCAGTGCCTTCCCTGCCCAGCTCCTGATCCCCACCCCTGTGCCCTCCCTGCCTGGCTCCTGACTCGATTTGCGACTCCCAGCTCCTGATCCCCACCCCAGTGCCTTCCCTGCCCAGCTCCTGATCCCCACCCCCGTGCCCTCCCTGCCCGGCTCCCGACTTGATTCACAACTCCCAGCTCCTGACCCCCCATGCCAGTGCCCTCCCTGCCCAGCTCCTGATCCCCACCCCCGTGCCCTCCCTACCCGGCTCCTGACTCTCACCCCCGTGCCCTCCCTGCCCGGCTCCTGACTCAATCCGCAACTCCCAGCTCCTGACCCCCCACCCCAGTGCCCTCCCTGCCCAGCTCCTGATCCCCACCCCTGTGCCCTCCCTGCCCGGCTCCTGATCCCCACCCCCATGCCCTTCCTGCCCAGCTCCCGACTCGATTCACGACTCCCAGTTCCTGACCCCCCACCCCGTGCCCTCCCTGCCCAGCTCCTGACCCCCATCCCAGTGCCCTCCCTGCCCGGCTCCTGATCCCCACCCCCATGCCCTTCCTGCCCAGCTCCCGACTCGATTCACGACTCCCAGTTCCTGACCCCCCACCCCGTGCCCTCCCTGCCCAGCTCCTGACCCCCACCCCAGTGCCCTCCCTGCCCGGCTCCTGACCCCCACCCCCGTGCCCTCCCTACCCGGCTCCCGACTCGATTCACAACTCCCAGCTCCTGACCCCCCACCCCCGTGCCCTCCCTGCCTGGCTTCTGATCCCCGACCCCAATGCCTCCCGGACTGACTCCTACCCTAGTGCCCCACCCTGGCCCTCACCTTGGAACTCTCTTAGTCCTCGCTGCAGAGACAGCACTTTTTCTGAGAATTCTCCTGTCTTTTTTTTTACCACTCGAGCAATGGGTTTCCCAATCCAGAACTTCTTCCGCGGATACCTAGGGAAATGACACAGGGACGCTGTTACTTAGGTCCCCCTGCATTTCTTTCAATTCTCACAACAATTATGAAGCGGGAAGGACAGGTCTGACCATCCCCACTCAAATGACAGAAAACCAGGGGCTCAGAGGCAGAGGGGACTGCCTGCAGCTGAACCAGGACTTGAGACCACCTACAGACTGGACATCCGTGCTGCTGTGCACTGGGCCCCTGGTCACCTGTCCTGTCTCCACCCAGCACAGCTGGGGCCACGCAGAACCCGCAAGCCTGCACTTCTCAAGGATGTGCTCTTGCTCCCCAGCAGGGAAGGTGGTGGGAAGAGCCACAGGACACGGACACCGTCAATTCAAACAGGTCAGGTTAGAAGAAGGGCAGGGGGGACACAGGGAGCTCTCTTACCTGTTCAAGAAGTCCCTGCTGTCCTGGAAGGAGAAAGCACAGCATCAGTGGGGTTTGATCAGACCCCACTCACAGGTCACAGGTCACAGGTCTGTTAGGAGCCAGGGCACCCATGCACAGTCCCTTCCCCATGGCTCTGGCACCCAGTGGCATGGCTGGGTCAAGAGGTTGTGGCTCATGATGTGTGTGGTGCCTCCTCCCCTTCTTCCTTTATTTTGGTTTTGTTTTTTTAGTTTTTAAAAAATGTTTATTTATTTTTGAGAGAGAGCACAAGCAGGGGAGGGGCAGAGAGAGAGAGGGAGACACAGAATCCAAAGCAGGCTCCAGGCTCTGAGCAGTCAGCACAGAGCCCGATGCGGGGCTCGAACTCATGGACCTCGAGATCATGACCTGAGCTGAAGTTGGACATTTAACCGACTGAGCCACCCAGGCACCCCCTGCCCCTATTTCCTTTGAAGAGCAGAAGCCCTGGGATCACAGTGGGCAGACTGCCACCCAGCAGAAGACTACACTTCCCAGATGACTTTGTGGTCAGGCCTGGTCACATGACTGAGTGCAGCCAATGGGATGTGAAAGGAAGCAGAGAGGAAATTTTGGGGTGCTGTCCTAGCTGAGACCCACACCCCTTGAAGCAGGTGGAACCAGCAGGTAGAGGCACCCAGCCTCCAGGATAACCTCACGGTTGGCCGCCCGGTTCCTGGAAGAAGGGAAAGTGTTCTCTCTGAGCCAGGGTACTGGGTTTGATACTGCAGCTGCCCTAATGCCCCAGTCCTGCAGACTGGGGCAGAGGGGGCAACGGGGACACAGATGGGTACACAGACAGGACACTGATGGCAGGCAGGGGAGGCCAGGCCCCGTCCTTGAAGCGCTTGTCTAGAGACTAGCTGTGAGTGTCCAGTAAATCCTTCTAATCTGCCCCCCCCCCCCGACACGTACACCATGGCCAGCTCAGAGAGGCCACGAATGCACCCGCGTGGCCAGCAGGTGTGCCAGCATGTGGGCACAGGGCCGCGGGTCCAGATTCATGGGGCGGAATCCCCAGCAGCACAGAGGCCGGCCAAGGCCATCTCTTCATACACCTGGAGGGCCTGCCTTGCTGTCTCTCCCTGAGGCTGCTGGCCCGGAACAACAGCATTTTCCTGGAGGAGACCCTGGGGGCTCCACTGCAGACACACAGGCCCAACTGCACACCAGCAAGTGAGACCATCCCAGGCCACCTCCTGACTCGGGGAGGGGGAGGAAGATCAAGCACACCCTTCCAGAGGCCACTGAACCCTGGTCAACGGGTGGGACTCCTCAAAGAGGCTCTGAGCCCTGATCAGGGAGGCGGGACACCTCAGAGAGGCACTGAGCCCTGATCAGGGAGGGGGCACTCCTCGGAGAGGCTGTGAGCCCTGATCAGGGAGGCGGGACTCCTCAGAGAGGCACTGAGCCCTGATCAGGGAGGCGGGACACCTCAGAGAGGCACTGAGCCCTGATCAGGGAGGGGGCACTCCTCAGAGAGGCACTGAGCCCTGATCGGGGAAGCGGGACTCTTCAGAGAGGCACTGAGCCCTGATCAGGGAGGCGGGACACCTCAGAGAGGCTCTGAACCCTGATCAGGGAGGGGGCACTCCTCAGAGAGGCCGCTGAACCCTGGTCAGGGAGGCGGGACTCCTCAAAGAGGCTGTGAGCCCTGATCAGGCAGGTGGGACTCCTCAGAGAGGCACTGAGCCCTGATCAGGGAGGGGGCACTCCTCAGAGAGGCACTGAGTCCTGATGAGGGAGGCGGGACTCCTCAGAGAGGCACTGAGCCCTGATCAGGGAGGCGGGACACCTCAGAGAGGCTGTGAACCTTGATCAGGGAGGGGCACTCCTCAGACAGGCTCAGGAGCAGGGAGTCACAGAGTTGTTTCAGGTCAGGACTCTCCCCCTGACAGCATCCAAGCTGCCTCCTCCAGGAAGTGCTCCAGAGGCTCCCTGCCTGCTCTCTGACTTTTCCTCTGGGGGTAACTACAGTTGCAGAAAAAACCTCACCCATCTCAGTCTCCTTCCCCAGCTGCCCATATCCTCTAGTCCTTCAGGTCCCTGAGAGGAGCTGCCATTCAGCTCGTGCTCAGCCCCCCACCCAGGCTGCGTCTGCTCCAAACCACAAGAATCAGCCCCCATTGGACTGGCTAGCAGGCAGACTTGTGAACGATAGAGTTGAGGACAGGAGCAGTCATGGAAAGAGCAATGACCTTCCCTTCCACTTCCACAGCACTTTCTAAAATTCTTACACTTTTTTTGGTAGAAAATTTGCTTTTTGAAGTGACAGCATATGCCAGTCATGTCATCTTACACTCACCTGACTGCTGGACTACGTGGGGGCAGTGGGGTTATCCTGCTCACGTCTCGGGAGAGAAAACCCAGGCCTGAGAATCAGTGAGTGTCTCAGGTCCGCCAGGTGAGCGGTGGGGCAGAGACCTAGTGGTGAGTGTCCCAGGTCCCGCAGGTGAGCGGTGGGGTAGGGTCCTAGTGGTGAGTGTCCCCAGGTCCCCCAGGTGAGCGGTGGGGCAGAGACCTAGTGGGTGCGTGTCCCCAGGTCCCCCAGGTGAGCGGTGGGGCAGAGACCTAGTGGTGAGTGTCCCCAGGTCCCCCAGGTGAGCGGTGGGGCAGAGACCTAGTGGTGAGTGTCCCCAGGTCCCCCAGGTGAGCGGTGGGGCAGAGACCTAGTGGGTGCGTGTCCCCAGGTCCCCCAGGTGAGCGGTGGGGCAGAGACCTAGTGGTGAGTGTCCCCAGGTCCCCCAGGTGAGCGGTGGGGCAGAGACCTAGTGGGTGCGTGTCCCCAGGTCCCCCAGGTGAGCGGTGGGGCAGAGACCTAGTGGGTGCGTGTCCCCAGGTCCCCCAGGTGAGCGGTGGGGCACAGACCTAGTGGGTGCGTGTCCCCAGGTCCCCCAGGTGAGCGGTGGGGCACAGACCTAGTGGGTGCGTGTCCCCAGGTCCCGCAGGTGAGTGGTGGGGTAGGGACCCAGCGCCCTGGCCTCCCGCCCCTACCCTGGGAAGATTGCTCACCTGCATGAGCTCTGCTGCTGGCTGCTGGGCCTTGCCCTCCAGCTCAGAGATGAGCAGGGCTAGCCGGGCCAGCTCCGAGACACCCTTGGTCTTGTACTTCTCTCTACCCTCCGTGAGCTCCTGCTCCAGTTTCGCCAGTTGGTCCAGCAAGTGCCGCTCCCGCTCCCTCAGGAACTGGTGGCTCTGCTCAAACTCAGCCACTATGTCCTGCCTCTGGTCCTGGAGCTTCTTCTGCGGGCACAAGAAGGGCAGAAGGGCATGACTCCTCTGCTGTGGGTGGAGAATCCCCGCAGGCTCTGCTCCCGCCCCCATCCAGGGCCCCCCCCAGCTTACGCGTGACGTACAAAATATGTCCCCGAGCTCTGCCTCATTGGACTGCATCCTATTCCCTCAGTGAAACCATGGAATATCTGTGTTCAGGGACCATGTCCTTTCCTGCCTCCACATCTCCCTGCTTAGTGCAGGCTGGAGTCTGGCCAGAGTTAGAACCCCTGTTGACTGATGTCCATGCACAGTGAGGGCACAGGGGCTCCTTGGACTTGGGCCAGCTCCTGCCTCACCCTTCTCCCCCAGGGTCTCATCATTCGCTGTGGGGCCTCCATATCCCTGCAGCACACAGCTCCCTGACACTGACGCTCCCCCAGGAACCTGGAACATGTCCTCCTGACCCGTTCCTAATCATGCACGTGCTGTGCTGCTTCTGCATTCTGACTGTGGGCGGCGGTCCTGGGACAGGACTCAGCATCCACAGTGTTCTCAGAGCCGCTCAGGCCGTCCCTGGCCTCCTCCCTCTTCCCAAACCCTCCGGCTCCCCTCCACCGTAGGAATCTCATCTCCCTCCCCCTCTGACAGGAAGGACTCAGCCAGGACCTCGTTGGTCCCTTACACTCTGGCCATCCCTAGCACAACAGCGGCAGCTGCCAGACGGGACCCACAACTATGGTGAGTCACACAGAAGGAACCTTAGCTGACACAGGGCCACCATTCCTGCAGCAGATGAGGACGCCAGCCCAAAGCCACCCTCCCGGCACAGCCTCCACTGCTCACCCTCCCCTGCTCACCCTCCCCTGCTTAGCCTCTGAACAGGGCCTCCCCTGATCAGCCTTCCCAGCACAGCCTCCTCTGCTCAGCCTCTCCTGTTTGGCCTCCACTACTCAGCCTCCCAGCACAGCCTCTCCTGCTTGGCTTCCACTGCTCAGCTTCCCCTGCTCAGCCTCTCAGCAGAGCCTCTCCTGCTTGGCCTCTACTGCTCAGCCTCCCAGCAGAGCCTTTCCTGCTTGGCCTCCACTGCTCAGCCTCCCTTGCTCAGCCTCCCAGCAGAGCCTCTCCTGCTTGGCCTCCACTGCTCAGCCTTCCAGCACAGCTTTCCCTGGTCAGCCTCCTGGCAGGGCCTCCCCTGCTTGGCCTCTACTGCTCAGCCTCCCATCAGGGCCTTCCCTGCTCAGCCTCCCAGTACAGCCTCTCCTCTCAGCCTCCTGGCAGAGCCTCCCCTGCTCAGCCTCTCCTGCTTGGCCTCCACTGCTTGGCCTCCCCTGCTTAGCCTCTGAACAGGGCCTTCCCTGCTCAGCCTCCTGGCAGGGCCTCCCCTGCTCAACCACTCCTGCTTGGTCTCCCCTGCTCAGCCTCCCAGCACAGCCTCCCGGCAGAGCTTCTCCTGCTTGGCTGACACTGCTCAGCCTCCCCTGCTCAGCCTCCCAGCAGAGCCTCCCCTGCTCAGCCTCCCGGCACGGCCTCCCCTGCTCAGCCTCCCGGCAGGGCCTCCCCTGCTCAGCCTCCTGGCACGGCCTCCTCTGCACAGCCTCCCAGCAGGGCCTCCCCTGCTCAGCCTCCCGGCAGGGCCTCCCCTGCTCAGCCTCCCGGCAGGGCCTCCCCTGCTCAGCCTCCCGGCACGGCCTCCCCTGCACAGCCTCCCAGCTCCCCCTCCGCACAGCCAGCTGCCGCAGGCTTTGTGCTGACAGCCTCACTTACCAGGGCGGTGAGGATGTCGGCTTCTCCCTTTGCCTGAAAGCCCTGAATCTTGTCTCTGTCTCTCCTGAGGGTGCTCAGGTGGTTCAGGATCTTCTCCTGTGGGGAGACGGGCGGTGGGGACAGGTGGGTGCTCCGGGTTGGGGAGGGAGGTGGGGCCGCGGGGCGTGTGGGGGGAGGGGCGTGGAGGGCTCACCCTGTGGGGCTGGGCAGCCTTCTCCACGAGGACGGCCGAGTGGGGCCGGTGCTCCCGAGACTCGCGGCACATGACGCACAGAAGCTTGCCGTCGTCCTGGCAGTAATAGTGCAGCTTCTCGCGGTGCCGCTCGCACAGCCTGCCGTCCGCCTGCTCCCGGGCCCCCTCTCCGGGCTGCCTGTCCTTGTCCACCTGCAGCCGCTCGATGTTCTCCACCAGGCTGGCCAGCTGCCACACGGGCCGGATACTCTCCTTCCTGAAGGGCTTCTTGCAGAGTGGGCAGACGGGCCGGCCGCCCGGGGCCGGGCGCACGTCGCTGGTGCAGACGCGGCAGAACACGTGGCCGCAGTCGATGGTCACGGGGTCCCGCAGGTAGTCCAGGCAGATGGAGCAGGTCACCTCCTCCTCCAGGCTGCGCAGTGGGGCCGACGTGGCCATGGCGTCCTCGGCTCACGGGGGCTTCTTTGCCTTGAGGACCAGACACGGTGTCAAGAGCGGGCAGGGCTGGGGCGCACAGTGGCGGCCCACACTGCCGGGGACAGTCAGCAGAGGCTTACCAGAGCCCACAGCATGCAGGTGAGAGGACCTCACCCACCCTCCAGGCCAGCCCCACATCGTGCACATGAGGAAAGGGAGGCCCAGAGAGGGCACTCTGGTGGGCTGGGGAGCACGGCACCAGCAGCCCAGGCCATGCTGCCGGGGCAGCGCTCCGGCCTAAGACCCTCTCCATCCCTTAGTGTTGGGAAAGTGCTCTGACATACCGAGTGCGACAGAGTAAGACGCGTGTTAACTATGTGGTGGAAGTGTGTTGTAACACACAGAGGCCTGTGGTGTCTCCTGTGTGCACGGTGCTCCCTCAGCTGTGCACCGGCTGCACAACCATTCCCGGGGGTGCTCATGCAGGACACTGATGTGGGAGGAGTCCCCGGGTGGCTGGAGAGGACACTGGTCCTGTCTACCCATATGGCCAGGCCCACCTCCTGTCTGGGGAAGGAGCCTCAGCATAGCTGATGAACGGTGGCCCCCTGCCCCTGATTCTGTGTGACAACAGAGACGCCTCTCAAGTACTCTGAGCCTCGGTCTGTTCATCCATAAAATGGGGACACTGATGCTTACCTAGAAGTTTCTACATGGGCGGAGACAAAGGATTACTGAGGGCACAGGACACAGAGGCAGGCACAGAAGTCAGAACCCTTGGTTCCCAAACATGGTGACAGTTCGAAGCACGAACAGAGCAGGAGAGGAGGTGAGGACGCAGCAACCACAGTGGCACGTGCTTCAATTACAGTCCCTGAGGAGCAGGGACCAGGACAGGCTGGGGAAGACAGCCGGCCCACAGGGCACATGGGTCACCGCAAGGCTGGAGCAGGCACCTGCAGACACAGGTAAGTCACTACCACTAGTGGCTGTGTGCGGGGAGAGTGTGTCACAGCCCGGTGACGGGGAGGCCCTGCCCTGTGGTGACGAGCTGGGAGGAGTTGGAGATGAACCCCAGAGAAATGACACGGGAATAAGGTCTTGTCCCTGAGATGTGATGCGACAATTACAAGAGTGCCTCATAGGCTGTGAGTACCGTGCGGACATAAGGGATGCTCCTAATGCTGATGACCAACAGCAGCACGGATTCAGAGGCTGTGGCCTAGAGGGACGCCACGCACACACAGAGCTCACGGGAAAGAACAGACGGCTGTGTCTGGGGTGTCAGCGAGGCTGCGATAGACCCTGGGAACTGCTGGTCCCTCACCAAGAGGAAGCTGGCCAGTGTCGGGCTCTGGCAAGGGGCACCGTTACTGTTACTGCTGCTGGGGATGGAACGTGCTGTCCTTGGGGCTGGGACGTACGGCTGCAGCTTGCTTTGAGCACAGCAGACCGCAGGGAGCTTGGTGACAGCACCTCCTGCGCACCTGACCGTGGTCACAGCCAGGCCCCATGCCGACACTGCATGAAAATGCCCACACATGTAGCAGATACATGAGGCTGTCCGGGGATAACAGAAGACCACCACGTTGCAACCCGCATTATCAGTGGATGCTACAAGCAAGAAAGGTATTAGGGAACACGGTAAGTCCCATGGTGCTGAAGGCCCTCCCCGTGGATGACCTCCCAATGTGCCCTGATGAGGGGAGGATCTGGTGATCACCCCAAGCAGTGACCAAACCCAGCATCGCTCAGAGAGGTACAGACTGGCACTGGCTTCCCAGTACGGCACCATATGGAACACTCGACATCCCCTGTGAAGGAATCCTGCCAAAAATGTTTGACCTGAAAGGATCTGATGAAGCCTGTAGACCTAGCTTCCAACATACAGAAAAGATGAGGGACAGAGAAATGAGCTAACCCACAGGATGAGGAAACAATCAGATAAATTCAGACTAAACCACAGTATTAGGAAACAATCAGATAAATTCAGAATATAGGACCTTCCACAGGACAACTGGCCCAGCCTTTAAATCAGTCAATGTCATGGGGAAAAAAACAAAAAACAAAAAACTGTTCTTGACGTAGACTGAAGAGAAATAACAGCCAAATGCAAATACCTTGACTGGATCCTGTTTGTTTGTTAAAAAAAAAATTTTTTTTTAACATTTATTTATTTTTGAGAGACAGAGAGAGACAGAGTGTGAATGTGGGGCCGGGGGGGGGGGGCAGAGAGAGAGGGAGACCCAGAAGCAGAAGCAGGCTCCAGGCTCTGAGCTGTCAGCACAGAGCCCGATGTGAGGCTCGAACCCACAAACCATGAGATCGTGACCTGAGGCGAAGTCTCAAACCCACGGACCGTGAGATCATGACTTGGGCTGCAGTCAGATGCTTAACCGACTGAGCCTCCCAGGCACCCGTTTTGTTTTGTTTTTTTTTAAAGCTACAAAAATAGTTTTGGGACAACTAGAGGAACTCTGACAAAACACAGTACTAGGGGCACCTGGGTGGCTCAGCCGGTTAAGTGACTGACTCTTGAAGTCGGCTCAGGGCATGATCTCATGGTTCATGGGTTTGAGCCCTGGGTCAGGCTCTGAGCTGACAGCATGGAGCCTGCTTGGAATTCTCTCTCTCTCCTTTTCTCTCTGTCCCTTCCCCATTTGTGCTCTCTCTCTCTCAAAATAAATAAACATTAAAAAAAGCCTGGGTTCTGGATCATAAAAAATCATCATTAATTTTTAACAGTGTTTACTGAGGTGATGAAGGGGAACATCCACGTTTAGGTGATTCATCCTGCCGTATTTGGGGCTAAGGACTATCACTTTTAAATGGTTCAATGAAACATCATACAAAGTTAGAATCATTTCCTGAGGAGGGCGTTCTGGTTTTCTATCACTTTTAAAGGAATGTGTACAAGGGTCTGGAATGACCAAGGCCGCTGCCCCCTTGTGGATGCTCAGTGTGGGCACACAGGCGGTGGGCCCGGGCAAACCAAAGGTGACGTGAATTGTGCGAACCCCATGTCTGTGAGCCTGGCCTGAACAGGCAATCGAGGCTCGGTGTCTCCATGCACCGTCCCACAACCGGTTACACGGATTCCATCCCAAACACACAGCTCACGCTGCCGGTTGCACACACGACTGGATGTGTAAACTGGTCAGTCCAACAACCAAGGGTCACGTCTGGGGCCCCAGAGCCGGGTGACCAGCTTCTCGGGACACTCTTCTGGGAAACTGAGGCTCAGTGAGGTCAAGCAGTGTGCCCAGGGGCACAGGGCTACGGCGGCTCGACTGGCTCCTCCTCCTCGGCTGGCTCCCTGGGAAACGCCAGGAGCTCAGGTGAGGCCATCCACATGGAAGCGCTTTGTGAGCTGCCCAGTGTGTGCACTGACCAAAAGCACAGCAGCTCAGATTCGGAGAGGGCTCCAGTGCAGGAGCCTTGGCAGGCTGGACCTGCTCACGCCAGCGAGACTCTGCCCTTTGTCTTGTGCAATGCCTCTGGAACATTCTATGTCATTGGATTCCACAGTATGGAGGGGCAATGGTCCTGCTCTGGGGCAGAAGGAACCACGGAAAGAGCTGGAAACACTTCCAGGCCATACCATCCACCCAGTCCCCATTACCCTCAGTGAGAATTCTGACACTTGAGATCATTTCGTGGCCTGCCTGGTACCAGCGGCCACGCAACCACTGCTCTGGGGTGGCAGGCACACCCCTCGCTCTGCCACTGCCCTGGCCCAACTGCCCCTTATTTCTTCATGGAAACCGTCTTCCGCCCCCGCAGGTCCTAACTTCCCCTTCAGCTGTCTGTAGTTCAGCTGCCCCACACTGTCCTCCCTGCCTCCCGCTGCCTTGGGCTCCCGGATGCCACTGAAAGGGACCTGGAAGGCACCAAGTCCCAGCTGTGGGCTTCACGGCCCAGAGCTGCCAGTGGCCTCCAGGCTGCTTGCCAAGCCCACGCGTGGGGTGTAAACAGGAGCCCCTTCTTGCTTGTAATCACAAAGCACTCAGCTGATGGCTCCATTCCCCATGGGAATCCCATTTAAGGACTCCTGGGGCCCCAGGCTAAGCCCCAATTCTTCATCCAAAATAAGCAAATTCTCCTAGAAGTAAACACCTGTGATGCCTTATAAATCTGGAGACGATGAATTCAGGGCAAAACCCAAGTGATCTGGATCTGGCTGCGGAGAAGTGGCCGCATCTTGGCTGACGATGGAACCCTCAGGTCCTGCAGCCCTGGCTGTGGCTGCTGAGTGGGCCACAGTGTTGGGGGACACAGGTTGTGCGGCCAGTGCACTCCTGAGGTCACACGTGGGCTACTGTCCCCAGAGGACCGGCGTCTGTGGTGCTCTGACACGCAGTGGGGCTGGGCTGAGTTGCGCTGTGAGCAGTGGAAACCCCAGGGCTCAGGGGCTGTGGCAGCCATGGTGGTGGATGGAACAGGCTTTGACGTGCCACTGCAGGCTGTACGTAGCAGGCTGTCACGCTTCCCCCACGTCCCGGACACCTGCTACGTGCCAGGCACCGAGGATACGGCACAGGACAAACGTGGCAAAGTCCCTGCCCTCCCAGAGCTCCGACCAAGTGATGCACGTGCGTCACCCTTTGGAAGCTGGACTGGAGCTGATTGATACACAGCCCTCCAGGGTTTCCCAACACCTCCTGCCTCCGCTGCCTGTGTTCTGGTCCCCCAGGCCGGCCTCCCGTCCGGCATGCACATTCCACCACATGTTCAGATGCAGGTGTGCCCACGCGACCAGCCCGGTTAGCACCCTTCGGTGGCTTTCTTCTGGTGCCCCAGGGATCAAGTCAAAACCCCTTCCAGTCCTCCCTGAGGCCAAGGAACCGAGGCCCAGCCCTTGTCTGCAGTCTCATTTCCTGCCACCCCCACCCTAACCCAACCGCATAGCCAACTCAAAACCCTCTCCATGTCCCCCAAGATGCTATGCTCCCTCCTGCCTGAGCCCTTAGAAAATGCTACTCTCTCTGCATTGAACACTATTCCTTTCCCGCTTAGCTGAATGCCACCTCCTCTGGCCATTCTTTCCCGACCAGACAGACTGAGACCACAGGCTCTTTCCCTTACAAAGCCTGAGAGCGTCCCACGCTGTGCCCTGCACTTCTTTGCAGTGCTGAGTCCTGGCTAATGAGCCTCATTACATCTGGACAGAGACTGTCTGCCTTATGCCCAGAATCCAGCCCAGTGCCAGCACCTCCTAGCCAGGAGGTGAAGAAGCACGGGCACAGGGCATCTGATGCGCACAGATGCTTCCCACATGTCTGTACAAGGGCAAGCAATCGCAGCCACCTGTCCTTTCCCCTCCACCCAGACGGCGAAGTAGCAGAGGGAGAGAGGGGTGATTTCTCCACATTCTCCACAGCAAGACCAGCAAGACCACATCACCAGCACCCTCCTGTCACGGTGCCTGGGTCTGGCTGCAGGGATGTAGACACTGGGGGAGGAGGGAGAGCCATGTCTGGGGAGACAGATGCCGTGGCATATGTGACACAGGTGACAAATCACTCCCCTCTCATCCTACAACTGGTACCTCTTCTTGCAGGGTTGGGTATCATCAGCATGTTTGTAAGGTGCATTCATGTGATTGTGAGCTGATGTCATTCATGTTCATTGCTTTTGGACACTATATTTCTACCTCTGATGAACAGGCACACCTTGGAGATTTGGGGGTTCAGTCATACACTCCCACAGTAAAGTGAAGATCACAATAAAGCAAGTCAAAGCAATCGTTTTGTTCTCTGGTGCATGAAAAAGTTGTGTTTAATAAGTCATACAGAGAAAGACAGATACCATATGTTTTCACTCTTATGTGGATCCTGAGAAACTTAACAGAAGACCAGGGGGGAGGGGAAGGGAAAAAAAAAAGAGAGGGAGAGTGTTAAACCATAAGAGACTCTTAAAAACTGAGAACAAACTGAGGGTTGATGGGGGGTGGGAGGGAGGGGAGGGTGGGTGATGGGTATTGAGGAGGGCACCTGTTGGGAGGAGCACTGGGTGTTGTATGGAAACCAATTTGACAATAAATTTCCTATTAAAAAAAAAAGTTGTGTTTACACTATACTGTCGTTTATGAGACGTGCAGTCACGTTATGTCTAAGAAGCAACGTACGTTCCCTAATTAAAAATACCATATGTAAACAATTCCAACTGTTGTCTGAGCTTTCAGGGTAAGTGTCCCCGCTGGTCACAGATCACCATAACAACTGTAATCATAATGCAAAGGTTGGAAATACTGTGAGGATTGCCAAAATGTGACGCCAACATACGAAGCAAGAAAAGGCCGATGGGAAGTGGCACTAAGAGCCTTGCCTGATGTGGGCTTACCTCAAACTTTCCGTTTGTGATAATGCAGTATCTGCAAAGAAAACAGGTATGCATGTAGTCTGCTTCTGATGGCCACCTGGACCGTTTCCTGCTCGGGACAGTTACAAACACGGTTCTGTGAACGTTTCTGCAACCGTGTCCTGGTACACACAAGCAAGCAAACACATCCTTAAGCAGATCAAGCCACACTGTTTCCACACTGACTGTACCACTGTATGCTGCCACCAGCAGGCTACAGGCATCCATGCTGCCCCACGGCCCTGTCAACACCGGGTACTATCAGCTTCTAAACTGTTGCCAGTGTAGAGGATGGGAAACAGGATGTGTGCATATACGTGCGTGATGTGTGCATATGTGTGTGATGTGTGCATATATGCGAGTGACACTGAAGGCAGAGGGAGGAAGCAAGACGGAGCGCAAGGGAAGCAGCATGAGAGAGGCCGAGCACTGGCTGAGGAGTCCCACCGCAGCAGACGAGAGCAGACGACGGCACGGTGCTCCCTGGTCCCGGCGGTAAGTGATGCAAGAGCTCGGTCTTTGGGCGAGCAGTCCCCCTAGCTTCCATTCTTCCTTCCTTTGCTAACTCTTCCCAGTTCCCTTCTGGGGATTATGTGCTTAGGGCAGAGCTCTCCCTCAGCTCAAGGGTGGAGTGAGAGAGTGCATGTGATGCCGCCTTGGCCACGGTGCCTGCTTCAGAGGTGAGAACATGACTCAAGGACTGATAGTCACAAGGAGACCTAGTTTAGATGGGGAAAAGATTCTGTGGTTTCTCGAGAACGTGCAAGAGGTGAGGTCATATGGTTTGGAGCTACATGAGCAATTTTGCTAAGCCTGTTTGAGAGTGAAGCCAACCCAGAGAGGAGGTATGAGAAACTGGTTCCTGATGACATCCTGTAAAACCCTGTATCTAGCTGTGCCTGAAGCCAGATTGACCCTTGAGTTCTGCCATCACGTGAGCCAATAAATGCCCTTTATGCCCAGCCAGATTGGACTTGTGTGTCATTTGAAAAAAAAAAAAAAAAAAGGAATCCTGACTGATACAGCACAGGAAGTTGCTGAAGGTTACTAGGCTGAACTATACAAAGCATTTGTGAAGAAAAAAAAGAACAACCAAAAAAACAGCCTATTCATCCAGAGAAGGGCAGACACTGGGCAGCAGTTCCCTCTCTGGCCCCACAGGTGGAATACAACCTGCCAGGACAGCCAGGTCTCCAGCCTGCTCTGGCCCACCACGGCCCTTTCCCACGGCTCCTGGATGGTGCGAGGAAACACCATCAAAACCTTCTTTCACCCCGGGCTGTCCTTCTAACCAAAGCCGACAGTGAGGACTCCTGGGTCAGCACACAAACCCGGATTTTCACCCAGCTGCAGTCACTCAGATGTAGAGCTTGCGGCTACATTCTTGACCTCTACACAGCTCGGTATCACCAGGAAGACATGGGGGTCGGGGGGAACATCCAGGCCTCTCACAGGGCAAAGTGAAACAGACGTTGGCCGAGCACAGCAGCATATCTGAGGTGCCACACAAAGTCATGGCCGTTAACAGGACCAAGCAACGCAGAATAAGCACAGATGAAAGATGGAGGCCAGGCGTCCCCTGTGCTGGTTTTCCACAATTTGGCTATCAGGCAGGAAAGAGCCAGTGACGGGTTAGTGAGATGGAGATATCCTGACTGTTCACTTCCCAGACGACGGAGGGATCTGAGCAACTGGTGAGTGATTTACAACTTTCCGTCAAATTTCAGATGCCCATGGCATCACATTTCAGTCTCTCGACTGCGATCAGCAGCACATCCTGATTCAGCTGGCAGGATGTGTGTTCTGTGTGGAACATACCTAAACTGACAGCACTGACGATTTGGTGGAATGTAGCAGATGTCCTACAAAGGGCCACCAGGGCCATCCTAACACAGCTCTCGGCCTGGGGCTCTCCTGCACTGCATGGCAAACAAAGCCTCCTGCAAGCTGGCCCCCCTGCCCTGAGCCAGGAACACAGCTGTGTCCTCAGGGCCCCTGCTCCCCACCCCTGGTCCTTGTACCCGCTCTTGTCTCTGCTCCTGCTCATCCCTGAGGACTTGACACAGGCCAGCCCCTCGTGAGACCTTCCCTGTGCTCAGAGCTTAATGGCTCTGCCCAAGGACCACTCCTCGCTGACCCTCTCAGCTCCAGCACTGGGCACAAGGCAGGAGGTCTGTCAACTGTCTCCTGAGCACCACCCTCTTCATGCGCCCCCCACACTTGCCCACCCCTCCCTCCCCCTCAGATGAGACGCTCTGACCACAAACACTTCCCAGATTGCCCCTCGCCTCCCTCGACACACACTGGCTTGGGGGGAAGGTCAACCTTTCATGTCTACCGATCTGGCAGGTGGTACTTCCTCCTGGATGCCACTCAAATTAAGCCTTTATTTTCCAAAACCATTATCTTCCCATTCTCCATCTTTTCTGTTCTGATCCTGGGGCCTAAGGCTGAAGTCGCCCCAAGAAACCTCAGCTTGGACTACGGACTTCCTTCTGCGGTTTGCAGGGTTTTCTGGGGTGGTCAGCCCTTGTCTGAGACCAGTCTGTCGCTCCCTTGCAGGGAAGTGACATCTAAGAAGTCATTCACTGCTCCTGGGCCTCAGTTTCCTTACTTCTTCATGAGGAGAATAATAATGTCTTGTCAAGTTCACTGCACTGTGTGAAGTTCAAGTGAAGCCACATAAAGTGCTTTCAACTGCAAGAAGCTCTGTAAACACATGCTAGCAAGGACACAGGAGCCAACTTGACAGGGCACCCAAAAGCCAAAGCTGCAACAATTTGAGCATCAAAATAAAGCAGTATTGGATTATAACCCAAAGTATAAAACAAATATCCACGAGTCCATGCTGATACAAATAAATGACGGAGTTAATAAATAAGGAACACGAGAGACTAAACTCCCCTGCAGAATTCCAAGTAATATATGTAGATACTTGTCCTCAGGGAGGAGGAGCACGCCCCCCTCCTTGAAAGTGGGCTGCACACAGTTGCTCATTGCCAGAGAGTTCAGTATGAAATGTAGTAGAGTGACTTTACACCTGAGAGGCCTGGCTACACGATGCCAACGGGTCACAATCAACAGCACGTCGTCCATCGTGTTGACACTGTGGGCGGCCTTCCTCTGGGGTCCTCCACCCAATCACCTGCAGCCGGTCTTAGGAGAAACACATCACAGGGATTCCAGTGGAGGGGCGCCCAGAACACAGATCACCGGGAGACAGTGAAACTGTCAACATCATCACAAACAAGTCTGAGAAACTGCCACAGCCAAGGGGGCTTAGGGAGCCATGCTGACCAAATGTCACCTCGTGACCTGGATGGGATCATGACACAGAACAAGTGCTTAGGTGAAAACTCAGTCACTCGGAGTAACTATGGACTCTGGCCAATAAGGTATCAATATCGGTTCATCAGCAGTAACAAATGTGCCACATGTAAGATGTTAATAGACGGGGGGAAAGGGTTAGGACCCGTGGGAAGTCACAAACGGGCGCACAGGCGGAGCGTGCAGTGTCACAATCCGGGGCGCACACGGGGAGCTTGCGGTGTCACAAGCCGGGGCGCACACGCAGAGCGTGCGGTGTCACACACAACCCGGGGCGCACCGGGAATCTGGAAGCGCCTGCCCCCCCCCCCCCCCCCCCCCCCCGCCACTTGCTCCTCCAGGATGAACTGACACAGCCTGTTCTCTGAGGCGAACGAGGCATGAAGTCAACCGGGCAGGGCGAACCGGCTGCAGGATGGAGTGAACGTGTAGCTCCAAGCCCGGCGCCTAACCTGGTTCATTCCGACTAAACCCTCCCCCGCCTGGCGGACGAGCAGACGGAAGCAGCCTCGACGCGGGCCCCGGGCCACCTGCCGGCTCCAAGAGGGCCGGGGAGGGCAGTGGCCCCGCACCCAGGCGCACCGCCCCCCCTCCCCGCCGACTCACCCCACCGCCGATCTCCACGCCGCGAGCCCCGGGCCGGGGGCGCTGCTCTCGCTCGGCTGACGGTTCCGGATCCCGATCCCCGCGCGTCCCCGCCGCGCGGTCTCCGGGATCCGCCGGGCGCGGCTCCGAGATTTCTCGGATCAGCGCCCGGATTGGCTGCTGCCAAACTCCGTCTCCCAATGGGAGCCCGCAGCTCTGCTACGTCACTGATCACTGTGCAAATCCGCGGGTCTCTGCAGGGGGCGGGGCATCGGGGGCCCTGCCCGGCGGGGGAGGGGAAAGCCTGCGCCTGGGCGGAGCCCAGGTACGCGGGGCGCGCTCCCGGCGGCGGGATGGCTGGACCCGGTTCCGAAACCTGGCGGCTGGTTTGCAGGATTCCGACTGGATCCCTTGTCTCGCCCTGCGCTGGGTCGGCGTCGGAGGGGGCTCTGCGGCGGGGTGGCGCGCACCAGGCGCTCGGCCTCAACTAGGCCTCCTCGCCCCCAACGTGGCCTGAATTCGCCTCCGGAACCCGGAAGGCCCTTAGCAAGCACAGACTTAATGGGCGCTGTTTACAAAAATTAACTGCTGTTTTCGAAGCGCCTGCGACGAGTGAGGGGCCGTACACAGAATACCCTTGAACAGGACGGCGTTACTGTTCCCACTGGACAGAAGGGAACACCGAGTTTCCCAGAGCTCGGGTGCCCGGGCCCGCTCAGGGCGGCTGTCTTCCTCCTCGGGGCTGGATGCGGGACACTCGAGTCCCTGAGACCCCGGTGGGGAGGGTCCGTGGCGGCGCCCGCGCGTGCGCCCAGGCTCCGCGCCAGCCGCCAACGTGTCTCCGCCTCTAAGGGCGCCGGAAGGTCAGGGTAGGGGTAAGAGGGTGGCTGGCGGGGTCCTAAACCCTAGCACCTGCCCGCCCCTGGCCCTCTCGCGGTGGGCCATTCAGACCTACGCGCCCTTGTTTCTCGACCTCCGTGTGCGCCCCCACCCCCACGCCAGGCAGTCTTCTCTCCCTTTCTGCCGCGGTGCCACTCGAAGCCCCTCTCTGGGGTGGAGGGGTGTTGTCCTCACCCTCTGAACAGGACGCGGGCCGGCCTGGGCTCTGGGTGTGGTCTCAGCACAGCCTGGAAACTGCTGCCACCTGGTCTTGTGGTGGGTGTTGTGGGAGAAAGCGTACGTAAAATGCTCCTTAAGTGATTCCGTGCTACTGGTGTGTCCTCTCCCAGTCCCTGACCCTTGCCCCACTCAGAGGCCATTCTGTAGCCATAGAGGTCCCCTGCCCGGCTTCAAATTATATGATACCTTCCCTGCCCACTTAGAGACGCAGGAAGACCCTACTTATCTCTCTGAGCCACTTCTGTCTCTGTCCCTGCGCTTCAACCCGTGTGGCCTGAAACACTCTGCCCCTGCCCCTCACACAGCTGCCCTCTTCTTGTTAGCGGCTCAGGTGGCGTCTTAGACCGGCCTTCATTCTGTCACTGTCTTCATGCACGTGTCAGCATTGGAAAGCATCTTACTCTCCTGTCGGTGTCTCTGCCCGCCCGGCTTGTGCGTCCCATGAGAGTGGACACGTTCCCTGCCTCCTTCCGGGCACCTGCCTGCCACTCAGCAAATGTATGTTGAATGAATGATCTCTGCTTGGGCGTTTCTGGAAGCTTTCTGAAGCTGTGTCAACCGGCCTGGCTGCAGTATTGGTCATGCACTTCAGCACACCATACCTTCTCAGGTCTGAGTTACAGCAGTGGAAATGCTGACTCCAGGCCTTGTTTTGTGGTTAGAGATGGATTTGTAGCAGCATAGGGTAGTACTGTCCTGTCTGGCTGCTGCATGTTCAGACTTACTGGCCTCCCGCCTTTCTCGGAACACAGCCAAAATTCCTTCTTCCAGTTCTCTGGTCCGGTGCTCACGCCAGATGGAGTCCAGTGCAGTAAATGCGGCTGATTAGATGTCTGACTTTGGAGTCAAGTCTCTGTTTGGCTCTACATGCGCTTGAATCCTACTCTCAGCTACTTTTGGTGTGACTTTGGAGAGTTGCTCAAACTATGTGCCACAGGCTCTTTCTCTGCAAAATAGAGATGGTAATTCACAGAGCTGCTGTGAGGGTTAAGTAAGATAATACATATTATACCCACTTCACAGAGCTGCTGTGAAGATTAAATAAGATAGTACATATAAAACTTCTGGAACGGTGAGTCTTGGGAGGCCAAAGGGTGTAGTATAATTACTTCCATTTGAAATGAGAATCTTTTTTTTTTTTTTTTTTTAAGTAGGCTTTATACCCAGCACAGAGCCCATTTCAGGGCTTGAACTCAAGACCCTGAGATTATGACCTGAGCTGAAATCAAGAGTCGGAAGTTTAACTGAAAGAGCCACCCATGCACCCCTGAAATGAGAATCTTAAGCAACAGGATGTTGTAAGTATGTTCCTGGAGCAACCCAGGTTTAACCTCAGGAAGAACTAGGGGGTCCCCTCTAAAACTGACTTTGCACAGTATAAATATATTGAGTTTAAATGTGGCATCTGGAAATCTGAAGGCTTTAAGAATATTAGAGTGCTTGCAAAGAGGCCTCCAAACAAAAGTCCTTGAAAATATGAGGTTTCCATTGGTAAAGATGCAAAGCATTTGTCTAAATCTTTCATACGAAGGATGCCTTTGCATCAGGACCAGAATAAATGACTATCTTAAAAAGCTAGAAAAAGCTATCTAAAAAAGCTTAGAAAAAGCTAAAAGTTAGCTCTTTTAACCACGGGGATTTCATTTGCTTACATCACCAAAATGCCACCATCTCACCAAGTAAAAGTATTCACATAATCAATATTTTCATAATAGCTTTTAGCACCCAGACTATATTCAAACCTCCTGATTTTCTCAAAGATGTCTTTTTACAATTAAGTTGTCTCAATCCAGATGCAGATAAGGGCCACACTATTAAGTAAAAAAATCCCAAACTTGGAAATGGGCAAAATGATGACTGTGTATGCTTTCTGAGCAACACTGGAGCATTTTCCAACAGGCCCACAAAGCAACGATCTAATTCTCTAGCACAGCCCTGTTGGACTTACCATGGCAGGATTTTTGGAGGACTCTCTCTGGGCAGATGTTAGCTTATGGAAAGTGATGTAAATGCAAGTGATTCTTGGTCAGTAGCAATGCCAATGAATATTGTTCAGTAGCGATATAATATATGTGCACTCAATGTGCATGTGTGCTCTGATTTTTGAAATGTCTTTGGAATAGTTCTTTTTTTACTGGTCCCCATGTTAATATAACTTTGATACATGCTCAGTTTATATTTGTATAGGACCATTGTTTTTAACTTTTTGAAAATTATCCTTTGACAATATATGGCATTTTATTATCATGTCTTTTAATGTCCTTTTTATCTATAATAATCCTTTAGTTTCACACTATTAATTTGTTGGAGAAACCAGTTTATTTATTCTGTGTTTGAAGGAAGAAACTGATTTTTGCTTCCTAGTTCTGGTGTGCTCCATGCCAGGCTCCTGCAGCTGGCACCTGGCTTTCCCAGCACCAGCTCCCAAAGCACCAGAAACTTCCCTAACATCCAGTGTCTGCAATGCATGATGGTCAGCAACACACAGCCACCAGCAGCTTCTTGGCACCCCGCTTGGGTGGCTTTATATTGGAGTGTTCCTGGTGTGAACGGCTTTCTCCTGCACCCAAGACGGTGGATTTCTGGGAAGCTCCAGCAACTTCTCCTGCAGCAGAACCTCTGTGACTATTGTGCCATCCTGGGAAACACCACACAGACAAGGCTGGAGCCATCTTGGGAGACACCACCACAGACAAGGCTGGATCCCATCCCCTCTGTTTTCTGAGATTCTGCATCCACAAATATCCCATCTCCTGCTCCAGCATTTTCTACCTTTTCACTAACTCGTAAGCATAAACATATAATATCTCCCGTTAAGAGAAACATTCCTTGATATCTAAGTTTTTCAATCATTTTTCCTCAGCCAGCCCTTCTCTCATGTCTGTTCCTTATAACGTGAAAATCTTGTCTGTACCTGCTCTCTGCATTTCCTTTCCTCTCAGTCTGTTAAAAACTGTGAAATATACCATGTGTTCAAGAGTATACATAATACCTTATATGTTTTAAAGTGTTAGTGGTAAGGTAATAAAGTAGGCTCTGGCATTCATCTCTCATTTAAGAAATCAGACATTCCCAGTACCTTTCACTGTGTGTCCCTAAGCAGTATTTCACTTGTGGTCTCCCCCAGACATAAGGATCAATCTGCACTTGTGTGATCATCATTCCTTGATTTTTCTTTATGCTTCTTTTTTATACATGTTTGTAACTCTAAATAGTACCTTGTCTGGTTTTGCCTGTTTTTGAACTTTCTGTACTTGGAAATCCCCCTGCACGTGTTCTTCTGTGACTTGTCTTTGTTTTTGAGATTCACCATCTTGATGCATTTAGGTTTGATGCTTTCATTTTCATTGCTGTGTAGTATTTCAGATATGAACAATTTGCATTTTTTTCTTCTTCATTCTACTGTTCCTGGAATTTGGTCTGTCCCCATCTTTTTGCTATTATGGTCAACACTGCTATAAACATTATCCCACATGTATCCTGGCACATGTACCCATGTGTCCATCAGTTTTGGACCTCTCCCCCATTCATGTATTCACACAATGGAATCCTATTCAATGAAAAACTAATCTCAGCGCAGTTCTCTGTGTACTTTTGGTAAGATATCCAAGTACATTCCTAAGTGAAAGCAGCAAGATGAGGAACAGTGTATGATAGGCTACCTTTGTATTAAAGAGGATGGAACAAAGACTCTATTGATATTCTCATAAACTAGAAGATACACAAGAAACTAAAGAAAGTTGCTATGTGTCTGAGGATGAGAAGTGAACTGCACAAATGGTGGACAGGAGCAGGGGCAGGACACTTTCCTGTCCCTACTGAGGCAGTGAGTGCTCCTTACAGCAAATGAATAAGTAGGGGAGTGTCAGCAAAGTATGGAAGCCGCACTGTGCCACACGCAAGCGTCCCAGCTCAGCAAAGTACCAAACACAACTGAACAGAGCCGGCCATGGAAGAACAGGGCTGTGTGTGATGCTGTTCACCCCTCCTCCATCCTCCTCACTCCTTTTGGACACAGTCCCTGTTTAAAAAGTTTTTAAATGTTTATTTAGTTTTGAGAGAGAGAGACAGGCACAGAGCATGAGCAGAGGAGGGGCAGGGAGAAAGGAGACAGAATCTGAAGCAGGCTCCAGGCTCTGAGCTGTCAGCACAGAACCTGACGTGGGGCTCCAACTCATGAACTGTGAGATCGTGACCCGAGCTGAAGTCAGACGCTTAGCCGACTGAGCCAGGAGCCCTGATACATCCTCCATTTTGAAATGCTTACTACGTCCCCCACCCCTAATCATCATGCACCTTTTTTGGGAATGAGAGTATTAATATGCTGCTGCAGACCCTTCCTGCATGAGAGCAGCCACAACTGAGTCTGTGCGGGCCCTCAAAAGTGCAGCAGGAAGTCTTCATTAGGCTGCCCCCCAGGAGCTCTCCCTGCTGTCTTCCACGGGAAATGTGCACAGGACGTGTGTGCACTGGAAGAAGTGACTGCTGCTGGGCAGACTGCACTTCTGGGGTAAGGTTGTGTTTGGAGCTCTCTAAGCTGCTTCTTAAGGAGAGAAGGTAGCAGGACAGCAAAATGAACCCAGACGTCTTTTTTTTTTTTTTTTAATTTTTTTTTTCAACGTTTATTTATTTTTGGGACAGAGAGAGACAGAGCATGAACGGGGGAGGGGCAGAGAGAGAGGGAGACACAGAATCGGAAACAGGCTCCAGACTCCAAGCCATCAGCCCAGAGCCTGACGCGGGGCTCGAACTCACGGACCGCGAGATTGTGACCTGGCTGAAGTCGGACGCTTAACCAACTGCGCCCCCCAGGCGCCCCCCAGACGTCTTTTTTAAGCCAAACAGAAACAAGCACAAGGCGGTGAGCCAGAGCTTACCATCACTGGCAAAACCTCAACTGCTTATCCCAGAGCTGTTTTTTTTTTAATTTTTTTAACGTTTTATTTATTTTTGAGACAGGGAGAGACAGAGCATGAACAGGGGAGGGTCAGAGAGAGGGAGACACAGAATCCGAAGCAGGCTCCAGGCTCTGAGCGGTCAGCACAGAGCCCGATGCGGGGCTCGAACACACGGACCGCGAGATCGTGACCTGAGCCGAAGTCGGCTGCTCAACCGACGGAGCCACCCAGGCACCCCAAAGAGCTGTTTTTTTAAAGGAGGCTTCACACTGGGGACAGAGCCTGGCTCGGAGCCCACCTCATCACCCTGAGATAACACCTCAGCTGAGACAAGAATCACTTAACCCATTGAACCACCCAGATGCCCCTGTCCTGAAACATAAGTGGTAATGTCCCTATGCCTGTCTCCATGAACCAGCAGCTTCCTTCTTCCCTCATACTCTCAAGAGATATTTACTTTTGCCTTTTATATCAGTAAAGCCCTTTATTTCATGTTATAATCTTTATCTATTAGGAGTTTAACACGTCTTTCCCAAACTGTGCTGGGAATTGTTATCATTTTGTTGGTATTGTGGTCACAGAGGTGTGTAGATTTTGAGTTGGCTGCCAAAACACTATTTTCCACTATAAACCCTATTATTTCTGTGGACGTTTTGCAACTTGTGAATTTCTTTCCCCCAGGGATACATACATAACATTAGGGCAGAAGTATCTGTAAAACTTTTTACTGTTTGTAGAATCATGTGACTGCCTTGTACTAAAATTTTTTAAGACAAATTTTAATAAAATCTCCTGAAGTGGGGGGCACCTGGGTGACTCAGTCGGTTAGGTGTCCGACTTCAGCTCAGGTCACGATCTCACAGTTTGTGAGTTTGATCCCCGCGTCAGGCTCTGTGCTGACAGCTCAGAGCCTGGAGCCTGCTTCAGATTCTGTGATTCCTTCTCTCTCTGACCCTCCCCCACTCACACTCTGTCTCTCTCTCAAGAATAAATAAACATTAAAAAAAATTTTTTTTTAAATCTCCTGAAGGAGACAGGGACCCCAATGGCAGCCTTGTTTTACAGCAGCTTGGGCACCTCCAAAGCTTTTTGTCACCAGGGTCCTGTTCAAATGTTGCTTGCTAGGCATTTGGTGCAGATTCATGGGATGTTTTACCTCTAATATCCAAAGAGGTTAGTCAGGTTAATCAGGAGGGTGGGGGCACTTTTTCTTTCTGATTGGAGGCTATAAGACTAACCGTCTAGCCTGTCTACATTGTGCAACATCTCTGTGGGCTCTATCTGCATGGTTCCTAAGAAAGACACAGGGCCCTGGATATTATCCTCCCTCAAGGACTACCCAGCTTTAAACAGGTATGCAATGTGATCTTAGTGGGTTCTTCATGGGGGCTACTTCATGATCGTACCAGTAGCTCACATTGTGCTGAGGTTTATTTAATCCACTCTTGGCATATTACAGACTACTTTGAAACCCTGAGGAAGTAGGGCAAGAGGACATTGCATGACTAGTAACTAAAGGAGCGCTAACCCTGATGAGTAGTCTGTAGAAAAGCAGGTGTTAGGAATGTCCAAGGTTGCATCCCAAGTGTCAGAAAGGCAGCACCCACAGCAATGATATGAGGATCTGCACGAATAAAGTTGTCCTCTGCTTGTGTGAGTTTCTCAGTCTGCTTTCCCTGGCCAGATGGGGCGGGGGCTGGGTTGTATAGTATCTCATCCACTCTAATTGAATGAAAAGGAGAATTCCCTTTTCACCTTTGGGTTCACAAATCAGTTTCTTTGTTTAAGTTTTTCTTTAAATTCTAGTTAGTTAACTTATAGTATAGTATTGGTTTCAAGAGTAGAGCCCAGGGGTTCATCACTTACATATAACACCCGGTGCTCCTCCCAGTAAGTACCCTCCTTAATGTCCATCATCCATCTAGCCCATCCCCCATCCACCTCCCTCCATCGTCCCTCAGTTTGTTTTCCGTCTTTAAGAATCTCTTATGGTATCTTTCCCTCTCCTTCCCCACCCTTCCCCTATGTTCATCAATTTTGTTTCTTAAATTCCACATAGTAAAATCATATGGTATTTGTCTTTCTATGCCTGACTTATTTCACTTAGCATAATACACTCTAGCTCCATCCATGTCACTGCAAATGGCAAGATTTCATTCTTTTTTATGGCTGAGTATATATTATTCCAGTGTGTGTGTGTGTGTGTGTGTGTGTGTGTGTGTGTGTGTATGTATGTATGTACACACACACACATACACACACATACCTTCTTCAGTTGATTCATTAGTCAATGGACATTTGGGCTCTATTCATAATGTGACTATTGTTGGTAGTGCTGCTATAAACATTGGGGTGCATGTGCCCCTTCGAAGCAGGATGTTTGCATCCCTTGGATAAATATATAGTAGTGCAATTGCTGGGTTGTGGGGTAGTTCTATTTTTAGTTTTCCGACAAAACTCCATACTGTTTTCCAGAGCAGCCGCACCAGTTTGCATTCCCAACAGTGCAAGAGGTTCCCCTTTCTCTGCATCTTCACCAACATCCGTTGTTTCCTGAGTTGTGAATTTTAGCCATTCTGACAGGTGTGGTGGTATCTCATTGTGGTTTTGATTTTTATTTCCCTGATGATGAGTGATGTTGAGCATCTTTCTATGTGTCTGTTTGCCATCTGAATGTCTTCTTTGGAAAAGTGTCTGTTAAAGTCTTTTAGCCCATTTCTTAACTGGATTATTTGGGTTTTTTTTGGTTATTAAGTTTAATAAGTTCTTTATAGATTTTGGATACTAACCTTTTATCTGATATGTCATGTGCAAATATCTTCTCCCATCTGTCATTTGTCTTTTAGTTTTGCTGATTGTTTCCTTCTCTGTGCAGAAGTTTTTATCTCAATAGTTCATTTTCGCTTTTGTTTCCCTTGTCTCTGGAGACAATGTCTAGTTAGAATTGCTGCGGCCAAGGTCAAAGAGATTTTTGCTTGCTCTCTCTTCTAGGATTTTGATGGCTTCCTGTCTTATGTTTAGGTCTTTCATCCATTTTGAGTTTATTTTTGTGTATGGTGTAAGAAAGTGGTCCAGGTTCATTCTTCTGCTGTCCAGCTTTCCCAACACCGATTGCTGAAGACTGTCTTTATTCCATTGGATATTCTTGATCTAAGTGTCTGTTTTTGTGCCAGTACCATACTATCTTGATGAATACACCTTTGTAATACATCTTGAAGTCTGGAATTGTGATGCTTCCAGCTATGGTTTTCTTTTTCAAGATTGCTTTGGTTATTTGAGGTCTTTTCTGGTTCCATACAAATTTTAGGATTGTTTGTTTTAGCTCTGTGAAGAATGCTGGTTTTATCTTGATAGGAATTGCATTGAATATGTAGATTGCTTTGGGTAGTATAGATATTTTAACAGTATTTGTTCTTCCAATCCATGAGTCTGGAATGCTTTTCCATTTCTTTCTGTTTTCTTCAATTTGTTTCATAAATGCTTTATAGTTTTGAGAGTACGGGTCCTTTACATCTTTGGTTAGGTTTATTCCTAGGTATATTATGTTTTTTGGTGCAATTGTAAATGGATTGGCTCCTTGATTTCTCTTTCTGCTGCTTCATTATTGGTGTATAAAAATGCAACAGATTTCTGTATGTTGATTTTGTATCCTGTGACTTTACTGAATTCATGTATCAATTCTAGCAATTTTTTGATGGAGTCTTTTGGGTTTTCTACATAGAGTATCATGTCATCTGCAAATAGTGAATGTTTAACTTCTTCCTTGCTGGTTTGGATGCCTTTTATTTGTTTTTGTTGTCTGATTGCTGAGGCTAGACTTCCAACACTATGTTGAACAACAGTAGTGAGAGTGGACATCCCTGTTGTGTTCCTGACCTTAGGGGGAAAGCTCTCAGTTTTTCCCCATTGAGGATGATATTAGCTGTGGGGTTTTTGTATATGGCTTTTATGATGTTGAGGCATGTTCCCTCCAATCCTCAAAGGTTTTTATTATGAATAGATGGTGTACTTTGTCAAATGCTTCTTCTGCATCTATTGAAAGGATCATGTAGTTCTTATACTTTCTTTTATTAATGTAGTGTATCACGTTGATTGATTGTGAATATTGAATCACTCTTGCAGCTCAGGGATAAATCCCACTTGATCATGGTGAATGATATTTTTAATGTACTGTTGGATTCAGTATGTTAGTATTTTATTGAGAATCTTTGCATCCATGTTCATCAGGGATATTGGCTTATAGTTATCTTTTTTAGTGGAGACTCTGTCTGGTTTTGGTATCAGGATAATGCTGACCTCAGAGAATGAAATTGGAAGTTTTCCTTCTTATTCTATATTATGGAACAATTTGAGAAGAATAGGTATTAACTCTTTAAGCGTTTGGCCGAGTTCCCCTGTGAAGCTATGTGGTCCTGGACTTTGTTGGGAGATACTTGATGACTGATTAAATTTCTTTGCTAGTTATTGGTCTGTTCAAGTTTTCTGTTTCTTCCTGTTTCAGATTTGGTAGTTTATATGTTTCTAGGAATTTATCCGTTTCTTCCAGCTTGCCCAATTTGTTGGCATATAGTTTTTCATAATATTCTCTTATACTTGTTTGTATGTCTGTGGTGTTGGTTGTGATCTCTCCTCTCTCACCTGTGATTTTACTTATTTGGGTCCTTTCTCTTTTCTTTTTGATAAGTCTGGCTAGGGGTGTATCAACTGCATTAATTCTTTCAAAAAAACAGCTCCTGTTTTCATTGACCTATTCTGTTGTTTTTGTTTCTATATTGTTTATTTCTTCTCAAATCTTTATTATCCCCCTTCTGCTGACTTTAGGTGCTGTTTTTACTTTTTCTAGCTACTTTAGGTGTAAGTTTAGGTTGTGTATTTGGGACCTTTCTTACTGCTTAAGATAGGCCTGAATTGCAATGTACTTTCCTCTGAGACAGCCTTTGCTGCATCCCAAAGGTTTTGGGTTTTTGTGTTTTCATTTTAATTTACATCCATGCATTTTTAAATTTCTTCTTTAATTTCCTGGTTAACCCATTCATTATTTAGTAGGATGTTCTTTAACCTACATGTATTTGTGGTCTTTCCAGATTATTTCTTGTGGTTGATTTCAAGTTTCACAGCATTGTAGTCAGAAAATATGCATGGTATGATCTCAATCTTTTTTACTTGTTGAGGGCTGTTTTGTGTCCCAGTATGTGATCTATTTTGGAGAATGTCCCATGTGCACTCGAGAAGAATGTATATTTTTCTGCTTTAGGATGAAATGTTCTGCATATATCTATTAAGTCCATTTGGTCCAGTGTGTCACTCAGAACCATTGTTTCCTTATTGATTTTCCTTTTAGATGATCTGTCCACTGCTGTCAGTGGGGTGTTAAAGTCTCCTAGTATTATTGTACATAGTATATTGTATATTGTAATCCATATATATATATATATATATATATATATATATATATATATATATGGATTTTTCCAAGTTGGGGGCATAAATATTTACAATTGTTAGATCTTGATGGATAGATCCTTTTATGATTGTATAGTATCCTTCTTGGGAAGGATACTTCTTTGTCTCTTTTATGGTATTTGTTTTATTTTTATTTTTTAATATGAAATTTATTGTCAAATTGGTTTCCATACAACACCCAGTGCTCATCCCAAAAGGTGCCCTCCTCAATGCCCATCACCCACTTTCCCCCCCTCCCACCCCTCATCAACCCTCAGTTTATTCTCAGTTTTTAAGAGTCTCTTATGGTTTGGCTCTCTCCCTCTCTAACTTTTTTTCCCCTTCCCCTCCCCTGTGGTCTTCTGTTAAGTTTCTCAGGATCCACATAAGAGTGAAAACATATGGTATCTCTCTTTCTCTCTATGACTTATTTCACTTAGCATAACACTCTCCAGTTCCATTCACGTTGCTACAAAAGGCCATATTTCATTCTTTCTCATTGCCATGTAGTATTCCATGGTGTATATAAACCACAATTTCTTTATCCATTCATCAGTTGATGGACATTTAGGCTCTTTCCACAATTTGGCTATTGTTGAAAGTGCTGCTATAAACATTGGGGTACAGGTGCCCCTACGCATCAACACTCCTGTATCCCTTGGGTAAATTCCTAGCAGTGCTATTGCTGGGTCATAGGGTAGATCTATTTTTAATTTTTTGACAACTTCCACACTGTTTTCTGGAGTGGCTGCACCAGTTTGCATTCCCACCAACAGTGCAAGAGGGTTCCCGTTTCTCCACATCCTCTCCAGCATCTATAGTCTCCTGATTTGTTCATTTTAGCCACTCTGACTGGCATGAGATGGCAGCTCAGTGTAGATTTGATTAGTATTTCCCTGATGAGGAGTGACATTGAGCATTGTTTCATGTGCCTGTTGGCCATCTGAATGTCTTCTTTGGAAAAGTATCTATTCATGTTTTCTGCCCATTTCTTCACTGGATTATTTGTTTTGGGGTGTGGAGTTTGGTGAGTTCTTTATAGATTTTTGATACTAGCCCTTTGTCTGATATGTCATTTGCAAATATCTTTTCCCATTCCATTGGTTGCCTTTTAGTTTTGTTGATTGTTTCCTTTGCAGTGCAGAAACTTTTTATCTTCACGAGGTCCCAATGGTTCATTTTTGCTTTTAATTCCCTTGCCTTTGGAGATGTGTCAAGTAAGAAATTGCTGCAGCTGGGGTCAGAGAGGTTTTTTCCTGCTTTCTCCTCTAGGGTTTTGATGGTTTCCTGTCTCACATTCAGGTCCTTTATCCATTTTGAGTTTATTTTTGTGAATGGTGTAAGAAAATGATCTAGCTTCATTCTTCTGCATGTTGCTGTCCAGTTCTCCCAGTACCATTTGTTAAAGAGACTGTCTTTTTTTCCATTGGATATTTTTTCCTGCTTTGTCAAAGATTAGTTGGCCATACTTTTGTGGGTCTAGTTCTGGGGTTTCTATTCTATTCCAATTGTTCTATGTGTCTGTTTTTGTGCCAATACCATGCTGTCTTGATGATTACAGCTTTGTAGTCGAAGCTAAAGTCTGGGATTGTGATGCCTCCTGCTTTGGTCTTCTTCTTCAAAATTACTTTGGCTATTTGGGGCCTTTTGTGGTTCCATACAAATTTTAGGATTGCTTATTCTATCTTCAAGAAGAATGCTAGTACAGTTTTGATTGGGATTGCATTGAATGTGTAGATAGCTTTGGGTAGTATTGACATTTTAACAATATTTATTCTTCCAATCCATGAGCATGGAATGTTTTTCCATTTCTGGTATTTGTTTTAAAATTCATTTTGTGTGATATAAGTATTGCTACTCCAGCTTTCTTTATACTTAATTTGTGTGACATATTTCTCCATCTCCTCACTTTCAGTCTGCAGGTGTCTTTAGGTCTAAACTGAGTCTGTTGTAGGTAGCATATAGATGGATCTTAATTTTTTATCCACTCTGTCACCCTGTGTCTTTTTTTAAATTTAAATTTAAATTTAAATTCCAGTTAGTTAATATGCAATGTAATATTAGTTTTACGTGTACAATTTAGTGATTCATCACTTAAATACAACATCCGTGTCCTTCTTAATACCCTTATCATAACACGTGTCCTCCTTAATACGCTTCACCTCTGTTTTTTGATTGGAGTGTTTAGTCCATTTACATTCAAAGCAATTATTGATAGATATGTATTTATTGCCATTTTATTATTACTTTTGTTTTTGCTTCTGAATTTTTCTCTGATTCTTCTTTCTTTTATGTTTTGCTTTCTTTAGTGATGTATTTGGATTTCTTTCTCTTTTTTTTTTGCATGTTTATTAGTGGTTTTTGATTTGTAGTTACTATTAGGTTTGTATATAACATCTGCATATAGCAGTCTATATTACGTTGATGATCGTTTAAGTTCTAATCCATTCTTTATTCCTCTCCTCCCCAGGTTTCAGGTATGTGGTGTCATACTTTACATTCTCTAATTTTGTGAGTTTCTTGACTGAATTTTTTAAATAGAAATATTCATTTTACTGCTTTTGTGTTTCCTACTGTTGTATTGTGACTTTTGGTTTTTCCACTCAAAGAGTCCATCTTCAAATTTCTTGCATACGGTTTAGTGGTCACTAAATTAGTGGTTTTTCTTTGGTAAACTCTTGATCTCTCCCATTCTGAATGACAGACTTGTTGGATAAAAGATTCTTGGCTACAGTTTTTTCCCATTCAGCACGTTGAATACATCCTGCTATTCCCTTCTGGCCTGCCAAGTTTCTGTGTAGAGATCTGCTGCTAACCTGATGTTTTCTTTTGTAAGTTAGGGCCTTCTTTTGTCTTGCTGCTTTTAGGACTTTTTTATCACTATATTTTGCCAGTTTAAGCAAAATATGTTTTGCTGTGGGTCTGCTTTTGTTGGTTTTGATGGACATTTGATGTGCCTCCTGGATCTGATGTCTGTTTCCTTCTCCAGATTAAAGAAGTTTTTAGCTTTTATTTCCTGAAATAAATATTCTGCCCATCCCCCCTTCTCTCTCTTCTTCTTCTGGGACTCCTATGGTATGAATGTTATTATGTTGGATGGAGTCACTGAGGTCCCTAAATCTATTCACGTTTTGCATAATTATTTTTTTCCTCTCTTTTCCTCAGCTTGATTACTTTTCATTACTCTGTCTCCTAGGTCATTAAGTCATTCCTTTTCTTCTTCTTTGCTGCTGTTCATTCCATCAGGTGTGTTTCTCATTTTGTTTATTGAGCCCTTTATCTCTGCTATGTTGGTCCTTATCTCTGTGTTAAGGGACTCACTCATATTCTTCACTCTTTTCTCAAGCCCAGTGAGTATCCTTATGATCATTGCTTTACATTTTCTATCAAGCAGGTTTCTTAGATCTGTTTTGCCTAGATCTCTGGCTGTGGCCTTGTTCCTTTCTTTCATTTGGGGTAAATTTCTCCCTCACCCTGTGTGGTTTGCCTCTCTCTGTCTGTTCATGTGTATGAACTCACTAAACTGTGTCTCCTGCTTTTGGAAGTAGTGACTCAGTGAGGAAGAGGTCCTGGAGTGCCTGCAGTGCAGTGTCTCTGTTCACCATGACCTGGAGAGCTTTGGTCTCTATCCCATGGTGTTGCTCCTGCCCCGCTGTTTTGTCTGACACACTTTTCCTTTCTGCCTATTGTGGGCTGTGCTTCCTGTCTGTGGTGTGAGCGGGACCCAGGCAGGCCAGCCCTGAGGGAATGTGCTCACCAGAGATCTTATATTGGGCCACGAATCCTATGCTGGATCCCCTGAAGTGCTGGGTGGCTGGAGGCTGCACACCAGGGTGGCTGGGGGCAGGCAGCTGGGCACAGTGTGGTGGCTGGGAGTGGCCCTCCACTCAGCTGTGTTTCTGACATCTGGGCCTTACACTTGATGGTGCCTGGGGGTGCATGACTGAATGTGGCTCTGGGGCTGGGTGGGCTGCATGGACTGCTTTAGCAACATTTTCCCAGAGCCCTGGACAAAGGTGAATAGTGTCTGTGCATCCCTGCCACCCCCAGGTAGTCCTGTGTTAATGAGGGGGGGGGGTGGGAAGGGAGAGGAAAATGGCACCTGCCAGCTTCCTTGATTTTAGAGAAATCAGTACTAGCAGATATGTCTCTTGTTTGCCCCTGGCATTGTGTAAGCTGCTCTTTGCATATTGTCTCTCTGTGCAGGCTGTTGTCTCTTCTAGGGCGATGACCCAGCTATCACTCACCCTCCAGGCTTGCCTGGTGATGAGTCAGCTGACTTTTAAAGCTCCAGGATTCAAGTCCCACTGGCTTTAAAAACTCAGCCTGTCTGGTTTTTAAAGCCAAACATTGTGGGGACTAGTTTTCCCCATATGAGCTTCCTCCTGCAAGGACCAGTTTCTCTGCCCTCCTCGTGTGCACAAGGCCCTCCATCTGCCTCCATCTCCGACCTTCCAAAACCTTCAGGTGCAGCTTCTTCTCTAATTTAGTTGTGGACTTTGTTCTCTCAGTGTTTGCATTGTGCTCTGATTTATTGACTTGGGTGTGCATGATACCTGGCTGTAAACGTGGGATGGGGTTACCTCAGGGTCCTCCTACCCTGCCATCTTCCCAAGCTCCCCAGAGTGGACTTGTGATCCAGAGTGGTCATATCCAGAGACCACTCATACCAGCTTTCATGATTTAGATTATGACAGTTGGGTCTTTGGAGCTGATGATATAGAGATGAGATTTTGAACTTGAGTTGATGATGTAAGGGCTTGAGACTTTTAGGAATGTTAGGATGGGGTGAATATATTTTGCATATGGAGTGGACATAAATTTTGGGGAGCCAGAGGGTAGAGTGTGGTAGGTTGAATAATGGGCTTCAGAGGTATCAGTGTCCTAATCCCCAGAACCCGTGACTGTTTTCTTCGATGACAAAAAGGACTTTGTGGATGTGATTAAGTCAATGATCTGAAGATGAGGAGAATGGCCTGGATTGTCCAGGTGGGCCCTGGATGCAACCACAAGCGTCATTGTAAGAAGAATGAAATTTGACTGAGGAAGAGAAGACTTGAGTGGTGTGAGCATGGGAGGAACCATAAGCTGAGGGACACAGGTAGCCCTTGGACTCTGAAAAAGGTAAAGAAATGGATGCTCCCTCAGAATCTCTAGAAGGAAGCAGCTCTACTGACATCTTGCTGTCAGTCCCATAAGACTCATTGTTATGACTTTAAAGTTAACTGCAACACAGAATGCCACACGGTGAGCTGTGGTTTAACAGACCCCAAGAGTAATGGAGATAGAGACGTTCACTACTCATAAGCCCTGGAGGAGGTGCATGGCAAACCTCAGGGAGCCACAGGGGGAGGTCAAGTTAGAGTGAAGATGGAGAAGGAGGCAGGATCTGGGGAGCCCACCTTTGTTAGGGCTCAGGCGTGGATGCTTTGGGGGTTCCCAGGCTAAGGCTGGATTTTCAAACCAGATCAGTTGCATACTGGTAAGCCCCATGGTGGTCTTGCCTATGAGGCACACAGTGTCATGGTCCTGGGAGGCAGGAGAGACTGTTGATCATGAGCACTGTTGAGGAAGTCATGGCAGAAATTTACATTTCCTGCAACTCTGCAGGCTGCTGTGTAGGGCATGCACATGTATGAGGGCCGAGTGTCACTTTACCGTCCCTGCAGGCTTTGGCCAAAGACAACGGATGCTGAGGCAGCAATACCTGGATAGCTTAGCTACAGTCTTGACACTAACTTAGATTTCTGGCCCCCAGAGATAATAAATTTCATGTTGTTTTAAGCCATAAAGTTTGTGGTAGCTTGTGACAGCACCAGGAGATGAATACAGCTGACCACTGTTTTTTTTTAAACTTTTTTTTTTTTACATTTATTTATATTTGAGAGATAGAGAGCATGACCTGGGGAGAGGCAGAAAGAGAGGGAGACACAGAATATGAAGCAGGGTCCAGGCTCCGAGCTGTCAGCACAGAGCCCGATGAGGGGCTCAAAGCCATGGACTGAGAGATCATGACCTGAGCCAAAGTCAGATGCTTAACCAACTGAGCCACCCAGGCACTCCTGCTGACCACTGGTTTAATGGGAACCTTGCTTCCAGTGGGGCAGCCCTTGGGGCCCGTCTTCCAGTTGATGCTGTGTGTGAGCCTCAAAGTAGGCATTGCACCATTTTATGAAGCCAGCTTCTTCTAGGTGATGGGACATGTGTTAAGGTCAGTGAATTCAATGGACATGAGTCTGTTTGCACATTTCCTTTGTTCCAAAATATGTCCCTTGTCAGATGAGATGCTGTTTAGAGTACCATGGTGATGGTAAGTTTACAATTGTAAAGCTTGTGGACCAGTCATAAAAGGAAAATACCTTATAAAGTAGGTATATCTGCTGGAAACAGTTAATAGGACTGAGATGCTCAAACCCTGCACGTTTCAGAGAAAGACCTGTTTTCATGAGCTCCTGGAAACTGAGCTCTTGGGATGTCCTGACTGATAAAACATTTTCCATGCCATTGTATAAGATCTAAACCTATGTGTTTAATATCATACAGTTATTATGAGCTTAAAGTACATGCTGCCTTGACATTGGGAGAGCTCCAAATGGCCTCTCTGCATGTTCCCATCCCCTCTGCTCCTGTGGGGAGCATTCCAGCCAAACCACCCTCCTTATCAAAGGGACCAAGCACAGTTCCTGCTTACCCCTGAGTAGTGAGTTTCAACTCCTGATAGCCTAAAGAATTATTCAAACAAGTCAAGCACATTTTCCTTGGAGAACCAGGGGCCTTCTCAGCCTCTTGATACCACAACGTTGAGCGCAGAGGTGCTCACAAAAGAGGGATGGTCCAATGCCCCATGTATAGTACAAGATCCTGCCCACTGTCTCTGTTAATTATCTTTGGGTGGGTGGTGTCCTCGGAACTGTGAGGACCTGTGGCTGTTACCTGCTCTTGAACTCTTCTGTCCAGTTTTGGGGTGTCTTCTGTCTGCCCACCCCATAACCATAGGGGAGGATCCCTTCACTCACCAACAATGTGAGGATTGAAACACATGCTGGGTTTTTGAGCAACGTTGTACCAGTTTTTCTAGATGGGTTATATGAACAGACATGTATTTTGTGGTGAATACCTATTTTTGCCCTGGATATTCACTGTGTGCCCCTATGACTGACTCCCAATGAAACCCTGAACTCCTGGGCTCGGATGAGTTTCCTTGGTTGACACTCATGTGGGTTGTCACACATCGCTGCTGGAGGAATTAAGCATGTCCTATGTGACTTCATGTGCGGCCTGGACTTCTCATTTCCTCTGGACTTTACCCCATATGCTTGCTTCTTTTGTGGATTTTACTTTGTATACTTATGTTACACTGTGTTATGTTATGTAATGAGTCATAAGTGTGGGTATATAACAATCTCTTCATTACTCTCCAAACCTGAGAGTGTGATGGGTTTACTCTCATCCATCCCTGTGAGGTCTGAAGTGATACCCTTCCCTGAAGGAAGGGGCCAGAGAAAATGAACCTGTCATTAGGTAGCTAGCTGGGCTCTCTCAGGAATGATGCTATGCTGGGAGCTAAGAGTTGACCTACAGTTTGAGAGCTCATCAATAGTGGAAGTTTTCAGGTGTGCAAGTCTGTTTCTATGGAACCAGGCATAGCCTCCAACCTTTGTCATTTTGTATATGGGCCCATTGAGCAAGCAGCAGGGTGATTGAATGGATCAGTGTAATGCATGTTGAGACGTGCTGCCCAGAATTTCCCCCCATCAGCGCCAAGGACGACTACTCCAGCTGCTGAGAGTCCTGGCCTGGTGACTCTACCTCCAAGGATTGCCCTCTGCCTGAGTCAGCCGCCTTGCTCAAGGTTATGCCCCCTTCCCAATGGCTGCCTACGTGTGCTCTGGTTAATATGGGATTATAAAGACCTAGCCTCTTTGCCCCAGTGTGGGGAGATGCTGCAGGGCCCTCTTAGCCCTGTAGCTCCTCATACAATAGCCTGAGGCCCTTGCTGTGACTGTATCACACCCGACCTTCTGTTTCTGCTCAACCCTTTCACCTTTCCTTCCTGCAGGTACTGATCCCAAGAGTGCTCCCTAATATCTTCCTTCACACTAATCTCTGTCTCAAAATCTGCTACTCAAGGAATCCTATATGTGACAGAGGTTACTGGAAGTGGGGTCTGAGAAAGTAGCCTCTCAAATGGAGTTGTGGAACTGTGCTAACCCCCGGCTGGCTGTTGCTATTACTAGTCATAGGTGGAGCACTGGTAGCCCCTAGCGTAGATGGGGTACAGTTGTTAAAGCTTGCAGGATGAGTAAACCAGATGGAGGGCCAGTGAAGGGAAATGCACTGGTGGATACAGGGTATGAGTCATTTGAGAAATATGGGAAAAAGAGAATTCTCAAAAATGCAATTGGATGGCTGCATCTGAGAGTAGTCATTGCACTGGGAAGAGATAACAAAGGGCTGAAGGTAATAAATCAGTGGTTAAAGACTAAGTGTGAAAGCCACATGATCAACCTCCTTGCAGCATTTAAAAAGGCTCTTATCTCCTGCAACCAGAAGGTAGGAAATGCTGAGGACTAGGCCCAGCATGTAATCATAAGGGGGCCGAGCTCCAGAGCAGTTGTTCTCAGCACTACCAGGTCTATTATGCCAAGGTTGAGGCCTTGTTTGGGAAAGAATAGAATCCTAAGGGATGGGGTACACGTGGGTAAATGCACTAAAAACTCTTGACTCCTCAGACTCCCCTGCATTCTCCAGGCCTGGAGCCACGGCCACTCTTTCCTCTTGTGGACTGTATTACAAAGGTGTATTCATCAAGACAGTATGGAACTGGCACAAAAACAGACACTTAGAACAATGGAGCAGAATAGAGAACCCAGAAATGGCCCCACAAATGTATGGCCAACTTATCTTTGACAAAGCAGGAAAGAATATCCAATGGAATGAAGACAGTCTCTTCAGCAAATAGTGCTGGGAAAACTGGACAAAGGCATGTGGAAGAATGAACCTGGACCACTTTCTTACACCATACACAAAAATAAACTCAAAATGGATGAAAAACCTAAACATATACAGGAAGCCATCAAAATCCTAGAGGAGAAAGCAGGCAAAAACCTCTTTGACGTCAGGTGTAGCATTCTAACTAGACATGTCTCCAGAGCCAAGGGAAACAAAAGCAAAAATGAACTATTGGGACCTCATCAAGATAAAAAGCTTCTGAATGGTGAAGGAAATAATCAGCAAAACTAAAAGGCAACTGACAGAATGGGAGAAGATATTTGCAAATGACATATCAGATAAAGGGTTAGTATCCAAAATCTGTAAAGAACTTCTCAAACTCAATATCCAAAGAACAAATATTCCAGTGAAGAAATGGACAGAAGACATGAACAGACACTTTTATGAAAAATACATCCTGATGGCTAACAGAGCATTCAAAAAGTGCTCAACATCACTCACCATTAGGAAATACAAATCAAAACCACAATGAGATATCAACTCACACCTGTCAGAAGGCTGAAATTAACAACTCAGGCAGCAACAGATGTTGGCGAGGATGTGGAGAAAGAGGATCTCTTTTGCATTGTTGGTGGGGATGCAAACTGGTGCAGCCACTCCAGAAAATAGTATGGAGGTTCCTCAAAAAACTAAAAATAGAACTATTCTACGACCCAGCAACTGCACTACTAGGTATTTATTCAAAGGATACAGGTGTGCTGTTTTGAAGGGACACATGCACCCCAATGTTTATAGCAGCCCTATTGACAATAGCCAAAGTATGGAAAGAGCCCAAATGTCCATCGATGGATGAATGGATAAAGAAGATGCGGTATATAGATACAATGGAGTATTACTCGGCAATCAAAAGGAATGAAATCTTGCCATTTACAACTACGTGGATGGAACTGGTGGGTATTACGCTAAGTGAAATTAGTCAGAGAAAGACAAATATCATATGACTTCACTCATATGAAGAATTTAAGATACAAAACAGATGAATGTAAGGGAAGGGAAACAAAAATAATATAAAAACAGGGAGGGGGACAAACCACAAGAGACTCTTAAATATAGAGAACAAACAGAGGGTTACTGGAGGGGTTGTGGGGGTGATGGGCTAAATGGACAAGGGGCATTAAGGAGGGCACTTGTTGGGAGGAGCACTGGGTGTTATGTGTAGGGGGTGAATCACTGGATCCTGCTCCTGAAATCATTATTGCACTATATGCTAACTAACGTGGATGTAAACTAAAAATATGAAAAAAAATTTAAAAAATAATAAAATACTAAAGAAATGTTGAAAATATAAAAGTGGAAAAAGGGATACTAGATAAAAAAATATAGAGAATATAAGATAATGTAGAATTTACAGCAAAAACACTAAAAATATAGAGGTAATTTTGTAATGAAAAAGACTTAGTGCTTTGTTTTTTTTCTTTTTAAATTTTTGTAATGTTTATTTATTTTTAAGAGAGAGAGACAGACAGACAGAGTGTGAGCAGGGGAGGGGCAGAGAGAGAGAGGGAGACACAGAATCCGAATCAGGCTCCAGGTTCTGAGCTGTCAGCACAGAGCTTGATGTGGGTTTCAAACCCACCAACCGATATCATGACCTGAGCCGAAGCCAGACACTTAACTGACTGAGCCACCCAGGTGCCCCAAGGCCTAGTACTTTCTAATAGTCTATCTTTCATGTTCTCAATGAGTTTTGAGATACAGACCTACATTTTTAAAATTCTAATTTTCTACTATTGAATTATTTACAGCAAATATTTTTTACTGAGCTGATGTACTAAGAGTGAAGCAAACCCCTTAGACTGCCCTGGAGATTTACTTTCCACCATCTTCTGGAATGCCCCACTTAAACCCATGTTGGTAACAGACGAAACAGAAAACCTTTGTCACAGATTCTATCTTGATGTTGGTTAAACTCACAATTTCTCTTTTCCTTCATGTCTTCTTAGAAAGTAATTGCTTGCCTTGAGAAGGAGCTCTGTGCAGGGTCTGGGCCGCTCTCATGGCTGCTGTCTCCCTTTGAGGGAGCTGGAGGGTAAGGTGCTCTGGTCCATCTGCCTCAACTACTTGAGAGACCCCGTAGCCATCAGCTGCGATCACGTCTTCTGCTATCGCTGCATCATTCAGGTCTGTGACTCTACTGGGCAGCCGTTGCACTGTTCTCTGCAAGCCAGCCTTCAGGGAAGAGTATTCGCCATGTCTGGCAGATGGCCAGCCTAGTGGGAAACATCTGGAGGGTAAAGGTAGATGAGGAGAGACAGCCCAGAGAGGATGCACCACTTCAGCGAAAAGCAGAGAAGCTGTGTGGGCTGCATTTGGAGAAGCTCCATTATTACTGCGAGGATGACCAGCAAATACTGTGTGTTATGTGTCGGGAGTCCCAGGAGCGCAGACATCACCCTGAGGTTCTCCCAGAGAAGGCTGCACAGCCTTATCAGGGAAGAGTTCTGCCAGACCCTAGCTTCACTCTCATCGCCAAAAAGGTTCTATTATGGTGCCTTCGGGACAAGATCCAAATTCTTTTTCTATTTAAAAGTATTATCTTGGGAGCCTGGGTGGTTCAGTCAGGCGTCTGGCTCTTGATTTCAGCTCAGGTCATGATCTCACTGTTGGTGAGTTTGAGCCCCATGTCAGGCTCTGCACTGACAGCGCAGGGCTTGCTTGGGATTCTCTCTGCTGATGCTCACTCTCTCTCTCTCTCAAAATAAATAAATGAATTTTTAAAAATAAAAACAAAAACATTATATTTAAATGTGACTGACATGTGAAAAGCTGTACATATAAGGGGCACCTGGGTGGCTCAGTTGGTTGAGCGGCCAACTTCGGCTCAGGTCATGATCTCGCTGTTCACAAGTTCAAATCCCGCATCCCATGTCGGGCTCTGTGCTGACAGCTAGGAGCCTGGAGCCTCTTCAGATTCTATGTTTCCCTCTCTCTCTGCCCCTCACCCACTCATGCTCTCTCTCAAAAATAAATTAAAAAAGGCATTAAAAATTTAAAAGAAAAGCTGTACATATTAATGTACACTCTTAGTGAGTTTGGAGATAGGCATACACCTGTGAAGCCACCACTATCATCAAGACCACAGACGAATCTCTGACCTCCCTAAGTTTCCTCCTACCCTGTTTATTATTGTCATTATTTATGTGCATAACAAGACCACTTAACATAAGATCCTTAAGATACATCATCTGGGTGCCTGGGTGGCTCAGTCTGTGGTGACAGCTCAGAGCCTGGAGCCTGCTTCGGATTCTGTGTCTCCCTGTCTCTCTGCCCCTCCTCACTTGTGCACATGCTCTCTCTCTCTGTCTCAAAAATAAATAAAAAAATTTAAAAAATCTATCCTCTTAGCAAGTTTCAAGTATACAATACAGTATTGTTGGCTGTAGGTACAATGACCTAGACAGTGTCTCCAGAACTCATCTGTCTTGTGTAACTGAAACTTTGTAGCCTTGGACCACTGCCTCCAGTTTCCTCCCCTCCAGCGCTGGCACCCGCCTTTCTACTCTCTGCTTCTATGAGTTTGATAAGATTATACAATATTTGTGTTTTGGTGTCTGGCTTCTTTAACTTAGCATAGTGTCCTCCAGGATTTCCTTCTTCTTTAAGGCTGAGTAATATTCCATTGTTTGTATTCACCATGTTTTCTTTAGCCAGTCATTCACTGATGGACAGTTAGATTGTTTTCATATCTTGGCTGTTGTGGATAATTCTGTAACACAATATTGTCACACAGGAGTGCAGATACCTTTTTGAGATCCTGATTTTCTTTTCTTTTCTTTTCTTTTCTTTTCTTTTCTTTTCTTTTCTTTTCTTTTTTTTGAGAGAGAGCATGCACACGTGTGTGCAGGCGAGCAAGCAGGGGAGGGACAGAGGGAGAGAGAGAGAGAGAGAGAGAGAGAGAGAGAGAGAGAGAATCCCAAGCAGACTTCACTCTCAGTGTGGAGCTCAACATGGGGCTCGATCTTATGACCCTGGGATCATGACCTGAGCCAAAATCAAGAGTCAGATGCTTAACCGTCTGAGCCACCCAGGTGCCCCCAGACCCTGACTGCAATTCCTTTGGATAAATATTTAGAAGTAAGATTGCTGGATCATGTGGCAGTTATATTTTTTAACCTTTTTAAGGAACATCCACAGTGTTTTCTGTAGTGGCTGCACCAGCTAACAATTTTACCCAGAGTGCAGTAAGTCTCCCTCTTCTGTACACCTTCATCAATACTTATTATCTTTTCGTTTAACGGTAGCCATCCTAACAGGTACAAGGTCTTTAGTGTGGGAAGTTCTTGGTAAAGAGTTACCCTTTGAATTTTGAAAATAAACCTCATTTGTTTCCATATCTGTTTATAATAGTAAGTCTGTCCTGTTGCCTTGCTGTTTTGTTTTCGGAGGCATTTGGATCAGGTCTCAGCTAACAGAATAGTATCTTGCCCTCTTGATAGCATTCCTGGTATGCACCTTCAAACTGTGGTACTCTAGCACGTAGCTGTATAGATGTCTTTCAGAACGTAATCTCAGGGAAAATATTATTGCCTTAGAGGTGCTGGTATGTTTCCTCCTGTTTGCTAAGGAAGGATTATGCAATCAGTTCTCTTTTCTCCTTGGCTGACAGGAATCTTAAAACCAATTTAGTCATCCTCTCAATAATTTGTAGTTACTGTATATGCTTTCCTTCACTTTTTGTTTCAATTTTCTGTTCTATTTATAGGTTATTAATTATTTTTTAATTAAAACAATTTTTTAAATGCTTATTTTATTTTATTTTTTGAGAGACAGAGAAAGAGACAGAGTGTGAGCATGGGAGGGGCAGAGACAGAAACGGACACAGAATCCAAAGCAGGCTCCAGGCTCTGAGCTGTCAGCACAGAGCCTGATGTGAGGATTGAACTCATGGACCGTGCGATCATGATCCGAGCCAAAGTCAGGTGCTTAACTGACTGAGCCACCCAGGTGCCACTCTTAATAACTAGTTTAAATATAAATTGTCTATATTTTTGATGGAAAGGGACTATAAGTATAAATAAGAAGCACACTGTAAGTTGTAGTATTAATGAAAATAAATTATTGTTTTATCTCAATTCTAAGAAACTGCTCTAAGCTAGCATAGCAGTGATGTTGCTTCTTGTTCGTTAACTAGGACAGAAAGCATTCTGCATCCACATGACCATTATTATGCTGCTGAAGGTCCAATGTGTCTGACTTCACTCGGGAATCACTTTGTATCTCTCTTTTCTCATTGAGGGCATTTTCATCTTCATCTTGAGACCATCTGTGTCAATTTCATAGGTAAAATTTTAAATCATCTGAAGATTCTGAAGGGGGACTGAGACAGGATCCAGAATTTTCAGTCAACAGGAGAAGATGAGGTTCGGGCCCTGCTGGTGAGAGAAGTCTCTGTGGCATCAGGGTGGTGGCAGTGTGGGGGATATTGAGGAATGGGGAGGGCATGACCACGGGAATCCCTTTTGTGGACTCGTCCCCAGAAGACCTCACACATGTCCTCATAACTCCTCCCTCCCAGAAGAAGTCCTTTCCTCTCTCTGCCTTTACTGTAGACAGAATTCCAGAGTCAGAGGCAGGACATCATGTCAGTGTTTGAACAGGGCCACCAGTTCCTGGGAGAAAGGGAGCTGTACTTACTGGACCTGCTGGAAAGGATAGAGCAAGAGCTCACCCACGGGAGGAACAGCCATGTCACCAAGAGCTCAGAGGACGCCGTCCGGCTTGGAACCCTCATTTCTGAGTTGGAAAAAATGGCTCAGCAGCCTGCAGTTGAGCTTTTTCAGGTGAGGAGCAAACTACATTATACTTGCATCTTCTTGCTGTAAGCTGCGATTTGGCCCTAGTTAGCATGAGATTTGGACCGGAAGTCAAGAGAGAAGAAAGTTTTACTATCATTTTTTGAGGACTTTCGTAACCCATAATCAGCTAATCAATAGGTTTTAAGTCCTAAACTGAGTGAGCAGGGGAGAGTAATATACACAGACCACACAGTAGATAGTAACCTGTAGCTTACAATGACAACAAAAAAATCAAATGTGAACTCTTGTGGTTAGAATGGAGCCCACGGAGACAGAGGTTTAGCAGGGAGGCTTTTGTGAAAGAAGACGTGTTTAATGTTGGCCTTGAAAAAAATGCAAACATTTGGGTTGGCAGAAAGGAGGAGCTGAAGCTCAGTGAGGGAGCACTGGTGAGGGTTAGTTCGTGGGCTGTTATCACATGCTGCTGCAGGTACTGAGAGAGCACTGTTGACGGTTAGTACACGGTCTGTGATCACACGGTGGTGAAGATACTGAGGGAGTACTTTTTAGGGTTAGTACGCAGGCTGTGATCACAGGCTGTGCAGGTACTGAGGGAGCACTGGTGGGGGTTAGTACACAGGCTTTGATCACACGCTGGTGCAGGTAATGGGGAGCACCGATCAGGGTTAGTTCATGGGCTGTGATCACAGGCTGTGCAGGGACTGAGGGAGCATTGGTGAGGGTTAGTACACGGGCTGTGATCACATAGTGGTGAAGGTACTGAGGGAGTACTTTTGAGGGTTAGTACGCAGGCTATGATCACACGCTGTGCATGAACTGAGGGAGCACTGCTGAGGGTTAGTACGCCGGATGTGATCACAGGCTGTGCAGGGACTGAGGGAGCTCTGGTGGGGGTTAGTTCGTGGGCTGTGATCACACGCTGTGCATGAACTGAGGGAGCACTGCTGAGGGTTAGTATGCCAGATGTGATCACAGGCTGTGTAGGGACTGAGGGAGCTCTGGTGAGGGTTAGTTTGCAGGCTGTGATCACAGGGTGTGCAGGGACTGAGGGAGCTCTGGTGAGGGTTAGTTTGCAGGCTGTGATCACACGCTGGGGCAGGTACCAAGGACCACAGGACTAGGAAGACAGGACCAGCACACAGACAGCAGGGAGCCACACTTTCTTAGGTGTCTGGTTCACTGAGGGAACATTAATTGGAGAATGAGCTGGATAGAATGGGGTTCCTTGTGCAGAGGTTTTCCTACATAGGCTGAGACTTGGATGGGACCCTTAACAGATGAAGTAAAGTTCCCTGGATGGAAGATTCTGGAGCTCAGGAAAAAAGGCAGTGGGAGGGTTTTTCGCCTCTAAACTGATAGCATCCATGGGGACAGAGCAGGTGTGGGCCCATGAGAATGGCTTGTACCTGGATGTCGTGCACCTGCTCCCTGATGTGCCCCCCAGGTGGGAATGGCACCCCCTCCTGGGAGGCTATTGTCCATGTCAGTGTCTGTTTTCTCTTTCCTTCCAGGACCTGAGTGACGTCATAAGCAAGTAAGTACTGATTGCCTTTTTTGTTGTTGTTGTTTTTAAACAACTTAGGTGTCCGTGTGTTTTCTCTCTTTCTCAAATTATTGAAATTTGACAAGGGTAGAAGGAGGATTATTTGAAGAAACCTCTAGTGAGGTGGGCTGAGGATGTCCAGGGAAGGCGGAGGGACTTCTGCACAAATTCCTGTTGTGGAGCTCACGTTAGGGCCGTTGGGGGCTGAGAGACGTGGCGTGGGGGGTGTACGGGGGTACATTCGAGAGGTTTCAGGATCCATGTTTGCTTCCAAAGCCCAGTTTTCACTTCCTCCGGTTCATGCCTGGTTCCCTGCATCCTGTAGGGCACATTTACGCAGGACACTGTCCCCTGCTCTCCGCTGGCGCTCAGGGGGACACTCCCACAGGCCTGGGGGCAGTGATTCCCCTGCAGTGCCTGCCGGATCCGACAGGCTGACAGCTTCCAAGTCCCACCCACACCGGACGCAGGAGCTTTGGACAGACAGACTCTAAACTGAGAAGTTGCTGCTGCACAGGTGGTATCCAGGGACTCCTGGGTCTCTGGGCTTCTCTGCATATGTTCTGTGGGCTGCACGCTGGGCCAGCAGGAGGAAATCCCAGCAGGTGGCCAGATTGTGGCTGGGGACACAGGGCACACACATCAGGGACGAGCAATGACATAAGAAATGAGTGTAATAGTTTTGCCCTGAAGGATTTTGTCTGCTATCAGTCAAATTATTCCAGCTTTCTTTTTTATTAGTCTAGGCAGGGCATTTCTTTCTTTCTTTCTTTTATAATCTTCATTTATTTGAGAGAGAGAGAGAGGAGAGAGAGTGCATAAGTGGGGGAGGGGCACAAAATCCGAAGTAGGCTCCAGGATGTGAGCTGTTGGCGCAGAGCCTGTCGGGGCTCAAACCCACAAACTGTGAGATCATGACCTAAGCAGAAGTCCGGTGTTTAACTGACTGAACCACTCAGGTGCCCCTGTTATTTTTTTTAAGTTTGTATTTAAATTTCAGTTAGTTAACATACAATGTGATAGTAGTTTCAGGAATACAATAGAGTCACTTAGTAAAGTCAGAGGGTACAAAATCAGTGTACAGAAATCAGTTGCATTTCTATACACCCATAACAGAGGAGCAGAATGAGAAATCAAGGAATTGATCCCATTTACAATTGCAAGAAAAACCATAAGATACCTAGGAATAAACCTAATCAAAAAGATGAAAAACTTGTGCTCTGAAAACAGTTTTTTTTTTAATTTCTCTTATAAGGAACAATTTTATTTTTCAATAAATCCACTCTATTTTTTATTAGAAAATTTAGTTTTTATATATTCTACTTTTTTCAAAAGCATTTGCATAGGTGGTCAAAATAATGTCCTTAAATTTAATTTCCTTTTTATATCTAAATATTTTTTATTTATTTTTTTTGAGAGAGAGAGCATGAGAGAGAGAGAGAGAGAGAGAGAGAGAGGGAGGGAGAAAGAGAGAATCCTAAGCAGGCTCCATGCTGTCAGTGCAGATCTTGAAGTGGGGCTTGATCCCACAACCCTGGGATCATGACCTGAGCTGAAATCAAGAGTCAGATGCTCAACCGACTGAGCCACCCAGGTGCTCCTGAATATTTTTCATTTCTTATTTGGTGTATTTGTACTTTTGTCTCCTCTATTACCTGCTTTCCCCCCCTATAGTTAATGATTTTTTTTTGTCTATGAGCCCCACTTTTGACATACACCACAATTTCCAGTGTATAGTATTTTATTATTATTGTTTTCTAGATATTTTAAAATTCTGACTTTGATTTACTCTTTAACATAAGATTTGTTTAAGAAAGAGGATATTTGTTGAAAGGGCGGGGGCGGGGGGGGGGGGCTGACTCCATCTTGTTCTGTGTCCTTCACCTTGACCACGCCTCCTCCCCTTGAGCACCCCCCCCCCCTCACCTGCCTAACAGGACTGGGACCCTTCCCCAGCCAATCGGCTGAGGCCACAGCCATTACCTCACCAACTGCCCCTAGGCCCCAATAAAACCTTTGTCCTTTTGAAACTCGCTCTCTCTCCCCAGTATCTCACTGCTGCGTTGGTGCAGGTAGGGGATTGAGCTCAAGCTAGCTCAAATAAAGGCTCTTTTGCTTTTACATCGGACTCGGCTCCCTGGCGGTATTTGGGAATCACGAATTCTGGGCATAACATTTGTCAGTGGCATTAGTCTTGTTTTTCTTTTGTTTTGTTTGTGTTTCATAGTTTTTAAATCTCATGAACAGACAAGGTTGTTGATCTTTCCACCTTTTGGACTTTGTTGAGGCATTCTGTGTTTACATGTTGTAAATTTTTGTGACAGTTCCAAACACTTGAAAAGAAGATGCATCTTGCATGTGCTTGGAATAGGATTTGATTTATCTCCAGGAGGGTTCCCTTAGTAAATTTGTTATTAAGGTGTTTTGTATCGATACTTACTTTTTGACTTCTCAATATGTCATGGACTAAGAGAGGTCAAAGATTCCTACTAGCAATGACTTCTTACCCATTTTTTAATTATGATAGTTTTTGCTTTTCTATATTTTGATGCTTTTTTTCTCCTGTGGGACGTTTGATGGGAGTTATATCTTAATTGTGGATTATAATATTCTTAGTACATAAAAATACTTTCTGTTGTCTTATTTAATATATTTCCACCTTGAATTCAGTCCTTTCTGATAATAAGGTCAAGATCTCGTGTTTCTTTCATTTTGTATTTAGCTTATATATTTCTGCTCAGCTATATATATGTCTTAAATTGAAAGCCTTTTTAAAATTAAAATTTAAAGTTCTGTTTTAATTTTAGCTTATCTGATGTGTATCCTCAGGTAATTTCTCTAGAAGTTGAAATATTAGTAGCATGTTTCAAAGAACTTCCACGACAGGAAGCGGCTTTCTCTCTCTTTAACATGATAAACAACTGGTACACTGGTGGGTACAGAGTACCTGGTTATGGCCCTTTCTTCAGAGCTCTGGACATCACACTGTTGGGCTCTGATGCGGGGCTGGCCTCCTGGAGGTGCCACTTTGCTCCCAACCCTGTGGTGCGTGGTTGTTGTGTGTGCATGAGTGTACATGGATGTGGGAGACCCTCCTTTCGTCAGGAGTTCCTGCAGTGCCTCTGTCTTTTCCAGATACCCCTGGAAGAAGCTCTGGATTGAAAAGTGCTGTCAGTGCTGCAATCAAAAGGCAGGTAGAAGACTTTTCAGATAAACTTCTTTCTTTAGAGAAAGGACTCAGAAGATTCAATGATAAGGGAATGGGTGGAGGAAGAAGTTCTGAGCCTAGAAAATCCCTTTTCTTTCTCTGTAGTGCTTATCCTTAGGATTCACCTCTGGCCTTGGGTCCTCATAGCTCCTTGCTTGTATTCAGGCCATTCACACCAGGCGGGGACACTGGAGAGGGAGAGTCAATCTGTCCAAACCAGGGAGTCTGTCCACATGGCAGTGTAAGGGTGTTACCTGGATTGAGGGAGAGTCAGAGTAGGTCCCAGAGCAGATAAAAAGGTGTTTTGCACCTAGAAATGAAGAAGAAGAATTTCAGGAAGCTATGGATAACACGTGATGCAGTTTTGGAGTGGTGGGGGTCCAGAGCTGATGGCCAAGAAAGAATTCTTGAGATGTCTTTGGTGAAAAAGGTGATTTTATTAAAGCACGGGGACAGGACCTGTGGGCAGAAAGAGCTGTCCCAGGACCATGAGAGAGACTTCTTATATACTTGGGAGTTGGGGGAGGTAAAGCCAGGGTGAAGTTTCCAAAGTGATTTTCATATGTTAAAGAAGACTCATGGGATCTGGGAGACCCAGCTGTCCTCAAGCTAAGATTGTTTCCCTTTAGCAAAGCATCAACATTAAGACAGTAGTGGGTTCCTGGAGGAATGTTATACTCTGCCTGCCTCAAGTATTTGTCAAAGGGCTGCAGGTTCTAAGGAAACTTACTTTTATCTGCCATTTCCCACATTAACATGGATGCATGGATAGCCCTCAGGGACATTATGCTGAGTGAAATAAGATGGTTACAAAATGCCAAGTCATGTATGATTCTACTTCTAGGAGTTCCCTAAAGTGATCAAATCCTTAAGAATGGAGAGTAGGGTGGCTGCCAGGGGTCAGGAGGAGGGAGAATGAAGGTTGTGGTTTTATGGGTGTAGAGTTTTGGTTTTGCAGGATGAAAATATTCTGAAAACTGGTTGCACAACAATGTAACTACACTTAACCCTGCTGAACCATGCACCTAAAATGCTAAAGATGGTAAATTTTATGTTATTTTATCATATTAAAAAATAAAACAGTAAAAAGAATACTGGGGGAATTCATCTCCAAGAGGTCTCTTAGCAAGTGGGAAGAAGTAGTGTGATTTAGGCCGAGAAGTTTAAGAGCACAGAGAACATGCTTTAAGACTGCGTGATGAAGCAGCAGGTGTGAGCAGCACAGGTACGTGCATGAGCCATGGGGTCTGGACAACTCCGTGTGTCTCCTGCACCGACTTCTCTATGTCGCTTGGGCTTCATTGTGCCTGGCCAGCTTTTACAGTAGTGTCAGCCGGCAGTAAGAGAACTGGACCTAGAAGATGTGATGTCAGGATTGCTTACTATCTTTTTCTTCTTTCACTCTAGGAAAATTGAGGAGGGATCTGGAGTATAAGACCAGTGAGTATCTGGAGGGGATAATGACTGATGCTCACCCCAGAGTAAACTCTCCTTCTCCAAATTACAGTTTTCCTGTAAAGCTTCCCTTATGGATCAGCTCTTTATTTTTTTTAAACGTTTATTTATTATTAAGAGACAGAGATAGAGCATGTGCATGGGAAGGGCAGAGAGAGGGAGATACAGAATCCAAAGCAGGCTTCAGGCTCTGAGCTGTCAGCACAGAGCCTGATGCGGGGTTTGAACTCACAAACTGCAAGATCATGACCTGAGCTGAAGTCGAATGCTTAACAGATGGAGCCACCCAGGCGCCCCTGGATCAGCTCTTTAAACAGGAATGTCTTTGTGGTAGCTAATGTACCTGAATTCTTTGTCCTGAGGTCTCAGAGTTCATCCTTCCCCAGCGTTTCTCAGCCATAAAGATCCCAGCCCCTTCCTTCTTTTCCTCCCTGGAATTCTCTCCCTGGCTTCTCCCCACCCTCTGGAAGGTATGAGCACAAAGTCTAAGATTTCTGTCCTGGTCCCTGAAGGGAGTCTCCTACCCTTGTCAGAAAGGCCTCAGAACCCACAGGGAAAATCTCCTTTGATATCTTATGATGCCATAACTTTATCCCCGTGTCCCCACAGCGAGGATCATCCTGAATTCCCAGCCAGCCAATGGCTGCCTCTCAGTGTCTCCCAATGAGAAAAGCCTGATATTCACTGGTTTGTGGATGAACAAATACCAACATGGTTGGAGATTTGACCCTGAGCCTGGAGTGCTGGTCAGTAGGGGCTTCACGTGGGGCAAAGTGTACTGGGAGGTGAGGGTGGACAGGATATGGTGGGGGGCAGAGGAGGAAGATGCAGTGTGTTACTGGGGTGGAGCCAGAGACATGTTTGGCACTAGCTACCTGGGTGGGTTAGTGGGCACCCCTGGTGGTTACAGTCCCACCGGGTACAGAAATGAGAATGAAAATGGAATATGGCTGAAATTCTGCCTGGTGGGGATGGCCAGAGAGTCGGTGGTGAGGAGAGGGTGTCTTGCCTTCACCCCTGAGGAGGGGTTCTGGACCTGCAGCTCTCCTCAGCTGGGGTGTATGTAGGTACCAGCTCGAGCCTTTCCAGATCCTGTCATGTTGTCCAAGGCAGACTGGAGTTGCTCTGGATTATCATGGTGGGAAGGTGACCTTTACCAATGCCAGGACTCAGGAGTTAATCTACAAGTTCTTCTCTTCCTTCACGGGGAGAGTTTTCCCTTTCCTGTGGCTTGACTGTATGAGAGGCAGACTCACGCTGAGGCTCTAAGACAAGGTCTCATTTGGCCTGTATTCCTCTGTGTCATTCCCAACTTCCCACTCAGCTAGACTGTCTGTTTGGGCTTCCAAACACCCTTAGATCATGGGACCAGCACGGTGGAGGCAGGAGTCCCTGATCCTTTCCACTTGGTCTCTAAAATAGGGATGACACTCATCTGCCCTCTCTGCAGAGTTAGGGTTGGAATGTCTTCAAAGCACTTATTAAAATATGTGTTCTTGTTAATGTTTTTCTTCTGTTGCCTTTGATTTGGTCCTTCATCCGCCACTGAGATAAAGGTATGAGAACGAGTGTGAGTGTCCTAGGGTTACATTCTCTGCCCCTAAGAATAGTGGTCACAACATCCCTATCAGTTCTAAATCATAAATATTTTGATGAAATTCATGCCTGATTGACAGTTGATGTATTCTGAGGTTTGAAATATCTGGGGTCAGTATGGGCTCATTTACTTCTATGTTCTTAACCATTTTCTCAACAGAAAGTGGGGAGGGGAAACCCTGAGGTTCAGGAAGGTATGAGTTTTTGGAAGCAAGTCTTAGTTGGATTTTGAGATTGTAGAAACAGATATTAAGGTAAAATTATTAGTCTTAGCTATAAGCAGAAAACAAATCTGGCTGTTTTTAGAGGAAGGGAAATCTATTAAACGATATGGGGGGGGGGTGCCAAGAGGGAAGGAGACCCTGTCTACTGGCTTTCACATTCTGGAGGCAGTACCGTGTTACCAGGAAGAGCCTGGGTAAGAGACAATATGGTAGCTGCAGCCAGAGGGAGTAAGGCAGAGGGGTCATGAGAGCCTGAGGTGATTGTCATGTTGTCAGGATGTGAATGGGATGCACAGTGCTTTAGTGCAAGCTGGCAGATAGTGGGTAGGATACAGGGAGAGCAGTGGAGGAAAAAGAAGCAATGAATATGGAGCTGGAGCTGGAGACGTGTTTAGGAGTGGCTATCTTAGTGGATTCACAGGCATTACTGATGAGTATACAGAAATGAGAATGAAGAGTTGAGGAAGAAATGGTCTCAGGGAATTAGTGGGTACTTTTTCATGTAATTAACTCCTACACCATAATCTGGCAGAAGTGCACCAGATTGCCAGGTATAGAGTACGTGCCTTTGCCCCAGCAACAAGGGATATTGGGCAAGCATTTTCAGCTTCTGCAGTAGGAGGTGGTCTCATTGGGACTCATGGAGGTTAGCATTCTCAAGACATGGGAGCAGAGGCTGGTTGCCTAAGCGACAACTTAAACTTCCAGGTTTGGGAGATGTGAGGAAATCTGCTATGATAGTTCAGCTGTGTAAGAACATTGTGTTGAAAAATATGACCAAACAACACAAGATTCCTATATTCTGCATCTGTGTCTACAAGCAGAATTCTGTATTCTGCATCTGTACCCGTATGTACAAGCAGGTGCAGACAGACTACCAACAGTGTACACGGAAGTCCTTCATATGGAAGAGACAAACCAATTTCTTCTGTATGAGGAGTGGCCAAGGGTTATAACCAGTATACTCTATCCTGTGTTCCTAATTTGTGTTTAACAATGTACAGGATCCAAGAGAACAGATTTTATGAGTTAAGGATATAGAGAATGTTCCATTGGTTAGAAATAAATGCAAACCAAAATATGAGTAAGTAATTACTAAAGAACGAGTTCAGAAAGTTAGCAAGACAGTGGAGAAACTGTTCCTATTCTTTTTTTCTTATTTTATCTTATTAAAATTAAAGTATACTTTAATATACAGTTTTATATTAGGTTTAGGTATACAAGATAATGATTCAACAATTCTATCCATTTCTCAGTGCTCATCATAGGTGCAGTCCCTGCCCATCACCACACAATATTATCACAATATTATCGACTATATCCCCTATGCTGCACTTTTCATTGCCATGACTTATTAATTTTATAACTGGAACTTTGCATCTCTTAATCCTCTTTATCTATACCCTCCTCCTCCCCCTCCCATCTGGCAACCACCAGTTTGTTCAATATATTTAAGAGTCTGGGCTTTTTTTTTTTGTCCCTTTTTTTGTTTGTTCATTTGTTTTGTTCCTTAAATTCGACATAGGAGTGAAATCATATGGTATTTGTCTTTCTCTGATTTATTTCACTTAACACTAAATCCTCTATGTCCATCCACATTGTTGCAAATAGCAAGATTTCATTCTTTTTCATATATATATATATATATATATATATATATATATATATATATACACACACCATTCTTCTTTATCCATCCATCAGTCAATGGACATCTGGGCTTTTTCCATAGTTTGGCTATTGTTGATAGTACTGCTATAAACATAGGGGTGCATGTATCTTTTCAAATTAGTGTTTCTGTTTTTTATGGGAAAATACCTTGTAGTGGAATTACTGGATCATAGGGTAGTTCTATTTTTAACTTTTTGAGGAACCTCCCTACTGTTTTCCAGAGTGGGTGCACCAGTTTGCATTCCCACCAACAGTGTGTGAGTGTCCCTTTTTCTCTACATCCTCACCAACACCTGTTGTTTCTGTGTTTTTGATTTTTGCCATTCTGAAAGATACATAGTGATATCCCATTGTGGTTTTAATTTGCATTTCCCAGATGATCAGTAACATTGAGCATCTTTTTATGTGTCTGTTGGCCATTTGTATGTCTTCTTTGGAAAATGTCCATTCAGGTCCTTTGCCCACTTTAAGTGGATTATTTGGGTTTCGTGTGTGTGTGTGTGTGTGTGTGTGTGTGTGTGTGTGTGTGTGTGAGGAGTGGTGTAAATTCTTAACATATTTCAGATATTAACCTCTCATTGGACACATCATTTGCAAATATCTCCTCCCATTCCGTTGGTTGCCTTTTTGTTTTGTTGACTGTTTCCTTCGCTGTGCAGAAGCTTTTATTTTGATGAGATCCCAGTAGTTTATTTTGCTTTTGTTTCCCTTGCTTCCAGAGACATGTCTAGAAAAACATTGTTATGGCCTATGTCAGAAAAATTACTGCTTCTTCTAGGAATTGTATGGTTTCAGGTCTCATATTTGGGTCTTTATCCCATTTGTGGTTTATTTTTGTGTATGGTGTGAGACAGTGGTCCAGTTTCATTCTTTTGCACGTAACTTTTCATGTCTAGTTTTCCCAACACCATTTGTTGAAGAGACCTTTTTCCACAGTATATCCTTGCCTACTTTTGTCATAGATTAATTGGCCAGGAAAGTGTGGGTTTATTTCTGGAATCTCTATTTTGTTCCATTGATCTATATGTCTATTTTTGTGCTCAAACTGCTTCTCTTTAGAATAATTTTTAAATTCAAAGGGTAATGTTAATGAGATATTTATTAGACAGATAAATAGAAAACAAACACTAGCAGGAAAAATGAAGCCTAGTCCCCTGAGGGACTCCCAGCATGGTCTTCTGCAGATGCACTGCAGCTCCCCCAAAACCCATGGACTGGGTGGAAAGCAGGGCCATCACAGGTACCCCACTCAATTATAGTTACTGTGCAACCTGGCTGCTAGGGAAACCTTTGTAGCCAGAGCCCCAGCTTAGACTGGCCTCTTTGGGCTGGGCCACTGCTGTGGGGGCAGTATTCACAGTTGACCACTTCTCTTTGTCCCCCCCCCCCTAAAAAAAACTGAGTAGGAGTAGGCACTGTCAGGCTATTGGCCTGCACATGGAGGGGCCCCAGCCCTGGGAGACAACACTGGGAATGACAGGTGGAACCACAGTGCCATGGGGACTGCGAGGAAACAGGAGTGTCTACGACTCAATGGGGAGAATTGTGGTACCTACCTGTGTGTGTCAAGTGAATTTTCATTCAAAACAGCACTTCCCAACCTCTTCCTTCTTTTCCATAAAATAAAATTCCTCTCCTTTGTTTGTTGGATTTGCTAACGGTTTCATCATAGCTCGCTTGTCCTGAGTTGCCGTTCTCTGTTATTCCCAAATAAACCCATTTTTTGCTGGTAAAACAACTAACTTTTATTTTTAAGGTTAGCATTATTCTGTTAAAGCAGGATTTTGTTTGTCTGTTTTGATTTTTGGTTGAAAAAATGTTACAAGAGCTGTAAGTAAAATAACTCCTATCCTTCAGTGTCTTCCTGGAAAATTCATTTTCATTCAGAATACCAAGAAGTGAATCCAGCCCACATCTCCTCCTCTTCCTGACCCATGTCCCATGCATGTCTGTTTCACACAAAGTTGTACCTGAAATCAGGGTGATGGCAGGTGAAACGTAAGAATGTATTCATTGCAGTTGGTTCAAAGTGGGGCTTTGCGGTCCTTCCGAAGGATGCACAGTGACGCCGGCCTGTCTGGGGGCCCGCATGCCACTGCAAGCTCCAGCCCCCCTGAACCCCTGGCGGAGAGTCACAGCTGGTCCCGTCCAGCACCGTGACACCTGCAGGCACCGTGACACTCTGCAGAGGTGATCCCTGCCTACATCTTCCTGCCCCGGAGAGACTGCCTATTCTAAACCAGAGGTGCACCTGTGACCACCTGGGACCCAGCTGGCTCAAGGCTGCTTTGTTACACCTTATGCTCTGAGCCACTTAGACATTCCAGGACAGTGCTCTGCGGGTACTTTCAGATGGAAGCATTGTATCCGACACTGTCACAAATCTTTCTCCTCCACCTGCATTCGACCATTACCCACCAGAGGAGAAAACAATACTTCCTTTTGTTGTCACAACTCTGTCAAAACCCTAAAGAAGTTTCCTTGCCCGTAAAGGAACTTGCCCACAACTGCTACACAGCCCAGTCAGACTATCACTCAGTGGGAAAGCGCTTTGCACAACCAGCAAAAGCAGCCGAGGAACAAAATCACGTCAAAACAAATGCCATTCCTCCCGGATTCCTGCAGCCACGCCAGAAAAGAGAACAAGGTATTGACCGTCCCGTGAGCTGAGACTGCGCCGCGTGCTCTTGCACTGGCAGGTGCAGGTGGTAGGTGGGCAGGTGAAGGTGCCAGGTGGGCACCAGGGGGCAGGTACCAGGTGGCAAGGAGACAGGTGCAGGGGCAGGTGCTTGGTGGGCGCCAGGGGGCAGTTGGCAATGAGGCAGGTGGCAGGGGAATGGAGCTCGGGTGCAGCAGCTTTTAGGATCTCCTGGGCCCATGCCGCGCCACCTGGGACACTCTCTCCGTGCCCGTCACCCACCCCCAGCCTCCCTGCCACCCCGGGACAGACTGCCCATGCCCACCTGTCGTTTTTTCTGTCAATCCTCAGCCTTCATTGCACAAAAAGGCTCCTTCCCTCAATCTGGGGCCCTGTCCTGCATTTTCTGCCCTTTCTGTTGACCCATGGCTGTTCCCGCTGTCACTCGGTCCTCTCCATCAGTACTAGGCCCTCTCCATCCATAGTCAGCCCTCCCCGCCAGCACTCGGCCTGCTCTGTCAGTACTCGGCACTGCACACCTCCTTCAGCATCTCCAACGCTTGCTTCTTCCCGTCTTTCTGTGCTCTTGGCCTTGATCCCACGATCTCCCCAACACTTGGGGCCCGTGGGATCCCCTGCATGTGCCATGCGAAGTCTGTGCCTCAGGAAGCCCCAGCAGAGGCTCGGGGTCAGGGTCAGGGGCTAGGGGTCAGGGTCAGGATCAGGGTTGGAGGCCCAGGGTGAGGGTTAGTGTTAGAGGTGACCTGCCAGTGATCACACAGGACCGTTGTCCGCTGCCCTGGGCTGTGACAGCAGACAGGGACAGTCTACGCACTCGGGCGCATCTATGCAGGCTCGAGTGCCACCTCCTGGCAGTGGCGGGGACCCCCGTCCAGACCCCCAGCGTGGACAGGCCGGTGTTCGGAGTCCAGGGTTCTCCGGCCCGCCTGCGTCCTTACAAGGCCACGGCTGAGCTCCTGTGCCTGGGGGTGCACCAGGTCCGTGGGCCGTGTAGACGACTGAGTCTTGGGCAGTTGGGACGACACGTCCTCGCTCACAGCCCAGCCTGACCCTCCAACTGCCGCGCGTGGCCCCGACCCTCCCGTAGCCTAGGCCCTGCGGTCCTTTCCCTCCAGCTGAGACACACCTCCGACATTTGTGCAGAATCAGAGATGCGGAAGGGAGCCCTGTTCCTCCCCGAGGCTGCTGGGGCTGGGGAACCGTGTGCACCGTGTGCAGGGTCCCTGGACAGGTGGCCTCCAGACAGACACGGTGGACTCTCTGAATTGCTCCGTTTGCTTATTGCCTGGTTAGACTGGGATCATGGGTCTTGAGGGAGCAGCTCAGAGAAGCTTATCCCTACTCATGTTGCTGTTGTTACCTGGCTGAGGAAGTAGTGGTCAGGTTCCACACTGTGAAGTGATTTCCTGTCGTGTGTATACTTTGTGTCTTCTTTAGGAGGAGGCCACTATGTGGGGTTCACACCTCAGGAGCAGGGAGTTAGCTCCATGTCCCTAGTGGATGGCTGAGTGACTACATCAATTATTTAGAAATCATGTGCATACATTGCTAGTCATTGAACAAAAACTCTCTGGAAGCATTTCTTTTTTACCAGTGTGAACACATGGATAATTACCACAGGCTTCTGGATATACCCCCGCACTACAGTTTTCGGTTGCTCAGATTATTCCCGCTTTTGCTATTGATAACTCTCCCCTTGGCTTCTGTTTTCCTTTGCCATATTACATCTCTGTGTTTTTATTTTTTGTGGGTTTTTTATTGGGACGCTCTTACTTTCTGATATTTCAAGATCATACTTGCTCTTCTATTTACTCACTCAGTCCTAGCATTTGTGTGTTCTTTAAAGAGCTCTGTTTAAAACTTACATGTGGGGGGAACCTGGGTGGCTCAGTCAGTTAAGCATTTGACTCTTGATTTGGGCTTAGGTCATGATCTCATGGTTCATAAGCTTGAACCTGGAGTGTGGCTCCGCGCCAACACTGGGGAGCATGCTTGGGATTCTCTCCCTCTCTCTCTGCCCCCTCCCCCTGCTCTCTCTCTCCCTCTCAAAATAAATAAATAAACTTTAAAAGAAACTGTACTTGTTGTAGCTAAATTTGCTCAGCAGACAATGGAAGAAGGGGCGCCTGGGTGGCTCAGTCGGTTGAGCATCCTTCTTCCACTCAGGTCATGATACCACAGTCCATGAGTTCAAGCCCTGCATCGGGCTCTGTGCTGACAGCTCAGAGCCTGGAGCCTACTTTGGATTCTCTGTCTCCCTCTTTTTCTGCCCTCCCCCTGCTCATGCTCTGTCTCTGCCTCAAAAATAAATAAAAAAATTTTTAAAAAATTTAAAAAGACAATGGAAGGAAATCTATGCATTTATTACAACCCACATATACACACCTCATTTTCTGTGGAGCTATCTGTATCCATGTTAAGCTAAAGGTAAGTTTGTACTGGAGAGGCCAAGGACAGGCTGCCTCCAAATGTGCCACTTTGGCGTATTGAGTATTTTAAATAAAAGTTACTTGAGAATCATTTTTCTTCTTTAAGTCTCTCCTCCACAGTCCACCCTCTTCCCCTCATCATTTCTCATTTCTCACCGCGAAAATCTCTCCTTTCTCTCTTTATGGCTTCCTGAGACCTGAAAAGAGGAGGGAAGATGGCGGCGTAGGAGGACGCTGGGCTCACCGCGCGTCCTGCTGATCACTCAGATTCCACCTACACCTGCCTAAATAACCCAGAAAACCACCAGAGGATTAGCAGAACGGAGTCGCCGGAGCCAAGCGCAGACGAGAGGCCCACGGAAGAGGGTAGGAAGGGCGGCGAGGCGGTGCGCGCTCCACGGACTGGCGGGAGGGATCCGGGGCGGAGGGACGGCTCGCCGGCCAAGCAGAGCCCCCGAGTCTGGCTTGCAAAAAGCGGAGGGGCCTGACGGACTGTGTTCCGACAGCAAGCGCGACTTAGCGTCGGGGAGGTCATAAGTTAACAGCTCTGCTCAGAAAGCGGGAAGGCTGGAGGACAAAGGGAAGGAGAGCTGCTGAGCCCCCGGACGACAGAGCTCAGTTTGGTGGGGAACAAAGGCGCTCACCAGCGCCATCTCCCCCGCCCATCCCCCAGCCAAAATCCCAAAGAGAACCAGTTCCGGCCAGGAAACTTGCTCGCTCCGCGCAAACACCCAACTCTGCGCTTCTGCGGAACCAAACCTCCGGCAGCGGATCTGACTCCCTCCTGCTGCCACAGGGCCCCTCCTGAAGTGGATCACCTAAGGAGAAGCAAGCTAAGCCTGCCCCTCCTGCCCCTGTGCACCTTGCCTACCCACCCCAGCTAAGACGCCAGATCCCCAGCATCACAAGCCTGGCAGTGTGCAAGTAGCCCAGACGGGCCACCCCACCCCACAGTGAATCCCGCCCCTAGGAGAGGGGAAGAGAAGGCACGCACCAGTCTGACTGTGGACACAGCGGTGGGCTGGGGGCAGACATCAGGTCTGACTGCGGCTCCGCCCACCAGCTCCAGTTATACACCACAGCACAGGGGAAGTGCCCTGCAGGTCTTCACCACGCCAGGGACTATCCAAAATGACCAAGCGGAAGAATTCCCCTCAGAAGAATCTCCAGGAAATAACAACAGCTAATGAGCTGATCAAAAAGGATTTAAATAATATAACAGAAAGTGAATTTAGAATAATAGTCATAAAATTAATCGCTGGGCTTGAAAACAGTATAGCTGACAGCAGAGAATCTCTTGCTACAGAGATCAAGGGACTAAGGAACAGTCACGAGGAGCTGAAAAACGCTTTAAACGAAATGCATAACAAAATGGAAACCACCACGGCTCGGATTGAAGAGGCAGAGGAGAGAATAGGTGAACTAGAAGATAAAGTTATGGAAAAAGAGGAAGCTGAGAAAAAGAGAGATAAAAAAATCCAGGAGTATGAGGGGAAAATTAGAGAACTAAGTGATACACTAAAAAGAAATAATCTACGCATAATTGGTATCCCAGAGGAGGAAGAGAGAGGGAAAGGTGCTGAAGGGGTACTTGAAGAAATAATAGCTGAGAACTTCCCTGAAGTGGGGAAGGAAAAAGGCATTGAAATCCAAGAGGCACAGAGAACTCCCTTCAGACGTAACTTGAATCGATCTTCTGCACGACATATCATAGTGAAACTGGCAAACTACAAGGATAAAGAGAAAATTCTGAAAGCAGCAAGGGGTAAACGTGCCCTCACATATAAAGGGAGACCTATAAGACTCGTGACTGATCTCTCTTTTGAAACTTGGCAGGCCAGAAAGAATTGGCACGAGATTTTCAGTGTGCTAGACAGAAAAAACATGCAGCCGAGAATCCTTTATCCAGCAAGTCTGTCATTTAGAATAGAAGGAGAGATAAAGGTCTTCCCAAACAAACAAAAACTGAAGGAATTTGTCACCACTAAACCAGCCCTACAAGAGATCCTAAGGGGGACCCTGTGAGACAAAGTATCAGAGACATCACTACAAGCATAAAACATACAGACATCACAATGACTCTAAACCCATATCTTTCTATAATAACACTGAATGTAAATGGATTAAATGCGCCAACCAAAAGACATAGGGTATCAGAATGGATAAAAAAACAAGACCCATCTATTTGCTGTCTACAAGAGACTCATTTTAGACCTGAGGACACCTTTAGATTGAGAGTGAGGGGATGGAGATCTATTTATCATGCTACTGGAAGCCAAAAGAAAGCTGGAGTAGCCATCCTTATATCAGACAAACTAGACTTTAAATTAAAGGCTGTAACAAGAGATGAAGAAGGACATTATATAATAGTGACAGGGTCTATCCATCAGGAAGAGCTAACAATTATAAATGTCTATGCGCCGAATACCGGAGCGCCCAAATATATAAAACAATTACTCATAAACATAAGCAACCTTATTGATAAGAATGTGGTCATTGCAGGGGACTTTAACACCCCACTTACAGAAATGGATAGATCATCTAGACACACGGTCAATAAAGAAACAAGGGCCCTGAATGAGACATTGGATCAGATGGACTTGACAGATATATTTAGAACTCTGCATCCCAAAGCAACAGAATATACTTTCTTCTCGAGTGCACATGGAACATTCTCCAAGATAGATCATATACTGGGTCACAAAACAGCCCTTCATAAGTTTACAAGAATTGAAATCATACCATGCATACTTTCAGACCACAATGCTATGAAGCTTGAAATCAACCACAGAAAAAAGTCTGGAAAACCTCCAAAAGCATGGAGGTTAAAGAACACCCTACTAACGAATGAGTGGGTCAACCAGGCAATTCGAGAAGAAATTAAAAAATATATGGAAACAAACGAAAATGAAAATACAACAATCCAAACGCTTTGGGACGCAGCAAAGGCAGTCCTGAGAGGAAAATACATTGCAATCCAGGCCTATCTCAAGAAACAAGAAAAATCCCAAATACAAAATCTAACAGCACACCTAAAGGAACTAGAAGCAGAACAGCAAAGGCAGCCTAAACCCAGCAGAAGAAGAGAAATAATAAAGATCAGAGCAGAAATAAACAATATAGAATCTAAAAAAACTGTAGAGCAGATCAATGAAACCAAGAGTTGGTTTTTTGAAAAAATAAACAAAATTGACAAACCTCTAGCCAGGCTTCTCAAAAAGAAAAGGGAGATGACCCAAATAGATAAAATCATGAATGAAAATGGAATTATTACAACCAATCCCTCAGAGATACAAACAATTATCAGGGAATACTATGAAAAATTATATGCCAACAAATTGGACAACCTGGAAGAAATGGACAAATTCCTGAACACCCACACTCTTCCAAAACTCAATCAGGAGGAAATAGAAAGCCTGAACAGACCCATCACCAGCGAAGAAATTGAATCGGTTATCAAAAATCTCCCAACAAATAAGAGTCCAGGACCAGATGGCTTCCCAGGGGAGTTCTACCAGACGTTTAAAGCAGAGATAATACCTATCCTTCTCAAGCTATTCCAAGAAATAGAAAGGGAAGGAAAACTTCCAGACTCATTCTATGAAGCCAGTATTACTTTGATTCCTAAACCAGACAGAGACCCAGTAAAAAAAGAGAACTACAGGCCAATATCCCTGATGAATATGGATGCAAACATTCTCAATAAGATACTAGCAAATCGAATTCAACGGCATATAAAAAGAATTATTCACCATGATCAAGTGGGATTCATTCCTGGGATGCAGGGCTGGTTCAACATTCGCAAATCAATCAACGTGATACATCACATTAACAAAAAGAAAGAGAAAAACCATATGATCCTGTCAATCGATGCAGAAAAGGCCTTTGACAAAATCCAGCACCCTTTCTTAATAAAAACTCTTGAGAAAGTCGGGATAGAAGGAACATACTTAAAGATCATAAAAGCCATTTATGAAAAGCCCACAGCTAACATCATCCTCAACGGGGAAAAACTGAGAGCTTTTTCCCTGAGATCAGGAACACGACAGGGATGCCCACTCTCACCGCTGTTGTTTAACATAGTGCTGGAAGTTCTAGCATCAGCAATCAGACAACAAAAGGAAATCAAAGGCATCAAAATTGGCAAAGATGAAGTCAAGCTTTCGCTCTTTGCAGATGACATGATATTATACATGGAAAGTCCGATAGACTCCACCAAAAGTCTGCTAGAACTGATACATGAATTCAGCAAAGTTGCAGGATACAAAATCAATGTACAGAAATCAGTTGCATTCTTATACACTAACAATGAAGCAACAGAAAGACAAATAAAGAAACTGATCCCATTCACAATTGCACCAAGAAGCATAAAATCCCTAGGAATAAATCTAACCAAAGATGTAAAGGATCTGTATGCTGAAAACTATAGAAAGCTTATGAAGGTAATTGAAGAAGATTTAAAGAAATGGAAAGACATTCCCTGCTCATGGATTGGAAGAATAAATATTGTCAAAATGTCAATACTACCCAAAGCTATCTACACATTCAATGCAATCCCAATCAAAATTGCACCAGCATTCTTCTCGAAACTAGAACAAGCATTCCTAAAATTCATATGGAACCACAAAAGGCCCCGAATAGCCAAAGTAATTTTGAAGAAGAAGACCAAAGCAGGAGGCATCACAATCCCAGACTTTAGCCTCTACTACAAAGCTGTCATCATCAAGACAGCATGGTATTGGCACAAAAACAGACACATAGACCAATGGAATAGAATAGAAACCCCAGAACTAGACCCACAAACGTATGGCCAACTCATCTTTGACAAAGCAGGAAAGAACATCCAATGGAAAAAAGACAGTCTCTTTAACAAATGGTGCTGGGAGAACTGGACAGCAACATGCAGAAGGTTGAAACTAGACCACTTTCTCACACCATTCACAAAAATAAACTCAAAATGGATAAAGGACCTGAATGTGAGAAAGGAAACCATCAAAACCTTAGAGGAGAAAGCAGGAAAAGACCTCTCTGACCTCAGCCGTAGCAATCTCTTACTCGACACGTCCCCAAAGGCAAGGGAATTAAAAGCAAAAGTGAATTACTGGGACCTTATGAAGATAAAAAGCTTCTGCACAGCAAAGGAAACAACCAACAAAACTAAAAGGCAACCAACGGAATGGGAAAAGGTATTTGCAAATGACATATCGGACAAAGGGCTAGTATCCAAAATCTATAAAGAGCTCACCAAACTCCACACCCGAAAAGCAAATAACCCAGTGAAGAAATGGGCAGAAAACATGAATAGACACTTCTCTAAAGAAGACATCCGGATGGCCAACAGGCACATGAAAAGATGTTCAGCGTCGCTCCTCATCAGGGAAATACAAATCAAAACCACACTCAGATATCACCTCACGCCAGTCAGAGTGGCCAAAATGAACAAATCAGGAGACTATAGATGCTGGAGAGGATGTGGAGAAACGGGAACCCTCTTGCACTGTTGGTGGGAATGCAAATTGGTGCAGCCGCTCTGGAAAGCAGTGTGGAGGTTCCTCAGAAAATTAAAAATAGACCTACCCTATGACCCAGCAATAGCACTGCTGGGAATTTATCCAAGGGACACAGGAGTACTGATGCATAGGGGCACTTGTACCCCAATGTTCATAGCAGCACTCTCAACAATAGCCAAATTATGGAAAGAGCCTAAATGTCCATCAACTGATGAATGGATAAAGAAATTGTGGTTTATATACACAATGGAGTACTACGTGGCAATGAGAAAAAACGAAATATGGCCTTTTGTAGCAACGTGGATGGAACTGGAGAGTGTGATGCTAAGTGAAATAAGCCATACAGAGAAAGACAGATACCATATGGTTTCACTCTTATGTGGATCCTGAGAAACTTAAGAGAAACCCATGGGGGAGGGGAACAAAAAAAAAAAAAAAGAGGTTAGAGTGGGAGAGAGCCAAAGCATAAGAGACTGTTGAGAACTGAGAACAAACTAAGGGTTGATGGGGGGTGGGAGGGAGGAGAGGGTGGGTGATGGGTACTGAGGAGGGCACCTTTTGGGATGAGCACTGGGTGTTGTATGGAAACCAATTTGACAATAAATTTCATATATAAATAAAAAAAATTTTTTAAAAAATTAAAAAAAAATAAAATTCAAAAAAAATAAAATAAAATAAAATAAAAGTTACTTAAGAAACAACCAGTGCAAGAACATTCAAACCATGTCCTCCAGAAAGTGGAAAACAATCTCCCATAGGAAAAAAAAAATCCTCCTTATGCTAAGAAATAAAAAGATATCTTTATCACCAGAGATAAGGACCATAACCTTGAGAAAACTGTAAAAACAAGTCTTATTACTTTTTTTTTTAATTTGTTTTTTTAAACGTTTATTTATTTTTGAGACAGAGAGAGACAGAGCATGAACAGGGGAGGGGCAGAGAGAGAGGGAGACACAGAATCTGAAACAGGCTCCAGGCTCTGAGCTGTCAGCACAGAGCCCGACGCGGGGCTTGAACTCACGGACCGTGAGATCGTGACCTGAGCCGAAGTCAGACGCTTAACCGACCAAGCCACCCAGGCGCCCCTACTTTTTTACTAATCTACTACCTCAGCCCAAATTCTGCTTAGAATACCTTACTAATTAAAGCTCCCAAACACCGATTTTCCTTACTCTTTAAATTCCTCACAAATTTATTGTCTCTTTGTCTAAAATGTATAAAACCTTCCCACCTTGGTCATTCTTTAGGCCCAATTTCATTATTGGGCCTCTGTGTGCATGTATTAAAACTCTGGGTTTTTCCTCTTCTTAATGCATCTCATGTAGATGGAATTCTTAGTCCAGCTCTAAGGCCTTGAGGGAAGAAGAGTCCTCCCTCTCCAGCAGCACCATTGTCTCCAGACTGATCTGTTGTCACAGGGATATTGAAATCATCTCCATTTGACTACCTATTACTTCCCACTCCATCAGTGGTAAACCTGTGTTACAAAAAGAAAACTCATCTGAGTGAATTCAAAGATAAAACTGACTATTCAATGAGGTATGACTCTGGAAGCATCCTACCTAGCAAATAGAAAGCAGCTCCAATTGGGCTATAGAAAATTAAAGGTTTTTAAAAGCAGAGAGGGAATGCAATAAGGAAATTATTAGCAATGAATGCATTGTTTTAGGTAGGGTCTCATCCTAAAGGAAACAAAATGGGTCAATCAGTAAATTTCCTAGTGAGTACCTTTCAAGTCTGTGGTTTTAACACCTGGCTCACATCATCTGCCATTTATTTATTTCATTGCTGTATTCCACATAAGAAATACAGTGGTTCCAGAGCCGTTAGCTAGTATCCCCACAGGAAATAACTTTATAAAATTGAATCTATGGTTTATATATAGTACAATTTGCCTTCAGTCTATAGGTTTCATTCATTTCCAAAGTCATCTAGGTCAGTATCTTTTGCCCTACCACATTCATTGAGGTGTGTTTTTTTCATATGTTTCTGGTACTGTTAGATTATTTTTCACAATTTCTACTTCATTCATCAACACTCCCACATCCTAAATAACCTAATTTTAATAGATTGTGATTCAATCTTTGGACTGTAAATGTTTGTGTTTTTAAAAACGCAGACTGGTAGATATCCATCACTGTAGTATCCTATGGAATATTTCAACCCCTCATGATCTGTTTATCATCTTTGTGTTTTGCCTTTTCCAGAATGTCCTATAAATAGGGTCGTGCCTTGTGTAGCCTTTTCAGACTATAGATTCTTTCAACTAAGAATATATATGTAAGATTAATCCATGCCTTTTATATGCACTCATGGTTCATTTCTGTTGATGAAATGTGTTAAATTGTATGTGTAGGGGAGGAAAAATAATTTTCTGTTTCTGTGTTCTTGGTAGATATGCCTATTATGAAGAAAACCACAGGGCCAAACTGGGTCACCTATGCAGAATCAGGAAACCAAGACTTAATACCTACTCTGTGTTTTCAATTCCCCAGGAATGCAACCTGTAACCAGGCAACGTTGTGTTTCCTGGTCTATAGTTGGCAATTTATGGATAGACCTCGTCCACTCCTGTTGGGAGAGCAACCTTACCTAAACACTGCATTCCTTGTCAATAAGTTCCTTTCTTTCTTCCTTGTTTCCTCCCTCTTTCCTTCTCCCTCCTTCCCTTCCTTCTTTCATTCTGCCCTCCCTCCTTTCCTCCCTCCCTCCTTTCCTTCCTTCCTTCCTTCCTTCCTTCCTTCCTTCCTTCCTTCCTTCCTACCTTCTTTTCCTTCTTCTTTTTCTTCTCCTTGTTATTATTTATTTATTTATTTATTTATTAATTATTATTCCTTCTCTTGGCCTGTAAAGAAGCTTTCTTTTGTTTAGGTCAGTAGAGCTCTCTTGTATGTGTTACATGGGATGCTGCACGATTCATGAATCATTTAATAAAACCAGTTAGGTCTTTAAGTTTACTCATTTGGAATTTCTTTTGTTAACAACCCGCCTCCCATCCCACCCCCATAATAAAGGACAAATGGAGAAGGAAAAGCAGAAGTTTAATAATGTGGGTTTTTCTTGCATACATGGTAGAGAGCCAGGAAAACTGAGTAATGCCCCGAAATGGCTAAAGCCACCACCTTACAGGCCATTACCTGGTAAAGACAAAACATGTTTGGGGAGGGGAGTGAGTTAAGGGAGGTTATCAGGCAAGCAAAGTAAACCAGGTATGGTTGTAATGTGCCTTCTCCATTGATAAGAGTTTCTGAAAATTCAGAGTCATCCCCCTCTTCCTAGCACAAATGGAAATTTTCCTTGTAAATGTAAATGTTCCTCTCCAAAGGGCAACTTCTTGGTTTTCAGAGGTTTTCTTGTGTCTGCTCTTCCTTAAAATTAATCAGGTCTGCTAACCTTAAAAATAAAACTGCCAGTTATTTTACCAGTAAAAGATAGGTTTATTCAGACATAGCAGAGAAGTGCCATACCACATGAACAAGACACTGCAAAACCATAGGCAAGTGCTGAGAACAAAGTAGAGGAGGGTCTTTTATAGTGGCTTCTCATTGGATGAGCTATGACTGTCTCTTATTTGCTGGGCAACTGTCTCTCATTGGCTGCATTGCAACTATCTCTCATTGGCTGGGCTGTAAATGTCTTTTATTGGCTGAGCTGTGACTGTCTCTCATTGACTGGGATGTGACTGTCTCTCATTGGCTGGGTTGTGACTGTCTCCTGGATTTTAATGTGTGTGTGTGTGTAACATAATATCCTTTCATTGCTTGTGCCTGTGTTTTTCCAGTGTTATTTATTGAAGACACTGTCCTTTCACTACTAGATTCTGGTTTCAAAGTTCTTCCCAACTTTGCAAAGTAATTGACCACATGTGGGTGTTTTGTTTTGTTTTGTTTTGTTTTTTTCATTTGGCTATAGTGATGCTTGTGCCAGTTTTTGTTTCAATACAAGACATTTGTTTACTACAGCTTCCAAATATGGTTTGAAGTCAGGAAGGTGATGTCTCCAGCTTTGTTCTTTCTCAAGATGGATTTGGCTATTCAGGGTCCTTTGTGATTTCATTCATACACATATCAGGATTGTTTGTTCTAGTTTTGTGAAAAATGCTTTTGGGATTTTGGTCATGATTGCACTGAATCTATAGATTACTTTGAGTGCAATAGAAAGTTTTACAATATTAATCCATGAGGATTACACTTTACAATCCATGAGGATGGAGTATTTTTCCATTTGTTGGTCTTTTCTTCGGTTTCTTTATCAATGTCCTATAATTTTGATGTTACAGGATTTTCACATTGCTTCAAAACTTTTTTTCCTAGATATTTTATCATTTTTGATGAAATTGTTAACAATATTTTCAAATTGTGTGTGTGTGTGTGTGTGTGTGTGTGTGTGTGTGTGTGTGTGTGTGGTAGTTCATTATGAATATGTTGGGAGCAAGAATATCCTGTTTCCTCGAGGTCCTATTTGCCAGACTAAGAATCATATTGACATTGGACAGATTAATAGGAGAAAGTCAAATTTAATTTTAAATGTATGGGGAATCCACACAGACATGGAAATTCCAAAGACAGTCAAGCAAAATGAAGCATATATGTCATTCTAAACTAATGAGAAGGAGACAGGAGTCTGGTACTACAAAGATAATGTAACAGCCCTCCAACCGGTCTTAAGGGTTAATTTGCTTCAAGCTAACACACCCCTTACTTGCTGACCCAAGGCCCTTCATTGTAACAGAACTAATTTACTCTCTGAGATTTGCAGACCACTGGCCTTGAGGAAAGACCAGAATGTTCCCAGGCCAAGGAGTCCAGCAAGCATGTCTGAGTCCACCTCTGCTTTCTGATTAGCCTAGCAATTTTTTTTAGCAAAATGTTTTTCTTTTTCTGGTCACACAAATGATTTTACTAATCTCCCTTTGGGTTTCTATAGACCTTGTCCTCCTTTGCAGAAAGAACAGAGTCCTCCTAACATATCATGAAACATGAACCGAACTCCCTCACATATCCCAGCACTAAGATAACATTAGCGGCTGGCACCATGGGGTCTGCGCATAATCAAGAAATGTTGCAGGCCCCTTTACTTCCTTTGCTGATTACCCCCTAAGTCCCCTTAAAAACCCCTGGGCCAGGCAGAAACCTGGGAGTTGGCTTTTGGGCAAGAGTCTGCCTTCTCCTCAGTTTGCTGGGCTCCTGAATAAAGGTGAAATTCCTTTCCAATCAAAGCTTGTCTCTTGAGTATTGGTCTTCTCTAAAAAAAAAAAAAAGTAATCAGAGGCACCTGGGTGGCTCAGTTGGTTAAGCGGCCAACTTTGGCTCAGTTCATGATCTCACGGTCCGTGCGTATGAGCCCCATGTTGGGCTCTGTGCTGATAGCTTGGAGCCTGGACTCTGCTTCGGATTCTGTATCTCTCTCATTTAAATAAATATTAAAAAATTTTTTTAATACTAATTAATTATTTCTTTATTTTTGAGAAAGAGAGCATGAGCAGGAGAGAGGCAGAGAGAGAGGGAGAGAGAGAATATTAAGCAGGATCCACACTCAGTGCAGAACCCAACATGGGCTTGAACTCACGAACTGTTAAATCATGACCTGAGCTGAAATCAAGAGTCAGATGCTAAACCATCTGAGCCACCTAGGCGCCCAAGTATTGGTATTTCAAGCAATGTGACTGGCAGCCAGTAAGCAATACAATTCACAGGAAGATGAAAAGGAGTAAATGTCTGTCTGGTAAACAAATGTTTTTATGGCCACTCAGAAATTATGGGACACAGAGGGCCTTTATCAAACAGGTCTTCGCAGGCTCCTCCCTGCCCACCTTGCCTAGTTCATACCATAGTGTAATTATCCATAGTGACAGCTCTCTTCCTAGAGCAGGTTCTCTACCAAAATTCTTTTTAGGCAGTTGAGGGGGAGGTAAAGAGGTTTTCTAGAACTTGCTGGGATTCAATTGCTTTTTAACTCAAAGTAAACTTGATGCCAAAGTGGCCCATCTTGGGGCAGCCTGCCCTTGGCTCATTGGGTTAGGGTTAGGGTTTAGGATTAGGATTAGGGTTTGGTCCCAGGAGGCTCCAGGAGCTGAATCCCCAGTGGTGCAGTGGTCTCCCCGGACGGATGAGTGGAGGTCCCATGGGAGGCTGCCGGTCAGGCTTAGCCTTTGGGTTCTATGGCCAGGCTCCGGTGTGGGCCACTCTTCAGCTGGGCCTAAGGAACCCCCTTGTGCACATTCAATTGGGCTTTGGAAATGACATGTGTATGTTCCACGTTCCATGCAGATGACGGTGCACTGCTAGTGGGCCCCATGTGCATGGTGTTTTCAGAGTTAAGGAATGGGTCGTCATCGGGAGACAGCCTTATCTAGGGTTAGGGTTCGGTCCAGGGACGTTGCAAGGGCCGAAGTGACACCAGTCTCATGAATTCCATGGAGGGCTGAAGTGAGGGCCCTTGCGCAGGTGTGGGTCTGGTGTAGGGTTAGTGTGAGAGATAAGGTTACAGTTAGGTTGAGGGTTCTGGTTAGGGTTAGGGTTTGGTCCCAGGAGGCTCCAGGCGCAAATACCTAGTGGTGCAGTGGTCTCCCTGCATGGATGAGTGGAGGTCGCATGGGAGGCGACCCGGCAGGCTTAGCTATTGGGTTCCAGGGCTAGCCTCCAGGGTGGGCAACTCTTCGGCCTGGCCTCTGGAACCCCTCGTGAGCATCCAATTGGGCTTGGGAAATGACATGGTGATGTTCCAGGTTCCCTGTAGAGTTGTCATGCACTGCTACTGGGCCCCAGGTGTCTGGTGTTTTCAGAGTTAGGAATGGGTCCTCATTGGGAGACAGCCTGAGCTAGGGTTAGGTTTCTGGCAAAGGTCACCGCCAGGACCAAAGCGACTCCAGTCCCTTGATTTCCCTCGAGGCCTGAAGTGTGGATCTATGTGCGGGTGCAGGTCAAATGAAGGGTTAGGGTTAGAGATAGGGTTACAGATAGGTGGAGGGTTATGTTTGGGGTTACAGTTAGGGTTAGGTCCTAGGAGGCTCCAGGTGCTGAACCCAGAGCAGTGCAGTTGTGTCCCTGAAGGGCTGAGTGGAGTACACAAGGGAGGGTGCTGGTCCGGATTAGTCTTTGGGTTCCAAGGCCAGAAAACCGTATGGGCCACTCTTCAGGTAGGCCTCAGGAATTCACTCATGCAGCTGCAGCCGGGCTTTGGAAATGGCATGGTGATGGTCCATGTTCTAGGCTGAGTGATCTTGCACCGCTTATGGACCCTATGTGCGTGGTGTTGTCAGACTTTGGAATTGGGTCCCCATGGGGACAGAGCCTTAGCTACAGTTAGGGTTTGGTCCAGGGAAGTTGCCAGGGATGTAGCGACACCAGTCTCATGAATTCCATGGAGGGCTGAATTGAGGGCCCTTGTGCAGGTGTGGGTCTTGTGTAGGGTTAGTATGGGAGATAGGGTTAGGTTAGATAGGGTTAGTATGGGAGATAGGGTTGAGTGTTATGGTTATGGTTAGGGTTAGGGTTTGGTCTCCGGAGGCTCTACTTGCTGAATCCCCATTGATGCAGTGGTCTCCCCGAAAAAATGAGGGTGGTCACATGGGAGGCTGCCAGTCAGGCTTAGCCTTTGGGTTTCAGGGCCAGCCTCTTGTGTGGGCCAATCTTCGGCTGGGCCTCAGGAAGCTCCTCGTGCACATCCAATTGGGCTTTGGAAATGCCATGGTGAGGTCTATGTTCCCTGCAGAGTTGTCACGACCGCTACAGGGCCCCATGTGCATTGTGTTTTCAGAGTTGAGTAATTGATTCTTATCAGGAGACAGTCCTAGCTAGGGTTAGGTTTCAGTCCAGGGACGTGGCCAGGCCCGAAGTGACACCAGCATTGTGAATCCATGGCGGGCTGAAGTGCAGGCCCTTGCGTGGGTGTGTGTCTGGTGTAGGGTTAGGGTTAGGGATAGGGTTAAGGTTAGGTTGAGGTTTATGTTAGGTTTACGGTTAGGGTTAGGTCCCAGCGGGTTCCAGGCACTGAAACCACAGCAGTGTAGTTGTCTCCCTGAAGGGTTGAGTAGAGTGTACAAAGGAGGGTGCTGCTCAGGATTAATCTATTGGTTCCAAGGCCAGACAGCTGTACGAGCCATACTTCGGGTAGGACTCAGGAATCCTCTCATGCAGCTGCAGACAGGTTTTGGAAATGACACGATGATGTTCCACGTTCCATGTCGAGTGATCCTTCAGCGCTTCTGGACCCCATGTGCGTGGTGTTGCCAGAGTTTGGAATTGGGTCCCCATGGGGAGAGAGCCTTAGCTAGGTTTAGGGTTGGTGCAGGGATGATGCCAGGGTCGAAGTGAAACCAGTCTCGTGAATTCCATGAAGAGTTGAAGTGAGGGCCCTTGAGTGGGTGTGGGTCTGATTTACGGTTACTGTGAAAGATAGGGTTAGGTTAGTTTGAGGGTTAGGGTTAGGGTTCTGGTTAGGGTTCTGGTTAGGGTTCTGGTTAGGGTTCTGGTTAGGGTTCTGGTTAGGGTTCGGGTTAGGGTTAGGGTTAGGGTTAGGGTTAGGGTTAGGGTTAGGGTTAGGGTTAGGGTTAGGGTTAGGGTTAGGGTTAGGGTTAGGGTTAGGGTTAGGGTTAGGGTTAGGGTTAGGGGTTAGGGTTAGGGTTAGGGTTAGGGTTAGGGTTAGGGTTAGGGTTAGGGTTAGGGTTAGGGTTAGGGTTAGGGTTAGGGTTAGGGTTAGGGTTAGGGTTAGGGTTAGGGTTAGGGTTAGGGTTAGGGTTAGGGTTAGGGTTAGGGTTAGGGTTAGGGTTAGGGTTAGGGTTAGGGTTAGGGTTAGGGTTAGGGTTAGGGTTAGGGTTAGGGTTAGGGTTAGGGTTAGGGTTAGGGTTAGGGTTAGGGTTAGGGTTAGGGTTAGGGTTAGGGTTAGGGTTAGGGTTAGGGTTAGGGTTAGGGTTAGGGTTAGGGTTAGGGTTAGGGTTAGGGTTAGGGTTAGGGTTAGGGTTAGGGTTAGGGTTAGGGTTAGGGTTAGGGTTAGGGTTAGGGTTAGGGTTAGGGTTAGGGTTAGGGTTAGGGTTAGGGTTAGGGTTAGGGTTAGGGTTAGGGTTAGGGTTAGGGTTAGGGTTAGGGTTAGGGTTAGGGTTAGGGTTAGGGTTAGGGTTAGGGTTAGGGTTAGGGTTAGGGTTAGGGTTAGGGTTAGGGTTAGGGTTAGGGTTAGGGTTAGGGTTAGGGTTAGGGTTAGGGTTAGGGTTAGGGTTAGGGTTAGGGTTAGGGTTAGGGTTAGGGTTAGGGTTAGGGTTAGGGTTAGGGTTAGGGTTAGGGTTAGGGTTAGGGTTAGGGTTAGGGTTAGGGTTAGGGTTAGGGTTAGGGTTAGGGTTAGGGTTAGGGTTAGGGTTAGGGTTAGGGTTAGGGTTAGGGTTAGGGTTAGGGTTAGGGTTAGGGTTAGGGTTAGGGTTAGGGTTAGGGTTAGGGTTAGGGTTAGGGTTAGGGTTAGGGTTAGGGTTAGGGTTAGGGTTAGGGTTAGGGTTAGGGTTAGGGTTAGGGTTAGGGTTAGGGTTAGGGTTAGGGTTAGGGTTAGGGTTAGGGTTAGGGTTAGGGTTAGGGTTAGGGTTAGGGTTAGGGTTAGGGTTAGGGTTAGGGTTAGGGTTAGGGTTAGGGTTAGGGTTAGGGTTAGGGTTAGGGTTAGGGTTAGGGTTAGGGTTAGGGTTAGGGTTAGGGTTAGGGTTAGGGTTAGGGTTAGGGTTAGGGTTAGGGTTAGGGTTAGGGTTAGGGTTAGGGTTAGGGTTAGGGTTAGGGTTAGGGTTAGGGTTAGGGTTAGGGTTAGGGTTAGGGTTAGGGTTAGGGTTAGGGTTAGGGTTAGGGTTAGGGTTAGGGTTAGGGTTAGGGTTAGGGTTAGGGTTAGGGTTAGGGTTAGGGTTAGGGTTAGGGTTAGGGTTAGGGTTAGGGTTAGGGTTAGGGTTAGGGTTAGGGTTAGGGTTAGGGTTAGGGTTAGGGTTAGGGTTAGGGTTAGGGTTAGGGTTAGGGTTAGGGTTAGGGTTAGGGTTAGGGTTAGGGTTAGGGTTAGGGTTAGGGTTAGGGTTAGGGTTAGGGTTAGGGTTAGGGTTAGGGTTAGGGTTAGGGTTAGGGTTAGGGTTAGGGTTAGGGTTAGGGTTAGGGTTAGGGTTAGGGTTAGGGTTAGGGTTAGGGTTAGGGTTAGGGTTAGGGTTAGGGTTAGGGTTAGGGTTAGGGTTAGGGTTAGGGTTAGGGTTAGGGTTAGGGTTAGGGTTAGGGTTAGGGTTAGGGTTAGGGTTAGGGTTAGGGTTAGGGTTAGGGTTAGGGTTAGGGTTAGGGTTAGGGTTAGGGTTAGGGTTAGGGTTAGGGTTAGGGTTAGGGTTAGGGTTAGGGTTAGGGTTAGGGTTAGGGTTAGGGTTAGGGTTAGGGTTAGGGTTAGGGTTAGGGTTAGGGTTAGGGTTAGGGTTAGGGTTAGGGTTAGGGTTAGGGTTAGGGTTAGGGTTAGGGTTAGGGTTAGGGTTAGGGTTAGGGTTAGGGTTAGGGTTAGGGTTAGGGTTAGGGTTAGGGTTAGGGTTAGGGTTAGGGTTAGGGTTAGGGTTAGGGTTAGGGTTAGGGTTAGGGTTAGGGTTAGGGTTAGGGTTAGGGTTAGGGTTAGGGTTAGGGTTAGGGTTAGGGTTAGGGTTAGGGTTAGGGTTAGGGTTAGGGTTAGGGTTAGGGTTAGGGTTAGGGTTAGGGTTAGGGTTAGGGTTAGGGTTAGGGTTAGGGTTAGGGTTAGGGTTAGGGTTAGGGTTAGGGTTAGGGTTAGGGTTAGGGTTAGGGTTAGGGTTAGGGTTAGGGTTAGGGTTAGGGTTAGGGTTAGGGTTAGGGTTAGGGTTAGGGTTAGGGTTAGGGTTAGGGTTAGGGTTAGGGTTAGGGTTAGGGTTAGGGTTAGGGTTAGGGTTAGGGTTAGGGTTAGGGTTAGGGTTAGGGTTAGGGTTAGGGTTAGGGTTAGGGTTAGGGTTAGGGTTAGGGTTAGGGTTAGGGTTAGGGTTAGGGTTAGGGTTAGGGTTAGGGTTAGGGTTAGGGTTAGGGTTAGGGTTAGGGTTAGGGTTAGGGTTAGGGTTAGGGTTAGGGTTAGGGTTAGGGTTAGGGTTAGGGTTAGGGTTAGGGTTAGGGTTAGGGTTAGGGTTAGGGTTAGGGTTAGGGTTAGGGTTAGGGTTAGGGTTAGGGTTAGGGTTAGGGTTAGGGTTAGGGTTAGGGTTAGGGTTAGGGTTAGGGTTAGGGTTAGGGTTAGGGTTAGGGTTAGGGTTAGGGTTAGGGTTAGGGTTAGGGTTAGGGTTAGGGTTAGGGTTAGGGTTAGGGTTAGGGTTAGGGTTAGGGTTAGGGTTAGGGTTAGGGTTAGGGTTAGGGTTAGGGTTAGGGTTAGGGTTAGGGTTAGGGTTAGGGTTAGGGTTAGGGTTAGGGTTAGGGTTAGGGTTAGGGTTAGGGTTAGGGTTAGGGTTAGGGTTAGGGTTAGGGTTAGGGTTAGGGTTAGGGTTAGGGTTAGGGTTAGGGTTAGGGTTAGGGTTAGGGTTAGGGTTAGGGTTAGGGTTAGGGTTAGGGTTAGGGTTAGGGTTAGGGTTAGGGTTAGGGTTAGGGTTAGGGTTAGGGTTAGGGTTAGGGTTAGGGTTAGGGTTAGGGTTAGGGTTAGGGTTAGGGTTAGGGTTAGGGTTAGGGTTAGGGTTAGGGTTAGGGTTAGGGTTAGGGTTAGGGTTAGGGTTAGGGTTAGGGTTAGGGTTAGGGTTAGGGTTAGGGTTAGGGTTAGGGTTAGGGTTAGGGTTAGGGTTAGGGTTAGGGTTAGGGTTAGGGTTAGGGTTAGGGTTAGGGTTAGGGTTAGGGTTAGGGTTAGGGTTAGGGTTAGGGTTAGGGTTAGGGTTAGGGTTAGGGTTAGGGTTAGGGTTAGGGTTAGGGTTAGGGTTAGGGTTAGGGTTAGGGTTAGGGTTAGGGTTAGGGTTAGGGTTAGGGTTAGGGTTAGGGTTAGGGTTAGGGTTAGGGTTAGGGTTAGGGTTAGGGTTAGGGTTAGGGTTAGGGTTAGGGTTAGGGTTAGGGTTAGGGTTAGGGTTAGGGTTAGGGTTAGGGTTAGGGTTAGGGTTAGGGTTAGGGTTAGGGTTAGGGTTAGGGTTAGGGTTAGGGTTAGGGTTAGGGTTAGGGTTAGGGTTAGGGTTAGGGTTAGGGTTAGGGTTAGGGTTAGGGTTAGGGTTAGGGTTAGGGTTAGGGTTAGGGTTAGGGTTAGGGTTAGGGTTAGGGTTAGGGTTAGGGTTAGGGTTAGGGTTAGGGTTAGGGTTAGGGTTAGGGTTAGGGTTAGGGTTAGGGTTAGGGTTAGGGTTAGGGTTAGGGTTAGGGTTAGGGTTAGGGTTAGGGTTAGGGTTAGGGTTAGGGTTAGGGTTAGGGTTAGGGTTAGGGTTAGGGTTAGGGTTAGGGTTAGGGTTAGGGTTAGGGTTAGGGTTAGGGTTAGGGTTAGGGTTAGGGTTAGGGTTAGGGTTAGGGTTAGGGTTAGGGTTAGGGTTAGGGTTAGGGTTAGGGTTAGGGTTAGGGTTAGGGTTAGGGTTAGGGTTAGGGTTAGGGTTAGGGTTAGGGTTAGGGTTAGGGTTAGGGTTAGGGTTAGGGTTAGGGTTAGGGTTAGGGTTAGGGTTAGGGTTAGGGTTAGGGTTAGGGTTAGGGTTAGGGTTAGGGTTAGGGTTAGGGTTAGGGTTAGGGTTAGGGTTAGGGTTAGGGTTAGGGTTAGGGTTAGGGTTAGGGTTAGGGTTAGGGTTAGGGTTAGGGTTAGGGTTAGGGTTAGGGTTAGGGTTAGGGTTAGGGTTAGGGTTAGGGTTAGGGTTAGGGTTAGGGTTAGGGTTAGGGTTAGGGTTAGGGTTAGGGTTAGGGTTAGGGTTAGGGTTAGGGTTAGGGTTAGGGTTAGGGTTAGGGTTAGGGTTAGGGTTAGGGTTAGGGTTAGGGTTAGGGTTAGGGTTAGGGTTAGGGTTAGGGTTAGGGTTAGGGTTAGGGTTAGGGTTAGGGTTAGGGTTAGGGTTAGGGTTAGGGTTAGGGTTAGGGTTAGGGTTAGGGTTAGGGTTAGGGTTAGGGTTAGGGTTAGGGTTAGGGTTAGGGTTAGGGTTAGGGTTAGGGTTAGGGTTAGGGTTAGGGTTAGGGTTAGGGTTAGGGTTAGGGTTAGGGTTAGGGTTAGGGTTAGGGTTAGGGTTAGGGTTAGGGTTAGGGTTAGGGTTAGGGTTAGGGTTAGGGTTAGGGTTAGGGTTAGGGTTAGGGTTAGGGTTAGGGTTAGGGTTAGGGTTAGGGTTAGGGTTAGGGTTAGGGTTAGGGTTAGGGTTAGGGTTAGGGTTAGGGTTAGGGTTAGGGTTAGGGTTAGGGTTAGGGTTAGGGTTAGGGTTAGGGTTAGGGTTAGGGTTAGGGTTAGGGTTAGGGTTAGGGTTAGGGTTAGGGTTAGGGTTAGGGTTAGGGTTAGGGTTAGGGTTAGGGTTAGGGTTAGGGTTAGGGTTAGGGTTAGGGTTAGGGTTAGGGTTAGGGTTAGGGTTAGGGTTAGGGTTAGGGTTAGGGTTAGGGTTAGGGTTAGGGTTAGGGTTAGGGTTAGGGTTAGGGTTAGGGTTAGGGTTAGGGTTAGGGTTAGGGTTAGGGTTAGGGTTAGGGTTAGGGTTAGGGTTAGGGTTAGGGTTAGGGTTAGGGTTAGGGTTAGGGTTAGGGTTAGGGTTAGGGTTAGGGTTAGGGTTAGGGTTAGGGTTAGGGTTAGGGTTAGGGTTAGGGTTAGGGTTAGGGTTAGGGTTAGGGTTAGGGTTAGGGTTAGGGTTAGGGTTAGGGTTAGGGTTAGGGTTAGGGTTAGGGTTAGGGTTAGGGTTAGGGTTAGGGTTAGGGTTAGGGTTAGGGTTAGGGTTAGGGTTAGGGTTAGGGTTAGGGTTAGGGTTAGGGTTAGGGTTAGGGTTAGGGTTAGGGTTAGGGTTAGGGTTAGGGTTAGGGTTAGGGTTAGGGTTAGGGTTAGGGTTAGGGTTAGGGTTAGGGTTAGGGTTAGGGTTAGGGTTAGGGTTAGGGTTAGGGTTAGGGTTAGGGTTAGGGTTAGGGTTAGGGTTAGGGTTAGGGTTAGGGTTAGGGTTAGGGTTAGGGTTAGGGTTAGGGTTAGGGTTAGGGTTAGGGTTAGGGTTAGGGTTAGGGTTAGGGTTAGGGTTAGGGTTAGGGTTAGGGTTAGGGTTAGGGTTAGGGTTAGGGTTAGGGTTAGGGTTAGGGTTAGGGTTAGGGTTAGGGTTAGGGTTAGGGTTAGGGTTAGGGTTAGGGTTAGGGTTAGGGTTAGGGTTAGGGTTAGGGTTAGGGTTAGGGTTAGGGTTAGGGTTAGGGTTAGGGTTAGGGTTAGGGTTAGGGTTAGGGTTAGGGTTAGGGTTAGGGTTAGGGTTAGGGTTAGGGTTAGGGTTAGGGTTAGGGTTAGGGTTAGGGTTAGGGTTAGGGTTAGGGTTAGGGTTAGGGTTAGGGTTAGGGTTAGGGTTAGGGTTAGGGTTAGGGTTAGGGTTAGGGTTAGGGTTAGGGTTAGGGTTAGGGTTAGGGTTAGGGTTAGGGTTAGGGTTAGGGTTAGGGTTAGGGTTAGGGTTAGGGTTAGGGTTAGGGTTAGGGTTAGGGTTAGGGTTAGGGTTAGGGTTAGGGTTAGGGTTAGGGTTAGGGTTAGGGTTAGGGTTAGGGTTAGGGTTAGGGTTAGGGTTAGGGTTAGGGTTAGGGTTAGGGTTAGGGTTAGGGTTAGGGTTAGGGTTAGGGTTAGGGTTAGGGTTAGGGTTAGGGTTAGGGTTAGGGTTAGGGTTAGGGTTAGGGTTAGGGTTAGGGTTAGGGTTAGGGTTAGGGTTAGGGTTAGGGTTAGGGTTAGGGTTAGGGTTAGGGTTAGGGTTAGGGTTAGGGTTAGGGTTAGGGTTAGGGTTAGGGTTAGGGTTAGGGTTAGGGTTAGGGTTAGGGTTAGGGTTAGGGTTAGGGTTAGGGTTAGGGTTAGGGTTAGGGTTAGGGTTAGGGTTAGGGTTAGGGTTAGGGTTAGGGTTAGGGTTAGGGTTGGGTTAGGGTTAGGGTTAGGGTTAGGGTTAGGGTTAGGGTTAGGGTTAGGGTTAGGGTTAGGGTTAGGGTTAGGGTTAGGGTTAGGGTTAGGGTTAGGGTTAGGGTTAGGGTTAGGGTTAGGGTTAGGGTTAGGGTTAGGGTTAGGGTTAGGGTTAGGGTTAGGGTTAGGGTTAGGGTTAGGGTTAGGGTTAGGGTTAGGGTTAGGGTTAGGGTTAGGGTTAGGGTTAGGGTTAGGGTTAGGGTTAGGGTTAGGGTTAGGGTTAGGGTTAGGGTTAGGGTTAGGGTTAGGGTTAGGGTTAGGGTTAGGGTTAGGGTTAGGGTTAGGGTTAGGGTTAGGGTTAGGGTTAGGGTTAGGGTTAGGGTTAGGGTTAGGGTTAGGGTTAGGGTTAGGGTTAGGGTTAGGGTTAGGGTTAGGGTTAGGGTTAGGGTTAGGGTTAGGGTTAGGGTTAGGGTTAGGGTTAGGGTTAGGGTTAGGGTTAGGGTTAGGGTTAGGGTTAGGGTTAGGGTTAGGGTTAGGGTTAGGGTTAGGGTTAGGGTTAGGGTTAGGGTTAGGGTTAGGGTTAGGGTTAGGGTTAGGGTTAGGGTTAGGGTTAGGGTTAGGGTTAGGGTTAGGGTTAGGGTTAGGGTTAGGGTTAGGGTTAGGGTTAGGGTTAGGGTTAGGGTTAGGGTTAGGGTTAGGGTTAGGGTTAGGGTTAGGGTTAGGGTTAGGGTTAGGGTTAGGGTTAGGGTTAGGGTTAGGGTTAGGGTTAGGGTTAGGGTTAGGGTTAGGGTTAGGGTTAGGGTTAGGGTTAGGGTTAGGGTTAGGGTTAGGGTTAGGGTTAGGGTTAGGGTTAGGGTTAGGGTTAGGGTTAGGGTTAGGGTTAGGGTTAGGGTTAGGGTTAGGGTTAGGGTTAGGGTTAGGGTTAGGGTTAGGGTTAGGGTTAGGGTTAGGGTTAGGGTTAGGGTTAGGGTTAGGGTTAGGGTTAGGGTTAGGGTTAGGGTTAGGGTTAGGGTTAGGGTTAGGGTTAGGGTTAGGGTTAGGGTTAGGGTTAGGGTTAGGGTTAGGGTTAGGGTTAGGGTTAGGGTTAGGGTTAGGGTTAGGGTTAGGGTTAGGGTTAGGGTTAGGGTTAGGGTTAGGGTTAGGGTTAGGGTTAGGGTTAGGGTTAGGGTTAGGGTTAGGGTTAGGGTTAGGGTTAGGGTTAGGGTTAGGGTTAGGGTTAGGGTTAGGGTTAGGGTTAGGGTTAGGGTTAGGGTTAGGGTTAGGGTTAGGGTTAGGGTTAGGGTTAGGGTTAGGGTTAGGGTTAGGGTTAGGGTTAGGGTTAGGGTTAGGGTTAGGGTTAGGGTTAGGGTTAGGGTTAGGGTTAGGGTTAGGGTTAGGGTTAGGGTTAGGGTTAGGGTTAGGGTTAGGGTTAGGGTTAGGGTTAGGGTTAGGGTTAGGGTTAGGGTTAGGGTTAGGGTTAGGGTTAGGGTTAGGGTTAGGGTTAGGGTTAGGGTTAGGGTTAGGGTTAGGGTTAGGGTTAGGGTTAGGGTTAGGGTTAGGGTTAGGGTTAGGGTTAGGGTTAGGGTTAGGGTTAGGGTTAGGGTTAGGGTTAGGGTTAGGGTTAGGGTTAGGGTTAGGGTTAGGGTTAGGGTTAGGGTTAGGGTTAGGGTTAGGGTTAGGGTTAGGGTTAGGGTTAGGGTTAGGGTTAGGGTTAGGGTTAGGGTTAGGGTTAGGGTTAGGGTTAGGGTTAGGGTTAGGGTTAGGGTTAGGGTTAGGGTTAGGGTTAGGGTTAGGGTTAGGGTTAGGGTTAGGGTTAGGGTTAGGGTTAGGGTTAGGGTTAGGGTTAGGGTTAGGGTTAGGGTTAGGGTTAGGGTTAGGGTTAGGGTTAGGGTTAGGGTTAGGGTTAGGGTTAGGGTTAGGGTTAGGGTTAGGGTTAGGGTTAGGGTTAGGGTTAGGGTTAGGGTTAGGGTTAGGGTTAGGGTTAGGGTTAGGGTTAGGGTTAGGGTTAGGGTTAGGGTTAGGGTTAGGGTTAGGGTTAGGGTTAGGGTTAGGGTTAGGGTTAGGGTTAGGGTTAGGGTTAGGGTTAGGGTTAGGGTTAGGGTTAGGGTTAGGGTTAGGGTTAGGGTTAGGGTTAGGGTTAGGGTTAGGGTTAGGGTTAGGGTTAGGGTTAGGGTTAGGGTTAGGGTTAGGGTTAGGGTTAGGGTTAGGGTTAGGGTTAGGGTTAGGGTTAGGGTTAGGGTTAGGGTTAGGGTTAGGGTTAGGGTTAGGGTTAGGGTTAGGGTTAGGGTTAGGGTTAGGGTTAGGGTTAGGGTTAGGGTTAGGGTTAGGGTTAGGGTTAGGGTTAGGGTTAGGGTTAGGGTTAGGGTTAGGGTTAGGGTTAGGGTTAGGGTTAGGGTTAGGGTTAGGGTTAGGGTTAGGGTTAGGGTTAGGGTTAGGGTTAGGGTTAGGGTTAGGGTTAGGGTTAGGGTTAGGGTTAGGGTTAGGGTTAGGGTTAGGGTTAGGGTTAGGGTTAGGGTTAGGGTTAGGGTTAGGGTTAGGGTTAGGGTTAGGGTTAGGGTTAGGGTTAGGGTTAGGGTTAGGGTTAGGGTTAGGGTTAGGGTTAGGGTTAGGGTTAGGGTTAGGGTTAGGGTTAGGGTTAGGGTTAGGGTTAGGGTTAGGGTTAGGGTTAGGGTTAGGGTTAGGGTTAGGGTTAGGGTTAGGGTTAGGGTTAGGGTTAGGGTTAGGGTTAGGGTTAGGGTTAGGGTTAGGGTTAGGGTTAGGGTTAGGGTTAGGGTTAGGGTTAGGGTTAGGGTTAGGGTTAGGGTTAGGGTTAGGGTTAGGGTTAGGGTTAGGGTTAGGGTTAGGGTTAGGGTTAGGGTTAGGGTTAGGGTTAGGGTTAGGGTTAGGGTTAGGGTTAGGGTTAGGGTTAGGGTTAGGGTTAGGGTTAGGGTTAGGGTTAGGGTTAGGGTTAGGGTTAGGGTTAGGGTTAGGGTTAGGGTTAGGGTTAGGGTTAGGGTTAGGGTTAGGGTTAGGGTTAGGGTTAGGGTTAGGGTTAGGGTTAGGGTTAGGGTTAGGGTTAGGGTTAGGGTTAGGGTTAGGGTTAGGGTTAGGGTTAGGGTTAGGGTTAGGGTTAGGGTTAGGGTTAGGGTTAGGGTTAGGGTTAGGGTTAGGGTTAGGGTTAGGGTTAGGGTTAGGGTTAGGGTTAGGGTTAGGGTTAGGGTTAGGGTTAGGGTTAGGGTTAGGGTTAGGGTTAGGGTTAGGGTTAGGGTTAGGGTTAGGGTTAGGGTTAGGGTTAGGGTTAGGGTTAGGGTTAGGGTTAGGGTTAGGGTTAGGGTTAGGGTTAGGGTTAGGGTTAGGGTTAGGGTTAGGGTTAGGGTTAGGGTTAGGGTTAGGGTTAGGGTTAGGGTTAGGGTTAGGGTTAGGGTTAGGGTTAGGGTTAGGGTTAGGGTTAGGGTTAGGGTTAGGGTTAGGGTTAGGGTTAGGGTTAGGGTTAGGGTTAGGGTTAGGGTTAGGGTTAGGGTTAGGGTTAGGGTTAGGGTTAGGGTTAGGGTTAGGGTTAGGGTTAGGGTTAGGGTTAGGGTTAGGGTTAGGGTTAGGGTTAGGGTTAGGGTTAGGGTTAGGGTTAGGGTTAGGGTTAGGGTTAGGGTTAGGGTTAGGGTTAGGGTTAGGGTTAGGGTTAGGGTTAGGGTTAGGGTTAGGGTTAGGGTTAGGGTTAGGGTTAGGGTTAGGGTTAGGGTTAGGGTTAGGGTTAGGGTTAGGGTTAGGGTTAGGGTTAGGGTTAGGGTTAGGGTTAGGGTTAGGGTTAGGGTTAGGGTTAGGGTTAGGGTTAGGGTTAGGGTTAGGGTTAGGGTTAGGGTTAGGGTTAGGGTTAGGGTTAGGGTTAGGGTTAGGGTTAGGGTTAGGGTTAGGGTTAGGGTTAGGGTTAGGGTTAGGGTTAGGGTTAGGGTTAGGGTTAGGGTTAGGGTTAGGGTTAGGGTTAGGGTTAGGGTTAGGGTTAGGGTTAGGGTTAGGGTTAGGGTTAGGGTTAGGGTTAGGGTTAGGGTTAGGGTTAGGGTTAGGGTTAGGGTTAGGGTTAGGGTTAGGGTTAGGGTTAGGGTTAGGGTTAGGGTTAGGGTTAGGGTTAGGGTTAGGGTTAGGGTTAGGGTTAGGGTTAGGGTTAGGGTTAGGGTTAGGGTTAGGGTTAGGGTTAGGGTTAGGGTTAGGGTTAGGGTTAGGGTTAGGGTTAGGGTTAGGGTTAGGGTTAGGGTTAGGGTTAGGGTTAGGGTTAGGGTTAGGGTTAGGGTTAGGGTTAGGGTTAGGGTTAGGGTTAGGGTTAGGGTTAGGGTTAGGGTTAGGGTTAGGGTTAGGGTTAGGGTTAGGGTTAGGGTTAGGGTTAGGGTTAGGGTTAGGGTTAGGGTTAGGGTTAGGGTTAGGGTTAGGGTTAGGGTTAGGGTTAGGGTTAGGGTTAGGGTTAGGGTTAGGGTTAGGGTTAGGGTTAGGGTTAGGGTTAGGGTTAGGGTTAGGGTTAGGGTTAGGGTTAGGGTTAGGGTTAGGGTTAGGGTTAGGGTTAGGGTTAGGGTTAGGGTTAGGGTTAGGGTTAGGGTTAGGGTTAGGGTTAGGGTTAGGGTTAGGGTTAGGGTTAGGGTTAGGGTTAGGGTTAGGGTTAGGGTTAGGGTTAGGGTTAGGGTTAGGGTTAGGGTTAGGGTTAGGGTTAGGGTTAGGGTTAGGGTTAGGGTTAGGGTTAGGGTTAGGGTTAGGGTTAGGGTTAGGGTTAGGGTTAGGGTTAGGGTTAGGGTTAGGGTTAGGGTTAGGGTTAGGGTTAGGGTTAGGGTTAGGGTTAGGGTTAGGGTTAGGGTTAGGGTTAGGGTTAGGGTTAGGGTTAGGGTTAGGGTTAGGGTTAGGGTTAGGGTTAGGGTTAGGGTTAGGGTTAGGGTTAGGGTTAGGGTTAGGGTTAGGGTTAGGGTTAGGGTTAGGGTTAGGGTTAGGGTTAGGGTTAGGGTTAGGGTTAGGGTTAGGGTTAGGGTTAGGGTTAGGGTTAGGGTTAGGGTTAGGGTTAGGGTTAGGGTTAGGGTTAGGGTTAGGGTTAGGGTTAGGGTTAGGGTTAGGGTTAGGGTTAGGGTTAGGGTTAGGGTTAGGGTTAGGGTTAGGGTTAGGGTTAGGGTTAGGGTTAGGGTTAGGGTTAGGGTTAGGGTTAGGGTTAGGGTTAGGGTTAGGGTTAGGGTTAGGGTTAGGGTTAGGGTTAGGGTTAGGGTTAGGGTTAGGGTTAGGGTTAGGGTTAGGGTTAGGGTTAGGGTTAGGGTTAGGGTTAGGGTTAGGGTTAG